>NC_072393.2:22775000-25275000 GCF_028885625.2 Pongo pygmaeus
CACAGATCCTGGATTGTTTTAGCTCCATGAGGCCCAGCGGGGCTCTATCTAACACTTCCCTGTGTAGTCATAACCCACCAAGGTGATGGGGCACGTGCCCATCAGGGTGGCCGTGGCAGGCAGCGTGGTGGGCTCTGTGATGCAGAGTCAGGGATCTGAGCTCCACCTGCCCCTAGTCCTGGGCAGATCCCTGGACCAATCTCCAGGTTCATCTGAGGCCTGAGTGCTGCAGGGGATGGTCCAAGGGGAGAGAGCCTCAGCAAGAAAGAAGGAGTCTGGCCAGGCACAGTGGCTCATGCCTGTAATCCTGGCACTTTGGGAGGCCAAAGCAGGTGAATCACTTGAGGCCAGGAGTTCGAGACCAGCCTTGCCAACATCGTGAAACCCAGTCGCTACAAAAAATAGAAAAATTCGCCAGGCTTGGTAGCACATGCTTATAATCTCAGCTACTCAGGAGGCTGAGGCATGAGAGTCTCTTGAACCTGGGAGGTGGAGGTTGCAGTGAGCTGAGATGGCGCCACTGCACTCCAGCCTGGAAAAAAAGAAAGGAAGAAAGAAGGAGTTGTCTTTTCTTCCCACCCATCTCTGCTTCTAAAACTGCCCATAGCTTGTCTCATTTGAAAATACTTCCTGGAGACTCATCCCTCAATTTTCATTAATTATGAATGTAACTTTCCTCTTACTAAATTCAACTTTCGTTTTTCCAGTTTCTGTAAAGTCTCATTCCTCAGAGCCATCCAGGGTGCTCTCCTGGGCACAGTCACTTCTCTCTGGAATGCCTTTCCCTACTTTTCTATCCTGCAAACTCCTGCAAATCCTTCAAGACCTACCCCTTTTACATGAAGTCTTCCGTGATTTCCCTGAACAGTGTTAATGGCACCATCTTCCGGGCTTTCTGAAACCCGGGCTGTGTATTAATATCTCCATGGGTTCTGACCACAGATCAGCAAACTGTGGCTCAAAGGCCAAATCCAACTCACCTCTCATTTGGTAAATAAAGTTTAATTGAAACAGAGCCAAGCCTATTCATTTACTTATTGACTATGGCTACCAACAGGCTACAATACTGACAGAGACGATATGGCCCACAAAGCCAAAAACGTGCTATCTAGTTCCTTACGAAAGTATTTTATGTGCACTGAGCCCTGCCCTAGACTGTGCTCCTCTCTAGGGCTAGGACAAGGAAGACGGCCGCTTGCCCTCTGGAAGAAAGCTTGCTGAATTAATGATTGGATGAATGAGTGAGTGATGGAGAAGCCCATGTTTTCAATTCAATGCACAATTCTCTGGGCCAGTGTTTCCAGAGGGCCCCGTGGAACTCTGCACAGACCACCACATGCGTCAGGGTTTCAGTGTATATAGTCGGCCCTCCATGCCCATGCATTCTGCATCTGCAGATTCAAAAATATCAAAAATCTTTGGGAAAAATCAATAAAAGCAATACAAAAATTAAAAATAATACAATTTTTTAAAATATCACATAATACTTTGTACGTAGCATTTGCATTGTATTAGGTATCATAAGTAATCTAGAGATGATTTAAAGCACTTGACAAGATGTGTGCAGGCTATGTGCAAATACAAGCCATTTTACATCACAGATTTGAGCATCCTTGGATTTGGGGAAACAAAGCAAGTCCTGGAGCTTATGCCCCATGGATGCCCAGGGATGACCAAAAGAAGGTGTTACAGGCTTCAAGGCGTGTGGGCAACCTGATATGCTGGACAGCACCCTGCACCACATCTCAGCTCATCCTTTTGCTCCAGCAGTTGCAGGACCAACCAGAAGGAGGTGCTAGCAGTGCCTCTGCGGCCATCCACGTGGCTTTCTCTGCTTTTGCCTCTGGGATACCCCGGATATCCAGGAAGCCACTCAGCCATCTGGTGCATATCCACCCTAGGAAGTGCAGGGGAGTTAAAACCCACAGCGACTCAAGTGGGCAATTCTGATGCATGTTCTACACGCTGCCCCAGAGGGTCTGCAGTCACCCACCATGGTCTCCCTCCTCCCCTCTTCACCTTTCCTGAGGGTGCACTCCTGTTTCCCGGGAACATATCCCCCAGATTAACCATCTACACACATGCCATTGTCTCAGGCTCTGCTTTGGCTCAGGGTATGGGATATCAGTCTCCAGCACCTGGGTTTAACCTGGTCTAACCCTTACAGCGGGACTTGTCAGCATCTTCTGTATCTTTAATACTCCGTCAATCTCCAGCAAGGACATCTGGTAAATCTGTTTCCTGGGGCTGCAGCAACAAAGCGCCACAAGCCATGTGGCTTACAACAACAGCAATTCATCCTCTCACAGTTCTGGAGCCAAGAAGTCCAAGATCAAGGCGTCCACAGGTCCACGCTCCCTCTGAAAGCTCTAAGGGAGGGAGACCCTCTCGGACACTTGTCAATCTCCCTCTCATTCGTCTTCTGACACCACTAATTGGATTTGTGCCCCCCCAATCCAGAATGACCTCATCTGCAGATCATTTATTTAATTACATTTGCAAAAACCTTATTTCCAAGAAAGGTCCTATTTATAAGTACCAGGAGTTGGGACTTCGAAATTCTTCTGGAGGAACACTAGTCCGCATAGGACATTCAGTGAGTGGCTTTTCTTACACTTGTTTGATGGTAAAACTTTTTTATCCAGCAGAGTATCTCTCAGGACTGGTGCTCTTCAGGAAAATGTGTGTTCGTTCGCCAGTGTTCCCCAAGAGGACGAAGGCCACCTCTGTCCTGTCCAATGCTGCAGCCCAGGACCTGGGGTGGTACTTGTCATAGACACTGTGCCAGCAAGCAGACTGGGAGCAAGCTGCCCAGACAGGGAGAAACCGGGAGAGAAGTCTCAGCACAGGAGCAAGAGGGACACCCAGGAGGCTCATCCATGGTCCCTTGAGAGCTCCTGGGCTGCCTATCTGCAGCTCCGGAGAACGGGCTGGACCGAGAGCTGAGCCAGCCCCACGCTGGCCTCCCCTCTTCCCCGAAGGCAGAGCCTCCTCCGGCCACAGCCTGGCTGCTGGCACCAGTGCTTTCCTGCCTTGGGGAATGCCTGGTTAGCCCTGACTGGGAATTCAACAGTGGCCTGCACCAAGCCCTCCACTCCATTAAGCTCTCCACTCCACCAAGCCCTCCACTCCACTTCCTGAACACTCAGACAGTCTGATGGGGACAAACCAGGTGCTCTGAGGCACCCTTGGCAGACAGGCATGAGGGATTAGAAACCTCCCCTAAGGTACACTCACACCTGGCCAGACACACCTCTCTGTGGGGCCATGCTGTTCTTGAAGCAGCCCTCTAGGGGCGCTTGCGGAGGGAGTGGGGCACTGTCCACACCTCTCCCAGCCCGAGGAGCTCCCAATCCTTGCCTTCTGGGTAGGTATCAGCATGACTTCAACCTATGGGAGACCCCGGCTCTCCATTAACACACTAGGACCACCTTCCAAAGGCCAGAAGCCAGTGCCCCTGGCACTTGGCTTGTGTTTCTCTTGAGGTTTGGAATGAAGCTGTCCATGAACTTTTAAAATGGCTGCTGGGCAGTGAGTCCCCAGGCTGCAGGTGCTGGGCCTTCTAGAGCTCCGAAACCTCCACGTCAGGGGCCAACCCCTTCAGCAAGTCGCTTCTGCAGCAGTGAGTGACTTACACCTGCACGCGGACCAGCTTCCTCCCAGGGCCCTTCCTGTGGAGGCCACTCCAGAATCCCTTCTCCTCGTCTGACCCTCCGGACCCTGGACTTCCGCTGCAGCCTCCCCCAATTTCTGTGGCCTCCAAAAAGCAAGACCCTCCAAAGAGAGGTGCCTCCACTCTAATAATACACTGAGTTGGAGAAGGTAGTGCTGGTGAGCCCAAGACCCTCCCCAGGGGTGCGGTCCCTGCAGCATCTCATTAGGTGTTACTGGTGTCCCCGGGGAGGTTCTCACTCTCCCCTCGCCTCCTCCAGCCGCTGACCAGCACAGGGCCCCACATACAGGAGCTTAGAGCAGGTTTGCTGACTCATTGGAAGGCAACCAGCAGGTAAGTTTTCCAGGCTCTGCCTCAGGAGGCAGCCTGAGATGGACCTACCAGTCATCTTCATGGGCAGAGCAGAAGGGCAGAGGAAGCAGGCATTTGTATTTGATCGGGTTTTTATTCCTAGCTCAGCCTGCAAACAGTAAACATTTCATTGCTTGTCTCACAATTACATTAAAAGGTAGATAAACCCCTTCTAGCTTACATTTGGCATTTCAGCCTCTAATCCAACAAATCACCCTTTATCCCCTCTTTCATACGCACATGCACACACTCTGGGCTCTGTGGCTGGCAGGGAGCTCCTGCCTCCCATCTTCAGCAGAGCAGCCCGGCTCCAGGCTTCAGGGCCACACACCGCAGGGCCCCAGCTCTGGCCAGGCTCTGACTTGCAGGACTTCTCAGGACCTTCATATCCTATAGCAGCTTTTCCTAAATGCCCTGGATTGTAAAAGGCCCAGCCCACGTGAGTCAGTAAAGGAGGAGACAAGTAGGGCCCCATCTGCTACAGCCAGGACTGGTGGCATCCATTGTGTCATGTCTATCCCGCCCTCGTGAGCAGCAGAGCGAGAACTGAGAACAGCCTGGGGTCGTGTCACCAGGTCCAGGTGCTTCCCAGGGAGGTCCGGGGCTGGGGAAAGCCCTGAGCCACTGCGGAAGGGAGGGGCCTGGGCTGGAAGCAGAACATCTTCTTTCTGAACCCGCTGGGGCCTGCAGCACTGTGTGAGCTCAACCCAGCTCTCACTGCCTCTGGGCCTTCTCTCGCATCTCCAGGTACACAAGCACAGCAAGGATCACATCTGGGGCTGCATCCAGCCACTTGATTCCTTGGGAAGCAACCCCACAGTCCTTCAAGCACACTCCCTGTTCCCAGGAGAAGCTGCACATAGTGAGGCCACCATAGCCTGCTGGTGGCAGCCTACTGGCCCTGACCCATACCAGGCTGCCCGTGCCAGGCAGCCCATGCCAGCTCAGGGCTCCCTTCTCCCTGCCCTACAGCTCACAAACCCAGGCCTTGATTCTCTTCCCCTAAGGACAAAGACCCTCTCTTCCCAGTGCCTCTCCCTCTGCACTTCCTGTGTCTGGCCTTCCCCAGAATACCAGTTCAAAGCCAGAGAAATCTAGGCTCCTGTGGCCGCGCGTGCCAGAGGCAATGTACACCCAGCTTTGGGGGCCTATGTGCTCCAGGAACATGCATATCCAGGAAGGCAGTCAGCATCCATCTGCCCCACACTCCTCCCTTGATCTGGGGGTAACTTTCCTCTCCAAATGAGGGGTGCTTTTTGGGACTTCCCACCATCATCTGCAAAAGCCCTGTGACCTGAGCCAGACCAATTAGGCTCCTTCCCTGAAACTTTTCCCACTGGAACTAGGGAAGAGAGGCCACCCATCCCTCCTGAGGGGATGGGGCCAGTAGCTCTCAGAGGTGGTGTGCATTAAAGAGAGAGACGCGGAGTAGGGTGGGGAACTGATCCCTGAGATAGCCCGATGCTTGGTCCCATTGTCCCTGGGGCTCAGTGGCCCTGGCCCGTGTACCCGAGCTTGCTTACACTGGGTTTGGCTGCTGCTGGGGAGCTCCAGTTGCTCCTGGGACCTGCCCCCACCCTCCTGCTTCCACTCAGTGGCACAGAGCAGGGAGGACCCTGGGGTGACGGCTGGGTGCCACTCCACCAGGAAACCCCGGTCACAGCTTGCCCCTCTTGGGCACAGTTTCCCATCTGTGGCATGATCGTATTGCCTCGGGTGGTCTCAGTGGCCTTCCAAACTCAAAGGGTGGCGGCTCCTGGCTCAGGTGCTGAACCTGCCCTGCTGTGTGGCCACAAGGAAGTAGCTCGACCTCTCTGAAGCTCTGTTTCCTCACCTAGGGACTTCAAATAATATCCCCCCTCCCCTCACAGAGTTTGTAGGACACAATGAGCTGGGGGTTTTCACACGCCTAGCACAGTGCCTGGCACGTGGTGAGAGCTGGCTGTGGGAAGCCATCATCATCCCAGCACCTCAACTCCCACACACCTGAGCCTAAGACCCCCAGGAGCAGGCAGCACCCACTGGCTGGGGCCTCCTCCTTCCCCAGTAAAGAGCCACACCCTGAACTGGGGCTTCTGCCTCGTAAGTGAATACCCATGACGACCCCGATGACCCCAGCAATAACGCATAAGCATCACACACACACACACACACACACACACACACACACACAATTCACATGCCTGTACATGGTCTCACACACAGTCTCACACATGCACACTCACACAAGTTCACACACATGCTTACAGATGCACATTCCCAGACATCCACATGCATCCACATACACGTGCACACACATACACATAACGGGCACGATTCACACATCTGTACATGGTCTCACCATGCTCTCATACATTGACACATGCTCATATGCTCACACAGATGCCACTCACATACTTATACATGCTCACACATGTGTACAAATTCACATGTGCACACAATCACACAATGCTGCCAAACTCACGCTGACGCACATGCATGCTCATACACAGGAAAACATGTACACACGTGCCCTCTCAAGTGGATGCAGGCACAGATCATCACACATGTACACAGTCATGCACACATGCACATACCGAGTGTGTGCACACCCACACTCACACAGACACTCACACACACCTCCCCCAGCCTCCTCTCCACTCACACTCACACATACACTCACACACACCTGCCCCAGCCTCCTCTCCACTCAGAACATATTAGCTGTCTTTTCAGCCCAATCAATCCACTTTTTAAGTCCCCAGCTGGAAGGGGATGGCCGTGATCAGATTGAGAACTTACATGCCACGTCCCAGCCCTGGAGCCAGTTTTTATGGCCCAGTTTTAAACCTCTGATAATGGAGGTTTATGGTGCCAGTGCAGACTCGGCCTGGGCAGGGGAATGGTGAGAGGGGCTGGAGTGGAGACAGGCAGTGTGCAGGGAGGCAGCGAGCATGTCAGTCCTGCCAGCCCATAACTCACAGGATGTGCAGCATTAGGGGAATTACCAGTGTCAGCCCTGATGATTTCCTGGCCTTCGTGTAAAAACCATCATATATTTTCCTAATATCTGGTCTCAATTTCCTCTCCAATTAATGGCATTTCCAACCCATAATATATGGACTTGGCTTTCCACTTGTGCTCTCTGAAAGCACAAAAGGGCCCACAGACACCGACTTTCTCCATCATGGGGGGCTAGAGCTGCCCCTGCCTTGCCTTTATTGTTTAAATCACCACTTTATGAATCATCGATTTCTGATTCTTCCAGCTACCTGTGCAAGTGCTAGATGCACTAAGAAGACGGGAACAGGAAGGCTCAGTGTCCCCTTCTGAGGGGAAGGCAGGACTCCCTAATCCCCAGAGCACTGATTTGGTGCCCAAGAGCAGCCCACTGGAGCAAGGCAGGGCGCTAAGGTGATGATGTGGCTGAGAAGCATCTCCCCGGGCCCATGTCATCAGAAGAGCCAGGCTGTCACAGTTCCTCTCTAGTGCAGGTACCAGAGGAAACTGTCTAACGTTGGGGCCAGAGCACCTAGGGACCAGCAGGGGACATAATTTGTAGGAAGAAGGCCTGCCCTTCGCTGCTGCAGAGCTACACTGTTGGGTTAAGCATTGCCCTACTGGTTCTGCTTTTTAAAGTTCCAGAGAAGACCCAGGCTGACCGTTCTGGCACCTGGCTGAGGCTGAGTGCAGGGCAGGGTGGGTGGTCCCTCGGCAGTGGGAGGACAGGACAGCAGGAGTAATGAGACTGCCTGCTCAGACGGCATCTGCCTCTCACAGAGACTCAGCCTCCTGGCCCACGGGTGTTGGATCCAGCCCGTCACTGGAGTGATGGAGAAACTGAGGCCTGTGGGCCTGGGGTCAAGGCCAGAGCTGGCCACCACAGGGAGTGATCTGGCTGCTCCAGGCCCCCCCAGCTGCCTTCTTCAGGGGTCACCCAATCCTCAGAGCTGTGGGTCAGGAGACACCTCCTCCAAGGAAGCCCTCCACCTGGCAGTAGGGTGAGCAACAGGCTTTCAGCGATCACCCTTTCAGCGATCCCTGCTGTCATGGCCAGGCCTGGCCACATTCTTCTAGACCAGTGGTCACAAACAAACTGAAGCAAGCCAGGTCCAGCCCAGGGAGGTGTCGTCTTTGTCATGTGTTTTATTTTTAATTTTTGGAATTCAGTTTTAGAATTAGATTTTTACACACACACTAGATTTTCACCTTCCCTTGAACCATTGGAGAGCCACATTCCTGCAGGAAGCAGGGAGACATCTGGCTGGAATGAGGTGGCAGCTGAGACCCTGACCCTCCCAACCCCCACCACATACACACACACACACACACACACACACACACACACACACACACTCTCTCTCTCTCTCTCTCTCACACACACACTCACAGCTCCTGGAATGTGACATTTTATGCTGTGGAAATGCCCAACATGACCCTGTGCATGATTCTGAGCTCCAAGAGCAGATGTCGGTACTGCAAGCCCGCCCTGCCCTGCCAGCCTTGGTAAGGGACCCCCCAGCACTCAGAGGTGACCAGTCTTTGACCCCTGGCTCCAGGAGGAGACAGCTGGCCTGTTGCTCACCCTACTGCCAGGCTATGCTGGAGGTGGCACAGTGCCCAGCTACCCACAGACCCATCCCTGGGGACCACGTTTCCTGAGACCCCTGCTCTCCCACCCAGAAGCCCAGAGCCCAGAAAAGGAATGAGGGCCACGAGGCCATGGAGAGATCCATGATCCATCTCCTTCCCTCCCTCCCTGAGACTCAGCGTCCACTGCACACTTCGGCTTTGCCTCATGAATTCCTATGTGCAAACTAGGCAGGACACGGGCACGTGCTGCCAATCCAGGAGGTGGCATGACATTTCTCATGTGCCCAGGGAGACATGAACTGGGGAGAATGGGTCACAGATGTCCACCCAGAATATCAGAGGCACCACTGTACCTGGAACCCCAGTCCTCCTCACTCCAGGCCCAGACCTCTGGCTTTTTGCAGGGACTACCTGCCACCTGAGAAATGTTTCTGAGGGGAGTGATGCCAGATATAAAAGTATGTAAGTGTATGGATGTGTGTGTGTGCATGCATGTGTGTGTGTGTGTACTTTTCTTCAGAAGAGGGTAATTTGTTGGAAAGTACAGGTTCAAAATAAAGTTCTAAATATATTAGCCAGTCAAAAATCCTGGTAGAAAGCATTTCCTTCCTTTCCTATGTATGGAGCATTTAGGTTTGGAGACATCTCAAACTCCAGCACCCTCACAGAGGTCGGTCAAGTGGCAGAAATGACAGGAGAGGCAGATGCAGGCAAGAGGGAGGAATGAGGTTTGTGTCCTCATGGGACTGCACTCATCAACATAAAATCCCATGATGACACCCAGTCAGGGTGATGGTGACAGGCCATTCATGTGGCATATGTTACCAGCACCCCCTGACATGGTTTAGCTGTGTCCCCACCCAAATCTCATTTTGAACTGTAACTCAACAATTCCCACGTGTCATGGGAGGAACCCGGTGGGAGGTAATTGAATTATGTTGGTGGGTCTTTCCTGTGCTGTTCTCGTGATTGTGAATGAGTCTCATGAGATCTGATGGTTTTAAAAAGGGGAGTTCCCCTTCACAAGCTCTCTTCTCTTGTCTGCCACCATGTGAGATGTGCCTTTCATCTTCCACCATGATTGTGAGGTCTCTCCAGCCATGTGGAACTATAAGCCCAATAAACCTCTTTCTTTTGTAAATTGCCCAGTCTCGGGTATGTCTTTATCAGCAGCATGAAAACAGACTAATACTCCCCCTTACTTTATGAGAAATGTACCTACTCTGGAGGATGTAAACTCAGCATGTTCCTAGGAGAATGATTTGTGAGGATAACATCTTACAGTGATGGGAAAAGGCATTAAACAACTGGGCCACACTGCCTGGGGGAGCTGCCCAAGCACAGAAGGGCCAGTGCAGCTCCAGAGCCACCAGTCTGGGAGCCCTGGAATGGGCTTGATGTCCTGCTCCACTTTGCCCCAGGGACCTTGGCTAGACTCAAGTCACCTGATTCTGATGTTGCTGAACTCCATCCCCAGCCCCAACCAGGCAAGGCAGTGGGTCCTAAGGGGAAGTCAGAGCAAGCCAGGTTGGAAGAGGGCTATGCCAGACCCAACGGAGGATGGGCGGCATGGCAGGCAGTAACTGTTGCAGTGTCTCAGAGTGTCTGTGGCTTCCCAGAAAGCAGACACACTTGTCAGGGAGCTGGGAGATGGCAGAGACTCAGCCATGGTTTAAAGCCAGAAGCCAGAGCAAGGGTGGAAGCAGGGCAAGACTTCCACTGTCTCTTCCCACTTGGTGCTCACACCTGAGAAGCCAAGGACCAAGAAGAGTGCAGAGCTTGGGGCAGGCCCTGCCCTCCCTGCCTAGCCAGCACCTCCTCCTGATCTCCCTGTGCACCTAACCACCCTCTATATGGCCCATGGCCATCTGTCTCAATCTGTTCAGGCTATTATAACAAAATCCCATAGACCGGGTGGCTTAAACAACAAACACTTTTTTGTTTCACAGTTCTGGAGGCTGGGAAGTCCAAGACCAAGGTAGAGTTGGTGTCTTGAGAGGGCCCTCTTGCTGATTCATAGATGGCCATCTCCTCACTGTGTCCTCACATGGTGGAAGAGATGATGGAGCTCTCTGAGATCTCTTTTATAAGGCCACTAATCCCATTCATGAGAACTCCACACTCATGACCTGATCAAATACCCCATCTCCTAAAACAAATGCCCCACCTCCTAAAACCAAATGCCCCACTTCCTAAAGCTATCACCTTAGGGGTTAGGATTTCAGCATATACATTTAGGGGGAGGGACAGAAGAATGTAGTCCACAGCATCATTTAAGAGGGAGCAATCATGAGTCACTGTTCTGCCTAGAACCCTCCAACGTGCTCTTGAATCCTGGTGTTTGCAGCACTCCAGGCACCCCTGCCCGCGACAGGCACCCAGTGCAGCCTGGCTCTCCAAGACAGCACTGGGCCCCTCTACCCACTCTCTGCAGCATCTGGGGACTGAGGATCAGCCCTCCCAAGTCAGCCAAGAAGATGTCCTACCCTCCTGCCTGCCTCTCCCTATCACCCCAGCCTGCTCTCCAAGGGAATGCTTTGAAGCTTAAAAGGGACTCTCCTCTCTGCCTTGAAGAAGAACTTTGAGGCCTGAGCTGCCACCAGAAGTTGCTGGCTTGGGTCTTGGGGCATTTGGGAAGCTGTGCCCCTCACTGTGCCTACCTCACTCTCAGCTCCAGCCACACTGACCTCCTTGGAGTGCCTCTGAAAGGCCAGAATCCCTCCTGCCGAGAATCTTGGCACAACTTGTTCTCCACAGCCCCCGATCCTCTTGCTTGCTCATGATTCTCAGTCAGGGGATACTGGGTGATGTCTGGAGGCATTCTTGTTGTTACACCTGGGGGAATACTATTGGCATCTAGAGTGTGGAGGCCAGGGATACTGTAAACATCTTACAATGCAAGGGCAGCCCCCACAACAAAGAATCATTCAGCCCCAAAAGCCAGGAGTGCTGAAGCCAAGAAACCCTGTCCCAGGCCCACATTCTCCAAGGCTGCCTTCTAGATCCCAGCAACAAGCCTGTCTGTCCCCACTCCACTTTGCAGCCCCATAACCAGCCTCCCCATCTCACCTGGCCACCTGCACAGTGGGTGGACACTGAGGACTGGAGACACAGACAAAGCTTCACAAGGGAAGCTCAGCAGCTGCCCTGGAAAGGTCGGAAGTGGGACACAGTGGGAGGCAGTGACAGAGGCCTGGAGGCAGAACCAGGCACCTCTGGACAGCTAGAAAGGGTCCTGGTGAGGGTGGGGAGGATTTGGGGAGCCTGACAAAGGTTCAGACACCCACACAGCCCTCCCCCCCACATGCAAGAGTGACAGCCACTAGGGCAGAGAAGATGCTCAGAGAGAAGATGCTCAGAGAGGGAACAGAACACAGGCTTGGGCTCCCCCAAGATGCAGACCTGCTGCCTGCCTCTGCCCTCCACCTGTTCTTTAACTCTCCAGGCAAAGGCTCAGCTCCCCAGGGAGCCTTCTGGCATAAAGAAATATGTCCATTGAAGAAAAGGAAAAGGAGGAGGAAATGAGGGAGCAAGAATGTCACCACCTCTAACCTACCATTTTCTACATGCTTTCATCTTTCTGCTTAATTCAGTGAGTGTTTGTGGAACATCTACTATAGGCAGTTCTCCTTGGTAGGTGTTTTGGAGGGAGATGGCCATGAGAAGAGGAGAAATTAAGTCAGCTTCATGGTCAGAGACATTTCCTAAAGTAGATACTACGTTGCTGCTGCTGCTGCTGATGCTGCTGCTGCTGCTGCTGCTGCTGCTGCTGCTGCTGTTGTTGTTGTTGTTGTTGCTGTTGTTTAGATCAGGGGTCCCCAACCCCTGGGCCATGGACTGGTACCAGTCTGTGACCATCCATGGCCTACTGGGAACTGGGCCACACAGTGAGTGAGCAAAGCATCATCTGTATTTACAGCCATTCCCCATCACTGGCATTACCACCTGAGCTCTGCCTCCTGTCAAATTAGTGGTGGCATTAGATGCTCATAATAGCGTGAACCCTATTGTGAACTGCACACGCGAGGGATCTAGGTTGCACACTCTTTATGAAAATCTAATGCCTGATGATCTGCCACTGTCTCCCATCACCCCAAGATGGGACCATCTAGTTGCAGGAAAACAAGCTCAGGGCTCCCACTGATTCTACTTGATGGTAAATTGTGTAATTATTTCATCATATATTGCAATGTAATAATAACAGAAATAAAGTGCACAATAAATGTAATGCACTTGAATCATCCCCAAACCATCCCCCTCCCCTGGTCTGTGGAAAAATTGTCTTCCGTGAAACCGGTCCCCAGTGCCAAAAAGATTAGGGACCACTGGTGTGGATTATCTCTGTGTCTTACACTGTTCTAAGTGCATCACATTTGTTAACTCATTCTATCCTTTCAACAACCCTAATAGTTGGTACTACTATTATTCTCATTTTACACATAAGAAAACAGAAGTACAGAGAAGGTAAGTGACTTTCCCAAGGTCACGCAGCTGTTGAGTGTTGGAACCTGGATTTGGACCAAGGCACTCTGTCTGGTTCCAGAGCCCAGGCCCCTCCCACCATGCCCTGTTGACCCTTAGAATCTGGCATTTGAGCTTTACCTTGAAGGATGGTTAGGATTGTACAGATGGAGCCCAGTTTGCCAGAGAGAGAAAGAGAGTGAGAATGCAGAGAGCAGAGCTGGTGTAGGTAAGGGTTTCCAGATGGGAAAGTGAACTGTGGTTACGCCAGAGGCAGAGGCAGAGGCAGAGGCAGAGGACTGAGCTCTCTTGGGGAGTAGCGAGGACCTGTCCTGCATGCACTGTTGGTAATGAGGCTCTCTGGGCTCAGGGCTGATTATAAACTCTACACACAGGACCCCATTCTCCCACCCCTGGTTTACCAGTGGTTCCTGACACCAGTAACGGTCACAGCAGTGACACATTATATGCAAGTGCTCTGCCCAGTTCCTCACCTGAATCTTCACAAGAGCTCAGCCATGTGGGTGCTGTACAAGCAAGGAAACTGAGGCTCAGGCAGGAAGAAACATGTCCCCATCACACAGCTAGTGCAATGCTTGGCCAGGGCGCTTGCCTTGTCCTCCCAGATTGCAGAGCCTGGTGATCCCAAGGGTGCTGCTGAACCTTCCTCTATCCTCCCCACCACCAAGGTCTCCCCTCTCCTCACTCCTCCCCCCAACCGCCCCCTGCCTGTGCCCACCCCACCCCCCAGAGCACACGCAACCTGGCGACTGCTCACACAGCCTCTCACAGCCTTAATAGCTCCAGCCTGTAGAAATGGAACAAACTGATGGCCGTGTGCATCACTTTTATGCTCTTATAAGAGAGTCATAATTAATTTCCCAAATGCACACAGGACTCAGGGGATAGATAGGGTGCTATTCACAGATTGCATGATCATTTGACAGTTTTAGGCAAATGAGGAGCGAGTATTATTTGCTTTTCTAATGACTGCCTGGTGCATTTTGGTCTTGATGATGGCATTTCCAAAGCAATTTCAGAAACAGATTAGAGAAGTAACATTTTTAATCTTTAGCAAAAACCTAAGATGTGAGGGAGATTGTAATGTCTGTTTGTTCAGCGCTATGTTTTCTAGCGTTAGGGCAAAATGTAGCACAAAATGAAACAACATCACTTACTGTGTAAACAGTTACATTATCTCCAATTACTCTTCAGCTATGCACTACCCCTACCCTCTCAAAAGAACAAAAAAGAGAGCCTCCTTATTTCCCTGTTCCAGGGGCCAGAATCATCACTGCAGCTGCCCTGAAGACCACAACCCACCA
The DNA here is from genome assembly GCF_028885625.2 of Pongo pygmaeus. NCBI lineage: Eukaryota > Metazoa > Chordata > Mammalia > Primates > Hominidae > Pongo > Pongo pygmaeus. The sequence goes on from NC_072393.2 coordinate 22,789,383, forward strand.
GGAACAGGGAGAACCCCCTACCCGACTCTCACCGCCTGAATTCTACTGTTAGAATGCACTTCTCCAGCAATGCAAATACTCCAGGAACAGTGGTCACTTTCCTGCAAAAAATACCAGAAGTTAACTTGGTGGAGAAGGAGGAAGAATCCAGAAAACAGCCTGCAAGTACAGAAAGGGGACATGGTATTAGCATAATGGGAGGGAAGGACAGGTATCAGGCTGAGGGCGGGCAGAGCAGTAGGAGAGGGGAAGGTGGGAGTTCAGTGCCACCTCCGACACTGCTGGGCTGCACTCACTGCCTCCCTTGGCATTCCCCATCCAGCCAACGTCAGCACTTGCATCTCCACCAAAGGGCAGTCTCTGGTCACAGGGACACACTAGGTCAGTGGCCTGAGCACAACACAGCAACGGGGCACTGGAGTGCACATCTCCAGGAGCAGCCCTCAGCACGTGATGAGCGGGAGTTGGAGGACAACATGCAGCTTCCTGGCCCTGTAGATGGAAACACTCCCCGGTGTGTGCTACCCCATCTCCCGGGCTGCCCAGGGGCTAAGCCTCAGTGGCCTCAGTGGTGTCAACGGCCCATGGCAGTAACCTGCTTATCACCTTCTTTCCCTTCTCTATCTCACTTCTCCTTTCCTCTCCCTGTGCTCCTGGGATCAGCTCCCAAGCCAACTCCCTGCACCGAAAGTTTCATCCTGGGGTAGAGGGCAGCTTCAGCAGAAGATAGCCCCTCTCACTGGCCTATCTCGGGTCACATGGCATCCCCAGGCCAAATGCCATGTCCAGGGAGGTAGAGCATGGATAGGCCAGACCTGGGCCCCATGCCCGCCCTGGACCAGGGGATGGGGTCAGACCCACCTGAAACACACAGATGAGTGGAGGAGGGGAGTTCCCGGGGAAAGGTCAGGGCCTGCTCCCAGAAGAGCGAATTCGATGGCCAGCAGGCTGAGCAGGTGTCAACAGCGGCCCACCATGAGAGGGTCCACACGGGTCAGCGAAGCACCATCTTCGAGGGCATTCGGGTGGAATTCTAGCAGAGACTGCACTAAGTCAGTGGTTCAGGGCACCAGAAGTGAGTGAGCCAGGAGTGAGTGCCCGTCCCCTGCTGCCCGCCACCAGGGGTTACTTGGTGCTGGGGCTGAGGGGCAGAGCCACGGGAAATTCACCCCACTATCCCACAGCACAACTGGCTCTGCCTCAGGAGGCTGGGTGGCTTCCTAACCCCACCCAAGCTTCCATCCAGGCTCAGAGATCCATGGTAGGGGGCTTGCTACACCCCAACTTCTGGCTCAGTGTTTCTGTATCCCAGGCTAGAATGAGGGAGCCCACGGAGACAGAGAGTGAGCTCCCTGAGGGATGATGGTGGTATCTTTCTCCAAGGGTCCCACATCATCTGATACAGGACAGAACCTGCAGGGTCTCAGAGATGCCATTGTTTATGTAACTTGACCCTCCCAGATGCCAGGAGCCCTGGGGAAGCCTTTCCCAAAACGTATGCCTCAGAGCTCCTAGATGACAAACTGGTATGTCCTGATATGGTGTGAGTGTGTGTCCCCTCCAAATCTCATGTTGAAATGTGGCCTCCAGTGTTGCAGATGAGGCCTGGTGGGAAGCGCTTGGGTCATGGGGCAGATCTCTTATGAATGGCTTGGGCCAACCCCTCGGTGATGAGTGAGCTCTCGCTCTGAGTTCACTTGAGATCTGGTTGTTTAAAGCATGTGGCATCTCCCCTTGCTCTCTCTGGCTCCCTCTCTCACCATGAGAGATGCCTGCTCCCCCTCCACCTCCCGCCATGAGTAAAAGCTTCCTGAGGCCTCACCAGAAGTCAGATGCTGGCACCATGCTTCTTGTCCAGCCTGCGGAACTGTGAGCCAAATAAACCTCTTTTCTTTATAAATTGCCCAGTCTCAAGTGTTCCTTATAGCAACACAAGAGAACACAAGAATGGCTGAATACAGTTCCCATACAGGGCTGGGGTGAGCAAAAGGGGATGGTGTGATTCTCCCATTAAGAAAAAGTGGGAAAGCGTGGATTGAATCAAGTTGAACAGGTGTCTATGGCAGGGCCTCTCAGGGTCTTCATTGCATGATATCGCTATGACTCACCAGAAAGAGCCATCTCATGCGGCGTTTCCCAGACTTTGCTCAGAAAGCCTCAGAAGCGCGGGTCAAGGATCCTCATGTCAGAAAATGCTAAACCAGCAAGGCCAGTGCCCATTCTCTAGGAGCAGCCAGGCCACAGGTCCCATTCCAGACACTTTGCCAAGCAGCCCCACCTGGGTTCCTCACACACACCTGTCACCACCCACCCCCAAATCTAACATGAAGTACAACCAAGCTAAGCCAGCAAAGTCCAATGCAGCTTGTTAAACCACTTCAGGCTAGACACAGCAAAGCCTCTTGTTGTCACTGTGCTGAATAGGTCTTCAGACTTTCCAAAATACAGTGTAACAATAATGAAGAGACTTTCGTGGCTGAGTGTGGGGTCCTCATAACCCTGAATGCATTTTCATGTCAGTGATCGTCAGTGGTAAACATCTGCCATTAGCTGGATGAGACACCTTATTACAAAAATTGCAGCAGAATCTTTATTGTTTTCTATTTCCACGATTACAAAATTCATTTTAAGAGATGTTTGTCTTTCTTTTTGCTTTTTGATGTGCAGCACAGTTGTCTAATAGCTCATCTCATCTCCGATAAGACGTTATCCTCACGTAATCATTCTTCCAGGATCCTGCTGGTTTTACATCCTCTTACAGTAGGTACATTTCTCGCAAATTAAGTGCCAGTAACATATGTCTACTTGTCTAGCGGTGTCACCATGAACAGCCTGTAACCGTTGCCCCAACACTCCCCAGGGACACTGCTAAACTGACTGTATGTCATCATGGTGTTTTGTCTTGATGAGTACACATTTTAAAAGTCCATGTCCTAGCAAGAAGAGGACTAAACATAGAGACTTTCCCCTTGAGGCAACATTCCCTGTGAAAATCTGCTCGGTGATGTTTGAATATCTCATTGAGGCTCCCACATTTGCAGCTCAGGGCTAGATGCTGCTTTGCCTCTTGTGAATCAGATGAAAGAGCCTGAGTTTGGTCCCTTTGGAACCCAAGTGAAGATAATCACTCAGCCCTGCAAATAAGCAGAGAATTTACCAGCCCACAGCCATGTTCACCAGCCTGCTTCCATCACTCATGCGTACAAGATACTTTGCCATTTGCACAACTATTTTGTATCTAGTATTTAATTTTATCCTCATCATGGGTCTGTGGTATAGAGGAGAAGACCCACATTCAGGAACGGGTAAGTTTTGCTGAAGGGCATGAGGTGCAAGCAGCAGTAGGAGAGCCAGAACTCTCAGGTAGTGTTCTTCCACTTCCTCTCCACTTCCTCACATGTCCTTGATGAAAAATCAAGCTGGGCTCTGGGACAGGTGAGACAGAGTTGGGTCTGCAGGAGGACTTTCCCAGCAGTGAGTGGGGACTAGGGGCTTGGAGGCAGCCACATCATGATGTGGATCCACACAGGGGAGGCCCGTCTCTCCCCTCACACCTCCCTCCCTCTCTCTCTTTCTCTGTCTCTCTGTCTGTGTGTGCACGCACATGCATGCACGAGTGCATGTGTGTCTGTCTCCTAAATTGCTAAATTGTCTTTCTCTGCTTTTCTAACTCTCCCATCTGATTATCCCTCTTTTCTTCTCCCAACCTCTCCCTAGGAGCCAAATGAAGGTGACAGTAAGCTCAAGCCCAGCCTGTCCTGGCCTAGCCTGAGGGCCTCTGCTAAGGTGGACCCCAACCAGCTCCAGCCCAGTGACCCCAAGGAAGACTCTACCTGCCCAGCCAAACCTAGGCCACCAGTCACTCCACCAGGCCAGCTCAGTGCCACCTCCGCAAAGCTCCCACGATGCCCTCTCCAGGGCAGTGGCACCTCCTTCCAGTCCTCTCTGCCTCTGTTTCCCACCCACCCTCCTACATCCCCCTCTGACCTGGGAGCTCCATGGGACAGCTTGCATGTCACTCCCCTCTCACAGAGCTGGGTGCAGAGAAGCACATGGTGGGTGCCTTTGCTGAGCAAGAACAATGGGCTGCACTGTGCAGCCTCGCCGGCCTCACCCACATCCCCAGCCCCAGGTGCCAGGGTGGGGACTGAAGCATTGACAGCCTTACCACCAGGCACAGAACCTCCCAGCTCCCAGCCAGGCACTGTCCCTGCCCCAGAGTCCACGGAGGGCAGCTCCCTTCCCATGCTCCTCCTATCATTCCAGGACGTGAAGAGGCACGGGTGACTCTGAGCCCTACTCCCTGCTGTGTGATGCAAATGAGTTGATCCAGGAGGCTTGTCATGCCCCCATCCCTCTCTCCAAAGAGAAAAGAAACCTCTCTGCCCTGGGGGCAGCCAGATACCTCTACAAGGCCCAGACAAGGGGAGCTGAGGTCAGGCTCAAACACCTGAAGGCACAAGCCTTTGAGCATCCCTGGTGGGCCCAGCAATGTAGCCGTCTCCTTTCTGGGGAAGACGCCAGACAGAGGCCACAGAGAAGGGAGGCTGAGAGGCTGCAGGCACAGCAGGTTCCAACCCTCTTACAGAGGAGCCCACCTCCCACTGCACAGCTGGAGGGCCTCGAGCTCCTCCTGTGCCAATCCATAGCCACTGACCTTGACCCTTGGCCAAGCCCCACTCTCTTGTTTTAATCCACTCTGTGTATGGCCCTGAACTCCCTGGTGCAAACCCAATGCTCTAAATTCTTTCATGGGCCAGGAGCCCAGAGCTCAGCTTCACTGGGGCCTGCAGCATATCATGAGCTGCACAGTGTCTGCCCACCCTAGGCCCTCTCCATCGGCATACAATTCAGACCCAGAGCTGGTGGCACATGTGCCCCCTGACCCATCTGCCAGGGCTGCTCCAAGTCCTGCAGACCATTTAGCCACACCTCAGCCAGTTTCTCAAAATCCTTCTGGGCATAGCGGGGGCTCAGCACTCTCCAGGCACAGATCCACCCAGAGCCAGTCCTTCCTGAACCCAGGCTGACGGCCCTCTGCCTCCACCACCCCAATCACAGGGCTCTGCCATGCTTGCTTTCTGGCCTGCAGAATTCCCAGTTCCAGCAGCAGGGGCTCCTCCTACCTCTCCCCAGTTTGGGTGAACCCAGAGTAAGGAAGGAGGTCTTATGGTCTGGCCCATGCCACTCCCAGCAGTCATGTTGTTAAGGGCGTCAAGGATCCTGGTTGGCTTTGAAGCCAGGCAAACCTGAGTGTGAATTCTCCCTTTCAGCTACATGACCTTGGGCAAGCCCTCTCCCCATGAATCTCAGTCACTCCATCTGTAAAATGGTCAGAGTATCTACTTCCTGACCTTGCTAGAAATCGAGGCACCACTGGCAAGTGTCAGGCCCACAGGAGGGGCTCACAAGGGCCAGCTCCCCGTCCAGCCTCCTCAAAGCAGCCTCTTTCTCCTTCTCCAGGGTCAGGGCCACTGCCCTGAGTGTGGGCCTGCTCTTGTCCTTGCAGCTCAGCCCTTGTGCCATCCCACCCCAAGCCATGCTCAGTGCTGGGTGATGTCATTGTCCTGGAGGAGGGGCACTGATCCAGCCACACACTCACCCCCATCTGAGCCACGTTAGAAGCACTGCCCATGGGGGTCCTTAAGGAAGTGACCTAGGGTCTCTAATTAGCACCAAACTCCCATTTTCGCCCTAATCAGCTTCCAGCACCACACCAACCCACCATATTGCACTGTGAGAGACCTTTGGATGCTGTCGGTCCAAGCCCTTCCTCCATGCCCGGGCTGTGTTTCTGGCCTCATCACCAACCCAGCCCCTGCCCTAAGCCCGTCCTCTGCCATACCAGGCTCCCTGTCATGTGCTGTGCTGCTCCTCACCTTCACACCTGTGATCGTGCTGAGTCCTGTGTGTAGAATGCCCTTCCCTTCCCTCGCCCCCTGGTGAGTCCTCCTCACTCCTTATCATCCTGTCCAATAGGGAGCCATAAGTCACATGTGATGAGTGAGCAGTTGAAACATGGCCAATACAAATCAGGACGTGCTGTTTATGTAGAACGCCCATCAGACTTCAAAGGCTGAAGACAGAACAAAGAATGTGAACTATCTCATTCGTAAATGTTTTGCAAGCTGGGCACAGTGGCTCACGCCTGTAATCCCAGCACTTGGGAGGCAGAGGTGGGCGGGTCACCTGAGGTCAGGAGTTCAAGACCAGCCTTGCCAACATAGTGAAACCCTATATCTACTAAAAATACAAAAATTGGCCAGGTGTGGTGGTGCATGCCTGTAATCGCAGCTACTCGGGAGGCTGAGGCACAAGAATTGCTTGAACCCAGCAGGTGGAGGTTGCAGAGAGCCAAGATCTCACCACTGCACTCCATCCTGGGAGACAGAGTGAGACTCCATCTCAAAAAAATTAATTAATTAATTAATTAATTAATGCTTTGTAGCCAGTAGCCAGGCACAGTGCTCATGCCTGCAGTCCCAATGCTTTAGGAGGCCAAGGCAGGGGGGTTTCTTTTTTTTCTTTTTTATACTTTAAGTTTTAGGATACATGTGCACAATGTGCAGGTTAGTCACATATGTATACATGTGCCATGCTGGTGTGCTGCACCCATTAACTCGTCATTTAGCATTAGGTATATCTCCTAAAGCTATCCCTTCCCCCTCCCCCCACCCCACAACAGTCCCCAGAGTGTGATGTTCCCCTTCCTGTGTCCATGTGTTCTCATTGTTCAATTCCCACCTATGAGTGAGAATATGCGGTGTTTGGTTTTTTGTTCTTGCGATAGTTTACTGGGGGGTTTCTTGAGGCCAGGAGTTTGCCCCACCTGGGCAACACAGCAAGACTCCACCACTGAAAAAAGTTTAAAAATGATCCAGATGTGGCAGGGCACACATGTAGTCCTAGCTACTCAGGAAGCTGATGTGGGAGGATCCCTTAAGTCCAGGTGTTCGAGGCTACAGTGAGCCATGATTGTGCCACAGCACTCCAGCCTGGCAACAGAGCAAGACCCTGTCTTTTAAAATAAGAAGAATTTTGTGTTGATTATACAGTAAAATAACATTTTTTGCTATATTGGGTTAAGGAAAATTTCACCTGTTTCTCTCTAACACAGCTACTAGAAAAGGTAAAATCCCACATGCCATCGGCTGTATATTTATACTGGTTAGTGCTGTCCTAGAAGGCCCCACTCTAATATGGTAAGAATGGCTCTAGAGCCCTCAGCAAGGCTGGACCACGTGTACCTGTGGATCCCACTAGGAATTTGGTCTTCATGCAGCTGTAAGCCACTGGAGGGTGTCTGGGGCACAGAGGCTCTCACAGCTCCTGGAGTACGAGTCAAGAAGGAAGATGAGGCTCCTCCCTGCCACAGCTAATGTTCTAGTGGAGAAATGAGACAACTAACTAAGCAAATGAGGGAAGCGATGTCAGCCACCAGTCAAAGGTCATGAAGAACGAACCTGGGTGATGTGGAACGGAGTGACTGGGGAACCCCTTCACTGGGGTGCTCACTGGTGGCCCTGCTCTTGTCCCGCAGGGACAAGAGTTACTCTCAGAGAAAGCGGCATTTAAGCTGAGACTAAATGAAGACCTGGAGCCAACTAACCAAAAAGCTGCACAGAGAAGCAGCAAACGACTGCCTGGCAGGGAGCCAGGAGTGAGAAGTGGATGTATTAGGACTCGGGAGTGTTTTGGATCAAAGTTGACAGAGCTGACAGACTGGCTGAGAACAAGAGGAAGTGCCCCTGACCTCGGCAGGGGGGGCGTGTCTTAGGAGGAGCAGCCATCCAGGGACCCTGGGGATGTTCTCGTTATCTGGCCATCAGGGTACCTAGGCTCCTGTCCTTTGTCCACTGACTTGTAGTGACTTTGGGAAAACCTTTCTGCCCTCTGAGTTCTCATTCTAAAATTGATTAAGAATCTTGCTGGGCTCCCTTGCAGCAGGGTCCTGAGAACAACATAAAGCAATTCCTGTGGATGCTCCATTCATTCTGTGCCCTGGCAGGCCCCAGTAGGGCTGGGGTGGTGGAAATGAGCACTGGATTGAAACGCTGGTTTGTGGGTCTGAATGGAAACCAGGCACAGCACACAACATGGGGTAAGAGAAGAGCTTGAACAACAGTACCGGGGGGGCCTCCTGAAAACAGGGCTTCTCACCTGAGCCTAGATGCCCACTCATTGTCAAGCAGAAACAAGAAGATAGCACAACCAGAGGTAGTCACGACACATGCAAAAACATGGAGATGGGATACAGCAAACATGGAAAACAGACCACAGGGCACTCACTGGCCTCAGTGAAACGCCCAGGGAGAAATGCCATCTACCCAACCTATGTGACCGCCAGGAAATCACAGATGCATCCTGGGAAGAGCCTCTTTCATTGCCCAAGATGGCCCCAGACTGGTCCCAACACTCTCCAAGACAGCGCCAACAGCTTGTCAGTAAGGGCAGACAGCACCAAACATGTAGACGAGAAATGTAAAATGAATAAACATTATTGAAAGGGGCTGTGTAATGCCATGAATTTTTCAGTGGTAAAAACAGCTGAGAAGTTATTAAAAAATGCATGACTTTCATATTTGATTATAAGTCAAGAGCAGCCAAAAAGAGAGGTGGAGAGAGTGCAGGGGGCGGAGGAGGGGGGATGGAAAAAGACACTAGCAGCCCCGCAGACTGGAATTAATGAGGTTGTTCCTAACAGGGAAGGAGTGACATGGTGATTAGTTAATTACTATTCAGCCGCCTGTAATTAATGCACAACTGAAATTGGTGTACAATGAATTAAACTACCACATAAAGCTGCTACCCAAATTGAGCCGAGGACCTTGATTACTGATTGAGGAGGCTATTACTGCGGCTTCACCATTGTGATTTCAATAGTGTCTCCCTCCGACAACATGTTATGCAACTGGTGGGAGAGTGGAGCTGGAGAGATGGACGGCCTGAGGTGGTGCGTGATCCTGATGCTCACACTCAGGGGGACCTCCCGCTGCCTCTGACTAGTGTAGGGTCTGGGCCCCAGCAACCAGCCCAGGGCCTGGTCCAGAGGAAGTTCTCAATGAGTGTAAAGAGGTGGAGTGGGGATGACTCGGGAGACATGACGGATGGATGGGAACGGAGATGGGAAGGAGACCGGACCGCTGCTAAGAAGGAAGACAATCATGTGTTTACATCTTCGCTCCGAAGATGGGCACTGCTGTTATCTCAGGCTCCATGTCACTCGTGTCCTCCACCCCAGGACCACTGCAACCAGGACAGAGTCTACTGCACCAGTCCAGGCACCAGGTACCCCTTCCAACACATTCTGCACACAGCAGCCAGGGGGATCTTTTACGAAGGCACATCAAACCATGTCACTACGCTGTTTAAAACCCACCTGTGGATTTCTACTGTAATGAGAAGACCATTTACTCTCCCTGCCATGCACCTACAAGGCCTGGTGCAACCTGTTCCTGACACCTCCCCACCTCACCTCTCCCTCACCCCTTTAATTAGATGACCCAGCCATGCCATATTGGTCTTTCTGTGCCACAAAATCTCCAAGTTCAATTCCGCCCTAGGACCTTTGCATGTGCTGTTCCATCTGATTGTAACTCTCCAGCTTTTCCAAGAGATGAGGCCTCAGCTCAAATGTCACCTTCTGAGAAAGGCCTGCCCTGGCTTCCCTGTCTAAACTAGTCCCTCCCCCGTCACCATTATTCTCTATCACATGACCCTGAGTCTGTCCTTCCTGGTCTACGGGAAGACAGGGGTTGTTATCTCCAGGTATGCTGGTTCTTGCTCATGCTCAGTTTCTCATCACAACACAGGCTCTATACAGGAGAAAAGCATCTGCTCTCTCCATGTGTACCCAGGGCCCTATGACTAATTGGAATGAGAAGAGACAGGCAGGAAGGACCCCTTGGAAGCCCCTTTGCGGGTGATGGGGCTTGTGGCTCAGGTCAAGAGCTGCTGGAGAAGTTCCGGGGCTACCTATTGTCATATGTTGTCATTCCCCCTCACCCCAACAAATGGATCCCAAGAAGAAGTAGGCTGAGAGTGTGGCAGAAAGGATCTGGTATAAATAAGTGATTGTGGTTGTCAGAGACTGGGGAACACCCACACAGACTTTACAACCAGGTGGTCTCACTCTCTGCCCGGGCTGTGATGGGGATCTCCTCCACACCCAGAGACACTGCTTCCCTTGGACCTTCCTCCCCACCCTCCAGATCCTGGGACACTAAAGTCCGCTTGCCTCATCCTATCCCAGGTGGCACTGTTGTCTGTACTGGGACACCTCTGGGCCAGTCACACGGCCAGAAGGATGAACGCTCTGATTGGCTAGGCCTGGGGACGTGCCCACAGGGAGATGGAAGGGTCCAGGCCCCTCCAAACCACAGCAGCTGAGAGAGAGGGAGGGAAGGAGAGAGGGAGGTCAGGGAGAGGAAGAGAGAGAGAGGGAGGGAGAGAGGCAGAGAGGGAGAGAAGGAGGGAGAGGGGGAGAGAGAGGGAGAGGGAGGGAGGGAGAATGAAAGAGGGAGGGAGAGAGAGAGGGAGGGAGGGGAGGGGAGGGGGAGGGAGAGAGGGAGGGTGGGAGAGAGAGGGAGGGGAAAAGAGAGGGACAGAGGGAGGGGAGAAGGGGAGGGAGGGGGTAGGGAGAGACAGGGAGAGGGGTAGGGAGAGACAGAAGGAGGGAGTGGGAAGAGAGAGGAGGGATGGGGAGAGAGAGAGGGAGGGAAGGAGAGAATAGAAGGAAGGAGAGAGAGGGAGGGAGAAGGGAGGGGAGGGGGAGAGAGGGAGGGAGAGGTGAAGGGAGAGAGACAGAGAGGAAAGGAGAGAGAGACAGAGAGGAAAGGAGAAAGAGACAGAGGGAGAAAGAGACGTAGGGAGAAAGAGAAGGAGGGAGACGGGGAGGGAGGGAGGGAGGGGAGAGACGGAGGGAGGCAGGAGAGAGAGGGAGGTACGGACAGGAGAGAGGGAGGGAGAGAGAGAGGGAAGGGAGAAATGGGGAGAGAGAGCAAGAAGGAGGGGGGAGAGAGGGAGGGAGAGGGGGAGAGAGGGAGGGAGAGGGGGAGAGAGGGAGGGAGAGGGGGAGAGAGGGAGGCAGGGAGGGAGGAGGGAGAGAGAGAGGGAGAGAGAGGAAGAGAGAAAGAGAGGGGGAAAGAGAGGGAGGGAGGGAGAGGGAGAGGGGTGGGGAGAGGGGATAATGGGAGGGGGAGGAGAGGAAAAGAGGGGAGGGGGGTGATGGGAGGGAGAAAGGGGGTGATGGGAGGGGAGGGGAGAGAGAGGAAGAGAGGGAGGGAGGGGAAGCATCAAAGGAGAAAGGAACAGAAACAATAGATGCCCACTGCCTTGGTGGCGACAGACCCAGAATTATCATGGACCAGCTTAACTTCAAAATGCAAAATTTTATTTCCCTTTCTCTTTAGTCTTGAGATATAACCTTGAAACAAACTGCAGAGGCCTTTTCCCTTAACCTCAAAATAGACTCCAGGTTGGTCCCTTTCCCACTGTAGATTCACATCACATTTATCAAACTGCATGCTAGTATCTAGTTTTGTGCTTACTTGGGAGTTCCCCAGGCTAATCTCGAGACAGGTGGACCAAGCCTGTAGACCCAGCTGCAGCATCCCAGTGGTTAGCTCAAGGTGACTAGTCAACCACCAGCCATTGTTCAGATGATGCCAGCCCATGCTCCAAGTAGAGGGAGACCCAATGAGAGGTGACAACGTGCTGGTGGCCCTCGCTTGCTCTCAGCGCATCCTCGGCCTCACGTCCGCTCTGGCCACGTTTGAGGAGCCCTTCACCCTGCCGCTGCACTGTGGGAGCCCCTCTCTGGGCTTGTTGAGGCCAGAGCCTGTTGGCTTGCCAAGACGTGTGGAGGGAGAGGCGCGGGCAGGAAGTGCAGGAACCGGGGCTGCCCGCGGCACTCGCGGGCCAGCGCGAGTTCTGGGTGGGCGTGGGCCCGGTGGGCCCCGCACTCCGAGCAGCCGGCCAGTGCCACCCGCCCCGGGCAGTGAGGTGCTTAGCACCTGGGCCAGCAGCTGCGGAGGGGGTGCTGGGTCCCCCAGCACTGTTGGCCCACCGGCGCCGTGCTCAAATTCTTGCCGGGCTTCAGCTGCCTCCCCACGGGGCAGGGCTTGGGACTTGCAGCCTGCCATGCCCAAGCCCCCCACAGTGGGCTCCAGCATAGCCGGAGCCTCCCCAACGGACACCGCCCCCTGCTCCGTGGCACCAGTCCCACCTACCACCCAAGGACTGAGGAGTGCAGGCGCGCAGCGCAAGACTGGCAGGCAGCTACAGCCTGGCTCAGCCCCAGCACGGTATCCACTAGGCAAAGCCAGCTGGGCTCCTGAGTCCGGTGTGGACTTGGAGAACTTTTATGTCTAGCGCAAGGATTGCATATGCACCAATCATCACTCTGTGTCTAGCTCGGGTTTTGTGCATGCACCAATCAGCACTCTATATGTAGCTAATCTGGTGGGGACTTGGAGAACTTTTATGTCTATTATGTCTAGCTAGAGGATTGTAAATGCACCAATCAGCACTCTGTGTCTAGCTCAAGGTTTGTAAATGCATCAATCAGCACCCTGTGTCTAGCTCAAGGTTTGTAAAGGCACCAATCAGTGCTCTGTGTCTAGCTATTCTAGTGGGGACTTGGAGAACTTTTGTCTAGCTAGAGGATTGTAAATGCACCAATCAGCACTCTGTGTCTAGCTCAGGGATTGTAAATGCACCAATCAGCACCTTGTCAAAATGGACCAATCAGCTCTCTATAAAATGAACCAAACTGCTCTCTGTAAAATGGACCAGTCAGCAGGATGTGGGTGGGGTCAGATAAGGGAATAAAAGCAGGCTGCCCACGAGTCAGCAGCGGCAACCCGCTCACTCGGGTCCTTTTCCATGCTGTGGAAGCTTTGTTGTTTTGCTGTTAGCAATAAATCTTGCTGCTGCTCAGTCTTTGGGTGTGCACTGCTCTTATGAGCTGTCACACTCACTGGGAAGGTCTGCAGCTTCACTCCGGAAGCCAGTGAGACCACTAACCCACCAGAAGGAAGAAATTGTGAACACGTCCAAACATTAGAAGGAACAAACTGTGGACGCACTATCTTTAAGAACTGTAACACTCACCGCGAGGGTCCGCGGCTTTGTTCTTGAAGTCAGTGAGACCAAGAATCCACCAATTCTGGACACACCAAGATAGCCACCAAAACAAGACACACAGACCTTGCACCCAGCTCAGCCCCTGCATGCCTCCCATATCAGGTTTCCCTGTGCAAACCCTTGCCTTCTCCCCAGAAATTTGAAGTCATGGGCTTTGGATGGGAATCCAGCCACTTCCCCTTGGCTGGTTTTGGTTAATAAAAGTCACTTTCTTTCTAACAGACCCCGCCCTTGTCAAGTGGGCTCTGCAAGCATAAGGGGCTAGACCTGCATTCCGTTACAGAATTGTTTGCAGGGAGGGAGTGAGGGAAGGATAGAGCTCATGAGAGACAGGTCCCCTACAGAGCCTGGGGTGCTGTGTCCTTGATGAGGAACAGAAGTCTTGGGTTTGAGTCCCAGCCTTCCCCACCCACGATGATTGCAGCAAGTCACTCAGCCTCTGTGCCCACTGGGCTGGGGCTGTGGGCTCAGCTTGTACCAGGGGTCACCTTGGGCACCCTCAGGCCAACTGTCCCCAGGTTCGCGTTTCTCCATCAGCAGGCAGAGCCACTCATAGCCTCCCCTCAACCCTCATGCAGAGAAGGAAGGAGCCAGCTCTATTTTCCAACAGAATGCCGCACATGGACTTTTGGAGACATCCTCCATCTCAGTGCTTGGCCCGCATCTCAGAACTGTAAGAGAAGGCAAGATCCCAGGACCTGTCGGGCAGCAGATAAATGAGCAGGACTGCCTGGCTTCCCCGCCTCTACTCTAGCATTATGAGAAGGAAGCCATAGCTCCCTCCCTATCAGCCTTAAAGGGAAATAACTGCCAACCCTAAGCAGAAACCTCATGGGGTGGGTGGTGGAGGCTTTGGAGGTGTCCACAGTCCTCTCCAGGCTTCAGTTCTCCCATCTGTGAAATATGGGCAAGAATTCCAACCACCTGAGGTTATCCTAAAATCACATTTACCTATGGTGAGGTTACGTATCCCACCAAGTGCCCCAGTAACTCATGGCTGAGAGTGAACCAGCCCGGGGAGGGAAGAGTCTCAGGGCCTGGTGCAGGGCACCCCCTGGGGAAGCACGTTGTCCACGCCCCGTCCCACACCATCCTCGTTTCTGTCAGTGGCTGCCAGGGCTCTGCAGAGCCAGAGCCCATTTCAGGCCAGAATGGTAAGATTTCCCAAGAAGGAGAAAATTAGATTTTCTCTGGATCTGCCTCCTCCACCCCCTCCTTCCGAAAGCTCCCTGGTGGGCTCTGTTGCTCTGCAGGGAGGCTGATCCAGACTCCGCAGACAGTTCTCACTGAGCAGCAGCACAGGCCTGCAGTACGTCCCTGAGTGATGACGGCGTGGAGAACCTGTGGGCAACCAGCTGCTGGAGGCCCCCTGCCTTCCCTCCCGCCTCTGGAGGGGACCTAGAGGCCACACTCCTGGAGGAGACGGGATTCTTTGCCCCACAGATTGAGGATTGGGGACCATGCCCTCATCCTATCTCTGCCGCTAAGCTGCTGTGCAAACTTGAACATAGCTGTTCACCTCTCTGGGTGCCACATTGGGATGAGCCCTGGCTCCTGAGCGAGCAGCCCCACTGCTGCCTGGAAGTGAATGACCCACGGACCTGAAAGGCTCTGGGAGCTGGCCAAGTGCTGTCATCATAGCCCCTGCCCAGTGGGAGGGAATAGATGGTGACCCCCAAGGGACATGCAGTGGCCCAAGGACCTGACACACCTGATCTGAAGGAGAGGAGGAGTCAATGCCACAGTGAGGACCTGGGAGGCAGGCAGACTGGGCCAACCTCACCCAGCCTGAGAGTGGCCTCTGTGCAGGAAGCTTCCAGTTTTCTGGAGTACCCAGGCCAGTGGTTTAGGACAGAGTCCTCTCATATCTCCAGGACTGGGTGCCGTGGGCCACATTGCCAGATTGCCACATTGCCAGACTGAATCAGAGGCTGCAGTGAGAGGCTCCCAGAGGTCCCTCCTGGGGAGTGGGGAATGGGCTCTCTGGAATGCCCAAGGGCTCTCAGAAGAGGGCTCCAGGGGCTCAAAGTGTGGGGGAGTGGGGGGCATCCTCAGGGGTGCAGTGGGGAGAGGCCACAGGACCACAGCTGTGACTCAGATTGTATTGCTTGTTATTTTTTTTTAGATATAACATACCTGCAATCAAGTGTCTCCAGTTTCTGGCTCAACTAATTTTAACCCAAGAATCCACTATGTAACCACCACCCAGATCAAGACACAGAATATTTCCAGCACCCAGAGGTTTCCATAGGGCCTCTCTCCCATCGCTGACCTAAGTCACTCTCCCGTCACTGTCAAGCTGACCACTATTCTAACTTCTATCACCACTGATTAATTTTACCTAATTTTGAACTGCATTTAAATGGTGCTTTTTTTCCCAGCAAAATGTTTTTGAGATTCTCTGTGCAGATGCACTTATCAGTAGGTTTTCTTTTCTGTTTTATTTGCTAAGTCATACTTCATTGCATGGTTGTACCCAATTGGTTTAGCCTGCTAATATGCACCAGATGGTTTTCCTATTGGGGGTATTATGAATAAAGCTGCTGTGAACTCTTGTTTCTGTCTTTGGTGCACATAGCCATTATTCCCTGGGTATATACCTTGAAGTGCCGTCAATGAGGCATAAGGTGTATATGTGTTCAGCTTTGGGAGGAAACACCAAACAGTTTTCCAAAATGGTTGTGCCACTTCTCATTTCCACTTGGAATGTTCCAGGTGCTTCGTGTCCCCACCAATACTTGGTATTGTTAGTCTTTTATTTTAGCTGTTCTGCTAGGCAATATTTTACTGTGGCCTTATTTTGCCTTTCCCTGGGGATTAATGATGTGGAACTTTTTTTTAAGTAGTGGTTGACCATTTCTTCATCTTCTTTTGTGAAGTGCCTGTTCAAATCTTCTGCCCATTTTCTTATAGAGTCCTCTATCCTTTCTTTGATTTATAGGCATTCTTTATATATTGCAGATACCAACTTCTTTGTCAAATATATATATTGTGAACATCTTCTCCCAGTCTATGGCTTGCCTTTTCTCTCTGTTTTCCTCCTTCCTTCCCTCCTTCTTCCTTCCTTCCTTCCCTTCCCCCTCCCTCCCTCCCTCTTTCTCTCTCTTTCTTTCTTTCTTTAATTTCAATTTTCATTTTGGATGCAAAGGGTACCAGTACAGCCTTTTCACATGGGTATATTATGCGATGCTGAGGTTTAGGGCATGGGTGATTGCATCAGCCAGGTGGTGAACGTGGTTCCCGGTAAGTAGTTTTTCAGCCCTTGCCTCCCACCCACTCCGGCCCCTAGTAGTTCATAGTGTCTACTGTCGTCATCTTTATGTCCATGCTTTTCCCTCTGTTTATGGTGTCCTTTGAAGAACAGAAGCTGCTAGTTTTAAGGAAGTTAATGGATCTTTTCTTCTATGGCTGGTGCTCTCTGTTTCCTGTTTAAGGGAATCTTTATGTTTCCCAAGATGTGACCTGCAATGTATTCCATTCATTCAGCACTGACTGGGCAAATCACCTACCAGGTGTTTCTGGGCTCATCCTCAAACTTCCGTGGGTGAAGAAGTGTGCTGCCCTGCTCACATTTTGCTCTGAGGACCCTGCTGAGTGCAGAGTGGGAAGGCGAGGCACAGGGTGAAGTCCCATTATGAACAAGCCTGCAGACGTGTGGGAGGTGAATCAAGGGGGTCTTGACAATGCCTGTCTACACAAATGGTTTTGGTTTTGTTCTTTGTTCTTTTTAGAGACACGGTCTCATTCTGTTGCCAAGGCTGGAGTGCAGGGGTGCAGTCATAGGTCCCTGCAACCTCTCCTGGGCTCAAGTGATCCTCCTTCCTCAGCCTCCTGAGTAGCTGGGACTACAGCCACCATGCCCAGCTAATTTTATTTTATTTTTCTATTTTTTGCAGAGACAGGGCCTCCTTATGTTTCCAAGACTAGCCTTGAACTCCTGGCCTCAAGGGATCCTCGTACCTCGGCCTCCAGAAGTACTGGGATTATGGACATGGGGTTCTAAAGGTTCTATAGCACATTTCTTGACATCTCAGTGTTCTGGAGTGCTGTGTTGGTTCTCTCCCATCTCTACTTCTCTCCACTGTTTGGGAAGGAGGTGGACGCTGAGAAGAGGCTCCTAGAGACTGCAAATGTCCAGATTCTATACAGAGTTCCTAAGTCAGCAGATGTGGGTCAGGGGCCTCCAGCTCTGCCACTCGCCAACCTTCTTATGCCTCAGTCTCCTCCTCTTTAACATGAGGATAGTAACAGGGTTTACCTTGCAGGGTCACTGGAGCAAGTAAAGGGGCCAATGCATGTGAGGTGCATACAGTCGGTGCTCAATAAATGGTGGGCAATTTTATTTACCAGACAACAAGTGGAATAAGGTCTCATGTGCCCTTCGGTTTTAAATGGCCATCTGTTGTCTTGATAAGGGCTCGTTTTTTTTTGTTTCTGGTTTTGTTTGTTTGTTGTTTTGTTTTGTTTGAGACAGGGTCTCACTCCGTCACCCAGGCTGGACTGCAGTGGCACGATTTCAGCTCACTGCAACCTCCGCCTCCTGAGTTCAGGCAATTCTCCCACCTCAACCTCCCAAGTAGCTGGGAGTACAGGCATGGGCCACCACATCCGGCTAATTTTTGTATTTTTAGTGGAGACAGGGTTTTATCATGTTGGCCAGGCTGGTTTGTTTTTTTTTTTATTTTGTTTTGTTTTGTTTTTTGTTTTGTTTTGTTTTTGAGAGGGAGTCTTGCTCTGTAGCCCAGGCTGGAGTACAGTGGCATGATCTTGACTCACTGCAACCTCCACCTCCCGGATTCAGGTGATTCTCCTGCCTCAGCCTCCCGAGTAGCGGATTACAGGCATGTGCCACCATGCCTGGCTAACTTTTGTATTTTTAGTAGAGACAGGGTTTCACCAATGTTGGCCAGGCTGGTCTCAAACTCCCAACGTCAGATGATCTGCCTGCCTCAGCCTCCCAAAGTGCTGGGATTAGAGGTGTGAGCCACTGCTCCTGGCCTGAGGGCTCAGCTTTTCCTTGCAGGAGGCCTCCAACCAAGCTCCTTGCACCCATCTTGCAGTTCTGTGTGAATGTCTAGGAGGCCTGAATGGTACAGAGCAACAAACCCCAGCAACCTCACCTCTGGGCTCCTGCCCTAGCCTGCTCCCCATGGCTTATCATTAAAGTACCAAGAGCAGATGATGGCTCCACTCCTCCCACTCCAGAGCTCCCAGCTGTCAGGCCATCCTGCTCCCAGACAGCTGTTTCTGTCCTGTCCCTCCCCAGGCAGTGGCTCTGTCCTCCCATATACTTGTTCTGTTTCACGGGTGGCTCCTGCTGCCTGCTGGCAGCCATTTCAGCCAGAGAGTTTATCCAATATAATAAAACAGCTACCACCCCAAGGAGGTGTCAGAAGAGCAAATGCATGTATGTGCTTTAGATTTCAGAGAGCTCCTTAATTAATTGGCCAACCCCAACAGGCAGCTGCCCAGGGACTGGGGACATGTCAGAGAATCACAGCCCGGCCTGTCCACAGCACAGAGACTGGGCTCTCCTGGCAGGGGCGCTTGCTTGTCACAGTAGCATTCAATCGATGTGTGTGGAATGAATGGATTAACTAACGACAAGAGCCCAGCTGTCCTGGATTCATGCATTAACGCGTGTATTCATCCAGTTTCCACTCAACAAGCATTACGGAGCACTACTGTTTTCAATAAATGTTTGTGACCGGAACTGAGGAATTCCTTTAGCAAAACACAGAATCCCTCCTGTAGTTGATAGTAGGAGTCAGTGGGGTGTGAAGTGGCAGTGTTTCACCTGCCCAAGGGATGCCTCTTCTCCTCTTCTCCACAGCCCCATGAACTAACAGTCCACAGCCATGATGAGAAGTTTCTCTGTTTTCTGGTCCCTACACAGCCTGCTCTGGCTTCACTGAACACATTTTCTGAATCTCTACTCTGGACACCTAAAAATAACAGCCTAGGACATCCCTGAGTCCGAGGCTCCATCCCTGTTGATGGCGCCTCCTGCTTCAGGCTTGAAAGAATGGACCTGTCTCTGGAGCAGGTAGCCTTGGAAAGGAGAAACCAAGCCTCCAGGCTTGGCCCAGGAGGGAAGACGGGCAGAGCCCCCTGCCCCAGTCCCTCACTGTGCACAGGGACCCAGAGACAGGCTTTCTGAGAAGAAGCATTTTTCCCACGGCTCTTGGGATCTCACTCACATGCGCTCTCTCCCTCTCTCTCTCTCTCTCTCTCTCTCTCTCCTTCTAACCCTCTGGCTGCTTTTCCAGCCTCAGCTGAAGCAGTGACTGAGTGTTAGACTTGGAACAATAGCAGATGCTCCCCAGCTGGCATGCTCTGTTCTCTTGGGTTCCATCGTCCCCTGGCTGGCATTTCGGAATCTCCCAATGTTAGATGACCGAAGATGGGATATGGCCAGATCCTGTCCTGGGGTTCAAAAGGTTCTGTCAGGGACAATGCTGGTGTTGACCACCTCCTGGAATACTGCAGGATTCTTTCAGGGCAACAGCCAAATGAAGACAGCCGTAGGATCAAGGCTTCTGTACTAATTGTGATGTCACTGGGAAGTGGGCTTCCCCTGTGGACACTGGATTGCTATTGGACCTGAGTTTTCAAGGTTCTGGCCAACCTGGGCAGCTAAGGAAGGATTTCACAGTGCTCTCCAGGAGGTTTGGACTGGTCACTCCGCAGACACAGCTGACCCTTTCTTCCCCAATCCTCTCAATATCCAGGCTCTCCAAACAGAAGCCTGTTAATGCTGTGGCAGTGGCCAGACAGGGCAACATAAAGACACCTCATCACCTCTTGGTCCAGCGGTACAATGTATCTTATGGCAGAAGCCCCCCAGTTCTGTAAGCTCCTTGATACAGCAAACCATGGCTGCAGTACACAAGTGTGTTACAGCCCAATCCTGGACATGTGGTCATTACCAAAACCCCAGTCATCTTCTTGAAGGAGCCTTAGATAGGAAACCAGAGGTGACCTAGAATCTTCTATTTGATCAAGGGATGGCTCATTATCTGACTTAGCACCAGGGATTCATGCTAAGATGTATTGTCTCTTGATATCAAAGTCAAGATCCAGGTAAGCTGGCCAGTGAGGTGTGGTTCCTATCCCCAGGAGACAACAGCCGCACTGACCAGCTGCTGGCAATTTCTTCGGTCACCCTGCCTCTCAATTTCCAAAGCCCCATGGTTTTCAGGTTTACCCACATATGACCCTTATGTAAATTTGCTTGTCCCAAGAACCCTTAACTCATATCATGTCTGTTTCCTATGTAGTTGGTTATTGATATAGTTTGGATAAAATTCCTTGGTCTTTGATATGCTTTGGATATTGTCCTCTCCAAATCTCATGTTAAAATAAATGTGACCTCCAATGTTAGAGGTGAGGCCTGGTGGGAGGCATTGGGATTATCGGGGCAGATCCCTCATGAATGGCTTGGTGCCCTCCTCATGGTCGTGAGTGGCTTCTCACTCTGTTAGTTCAGGAGTTTAAAGGAGACTGGCACCTCCTTCTCCATCTCTCGTCACATGGTGTACCTGCTACCTCTCCACTTTCCAACAAGATTGGAAGCTTCCTGAGGCCTCTCCAGAAGAAGATGCTGGTGCCTGCAGAACCATAAGCCAAATAATCCTCTTTTTAAAAATAAATTGCCCAGCCTCAGGGATTCCTTTATAGCAATGCCAAATGGACGAATACAGTCACTACTATATGCATTCATAGGCAGAAGGCATTGCAGGGCATATGAACAGAGTCGTTGGTTAAAGATTTGCCAACACTTCCCAGCACATGCTTCCTTTAAACATCTTGCGTTGCCAACTAATGAGAAAAAATGGTATCCACTAATAATACCAGCAGTCCACACACCTGAGGAGTAAGTACTTATTCAGAAAGCTTTGCTCCAATGACAGTGGGAGGAAAATTGGCCAAAGCAACAGGGACTCCCCCAGGTACAGTGTGAAGAGCAAGTTTCTCCCCAGATGTCCTCAGCAAGAAAATGGCAGGATTCACAGAGAGACAATGTCTCCTTTTGGGCAAACAAGAGGGAAGGTGTGATCATCACGCTGTGATCTCAAAACCCCACAGTAAACACAGTGGAAGTAATGACACCAACCACTGGCCTTTACTGTGCACTTTGTCTGTGTTGGGCATGAGACTGAGAATTTTTCCTTTATTATTCTAATTAATCCTTCCATTTACACTGTGAGACTGTTGCTACCACTTCCTCTATTTTACAGTGGAGGAAATTGAGTCTCAGAAAGGTTAAGGAATTTGCTCAAAGTTGCAGAGCTAGTAGTAGCAGAAGGCAGTTACACCCAGGTCTGTCTACTTTTACAATTTATTTGGCCCACTGTCCTGCCTGTGCCACCCTCTGCCATGTGTCCCCTTGTCCAGAGGCCCTGGAGCTCAGGTCAGGGGCTCAGTCAAGCCTGCTGTGTGGGGCTGGGCCAGAACATCCCTCAGCAAAGCCATCTTTACACAAGCTCAAAGAGGCCCCCACCCAGATCTTGAGTGGATCTGGGGTCCCTGTGTCCCCATGGCTTTCCTGACATCTTGAGGTTTCAGTATCTGGACATGAGCAAAGGTGTCATCTCTCTACCTGCCTAAAGGGAAAGTCTCCATTCAACTGAAGAATCTTCTTTTCTCTCTTCACTTGATTATAAAGAACACACTTCTGTTAACTTCAATATTTGCCTTAGCCCCACACTCTGTTTAAAAGCCAAACGTGGTGCCGGGTGCAGTGGCTCATGACTGTAATCCCAGCACTTCGGGAGGCCAAGGCAGGAGGATCACTTGAGACCAGGAGCCCAAGACCAGCCTGAGCAACACAGTGAGACCCCATCTCTACAAAAAATTATTTAAAATTAAACAAGTTCGGTGGCACATGCCTGTAGTTCCAGCTACTGGGGAGGCTGAGGTGCAAGGCCTCACTTGAGCCCAGGAATTGGAGGCTGCATTGAGCTATGATTGCCCCACTGCACTCTAGCCTGGGCAACAGAGCAAGACTCTATCTCTAAAAACTAAAAACCAAAGATGAAGTTGTGTTTCCAGTTCTCCTCCAAGGCCATCCAGGCCACACACTGGACTCCAACAGCCTTCCTCCCAACCTCTCTCTCAACACAGGACTGCAGGTTTTGGATTTCTAGTTGTGGCACAAGCGTTACTCTGACCAACTCTAAAATAAGGCCCAGCACTGCCTTCCCTCCATGAACACAGGCTGGGTCCCCCAGTTGAGAGTCTACCATAATCCATCTGTCTACATGGGACCGTCAGGAGAGCCGCCAAGAGATCAGAGGTGTGGAGGCAAGGACTTAGCCTGCAGGGCCCAGCTCTATGACTTTGAGGAAAGCTCCCATTACTGCAGATCCTGGGTTTATTCTGTAAAACGGGGGTGCTTCCAGCCTGCCCCAGCACCCCCAGGCAGTGAGTCAGGGTGCTTGGCAAGTGTTCACTTTGCAGAATATGATCTCCTCTCCTGTGGGTGAGAAGTCCCACCACTGTGCCAGGCACTCCATCAGCAGCAGTTCCAGGTAAACCTTCATGAATCTCTTTTGAAAAATTATGTATATTAGTCACATAGGCCCCCCTAATTTAGCTCTGAGAGCGCTCTGTGGGACCTCAGTCAATACTGGCTGAAAATCAGATACAGACCTTGTTATGATTCCATGCAAACACTGCACTGAATTCCACCAAGGCATGCTCCAGGCTTGAGAGAGAACATCACATTAACTTGCACAACTGTCCATGGGGCAAAACACATCTCCTGACCCCTCTGCCAATTACAAGGATGCAGGCTCCACCCAGGCATTCTCATAAATTCAAGGACTCCACTATCCAGGCAGCAAATCAGCACCAACACACTTGAAAACAAGCGGGCATAGATAGAGACTGAGAACTGATGTAACTGACTTGATTGAGAACAGACGCCCAATATTCAAGTGAATGGGTAAGTGAATGAGTGAGTGAGTGAGTAAGTGAGTGAATGGAGAGACAGCTAAATGGAATAAAGAACATCAGATATGGAGTCACAAAATCTGAGGTCTAATCTTGCCCTTTCATTCACTGTGATTTTCCAGCTTACTTTCTGAGCCTCTGTTTTTTCATCTATAAAATAAAGTGAAAATTATATATAGTAAAGATTAAATGAAAAGATCCTTGTAAAGTGCTTAGCATGGTGACTGGCGTATAGGCTCTCAAAAAATTATAATAAACAACCACTCAATAATAATGACAAAGCCACATACCAAAATGCACAATTAAGATTTAGGTACCTTAGAAGCATTGACTACTTTTAAATGTAGACATAGAAAAAGACTGACCCACTCAGGATTGGGTTATATGTTTCTGTTTGGAGGCATCCCTGCTTCAAACTCATGCCAGTATGAAAAGCAAAATGTAATTCAAGAAGTTGTAATAGCTATCTTCAAAAACAAACACTGCAAGAATAAGATATGATTTGAAAACAAAAAGTGGCAGAACTCCAGTGGCTGAATCCCTGAAGTTCCTATTGTGAGGAGTGGTAGGACTAAGAGTAACCTCTGGGAGGCAAGGTCATAACCGAAAGCCACTGTGTGAGCCCACCGGCTGAAGCTGTCCTCTGAACATGTGAAAGGTAGCTGGGAAAAAGTTTGATGGACTGTGATCAGGTGAAAGGGGATGCACTAAATGATTGCCACATCTAGGATCTGAGCGATATGAAAGAAGTAGAAAGTCTGATATCTGTGGAATTTGTTGGGTGCTGCTAAATGTTATTAATACATTGAAGATTAAAATTACAGACTCAAGTCAGTCAACTACCAATTTAAGGCATGGATGACAGGCGAAAGGCCTCCATGACAATGCTTAAATAAATCATCCCTCCCATGGTCAGATAGCAGATCATCCTGAAGATGGAACCTAGAATCTCAGTGAAAAAGAGCAACACTTCAGAGAGAAGTGGGGTCCCATATGCCAAAATTAAGGTCTTGATAGGACAGAATTGGGACCCTGAAACGGGTTAGAGACATCTGGGTGGAGAGTTGAAAACACTAAACCTCCAGATTCCCTGGAACTCTCTCTACCTGCAGAAGTGGTTGGCTATTCCTTTGTAGGAGACAGCAGATGCCCTTGCTTGAAATCTACTCAGAGGCCTCAGTGGTGACAATCGCTTGTAAGACTATCTTTCCTCCTCAAGATCTTCCTTCACCGCACTCTACCCTCACCCCCACTGGCCACAAGAACAATAACCAGGGTGGAGTCTCA
The DNA here is from genome assembly GCF_028885625.2 of Pongo pygmaeus. Lineage (NCBI taxonomy): Eukaryota > Metazoa > Chordata > Mammalia > Primates > Hominidae > Pongo > Pongo pygmaeus. Next base: position 22,813,773 of record NC_072393.2, read on the forward strand.
GCAGGGTCTAACTAGGAAATACTGGCCCTCCTAAAGTAAAAGAGGGTGATTAACAAAAATATCTGGCCAGTAATCAAAACAACAAAAAATAATAGATGTTGGCGTGGATGTGGTGAACAGGGAACACTTCTACACTAATATAAACTAGTACAACCACTACAGTGGGAATGTAAACTAGTACAACCACTATGGAAAACAGTATGGAGATTCCTTAAAGAACTAAAGTAGAACCACCATTTTATCCAGCAATTCCACTACTGGGAATCTACCTGGAGGAAAAGAAGTCATTATATGAAAAAGATACTTGAACACGCATGTTTATAGCAGCACAATTTGCAATTGCAAAGCTGTGGAACCAGCCCAAATGCCCATCAATCAAAGAGTGGATAAAGAAACTATGGTATATCTATACAATGGCATACTAATCAGCCATAAGAAGGAATGAATTAATGGCATTCGCAGCAACCTGAATGAGATTGGAGACTAGTATTCTAAGTGAAGTATCTCAGGAATGGAAAACCAAACATCGTATGTTCTCACTCATAAGTGGGAGCTAAACTATGAGGATGCCAAGGCATTAAGAATGACACAATGGACTTTGGGGACTCAGGGGGAAAGGGTGAGAAGAGGTGAGAGATAAAAAGACTACAAATTGGGTGCAGTGTATACTGCTCGGGTGATGAGTGCACCAAAATCTCACAAATCACCACTAGACAACTTAACTAATGTAGGCAAACACCACCTGTTTCCCAATAACATATGGAAGTTAAAATTTTTAAATTTAAAAAATTTTTAAAAATACCTGGCTGATATGAACCCATAGGAATCAAGAGAGCTTGCCTGGAAGTGGGTCTTAAGGCCACTGAACCAAGAGTGGGTGCGAAAACAGGCACAGAATTTGAGGCTGGATGAGAAATTCAACACTTTGTCAAGGTCCTAGGAGTCTGTCCTAGCAATTTCTGAATGGTTCCTAGTCTCTTGAAGAAAAATACCTTACCATAAATAAAATGTGAGGAGGATGTGAAGAAAGCCTTGTTGGAGTGTCAGGTAAGGGGCTGAGTTCTTGTGATCCCAGAGAAGTGGCCATGTTACCATGGATCTGTTACATAAGATCTGAGTTCTCATCAGATGTTTCTTGAGAGAATTCAGAAGAAACTTCCCTCACTGGAGAGGTGGGAAGGAACTGGGGAAGGAAGAAAGATGGAAAGAGGGGAGACTGAGGAGGCATCTTAAGCTCAGTGGTATCTGTCTGCTCTAAGCTATGCTGATAATAGGAAGTCTTGTCATGGAGTGGAGCTTCCTGGAATCACTGAGGACAAAAGGGTTCTGGAACTGCAGAGGCCATATAGCAGCACTTAATCATTAGAGGCAAGGTAGACACTGAGGTCAGGATGGCAACCAGGGGAATGTGACCTACAGGGATGTGTGATGACCATGGTGTACTTAGTGGCAAGATATATGTGTGGCTGACAAAGGTATTGATCAAGAATGGATAAAAATGAGCAAAGAAAGGAGATTAAACATACCAGTGGGCAGTAAGTTACATGTCATATCAGTTCTCAGACACAGGACCCATCAATTGAAGGAGAGGCTGTCTTGAGGAAAGACACTGCGATGCCACAGGAGGTATAAACAACAGCAGTTACCCCTGTTACAAGTAATTGTGCCTTGAAAAAGGGAAGAAGTTTATATCTTCAGTGTGCTGTTGGATACAGCATCAGAGCTAACATTCATACCTGAAGGCTCAAAACACAAATGCCCTCCACCCCGCATTAAGGTGAAGGTATGTGAGTGCAAGCAATGAATGCAGTCCAGTCTTTCTCTCAGTGGGTCCCGCAGGTCCACAGACCCACCAAGTGGGCATTTCCTCCATTCCGGAACACATTACCAGGATGGACATACCTAGCAGCTAACATAATCAGAAAAGCCAGACGCCAGCCCCTGAAATTGCTCCCTGACCCAAGCAATCAAAACAAATACCACAGGCCAGGCGCGGTGGCTCACGCCTGTAATCCCAACACTTTGGGAGGCCGAGGCGGGCGAATGACCTGAGGTCAGGAGTTCGAGACCAGCATGGCCAACATGGTGAAACCCCGTCTCTACTAAAAATACAAAAATTAGCAGGGTGTGGTGGCAGGTGCCTATAATCCCAGCTACTCGGGAGGCTGAGGCAGGAGAATCACTTGAACTTGGGAGGCGGAGGTTGCAGTGAGCTGAGATCACACCATTGCACTCCAGCCTGGGTGACAAGAGCAAGACTTCGTCCAAAAAAAAAAAAAAAAAACTAATACCACGTCTGGGAGTAGAGGTAGAAATAAGTGTTATTCTCAAAGACTTAAAGGACATATTGGCAGGGAATTCCCTTATGTCCTCCCACTTAACTCATAAGTCTGGAACTTGCAAAATCCACATGAATCATGGTGGATGAGGATGGACCACTCAGACTTAACCAAGTGTAACCCCAGTCACAGCTACTTTGCCAAATATGGTGTGTTTACCTAGAACAGATCAACACAGTTTATGCTATGTAGTAATGCAGCTATTGATCTAGTGGATTTGTTTGAATCTTCATCAAGGAGCATAAGAGGCAGTTTCACTCACACAGGATGGGTGACTGTATACATCCATAGTCTTCTCCTGTGGCTATGCCAGCTCTCCTTCTGTCTGTCACAGTACAGCCCAAGGCGACCTTGAACATCTGGACATTTCAGAGATAATCACATTGGTCCACAGTAGTCCTGCAGAGGTTGGAAGACAAACTCTGCAAAGATTTCAGGCCTGTTGCACCAGCCCAGTGGCCCTGAATATATTTTTGCACACTACATCTCTAATCCTAAGAAAGAGATCTGTGCTTATAAGCCTTTTCAGGTTCAAAAGGAGCATACATTGCGCTTGGAATACTGCTCTGACTCATTTAACAATTGATTTTGAGTAGGGTCCAGATTAAGAAAAGGCTCTGCAGCAGGTCCAGAATATAGTGCAAGCAGAGCTGACACTTGGGTCATACGATTCAGCAGATCCTATGGTACTAGAAATATCTGTGGTAGATAAAGGTGCAGGGTCAAGTCTCTGGAAAGCCCCAACAGGAGAGTTATAGTACAGACTCCTGTGGTTTGGGAGCAAGCCATGTTGTTTGCTGCAGTCAAATATACCTTATGCAAAAATCTGCTCCTGGTATACAAAAGCCACATAAAACCTGAGCCCCTGACCATGGAACATCAAGTGACTGCAACCAGAGCTCCTTTACCAAGCTGGGTGCTCTTTGAACCAACAAGTCATGTATTGGGTGGATTAAGCAGTAATTCATGTGTGGGAGTTATACATCCAGGAGCAAGCACAAGCAGGTTCAAAAACGCAAGCAATACAAACTGCTGGCCCAGACCCTCATGTCACCCACCTATGTCATGCCAGTGCATCTCCCTCAGCTCACCCTATGGCCTCTTTTGGGGTGGGAGGGGGTGATCTCTACAACCAGCTGACAATGGAGGCAAAAACCAGAATGAGTCTGTCCAGCACGGCAATGCAAGATGAAAGTGAACTTCTGCTGCACTGCAGCTGCACTCAGGGGTGGCCCTGAGAGTCCAGGCAGTCATCCACTCTCCGTCTCTCCATTGCATGGAGAGAGAAATGGCCCGAAATACATATATGCCCAAGCAGTGTGACTTATCTATTGTCTGACTGACTAGACAGACTCTCAAAAGAGCAAGATTGAAAGATTGAGAACAGGCTGGGCGTGGTGGCTCACGCCTGTAATCTCAGCACTTTGGGAGGCCAAGGTGGGTGGATCACGAGGTCAAGAGATCGAGACCATCCTGGCCAACATGGTGAAACCCCATCTCTACTAAAAATACAAAAAATTAGCCAGGCATGGTAGCAGGCACCTGTAGTCCCAGCTACTTGGGAGGCTGAGGCAGGAGAATGGAGTGAACCTGGGAGGTGGAACTTGCAATGAGCCGAGATCGTGCCACTGCACTCCAGCCTGGGTGACAGAGCGAGACTCTGTCTAAAAAAAAAAAAAAAAAAAAAGGAAAGGAAAGAAAGAAAGAAAGAGAAAGAGAGAAAGAAAGATTGAGAACAAGGAGATTTTGGCAAGCGTCATGAGGCTAGAACTGTGCAAGTCAAGTGTGTGGATTTTGGGATCACACATCAACGCCCACCACAAGCAGCCACTTCAAGGGAGGCATTAGACAACCAGGTACATGGGAGCTCTTACTCAGAGGTGTCCAGCAGCACCATCAGCCACCCCAAATCTGCCCAGTAAATAAATTCTCAGCCAGTCAGCAGAAGCCTTCGATACAGTGTCACCGTCCAGGAAACTACCAAGACAAGTTAATGTTGTGTCAAGTTAATTATATACAACTTCTTCCGCCCTGGAAAAAGTGATTCATTCTGAAAGAAACCAAAACATATTTCCAGAATCGCTTTGCCTCTTTTGCTCATAATGTCTCAGCCAGGACCACTATCCAAGGGGCAAGTACATGATTGGTCATTGGATTGCACATAGCGTCAACTTGCACCAAAAGACCCACTTTATAACAAAGGAAAACACATCCTATCACCTAGAAGCTGCCAGCCTGGGGTGTTCACTTGGAGATAACCCTGAAAAATCTAGGATACAGTCCCTGAGATGCAGAATATATTTTGACTCAAAGGCCATCATATGTCTTCAATAGAGAAGAGGTGTGGATTCAGGAACCAAGGGGTGACAGTGGGCATGCCCTGCTGTACCTCACTCCCAGTGACCTTCCATCTACCCCCTCCCAACTTTAGAGGTCTTGTTTCCCTGAAGATGAAGTTTCCACCCAGAGACGTTGTAAAAGTCCCACTAAATGTGAAAGTACAGCTGTCACCTGGTCATTTGGGGCCCCCATACCAGTAGGACAGCAGGAAAAGAAAGGATTTCCCATACTGGCAGTATTGTCAGGAGAAGATAGGGTTCATGATACAGCGTGGGAATGGGAAAAAGTAAATTTGGGACATAGGAATCCACTGAGACATCTGTTGGTGCCCACATACAGTGATTATGGATGGCAATTATACCAATATAGCCTGAAAGAATACATTCAGACACCACAGGAAACAAAGGTCTGGTCTAGGCAAGCCACTGAGACCAGGAGAAGAGAATCTACAATGGGTGGCTGAGGAGGGAGCTGCTGAGTATCCAGTACAGCCTCAAAACCAACTGTTGTAGTGAAGATCATAGTTTGTCTGACTTGTCCTCTTCTTTTAAGTATTTTTTTCCCAGAAATTTGAAGCCATCACTCCCTTACCAAATTCATAACAGAATGGAGTGATGTAGAAGGATTTGAAAGGTTGGATCATGCAGTCCTTTACCCAAACTGCTTTTTACCATGTTTGGGCACCCATCCTCTATCTCCTAGACCTGAATCTGCACAATGCTGAAGCATACTTCCACTGCAGAGCTCCCTGTGAAATCAGGCTGAGGCCACCCTCTGTGGGACTCTGCCTGAGATCACATCTTGCTGGCTTCCTCCCTTCCCTGCCCCACCTCCCTAGCACACTCCCTAGAAGCATTACCATAATAAACTACTTGCACATTATCTTAATCCATTTCATGCTGCTATAACAGCATAACATAAACTGGGTAGCTTATAAACAACTGAAACTTATTTCTCATGATTCTAGAGACTGTGAAGTCCAGTGGCACAGCACGGACATCTGGTGAGGGCCTTTTGTGTTGGGCCATAACACGGTACAGGGCATCATATTGGTGAGAGAGAGTGCAAGAAGGAGCTGAATTTGTTTTTATAAAAATTCTTTCTCAATAAGGTACCCACTCCTCTAATAACAACGTTGGTCTATTCATGAAGGCAGAGCCCTCATGACCTAATCATTTTGTACCATCCCACCTCTCCATACTGTTACACTGGGGATTAAGTTTTTAACATATGAACTCTAGGAGACACGTTCAAATCATAACACACAAACCTCATTTCAGATGCTTTTTCTGTAGACCTGAGCTAAGAAGGCATTTGATATGCTTTGGCTCTGTGTCCCCACCCAAATCTCATGTCAAATTGTAATCCCCAGTGTTGGAGGAGGGACCTGGAGGGAGGTGACTGGATCATGGAAGCAGCTTTCCCCCTTGCTTTTCTCATGATAGTGAGTGAGTTCTCAGGAGAGCTGGTTGTTTGAAACTGTGTAGCACTTCCCCCTTTGTTTTCTCTCTGTCTCCTGCCAGCCATGTGAATATGTGCCTGCTTCCCCTTTGCCTTTCTCCATGATTGGAAGTTTCCTGAGGCCTCCCCAGAAGCAGAAGCCTGTACAGCCTGCAGAATTTTGTGCCAATGAAGCCATTTTTCTTTATAAATTACCCAGTCTCGCATATATCTTTATAACAGCATGAGAACAAACTAATACCACATCATTTTTTGTTTGTTTGTTTTCTCACCCTAACGGAGTGGAAAATGTTTTTGAGGAGATGTAGGGGACTGGGAGAGTGAACAACAGGGCTGAGCCTCCCATGTATCAGAATGAAGGCCCAAGGACACCTACTGAATGGGGAAATGTTCCAAAGCCTAGGGCATCCTCCACATAAATGGTATAGTCTGACAAAGCCTGCATACCACCCAGAGGCACTCTTACTCTGCCTTTTCCACCATCTCAAACAGTAAATAGAAATAAACTATGCAGCCATTACACTGTAGCTCAGAGGGAAGACCAGGAGGTCTCAGGTACAATATTCGAAGCAAAGAGGATGCCTGGACAGAGTTGGCACTCGTGAACTAGATGAAATGTCTCAGCATGGAAGCCATGTGAGCACAAAAGACAAAGAAGAGAGATAGGAACACAGCAGTCAAGGAGTCCAACCTAGACAAAAACATTACTCAGGGAACAGAAGAAAATTACCCACAATTGATTAAAATTAGGGAAAAATTTAATAGAAACATGAATTCAATAAAATTAAAATTCAAAGATGAGATGATAAAGCTACAGAACAATATGGAAAAAGAGATTAGAAACTTGGGAAACAAAATTAAATCCCGAATAGTGTTATTACAGAGAAACAGAATAGGCATGACTGATAATCTAATTACTGACACAGAGAAAATGATATAATATGTAACTGACATAACAAAAATGAGTGCATATAAAAAAGAAATTAAAATCATTTGAGAACCACTGACTGTAAAAAAAAAAAAGACAGACTGTTTATCTGAAGAATAACTGGTGTTCCTAAAGAAGAAAATTCAACAATAGAACAAAATATGTATTCAAAGATATAATACAAGAAATTTTCCCTGTATTGAAAAAAAAAATGAACATGCTAAAAACAAAACAAAATAAACAAAATAGCACAATGTGTTTTAGGAACATTTGATACAGAAATTCCAACACAAAGACACAGCCCATCTAATTAAGCTATTAAACTTCAAAGCTAAGAGAGAAATTTTTACATATCTAAGCAGGAAGAGAAAAATCACACACAATGGGAAAATCAGGCAAGACACTGACTTCTCTACAGCAACACTCAGAGCCTGACAAAAAGGTATTAATGTCTCAGTGTTTGGAGGCAAAGAAAAGGCAGCAAAGAATATTACACCCAGCCAAAGTTATTTATGTATAAAGGCAAGAAGCATCCATTCTGAAATGTTAAATACTTCAGGAAATGTAGAACACAGAAGCCTTTTTCAAGAAAATAAAATGAACTATTCACAATTAAATCCAAGCAATTAACACATTAGAAATAAGTAAAAATAAACACAGGAATTGAGACATTGGGGTAGAAGAAGGAGGAATGAGCAGAGAATTCATTTAAATATAGATAAACATTAAGTAACTCGGGGAATTATGATGACAGAACAAAGTGTGAAATTAATTAAGCTGGACTAGGTAAAAGTAAAAAAGCTAACAACTCTTGGGAGATAGGATGGTAAAATGACAGGGAGGTGAGTAAACCAACGTCTCATCTTTCAAAGAAAGGAGCCAATAGACTAAATTTGAAACTTTTGAGAAAACTCGAAACTTGAAATGAATTTTTTTTTAAACGACTATAAACTCCTGATGTGTTTCACAATCTCTCTTTTTTGTTTTTAAGGGATTTTCTGGGAAATAATTTTTACATAAAAAATATATATTTGAAGTTCACAATTCCCTCAGTTTCACTTCAGTTACATTTTCTTCTATTAAGTAAAATTAAATATAATACTTTATATTTTGAAATAACATCTAGAGACAGTGATTTTTTATAAAGATAAGTATTTGTCCAGGTATCCATGTTACTTTTTATCAGCATACATAAGTGTCTGGAATTATATTTGCCTACGTTAATGAGACTTAGGGTTTTTTTAAAAATTTTCTTCACTGTACATTTTTGCCTCATTTAACATCTTTATGATATGCATGATTCATTTTTATAAAAGCTATAGAATGATTTCCTTAAGGCAATTATGCCAAGATATTAATTATAGTGATTAATTTCTGGTAGTAAGAATACTGATGGTTTTTTCTGGTTTGGTTTGGTTTTTCATAATGCAACTTAAACTTCAAAAAATATAGTTAGGAAAAATAAGGATGGATAATCATGAAAAAATAGAAGTAAAATCTGTAATTTCTAAATCAGGAGAGGAAAGTGATGAAAGCTTTAGTAATTAAATGTAAATGAGGAAAAGAGTTGAAGAGAAGAAAATAAAATGGTAAGGAAAACATATATCAGACCCTGTTGAAAACAAACAAAAAAAAGAAAACATAAAATAAACAGTAAAAATAAGTTCAAATAGATCATGTTAGCACTTGTAATAAATATAAACAGGTTTAAATTATCAATTAAAGGACAGAGTCTAACAGATTGGATTTTTCTTAATCTAGTGATATTTTGCTTATAAGAGACACACGAAAATAAATAACCCAGGAAGGTCAAAAATAGAAGAATGGAAAGAATATCACTGGCACAACAACAACAAAGCAGGATAGCAATATTAGCAGCAGATAAAATCTAACTTAAGGCAAAAAGCATTTATGGAGATAAAGAACTCCATGTAATTATAAAAGGAAAGGACTCACCAAGGAGATATAACAGTCATGAATTTTATGTACCTCACAGCAACATAACCTCAAAAATGTATAAAGCAAAACTGACAGAATTTTAAGAAGAAACTGATAAATCTATAATCAGAGTGAGAGATTCTGACTCACTGTATTGGAAACTGCTCCAGCAGACAAAAATTACTTATAATATAGAAAACTTGTACAACATCGTAGCATGCTTGGTCTAATAGATATACAAAGAAGCAGTCAACAAATACAAAGTGTGCATTATTTTCAAGAAAATAAGGAATATTTACAAATAACAAATCTTGCAACAGAAGTCTCAACAAATTTCAGAAAATCAAATATCAACAAATATTATTCTCAGACTCCAATGCAATTAACTCAGAATTTGACAATTAAAAGACAAAAATATAGAACATTTTTTAATTACACTCGTAAATTACTCGTGTGTTAAAAGTGCAAATTACCGAAACATTAAAATATCAGGGGCTAAAGGAAAACAGGGTTCTACAAAACATAAGTTGTGGAAAAAATTCAATATAGTTCTTGATAAATTCATTTACATAAAAAGAGTGAAAATAAATTTTATACAACTCAAGAAGAAGATTAAACTCAAAAAAGGAAAAGGAAGAAAATGATCGTAGTTAAGGACTAGAATGTAAGTAGTTTATTAAGGAAGTACTCCCAGAAGAAACAAGTAAGGAAGTGGGAAAACACAGTATATACAGAGAAGATTTGTTCTGTCTTACGGCAAAAGAGTTGAGATATACTGTATCTAGCCAGTTACTGGCTACAGGATGTCTGAGGTGGGAAGCATGTAAGCCTCAGGCACTTTTAGCTCTCCATACCAGCAGGTGGCTCCAGTGCCCAACAGCAGTCCTTTGAAGATTGCAAGTGCAAATCTTTAAGAGCAAAATACACAGAAGCTTTGGGAGATAAGCATAATGAGCTGGTAAATAGAATGCACAGGCATTTAGTAAGGGCATCCATGGAGGCTACTACAGAATTTTACAGAGGAGGAAAACAAGTACCACTACCAAAGGAAATGTTCAATACAACCAAAAATCACTTATTTTAAAAGAACAAAGTAGATAGATCTCTAGAAAAATAGATGAAGAACAGCAAAACTGCATTTTTCAAAAGGCAATATGTAAGCAGCCAACATTGACTATGCCTAGTACAACATATCTCTCCCACCCATTACAACTAAAAATTCTAGACAAAATACAAAAAGCAACTACCTGGGGGTTTTGAAAAGTTAACAATTCCAGAGCAACCACTAAGAAAAGCGTGAATAGATTAACTTAAAAGAAATTTAAGAAAAAAAAGAAGGCAGAAAAGAAAAGAAAAACAAAAGTAGAGAGGACAACAAACAACAATAAAACGTAGACCTAAATCCAAACATATCAATTATTGTGTTAAATGTAAATGACTTAAACATATCAAGTAAAAGACAGAGATTATCTATTTGGATTTTCTAAAGGCCCAGATATTTGCTATACAAATACTTAAGGAAGAAACAGTAACAACTCTATTCAATTTATTTCAGAATATAGAAAAGGAATGAATATTTCCCAACTCATTTTGTGAGAGATGTATTACCTTGATTTCAAAATCCAACGAAGATATTACAAGGATTTTTAGAAGTTAAAAACTACAGATCAATATTTCTCATGAATGTAGATGCAAAATTATCACCAAAATATTAACAAATTCTAATAATATTATAAAGATAATACACCACAATCACATGAGGTTTACCCTGAGAATGCAAGGTTAGTTTAACCTTGCAATCAATGTATCGTATTAACAGACTAAAGAAGAAAAACCATGTGATTATCTTAATAGATGCAGAAAAAGCATTTAACAAAAGTTTACCACCATTATTTTTTTTTAATACTCAGCAACCTAGGAATTTAAGAGAACTTTCTATCCCTCTCCCTCTCCCTCTCCCTCTCCCTCTCCCTCTCCCTCTCCCTCTCCCTCTCCCTCTCCCTCTCCGTCTCCCTCTCCCTCTCCCTCTCCCCTTTTTTCGGTCTCCCTCTGTTATCGAAGCTGGACTGTACTGCCGTGATCTCGGCTCGCTGCAACCTCCCTGCCTCGGGCTCCTGTGATTCTCCTGCCTCGGCCTGCCGAGTGCCTGGGATTGCAGGCGCACGCCGCCACGCCTGAATGGTTTTTGTATTTTTGGTGGAGACGGGGTTTCGCCGTGTTGACCGGGCTGGTCTCCAGCTCCTGGCCTCTAGTGATCTGCCCGCCTCAGCCTCCCGAGGTGCTGGGATTGCAGACGGAGTCTCGCTAACTCAACGCTCAATGGTGCTCAGGCTGGAGTGCAGTGGTGTGATCTCGGCTCGCTGCAACCTCCACCTACCAGCCTCCTGCCTTGGCCTCTTAAAGTGCTAAGATTACAGCCTCTGCCCCGCCGCCACCCCGTCTAGGAAGTGAGGAGCGTCTCTGCCTGGCCGCCCATCGTCTGGGATATGAGGAGCCCCTCTGCCCGGCCGCCCTATCTGGGAAGTGAGGAGCGCCTCTGCCCGGCCGCCCATCGTCTGGGAGGTGAGGAGCGCCTCTGCCCGGCTGCCACCCCGTCTGGGAGGAAGTGAGGAGCGCCTCTGCCCGGCTGCCCCGTCTGGGAGATGAGGAGCACCTCTGCCCGGCCGCCCCATCTGGGAGGTGAGGAGCGCCTCTGCCCGGCCGCCACCCCGTCTGGGAGGAAGTGAGGAGCGCCTCTGCCCGGCCGCCCCGTCTGGGAAGTGAGGAGCGCCTCTGCCTGGCCTCCACCCCGTCTGGGAGGAAGTGAGGAGCGCCTCTGCCCGGTTGCCCCATCTGGGAAGTGAGGAGCGCCTCTGCCTGGCCGCCACCCCGTCTGGGAAGTGAGGAGCGCCTCTGCCCGGCTGCCACCCCATGTGGGAAGTGAGGAGCGCCTCTGCCCAGCCACCCCTTCTGGGAGGTGAGGAGCGCCTCTGCCCGGCCGCCCCGCCTGGGAGGTGAGGAGCGCCTCTGCCCGGCCGCCCCGCCTGGGAGGTGAGGAGCGCCTCTGCCTGGCCACCACCCCGTCTGGGAGGAAGTGAGGAGCACCTCTGCCCAGCTGCCCCATCTGGGAAGTGAGGAGCGCCTCTGCCCGGCTGCCACCCCCTATGGGAAGTGATGAGCGCCTCTGCCCGGCCGCCCACTCTGGGAAGTGAGGAGCGCCTCTGCCCGGCCGCCCACTCTGGGAGGTGAGGAGTGCCTCTGCCCGGCCGCCCCGTCAGGGAGGTGAGGAGCGCCTCTGCCTGGCCGCCACCCCATCTGGGAGGAAGTGAGGAGCATCTCTGCCCAGCTGCCCCATCTGGGAAGTGAGGAGCGCCTCTGCCCGGCTGCCACCCCCTATGGGAAGTGAGGAGCGCCTCTGCCCGGCCACCCACTCTGGGAGGTGAGGAGTGCCTCTGCCCGGCCGCCCCGTCTGGGAGGTGAGGAGCGCCTCTGCCTGGCCGCCACCCCGTCTGGGAGGAAGTGAGGAGCGCCTCTGCCCGGCCGCCCACTCTGGGAAGTGAGGAGCGCCTCTGCCCGGCCGCCCACTCTGGGAAGTGAGGAGCGCCTCTGCCCGGCCGCCCACTCTGGGAGGTGAGGAGCGCCTCTGCCTGGCCACTCCGTCTGGGAAGGGAGGAGCGCCTCTGCCTGGCCGCCCCGTCTGGGAGGTGAGGAGCACCTCTGCCCAGCCGCCACCCCGTCTGGGAGGAAGTGAGGAGCACCTCTGCCCGGCCGCCCCGTCTGGGAAGTGAGGAGCGCCTCTGCCTGGCCGCCACCCCGTCTGGGAGGAAGTGAGGAGCGCCTCTGCCCGGCTGCCCCATCTGGGAAGTGAGGAGCGCCTCTGCCCGGCCGCCACCCCATATGGGAAGTGAGGAGCGCCTCTGCCTGACCACTCCGTCTGGGAGGTGAGGAGCGCCTCTGCCCGGCCGCCCCGTCTGGGAGGTGAGGAGTGCCTCTGCCCGGCCGTCACCCCGTCTGGGAGGAAGTGTGGAGCACCTCTGCCCGGCTGCCCCGTCTGGGAGATGAGGAGCACTTCTGCCCGGCCGCCCCGTCTGGGAGATGAGGAGCACCTCTGCCCGGCCGCCCCGTCTGGGAGATGAGGAACACCTCTGCCCGGCTGCCCCGTCTGGGAGGTGAGGAGTGCCTCTGCCCGGCTGCCACCCCGTCTGGGAGGAAGTGAGGAGCACCTCTGCCCGGCTGCCCCCTCTGGGAAGTGAGGAGCGCCTCTGCCTGGCCGCCACCCCGTCTGGGAGGAAGTGGGGAGCGCCTCTGCCTGGCTGCCCCATCTAGGAAGGGAGGAGCGCCTCTGCCCAGCCGCCACACCGTCTGGGAAGTGAGGAGCGCCTCTGCCCGGCCGCCCCCTCTGGGAGGTGAGGAGCGCCTCTGCCCGGCCGCCCCGTCTGGGTGGTGAGGAGCACCTCTGCCCGGCTGCCACCCGGTCTGGGAGGAAGTGAGGAGCGCCTCTGCCCGGGCGGCCCCGTCTGGGAAGTGAGGAGCACCTCTGCCCGGGCAGCCCCGTCTGGGAAGCGAGGAGCGCCTCTGCCCGGGCGGCCCCTTCTGGGAAGCGAGGAGCGCCTCTGCCCGGGCGGCCCCGTCGGGGAAGTGAGGAGCGCCTCTGCCCGGCCGCCCCGTCTGGGATGTGAGGAGCGCCTCTACCCGGCTGCCCATCGTCTGGGATGTGAGGAGAGCCTCTGCCCGGCCGCCCTGTCTGGGAGGAGAGGAGCGCCTCTGCCCGGGCGGCCCCGTCTGGGAAGCGAGGAGCGCCTCTGCCCGGCCGCCCTGTCTGGGACGTGAGGAGCGCCTCTGCCTGGCTGCCCTGTCTGGGAGGTGTACCCAACAGCTCCAAAGAGACAGCGACCATCGGGAGCGGGCCATGAGGACGATGGCGGTTTTGTTGAAGAGAAGGGGAGGAAGTGTGGGGAAAGGAAGGAGAGATTAGATTGTTGCTGTGTCTGTGTAGAATGGGGTGGGCATAGGAGACTCCATTTTGTTCTGACTAGGAGAAATTCTTCTGCCTTGGGGTGCTGTTGATCTATGGCCTTTCCCCCAGCCCCATGCTCTCTGAAACATATGCTGTGTCAACTTAGGGTTAAATGGATTAAGGGCGGTGCAAGATGTGCTTTGTTAAACAGATGCTTGAAGGCAGCATGCCCTTTAAGAGTCATCACCACTCCCTAATCTCAAGTACCCAGGGGCACAAACACTGCAGAAGGCCGCAGGGACCTCTGCCTAGGAAAACCAGAGACCTTTGTTCATGTGTTTATCTCCTGACCTTCTCTCCACTATTATCCTATGACCCTCCCATATCCCCCTCTCCGAGAAACACCCAAGAACGATCAATAAATACTTCATAAATTTAAAAAAAAAAAAAAAAAAAAGAAAAAAAAAAAAATATTTCCATAATATCTCCCATAAAAATCACCAAGAAGACAGTTGTATTTCATTATAATATAAAGTCAGGCTTATTGGGAAATAATGAATTTTAATGCTGAATACCTTATAATAATAAAGTAGAACTATAGCAATTAAGAAAAGAGACAGATTGGACATGCCTTAGGAATACTGTTTTTTTCTAAAGCGAGTCTTCTTAGGAACATTTAATAACATCTCATAGAGAACAACTCACATTTTGGTGTGAACCAAATTGTACGTGAATACAAAAAACAGCATTGACTGGCTTTCCTTTTCTTGAAATAACGACCTTATTTTTCTTCTATTTTGCTTATATTTTTCACTTAGTTTTCATCAGTGATTTTATATTTGGTTTCATCTTTGGCTTTGTTCTAAACAGTTGTCAGTTTTCTGAAAACAAACCAAGAAATCTTGATGGGTTTTTTTGCCCCTCAGTATTATTTTATTGACTTTGTCTGATTCTTTGTCTTTCTCTTTAAGCAAAATCACCAAAAAGTATCTGTGTATGCTATGTTTCTTCTGTGTTCATTTTACTGTAATGTTTCTTTCATTTTCCACACTTATGATATTGTGTGATTTTCTGCCTGAATTCTGGCTTTGGGATAAATAAAAATCAAACTTTGACTTGAAAAAAAAAAAAAAAAAAAAAAAGAAAATTTAAATGACCACAAAATAATTTATTATAAAAGCATGTATATCTCTCATGTTTCACCTTCACCACACTATCTATTCAACTTTTTAAAAAAATTTGATGGTCAAATTCATATATCAAATTTAATATTTTACTTAATAATTTGAATTCAATTCCAAAATGATTTATATGGAAGTATATTGTTATATTGACTTTTGACCAAATTTGGCTTTCCAAGCTAAGGTAAAACTAAAGCATGTTTTCAATGTGTTAAGGAACTTAACCTTACTAGCATTGAGAGACATTAGCTAGCTTGCCTCAGGTAGATAGCAAGGGAAGGGTTTATGGAGAGCCCCCAACCCCCAGGTTAGTGCCTTATCCCCAGATAACAGAAAAAGCAGCTTGGAAAAAAAAATAAGCTCCAGACACTATTAAGGGAACTAGCATGGGGGGTTGTGCCTGGACTCATGCCGTCGGATGCATAAGTAGGAGAACCTAAAGCCCATTTAGATAAAAATTTTCACACACCTCTGCCTTACTTAGATAACAGAGCAAGGCCTGACATAGAAATGTCTTTGCACTTTGTATAGTCAGTGGGCTCCCAGGAAAAAGTTTTTTCTTTTTTTGTGGGCATGAACACAGTGGGCTTTGATGGGATCCATGGACACTTTATTTTCTTTTTTAACTGTGAGTCTGGTATTTATAAATTATTACTTTAGCCCTTGATTGGTCATGGGCCAAGGTCTTTGGCCAAGTTTTGCATCAGCTTCTAATAGGTTCTGGGCCAATCTGAGCAGCCTTTATGAATCATTACTTCAGCCCCTGATTGGTCTCAGGCCAAGGCCCCAGGCAAGGTGAGTTACACATTCTCTAAGACAGCTCACAAACTAAGCATAATTTTTTCCCATTCCAGTTTATAAAAACCCTGGATCACAGCCTTATAGTGGACAACCCATTCAGGCCTTCCTCTGTGCTGGAGTAGGACTTTCTTCTTTTTGCATATTAAACTTTTGTTCCAAACCTCACCCTTGTGTCCACACTCCTTAATCTTCTTGAATGTAGCACAAAGAATTCTGGGTATTATCTCAAACAACAGAGGTTGTTACATCTTGGTGCATTGATAAAACTACAACATATTTTGGTGTATTGGCCAGGGAGAAAGGAATTCATCAGAAGGGTGATTAGGAGTGAGGCTCATTGTCCTCAGTTACTTTCTGAGGCTTCTTGTCCTAAGTTTTTGTCTCTCAGAGATAACCTTGAAAACATTGGCTCTGTTCTAATCCAGTTTCCTTTCATGAATGGCCTACCCATTGTGTGGAACACAGAGGAGGTCCTATGGCAACTGAAGGTTCCTGGCTGAGTCTATACCTCAGTGTTACCTAAAAGCCCTTGGACTAACTCCAGTCCCCAAGAGCCAACGAGGGGGTTGGCACAAGAACTTCCAGTCTTTTTTTTTATTTCATTTTTTTCTTCTTCTTCTTTTTTTTGTACCTATCATTTCTCCTATCCATTCTTTGTATGCAATGTTGTGAATGTTTTTACAGCCTATGGATATAATCATGCTGAGTAAAGTCAGTCAGTGTCTTATTCATCATATAAGTAACTCAGAGTTGTTGTTTTATAATTTCCTAGCAACAGGGTGAATTCAAAATCTCTCTAAATTTTTACTTAGTAAGGGCCTTTCTCTCCCACAGTAATAAACATTCATGACACTGTATGAGAGAATATTTCACCCCGAGTAAATACCCTCCTTTGCATTTTGTTTTTTTCTCTCCATGTGAAAGTTCAGCACTGTCCAATGAATCTAAACAGTTCCTTTATGAGACAAGTTCATCTTTTTTTGTTCTGGGGCATATGCTATAGGAACAGCCTACCAAAACCCAAACCTCCTTCTAACTTTTGCCTAAAAATATGAAGTTGAAGCTTTTACCTAGGATTTATAATTTTACAGCACCCCTAGTGGAATGGGATTGTTCTCCATAGGAAGCCTTATCAACGCTCTCTCCAAAACTTACAGTTCCCCAATTATTTTCCCTTTTACATCCCTTTATCACTGATAAGGCCTCATGCCCTATTTCTAAACAGAAAAACTCAACTTTCAACAGCTGGAAGAAGCCATGGTGACAAAACAAATCATCAATTTTTACACATTTTTAAGGCACATGTTCTTCATCAAACTACACTGGAATTTGAACAAAAAGGAATTTTATGTTTGAAAGTAAACTCATCCCATTCTCTGGGATTCTGATCTTTTCCTGGGGCCATAGCAGAGGAAGCCAAAACTGGTATTAGGGCATTCCCTCTATAAAAGTATCTTGCCTAAATCCAACTACTGCATAATCTCTCCCCAGCCACTGGAGTACCTTGAGAATCTTTGGGGCTGAGTGGATCTAGAAAACAAGCAGGATGGAAAGCTAGGTGAGAAGGTGAGCATAACGTGTCCTGCCAACAAGCTCCTCTGGACCCATGGGTGAAGGTCATGCTTGCATCCATGGGTAATATCTATGATGGTTGCTGGGACCCAGAGGGAAAAAAGGAAGGTCGAGAAGTGGTATGCCCTTTTTCTCTTTCTGCCACACTGAAAAGAGAAAGGGGACTGAGGAAAGCCTTGTCTCCCCTTTTTCTAGATAGGTAACAAACTGTCTACAGTTTGCATTCCCCTCTAGTGCATTCCGAAACACTGGAACCTCTTTAACCCTGAAACTCTAAAGAAAAAATGGCTTATATTCTGTTGCACAAACCCATGGCCATCTTAGAGACAGGAGGCCTGGCTTTCTAAGGGAAGTATTAATTTCAACACTATCCAACAAATAGATCTTTCTTTGCCCTGTGAGACAACCCAGATCTTTGTAAGCATTGTAAAATTAAATCTGCCCTCTTGGCAGCCAAATCAGACAAACCTACAGAATATTATTACCAACAGTTGAGATACAAACCCTTGGGGAACCCTAAATGCAACTTCCGGGTGCCTCACCAGCCCCCCATATTTTGGGCCCCCAATACTCATATATCATCAGCTCCTCTGGTTGTGCCACTGAAGAAACTCACAAAATTGCTGTTGCCCCTACAGAAAATGCCCAATAAACATGGTGTTACTAGGATTCAAGTTCCCTTCTCATTGCAGGACCTCAAGAAAATAAAGTGAGCCCCAGGAAATTTCTCTAATGACCCTGATACATATATAGAGTCTTTCCAAAATTTAACCCAATGTTTAATGTTACATGGAGAGATGCTATGCTGCTTTTAAGCCAAACCCTAACTGTTAAGAAACAGGCAGCCTTACAGGCAGCAAAGAAACTCAAAAAAAGCAAACAGTAGGTTTCCTAGAGCCAGTCAGAAAAGAAATCCAGTTGAGAGGGAAAAAAAGAGACATAATCCCCATTCCCAATAAGAATAAAAACAATGCCCCTTAAATATTCTAATTGGAGTCCTTGTGATCCTATGGAGAAGTGGAAAAGAAAACACTTTCTGATGTGCATATTAGAAAGCTTGCGAAGAACCACAATCAAGCATGTTAATTACTCTAACCTGTCCCTGTTAAATCAGAAACCAGATAAAAATCCCATGGCCTTTTGGAAAAGCCTGAGAAAAACTTTAGTAAAACAAACCTCCCTGTGTTGTGATACAACAAAAAAGGTTTATTACTTAGGCAGGCTCTAATATCAGAAGAAAGTTGCTAAAACAGGCCCTGTTCAAACATCTTTCTAGGTTTTGTCATCCTTAAGTTGAAACTTTGCAGTATTTAAATAACACTGTTTTCTGTGCCCCAACTGAAGCAATCTCAGGAAGGCACTAAGGCTTTCCTCAATTTATTAGCTGAAAGGGAATATAGGGCCTCAAAATGTAAAACTCAGCTCTGTCAAACTGCAGTAAAGTAGATAGGTCTAGTCTGAAGGTACAAGAACACTGGATAAAGAAAGAATTAAACTAATTTTCCTCTTTTCCTTTCCCTAACTCTTAAACCATTGGGGGGACCTTAGACATCACTGGTTTTTGCAAACTCTGGGTACCTAGGAATGTTGAAATAGCTAATCTTTTATACCACCTTATTAAAAAAACTCAAACATCTAAAAACTCACTCATTAACTTGGGAGCCTAAAACTAAAAAGCCTTTAACCAACTAAAGCAATCCTTACATAAAGCACCAACCCTCAGTCCTCCCATAAGGAAGGCATTTAATCTCTGTGTATCAGAAAGGAAGTTAATGACCCTGGGAGTTTTAACTAAGGCTCAAGGTCCAGCTCAACAACCAGTGGGTTACCTAAGCAAGAAACTTGACTTGATGGCTAGAGGATGGCCAGCCTGCCTCTGAGCAGTTTTGGTGATGGCTTGCTGGTACCAAAGGCCATGAAGTTAACAATGGGAAACAACTTAACTATCTGCACTCCCACATAGGACTTTTGTCCTCTAATGGAAGCCTCTGGCTAATAACCACTTCCTCAAATATCAAACTTTGCTGCTAAGGTGATCTGCAGTCTAGTTAAAAACCTGCCCTTGCCTGAACCCAGCCACTTTCTCCCAGAGGAAACTAAAGAGTCTAAACAGGATTGTAAACAGGTAGTGTTGTAAACTGGTAAAAGAAATAAGAAGAATCACTGTTTATATTCTCTGTAAAGTTTTAATTAATTAAAGAAACATTTTTAAAGTGTACTCAACTTAATGAAAAGTGAATATCCAAGCTATAAGTATATTCAAAAAGCCTCTCTATTTTTATCTATGTAAAACTTGTTTTCCTGGAAGAGGATTTTTTCTCACTTAACTAAATTACTTTTATCCACTCTTTCTTGTCACTGTTGATGTAAGCATAGAAGGCCCTAAAATAACGTCTGGTGGCCTGGGACGTCTCAAGAAAACAAAAAAGCCACCACAAATTGCATTTTAAAAGAAATCTCTGCTATTTTTCATGAAACCCCTAGAATTAAAAGTAATAAGTCCCTCTCCAAATCTGTCCTTTTCTTCTAGCTATGCTTGTTTATTAGGCCCTGGAAACTGTATTCCTAGCCCTGTTCTTTTTTTTTTTTTATGCAGGACAGAGTCTCACTCTGTCACCTAGGCTGGAGTGCAACAGCACAATCATGGCTCACTGCAACCTCTGACTCCTGGGTTCAAGCAATTCTCCTGCCTCAGCCTCCCAAGTAGCTGTGATTACAGGCACCTGCCACCACATGCAGCTAATTGTTTTTATTTTTAGTAGAGATGTGGCTTCACCATGTTGGCCAGGCTGGTCTCAAACTCCTGACCTCAGGTGATCCACCCACCTTGGCCTCCCAAAGTGCTGGGATTACAGGCATGAGCCACCATGCCTGGCTCCTAGCCCTGTTCATAAAAGGCCTCAACTAGAGATCAATAATCCAATTAGAAAACTGGCAAACAAAAAATCTTATAGTTACTGAATCTTCTTCTGTTTGTCTATATGGTTGTATATGTGTTTTGTGTGATGTCTATAAAAAAACTTCTAATTAATTGATGTACAAATAAGCACTTAGATAAAATATTAAGTCACAATTAAAGGCTGTAGTGCCTCTTGGTTCATTCAACTTCAATATTTAAGAAATAAAAACATTCTTGTAGAATACAAACATCTTAAACATGTAAATAGGTGGTCTAAATTATGCCAAATATTAGATTTACTAAATGTTTTAATGTAAACTGCTTCTTTGGCCCTTAAGTACTGTCAACCTGCCAGCTTCACAATTAGTGAGGCCTGGTGACATATTAAAGTAACCATGCCCCTAACTATACTGGAAGAATTCAGACTTTATCTGCTCCTAGCACATAATTAAAACAACTTACCAGGTTTTACATTAAAGTTAAAATTACAAAAAGTTACCATTATAACATGTAATTGAGACTACTGAAAATGAATGTGTATGCAATGTGTGTAAAAACAGTAAAATTTTATAATAAAAAATTATAAGAAGGCATAAAAATCTACACTTTTCCTAGGAGTAAAAGATTTTCTTAAATAAAGTGAAAGTTTTAAGCACATTTTTGAAATACCAAAAAATTAATTTTGCAAAAGAAAACTGTGTAAAAATATTAACTACATTCAAAGGAATATCATATTGTGTTCCTTAAAATTAAGCATTTAATGAAAGCACAACAAGGCTTTCTTAAGATGTTCATCTGCACTATATCAAAATTTCTAAAAGATTGTAAAAGATTTGTAAAAATTGGAGATCCATTCCAAGATGGCCAAATAGGAAGAGCTCTGGTCTGCAGCTCCGAACGTGATTGAAGATGATGGGTGATTTCTGCATTTCCAACTGAGGTACCTGGCTCATCACATTGGGACTGGATGGACAGTGGGTTCAGCCCATGGAGGGTGAGCCAAAGCTGGGCAGGGTGTCACCTCACCTGGGAGGCACAATGGGTTGGGGGATTTCCCTATCCTAGCCTGGGGAAGCCAGGACAGACTGTACTTGGAAAAATGGGATATTCCCACCCAAATGCTGTGCCTTTCCCAAGGTCTTAGCAACCAGTAGACAAGAAGATTCTCTCCCGTACCTGGCTCAGCAGGCCCTTCACCCACAGAGCCTTGCTCACTGCTAGCACAGCAGTCTAAGATCAGATGGCAACAAAGCAGCCTGGCTGGGGGAGGGGCATCCACCATTGCTGAGGCTTGAGTAGCTAAACAAAGCAGCCAGGAAGCTTGAACTGGGTGGAGCCCACTGCAGCTCAGCAAGGCCTACTGCCTCTATAGACTCCAACCTTGTGGGCAAGGCATAGCTGAACAAAAGGCAGCAGACAGCTTCTGCAGATTTATATGTTCCTGTCTGACAGCTCTGAAGAGAGCAGTGGTTCTCCCAGCATGGCGTTTGAGCTCTGAGAATGGACAAACTACCTCCTCAAGTCAATCCCTGACCCCCATGTAGCATAACTGGGGGACACCTCCCAGTAGAGGCCGACAGACACCTCATATAGGTGGGTGTCCCTCTGGGACAAACCTTCCAGAGGAAGGATCAGGCAGCAATACTTGCTGTTCTGCAATAATTGCCATTCTGCAGCCTCTGCTGGTGATACCCAGGCACTCAGAGTATGGAGTGGACCTCCAGCAAATTCCAACAGACCTGCAGCTGAGAGACCTGTTAGAAAGAAAACCAGCAAACAGAAAGGAATAGAGGCAACATCAACAAAAAGGACATATACAGGAAAACCCCATCTGTAGGTCACCAACATCAAGACCAAAGGTAGATAAAACCACAAAGATGGGGAGAAACCAGAGCAGAAAAGCTGAAAATTCTAAAAACCAGGGCATCTCTTCTCCTCCAAAGGATCACAGCTCCTCACCAGCAATGGAACAAAGCTGGATGGAGAATGACTTTGATGAGTTGACAGAACTAGGCTACAGAAGGTTGGTAATAACAAACTTCTGAGCTAAAGGAGCATGTTCAAAACCAACACAAGGAAGCTAAAGACCTTGAAAAAAGGTTAGATGAATGGCTAACTAGAATAAACAGTGAAGAGAAGACCTTAAATGACCTGATGGACCTGAAAACCATGGCATGAGAATGTGATGCATGCACAAGCTTCAATAGCCAATTCAGTTAAGCGGAAGAAAGGGTACCAGTGATTGAAGATAAAATTAATGAAATAAAGTGAGAAGACAAGGTTAGAGAAAAAAGAGTAAGAAGAAATGAACAAAGCCTCCAAGAAATGTGGGACTATGTGAAAAGACCAAATCTACCTTTG
Organism: Pongo pygmaeus; assembly: GCF_028885625.2. Lineage (NCBI taxonomy): Eukaryota > Metazoa > Chordata > Mammalia > Primates > Hominidae > Pongo > Pongo pygmaeus. Next base: position 22,836,529 of record NC_072393.2, read on the forward strand.
ATACATGTACCTGAAAGTGATGGGGAGAATGGAACCAAGTAGGAAAATGCTCTTCAGGATATTAGCCAGGAGAACTTCCCCAACCTAGCAAGGCAGGCCAACATTCAAATTCAGGAAATACGAGAACCCCACAAAGATATTCCTCAAGAAGAGCAACTCCAAGACACATAATTGTCAGACTCACCAAGGTAAAAATGAAAGAAAAAATGTTAAGGGTAGCCAGAGAGAAAGGTCAGGTTACCCACAAAGGGAAGTCCATCAGACTAACAGTGGCTCTCTCAGCAGGAATCCTACAAGCCAGAAGAGAGTGGGGGCCAATATTCAACATTCTGAAAGAAAAAGATTTCAACCCAGAATTTCATGTCCAGCCAAACTAAGCTTCATAACTGAAGGAAAAATAAAATCCTTTACAGACAAGCAAATGCTGAGAGATTTTGTCACCACCAGGCCTGCCTTACAAGAGCTCCTGAAGGAAGCACTAAACAGGAAAGAAACAATTGGTACCAGCCACTGCAAAAACATGCCAAATTGTAAAGACCATTGATGCTAGGAAGAAACCATCAATTATCAGGCAATTTTGTTGATCTTTTCAATAAAACAGCTCCAGGATTAATTGATTTTTTGAAGGGTTTTTTGTATCTCTATCTCTTTCATTTCTGCTCTGATCTTAGTTATTTCTTGCCTTCTGCTATTTTTTGAATATGTTTGCTCATGCTTCTCTAGTTCTTTTAATTGTGATTGTAGGATGTCAATTTTAGATCTTTCCTGCTTTCTCCTGAGGGCATTTAGTGCTATAAATTTCCCTCTACACACTGCTTTAAATGTGTCCCAGAGATTCTGGTATGTTGTGTCTTTGTTCTCATTGGTTTCAAAGAACATCTTTATTTCTGCCTTCATTTCATTATTTACCCAGTAGTCATTCAGGAGCAGCTTGTTCAGTTTCCATATAGTTAGCAGTTTTGAGTGAGTTTCTTAATCCTGAGTTCTAATTTGATTGCACTGTGGTCTGAGAGACAGTTTATAGTGATTTCTGTTCTTTTCCATTTGCTGAGGAGTGCTTTACTTCCAACTATGTGGTCAATTTTGGAAGAAGTGTGATGTGGTGCTGAGAAGAATGTATATTCTCTTGATTTGGGGTGGAGAGTTCTGTAGATGTCTATTAGGTCCACTTGTTGCAGAGCTGAGTTCAATTCCTGGATATCCTTGTTAACTTTCTGTCTCACTGATCTGTCTAATGTTGAGACTGTGGTGTTAAAGTCTCCCATTATTATTATGTGGGAGTCTAAGTCTCTTTGTAGGTCTCCAAGGACTTGCTTTATGAATCTGGTTGCTCCTTTATTGGGTGCATATATATTTAGGATAGTTAGCTTTTCTTGTTGCATTGATCCCTTTACCATTATGTAATGTCCTTCTTTGTCTCTTTTGATCTTTGTTGGTTTAAAATCTGTTTTATCTGAGACTAGGTTTGCAACCCCTGCTTTTTTTTGTTTACAATTTGCTTGGTAGATTTTCCTCCATCCCTTTATTTTGAGCCCATCTGTGTCTCTGCAGGTGAGATGGGTCTCCTGAATACAACACACTGATGGGTCTTGACTCTTTATCCAATTTGCCAGTCTGTGTCTTTTAATTGGAGCATTTAGCCCATTTACATTTAAGGTTAATATTGCTTTGTGTGAATTTGATCCGTCATTATGATGTTAGCTCATTATTTTGCTCATTAGTTGATGCAGTTTCTTCCTACCATCGATGGTCTTTACAATTTGGCATGTTTTTGCAGTGGCTGGTACCGGTTGTTCCTTTTTATGTTTAGTGCTTCCTTCAGGAGCTCTTGTAAGGCAGGCCTGGTGGTGACAAAATCTCTCAGCATTTGCTTGTCTGTAAAGGATTTTATTTCTCCTTCACTTATGAAGCTTAGCTTGGCTGGATATGAAATTCTTGGTTGAAAATCCTTTTCTTTAAGAATGTTGAATATTGATCCCCGCTGTCTTCTGTCTTGTAGAGTTTCTGCTGAGAGATCAGCTGTTAGTCTGATGGGCTTCCATTTGTGGGTAACCCAACCTTTCTCTCTGGCTGTTCTCAACATTTTTTCCTCCATTTCAACTTTGATGAATCTGACAATTATGTGTCTTGGAGTTGCTCTTCTTGAGGAATGTCTTTGTGGCATTCTCCGTATTTCCTGAATTTGAATGTTGGCCTGCCTTGCTGGGTTGGGATAGTTCTCCTGGATAATATCCTGAAGAATGTTTTCCAACTTGGTTCCATTCTCCCCATCACTTTGAGATATACCAATCAGATGTAGATTTGGTCTTTTCACATATTTCCATATTTCTTGGAGGCTTTGTTCATTTCTTTTTACTCTTTTTTCTCTAAATTTTCTTCCCACTTCATTTCATTAATTTGATCTTCAATCACTGCTACCCTTTCTTCCACTTGATTGAATTGGCTACTGAAGCTTATGCATGTGTCACGTAGTTCTTGTGTTATGGTTTTTAGCTTCATCAGGTCATTTAAGGTCTTCTCTATGCGGTTTATTCTAGTTAGCCATTCGTGTAATCTTTTTTCAAGGTTTTCAGCTTCATTGAGATGGGTTCGAACATCCTCCTTTAGCTCAGAGAAGTTTGTTATTACCAATCGTCTGAAGCCTTCTTCTCTCAACTCATCAAAGTCATTCTCTGTCCATCTTTGTTTCTTTGCTGGCGAGGAGCTGTGTTCCTTTGGCGGAGAAGAGGCACTCTGATTTTTAGAATTTTCAGCTTTTCTGCTCTGATTTCTCCCCATCTTTGTGGTTTTATCTACCTTTGGTCTTTGATGGTGGTGATAAACAGATGGGGTTTTGGTGTGGATGTCCCTTCTGTTTCTTAGTTTTCCTTCTAACAGTCAGGACCCTCAGCTGCAGGTCTATTGTAGTTTGCTGGAGGTCCACTCCAGACCCTGTTTGCCTGGGTATTACCAGCGGAGGCTGCAGAACAGCAAATATTGCAGAATGGCAAATATTACTGCCTGATCCTTCCTCTGGAAGCTTCATCCCAGAGGGGCGCTCAGCTGTATGAATTGTCAGTCAGCCCCTACTGGGAGCTGTCACCCAGTTAGGCTACACTGGGATCAGGGACCCACTTGAGGAGGCAGTCTGTCCATTCTCAGATCTCAAACTCCATACTGGGAGAACCACTACTCTCTTCAAAGCTTTCAGACAGGGACATTTAAGTCTGCAGAAGTTTCTGCTCCCTTTTGTTCAGCTATGCCCTGCTCCCAGAGGTGGAGTCTACAGAGGCAGGCAGGCCTCCTTGAGCAGTGGTGGGCTCTGCCCATTTCAAGGTTCCCAGCCACTTTGGTTACCTACTGAAGCCTCAGCAATGGCAGAAGCCCATCCCCTAGCCTCGCTGCCACCTTGCAGTTCAATCTCAGACTGCTGTGCTAGCAGTGAGTGAGGCTCCTTGGGCGTGGGACCCTGTGAGCCAGGTACTGGATATAATCTCCTGGTGTGCCATTTGCTAAGACCGTTGGAAAAGCACAATGTTAGGGTGGGAGTGTCCCAATTTTCCAGGTACAGTCTGTCACAGCTTCCCTTGGCTAGGAAAGGAATTATCCTGACCCCTTGCACTTCCCACCTGTGGTGATCTCCCACCTTCAGCTCACACTCCATAGGCTGCACCCACTGTCTCACAAGCCCCAGTGAGATGAACCCAGTACCTCAGTTGAAAATGCAGAAATCACCCATTGTCTGTGTCACTCATGCTAGGAGATGTAGCCTGGAGCTGTCCCTATTCAGACATCTTGGGACTTCTATCAACTAGTTATAAATATTCTTAACTTATAACAATATAGTTGTTTGCATCAGTGAAACAAAAATCCATTTTCTATTTTTGTTTTCTTTTGTGACATAGTCTCACTCTCTCTGTGGCCAGCATGCAGTGGCACAATCTCAGCTCACTGCAACCTCTGCCTCCCAGGTTCAAGTGATTCTCCTGCCTCAGCTTCCAGAGTAGCTGGGATTACAGGCATGCACCACCATGGCCAGCTAATTTTTGTATTTTTAGTAGAGATAGAGTTTCACCATGTTGGCTAGGATGATCTTGATCTCTTGACCTCGTGATCTGCCCACCTCAGCATTCCAAAGTGCTGCAATTACAGGCTCGAGGCACCACGCCCAGCTGAAAAATCCATTTTATTATGCAATGAAATACAATAGAAAAATGCTAGTTCTTTTACCAAGGCTTTAACTGGAAGGGTGTGTTTTCCTTTAAGAAATAAAGTTTAAGTAGCAAAGCCAGTAACAGCCTCTTGGGAAAGCTGGTCTCATACCTTGTCTACACAGTCCTCATACAAAATTCCTGGACTGTGGTGAGTAAAAAAATGTCACTTTCTAACAGACTCAGAAACACTATACTCTTGGAACCTCAAAAATACAGGAGTTTAACCAACTCACAGGTATTTAAGAGTACAAATCCATGGCTTGGCCCAGCTTTAAAGAGTCCTATCTAAGATTTCTTTTGGAACAGATTTCCATCAAAGCCTATAAAAAAGGCCTATGGAGAGATAGTTATTCTTGCTGCACTATGTTCAAATAGTTAGGCCAAGTATAATAATAAAGTCTGTTTTGCAAACAATTCAATCTATTGTGAGTTGTTTTTAACAAAAAAAACTAAAAGAATGAAATTGTTTCAAAACTTATCATACATTTCTCATGAACTTCTAGTCTCATTCATTGTTTTAAAGTTTTTGATGACATTTTAAACCAACCCTGCTTATTCCTGTAAGCCAACCAGCAATCTCTGCCTGCAGCTCAGAAAACAAAGAAAGGGATGGGTAATGTAAAAACCTAAATCAATATTCTAGTTCTAAGCAATTATTCTGCAAATCTGACTGGGTGATGGAAATAAATAAGGTGCCAATAACTCAGACGTTTCTTTTATCAGAAAGTAAGATCAAGGGAACCAACCAAAGCCAAGCCTCATGCACACAAATCTTAGCAAATAAAACTATAGCTACCAGCTATCAGGGTGTGTCAGTAGCCTCAACATTTTTAGGTGTTTCCTACCCTCCTTGTTTCATTTCAATTCATGTCCTCTACTAAACCAGATTGTTTCTTTTTCCCTAAAAACTATCAAGCTCCAAGTGGTAATGCAAATGGAATGATGCATAAACACACGTTTCTTCTGAGACACTTAAACCAGCCCTGGAAGAAATCCTAGCTGCTGTTTTCTACACAGCACCCCTCTCCAGTGAGGAATAGCCAAAAATATCAATGCCTATTCTCCCTAACAGCAGTTAGGGTCTCCACTCCTGAGAGGAGACTGAGAGGGATTAGCTAGTTAGCCTAAGGTGGACAGCAAGGGAAGGGTCCCCAGAGAACCCCTAACCGATGAGTCAGTGCCTCATAACCACAAACCTACCAAGCCAGGCATAATGGCACACACCTGTAATCCCAGTGACTCAGGAGGCTGAGGCATGAGAATTGCTTGAACCTCAGAGGTGGAGATTGCAGTGAACTGAGATCACACCATTGCACTCCACCCTGGTGACAGAGTGAGACTCAGTCTCATGATAAAAAAAAAAAGGAACTCATCTTTCATCAATATTTTAAGTTTTATGTCTGAGCACTTAAGCATCAAGGACAGGACCCTGGATGATGAAAAGTGCATATTTAAATTTATAAAGTAAAAAATGACCACCAGATACTAATAAGTGATGAATACAGCAACATAATACTTCACAAAATCATTCTGGGTATGTTTGACAAACAAGAATGTTACATAGGATCTTCTTGTGCTACCCATGTGAAGTGTTCTTCTCTCTCACTTTAGTCTCAATTCCCAACCTTACAATTACCACATACTCACATACACAGAAAAAGAAAAATTAAGTTATTTTCTTAGAAAGCCATGATTCACATTTGATTCTATTACATCTTTTCCATATTGCTGTTATAATAGTGTTGAAGTGAACCCTCTTTCACCAGAAGAATACCTTTGTGAATGTGAATAGACTGACACTGGAGAAGACCAGCTCAGCACACTCACTTGAATGATCCCTTTGCTTTTCAGGCAGTAAAAACGCCTTTGAGGAGGGAAAATAAAGTGACTGAGGATTAAGCAGACAGTTATACATGGAAAAACATTTGTCAATTGTTTGAAGATTATATTGCATGCTCTACAACTTTTAAAATATAAAATGCATAGCATAAATATTGCACAAGAAAATAGAATAAAAATGATGGAGTTGACAACAAAGGACAGCAAAGCTGTATTATAGCAACATAAAAAAATATATATACTGTCAGAAGAAGGTAACTTGAAGTATTTGAGAGATGTTCTCTAAGAAACTAAAAATATTTTTACTTTTAGATTCTGTAAAAAATGTTTCTTAAGCAATTTTAATTTTCAAAAAAATTTGAGTGCATATTTTGTCAGCTTAGTATTTCTGAAGAATTTAGATAAAATAGAGTAAAATAATACACATTAAAAATAGCTTTTCTGGTAATAGAGCAGTTTAATTTTTAGATTAAAAAAGTAAAATTTTACAAAATTATATTCTGACCAATTTAATCAGAAGCTTCTTTCTTAAAACTGTGAGAAATGACACAAAGATTCAACTTTTATGTTGGGTGGGAGAGAAAATGATTACCAGGGGCTAGAAAATTGTTGTTTCACTAATCAGTGTTGATTTTTATTGCTATATTGTCTCAAATTATGTTAATAATAATGTAATGGCTTTGATCCAAAAAACTTTTTAAAAATTTATTGTTTCAATCAGCCAAAATATTAACCAAAAGAAGGCTTAGAAATAAAGGTATCTAACAGTCATAATTTATAGTATAAAATTAAAATGTTTCTAGAGATAAAAAAAGAGATACATAAGAAAGAAAAGGAAAAAAAGTGGATTACTCACAATAGCTAAGGTATGAAATCAACCTAAGTGTACATCAACAGGTACATGAATTTTAAAAAGTGGTATATTTACACAATGGAATGCTCTTTATTCCTTAAAAAGAAAAAAGTCTTAGAGGTGGGCTCAGCACTCTGTGTCTTAGCAAGCCTTGCAGGGACTCTGATGCATGCTGAAGTTTGAGCGTCACTGGAATGGATAGTGTCCATATGGTTGCTGGGTCACCCCACCTATCCTGAATGTCAAGAACATCCCGAATGAGACCAGTCAGTATATTGTAGCTTTTTCTCCAGCCAAACCAGAAAGTCTTTGCTTCCCCTTTGCCTTCCACCATGATTGTAAGTTTCCTGAAGCCTCTGCAGCTGTGTGAAACTAGAAAAAGATTCATACCCAAAAACCTCATTTGAAATTTCCAGACAGAAAGCCAAGCATTTGGAGAGTCTCTTTGGACAGTTTTAAACACAATTGCAGAAAATAAAGCAACTCTACTCAATGTGAAGATGATAAGAATGAAGACCTTTATGATGATCTACTTCAACTTAATAAGTAGAGATTCCAGAATCCTTAACACAGCACTCAGCTACCAATGCCAATGAATAAGAATCTGCATCACAGTTGAAATCTGTTCACCACTCCTTTTGTAGATGTTCTGAATTGTGTACCAGAAGTCACTTGTTATCAGGGAAACCCACCCCCAATATTTCAACATATGTTCTTTCTATTTTCCGTAAGTGTCAGCTGGTCTGAGAAATAAAGAGAAAAAGTACAAAGAGAGGAATTTTGTAGCTGGGCCTCCAGGGGTGACATCACATATCGGTAGGACTGTGATGCCCACCTGAGCCACAAATCCAGCAGGTTTTTATTAAGGACTTCGAAAGCAGAGAGGGTGTACAAACAGGGAGTACGTCACAAAGATCACATGCTTCAAAGAGCAAAAAGAGAACAAAGATCACATGCTTCTGAGTAAACAGGGCAAGGACAAAAGCAAAGATCACAAGGCAAAGGGCAAAATTAGAATACTGATGAGGGTCTATCTTCAGCTGTGCACATATTGGCTTGATAAACATCTTAAACAACAGAAAACTGGGTTCAAGAGCAGAGAACCAGTCTGACCACAAATTCATCAGGGTGGGGTTTTTTCCCCACCCTAATAAGCCTGAGGGTACTGCAGGAGACCAGGGCATATTTTAGTCCTTATCTCAATCACATAAGACAGACACTCCCAGAGTGACCATTAATAGACCTCCCCCGAGGAATGCATTCCTTTCCCAGGGTCTTAATGATTAATACTCCTTGCTAGGAAAAGAATTCAGTGATATCTTCCCTACTTGCACGTCTGTTTGTAGGCTCTCCTAAAGAAGAAAAATATGGCTCTATTCTGCCCTACCCCACAGGCAGTCACACCTTATGGTTGTTTTCATTTGTTCCCTAAAATCACTGTTGTTCTGTTGTTTTTCGAGGTGCACTGATTTCATATTGTTCAAACACACATTTTACAATCAATTTGTACAATACTGGTGGTCCTGAGGTGACATACATCCTCAGCTTACGAAGATAACAGGATTAAGAGATTAAAGTAAGACAGGTGAAAGAAATTATAAGAGTATTATTTGGGAACTGATAAATGTCCATGAAATCTTCACAATTTTTGTTCAGAGATTCAAGTAAAGACAGGCATAAGAACTTATAAGAGTATTTTTAGGGAAGTGATAAATGTCCATATTAAAATAAAATCTTCACAATTTATGTTCCTCTGCCACAGCTCCAGCTGGTCCCTCCGTTTGGGGTCCTTGACTTCCCACAACAAATTGTCTCATTGTTAAGATGGCTTCTAAAGTGATTCATTTTTGTGACACATAATAAGTGTTAGCTGGGGTCTAGCTGTATGGTGAAAAGGGCTGATGAAAGATGTCTACAGAGAGGATAGTCAACTTATATTAACTGTGAGTTATACTAGGAGCTATACTTAATTCATTTAAACTTTATTTGGTCAGCTTTTTTCATATTTCAAAAAAAAGAACATTTAAAAAAAATTAAGTCTTTTTAAATATATATTCTGCTCAAATCACCACTTCCTTTTTTTTCCTGATGAAAAGGACTTTTTCATGATCTTTCAGGGATTATATTTTCTTTCACCTTCTATCTGCATTCTCTTTCTTCAGCCAATTGATTAAAAAAGAGATGCAGAGAAGACACATTTGCTTCTCATCCACACATCACTTCCACTTGCTATTAGTCAATGTGAGTAGAGTTGAGAATAGCAGTTTTCTAGCACAACAGCAACTTCTCAGAAATAAGCAACACTCGGAAACAAAACTATAAATCTTTTCAAAAGCTAATGTATTTTAAGCAAAATAAGCACATGCATCAATAATAAAATGCTTGTGGTAGAATCAAATTGTTTTGTTGATTTCAATTGAGTTCAGATAAGAGTTGGCCAAAATCTAGCAAATATGGAGCAGAAAAAGGAATATTATCTGAAATAAGAATATTGTAAATGAAGTTAATTTGTCAATAGAAATAATAATATTATGACCTCATGTTAATAGTCTCATCTACGGTTGTAAAACATCAAATGCTACTTTTTATTATAAACTGTATTTCATATAAGTATTCCATTTATATCACCCTCTTTCACTATTTGAATGCCTTCTCCATTTTATATCAGTGGAAAACAGGCCAGCTGCTTCCAGGAAAGCAGGCAATGCTCTTCTTACTTTAACAATGATGATGAAGAGCACTTGTTTTGGTGATACTTCTGTGCCAAAAACTGTTATTTTGCCTGAAGTACTGGTTTTCTATTTTTCTCTATATTAATAAAATAAAATTCTTAACCAAGAGGAATTTATCTCATTCAAGTTTTATGGAATTTTGTTTACATTTAGGTGTCTCTAACTTTCCTGGAATATTAAAATTTTTATGAATCTAAATTGAGTACTATAAATAAAAAATCTTTTACTAAAAGACTTTTTGAAGTGGAGTGATATTTATAAAAACTTTTCATAACATTGAAGAAATGTTTTAACCATGTTCTCAGTAATTACTCCGAACATAGAATTTTCAATTTTTAGTATTCGCTCTGAAACACACAGAGGAAACTGATATCTTTACAAATGGGCAAAAAAAGGTGCTGAGTGGAGGTGCAACACATTGCACATCAATGCTTTTCACATGCACCTATTAGGGTCTTAATTTAATTGAACTGTCATTTGCATAGCTAGACACTTATTGAATCTAGTCATACTATTTTTTTTGGCAACTAATGGAATGTTTGTTACCCTTTAGTTTTATACACTTATTTGCTTGGCTGAAAAAAATAAATCTTCTCTTAATTTACTCTAAATTGAGAGACTAGATTTACAGTCTGGGGCTATAATAGTAGTTGAATGTTTTTAATAGTATTCTTGGCAAATGTTCATATATTCACATTCAGAATGGATATAAACTTTATGAAAAGATAGGGAGTTGACAAAAAGTAAAAAATTTCAAATAGGTTAGGTAAGTTTTGAGACCTATTGCACAGCAGGGTAACTACAGTAAACTATAAAATATTGTATATTTCAAAATAACTAAGAGTAAATTTCAAATGTACCACCACAAAAATGATAGATAAGCAAGTTCATAGATGTTATTAAACAAAACTTAATTATTCCATATTTTATACATATACTAAAACATCACATTGTATCCCATAAATTTATGCAACTGTGATTTACTAATCAAAAATACTACGAATACTTTTTTTTATAAGAGAGAGTGAAGTAAGATTTAAGATATGGCACCGGAGAAAAATGTGGTTGTTCATCTTAAAATTTTAGGAAACATATACATATATATTTTTTATTTCAAATGGCTTGCTCATTCACAGATGTAGGTAAGTAAACTTTTAATATCAAGAACAGTCAGAACCCAGCACTCAGAAATAGACTGTTGATTTTTAATGTTCAAAATAATATAGTACTTTGAAAGACAGACTCTAAAGCAACTGTTTAGAGTAAAATTCTCTCTAAATTTTTAAATAAATGATTTCCTTCACTTGTTAGAAAAAAAATTTAATATACATTTTTAAACTATATTGAAATTTATCAAATTAACATAACTGTATTAAACAAGTAAACAAAAAATATGCCTTCTTCTCTCTAAATGAAAAAACTGACAGACATTCTGCATTTAACCAAATACTTTGGTAAATGGATTCTAACAATGATATCTCTCATGACTTAAAACAGCCACTAGTTTTAATTTCGAATTATATTAAATTTTTATATTAAAATCTAGGATTAGCCTATTATTACATAGAAAATTTGTGATCTGCATGTACATCATCGTCCATTGAGTGGTCTACAGTTTCTGAGTTTCAGAAATGCTAATATAAGAATATTTCTTCCAATTGAATAATTTAAGTTTTCTCAGTGATTAAAAAAGATTGGAATTACTGATCACTCACTTACAATGTGGTTTTAAATGTTATTTAATGAAGATATATAAAGTTCCTTTTAAAAATCATTTTAGCAACTTATTTATTTTGCTTTTTCACTTTTATTAGAAAATAAGTACAAAAATTTATGTTACTACAAGCCTATACATTTTATTTAAATCTAGACATAATGCTAATCTTAAAAGATCTGTATGTTTAAGATTATGGATAACCTATTTACACTTACTTAGAAGATAAATAACTGCTTTCCAGTAAATCAAATGAGGCAATTTTGACTGTCAATTATAAGCTATTAAAATATTAAGACTATCATCTAGGTAGAAATTTTAGGTAGCTGCATGTTCAGGTTTTTTAGCATATAATAAATCAGAAACTATAAATTTTTAGAAACTATAAATAATAAACTAAACTAAAGTATCCCTTTCTTTTTGTCAGTTTTGAAATACTGTCATTATTTCTAGATGACACAATTACAGAGGCTGTGGCTGTTGAAATTAGAAATGTCATGGTTCATTCTTCTTTACTTGCTGCCTTTTCAGTTCACACAAACACAGCAGCACAAGGCAGGCAAGAAATGCTACACCTTGATTGAAAACATGCCAGTGCCCGTCTAAATGTGTGAGCATCTTCACTTGAAATTAATGGCATCTTTTGTTCAAGTACAGACTTTCATATGGAAATTAATAAAGACAAGAATTTCACACTGCAATAGCATAAGAAAAGTACTCTAAAAATACCTTCTGACCCATTATTTCTATTTTTCACAAGAATTATTGTGATGGAATGAGTATTTGCAGCACTGTGGTCTTAAATAACCCCCACTTTCTGTTGAATTATTTTTGGAATACAACCATAAGACTTTTGTGCTTTTTTTTTTTTAGAAAAAAATGTTTTATATTTCTAATTCAGTAATTTAGCATAATTTTTAGTCTCACACTTTCACAAATAGTTCATTCTGAAAAAAATATGATTAAACCAATTACCACATTTTCCCCCAAAAGAGTACAGTAACAAATTAAGTCTATAGTCTAGTGTACAGTTAATACATAAATAATAAAGGTGTAATTTGTTTTACTTGCACACTTGAAAATAAAACACTTTTTGGGCTATAGACCAAGAAATTTCAGGTTAGCTTATAAAATGTGAGGAGATCTGGTATAGAAACATTCACCACCACGCCTTAAGGGGTGAAAAATTTGTTTTTCACCCCTAAGTTCAACTATTAACCCAGCACTGGAAAAATAGAACATGTCATTTATACCAATAAGCATTTTATTATTTTTATATTTAAGGGGTACATGTGCAGATTTGTAAAACAGGTATACTACATGATGCTGAGGTCTGGATACTTAATAATTCCATTGCCCAAGTAGCGTACATCATACCTAACCAGATTTTCAATGCTTGTCTCCCATCCTTCCTCCTTCTTTTTAGAATCCCCAGTGTTTGTATATAGTTTTCATCTCTGTTTCCATGTGCGCCCAATTTTTAGCGTCCATGTATGAGTGAGAACATGTGGCATTTGTTTTTCTGATGCATTAATTTGCTTAGAATAATGGCCTGAAGCAGAGCTGCATTCATGTTGCTGCAAAAGACGTTACTTCATTCTCTTCTGTTGCTGCATAGTATTGGCGGTTGTATAAGTACATCATTTTTCTTATCCAATTAAAGATTCATGGGTAACTGGTTAAATTCTGTTTTTGCTATTGTGAATAGTGCTGCAATGAACATGTGAGTGCTGGCATCTCTTTGGCAAAATTATTTATTCTTTTTGGGGGAAGATATCCAGTAATGGGCTTGATTGGTCAAATGGCAATTCTATTTCTAGTTCTTTGAGAAGTCTCCAAACTGCTTTGCACAGGCCCTGAATTAATTTGCATTCCCACCAACAGTGTAGAAAGATTTCCTTTTCTCTACAACTTCAACATCTTATTTATCTTACTTTTAATAAGTCATTCTTACTGGTATGAAATGGTAGCACACTGTCACTTTGATTTACATCTTTCTGATAATTAGGAACATTGAGCAATTTTTACATGTTTATTGGCAGCTCTTATGTCTTCCTTTGAGAAGAAGCTGGCTATTCATATCATGTTTGCTTTTTTATTAAATGTATTATAGATTCTGTACATTAATCCTTCATTGTCTGCAGTTTGCAAATATTTTATTTCATACTGTAGGTCATCTGTTTACTTTGTTGATAGTTTCTTTTACTGTGCAGAAGCTCTTTGGCTTAGATGTCATTTTTTATTTTTATTTTTGTTGCACTCATGTTAGATGTTAGTCTTAAATTCTTTCCAGAGGCCAGTATTATCTAAGTGTTCTTCTAAGATTTTTGTAGCTTGGAGACTCACAGATCAAGTCTTTAATCTATACTGAGTTTTTTTTTTTTTATAGAAAAATGTAGGAGTCCAGTTTTCTTCCACATATGACTAACCAGTTTTCCCAGTATTACTTACTAAATAGGGAGTTAATTCCCCTTTTGTTTATTTCTGTTGGCTTTGTAAAAATAACCTGATTGCAAAGCATAGCTTAATTCAGTACTCTCTCTTCCATTTCATTGGTCTAGATGTTTGTTTTTGTACCAGAACCATGTTATACTGGTTATTCTGATGCAATCTTGGCTCACTGCAACCTCCACCTCCCAGGTTCAAATGGTTCTCTTTCCTCAGCCTCCCAAGTAGCTGGGATTACAGGCATGCATCACCACACCTGGCTAATTTTTTGTATTTAGTAGAGATGCAGGTTTCACCATGTTGGCCAGGCTGGTCTCAAACTTCTGACCTCAGGTGATCCATCCACCTGAGCCTCCCAAAAGGCTGAGATGACAGGCATGAGCCACCATGCTTGGTTCAGATTTATTCTTTTAGTCTGAAGTTGTCTTGGCTATTTGAGCTCTTTAATTCTTTTGAATGTATTTTAGAATAGTTTTCTTTTTCTAATTCTGTAAAAATCATCATAGATAGTCTGATAAAAATAGCACTTAATCTGTAGGTTGCTTTAGGCAGAATGACCATTTTAATTATATTATTTGAATCCATGAGCAATGTTTTTTCATTTATTTGCATTGTCTCTCATTTCTTTCAGCAATGCTTTGTTGTTCTTTGTAGAGATATTTTACCCCCTTGATTTAATGTATTTCTAGGTTTTTTTTGTGTGTTTGTGGCTATTGTAAATAGAGCTGTGTTTTTAAATTTGTTCTCAGTTTGAATATTATTGATGTACACAAATGCTATGCATTTGTGTTGATTTTGTATTCTGAGATTTTTTTTGAAGTCTTTTTCCAGGCTTAGAACTCTTTTGGTGAAATCTTTAAAGTATTCTAGGTAGACAATTCTTTCATCAGTAAAGATAATTGGACTTTCTTTGTTTTCTGTTTGGATTCCTTTTATTTCTCTGGCTAGGATTTCATAACTCCAATAGGACTGTTTAGAATGGATATTCTTATTTTTATTCTCATGGAGAATGCTTCCAGTTTTTGCTCTTTTAGTATGATGTTGGCTAAGGATTTGTCATAGATGACTCTTATTAAGATATTTTCATCAATGTCCAGTGTGTTGACAACATTTTTGAGTCAATATTGGGTTTACTTGAATGCTTTTTCTGCCCTTATTGTAAATTTTTTTTCTTTTAATTATCTTTATATGGTGAATCACACTTATTGACTTCCATATCATGAAACACCTTCATATATATGGAAAAGCTCACATGAATGTAGCAAAATAACTTTCTGATTTGCTTTTGAAATCAGTTTGCTAGTATTTCATGGAGGATTATTGTTCCAATATTCAACCAGAATATTGACCTGTACTTTCCTTTTTTTGTGGTGTCTTCACTAGATTTTAGTTTCATATATTTCACTGATTTAATTTCACTAGTTAGGGTGAAATCCCACCTTGATTTTTTGGAATGCATTCAGTAGGCTTAGGACCAGCTTATCTTTGTATATGTGGTAAAACTTGGCTGTGATTTCATATGACCCAGGGCTTTTTATGGTTAGTAGGTTTATTATTACTTATTCAATGTCACTATACATTTTATACATTTTTGCTCTGCTAAAGACTTCTGTTATTAGGCCAGGTGCTATGGCTCATGCTTGTAATCTCAGCACTTTGGGTGGCCAAGGTGGGCATATCACGAGGTCAGGAGATCGAGACCATCCTGGCTAATATGGTGAAACCCCGTCTGTACTAAAAATACAAAAAATTCGCTGGGAGTGGTGGCGGGCACCTGTAGTCCCAGCTAATTGGGAGGCTGAGGTGGGAGAATGGCGTGAACCTGGAAGGCAGACCTTGGCTAATTTTTGTATTTCTTTTTAGTAAACATGGGATTCCACCATGTTGTCAAGTCTGGTCTTGAACTCCTGACCTCAGGTGATCTGCCCACCTTGGCATCACAAAGTATTGGCAACAGTAAGCCAATGTGTCTGGCAAAAAAAAATCTGTATTTTGAAGAAAAAAGTATACTTTAAATTTAATTATAACTCTTCAAAGATCTACTTCTTTTAAAGTTATATACAAATAATTTTTCATTTTACCAACTTTAGTTTTGGATTTTTTCCTATACTCAGCAGTCTGATATAGTGTAATGTCTAAAGTTTGAGAGACAGATATTTCTACTGTGAATTATCTGATATTTACATAAACTTAATTTTGGATTAAGTATTTTTTATATTTACTGTATCTGCAGAAACATATTTTAGTATAAATGCTTTTGTGTTTTATAATCTGTAGTTTTTGAAAAAATGTTTTTCCAAATTTATTAAATTTGCAGGGTTACTCTTCAATTTTAAATTCCCTGATGTTGAGCAAAGTTGGAACAACTACCTCAGGTTTTCCTGTAGTACAAAACGTGTACAATAAAATCTGTGATACAAGTACATGTACTACAACCATCTTAATACTTATGTGTTTCCTCAAAATAAATATTCTTCTGTACTTTAACGGCTTTTATTTTCTGAAAGATCTAGTGACTGTGATTGCACTTTTAATACTTTTATTTAGTATGAACTCTCTGATGTTTAATAAGCTGTGAGAAGATATTAATGGCATTTACAAAATTTTTTTTTCCAGACAGAGTCTCTCTCTGTTGCTCAGGCTAGTATAAATGCTTTCCTTTGCAATAAGACATGAGCACTGGTTAGATGTTTGCCACATTGTTTATTCTAGCAGTTTTCTCCAGTATGAGTTATCTTACCTACAACCAAGTGTGACAGCCATTTAAAGGCTTTGTGACATTCTTCACATTTCTAGGATTTCTCATCAGTATGTTTTTTTTATATTCAGAAAAGTCTGTGGTGTTGCCAAAAGCATGGTCACATCTTTCAGGTTTGTAGAGTCTCTCTTGTGTAGGAATTAGCTTATGTCTCTTAACAATTGAGGATCTATTAGAGGCTTTCCCACATTCTTCACGCGTGCATGGTTTCTCTCCAGTATGAGTTGTCTTATATGTAGTAAGCCTTAAGGACTGGTTAAAGGCTTTGCCACATTCCACACAATTGTAGGAATTCCCTCCAGTATGAATTACATGAATGTTTAGTAAGGATTGAGGAATAGCTAAAAGGCTTGCCACATTCTTCACATTTGTAGGGTTTCCCTCCTATATAAATTCCCTTATGTTCAGTAAGGGTTGAGAATTAATTAATAGCTTTGCCACATTTTTCACATTTGTAGGGTTTTTCCCTCCAGTATGAATTCTTTTATGAGCAGTAAGGTGTGAGGACCAGTTGAAGTCTTTATCACATTCTTCACATTTGTAGGGTTTCTCACCAGTATGAATTCTCTTATGTTCCATTAAGGTTTGAGGACTGGTTGAAGCCTTTGCCACATTATTCTCATTTGTAGTGTTTCTCTCCAGCATGAATTTTCTTATGTGTAGTAAGGGTTGGGAACTGTTTAAAAGCTTTGCCACATTCACATTTGTAGAATTTCTCTCCAGCATGAATTTTCTTATGTTTGCTAAAGACTGAGAACCAGCTGAAGGCTTTGCCACATTCTTCACATTTGTAGGGTTTCTCTCCAGTATGAATTACCTTATGTTTAGTAAGGATTGAGAACGTACCAAAGCCTTTGCCACATTCTTCACATTTGTAGGGTTTCTCTCCAGTATGAATTTTCTTATGATAGCTAAGGGTCGAGGACCACTTATAGGCTTTGCCACATTCTTCGCATTTGTAGGGTTTCTCTCCAGTATGAATTACCTTATGTTTAGTAAGGATTGAGAACATACTAAAGCCTTTGCCACATTCTTCACATTTGTAGGATGTCTCTCCAGTATGAATTCTCTTATGTTCCATAAGGTTTGAGGACCAGTTGAAAGCCTTGCCACATTCTTCACATTTGTAGGGCTTCTCTCCAGCATGAATTGCCTTATGTGTAGTAAGGGTTGAGCTCTTACTAAAGGTTTTGCCACATTCTTCACATTTGTAGGGTTTCTCTCCAGTATGAATTTTCTTATGATAACTAAGGGTTGAGGGCCACTTATAGGCTTTGCCACATTCTTCACGTTTGTAGAGTTTCTCTCCAGCATGAATTTTCTTATGTTTACTGAAGACTGATAACCAGCTGAAGGCTTTGCCACATTCTTCACATTTGTAGGGTTTCTCTCCAGTATGAATTACCTTATGTTTAGTAAGGATTGAGAACATACTAAAGCCTTTGCCACATTCTTCACAATTGTAGGGTTTCTCTCCAGTATGAATTTTCTTGTGATATCTAAGGGTCGAGGGCCACTTATAGGCTTTGCCACATTCTTCACATTTGTAGAGTTTCTCTCCAGTATGAATTACCTTATGTTTTGCAAGGATTGAGAACATAACAAAGCCTTTGCCACATTCTTCACATTTGTAGGGTTTCTCTACAGTATGAATTTTCTTATGATAACTAAGGGTTGAGGACCACTTATAGGCTTTGCCACATTCTTCACATTTATAAGGTTTCTCTCCAGTATGAATTACCTTATGTTTAGTAAGGATTGAGAACGTACTAAAGCTTTTGCCACATTCTTCACATTTGTAGGGTTTCTCTCCAGTATGAATTCTCTTATGTTCCATCAGGTTTGAGGACCAGTTGAAAGCTTTGCCACATTCTTCACATTTGTAGGGTTTCTCTCCAGCATGAGTTGCCTTATGTTCAGTAAGGCTTGAGCGCCAGCTGAAGGCTTTGCCACATTCTTCACATTTGTAGGGTTTCTCTCCAGCATGAATTGCCTTATGTTCAGTAAGGCTTGAGGGCCAGCTGAAGGCTTTGTCACCTTCTTCACATTTGTAGGGTGTCTCTCCAGTGTGCATTTTCTTATGTTCCATAAGGTTTGAGGACCAGTTGAAAGATTTGCCACATTCTTCACATTTGTAGGGTTTCTCTCCAGTATGAATTACCTTATGTTTAGTAAGGATTGACAATGTACTAAAGTCTTTGCCACATTCTTCACATTTGTAGGGTTTCTCTCCAGTATGAATTTTCTTATGATAACTAAGGGTTGAGGATGACTTACAGGCTTTGCCACATGCTTCACATTTGTAGAATTTCTCTCCAGCATGAATTTTCTTATGTTTACTAAAGACTGACAACCAGCTGAAGGCTTTGCCACATTCTTCACATTTGTAGGGTTTCTCTCCTGTATGAATTACCTCATGTTTAGTAAGGATTGAGAACGTACCAAAGCCTTTGCCACATTCTTCACATTTGTAGGGTTTCTCTCCAGTATGAATTTTCTTATGATAACTAAGGGTTGAGGGCCACTTATAGGCTTTGCCACATTCTTCACATTTGTAGGGTTTCTCTCCAGTATGAATTACCTTATGTTTAGTAAGGATTGAGAATGTACTAAAGCCTTTGCCACATTCTTTACATTTGTAGGGCTTCTCTCCAGCATGAATTGCCTCATGTGTAGTACGGGTTGAGACCTTACTAAAGGCTTTGCCACATTCTTCACATTTGTAGGGTTTCTCTCCAGTATGAATTACCTTATGTTTAGTAAGGATTGAGAACGTACCAAAGCCTTTGCCACATTCTTCACATTTGTAGGGTTTCTCTCCAGTATGAATTTTCTTATGATAACTAAGGGTTGAGGACCACTTATAGGCTTTGCCACATTCTTCACATTTATAAGGTTTCTCTCCAGTATGAATTACCTTATGTTTAGTAAGGATTGAGATCGTACTAAAGCTTTTGCCACATTCTTCACATTTGTAGGGTTTCTCTCCAGTATGAATTCTCTTATGTTCCATAAGGTTTGAAGACCAGTTGAAAGCTTTGCCACATTCTTCACATTTGTAGGGTTTCTCTCCAGCATGGGTTGCCTTATGTTCAGTAAGGCTTGAGGGCCAGCTGAAGGCTTTGTCACCTTCTTCACATTTGTAGGGTTTCTCTCCAGTATGAATTACTTTATGTTTAGTAAGTACTGAGAACATACTAAAGCCTTTGCCACATTCTTCACATTTGTAGGGTGTCTCTCCAGTGTGAATTTTCTTATGTTCCATAAGGTTTGAGGACCAGTTGAAAGCTTTGCCACATTCTTCACATTTGTAGGGTTTCTCTCCAGTATGAATTACCTCATGTTTAGTAAGGATTGAGAACATACTAAAGCCTTTGCCACATTCTTCACATTTGTAGGATTTCTCTCCAGTATGAATTTTCTTATGATAACTAAGGGTCGAGGGCCATTTATAGGCTTTGCCGCATTCTTCACATTTGTAGGGTTTCTCTCCAGTATGAATTACCTTATGTTTAGTAAGGATTGAGAACTTACTAAAGGCTTTGCTGCATTTCTTACATTTGTAGGGCTTCTCTCCAGCATGAATTGCCTTGTGTGTAATAAGGGTTGAGACCTTACTAAAGGCTTTGCCACATTCTTTACATTTGTAGGGCTTCTCTCCTGCATGAATTGCCTTATGTGTATTAAGGATCGAGACTTTACTAAAGGCTTTGCCACATTCTTCACATTTGTTGGGTTTCTCTCCAGTATGAATTATCTTATGTTTAGCAAGGATTGCAGATCGGTTAAAAGGTTTGCCACATTCTTCACATTTGTAGGGTTTTTTTCCAGTATGAATTACCTTATGTTTAGTAAGGATTGAGAATTTACTAAAGGCTTTGCCACATTCTTTACATCTGTAGGGTTTCTCTCCAGTATGAATACTCTTATAATAAGTAAGGGTTGAGGACCAGGTAAAAGCTTTGCCACCTTCTTCACATTTGTAGGAATTCTCTCTAGTATAAATTCTTTTAGGTTGAGATAGGTGTGAAAGCATGCAAAATGATCTGACATATTCTTTACATTTCAAAAGTTTCTTTCCAGTATGCCTTATCTTATGTCTGTTTGAATTTGAACATTTATGAAAGACATTTGCATACTTGCCACGTTTAAATACTTTGCTCTGTGTAGTTGTCAAACTCTGGTTAAGTTTATTATAACCTTCTTTGTGCACCTTACACTCATCCACATTGGTAGAACCAATTTTTAAGTGTAAATTCTCATGGCCACATTTTTCATATCTTCTCAATATCACTTTTTGGAAAGAATCTTCTATGCCCTGCTCTGGCCAAAGTTCTTGAGCAAAATGAGAACATATAACTGAAAAGAAATAAAAATCACAAATTAGTCTACTTATTAGACTCAGATAAATACAGTTTCCAAATCTAACCTATAAAATTATTCAAACTACATAAGCAAGATGACACTGCAATATGACACAGGCCCTAATTCTTCATAGATATATAAATGTAATAAAAACATACAGACCAAAATACATATGTGGATAATTTATACATGAGTTAAGTGTGTGCAGTGCCTGAATTAAGCCAAATGCAAAGAGTCACACAGAAAAAAAGAAAAGTTTGTTAAATTTACCCAGTACAACTCTTTCTGTTCCTCAATATTACCTAGTCCCTTCAGAACTAAAGTGTCAACTTCTGTTTGTGTTTTTGTTTTGTTTTATTTTTAAGGAAAGTAAATTATTGGCACAGACAATTTAATTTATGTCTTCTACAGCCCTTTCCACACACTGGTTTCTGTCTCCCATGACATAAAATGCTGAAAGATATGGTGGTATACTTAGAAATGACAGCTTGAGTCTGCTGAGACCAAAGGTAAATGTACTGCAGCAGAGCACTGCAGTCCTGCAGAGAGAGACCAGGTGTACCAAGTGATTACTTTTCAGAAGAAACATAAATTATCTCTCTCAACTAAAAGTAAATGCAAAACTTCAGACAAGACAAATCTGAAGATGTTTGAGAGACCCATATAATCTTAACCAAGACCATTGTTTTCTGACTATGCGAGGACAAACCTACATTATAAATGTTGTGACAGGTAGCCTTTTTAAATGTCCAAATCTCAAAGATTACAATCTATACAAAATAGGGCAATATAATCCCATCAAAAATATTATACAATTTTCAGAAAGAACCTATTAAAAATGGATATACTAATTTTAAAAACTGAATAACACTCAATGAGTGAAATAGGAACACAAAAGTGTATAGAAAATCAGAAAAATGAGGATAAGAACAAAAATAGCCAGTGAATTGTCAACAAAAGATTTGCAGGCCAGAAGAAAATTGTGTGATATAGTCAAAGTCCAAAAAAAAAAAAAAAAAAAAAAAAAAAAAAAAGGATATCGAGTGAGAATAATACCATCAGCAAATCTGTCCTGCCTAATGGGAAAAAAACCTTTCAAAATAACTAAATTCTTTAGAAGTATATTAGCACTGCATATGTCTTCCATAAGAAAGTTGCCAAAAGCAGTTTTTATCACTGAAAATAACATAATGTAAGAAAACAACAATAAAAATAAATTATTTTGTAGGAAAGATATGCACAGACAAAAAATTGAATTTCTAGCATTATTCTAATGGTGCAGAAAACATTTTTAATTATTCTCTAACATTTGAGAGATAAAAGCAAAGGAATTATTATAAACATCTGTTAATGAATATACAACATAATCGATAAACTTAGCAACATCGGTGACAAATTTAAGAGCAGACATAATAAGGAAGAATTTTTTATGCAACCAGAGTTAATTTTTCACCTGATTAAAATATATTGTTGTATTTTTAGGTTTTATGTAATCCCCAAGGTACCACACACACAAAAAAATCTGTATACATATACAAAAGAAAAATAAGATAGTGAAGGCATATCCATACAAAAATCAGACAGAAACAAAGGAAGACAGAAAGAGAAAATGAGGGACAAGATGCAAGAATCAAATAGAATAGGTAATAAAATAAAAGTAACTCCTTCAGTTTCAGAAAATTATTTAAATATATGGAAAATTAACTTTCAAATCAACAGATATTTAATAGATTTATTAACATTTATTCTTTTGATACAAAGTTTTACTCTTTTTACCCAGACTGGAGTGCAATGACCCTATCTCAGCTCACTTGAACCTCTGCCTCCCAGGTTCAAGTGATTCTCCTGCCTCAGACTCCCAAGTAGCTGGGATTACAGGCATGCACCACCACACCCAGCTAATTTTTGTATTGGTAGTAGAGACAGAGTTTCACCATGTTGGCCAGGCTGGTCTTGAGCTCCTGACCTCAGGTGATCTACCTGCCTCAGCCTCACAAAGTGCTGGGATTAAAGGCATGAGCCACAGTGCCCAGGCTATTAAAAAATTTTAAATATCAAGATCCAACTTGCCTTTCTACAAGAGTCAGTTGAAATCCAATGTTAAAAAGACTCAAAGTGGCAAGATGGAAGTAGACATTTCATGCAAATATTAATCAAATGAGGGCAGAAGAGGTCAAAATAATATTACACAAGCTAAATCTTAAGTCAAAGACTCATATTTTATAAAATGCACTTTACAGTGAAACTCCAAAGAGACAAAGAAAGATATTAAAAATAATGGATTAACTCGGAACCTGTGAAAACTTTGAATGTGTGTGTGTGTGTGTCACACATTAGGATTACAAATATATAAAGCAAATACTGACAGAATAGAAGAAACACAAGGAGAGCAATACAATTATAGTAGGATATTATTACACCACACTTTCTGTAATAAAAATCAAAATAGAGGAGGCTGGCAAGATGGCCAAATAGGAACAGCTCTGGTCTGCAGCCAGCGTGATTGACACAGAAGGTGGGTGATTTCTGCGTTTCCAACTGAGGTACCAGTTTCATCTCATTCCGACTGGTTGAACAGTGGGTGAAGCTCACTGAGGGCAAGCCAAAGCAGGGTGGGATGTTGCCTCCCCTGGGAAGTGCTAGGGGTTGGGGAACTCCCTCTCCTAGCCAAAGGAAGGGTTTAGGGACTGTACCATGAAGAACCGTGCTCTCCAGCCCAGATACTGTGCTTTTCCCATGGTCTCTGCAGCTCGCAAACCAGGAGATTCCCTCTGGTGCCTATGACACCAGGGCCCTGGGTTTCAAGCACAAAACTGGGTGGCCGTTTGGGCAGACACCAAACTAGCTGCAGGAGTTTCTTTTTTTTCCTCATACCCCAGTAGCGCCCAGAAGTCCAGTGAGACAGAACCGTTCACTCCCCTGGAAAGAGGGCTGAAGCCAGGGATCCAAGTGGTCTGGCTTGGCAGTTCCCACAACCAGGGAGCCCAGCAGGCTAAGACCCACTGGCTTGAAATTCTGTCTGCAAGCATAGCAGTCTAAGCTCCACCTGGGAAGCTCGAGCTTGGTGGGGGAAGGGCGTCTGCCATTGCTGAGGCTTGAGTAGGCAGTTTTACCCTCACAGTGTAAACAAAGCCACCTGGAAGATTGAACTGGATGGAGCCCACCGCAGCTCAGCAAGACCAGACTGTATCTCAAGATTCCTCCTCTTTGGGCAGGGCATCTCTGAAAAAAATGCAGCAGCCACATTCAGGGGCATATAGATAAAACACCCATCTCCCTGGGACAGAGCACCTTGGGGAAGGGACAGCTGTGAGCGCAGCTTCAGCAGACTTAAACATCCCTGCTGGACAACTCTGAAGACAGCAGTGGATGTACCAGCACAGCATTTGAGCTCCGCTAAGGGTCAGACTGCCACCTCAAGTGGGTCCCTGACATCCGTGTTTCCTGATTGAGAGACACCTTCCAGTAGAAGCTGATAGACACCTCGTACAAGAGAGCTCTGGCTGGCACGTGATGGGTGGTCTCTGGGATGAAACTTCCAGAGGAAGGAACAGGCAGCAATCTTTGCTGTTCTGCAGCCTCCGCTGGTGATACCCAGGCAAACAGGGTCTGGAGTGGACTTCCAGAAAGCTCCAGCAGATCTGCAGCAGAGAGGCCTGACTTTTAAAAGGAAAACCAACAAACAGAAAGGAATAGAAGTAACATCTCCAAAAGGATGTTTACTTAGAAACCCCATCCAAACGTCATCAACATCAAGACCAAAGGTAGATAAATCCATAAAGATGGGGAGAAGCCAGTGCAAAAAGGCTGAAAATTCCAAAAACCAGAATGCCTGTTCTCCTCCAAAGGATCACAACTCATTGCCAGCAAAGAAAGAAAACTGAATGGAGAATGAGTTTGACGAATTGACAAACATATTTGACAAATTTCAGAGGTGGGTAATAACAAACTCCTCCAAGCTAAAGGAGCATGTTCTAACCCAATGCCTGAAGCTAAGAACCTTGAAAAAAGGTTAGACGGATTGCTAATGAGAATAACCAGTTTAGAGAACATAAATGCCTGATGGAGATGAAAAAAACAGCACGAGAACTTCATGAAGTATGCACAAGTATCAATAGCTGAATCGATAAAGCGGAAGAAAGGATATCAGAAACTGAAGATCAACTTAATGAAATAAAGCAAGAAGACAAGATTAGAGAAAAAGGGATAAAAAGAAATGAATAAAGCCTCCAAGAAATATGGGACTATGTGAAAAGACCAAATCTACGTTTAATTCAGGTACCTGAAAGTGATGGGTTGAATGGAACCAAGTTGGAAAACACTCTCCAGGATATCATCCAGGAGAATGTCCCCAACCTACCAAGACAGGCCAACATTCAAATTCAGAAAATACAGAGAACACCACAAAGATACTCCTCGAGAAGAGTAACCCCAAGACACAGAATCGTCATATTCACCAAGGTTGAAATGAAGAAAAAAGTGTTGAGGGCAGCCAGAGAGAAAGGCCGGGTTACCCACAAAGGGAAGCCCATCAGACTAACAGTAGATTTCTCTGCAGAAACCCTACAAGCCAGAAGAGACTGGGGGGCCAATATTCAACATTCTTAAAGAAAGGAATTTTCAACCAAGAATTTCCTATCCAGCCAAACTAAGCTTCATAAATGAAGGAGAAATAAAATCCTTTACAGATAAGCAAATGCTGAGAGATTTTGTCACCACCAGGCCTGCCTTACAAGAGCTCCTGAAGGAAGCACTAAACATAAAAAGGAACAACTGGTACCAGCCACTGCAAAAACATACCAAATTGTAAAGATCATCGACACTATGAAGAAACTGCATCAACTAATGGGCAAAATAACCAGCTAGCGTCATAATGACAGGATCAAATTCACACACAACAATATTAACCTTAAATGTAAACAGGCTAAATGCCCCAATTAAAAGACACAGACTGGCAAATTGAATAAAGAGTCAAGATCCATCAAAGTGCTGTATTCAGGAGATCCATCTCACGTGCAAAGACACAAATAGGCTCAAAATAAAGTTATGGAGGAATATTTCCAAGCAAATAGAAAGCAAAAGAAAGCAGGGGTTGCAATTCTAGTCTCTGATAAAACAGACTTTAAACCAACAAAGATCAAAAGAGACAAAGATGGGCATTAAATAATGGTAAAGGGATCAATGCAACAAGAAGAGCTAACTATCCTAAATATATATGCACCCAATACAGGAGCACCCAGAATCATAAAGCAAGTTCTTACAGACCTACAAAGAGACTTAGATTCCCATACTATAATAGTGGGAGACTTTAACACCCCAGTGTCAATATTAGCCAGATCAATGACACAAAAAACTAAGAAGGATATTCAGGACTTGAATGCAGCTCTGGACCAAGCAAACCAAATAGACATCTATAGGACTCTACCACAAATCAACAGAATATACATTCTTCTCGGCACCACATCACACTCATTCTAAAATTGACCACATACTTGGAAGTAAAATACTCCTCAGCAAATTTAAAAAAATTGAAATCATAACAAAGTCTCTCAGAGCACAGTGCAATCAAATTAGAACTCAGGATTAAGAAACTCACTCAAAACCGTACAACTACATGGAAACTGAACAACCTGCTCCTGAATGACTATAGGGTAAATAATAAAATGAAGGCAGAAATAAAAAAGTTCTTTGAAACCAACAACAACAAAGACACAACACATCAGAATCTCTGGGAGACAGACAAAGCAGTGCCTAGACAATATATAGCACTAAATGCACACAAAAGAAAGCAAGACAGATCTAAAATTGGCACCCTAACATCACAATTAAAAGAACTAGAGAAGCAAGAACAAACAAATGCAAACCCTAGCAGAAGACAAGAAATAACTAAGAACAGAGCAGAACTGAAGGAAATAGAGACACAAAAAATCCTTCAAAAAAATCAGTGAATCCAGGAGCTGGTTTTTTGAAAAGATTAACAAAATAGACTGCTAGCCAGTCTAATAAAGAAGAAAGGAGAGAAGAATCAAATAGACACAATGAAAAATAATGAAGGGGACATCACCCCTGATTCCACAGAAATACAAACTACTATCAGACAATACTATAAACATCTCTATGAAAATAAACTAGAAAATCTAAAAGAAATGAATAAATTCCTGGACACATACACCCTCCCAAGTCTAAATCAGGAAGAAGTCAAATCCCTGAAGAGACCAATAACAAGTTCTGAAACTGAGGCAGTAACTATGAGCCTAACAACCAAAAATGTCCACGACCCAATGGATTCACAGCCTTTGTACCAGAGGTACAAAGAAGAGCTGATTCTATTATTTCTGAAACTATTCCCAACAATAGAAAAAGAGGGACTCCTCTCTAACTCATTTTATGAGGCCAGCATCATCCTGATACCAAAACCCGGCAGAGACACAACAAAAAAAGAAAATTTCAGGCCAATATCCCTGATGAACATGGATGCAAAAATCCTCAATAAAATACTGGCAAAGCGAATCCAGCAGCACATCAAAAAGCTTATTCAACACGATCAAGTCAGCTTCATCTGTGGGATGCAAGGCTGGTTCAACATACACAAATCAATAAACATAATCACTCACATAATCACAATCAATGACAAAAACCACATGATTATCTCAATAGGTGCAGAAAAGGCCTTCAACAAAATTCAACAGTCTTCATGCTAAAAACTCGCAATAAACTAGGTATAGATGGAACGTATCTCAAAATAATAAGAGCTATGTATGACAAACTGACAGACAATATCATACTGAATGGTCAAAACCTGGAAGCGTTCCCTTTGAAAACTGGCGCAAGACAGGGATGCTCTCTCTCACCACTCCTATTCAACATAGTATTGGAAGTTCTGGTGTGGGCAATCAGTCAAGAAAAAGAAACAAAGGATATTCAAATAGGAAAAGAGGAAATCAAGCTGTCTCTATTTGCAGATGACATGACTGTATATTTAGAAAACCCCACTGTCTCAGCCCAAAATCTCCCTAAATGGATGAGCAACTTCAGCAAAGTCTCAGAATACAAAATCAATGTGCAAAAATCACAACCATTCCTAAACACCAATAATAGAGAGCCAAATCATGAGTGAACTCCCATTCACAATTGCTACAAAGAGAATAAAATACCTAGGAATACAACTTACAAGGGATGGGAAGGACCTCTTCAAGGAGAACTACAAACCACTGCTCAAGAAAATGAGAGGACAGAAAAATGGAAAAACTTTCCATGGCTGGGTGCAGTGGCTCACGTCTGTAATCCCACCATTTTGGGAGGCTGAGATGGGCGGATCACAAGGTCAGGAGATCGAGATCATCCTGGCTAACACTGTGAAACCCCGTCTCTACTAAAAATACAAAAAATTAGCCAGGCATGCTGGCGGGCACCTGTAGTCCCAGCTACTCAGGAGGCTGAGGCAGGACAACGGCGTGAACCTGGGAGGTGGAGCTTGCAGTGAGCTGAGATCGCACCACTGCACTTCAGCCTGGGTGATAGAGCAAGACTCCATCTTAAAAAAAAAAAAAAAAAAATGGAAGAACATTCCATGCTCGTGCATAGAAAGAATCAATATCGTGAAAATGGCCATACTGCCAAAGGTAATTTATGGATTCAGTGTTATCCCCATGAAGCTACCATTGACCTTCTTCACAAAATTAGAAAAAAAACTGCTTTAAATTTCATATGGAACCAAAAAAAAGCTCATATAGCCAAGACAATCCTAAGCAAAAAGAACAAAGCTGGAGGCATCATGCTACCTGACTTCAAATTATACTACAAGGCTACAGTAACCAAAACAGTATGGTACTGGTATCAAAACAGATATATAGACCAATGGAACAGAACAAAGGCCTCAGAAATAACACCTCACATCTACAACCATCTGATCTTTGACAAACCTGACAAAAGCAAGCAATAGGGAAAGGATTCCCTATTTAATAAATGGTGTTGAAAAAACTGGCTAACCATATGCAGAAAACTGAAACTGGACCCCTTCCTTACACCTTATACAAAAATTAACTCAAAATGGATTAAAGATTTAAATATAACACCCCAAATCATAAAAACCGTAGAAGAAAACCTAGACAATACTATTCAGGACATAGGCATGGGCAAAGACTTCATGACTAAAACACCAAAAACAATGGCAACAAAAGCCAAAATTGACAAATGGAACCTAATTAAACTAAAGAGCTTCTGCACAGCAAAAGAAACTATCATCACAGTGAACAGGCAACCTACAGAATGGGAGAACAATTTTGCAATCTATCCATCTGACAAAGGGCTAATATCCAGGATCTACAAAGAACTTAAACAAATCTACAAGAAAAAAAAATAACCCCATCAAAAAGTGGGCAAAGGATATGAACAGACATTTCTCAAAAAGACATTTATGTGGCAAACAAACATATGAAAAAAAGCACATCATCTCTTGTCATTAGAGAAATGCAAATCAAAACCAAAATGAGATACCATCTCATGCCAGTTAGAATGGCGATCATTGAGAAGTCAGGAAACAACAGATGCTGGAGAAGATGTGGAGAAGTAGAAAAGCTTTTACACTGCTGGTTGGAGTGTAAATTAGTTCAGCCATTGTGGAAGACAATGTGGTGATTCCTCAAGGATCTAGAATCAGAAATACCATTTGACCCAGCAATCCCATTACTGGGTATATACTCAGAAGATTATAAATCTTTCTGCTATAAAGGCTCATGAACACACATGTTTTTTGCAGCACTATTCACAATAGCAAAGACTTGGAACCAACCCAAATGCCCATCAGTAATATACAGGATAAAGAAAATGTGGCACATATACACCATGGAATACTATGCAGCCATAAAAAAAAATGAGTTCATGTCCTTTGCAGGGACATGGATGAAGCTGGAAACCATCATTCTCAGCAAACTAACACAAGAACAGAAAACAAAACACAGCATGTTCTCACTTATAAGTGGGAGTTAACAATGAGAACACAGCAACACAGAAAGTGAAACATCACACACCAGGGCCTGTTGAGGGGTGGGGGCTAGGGGAGAGATAACATTAGGAGAAATACCTAATGTAGATAATGAGTTGATGGGTGCAGCAAACCCCCATGGCACGTGTATACCTATGTAACAAAACTGCAAGTTCTGCCCATGTACCCCAGAATTTAAATTATAATAAAAAAATCAAAACAGAATATTAATAAGGAAACAGACTACATAAAGGTGGTATAAAACAACTATTACAGACAGAGGTATAGAGAGCACTCCTCAACATCAGGATACACACCATTCTGAATAGCTCATACAGTATATTTCTTGACAGACCACCTCTTAGGCCAAAAAAGAAGTCTTACCAAATTTTTTAAAACTGAAATTTTATGAATTATTTTCTATGACTAAACTTGAATGCCAGTATACAACAAAAATAGAAAAAAAACTGAAAACACAACAAATATGCCAGGTGCGGTGGCTCATGCTTGTAATCCCAGCACCTTGGAAGGCCAAGGCTGGTGAATCACAAGGTCAGGAGATCAAGACCATTCTGGCCAACATGGTGAAACCCTGTCTCTACTAAAATATGAAAAACTAGCAAGGCTTGGTGGCATGCACCTATAGTCCCAGCTACTCAGGAGGCTGAGGCAGGGGAATCACTTGAAAACAAGAGGTGGAGGTTGCAATGAGCCAAGATCATGCCACTGCGCTCCAGCCTGGTGATAAAGTAAGACTCCATCTCAAAAAAACAAAAACAAACAAACAAACAAAAAAATATACATATATATGAATTTAACAAAACACTCGAGCATGCTCCTATGCAAAGGTTGTAATGTTAATATTGCAAAGATGTTCATCCTGCTCAATGTAATCTATAAATTTAATGAAATGTTTTTCAAATTTCTCATTGCATTTTAGAAAAAATAGAAACTGCAACCCTAAAAGTATACAGAATCTCAAAAGACAATAAAGTTCCCAACAATCTTAAAATAATAATAATAAAGCAATGTTGCAGGCATTAAAGTTCCTGATTTCAAAAGACATTCCAAGCTACAGAATTAAAACAATCTGGTATAAGGATGAAAAATTAGACTAAAGAAATAGAATGCAACACATATACTTTAACATGTATGGTCATATGAGGAGTCATTTACAGAGCAATAATTATTACTGTAAGCTAATAGGTAAAGGCAATGCAAATTTCTGTCACCAAATCATTCAGTGAATATAATCTGAAATATAAAAATACTGGAATATCACTCAGTTTTCAAAAAGCAGAAAATATTCTACCAATTATAAAGCTAAATCTTGATAACATTATGCAAAATGAAATGAGTCAGCCACAAAAAGACAAAGATTGTATGAGATAGAGAGATATAAAGCATTTACACTCTTAGAAACAGATAAAAACAGAAAGGTCTCCTATTTGCTTAACCCCCAACAGCAAGAAAGTTTGTCAGTCATCCGTGACAAAAATATCTTAATGAGAGAACCAGGCATCATGGTTAACATCTGTAATGACAGCAACATGGTACGGTAAGGTTGGAGAATTGCTTCAGGCCAAAATTTTAAGACCAACTTGGGTGATGTAGTGAGACCCCCTCTCAAAAATAAGTGCCTTTAAGAGAGCTTTGAGATCCAGGGAGGCAATTGTGAAACTTTGCTAAAGCCCAAGATTGAGGAGCACCCTTTTCAGAAGGCAAACTTTCATTCAGGTGGCAAACTACAGGACCCCTGCTCTTGACTACAGACCAGAAAATGTCCCACCCAACTTGGTCCCATGGAGAATTTTGAACTTACTCTGTAATCATCCCAAACTCCTCCCAGCCACAGTCTGTGAGAGGTCTTGGTCTTCCAGAAGCCTGGAGAGAGATACCCATTTAGAGCCATGACGGCAGGCCGGCAGACCTTGGTCCTTACTGTGGTCCCAATAGCAGTTCCATGACTCAGTTCCAGCTTTCTAAGCCACAGTTCATGGCCATTTCTGCCCATGTAGAAACCCACAGTGACCCCAGAAATCCTCTCTGGTACTCAGTGAAACCATACTGATCCACATCCTATCATAAAGCCCACCATACACAGACCTGACTGCAGAAACCTGCCCTAGCATCTACCCTACTGAGCAAAGTCCTGAGGGATATTTACTCTGTCCAAAAATAAAATGGGAATTACAAGTACCAAAGCCCCTTATAATAAGCCAACTCTATTGCAGAGCCAGCAGCCCTGTGACCGAGCTACAACCCTGCTCTACTACAAACCCAGAGGGCATTCTATCGCCCTGGAGGCCCTACAAAAGAAGATTTTTACCCTCTGAAACCAGTTTATAAAAACTTTAAGAGGTGTTTACTCCTTCAAATTCATACACCAATGCAAAAGTATATTGTGCCCATTGTCAATGCTTCTATTTTAACACAGCACTTGAAGTATGTGGAAGAAAAATTAGTCGAAAAAATTTTAAAGTCACTGAAATTGAAGACAAATAAGTAAAATATTGCTGTTTGTAGATCATGCAATGTTCTCTATAAAAAACCATAAAGAGTACATTAAAACCTTTTCAAACCAATAAATACACTCAGTAAATTAGCAAAATATAAAATTAACATATAAGTTATATTTCCATACACTTAAACTATCTGATAAAATAGAGGAATAAAACAATCTTATTTACTATAGCACTAAAATAATAAATATCTGAAAACAAATTTAACTGAGTTGAAAAAGTTTTCAAGTGCAAGATTTATCAATGAAAAATAATGAGAACACAAATAAATTCAAATAAATTTTATGCCTATCAATTCAAAGAACAAACGTTAAAATGCCATATTATCCAAAGTGATCTCTAGATTCAATAAACTCTCTATCAATATTCCAGTGTTTTTTTCACAGTAATGAAAAATACAATCATAAAATTTACATGAAACTACAAGAAACTGTGAAGAGCCAAAGCAATCTTGAAGAAAAAGAAAAAAGCAGAAGGACATCATACTTTATAATTTCAAACTATATTTCAAGACTATAGTAATAAAAACAGGATGAAATGTACAGAAAAATGAACAAAAAAACCCCCAAAGGTACAGAAACCACTACTCTCACACATATCAGAGATGATGGAAAAAGAGAACTTAAAAGACAGTTTAACATGGAGTATCTTAAAATCATGCAGATATCTGTGTGTCCACAAAAATAAACAAACAAAAAGATTGTGCACTCTCTTGTATGCCATGAAAAGTACTTTGGCTGTCAGTGTAAACTTGAAGGAAGATTACTGAAGGGAAAGAAGAATTCTTAGAAATTTTAAAAGCATAAGACAGAAGATGCCCCTGTGTGAGAGAAAATTAAAAAATAAAAATAAAAACTTGGCTTTCCAGAAACTACTTCTTTTGGAACACAGCTTCCAGAATCACTTTAAGGACTGGCTTCCTCCTTGACTTTGGACCTCTCATCCATGTTGTCTGTATTCACTCTCACCTACCTGGGGATTCTTCCACCATCTTATGTCTCTTCATATTCCAGGGCTCTTTTCCTTCCTCCAGGAAAATGATCAGGTCTGGCTTAAAGGCAGCAATACCTGTTTTATTAAAAACATGTATGAACAACATGCTTCTTGCTCATATTCTCCAATTACCAACTCGGTAATGTGCTCAGTATAGAGGATGTAATAGAATATTCTAATAGATTTATCCCAAAATACTAAATTATAACATGTTGGGAAAAAGGCTTATGGGGTGCCTGTATAAACTGGCCATAAAAATATGGGACAATAGGTTGTGGAAAGCCACAGGAGGCCTCCAAGGAGGAAAGCCTCCTTATTGCCATCACGTTCCCATGACCAGAGCGTGACCGCTCTCTTATTTATAAACACTGTGCTCAAGGAGAGAGATACTCCTTTGAAGCATTGGAATGTGGCCAGATATGCAGGCTTTAAGTTAGGCCCACCCCCCACAGCCGCTCTCCGGTAAGTTAAAGAATAAATCAGTAGTTAAGTTTACACTGCTTCAGCACAAAGAAAATTTCCCTAAACCACCACTGCTATAGATTAGGTGTATGAAACACCACCTCCCTTTCACCGTTTCACCCCTGAACATCTGCTTCTTAGATCTAAGTGATTATACTCAATAAATACTGCGGAGACCAGAACTTCATGCCTTTTGTAGCCTCCAAAAGTGCAACTGGTCCCCTGGCACCCCACCCTTGGTGAACTCTTAACCTGTCTCTTCTCATTCCTTCGTTGCCACCGGACTTTATGTACCCTACAGGTGGTACTGAGGCTGGTCCCCAACAATAACAGAAATTTCTAAATATTTAGAAAATTCTCTAATTTTGTAGGTTCTTAATTTTATCACCTGGTAATACTGAATTAAAAATTG
Organism: Pongo pygmaeus; assembly: GCF_028885625.2. Classification (NCBI taxonomy): domain Eukaryota; kingdom Metazoa; phylum Chordata; class Mammalia; order Primates; family Hominidae; genus Pongo; species Pongo pygmaeus. The sequence goes on from NC_072393.2 coordinate 22,870,803, forward strand.
GTGGTTGCCAGTAAACTTTTGAAATTACCATTAATCTAAAGTGAAGGACACAGATCAGCTCAAGAATGTGGTTAAGTTCAGGTCAAGATGACACATCTTGAAATTTTTTTCTATATGGAAAAATCTCTATGATTTTCTTGAAAACAGAAATCTGAAAGCATAAATTACCAAAAAGAAATTATACAAAAAAGAAATGGTGTTGGAAGCTGAAAGCCTGAGGGTTGTGACCAACTGAGCATTCCACTGGAGGCTATATGATAAACAGCAAACGGTTTATCATGAATACAGAATGTGGGCAAACTTGCTTCTTCTCCTGCCACCAGAAGGTACACTGAGGACAGTCACTCCCTGGTGCCATGCTCCTTGAAGTTATCTACTGGAACATCTGGAGAGTACTGTTCAAAGAATATAGTCATGCAGGCCTGCATTAAGTCAAGCAGCTGACCACAACCCACCTCTTCTCCCTTTCTCCTTTACTCAATAAATACGAAGGGCTATAGAAGCTCAGGACCCTTGTTCACTAGAAGCAAGGAGCCCCCTGACCCCTTCTTCCAAATATGCTCTTTTGTCTTTGTCTTTATTCTTGCATTCATTCTCCTTTTTTCAGTCCAATAAGGTCTGCAGCAAAATGAAACCTGTAACGTATACTAGGAATTGCGTATTGAAGTTATTCTCACCCAGGAAGACCAGGTTTCTGTAGTTCTCTAACATCACATTCCTATATAAATTCTGCTGTGTAGAGTCCAGGCATTGCCACTCCTCCAGACAGAATTCTACGGCCACATCCCTAAATGTCAATGATCCCTGGAAAACACACACAAACACATATATTTATCAATTGGTCATGGGCAGAATTTTTAATTGGACTCAAGGTAAAATGGAGAGAGTAAAGAGTGCTGGTTCTAACTTATAAGCATGACTGAAATTATTCAATAAAATAATTTTCAACACAGAAATATTCTCTAATGTATTCTCTAACTCTGATAAAAGAAAGTGGTATAAGATCCATAACATCAGTGTATATGTAATATTTTTCTAGATAATAAAGTATAAACTGAGGGCATAAACACTAACATGTACAATTTTGAGTGCTATATTTACATCATACAGAATTAATTGTGTGCCAGGCATGGTGGCTCATGCCTGTAATCCCAGCACTTTGGGAGGCTGAGGCAGGCAGATCACCTGAGGTCGGGAGTTCGAGACCAGCCTGACCAACATGGAGAAACCCCATCTCCACTAAAAACACAAAATTAGCCAGGCGTGGTGGTGCATGCCTGTAATCCTAGCTATTCAGGAGGCTGAGGCAGGAGAATCGCTTGAACCCGGGAGGCAGAGGTTGCAGTGAGCCGAGATCATGCCATTGCACCCAGCTTGGGCAACAAGAGTGAAACTCCATCTCAAAAAAAAAAAAAAAAAAAGAATTAATTGCATTTTTCAGATGGAAAATACATAGTTTTGTGTATTATTCAGATGGAATACACATGTTGAGTTAGAAGGTATCACTCAAATTTTAATGTGTACAACAAGCCAGAGATCCTGTTAATGCAGATTTTTTTTTTTCCAGAAGATCTGGGATAAAGTCTGAGTTGCTGAATTTCTAATAAGCTCATCAGTATGCCAATGTTTTTGTCCCAAAAAGACTATTTTGTCAAATATCCAGTAATTGAATGAGCCTGTGTTTTTCTCAGTTTTTCTGGTTTGTAAACAAAGATGAGAGCCTTCATTTTCCAAAAACAGACAAATGCAAAGGAAACCTAAGAAAGAAGGGCAGCAGCCAAATTAAATGTGTTGGTTTGTTCACATCAGCTGCATAAAGATACTTAATGATGAAGAGAAAAATAATTAATTCTATAGTGAAAAAATGTGTCAGAGAGCTTATCAACCAACTGATTTATTAACATCAACTACACTAGAACAAATTTTTATAATGTCCTGATGCACCCAGAAGGACACAGAATTACTGCTGAGATACTGCCCCCCAAAAGGTAAATTATAGTCTGAATTTAACCATAAGGAAACATTAGTTTTATGGAAAGTTCAAGATAGTGATATCTCCCATGTTCTGTAATTTTTAATAGTGATTTTAAATAGTCTTTCTTTAGCACTGTAGAAAGCAGGTATCTCCTAACAATTTTTTAAGAATTTTCTGGGTAATAAATATCATACTGCTTCAATGAGTGTTTTCTTAATCCTGTACTGCATAGACATAATAAAAAACACAGACAAAACCTCAACATTACATGTTCTCTGTCTTCACTAAAAACCCCAGGTTTTCCTCAATAGGAATTTTGAGTATCTACACCTTCCCATGTTCAACAGCCACAAAGGGACATTTTTAATATTGCAGATTATAAATTCATAGTGAGATTTCTGCATGGCATATAAGAAGCCATAATATACAGAAGGCTCTGGTATATAGAAAAAATATATATTTTTCAGAGACTTTGATTATTGTCAGAATTTTTTCAAACAGTTAAGACAAACTCATTAGGGAGGAAAAACACAAGTACAGAAGTACAGGTCTGCAAGTACTAAACATGTTTTCCGGAGGAAGCAGAGTGGACACAGATCTTGATCTGAGACATGTTTAGCTGAAAAAGAAAAGGCCATTTATTTCTCCTTCTCCTCCTTCTCTAGGATTCTTTCTCAAAAAAAATTTTCTGGAAAAATTACACCTGCATCTTGAGAATATGCCTTTAAAAGTGTCAGCACCACAGGTCTACCTGCTGTCACCATATCCACAGGCAGAAGGACCAAGACAGAAAAACTCCATCCATTTCTGTCCTTTATAGCAGAAGAGATTAACAGAGTAGCTCCACAGAGATAAAAATATGCTTTTCTTTATTTTGTCCTCAGGAGCCATCCCCTGACACAGGCACCAGCAATTTCTGCCACAGTAACGGAAATACGGGCCATGCTGCACTGTCCCTACCAAATCCAAACAGAATTAGGTTCTTGGACCACCTTTTAATGCAAAGATGGAGTGTAACTCTCATGAATGTATTTTGAATTCCTCATACTTGATTCTGGCCTCACTTTAGAGTCACATGAGCCACTTAATTAAAACAACATGGATGATTCCACCAAGAACAATAAACAGAATCCATGGACAGGGCACAAGTAAAAAGAGTTCTGCAAAATGGCCAAGTGATACTTATTAGAAGCCTGGGCTGATAACCCCTTAAGTAAGCATTTCCTCTCAAGCTCTAATGAGCTTATAAAATCACTTGGTAATTTTGGCCCCATTCTATGAAATGTAATTCTGCAGGTATGGAAAGGGTCCATAAATGGGTCTTTTAAACAAGTGCCCTGTCAATAATGATGTTGCTCCCACTGGGCTTATTATTAGCATTAGTTAGAGAAACGAGGCACAACACAGAGTCCCTTACACACAGCACTCTTGTCAAAACACAAATACTTCTGGTACAAATGAAGACAATCATTCTTCATCCTAAAGTATATTCTTTGCTGACTCTTTAAATTTTACAGAGAAAAAAGCAGCAATTTCTGAGTAAGTCTGCGTTTGGAAAACAACATGTGCACATGTACTACTGCAGTGTTTATTAAGCAGGTACTATGTGCTCAATAGGAAGTTACAGAGCACTGTGATCGCACATTATGTGATTTAATCCTAATAACACCCTTTCAGTTGACACTACGTGTTCAATAATTCCAAGGCTTTAACGGACACAGCATTTTTATTTCTATTTCTGTTGATCTGTCATTGATTTTTTCAAAAATTGTATAGAATAAAACCTAAATATAGACAGATGAAAGGGATACAGATGGAAATAGTTTAATGCAATTTAGATAAATTTTTATTGTGTTTATATTTCTTGTGACTTGTGAATCAACTACTAGATCTGCAGGAACAGAAAACAAGCTGCTAAATAATGTCTCTTCAAGCACTGGTTTTAATAAAAAATTTGAAAAGTAAGATCCTACAATACATACTTTTTATTTCCCATTTATCTGCTTCTAAGTTTCAGAAAATGTTGAGCACCAGCTCTAAAAAGGCAACAGGATTCATGACCCAAAACTCTGATCTCTTCTAATCGGTTCTTTGAGGCAAGACTCCAGGGTAGGGCCAGACATATATAAGGCCTCCAAAAAGGGTGAATATGAACAGGGCTGGGGCAGAGTATAGAGCCGATGTAAAATTCTGTTCTTTATGCCACTGGGGAGTACTGTCAGTTCTTTTTTTGATAGCTTACTTAAGTAAACTTAAATCTGAGTTTGTATAATTTTAATCTTTTTTAGCCACTGCCCTGTAAATTTTATATTACATACTAATAAGCAATTCAAAAAAATCCCTTAAGGTTTTCTAGAATAATTTTTTTAGAAGAAAAATAAGTATTCTTAGCAGGGTAAAAGAAATACAAATAATAATAACGATTCTTCCGTTTATAAGTTCAGGTGCAGACATCAGAAACCACAATATAAAGAAAGTGGCTCAAATAAATCCCAAGTTGTTTTTTGCACACATCTATTTATTGTACCCACCATATGATGCATAATTCAACCATTTTTCCAGTTGCTAGTTTAGATTAAATCTTCCAGGATGGTAGCAATCATGACTGCTTATCTATTTTTCTTTCTTTTTCTTTTTTTTTTGAAACTGAGTCTCACTTTGTTGCCCAGGCTGCAGTGAGATGGTGTGATCTTGGCTCACTGCAGCCTCCTCCTCCCAGGTTCAAGAGATTCTCCTGCCTCAGCCTCCCAAGCAGCCAGGACTACAGGCATGAGCCACTACACCCAGCTAATTTTGGTATTTTTAGTAGAGATGGGATTTCACCATGTTGGCCAGGCTGGTCTCGAACTCCTGACCTCAGGTGATCCACCCGTCTTTGCTTCCCAAAGTGCTGGGATTACAGGTATGAGACACTGCACCCAGCCTGTTTCTTCTATTTTTTTATGACTATATGAAATGGAAGCAATTAGTTTCTCTGTTTGAGCCTCCAGACCTCCTGATTTTTTACCCAAGTACCAGGGAACTGGAAAAACTCTCATCTGGGTACCAACCAAAGAAACTTCTTGTATAAGGGGTGAAACAAACACAAGATGACTCATTTCTCTCACACTGGGACAGAAGCAGAATTAATCACTCTTGTCAGCCTGACACAATTCTGTTCTGGACATTCTCAAATGTCACAGAGATTCACAGGTGATTGTGAGAGGGTTCCCAGTGACCCTGGGCTGATGGTCCAATGATAAGCCAGGCAGAGAAGACTCAGGATGATTCTAAATAAAAAATGGAACTACTTTGGCTCAACTCCAGAATCTGGGTTGTCCGTCCTGATTTGCTAGCTGTTGGGTAAGTAGAAGGACAAGAATACTCTACTCCAGTATCACATTTTACAGGTAAGTATAGTCGTGGTGTGGCTCTGGATACTTTGTGGCCTTAAGATGCTTGTTTACACTTACAGATTCTGCCATCAGATTCTATTTACTCCTGGAGCCTCTCACATAACTGTGGCATGTTAATGAAGATGTGAAAAGGTCAAAAAGCCACACTCTCAAAAGAGGAACTTAAAATGTCTATGTTGATATCTCACAACGCAGAAAATGTCTCCTGTTGGTTTTCCGTAAATTCTCAATCCAAAGTCTGGCCCTGCCTTGTAAATCCCAGGAGAGTCCAGGTCTTCTTTGCAAATTATAGGTGAAATCAACCTCAGTCTGCACTTTTGGGTGTTACAGCAAGTAGAGCGAAATCATTCATAGAGGCTGCTCTAGAATATTCTAAATAATATTTTACCTTAAAAAAGCTGACACAACATGAACATAAGCAGACAGTTTATTTGGGTCAAGCTTAAGGATTTTAACTTGAGACAAAATATTCAATTTGCCTGGAATCTACACTTTCATTAGCAGCACTTACAAGTGGATTTGTGAAGGCAAAACAGAGGAATAGTGAGTGAGCTGATACAAAATTGGTTGTGAGAAATTCTTATTTATGTAAAGAAATAACTTTAATAATTGATTGGATATACATCGAATATAGTGTCCAGTGTGGAATTATTAGTTTAATTTATAGCTACTTGTGGCAATAGTGAACAGTTTCAAGAGATAAATATATAGCTGAAAAAAGGAGAAAAACATAATTGTGCTCTCATTTTAATGTCTTTCTGACTTTAGTAACTAAAAGGACTTGCATTCCTCAGATAAAAACTTTTTGTTTTTCTTTTCAATTCTCAAGACCTAGATTTAGAATATGGAGCTGCAAATTCAGGTGCTGCATGGGTAAAGTAGTAACAGGTGTTACCTGAACATTTGTGGGCATTTTAGCATGAGGAGGGAGGGAGAAGTGGAGATTCTCATGTCTACAGGTCTACTCAATGCACATGTTTTACTCTGATTGGGTTTCTGTGCCCCATGATCACTGAATCAGTTTCAGGTCTGAAGACACAAGTCATTGAAAGAGGTAAAATGGTTAATATCTGACCTATAAAGTTTGTAGAAATCTGTTCTAGCCTCTCTAAAAGTGACTGTAGAGGATGATAGATACCAAGTACATACAGACATAATTCCACCTGCATATTTAGGGGACGGCATGCACTTCGCAGCACAACTGTGAATTGACTGGAAGCCTGAGTGGAAAAGGCCCATCTAGAGTAAAGCTTAGTTGGCACCTTATGTGTTTATATTATGTCTGGTAATTTTAGACAAGGTTTGGGAAATATAATTAGAAGCAAAATTTTCTTCAGCCCCAGAGGAACTCCACAATAACAGAACAGAAAGAAAATTGTTTTATTACACAATTACATGTGAATGTGACATGTATTACAGTCAATTTGCTCAAGAGATTGCAGACAGAAAGACAGTGACCATAATTTGTCTACAAGTAGAATTTACAGCACCATGTCATACATAGTTCATCCTAAATTCACATGGTAGTTGGGAAGGCCATCCCTATATGCTAATTGGTTATAATCAATGACAAAATAAACTTTTCACATCTTCATGACTGGAGGTAGTTTTGCAACTTGAATCCGGGTGCCTACTGAAGGTAGGCTTTAACTCTTCTACAAAAAGTGTTGATTCGGGTGCTATCTTTTTGGCTATTTACATTTTAAAGCAATAGCTGTCTACTCTCTGAGCACTGGGCTAGAGGACTCCTGCTTTCCCTCTCTTGGTGGCTAGTGTACTCTCTTGACCCCTACCATCTGCCACTGAGGCACAGCCCACAGCACAGGGCTCACAGCTGGAAACTCACATCTTAGGTGAATCCCAATTGCCACAGCAGCACTCCAGTGCCACATCAGACAGTGAAGCCTGAGCAGCAGGAGGAGAGTCTGCAGACCTCCTGGGTAGAATTGCACCTTCACAATAATAGAAAAGGGAGCAGTGTTTCAGCCTCAGTTTTTATTTATAATGGTGGCATGAAAAAAAATACTGCTGGATTTTAGCATGAGTCCAGATAGAGATAGCTCTGAGAGTTCTCACTGTGACAGCTCACGTCTTTCACAGACACCACGGGATACTAATAGGGCTTTTGAAACAGACACACAATGCATTAGAGAGAAAAAACTGCTCTCATTCTGAGAAAGATTATATTGAGAGAAAAAAGTTAAAAGTGTCTTAAGAAAAAACTGAGATTAGATATAAGATTGATCAAGTCAGCCAGAAAATATTTCCCTAAGAATTTCTCTCCAAACACCCAAAGTGCATAGCTACTCTTAGCGAGGGAAACATGAGCATTATTGAATAAAGGGGGCACATTCTCAGCAAAAAATTTTTTTTTTTTTGAGATGGAGTTTCATTCTTTTTTTATTTGGGCGGGGGACAGAGTCTTGCTCTGCTGCCCAGGCTGGAGTGCAGTGGCGCGATCTCGGCTCACTGTAAGCTCCGCCTTCTGGGTTCACGCCATTCTCCTGCCTCAGCCTCGCGAGTAGCTGGGACTACAGGCACGTACCACCATGCCCGGCTAATTTTTTTTTTTTTTTTTGTATTTTTAGTAGAGATGGAGTTTCACCGTGTTAGCCAAGATGGTCTCAATCTCCTCACCTCGTGATCTGCCCACCTCGGCCTCCCAAAGTGCTGGGATTACAGGCGTGAGCTACCACACCAGGCCATGGAGTTTCATTCTTGTTGCCCTGGCTGGCGTGCAATGGTGTGATCTTGGCTCACTAAAACCTCTGCCTCCCAGGTTCAAGCGATTCTCCTGTCTCAGCCTCCCAAATGACTGGGACTGCAGGCACATGCCACCACGCCTGGCTAATTCTGTTATTTTTGGTAGAGATGAGGTTTCACCACATTGTCCAGGCTGGTCTCAAACTCCTGATCTCAGGTGATCCACCCACCTTGGCCTCCCAAAATGCTGAGATTACAGGCATTAGCCACAGCGCCCAGCTCTCAGCAGAATTTTAAAAGATTTATCTTCCATCTCTGCTGTTCTCTTATTTCCTAACCATTGAATGTGAGATATATTGGAATATATCTGAAAACTTCCACCAGCACTTTTTTATAAAAATTGAAATCTGACTGTGTTAATATAGTAGAATATATTAGAGCTTGCAACATAGCTAACTGGAGAGCAATTACGGTTTTTGGATAGCCATGTCACTTGTCTTTGTTGGTCCTGTAAGAGTAGCAAGCTAATCTGGTAAAATATGTGACATTAAAATTATGCTTACCTATAATTATTCCCACTGGATAAATTAATAAGCATGTCAGACTAATATCTACTGTAACAATTTAATGGTAAATTTTTTTGGATATCAGATATAAATATATAAGTATGAATAATTTTATGTACTAGTCATAATGTATGTAAGATTTTAAAAAATTATCTGAACTATACTTCAGTTGAAACACTATATTTCAAAAATATGAATAATATTAAAATAACTAAGGAATTCAATCAAAGTAAATATGTGGCCTTAAATTCATACTATTGTAGAAAATACTGTTTATATGAATGCAGGTTGTCTACAAACACTACACATAACTATACTAACTGTACTGAAGTAACCCAAGTACAACAGACTCCACTGTTCAGTTTATACACTGAACTCTTCTGGCTTTTGCAGTATAAGTATGTCAGCCTGCAAATAATCACCTTGGATAATCAGGTTTCTGCCAAAGAACTTACTCAGTATCTTTTGGTCTTTATTATTCTGTATTGCTAAATTTAATCCAATATTTGTGCTCAACTTTTTTATGCTCTTGAAATGAACTTTACTCTGAACAAATTTGTGTCTACTTTAAAGACCAACGATAAAAAAAACATAATCTTTTGTCAAGACAAAAAGAAAGCAATGAATCTCAGGTCCCAGATAAAGACAATTCTGAGTCAAAAAGAATGACAAAAGGTTTGTGTTATTGCTAGTATGATTTACATATATTTCAAAAAGCAGAAAAAATATATACATATAATCTAAACCTTTTATAAAAATCAGCAAGTTATCCTCCCTTATTTTCACATATGAGAATAAAGCCTCTTATTTCTAATTTATATTTTCTCTTACAACAGCCAGGTCTCTGGACAAGTTCTTGAACTCTTGGACATCTGAATTTTGCATACTGTGTGCACTTGAAAGAATGTTTATGGGGGGAAAAGCAGAGGACAGAAAGGTGTTATAAAAAAAAATCCATGGGTTCACATGAATAAAGCAAGTTCTTAGAGACCTGTGAAGAGACTCAGAATCTGACACAGTAATAATCAGAGACTACATCTCACAAGCACTAATGGACAGATCATTGAAGAAGAAAATTAACAACAATATTATGACCTGAACTCAACACTTGACCAAAGAGTCCTATCAGACATCTACAGAACTCTTCATCTAAAAATACCATAATATACATTCTTCTCATCACCACATAGTACATACTCTAAAATTGACCACACAATCAGAAACAAAACAATTCTCAGCAAATTCAAAGATCCAAAAATGATACAAACCACACACACAGATTACAGCTTAAGAAAAAAATGATTCAATACCAATAAAACAACTGGAAACTATACAATTAAATAAAAATTAAATGGCCTACACTTGAATAACTTTTTGGTAAATAATGAAATTAAGGCAGAAACCAAGAAGTGTTTTGAAACAAATAAGAACAAAAATGCAACACACCAGAATCCCTGCAATACAGCTAAGGCAGTGTTAAAAGAAATATTTATAGCATTAAATCCCCAGATCAAAAAGTTAGAAAGATCTCAGTTTAACAACCTGACATCATAAATAAAAGACTGAGAGCAATAAAAGCAAATCAGCCCCTAAGCTAGCAAAAGACAAGAAATAACCAAAATCAGATCTGAACTGAAGGAGATTTAGACATGAAAACTACAAAATATCAAGAAATCCAAGTATGAAATCTATTTTTTTAAAAACGTAAACTACTAGCTAGATTAATGAAGAAGATACAAATAAAAACAATTAGAAATAACAAAGAGACATTAGCACTGACCCCACAAAAATATACTGAAGCCTGCTATGCACATAAACAAACAAAAAAAATCTAGAAGAAATGAAAAAATTCTTGAACAAATACATTCTCCCAAGACGGAACACACACAAAAAAAAATCAAAGCCCTGGGCTAGGTGTGGTGGCTCACACCTGTAATCCCAGCGCTTTGGGAGTCTGAGGTGGGCGGATCACCTGAGGTCAGGAGTTCAAGACCAGCCTCAACCTGGGGAAACCCCGTCTCTACTAAAAATACAAAATTAGCCGGGTGTAGTGGTGCATGCCTGTAATCTCAGCTACTCAGGAGGCTGAGGCAGGACAATTGCTTGAACCTGGGAGGAGGAGGTTGCGGTGAGCCGAGATTGAGCCATTGCACTCCAGCCTAGGCAACAAGAGCGAAACTCCGTCTCAAAAAAAAAAAAAAAAAAAAAAAAAATCAAAGCCCTAAATACATAGATAAGCTCAAAAAATTGTATTAGTAATAAATAGCCTACCAACTAAATGAAGCTCAGGACCAGACATACTCACACTGAATTCTACCAGATGTACAAATAGAAGCTGATATTATTTCTACTAGAACAATTTCAAAAGATTAAAAAGAAGAAACTCCTCTTCAACTCATTATGTAAGAACAGCATCATTCTGATACCAAAACCTAACAGAGATAAAACAAAAAAAGGCAACTTCAGGCCAATATCCTTGAAAATTGATGCAAAAATCTTCAACAAATGGCTAGGCCTGGTGGCTCATACCTGTGATCCCAGAACTTTGGGAGGCCAAGGTGGGCTGATTTCCTGAGGTCAGGAGTTCAAGACCAGCCTAGCCAACATGATGAAACCCTGTCTCTTCTAAAAACACACAAAAAATTAGCTGGGCATGGTAGCACACACCTGTAATCCCAGCTACTCAAGAGGCTGAGGCAGAAGAATCACTTGAACCTGGGAGGCAGAGGTTGCAGTGAGCCAAGATTGCACCACTACACTCCAGCCTGGATGACATCATGAGACTCCATCTCAAAAAAAAAAACAAAAAGAAAAAAGAAAAGAAAAGAAATCTTCAACAAACTACTGGCAAACCAAATCCAGCAGCATATCAAAAAGCTAACCCACTATGATCAACTATGGTTTATTTTGGAGATTCAAGGTTTGTTCAACATACACAAATCAATACATGTGATTCATCACATAAACAGAACTGAAGACAGAAACCACAAGATTATCTCAATAGATGCACAAAAAGCTTTCAATAAAATTTAACATTTTTCATGTTAAAAACCCTCAACAAACTAGGCATTGAAGATGCATACATCAAAATAGTTATCTATGACAAACCCACAGCCAATACACTGAATGGACAAAACCTGGAAGCATTCCTTCTTGAAAACTGGCACAAGACAAGGATGCCTTCTCTCAACCTCCTATTCAACATAAAATTGGAAGTCTTAGCCAGAGCAATCAGGCAAAAGGTAAAAATAAAAGGCATCCAAACAAAAAGAGAGGAAGTCAAACTATCCCTATTTGTAAGCAACATGATTCTACATCTGGAAACCCACATACTCTCAGCAGAAAAGCTCTTTAATCTGACAAACAACTGTAGTTTCAGGATAGAAAAGAAATGTACAAAAATTAATATATCAAGAACACCTAGGCCAAATCTGAATCAAAAACACAATCCCATTCACCACTGCCACAGAAAAGAATAACATATCTAGAAATACAGATAACCATAAAGGTAAAAGATCTCTATGACAAGAATTACAAAACAATGCTTAAAGAAGCCAGAGATGACACAAACAAATGGAAAACCACTTTATGCTCATGAATAAAAAGATCACTATCATAAAAATGGCCATAATGCTTAAATAAATTTACAGATGTAATGCTAATTTAATCAAACCACCAAAATATTTTTTAACAGAACTAAAAAAAAATTTTTAAATTCACATGGAACCAAAAAAGAGCCTGAATAGCCAAGGCAATCATAAGCAAAAACAACAAAGCTGAAGGCATTACATTACCTGACTTCAAACTACACAACAGTGCTGCAGTAACAAAGCAACATGGTACTGGTACAAAAACAAACTCACAGGCCAATGCAACAGAATAGGGAGCCCAGAAATAATGCCACACACCTAAAACCATCTGATCTTCAACAAAGGTGACAATAGGAATGTGGGAAGAATTTCCTATTTAATAAATGGTGCTAGAATACCTAGCTAGCACTATGTAGTAGATTGAAATTGGACCCTTTTATAACACCATATAAAAAAATCAACTCAAGGTAAATGAAAGACTTAAATGTTAATCTTAAAAAGGCTGTATTAAAAAAAAAACCCTGGAAGGTAAGAAGTGCCATTCTAGACATAGAAACTGGCAAAGATTTCATGATGAAGATATGAAAAGCAATTGCAACAAAAGCAAAAACTGACAAATGTGAAAAAATTAAACTTTTTCACAGCAAAGGAAACTATCAACACAGTAAACAGACATCCTAAAAAAAATAGAAAATATTTGCAAACTATGCTTCTGACAAAGGTCTACTATCTAGAATCCATAAGGAACTAAAACAAGTTTACAAGAAAAAAAAACTAACTTAAAAGTAGACCAAAAAAAACATGAAAAAGACATTTGTCTTCAAAAGGAGACAGACATGTGGCTAACAAGCATATAAAAAAATGCTCATCACTAATCATTAGAGAAATGCAAAAGAAAACCACAGCAAGAAATCATCTCAAACCAGTGAGAATGGCCATTATTATAATTCAACCATTGTGAAAAGCAGTGTGGTGATTCCTCACTAAGCTAAAAACAAAATTACCATTTGACCCGGTAACCTCACAATTGGGTATATACCTAAAAATATATAAATTATTCTATCATAAAGACACATGCACAATCACGTTCATTGCAGCACCATTCACAATAGCAAAGACACGGAATCAACCTAAATGCCTATCACTGGTAGACTGGATAAAGAAAATATGGTATGGTTGGGCATGATGGCACATGTCTGTAATCCAGCACTTTGGGGGCTGAGCCAGGTGGATTGCCTGAGCTCAGGAGTTTGAGACAGGCATGGACAACATGGCAAAAGCCCATCTATTAAAAAAAAAATACAAAAATAAAAATTAGCTAAGCATGGTGGCACAGACTTTAGTCTTAGCTACTTGGGAAGCTTAGGTAGAAGAGGATTGCTTGAGCCTGAGAGGATGAGGTTTCAGTGAGCCAAGATCACACCACTGCACTCCAGCCTGGGAAAAAGAGTGAGACCCTGTCTCCAAAAATAACAAAAAATTAAAAACTTTATTAATAAACTTAATAAAAACAAAATATGGGCTGGGTGTTGTGGCTCACACTTGTAATCCCAGCACTTTGGGAGGCCAAGGTGGCAGATCACCTGAAGTCAGGAGTTCAAGACCAGCTTGGCCAATGTGGCAAAACCCCGTCTACACTAAAAATACAAAAATTAGCTGAGTATGGTGGCACACGCCTGTAATCCCAGCTACTCCAGAGGCTGTGGCAGAATTGCTTGAACCCAGGAGGTGGAGGTTGCAGTGAGCTGAGATCATGCCACTGCACTTCAGCCTGAGTGACACAGTGAGATTCCATCTCAAACCAAGCAAACAAACAAATATGGTACATAAACACCATGAAATCATGAAATACTGTGTGGCCATAAAAAAAAAAAAAACAAAAACAACAACAACAAGATTATGTCCTTTGCAGCAACATGGATGAAGCTGGAGATCATTATTCTTAGAAAACTGATGCAGAAACAGAAAACCAAATGCATGTTATTGTTTATAAGTAAGAGCTAAATAAGAACACATGAACACAGAGGGGAAAAAAGACACTGAGGCCTAGTTGAGGGTGGAGGGTGGGAGGACTAAAAGGGTCAGAAAAAGTACCTTTTTGGTGCTATGATTAGTACTGTAGTGACAAAATAATCTCCACACCAAACTCCCATGACATAATTTTAGCTGTATAACAAAGCTGCACGTGTACCCCTGAACCAACCAAATATAAAAGTTAAAAGAAAACAAAGTCCCTGGGTTGGAGAGAGTGCAATGCAGATGGAAGGACTGGTTTGTGCTATAGATAGCGGCCCAGGTGGGGCTGTACTCTGATTTATTTCTGGGTCCATGAAGGCAGATAAGATTATGAACCCTAGGCTGGTGGAGAAAACAGGTTGCTACTGCAGATTCAGTGTCTGAAAATAGAGATATGCCAGGAGACTTGTAGACACTTTTGTAGGTTTTTGGCAAAAAAAAACCACTAGGATCAAAAATGCTGTGGTAAAATTCCTGAGGGTGGTGCCTTGTCCGGAGAGGGGTGTGGACACATCAATGTCAAGTGGGTGTTTGTGAGTGGATAGAAATCCTCTGCTGGCAGCTGTGGCAAAAAGGGGTTTGTCATCAGATCTCCTTTAAGTTTTCAGTCCTCTGTCACCCTGGGAGGAGATCTGAAATCAAACAAGGGGCAATGTGACAGCCTGTGTAGAGGAGAGCAGAGATTCCCATTCCCAGACACCCGGAGTTTCATTCCAGGCCAGGAGTCTGTGATATCTTTCTTCTGTCACCAAATCTGCAGAGTTTGATGAACACCAACAATTCTCCAACACCAACTCATTGTCTAACACTTGAATTCTGACACCACCCAGAGTCAGCACAGACGCTGATTCAGTGCTCAGTCCCACAACATTGTCCCCACTGCAGATGCCAGTCACAAACTCCATGGGCTCCATCTATGCTTCTGACCTACTGTTTAAAAATTGGGGACTCCCATAACCTTTTTGAAATTCAATAATCTGATAGAACTACTCACAGAACTCAGCAGAACACTAGTTATACTTACTGGCTTCAAATAAAATATACAACCCCCAAAAAGTCAAATGGAAGAAAAGTATAGAACCAAGAAAAGAGGTGGGAAAAGATGAAGCATATAGATAATAAATAGCCAGGATTAATAAAATTTTCTATCCTCTGTGTTCTCCAGGAACACTTATGAAAAGAAACACCCTTCCCATTGTGACTTAGATGGTGCTCTCTTTTCTTACCTACTACACAGCCAGGAAAACACTCTGCATATTTTCTTCTTCTTCTCATTAAAAAAATCAGCTGAATTTGCCTTCAGTGGTCAACATAAAATACCTTTTAGTCAAACTTAAGTTTATTTTCTTCCCACAGGATCCCGAACTCTGAGCTACTCTCAGTCTGAGCCACCATACAACCTCATTTTATGCTACTGCAGATTCAGTGTCTCAAGAACACTCCTAAGAACACACTGACTTCAGGGTAAAACATTCTCTGATCTAAAATCTGATTATTTCACCCTTCATTTAAACATTCCCCTCACCTTCTTTCTAATCTTATTTGCTTTTCCCTAGGAAAAAAAGCCCTTTTCTACCTAATCTTTGCAATCCTTAAAGATCTTATAGTTGGTACTTCCTCCTGTTGCAATACTCCTTTGGAATTCATTTTTTTTTTTTTTATGTACATCTAACTGGTTTATTTTAAAACCTCTTGAAACTGCCTCAAAACAGTAACAATTTATTATTTAACCATTTAGAGTTAGGGTTCAGTTTAGGGTTAGGTTTAGGGTTCAGTAAGACACCCCCAAACCCCTTCTATCTTAACCTTAACTGCATCTGCCTGTGGGGCCCCAGCTTTCCAGGGCTCTGTAGCTTCTCTCACTATACAGGCTTCTTCCATGGCTGGGGTAAGCACACTGGGACATCTGCAGGAAAGGCTTTCCAGAAGGAACTAACTGGGCCTTTAATAACCTCCTTTTGCTGGCTCAAAATTAACCTTAGCTTGCAGTCATTGGGCTCAAGCTTTAATTACCATGTCAGAGTCATTCACTTAGTTTTTGAAACTATTTGAAAAATCCAGCAAAATGATTCAAAAACAGTGTTTATATAAGAAAATTTTAAGGTGCTTACCTTTTGTACCTCAGTAAGAGAAGCAAATGTATTTATTTCTTTTGGACAATAAAGCATTATTTTATTTTTTGTATTAAAAATCATGTGGTAAACAGTTACATGGCAACACTTCTAGGAGGTACCAAGTTTCACGACATAAAATTTACCATTAAACTCAGAAATCGAAATAACAGGATATAGAATAAAGATATTTATTTTTGCAAATTCACCCTGCAAAAAAAGAAACTGATGTTTTCACGAATCTGTGTAACTCACCAATTACCTACCTCATTTTCTTGTGGAAATATATTAATTCTCTATAGCCAAAATGGAAGAAAAATTTTTATTTTTTTCCTCAGTAGCTAACATTCTAAAACCTAGATGGAATTCTGTTTGAAATCACTCAGCCATAAAAAACACACCTGAGGGACGGGCACAGTGGCTCATGCCTGTAATCCCAGCACTTTAGGAGGCCGAGGCAGGCAGATCATGAGGTCAGGAGATTGAAACCATCCTGGCTAACAAGATGAAACCCCATCTCTACTAAAAATACAAAAAAATTTGCTGAGCGTGATGGTGGACTCCCACTATTTGGGAGGCTAAGGCAGGAGAAGGGCGTGAACCTAGGAGGCGGAACTTGCAGTGAGATCCAACACTGCACTCCAGCCCAGGGGACAGAGCAAAACTCTGTCTCCAAAAAATAAAAAATAAAAAAAATAAACACCTGAAAAAACTCCTAAATTCACTCTGAGAAAATAAAAGGTGAATGAGAATTTTCAACAAATAAAATATATAATTAGATATTGTTTTTTGAAGCTCACCTTTTTTTATGCCCTTTGTAAATATTTTCTTACCTTTAAAGCCCTACTAATAAAATGCAATTTACAGTTAAAAAACTTAGGTCAGCCAGGCACAGTGGCTCACACCTGCAATCCCAGCACTTTGGGAAGCCAACGCAGGCAGATTACTTGAGGTCAGAATTTGGAGCTCAAACAGCCTGGTCAACATGGCAAACCCCCATCTCTACTAAAAATACAAAAAGTAGCCAGGTGTGGTGGCAGGCACCTGTAGTCCCAGCTACTTGGGAGGCTGAGGCATAAGAATCACTTGAACTCGTGATGTGGAGGTTTCAGTGAGCCGAGATTGCACCACTGCAATCCAGCCTGGGTGACAGAGGAAAGCACTGTCTAAAAAAAAAAAAAAAAAAAAAAAAAAGGCCGGGCGCGGTGGCAGTGGCTCACACTTGTAATCCCACCACTTTGGGAGGCCGAGGTGGGCAGATCACGAGGTCAGGAGTTCGAGAACAGCCTGGCCAATATGGTGAAATTCCGTCTCTACCACAAATAAAAAAATTAACCGGGCGTGGTGGTGCATGCCTGTAGTCCCAGCTACTCGGGAGGCTGAGGCAGAAGAATTGCTTGAACCCAGGAGGCGGAGGTTGCAGTGAGCAGAGATCGTGCCACTGCACTCCAGCCTGGGTGACAGAATGAGACTGTATCTCAAAAAAAAAAAAAAAAACAAAAAAATTACTAAGGTCAAAATAAGTGAACAATGCATTTAATCATTTCAAGGTACAGATATGTCTGACTCATGTGTCAAGTCAGGCCATCCAATTACTTGAGAGATTCTCCCACCCCACCCTGTTCACTTAAGTGCTCAATAACCATTCTCTCAGGAGACTCTGAACTATGCCCCAGTGAGTGCCCCAGGTACATTTTACTTTGCAAGTTCTTGCACCATCTCACTGGGGTCAGTTTTTTTTTCTTTGTCTTTGGAGTGTTAATTTTTTTCACAAACTTTTCACCATTTTTATTTCACTATTTTTCTGTCCCCTAAGAGAATCCAGGGGCAAAATTATTTTGGTTTCCCCTTCAATACCAGTATCTGATTGTCTGAACAGCAATATGTTTTCGAGAAATGGAAGCTGGGTTGGGTAAAGACAATACTAATATCTCAAGGGGTTAGCTTTCCAAAAAACAGCACACCAGAAGATGCCTCTCAGCCCCAGGGCATTCACCTGCTCTCTTGAGAGGCTACACTCTATATCTCATGTTGTGTTATGGGAGAAGAGAGGCTACACTGTGTACACTCAGGTTTTCTTACGGGAGAAAATGACCCTGGAGCTGATATTCACTAGACACTCTCACAGACATAGCCATGGCATGTATCTTGGTTTTTCCCCAGACAGTACTGAATCTCAGGTCCAAGAAAAAACTGAAGGGTAGCTGAGGACACATCTCCCTATAACTTTTCCAAAGGGAAACCTTGACCCAAAAACATTCTGATATCTGTGTCTACGGAAAACAGAAGAAAAAATATTTACAAACAGAAAACAAATCTTTTTAAATGTGCCATCAAATGTTTTGTCAAAAATGATTAAAATAGGTATCAAAATGTACACTAAAGGACAAATAGTTGATCATGTGAATAAGGGAGGGGAAATTGGCGTTTGGGAATGTCAGAAGGAACTGGAAACTAAGTATTTTACTGCTAGCCAGAGTCAGGCTGGAGAAATAGGGGGTGGCGGATAGACTTGAGGCCCTGCTTGGGACACATGTGAAAAATGCAAGGAAACAGCAGTTCCTTGTGGGGTGTGAAAATAATTGTCTGGTAGTTAGACTGAGGAGGCTCTAGTTCCTAATTTCTACTTTTAAAAAATCTAATTCGGCCAGGCGCGGCGGTTTACACCTGTTATCCCAGCACTTTGGGAGGCTGAAGCAGGTGAATCCCTTGAAATCAGAAGTTCAAGACCAGCCTGACCAACATGGTGAAAGCCCATCGCTGCTAAAAATGCAAAGTTAGCGGGCATGGTGGTGCATGCCTGTAATCCCAGCTACTTGGGAGGCTGAGGCAGGAGAATCATTTGAACCTGGGAGGCAGAAATTGCAGTGAGCCCAGATGCGCCACTGCACTCCAGCCTGGGCGACAGAGTGAGACTTGGTCTCAAAAAAAAAAAAAAAAAGTCTAATTCAAATGCATTTTTTGTAAATTACTACATGGGGAAAAAAATTTCAGACTTAACACACTATAAACTGCCAATTAATCTCTGATTACATAATCAAGAAATCTCCATCTTGATATTACAAATTAAGAAACTATAAGGCCGGGCGCGGTGGCTTACGCCTATAATCCCAGCACTTTGGGAGGCCGAGGAGGGCGGATCACGAGGTCAGGAGATCGAGAACATCCTGGCTAACATGGTGAAACCCTGTCTCTACTAAAAATACAAAAAAGTAACCAAGTGTGGTGGCGGGTGGCTGTAGTCCCAGCTACTCGGAAGGCTGAGGCAGGGGAATGGCGTGAACCCGGGAGGCGGAGCTTGCAGTGAGCCAAGATCGTGCCACTGCACTCCAGCCTGGGCGACAGGGGGAAGACTCCGTCTCAAAATAAAATAAATAAATAAAACAAGAAACTACGTAACTGTACCTAACTAATTATTGAATGTGGTTTTCTTCATTATGCACCTTATAAAACTCTTTCCGTCAAATCCCTTCAATACACCATTAACTACAACCCATAGCTGGGTGCTCTACAATTTTGGAATCACTCTTTGATTAAATTCTTTAATATTTTTGCAGTGACTTTCATAAATTTTTAAGAGAAGAAAACAGGAACTGGGAACCTCACGGACCAAAGCTCTTCCCATTCATGAACCTACACCCGGAGTCAGGATTCTCCTCTGAGGACCCTCTCATGGTCCCTGCACATCTGGGAGAGACTCCGCTCTGAGGGTGCAGAGCTGCCCCAAGAGGGCTCCAGGCCAGGGCACAATCACAGCGCAGGGAAGAGACAGGACGCCCGGGGGCCCGGCTCTCAGCGCAGCCTCCATCTTATGGCTGAAGGGGACTGAGATCGAGCTAGACAAGGAGAACTCGGGGCACAGATGTGGAGCTGACTGCGGGGAGGCCTGAGTCCCGCCACAGCCACTTCCCACCGGTTCCAAGCAGCCCGGGCCACTCTCTCCGGATGTCCGACCCGGCACACTCACCATTTCTAGGCTTCCAGGGGGTCCTGGCGACTTAGTTGTGGATCTCCCAATACCTGCGGGTCACAGGGCCACAGAGACTGGGCCTCTAGGAGCAGAGGACGCACAGCAGTAAGGAGAAGACCTTGATCTCCGGCTGCAGCGAGAGACAAAGGACCGACCACATCCCGGAAGCCGACCTGTCCCCTCCAGCTGCCTGCCTGATTGGACGTTCCCAGCCCAGCGTCCCTGATTGGATAATGTTTAAGGCCCCGCCCTTTCAGGCCCTGAGTGACAGAAGATGTGATCAGATGCTGGGCTGAATGAAGAAAGAGAGCCAGCATAGGCTGCAGCCTTTTCAGGCAACGCTTCCTCCCTGAGCTGAGCCAGGCCCACCCCAGAGCATGGGAAAATTCTATCTCTTCTTTACTCTCTCTCTTTTTAAATGTATTCGAAATGTGAACGAATGTATTTTACTGCCATGTTAATAATACATAAAACTTTTGTTCAAGAGTAAATTAATTTTTACTTTAGTCATAGTGTATTATCAATACTAAAGGCCGGGCGCGATGGCTTACGCCTTTAATCCCAACAGTTTGGGAGGCCGAGGAGGGCGGATCACTGGAGGTCAGAAGTTCAAGACCAGCCTGGTCGATAGAGTGAAACCCCTTCTCTACTAAAAATACAAAAATTAGTCGGGCGTGGTGGTGGGCGCCTGTAATCCCAGCTACTCAGGAGGCTGAGGCAGGAGAATCATTTGAACCCAGGAGGTGGAGGTTGCAGTGAGCCGAGATTGGGCCATTGCACTCCAGCCCGAGCAACAAGAGTGAAACGCCTTCTCAAAAAACAAAACAACAAAAAAACTAAACCTATTTTAGTAAAACCTTATAAATAAATCCATCAAATTTGTCACTTTTGAACCCTCTAGATTTTCATATATATTTTATGGTCTCATATTTTTTAACTTTTTCTATTTTATTTTAGTAGACTTTTTTTAACCTGAAACAACCTTAAATTATTATTATTATTATTGTTGTTGTTGTTGTTGTTGTTGTTTGAGACAGAGTCTTGCTCTGTCTGCCAGGCTTGAGTGCAATGGCATGATCTCAGCTCACTGCAACCTCCGCCTCCTGGGTTCAAGCAATTTTCCTGCCTCAGCCTCCCGAGTAGCTGGGATTACAGG
This sequence comes from Pongo pygmaeus, assembly GCF_028885625.2. NCBI lineage: Eukaryota > Metazoa > Chordata > Mammalia > Primates > Hominidae > Pongo > Pongo pygmaeus. The sequence goes on from NC_072393.2 coordinate 22,892,285, forward strand.
TGCCCACCACTACACCCATCTAATTTAGCATGGTGACCTGAACTTGTAGTACCAGCTATTCAAGGGCTGAAGTAGGAGGATTGCCTGAGCCCAGGAGGTTGTGGCTGCAGTGAGCCCTGATCAAGCCACTGCACTCCATTCTGGGTGACAGAGTGAGACTCTTTCTTAAAAAAAAAAGCCAAACCATATAACCTTAAACTTATGGGAGTTTGGGGGTTTTTATTTTTGTCTTAAATTATTATATTTCAATAGTTTTGGGGTATACGTAGTATTTGGTTACATGGATAAGTTCTTTTGTGGTGATTTCTGAGATTTAGGTGCACCAATTTCCCAAGCAGTGTGCGCTGTACCCAATGTGTAGTCTTTCATCCCTCACCCCCTCTCCCACCCTTCCCGCTGAGTGCCCAGAGTCCATTATATAATTCTTTTATTTATTTATTTATTTTCTGAGACAGAGTTTCATTCTTGTTGCCTAGGCTGCAGTACAGTGGCGTGATCTCGGCTCACCACAACCTCCACTTCCCAGGTTCTAGCGATTCTCCTGCCTCAGCCTTCCCAAGTAGCTAGGATTACAGGCATGCCCCAACATGCCTGGCTAATTTTGTATTTTTAGTAGAGACAGGGTTTCTCTTTGTTGGTCAAGCTGGTCTTGAACTCCCAACCTCAGGTGATCACCCCCCTCTGCCTCCCAATGTGTTGGGATTACAGGTGTGAGCCACTGCACTCGGCCCCATTATATAATTTTTATTCCTTTGCATCTTCATAGCTTAGCTCCCACTTATAAGTGAGGACATACAATATTTGGGTTTTTAATCCCCTATTTCTTTTTTTCTTTTTCTTTTTTTTTTTTGAGATGGAGTTTGCTGTGATTACAGGCATGAGCCACTGTGCCTGGCCTATTTTTTGATGTTTTAATTATGGTCTTTTCTGTTTGTTTGTTTGTTTTTGAGATGGAGTCTTGCTCTGTCACCCAGACTGGAGTGCAGTGGTGCGATCTCGGCTCACTGCAACCTCCGCCTCCCGGGTTCAAGCGATTCTCCAGCCTCAGCCTCCTGAGTAGCAGAGATTACAGACACACGCCATCGCGCCCTGCTAATTTTTGTATTTTTAGTAGAAGTGTGGTTTTGCCATGTTGGCCAGGCTGGTCTGGAACTCCTGACCTCAGGTGATTCACCTGTCTCGGTCTCCCAGAGTGCTGGGATTACAGGCATGAGCCACCATGCCCGGCCAATCACAGTCATTCTTGCAAGAGTAAGGTGGTATCACATTGTGGTTTTGATTTGCATTTCCCTGATCATTAATCATTAGTGATTTTCAGTATTTTTTTTTCTATGTTTGTTGGCCATTTGTATATCTTCTTTTGAGAATTTTTTAAGTCCCATCTGTCTTTGTTTTTGTTGCATTTGCTTTGGGGTTCTTGGTCATGCACTCTTTGCCTAAGTCAATGCCTGGAAGAGTTTTTTCAATGCTTTAGAATTCGGGTTGTTTCAGGTCTTAGACTAAAGTATTTGATCCATCTTGAGTTGATTTTTGTATAAGGTGAGAGATGAAGATCCCTTTTTTTTTAATTTTTTTATTTTTTTGAGATGGAGTCTCGCGCTGTTCCCAGGCTGGAGTGCGGTGGCATGATCTCAGCTCACTGCAACCTCTGGGTCCTGGGTTCAAGCAATTCTCTGCCTCAGCCTCCTGAGTAGCTAGGATTACAGGCACCCACCACCATACTTGGCTAATTTTTTTTTTTTTTTTTTTGCATTTTTAGTAGAGACGGGGTTTCACTATCTTGGCCAGGCTGGTCTTGAACTACTGACCTCGTGATCCACCCACCTCGACCTCCCAAAGTGCTGAGATTACAGGTATGAGCCACTGTGCCCAGCTGAAGATCTAGTTTTATTCTTCAATATGTGGCTTCCCAATGATCCCAGAACCATTTATTGAATAGGGTGTTCTTTCCCCACTTTATATCTTTGTTTACTTTGTCAAAGATCAGTTGGCTGTAAGTATTTGGGTTTATTTCTGATTTCGCTATTCTCTTTCATTGGGCTACATGTCTATTTTTATATCCATACAATGCTGTTTTGGTAACTATAGCCTTGTAGTATACTTTGAAGTCAGATAATGTGATGCCTTCAGATTTTTTTGTGTGTGTTTTTGGTTTTGTTTTGTTTTATTTTTCTTAGACTTGCTTTGACTATGGAGGCTCTCTTTTTAATTTATATAAATTTCAGGAATTTTTTTTTAGTTCTGTGAAGAATGATAATGTTATTTTGATGGAAATTACATTGAATTTGTAGATTGCTTTTGGTAGGTTGATCATTGTCACAACAGGATTGCTATCCATCCATAAGCATGAAATATGTTTCCATTTGTTTTTGTTGTCTATGATTTCTTTCAGCAACGTTTTGTAGTTTTTCTTGTAAAGATCTTTCACCACTTTGGCTAGACATATTCCTAATTATTTTTTTTTTGCAGTTATTTTAAAATGATGAGTTCTTAATTTAATTCTTAATTTGGTCACTGTTAGTGTACACCAGTGCCACCAATTTGTGCACATTCATTTTGTATCCTGAAATTTTACTGAATCTATGTATCAGATTGAAAAGTTTTGTTTTTTCTTTTTCTTTTTGAGACAAGGTTTTACTCTGTCACCCAGGCTGGAGAGCGGTGGTGTGATCTCGGCTCACTGCAACCTCTGCCTCCCGGGTTCAAGTGATTCTCCTGTCTCAGCCTCCCTAGTAGCTGGGATTACAGCCATTCACCACTGTGCCTGGCTAATTTTTGTATTCTTAGTAAAGACGGGGTTTTACCATGTTGGCCAGGCTGCTCTTGAACTCCTGACCTCATGATCTGCCCGCCTGGGCCTCCCAAAGTGCTGGGATTACAGACGTGAGCCACCACACCCAGCCGATGCTGTTTATTTTTTGCTTTACTCTGATTGCTCTGGCTAAGACATCCATTACTGCGTTGAATAGAAGTGGTGAGAGTGGGCATTATTGTCTTTTTCCAGTTCTCAGAAAAAATCCTTTCAATTTTTCCTGTTCAGTGTAATGTTGGCTGTTTATAATAGATAGCTTTTTTTTTTTTTTTTTTTTTTTTTTTTTTTTTTTTTTTTTTTCCAGATGGAGTCTCACTCTGTCGCCCAGGCTGGAGTGCAATGTCAGGATCTCCGCTCACTGCAATCTCTGCCTCCTGGACTCAAGTGATTCTCCCGCCTCAGCCTCCCCAGTAGTTGGGACCACTAGGCACCTGCCATCATGCCTGGCTAATTTTTGTATTTTTGAACAGACGAGGTTTTACCATGTTGGCCAGGCTGATCTCAAACTCCTGACCTCAGGTGATCTACCCACCTCGGCCTCCCAAAGTGCTGGGATTACAGGCTTGAGCCACCACACCTGGCCTGTCATAGATGGTTTTTATGAACTTACAGTATGTTCCTTCTATCCCGATTTTGCTGAGGATTTTAATCATAAAGGGATGCTGGATTTTGCCAAATGATTTTTCTGAATATATTGAGATAATCTTATAATTTTTGGTTTTAATTCTGTTTATTTGGTGTAAAACATGTATTGACTTACCTATGTTGAATCATCTCTGCATCCCTGGCATAAAAAGTTCTCGATTATGATGTACTATCTTATTAATATGCTGCTGTGTTTGGTTAGCTAGTATTTTATCGAAGATTTTTGCATTTATGCTCATGAGGAACATTGGTGTGCAGTTTTCTTTTATTATGTCTTTTCCTGATCTTGGTATTAGAGTGATATTGGCTTCATAGAATGATTTAGGAAGGATTCCCTTTTTCTCTGTCTTTTGGAATAGTTGCAGTAGGACTGGTACCAATTCTTTGAATGTTGGATAGAATTGAGCTATGAATCCATCTTGTCCTGGACTTTTTTTGTTGGCAGTTTTTTTTTTTTTTCTTGAGTCTTGCTCTGTCACCCAGGCTGGAGTGCAGTGGTGCAATCTTGACTCACTGCAACCTCTGCCTCCTAGGTTTAAGTGATTCTCCTTCCTCAACCTCCCGAGTAGCTGTAATTACAGGCACAAACCACCATGCCTGGCTAACTTTTGTATTTTTAGTAGAGATGGGGTTTTGCCATGTTGATCAGACTGGTCTCAAACCCCTGACCTCAAGTGATCCACCCACCTCATCCTACCAAAGGGCTAGGATTACAGGCATGAGCCACTGCACCCAGCTGGCAATTTTTTATTACTAGTTTAATCTTGGTACTTGTTATTGGTCTGTTCAGAGCTTTTATTTCTTCCGAGTTTAATCTAAGAGGTTTGTATATTTCCAGGAATTTATCGAACTCCTCTAGGTTTTCTAGTTTGAGCATGTAAAGGTATTCATAGTAGCTTTGAATGATCTTTTGTTTCTAATTGAGCATATTTGGATCTTCTTTCTGCTTTTCTGGGTTAATCTCACTAATATTCTATCAATTTGGTTTATCTTTTCAAATAACTAGCTTGTTTTATCTTTTGTATTTTTTTAATTTCAGTTTTATTTAGTTCTGCTCTAATCTTTGTTATTTCTTTCTTTCTTTATTTTTCTGCTGGGTTTGGGTTTGGTTTGTTCTTGTTTCTCTTGTTCCTTGAGGTGTAATCTTAGATTGTTTATTGTGCTTTTTTGAACTTTTTGATGCATGTATTTAATGCTATGAACTTTCCTCTTAGCACCACTTTTGCTGTATCCCAGAGGTTTTCATATATTGTGTCACTATTACTCGGTTTAAAGAATTATTTAATTTCCATCTTGATTTCATTGTGGAACCAATGATCATTCAGGAGCAGTTTATTTAATTTTCATGTGTTTGTATGGTTTGGAGTGTTTGTATTGGAACTGATTTCTAATTTTATTCCACTGTGGCCCAAGACAGTCCTTGATATAATTTTGATATTCTCAGATTTATTCAGGGGCTGAGCATGGTGGCTTATGTTTTAATCCTAGCACTTTGGGAGGCCAAGGAAGGTGGATAACTTCAGGTTAGAAGTTCAAAACCAGCCTGGCCAGCATGGTGAAACCCCATCTCTACTAAAAATACAAAAATTAGGCAGGCATGGTGGCACGTGGCTGTGATCCCAGCTACTCGGAAGGCTGAGGTGGGAGAATCCCTTGAACCTGGGAGGCAGATGTTGCTGTGAGCCAAGATTGTGCCATTGCGCTCCAGCCTTGGTGACAGAGCAAGACTCTGTCACCAAAAAAAATAAATAAAACAATTCAGACTAGTCTTGCAGCCTATCATATGGTCTATCTTGAAGAATGTTTTATGTGCTGATGAAAAGAATGTATATTCTGCAGTTGTTGGGTAGAATATTCTGTAAATATCTGTTAAGTCTATTTGTTCTAAGGTATAGTTTAAGTCCATTGTTTTTGTTTGTTTCTTTGTTTGACTTTCTGTCTTGATGACATGTCTAATGCTGTAAGTAAAGTACAAAAGTCCACCAATATTTTTGTGTTGTTTTCTCTCTCACTGCATTTCTTAAGGGACAACTTAGGTGAAACAAGAAAATTTATATTTCTGAAGCACAAAACTAACATTTTAGGCTAAATTTTTTTTTCCTTTGAGATGGAGTCTCACTCTTTCACCCAAGCTGGAGTGCAGTGCTGTGATCTTGGCTCACTGCAACCTCCACCTCCCCAGTTCAAGTGATTCTCCTGCCTCAGACTCCCGAGTAGCTGGGACCGCAGGCACCCACCATCATGCATGGCTAATTTTTGTGTTTTTAGTAGAAGCAGGGTCTCACCATATTGGCCAGGCTGATTTCAAACTCCTGACCTTAGGTGATCTGCCTGCCTTGGCCTCCCAAAGTGATGTGAGCCACCACGTCCGGCCTTAAATGTGCTGTTTATGTTTTTTTAATATAAAAGATTATATGATTTGCAAACAGCAACTTTCTACTTATTTGTCTTCAATTTCAATGGCTTTAAACAATTATTTTTTGGCTAATTCTTCTGCCACATACTTCCAGGGTTATGTTAAAATAGAAGCACTGGCAATGGAGACAATATAATTTTGCATTGCATTGGTTTTTGTAAATTTCATGGAGTGAAAACCTCTTCAAGTTTATATGAACTAATTACAAGAGGTAAAGATCTTCTTTTGTTGGGCTCCCATATTTACAGGATGCCCTTTTTATTTGTAATAGAGAGAGGTGGTAGGTTGGTCAAAAAGCTGCTGCCTCTGCATAGGATTTACCTTTAGTTGGCTTATTACAGAAAGCTTGGGTAGTTGTAATTCCCATTTTATTATTGGACAGACTGAATATCCTTCAGGACTTTGATCTGTAGAGCAGACACTAGGGGAAGTTGTTGCAGTCAGGTCTGTATATGGTGGGGCTTACATCAGGATGTGGATGAGGATGCCTTTTACTGAGTACTAGAGAGGGTCTTCCCAGGTCACTGTGTGGGATTCTACCTAGGCAGAATTGGCCATAAACTGTGGCTTGGAGCTAGAAGTAAAACATTAAACTGTATGGCTACAATGGGTGTCTTCCTCCAGCCCTCTTGTACAGCAGGAGCTCTCCTAGGCTGTGGCTGGGAGGAGTTTGGAATGGTTATAGGGTAAGTTCAGAATTCTTGGTGGGAGCAATTTGGGTTGGCTATTTTTTGGTCTGAAGCCAAGAACAGAGGTCCTGTAGTTTGCCACTTTAACGGAAGCCTGTCTCCTGAAAAGAAAGTTCCTCAGTCTTGGGCTTTAGCAGTTTCACAACTCCATCCCTGGATCTCAAAGCTCTTTTGAAGGTACTTGTTTTAGAGATGAAGTCTTTCTACATAACACAGGCTGGTCTTGAAATCCTGGCCTGAAGAAATTCTTCAACCTGAGTGTATTATGTAGCTATTGTTACAGATATGAGCCAGGATGCCTGGATCTCTCATAAACACATTTTTGTCAGGGCTGGCTCACAGTTTTCTTGCTGTCAGGGGATAAGAAAATGTCAACTTTTATTTTTTATTTTTTTAATTTCACTGATGTTGCTCTCTCTACACATTTTTACTTTCTATTTTCTATTTCAAATTTCTCTGTTATTTTAGTTTCAGACATTTAGGATAATATGTTAGAATTTAAATGTTATGCCTGAAGTAAATTAGAGGCATTCCATATTTACTAAAATATTTAATTATAAATTTAAGTTTGCTGCAGGCAGAAAGGAATTATACAATTTCCATTCACTTTCTTCAGCCTATATTTAAATAATAAAATAAGTTCTTCCCAGATATTTGTTTTATATATCAGAGGCTTTAATTATATTCAGCAAGACTTTTTTTTAATTTAGCAAGGTAAGACTATTCTTTGCTTCTAAAGTTAAATTACAGCAGTTTCATTTTGTGTAAGAATAGCACATATTATTTAAAAATATATGTAGCATATATTGTGTAAGAACAGCATATATAACGATGAAATTTACCTCTAGTTTTACTTAATGCTTATTTATTAAAAGCTTATCATTAGATTCTTCTAGTTATGATTATACTGCAATTTCTCTTAAATTTTACTGCCATGTGGTGCACGCTGATCATTCAAAATACCTGCCTTCTATGAGTACACAGATCCAGTCAAATATTGCAGATATCTAGACAAATTTTTTTAATGGTACATCAATGTTGCATACCAGATCTTATGAGTAAACATTTCTCTTATTATTATTTGCAATTCTGTATGTGTGCTTTTTAGTGTCAATTTCTTAATATTGATTTATTAGGTTTTTTGTTTTTCTTATGTATTATAATTGTAGACAATTTGCAATTCTGTTTGTACACTTTAAGTCAATGTGGGGTTTAATTAAGAAATAAACTAGCCATATGTCTATCACAATCAGATTATGTATTTGTGTGTTTTTATCTATAAATATGACACCAATTATGGTTATGGCTTATCTTGTATATATTCTTTCTTAGCTGATTTTCAGTGGTTGTTTCATCTTGTCTAAGTGAGTAGCTGTGGAAATAATCTTATTTTTGCCCTGTGTTTAATAATGAATATATATTTCCTTTGTGTAAGAGAAACACTTTTGTGATTGGAAGGTAATTCTAGAAAAGATTTATAATTCTTCATTTAGTTTTTCTTCTAAAATAATTTTTGTAAAAACATATAACATAAAATTGATTCTCTAAAATCTATTTAAGTGTACATTTTATGGCCAGGCATGGTAGTGGCTCACCTCTGTAATCCCAGAAATTCAAGAAATCAAAACAGAAGGATCACCTGAGCCCAAACATTTTAGACTAGCCTGGGAAACATGAAGACCTGCTGTATCAAAAAAATTTTTTAAATAACAAGCCATGGTGGTGTGCACCTGTGGTTCCAGCAAACTGGGAGATTAAAGGACAAGGAGTACTTTATCCTGGGAGTTTGAGGCTGAAGTGAGCCATAATTTTGCCATTGCACAACAGCTTGGGTGACAAAGTGAAACCCTCTGTCAAAAAAAAGCTGTGGATTTCAGGCATGTTAAAGTATATTCACCTGGTTATTCAAAAGGCTTCTAGAGGTTTTACATCTTGTAAAACTAAAACTCAATACCCACTAAGTAACAACTGCCCAATTTGCCGTCTCTCCAGCCCTTGGCAAACACCTTTCAGCTTTCTGTTTTTATGAGTTTGACTATTTAACTTATCTCGAAAATGGAATCATGTAGTATTCATCGTTTTGTTGCTGGTTTATTTCATGTGACATAATATTTTCAAAGTTTATCTTAAAAAGTGACAAAATTTTCTCTTTTAAGGCTGAATAATATTCCATGTATGTGTATGTTGAATTTTTTGATGTACTTATAAATCAAGGAACATCTAGGTTGCTTCAGCCTTTTGGCTTTTGTGAAATCTGGTACAATAAGCATAAATGGTTACATATCTCTTCTAGGTTCTGTGTTACAAACTTTGGAAATCAATTTATAAATAAGATTGCTGTAATTAGTTATAATTTTATTTTTAATTATCTGAGGAACATTTATAACATTTTAAAATAATGGCTGCATCTTTGTTTTCCACCAACAATCAACATTGATTTTATTTTCATAACATAATCAACAGATTTGGTTTTCTTAAAAAATTGATAGTGGCCATTCTAATGGGTGTGAAGTTATTTTGTATTTCATTGTGGTATTTATGCATTCCTCTATAAATTAGTAATTTTTTCTGTCATTTCAAATGCTCTTCCCATTTATACTTTTGATAAAAATTTAGATTAATTAGTTTTCCATTTCTAAATCCTGTTATTCAACTGTGTTTTTCCGTTTTAAGAGTTGCTTATATATTCTGAATATTAACTTCTATCATATGTAATTTACAAATATTTTCATTGATTTCCTAGGAGGCATGGTCACTCTCTTGATTTTTTTTTTTTTTTTGATGTGCAAAAATTTTGGAGTATATTTCAGTTAAATTTTTCTATTCTTTTCATTGTTGCTCATGCATTTAATGTCATCTAAGAAAATGATTCCAAGGCCAATGTCATGTCTTTTCTCCATGTTTTTTTAAGATATTTGTTAGCTATTTTTTATATCTAAGTATTTTATTTAAAATTCTTTTGTCTATGGTTCAAGGAAAGAATCCAGATTTATCAGTATACATATTCAGTTTTCAGCATTAATTTTTGAAGATATTATATTTTCTCTATTGTGTGCTCATGGCAGCTTTGTGGAAGATCATTTATTTACAGAAGGGTCCATTTCTGGGCTCTCAATTCTGATTTATCATCTGTTTATCTGTCTTTGTGTCAGTACTACATTGTTTTTGTTATAGCTTTTAATATGCTTTAAAATGAGAAAGTATATTGCCTCCTCTTTCTCATGGGTGTTTGGCTAGTTATAGTTCATAATCAAATTTTAACATGTTGAAGAATATTTCTGTTTAAAAATCCTGTGCTATTAGGATTTTTGTAGACATTATGTTGAATTTGTTTACCACTGTAGGTTGTACCGACATCTTAACCAAATTAAATTTTTTGACTCTTGAGCAAGAATATGTTAGTGTTTTATTTTTATTTTATTTTATTTTATTTTTTAGAGAGAGAGAAGGGAGCTTGCTTTTTTTTTTTTTTCTTTGAGATGGAGTCTCTCTCTATCATCCAGGGAGGAGTGCAGTGGCATGATCTCGATTCAACACAACCTCCACCTTCTGGGTTCAAGTGATTCTTCTGCCTCAGCCTCCTGAATAGTTGGGATTACAGGCATCCATCACCATGCCTGGCTAATTTTTTTGTATTTTTAGTAGAGGTGATGTTGGTCAGGCTGCTCTCAAACTCTTTATGTCAGGTAATCCACCTGCCTCGGCCTCCCAAAGTGCTGGGATTACAGAGGTGAGCCACTGCACCCAGCTCATGTGTTTAATTTTTATATGCTTTTGGATTTTCCTGTTTTACTTTTACTTTATGTTAGAATACTAGCATCAGCAAATCTGTCCTGCCAAATGAAAAGAGGAAACCTTTCAAAATAACCAAATTTTGAAAAAGCGTATTGACACTGCATATGCCCTATAAAGAATGCTGAAAAGCATCCCACTTATTCTGAAATTGACCACATAATTGGAAGTAAAACACTCATCAGCAAATGGAAAACAATGGAAATCATAACAAACAGTCTCTCAGACCACAGTGCAATCAAATTAAAACTCTGGATTAAGAAACTCACTCAAAACTGCACAACTACTTGGAAACTGAACAACTTGCTCCATAATGACTACTGGGTGAATAATGAAATGAAGGCAGAAATAAATAAGTTATTTTAAACCAATGAGAACAATGACACAATGTACCAGAATCCCTGGGACACAGACAAAGCCATGCTTAGAGGGAAATTTATAGCACTAAATGCTCACAAGAGAAAGCAGGAAAGGTCTAAAATTGACACCCTAAAATCATAATTAAAAGAACTAGAGAAGCAAGAGCAAACAAATTCCAATGATAGCAGAAGACAAGAAATAAGTAAGATGAGAGCAGAACTGTAGTAGATAGAGACACAAAAGATCCTTCAAAAAATGAATGAGGCCGGGCATGGTGGCTCACTACTGTAATTCCAGCACTTTGGGAGGCCGAGGTGGGCAGATCACGAGGTCAGGAGATCGAGACCATCCTGGCTAACATGGTGAAACCCTGTCTCTACTAAAAATACAGAAAAAAAAAAAAAAACTAGCTGGATGTGGTAGCGGGCACCTGTAGTCCCAGCTATTCAGGAGGCTGAGGCTGGAGAATGGTGTGAACCCAGGAGGTGGAGCTTGCAGTGAGCCAAGATCGTGCCACTGCACTCCAGCCTGAGGACAGAGCGAGACCCTGTCTCAAAAAAAATAAAAAAAAAAAATCAGTGAATCCAGGAGCTAGTTTTTGAAAAGATAAACAAAATAGATAGACCACTAGCCAGACTAATAAAGAGGAAAAGAGAGAAGAATCAAATAGATGAAATTAAAAAATGATAAAGGGGATATCAGTACTGATCCCACAGGAATACAAAGTGCCATCAGATAACACTATAAACACCTCTATGTAAATAAAGTAGATAATCTGGAAGAAATGGATGAATTACTAGACACATACACCCTCCAAAGACTAAACTAGGAAGAAGTCAAATCCCTGGATAGACCAATAACAAGTTTTGAAATTGAGACAGTAATTAATAGCCTACCAATAAAAAAATACCCAGGACCAGACAGATTCACAGCCCAATTCTACCACAGATATAAAGAGGAGCTGGTACCAATTCTTCTGAAACAATTCCAAAGAATAGAAAAAGAGGGACTCCTCCGTAACTCATTTTATGAGGCCAGCGTCATCCTGATACCAAAACCTGACAGAGACACAACAAAAAAAGAAAACTTCAGGCCAATATCCCTGATGAACATTGATGCAAAAATCCTCAATAAAATACTGGGAAACCGAATCCAGCAGCACATCAAAAAGCTTATCCACCATGATCAAGTCAGCTTCATCCATGGGATGCAAGGCTGGTTCAACATACACAAATCAATAAACATAATCCGTCACATAAACAGAACCAATGACAAAAAACACGATTATCTCAATAGGTGCAGAAAAGGTATTCGATAAAATTCAACACTGCTTTCATGCTAAAACTCTCAATAAACTAAGTATTGATGGAATGTATCTCAAAATAATAAAAGCTATTTATGACAAACCACAGTTAATATCATACTGAATGGGCAAAACCTGGAAGCATTCCCTTTGAAAACTGGCACAAGACAAGGATGCCCTCTCTCACCACTCCTATTCAACATAGTATTGGACGTTCTGGCCCGGGCAATCAGGCAAGAGAAAGAACTAATGGGTATTCAAATATGAAAAGAGGAAGTCAAATTATCTCTGTTTGCAGATGACATGATTGTATGTTGAGAAAACCCCATCATCTCAGCCCCAAATCTCCTTAAGCTGATAAGCAACTTCAGCAAAGTCTCAGGATACAAAATCAATGTGCAAAAATCACAAGCATTCCTATACACCAATAAGAGACAGAGAGCCAAATCATGACTGAGCTCCCATTCACAATTGCTACAAAGAGAATAAAATAACTAGGAATACAACTTCCAAGGGATGTGAAGGACCTCTTCAAGGAAAACTACTAATCACCGCTCAAGGAAATAAGAGAGGACACAAACAAGTGGAAAAACATTCTATGCTCATGGATAGGAAGAATCAATATCATGAAAATGATCATACTGCCCAAAGTAATTTATAGATTCAATGCTATCCCCATCAGGCTACCACTGAGTTTCTTCATAGAATTAGAAAAATCTACTTTAAATTTCATATAGAACCAAAAAAGAGCCTGCATTGCCAAGACAATCCTAAGCAAAAAGAACGAAGCTGGAGACATTACACTACCTGACTTCAAACTATTGTACAAGGCTACAGTAACCAAAACAGTATGGTATTGGTATCAAAACAGATATATGGACCAATGGAACAGAACAGAGGCCTCAGAAATAACACCACACATCTACAACCATCTGATCATTGACAAACCTGACAAAAACAAGCAATGAGGAAAGGATTCCCTATTTAATAAATGGTATTGAGAAAACTGGCTAGCCATATGCAGAAAACTGAAACTGGACTCCTTCCTTACACCTTATACAAAAATTAACTCAAGATGGATTACAGACTTAAATGTAACACCCAAAACCATAAAAACTCTAGAAGAAAACCTACGCAATGCCATTCAGGACATAGACATGGGCAAAGACTTCATGACTAAAACACCAAAAACCATGGCAACAAAAGCCAAATTTGACAAATGGGACCTGATTAAACTAAAGAGCTTCTTCACAGCAAAAGAAACTATTATTGGAGTGAACAGGCAACCTACGGAATGGGAGAAAATTTTTGCAATCTATCCATCTGAGAAATGGCTAATATCCAGGATGTACAAAGAACATGAACAAATTTACAGAAGAAAAACAAACAACCCCATCAAAAAGTGGGCAAAAGATATAAACAGACACTTCTCAAAAGAAGACATTTATGCATCCAACAAACATATGAAAATATGCTCATTATCACTGGTCATTAGAGAAATGCAAATCAAAACCACAATGAGATACCATCTCATGACATTTAGAATGCAATCACTAAAAAGTCAGAAAACAACAGATGCTGGGGAGGATGTGGAGAAATAGGAACACTTTCACACTGTTAGTGGGAGTGTAAATTAGTTCAACCATTGTGGAAGACAGTGTGACAATTCCTCAAGAATCTAGAACTAGAAATACCATTTGACCCAGCAATCCCATTGCTGGGTATATACCCAAAAGATTATAAATCACATGAACACGTATGTTTATTGCAGCACTATTCACAATAGCAAAGACTTGGAACCAACCCAAGTGCCTATCAGTGATAGACTGGATAAAGAAAAGGTGGCACATATACACCATGGAATAGTATGCAGCCATAAACAAGGATGAGTTCATGTCCTTTGCATGGGCATGGATGAAGCTGGAAACCATCATTCTCAGCAAACTAACACAAGAACAGAAAACCAAACATTGTATGTTCTCACTCATAAGTGAGAGTTGAACAATGAGAACGCATGGACACAAGGAGGGGAATATCACACACTGGGACCTGTCAGATTGAGGGGGGCTAGGAGATGAATAGTATTAGGAGAAATACCTAATGTAGATGACGGGTGGATGGGTTCAGCAAACCATCATGGTACATGTATACCTGTGTAACAAACCTGCACATTCTGCACATGTATCTCAGAACTTAAAGTGTAATAATAAAAAAGAAAAAAAGAGAATTCTGAAGGCAGTTTCTTTTACTTAAAATAAAATGATTCAAGAAAATGACACATAATCATATAAACATATATATATACATTTTTTTGAGATGGAGTTTTACTCTTGTTATCCAGGCTGGAGTGCAGTGGCCTAATCTCAGCTCACTGCAACCTCTGCCTTCTGGTTTCAAGCAATTCTCCTGCCTCAACCTCCCAAGTAGCTGAGATCACAGGTGCCTGCCACCATGCCCAGCTAATTTTTTTAATTTTTAGTAGAGATGGAATTTCACCATGTTGACCAGGCTGGTCTCAAACTCCTAACCTCCTGATCTGCCCACCTCAGCCTCCGAAAGTGCTGGGATTACAGGCATGAGCCACGGCATCCAGCCAAAAGAGAAAAGAAAAAAAAGGATTACTTTCTTGGATAGATATGCACATACCAAAAAATGAAATTTCTTGACATAATCACAATGGTGCAGAAAACATTTTTAAGTATTGTCTATAATTTGAAAAAAATTTAGAAAATTATTAAAATTTTGAGAGTAAAATCTTTGTATGCAACTGAAGTTCATCTTCTACCAGATTACAATATATTATTATATCTGTTAGAGGTTTTATGTAATTTCCAAGGTACCACAAGGTACCACAAAAAAAACTGTAATCTGTATAGATATACAAAACAAAATAAGAAAAAATTAAAAGGGTATCGGTACAAAAATCAAAATTACACAAAGGAAGACACAAAGAGAGAAAATTAGAGACAAAGATACAACAATCAAATAAAACAATAAAATAACATTGCTAAGTCTTTCTGTTCCAGAAAATTATTTAAACATGTATATAAAATGAGCTTTCCAATTAAGAGACATACTTGTAATAAAGGAATTAGATAATTTTAAAAAACAAGATCCAACTTGCCTTTCTATAATCGAGTCATCAGAGATCTAATGATAAAAAAGACTGATAATGGCAAGATGGATGTAGATATTCCATGCAAATATCAATTAAATTAGAGCAGAAGAGGTCAAAATAATGTTACTTTGGCTGTATCTTTACTTATTTATTTATTTATTTATTTATTTATTTATTTATTTATTTAGAGACGGAGTCTTGCTCTGCTGCCAGGCTGGAGTGCAGTGGTGTGATCTTGGCTCACTGCAACCTCTGCCTCCCGGGTTCAAGAGATTCTCCTGCCTCAGCCTCCCAAGTAGCTGGGACTACAGGTGCATGCCACCAAGGCCAGCTAATTTTTGTATTTTTAGTCGAGACAGGATTTCAACATATTGGCCAGGATGTTCTCCATCTCTTGACCTTGTGATCTGCCTGCCTTGTCCTCCCAAAATGCTGGGATTACAGGCATGAGCCACTGCACCCAGCCTACAGTAGCATATTTCCATACCCCAATTTGTATAACAAAAACAAAACAAGACAGCGTAATATTAAGAGAACAGAGAACTTGAAGACAAGTATAAAACAGTCATTCCTAACAGAGGTATAGCGAACACTCCTCAACAACATCAGGATACACAGCCTTCCCAACAGCTCATAAAACATTCTTTGATAGACCACCTGTTAGGCCAAAATAGAAGTCTTAACATATTTTTTAAAACTAAATTTATATGGATTACTTTCTATGACCAAAATGAAATGAGAGCATGAAACAATAATAGAAAAAAACTGAAAAAATTATAAATGTATAGAAATTAACACACTTATGAGCATGCTCCTGTTCAAAGGTTGAGATAAATATTTTGAAGATATCCATACTGTTCAATGTAAACTACAGATTTAATGGGATGTCCTTTAAAAGTTCACACTACATTTTGAAGAAATAGAAACAGCAACTCCAAAAGTATATGGAATCTAATGAGACAATAAAATACCCAACAATCTTCAAAAAAAGAAATAATGTTAAAGGCATTACAGTTCCTGATTTTAAAACTCATTACAAATCTACAAAATTAAAACAATTTGGTGTGAGTATAAAAGTCAAAATGTAGACTAATAAAAACCAATGCAGCACATATATAAACTTTAACATATATAGTCATATGAAGAGTTATTTTCATGCTCATAATAACTGTAGCATTGTTACAAATTTTTAGTAGAGGCAGGGTTTCGCCATGTTGCCCACACTGGTCTCCTAGGCTCAAGTGATCCACCCACCGCTGCCTTCCAAACTGCTGGGATTATAGGTGTGAGCCACCTCACCCGGCCCAATTTATTTTCTTTTTTTAAGGTTTTTTCCTGAAAATTTTATGATATTTTGGATGGGAATGTACTACCCTGTTTTGTATACATTGTAATCTTTAATTGATATTTGGACATTTTTTTAAAAGGTAGCTGTCACGATCTTTATCACATAGCTTTGTCCTGGTATAGTCTGAAAACAATTGTCTTTGCTAGAGATTCTGGGAGTCTTTCAAACATGTTCTTAGGATGTGTCTTGTCTGAAATTTGGTGTTTTTTTTTTTTAGTTAAAGAAGTTTGTCTTTCTTCTTAATAGTCTTCACTTGCTACACCTGTTCCCTGTCTGTGGTACTGCAGCCTCTCTGCTGCTGTAACATTTACCTCTGGTCTCAGCAGACCCAAACTGTCATTCCAAAGTATACCACCATTTCATTCAGCACTTTGTCACTTTGTGACCTGTATCTCTGCCACCATGGCCACTTTGTTCATGGGTCTATTGGGCAATGACAGGGGTGGCTGGTGAAAGACGCTGAGTGATGTCAACAAAACAGGTCATCCTATCCACTTGATTATTAAAAATCTCCACTGTTAAGGTCACCCATTGGTTAGCACTCACATGGGATACAAATATTTTCACAGTTTTTGACCACTCAGGAGGTCCATCCACATACCTCTTCCCCAAATTTCTTTGTCACCAATTTTTCAATCATGCTTCTTCCAAGTCACTGGCAATCCAGCCAAACCGTTGGCTAAAGCCCATGCATCAGTATGTAATCACACATCTGGCCATTTCTCCTTCCATGCAAAGTGCACAACCAGGTTCACTGCCCAAAGTTCTGCCCACTGGGAAGACGTCCCTTCACCACTGTCTTTCAGGGATGTCCTAGAAAGGAGCTGTAGTGCTGCAGCTGTGTCCACTTTCAGGTGGTGCCTGCATATTATACAGAACCGTCTGTAAATGAGGCCATAGTCTTTTCTTCCTGTCAAATGACCATAGGGAACTCCCCATTATGTCATCAGTGCAGGCTGGGGGAGAGAAGCAGGGTGGCAGAAGTGGAGACCATGGGCATTTGAGCCACTTTCTCATGTAACTTACTTGTGCCTTCAGAACCTGCCCGAGCCCGATCACGTATATGCCACTTCCATTTGATGATGGAATGCTGTTGTGCATGACCTAATTTATGGTTAGATGGGTCAGAAAGCACCCAGTTCATGATAGGCAGTTCAGGTCACATGGTGACTTGATAGCCTATAGTCAAACATTCAGTTTTTACCAAAGCCCAGTAATAGGCCAAGAGCTGTCTCTCAAAAGGAGAGTAGTTATCTGCAGAAAATGACAGGGCTTTGCTACAAAATCCTAGAGGCTGGCCAGGCACAGTGTCTCATTCCTGTAATCCCAGCACTTTGGGAGGCCGAGGCAGGCAGATCACCTGGGGTCAGGAGATTGAGACCAGTCTGGCCAATATGGAGAAACCCCATCTTTACTAAAAATATGAAAATTAGCCAGGTATGGTGGTGGGTGCCTGTAATCCCAACTACTCAGGAGGCTGAGGCAGGAGAATTGCTTGAACCTGGGAAGTGGAGGTTGCAGTAAGACAAGATAATGCCATTGCACTCCAGCCTAGATGACGAGAGCAAGACTCCATCGAAAGAAAGAAAGAAAGAAAGAAAGAAAGAAAGAAAGAAAGAAAGAAAGAAAATTCTAGAGACCTCTGCCGTGATTCACCTAAGGGGGCCTTCCAAAGGCTACAAATAGCATCCTTGTTTTACACTGACAACTCAAGATCCATTGGAGCTCCTGGGTAATATGGCCCAAGTGGCAGAGCAGCTTGCACAGCAGCCTGGACCTGTTGCAGAGCCTTCTCCTTTTCTGGACCCCACTCAGAACTGGCAGCTTTTTGGGTTCCTCAATAAATGGGCCAGAGTAACACAACTAAATGAGGAATATGTTGCCTCCAAAACCCAAATAGGCCCACTAGACATTGTGCCTCTTTCTTGGTTGTAGGATGGGCCAAATGCAGCAACTTACCTTTTACCTTAGAAGGACTATGTTGACAGGCCTTGGACCACTGGACCCCTAAAAATTTTACTGAGCTAGAAGGTCCCTAAATTTTAGTCAGACTTATTTTCCATCCTCTGGCATGCAAATGTCTCATGAATAAGTCTGGTGTGTTTGAAATTTCTTGCTTACTGGATTCAATCAGCATAATGTCATCAATGTAATGGACCACTGTGATATTTGCAAAAGCAAAAAGCGATAGAGGTCTCTTTGAATAAGATTATGACACAAAGCCAGAGAGAGTGATAGGACAGTAAAGGTATATTGCTGGCCTTGCCAGCTGAAAGCAAATTGCTTCTGGTGGGCCTTATGGACAGGAATGGAGAAAAGGGCATTTGCTAAGTCAATGTCTGCATACCAGGTACCAGGATATGTGGGAATTTGCTCAAGCAATGAAACTACACCTGGTACAGCAGCTGCAATTGGAGTTACCACTTGGTTAACCTTACGATAATCCACTGTCATTCTCCAAAATCCATCTGTCTTCTTCCAAATGAGTTGAACGTGGATGTGGTGGGAATAACAGCCTCTGCATCTTTCAATTCCTTGATGTTGGCACTAATCTCTGCAATCCCTCCATGGATGCAATATTGCTTTTGATTTACTATATTCCTAGGTAGGGGCAGCTCTAATGGCTTCCATTTGGCTTTTTCCACCCTAATAGCCCTCACCCTACTACTCAGAGAGCCAATGTAGTAGTTCTGCCATCTGCTAAGTATGTCTATGCCAATTATGCATTCTGGAACTAGGGAAATGACCACAGAATGAGTCTTGGGACCCACTGGATCAACTGTGTCGGACCTGAGCTAAATTTCTATTAAGTACCTGACCTCCATAAGCCTCTACTTTAACTGGAGGACCACAGTGATGTTTTGGGTCCCCTGGAATCAATGTCAGCTCAGAGTCAGTGTTTAGGAGTCCTCAAAATGTCCAATCATTTCCCTTTCTCCAATGCACAATAACCCCCATAAAAGGCCAGAGATCTCCTTGGGGAAAAATGAGAGAAAGATTCACTACATAAATTGTCAGTAGTGTACTGGGGTTGTTCCTCAAGGGAATCCGGCCTCCCCTTTATTCAAGGGGTTCTGGGTCTGTAAACTGGCTCAAGTCTGGAAATTGATTGAGGGTCCATGAGTCTCTGGTTTTATGTTTCAAATTAGTCTTTTGTCCATTCAACCTAGAAGTTTTCTGCTTGTATAAATTAAGTAGGAATGCAGTAGGTTTCCTGTCAATTTTACTTCTAGGAACACCGTGATGAATAAGCCAATGCCAGAACTCTACACAAGTCAGACTATTCTGATTGCCATTCAGCCTCTGCTGTCCATTACAGTAGCTATGCCCACCTTGCCTTTGATAGTTGAGTGCTGCCACTTGGCCCCTGCCACCATGAGATCCAATTATTCCCATTGTATTTAAATTTTGTAGTTGAGTGACCGTGGTTCCCACTGTTACATCTGACATGCAGAGAAGAGCAATTATAAGGTTCTTCAAAGATTCAGGTGCTGCCCTCACAAATCTATTTTGCAAGGCAATGGTCAAGGGTATATCTTCTGGACCTTCCCTGCTGGAATTAGTAGGTCTAAAGTGACTAATCCACTCCAGTATCCCAATCTCCGTAAGCCTTTTGATTCCTCCCTCTACATTAAACCAAGGGACATCAGGCATTTCCAGGTCCCTCACAGTGGGCCATCTTTTAATCTATATATCAGCTAACAAAGCAAATAAACTATTAGAACCTTTTTTAACTCCCCAAGCTGCAACATTAAATGCAGTGTTCCTACTTAGTGGGCCTAAATAAACAAATTCAGCCTCGTTCAACTCTATGTTCCTTCCACCATTATCCCACATCTTTAATATTCATCCCTAAGCCGGTTCTCCAGATTTCTGCTTACATAAATTAGAAAACTCAAGCAGTTCTTTTTGAGTGTAGTGTACCTCCTCATGGGGCACACTCCCAACCTCACCTCTAGGGGTCCACTGGGACTTTAGTCTACTTATATGCCTAGAAGAAAACAGGGGTGTTGAGGGTGGCTCCTGAGAAGAATCAACATTATTTTGCCTGGCAACTGCCTCAGGGGAGGCCATCACTGTTGCCTCAGGCAGTGCATGGTTTATCTCAGACAAAGGTGGAAAGGCTGATGGCAGCATGGATCAGAAAGGGGATGTTGCCACTACTGGAGATGGGGAAGCTCTTTCCTCTGACAAAAAAGGCTCATCAGAGTTTACAAACTCAGTGACCCTAGCTTCATCAGGGTCCTCCCACATGTCCCCATTCCAACTGGCAGGGTCCCATTCTTTTCCAATCAATGCCCTCACTTTAACAGTAGACACCTGGTGAGGCTGTGCATACAACTTTCATTGCAAGTCAGCCACTAGCATAATAAGAGTTTGTGTCTGTTTTTGCACAATTTCAGCTCTTTCTCTATCAGAGATGAGACTCTCACACAGGGCAATCTTAGCAGATTTGAGGCTCAGTAACTGCTTCTGAAGCCAAAATATAGAATCCCCGAGTTCATCATTTTCTATCATCACTTTGTCCACTGAACTTAGGACAACCAGCTTCATTATGTTCCTTGGTTCTCCACATATGGTCAAACCTCTGCCTCCCAGGTTCAAGCAATTCTCTGCCTCAGACTCCTGAGTAGCTGGGATTACAGGCACCTGCCACTACACCCGGCTAATTTTTGTATTTTTAGTAGAGAGGAGGTTTCACCATCTTGACCAGGCTGGTCTTGAACTCCTGACCTCGTGATCCACCCACCTCAGCCCCTCAAAGTGCTGAGTTTACAGGTGTGAGCCACTATGCCTAGCTGGTAAAAGGTATTATGTATAGAGTCACTAAAGTCCTTGCCTCTCATGAGTGATAAAGCAGGAGTGTCAAATGCAGTTATTTTACATAACTCTCTAAACAATTCATCCCAAGGACTATCAGTGTTTTCCATACTATTAGAAGTAGAGTCTTTAGCATTTTGGGGTCTAATCATATTAGGCAGCCAACTCCAGAAACCCCAGAATCAGAAAACGAACTCCATCCTTAATATTCTGTTCCTCTAGAACCACTCCTTGTACCAAAATCTGTATTAGTCAGGGTTCTCTAGAGGGACAGAATTAATGGAATATATATATCCCTGTGTGAGATGTATATATGGGAGTTTATTAAGTATTAACTCACACAATCACTAGATCCCACAATAGGCATTCTGCAGGCTGAGAATCAAGGAGAGCCACTCTGAGTTCCAAAACTGAAGAACTTGGAG
Organism: Pongo pygmaeus; assembly: GCF_028885625.2. NCBI lineage: Eukaryota > Metazoa > Chordata > Mammalia > Primates > Hominidae > Pongo > Pongo pygmaeus. The sequence continues at coordinate 22,914,014 of NC_072393.2, forward strand.
TCTGATGTTCAAGGGAAGGAAGAATCCAGCACAGGAGAAAGATGTAGACTGAGAGGCTAGACCAGTCTCTCTTTTCACATTTTTCTGCCTGCTTATATTCTAGCCACTCTGGCAGCTGATTAGATTGCACCCATCCAGATTAAGGGTGTGTCTGCCTTTTCCAGCCAACTGACTCAGTTGTTAATCTCCTTTGGCAGCACCCTCACAGACACACCCAGATTTAATACTTTGTATCCTTCAATCCAGCCAAGTTGACACACAGTATTAACCATCACACCTAGTTAAGAGAGTCAACATCTCTCCATTTGGCTGAGTCCAGGTGAAACAGTCATCACCATTTTTCTAAGCTGAATCCAGAAATGAGTCAGCATTCCATCAGTGGGCAGATTCACATATCACAGTCACAATTCCAACTGTGAATTTTTTTGGTGTGTGAGATTTAGAACCTCACCAGTGGGCTCTGTTTATATGTGAAGGTAACAATACTAACTGTTAGCTTTGTCTGCATATTAAAATCATAATCTCACCGGTGTGCTGGGCCCTGTGATAAAATTTTGTATTGCCAGAGGACTTTATGTAATTTCCATAAGTGTCATAATCTTCCGTGACTGTCATACAGGTAGGAGACCCAGGACCCTACCAGTTTCCTCAAACCTATCTATAATAGTCAACATATATTTTATTGGCTGGATCCAGGTATGAGAGTAATCAATGTGCCTGTAAACTAACTTTATAAATAGGTCAACATCACACCTGTGGCTGGATCTACATGTGACATTCCAACTGTGGACTGCATCCATGTGCAAGATCCAAGACCTAACCAGAAGTCTCTGTCCATTTGTGAGGGTGACACTCAACTTTTGGCAGGATGAGCATACAAGAGTCACAATCTCACCTGTGTGCTGGGTGCAGTTATATGTCAAAATCCCACCTGCGGAAAAGAAACAAGCTAAGAGAGTCACATATTTTAAGTTCTAGGCTAAAGATACGTTACAATATGCCTTGTGGGCAGGGCTCAGGAAAGAGAGTTACATAACCTGAGTGCTGTGACTGGTGATATGTCAGAATGCCTTTTATGGGCATGGCTCAGGCAGGAGTTTTACATTATTTTTGTGTTGGCTCTATGATATGTCACAATCCCCCTCCATTTGCGTGACCTAGAGAAAATAGAAGAGTCACAGCACCTAAATTATGACCATAGAGATCTGTCACAATACCTCCTGTGGGCAGAGCCTAAGATAGAGGGTCACATCACCTGCAATCTGGGCTCAGTACAATGTTTCAATCTCCCCTGAGGCCAAAGCCCAGGCAGAAGAGGAGAATTATATCACCTAAGTGCTTGGGCTTGTGGTATGTCATTTTTTTTTTTTTTTTTTTTTTTGCTGGGAGGTAGGCAGAATGCAGGCAAAGGTATTTCACAATACCTACTGTGGCCAGGGCCCAGGCAGTACAGTCACATCACAGAGGTGCTGGGCTCAGTGACATCTCACAGTGACTTTGTGGACAGGGCCCAGGCTGAAAATAAGAGTCACATGACCTAAGTGCTGGGCCCAGTGAAATTTCACAATACCCTCTGTAGGTAGGGCTTAAGCAAGAGAGTCACATCACAATCTTTTCTGAGAGCTGGGCCCAGGCAGGGAATTAAAATCACTCAAGTGCTAGGCAAAAGTATATGTCACAATCATACTTGTGGGAAGATCTAGGGCTAAGATTCACAATTCCACACATGTCCCAGTTTCAGGTAAAAGAGTCAACACCTCCTGTGAGTTGCATCCAAGTACGTGAGTCACAATATCAGTGATGAACTGGATCCACGCATGAGACTCCCAATTCCACCTGTAGACTGTGTGTTGTGTTGGCCCTAAGATATGTCACAATCCACCTCCATTTGCATGACCTAGAGAAAATAGAAGAGTCGCAGAGCCTTCTGTGACTCATATCAGAGTCGAAGCCTTCTAGGTGTGTTGAATCCTGGTCTTAGAGTCACCATCCACCTGTAGACAAAATCCACATAAAACAATTACAATCCCAACTTTTGACTGCGTCCAAGTGTGAGATTCAGAAGCTCAACGGTTTTCTGTATCCATGCAGGAGGGTGACAATTTTTACTAGGCGTTAGAAGTGCATGCGAGAATTAAAATCTCAGCTTGTTCTGGGTCCTCTTATGACACTCTTTGTACCACCTGAGGGCTTTACATTGATTGGGTGACAGTCACAATCCCCTGTGAGATATTACCACTGCTATAAATTCATGATCTTGCCTGTTGCCCTAAGCTTAGGTATGAGAGTCAACATCTGTCCTATTGTCTGGGTCCAGGTATGAAAGTCATTGCTGTGCCTCTTAGTTGGGTTTTATGAGTCACCCTCCCACCTGTGGCTGGATCCACACATGACATTAAAAATTCTAACTGTGGACTGCATCTGTAAGTGAGTTTCAGAACCTCACCAGTGGGTTCTGTTCATATGTGTGGGGGACAATTCTTACTGTTTGCTGGGTGTGCATTTGAGAGTCACAATCTCAAATTTTGCTGAGTTATGTAATGACACTTTCTGTACAATCTGAGGGCATTATACAATATTAGTGAGCATGGTAATCCTCTGTGACATTTATACAAGTAGAAAACCCAAAACCTTACCTGTTACCCTAAGCCTAGGTACATGCATCAACATATCTTCTATTGGCGGGTTTATTGGGCAAGTGAATTGGGTTCAGAAATCTTCCACCATCCAACTGGTGGAATAGGTTCATGTGTGAGACTCAGGCCCTCACCAGTAAGCTCGGCCTATGTGTGAGGGTGGCAATTCAAACTGTTGGCTAGGTGTGTATAGGAGATCCACAATGTCACCTGTGTACTCAGTCTTGTAATGACACTCTGTATTGCCCAAAAGCTTTATACTATATGTGCGAGTGTCATAGTCTTCTGTTACCTTCCTACAAGTAAAAGACCTAGACCCCAAAGCCTAGCTACCAGAGTCAACATCTCTCTTATTGGCTGGGCCCATGTTTGAGAGTCATCACAATTCCTGTGAGCTGAATCCAGAAATAAGTTACCACCTCACTTCTGGCAAGATATACATATGACAGTCACAATTGCAGCTGTTGACTGCATTCACTCATGAGACTGAGGACCTCAAAGGTGGTCTTTGTCCATGTGTTATAGTGACAATAGTAACTGTTGTCTGGGATTGCATACAAGAATACAAATCTCATCTGTGTGCTGGACCACATTATATTTCACAATCTTACCTGTGGGAAAGGCTAAGAAATGAGAGTAACATCACCTGAATTCTTCACCTGCAATACGTCTCAATCTCCCCTATGGGCAAGGCCCAGGCTGGAGAATCAGATCACTTGCATGTAGGGCCCAGTGACATATTATATTTTCTCTAGGCACAGCCCAGGCAGGAGAGTTACAACGTTCGGGTGCTGGGCTCAGAGATATGCCACAATCCCTTTTTTGGGCATGTCTCTTGCAACGGAGAAGAGGCACATTATGTAGAAAATTGGTTCAGGGATTTGTCACAATGTCCCCTTTGGGTGGTGCACAGGCAGGTGAGGAGAGTCAAATCACCCAGATAATGGAATTAGCTATATGTCACAATGCCCCCTGATGGAAGCGCAAAGACAAGAAAGTCACATGACCTAAGTGAGAAAACCTGACATATGTCACAATTCATGCTATGAGTAGGGATCATGGAAAAGAGGAGAGTCACATAACCTAGAGGCTGCACCCAGATATATGTCATAATCACTGCAGTGGGCAGGGCCTAGGCATGAGAATTACATCACATAAATGCTGGGCCTAGCGATATGTCACAATCCCCACTGTGTACAGTTCTCAGAATGAAGTAAAGAGTCACATCATCTACTTGTTGGGACCAAAGATATGTATCAATGACACCTGTGGGCAGGGACCAGGCAGAAGAGCAACAGCACCTGTGTGCTGGACCCTGTGATAAGTTACTATTTTATCTGTTGGCATGGCCCAGTCGGAAGAGGCAAATCAAACCACCTGGGTGCTGGGCCCAGTGATATGTCACAATGTCTTCCATAGGCAAAGCCCAGGTAACAGAGGAGACTCACATCAAATAGTTGATGGGCCAAGAGATATTTCACAATGTTCCTGTGAGCAAGGGTCAGGCAAGAGACTCACATCACCTTTGTGCTGGGCCACTATATTTTGTGGGAGAAGAACACAGGAAAACAAGAAGCATTGGCTGGGTGCGGTGGCTCATGCCTGTAATCCCAGTACTTTGGGAGGCTGAGGAGGGTGGATCACCCGAGATCAGGAGTTTGAGACCAGCCTGACCAACAAGGTGAAGCCCCGTCTCTACTAAAAGTACAAAATACACCAAGTGTGGTGGCAGGCACCTGTAGTCCCAGCTATTCAGGAGGCTGAGACAGAAGAATTACTTGAACCAAGCAGCAGAGGTTGCAGTGAGCCAAGATTGCGCTACTGCACTCCAGCCTAGGTGATGGAGCGAGACTCCATCTCAAAAAAAAAAAAAAGAGAGAGAAGCGTCACATCAGCTGAGTGCTGAGCCCAGATATGTCTCAATCCCCCTGTGAGCAGAATCCATGCAGAAGAAGAGAGTCAACATACACGGGTGATGGGCATAGAGATATTTCATAATGTCCCCTGTAGGAAGGGCACAGGCAGAAGTGTAACATCACTTGAGTGTTGGACAGTGTAATATGTCAAAAGAGCCAATGTGGTCAGGGTACAGGCAGAAATCACATAGCCTGGGTGCAGGGCCTGACAGTGCATCACAATGCCCTCTATGGGCAGAGCCAAGGCAAAGAATAGGTCACATCAGCTAAGTGCTTGGCCATGTGATATGTCATAATCCCTACTGGGGGCTGGGAAGTCAAATCGCTCAGATTCTGGGCAGAAGCATACATCAGAATCACACCAGCAGGAAGGTCCTGAAATGAAATTAACAATCCCACACATGTCCCAGTTTCAGGTATAAGAGTCAACACCTTTTGTAGGTTTGGTTTAAGTACCTGAGTCACAATTTCAACAATGGGCCAGATTTGTACACAGAAGACCCAATCCTTCCTGAAGACTGTGTCCCCTTATTGAAGCCACAGCCTCACAGCTGTGGGGAATCTTCGTCTGAGAGTAACCAACCAGCCTATGGGTCAGATCCACATATAAGAGTTAATTCTTCAACTTCCCACTGCCTCTGAGTGGGAGATTCAGAACCTCAACAGTGGGTTGTGTTCATGTGGAAGGATGACAGCCTTTACTATTGGCTACCTGTGCATAAGAGTGTCACAATATTACCTGTGTGCTGGGCCCTGTGAGGACAGTCTCTCTACTATTCAAGGGCTTTATACACTATTCATGAGAGTCAGAATTTGCTCTGAGACCTCCATGCTGGTATGAACCCATGATTGTACCTGTGGCCCTAAGCCCATGTACAAGAGTCAACATCTCTTTAACTGACTTGGTCCAGAGAGGAGATTCCTCAATTGCCTATGAGATGGTTTTAGAAATGAGTCACCATCTCAATTGTGGTCGGATGTTTACATATAACCATCACAATTCCAACTGTAAACTGAGTCCAAGTATGAAGTTCAAGACCTCACCAGTACACTGTGTTCTTGCATGAATGCAATAATCCTAATAATTGGTGGGGTATGCACACAAGAAAAACAGTCTCGCCTGTGTGCTGGGCCCTGTAAAGACACTCTCTGTATCATCTGAGGGCTTTATACAGTATGTGAGGGAGTGGAAATAATCTATGACCTTCCTACCAAAAGAAGACCCAGAATCTTACCCATTTCTCTAAGCTTAGCTACAAGAGACGGTATCTCTCCTGGTGACTGCTGAGTCATTATTGCACCTGTAAGCCAGGCCAAGATGTATGTTACAATCCCATTTGTCAGTAGAGAGTGAACAGGATGGTCACATTGCCAGAGAGCTGGGAAAGGTTTATGTCACAGTCATTTTTGAGGCCAAAGACCAGGGATAAAAGAAACATCACCTTAGTGCTAGGCCAAGGGCTATGTTCCACTGTTTTCTGAGGGCAAGGTGCAGGCAAAACAAACTCATCACCTTGTTGCTGGGCCCAGTGATATGTCACAATTTTCCATGTGGGCAAAGTGGAGGCTAAAAACAAGGGTCATATCTCTTAGGTCATGATGCAGCGATACATCACCTGTGGGCAGGCCACAGGTAGAAATTGCCAATTTCCTACGTGTTTGAGCCCACGATATGTCAAAATACACAATGTATGCAGGGCCCAGGCAGGAGAGAAGAGTCACATAACTTAGGTACTGAGCCTAGCAATACATCCCAATTTCTTCTTGGACAGAGCCCACACACTTATTACCCAGGTGTTGGGTCTAGCTATATGTCAAAATATTCCCTGAAGGGAGAGATTAGGGAGGAGTGCAACCCCACCTAGGTGAGAAGCCCAGAGATATTGCCTATTCTGTGTAAGGCTCAGGAATAAGAGAAGAGTCAGGTATCCTAGAAACTAGGCTACATTATATGTTGCAATTACCCAAGTGGGCAGGAATCTCATGAGAAGAGGGTCACATCATGTAGCTGCTGAGCTAAACAAATGCATCACAATTCCAACTGTATACTGGTACTAGAAAGAAGAGGAGAGTCCCATCATCTAGGTGATGGGCCCAGAAATACGGCATATGCATCCTGTGGGCAAGCAACAGGCAGAAGTATCTCAGCATGTCTGTGGTGGGCCTGGTAGTAAGTTACTCTTCCTTCTATGGGCATGACCCAGGCAGAATAAGTCACATCACCTACGTGCTGGGCCCAGAGATGTATCACAATATCTTTTGTGGGAAAAGACAAGGTAAAAGAAGAGACTCACATCAAATAGTTAATGGGTCTAGAGATATGTTACAATCTTTCAGTGAGCAGAGTCTAGGCAGGAGACTCAGTCACTGTGGTGCTGGGCACAGCACTATGTAAAAATGCTTTATTTTGAAAGAGCCAAGGCAGAAGAATATCACCTGTCTGTTAGCCTACAGATGTCACAACATCCCCTGCAAACCAAACCTTGAAAGAAGAGTAGAGTAACGTCAGCTAGGTGCTGGTCCCAATTATTTGTCAAAATCCTTCTTTTGAGCAGAAATTGGTACAAGAGGATTATCAAAACACAAAGTTGATTGGTGCACAGATATGTCACAAAAAACCTTCTAGGCAGGGCCAGGCCAGAGAGTTACATCACCTGGGTATCGGACTCAGCAACATGTCAAAATTGCCCATATGGGCAGGGCACAGGCAGGGGAATCACATAACCTGAATGTGGTGCCAAGTGATATGTGACAGTGCTGCCTGTGGGCAGCATGGAGGCAGAAGAGACTCACATCACCTGGGTGCAAGGCCAAGCAATATGTCACAACACTCCCTTTTGGCAACGCTAAGGCAGGAGCATGCAGCTACATCACCTAATTGCTGCTTTCAGTGAAATTTTATAATTTCAGCTCTGGGCTGGGCCCAGGGAGTAGAGTTAAATCACTCATGTGATGGGCAGAATCTATGTCACAATCACACCTGCAGGAATGTCCAGGTATGAGATTAACAATCCCGTATATGTCTAGGTTCTAGGTGTAAGATTCAGTAGCTCATGTATGTTGGGCCTACGTAAAGAGTCACAATCTAGATGGTAGTATAATCTGTCCATGAGACCCTTAATTCCTCGTGTGGACTGTATGTCCTTAGTGAACTCACAGCCTCAGAGTTGTGTTGAATCTGAGAGTCACCAACCCACCCGTGAATGGGATCCAGGTATGATAGTCAATTTTCTAACTTTTGACTGCCTCCAAGTCTGAGATTCAGAAGCTCAATCATTGGCTGTTTTCACGAGACAGAATAACAATCTTTACTGTTGACTGGGTGTGCATATGAGTGGCACAATCTCACCTGTGTGCTGAGCTCTGTTGGAACACTTTCTGCACTGCCTGAGGGCTTTATAGAGTGTGCATAAAAGTCACAGTCTGCTCTGAGACCTTTCTGCTAGTATAGACCCATGATTATATCTGTGACCCTAAGTTCAGGTATGAGCATAGTTGGCAGGGTCCAGATTAGAGAGTCCTCACTCTGTAGTCAGCAGGGTCTAGATTGGAGAGTCTTCACCTGCCTATGCATTGCATTTATTAATGATAATAATTTATTAATTGTGGCCAAATGTTAATATATGACAGTAACAATTCCAACTTTGAACTGTGTCCACCTGTGAGATTCAGGAGCTCACCAGTTGGCTTTTGCCATGTGTGAGGGTGACAATCCTAACAGTTGGCAGTTTCTGCATTTTAGAAACAATCTCTCCTGTGTGCTAAGCCCTGTGAAGACACTCTTTGTGCCACCCAAAAGGTTTATGAAATACACCAAAGATTGGTAATTCTTTTTTTTTTTTTTTTTTTTTTGAGAGGAAGCCTCATCTCACTCTGTCACCCAGGCTGGAGTGCAATGACATGATCTCGGCTCACTACAACCTCTGCCTCCAAGTTCAAGTGATTCTCCTGCTTCAGCCTCTTGAGTAGCTAGGACTACAGGCGCATGCCACCACACCCAGCTAATTTTTATATATTCAGTAGAGATGGAGTTTCACTATGTTGGCCAGGCTGGTCTCCAACTCCTGACTTTGTGAGCCACCCACCTTGGCCTCCCAAAGTACTGGGATTACAGGCATGAGCCACCGTGCCCAGTCAGAATGGTAATTCTTTATGACATTCATACAAAGAGGAGGCCCAGGATCTTACTTGTTTCCCTAAGCTACAATACAAGAGACACTATCTCCCCTATTGGCTGATTCCAGGTATGGGAATCATCATAGAACCTAGGAGTTGGGCCAGGATATTTGTCACAATCCCAACTACAAGTAGAAAATGAGCAGAAGAGTCACATCACCTGGATGCTGTATGAGGGATGTCACAATATTTCCTGGAAGCAGGGCACAGGCAGAAGGGTCACATAACCTGGTGGCTGAGCCCAGTGATATTTCACAATGCTCCCTGTGGGAAAAGACCTGCCAGAAAAGAAACATCACCTGGTTACTGGTCCCAGCGATATGTCACAATCTTCTCTATGTGCAGGATGCAGGCAGAAAAAGAGTCACACCACTTTGGTGATAGATGCAGACATATGTCACAAGGCTGCCTATGGGCAGGGCTTATTCAGTAGCCTCTGATCCAGTTCTGTAGGTGTTGGGTCCAGTGACATGTCACAATACCAAAAATATGCATGGCTCAGCAAAAGAAAAGATTTACATCACCTAGGTGCTGGATCCAGTGATATGTCACAATCCTCTTCTTTGGCATGGCCCAGGAAGAAGTAGAGAGTCACATCACCTAGGTGTTGGACCAAGCCATATGTCAAAATACACAATAAATGCAGGGCCCATGCAAAACAGGAGAGTCAGATCTCTTGGGTGCTGGAAACAGTGGTACATCACAATTTCTCCTTTGTCAGAGCCACATCACCTAGGTGCTTGGTCCAGTAATTTGTCACAGTTCCCTTGGGAGGTGAGCCCAGGCAAGAGAGTAACATCATTTCAGTGAGAACCCCACAGATGTGTCACTATTTTCCCTGTGAATAGGGCTCAGGAAGAAAAGGATAGTCACATCATTTAAATGATGGGCCCAGAGATAGATTACAATGGCTCCTGGGTACAAAAACCAGGCAGAAGAATTACATCACCTGCGTGCTGGGCCCAGTGATAAGTCACTTTCCCTTGTGTGGGCATGGCTTCAGCAGGAGAGAATAGTCACATCACCAAGGTTCTGGTTCCAGAGATATGTCACAATCTCTCCTATTAACAAAACATGGGTAGGAGAGGAGGGTCAAATGAAGCAGCTGATGGATGCAAAGATATGTCACAATGTCCCCTCGCAGGTAGAGTACAAGCAGGTACTTCCCAATTCTTTAGGTGTTGTCATCAGGGACATGTCATAATACTTAAAAAATGCAGAACCCAGGCAATAAAACAGAGTCACATCAACTAGGTGCTAGGTTCAGCGATATGACACAATTCCTAATTCAAGAGGGCTCAGGGAAATAAAAAGTCACATAACCAAGGTGATAAATGTAAAGATATGTCATAATACTCCTGTGGGCAGACTCCATTTAGGAGAGTCACATTACCTTGATGTTGGACCCAGCCATATATCACAATACACAACATATCCAGGGCTCAAGCAGGGAAGAAAAATCACATCGTCTAGTTGCTGGATTGATGATATGTCACAATCACTTGTTTTTGCAGAACCCAGACAGAAAAGAAGAGTCACATCTCCTAGTTCATGGATGCAGAGATAAGCCAAAAGGCTCCTTGTGGGCAGGACCCAGGCAGGAGGCTGTCATGCCCTAGGTATTTGTCTCAGCCATACGTCACAGTACCAAATATATGCACGGCCCAGGCAAACAAGGAGAGTCATAACACCTTGGTACTAAGTTTAGTGAGATGTTACAATCCCCACTTTTGGCAGGGCCAGGACGCACACACACACAAACAAAGGCACATCACATAGGTGATTAAAAAAAAATGATATGTCATAATACCCCTGTAGGCAGGGCCCACGCAGAAGAATCTCATCACCTAGGTTTTAGACCAAGTTATTTGTCACAATACACAATTTATGCAAGACTCAGACACAAGAGGAAAGTCATGTAACCTAGGTGCTTGGCCCAGTGATACATTACAATCTCTCCTTGGGTAGAGTCCAAGCAGTAGAAAAGAGTTACATTACCTGGGTACTTCGTCCAGGAATATGTCACAATACCTCCTGAGGAAAGAGTCCAGGAAGAGGAGTCGCATCACCTAATTGAGGGGCCCAAAGATGTATTTCCCAGTGCTCCTTGTAGGTAGAGCTGAGGATAATCAAAAGAGTCACACCCAGGGGCTGAGCCCAGCTATATGTCACAACTACCCTAGGTGCAAGTCTCTGGTATGAGAGAAGAGAGTCACATCACATAGGTACTGGGCCAAGCAATATGTCACAATCCCCACTTAGGAAGGTCTCAGGAAAAGAGACGAGTCACATTATCTGGGTGATGGGCACAGGAACACATCACAATTACCCTGGACAGAAGTGTTACATCACCTGTGTGTGAGGTCCAGTGATAAGCCACTCTTCCTTTTGTGCACAGGGTCCAAACAAAAGATGAAAGTCACATCACCTAGGTGCTGGCCTTACAGAATTGTCTCAATCCCTCCTATGGTCAACGCCAATTTAAGAGACAAGAATTACATTAGCTGCTCTGCCTATGGAGCAGCCATTTTTTGTTTGTTTGTTTCTTCACTTCTCTAATAAACTTGCTTTTGTTTTACTGCATGGGCTCACCCTGACTTCTTGGGGTCTGGATTAAAAGCCCTTTTCAGTAACAGCTTTCTGGCAAACTATAAAGGGACTATACTGAGGAGAAAACTGAATGAAAGGAAATAAACTGCAGAACCAATTAGCCAACTTTGGGTAACTAGTGGGGTACATTTTACCAGGGTAAAAAATGGGATTGGGTTAGAGGCCCAACATAGGAGAGTTACAGTCTCTCCTAAGACATACTGGGTTAAAGACTTCTCTTAATAAAAAGCTTGAGGCCCAAGTTAGGAAGGCTGGAGTCCTTTCTAAGATTTAGGGGGTTGGCCGGGCATGGTGGCTCACATCTGTAATCCCAGCACTTTGGGAGACTGAGGCAGGTGGATCACCTGAGGTCAGAAGTTCAAGACCAGCCTGGTCAATATGGTGCAACACTGTCTCTACTAAAAATAATAATAATAAAAAAGTTAGCCTGGCATGGTAGCAGACATCTGTAATCCCAGCTACTCCCGAGGCTGAGGCAGGAAAATTGCTTGAACCCAGGAGACGGAGGTTCCAGTGAGCCAAGATTGTGCCATTGCACTCCAGCCTGGGCAACAGAGCAAGATGAGGCTCTGTCTCTAAATAAATAAATAAATAAATACATACATACATACATACATACATACATAAATGCGTAAATAAATAAGGTACAGCTGTCCTAAGACTTTTTGTCACCCACAGACAATTGTTGCCTTGATTTGATCCTCTTCAAGAGGTGATTAATGGTCTGCTATGGAACTTCGCCGGGTGCTTTTAAATGCAGGTTTCTGATAACTTTGGAGACTGCAACATTGGAACAGAGGAAAAATTTTCAGGACTCCCATGGAGAGCTGAAATGTTAATGAATATCAAGCAGAAAAGGAGTTTATGGCATAAACTTAACTAATAGAAAACAAAAGTGATAGTTTTTGACTTTTTTCTTAAAATGCTGCAAATCCTTTTTTTTTGTTTGTTTTTCAGAGTCAAAATATTTATAGCTATTTACAGTTTTTAACTGGGGAATGTGTATTTCTGTAAAAAAAATTGGAGCATATTTGTTTTTCTCTATCTGATTTCTCCAGAATGTAGAAACCTATTGGTATTTTTAATTTATGGAAATACAGTTATTTGCATATGTGCCATAAAGATGTTTTCTTTTGCAACAGAGCACAATTGGAGACACCGGTAATTTCACCAGACTTTGACTGGAATGGGGTGCTTTCCTTGAAGAAATCATATTGAATTTGTAGAGTCAATATAAGCCTTTTGGGAAACCTGGCCTCCGACTATGTCTACACAGTCCCTGTGCAGGGTTCCTGACCCATGGTAAGTAAGGGATGTCATTTCTTTTTTTTTTTTTTTTTTTTTTTTTTTTTTTTTTAAGACAGAGTTTCCTTCTGTCACCCAGCCTGGGGTACAATGGTGTGATTTCAACTCACTGCAACCTCTGCTTCCCAGGTTCAAGTGATCCTCCTGCCTCAGGTGCCTGAGTAACTGAGACTACAGGTGAGTGCTACCACACCCAGCTAATATTAGTATTTCATGTAAAGATGGGTTTTCACCATGTTGAGCAGGCTCATCTCAAACTCCTGACCTCAGGTGATCCACTCACCTTGGCCTCCCACAGTGCTGGGATTACAAGTGTGAGCCACCATGCCTGGCCAGGAATGTCTCTTTCTGACAGAACCAGGAGCCCAAAGTTATCTTGGGACCCCAAGAAGAGAGAAACTCTACCAACTCATAGGTATTTGATGGTAAAAACCCATGGCTGGGCTTGGCTTTTAAAAAGTCTTTTCTGATATTCCTCTAATGCAACATAGTTAAATCAAAGCCAATTTTTAAAACACATGTGAAAAATAATTATTTTTGCTGCACTTTATACAAATAATCAGGCCAACTCTAAGACTAAAGCTTTTTATGCAAGTAAATCAGTTTTACCATGATTTGTCTTTAGTAGAAATGGAAGACTGGAGAGAGAAAAAAACTATGTTTCAAGAACTATCGTACACCTGTTATTAGACACTAGTCTCATTTGTTGTTTTTGAGTATTTTCTCTGCTATTTAGACTAATTCTGCTTATTCCTGTGAACACACCAGTGATCTCTGACTTCAGCTCTAAAGAAACAAGAGAGATGGGTAATATAAAAATCCAGATCAGGGGCCAGGTGCGGTGGCTCATGCCTGTAATCCCAGCACTTTGGGAGGCCGAGGCGGGTGGATCACAAGGTCAGGAGTTCGAGACCAGCCTGGCCAACATGGTGAAACTCTGTCTCTACTAAAAATACAAAAATTAGCCGGGAGTGGTGGCACATCCCTGTAATCCCAGCTACTCGGGAGGCTAAGGCAGGAGGATCACTTGAACCTGGGAGGTGGAGTTGCAGTGAGTCGAGATTGTGCCACTGCAGTCCAGCCTGGCCAACAGAGTGAGACTCTATCTCAGTAAATAAATAAATAAATAAATAAATAAATAAATCCGGATCACTATTCTAACTGTGAACACATATTGGAATCAGGTAGTAAACCCATATCAGCTTTGTTTCAACATCTGCCCTTATTTAGTTTACTTGGGATAATTTTACTTATTTTGCTTTACTGTTGTGTATTATACTGTTATTGTGCTCTTTGTGTAGAAATGCAGGATAAGCTTGCTCAATGTTTTTCTTAAATAGAACACTTAATTTTGCAGATATCATCTTTTGTTAAGAACTCAAGAGTTATAAATGGCCCTTGTCATACTGATGCTTTCTCACCTAGCCAGGCATTGTGGTTCACGCCTGTAATCCTAGCACTTTGGGAGGCCAAGATAGGTGGATCGCCTGAGGTCAGGAGTTCAAGACCAGCTTGGTCAACATGGTGAAACCCTGTCTCTACAAAATTAGCCAGGCATGGTGGAAGGTACCTGTAATCCCAGCTTCTCAAGAGGCTGAGGCGAGAGAATCGCTTAAACCCAGGAGGCGGAAGCTGCAGTAAGCCGAGATCCCACCACTGCATTCCAGCTTAGGCAACAGAGTGAAACTGTCTCAAAGAAAAAAAAAAGAAAAGAAAAAGAAGAATCAAATCACCTAGGTGCCGGGCCCAGAGATACTTCATAGCCCCTCATTGGGCACAGCCGAAGCAGTAGAAAAATTTATATAAACTAGGTGCTGGGTACAGCAGAATGTCCCAATACCCCTTGAAAGAAGGGTGAGCCAGAGAGTAACAACACCGTTGACGGACCAAAAGAAATGTAACAATGCCTTCTGTAGGCAGAGGACAGGGTGGAGGATTATATCACCTTCATGTTGGACTCAGCAATATGTCACAATGACCCATGTGGGCAAGACACAGATAAGAGAGTTACATAACCTAAGTGTGAGGAGCCACAATATGTCAAAGTTGTCTCTATGGGCAGAACCAAGACATTGACTAAGTGCTGGGTGCAGCAAGATGTCACTACCCAGTCTGTGGGCTGAGCCCAGGCAGGAGCGTAAAAGTTCTCAAGTGTTAGGCTGAGGTATATGTCACAATCACAGCTGCAGGAAGGTCCAGAGATGAGATTAAGCATCCTAAACATGTCTTGGTTCTAGATATGAGAGGCACCACCTCCTGTATGTTGGGTCTAAGTGTATAACTCACAATCTCAACAATTTAGGGAATCCATCCATAAGAGCCTCAATCCCTCCTACAGACTGTGTCCCTTTAGTGGAGTCAAAGCCTCACAGATATGCTGGATCTTGGTCTTAGGGTCACCAACCTACCTGTGAACCGAATCCATGTATGAATCAGTTTTCCATCTTCAACTTTCTTTGGATGTAGATTCAGAACCTCAAGAGCGAGCTGTGTTCATGTGGAATGACGACAATATTTACTGCCAGCTGGGTATACATATATGAGTGTCATAATCTCACCTCTATACCATGCTCTGTTATGACACCCTTTGTATCACATATAGATATGGTATCATATGTATATGGTTATGTGTGTATATATATATACACACACACATTAAAGTCACAGTATGCTCTGAGACCTTTGTGCATCTACAGACTCATGATCCTACCTGTGGCCCCAAACCCAGGAATAAGAGTCAACATCTCTCCATTGAATACATCCAGGTAGAAAGGATCTAACTTGCCAGAATTAGAAATGAGTCACCATCCCAACTGTAGCTGGATGTTCACATATGACAGTCACAATACAAACTGTGGGCTGTGTCAATGTGTGAAATTCAGGACCTCTCCAATGGGCTCTGTCCATCTGTGAGGGTGACAGTCTTAACAGTTGGTGGTATGTGCATATAAGAAACACAGTCTCACCTGTTTAGTGTGCCCTGTAATGACACTTTCTGTACCACTCAAGGGCTTTATATAATATGTAAAAGAATAATAGTGCTTTATGACCTTAATACATAGAGAAGACCCATAATCTCTCTCATTTTCCTAAGTCTAGTTATAGGAGACAGTATCTCTTCTATTGGCTGGTTTGAGGTATAAGAGCGATTAATGAACCTGTGAGCTGGACAAAATATATGTCACAATTCTACCTGTGGGTAGGAAGTCAGCAGCAGATTCACATCACGTAGGTTTTTGGCAAAGATATGTCACAATCTTTCCTGAGGTCAGAACCAGGCAGAAGTCATATCACCTAGGTGCTCAGCGACAGATATATTACAATCCCCTCTTAAAGCAGAGTACAGGCAGCAGAGTCATTTCACCTGGGTGCTGAGCCCAGTGATATGTCAAAATGCTCTCTGTGGGCACAGCCTTGGCAGGAGAGACACATCATCTGGTGACTGGGTCCAGCAATACATTACAACATTTTCTGTGGGCAGGATGCAGGCAAAAGGAGAGAGTCACATCTCTTATGTGATGGAGGAAGAGACATCTTACAAGGCCCCTCATGGGCAGGGTCCAGGCTGGAGCCTGCCATCCTAAAGGAATGATGCCCAGCTATATATAACAATACCCAAGATATGCAGGGCCCAGGGAAAACAGAAGAGTATCATCACTTAAGTGCTGGGTTTAGTGATGTGTCAAAATCCCCCATTTTGTCAGGGCCCAAGCAGAAGAGAAGAGTCACATCACCTAGGTGATGAATGAACAGATATGTTTTAATACCTCTGTAGGCAGGGCCCAAACAAATTTGCATCGCAAAAGTGTTTGGTCCAGGCAGGAGAGGAAATTCACATCACCTAGGTGTTGAGCCCAGTGACATATCACAATCTGTTCTTGGGCAGAGACCAAGAAGTAGAGGAAAGTCACTTCCACTGGGTTCTAGGGCCAGCAAAATGTCACAGTGCCCTCTGCGGAAAGTGCTAAGGCAAAAGTATAGTCTCACACCACCTAGATGCTAGGTTCAGTGATATGCCACAATTTCACCTGTAGGACCTAGGCAGAAGGGTCAAATCACTCAGGTGCTGGGAAGAGCTGTATGATACAATCATACATGCAAGATGGTCTAAGAATGAGATTAAGGATCCCACACACGATCTGGTTCAAGGTATGAGAGTCAATACCTACTGTATGTTGTCTCTAATTACACGAGTCACCATCTCAAAGGTGAACTGGATCTGTGTATTAAGTCCTCAATCCCTCCCATGAACTGTATTCCCTTAGTGGAATCACAGGCTCACAGGTGTGCTGAATCTTGGTCTGAGTGTCATCAACCAACCCGTTGACCTGATCCATGTATGTGATTCAATTTTTCAAATTTCAGCTGCCCTTTGGGTGTGAGGTTCAGAGCCTCAAAAGTGGGCTGGGTTCATGTGGGAAAATGACAATCTTTACTGTTGTCAGGGTGCGCACAGGAGTGTCATCATCTCACCTGTGTGCTTGGCCCTTTTAGGACACTCTCTGTACTATCCTGGGGCTTTATATGGTTTGCATGAGAGCCACAATCCAGCTTGAGATTTTCTTGCTGGTATAAACCTATGATTGTATCTGTGTCCCTAAGCCCAGTTATGAGAGTCAACATCTCTCCAGTTTTCTGGGTTCAGATAGGAGAGCCCTCAGTTTCTTATGGGCTGCATTTAAAAATGTTTTCCTATCCCAAATCTGGATGGATGGTCACATATGACAGTCACAATTCCAACTGTGGACTGCATCCATGTGTGGGATTCACAATTGCAGTCTGTCCATCTGTGAGGATCACAATTTTAACAGGTGCTTGGTTGTCCATACATGCAAGTCAATCTCATCTGTGTGCTGGGCTCTGTGATGACACACTGTGTACAATCCAAAGACTTTATACCATAGGTTAGAGTGTGGTAATCCCCTCTGACTTTCATAAAAATAGGAGACCTAGAATCTTACCCATTTTCCTAAGCCTAGCTATGAGAGACAGCATATCAACTGTTGTCTGGTTTAAGATATGAGAGTCGTCATCTCCCCTACGACATGGGACATATAACCTGTGAGTAGGTAGAGAGCAGGAGAGTCACATCAACTGGGTGCTGGGCCAGAGATTTGTAGAATATTCCCTGATGGAAGGGACCAGGCAGGAGAGGAACATCACCTGGGTGCTGAGCCCAGTGATATGTCACAATGCTCCCTGTGGGCAAGGTTCAGGCAAAAGAAACACATCATCTGGTCAGTAGGCCCAGCAATATGTTACAATCTTCTCTATAAGCAGGGTGCAGGTAGAAGAGGACAGTCACATCTCACGGGTAATAGATGCATAGATATGTCACGAGGCCATCTGTGAGCAGTGCCCATGCATGTGCCTCCCATCCCCTATGTGTTGAGTCCAGTGATATGACACAATACCCGAATATGCAGGGCCCCGCAAAATAGGAATGTCACCTCAATGAGGTTCTGGGTCCAGTGAATTGCTAAAATCTCCTTTTTTTGGCAGTGCCCAGGCAGAAGAGAAGAGGCAGATAACCTAGGGGATGAATGAAAAAATATTTTATAGTACCCCTGTGGACAGAGCCCATACAGAAGAGTCATATTAACGAGGTGATGGACCCAGACATATGTCACAATACATGACATACATGACGTACAATACATACATGGGCTTGGCCCAAACATGAGAGCCACATCACCCACGTGCTGGGACTAGTGATACATCACAATCTCTCTTTGAACAGAGACTGAGCAGTGGAGGAGAGTCACATCACCTATGTGCTGCATTTAGCAATGTATCATAATACCCTCTGAGGGGAAAGCCCAGGCAGTATTGTCACATCACCTGGGTGCTAGGTCAGGGATATGTCACAATCTTCCCTGAATGTGGGGACCAGACAGGTAAGTCACATCACCTGGGTGCTCAGCCAGTGATATGTTACAATGTCCTTCTAAAAGCAGGGCACAGTTGGTATAATCACATTACCTAGTTTCTGGAAGCAGCAATATGTCACAGTGCTCCCCGGTGGGCTAGGCCCAGGCTGGAGAGACACATGACCTGGTTGTTGCACCCAGTGTTATGTCACAATCTTCCCTGAAGGCAGGGTGCAGGCAGAGGAGAGACACATCCCCTAGGTGATAGATGCAAAGAAATATCAAAAAGCCCCCTGTAGTCAGGGCCAAGGCAAAAGTCTCTTATCTCCTAGGTTTTGGACCCAGCAATATGTCACAATAACAAAATTATGCAAGGCCCAGGTAAAAGAGGAGAGTCACACCATTAAGTGCTCAGTCCAGTGATAAGTCACTATCCTTCTTTTCATCAGGACCCAGGCAGAAGAGGGGAGTCACATCACCTAGATAACTAACAACATGATATGTGATAATGCCCCTGTGGGCAGGGCCCATGCAGGAAACTCACATGACCTAGACATTGCACCCAGCCATGTCACAATAGCAACATATGTACAGCCCAGGGAGGAGAGGAGCATCACATAACCTAGGCCCAGTGATACATCACAATTTCTTATTGGGCAGAGCCCAAGCAGTAGAGAAGAGTCATATCACCTAGTTGCTTGGTCTGACAACATAAAACACTAACCCCTGAGAAGAATATCAGGCAAGAGAGTCACATCACCTAGCTGATGGGCTCAGATATGTTATAATGTCCCCAGGTGAGCAGGGCTAAGGAAGAAGAGGAAAGTCACATAAACTAGGGCCAGGGCCAAGCTATATGTCACAATCACTCCAGTGGGGAGCACCCAGGCATGAGAAGAGAATCACATCACACAGGAGCTGGGCCCAGCAATATGTAGCAATCTCCACTGTGAACAAGTCTGAAAATAAGAAGGGTCACATCAACTAGGTGATGAACTCAGAAATATGTGAAAATGATTTCTGTTGGCAAAGACCAGGCAGAAAAATTACATCATGTGTGCTGGGCTTAGTGACAAGTCATTATCCCTTCTGTGGGCATGATCCAAGCCGAAGAAAAAAGCCACATTACCTAGGTGCTGGGCCCAGAGTTATGTCACAATATCTTCTATGGAGAAAGCTGGCTGGGTGCAGTGCCTCACATGCCTGTAATCCCAGCACTTTGGGAGGTCGAGGCAGGTGGATCATGAGGTCAGGAGTTCGAGACCAGCCTGGCCAATATGGTGAAACCCCATCTCTACTAAAAATACAAAAATTAGCCAGGCATAGTGGCAGGTGCCTGTAATCCCAGCTACTCGGGAGGCTGAGTCAGGAGAATCATTTGAAAGTGGAAGGCAGAGGTTGTAGTGAACCGAGGTAGTGCCACTGCACTCCAGCCTGGGTGAAAAAGCGAGACTCCATCTCAAAAAAAAAAAAAAAAAAAAAAAAAGAAAGAAAAGAAAAAAGAAAGCCTAGGCAAGAAAGAAGAGTCATCAAATAGTTCATGGGCCCAGAGGTACATCGCAATTCCCCTTGTTAATGGGATCCAGGCAGAAGACTCACATCAACCTGCTAGTGGGATCAGCAATATGTCACAATGCTTTTTGAGTGCAGGGCCAAGGCAAAAGAGGAACATCACCTTGGTGTTGGGCCCAGTGATATGTCACAATGTTCCCCATGAACAAAACCTGGAAAGAAGAGTCACATCATCTAGGTGCTGGGGCTAGCAATCTCTTTCAATACTCCCTGTAAGCAGGAACCCAGCAGGAAAAGAGAGTCGTATCACCTGTGTGATGGGCAGAGAGATATGTCACAATACTTTCTGTAGGCAGGACCTAGGCAAGAGAGTTACATGACATGGATGTTAGACCCAACAATATGTCACAATGGCCCATGTGGGCAAGGCACAGGCAGGAGAGTCACATAACCTGGTTATGGTTCCCCTATGTTAGCTGCAGTAATATGTCACAGTGCTCCCTGTGGGGAGCGCCAAGGCAGGAGAATAAATTTACATCACCTAGATCCTGGGTTCAGCGATGTGTTACAATCCAATCTGTGGGCTGAGCCCAGGCAGGAGAGTCAAAAAACTCAGGTGCTTGACAGAGGTGTATGTTACAATCACAGCTGAGGGAAGGTCCATAAATGAGATTAACCATCCTGCACATGTTACGGTTCCAGGTATGAGAATTAACACCTCCTTTATGTTGCATCTATGTTCAGGAGTCACAATCTCAACCGTGGTCTTGATCTATGCATGAGACCTTCCATCCATCCTCTAGACTGTGTCTCCTTAGTGGACTCACAGTTTCTCAAGTCTCAGGGGTGCTGAATCTTGGTCTGAGAGTCGCCAGCTTACTTGTACAGTGGATTCAAGGATGAAAGTCAATTTTTCAACTTTTGAAACTTTTATCAGTTTTGAGATTCAGAATCTCAACAGTGGGCTGTGCTCATGTGGAAGGATGACAGTTATTACTGTCAGCTGCGTCTGCATGTGAATGTCACAATCTCACCTGTGTGCTGAGATCTGTTAGGACATAATCTGTCCTATTTGAGGGCTTTATACTGTATGCATAAGAATTGCTGGCCCAGTGCAGTGGCTCAAGCCTGTAATCGCAGTACTTTGGGAGGCTGAGGCAGGCAGATCACCTGAGTTTGTGAGTTCAAGAGCAGCCTGACCAACATGGAGAAACGCCATCTCTACTAAAAATACAAAATTAGCCAGGTGTGGTGGCACATGCCTGTAATCCCAGCTACTTAGAAGGAAGAGGCAGGAGAATCACTTAAACCCAGGATGCAGATGTTGTGGTGAACTGAGATTGCACCATTGCAGTCCAGCCTGGGCAACAAGAGCCAAACTCCATCTCAAAACAAAAAAAAAAAATAGTTACAATCTGGTCTGAGAACTTTATGCTGGTACGGACCCATGATCATACCTGTGGCCCTAAGCTCAGCTATGAGAGTCAACATGTCTCCAGTTGGCTGAGTCTAGATAAGAGATTTCTTACCTGCCTATGAGCTGCAGGAAGCTCATAGCCATTGAACCATATGTGAATATTTAGCCACATGTGAATATCTAGCCACTTCAACTCTGGCTGGATATTCACATATGACAGTCACAATTTCAACTGCGGACTGAATCCACTTATGAGATTAAGAACCTCAGCAGTGAGCTCTGTCTATGTTGGGGTGGGGGGGTTCCAATCCTAAGGGTTGCTGTGTTGTGCATATGAGAAACACAACCTCAACTGTGTGCCAGGCTCTGTGATGACACTCTCTGTACCATCCAAGAACTTTACACAATATGCAAGTGAATGCCAATTCTGCATGGTCTTTATAAAAAGAAGACCCAGAAACTTGTCTATTTGCCAAAGCCTTGCAAAGAGACACAGACTCTCTGCTACTGGCTGGTTAAATGTATTGTACCTGTGAGCTAAACCAAGGTAAATGAGACAATACCACCTGTGGATAGAGACTAATCAGTAGAGTCACATCACCTGTTTTCTTGGGCCAGGGATATGTCACAATCTTGCATAAGGCCAGAGATCAGGCAGTGGAGTCGCATCTCCTGGGTGCTGGACCCAGTAACATATTACAATGCTTTCTGTGGGTCGAGCCCAGGCAGGAGAGACATGTCACCTAGTTGCTAGGTCCAGTACTATGTCACAATCTTCTCTATGGGAAGGGTGCAGGAAGGGGAACCACATAGTCTAGGTGATGGATGAAGAGATATTTCACAAGGACTTATGTGAGCAGGGCCCAGGCAGTACTCTCCCATTCCTTAGCTGTTGAACCCAGCAGTATCTCACAGTATTCAAAATATGTGGGGCCCAGGTAAAAGAAAAATATCACATTACCTAGCTGTTGGCCCAGCAATACACCACAAATTTCTCCTTGGGCAGAACCTAAGCAGTAGAGGAGTGTCACATTCCCTAGTTTCTGGGTCCAGCAATATGTCACAGAGCATGGCCCAGGCAAAAAAGTAACATTACCTAAGTGAAGAGATGTCACAATGTCCTCTGTGGGTAGGGCTAAGAGGGAAGAAAAGTGTCACATAACCTAGGCGGTGGTGCCAGCGATATGCCACAATCACCCCAAAAGTTCTGGATGAAGTGATATGTCACAATCTTATCTGTGTACGGTTTACAGGAAGAAAAAGGGAGTCACATAATCTAGGTGATGGGCTTAGAAACATGTCAATATGACCCCTGTGGGCAGGGACCACACAGAATAATCACCTCACCTTTGTGCTAGATACACCGATAAGGCATCTTGGTTCTGTGGGCTTGATCGTATGCTAAGAAGAGGGTCACATCACCTAGGTTTTGGTCCCAGAGATATGTCACAATTTTTTCTATGGTCAAAGCCCAGGTAAGAGAGGAGAGTCACACAAAATAGTTGATGAAGTCAGAAATATGTATCAATGCCCTCTGAGAACAGGGTCCAGGCAGGAGACTCACATCACCTTGCTGCTGGGCCCGGCAATATGTCACATGTCTTCTGAAAGTACGACAAAGCCAACAGGTTAATGTCACCTCGGTGTTGGGCAAAGTAAAATGTCAACATCTCCCTTGCAGACAGAACTTAGAAAGATGAGAAGAGTCACATCAGCTAGATGCTGGACCCAGCAACAGGTAGCAATCTTCCCCTTTGAGCAGAGAGCACACAGGAAAAGACAGTCACATCACCTGAGTGATGGGTGCAGAGATGCATCACAATGTCCCATGTAGGCATGGCTGAGGCTGAAGAGTTACATCACGTGGGTGTTAAACTCAGCAGTATGTCATAGTGGCCCATGTGGGCAGAGAAAAAATAGGAGAACGACATAAGCTGGCTTTGTGGCCCAGGAATATGTCATGGTGTCCCCTGTGGGCAGTACCAGAAAAGGAGAGACTTACATCACTTGGATGTAAGGCCCAGTGATATGTCACAATGCCCCCTGTAGGCAGCATCAAGGCAGGAGTATGGAGTCACATCACCTATGTGCTGGGTTCCGCAATGTGTCACAATTGCAACTACGGACTGGGCCCAGGCAGGAGAGTCAAATTACTCAAGTACTGAGCAGAGGCATATGTCACAATCACACCTGCAGGATGGTTTAGAAATTAGATTAACAATTTCACTTATGTCCCAGTTCTAAATTTGAGAGTCAACACCTCCTGTATGTTGGGTCTAAGTACAAGAGTCACAATCTCAATGGCGCACTTGATTTGTTTGTGAGAGCCTCAATTTCTCCTGCAGACTGAAGGCTTACTGGAGCCACAGACTCACAGGTGTGTTGAATAGATGTCTGAGCGTCACCAACTCACCTTTGAACCAAATCCACATGTGAGTCAATTTTCCAACTTTTGACTGTTTTCACAAGGAAAACTTGGGACCTCAACAGTGGGCTGTGATCATGTGGAAAGGTGACAATTTTTGCTGCTGGCTGGGTGTGCATATGAGCCTCACAATCTTACCTGTGTGCTAGGCTCTGCTAAGACTCTCTCAGTACCATCTGAGAACTTTCTACAGTATTAATGAGTGTTGCAAACCACTCTGTGACCTTCATGATGGTATGGACTCGTGACTGTACCTGTGGTTCTAAGCCCAGGTATGAGAGTCAACATCTCTATAATTGGCTGGTTCCAGATAAAAGAGTTCTCATCTGCTGTGAAGCTAGGTGAAAAATGAGTCACCATCTCAAGTGCAGCCAGATGTTCAACTATGACAGTTACAATTTCAAGTGTAGACTGCATCCACATGTGAGATTCAAGACCTTACCAGTAGGCTCTGTCCATGTGTCAGGTGACAATCCTAATAGATGATGCAGTGTGCATACAAGAAATGCAATGTCACCTGTGTGCTGGGCCCTGTGATGACACTCTCTGTACCACCTGAAGGGTTTATATGATATACAAGAGAGTGGTAATCCACTATGACCTTCATACAAGGAGGAGACCAAGAATCTTACGTATTTCCCTAAGACTAGCTTTGAAAGACAGTATGTCCCCTACTTGTTGATTTGATATATGAGAGTTGTCATCTCACCTATGAGCTGAACAAATCCCACCTGTGCATAGACAGTGAGCAAGAGAGTCACATCATTTTGGTGCTAGGCCAGAGATATATCACAATCTTTTCTCATGGCAGAAACTAGGAAGAAGAGTCACGTCACCTGGGTGCTTGGCCAGGGATATGTTACATTCCTGTTCTGAAAGGAAAACACAGGCAGCAGAGTCACAGCATGTGGGTGTTGTGCCCAGTGATATGTCACAATGCTCCCTGTGAACAGGACCCAGGAAAAGAAAACACATCAACCTGTTGCTGGGCCAAATGTTATGTCACAATCGTTCCTGTTGGCAGGATGCAGGCAGCAGAAGAGAGTCACATCTCTTAGGTGATGAATGCAGAGATATGTCATGAGGCTCTCGAGAATGGTAGGGCTAACACCCTGTTTACAGGGCATAGACAGGTGCCTCCCATCTTCTAGGTGTTGGGTCTAGTCATACGTCACACTACTCAAAATATGTGGGGCCTCTGCAACATACAAGAGTCACATTAACTAGGTGCTAGGTCCAGGGATATGTCATCATGCCACATTTTGGCAGGGACCTGACAGAGAAGAAGGACACATCACCTAAACCATAAATGTAAAAATATATCATAGCCAGGCACAGTGGCTTATGCCTGTAATTCCAGCACTTTGGGAGGCTGAGGTGGGTGGATCCCTTGAGGCCAGGAGCTCAAGACCAGCCTGGCTTACATGGCAAAACCCCATCTCTACTAAAAATACAAAAAAATTAGCTGAGCATGGTGGTACACGCCTGTAATCCTAGCTATTCTGGAGGCTGAGGCACGAGAATCACTTCAATCCAGGAGGCCTGATGATTAGGTTCAAGGCCAAATAGCAAAATGTGTTTGCATTTAATCTATTTTCTCTATATATAAACATTGCAGGTCAAGAGTATGCACAGATATGAAGACTTAGTTTTCTTCTCCTCCGGACCTATCATCCTTTGTTCCCTTTCTGATCTCTGGAAGGAAGGTGGGCCAAAGGTGGCCAGCAGTTGTCTACTTGTGGTTAATTTATTCCTGCTGCCCTCTGCTCTTTCTATGGCCACTATCTTTTCCATCCTCCAAACTGAAGAGAGATGTTGTTAGGAAGAGGCCCTTCCTTCACACTGGCAGAATAAATTCGTTCAGGCCCTTTACCCACCCAACATCAGAGCTGCACTTCACCTGTGGCTCCTGAGTACCTGGAATGTGGCTGGGTCTACACTGTGATGTGCTGGAAAAGCAAAAAACAGACTTAGTAGTCCGTGTGCGGGGGCTCACGCATGTAATCCCAGCACTTTGGGAGGCCGAGGCAGGTGGATCACTTGAGGTCGGGAGTTCCAGACCAGCCTGACCAACATGGAGAAACCCCCTCTCTACTAAAAATACAAAAATTAGCCGGGCATGGTGGCAGATGCCTGTAATCCCAGCTACTCAGGAGGCTGAGGCAGGAGAATCGCTTGAACTCAGGAGGCGGAGAACGGACTTTGTGCCATTGCACTCCAGCCTGGGCAACAAAAGCGAAACTCCATCTCAAAAAAAAAAAATCAAAACAACAACAACAACAAAACCAGACTTAGTTCCAATGATATAGTTCTAACTATATACATGCTACATTAATAATTACACATTGCTCATATAGTAATATTTTGGATATATTGGGTTACTGAAATTGTTACCATCAGTTTGACCTGTTTCTTCTTTCTTTTTAAAGTTTGGCTACTAGAAAATTTAAAATTCACATTTGGCTCACATTCTATTTCAGAAGATTGCCTCCTTTTTTTTTTTTTTTTTTTGACGGAGCTTAGTTTCGCTCTTGTTGCCCAGGCTGGAGTTCAAAACTATCTCGGCTCACTGCAACTTCTGCCTCCCGGGTTCACCTGTCTCAGCCTCCCCAGTAGCTAGGTTCACCTGTCTCAGCCTCCCCAGTAGCTAGGATTACAGGCAGCCGCCACCACGCCCGGCTAATTTCTGTATTTTTAGTAGAGACGGAATTTCATCATATTGGTCAGGCTGGTCTCCAACTCCTGACCTCAGGTGATCCGCCGGCCTCGGCCTCCCAAAGTGCTGGGATTACAGGCGTGAGCCACCACACCCGGCCATGATTGCGTCCTTCTTAAAATCTCAGGCTGCCTGATCAAAAAACCAGAAGCCAGGAAGGTCAGGAAAGCTGAAATTTTAAAATAGTTGTTATTAGATTATTTTTGTTTGTGAATAACAATATAGCGTATTTTTTTCTTTCTTTCTTTTTTTTTTTTTTTGAGACAGAGTCTCACTCTGTCGCCCAGGCTGGAGTGCAGTGGCACGATCTCGGCTTACTGCAATCTCCGCCTCCCGGGTTCAAGCGATTCTCCTGCCTCAGCCTCCGGAGTAGCTGGGACTACAGACGTGAGCCACCGCGCCCGGCCGTATTATGTATTATGTATAAACGCATATGACCTTACACACAAGGTTAAATGCAAATACCTTTGGGTTGGGCCTGGCTCAGCTCAGAGAGGAAGCCCTGCCTGAAAAGGCTGGAGCTTAGGCTGTCACTCTTCATTCAGCCGAGCATCTCATCAAGTCTCCTGTCACTCAGGGCCTAAAGGGGCGGGGCCTTAAACGTTATCCAGTCAGGGACGCTGGGCTGGAAACCGTCCAATCAGACACGAAGCTGGAGCGGACAGGGCGGCTTCCGGGTTTGGCGGGTACTTTGTCTCTCGCTGTAGCCAGAGCTGCAGGTCTCGTCTTCCCTCGTCTGTCTCCTCTTCTCCTAGGGGCCCAGCCTCTGTGGCCCTGTGACCTGCAGGTATTGGGAGATCCCCAGCTAAGACGCCAGGTCTCCCTGGAAGCTTAAAAATGGTGAGAGTGCCGGGTCCGACATCCCGGGAGAGGGGAAGGGGGTGGTTGGAACCGGTGGGAAGTCGCTGTGGCGGGACTCAGGCCTCCTCGCAGTCAGCTCTACCATCTGCGCCCGTTTTCCTTGGCCAGCTCGGCCTCGGTCCCCCTCAGCCATAAGATGGCGGCTGCGCTGACAGCCGGAACCCCGGGCGTCCTGTCTCTTCCCTGCGCAGTGACTGTGCCCTGGCCTGGAGCCCTCTCTTGGCAGCTCTCCACCTGCAGCGCCGAGTCTCCCCAGGTTGTGCAGGGACCACAGGAGGGTCGTCAGGGGAGAATCCTGACTCGGGGTGCGGGGTTCATGAATGGGAAGAGCTTTGGTCTGTGGGGTTCTGAGTCTCTCTTTTCCCTTATTAAAAATATACAGAAGTTACCGCAAAAATATTAAAGAATTTAATTAAAGAGTGATTCAAAAATCCGGGCGCGGTGGCACACGCCTGTAATTCCAGCACTTTGGGAGGCCGAGGCAGGCGGATCACGAGGTCAGGAGATTGAGACCATTCTGGCCAATATGGTGAAACCCCGCCTCTACTAAAAATACAAAAATTAGCGGGCGTGGTGGCACGTGCCTGTAATCCCAGCTACTCAGGAGGCTGAGGCAGGAGAATCGCTTGAACCAGGAAGTCAGAGGTTGCAGTGAGCCGAGATGGCGCCACTGCACTCCAGCCTGGCGACAGAGCGAGACTCCGTCTCAAAAAAAAAAAAAAAAAAAAAAATGTAGAGTACCCAGCTATGGTTTGTCATTTGTCGTCCATAGCAGGGGCTTGAAGAAAAGACTTTAATAACATGCGATAAAGAAAACCAAATTCAATAATTGGTTAGGTGCAGTTACATAGTTTCTTAATTTGTAAGATCAAGGTGGACATTTCCTTGTTATGTAATCAGAGGTTAAATGGTAGTGTATAGTTGGTTAAGCCTCAATTTTGTTTCCCCCAATTTAGTAATTTATAAAAACATGCGTTTGAGGCCGGCACTGTGGCTCACGCCTGTAATCCCAGCACTTTGGGAGGCCCAGGCGGGCGGATCACTTGAGGTCGGGAGTTCGAGACCAGCCTTACCAACATGGAGAAACTCCGCCTCTACCAACAATACAAAATTAGCGAGGCGTGGTAGTGCATGCCTGTAATCCCAGCTACTCCAGCGGCTGAGGCAGGAGAATCTCTTGAACCCAGGAGGTGGAGGTTACAGTGAGCCGAGATTGTGCCATTGCACTCCAGCCTGGGCAACAAGAGTGAAACTCCATCTCAAAAAAACAAAACAAAAAAAACCATGCATTTGAGTTAAATTTGTTTAAAGTAGAAATCCAGGGACTAGAGCCACCTCAGTCTAGTTGCCTGCCACTTAATTATTTTCACAAGCCACAGGAGACTAATTTTCTGCTGACTTGTTTTTCTTTTTCTTTTTTTTTTTTTTTTTTGAGGAGTTTCTCTCTGTCACCCAGCCTGGAGTGCAGGGGCGAGATTTCTGCTCATTGCAACCTCCGCCTCCCAGGTTCAAGCTATTCTCCTGTCTCATCCTCCGGAGTAGCTGGGATTACAGGCACCCACCACCACACCTGGCTAATTATTGTATTTTTAGTATAGATGAGGTTTCATGTGGGCTAGGCTGATCTCGAACTCCTAACCTCAGGTGATCCGCCTGCCTTGGCCTCCCAAAGTGCTGGGATTACAGGCGTGAGCCGCGTCTGGCTTTTTCCGCTGAATTTTTTACATGTGGCCCAAGCAGAGTCTCAAGTTTTACCCTCCTCCCCATCCATCGTTTCTTCAGCCTAACTCTGGATTGCAAACATAGTAAATAATAAAATACTGAATTTTCAGTTTCTTCTGACATTCCCAAATGCCAGTTTTCCCTAATTCACATTATCAATTATTCGTCCTTTAGTTTACATTTTTTATACCATATTTTAATCATTTTTTGACAAAGCATCAGATGGCACTTTAAAAAGACTTGTCTTCTGTTTGTAAATACTTTGCATGGGAAGAAAGCAAAGTATAATTCCCTGACATTGTAGTGTAAAAAAAATTTTGTTCCTCTTTGCTTTTATCTTGTATAGGCACAGAGATCTTATCAGAATGTTTTTGGGTCAAAGTTTCCCTTTGGAAGCTATGAGGTGAGATGTCTTCACCCACCCTTTAGTTTTGTTCTTGGTCCTGGGCTTCAGTATTTCCTGGGGATAAACCAAGATACCCACCA
This sequence comes from Pongo pygmaeus, assembly GCF_028885625.2. NCBI lineage: Eukaryota > Metazoa > Chordata > Mammalia > Primates > Hominidae > Pongo > Pongo pygmaeus. Next base: position 22,943,666 of record NC_072393.2, read on the forward strand.
TGGCTATATCTGCTAGAGTATCTAGTGGATATCAGCTACTTGGTCTTTTTTTTTTTTTTTTTTTTTTTTCCCTTATAGCACAACCTGAGTTATGGAGTGTAGCCTATTAAGAAAGAAGGTGGCTGCCCCAGGGCTGAGAGGAGTCTCCTGTTGTATTTCTTTTTCGAAGATATTAAGATTGTCTTCACCCAACTCAGCTTCCATTTCTTAGAGACACATTGCTGTTAAGCAATCAGATGCTGGTAAAAAACACAGAAATAATTTCTGCCCCCCGGATTCTCTAAGTGGGCAGAGAAATAGTGAAATAAAAATAGTGAAACATTTGTGAAAGAAAAAATAGTGTTTTTTGGTTTTTTTGAGACAGAGTCTTGCTCTGTTGCCCAGGCTGGAGTGCAGTGACACCATCTTGGCTCACTGCAACCTATGCCACCTGGGTTCAAGGATTCTCCTGCCTCAGCCTCCCAAGTAGCTGGAATTAAAGGTGCCCACCCCAACGTTTGGCTGATTTTTGTATTTTTAGTAGATACACGGTTTTGCCATGTTGGCCAGGCTGGTCTTGAACACCTGACCTCTGGTGATCCACTCACCTCGGACTCCCAAAATGCTGGAATTACAGGCGTGAGCCACTGCGCCTGGCCAAAAACTAGTATTTCAAAAGACAAAAATTTAAAAAAAGAAAACTGAACCCAGTTAGATGGTACAAGAGCTTACAAAATAAAATGATCCTGGGCCACTCAGTGGGGCATAGTGCAGTTTCTCCTGAGAGAGTGGTTATTGAGCACTTATGAGAGCAGGATGGGGTGGGAGAATCTCTCAAGCGATTCAATGGCCTTACTTGACATATGAGTCAGACGCATCTGTTTCTTAATCAGCATTGCTACTCTCTCGGTTTGTCACCTTGAAAAGAATTGTTTTCACTTATCTTGACCTCAGATTTTTTAAGTATAAGTTGCATTTTATTAGGGCTTTAAAGGTGAGAAAATATTTACAAAGGGACCTGGGAGCACTGTCTCATGCCTGTAATCTCAGCACTTTGGGAGGCGGAGGTGGGTGGATCACCTGAACTCAGGAGTTTGAGACTAACCTGGGCAACACGGTGAAACTCCGTGAAAGCCCGCCACTATGCTGGCTAATTTTTGTATTTTTAGTAGAGATGGGTTTTCACCATGTTGTCCAGGCTGGTCTGGAACTCCTGACCTCAAGTAATCTGCCTGCCTCAGCATCTCAAAGGTCTGGGATTACAGGCATGAGCCACCACACCTAGCTCTCATTTACCTATTTCTTTTCCAGAGTGAATTTAGATTTTTTTTTTTTTTTTTGAGAGGGAGTCTCCCTCTCACCCAGGCTGGAGTGCAGTGGTGCGATCTTGGCTCACTGCAAGCTCCGCCTCCCAGGTTCACGCCATTCTCCTGCCTCGGCCTCCCGAGTAGCTGGGACTACAGGCACCCGCTACCATGCCCGGCTAATTTTTTTGTATTTTTAGTAGAGACGGGTTTCACCATGTTAGCCAGGATGGTCTCCATCTCCTGACCTCGTGATCCGCCCACCTCGGCCTCCCAAAGTGCTGGGATTACAGGCGTGAGCCACTGCGCCCGGCCAAATTTAGAAATTTTTTCAAGTGTGTTATTTTTTTATGGCCGGGTGGTTTCAAACGCAATTCCAAGGCTTAGCTTTTAGAATGCTACCAAGGAGAGGAATAGAAAAAAATCTCTGTATTTTGGCTGTAGAAAATGAATACATTTCCACAAGAAAATATGGTAGATAATTGATGAGTTACATGGATTCATAAAAGCATCAGTTTCTTTTTTTGTAGGGAAAATTTGTAATAGTGAATATATCTGTTCTATATTCTGTTATTTTGATTTCTGAGTTTAATGTTAAATTTTATGAGATTAAACTTGTTACCTCCTAGAAGTGTTCACATATTACTAATTATTTACTACGTGATTTTTAATGAAACTAATACAATAATACAGTTATTCTCTGAAAGGAATACTTTCACTTTTTTTATTGGGTATGAAATATAAGCACCTTAATTTTTTTTCCTTATTTGAGTACTATGATAATTTTGCTAGATTTTTTAAACACTTAGTTTCAAAAACCAAGTGAGTAATTCTGTCATAGAAATTAAAACTTGAGCCCAGTGACTCCAAGCTAAGGCTAATATTGAGCCTGCAAAAAAAGGTTATTAAAGGCCCAGTTAATTCTTTCTGGGGAGCCGCCCCTGCAGATGTCCCAGCCATGGAAGAAGGCTTTATCCTGAGAGAAGCTCAGAGCCCTGGAAAGCTGGGGATCCACAGGCAGATGCAGTCAAGGTTAAAATAGAAGGGGTCTCAGAAGGTCTTACTGAAGATGAAGTTGTTATTGTTCTGAGATAGTTTCTAGACTTTGTAAAATAAAAGCAAAGTTAGGTTTATGTTAAAAAAAAAATTCCAAAGGAGTATTGCAACAGGAGGAAGCACTAACAATAATATCTTTAAGGATTGCAAAGCTTAGGCAGACAGGGACTGACTTTCATAAGGAGGAGCAAACAGATTAAAAAGAAGGTGTGAGGGAAATGGCAAATTGAGGATTAAATAACTAGAGTTGAGATCTTTTGAGATGGAGTCTCACTCTGTCGCCCAGGCTGGAGTGCAATGGTGTGATTTCAGCTCACTGCAACCTCCGCTTCCTGGGTTCAAGCGATTCTCCTGCCTCAGCCTCCTGAATAGCTGGGATTACAGGCACCAGCCATCATGTCTGGCTAAATTTTTTGTATTTTTATAGAGACAGGGGTTTCACCATGTTGGCCAGGCTGGTCTTGAACTCTTGAACTTGGGTGATCCACCCACCTCGGCCTCCCAAAGTGCTGGGATTACAGGCATAAGCCACCGCGCCTAGCCAAATTCAGCTGATTTTTATATGAGAAAAAAAGAAAATGTGCAGAGTCTGTGTCCGGCTATGTGATGGGTAAAAAAAAGAGCACAATCTAAGTTATATTGGAAAGGGTGTTTCTTTCCATGAACTGTTCCTGGAGCACACAAAGGATGGAGAATTTTATTAATCACAATTATTTACCTGGATTACCTATGTGCTTCATCTTTCCCCACCTATTTTTTTTTTTTTTTTTGTCCTATACATTTATTCCATTTTACTTTTTCTGGGTTGTGTCTTTTATAATTAACTGGTCAACATAACTATGTTGTTTTGCTTGTTGTGTTAGTGGCTCTATCAAATCATTGAACTTGAGGGAGGTTATGGGAGTCCCCGATTTTTAAACAGTAGCTCAGGAGCATAGATGGGTTCATTGGGTTTGTTACTGACATCTGCAGTAAGGAGAATACTGTGGGACTGAGCCCTGAATCAGGGTCTGTGCTGAATGGCTGGTGTCAGAATTCAAATTTTAGACAATGAGTTGATGTTGGAGAATCTTGGTATTCAGCAAACTACAGATTTGGTGCCAGAAGAAAGATACCACAGAGGCCTGGCCTGGAATGAAACAGTGGGAGGCTCTGCTTTTCTGTCTGTCACAGTGCCCATTGTTTTGTGATTCTAGGTCTCCTCCCAGGGTGAGAGCGGACTGAAAACTTAAAGGAAAGAAGCTCTGATAGCAGATTCCCTTTTTCCACAGCTGTCAGCACAGGATTTCTACCCAGTCACAAACACACCCACTAGACATTGAGGTGTCTACATCACTCCCAGGGCTAGACACCACCCTCAGGAATTTCACCACAGCATTTTTATCCTAATTTTTTTTGCCAAAAACCCACAAGTGTCTACAAGTCTCCTGGCATATCCTCACCCCCAGACACTGAATCTGCAGCAGCAACCTGTTTTCTCCACCAACCTAGGGTTCTGGACCACCTGTTCGTAATCTCATCTGCCTGCATGAACCCAGAAATAAATTAGAGTAGAGTCACACCTGGGCCACTATCTGTAGCACAAACCAGTCCTATCACCTACATTGCACTCTCTCAAACTAACTCATGGATTTTTTTCCTTTTAACTTTTATTTTTTGTTCTTGAGTACACATGCAGGTTTGTTATATAGGTAAAATTGTGTCATGCGGGTTTGGTGTGCAGATTATGTTGTCACTGAGATACTAAACTTTGCACCAAACAGGTATTTTTTCTGATCTTTTTTATCCTCCCATCATCCACCATCAACTTGCCCTCAGTATCTATTGTTTTCTTTGTGTCTATGCATTCTTATCATTTAGCTCTTACTTATAAATGGTAACATGTATTTATTTATTATTATTTTTTGAGACTCTGGGATTACATATGCCTGCCACCACACCAGCTAATTTTTGTATTTTTGGAGAGACGGGGTTTCACCATGTTGGCCAGGCTGGTCTCGAACTCCTGACCTGAGGTGATCCACCCACCTCGGCCTCCCAAAGTGCTGGGATTACTGTCTCTACATTAGTTTTCTAAGAATACTGGTCTCTAGCTCCATCCACGTTGCTACAAAGGACATGATTTTGTTTCTTTTTTTTTTTTTTGTTTTATGGCCACATAGTATTCCATGATGCTTATGTACCATATTTTGTTTTTATTAAATCTTTTATTTTATTTATATTTGAAGAAAGGGTCTTACTCTTTCACCCAGGCTGAAGTGGAGTGGTGTGATCTAGGCTCAATGAAGCCTCAATCTCCTGAGCTTAAGCAATCCTCCTACCTCAGCCCCCCAAGTAGCGGGGACTACAGTCACATGCCACCACACCCACTAATTTTTTCTTTTTCTATTTTTTGTAGGCATGAGGTTTTGCCATATTGCTCAGGCTGCTGTCAAACTCCTGAGCTCTGGCAATCCACCAGCTTTGGCCTCCCAAAGTGTTGGATTAGAGGCATGAGTCACCATACCTGCCCATACCATATTTTCTTTATCCAGTCTACGATGGATAGGCATTTAGGTTGATTCCATGTCTTTGCCATTGTGAATGGTACTGCAATGAACATGCATGTGCATGTGTTATGATGGAATAATTTACATTTCTTTGGGTATATACCCAATTAAGAGGTTGCTAGGTCAAATGGTAATTTGTTTTTACTTACATGAGACATCACTACATTGCTTTTCACAATGGTTGAACTAATTCACACTCCCACCGGCAGTGTATAAGCATTCCTTTTACAACCTTACCGGCATCTGTGATTCTTTTTAACTTTCGAATAATAGCCATTCAGATTTGTGTGAGATGATGCCTCATTGTGGTTTTTGTTTGCATTTCTCTAATGATTAGTGATGAGCATTTTTTTATATCCTTGTTAACCACATGTATGTCTTTTTTTGAAAAGTATCTGTTGATGTCTTTTGCCTACTTTTTCTTTTTGTTTTTTTCCGAGATGGACTCTTGCTTTGTCGTCAGACTGGAGTGTGGTGGGATAATCTCGGCTCTCTGCAACCTCCACCTCCCAGGTTCAAGCAATTCTCCTGCCTCAGCCTCCTGAGTAGCTGGGATTACAGGTGCCCACCACCACGCCCGGCTAATTTTTGTATTTTTAGTAGAGATGGAGTTTCACCATATTGGCCAGGCTGGTCTCAAACTCATGACTTCAGCCAATCTGCCCGCCTTGGCCTCCCAAAGTGTTGGGATTATAGGCGTGAACCACGGTGCCTGGCCTAATCAATCTTGAGTTGATTTTTATATATGGTGTAAGAAAGGGGTCTAGTTTCAATCTTCTACATAGTGCTAGCTAGTTATTCCAGCAAAATTTATTAAACAAGGAATTTTTCTCAAATTCCTCTTGTCAGCTTTGTCAAAGATCAGATGGTTGTAGGTGTGCAGAATAAATTTTGGGGCTCTTTAATCTGTTGTTTTGGTCTCTGAGCCTGTTTTTGTACCAGTACCATGCTGCTTTTTTCACTATAGCCCTGTGGTTTAAAGTTTGGTAATGTAAGGCCTCCAGCTGTGTTCCTTTTGTGTAGGATTGCCTTGGCTATTTGGGCTTTTTTTTTTTGTTGTTCCATATGAATTTTAAAATGGATTATTTTGGTTCTGTTAAGAATATTTTTGGTAGTTTGATAGGATAGTATTAGATCTGTAGATTTCTTTGGGCAGTATGCCCATTTTAATGATATTGATCTTTTCTATCCGTGAGCATAAAATGATTTTCCATTTGTTTTTCATATCTGACTTATTTAAGCAATTTTTTTTGTTTTGTTTTGTTTTTTATTTTTGTCATAGAGATCTTTCACCCCTCTGGTTAGCTGTATTTCTACATAATTATTTTTCTGTGGCAGTTGTGAATGAGATTTTGTTTTTGATTTGGCTTTTAGCTCAGATATTGTTGATGTACATGGGTGCTATTGATTTTTGTACATTTATTTTGTATCCTGAAACTTTTCTGCAGTTGTTTGTCAATTTAAAGAGCTTTTCTGTCATGACTATAGTCTTTTCTAGATACAGAATCATGTTGTCTGCACACAAAGATCGTTTGACAACCTCTCTTCCCATTTGGATGCCTTTTTTTTTTCTCTCACCTGATTGCTGTGGCTAGGTCTTCCAATTCTATGTTGAATAGGAGTGATGAGAGAAGACATTCTTGTCTTGTGCCATTTTTTAAAGAGAAATGCTTCCAGCTTGTGTCCATTCCATTCAGTATGTTGGCTGTGGGTCTGTCATAGATAATTCATTATTTTGAAGTATGTACCTTCAACGCCTAATTGGTTGAGGGCTTTTAACATAAACGATGTTAAATTTTGTTGAAAGCGTTTTTTTTGTGTTTTTTTTTTTGCATCTATTGAGATAATCTTGCAGTTTTTGTCTTTATGTTTATGTAATAAATCACGTTGATTTGTTTATGATGAACCAATCTTACATCCCAGAGATAAAGCCTACTTGATTATAGTGGATTAGCTTTTTGATGTGCTGTTGGCTGTTGGATTTGATTACCCAATATTTTGCTGAGGATTTTTTGTTTTTGTTTTTGAGACAGAGGCTTGCTCTGCTGCCCAGTCTGTAGTTCAGTGGCGAATTTTTTTTGTATTTTTAGTAGAGATGGGGTTTCACCAAATTGACCAGGCTGGTCTTGAACTCCTGACCTTGTGATCTACCTGCCTCGGCCTCCCAAAGCACTGGGATTACAGGTGTGAGCCACTGTGCCCAGCCTTGCTAAGGATTTTTACATCAGTGTTTATGAAGGATATTGGCCTGAAGTTTTCTTTCTTTTTTTTTGAGACCGAGTTTCGTTCTTGTTGCCCAGGCTGGAGTACAATGGCGCAGTCTCAGCTCACCACAACCTCCGTCTCCTGGGTTCAAGCAATTCTCCTGCCTCAGCCTTTCAAGTAGCTGGGATTACAGGCATGCGCCACCACACCCGGATAATTTTGTATTTTTAGTAGAGATGGGGTTTCTCCATGTTGGTCAGGCTGGTCTCGAACTCCCGACCTCAGGTGAGCTGCCCGCCTTGGCCTCCAAAGAGCTGAGATTACAGCTCCTGGCTAGCCACTGCGCCCGGCTTACCTGAAGTTTTCTTTCTCCATTTTATCTTTGCCGGGTTTTAGTATCAGAATGATTGTGTTCTAATATAATGAGTTGGGGAAGATTTCCTTCTCATTTTTTTTGGAATACTTTTAGCAGAAATGGTACTAGCTCTTCTTTGTTCATCTTACAGATTTCAGCTGCAAATTTCTCTGGTCCTCAGAATTTTTTGGATGGTAGGCTATATATTACTAATCCAATTTTGGAGCTTGTTATTGGTCTATTAAGGGCTTCGTTTTCTTTTGTGTGGAGTCTTGGCAGGATATATCTGTGTTCAGTCTTGGCAGGATGTATTTGTCCAGGAATTTATTTATTACTATTAGATTTTCTTGTTTGTGTGCATAGAGATGTGCATAGTAGACTTCAGTAGTTACTTGTATTTTTGTGGGATCAGTAATAATGTCCCTTTGTCATTTCTAATTGTGTTTATTTGGCTCTTATTTCTTCATTAATCTAGCCAGTAGTATATCGTATCAATTTTTTTTCAAAGATTTAACTCCTGGATTTCTTGATCTTTTGTATAGTTTTACATGTCTAAGTCTCCTTCAGTTCAGAGCTGCTTTTGGTTATTTTTCGCGTTCTGCTAGCTTAGAATTGGTTTGCTCTTGCTTCTCATACTTTATTTTGTGATATTAGGTCACTAAATTAAGATCTTTCTAACATTTTGATGTGAGCATTTAGTGTTATAAATTTCCTTCTTACCACTGCCTTAGCTGTGTTGCAGCAATTCTAGTATGCTGTATCTTTATTCTCAGTTGTTTCAAACAACTTCTTGATTTCTGTCTTAATTTCATTATTTGCCCAAAAGTCATTTAAATGCAGGTTGTTTAATTTTCATATAATTGTATGTTTTCAAGTGGTTTTCTTTGTAGTTGAATTATATTTTCAACAATCTGTTGTCTCCGTGTGTGGTTGGTATAATGTAGGGATTTTTGTATTTGCTGAGTATTGTTTTATTTCTAATTGTGTGGTAAATGTTAGAGTTTGTTTCACATGGTGATTAGAATAATGTATATTATGTTGTTTTTACATAGAGTTCTGTAGATATCTATTAGGACTATTTGGTCAAGTGTCAAGTTTACGAATGTTATCTTTGTTTATTTTCTGTCTCAAGGATCTGTCTAATAGTTTCTGTGGGGTGTTGTAGTCTCCTACTGTTGTGTCAGAATTAAAGTCTCTTCATAGGTTTCTAAGAACTTGCTTTATTCATGTGTACCCATGGAATTTTTATAACACGTTTCTCTCTTCTGCTTTTTTCCCCATAAGCATTCTTTCAAGTGCACAAAGTGTGCCCAAGGCTGCCCCTTAGATGCCTAAATCCAATGTGTACTGAAATTCAGGTGTCCAGGAATTCAAGAACACATCCAGAAAACCTGGCTGTTGTAGAAAAAAATATAAATTAGAAATGAAAAGCTTTATTCTTCTATCTTGAAATAAGCACTTAGCATCTTAAAGCATTTAGATGATATGTACATTTATCTTTGTTATTTTGAAATATACATAAATTATATTAACAGCTAAGTAAACCTTTTGTCATTATTTTTTACTCAAGGTTGTCATTAGCTAGGACTTCAGATTCATTGTTTTGTTTTTGCTTTGGCAAAGTTTTTTTCCTTTCATTTTTAGTCTTTTAAAGTCAACACAGATTTGTTTATATCAAAGCTAATTTTAAAAATACGCAAAAGTGGAGCACAAAAATAGGATTAAATTTAGCCATACAGAATGATAAAGACTAAAAGATACCGAGTAGTTTTTTTTTTTTTTTTTTAACAGAAAACTGATTGTCCAAGGTAACTATCTAATATTTTCAGGCTGAAGTACTCACACTGCAAAAGAAAGCAGTTCAGTATATAAACTGAACAGTGAAGTCTTTAGCTGTACTTTGGTTTCTGTTTATTACTTCAGAACAATTAGCATAGTTATGTGTAGTGTTTGTAGGCAACCTGCATTTATATACTTTAAAAAGTATTTTCAGCCAGGCACGGTGGCTCACACCTGTAATTCCAGCACTTTGGGAGGCCGAGGTGGGCGGATCACGAGGTCAGGAGTTGGAGACCAGCCTGGCCAACATGGTGAAACCCCGTTTCTACTAAAAATACAAAAATTAGCCAGGTGTGGTGGCACACGCCTATAGTCCCAGCTACTCTGGAGGCTGAGGCAGGAGAATCGCTTGAACCCGGGAAGCGGAGGTTGCGTTGAGCCAAGACCACGCCATTGCACTCCAGCCTGGGCAAAAGAGCGAGACTCCGCCTCAAAAAAAAAAAAAAAAAAAAAAAGTATTTTCTACAATAGTATCAATATAAGGCCACAAAATTTACTTTCAATGAATCAGGCCTTTTAATATTGTTATTTATACTTTTGAAATATAAAGTATTTTAACTGAATTATGATAACAGACTTTTTTTGTTTTGTTTTGTTTTTCCAATGGAGTTTTGCTCTTGTTGCCCAGGTTAGAGTGCAATGGCATGATCTCAGCTCACCACAACCTCTGCCTCCCAGGTTCAAGCAATTCTCCTGCCTCAGCCTTTCAAGTAGCTGGGATTACAGGTACCCACCACCATGCCCAGTGAATTTTTGTATTTTTAGTAGAGATGGGATTTCACCGTGTTGGTCAGGCTGGTCTCAAACTTCCGACCTCAGGTGATCCACCCACCTTGGCCTTCCAAAGTGCTGGGATTACAGGCATGAACCATGGCGCCCAGTGATTACAGACATTTTAAAAAAATTTTACATTTATTATGACTAGTACATTAAAATTATATATACTTAGATATTTGTATCTAATGTTCAAAAAAATTACTACAAAATTGTTACAGTAGATATTAGTCTGAAATGCTTATTAATCTACCTAATAGGGATAACTCTAGGTAAGCATAATTTTAGTGTCTTGTATTTCACTAACTTGGAATGCTGCTATTACAGGACAAACACAGGTGACATGGCCATCCAAAAACCATAATAGCTCTTTAGTTAACTATGTTGCAAGCTCGAATATGTTCTACTATATGAACAGAGAGGGATTCCAATTCTTCATCAAAAAGTGCTGGTGGAAGTTGTCAGATGTATTTCAACATAGATCCCCCATTCAATGGCTAGGAGATGAGAGAGCAGCAGAGATGAAAGAGAAACTTTATGAAATTCTGCTGAAAATATGCACAATTTCTTTATAATGCTCACGTTTCTCATCCTGAGAGTAGCTGTGCACTCTGGATGCTTAGAGAGAAATTCTTTTTAGGGGAATATTTTCTGGCTATTTCGATAAATCTTAGTCTAATTTGAGTTTTTCTTCAGATGCTTTTAACTTCTTTATTTCTCTCAATAAAATCTTGCTCATTTGAAAGCTGTTTTTCTCTCAAATGCTTTGGGTGTCTGTTTTAGAAGCCTTATGCATATCCCATGGTGTTTTTGAATGAGGTGGGCTGTCACAGGGATGACTCTTGGAGTGATCTCTACCCAGACTCATACTGCAAATCCAGCAGTATTTTTTCATGTCACCATTATAAATTGGCACTGAGGCTGAAACACTTCTTCCATTCCCTTTATTGTGAAGGTGCAGTTCTACCCAGGAGGCCTGCAAGCTCTCCTCCTGCAGCTCAGGCTTCACTCTGATGTGGCACTGGAGTGCTGCTATGGCAGTTCAGGTTCACATAAGATGTGAGCTGCCAGCTGTGAGCCCTGTGCTGTGGGCTGTGCCTTGGTGGCAGATGGTAGGAGTCAAGAGAGGACACTGGTGACCAGGGGAGGGCAAGCAGGAGTGCTCTAGCCCAGTCTCAGGGAGTAGAGAGCCATTGTTTTAAAATGTAAATAGCCAAAATGACAGCATCCTAATCAACCATTTTTGTAGAAGAGTGAGAGCCTACCTTCAGCAGGCACCAGGCTTAAGTGGCAAAACTGCCTCTTGTCATGAAGATGTGATAAGGTTTATTTTGGCGTTGAATATAACCATGTAGCATACATGGAAGGCCTTTTCAATTATCAAGTGAATTTAGAATGAATTATGTATGACATAGTGGTGTAAATTTTTCTACTTATGGACTCATTTGATGAACATCTTTCTGTCTTTGCAGTCTCTTAAGCAGATTGACCATGATGCACTTCACATTCTAGTTTAATTGTGTAATAAAACAGTTTTCTTTTTGTTCTATCATTGTGTTTCTCTGGGGCTGTAGAAAGTTTTTCTTTTCGTTATATATTCCAAACACTGTCTAGAATTACCAGACTTGATATAAACACATAAGGTGCCAGCCAAGCTTTACTCTAGAAGGGACTTTCCCTCTCAGGCTTCCAGTCACCTCACAATTATGCTACACAGTATGTGCTGTCTCTTAAATATGCAGGAAGAATTGTGTATCTGCCTATTTGATATCTATAGGCCACTACAGTCACTTCTAGAGAAGCTAGACCAGATTTCTACAAACTTCACAGGGCAGCAATCAACATTTTACCTCTTTCAATGACTCTTGTATCTTCAGACCTGAAACTGACTCACAGAACATGGAGCTCAGAAACCCAATCAGAGTAACATGTGTGCACTGAGTAGACATGTAGACATGAGAATCTTCACTTTCTTGTATCTCCTCTGGCTAAAATGTCCACAAATATGCAAGTGACACCTGCTGCCACTCCACCCATCCAGAGCCTAAATCTGCAGCTCCAAATTCTGAATGTAGGTCTTAAGATTTGGAAAATAAAAAGACGTTTATCTGAGGAATACAAGTCCTTTTAGTTGTCAAACTCAGAGAGACATTAAAATGAGAGCCCAGGTTGGGTGCAGTGGCTCACACCTGTAATCCCAGCACTTTGGGAGGCTAAGGCAGGTGGATCACGAGGTCAGGAGTTCAAGACCAGCCTGGCCAACATGGTGAAACCCTGTCTGTGCTAAAAATACAAAAATTAGCTGGGCGTGGTCGTGGGCACCTGTAATCCCAGCTACTTGGGATGCTGAGGCAGAGAATTGCTTGAACCTGGGAGGCGAAGGTTGCAGTGACCCGAGATCGCGCCACTGCACTCCAGCCTGGGTGACAAAGTGAGACTCTATCTCAAAAAAAAAAAAAAAAAAAAAAGAGAGCACAATTATGTCTCCCCCCCCTTTGAGCTATGTATTCATCTCCTGAAACCATTCACAATTGCCACAAGTAGCTATCAATTTAACTAAAAATGTGACACTGAACACTATAACTTAAGCTGTAAACCTTAATGATGTATATCCAATCAAAAGTCAATGTTATTTCTATAAATAAATAAGAAAGGTAGGTATAGTTGTGGTTATGACTCTAGATACTTTGTTGCCTTGATCTCTCACTCCCAAAATCATTTGTTACTGACAAACATTTTTGTACCATCCCACTCTGTCCCTGGTTTTTTTTTTTTTTTTTTTTTTTGCCTTTACAAATCCACTTGTAACTGCTGCTAATCAAAGTGTAGATTCCGGGCAACTTGAATCTTTGCTCCCAGGTTACAATCCTCAAAGGTGGAACAAATAAACTGTCTACTTATATCCGTGTTGCCTCGGGTTTTTCTTTTTAGGCAGACATATTACTTAGGATGTGCTAGAACAGCCTCTAGGAGAACATCTCTCTTTGATTGTACTCCGCTTGCTGTAACACCCAAGAATGCAGAGCCAGTTTGATCTGACCAAGAATCTGTACATAAGAGCTGACCTCTGCCTGAGATTCACAAGACAGGGCCAGGTTTTAGATTAAGAAGGTAATGAAAACCAATAGGAGGAATTTTCTGCATTGTGAGATGTCAACATAGACATCTTAAAGCCCCCCTTTAATAGTGTGGCTCTTTGAGCTTTTCAAGTCTTGTCCAGTGACCTGCTACAGTTACATGAGAGGATCCTGGTGTAAATAGAATCTGATAGCGGAATCTGTAAGTAAAAAGAAGCATCTTAGGAGTGAGAGATCAAGGCTACAAAGTATCCACAGCCATGACTGCAACTATACCTACTCCTAAAATGTGATACTGGAGTAGAACATTTTTGTCCTACCTCTTACCCAAAAGCTAGCAAATCAGGACAGGTGATCCAGGTTCTGGAGCTTTACCAGGGCAGTTCCATTTTCTATTTAGAATCAACCTAAATCTCTTCTGTCTGGCTTACAATTGGGCTATCAGTACACGGTCACTGGGAATCCTCTCACCTAGGCGTCTTTGAGACATTTGAGGATTTCCAGAGCAGAATTGTCTGGCTGACAAGAGTGGTTAACTCTGCTTCTGTCTCAGTGTAAGAGAAATGGGTCATACCTCATTCAAGAGATGTCTTTGGTTGGTACCCAGACGACAGTTTCTTCAGATTCCTGGTACTTGGGAGGAAAAGAAGAAGTTCTGGAGATTCGAACAGATAAACTAAATGCTTCCATCTCATATGGCCATTAATATAACAGATGTAGCAGTCATGGTCCCTACCATCCATGAACTTTTAGTCCAGACCAGCAACTGGACAAACGATGAATTAAGCATCATATGGTTGACATAATAAATAGATTTGTGCAAAGAAACTTGGGGTTTATTTGGGCCATAAGTAACCCAAATAAAAAATAAACAATATTAGGCCGGGTGTGGTGGCTCACGCCTGTAATCCCAGCACTTTGGGAGGCCGAGGCGGGTGGATCACAAGGTCAGGAGTTCAAGACCAGCCTGACCAACAATGGTGAAACCCCATCTCTGCTAAAAAAATAAAAAATTAGCTGGGCGTGCTGGTGGGCACCTGTAATCCCAGCTACTTGGGAGGCTGAAGCAGGAGAATCACCTGAACCCAGGAGGCGGAGGTTGCAGTGAGCCAAGATTGAGTGATTGAGTAATTGCACTCCAGCCTGGACATCAGGGCGAGACTCTGTCTAAAAAACAAAAACAAAAAACAATATTGTTGTGACTTCTGATGTCATCACCTGACGGGATGTTTATGGACAGAAGAATTGTTATTATTTTTATTTCTTTTATTTTGCTAAGAATACATATTTATCTTCTAATAAAATTATTCTAGATATCCTTAAGATATTTGTTTAAATGGATTATTAGTATATATTATGAAATTGACAGGGCAGTAGCTTTAAAAATATTAAAGTTACATGAACTCTGGGATTTAAGTTTTTCTTAGGTAAGCTTAGGAAACAGAACTGGAAGTACCCCAGTGGCATAGAGAACAAATTCTACATAGGCTGCACTCCCTGCTCCAGTTCTGTTCAGTTCCTACTTGGGGGCTTTATTTAGTCCTGTCCCCACCCTGGAGTCTTGCCTCAGATAACTGATTTAATAAGATCAGAGTTTTGGTTGGTGAATCCTGCTGTCTTTCTAGAAGTGGTGCTCACAATTTTCTGAAATCCAAAAGCAGATAAATGGGAATAATAAAGTATGTATTTCAGGGTCTTTTTAAATTTTTTATTAAAACCAGTGCTTGCAGAGACATTCCATTTAGCAACTTGTTTTCTATTCTTACAAATCAGTAGTTGCTCCACAAATCACAAAAAATTAAATATAAACACAATAAAAATTCCTCTAAACTACATTAAATTTTTCCTTTATCCCTCTTATCTATTTTTTATAAAATGTATTTTATTCTATACATTTTATAAAAAATTAATGACAGAGAAACTATAAAAATTAAAATGCTGTGCCCTTTATCTAAATCCTGGGAATTATTAAACACTTAATACCAACTCCCAAGGTTGTTATGAGGATTAAGTCACATAATGTGTTATTCCCAGCACAGTACTCTGTAACATCCTCTTGAGCACGTAGAGCACAATGTTTAATAAACATTCCATCAGTACACTTGTACATGTTATTTAAATGCAGACTTATTCAGACATGGCTGTTTTCTATTTCCTCTGTATACTCTACAGAGCCAGCAAAGAATATGATACTTTAGGATGGAGAGTGGTTGTCTTCATTTGCCCTAGAAGTATTTGTGTTGTGACAAGAGTGCTGAGTGTAAGGGACTCTGTGCTGTGCCTGCTTTCTCTAACTAATGCTGATCATGAGCCCAGGGAGAGCAACATCAACATTGACAGGGGACTTGTTTAAAACATTCATTTTGGACCCTTTTCAAACCTGCAGCATCACATTACATAGAGTGGGCCCAAAATTACTAAGTGATTTGTAAGCTCATTAAAGCTTCAGATTAAATGCCTAGCTAAGTGGTTATAAGCCTAGACCTCTAATTAGGATTACATGGCCAATTTGCAGAAAAATCCTTACTTCAGCTTTTCCCACAGGTTTTGTTTATTGTTTTAGGTGGAATCATACTTGTTGTTTTAGTTAAGTCTCTCGTATAATTCCAAGGTGAGGCCAGAATCAACAATGAAGGGTTCAAGACATTCATGAGACTTAAGGTAGAAACCTTTGCACTAAAGGGTGGTCACAGGGCCTGTTCTGTTTGGGTTTGGGAGAGACAAGGCAGTGTGGCCCATATTACCATTACTGTAGTAGAAATTGCTGCTGTCTGTGGCGGAGGAGGGCATCTGAGGACAGAAAAGAAGAAACATATTTTTATTTTCATAGAGAAGCTCATTGTTCCTGAATCTCTACTAGTATAAAGGACAGAAATGGATGGAATGTTTCTGTAGGTCTTGGTCCTTCTGCCAGTGGGTGTGGTGGTAGCAGGTAAATGGGTGGTGCTGACACCTTTAAAGGAATATTCTCAAGATGCAGGTGTAATTTGTGCAGAAAATTTCATCTAAGCAGGAATTCCAGAGGAGAAGGAGGAAAAGAATGGCTTTTTTTTTTTTCGGCTAAACAGGTCTCATATCAAGAGCTGTGTCCACTCTGCCTTCTGAAATGCCATGCATTTTTACATGCAAACCTTTACTTCTCTACTTGTTTTTCCTCCTTAATAAGTTTGTTTTAACTACTTTTAAAAATTCTTATAATAGTCAAGGGTCTCTGAAAAATATGTTTTTTCCCATATACCAGAGCCTTCTACATCATAGCTCCTTCTATGCCACGCAGAATTTTCTTCATGAATTTATAATCTACTGTATTAAAAATGTTCCCTTTGTGGCTGGGAAGGTGTGAATACTCAAGATTCCTATTGGAGAAGAAAGGGGTTCTTAAAAAAGATGGAAAACTTGTAATGTTGAGGTTCCATCTGTGTTCTTCATTAACTATAGAGAGCAGGATTAAGAAAGTGTTTATTTAAAGAGGATGGCATTTATTACCCAGAAAGTCCTGAAAAAATATGAGGAAATACTTGCTTTCTAGGGTGCTAAAGAAAACTACTTAAAATCACTATTAAAAATTACAGAACATGGGAGATATCTGTATCTTGAACGGTATAAAACTGATGGTTCTTTATGGTTGAATTCAAACTACAATTTACTTCTGGGAGAAAATGTCACAGTGGTGATGATGTGTCCTTTTGTGCATCAGCACATCATAAAAATTTGTCCTAGTGCAAGTAATATTAATGATTCACTTGGTTAAGGAGGTCTCCTACAGATTTTTTTTACTAGAAAGCTAATTATTTTTCTTTTCATTATAAATTATTTTTATGCAGCGGATGTGCATAAACCATCACATTTTATCTGGTAGCTGCCCCTCTTTCTTAGGTTTTATTTGCATATATCTGTCTTTGGCAAGTAAAAACAGTCATTTTTTTTTTTTTTCTTACAGTCCAGCAATGTTAGGAAAAACACAGGCTCTTTTACTTAGTGGATGTTTGACAAAATATTCTTCTTGGGCCAAAAACATTGGCATTACTGGTGAACTTGTTAGAAATATAGAAACTCAAAACAAAAAAAAAAATTCAGAAACAGACTTGCTATAAGTCAGAACCAGTTCTCTACTCTCTCATTTGACCTTGAGACACATTAAAAATTCTGCCCTGGCCACTGGGTAAATGTGTATGGGGGTGTGTTTTTTAGAGTCAGAGAATACATTAGAGAATATTTCTGTGTTAAAAAAATATTTTCTTGGATAATTTTGGTCACTCCAATAAGGCAGAACCTGTTCTCTCTACTCTCTAATTACACCTTGAGTGACATTAAAAATTCTGTCCATGACCATTTGGTAAATATATGTGTGTCTGTGTTTGTGTGTTTTTCAGGGACCACTGACAATTAGGGATGTGACTGTAGAATTCTCTCTGGAGGAGTGGCAATGCCTGGACACTGTTCAGCAGAATTTATATAGGGATGTGATGTTAGAGAACTACAGAAATCTGGTCTTCCTGGGTGAGGATAACTTCAATACTGAATTCCTAATATACTCCAAAGGCTTTATTTTTGTTTTTTGTTTTTTGTGTTTTATAGAATGTTTTTTGGTAATTTGGTAATTTTTGATAATTATGCTTTGCATAAATGAGTTTCATAATCCCTGTTTTCAAGAAAATCATAAGGATTTGTCAGTGTAGAAAAAAAAATTTCTTCAAGATGTTTCACCTTGAACTGAACTTTCCACATTGCTGAGCTGATCTGTATCCCTCACTCTAGAATAGTGGTAATTCCAGAAATTTAGTGGTGTAAAATATTGTTGCCCACACCTTAAAAACTAATTGCTACCACCAATTTTTTTATTCGGTAGTACTGGGTAGTGAATTAAGAACCTACAAATATACAGTATTTTCTAAATATTTAGAAATTTCTGTCATAAATTAGTATTTTGGGATAAATGTATTAGAATATTGTATTACATCCCCTTTACTGAGCACATTACTAAGTTGGTAATTGGAGAATATGAGCAAGATGCATGTTACTTATTTTTTAAAAAACAGGTATTGCTGTCTCTAAGCCAGACCTGATCACCTGTCTGGAGCAAGGAAAAGAGCCCTGGAATATGAAGAGACATGAGATGGTAGCCAAACCCCCAGGTAGGTGAGAGTGAAAGCCAGTACAACAGATGGCACAGATGAGAGATCCAAAGGTCAAGGAGAAAGCAAGTCCTTAAAATGTCATTTCGGAAGCTGTGTTCCAAAGGATACAGTTTCTGGAAGCCTGAGTTTGTATTTTTTTTTTCTTTGCTCTCACATAGGGACATTTTCTGTCTTATGCTTTTAAATTCTCTAAAGATTCTATTTTCCTTTCAGTCATTTTCCTTCAAGTTTACAGTGAGAGCCAAAGTCCTCATGGCATATAAGAGACTGCACAGTCTGACTGCTTTTTCATTGTTTTTAGGGACATACAAATATCTGCATTATTTTCAAAAATTCTATGTTAAGCTATTTCTTAAGTTCTCTTTTTGCATTGTGTCTGACATGAATAGAGTAGTGGTTTCTGTTCCATTGAATTTTTTAATTTTTCTGCACATTTCATCCTTTTTCTTTAGTATATTTTTGAAAGATAGTTTGGAATTATAAAATATGATGTCATTCTGCTTTTTTTTCCCCTCAAGTTTGATTTGGCTATTCAGAGTTTATTGTAGTTTCATGTAATCTTTAGTCTTGTATTTTCCATTACTGTGAAAAAAACTTGCCACTGGAATTTTTATAGGGAGCTTATTGAACCTATATTTATTGAATCTATATTCTTTCAACTCATAGACATGAAACATTTTTAAATTTATTTTTGTCTTCTCTTTCTTTTCCTAGCTATCTTATATCTTTCAGTGTAAAGAGTTTTTATCTCCTTGGTCAAATTTGTTCTCAGAAATTTATTTATTTATTTATTTTTTGAGATGGAGTTTCACTCTTCTTGCCCAGACTGAAGTGCAATGGTGCAGTCTCAGCTCACTGTAAACTCCGCCTCCCGGGTTCAAGTGATTCTCATGCCTCAGCCTTTCAAGTAGCAGGGATTACAGGCACTCGCCACCATGCCTGGCTAATTTTTGTATTTTTAGTAGACATGGGGTTTCACCATGTTGGCCAGGCTGGTCTCGAACTCCTGACCTCAGATTATCCGCCCTCGTCAGCCTCCCAAAGTGTTGGGTTTACAGGCGTGAGCACCACACCCGGCCAGAAATTTATTATTTTAATGCTATCGTAAATAAGATATTTTTTTGTCTATTTTACCAGATAGTTCGTTTTAAGTGTATGGAAATATAACTTGTATTTTAATTTTATATTTTGCTAATTTATTGAGTTTATTAACTTAGACAGGTTTTAATGTGCTGCTTATGGTTTTCTATATATAAGATGTAATCTACAAACAGCAAATTTTTACTTATTTGTCTTCAGTTTCAATGGCTTTTTGAAAATTGTTTTGACTAATTATTCTGCCATATACTTCAGTGCTATGTTAAAATAGAAGCATTGACAAGGTGCACAATATAATTTTGCATTTGGTGTCTGAATTTGAAGGAGCAAACACCTCTTCAAGTTTCTATAAACTAGTTTCAGGAGGTAAAGATCTTCTTCCATTGGGCCCCCAGGGTGATGGGATTCCCTCTGGGTTTGTGATGGAGAGGGGTTGTAGCTTGGTCACAAGATTGCTGGGTCTGCACTAGGGTCCACCTTTAGTTGGCTTGTTACAAGGGGCTTGGATAGTTGTAATTCCCATATTATTTTTGGACAGATTGGATATCCTTCAAGACTTTGCTCTGTAGGGCAGACACTAGGGCAGGTTTTTGCAGTAGGGTCTGTATATAATGTACCTTAAATCGGGATGTAAATGAGTACGGCTTTTGCTGAGTACCACAGAGGATTTCTTCGGGTCACACTGTGTTGGTTTCTAGGTAAAGAGAACTGGCCATAAACTGTGGCCCAGGAAGCTGGAACTGAGATTTTGAACTGCTAAAGGCACCACATTAAAAGCCAGGGTCTGCAGGCCTGCCTGCATGGCTATAAACGGGTGTCTTCCTCCAGGCCTGTGAAAGGACAGAACCTCTCCCAGACTGTGGCTGAAAGGATTTTGAAATAATTACAGAGTAAATTCAGAATTCTCAGTGGGACCAAGTTGGGTTGGCCATTTCCTGTCCTGTAGCCAAGACCAGGGGTCCTGTAGTTTGCCACCGAAATGAGAGCCTGCTTTCTGAAGAGAACACCCCTCAATCTTTGGCTTTAGCAGAATTTCACAACTTCATCCCTGGACCTTAAAGATCTCTTAAAGGCACTTATTTTGG
Organism: Pongo pygmaeus; assembly: GCF_028885625.2. Taxonomy (NCBI): domain Eukaryota; kingdom Metazoa; phylum Chordata; class Mammalia; order Primates; family Hominidae; genus Pongo; species Pongo pygmaeus. The sequence continues at coordinate 22,964,125 of NC_072393.2, forward strand.
AGATGGGGTCTTGCTACATAACCCAGGCTGGTCTTGAAATCTTGGCCTGAAGCAATTCTCCAACCTTAATATACCATGTAGCTGTCATTACGGGTTTGAGCCATGAGGCCTGATACTCTCATAAGGTATTTTTGTCAGGGATGGCCAACAAATTTTCTTGCTGTGGAGGAATAGACAAATAGGGCACCTTTTATTTCTCTATCTTATTAATGTCACCCTTTCTATAAGTTTTTAATTTCTAATTTCTATTTCAAATGTGCCTGTAATTTTAGATTCAGACATTTAGGAGCAATAAGCTAGAATTTACATGTTATGTTTGAAGTAAATTAGATAATTAGTAGGCACTCCATATTTACTAATATAGTTACTTATAAATTTAAGTTTGCTACGGGCAAAAAGGAATTATAAGCTTTTCACCCACTTTCTCTAGCCTATATCTAAACAATAACATAATTTATTCATAAGTATTCGTTTTATATGAGACTCTAATGATATTCTGCTATATATATATTATATATACAAAATAAATATTTAATAATAAATACATATATTAAATTACATGTATATTTTAGCAATGTAAGGCTATTCCTTGCTTCTAAAGTTGGATTACAGCAGTTTCATTTTGTGAAAGAATAGCATACAATTAAAACATAAAAATTATCTCTATTTTAAATGCTTATTTATTAAATGTTTCTCATTAAAATCTTCTGTTTATGATTATTCTGCGTTTTCTCTAAAATTTTACTGCCACACAGTGCCTGTCAATGATTCAAAATACCTGCCTTCCATGAGTACACAGTTACAGTCAAATACTGTAGTTATCTAGACAATTTTTTGAAATGGTACATCAATGTTGCATACCAGATTATATGAGTAAACATTTTACTTATTATTGTTTTGCAGTTACATGTTAGTGTGTTTTTTTCAATGTAGGTTTCTTTATTTTTTTTTGAGATGGAGTCTTGCTCTATCGCCCAGGCTGAAGTGCAGTGGCATGATTTCGGCTCACTGCAACCTCCGCCTCCCAGGTTCACGCCATTCTCCTGCCTCAGCCTCTCGAGTAGCTGGGACTATAGGCGCCCGCCACCACGCCCGACTAATTTTTGGTATTTTTGGTAGAGTCAGGGTTTCACCATGTTAGCCAGGATGGTCTCAATCACCTGACCTCGTGATCCACCTGCCTCGGCCTCCCAAAGTGCTGGGATTACAGGCGTGAGCCATTGTGCCCCGCCAATGTAGGTTTCTTAACATCAGTTCATTGTGATTTTTTTGTTTTACTTACGTACTATAATTTTAGACAATTTGCAATTTTGTTTGTACACTTTAAGTCAATATGGGCTTGAATTAAGAGATAAACCATCCAGGCTGGGCGCAGTGGCTCTCACCTGTAATCCCAGCACTTTGGGAGGCTGAGGCGGGCGGATCACCTGAGGTCAGGAGTTTGAGACCAGCCTGGACAACATGGTGAAACTCCGTCTCTACTAAAAATACAAAAAATTAGCTGGGCGTGGTGGCGTGCGCCTCTAATCCCAGCTACTTGGGAGGCTGAGGTGGGAGAATCACTTGAACCCAGGAGGTGGAGGTTTCAGTGAGCCGAGATCATACCATTGCATTCTGGCTTGAGCGACAGAGCAAGACTTCATCTCGAGAGGGAAAAAAAAAAGAGATAAACCATTCATATGTCTATCATTATCAGATTATATATGTGTGTGTGTTTATAAATATCCCAAGTTTGGTTATCGCTTATGTATATATTTTTAGCTGGTTTTTAGTGGTGGTTTTGACTAAGTGAGTAGTTATGGAAATAGTCTTATTTTCACCATATGTTTAATAATGAATTTTTCTTTTGTGTGTGTGAGAGAAACACTTTTGTGATTTGAAGGTAATTTTTGAAAGGATTTATAATTGTGTATTTTTTTCTGTTTTTCTCTTAAAACCTTTATTATTGTAAAAACAGATAACATAAAACTTACCATCTTTTTCTGAGATGGAATCTTGCTCTGTTGCCCAGGCTGGAGTGCAGTGGCATAACCTCGGCTCACTGCAATCTTTGCCTCCTGGGTTCAAGCAATTCCCCTGCCTCAGCCTCCCGAGTAGCTGGGATTACAGACGTAGGCAACCATGAGCAGCTAATTTTTGTATTTTTAGTAGAGATGGGGTTTCACCACGTTGGCTAGGCTGGTCTCGAACTCCTGATCTAAAGCGATCTGCCAGCCTCGGCCTCCCAATATGCTGGGATTATAGGTATGAGCCACCATGCCTGTCCTAAAATTTACCATCTTTAATCTGTTTAAGTGTACACTTCAGGCCTAGGCATGGTGGTGGCTCACATCTATAATACCAGGATTTTGGGAGACCAAGACAGAAGGATCGCTTGAGCCCAAAATGTTGAGACCAGCCTGGGCAGCATATAAAGTCCCCCTCTCTCCACACACAAAAAATGTTTTAATAGCCAGGCATGGTGGTATGCACCTGTGGTCCTAGCTATTTGGGAGATTGAGTGAAGAGGATTACTTGAGCCTGGGAGTTTGAGGCTGCAGTGAGCCATAGTTGTGCCACTGCAATCCAGCTTGGGTGACAGAGTAAGATCCTGTTTCAAAAAAATGGTATACATTTCAGGCATGTTAAGTACATTCACATTGTTATACAAGAGACTTCCAGAAATTTTCCATCTTGTAAAACTAAAACTCAATACCCATTAAATAACAACAACCCATTTTACCTTCTCTCCAGCCCTCGACAAACACCATTTCTCTTTCTGTTTTTATGAGTGTGACTACTTAAAATATCTCATATTAGTGGAATTATATAGTATTCATTATTTTGTTACTGGCTTATTTCAGGTGACATAATCTCAGTTTATCTTCAAATGTGACAAGATTTTATGAGGCTGAATAATATTTCATTGTATTTATGTATTACATTTTTCAATGTGTTTCCAAATTAAGACATTTGGGTTGCTTCAGCCTTTTGACTTTTGTGAATACTAATACAATAAACATGACTGTTCAAATACGTCTTCCAGGTCCTGTGTTGCATGTTATAGATATAGATTCATAAATGAGATTGCTGTATTTTATGGTAATTTTATTTTTGATTATTTGAGGTACATTTATAACATTTTAAAATAATGGCTACACTCCTGATTTTCACCAACAATCGACATGGGTTTCATTTTCACTGCATCATCAACAGATTTGGTGTTTTTTTAAAAAATTATAGTGGCCATTCTAGGCCAGGCACGGTGGCTCATGCTTGTAATCCTAGCACTTTGGGAGGCCGAGGTGGGCAGATCACAAGGGCAGGAGTTTGAGACCGGACTGGCCAATATGGTGAAACCCCGTCTCTACTAAAAAAAAAAAAATACAAAAAAAAAAAAATTAGCTGGGTGTGGTGGCAGGCGCCTGTAGTCCCAGCTACTCAGGAGGCTGAAGCAGGAGAGTTGCTTGTACCCGGGAGGCGAAGGTTGCAGTGAACTGAGATCTCGCCACTGCACTCCAGCCGGGCCACAGAGGGAGACTCTATCTAAAAAAAAAAAAAAAAAAAAAAAAAAAAATTATGGTGGCCATTCCAATGAGTGTGAGGTGATTTTGTTTTCTGTGATTTTTATGCAATTCTCTACAAAATAGTTATTTTGCATTTTCTTTTAAATGCATTTTCTTATTTGTGTATATTTTTTATAAGAATTTTGTTCAATTATTTGACCATTTCTAAATCAACTTATTCAACTGTATTGTTTAAAGACTTGTTTATATATTCTGAATATTAACTCCTATCATGTGATTTGCAAATATTTTCACACATTTTTTATGAGGCATTGTCACTCTATTGAATATTTTATTTGGGTGCAAAAATTTTGAAGGATAGTGCAGTTAAATTTTTCTGTTATTTTCTTTGTTGCTGATGCATTTAATGTATCTAAAAAAATGTTGCTAAGACCAATGTCATGTTTTTCTTCTATATTTCTAAAAAATTGGTTAGTTATTTTTTATGTCTGAGTCTTTTATTTAAAATATTTTTCATATATGGTTCAAGGAAATAATCCAACTTTATCACTGTTGATATCCAGTTTTCTTTCTTTCTTTTTTTTTTTTTTGAGACGGAGTTTCGCTCTTGTTGCCCAGGCTGGAGTGCAGTGGCACAATCTCTGCTCACTGCAGCCTCCACCTCCCAGGTTCAAGTGATTCTCCTGCCTCAGCCTCTCTAGTAGCTGGGATTACAGGCATGTGCCACCACACCCTGCTAATTTTGTATTTTTAGTAGAGACGGGGTTTCTCCATATTGGTCAGGCTGGTCTCAAACTCCTGACCTCAGGTGCTCTACCTGCCTTGGCCTTCCAAAATGCTGGGATTACAGGTGTGAGCCACCACCGCACCTGGCTGGTATCCAGTTTTCAACATTACTTTTTGAAAAGGTTATCTTTTCTCTATTGTGTGCTCATGGCAACTTTGTGGAAGATCATTTGATCTTTTAAAGGGGGTTTCATTTCTTCACTCGTATTCTGTTCTTTCATCTGTTTATCTTTGTTTATCTTTGTTTCAGTACCACATCGTTTTTATTTTAGCTTCTAGTATGTTTTGAAATCAGAAAGTATAATGCCTCCTTGTTCTTTTTCGTGGGTTTCTGGCTATAGTTGTAATCAAGGTTTAAACTTTTACACAAGATTTATTGTATTGGTTGGTCTGTTGTCATGCTACTACTAAGAACATACCCAAGACTGGGTAATTTATAAAGAAAAGAGGTTTAATTGGCACACACTTCCACATGGCTGGGGAGGCTTCACAAAAATCATGGCACAAGGCAAAGGAGGAGCAAGTCATGTCTTACATGGTGGAAGGCAAGAGGGCGTTAGCAGAGGAACTCCCCTCTATAAGCCCATCAGATCTCCTGGAACTTATTCACTATCACAAGAACAGCACAGGAAAGACCCACTTTTGTGATTTAATTGGCTCACCCTGTCTCTCTCATGACACAGGGAATTATGGGAGCTACAATTCAAGATGAGATTTGGGTGGGGACACAGCCAAAGCATATTATTTCTGTTAAAAACTGTGCTATTGAGATTGTTATAATGATTATATCAGATTTGTTCACAACTGTAGGTTGTATTGACACCTTTGAAAAATTTTTGGCCCCTGAGCAAGAATATGTTGAAGAGTTTTATATATTTAGTTTTATATACTTTTGGATTTGCCAGTTTTACTTTTGCTTTTAATTCCTAGTTTTATTCAGTTGTGGTCAGAAAACACACAGTGTGTAATTTTGGTATACTTAAATGTATTTATTGTTGTTTTTAGACAGGATCTTACTCTGTCACCCAGGCTGGAGTGCAGTGGCATGATTTTGGCTCACTATCACCTCAACCTCCTGGGCTCAAGTGATCCTTTCACCTCAGCATCCCTAGTAGCTGGAACTATAGACATGCATTACCATGTCTGGCTAATTTTTTTATTATTTGTAGGAACAGGGTCTCTCTATGTTGCCCAGCCTGGTCTCAAACTTCTGGCCCCAAGAGAGCCTCTGACTTTGTTCTTCCAAAGTGTTGGGGTTATAGGCATGAGGACTTCATGCTGCCATGTAATTCTCAATGTTGGATGTAAGACCAGTGGGAGGTGTTTGGTTTGTGAGGAAAAACTCCTTGTGCATGGGTTGGCACCATCCTCTTTGTAATCAAAATTTCACATTCTATTAATTCAAAAGAGAGCTGGCTCATTAAAAGAACCTGGCTCCTTCACCTCACACTTGCTGTCTGTTACCATGTGGTATGTCCAGTTACCAGTTACTCTTGGCCTTCCACCATGATTGTAAGCTTTTTGAGACCCTCACCAGAAGCAGATGTTGGTTGGCACACACTTCTTGTACAGTCTGCCGAACTGTGAGCCAAATCTTTTTTTTTTTTAATAAATTATCTACTATCGGACTTCCTGTATATTCAAAATAATTTATACAGTCTATAATGTTTTCTAAGTTCTCTGTTTTATTATTGCTATTTTATCTGAATTTTCTATTTATTATTGAAAATGAGGTCTTGATGTCTACAACTATGTTGCTATGTATTTCCTGCTTCAATTTGTTTATATTTGCTTTATATATTTTGGAGCCCTGATATTATATATACGTATACATATAGCTAGATAAGTATTTTATTAAATACATTAATTATATTATATATCTATATAGATTTTTTTTTTTTTTTAGATGGAGTCTTGCTTTGTTGCCCAGGATCTCAGCTCAGATATTATATATCTATATAGATTTTTTTTTTTTTTTAGATGGAGTCTTGCTTTGTTGCCCAGGATCTCAGCTCAGATATTATATATCTATATAGATTTTTTTTTTTTTTTTAGATGGAGTCTTGCTTTGTTGCCCAGGATCTCAGCTCAGATATTATATATCTATATAGATTTTTTTTTTTTTTTAGATGGAGTCTTGCTTTGTTGCCCAGGATCTCAGCTCACTGCAACCTCCGTCTCCCAGGTTCAAACAATTCTTCCACCTCAGCCTCCCGAGTTGCTGGGACTACAAGGCACGTGCCACCATGCTCAGCTAATTTTTGTATTTTTAGTAGAGTCGGGGTTTCACCATGTTAACCAGGATGGTCTCGAACTCCTGACCTCGTCATCCACCTGCCTCGGCCTCCCAAAGTTCTGGGATTAAAGGCATGAGCCACCATGCCCGGCCCTATATAGATATCTATGTGTATACATATATATGTTATATATACACATATGCATATGGATAGATACCAGTTAAATTGACCCATTTTACCATTATATAATATCAATCTTTGTCTCATGCTAGTACTTAGGACATATTATGTCTACCGTAATTATGACTACCTCACCCAATTGTAGTTACTATTTGCATGGAATATAGCTTTTTTTCATTCTGTTACTTTCAGCCTATTTAACTGAATTCTAAAATGAATCTCTTGTATGCAGCATATTGTATGCTGTTTTTCTTAAGCCAATTAGGCATTTAATTTTTTAAATATAATTTATTTAATTTTTTATTTTTGAGATAGGTTCTCACTCTGTCAGCCAGGCTGGTTTGCAGTGGTTTGATCATGGCTCACAGCAGCTTCAACCTCCCAAACTCAGATGATCCTCTCATTTCAGCCTCTCAAGCAGCTGTATTACAAGTATGTGGCATCACACCCGGCTAGTTTTTTTGTATTTTTTGTAGAGACACAGTTTTGGCATGTTGCCTGCTCTGGTTTTGACCTTCTGAGATCAAGTGATCAGCCCACCTTGGCCTCCCAAAGTCCTGGGATTACATTTTTTAAAATTAAATAGTTTAATTAATTTGTATTTAAAATAATTGCTTAAAGAAATGTTTCTATTACCAGTTTTATTATTATTGTTTTATGTGCTCTTATAGATATGTTTTTTCTCATTTCCTATTTTACCACCTTAAATTTTAATTTTATAGTGACATGCCTTACTTTTCTATTTGTTTAGCATACTTTCTATAAATATTATCTTCATAATCATCTTGAAAAATGAAGATTACATAAAACATCTTAAAGTTAAAACAATATATTTTAATCTCATAACAACTTCAACTGAATACAAATACTATTCCTCTACATTTTTGTTATTAATATTACAAATTATATCTAATAACAGATTTATGCAGATTTATATTTTGTTTTTCATATTCTATAGAAGAAATTTAGGGATTTTATGCACCATCATTATAATAGTAAAGGATTCCATGTGTGTCTGTATATTTACATTTAATAGGGAGCTTTATATTTACATAGTCATATGATGCTGTGCGAATATTATTTTTCAACATAATGGACTCGTAGCATTTCTTTGTTTTTATATGCAAAGTCTCACCATGTTCCTCAGGATGTTCTTGAACTCCTGGTCCCAAGTGATGTGACTGCCTGGGCCTCCTAAAACTGTAAGATTACAGACATGAGACACTGTGCCTCGCCACCAAGTGGCATTTTTTATAGGACAGTGCTAGTCGTATGAACACTTTCACCTTTTATTTTGGAAAGTGTTTATTTTTATCTTTTTTTGAAGTAAAATAATTTCACATCAAGTATTATTGGTCAGGTATGATTTTATTACCTCAAAATTTGGGAAGTACTTAGTCTTTTTCATTTTCAAGTAAACTCTGTATTACTTTTTCTCTATAGTCTTCTTCCAACATTTTGTTCATGAATATATTGATCGACTTGATGCTGTCCAATAAGTATTACATTCTACGTTTTAAATTTGTTTTGCAATTTTATATTTTTGTATTGTATATTTTAGAACATACCATCTCATACCAGTTAATTGTGTTTTGATTTTTCAGTTTATATTATAATTGTGTATGACAATATTTAGTTCTGAACAATTTAAGACTGTGGAGCAAAATCAAATATGAATCAGCCATACATCTAGTGCCAATATAATTGTCTCTGTGTTTGTTTGCCTTTATAAATATTATCCCTGTGTTTCTTTATAACTTGTATATTTGTTGTGTAGGTTTGTTGTGAATGGTTGTTTAATCCTGTGTAGATGAGTAGCCACAAAAATTCTCCTAATTTCAACATTCTATTTATTTGTGAATCTTCCATATCCTGTTTATTCATGAATCTATATTATTTTTCTGTGAAAGAAATACTTTTGGCTTTGAAGATAATTTAAAAACTACTGGCAGGCTGTGGTGGCTCATGCCTGTAATCCCAGCACTTTGGGAGGGCAACGTGGGTGGATCACCTTAGGTCAGCAGTTTGAGACCAGCCTGGCCAAAGTGGTGAAACCCCGTCTCTACTAAAAATACAAAAAAATTAGCCGGGCATGGTGGTGGGCGCCTGTAATCCAGCTACTCAGGAAGCCGAGGCAGGAGAATCGCTTGAACCCAGGAGGTGGAGATTGCAGTGAGCCAAGATCGCGCCATTGCACTCCAGCTGGGCGATGAGTGAAACTCCATCTCGAAAAACTAAACTCATAACTAAATTTCTCTTCTAGCTACCATTGTTCATTTTTACTTGTCAAAAACACATAATAATTTATAATAAAATATTTTCAAATATTCACTTTACTTATATTGACATTGTTATGCAACATATTGCTGAAGCGTTTTTATCTTGCAAAGCTAAATCTCAATACACATTATACAACTACCAATTTTTCCAGTATTATGGCACTTTTGAAACACCACTCTGTTTTCTCTTCCTAGGGTGTAACTTCTTTATATATCTCATACAATCTCTGTCTGTTTGTGGCTGGCTCATGTCACTTTGCAAAATATCATCAAGATTTATCTGTGTAGTTGTTAGAATATTTTCTGCTTTTTGAAAACTGAGTGATGTGGTCCGGCGCGATAGCTCACGCCTGTAATCCCAGCACTTTGGGAGACCAAGGTGGGTGGATCACCTGAGGTCAGGGGTTCTAGACCAGCCTGGCCAACATGGTGAAACCCCGTTTCAACTAAAAATACAGAAATTAGCTGGGTGTGGTGGCAGGTGCCGGTAATCCCAGCTACTCGGGGGGCCAAGGCAGGAGAGTTGCTTGAACCCGGGAAGCAGAGGTTGCAGTGAGCTGAGATCATGCCATCACACTCCAGCCTGGGGGACAAGAGCAAGACTTCATCTCTTAAAAAAAAAAAGAAAACTGAGTGATGTTCCAGTATTTTTACATTTCAAATTATATCTATTAAATAATTTGGTGACAGAAATTAGCATCGTTTTTAACTATTGGCTTTCCGTAACAATGCTACAATTATTATGGGTATGTAAATAACTCTTTATATGACCATATATATGAAAGTTTATGTGCTGCATTCTGTTTGATTTGTCTAGTTTTCAGCTTGATACGGATACCAAATTGTTTTAATTCTGTAGCTTTGTAATCTGTTTTGAAATAAGGAATTATAATGCCACCAACATTGTTTCTTTTTTTTTTTTTTTTTGAAGATTGTTGGGTACTTTGTTGTCTCTTGCAATAGCACTCCTGAGTTTGCTATTGCTGTTTTTTCAAAAATGCAATGAGAAATTTGAAAAACATTGCATTAAATCTGTAGATTACATTAAACAGTATAAACATCTATACAATATTAATTATTTTAACTTTTGAACAAGAGCATGCTTGAGTGTATCATTTAATTTCTATATATTTGTGAAATTTTTAGTTTTTTTCATTGTTTCATATTCTTATTCCATTTTGTTCATAGAAAGTAATCCAGAAAATTTTAGGGTTTTTTTTTTTTTTTTTTTGAGACAATCTCACTCTGTTGCCCAGGCTAGGGTGCAGTGGCGTGATCTCGGCTAACTCCTGCCTCCCGGGTTCAAGTGATTCTCGTGCTTTAGCCTGCTGAGTATCTGGGATTATAGGCGCATGCCACCAGGCCCAGTTAATTTTTTATTTTTGGTAGAGACAGGGTTTCACCATGTTGGCCAGGCTGTTTTCAAACTCCTGACCTCAGGTGATCCACTCGCTTCGGCCTCCCAAACTGCTGGGATTACAGGCATGAGCCACTGTGCCTGGCCAAAGTTTTAGCTTTTTTTTTCATTGCTGTTTGTTTGTTTTGAGACAGAGTCCTGCTCTGTTGCCAGGCTGGAGTTTAGTGGCACGATTTCTGCTCACTGCAACCTCTGCCTCCCGGGTCCAAGTGATTCTCCTGCCTCAGCCTCCCAAGTAGCTGGGATCACAGGCATGTACCACCACACCTGGCTAATTTTGTATTTTCAGTGGAGACCACCACACCCGGCTAATTTTGTATTTTCATGTTGGCCAGGCTGGTCTTGAACTCCTGACCTCAGCTGATCCACCTGCCTCGGCCTCCCAAAGTGCTGAGATTACAGGTGTGAGCCACCATGACTGGCTCAAAATTTTAGTTTTAAAACATTTGTTAAGATTTATTTTTTGACCTAACCGGTGGTCTATCAAGAAGATTGTATGAGCTATTGCAAAGGGTGTGTTTCCTGATGTTGAGAAGTTTTCTCTATATCTGTGTTAGAAATACTTGTTTTATACTGCCTTCAAGTCCACTGTTTCCTTACTAATATTCTCTTGTTTTATTATTATCAGAGAAAGTGAGGTATTGAAATATCCTACTATAATTATATTGCTTTCTATGTGTTTCTTCAATTATGTCCATATTTACCTTACATATTTGGAACCCTAATGTGAGATACACACACACATACACACACACACACACACACAAACACACAAACATGAGTATATACAAATTTTTCATAGGTTCCCCATCAATCTATTATTGCTTAATGTCCTTCTTTGTCTTTTTGGAGTTTTGACTTCATATACATTCTATATAATATGAGTTTTTGACTTACGATGTAGCTTGTGTAATACTATTTTGACCTTTTCCGCTCTCATTTGGTTAATATTTGGATAAAATGCCTACATCAATCTTGCCACTTTCAGGCTTTTTTTATTATTAGTTCTAAACTGACTGTTGTAGAAAGGCAAGTCGGGCCTTGAGTTTTAATGTTTTTTAATGAATCCCTTTATTGAAACTATGTCTCTTGACTAGAAAGCTAATTATACCTATATGTAAGTAATTTTCTAAAAGAAAAAGACTTCTATTATTTGATTAATTATTTTATTTGATTCTTGTATCTTTGTCCCTCATTTTCTCCCTTTCTGTCTTCTGTTGTGTCTGTTTCATTTTAGTATTGATATGGTTTCACTTCTTTCTTATTTTCTTTTGGGTGTCTATACAGATATTTTCTTTGTGGTACCTTAGGGATTACATAAAACCTCTAAAAGATAAAGCAGTATATATTTAATCTAGTGAAAAATGAACTTCAGTTATATACAAAAATTTTTCCTCATTACATCTGCCCTCAACTTTGTTATTGATATTGCTGATTATATGTTGTATATTTATTAACAGATATTCACAATAATTTCTGTGCTTTTATTTTTCTAATTTTAGAGCATAATTATAAATGTTTTCTGTCCCATTATGAGAATGCTAAGGAATTCTATTTGTGTGTATGTATGTTTCCCAGGAACATATATTTTTATATGAGTATGTGTTGTTTTCTTGCATCATGTTATTTTCAGTGGAAGAAACTTTTTTCAGCATCTTTGATATATATATAGGCCATATGCAGTGCTAATATACTGTCTCAGAATTTGGTTATTTTAGGTCTTTTTTTTTAAATTTATTTGGTAGGATGTTTTTGCTGATGATTATTCTTTTCACCTGACAGCATTTTTTATTCAGGACTTTGACAATATCACACAGTTTTCTTTTGCCTGCAAAATTTTCTTTTGAAAAACTCACTGTTTAGTGTGTAACTCTGTGCTTATAAATGACACATCACTTTTGTCTTGCAGTTCTTGAGATTGTGTCTTGTCTGTGACATTTTAAGTTGTTCTTATATATGTGTTTTTTAAATAAATATCTTGTATGTGTATTTTTGTTTGTTGAACTTCTTTATTTTTATATCATTTTTTCTTTTAGAATTGGTTAGTTATTATCTTTGTATTATTTACCTCCACAATTACTGTTTTTAAAATGCTTTTAATATTTTTGCTGTTTTTCTCATTTTTCTGATTTTCAGTAGTCTGTGCTCCTTTTACTCGTTGAGTATTATTCAACTTATTTTAAATTTCTAAAATTTATACATTTTTATTTTATAATGATTGCTTTCTGAAAATTTCATGATTTGTTTGATGGGGCCATGTTGCCCTAATATTTTGTATACATTGTAATCTTTGAGACTTGGACATTTAAAAAAAAAAAAAAAAAGCTACTTGTCACAATCTTTACAATGTAGCTTTATCCTGGCATAATCTAAAACCAGTTGTCATGGCTAGACATTCTGGGAGCCTTTCAAACATGTTCTTAGAATGTGTCTGATCTGAAATGTTTTATTTTCTAGTTTAGAAAGTTTATTTGCGCTTCTTCCTAGTTATCAATCACTTGCTACACTTGTTACCTGTCTGTGGTACTGCAGGCTCTCTGCTGCTGTAACATTTACCTTTGGTCTCAGCAGTCTCAAATTGTCATTCTAAAGTATGCTATTTTTTTCAGCATTTTATTTAATGGGAGAATGAAACCAGTGTCTTGAAAGACCCCTAAAAGCCAGACATAGAAATGTATGTGCCAATATTTTTCTTGTCTTTTAAATAGAAACAAGGAGTTGGCAATTTACTTCTAAGGGCACTATGTTATACTGAGGAGAAGGAAGTACTGTGTTGGGTTAATATAACAGATTTTTCTTTTTCTTCTGTGTTGCTTTTTACATTGTGTTAACCTGGGGCACTTTACACACTTAACTCATTTATAAATTTTCCAAAAATGTGTTTTGGTCAGTATGTTTTTGTTACATTTTATATGTTTTTGAATAAATTAGAGCCTGTGGTATTTTGCTATGCCATCTTGCTTATGTAGTGTATACAGTTTTATAGGTTAGATTTGTAAAAAATATTTACCTGAGTCTAGTAAGTAATTTGTTGTTTTTATTTCTTTTAGTTATGTGTTCTCATATTGCTGAAGACTTTTGCCCAGAGCGAGACATAAAAGACTTTCTCCAAAATGTCATACTGAGGAGATATGATAAATGTGAACATGAGAATTTACAATTAAGAAAGGGCTGTAAAAGTGTGGATGAGTGTAAGGTGTGCAAAGGAGGTTATAATGGACTTAACCAATGTCTGATAACTACCCAGAGCAAAATATATCAGTGTGATAAATATGTAAAAGTCTTCTATAAATTTTCAAATTCAGATAGACATAAGATAAGACATACTGAAAAGAAAACTTGCAAATGTAAAGAATGTGGCAAATCATTTTGCATGCTTTCCCAACTAACTCGACATAAGAGAATTCATATTAGAGAGAATTCCCACAAATGTGAAGAATGTGGCAAAGCCTTTAACCAGTCCTCAGCTCTTACTCGACATAAGATAACTCATACTGGAGAGAAACCCTACAAATGTGAAGAGTGTGGAAAAGCTTTTAACCGGTCTTCACACCTTACTCAACATAAGATAATTCATACTAGAGAGAAACCCTACAAATGTGAAGAGTGTGGCAAAGCCTTTAACCGGTCTTCACACATTACTCAACATAAGAGAATTCATAATAGAGAGAAGCCCTTCAAATGTGATGAATGTTGCAAAGCCTTTAAGTGGTCCTCAGCTCTTACTACCCTTACTCAACATAAGAGAATTCATACTGGAGAGAAACCCTACAAATGTGAAGAGTGTGGCAAAGCCTTTAACCAGTCCTCAGCCCTTACTCGACATAAGATGATTCATACTGGAGAAAAACCCTACAAATGTGAAGAGTGTGGCAAAGCTTTTAACCGGTCTTCACACCTTACTCAACATAAGATAATTCATACTAGAGAGAAACCCTACAAATGTGAAGAGTGTGGAAAAGCCTTTAACCGGTCTTCACACCTTACTAAACATAAGAGAATTCATACTAGAGAGAAGGCCTACAAATGTGATGAATATTGCAAAGCCTTTAACTGGTCCTCAGCTCTTACTACCCTCACTCAACATGAGATAATTCTTACTGGAGAGAAACCCTACAAATGTGAAGAGTGTGGGAAAGCCTTTAACCGGTCTTCATACCTTACTCGACATAAGATAATTCATACTGGAGAGAAACCCTACAAATGTGAAGAGTGTGGGAAAGCCTTTAACCAGTCTTCACACCTTACTCAACATAAGATAATTCATACTGGGGAGAAGCCCTACAAATGTGAAGAATGTGGCAAAGCCTTTAACCGGTCTTCACACCTTACTCAACATAAGGTAATTCATACTGGAGAGAAACCCTACAAATGTGAAGAATGTGGCAAACCTTTTAATCGTTTCTCATACCTTACCGTACATAAGAGAATTCATGCTGGAGAGAACTCCAACAAATAGTGAAGAATGTGGCAAAGCTTGTAACCATTCCTCAAACCTTACTAAACATAATTCATAATGGAGAAAAACCCCACAAATGTGAAGAATGTGTCAAAGCTTTTGACTGTTCCTCTTATGTTTAGTAAAACATAAGAGGATTCATAATAGAGAAACCCTACAAATGTGAAGAATGTGGCAAACCTTTTAATCGTTTCTCATACCTTACCGTACATAAGAGAATTCATGCTGGAGAGAACTCCAACAAATAATGAAGAATGTGGCAAAGCTTGTAACCATTCCTCAAACCTTACTAAACATAATTCATAATGGAGAAAAACCCTACAAATGTGAAGAATGTGTCAAAGCTTTTGACTGTTCCTCTTATGTTTAGTAAAACATAAGAGGATTCATAATAGAGAAACCCTACAAATGTGAAGAATGTGGCCTGGCTTTTAACAAATCCTCAACATTTACTAAGCACAAAATAATTCATGCTGGAGAGAAACCCTTGAAATGCCTAGCCTCTACCCAGTTCTCAACTCTTACTAAACATGAGAACTCATGTGGAAGACAAAGCCTACAAATGTGAAGAATGTGAGAAGGCCTTTAAAAGTTCTCAACCCTTATTACACATAATTTATACTGGACAGAAATCCTAGTGTGAAGAATGTCACAAAGCCCTTAACAAGTCCTCAATTCTTAACAGATATAAGATGTTTCATACTGGAGTGAAACTCTACAATCCTGATTGATGTCACAGTGCTTTTAACAATACCTCAAACTTTTCTAAACATAAAAAAAAAAATTATACTGGTGCAAAACTCTAGAAATACAAAGAACATGAAAAACTTTTAAATGGTTTTCACACTTGATTGCAGGTAAAATAATTTATACCGGAGAAACTCCAAGTGTGAAGAATATAACTTTTAACCAGTGTTCACAACTTATTGTCCAGGAAAGCATTTATAGTTGAGAAATGGTGTACAAATATAAAGAATGTGGAGAAGTCATTCATATTTGCTCACATATTACACATCAGAGAGTTCATACTTAATAAAAGTATTATAAATACAATTACTATCAAATGATCTTTCAGAAATATAAGGCTTTAAAGTGAAGAAGAGTTTATTCTGAAGACAAACATTACAAATATAAAGGGGGTTGTAGTGCTTTTACTTGTATCACAGATTTTATTGTACACATTTTATACTAGAGAATAACCCTGAAGCAGTTGCTAAAATTTTGTTCAGCATTAGGAAATTTATGTTGGAGAAGAATTCAGCAAATGTAATGAATTTGGAAAAACATTTTTTCCATAACTATAGCTTAGAAAATGCAAGAGCTTATACTAAAATATACTTTTGCAGATGCAATAAATATGAAGAAATATTTCATTCAAATTGAGTTTATATAATTATCAGAGAATTAACAGTAGAAATAGCTAAGGCACTGACACTTCAGACATTACACTAAATCAGATTGCTGAGTATAGAAAATCCAAAACTACAGTTGGTGAGTAAATTAATTTTATATAACTAAAATGAGTAGACATTTCTTTGAGAAGTCATAATTCAAGTATACTTTTTTGATAAAATTATAAAACTTTTTAAAAGTAAATAATGATGTAAGTCAACTCTCAAATTACTTCATGCTGTTTCTTCATTTCTATTGTATTCACCTGTGAAAGCATGTGATCAACTATTGCTGCATCAGAGATATGAGAGATACTTTATTAGATGGGAATTATATACGACCTCTTCTATAAAATAGTAAGGACATTGAAATATAAGATGCATAAGAGTCTAAGTGAAGAGGCTCTTTGTGGTTAACTTAGTGATGTATGAAGTAGTTGCTCATGTTATGAGAGAAAAACATTTTTAATTTTAGTTAAATGTAAGTTAAAATTAATTAAAATAGTACCATATAATGTTACTGATTATACTTTTATTTAATAAAATGCAGTACATTTAAAAATTTTTAGATTATGTGTGGACTTAATTTATAATTAAATATTTTCTTTTACCACGTTAAGACTGTTGTACATTCAGGCTGGGCACAGTAGCTCACGCCTGTAATCCCAACACTTTGGGAGGCTGAGGCGGGCGGATCAATGGAGGCCAGGAGTTTGAAAGCAGCCTGGCCAACATGGTGAAACCCTGTCTCTACTAAAAATACAAAAAATTAGCCGGGCATGGTGGTGGGTGCCTGTAATCCCAGCTATTTGGGAGATTAAGGCAAGAGAATCACATGTACCCAGGAGGCAGAGGTTGCAGTGAGCCAAGATCACGACATTGCACTCCAGCCTGGGCAACAATAGCAAGACTTCGTCTCAAAAAAAAAAAAAAAAGACTTGTGCATTCAGTGGAGCATTATTATTCCACTAACTTTAACATACCCCACCTTACTCAAGGGTGTAGGTAAAATATGGTAACAATATACTATTTGGCAACATAGTGGAATAACACCTCTAGTAATCTCTTCTGCCAATGGCTTCAAATTGCAAATAAGTTAAAAATATTTTTCCCATAGGTTACATTTTTATCCTTTTTTTCTTAAATTTATTCTTTTTAATTTTGTGGTTACACAGTATGTGTATATATTTATGCCATATATGGCATATTTTTGTACAGGCATACAATATATAATAATTACATCAGGATAAATGAGGCATCCATCACCTCTAGTATTTATCCTTTTTATTACAAACAATTTGATTAGTAAAATAAAAATACTGTTATTTTAAAATATTAAAAGTATTTTAAAATTTACAATTGTTCTGACTACAGGGTCATTTTTATGGTCATAATAAAATTTATATAGAAGTATAAATAAAATTGATACATTTCCAAGTCCTGAATAAATATTTAAAGAATTTATTACATATTTTTCTTTGAACATGTTTTATCTCTGCCTGCAAACACATATAGGCTTTTAGTTTTGATTTACATAGAGTTAAATGTATACATATATTACTCTAAAGATAAACCTTAGGTGTAAGAAAATTATGAAGTAAGTGTGTATGAGTATGAGTTTGTACCCATTTTCAGAAGGAGAAAGCAATATTGGAACAAAACAAATTATTTTAATAAGGTGACTTATTAGAAAACTAAAAACCTCGAAAATGTTGAAAGCAAATCTATACTCTGTGCATTGTATTGAATTCATTACTGTAAAATGTTAGGGCTTATAGTTCAGAATCTCCCTATGCACATTCTCTGTTTTTACTTGTCTGGTACTCATGCTAGACCCATAATTTTCTTGTTTTGTATTTTATGAAGTACTCATTATGTGAGCTGGTCAGGGATTATAAGAATGATTTTTATGAAATTTAAGAGTGCACACAAAGTAATTTTTAGATGTAATAACAAAATTAGTTATATTTTTATATGTTTTTATATAACTATAATAGTTATATTGTTATATTTTAACGTTTGATTTTTGTTTTTTATTGGAGAAACCTGTATAAGCCTTATTTTCTTTATTGTTTCTTTCACTTTTTGTAATTGACATAAGTAAATCTATTGAGTGAGCTAATTTGCTTTGGTAAGTACTAGGGAGACTTCATAAGTCATGAGGATGTTTTTACATATAAATGTAGCAAACAAATATGACAGTTCTTCTGAGTAAAACATGCTTTATAATAAGTCATAAATATTTTTGTTGGAGTTAGTTCGTAACTTCAAGTTAGAGATGGAAAATAGCAATGGTGAAGAAATAACATTGATTCATCATGTGGAGAAGACATTTTCAGGCTGCAAAGCTGACTTGCTGAATTTAAACACAAATTCTGCTGCTTTTATTTTCTAATCTTCAGTTTTGTCTTATGTGTATTCCAACTATATATGCATCACAGCGTTTCTTCGTTTACTGTGTTATGACTACAGTTTTCTCATTGTTGTCTTCATGCCATGTCATTTTACATGGTAGTTTGTAGATTCTCATGAGAAAGTTAGTATTTTTAATGCATTGAAAAATTGGTTTTAACTGAAGAATTTGCTTATCAATAAAACTTTCAGATTAGTTAATTAAGAGAATAGACATACACTGTTAACAAGTGAAAAGATTACATCAGTTAGCTTTTTCTTTGTAAAAAAAAAAAGTTTTATTCTTGCAAAAAGCATGGCAAATATAAAATTTGTAAAAAAAATTATTTCAGAAATTAGATTCTAAATAGAGTTAATGGTAAATGAACAATTTTAAATTTAATTTCCTATGATATATTTATAGCACAACTTATGTTTCTATGCAGAATCTTTTTTTTTTTTCTTTTTTTGAGACGGAGTTTCGCTGTCTCTCCCAGGCTGGAGTGAAGTGGCCCAATCTCGGCTCACTGTGACCTCCATCCCCCAGATTCCAGCGATTCTCCTACCTCAGCTTCCCAAATAGCTGGGATTACACCACGCCCAGCTAATTTTTGTATTTTTAGTAGATATGGGGTTTCACCATGTTGGCCAGTTTAGTCTCAAACTCCTGACCTCAGGTGATCCACCCACCTCGGCCTCCCAAAGTGCTGGGATTGTAGGTGTGAGCCACTGCGCCTGGCAGAATCTTATATTTTTAAGTGTGAATGTTGAATGTGGCAAAACAATACAATGACCTGCGGATCTGAAATTTGGAATAATATTTATTTTACATCTTGATAAAACAATTTGGAGAAATTCTACTTTTTTTTTTTTTTTTTTTTTTTTTTTTTTGAGATGGAGCCTCGTTCCGCCACCCAGGCTGGAGTGCACTGGCATGATATCAACTCACTGCTACCTCCGCCTCCCAGGTTCAAGCGATTCTCCTGCCTCAGCCTCCTGAGTAGTTAGGATTACAGGTGCACACCACCATGCCCAGCTAACTTTTGTATTTTTAGTAGAGACGGGGTTTCACCATGTTGGTCAGGCTGGTCTCAAACTCCTGACCTTGAGATCTGCTTCAGCCTCCCAAAGTACTGGGATTACAGGCATGAGCCACCGCGCTTGGCCCATATTCTTTTATGTGATTTTTTTTTAGTAGGTACAGTTTAGTCTACAGATTTTTACTCACCTAACTGTAGCCAACTCCTTGATCATTGGTAAGTGACTGATTAGTATTCCAAACTATTGACTGGATGCAGTGGCTCATATGAATCTGTAATAGCACTTTGGGAGGCCAAGGCAGTTGGATTGCCTGAGGCCAGGAGTTCAAGACTAGCCTGGCCAACATGGTGAAACCCTGTCTCTACTAAAAATACAAAAATTAGCTGGGCGTGGTGGTGGGCGCCTGTAATCCCAGCTACTCAGGAGGCTGAGGCAGGAGAATCACTTGCACCTGGGAGGTAGAGATTGCAGTGAGCCAAGATCGTGCCACTGCACTCCAGCCTGGGCAACAAGGGTGAAACTCCATCTCAAAAAAAATAAGTAAATACAATTAAAAAAAAAAAAAGTAATTCCAAACTATTTTAGTCACTGTAAAAACTTAATATTCTTTAATTATTAAATAGGAAAAAGTATTCTGATATTAGTGTTTCTGAAACTTTCAGAAAGTGTAAACCAGTCAAAAAATGATCAGGTATATGCAGACCATAAGTTTTCTATTTAATTATAGGCTCATTCTAGCTTTTAATATAAAAATTTGATAAAAGGTAAAATTAGTGGTTCTTTCAAATAATAAGAGAAATATCATTGTTAGTAGCCATTTACCAATGTATTTTTGTTAGGCTTAGTAATGAGTACTTTAAACCAAAAATCCAGTTCTACATACTATCTAAAGGTATAAATAGTGATTTTTAAATTCCTTTTAGATTCTACTAAAGTAGAAAATTCAAAGCCAAAATGTTACGTTCGAAATGGAAAAAAAGCATTAGGTGAGAGGGTGTTGGGCATAATGATTAAGATTGATACTTAGTACGAGGTGGTTCCTGTTTGCATCCTAGTTCTGCCACTTATGAGTTGTATGACCTGAATACAGTTTGTTAACCTCCCTGTGCTTAACCCTTAAGCTGTATAGTGAGGATAATAATGCTTAAATCTTAGGGTATTAGTAAAATTAAAGCAATTAATACTGATAAAGCTACCAGAAGAGTTCCCAGCACATCGTGAGTGTACAGGAAATTTATTAGCTCTTGTTGATTCTGTTAGCTCATGATCAATGTTGAGCCTAAAAAGAACGTGGCCGAATCAGTGGTTTGTAACCCATGTTTATTCTAATCAGTCAGTCCAGGGCTATAATTGTAGTTGGATGTTTTTAATACTATCTTTGGCAAATTCCCATATTTTCACATACAGCATAGTTACAAATATCTGTGGAAAGATTTCTTGTTGAGTACTGCTCCTTAGCACTCCAGTAACACTAGATAAATAAGCACTTAAATGCCTAGTGTTTGTCAGTGTTAAAATTAAAGAGGCAAATTGTTTCTTCATCTGCTTGTTTAATAAATTTCTTATTGCCAAGTATTTATGTTCATTTGTTAAATGAAGTTTACAAATATGTATTCAAATATTTTTTCTCTAACAAGTGAAGGAAATCATCTACTTAGACATTTAGAGAAAACTTTAAACAGTTGCTTTAGAGTCTGTTTCTTAAAGTATTACATTATGTTGAACATTCAAATCAAGATATTTTATTTCTGAATTTTGGGTTCAGACTATTCATAATATTAAAAGTTTACCTACCTACATTACTAAATGAGAAAGGCATTTGAAATATATATATATATATATAAAATATAAATATATATATATATATTTCTTTATCTTATACTTCCAGGAAACATATATGTTTTAATTTATATATATGTGTTTATATATATATATATGTATATGTTTTAATTTATGTATGTTTCCTGGAATTTTAAGATGAAGAAACACTTCTTCTCTGACCCAATTTCTTAACGTTTATCTCTTTAAAAAAAAAAAAAATGTACTCGCTGGGTGTAGTGGCTTACGCCTGTAATCCCAGCACTTTGGGAGGCCCAGATGGGCAGATCACCTGAGGTCAGGAGTTCGAGAGCAGTCTGGTCAACGTGGTGAAACCCTGTGTCTGCTAAAAATACAAAAATTAGGCCAGGCCCAGTGGCTCATGCCTGTAATCCCAGCACTTTGGGAGGCCGAGGTGGGTGGATCACCCGAGGTCAGGAGTTCGAGACCAGCCTGGCCAACATGGTGAAATCCCATCTCTACCAAAAATCCAAAAATTAGCTGGGCGTGGTGGTGGGCACCTGTAGTGCCAGCTACTCAGGAGGCTGAGCAGGAGATTCGCTTGAATCCAGGAGGCGGAGGTTGCAGTGAGCCAGTTTGCACTACTGCACTCCAGCCTGGGCAACAAGAGCGAAACTCCTTCTCAAAAATAAATAAATAAGTACAAAAATTAGCCAGGCGTGGTGGCGCATGCCTGTAGTCCCAGCTACTCGGGAGGCTGAGGAGGGAGAATTGCTTCAACTTGGGAGATGGAGGTTGCAGTGAGCTGAGATCGCACCACTGCACTCCAGCCTGGGCGACAGAGTGAGACTCCTCTCAAAAAAAAAAAAAAAAAGTATTTTTATTGGAAAATCAGACTTTTATACATTACAGGGTACAAAGTGATGTTTTGATATATGTATATAAAATAAGTAAAGTTACATAATGTATCAATAACATTTTTGTGGTGAGACATTTGAAATGTACTCCTATTTTGAAATAATGCATTATTGTTTACTATAGTTATGCTGCTGTGCAATAGATCTCAAACCCTATTTGCCTCTGTCTATTTGAAACGTTATACCCTTTAACAACTCCCTATTTCCCTCTCAGACCCCTGCCTTCTAGTCACCATTATTCACTTTCTACTTTTTTGAGTTAAACTTTATTAGATTCTACATATAAATGAGATCATGCAGTGTTCGTCTTTCTGTGTCAGACTTATTCCATCTAGCATAGTGTCTTCCAAATTTATCCATATTGTTTCAAATGATTGGATTTACCTTCTTTTAAGGCTGAATTGTATTCCATTTACCACATTTTAAAAAAATTAAATATATGTTTGTTGATAAACTTGTGTGTTATGTAAAAATATTTGTGTTAAAGCACATATTAATGTAATTCAGCATATAAATATCTTATTAATAGCTAATTTGTACTGAGCACTAACCATAACATTATGTGTTAATGAATTTTAATTCTCACAGTAACTTAACATTTAAACACTCATTTTTAATAAAAATCAAAAATTGAATCATTTATATTGTTATAAGATTGTTTGAATGTATAGAATTGTACATGAAGAAATAATTTAAGCAAAAAAGATAGTAATATTTGCAATAAATAAAACTGGAAAGTAATTAATTATTTGCAGATGATATCTTTGTTTACTTAGATAACAAAATAAACTACAAGACTCTTTTAAAAGTCTATTCAGGTGGGTAGGCAAAATTCTAAGGTGATCCCAAGGATTCCCAGTCTGTTGCACATCTGCTGTGCATTCCTTTTCTCTTGAGTGTAAAAAAGGTGTGACTATGGTGAGAAATCACTCATGAAATTAGGTTACTAATATGTTGACTTGGTGTTCATCCAAAGGGAGATTATCTCAATTTGGCTAAACTGAATTAGAGGTGCTTTTAAGAGGAAGAGATACATCATAGTAAAACACTGCTGCTTGCCTGGAAGTAAGTGACTTCTAGGTGGGCCATGCTGTAAGCTGCTTTTGGTGGTCACATGGCAGGAAATGTTTGTATATTGTCATCATTTCTGCTTCCCACATGTTGCTTTCCACAGGAAGACAGAAGAATTCCATGACAAGAAAATAAAAGGGGGGGGTCTCATTCATGCAAGAAATAATCACTTCTCATTTGAGATAGCATCAAAGGTGACAAAAAAAATCACAACATGACCACATCAATGAGAGGAAAAAGATAACATGATCGAAAGTGCCCACTGGCATTATGGAGAAACATTTTGTAAGCCATAGTGAATGATCAGCCTCTGGGATACCGGTAGTCTACTAAGAAAGTTAAACTCATTCTAATAAATCAGCATGTCTGCACCATTCTGGTTGGCCCAGTTTTACACTATCCATTTCAGAAATACCATGGAGACCAGTGGGTACCCTCCTAAAATTGAAATTATAATTAGAAAGCATACCTAATTATTTGTTTTCATAATTGAAAAGCCTTGAAAACAATGAATTTATTAATAAGGAACTGCTAATTTTAGAAGATCCTACTATTCTGTAATACATTGAACTTTAAACACCTTAATATGAATATTTCTTGAATGTATAAACAGTTATGTAGATAATTTCTCTTAGATTAACATGATTAAAGGTAACAGAAAACATTTGAAATGGAATAAATTTAAAGCCACATATTTACAATGTCTTGGCGTAATTGCCATGCCTTTTAAAATGGCCAGAAAAATAAATAAATAAAAAACAATAAAACGGCCAGTTATTACCAAGAAGCAAAGACAAGATTTTAGCTTTGCTCAATCATTACATGATTGACCTTTAGAAATCTAAATAAAACTCTGGCTAAAAAATTAGAAGAAATTTTTTTTTAGGTAACTTCCTAAGATTTCTGAGGCAATACAAGAATTCTGATAGGCAGAAAAAAAGCATACTAAATATACACATTACTCTTCTCTGATTTGCTTTAACATTAAAAGATTAAAAATTGCAAATATAAACTAAATTTAGAGTATGTTAACATTTATTTTTCAGCCAAGCAAATAATTATATAAAATTAATGAGTAACAGATGCCATCATCTGCCAAAAAATAGTATGACTAGATGCAGTAAGTATCTAGCCATTAAAATGACAGCCCAATTAAAGTAAGACCCTAATAGGTGCATGTGGAAAGCATGTGCAAGGTGCTGCACCTCCACATAGCACCTCCTTCTGCCTCTTTACAGAGACACCAATTTCCCGAGTGACTTCTGGTGAATACTGGGAACTAAGAATGCGTTGTTCAGAGCGATTACTGAGAACATGGTTAACACAGTTTTTTCATATTATAATAAAATTTTGTAAATCTTACTCTACCTCTGAAAGGCTTTTAGTAAAAGAATTGTTTATGTATATTACTCAATTTGGATTCATAGAAAAATTTACTTTTCCAGGTAAATCAGAGACACATGTCAATCAAATTCTATAATACACACTTGAATGAGATAAAGTCTTCTTAGCTAAGAATTCTATTTCATTAGTACATTAAGAGAAAAATAGAAAACCAGTACTTTGGGCCCAAAACAGAGTTTGGCATGTGAGTACCACCCAAACAAGTGCTCTTTGCTCTTTATCATCACTGTTAAACTAGCAATAGCACTGTGTGCTTTCCTAGAACCAGCTGGCCTGTTTTCTACTGATAAAAGTGTAGAAAGCATTGAAATAGTGGAGGGTCATATAAATTGAATACTTACATGAAATACAATTTTTAATAAAAAGCATTTGATGTTGTACAACTCTAGGTGGGACTATTAGTGTGAGGTCATATTTTTACTTCTATTGACAGAAAACTTAATTGGCAATATTCTGATTTCCAGTGATATTCATTTATCTGCTGTATATTTGCTAGCTTTAGATCAATATTACCTGAGCTCAAAAGAAATCAACCAAATGAATATCTACAAGCATTTTATTATTGATGCATATACTTATTTTGCTTAAAGTATGTTAGCTTTTTATCAAAGATTTATACTTTGGTGTGTTTTTTACTGCTGAGAAGTGGCTATTCTGCCAGGAAACTGGCATTCTCAGCTCTACCCACATTGACTAATAGTGAGTGGAAACGATGTGTGGATGAAAAGCAAATGTGTCTTCTCAGCATCTCCTTTTTCATCCATCAGCTGAAGAAAGAGAAGGATGCAGATAGAAAATGAAAGTGTGCCGGGTGCGGTGGCTAACACCTGTTATCCCAGCATTAGGAGGCTGAGGCGGATGGATTACCTGCGGTCAGGAGTTCAAGACCAGCCTGACCAACATAGAGAAACCCCATCTACTAAAAATACAAAAATTAGCCAGGTGTGGTGGCATGTGCCTGTAATCCCAGCCACTCAGGAGGCTGAGGCAAGAGAATCGCTTGAACCTGGGAGGCAGAGGTTTCAATAAGTTGAGGTGGCCCCATTGCACTCCAGCCTGGGCAATAAGAGCAAAACTCCATCTCAAAAAAAAAAAAAAGAAAGAAAAAATAATCTCTGAAAGATCATGAAGAAGTCCTCTTAACATCAAAAGAAAAAACCAGAGGATAGTGATGTCAGCAGAAAATATATTATTTTGCTAAGCCTCTGAAATTTCAGCATACATCCTGCATTACTTTAATAAATATATTATTTCTTCAGTTTTCTTTTTTTTTTTTTTGAGATGGAGTTTCACTCTTGAAGAAAAAAACCAGAGGATAGTGATGTCAGCAGAAAATATATTATTTTGTTAAGTCTCTGAAATGTCAGCATACATCTTGCATTACTTTAATAAATATATTATTTCTTCAGTTTTCTTTTTTTTTTCTTTTTGAGATGGAGTTTCGCTCTTGAAGAAAAAAACCAGAGGATAGTGATGTCAGCAGAAAATATATTATTTTGCTAAGCCTCTGAAATTTCAGCATACATCCTGCATTACTTTAATAAATATATTATTTCTTCAGTTTTCTTTTTCTTTTTTTTTTTTTTTGAGACGGAGTTTCACTCTTGTTGCCCAGGCTGTAGTGGTGCAATCTTGGCTCACTGCAACCTCCACCTCCCAGGTTCAAATGATTCTCCTGCCTCGGCCTCCAGAGTAGCTGCAATTACAGGCGCCCGCCACCATGCACAGCTACTTTTTTGTATTTTTAGTAGAGACGGGGTTTTGCCATGTTGGGCAGGCTGGTCTCAAATTCCTGGCCTCAGGTGATCCACCTGCCTCAGCCTGCCAAAGTGCTGGGATTACAGCCGTGAGCCATCGCGCCTGGCCTGTTTTGATTCTTAAGGATATAATTCACTTCCTTGCTGAATTAAAACTGATAGGAGAATAATTCATTTGTTAAGGTAAGTGGTTTAGGGAAGACCCATTGCTTTTGACCAACATCTCCACCTCCAGTCCCAGGCATTATTCTATTCTCTGCTTCTGTGAGCTTGAATATTTTTAAACTCTACATAAAAATAAGATTGGTATTATTTTTTTCTCTGCTGACTTATTTCACTTAGCATAATGTCCTCTGGGTTTATTAATGTTGCAAATAGCAAGACTTTCTTTTTAAGACTAAATAGCATTCCATTGTGTAAATATACCACATTTTCTTTATCCATTCCCTTGTTGATGGACACTTAGGTTGACTTCATACATTAGCTATTGTGAGTAATCCACATCCTTTACTTTCATTTGTTTTTATATCATTTTTCCTTCCTTTTTTTATTCCTAGAAGTAGATTATTCTTAAAATGTAAATTATGACTGTTAAATATTTTCTATGCCTTATTTTGGTTAATATTTTGGCTGATTAAGAAGATAAGTTTCTAAAAAATTTTTTCAATCAAGGCCATTTCTTCATTATCAACATCGTTTGAGACAAAATAGTAATAAACATCAACATTGATTAAACAATTATCTAACCCTATAATCATTTTCTCTTTCACCCAACATGAAAGCTGCATCTTTGTGTCATCTCTCCCGGTTATAAGAAAGAGGCTTCTGATTTTCAGCATAAAATTTTGTAAAATTTAACTCTTTTGGTCTGAAAATTAAACTGCTCAATTAACAGAAAAGTTGATTTTTGATACGTATTATTGTAATTGTTTCTATTTAAATTCTTCAGAAAACCCGAACTGACAACAAATGCATTTAAATTTTTTTTGAAAATTAAAAGTGCCTGGCCAGGTGCAGTGGCTCACGCCTGTAATCCCAGCACTTTGGGAGGCCCAGGCAGGCGGATCACCAGGTCAGGAGATCGAGACCATCCTGGCTAACATGGTGAAACCCAGTCTCTACTAAAAACACAAAAAATTTGCCAGGAGTGGTGGCGGGCGCCTGTTGTCCCAGCTACTCGGGAGGCAGAGGCAGGAGAATGGCATGAACCCGGGAGGCGGAGCTTGCGGTGAGCCGAGATCACGCCACTGCACTCCAGCCTGGGCCAGACTCTGTCCCAAAAAGAAAGAAACAAAGAAAATTAAAGTGCCTAACAAACATTTTTGTAGAAATTAAAAATACTTGTAGATTTTTAGAGAATGTCTCTCAAATACTTCAAGTTACCTTCTTCTGATCGTAGATATATATTTTTCTATATTGCTATAATAGAGTTTTGCCTGTCCTTTGTGGCCAGCTCCTTCATTTCTATCTTATTTAGTTGTGCAGTATTTATATTACGTATTTTACATTTTAAAACTTGTAGACCATGCAATGTAATTTTCAAACAATTGAAAAACCTTTTTCTATGTTAGACTCTCTGCTTAATCAGTAGTCAGTTTATTTTCACCCTTCGAAAACATTTTAACTGCCTGAAAATCAAAGGGACAGTTCAAGTGAGTATTCTGAGCTGGTTCTCTCCAGTATCAATCTATTCAAATTCACACAGGTTATCTTATAAAGAAAGTACACTTGAACAACATTGTCACAGCAATGTTGAACAGGTATAATATAATAAAGATGAGACACTGCCTTCTAGGAAAAGAGTTAATTTTTCTTATTCTGTGTATGTGAGTATGTGGCAGCTGTAAGGTTGTCAATAAAGACTAAAGTTAGAGAGGGAGAGAGAACACTTTACATTAGTAATGCAGCGTAGTTCCTATGCAGCCTTCTTGTTTGTCAAACATCTCTTGAATTGTTTTGTCAAGTATTATGTTGCTGTATCCATCACTTATTAGACTTTGATGATTATCTTCTACTTTAATAAATTAAGTATGCAATCAACATCATTCAGAGTCCTGTCCTTGATGTTTAAGTACTCAGACATAAAACTATTAAAATATCGATTAAAAAATGAGTTTTTTTGTTTTTTTTTTTTTACTACAGAGCATTTGATGCCAGTAAGCTTAAATCTCTTGAACTTTTGAAAACATGCTTTAGTTTATCTTTAGCTTGGAAAGCCTAAATTGGTCAAAAGCAAATATAACAATAAACTTGAATATAAATCACTTTGGAATTGAATTCAAATTATAAAATAAAATATTAAATTTGATAAATGTATTTTACTGTGTGTCAGAAATTTTACAAAAATTTTGAATAGTGTAATAAAGCTGAAATGGAAATACATACATGGTTTTATGATAAGTTATTTTGTGATTTAAATTTTTAATTTAACAGTGTTATATAGTAGACTTCAATAAAAGTAGTCTGTGTTTAAAATGTGCATATTGACATATCAGAGAAGAAAATATTGATAATAAAGAATACAAAACAAACCATGATAGTCTTGATGGCTGTTGTAAGACCTCGCTTCTTGTCTTCTTTGTTAAAAAAAATTAGAGACACACAACAAAGGAAATGAAGCATAAAGTATTGCAAAGGAGAATGACTATTTTAAAAGTTAGGTGCAGAATAGCCAGTACACCCTGAGAGAGAAGGGATTCAAGGCAGGCTGCTTATAAGAATGAGACAGAAAAGACTGTGACTAGGGAGACTGTATTTATGCAAATCTTACTTAGTTATTTTTAAAGATGTGGGAAGGCAGGGCGCAGTGCCTCCCGCCTGTAATCCCAGCACTTTGGGAGGCTGAGGTGGGCAGATGACAAGGTCAGGAGATCGAGACCAGCCTGACCAGCATGGTGAAATCCCGTCTCTACTAAAAATACAAAAAATTAGCCAGGGATGGTGGTGTGCACCTGTAGTCCCAGCTACTCAGGAGGCTGAGGCAGGAGAATTGCTTGAACCTGGCAGGCAGAGGTTGCAGTGAGCCGAGATCACACCACTGCACTCCAGCCTAGACGACAGAGCAAGGCTCCGTCTCCAAAAAAAAAGATGTGGGAACAGGTGTTACTATAATAGCATGTTCTAGGTGGTTCTCTTGGTGCACAAACACAGTAGCTGTGCATGCTTGTTCATACGTCACATGTTTCGTAAGCATCCTAAATCACTCACAAGTGTGAATTTTCCTATTATAATGAGTAAAAGGTTAGTCTGAGAACAGGTAAAATCAAAATGTGCATGCTATCTAACTGGAGAAAGCGTTGCTTGAATGAGCTGAAATACTATGCAAATGCTGTGGTTTATTTTGTTGACAATATGCAGTCATTGTGCAATCACCATGGTTGTTGCATTTCAAGGACATGGTCACTTTCTTGATTACCTATCCTGCCTAAATAGTATTTGTCTTAATTTATTCCCAACTTCCAACTCTGTGATTAAGATTTAGCTGTTATGTTACCATAGACAATAGTGGGAAATTTTTTTTTTTTTTTTTGAGATGGAGTTTCGCTCTTGTTGCCCAGACTTGAGTGCAATGGTACAATCTCGGCTCTTCGCAACCTCCGCCTCCCAGGTTCAAGCAATTCTCCTGCCTCAGCCTCCCAAGTAGCTGCGATTACAGGCACGCACCACCATGCCTGGCTAATTTTGTATTTTCAGTAGAGACGTGGTTTCTCCATGTTGAGGCTGTTCTCAAACTCCTGACCTTAGATGATCTGCCCACCTTGGCCTCCCAAAGTGCTGGGATTACAGGTGTGAGCCACTGGGCCCGGCCAGGAAAATAAAAATTTTAAAATTAAACATATGTGAGCTTTATGTAGCTCATTAGCTGTGTGTGCCCAGGAGAAATTATTTTACATCCTTGGAGCTTCAGGATTCACTATTAATAAAAATTACTATTTCCCCCAGGGCTGTTTTAATTCATACATGGTAGCTGTAAGTATTTTTTACTGAAACTCTTGTCTAAATATATTATAGTAAATATTAAGAATAAAATTATTCATATTTCAAATATTTTATTGTAATTGAGGGAGTATATTTTGTCATATTTCATGTATTTACCCTTTTTTAAAAATGCCAAAATAAGAATTTTTTTTTTTGGAATACCAGACTAAGCGTTTCTATATTGTGACTTTGCTAAGTTTTACATATGATTTTGACTGCTACCATTGAACTCAGGTTGAATATTAAACCCACTTTTGTTTAGCTTGTGTGGTTTTTGGTTCATCCGTAAAACAAAATATATTAGATATGAACTGTTGGGGTAACTTGGCTTCATTTTTGTTCTCTTTCTGTTATTACATCTGGGGCTTTAGAAATCACTAAGATTCGGCCAGGCATGGCAGCTCATGTCTGTAATCCTAGCACTTTGGGAGGCCGAGGCAGGCAGATCACCTGAGGTCAGGAGTTCGAGACCAGCCTGACCAATACGGAGAAACCCTGACTCTACTAAAAATACACAATTAGCCCGGCGTGGTGGCACATGCCTGTAGTCCCAGCTACTCAGGAGGCTGAGGCAGGAGCATCACTTGAACCCAGGGGGTGGAGGTTGTGGTGAGCCAAGATCACACCACTGCACTCCAGCCTGGGCAACAAGAGCAAAAATCCATCTCAAAAAAAAAAAAAAAAGAAAGAAAGAAAAAGAAAAAGAAATCACTAAGATTCAAATAACGTTAGTTGGGAATCAAGCAACAGAAAATCCCAAAAATGACTCAGAAAAATAGCTACTGGATAGTGCCTTTCAGTGAGATTTATACATGAAACAGAGGCCAATATATTTTACAAATTTATTGCAAGTTCATTAAATGTAGAAAATAATTGCCTGCAACATATTAGGCACTTGTCTTAGTCTATGGCATCCCTAGCTTGGGGAAGCTGACATTACAGAAAAGAATATCGCTACTGTAATGAGATTTGGAACAAATACTTATGTGCTTTTAAACATTCTCTTTAATAATCCTTAGATACATGCCATTCTGGCTCAATTCTTTTAGTATAACTGTCTACAGTTCTAGAGACTCAGTCCCATCAAATTTAAGCCATGGTGTTTTCAGCTTTTCATGTTTATTTTTAGCTAGTGAGCATAATAGTTGATATTATTATATTGGGGTCACCAAGGCAATCTGGGCCTTAGAGTTGACTATCCTACCTCATCCTTTTTGTTTCACATGCTCTGTTGTTGAATCCCTCTCACTCTATATTTGAGCCTTAATGAGGCTTCAGTTTGGAGGAACCAGAGGAATGGGTTTCTATATATATTGAGTTGAGAATTAGAATCCTCTTAAGGATAGAGATCTTACATTTATTATTTACAGTACAAAGCAGTATTTATAGGATGTAGACATATTTTATTCAAATAGAAATAATTTTATCAGTATGCCAATGTGGTCAAAATAACTGCATCAACTTCACCCAATGTTCTGCTTCAGACTCTGCCAACACAAAGATCAATATGTATGCATTCGTGGATGTTAGTTTTTTTTTTTGGTGTAGGTTTTTGTTTGCTTAAATTTTTAAAGATTTTGTTCCTACATTATGCTGATGTTAAGCTAAAGAAGTACATCTAACTGCCATTAGAATAAAGATAATGATAAGAACGATGACTAATCTTAACTCCTCTCTGCTGACAGGGGGCACTGTTTTGGCAAGTCAGCAGTCAGATCTCCATCAGAGGCCTATGTAAGGGTCTCCAGTAAAACGTGGCCATCATCTGAGGCTCCAGTTGCATGACCATTTGGAGTTTAATGGCCTGAATGCAAGAAAAGACAAACTGGGTTATTGGAAGACATGTATTAAAATGAAACAAGAGAGTAATGACAGCACAAAAATCCTAAGGCTACTGACACACCTAGATAACAGGTGGCTATAGTTATGCCTGCTAAGATTTGCGTGCATGGGGCTTGGATTTCATTAGCTCCATTGTTCTTATTTTCCCAAACATAGAAACCTCCAGGTTACGGGTACCCTAGTTACTCCTATCACCTGACAGGATTTGTGGGATAATTGCCCAGAACTGAAACGTGGATCCAGATTGTTACATTAACCATTCCTTTCTGTTTCTTCTGCACTGTAGCTGGAGATCACTGGTTGATTCACAGGAATAAACAGGGTTAGTCTAAATTGCAAGGAAAAACTTAAAAACTAATGAGACTATAATTTAATGACAAGTGTATGATAAGTTTGGAAACATAATTTTTCTCTCCAGTTCTCATTTTTGTTAAAAACACATCATGATAGGACTGACTTGTTTGCAAAATAAAATTTAGTCTTATACTTGGCCTGATTGTTTGTATAAAGTGCAGGAAGTATAATTATTTTTAAATAGGCTTTTAAAATTCACTTTGATGGGACTCTGTTCTACAAAGAATCTATGATATAACTTTTTAAAGCCAAGCCCCCTCATGGGTTTGTAATCTCAAATACCGAGGAATTGGGTGAATTCCTTTCTTCTTGAGGTCCCAAGTGTATGGGGTTCCTGGGCCTGTTACAAAGTGACACTTTTTACTCAACACATGTTAGGAACCCTGTATGGGGACTGTGTAGACAGGTATGAGACCAGTTTGCTCAAGGAGCTTTTATTGGCTCTGCAAGTTGAGCCTGATTCCTTAAAGGGAAGCATATTTTTCCAGTCAAAGCCTTGGTAAAACAACCAGTTTCTCCAATTGCACCCTGTCACAAAAGAAGATGGATTCTTATTGCACTGATGCAAACAACCATATTAGCATAAGTTAAGAACACTCACAGTTAAGCTTCCAAATTCTGTAGAAACTAGGCAGAGAAAAACAAATATGCTCCAAATTTTGTTCACAGGAGTATACTTTACTCAATTATTAAAGGCTGTAAATAGCTCAAGGTAACTTTCCTTGACTATGGAAAACAAAACAAAAATTAGCAATGTTTGAAGCAAAAAGTTGAAAAAAAAATTACTTCAATTTCCTATTAGTTTAGTCCATTGAGCTAACTTTTGTTCTGCTTGATATTCATGAACACTTTAGCTCTTCCTGAGTTCTGTATGTTTCTCCTTTATTTCAATGTCACAATCTCTAAAGTTATCAGAAACCTGTATTTGAGAGCACCTGTTAAAGTCCTATAGCTGATTATAAACCATCTTTTGAAAAAGAAGAAAACAATTGTCTGTGGATGACAACATGTCCAGGGAATAGTCCAAAACACAGTTGAGGCCAGGCACGGTGGTTCACGCCTATAACCCAGCACTTTGGGAGGCTGAGGCAGGCAGATAATCTGAGGCCAAGAGTTTGAGACCAGCCTGGCCTACATGGTGAAACTCTGTTCCTACTGAAAATACAAAAATTAGCCAGGTATGTTTGTGGGCACCTGTAATCCCAGCTACTTGAGAGGCTGAGGCAAAAGAATGGCTTGAATCCAGGTGACGGATATTGTAGTGAGCTGAAATTGTACCACTGCCCTCCAGCCTGGGTGATGGAGTGAGACTCCATCTCAAAAAACAAACAAACAAACACAATTGACAAATAAATTTTGTTCTCTCTGTGTTTTACTATAACATAGCAACCTTAATTGTGATTGATAGCATATATTTAGACATTAGAATTCTAGAAATCCCATACAATTTTGAAACACATATTAATATTATTAACTAAAATATTATGTGAGGAAGATTAAACATTATTTTGGCAATCCCATGTACCTAAACATGTCAAATAATTCTGATTTTCTCTCTTCTGGATGCTCCAGGGGTTCTCTGTATCACTGAAGCATCCAAAAGCTAGGGGTCAGGAAAGACAACCTTGAAGCTGAAATTTGATTTTGGGAAGCCTGTCAAATATTAGAGATTTTAAGTACTTGATATTATGAAATACAATTTCAAGTTACCATAAATTATTTATTTTGCCAAAATGATGACTTGAAAATTTTAAAACAAGGCAAAAGCCTTTACTCATTAAGAGGAGAGACTCAGCTTTCTAAACAATCTGTCTTTTCTCTTTTCTTTCTTTTCTTTGGCAGTCTACCTGCAAGGCAAACAGAAATGTTTCATTAATTTTTCTTTTTTTTTTTCTCCAGACAGAGTTTTACTCTGTCACCCAGGCTGGACTGCAGTGGTGCAATTTCAGCTCACTGCAACCTCCACCTCCCAGGTACAAGCAATCCTCTCACCTCAGCCTCTTGAATAGCTGGGTCCACAGGCACACACAACCATGCCCAGCTAATTTTTGTATTTTTAGTAGAGACATGGTTTCACCATGTTGATCAGTCTGGTCTTGAACTGTAGTGGGATATTTTATGGAATCAGAGAGACCAAGGGGTTGAGGAGGATATTTATTATTTAGGTGCACTGGCCCAGTTGGATTAACATCCAAAGGACTGAGCCCTAAACAAAGAGCTAAGTCACCTTTTAAGCATTTTGTGGGGTTGGGAGAGATCTGTGCAGAGGGAAGCATATTACAGAAGTGAGAAACAAAGACAGTTATTCAATTAATTAAGACATGCATTATATCATCTCTTACTTTTTAAGGAAAAACATGTTTTATGACTTGAGTTTATCTGTCTAGTGACATTGCAGCTGCACAGCTAGAGAAACAGGGTCTTCACAATGCCTGGGAAAGGGTGAGATAAGGCTCGCTAGCCACAGAAAAACAGGCAGTTAATTTTTAAAGGACTCCAGCCTTTCTCTTTCTCAGGTGGGGATTGGATTTTCTTACATATAACTGAGTTTCTGTTTACAGATTCTTTAATTTATTTTAATTCCTGTTCCAGAACTCCTGACCTCAGGTGATCTACCCACCTCTGCCTCCTAATGTGCTGGGATTACAGGCGTGAGCCACTGTGCCCAGCCATTATCTTTTACTATTAC
The DNA here is from genome assembly GCF_028885625.2 of Pongo pygmaeus. NCBI lineage: Eukaryota > Metazoa > Chordata > Mammalia > Primates > Hominidae > Pongo > Pongo pygmaeus. The sequence goes on from NC_072393.2 coordinate 22,999,603, forward strand.
ATGAAAATCTTGTACAAGGAAGAGAAAGCCAAATTTTACTCTTTCATTAGTCTACTATTAATATCAAACCTAATTTTCTAATGAAACTATATAGACAATTCAATCTTAATCAGTTTGACCATATGGTAAGATTCTTATAAACCTTTTGTAATCATTTATAAATTTGGTAAAGCACAGACTAGTGCCTTATGGAAATGTTTTTCTTTTAGTTCAATGCACAATTTATGGAATAACAACTATATAATACCTTTTTGAATTTAGTCAATATGTTCATGCACAGAATTTCTTTTGCAATATTAATTTTTATAGTCCATCCACAATTTGTTTAAACCATCAGTTTTTTTTGTTTGTTTGTTTTTGAGACGGAGTTTTGCTCTTGTTGCCCAGGCTGGAGTGCAATGGCATGATCTTGACTCAGTGAAACCTCCACCTCCCATTTTCAAGCAATTCTCCTGCCTCAGCTTCCTAAGTAGCTGGGATGACAGGCATGCCCCACCACATCTGGCTAATTTTGTAGTTTTAGTAGATATGGGGTTTCTCCATGTTGGTCAGGCTGGTCTTGAACTCCTGACCTCAGGTGATCCACCCGTCTCGGCCTCCCAAAGTGCTGTGATTATGGGCATGAACCACCATGCCTGGCCATGTCATTCACATCTGCTAGTTTGAGCCTGCCTTGATGCCTCCACTTCCCAGTTTAGACAATTGGGTGCTTATATTAACCTGAGCTGAGTTTATTGGTTTACTGCTATCAGCTTTATCTTATCTAATTCAAAATAATCCTTTAAACCTAGGTAAAAATTTAAACTTTCATCCCTTTTATAATCTTTTACTAAAACATATTTTGCTGTTCTTACACATCTGGCATGTAAATTCATTTTTAGGGGTCTCGATTACATGTTATAATGGTAACTCAGCAATTTTAAACTTTAATGTAAAACCTGGTAATTTATTTTAATTATGTACTAAGGGCAGATAAAGTTTTACTGTTTCCAGCATAGTTGGCCGGGCTGATCTTGAACTCCTGAACTCAGGTGATCTGCCCACCTTGGCCTCCCAAAGTGCTGGGATTCCAGAAGTGAGCCACTGCACCTAGCCTTGTTCAGTATTTTTAACTTTGGGTGAGGGTCTTTAAGCTGAAGCTAGTTTATCTCTGGTCCTGTCCTCACCAGAATAAAATATAACATTCTTGACATCCAGATATAGTAATACATAGGTAGATTGATAAATAAATATGAAGAGAATTATGTTTTTCATGTAAATATTTATATATACAAAAGATGTTAATCAAGAGACATTTTCAATACATCAGCCAATTTTGAGGACATAGATGAAAATTTACTTCTCATCTATATGTCTCCATTCCATCAAAGACTCAAATACACCCAAACAATGTTATGTGTAGACATCAACAAACCTTCACATTTACAGGCATGGCCTGGGAAATAAGTTTTAACTATTACCATTTAAGTCTCTGTGTCCAGCATAGAATTTCAGAACCCTGCATTTCTTCTCCTGGTAAGCATGTGTTTTTTACATCCACAATTTTGGGCCTGCCCTGATTTCTCTATTTTCCAATTTGGCTAATTGGCTCATTATATCCTCCCAAGCTAAGCTAATTGTCTTATTGTTATCATCTGGGTTGTGCTAATTGGCTTAGTGAATTCACCTGTGCATGAGGGGGTAAAAAAATGATGACCACTGACCAACTTTTTTTTTTTTGAGACGGAGTCTCGCTCTGTCATCCAGGTTGGAGTGCAGTAGCGCGATCTTGGCTCACTGCAAGCTCTGCCTCCTGGGTTCACGCCATTCTCCTGCCTCAGCCCCCCGTGCAGCTGGGACTACAGGCGCCAGCCACCACACCTGGCTAATTTTTTGTGTTTTTAGTAGAGAAGGGGTTTCACCGTGTTGGCCAAGATGGTCTCGATCTCCTGACTTTGTAATCTGCCTGCCTCAGCCTCCCAAAGTGCTGGGATTATAGGCATGAGCCACCATGCACGGACTTTTTTTTTTTTTTTTTTTTTTTTTTAAGATGGAGTCTTGCTCTGTCGCCCAGGCTGGAGTGCAGTGTTGCGATCTTGGCTCACTGCAACTTCTGCCTCCCAGGTTCAAACAATTCTCCTGCCTCAGCCTCCCGAGTAGCTGGGATTACAGGTGCCCACCACCACACCCAGCTAATTTTTGTATCTTTAGTAGAGACGGGGTTTCTCCATGTTGGTGAGGCTGGTCTCAAACTCCTGACCTCATGATTTGCCTGCCTCAGCCTCCCAAAGTGCTGGGATTACAGACATGAGCCACCGTGCCTGACCGAAAGGTTTTTTTTTTTTATACTACCTTCAGTACAAGTAGCTATCAATATCTTGAGCTTCTATATTTTTTATTCTGCATGAATATGGAGAGAATGCTAGATAGACGATTATAGATATACATTGGTAGAGAAATATTTTAACACATATATGCAGCATTATATTAGTTTGTCTATGTAAATGTTTATGTATACAAAAAATGTTCATCAGGTGACATTTTCAATTCCTCAGCCTATCCTGAAAACAAAGATGAAGACATACTTCTCACCTAGATGGCTCTATACAATTAGAGTGAAACAGAGCCACACGATGTTATTTATAAACATCAACAAAACTTAATGTTTATGGCCACCTGGGAAATCAACTTTTAGTACTGCCTTGTAAGTCTTTATGTCTAGCTTACCACTTTAGGGGCCTGCTTTTCTTCTATCTGTATGCCTGTGTCATTCACATCTGCTAGTTTGAGCCTGCCTTGATGCCTCCACTTCCCAGTTTAGATAATTAGGTGCTTATATTAACCTGAGCTGAGTTTATTGGTTTACTGCTATCACCTGTGCTGAGCTAATTGGCTTACTGAATTCACCTGCACTGCAAATGTAATAAAGGAGATGACCTCTAGTCTACTTTTCTTCTGATGCTTTTTTTTTAACAGGACACATGGACAAATGACCATTACATAGATATACCCATGGAACTTATTCTGTGCATATATGTTTATCTATGCAGCTACTTTATATCTATATATCTATATAGGTATGTACAGAATAAAGCTTCCAAAGTTAACTAGGTCAGAGTTCATTTCCATTTTCTTTTCCTCCATGCCATTTAAATATGATTAGCAAATTAGTTCAGTTAAGTTGTATTCAGTCTGAGCCATACACATCACATTTTTTTCATAAATGCGAAACTGCTTTTGTTACCTGAAACCCTGTAGTTTGTAATTGTGTATTCTATTAAACCACTCCAGCGGGGTTCTGTCCATTCAGCTAGAAACAGCCAGATATGCCTGACACCAGTGTGCCTAGCCTTCATCACAAAGCAAATTTGACCTGGGCAATAATAGCCATTTTTGGCACTTCAGTGAACATTCACTATCACCTGGTTGAAATGTGGCCAGGTACCATGTACTGTTATAATTACTTTCAGTATCAAAGTCTATCTTCTAAAAAGAGATCTAGACTTTTTTCCATTACCATAGACACCCTACATCAGCAACAAAGAGTAGTTGACAATAGTGCACATTTACATTACACATTTATGAAGAAAAGAAGAACTCATCTTGATGGAGGCCCCGATGAGAAATAATAAGCATTCTGAAATTGAGGTGAGGGTCTTTGTCCTGGGACTGGTTTATCTCTGTTCCTATGTACAACATAAAATGAAGGATCAACAATGACATGGCAATGAGTGACTCCCATGGCTTAAGTGCATATTTAAATGTGGGTGAGGTCCTTTAAGTTGAGGCTAGTTTATCTCTGGTTCCATGTTCACCAGAATCAATATAAACTTTTTTTTGTTTGTTTTTTGAGACAGTCTCACACTGTCGCCCAGGCTGGAGTGCAGTGGTGCCATTGCTCACTGCAACCTCTGCCTCCAGGTTCAAGTGATTCTCCTGCCTCAGCCACCCAATAGGAACATTTTTAACTTAACAATAAAAACCCAAATTTATTTGGGCTTTAATAAATATTCTTCTCACAGATAAGAGCAATAAGGCTAAGAGGAACAAAGCTTCACATTTATGGGCATGGCCTGGATAGTAAGCTTTCAGAACTGCCTCGTAAGCCTTTAAGTTCAGGTTAGCATTTCAAGACCCTGCTTTTTTCTCACGGTATGCCTGTGTTATTCACAGCCATCATTTTGGCCTACCTAGATGCCTTTGCTGTCCCAATTTGGGCAATTGGCTGATTATATTCACCTGAGCTGAGCTAATTAGCTTATTGCAATCATGTGGGCTGAGCAAATTGTCTTACTGAATTCTGGGCTGCAGGGATAGAACAATAAGACCACCTCTGACCTACTTTTATTCTGAAGCTTTTTTTACAGGACAGATGCATAAATGGACATTTTGTAGACAGACCCATGTAATCTATTCTGTGTTTATATGTTTATCAATCTACCGATCTTATGTCTATGTTTACATGTACAAAAAGAAGCCACTAACATAAACTATGTCAGAGGTCATTTGCATTTTCTTTTCCTCCAGGCCAGATAAATCTAATCAGCCAATTTGCTCAATAACTTTTGTTTGATTCAAGCTACCCACCACATCACTTTTTTTGATAAGTGTGAAAATGTCCTACTTACCTGGAACCTGGGTTCTTTTAATTTTGTCTTTCACCAAACCAGCCCATTGGGATTCTGTCTATCCAGCTAGGAAATTTAAAAATACCTGACACCAGTGAGCCTAGCCCTCCTCACACACAAAAAAACTTTGGCCTAGTCAACAAGAGTCACCTTTGGCACCTCATTGCATGTTCGCTCTTGCTTCACAGGAATTTGGCCAGACACCATGTACTGTTATATTTGCTTTCAGTATCACAGTCTATCTTCTAAAAGGAGAGCTAGACTTTCTTTCCATTACCATAAAGACCCTACTTCAGCCACAATGACAAAAAGATAAGATTGCACTTTTACATCACACACTCATGGAATAAAGAAGCAAAAACCCCTGTCTTTTTTTTTTCTTCTTTGAGACAAAGTCCCCCAGGCTGGAGTGCAATGGCATGATTTCAACTCACTGCAACCTCCGCCTCCCAGGTTCAAGAGATTCTCCTGCCTCAGCCTCCCAAGTAGCTGGGATTACAGGCACCTGCCACCACACCCAGCTAATTGTTGTATTTTTTTTTTTTTTTTTTTTTTAGTTGAGATGAGGTTTTGTCATGTTGGACAGGCTGGTCTAGAACTCCTGACATCAGGTGATCCACCCGCCTCGGCCTCTCAAAGTGCTGGGATTAAAGGCGTGAGCCACCACATCCAGCCATAAAAAAAACCTGCCTTGATGGAAGTTCTAATGAGAAAGAATAAGATGTGGGTGGCCATTGGACTTTAGTTGGTTTATCTCTGGCCCTATATACAACATAAAGAAAGGGTCAACTTTGACATGACAATTAATGAGTTCCATGGCCTTAGTGCATGGCCATTTCACAGAAGTGAACAAAAAGGACAAATGCTTTTTTTCTTTTATTTAAATGCAGCAAAATGTATGTCAGAGCATACCTCTATTTGTGTATTATTCTAGATATAGTTTATAGAGCAAATACGTTTATATATCTATTAAAGTTTCTCTCTTTTTTTTTTTTTTCTTTTTGAGACGGAGTCTTGCTGTGTCACCCATGCTGGAGTGCAGTGGCACAATCTCGGCTTACTGCAACATCCATCTCCAGGGTTCAAGCGATTCTCCTGCCTTAGTCTCCCTAGTAGCTGGGACTACAGGTGACCACCACCACGCCTGGTTAATTTTTTGTACTTTTAGTAGAGACTGGGTTTTACCATGTTGGCCAGGCTGGCCTCAAACTCCTGACCTCAGGTCATCCACTTGCCTCGGCCTCCCAAAGTGCTGGGGCTACAGGTGTGACCCACCACACACAGCCTAAAGTTTCTTTCTATATTACAATTAGTACCAATATTTACCAATACTTCCACATTCTGTATCTCTATTCTTTTTAAATATGAATACAAAGATTGGTACATCAGGATATAGATATACATAAGTAAATAGATTTTAAAAACTTACGGGATTATATGTCTATGTAAATATTTATGTATAAAAGAAATGTTCCCCAAAAGATCATTTTCAATCTCTTAACATATACTAATGATGCAAGTATAGAATTACTTCTAAGCTCCTTTGCACAACAGAATTTCAGAATGGAACATAGCTATTCAATATTGTTTATATAAACATAAAAATACCTTCACCTTCAGTAGCATAGGCCTCAGAAATAAGCTGACAGCAAAGCCATGTTATACATGCTGCTTTGATGAAGCTGCAGTTGTTATTTGAATAATTTCTTGATTGGATCTACCTGTGCAAAACTAATTGGCTTATTGGAATAAACTAAGCTGAGCTAATTGGCTAATTGGATATTTCTGAACTGAGCTAATTGGCTGATTGAAATCACAAGGTTTCAGCTAATTGGCTAATTGGATTTACTAGAACTTAGCTAATTTCCTTATTAAAATCACACGAGCTAACTTTCAGGTTAGAATAACCTAGGCTAAGTTAATCGGCCCATTAGATTCACCTGGGCTGATCTCATGGGCTGATTGAAATTGCCAGGGCTGAACTAATTGGCTGTTTGGAATCACCTGGGCTGAGCTAATTTACTGATTGGAATTGCCTGGGCTGAGCTGATTGGCTAAATGGAATCAGTTGGGCTGAGCTAATTGGCTAATGGGAATGACCTGGGCTCAGCTAATTGGCTAATTGGAAACATTTGGGTTGAGCTCATCAACTGATTACATTTACCTGGGCTGAGAAAATTGGCTGATTGTATTCATCTATCTTGAGGGGCATGAGTAGGGACATAACCTCTGACTTACTTTTCATTTGTGAGTTTCTTACAAAACATAGTCACAAATGAACATTATATACACATATTTCTATGACCTTGTGTCTTTGTATATGTTTATCTTTTTATTTTTGAGACCGTCTTGCTTTGTTGCCCATGGTGGAATGCAGTGGTGTGATCACGACTCACTGCAACTTTTTCCTCCCAGGTTCAAGTGATTCTCATGCCTCATGAGTAGCTGGGATTACAGGTGTGCACCACCATGCCTGGCTAATTTTTGTATTTTTAGTAGAGATGGGGTTTTGCCATGTGGCCAGGCTACAGTCTTGAACTCCTGGCCCCAACTGATCAATTCGCCTTGGCCTCCCAATGTGCTGGAATTACAGACGTGAGCCAGTGAACCTGGATGTATATGTTTATCTATCTACATACATTATATCTGTATTTAAATGTACAGAAAAAAAGTGTCCAAAAAAACCCTGAAGTATGCTTTCAGTATAGCAGTCTATAGTCAAGTCCCAGACCTTGTGTTTTATTTTCTTACCCAAAATGTCACTTCTTGAGCCAACAAAACAGTAAGATAAGATCTATTTCTGTGTCAAGTATTCAAAAATAAGAGCCCTAAAATTGAGGGAAGCTTTTAAAAGAATTATTTCTCATTTGCAAATTTGGGTTAAGGCCTTTAGGCTGAAACTAATTTATCCATGTTTTCGTGTTCACCAGAATAAAAAGGGTCATTTTTGACTTGGCAATAAATAACTCTCATGGCCTTAGTGCATTTTCTGCTAACAGATGTGAGCAACAAAGACCAATTCTTTCCTTGTAAACATTAAATGCAACAAGATGTACATCAGAGCATACCTCCATTTCTGTACAATTGTGGATAAAATTTAAAGGGCAAGTAAGATTTTGCATTTATGGAAGTTTTTCTTTACATTGCTATAAATGCAAATACTTATTTATCCTTTGACCTCCTATATCTTTATTCAGTATGCAAATGGAAAAAATGATAGATAGATCTGTATATAGATATACATGAGTAGATAAATATGCATATAGAATTATATGAGCATGCCTATGTAAATATTTATATATACAAAAGATATTAATCAAAAGACATTTTAAATTCCCTAGCCTACACTGAAGATGCAGATGTAAACCTACTCTAACCCATATGGATCCGTACCATCTCAGACTGGAACACAGCCATACAGTGTTATGTTTAAACATCAACAAAGCTTCACATTTAGGTGCAATGCCTGGGAAGTAAGTTTTCGGCAAAACCATGTTAGACTCTAGTTCCAGCTTAGCATTTCAGGGCCCTGCTTCCTTTCTCATTGTAAGCCTATGTGATTCACATTTGCCATTTGGGGTCTGCCTGGATGCCTGCACCTTCCTAATTTAGCTAATTGACTTATATCAACCTGAGCTGCTCTAAGTGGCTCATTAAACTCACCTGGGCAGCAGAAGCTGGAAAGAAAAATGACCTCTGACCTACTTTTATTCTGAGGCTTCCCTACAGGACATATACAATAAAGGTCATTACGTTGACATACCTATGTTACCCATTTTCTGTGTATATGTTTATCTAGCCACCTATCTTATATCTATATCTATACATACAAAAGACAGCCAACAAGAGTAGGTCAGAGGTGATATTTATTTTTTCCCCATTCAGGCCAGGTAAATTCAATCAACCATTAGCTTAGTGAAGATTTATCAAATTCAAGCCATACACCAAATCATGCTTTTTTTCTTTTTTTTTTTTTTTTGAGACAGAGTCTCACCCTGTCACCCAGGCTGGAGTGCAATGGGTGCAATCTTGGCTTATTGCAACCTCTGCCTCCCAGGTTCAAAGGATTCTCCTGCCTCAGCCTCCAGAGTAGCTGGGATTACAGGCACCCACCACCGCGCCCAGCTAATTTTTATATTTTTAGTAGAGACAGGATTTCACCATGTTGGCCAGGCTGGTCTCGAACTCCTGACCTGGTGGTTTGCCCACCTCAGCTTCCCAAAGTGCTGGGATTACAGGCATGAGCCACCATGCCCGGCCTCAAATCTTGTTTTTTTAATGTAAAAATGTCCTCATTACACAGCACCAAGGTGTTTTTAACTCGGTCTCATCAAACTGGCTCATGGGATTCTGTCCATCCGGATAGAAACATTCAGACATGCCTGACACCAGTGGGCCTAACCTTTTTCACAAAGGAGCTTTGCCCTGGCCAAAAAGAACCACCTTTGGTGGTTCAGTGCAGTGTCACTATCACCTATTTGAAATGTAGCCAGGTAACATGTACCATTATATTTGCTTTCGGTATCACAGTCTATCTTATAATAAGAAACCTAGGCTTTCTTTCCATTACCATAAAGACCCTATTTTAGCCACAAAGACAAAAAGAAAAGAGTATGTTTTCACATCGCACACTCATGGACATAAACAAGAGTCCCTGTCTTGATGAAAGTCTTAATGAGAAAGAATAAACATTCTCAAATTTTGGTGAGAAACTTTGGACTGAGGCTGGTTCAACTTTGGCCCCATGTGCAACAGAAAGAGAAGGGTCAACATTGACATGGCAATGAATGACTTCCATCGCCTTAGTGTATTTTTATCTCCCAGAAGCAAGAAACAAGAAAAAATGCTTCTTTAACAATATATGTAAAATGCAGCAGGATATTGGAGCACATTTTTATTTGTGTAATTCTCTAGATATTGTTTAAAGGGCAGACAAATGTATACATGTATGAAAGTTCCTTTTTTTTTTTTTTTTTTTTTTGAGACGGAGTCTTGATCTGTCGCCAGGCTGGAGTGCAGTGGTGTGATCTCGGCTCACTGCAACCTCTGCCTCCCGGGTTCAAGTGATTCTCCTGCCTCAGCGTCCGGAGTAGGTGGGACTACAGGCATGCGCCACCACACCCAGCTAATTTTTCTATTTTTAGTAGAGACGGGGTTTCAACATGTTGGCCAGGATGGTCTCAATCTCTTGACCTCGAGATCTGCCCACCTCAGCCTCCCGAAGTGCTGGGATTACAGACGTGAGCCACCGCACCCAGCCCTTGCATTTCTTCTCAGTGTGTGCATATTCTACTCACACCCACCATTTTGGTCCTGCCTTGATAAGTCCACAGTCGTTATTTAGATAATTGGCTGATTGGTTCCACCTGGGTTCTGCTAACTGGCTTACTGAATTTACCTTGGCTTCAGGAGAATACGGAGATGATCTTTGACCTACTTTTTTCTAAGGCTTTCTTTGGAGACCTATACACAGATGAATATTATGTAGACATACCCATGTGACTTATTTTGTGTGTATATGTTTAGCCACATATTTTATGTCTTTGTATATATGTACAGTAAGAAGCCTATAAAATAAAATTCATCAGAGGTGATTTCCATTATCTTTACCTACAGGTTAGGTAAATCCAATCACTTAGCTCAGTAAAGATTTATTCAACCCAAGCAACACACCACGTCACTTTTTTTCATAAATTTAAATATTTCCTTGATAACCTGGTACCTGGTTGTTTTTAATTTTGGGTTTCATCAAACCAGCTCACTGAGGTTCTGTTCATCTAGAGAGGAATTGCCAGAAAAATTTGACACCAGGGGGCCTAGCCTTCCTCACAAAGATTTGGCGGGGCAAATAAGAGCCACCTATGGCACTTTCGTGAATGTTCAGTATTACCTATTTGTTTTATTGGGTTTTTTTGTTGTTGTTCTTGTTGCTTTTGTCGTTGTTGTTGTTCTTTTTTTTTTTTTGAGACGGAGTCTCTCTCTGTCACCCAGGCTGGAGTGCAGTGGCGCTATCTCGGCTCACTGCAAGCTCCGCCTCCTGGGTTCAAGTCATTCTCCTGCCTCAGCCTCCGGAGTAGCTGGGACTACAGGCGCCCGCCACCACGCCCGGCTAATTTTTTGTATTTTTAATAGAGACGGGGTTTCACCGTGTTAGTCAGGATGGTCTCGATCTCCTGACCTCGTGATCCGCCCACCTCGGCCTCCAAAAATGCTCGGATTACAGGCGTGAGCCACCGCGCCCGGCCTCTTGTTGCTTTTTGAGGCCATCTTGGTTGGCCACCCAGGCTGAAGTGCAGTGGCACGATTTCGGTTCACTGCAACCTCCACCTTCTGGGTTCAAGCGATTCTCTTACCTCAGCCTCCCAAGTAGCTGAGAGTATAAGCCTGAGCCACCATGCCTCGCTAATTTTTTTTTTTTTTTTTTTTTTGAGACGGAGTCTCACTCTCTCTCCCAGTCTGGAATGTAGTGGCGTGATCTGGACTCACTGCAAGCTCCTCCTCCTGGGTTCACGCCATTCTCCTGCCTCAGCCTCCCGAGTAGCTGGGACTACAGGTGCCCACCACCACGCCGGGCTAATTTTTTGTATTTTTAGTACAGACGGGGTTTCACCGTGTTAGCCAGGTTGGTCTCGACCTCCTGACCTCGTGATCCGCCTGCCTTGGCCTTCCAAAGTGTTGGGATTACAGGCCTGAGCCACTGCACCCGGCCTTTAAGACCCCACTCTCATACTCACTGTGTGTCTGTGTTATTCATATCAGCCATGTTGTGATGTGGCTTGATGACATCACAAAATGGGATGCTTTCACTTTTCCAGCTTAGCTAATTGGCTGATCATATCTATCTGGGCTGAGAGGATTGGCTGATTGAATTAACCTGGGCAGAGCTAATCAGCTTCTCAAATTCACCTGGTTTACAGGAGTTGTGAGGCAAAATAACCTCAGACCTACTTTTTTTCCTGAAGCTTTTTGCCAGACGTATGTATATATGGAGTTTGTATAAACATACCCAGGGGACCCATTCTGTATGTTTATCCACCAATCTTATACCTGTAACTATATGTATTAAAAAAGCTCCCAAGAAAAAAATAGGTCAGGACTCCACAAAAGATGGTATACAGAAGGCAGAATTAGATCACAGCTTCCACTCAGACACACAGAGGAGCATGTTAAGACTCGCATCATGAAATTTTCCTCCAGAACTACTGCAGAAATATTCCAGAAAAGCCAAGAAAATCCACAAACTCTCTGAAAAAAGCAGATGCTCCTGCAGGGCCTGGGAGACTGCCCAAATACTGTGAGTTCCCAAGCTGTGAAAGTAAGAAAGGGGGATTGTTTGCCCACAAACACACACCCTCACTGAAAAACCTGATGGTCTAGATCACGGAAAAAGAATTTGACCTTACCTGGAGCCGAATCAATTTAGAGAGCTGAGCAAAATGCAGGAGTAGAAGCAGCAGCCAGAAAAGACCTGTGGGCAATCTGGGTTCCCCAGAAAACCCAGTTCTGATCTATTTTACAGGGGTCATTGGGGAGAGACGCCAGAGGCACTGGGAAAAGACCACAGGGAGAAGAAAACCTCCAGCTGAACTTTGTAACAATTCCACTGGACACGAAGTCTCCTGACCAGAACACAGGAAGAGTGTGAATCCGGTGTGCACACATGACAGGTGGTAAGGTGTGAAAGTCCTGCTTACTTTCTCAGCTGGAAGGCTGGGAGCCTGTGGCAAGTTCTCAGCCCTGCTTACCCACTGCCTGGAAACAGACTCAGTGCTGTGGGGGTGGCACGGTGAGAGTGAGACAGACCTTTTGGGTTGTACGGAAGCTGGGTGAGGCCTGTAACTGCTGGCTTTCCCCCAGTTCTCTGACAACCTGAATGACACAGCAGAGGCAGCCATAATCCTCCTGGGAACATAACTTTGTTGACCTGAAAACCACACCCCCACCCCCATAACAGCCACAGCAAGCCCTGCCCAAGGAGAGCCCGAGCTCAGATATGCCTAACCCTGCCCCCATCTGATAGTCCTTCCCTACCCACCTTGGTAGCTGAAGACAAAGAGGGTACCCTCTTGGGAGTTATGGGGCCCTGCCCACTGCCTGATCCTCCTTTTACTACCACAGCTGATGCTGTCTTGAAAGCACCACCTCTTGTCAGGAGGCCAAACAGCACAAAAATAGTGCATTAAACAACCAAAATTAAGAAGCATCAGAGTCCATTTTACTCCCCTGCCACCTCCACTGAAGCAGGTGCTGGTATCCATGGCTGAGAGACCTGCAGATGGTTCACATCAAAGGACTCTATGCAGACAAGCCCCAGTACTGACCCTCAGCCTGGTAGTTCTTCTAAGTTGCTAGATCCAGAAAAGAAATAACAATCGCTATAACTCAGCTCTAAGAAGGCCACATCCCTAGGAAAAGTGGCAGAGTACTACATCAAGGGTACACTGTGTGGGACAAAAAAATCTGAACAGCAGTCTTGAGCCCCAGGTCTTGCCTCTGATATTGCCCACCAAAATGAGAAGACACCAGAAAAACAACTCTGGTAACAGGAGAAAATGAAGTTCTTTAACACTCTCCAAAAATTATACTAGCTCACCAGGAATGAATTCAAACCAGGAAGAAATCCCTGATTTACGTGAAAAAGAATTCAGAAGGTTGATTATTAAGTTAATCAAGGAGGCACCAGAGAAATGTGAAGTCCAATTTTAAAAAATTTGAAAAGATACAAGAAATGAGGGGAGAAATCTTCAGTGAAATAGATAGCATACAAAAAAAAAATCACAACTTCGGGAAATAAAGGACACACTTAGAGAAATGCAAAATATCCTGAAAAGTCTCAGCAATAAAATTAAACAAGCAGAACAAAGAACTTCAGAGCTCGAAGACAATGTTTTCAAATCAACCCAATCCAACAAAAACAAAGAAAAGATAATTTTAAAATAATAAAGCCTCCAAGAAGTTTGAGATTATGTTAAACAACCAAACCTGAGAATAATTGGCTTTCCTGGAGAAGAAGAGAAATTTAAAGGTTTGGAAAACATTTTTGGGGTAACAATCAAGGAAAACTTTCTCAGCTTTGCTAGAGACCTAGACATCAAAATATGAGAAGCTCAAAAAACATCTGGGAAATTAATCACGATAGATTATTGCCTAGGCGAATTGAGGTTTTTAGTTTTCTAGTAAATTAGTCACTAAAATAATTTGTTTTGTTCTAACATTGTTGTATTCTTCTGAAAACAGGTACAAACTCATAGTTATACAAACACACTGCATAATGTTTTTACACCTCATGTTTGTCTTCAGAGTAATATATGTATACATTTAATCGTACTTAAATCAAAACTAAATATCTGTATGTTTTTGCAGGCTGAGTGTCCACATGTTCAAAGAAAAATATGTAACAAGTTTTTAAAAATATTTAGGTCTCAGATATGTGTGGATTTTATGTATACTTGTATATAATTTTTATTATGACCATAAAATGACCTGTAGTCAATAACAATTTAATTGTACATTTTAAAATAACTAGAAGTGTAGAATTGAATTGTTTGTAACTTAAAGAATAAATGCTGCCTGGCGCAGTGGCTCACGCCTGTAATCCCAGCACTTTGGGAGGCCGAGGCAGGCAGATCACGAGGTCAGGAGATCCAGGCCATCCTGGCTAACATGGTGAAACCCCGTCTCTACTAAAAATACAAAAAATTAGCCAGGCGTGGTGGCAGACACCTGTAGTCCCAGCTACTCGGGAGGCTGAGGCGGGAGAATGGCATGAACCTGGGAGGCGGAGCTTGCCGTGAGCTGAGATTGCGCCACTGCACTCCAGTCTGGGTGACAGAGCGAGACTGTGTCTCAAAAAAAAGAAAAAAAAAAAAAGAATAAATCCTGGAGGTGATGAATTCCTCACTTACCCTGATGTAATTATTTCATATTGTATGTCTGTATCAAAATATGCCATATAGGACATAAATATATACATACAATATATGCCCACAAAATTTTTTTAAAAATTTAAATAAAAAAATAAAAACTTAACCTATGAGAACAATAGTTTCTAACTTGTTTGCAGATTAAAGCCACTGAAAAAATAGATTACTAGAGATGTTATTCCACTATGTTATTAAATAATATACTGTTACCATGTTTTACCTACACCCTTGAGTAAGGTGGGATAGGTTAAAGTTAGTGGCATAATAACACTATTGAATGCACAATAAAATTAACATGTTAAAAAATGTTACAAAATTAAGTTCACATATAATCTAAAAATTTTAAATGTACCATATTTTATTACATATAAGCACAATTATAATGATATACTACTAATTTTATTTTTAATTTTAACTAAAATTTAAAAATGTTTTTCTCTCACTATAATGCACAAGAATATTACTTAGAAACCTACCTCATACACTACTCAATATTATAAGTTAACCACAAAAAGCCTCTTCACTTAGATTTTCATCATGCATCTTATATTTTAATATCCTTACTCTTTTACGGAAAAGTTCATTAATAATGCCCACCTAATAAAAATAATCTCTCATATGTCTGATGCGACAACAATCGATCACAGGCTTTCACATGTGAATACAATAGAAACGAAGAGCAGAAAATAATTTGAGAGTTCAATTACATCATTATTTGCTTTTCAAAAAGTCTGTAATTTTTTCAATAAAAAGTATACTTCCAATGTAATTATAACTCTACAAAAAATCTGCTCCTTTTAAAGATATATACAAAAAACTTATCTAACAATTTTAGTTTGGGATTATTTTCTGTACTCAACACTGATTCAGTGTAATGTCTGACATGTCATGCCTTATTATTACTACTGTGTATTCTCTGATACTGACATAGACTTAATTTTGGATAAAATACTCTACATTTATGTATTTACAAAAAAAAATCTTAGTAAACACTCTGATGTTTTCTAAGCTGTAGTTTTTTAAAAAATGATTTTCCAAATTCATTAAATTTGCAGGGTATTTCTCCAAGATAAATTTCCTGGTGTTGAATAAAGTTTGAGCAACTGCCGTAGGGTTTTCCTGTAGCACAAAATGTATACAAGAAGATCTGTAATAGAAGTAAAGGCACTAAAACCCTTTTTATATTTGTAATGTTCATTCATGTTCAAAATTAATACACTTTTTTTTTTTTGAGGCAGAGTTTCACTCTTTTTGCCAAGGCTAGAGTGCAATGGTGTTATCTTGGCTTGCCGCAAACTGCGCTTCCTGGATTCAAGCGATTCTCCTGCCTCAGCCTCCTGAGTAGCTGGGACTAAGGGCATGCACCAACACACCCAACTAATTTTGTATTTTTAATAGAGATGGGGTTTCTCCAAGTTGGTCAGGCTGGTCTCAAACTCCTGACCTCATGTGATCTGCCTGCCTCAGCCCCCGAAGTGCTGGGATTACAGGCGTGAGCCACCGCACCCAGCCCAAAATAAATACTATTAAAATTTTATATATTCTGATAGATCTTTTGACAGTAATTGCATTGTTAATGCTTTAAGTATGAACTCCGTGATGTTGAGTAGGATGTGAGCAGATATGAATGGCTTTTCCACATTTTTTATATTAGTATAATTTTTCTCAAGAATAAATGCTTTCCTGTGTGATAAGATGTGAGCATTGAGCCAGGCACAGTGGTTCACGCCTGTAATCCCAGCACTTTGGGGGCTGAGGCAGGCAGATCACACGAGGTCAGGAGTTTGAGACCAGCCTGACCAACTTGGAGAAACCCCATCTCTATTAAAAATACAAAATTAGTTGGGTGTGCTGGTGCATGCCCTTAGTCCCAGCAACTCAGGAGGCTGAAGCAGGAGAATCGCTTGAACCCAGGAAGCACAGGTTGCGGCAAGCCAAGATCAAACCATTGCACTCCAGCCTGGGCAACAAGAGAAAAACTCTATCTCCAACAAACAAACAAACAAAAAGATGTGAGCATCGGTTAAACTTTTTGTCATATTCTTCACACTTGACGAAGTTTTCTCTAGTATAAATTATCTTACAATCAAGTATGACAAGAATTTAAAGGCTTTGTCACATTACTCACGCTTCTACTGTTTCTTACCAGTATGATTTCTTTTATTTTTAGAAAAGTTTGAGGTGTTCTCAAAAACATTGTCACATCTTTCAGATTTGTTGAGTTTCTCTCCAGTATGATTTGAGAACTTATTAAAAGCTTTGCCATATTCTTCACATTTCTAGAATTTCTCTCCAATATGATGTATCCTATGTGTAATAAGGGTTCAAAAGTTAAAGCCTTTGTCACATTCTTCATATTCTTAGGCTTTATCTTCTGTATGAATTCTCTGATGTTCAGTAAGAGTTGAAGACCAGTTAAAGACTTTGTTACATTTTTTCACATTTGTAGGGTTTGTCTCCAGTATGAATTATTTTACGCTCAATAAGGTTTGAGCACTGATTAAAAGCATTGCCACATTCTTCACGTTTGTAGGGTTTTTCTCCAGTACAAATTTTCTTATGTCTAGACTGCAGAGCTCACGGTTAGATTAACCCATACATGAGCTCTTCCTGCCACATAAAGATGATCTTTACTGAAAAGGAACAAATTGTTCCTAAACCAAAAAAGGACATTACCCAGAAAAAAAAGGTGTCCCAGAAAAAACTGAAGAAACACAAACTTATGGCCTGTGAGTAAATTCAGCATTAAAATAAATGCAATTAAAAAAAGAATAACAACAAAAATATTTAAAATATCAATAAACCCTAGAAATTATGAAGGTAAAAATACAAAGCGAAATAACTGAAAATTTTTAAAAGTAATAAAGTGTGATGTAGAAATGAAGAAGCTCAACAAACAAACTAGGATTCACATAAAGATATTTCTTTTTTTTTTTTGAGACCCAGTTTTGCTCTTATTGCCCAGGTTGGAGTGCAGTGGCGCAATCTCGGCTCACCGCAATGTCTGCCTCCTGGGTTCAAGCGATTCTCCTGCCTCAGCCTTCTTGAGTAGCTGGGATTACAGGCATGCGCCACCACACCCGGCTAATTTATATATATATATTTTTAGAAGAGACGAAGTTTCTCCAGGTTGGTCAGCTGGTCTCAAACTCCCGACCTCAGATGATCAGCCTGCCTCAGCCTCCCAAGGTGCTGGGATTACAGGTGTGACCCACCGCACCTGGCCACACAAAGATATTTCTAACAAACATATATATAGGCACAATTTTTAAATTCACAGACAATGAGAGAATCTTGAGAGCTTCAAGGTAAAAGTGATGTGTCATTTAAAAGCATAGTCTAATGAGATAACTAGTAAATTTGTCGACAAATTTTGCAGGCTAGGAGGAAACTGTGTGATGTAGTCAAAAGTCCTAAAGAAAATAGTTGTCAAGTGAGAATAATACTATCAGCAAAACTGTCCTAACAAATAAAAAGAAAAAGACCTTGCAAAGTAACCAAATTTGGAAACAGTATATTGGCATTGCATATGCCGTACATATTAAAGATGCTGAAAGGAGTTCCTTCCACTGAAAAGAACATGATGAAGAACAACACATAATTTTATAAAAATACATAACTTTCTAAAAAACTTATGCACATACACAAAACAGAATTCCTTAGCATTATCAAAATGGTGGAAAAAGCATTTTAATCTCTACAAATTTGAAAGATAAAAGCATAGAAATTATGATAAACACCGTTAATGAATATGCAACATAAAAAGATAATTAGCAACATTAATAACAAGGTTTAGGGCATATGTAATGAGGAAGAAATTTTACAGGCAACTAAAGTTAACTTTTCACCAGATTAAAATATATTGTTGTATCTTTTAAAGGTTTTATGCAATCTCCAAGGTACCATAGAAAAAACCTGTATAGACTACAGCCTGTAGCTGGGACTACAGGCACATGCCACCCGCCCAGCTAATTTTTTTTTTTTTTTGTATTTTTAGTAGAGACAGGGTTTCACCATGTTAGCCAGAATGGTCTCAATCTCCTGACCTCGTGATCCACCTGCCTCGGCCTCCCAAAGTTCTGGGATTACAGATGTAAGCCACTGTGCCCTGCCAACAATAATACAATAATAGATTTATGCACTGGGAACCTATGACAAATTTGTACATAAGTTTGTGTGTGTGTGTGTGTGTGTGTGTGTATCTCACAGGGTTCCGAATATATAAAGCAAATATTGAGAATTGAAGAAACACATAGAGAGCAATATAATTATAGTGAGATATTTCTATACCTTGTGTTCAGTAATAAAAATAAGACAAAGCAGAATATTAGTAAGGGAACATAAGATTTGCAGGCAGTATAAAACAATGATTCCTAAGAAAGGTATAGAGAATACTCCTCAACAACATAGGATACACACCCTTTGCAGTAGCTCATAACATTCTCTTTGATAGATCACCTGTTAGGCCAAAAAAGAAGTCTTAACAAATTTTTAAAACTAAAATTGTATGGATTACTTTTTATAACCAAAATTGAATAAGAATATATAAACAACAGAAGAAACCTGAAAAATTCACAAATATCTACAAATTAAACAATACACTCTTGAACATGCTTTTGGTGAAAAGTTGAAATAATTAATATTGTGAATATGTTTATACTGCCCAATGTAATCTACAGATTTAATGCAATGTTTTTAAAATTTCTCATTGCATTTTTAAAGAAACAAAAACAACAAATGCAAAAGTATATGAAATTGCAAGAGACAATAATGTACCAAAAAATATTTTTAAAAAAAACAAGTTGGAGGCATTACAGTTCCTGATTTCAAAACACATTATAAAGCTAAAGAATTAAAACAATTTGGATGAGTGTAAAGGTAAAAAAAGTAGACTAATAAAATAAAATGCAACACATACATAAATTTTCACATATATGGTAATATGAACAGTTATTTGCATACCCATAGTTATTGAAGCATTGTTATTGTAGGCCAATAGGCAAAAGCAATGCAAATTTCTGTCACCAAATCATTCAGTAGATACAATTAGAAAGATAAATACATTGAAAATTCACTCAGTTTTCAAAAATAAGGAAATATTCTAACAAATATAAACAAATATAACAAATCTCTGTGACTATGTCTAGTTAGTTCTTAGGACCAGTTAAAAGCTTTGTTTTTCATAACAAATCTCTGGCCCAGCACCCAGGTGATGTGACTCTCTTGCTTGCTACCTACACACATGCAGATTTGTTACATATATACTGTCCCAGCTCACAAGTAATATGATGACTTTCATATCTTGAACCAGCCAATTGCTGAGATACTGTCTCCCAAGGCTAGGTTTAAGAATATGGGTGTGATTCTGGGTCTCCTATTTTTCTGCAGGTCAGAGGGGATTACCACACTCTCACATATGGTATAAAGCCAATGAATTGTACACAATGTGTCACCACAGAGCCCAGCCTACAGATGAAGTTGACTTGCACATATGCACAACTCATCAACTGTTAAAATTGTAACCCTCATGGATGGACAGACCTCACTTGTGAATCTTACACATGGATGCAGTTCACAGTTGGATTTCTGACTGTCATATGTGAGCATCTGGCCTGATTTGTGATAGTGAAACATCTTTAAATGCAGCTCATAAGACGATGAGGGCTCTCCTACCTGGACCCAGAACATTGGAGAGATGTTGACTCTCCTACCTAAGTTTAGGGACACAGATACAATCACAGGTTCATACCAGCAAGAAAGTCTCAGACTGGATTGTGACTGTCATTCAAACTGTATAAAGCCCTAGACCCACCACCTAGGTAATGTGAGTCTTCTCTTTTACCTGGGCCTCTCATATTTTGAGTATTGTGACATATTGCTAGGCCCAACACCTAGGGTATGGGAGGCTCTTGCCTAAACCTTACTCACAGAAAGACTTGTGACATATCTCTGCATACATTACCTAGGAGATGATTTCTCCTGCTTGCACCCTACCCATAGGAGAAATTGTGACATATTGCTAGGAGCAGCACCCAGGTGATATGACTCTCCTGCCTGGTCTCTGTCCTCAGGGAATGTTGAGAAATATCTCTAGATCCAAACCCACATGATGTGACTCTCCTGCGCACTTCCTATCCACAGGTGGGATTGTGACATATATCTTTACTTAGGTAACAGATGTGATGATGACCCTCATTCCTCAAACCTGCCAATGAAAGAAATACTGTCTTTTGTAGGTAGGCTTAGAAAAATGGGTAAGGTCCTTGGTCTCCTCTTTGTACAAAGATCATGGAGGTTTATCACTCTATTGCATGTACTGTAAGGCACTCAGCTGGTACTGAGAGTGTCACCACAGAGGACAGCACACAATTGACATTGTGTTTTACATATTTACACTGTGGCAGTCATTAAGATCATCACCCTCACACATAGACTGAGCCCACTGAGGAGGTCCTGAATCCCAAATGCAGATGCAGTCTACAGTTGCAATTGTGACAGAACATCCAGCCTCTGTTAAGATAGTGATTCATTTCTAAACCCAAATCATAGGTAGATAAAGACTGATCTATCTGCAACCCACCAATAGAAGAGATGTTGACCCTCATACCTGGGCTTAAAGCCACAGGTAAAATCATGAATCCATACTAGTATGAAGGTTTCAGAACACATTGTGACACTCGTGCATACCACATAAAACCCTTGTGTGGTACAGAGAGTGTCCTAACAGGGTCCAGCAATCAGATGAGATTGTAACAGCTGTGTGCACACCCAGCTGATAGTAAAAATTGTCATCCTCCCACATGAACACAGCCCTCTTTTGAAGTTCTTAATTTCACACCCTGTGGCAGTGGAAAGTTGGAAAATTGACTATCATCCATGGACCCAATCCACAAGTGGGTTGGTTAATCTCAGACATTCAGCACACATGTGAGGCTGTGACTCCACAAAGAGGACACAGTTTGCAGGAGGGATTGAGGCTGTCATGTATGGACCCACTGTCTCATTGAGATTGTGTGACTCCTGTTTTTAGAGCCAACATACAGGAGGTGTTGACTCTCATAAATAAAACCTAGACATGTTCAAGATTGTCAATCACATCCCTGGACCTTCCTAGGTGTGATTGTGACATAAGCCTCTGCCCGGGACCTTAATAATTTTACTCTCTTGCTTGGGGTCAGACAACAGATAAAAATATGACACATCCTTGGACCCAGAACTTAGGTGATGTGACTTTATTCTTTTGCTGTTGCACCACCCACAGAGAGCACTGTGACATTCCAAAGTGCTCTGTAGACAGGTTATGTGACTCTCCTGCCTGTGTCCAGACAACATTGGCCATTGTGACATATTGCATTGTCCAACACCCAAAGGCTGTAACTCTTATGACTGGGTTCTATCTACAGAGAGCATTGTTACATATTTCTGTGCTTATCACTCAGTTGACATGACTCTCCTCTCCTGCCTAGGCCATGCCTTCAGGAGAGTGGGAGATAGGGAGAGTGACTTATTGCTAGGCCCAGAACACAGATGATGTAATACTTCTTCCAGGTCTCTTTCCACAGGTGTTACTATGATATATCATTAGGCCCATTACCTAGATGATGTGATACTCCTGTCTTTTTCTGCAACTTGTGCACAGTGTGGATTGTGAAATATCACTTGGCTTAGCACCTTCATGGTGTGACTCTCTTCTCATGCCTAGGCCTTATCACTGGGTTGGTTGTGACATAGATCTGGGCCCAGTCACCAGGTTATGTGACTCTCCTCTTTTTCCTGAGCCCCACCCACAAGAGGCATTAGGACATATTTCTGGGCCATTCACCTTGGTGATGTGAATCTACTTCCTGGGACCTCCCCTCAAGGGATATTATAAATATTGCTGGACCCAGCACCTAGTGATATGACTCTCTGCTTTTGCCTGGGCACTGCATACATGTGTATTGTAATATATAGCTAGGTTAAACACCTGGGTGATGTGACTTTCCTGCATAAGCTCTGTTCATAGGAATATTATCACATATCATTTTGTTCATCACCTAGGTGATATGACTCTACTCTTTTCCTGAGCCCTGCAAAAAGAAGAGATTGTGAATATCACTGGACCAAGCACCTTGATGATGTGACTATCCTCTCTTGCTTGGGTTTCACATATTATTGGTACGGTGACATACCTCTGTGACCAACAGCTATGGGTAGGAAAACTTCTGCCCAGACTCAGCCCAAGGGGGCCTCATGATTTTTTTAAAAGATATGTGACTTTAAAAATATGACTGTCCTTTTCTGTCTGTACCCTGCCCTCAGGGAAGATTGTGACATATTACTGAACTAAGCAACCTAGTGATGTGTCTCTTCTGACTGGGGTTTGCCCACAGAAACAATTGTGATATATCACTGGGCTCAGGACCCAGGTGATGTGACTCTGCTGCCTGTTCCCAGTGTTCAGGAGAGGATTGTAAATCTTGCTGGCCAAGAATTCAGGAGATTTGACTCTCCTTCCTTGTCCGTGCCCTCAAAGAAGATTATGATGTATCTTCAGCCCCAAACCCAGGTAATGTGACTTCCCTGCTTACTCCCTATTCAGGGGAGAAATTATTACATATATCCTGGCCCAGCTCACCAGTGTGATGACAATTCTCATACCTCAAACAAGTCAATAGAAGAGATACTGTTTCTCATAGCTAGGCTTAGGAAAACTTATAAAATACCTGTGTCTCCTGTTTATATGAAGGTCATAGAGAACTACCATGCACTTGTATATAGTATAAAGCTCTTGAGTGGTACAGAGAGTGTCCACATGTCCCAAAACAAAAGGGATATTGTGTTTCTTGTATACACACCCAGCCAACTGTTAGGATTGTCACCCTAACACCTGGAAACAGCCCATTGGTGAGGTCTTGTGTCTCACATGCAGATGCAATCCACAGTTTGATTCCTGACTGTCATGTAAACACCTGTACAAAGTTGGGATGGTGACTCATTTCTAGACCCAGCTCATAGACAAGCGAGGACTCTTCTGTCTGGGCCCAGTTAATTCGAGAAATATTAACTTTTCTACCTGGGCCTAGGGAGCAGCATAAAGGTCTCAGGGCAAATTGTGACTCTCATTCCTAGTCTACAATGATCTTGGGTAGTATAGAGAATGTCCTAACGGGGTTCAGCGCACAGGTGAGATTTTGACAGTGATATCCACACCCAACTGACAGTAAAACTTGCCATCTTTCCTCATGAATACAGCCCACTGTTGAGGTGTTGAATCTCATAACCAAAGGCAGTTGAAAATTAAAACATTGTTTCTCATTGGTAGACCCAGGCCACAGTGGGGTTGGTGACTCTCAGACCAAAATTCAGCACAGTTATGAGGCCATCACTCCACTAAGAAAATGGAATTCATAGAACAAATTGAGACTCTCATGCACAAATTCAGCCCACCACTGAGACTGAGACTCATTTGCTTAGACCCAAAATATAGGAAGTGTTGACTCTTATACCTAGAATTGGGACATGTGTAAGATTGTTCATCTTTTCCTCAGACTTTCCTGCAGGAGTGATTCTGACATATTCCTCTATTTGGCATCTGAGTGATATGAATCTTGCCATGGTCTAGCCCACAGATGGAACTGTGATGTGTTGCTGTACCCAGCACCTAGGTGATGTGACTCTATTTTTCTGCCTTGGCACTGTCCAGAAAAGGTATTTTGACATATCTCTGGGGTATGTACCCAGGTTACATGACTCTCCTGCCTGTGCCCTTTTCACATATTATCATAAAATATTGCTGGGTCCAACACCCAGGTGATGTATGTCTCATGCCTAGGCCCTGCCAACAGGGGGAATTGTGACAAATCTCTGTGCCAATAACCCAGGTTATGTGACTCTCTTTTTTTGCCTGGTCCCTGCTCACAGGGAGCATTATAACATATTGCTGAACTCAGCACCTAACTGATGTGATTCTCCTTTCTAGTTTTGGTCCACAGGGGAGATTGTGTCATATCACTGGGCCTCAAACTAAGGTGATGTTACACTTTCATTTTTGAACTGTACTCAGAAGGCATTGTGACATATTCCTGGGCCCAGCACCAAGGTGATGTGAGTCTCCTGCCTGCACTTTGCCCACAAAGGGCATTGTAACATATCTTTAGACCTATCAACTATTCGATGTGATGTGACTTCTTTTTTTAAAGTGTAAGCAAGTTTATTAGAGAAGTAAATAAACAAAAGAATGACTACTCCATAGACAGAGAAGCCCTGAGGGCTGCTCATTGGCTCTTTTTATGGTTATTTCTTGATTACATACTAAATGAGGAATGGATTATTTGTGAGTTTTCCAGGGAAAGGATGGGCAATTTCCAGAACTCAGGGTGCCTCCTCTTTTTAGACCATATAGGATACCTTCCTAACATTGCCATGACATTTGTAAAGTGTCATGGTGCTGTTGGGAGTGTCTTTTAGCATACCGATGCATTGTATTTAGCATATAATGAGCAGTGAGGACTACCAGAGGTCACATTCATTGCCATTGTTCTTTCAGTGGGTTTTTGCTGTCTTTTGTACTGCATCCTCTTTTATCAGCAAGGTCTTTGTAAATGGTACCTTGTGCTGACCTCTTGTCTTATCCTGTGACATAGAATGCCTAGTCTTCTGGGAGTGCAGGAATTGGATTAATTCCTTTCTTTTTGAGGTCTCAAGATAGCTTGGGGCTCTTGGGCCTGTCAGAAAGTGACATTCCTTACTTATCACAGGTCAGGAACCCTGCACAGGGACTGTGTAGACAATGTAGAAGGCCAGTTTTCCCAAAGGGCTTCTACTGGCTCTGCAAATCAAGTATGATTTCTCAAAGACCATAATTCCAGTCAAAGCTTTGGTAAAATAACCTGTGTCTCCCATTGTGTCCTGTTGCAAATGAAAACATGCTTATTGCACTTATGCAAATAACTATATTGCCATAAATTAAGATACTCACCAATACCTTTGCACGTTCTGGAGAAACCAGGGAGAGAGAAACAAATATGCTCCAAAGTATGTTTACTGAAGTATATTTTACTCAATTGTCAAATGCTGCAAATAGCTCAAAAGTGCTCTTGACTCTGAAAAACAAAGGATCTACAACATTTTAAGCAAAAAGCCAAAAAAATTACTTCCATCTTTTATTAGTTCAGTTCATGCAGTAAACTCTTGTTCTGCTTTATATTTATTAATATTTCAGCTTTCCATGAGAGTCTTGAAAGTTTTTCCCCTGTTCTAATTTTGCAGTCTTCAAAGTTATCAGAAATTTGCATTGAAAAGCACCCATCAATGTTCCATAGCAGGCTATAAATTATCCTTTGAAAAGGATTAAAACAAGACAAAAATTGTCTGTGGGTGACAAAAAAGTCTTAGGACAGCCATTATCAAAGCCACAATTGACTAGAAATATTGGTTACTCTTGTGGAATAAACAATTTTACAAAACAATTATAACTATTAATAACACACTATACATTGTTATATCAGACTTGCAGGAGTTTTCCATAATTTCAGAATGTCACCAATGACATATTTATACAAATACAACCCCAAGAAAGCCAAATACCATTCTGTATTTGACAATACATTCTGTATTAACTTTTATACCAAATAAATTGAATATATTATTTTTGGACTTTAGGTGACCTAATATCTCAAAGATTAATTAGGTCAGAAAAGACAAAATTTGCAATTTAATTTTGGAAAGTTTTTCAAATAACAAAGGTTTAAAAAATTTTATATTATAAAATCAAATTCCAGGTCACCCTATGTCATTCATTTAGCCAAACAGTAACCTTTCTTTTTAAAAATTGTTTAAAAGCCAAAAGCCTTTACTTATTAATAGAGGAAAGACTTAGCTTTCCAAACAGTCTGTCTCTTGTCTTTTTCTTGTAGTTTATTCAAAAGACAAACCAAAATCTTTCATTTTTTAAAATATAACATGAAAATCTTGTTCAAGAGTGAAAACCTATATTTCATGTTTGTGTTAGTATACTAATGATGCCAAGCAAAGTTCTTAATAAAATCTTATATACAAACATATCCAATCTTCATTAGTTTGATTATAAGGTAAGATTCTCAGAAATCTTTTAAAACCCTTTAAAATTTTTGTTAAAGGGCAAATCTGTGCTCTAAGAAAAACCTGTTGTGCTTTTATTCCAATGTTCAATTTATGGGAAAACTGAATAATATCTATTTAACTTTAGCCGGTATGTTCACACACAGAATTTTTTATGAGATTAATTTTTTAAAAACTTTCCACAGCTTGCTCAAACTTTTAGGTTTATTCTAACTTCAAACAACCCTTTAGATCTCTAACCGAGGCCCCAAAATTAACATTCTTATGCCTTTTTATAATCTTATACTGAAAGCACATTCTATTTTTCTTACACACCTTGCATGTAAAGCCATTTTTATTTCCCAAAGATTACTTATGTCACATGAACTAAAAGGCATTCACACATGGACACAGTGCACTGGTGAGGTCTTCAACCTCATAGGTGGATGCAGTTCAGTTGCAGTTGTGACTGTCATATGTGAACATCCAGCCACAATTGGAATGGTGACTCATTTCTAAACCCAGCTCATAGACAGCTGAGAAACTTCTATCTGGACCAAATCAATGGAAGGTATGTTGACTCTCATGAATGAGCTTAGGCCCACAGGTACAATCATGGGTGCATACCAGCACACAGGCCTCAGAGCAGATTTTGACTCTCATGCATACCATATAAATACCTTGAATGGTAGACAGAGTGTCCCCACAAGGCCCAGCACACAGGTAACATTGTGATTATCCCATGCACAGGTGGCCAATAGTAAAGACTGTCATTCTTCCACATGAATACAGCCCACTGTTGAGGTTCTGAATCTCCCACCCAGAAGCAGTGGAAAGTCGGAGAATTAACTCTCATACATGGATCTGATCCATAGGTGAGTTGATGACTCTCAGACTAAGACTCCCAACAACAGTGAAGTTGTGACTTCACTAAGGGAATGCAGTTTTCAGGAGAGATTTAGTCTCTTGTGTACAAATTCAGTCCCTTGTTGAGATTGTGACTCATGTACTTAGCCCAAACTACAGGTGTTGACTCTCATACCTGGAACTGGAACTTGTGTGGAATTAATCTCATCCCTGGACCTTCCTATAGGTGTGAATCTGACATATGCCTCTGTCCAGAATCTGAGTGATTCTCCTGCCTGGGTCCAGCCTTCAGCAGAGATTATGACATGTCATTTGGTCCAGCACTTAGCCGATGTAACCTATTCTCCTGCTTTGGCTCTGCCCACAGAAGGCATTGTGATGCATTGCCAGGCCCTGCACCCAGGTTATGTGATTTCTGCCTGTGCCCTGACCACACTGGCTATTTTGACATATTGCACTGTCCAGCACCAGGTGACATTACTTTTCCACCTGGGCCCTTCCAATAGCAGATGTTATAAAATATCTCTGTGCCTATCACCCATGTGTTTTGACTTTTTTCTCCTGCATGGTTTCTGCTCACAGGAGAAATTGAGACATATCCCTGGGCTCAGCACCCAGTTGATGTGACTCTTCTTTTTTTTCTAAATTCTGTTCACACAAAAGATACTGACATATTGCTGTGCCCAACACCAAGGTGATATTACTCTTTCACTTTAGCCCTACCCTCAGAAGGCATGGCAACATATTGCTGGGCCCAAAGCAAAAGAGATTTGAGTCCTTTGCCTGGACCCTCCTTTCAGGGGGCATTGTGATATATCTCTGGGCCCATCGACTATTTGATCTGAGTCTTCTCTCTTTCCTGGGCTTTGCCTATAGTAGGCATTGTGATATATCTCTGGGCTCTGCACCCAGCTAATTTGACTTGCCTCTTCTGTCTGGGCCATGACTACAGATAAGAGTGACTTATCAGGACCCAGCACAAAAGTGATGAATTTCTTCTGCCTGCTGTCTGCCCACAGGCATCATTGATACATGTCTGTGGTCCCAAAATGTAGATAATGTGACTCTTTTTTTGGGTGGGAGGGGACTTGTCCACAGTGGGGATTTTGACATATGGCTTGGCACAGCATTTATGTTATTTGACTCTCCTCTTATGCTTAGGCCCTACTCACTGGGGTAATTGTGACATATATCTGGGTGCTGGCCCTAGGTTTTGTGGCTCTCCTCTTTTTCACGATTCCTACTCATAGCATGCATTGTGACATATCTCTGGTTTTCTCACCTAGGTTATGTGACTTTCTTGTCTTTGCCCTTCCATCAGAGGGTATTGTGACATATTGCCAGGTCCATTATGTAGGTGATGTGACTCTCTTCACCTGCCTGTGCACCACCCAAAAGGGGCATTGTGACACATCTCTGAATCAATTTCCTACATAATGTGCCTCTTCTCTGCTGCCTGAGAAATACCCTCAAAGTGGATTGTGATATGTCTCTGGGCGCAGCACCTGAATGTTGTGATTCTTCTGCCTGGACTCTACCTAGAGAAAATATCACGATATGTCACTGCACCCTGCACATGAATGATGTTACTCTCCTGCCTGCGCCTTGCTTATAGAGGGGATTGAGACATTTTTCCAGGTGAAGAATTCAGGTGATATCACTCTCATTTCTCAGCCTTTCTCACAGGTAAGATTGTGACATATTAGCCCAGCACACAGATGAAATTTTTCCTCTTGTATGCAAACCCAGCCAACAGGTGCTATTGTCACCATAACACATGAATAAAGACCACTGTTGAGGCCCTGAATCTTATATTCTAAGGTAGACAGCAAGGGAAGGGTCCCTGGAGAGCCCCCAACCCATGAGTCAGTATCTCATAACCACATACCCACCAAGCCGAGCATAATGGCACACACCTGTAATCCCAGTGACTCAGGAGGCTGAGGCATGAGAATTGCTTGAACCTGGGAGGCAGAGGTTGCAGTAAACTGAGATCACACCATTACACTCCTTTACACATTACACTTGGGCAACAGAGCAAGACTCAGTCTCAAGAAAAAAAAACTCATCTTTCACCAATATTTTAATAGTTTTATGTCTGCACACTTAAGCATCAAGGACAGGACCCTGGATGATGATAAGTGCATATTTCAATTTATATAGTAAAAAATGACCATCAGAGTCTAATAAATGATGAATACAGCAACATAATACTTCATAATATCATTCCAGGTATGTTTGACAAACAAGAAGGTTGCATAGGACCTTCTTGTGCTACTCATATGAAGTGTTCTTCTCTCTCACTTTAATCTCAACTCCCAAACTTACAACTACCACATACTCAC
This sequence comes from Pongo pygmaeus, assembly GCF_028885625.2. NCBI lineage: Eukaryota > Metazoa > Chordata > Mammalia > Primates > Hominidae > Pongo > Pongo pygmaeus. Next base: position 23,029,405 of record NC_072393.2, read on the forward strand.
ATACACAGAATAAGAAAAATTAACTTATTTTCTTAGAAGGCTGTGATTCACATTTTATTCTATTACACCTTTTCCACATTGCTCCTATAATACTGTTGAAGTGCATCCTTTTTCACCAGAAGAATACTTTTGTGAATGTGAATAGACTGACATTGGAGAAGACCAGCTCAGCACACTCACTTGAATGATCCCTTTGCTTTTCAGGCAGTAAAAATCGGGCAGTGAAAATAAAGTGACTGCGGATTAAGCAAAGAGTTATACATAGAAAAATATTTGTCAATTGTTTGAAGATTACATTGCATGGTCTACAACTTTTAAAATATAAAGTGCCTAACATAAATACTGCAAAAGAAAATAGAATAAAAATGATGGAGTTGGCCACAAAGGACAGCCAAAGCAGTACTATAGCAATATAGAAAAATCCATATCTACTGTCAGAAGAAGGCAACTTGAAGTATTTGGAAGATGTTCTCTAAGAAACTAAAAATATTTTTAGTTTTAGATTCTGTAAAAAATGTTTCTTAAGCATTTTAATTTTCAAAAAAATTTGAGTGCATATTTTGTCAGCTTAGTTTCTCTGAAGAATTTAAACATAATAGAGTAAAATAATACATATTAAAAATTTTTCTGGCAATAGAGCAACTTAATTCCTAGATTAAAAATGTAAAATTTTACACAATTTTATGCTGAACAATTTAATCAAAAGCTTCTTTCTTACAACTGGGAGAAATGACACAAAGATTCAACTTTTATGTTGGGTGGGAGAGAAAATGATTACCAGGGGCTAGAAAATTGTTTCACTAATCAATGTTGATTTTTATTGCTATATTGTCTCAAATTATGTTAATAATAAAATAATGGCCTTGATCCAAAAAATTTTTAAAAACTTATTGCTTCAATCAGCCAAAATTTAACCAAAAGAAGGCATAGAAATAGAGGTATTTAACAGTCATAATTTATAGTATAAAATTAAAATGTTTCTTGAAATAAAAAAAGAAAAAGGGATACATAAACAAATAAGAAAAGGAAAAAAAGTGGATTCCTCATGACAGGTAAGGTGTGAAATCAACCTAAGGGTCATTAACAGGTGAATGAATTTTAAAAAGTGGTATATTTACACAATGGAATGCTCTTTATTCCTTAAAAAGAAAGAAGTCTTGGAGGTGGGCTCAGCACTCTGTGTCTTAGCAAGCCTTGCAGGGACTCTGATGTGTGCTGAAGTTTGAGCGTCACTGGAATGGATAGTGTCCATATGATTGCTGGGTCACCCCACCTAACCTGAATATCAGGAACATCCCGAGTGAGACCAGTCAGTATATTGCAGCTCTTTCTCCAGCCACAACCAGAAAGTCTTTGCTTCCCCTTTGCCTTCCACCACAATTGTAAGTTTCCTGAAGCCTCTCTAGCTGTGCGAAACTAGAAAAAGATGCACACCCAAAAGCCCCATTTGAAGCTTCTAGACAGAAAGCCAAGCATTTGGAGAGCCCCTTTGGACAGTTTTAAACACAATTGTGGAAAAGAAAGCAACTCTACTCAGTATGAAGATGATGAGAATGAAGACCTTTATGATGATCTACTTCCACTGAATAAATAGTGACTTTAGAATCCTTAACACAGCACTCAGCTACCAATGCCAATGAGAAAACTTTTGCATTACTGTTGAAAATCTGTTCACGCTCTCCCTCTCCCCCTCCCTCTCTCTCCCGTCTCCCTCTACTTCTTTCTTCGGTCTTCCTCTGTTGCTGAGGCTGGACTGTACTGCCGTGATCTCAGCTCGCTGCAACCTCGCTGCCTCTGGCTCCTGTGATTCTCCTGGCTCGGCCTGTGGAGTGCCTGGGATTGCAGGAGCGTGCCACCATGCCTGACTGGTTTTTGTATTTTTGGTGGAGATGGGGTTTTGCTGTGGTGACTGGGCTGGTCTCCAGCTCCTGGCCTCGAGTGATCTGCCCGCCTTGGCCTCCCGAGGTGCTGGGATTGCAGACGGAGTCTCACTCACTCAGTGCTCAATGTTGCCCAGGCTGGAGTGCAGTGGCCTGATCATGGCTCGCTACAACCTTCACCTCCCAGCCACCTGCCTTGGCCTCCCAAAGTGCTAAGATTACAGCCTCTGCCCGGCCGCCACCCCGTCTAGGAAGTGAGGAGCGTCTCCACCTGGCCACCCATCTTCTGGGATGTGAGGAGCCCCTCTGCCCGGCCGCCCCATCTGGGAAGTGAGGAGCGCTTCTGCTGGCCGCCATCCCATCTAGGAGGTGAGGAGCACCTCTGCCTGGCCGCCCATTGACTGGGATGTGAGGAGCGCCTAGGCCCAGCCACTCCATCTGGGAAGTGAGGAGCGTCTCTGCCCGGCCACCCCATCTGGGATGTGAGGATCGCCTCTGCCCGGCCGCCCCATCTGGGATGTGAGGAGCGCCTCTGCCCAGCTGCCCAGTCTGGGAAGTGAGGAGCACCTCTGCCCAGCCGCCCCATTTGGGAGGTGTACCCAACAACTCCGAAGAGACAGCGACCATCGAGAACAGGCCATGATGATGACGGTGGTTTTGTTGAAAAGAAAAGGGGGAAATGTGGGGAAAAGAAAGAGAGATCAGATTGTTACTGTGTCTGCGTAGAAAGAAGTAGGCATAGGAGACTCCATTTTGTTCTGTACTAGGAGAAATTCTTCTGCCTTTGGATGCTGTTGATCTATGGTCTTGCCCCCAGCCCCATGCTCTCTGAAACATGTGCTGTGTCAACTCAGGGTTAAATGGATTAAGGGCGGTGCAAGATGTGCTTTGTTAAACAGATGCTTGAAGGCAGCGTGCTCTTTAAGAGTCATCACCACTCCCTAATCTCAAGTACCCAGGGACACAAACACTGCGGAAGGCCGCAGGGACCTCTGCTTAGGAAAACCAGAGACCTTTGTTCATGTGTTTATCTGCTGACCTTCTCTCTACTATTATCCTATGACCCTGCTACATCCCCCTCTCCGAGAAACATCCAACAATGAGCAATAAATACTTTAAAAAATAAATAAATAAAATAATTTTTTTAAAAAAAGAAAATCTGTTCGCCACTCCTTTTGTAGGTGTTCTGAGTTGGGTACCAGATGTCAATTATCTCATTATTAAGATGGCTTCTAAGTTGATACATTTTTGTGACACATAATGAGTGTTAGTTGAGGTCTAGCTGTATGCAGAAAAATGCTGATGAAAAATGTTGTCTACATAGAGGATAGTCAATTTATATTAACTGTGAGTTATACTACGAGCTATACTTAATTCATTTAGAGTTTATTTGGTCGGCTTTTTTTATATTTCAAAAAAAGAAGAGAGATTAAAAAGTCTTTTTAAATATACATTCTGCTCAAACCACCATTTCCTTTTTTTTCTGATTCAAAGGACTTTTTCAAGATCTTTCAGGGATTATATTTTCTTTCACCTTCTATCTGCATTCTCTTTCTTCAGCCAATTGATTAAAAAAGAGATGCAGAGAAGACACATTTACTTCTCATCCACACATCACTTCCACTTGCTATTAGTCAATGTGAGTAAAGCTGAGAATAGCAGTTTTCTAGCATGACAGCAATTTCTCAGAAAAAAGCAACACTTGGAAACAAAACTATAAATCTTTCATCAAAAGCTAATGTATTTTGAGCAAAATAAGCAGATGCATCAATAATAAAATGCTTGTGGTACAATCAATTTATTTTGTTGATTTATATTGAGTTCAGATTTGACCAAAAGCTAGAAAATATAGAACAGAAAAAAGAATATTATCTGAAATAAGAATATTGTAAATGAAGTTGTCAATAGAAATAAGAATATTATGACTTCATGCTAATAGTCTCATCTATGGTTGTAAAACATCAAATGCTTTTTATTATAAACTGTAGTTCATATAAGTATTCCATTTATATCACCCTCTTTCACTATTTCAATGTCTTCTCCACTTTGTATCAGTGGAAAACAGGCCAGCTGCTTCCAGGAAAGCAGGCAATGCTCTTCTTACTTTAACAATGTTGATGAAGAGCACTTGTTTTGGTGATACCCCCACGCCAAAAACTGTTATTTTGCCTGAAGTACTCTATATTTGTTAATAAAATAAAATTATTAGCCAAGAGGAATTTATCCATTCAAGTTTAATGGAATTTTGGTTACATTTAAGTGTCTCTGACTTTCGTGGAATATTGAAATTTTTACGAATCTAAATTGAGTACTATAATCTTTTACTAAAAGACTTTTTGAAGTGGAGTGATATTTATAAAAACTTTTCATAGCATTGAAGAAATGTTTTAACCATTTTCCCAGTAATTACTCTAAACACAGAATTTTCCATTTTTAGTATTCACTCTGAGTCACTCATGAGAAATTGATCTTTACGAATGGGCAAAAAAAAGGTGCTGAGTGGAGGTGCAACACATTGCACATCAATGCTTTTCACATGCGCCTGTTAGGGTCTTAATTTGATTGAACTGTCATTTGCATAGCTAGACACTTACTGAATCTAGTCATACTATTTTTTGGCAAAAAATGCCATGTTTGTTACCCATTAGTTTTATACACTTATTTGCTTGGCTGAAAAAACTAAATCTTCTCTTAATTTATTCTAAATTGAGAGACTAGATTTACAGTCTGGGTCTATAATAGTAGTTGAATGTTTTTAATACTATTCTTGGCAAATTCTCATATATTCACTTTCAAAATGGATATAAATTTTATGAAAAGATGAGTTGACAAAAAGTAAAAAATTTCAAAGAGGTTAAGTTTTGAAATCTATTGCACAGCAGGGTAACTATAGTTAACTATAAACTATTGTATATTTCAAAATAACTAAGAGTAAATTCCAAACGTACCACCATAAAAATGATAGGTAAGCAAGTTCATAGATATGTTAGTAAATGAAACTTAATTATTCAATATTTTATACGTATACTAAAACATCACATTGTATCACATAACTTTATGCAACTGTGATTTGCCAATCAAAAATACTAATACATTTTTTAATGAGAGAGTGAAATAAGCTTTAAGATATTGCACCAGAGAAAAATGTGGCTGTTCATCTTAAAATTTTAGGAAACATATACACATATATATATTTTATTTCAAATGGCTTGCTCATTTACAGATGTAGGTAAGTAAACTTTTAATATCATGAACAGTCAGAACCCAGCACTCAGAAATAGGCTGTTGATTTTTAATATTCAAAATAATATAGTACTTTAAGACAGTCTCTAAAGCAACAGTTTACAGTAAAATTCTAAGTTTTTAAATAAATGATTTCCTTCACTTGTTAGAAAAAAATTTTAATATATATTTCTAAACTATATTGAAATTTATCAAATTAACATAAATTTATTAAACGAGTAAATAAAAAAATATGCCTTCTTGTCTCTAATTATAAAACTGACAGACTCTGCATTTAACCAAATACTTTGGTAAATGGATTTTAACAATGATATCTGTCATGACTTAAAACAGCCACTAGTTTTAATTTAGAAGTATATTAATTTTTATATTAAAATCTAGAATTAGCCTATTACTACATAGAAAATTTGTGGTCTGCATGTACATCATCATCCATTGAGTGGTCTACAGTTTCTGAGTTTCAGAAATGCTAATATAAGAATACTTCTTCCAATTGAATAATTTAAGTTTTCTCAGTGACTAAAAAAGATTGGAATTACTAATCACTCACTTACAATGTGGTTTTAAATGTTATTTAATGAAGATATATAAAGTTTCTTTTAAAAATCATTTTAACAACTGATTTCTTTTGCTTTTTCACTTTTATTAGAAAATAAGTATGAAAATTTATGTTACTACAGCCTATAAATTTTATTTAAATCTAGACACAATGCTAATCTTAAAAGATCTGTATGTTTAAGATTATGGATAACCTATTTACACTTACTTAGAAGATAAATAACTGCTTTCCAGTAAATCAAATGGGGCAATTTTGACTCTCAATTATAAGCTATTAAAATATTAATACTATCACCTATGTGGAAATTTTAGGTATCTGCATGTTCATGTTTTTTAACATATAATAAATCAGAAACTATAAATTTTCATAAACTATAAATAATAAACTAAAAATATAAAGTATCACTTTCTTTTTCTCAGTTTTGAAATACTGTCATTATTTCTAGGTGATATAACACTCAATTACAGAGGCTGTGGCTGTTGAAATTAGAAATGTCATGGTTGATTCTTCTTTACTTGCTGCCTTTTTATTTCCCACAAACACAGCAGCACAAGGAAGGCAAGAAATACTACACCTTGATTGCAAACACACCAGTGCCTTTCTAGATAGAATAAATGTATGAGCATATTCACTTGAAATTCATGGCATCTTTTGCTCAAGTACAGACTTTCATATGGAAAATAATAAAAACAATAATTTCACACTGCAATAGCATAAGAAAAGTACTCTAAAACTACCTTCTGACCCATTATTTCTATTTTTCACAAGAATGATTGTGATGGATTGAGAATTCAACAGAATTCTCAGCACTGCAGCACTGTGAATTCAACAGAAACCCCCACTTTCTGTTGAATTATTTTTGGAATGTGACCATAAGACTTTTCTGCCTTTTTTTTTTTTTTGGAAAAAATGTTTTACATTTCTAATTCAGTGATTCAGCATGATTTTTAGTCTCACACTTTCAAAAATAGTTCATTCTGAAAAAAATATGATTAAACAACTTAACACATTTTCCCCCAAAAGAGTAACAAATTAAGTCTATAGTCTAGTGCACAGTTAATACATAAATAATAAAGGTGTAATCTGTTTTACCTGCACACTTGAAAATAAAACACTTTTTGGGCTACAGACCAAGAACTTTCAGAGAGGTTAGCTTATAAAATGTGAGGAGACTTGGTATAGAAACATTCACCACTATGTCTTAAGGGGTGAAAATTTGTCTTTCACCCCTAATTTCAAACATTAACCCAGAGCTGGAAAAATAGAACATGTCATTATAGCAGAAAGCATTTTATTATTTTTATTTTATATTTAAGGGGTACATGTGCAGATTTGTAAAACAGGTATACTACATGATATTGAGTTTGAACACTTAATAATTCCATTGTCCAAGTAGTTTACATCATACCTAAGCCAATTTTCAATGCTTGTCTCCCTTCCTTATTGTTTTCATCTTTGTTTCCATGTGCGCCCAATTTTTAGCGTCCATGTATGAGTGAGAACATGTGGCATTTGTTTTTGTGATGCATCAATTTGCTTAGAATAATGGCCTTCTGCGGCATTCATGTTGCGGCAAAAGACGTTACTTCATTCTCTTCCATTGCTGCATGGTATTGGAGGTTGTGTAAGTACATCATTTTTCTTATCCAATAAAAGACTCATGGGTAACTGGTTTAATTCTGTTTCTGCTATTGTGAATAGTGTTGCAATGAACATGTGAGTGCTGGTGTCTGTTTGGCAAAATTATTTATTCTTTTTTGGGGCAGATATCCAGTAATGGGCTAGATTGGTCAAATGGCAATTCTATTTCTAGTTCTTTGAGAAGTCTCCAAACTGCTTTGCACAGGCCCTGAATTAATTTGCATTCCCACCAACAGTGTAGAAAGATTTTCTTTTCTCCACAACTTCAACATCTTATTTATCTTACTTTTAATAACAGTCATTCTTACTGGTGTGAAATGGTATCACCTTGTCACTTTGATTTACATCTTTCTGATAATTAGGAATGTTGAGCAATTTTTACATGTTTATTGGCAGTGCTTATGTCTTCCTTTGAGAAGAAGCTGGCTATTCATATCATTTGTTTGCTTTTTTATTAAATGTTTTATAGATTCTGCGTATTAATCCTTCATTGTCTGCAGTTTGCAAATATTTTATTTCATACTGTAGGTCATCTATTTACTTTGTTGATAGTTTCTTTTACTGTGCAGAAGATCTTTGCCTTAATTAGATGTCATTTTTTATTTTTGTTGCACTCATGTTCATGTTAGTCATAAATTCTTTAGAGAGGCCAATATTTTCTAAGTATTCTTCTAAGAATTTTGTAGTTTGAAGACTCACAGCTCAAGTCTTTAATTTATGTTGTTTTTTATATATATATAGAAAAAGGTAGGACTCCAGTTTTCTTCCACATATGACTAACCAGTTTTCCCAGTATTATTCACTGAATAGGGATTTAATTCTGTTGGCTTTGTAAAAATAACCTGGGTGCAAAGTACAGCTTAATTCAGGACTCTCTCTTCCATTTCATTGGTCTATATGTATATTTTTGTACCAGAACCATGTTATATTGGTTACTCTGATGCAATCTGTGCTCACTGCAACCTCCACTTCCCAGTTCAAGTGGTTATCTTGCCTCAGCCTCCCAAGTAGCTGGGACTACAGGTGTGCACCACCATGTTTAGCTAATTTTTGTATTTATTTTTAGTAGACATGGGGTTCCACCTTGTTGGCCAGGCTGGTCTTGAACTCCTGACCTCAGGTGATCTGCCCATCTTGGCATCACAAAGTATTGGCCTTACAGGTGTAAGCCACTGTGTCTGGCAAAAAAAAAAAATCGGTATTTTTAAGATAAAAGTATACTTTACATGTAAATGTAACTCTTCAAAGGTCTACTTCTTTCAAAGTCATATACAAATAATTTTTCTTTTTAAAAACTTTAGTTTTGGATTTTTTTCTATACTCAGCAGTCTGATTTAGTGTAATGTCTGAAGTTTGAAAGATAGGTATTTCTACTGTGAATTATCTGATATTTACATAAACAATTTTGGATTAAATATTTTTATATTTACTGTATCTGCAAAAATATATTTTAGTATAAACTTTTGTGTTTTATAATTCTGTAGTTTTTGTAAAAATGTTTTTCCAAATTTATTAAATTTGCAGTTATTCTTCAATATAAATTCCCTGATGTTGAGCAAAGTTGGAAAAACTACCTCAGGTTTTCCTGTAGTACAAAATGTGTACAATAAAATCTGTGATACAAGTACATGTACTACAACCCTCTTTATATTTGTAACGTGTTTCCTCAAAATAAATATTCTTCTGTACTTTAAGGGCTTTTATTTTCTGAAAGATCTAGTGACAATAATTGCACTTTTAATACTTTTATTTAGTATGAACTCTCTGACGTTTAATAAGATGTGAGAAGATATTAGTGGCATTCACAATTTTTTTTTCCCAGATAGAGTCTCTCTGTTGCCCAGGCTAGTATAAATGCTTTCCTTTGCAATAAGGCACGAGTATTGGTTAAATGTTTGCCATTGTTTATTCTAGTAGTTTTCTCCAGTATATTATCATACCTACAATCAAGTGTGACAGCCATTTAAAGGCTTTGTCACATTCCTCACATTTCTAGGATTTCTCGTCCATATGATTTCTTTTATATTCAGAAAAGTCTGAGGTATTGCCAAAAGCATGGTCTCATCTTTCAAGTTTGTAGAGTCTCTCTCATGTATGAATTAGCTTACATCTGTTAAGAATCTGAGGTTCTGTTAGAGGCTTTCCCACATTCTTCACATGTGTAGGGTTTCTCTCCAGTATGACTTGTCTTATATGTAGTAACCCTTAAGGACTGGTTAGAGGCTTTGCCACATTCCACACAATTGTAGGAATTCCCTCCAGTATGACTTACATGAATGTTTAGTAAGGATTGAGGAACAGCTAAAAGGCTTGCCACATTTTTCACATTGGTAGGGTTTCCCTCCTGTATAAATTCCCTTATGTTCAGTAAGGGTTGAGAACTAATGAAAAGCTTTGCCACATTTTTCACATTTGTAGGGTTTTTCCTCCAGTATGAATTCTTTTATGAGTAGTAAGGTGTGAGGACCAGTTGAAGTCTTTATCACATTCTTCACATTTGTAGGGTTTCTCTCCAGTATGAATTCTCTTATATTCCATAAGGTTTGAGGACCGGTTGAAGCCTTTCTCACATTATTCTCATTTGTAGTGTTTCTCTCCAGCATGAATTTTCTTACATGTAATAAAGGTTGAGGACTGTTTAAAAGCTTTGTCACATTCTTCACCTTTGTAAATTTTCTCTCCAGTATGAATTTTCTTATGTTTACTAAAGACAGAATCAACTGAAGGCTTTGCCACATTCTTCACATTTTTAGGGATTCTCTCCAGTATGAATTTTCTTATGATAACTAATGGTTGAGGATGACTTAAAGGCTTTGCCACATTCTTCACACTTGTAGGGTTTCTCTCCAGTATGAATTCTCTTGTGTCTAGTAAGGCTTGAGGATCTGCTGAAGGCTTTGCCACATTCTTCACATTTGTAGGGTTTCTCTCCAGTATGAATTATCTTATGTTCAGTAAGGATTGAGGACCAGCTGAAGGCTTTGCCACATTCTTCACATTTGTAGCGTTTCTCTCCAGTATGAATTACCTTATGTTTAGTAAGGATTGAGAATGTACTAAAGCCTTTGCCACATTCTTCACATTTGTAAGGTTTCTCTACAGCATGAATTCTCTTGTGTTTAGTAAAGCTTGAGGACCAGGTGAAGGCTTTGCCACATTCTTCACATTTGTAGGGTTTCTCTCCAGCATGAATTCTCTTGTGTTCAGTAAGGCTTGAGGACCAGCTGAAGGCTTTGCCACATTCTTCACATTTGTAGGGTTTCTCTCCAGTATGAATTCTCTTATGTTCCATAAGCTTTGAGGACGAGTTGGAAGCTTTGCCACATTCTTCACATTTGTAAGGCTTCTCTTCAGCATGAATTGCCTTATGTGTATTCAGGGTTGAGACCTTACTAAAGGTTTTGCCACATCCTTCACATTTGTAGGGTTTCTCTCCAGTATGAATAATCTTATGTTTAGTAAGGATTGTGGATCGATTAAAAGCTTTCCCACATTCTTCACATTTGTAGGGTTTCTCTCCAGCATGAATTCTCTTGTGTTCAGTAAGGCTTGAAGACCAGCTGAAGGCTTTGCCACATTCTTCACATTTGTAGGGTTTCTCTCCAGTATGAACTCTCTTATGTTCCATAAGCTTTGAGGACGAGTTGAAAGCTTTGCCACATTCTTCACATTTGTAGCGTTTCTCTTCAGCATGAATTGCCTTATGTGTGTTCAGGGTTGAGACCTTACTAAAGGCTTTGCCACATTCTTCACATTTGTAGGGTTTCTCTCCAGTATGAATTATCTTATGTTCAGTAAGGATTGAGGATCGATTAAAAGCTTTCCCACATTCTCCACATTTGTAGGGTTTCTCTCCAGCATGAATTCTCTTGTGTTCAGTAAGGCTTGAGGACCAGCTGAAGGCTTTGCCACATTCTTCACATTTGTAGGGTTTCTCTCCAGTATGAACTCTCTTATGTTCCATAAGCTTTGAGGACGAGTTGAAAGCTTTGCCACATTCTTCACATTTGTAGGGTTTCTCTCCAGTATGAATTCTCTTATGTTTAGTAAGGATTGAGGCTCGATTAAAAGCTTTGCCACATTCTTCACATTTGTGGGGTTTCTCTCCAGAATGAATTACCTTATGTTTAGTGAGGATAGAGAAATTACTAAAAGCTTTGCCACATTCTTCACATTTGTAGAGTTTCTCTCCAGTATGAATACTCTTATAATAAGTAAGGGGTGAGGACCAGCTAAAAGCTTCGTAACCTTCTTCACATTTGTAGGAATTCTCTCCAGTATAAATTATTTTATGTTGAGATAGATGTGAAAGCATGCAAAATGATCTGACATATTCTTCACATTTCAAAAGTTTCTTTCCAGTATGCCTTATCTTATGTCTGTTTGAATTTGAACATTCATGAAAGACGTTTGCATATTTGCCACATTGAAATACGTTGCTCTGTGTAGTTGTCAAACTCTGGTTAAGTTTATTATAACCTTCTTTGTGCACCTTACACTCATCCACATTGGTACAACCAATTTTTAAGTGTAAATTCTCATGTCCACATCTTTCATATCTTCTCAATATCATTTTTTGGACAGAATCTTCTATGTCTTGCTCTGGCCAAAGGTCTTGAGCAAAGTGAGAACATATAACTGAAAAGAAATAAAAATAACAAATTAGTCTACATATTAGACTCAGATAAATACAGTTTCCAAATCTAACCTATAAAATTATTCAAACTATATTAGCAAGATGACATTGCAATATGACACAAGCCCTAATTCTTCATAGACATATAAATGTAATAAAAACATACAGACCAAAATACATATGTAGATAATTTATACATGAGTTAAGTGTGTGCAGTTCCTGAATTAAGCCCAATGCAAACAGCCACATAGAAAACAAGAAAAGTTTGTTAAATTTACCCAATACAACGCTTTCTGCTCCTCAGTATTACCTAGTCCCTTCAGAAGTAAATTGTCAATTTCTGTTTTTGTTTTTTTTTTTTAAGGAAAGTAAAATATTGACACATCCAATTTAATTTTTGTCTTCTACGGCCCTTTCCACACACTGATTTCTGTCTCCCATGACAAAAAGTGTTGAAATACCTGGTGGTATACTTTGAAATGACAGTTTGAGCCTGCTGAAATCAAAGGTAAATGCACTGCAGCAGAGCACTGCAGTGCCGCAGAGAAAACAGGTGTACCAAGTGATTACTTTTCAGAAGAAACATAAATAATCTCTTTTAACTAAAAATAAACACAAAATGTCAGACAAGACAAATCTGAAAAAGATGTTTGAGAGACCCACATAATCTCTAGCCAAGACCATTATTTTCTGACTATGCCAGGACAAAGCTACATTATAAATTTTGTGACAGATGGCCTTTTTAAATCTCCAAATCTCAAAGATTAGTCTACACAAAATAGGGCAATATAATCCTATCAAAAATATTATAAAGTTTTCAGGAAGAAACCATTAAAAATGTATATACTAATTTTAAAAATTGAATAACACTCAATGAGTGAAACAGGAACACAAAAGACTATAGAAAATGAGAAAAATGAGGATAAGAACAAAAATAACAAGTGAATTGTCAACACCAGATTTGCAGGCCAGAAGAGAACAGTGTGATACAGTCAAAGTTCTAAAAAAAAAAAAAAAAGAAGCTATAAAGTGAGAATAAATACCATCAGCAAATCTGTCCTGCCTAATAGAAAAAAAAAAAAAAAATCTTTCAAAATAACCAAATTCTTAAAAAGTATATTGGTACTGCATATGTCTTCCATAGGAAAGATTCTGAAATAGTTCTTACCACTGAAAATAACATAATGTAAGAAAACAACACCTAGTCATATAAAAATACATTATTTTCTAGGAAAGATATGCACACACACAAAAATTGAATTTCTAGCATTATTCTAATGGTGCAGAAAACATTTTTAATTATTCTCTAACATTTGAGAGCTAAAAGCATAGGAACTATTATAAACGTCTGTTAATGAATATACAACATAAATAGATAAACTTAGCAACATCAGTGAAAAACTTAAGAGCAGACATAATGAGGACTTTTTTATGCAACTGAAGTTAATTTTTCACCTGATTAAAATATATTGTTTTATTTTTAGAGGTTTTATGTAATCCTCAAGGTACCACAAAAAAAAATCTGTATACATACACACACAAAAAAATAAGAAAATGAAAGCCTATCAATACAAAAATCAGAAAGAAACAAAGACAGAAAGAGAAAATGAAGGACAAGATGCAAGAAATAAATAGAATAGGTAATAAAGTAAAAGTAACTCCTTTACTTTCAGTAAATTATTTAAATATATGGAAAATTAACTTTCAAATCAACAGATTTTTAATAGATTTAACATTTTTTCTTGTGAGACAAAGCTTTACTCTTGTTGCCCAGGCTGGAGTGCAATGACACTATCTCAGCTCACCGTAACTTCTGCCACCCAGGTTCAAGCAATTCTCCTGCCTCACACTCCCGAGTAGCTGGGATTACAAAAGTCCACCAACACTACCAGCTAATTTATGTATTTTTAGTAGAGACGAGGTTTCACAATGTTGGCCAGGCTGGTCTTGAGCTCCCGACTTCAGGTTATCTACCTGCCTCAGCCTCACAAAGTGCTGGGATTACAGGCATGAGCCACTTTGCCGAGGCTATTAAAAAATTTTAAATATCAAGATCCAACTTGCCTTTCTACAAGAGTCAGATGAAATCTAATGTTAAAAAGACTCAAAGTGGCAAGATGGAAGTAGACATTTCATGCAAATATTAGTCAAGTGAGAGCAGAGGAGGTCAAAATAATATTACACAAGCTAAATCTTAAGTCAAAGACTCATATTTTATAAAATACACTTGACAATGAAACTCCAGAGACAAAGAAAATATTAAAAAATAATAGATTAACTGGGAATCTGTGAAACATCTGAATGTGTGTGTGTGTGTGTGTGTGTCTCACATTAGGATTACAAATATATAAAGCAAATATTGACAGAATAGAAGAAACACAAGGAGATCAATATAATTATAGTAGGATATTATTATAACACACTTTCTGTAATAAAAATGAAAATAGAGGAGGCTGGCAAGATGGCCGAACAGGAACAGCTCTGATCTGCAGCTCCCAGCGAGACTGACACAGAAGGTGGGTGGTTTCTGCATTTCCAACTGAGGTACCCGGTTTACCTCAATGGGACTGGTTGAACAGTGGGTGCAGCTCATGGAGGGTGAGCCAAAGTGGGGTGCGGTGTTGCCTTACCCAGGAAGTGCAAGGGGTTGGGGAAATCCCTCTCCTAGCCAAGGGAAGGGTTTAGGGACTGTACCATGAAGAACAGTGCTCTCCAGCCCAGATACTGTGTTTTCCATGGTCTTCACAACCCACAGACCAGAAGATTCCCTCTGGTGCCTATGACACCAGGGCCCTGGGTTTCAAGCACAAAACTGGGAAGCCATTTGGGCAGACACCAAACTAGCTGCAGGAGTTTATTTATTTATTTTTTTTTCCATAACCCAGTATAGCACCCAGAAGGCCAGAGAGACAGAACCATTCACTCTCCTGGAAAGAGGGCTGAAGCCAGGGAGCCAAGTGGTCTGGCTCAGTGGGTCCCACACCATGGAGCCCAGCAAACTAGGACCCACTGGCTTGAAATTCTGGCTGCAAGCACAGCAGTCTAAGCTTGACCTGGGAAGCTCGAGCTTGGTGGGGGAAGGGCGTCTGCCATTGCTGCTGCTTGAGTAGACTGTTTTACCCTCACAGTGTAAACAAAGCCACCCAGAAGATTGAACTGGGTGGAGCCCACCACAGCTCAACAAGACCAGACTGTATCTCCAGGTTCCTCCTCTTTGGGCAGGGCATCTCTGGAAAAAAAAAAAAAAAAAAAAGGCAGCAGCCACAGTCAGGGGCATTATAGTAACAACACCCATCTCCCTGGGACAGAGCACCTGGGGGAAGAGATAGCTGGAAGCGCAGCTTCAGCAGACTTAAACATCTCTGCTGGACAACTCTGAAGAGAGCAGTGCATCTACCAGCACAGCGTTCAAGGTCTGCTAAGGGCAAGTTGGTCCCTGATACCTGTGTCTCCTGATTGAGAGACACCTCCCAGTAGAAGCTGATAGACACCTCATACAAGAGAGCTCTGGCTGGCATCTGGCAGGGGGCCTCTGGGACAAAGCTTCCAGAGGAAGGAACAGGCAGCAATCTTTGCTGTTCTGCAGCCTTTGCTGTGATACCCAGGCAAAAAGGGTCTGGAACGGACCTCCAGCAAGGTCCAGCAGATCTGCAGCAGAGAGGCCTGACTGTTAAAAGGAAAACTAACAAACAGAAAGGAATAGAAGCAACATCTTCAAAAAGAATGTTTACTCAGAGACACCATCTGAAAGTCATCAACATCAAAGACCAAAGGTCAATAAATCCATAAAGATGGGGAGAAGTCAGTGCAAAAAGGCTGAAAATTCTAAAAACCAGAATGCCTATTCTCCTCCAAAGGATCACAACTCATCACCAGCAAAGAAACAAAACTGAATGGAGAACGAGTTTGACGAATTGACAAATTCAAATTTGCAAATTTCAGAGGTGGGTAATAACAAACTCCTCCCAAGCTAAAGGAGCATGTTCTAACCTAATGCCAGGAAGCTAAGAACCTTGAAAAAAGGTTAGATGGATTGCTAACAAGAATAACCAGTTTAGAGAAGATCATAAATGACCTGATGGAGATGAAAAACACAGCACGAGAACTTCGTGAAGCATGCACAAGTATCAATAACTGAATCAATAATGCAGAAGAAGGATATCAGAGATTAAAGATCCACTTAATGAAATAAAGCAAGAAGACAAGATTAGAGAAAAAAGAATAAAGAGAAACAAACAAAGCCTCCAAGAAATATGGGACTATGTGAAAGGACCAAATCTTCATCTGATTGGGGTACCTGAAAGTGATGGGGAGAATGGAACCAAGTAGGAAAACACTCTTCAGGATATCATTCAGGAGAATGTCCCCAACCTAGCAAGACAGGCCAACATTCAAATTCAGAAAATACAGAGAACACCACAAAGATACTCCTCGAGAAGAGCAATCCCAAGACACAGAATCGTCAGATTCACCATGGTTGAAATGAAAAACATGTTGAGGGCAGCCAGAGAGAAAGGTCGGGTTACCCACAAAGCAAAGCCGATCAGACTAACAGTGGATCTCTCTGCAGAAACCCTACAAGCCAGAAAAGACTGGAGGGCCAATATTCAACATTCTTAAAGACAGGAATTTTCAACCCAGAATTTCATATCCAGCCAAACTAAGCTTCATAAGCGAAGGTGAAATAAAATCCTTTACAGACAAGCAAATGCTGAGAGATTTTGTCACCACCAGGCCTGCCTTACAAGAGCTCCTAAAGGAAGCACTAAACATAAAAACAAACAACTGGTAAACCAGCCACCGCAAAAACATACCAAATTGTAAAGACCGTTGACACTATGAAGAAACTGCATCAATTAACGGGCAAAATAACCAGCTAGCATCATAATGACAGGATCAAATTCACACATAACAATATTAACCTTAAATGTAAATGGGCTAAATGCCCCAATTAAAAGACACAGACTGATCCAACGAAGTGCTGTATTCAGGAGATCCATCTCACATGCAAAGACACATATAGGCTCAAAATAAATGGATGGAGGAATATTTACCAAGCAAATGGAAAGCAAAAGAGAGCAGGGGCTGCAATGCTAGTCTCTGATAAAACAGACGTTCCGCCAACAAAGATCAAAAGAGACAAAGATGCGCATTACATAATGGTAAAGGGATCAATGCAGCAAAAAGAGCTAACTATCCTAAATGTATATGCACCCAATACAGGAGCACCCAGAATCATAAAGCAAGTTCTTGCAGACCTACAAAGAGACTCAGATTCCCATACTATAATAGTGGGAGACTTTAACACCCCACTGTCAATATTAGACAGATAAATGAGACAAAAAAACTAACAAAGATGTTCAGGACTTGAACTCAAGCAGACCTAATAGACATCTACAGGGCTCTACCCCAAATCAACAGAATATACATTCTTCTCAGCATCACATCACACTTATTCTAAAACAGACCACATAATTGGAAGAAAAACAATCGTCAGCAAAAGTAAAAAAATGGAAATAATAACAAACAGTCTCTCAGACCACAGTGCAATCAAATTAGAACTCACGATTAAGAAACTCACTCAAAACTGTACAATTACATGGAAACTGAACAACCTGCTCCTGAATGACTACAGGGTAAATAATTAAATGAAGGCAGAAGTAAAAAAGTTATTTGAAACCAATGAGAACAAAGACAAAACATACCAGAATCTCTGGGACACAGACAAAGCAGTGTCTACAAAATTTATAGCACTAAATGCCCACAAGAGAAAGCAGGAAAGATCTAAAATCGACAACTTAAAGTCACAATTAAAAGAACTAGACAAGAACAAACAAATTCAAACCCTAGCAGAATACAAGAAATAACTAAGAACAGAGCAGAACTGAAGGAGACAGACACAAAACACCCTTCAAAAAAATCAATGAATCCAGCAGCTGTTTTTTTCAAAAAGATCAACAAAATAGATAGCCTGCTAGCCAGTCTAAAAAGGAAGAAAGAAGAATCAAATAGATGCAACCAAAAATAATAAAGGGGACATCGCCACTGATTCCACAGAAATACAAACTACCATGAGAGAATACAATAAACATCTCTATGCAAATAAACTAAAAAACCTAGAAGAAATGAATAAATCCCAGGACACATACACCCTCACAAGTCTAAATCAGGAAGAAGTCAAATCCCTGCACAGACTGGTAACAAGTTCTGAAACTGAGGCAGTACTTACGGGCCTACCAACCAAAAATGTCCAGAATCTGATGGATTCACAGCCTTTGTACCAAAGGTACAAAGAAGAGCTGATTCTTTCTGAAACTATTCCCAAGAATAGAAAACGACGGACTCCTCCATAACTCATTTTATGAAGCCAGCATCATCTTGAAACCAAAGCCTAGCAGAAACACAACAAAAAAAGAAAATTTCAGGCAAATATCCCTGATGAACATTGATGCAAAACTCCTCAATAAAATACTCACAAACCGAATCCAGCAGCACATCAAAAAGCTTATCCACCAAGATAAAGTCAGCTTCATCCCTGAGATGCAAATCAATAAATGTAATCCATCACATAAACAGAACCAATGACAAAAACCACGTGATTATCTCAATAGATGCAGAAAAGGCTTTCGACAAAATTCAACATCTTTCATGCTAAAAACTCTCACTAAACTAGGTAGAGATGGAACGTATCTCAAAATAATAAGAGGTATTTATGACAAACCCACAGACAATATCATACTGAATGGGCAAAACTGTAAGCATTCCCTTTGAAAACTGGCACAAGACAAGGATGCCCTCTCTCACCACTCCTATTCAACATAGTATTAGAAGTTCTGGTGAGGGCAATCAGGGAAGAAAAAGAAATAAATGATATTCAAATAGGAAAAGAGGAAGTCAAATTGTCTCTATTTGCAGATGACATGTTTGTATATTTAGAAAATCCCATTGTCTCAGCCCAAAATCTCCCTAAGCTGATAAGCAACTTCAGCAAAGTCTCAGGATACAAAATCAATGTGAAAAAATCACAAGCATTCCTATACACCAACAATAGAGAGCCAAATCATGAGCGAACTCCCATTTACAATTTCTACAAAGAGAATAAAATACCTAGGAATACAACTTACAAGGGATGTGAAGGAACTCTTCAAGAACTACAAACCACAGTTCAAGAAAATAAGAGAGGACACAAACAAATATAAGAACATTCCATGCTCATGCATAGGAACAATCAATATTGTGAAAATGGCCATATTGCCCAAAGTAATTTACAGATTCAATGCTATTCCCTTGAAGCTACCATTTACTTTCTTCACAGAATTAGAAAAAACTACTTTATATTTCATATGGAACAACAACAAAAAAAATCTCACATGGCCAAGAAAATCCTAAGCAAAAAGAACAAAGCTGGAGGCATCATGATACCTGACTTCAAACCATACTACAAGGCTACAGTGACCAAAACAGTATGGTACTGGTATCAAAACAGATATATAGACCACTGGAACAGAAGAGAGCCCTCAGAAATAACATCACACATCTACAACCATCTGATCTTTGACAAACCTGACAAAAACAAGAAATGGGGAAAGGATTCCCCATTTAATAAATGATGTTGAAAAAACCTGCTAGCCATATGCAGAAAACTGGAACTGGACCCCTTCCTTCCACCTTATACAAAAATTAACTCAAGATGATTTAAACATGCAAAAGATTTAAAGATGATATAATACCCCAAACAATAAAAATCCTAAAAGAAAACCTAGACAATACTATTCAGGACATAAGCATGGGCAAATATTTCATGACTAAAACAGCAAAAGCAATGGCAACAAAAGCCAAAATTGACAATTGGGACCTAATTTAACTAAAGAGCTTCTGCACAGCAAAAGAAACTATCATCAGAGTGAACAGGCAACCTACAGAATGGAAGAAAAATTTTGCAATCTATCCATCTGACAAAGGGCTAATATCCAGGATCTACAAAGAACTTAAACAAATTTACAACAACAACAACAAAAAAAACAACCCCATCAAAAATTGGGCAAAGGATATGAATAGACACTTCTCAAAAGAAGATATTTATGCAGCGAACAGACACATGATAAAAAGCATATCGTTACTGGTCATTAGAGAAATGCAAATCAAAACCAAAATGAGATACCATCTCATGCCAGTTAGAATGGAGATCATTAAGAAGCCAGGAAACAGATGCTGCAAAGATGTGGAGAAGCAGAAAAGCTTTTACACTGCTGATCGGAGTGTAAATTAGTTCAGCCATTGTGTAAGACAATGTGGTGATTCCTCAAGGATCTAGAACTGGAAATACCATTTGACCCAGTAATCCCATTACTGGGTATATAACCAAAAGTTTATAAATCACTCTACTATAAAGACACATGTACACGTATGTTTACTGCGGCACTATTCACAACAGCAAAGATTTGGAACCAAGCCAAATGCCCATCAGTAATACACTGGATAAAGAAAATGTGGTGAGGGTGAAGCCAAGATGGCCAAATAGGAACAGCTCTGGTCTACAGCTCACAGCATGAGTGACGCAGAAGATGGGTGATTTCTGCATTTCCATCTCAGGTACTGGGATAATCTCACTAGGGAGTGCCAGACAGTGGGCGCAGGACAGTGGGTGCAGCGCACCGTGCGCCAGCCGAAGCAGGGCAAGGCATTGCCTCACTCGGGAAGCGCAAGGGGTCAGAGAGTTCCCTTTCCTAGTCAAAGAAAGGGGTGACAGACAGCACCTGGAAAATCGGGTCACTCCCACCCCAATATTGTGCTTTTCCGACGGGCTTAAAAAATGGCGCACCAGGAGATTATATCCCGCACTTGGCTCGGAGGGTCCTATGCCCATGGAGTTTCGCTGATTGCTAGCACAGCAGTCTGAGATCAAACTGCAAGGTGGCAGCAAGGCTGGGGGAGGGGCACAGCCAGTGCCCAGGGTTGCTTAGGTAAAAAAACCAGCCAGGAAGCTCGAACTGGTTGGAGCCCACCACAGCTCAAGGAGGCTTGCCTGCCTCTATAGGCTCCACCTCTAGGGGCAAGGCACAGACAAACAAAAAGACAGCAGTAACCTCTGCAGACTTAAATGTTCCTGTCTGACAGCTTTGAAGAGAGCAGTGGTTCTCCCAGTATGCAGCTGGAGATCTGAGAACAGGCAGACTGCCTCCTCAAGTGGGTCCCTGACCCCTGACCCCTGAGCAGCTTAACTGGGAGGCATCCCCCAGTAGGAGCAGACTGACACCTCACACGGCCAGATACTCCTCTGAGACAAAACTTCCAGAGGAACGATCAGACAGCAGCATTCATGGTTCATGAAAATCCACTGTTCTGCAGCCACCGCTGCTGGTACCCAGGAAAACAGGTCTGGAGTGGACCTCTAGCAAATTCCAACAGACCTGCAGCTGAGGGTACTGTCTGTTAGAAGGAAAACTAACAAACAGAAAGCACATCCACACCAAAAACCCATCTGTACATCACCATCATCAAACAACAAAAGTAGATAAAACCACAAAGACGGGGAAAAACAGAGTAGAAAAACTGGAAACTCTAAAAAGCAGAGCGCGCTTCTCCTCCTCCAAAGGAATGCAGCTCCTCACAAGCAAAGGAACAAAGCTGGATAGAGAATGACTTTGACGAGTTGAGAGAAGAAGGCTTCAGATGATCAAACTACTCCAAGCTACAGTAGGAAATTCAAACCAAAGGCAAAGAAGTTGAGAACTTTGAAAAAAATTTAGATGAATGTATAACTAGAATAACCAATACAGAGAAGTGCTTAAAGGAGCTGATGGAGCTGAAAGCCAAGGCCTGAGAACTACGTGAAGAATGCAGAAGCCTCAGGAGCCGAAGCAATCAACTGGAAGAAAGGGTACCAATGATGGAAGATGAAATGAATGAAATGAAGTGAGAAGGGAAGTTTAGAGAAAAAAGAATAAAAAGAAATGAACAAAGCCTCCAAGAAACATGGGACTATGTAAAAAGACCAAATCTACATCTGATTGGTATACCTGAAACTGACGGGGAGAATGGAACCAAGTTGGAAAATACTCTTCAGGATATTATGCAGGAGAACTTCCCCAATCTAGCAAAGCAGGCCAACATTGAGATTCAGGAAATACAGAGAATGCCACAAAGATACTCCTCGAGAAGAGCAACTCCAAGACACATAATTGTCAGATTCACCAAAGTTGAAATGAAGGAAAAAATTTTAAGGGCAGCCAGAGAGAAAGATCGGGTTACCCACAAAGGGAAGCCCATCAGACTAATGGCGGATCTCTCGGCAGAAACTCTACAAGCCAGAAGACAGTGGGGGCCAATATTCAACATTCTTAAAGAAAAGAATTTTCAACCCAGAATTTCATATCCAGCCAAACTAAGCTTCACAAGTGAAGGAGAAATAAAATACTTTACAGACAAGCAAATGCTGAGAGATTTTGTCACCACCAGGCCTGCCCTAAAAGAGCTGCTGAAGGAAGCACTAAACATGGAAAGGAACAACTGGTACCAGCCACTGCAAAATCATGCCAAATTGTAAAGACCATCGAGGCTAGGAAGAAACTGCATCAACTAATGAGCAAAATAACCAGCTAACATCATGACAGGATCAAATTCACACATAACAATATTAGCTTTAAATGTAAATGGACTAAATGCTCCAATTAAAAGACACAGACTGGCAAATTGAATAAAGAATTAAGACCCATCAGTGTGCTGTATTCAGGAAACCCATCTCAGGTGCAGAGACACACATAGGCTCAAAATAAAAGGATGGAGGAAGATCTACCAAGCAAATGGAAAACAAAAAAAGGCAGGGGTTGCAATCCTAGTCTCTGATAAAACAGACTTTAAACCAACAAAGATCAAAAGAGACAAAGAAGGCCATTACGTAATGGTAAAGGGATCAATTCAACAAGAAGAGCTAACTATCCTAAATATATATGCACCCAATACAGGAGCATCGAGATTCATAAAGCAAGTCCTGAGTGACCTACAAAGAGACTTAGACTCCCACACAATAATAATGGGAGACTTTAACACCCCACTGTCAACATTAGACAGATCAACGAGACAGAAAGTTAACAAGGATACCCAGTAATTGAACTCAGCTGTGCACCAAGCAGACCTAATAGACATCTACAGAACTCTCCACCCCAAATCAACAGAATATACATTTTTTTCAGCACCACACCACACCTATTCCAAAATTGACCACATAGTTGGAAGTAAAGCCCTCCTCAGCAAATGTAAAAGATCAGACATTGTAACAGTCTCTCAGACCACAGTGCAATCAAACTAGAACTCAGGATTAAGAAACTCACTCAAGACCGCTCAACTACATGGAAACTGAACAAACTGCTCCTAAATGACTACTGGGTACATAACGAAATGAAGGCAGAAATAAAGATGTTCTTTGAAACCAACGAGAACAAAGACACAATATACCAGAATCCCTGGGACACATTCAAAGCAGTGTGTAGAGGGAAATTTATAGCACTAAATGCCCACAAGAGAAAGCAAGAAAGATCCAAAATTGACACCCTAACATCACAATTAAAAGAACTAGAGAAGCAAGAGCAAACACATTCAAAAGCTAGCAGAAGGCAAGAAATAACTAAAATTAGAGCAGAACTGAAGGAAATAGAGACACAAAAAACCCCTTCAAAAAATTAATGAATCCAGGAGCTGGTTTTTTGAAAGGATCAACAAAATTGACAGACCACTAGCAAGTCTAATAAAGAAAAAAAGAGAGAAGAATCAAATAGACGCAATAAAAAATGATAAAGGGTATATCACCACTGATCCCACAGAAATACAAACTACCATCAGAGAATACTACAAACACCTCTATGCAAATAAACTAGAAAATCTAGAAGAAATGGATAAATTCCTCAACAAATACACCCTCCCAAGACTAAACCAGGAAGAAGTTGAATTTCTGAATAGACCAATAACAGGCTCTGAAATTGTGGCAATAATCAACAGCTTACCAACCAAAAAGAGTCCAGGACCAGATGGATTCACAGCCGAATTTTACCAGAGGTACAAGGAGGAGCTAGTACCATTCCTTCTGAAACTATTCCAATCAATAGAAAAAGAGGGAATCCTCCTTAACTCATTTTATGAGGCCAGCATCATCCTGATACCAAAGCTAAGCAGAGACACAACCAAAAAGAGAATTTTAGACCAATATCCTTGATGAACATTGATGCAAAAATCCTCAATAAAATACTGGCAAACTGAATTCAGCAGCACATCAAAAAGCTTATCCACCATGATCAAGTGGGCTTCATCCCTGGGATGCAAGGCTGGTTCAATATACGCAAATCAATAGTAATCCAGCATATAAACAGAACCAAACACAAAAACCACATGATTATCTCAATAGATGCAGAAAAGGCCTTTGACAAAATTCAACAACACTTCATGCTAAAAACTCTCAATAAATTAGGTATTGATTGGATGTATCTCAAAATAATAAGATCTATCTATGACAAACCCACAGCCAATATCATACTGAATGGGCAAAAACTGGAAGCATTCCCTTTGAAAACTGGCACAAGACAGGGATGCCCTCTC
Source organism: Pongo pygmaeus (assembly GCF_028885625.2). NCBI lineage: Eukaryota > Metazoa > Chordata > Mammalia > Primates > Hominidae > Pongo > Pongo pygmaeus. The sequence continues at coordinate 23,053,952 of NC_072393.2, forward strand.
TCACCACTGCTATTCAACATAGTGTTGGAAGTTCTGGCCAGGGCAATTAGGCAGGAGAAGGAAATAAAGGGTATTCAATTAGGAAAAGAGGAAGTCAAATTGTCCCTGTTTGCAAATGACATGATTGTATATCTAGAAAACCCCATTGTCTCAGCTCAAAATCTCCTTAATCTGATAAGCAACTTCAGCAAAGTCTCAGGATACAAAATCAATATACAAAAATCACAAGCATTCTTATACACCAATAACAGACAAACAGAGAGCCAAATCATGAGTGAACTCCCATTCACAATTGCTTCAAAGAGAATAAAATACCTAGGAATCCAACTTACAGGGGACGTGAAGGACCTCTTCAAGGAGAACTACAAACCACTGCTCGATGAAATAAAAGAGGATACAAACAAATGAAAGAACATTCCATGCTCATGGGTAAGAAGAATCAATATTGTGAAAATGGCCATACTATCCAAGGTAATTTATAGATTCAATGCCATCCCCATCAAGCTACCAATGACTTTCTTCACAGAATTGGAAAAAACTACTTTCAAGTTCATATGGAACCAAAAAAGAGCCCGCATCGCTAAGTCAATCCTAAGCCAAAAGAACAAAGCTGAAGGCATCATGCTACCTGACTTCAAACTATACTACAAGGCTACAGTAACCAAAACAGCATGGTACTGGTACCAAAACAGAGATATAGATCAATGGAACAGAACAGAGCCCTCAGAAATAATGCTGCTTATCTACAACTATCTGATCTTTGACAAACGCAAGAAAAACAAGCAATGGGGAAAGGATTCCCTATTTAATAAATGGTGCTGGGAAAACTGGCTAGCCATATGTAGAAAGCTGAAACTGAATCCCTTCCTTACACCTCATACAAAAATTAATTCAAGATGGATTAAAGACCTGAAACCATAAAAACCCTAGAAGAAAACATAGGCATTACCATTCAGGACATAGGCATGGGCAAGGACTTCATGTCTAAAACACCAAAAGCAATGGCAACAAAAGCCAAAATTGACAAATGGGATCTAATTAAACTAAAGAGCTTCTGCACAGCAAAAGAAACTACCATCAGAGTCAACAGGCAACCTACAAAATGGGAGAAAATTTTCACAACCTACACATCTGACAAAGGGCTAATATCCAGAATCTACAATGAACTCAAACAAATTTACAAGAAAAAAACAAACAACCCCATCAAAAAGTGGGCAAAGGACATTAACAGACACTTCTCAAAAAAAGACATTTATGCAGCCAAAAGACACATGAAAAAATGCTCACCATCACTGGCTATCAGAGAAATGCAAATCAAAACCACAATGAGATACCATCTCACACCAGTTAGAATGGCGATCATTAAAAAGTCAGGAAACAACAGGTGCTGGAGAGGATGTGGAGAAATAGGAACACTTTTACACTGTTGGTGGGACTGTAAACTAGTTCAACCATTGTAGAAGTCAGTGTGGCGATTCCTCAGGGATCTAGAACTAGAAATACCATTTGACCCAGCCATCCCATTACTGGGTATATACCCAAAGGACTATAAATCATGCTGCTATAAAGACACATGCACACGTATGTTTATTGTGGCACTATTCACAATAGGAAAGACTTGGAACCAACACAAATGTCCAACAATGATTGACTGGATTAAGAAAATGTGGCACATATACACTGTGGAATACTATGCAGCCATAAAAAATGATGAGTTCATGTCCTTTGTAGGGACATGGATGAAATTGGAAATCATCATTCTCAGTAAACTATCGCAAGAACAAAAAACAAACACTGCATATTCTCACTTACATGTGGGAATTGAACAATGAGAACACATGGACACAGGAAGGGGAACATCACACTATGGGGACTGTTGTGGGGTGGGGGGAGTGGGGAGAGATAGCTTTAGGAGATATACCTAATGCTAAATGACGAGTTAATGGGTGCAGCACACCAGCATGGCACATGTATACATATGTAACTAACCTGCACACTATGCACATGTACCCTAAAACTTAAAGTATAATAATAATAAAATAAAATAAAAAATAAAAAAAAGAAAATGTGGTACATATACACCACGGAATACTATGCAGCCATAAAAAAAATGAGTTCACGTCCTTTGCAGGGACATGGATGAAGCTGGAAACGATCATTCTCAGCAAACTAACACAAGAACAGAAAACAAAACACAGCATGTTCTCAAATATACAGGAATTTAACAAAACACTTGAGCACGCTCTTATGTAAAGGTTGTAATAATTAGTACTTTAAAGATGTTCATCCTGCTCAATGTAATCTACACATTTAATGAAATGTTCCTCAAATTTCTCATCGCATTTTTGAAAAAATAGAAACAGCAACCCTGAAAGTATATAGAATCTCAAAAGACAATACCCAACAATCTTAAAATAATAATAATAATAAAGCAATGTTGCAGGCATTAAAGTTCCTGATTTCAAAAGACATACCAAGATACAGAATTAAAACTAACTGGTGTAAGTATAAGGTTGAAAAATTAGACTAATAAAATCGAATGCAATATATATACATACTTTAACATGTATGGTCATATGAGGAGTCATTTACATAGCAATAATTATTACTGTAAGCTAATAAGTAAAGGCAATGCAAATTTCTGTTACCAAATCATTCAGTAAATATAATTTGAAATATAAAAATACTGGAATATCATTCACTTTTCAAAAAGCAGAAAATATTCTACCAATTATAAAGATAAATCTTGATAACATTATGCAAAATGAAATGAGTCAGCCACAAAAAGACAAGGATTCTATGAGATACATAGATATAAAGCAATTACACTCTTAGAAACAGATAAAAAGGTCCCCTATTTGCTTAACCCCCAACAGCAAGAAAGTTTGTCAGTCATCCACGACAACAATGTCTTAATGAGAGAACCGGGCATCATGGTTAACATCTGTAATGACAGCTACCTGGTATAGAAAGGTTGGAGAATTGCTTCAGGCCAAAACTTTAAGACCAACCTGGGTTATGTAGTGAGACCTTATCTCAAAAATAAATGCCCTTAAGAGAGCTTTGAGATCCAGGGAGGGAATTGTGAAACTTTGCTAAAGCCCAAGATTGAGGATTACCCTTTTCAGAAGGCAAGCTTTCATTCAGGTGGCAAACTACAGGACCCCTGCTCTTGACTACAGACCAGAAAATGTCCCACCCAACTTGGTCCCACAGAGAATTTTGAACTTACTCTGTAACCATCCCAAACTCCTCCCAGCCACAGTCTGCGAGAGGTCTTGGTCTTCCAGAGGCTTGGAGACTGATACCCATTTAGAGCCATGCTGGCAGGCCTGCAGACCTTGGTTCTTACTGTCGTCCCAATAGCAGTTCCATGACTCAGTTCCAGTTTCCTAAGCCACAGTTCATGGCCAGTTCTGCCTATGTAGAATCCCACAGTGACCTCAGAAATCCTCTCTGCTACTCAATGAAAGCCATACTAATCCACATCCTAATATAAAGCCCACCATATGCAGACTTGACTGCAGAAACCTGCCCTAGCATCTACCCTATTGAGCAAAGTCCTGAAGGATATTTACTCTGTCCAAAAATAAAATGGGAATTACAACTGCCCAAGCCAGTTGTAATAAGCCAACCCTAGTGCAGAGCCAGCAGCCCTGTGACCAAGCTACAACCCCGCTCTACTACAAACCCAGAGGGCATTCTATCACCCTGGGGGCCCAACAAAAGAAGATTTTTACCCTCTGAAACCAGTTTATAAAAACTTTAAGAGGTGTTTACTCCTTTAAATTCAGATACCAATGCAAAAGTATATTGTGCCATTTTCAATGCTTCTATTTTAACATAGCACTTGAAGTATGTGGAAGAAAAATTAGTCAAAAAAAATTTAAAGTCACTGAAATTGAAGGCAAATAAGTAAAATGTTGCTGTTTGTAGATCATTCAATGTTCTCTATAAAAAATCATCAACAGTACATTAAAATCTTTTCAAACTAATAAATACACTCAGTAAATTCACAAAATATAAAATTAACATACAAGTATGTTATGATTCCATACACTTAAACTATTTGATAAAATAGAGGAAGAAAACCATCTTATTTACAATAGCACTAAAATAATAAATATCTGAGAACAAATTTAATTGAGGAGCTGAAAAACTTTTCAAGGATTTATCAATGAAAAATAATGAGAGAACACAAATTTAAATATATTTTATGTCTATAGGTTCAAATAAATGTTAAAATACCATATTATCCAAAGTGATCTCTAGATTCAATAAAGTGTCAATATTCCAGTGTCTTTCTTTCACAGTAATGAAAAATACAATCATAAAATTTACATGAAGCTACAAGAAACTGTGAATAGCCAAAGCAATCTTGAGGAAAAAGAAAAAAGCAGAAGGACATCATACTTTATAATTTCAAACTATATTTCAAGATTATAGTAATAAAAACAGAATGAAATGTGCAGAAAAATGAACAAAAAAAACCCCAATGATACAGAAACCACTACTCTCACACACTTCAGAGATGATGGAAAAAGAGAACTTAAAAGGTAGTTTAACATGGAGTACCTTAAAATTACGCAGATATCTGTGTGTCCACGAAAACAAACAAAAAAAGGTCAGATTGTGCACTCTCTTGTATGCCATGAACAGTACTTTGGCTGTCACTGTAAACTTGAAGGAAAATTACTGAAGGGAAAGAAAAATTCTTAGAAATTTTAAAAGCATATGACAGAAGATGCCCCTGTGTGAGAGAAAATTAAAAAATAAAAATAAAAATTAGGCTTTCCAGAAACAACTACTTTTGGAACACAGCTTCCCAAATCACTTTAAGGACTGGCTTCCTCCTTGACTTTGGACCTCTCATCCATGTTGTCTGTATTCACTCTCACCTACCTGGGGGTTCTTCCACCATCTCATGTCTCTTCATATTCCAGGGCTCTTTTCCTTGCTCCAGAAAAATGATCAGGTCTGGCTTAAAGGCAGCAATACCTGTTTTATTAAAAATGAACAACATGCATCTTGCTTATATTCTCCAATTACCAACTTAGTAATGTGCCCAGTAAAGAGGATGTAATAGAATATTCTAATACATTTATCCCAAAATACTAAATTATAACATGTCTGTTGAAGAAAAACGTTATGTGCAGTTGCTTAAAGTTCTGTTGAAACAGTCTGGAGCTCAATTCATAAACATTAAGCTTCTTCAGGAGGAGGTTATTGCGCATAACCCATGGTTTCTGCAGGCAGGTACTCTCACTGTGGAAAATTGGAACAGAGTAGGAGATGGATTGAAATGGGTTCATCAAAAAGGTCTTAAAGTAGACCCTTCTGTTTTTTCTGCTTGGGGTTTGGTCTGCACGGTCCTACTGCCGCTGTCTCCTTCTTATTCTGTCAGACAACAGGAGTCAGGTTTTGAGTCTCAAGAATTAAAAAGATAATTTGTTCCTCCAACAGCGCCTATTGAAAATAATGAGCAGGAGAAAGGGGAGAATTGTCCATTTGCTAAGCAGGAGAAAGGAGAGAAGAATTGGCCTCTGCTACCCCCTCCAATAACAGAAGTAGAAACTCCCATACCAAAAATTTTCCATGCTGCTGCTGTGGCTAGGGAACCTTTAGGACCTTGTGCTTTTCCTATTACTGTGAGGCCTGATCTGAAAAATCTGCAACATCTTTTACATGAGCACACTCCTGTACAGTTTAAGTTACTAAAAGAATTAAATCTGGTGTGGTTAATAATGGAGTGCAAAGCCCATTCACTATAGGGCTGTTAGAATTGGTGTTCAGGGCCATGCACCTCCCACCCTTTGATATAAAACATTTGGGTTGCACTTGCTTATCTGCCAGTGCATACCTGACATGGAGGTTAAATCGGCAAGAAATGTGTGCAGACCAGGCTAGGTAGAATCACACCGCTGGTCAAGGAAACATTACAGAGGAGATGATGACAGGCAATGGCCCATTTTCAGATCTGGTATAATAATTAACATTCCCAGAGGCTGCTAACCACTGGTCGGCCTTAGCCACCAAGCATGCCTGGAGCACAATTCCTGAAGAGGGAGTTCCAGTGCAGTCTTTCTACATGTCACGCAGGGATCATGAGAGCCTTACATACAATTTATCACATGGCTGCAAGAGGCAGTGTGGCATCAGATCCCTCATGCCCCTGCTGCAGAAATGCTTACCATAATTTTAACCTATGAAAATGTAAGTGCAGATTGCAAGTGTGCAATGGCTCCTGTGAGAGCCACAAAAAGCTTGGGGAATTACCTTAAAGCTTGTCAGAATGCACGAACTGAAGTTCATTGTTCTACAATGTTAGCACAAGCAATGGCTAGTTTAGTAGTTGACAGATCTAAAAGGAGCCAAGGGTCAAACCCTAAAGTGGGAAAATGTTACAACTGGAAAAACTGGACATTTCAAAAAGGAATGCCACCAGATCTCAGGACAGAAAGGACCTTACAATGCGGTGCTCCCCACCCCGAGCAAAAAAACACCAATATTCTGTCCTCGCTGTAACAAAGGGAATCACTGGGCTGTAACAATGGAAATCATTGGGCTAATCAGTTTCCGCTCAAAATTTCATCATAATGACACCCTCCTTTTAGGAAATAAGAAGGGGCCCTGGACCCAGTCCCCTCAAACAAGGAGGGCATTCCCAGTTCAGACCACCACCCCACTTCAAGGGTTGATCCCAGGAGAAACATTGATTCCTTCTCCCCAGGAACACCAGGAAGTGCATGATTAGATCTCCCAGTCAGAGAAAGAATTACATTAGTTATAGGAGACAAACCTACCAAAGTACCCACTGTCATTTGGAGACCTATACCAGTAGGATACATGGGAATAATTTTAGGCAAAAGCTGCCTTAACTTGCAAGGCATCACTGTAATCCCAGGAGTAGTTGACTCTGATTATAAAGGAGAAATCCAAGTAGTTTTAATGTCACAAGATCTTTGGGTTTTTGAACCAGGGGAATACATAGTGCAATTATTGCTTATGCCCTGCAAATTACACCCTTCTCCACAAAAGGAGAAATGAGGAAATAAAGGGTTTGGGAGCACAACTACATGAGAAATCTATCTATCACAACTCATAGCCTCTAACAGACCCACCTGTGTAGTACAAATTCAAGGAAAGAAATTTTATGGGCTTATGGAAACAGGAGCCGATGTGTCAGTAATATCCAGTAAGAATTAGCCCCCATCTTGGCACATTTTGGGTCACATCCCTGGGCTATGGATTTCTAATAATCTGTCCGAGCCTTGGGCTGCCACCCCTGCTTTGCACTTTGTGAAACTTCTTCTAACTCAACTTACTTATCGTGTCCATAGAGCCTTAGGCATGATAATTTTTGCTATTGTTTCCTTGGTCACACTAATAACTTCTATTGTGATGTCCTCTGTATCTTTGCATAGTTCTAGTCAACAGCTCAGTATGTGGAGAACTGGATGCAGATGCATACAGCCAACCAAGCATGGCTACTTCAGAATAAAATTAACACTGAGTTATAAACTGAAGTGGCAATGTTGAAATCCATGGTTCTATGGTTAGGAGAACAATTACAAAGCTTACAATTGAAAGAGCAATTGTGCTGTCACTTAAATCACACTCATATATGTGTAACCAACTTGGAATATAACCAAAGTGAGTATCCATGGGACCTTGTGAAAGCCCATTTGCAGGGAGCTTTCACACCCAACATCACCTTTGATATTGGTGAATTACAAAACAAAATTCTTGATTTAAATAAGCAAACTCAAGAGTTTCAGCCTTCTTTAGAAGACTGGACCGAATTCCAGCAAGGCCTGGAGAACCTCAATCCTTGGACCTATCTAAAGCACCACATGAACATCTCATATGTAGTTTTTGGAGTAATGCTGTTCTGTCTCTGTTTTCTGTTCATAGTCTGTAAAATCAGATGGACCAATAGCAAAATGAGAGCTTCCCAACCTGGCCTTACATTTATTCAATTAATGCATAAACAGGAAGGGGGAAATGTTGGGAGCCAAATGCCTGAGTGTTGTGATCAACCCAGCATTCCACTGGAGGCTATATGATCAAACAGCAAACTGTTTATTATGAATGCAGAATGTGGGCAAACTTGCTTCTGCTCCTGCCACCAGAAGGTACACTGAGGACAGTCACTCCCTGGTGCCATGCTCCTTGGGATTATCTACTGGAACATCTAGAGAATACTGTTCAAAGAATACAGTCATGCAGGCCTGCATTAAGTCAAGCAGCTGACCACGACCTCCCCCTTCTCCCTTTCTCCTTTACTCAATAAGTATGAAGGGCTATAGGAAGCTCAGGACCCTTGTTCACCAGAAGCAAGGAGTCCACGACCCCTTCTTCCAAATATACTCTTTTGTCTTTGTCTGTATTCTTGTGTTCATCCTCCTTTCTTCAGTCCAATAAGGTCCACAGCAAAATGAAACTTGTAGCGTATACTGGGAATTGCATATTAAAGTTATTCTCACCCAGGAAGACCAGGTTTCTGTAGTTCTCTAACATCACATTCCTATATAAATTCTGCTGTGTAGAGTCCAGGCATTGCCACTCCTCCAGAGAGAATTCTATGGCCACATCCCTAAATGTCAATGATCCCTGGAAAACACACACAAACACATATATTGATTAATTGGTCATGGGCAGAATTTTTAATTTGACTCAAGGTAAAATGGAGAGAGTAGAGAGAGCTGGTTCTCACATGAATGACTGAAATTATTCAATAAAATAGTTTTCAACACAGAAATATTCCCTAATGTATTCTCTAACTCTGAGAAAAGAAAGTGGTATAAGATCCATAACATCAGTGTATATGTAATATTTTTCTAGATAATAAAGTATAAAATTGAGGGCAAAAACACTAACATGTACAATTTTGAGTGCCATATTTACATCATGCAGAATTAATTGTGTGCCAGGCATGGTGGCTCATGCCTGTAATCCCAGCACTTTGGGAGGCTGAGGTGGACAGATCACCTGAGGTTGGGAATTCAAGACCAGCCTGACCAACATGGTGAAACCCCGTCTCTACTAAAAACACAAAATTAGCCAGGCATGGTGGCACATGCCTGTAATCCTAGCTACTCGGGAGGCTGAGGCAGGAGAATTGCTTGAACCCAGGAGGCAGAGGTTGCAGTGAGCCGAGATTCACTGCACTCTAGCTTGGGCAACAAAAGTGAAACTCCACCTCAAAAAAAAAAAAGTTTTGTATATTATTCAGATGGAATAGATATGTTGAGTTAGAAGGTATCACTCAAATTTTAATGTGTACAATAAGCTAGAGATCCTGTTAATGCAATTTTTTTTTTTCCAGAAGATCTGGGATAAAGTCTGAGTTGCTGAATTTCTAATAAGCTGATCAGTATGCCAATGTTTTCGGCCCAAAAAGACTATTTTTTTAAACATCCAGTAATAGAATGAGCCTGTGTTTTTCTGTTTTGTAAACAAAGATAAGAGCCTTCATTTTCCAAAAACAGACAAATGCAAAGGAAATCTAAGAAAGAAGGGCAGCTGCCAGATTAAATGTTTTGGTTTATTCACATCAGCTGCATAAAGACACTTAATGATGAAGAGAAAAATAATTCCATGGTAAAAAAAAAAAAAAAGTGTCAGAGAGCTTATCAACCAAGTGATTTATTAACATCAACTACACTAGAACAAATTTTTTTAATGTCCTGATGCACCCAGAAGGACACAGCATTACTGCTGAGATACTGCCCCCCAAAATGTAAATTATAGTCTGAATTTAACCATAAGGAAACATTAGTTTTATGGAAAGTTCAAGACAGAGATATCTCCCATGTTCTGTAATTTTTAGTAATGATTTTAAATAGTCTTTCTTCAGCACTGAGAGAACAGGTATCTCCTAACAATTTTTTTAGAATTTTCTGTGTAATAAATATCATACTGCTTCAATGAGTGTTTTCTTAGTCTTGTACTGTATAGACATAATAAAGAACACAGATGAAACCACAACATTATGTGTTCTCTGAATTCCCTAAAAGCCCCAGGTTTTCCCCAATAGGAATTTTGAGTATCTACACCTTCCCATGTTCAACAGCCACAGAGGGACATTTTTAATATTGCAGATTATAAATTCATAGTGAGATTTCTGCATGGCATATAAGAAGCCATAATATAGAGAAGGCTCTGGTACATAGAAAAAAATATATTTTTCAGAGACTTTGATTATTGTAAGAATTTTTTAGAGCAGTTAAGACAAACTCATTAGGGAGGAAAAACACAGGTACAGAAGTACAGGTTTGCAAGTACTAAACGTATGTTTCCTGGAGGAAGCATAGTGGACACAGATCTTGATCTGAGACATGTTTAGCTGAAAAAGAAAAGGCCGTTTTTTTCTCTTTCTCCTCCTTCCCTAGGATTCTTTCTCAGATAAAATTTTCTGGACAAATTACACCTGCATCTTGAGAATATGCCTTTAAAAGTGTCAGTACCACAGGTCTACCTGCTGTCACCACATCCACAGGCAGAACCAAGACAGAAAAACTCCATCCATTTCTGTCCTTTATAGCAGAAGAGATGAAGAAACAATGAGTAGCTCCACAGAGATAAAAATATGCTTTTCTTTATTTTGTCCTCAGGAGCCATCCGCTGACACAGGCACCAGCAATTTCTGCCACAGTAATGGAAATATGGGCCACCCTGTACCGTCCCTACCAAATCCAAACAGAACAGGTTCTTGGACCACCCTTTAATGCAAAGATGGAACTTAACTCTCATGAATGTATTCTGAATTCCTCATACTTGATTCTGGCCTCACCTTACAGTCACATGAGCCACTTAATTAAAACAACATGGATGCTTCCACCAAGAACAATAAACAGAATCCATGGAAAGGGTACAAGTAAACAGAGTTCTGCAAACTGGCAAGGTGATACTAATTAGAAGCCTGAGCTGATAACCCCCTAACTAAGCATTTCCTCTCAAGCTCTAATGAGCTTATAAATGACTTGGTAATTTTGGCCCCATTCTATGAAATGTAATTCTGAAGGTATGGAAAGGGTCCATAAATGGGTCTTTTAAACAAGTGCCCTGTCAATAATGATGTTGCTCCCACTGGGCTTATTATTAGAATTAGTTAGAGAAATGAGGCACAACACAGAGTCCCTTACACACAGCACTCTTGTCACAACACAAATACTTCTGGTACAAATGAAGACAATCATTCTTCATCCTAAAGTATTATGTTATTTGCTGACTCTTTAAAGTTTACAGAGAAAACAGAAAGCAGCAATTTCTGAGTAAGTCAGCATCTGGAAAACAACATGTGCACATGTACTAATGCCATGTTTATTAAGCAGGTACTATGTGCTCAATAGGATGTTAGAGTACTGTGACAGCACATTATGTGATTTAATCCTAATAACACCCGTTCAGTTGAAACTAAGTGTTCAATACTTCCAAGGCTTTAAAGGACCCAACATTTTTATTTCTATTTGTTTATCCGTCACTGATTTTTCAAAAAATGCATAGAATAAAAGCTAACTATAGACAGATGAAAGGGATACAGATGGAAAGAGCTTAATAAAATTTAGATAAATTTTTATTGTGTTTATATTTACTTCCTTGTGACTTGTGAATCAACTGCAAAGAATAGAAAACAGAACAGAACAGAAAACAGAAATCAACTGCAGGAACAGAAAACAAGTTGCTAAATAATGTCTCTGTAAGCACTGGTTTTAATAAAAAATTTGTAAAGTAAGATTCTATAATACAGACTTTATATTTCCCATTTATCTGCTTTTAAGTTTCAGAAAATGTTGAACACCAGCTCTAAAAAGGTAATAGGATTCATGACCCAAAACTCTGATCTCTTCTAATCAGTTCTTTGAGGCAAGACTCCAGGGTAGGGCCAGACATAAATAAAGCCTCCAAAAAGGGTGAATATGAACAGGGCTGGGGCAGAGTGTAGAGCCGACGTACAATTCTGTTCTCTATAGCACTGGGGCATATTTGTAAGTTCTTTTTCTTTTAAATCTTACTTAAGTAATCTTAAATCTGAGTTTGTATAATTTTAATCTTTTTTAGCCACTGCCCTGTAAATTTTATATTACATACTAGTAAGGAATTAAAAAAAAAATCCCTTAAGGTTTTCTAGAATAATTTTTTAAGAAGAAAAATAAGTATTCTTAGCAGGGTAAAAGAACTAAAAATAATAATAATGACTCTTCCGATTATTAAGTTCAGGTGCAGACATCAGAAACCACAATATAAAGAAAGTGGCTCAAGTAAAGCCCAAATTGTTTTTTGCACACATCTATTTATTGTACCCACCATATGATGCACAATTCAACCATTTTTCCAGTTACTAGTCTAGACTAAAACTTCCAGGATGGTAGCAATCATGACTGCTTCATCTATATTTTTTTTTTTTTTTTTTGAGACTGAGTCTCACTTTGTTGCCGAGGCTGGAGTGCAATGGTGTGATCTTGGCTCACTGTAACCTCCACCAAACAGGTTAAAGAGATTCTCCTGCCTCAGCCTCCCAAGTAGCCAGGACTACAGGCATGAGCCACCACACCCGGCTAAAATGTGGTTTATTCAACACATTATTCGACATGGTGAAATCCCTATTTCACCATGTTGGCCAGGCTGTTCTTGAGCTCCTGACCTCAGGTGATCCACCCGTCTTGGCTTCCCAAAGTGCTGGGATTACAGGTATGAGACACTGCACCCAGCCTGCTTCATCTATTTTATGACTATATGAAACAGAAGCAATTAGTTTATCTGTTGGAGCCTCCAGACCTCCTGATTTTTTACTCAAGTACCAGGGATCTGTTCTGGACATTCTCAAATATCTCAGAGATTTGTAGGTGATTGGGAGAGAGTTCCCACTGACCCTGGGCTGATGGTCCAATGATAAGCCAGGCAGAGAAGACTCAGGATGATTCTAAATAAAAAATGGAACTACTTTGGCTCAACTCCAGAATCTGGGTTGTCTGTCCTGATTTGCTAGCTGTTGGGTAAGCAGAAGGGCAAGAATACTCTACTCCAGTATCACATTTTACAGGTAGGTATAGTTGTGGTGTGGCTCTGGATACTTTGTGGCCTTAAGATGCTTGTTTACACTTACAGATTCTGCCATCAGATTCTATTTACTCCTGGAGCCTCTCATATGACTGTGGCAGGTTAATGAAGATGTGAAAAGGTCAAAAAGCCACACTCTCAAAAGAGGAACTTAAAATGTCTATGTTGATATCTCACAACGCAGAAAATGCCTCCTGTTGGTTTTCTGTAAATTCTCAATCCAAAGTCTGGCTTTGCCTTGTAAATCCCAGGCAGAGGCCAGGTCTTATTTGCAAATTATAGGTGAAATCAACCTCAGTCTGCATTTTTGGGTGTTACAGCAAGTAGAGTGAAATCAAAGGAGAGATCCCCTCATAGAGGCTGCTCTAGAACATTCTAAATAATATTTTACCTGAAAAAAGCTGACACAACATGAACATAAGCAGTTTATTTGGGTCAAGCTTAAGGATTTTGAGACAAAATATTCAAGTTACCAGGAATCTGCACTTTGATTAGCAGCACTTACAAGTGGATTTGTAAAGGCAAAAAAAAAAAAAAGAGGAACAGTGAACGAGCTGATACAAAATTGGTTGTGAGAAATTTTACTTATGTAAAGAAATAACTTTAATAATTGATTGGATATACATCAAGGTTAAGGGTATGGAATTTAGTGTCCAGTGTGGAATTATTAATTTAATTTATAGCTACTTGTGGCAACAGTGAACAGTTTCAAGAGATAAATACATAGCTGAAAAAAAGGGAGAAAAACATAATTGTGCTCATTTTAATGGCTCTCTGAGTTTGATAACTAAAAGGACTCACATTCCTCAGGTAAAAACTTTCTTTTTCTTTTCAATTCTCAAGATCTAGATTTAGAATATAGAGCTGTAAATTCAGGTCCTGCATGGGTAAAGCAGCAGCAGGTGTTACCTGAACATTTGTGGGCATTTTAGCATGAGGAGGGAGGGAGAAGTGGAGATTCTCATGTCTACAGGTCTACTCAATGCACATGTTTTACTCTGATTGCGTTTCTGTGCCCCATGATCACTGAATCAGTTTCAGGTCTGAAGACACAAGTCATTGAAAGAGGTAAAATGGTTAATATCTGACCTATAAAGTTTGTAGAAATCTGTTCTAGTCTCTCTAAAAGTGACTGTAGAGGATGATAGATACCAAGTAGGCAGAGACACAATTCCACCTGTGCATTTAGGGGATGGCATGCACTTCACAGCACAAGTGTGAATTGACCGGAAGCCTGAGTGGAAAAGGCCCATCTAGAGTAAAGCTTAGTTGGCACCTTATGTGTTTATATTATGTCTGGTAATTCTAGACAAGGTTTGGAAAATACAGTTAGAAGCAAAATTTTCTTCAGCCCTGGAGGAATTAATAACAGAACAGAAAGAAAACTGTTTTACTACAAAATTACATGTGAATGTGACATGTATTACAGTCAATTTGCTCAAGAGATTGCAAAGACAGAAAGACAGTGACCATAATTCATCTACAAGTAGAATTTACAGCACCATGTCATACATAGTGCATCCTAAATTCACCTGGTAGTTGGGAAGGCCATCCCTGTAAGCTAACTGGTTATAATCAATGACAAAGTAAACTTTTCACATCTTCATGACTAGAGGTAGTTTTGCAACTTGAACCCCAGTGCCTGCTGAAGATAGGCTTTGACTCTTCTACAAAAATTGTTGATTCGGGTGCTATCTTTTTGGCTATTTACATTTTAAAGCAATAGCTCTCTACTCCCTGAGCACTGGGCTAGAACACTCCTGCTTTCCCTCTCTTGGTAGCTAGTGTACTCTCTTGACCCCTGCCATCTGCCACTGAGGCACAGCCCACAGCACAGGGCTCACAGCTGGAAACTCACATCTTAGGTGAACCCCAATTGCCACAGCAGCACTCCAGTGCCACATCAGACAGTGAAGCCTGAGCAGCAGGAGGAGGGTCTGCAGACCTCCTGGGTAGAATTGCACCTTCACAATAATAGAAAAGGGAGCAGTGTTTCAGCCTCAGTTTTTATTTATAATGGTGGCATGAAAAAAATACTGCTGGATTTTAGCATGAGTCCAGATAGAGATAGCTCTGAGAGTTCTCACTGTGACAGCCCACTTATTTCACAGACACCACAGGATACTAATAGGGCTTCTGAAACAGATACGCAATGCATTAGAGAGAAAAACGGCTCTCATTCTGAGAAAGATTATATTGAGAGAAAAAAGTTAAAAGTGTCTTAAGAAAAAAATGAGATCAGATATAAGATTGATCAAGCCAGCCAGAAAATATTTCCCTAAGAAGAATTTCTCTCCAAACACCCAAAGTGCATAGCTACTCTCAGCAAGAGAAACATCAGCATTAGTGAATAAAGGGGGTATATTCTCAGCACAATTTTTTTTTTTTTTTTTTTTTTTTGAGATGGAGTTTCATTCTTGTTGCCCAGGCTGGAGTGCAATGGCATGATCTTGGCTCACTGCAACCTCTGCCTCCTGGGCTCAAGTGATTCTCCTATCTCAGCCTCCCAAATAGCTGGGACTATAGACACGCACCACCACACCTGGCTAATTCTGTATTTTTGGTAGAAACGAGGTTTCACCATGTTGTCCAGGCTGGTCTCAAACTCCTGACCTCAGGTGATCCACCCATCTTGGCCTCCCAAAGTGTTGAGATTACAGGCATGAGCCACAGCGCCCAGCTCTCAGCAGAATTTTAAAAGATTTACCTTCCATCTCTGCTGCTCTCTTATTTCCTAACCATTGAATGTGAGATCTACATTGGAGTATTATCTGACAACTTCCACCAGCACTTTTTTATAAAAAATTGAAATCTGACTGTGTTAATATAGTAGAATATATTAGAGCTTGCAACATACCTAACTGGAGAGCTATTACGGTTTTTGGGTAGCCATATCACCTGTCTTTATTTGTTCTGTAATAGCAGCACACTAATTTGGTAAAATATATGACACTAAAATTATGCCTACCTATAATTTTTCCTATTGGATAAATTAATAAGCATGTCAGACTAATATCTACTGTAACAACTTAATGGTAAAATTTTTGGGATAGCAGATATAAATATATAAAAGTATGAATAATTTTATATACTAGTCATAATGTATGTAAGATTTTTTAAAATTATCTGAACTATAATTCAGTTGAAACACTATATTTCAAAAGTATGAATAACAATATTAAAATAACTAAGGAATTCAATCAAAGTAAATATTGTGGCCTTAAATTCATACTATTGTAGAAAATACTGCTTAATTTACATGAATGCAGGTTGTCTACAAACACTACACATAACTATACTAACTGTACTCAAGTAATCCAAGTACAACAGACTCCACTGTTCAGTTTATACACTGAACTCTTCTGGCTTTTGCAGTGTAAGCATGTCAGCATGCAAATAATCACCTTGGATAATCAGGTTTCTGCCAAACAACTTACTCAGTATCTTTTAGTCTTTATTATTCTGTATTGCTAAATTTAATCCGATCTTTGTGCTTAACTTTATTATGCTCTTGAAATGAACTTTACTCTCAACAAATCTGTGTCTACTTTAAAGACTAAAGATAAAAATATATATATAATCTTTTGCCAAGAAAAAAGGAGAGCAATGAATCTCAGGTCCCAGATAGAGACAATTCTGAGTCAAAAGAATGACAAAGGGTGTATTTCATTTCTAATATGATTTACATATATTTCCAAAAGCAGAAGAAATATATACATATAATCTAAACCTTTTTTTAAAAATAAGCAAGTTATCCTCCCTTATTTTCACATATGAGAATAAAGCCTCTTATTTCTAATTTATATTTTCTCTTACAAAAGCCAGGTCTCTGGACAAGTTCTTGAACTCTTGGACATCTGAATTTTGCACACTGCGTGCACTTGAAAGAATGTTTATGGGGGGAAAAGCAGAAGAGAGAAAATCGTTATAAAAAAATCCATGGGTTCACATGAATAAAGCAAATTCTTAGAGACCTATGAAGAGACTTAGAATCTGACAATAATAATCGGAGACTACATCTCACAAGCACTAATGGAGAGATCATTGAAGAAAATTAACAACAATATTAGGACCTGAACTCATCACCTGACCAAATAAATAGTCCTAATAGACATCTACAGAACTCTTCATCTAAAAAATACCATAACATACATTCTTCTCATCACCACATGGCACATACTATAAAACTGACCACACAATCGAAATAAAATTCTCAGCAAATTCAAAAACCCCAAAATGATACAAGGCATACACACAGTTTACAGCTTAAGAGAAATACGATTCAATACCAATAAAACAACTGGAAACTATACAATTAAATAAAAATTAAATGGCCTACACTTGAATAACTTTTTGGTAAATAATGAAATAAAGGCAGAAACCAAGAAGTATTTTGAAACAAATAACAAAAATGCAACACACCAGAATCCCTGCAATACAGCTAAGGCAGTATTAAAAGAAAAATTTATATCATTAAATCCTCAGATCAAAAAGTTAGAAAGATCTCAGTTTAACAACCTGACATCATAAATAAAAGACTGAGAGCAACAAAAGCAAATCAGCCCCTAAGCTAGCAAAAGACAAGAAATAACCAAAATCAGATCTGAACTGAAGGAGATTTAGACATGAAAAACTACAAAATATCAAGAAATCCAGGCATTAAATCTATTTAAAAAAGTAAATAAACAATGAGCTAGAATAATGAATATGCAAATAAACATAATTAGAAATGACAAAAAAAGACATTACCACTGACCCCACAAAAATATACTGAAGCCTGCTACGCACATAAAAAAAAAAATCTAGAAGAAATGAAAAAATTCTTGAACAAATACATCCTCCCAAAACTCAACACACACACACACACAAAATCAAGGCCCTAAATAGATAAATAACCTCAAAAAATTGAATTAGTAATAAATAGCCTACCAATCAAATGAAGCTCAGGACCAGACATACTCACAGCTGAATTCTACCAGATGTACAAATAGAAGCTGATATTATTTCTACTAGAACAATTTCAAAAGATTAAAAAGAAGAAACTCCTCCCCAACTCATTATGTAAGAACAGCATCATTCTGATACCAAAACCTAACAGAGATAAAACAGAAAAAGGCAACTTCAGGCCAATATCCTTGAAAATTGATGCAAAAATCTTCAACAAATGGATGGGCCCAGTGGCTCACGCCTGTAATCCCAGCACTTCGGGAGGCCAAGGTGGGCTGATTCCCTGAGGTCAGAAGTTCGAGACCAGTCTGGCCAACATGATGAAACCCCGTCTCTTCTAAAAACACAAAAAAATTAGCTGGGCATGGTAGCACACACCTGTAATCCCAGCTACTCAAGAGGCTGAGGCAGGAGAATCACTTGAACCTGGGAGGCAGAGGTTGCAGTGAACCAAGATCGCACCACTGCACTCCAGCCTGGATGACATCATGAGACTCCATCTCAAAAAAAAAAAAATCTTCAACAAACTACTAGCAAACCAAATCCAGCAGCATATCAAAAACCTAACCCACTATGATCAACTGTGGTTTATTTTGGGGATTCAAGGTTTGTTCAACATACACAAATCAATAAATGTGATTCATCACATAAACAGAATTAAAAACAGAAACCACAAGATTATTTCAATAGATGCACAAAAAGCTTTCAATAAAATTTAACATTTTTCATGTTAAAAACCCTCAACAAACTAGGCATTGATGGTACGTACGTCAAAATAGTAAGTTATCTATGACAAATCCACAGCCAACATACTGAATGGACAAAACCTGGAAGCATTCCTTCTTGAAAACTGGCACAAGACAAGGATGCCTTCTCTCAACACTCCTATTCAACATAAACACTGACAGTCTTAGCCAGAGCAATTAAGGCAAAAGATAAAAATAAAAGGCATCCAAACAAAAAGACAGGAAGTCAAACTATCCCTATTTGCAAACAACATGATTCTACATCTGGAAATCCATATACTCTCAGTAGAAAAGCTCTTTAAACTTACAAACAACTTCAGTAAAGTTTCAGGATATAAAAGAAATGCACAAAAATTAGTAGCAACCCTATATATCAAGAACATCTAGGCCAAATCCGAATTGAAAACACAATCCCATTCACAACTGCCACAGAAAAGAACAACATATCTAGAAATACAGATAACCATAAAGGTAAAAGATCTCTATGACAAAAATTTCAAAACAATGCTTAAAGAAGCCAGAGATGACACAAACAAATGGAAAACCACTTTATGCTCATGAATAAAAAAGATCACTATCATAAAAATGGCCATACTGCTTAAATAAATCTACAAATGTAATGCTAATCAAACCACCAAAATATTTGTTAACAGAACTAAAAAAACAAACTATTTTAAAATTCACATGGAACCAAAAAAGAGCCTGAATAGCCAAGGCAATCAAAAGCAAAAACAAGAAAGCTGGAGGCATTACATTACCTGACTTCAAACTACACAACAGGGCTACAGTAAACAAAGCAACATGGTACTGGTACAAAAACAAACTCATAGACCAATGCAACAGAATAGGGAGCCCAGAAATAATGCCACACACCTAAAACCATCTGATCTTCAACAAAGGTGACAACAGGAATGTGGGAAGAATTTCCTATTTAATAAATGGTGCAGGAATAACTAGCTAGCACTATGTAGTGATTGAAACTGGACCCTTTTATAACACCATATAAAAAAATCAACTCAAGGTAAATGAAAGACTTAAATGTTAATCTTAAAAATTATATATATAAAAAAAAAAAACCCTGGAAGATAAGAAGTGCCATTCTAGACATAGAAACTTCAAAGATTTCATGATGAAGATATTAAAAGCAATTGCAAAAATTGACAAATGGGACCTAAATAAACTAATGATCTTTTTCACAGCAAAGGAAACTAGCAACACAGTAAAGAGACATCCTACAAAATAATAGAAAATATTTGCAAACTATGCTTCTGACAAAGGTTTACTATTCAGAATCCATAAGGAACTAAAACAAGTTTACAAGAAAAAAAAAACTAACTTAAAAGAAGACCAAAAAAAACATGAAAAATATGTTTGTCTTTAAAACGAGACAAACATGTAGCTAACAAGCATACAAAAAAAGCTCATCACTAATCAGAGAAATGCAAAAGAAAACCACAACAAGAAATCATCACAAACCAGTGAGAATGGCAATTATTATAATTCAACTGTTGTGAAAAGCAATGTGGTGATTCCTCACTAAACTAAAAACAAAATTACCATTTGACCCAGTAACCTCACAACCGGGTATATACCTAAAAATATATAAATTATTCTATCATAAAGACACATGCACGATCACATTCATTGCAGCACTATTCACAATAGCAAAGACATGGAATCAACGTAAATGCCTATCAATGGTAGACTGGATAAAGAAAATATGGTATGGTTGGGCATGATGGCACATGTCTGTAATCCAGCACTTTGGGGGCCGAGCCAGGTGGATTGCCTGAGCTCAGGAGTTTGAGACTGGCATGGACAACATGGCAAAATCCTATCTATTAAAAAAAATATACAAAAAAAAATTAGCTAGGCATGGTGGCACAAGCCTTTAGTCTTAGATACTTGGGAAGCTTAGATAGAAGAGGATTTCTTGAGCCTGAGAGGTGGAGTTTCAGTGAGCCAAGATCACACCACTGCACTCTGGCCTGGGAAAAAGAGTGAGACCCTGTCTCCAAAAATAACAAAAAATAAAAAACCTAATAAAAACAAAATATGGGCTGGGTGCAGTGGCTCACAACTGTAATCCCAGCACTTTGAGAGGCCAAGGCGGCAGATCACCTGAAGTCAGGAGTTCAAGACCAGTCTGGCCAACATGGCAAAACCCCGTCTATACTAAAAATGCAAAAATTAGCTGAGTGTGGTGGCACATGCCTGTAATCCCAGCTACTTGGGAGGCTGTGGCAGGAGAATTGCTTGGACCCGGGAGGTGGAGGTTGCAGTGAACTGAGATCATGCCACTGCACTCCAGCCTGAGTGACACAGTGAGATCCCATATCAAAACAAACAAACAAACAAATATGGTACATAAACATCATGACATCATGAAATACTGTGTGGCCATTAAAAAAAAAAAAAAAAAAAAAGATTATGTCCTTTGCAGCAACATGGATGAAGCTGGAGATCACTATTCCTGGAAAACTGATGCAGAAACAGAAAACCAAATGCATGTTATTATTTATAAGTAAGAACTAAATAAGAACACATGAACACAGAGGGGAAAAAAGACAGAGTCCTAGTTGAGGGTGGGAGGACTAAAAGAGTCAGAAAAAGTACATTTTTGGTGCTATGATTAGCACTGCAGTGACAAAATAATCTCCACACCAAACTCCCATGACACAATTTTAGCTGTATAACAAACCTGCACACATACCCCTGAACCAACCAAAAATAAAAGTTAAAAGAAAAAAAATCCCTGGGTTGGAGAGTGTGCAATGCAGGTGGAAGGACTGGTTTGTGCTACAGATAGTGGCCTAGGTGAGGCTGTACTCTGATTTATTTCTGGGTCCATGCAGGCAGACAAGATTATGAACCCTAGGCTGGTGGAGAAACCTAGGCCGAGAACCCTAGGCTGGCGGAGAAAACAGGTTGCTACTGCAGATTCAGTGTCTGAAAATAGAGATATGCCAGAAGACTTTTAGACACTTTTGTAGGTTTTTGGCCAAAAAAACCACTAGGATCAAAAATGCCGTGGTAAAATTCCTGAGGGTGGTGCCTTGTCAGGAGAGGGGTGTGGACACATCAATGTCTAGTGGGTGTTTGTGAGTGCGTGGAAATCCTCTGCTAACAGCTGTGGCAAAATGGGGTTTGTCCTCAGATCTCCTTTAAGTTTTCAGTCTTCTGTCACCCAGACCTGAAATCAAAGAACAAGGGGCAGTGTGACAGCCTGTGTAGAGGAGAACAGAGCTTCCCATTCCCAGGCACCCGAAGTTTCATTTTAGGCCAGGAGTCTGTGATATCTTTCTTCTGGCACCAAATCTGCAGAGTTTGATGAACACCAACAATTCTCCAACACCAATTCATTGTCTAACACTTGAATTCTGACACCACCCAGAGTCAGCACAGACCCTGATTCAGGGCTCAGTCCCACAACATTGTCCTCACTGCAGATGCCAGTCACAAACTCCATGGGCTCATCTATGCTTCTGACCTACTGTTTAAAAATTGGGGACTCCCATAACCTTTTTGAAATTCAATAATCTGATACAGCTACTCACAGAACTCAGCAGAACACTGTAGTTATATTCACTGGCTTCAAATAAAATATACAACCCCCAAAAAGTCAAATGGAAGAAAAGTATAGAACCAAGAAAAAAGGGAGGAAAAGATGAAGCATATAGATAATAAACAGCCAGGATTAATAAAATTCTCTATCCTCTGTGTTCTCCAGGAACACTTATGAAAAGAAACACCCTTCCCATTGTGACTTAGATGGTGCTCTCTTTTCTTACCTACTACACAGCCAGGAAAACACTCTGCATATTTTCTTCTTTTTCTCATTAAAAAAATCAGCTGAATTTGTCTTCAGTGGTCAACATAAAATACTTCTTAATCAAACTTCACTTAAGTTTATTTTCTTCCCACAGGCTCCTGAACTCTGAGCTACTCTCAGTCTGAGCCACCATACAACCTCATTTTATGCTACTGTAGATTCAGTGTCTGAAGAACACTCCTAAGAACACACTGACTTCAGGGTAAAACATTCTCTGATCTAAAATCTGATTATTTCACCCTTCATTTAAACATTCCCCTCACCTTGTTTCTAATCTTATTTGTTTTCCCTAGGAAAAAAAGCCCTTTTCTACCTAATCTTTGTAATGCTTAAAGATCTTACAGTTGGTACTTCCTCCTGTTGCAATACTCCTTTGGAATTCATTTTTTTTTAATGTACATCTAGCTGGTTATTTTAAAACCTCTCGAAAGTGCCTCAAAACAGTAACAATTTTATCTTCAATAAGACACTCCCAAACCCCTTCTATCTTAACCTTAGCTGCATCTGCCTGTGGGGCCCCAGCTTTCCAGGGCTCTGTAGCTTCTCTCACTATACAGGCTTCTTCCATGGCTGCGGTAAGCAGGCTGGGACATCTGCAGGAAAGGCCTTCCAGAAGGAACTAACTGGGCCTTTAATAACCTCCTTTTGCTGGCTCAAAATTAACCTTAGCTTGCAGTCATTGGGCTCAAGCTTTAATTACCATGTCAGAGTCATTCACTTAGTTTTTGAAACTAAGTGTTTGAAAAATCCAGCAAAATGATTCAAAAACAGTGTTCATATAAGAAAATTTTAAGGTGCTTACCTTTTGTACCTCAGTAAGAGAAGCAAATGTATTTATTTTTTTCGGACAATAAAGCATTATTTTATTTTTTGTACTACAAATCATGAGGTAAAGAGTTATATGGGAACACTTCTAGGAGGTACCAAGTTTCATGACATAAAATTTACCATTAAACTCAGAAATTGAAATAACAGGATATAGAACAAAGATACTTACTTTTGCAAATTCACCCTGCAAAAAAAGAAACTGATGTTTTCATGAATCTGTGTAACTCACCAATTATCTACCACATTTTCTTGTGGAAATATATTAATTCTCTATAGCCAAAATGGAAGAAAAAATTTTCTTATTTTTTTCCTTGGTAGCTAACATCCTAAAAGCTAGATGGAATTCTGTTTGAAATCACTCAGCCATAAAAAGCACACCTGAGAGCAGGGCGCAGTGGCTCATGCCTGTAATCCCAGCACTTTGGGAGGCCAAGGCAGGTGGATCATGAGGTCAGGAAATCAAGACCATCCTGGCTAACATGGTGAAACACCGTCTCTACTAAAAATACAAAAAAATTAGCTGGGTGTGGTGGCAGGCGCTTGTAGCCCCAGCTACTTGGAAGGCTGAAGCAGGAGAATGGTGTGAACCTGGGAGGTGGAGCTTGCAGTGAACCAAGATCCCACCACTGCACTCCAGCCTGGGAGACAGAGCGAGACTCTGTCTCAAAGAAAAAAAAAAGAAAAAGAAAAAGAAAAGAAAAACACACCTGAGAAAAATCCTAAATTCACTCTGAGAAAGAAAAAGGTGAATGAGAATTTTCAACAAATGAAATATATAATTAGATATTATTTTTTGAAACTCACCTTTTTATGCCCTTTGTAAATATTTTCTTACCTTTCAAGCCCTACTAATAAGATGCAATTTACAGTTAAAGAACTGAGGTCAGCCAGGCACAGTGGCTCACACCTGCATTCCCAGCACTTTGGGAGGCCAAGGCGGGCAGATTACTTGAGGTCAGAATTTTGAGCTCAAACAGCCTGGTCAACATGGAGAACCCCCATCTCTACTAAAAGTACAAAAAGTAGCCAGGTGTCATGGTGGGCACCTGTAGTCCCAGCTACTTGGGAGGCTGAGGCATGAGAATCACTTGAACTTGGGATGCAGAGGTTGCAGTGAGCCGAGACTGCACCACTGCACTCCAGCCTGGGCGACAGAGGAAAACACTGTCTAAAAAAAAAAAAGTCCGGGTGCGGTGGCTCACGCCTGTAATCCCAGCACTTTGGGAGGCCAAGGTGGGTGGATCACGAGGTCAGGAGTTCGAGACCAGCCTGGGCAATATGGTGAAATTCTGTCCCTACCAAAAATACAAAAATTAGCCGAATGTGTTGGTGCATGCCTGTAGTCCCAGCTACTTGGGAGGCTGAGGCAGAAGAATTGCTTGAACCCGGGAGGCAGAGGTTACAGTGAGCAGAGATCATGCCACTGCACTCCAGCCTGGGTGACAGAGGGAGACTCCATCTCAAGAAAAAAAAAAAAACTAAGGTCAAAATAAGTGAAAAAATCATTTAATCATTTCAAGGTACAGATATGTCCGACTCGTGTCAAGTCAGGCCATCCAGTTACTGAGAGATTCTGCCACCCCATCCTGTTCACTTAAGTGCTCAATAACCATTCTCTCAGGAGACTCTGAACCTATGCCCCAGTGAGTGCCCCAGGTACATTTTACTTTGCAAGTTCTTGCACCATCTCACTGGGGTCAGTTTCTTTTTCTTTGTCTTTGGAGTGCTTTTTTTTTAACAAACTTTTTACCATTTTTCTTTCACTATTTTTCTGTCCCCTAGGAGAATCCAGGGGCAAAAATTATTTTGGTTTCCCCTTCAATACCGGCATCTGATTGTCTGAACAGCAATGTGTCTCCAAGAAATGGAAGCTGGGTTGGGTAAAGACAATACTAATACAAGGGGTTAACTTTCCAAAAAAACAGCACACCAGAAGCTGCCTCTCAGCCCCAGGGCATTCACCTGCTCTCTTGAAAAGCTACATTCCATACCTCAGGTTGTCCTATGGGAGATGAGAGGCTACACTCCATACTTCAGGTTGTCTTATGAAAGATGAGAAGCTACACTCCATACCTCACTCAGGTTGTCTTATGGGAGATGAGAGGCTACACTCCATACCTCTGGTTGTCTTATGGGAGATGAGAGGCTACACTCCATATCTCTGGTTGTCTTATGGGAGAAAATGACCCAGGAGCTGATATTCACTAGACACTCTTGCAGACACAGCCATGGCCAGTACCTTGGTTTCTCCCCAGACAGTACTGAATCTCAGGTCCAAGGAAAAAACTGAACGGTGGCTGAGGACACATCTCCCTATAACTTTTCCAAAGGGAAACCTTGACCCAAAAACATTCTGATAAGATATCTGTGTCTAGGGAAACTAGAAGAAAAAACATTTACAAACAGAAAACAAATCTTTTTAAATGTGCCATCAAATGCTTTGTCAAAAAATGATTAAAATAGGTATCAAAATGTACACTAAAGGACAGATAGTTGATCATGTGAATAAGGGAGGGGAAATTGGCATTTGGGAATGTCAGAAGGAACTGGAAATTAAGTATTTTACTGCAAGCCAGAGTCACACTGGAGAAATCGTGGGTGGGGGATAGACTTGAGGCCCTGCTTGGGACACATGTGAAAAATGCAAGGAAACAGCAGTTCCCTGTGGGGTGTGAAAATAATTAAGTGGCTGGCAGTTAGACTGAGGAGGCTCTAGTTCCTAATTTCTACTTTTAAAAAATCTAATTCGGCCAGGCATGGCGGCTTACACCTGTAATGCTAGCGCTTTGGGAGGCTGAGGTGGGTGGATCACTTGAAATCAGGAGTTCGAGACCAGCCTGACCAACATGGTGAAACCCCGTCCCTATTAAAAATACAAAGTTAGCCAGGCATAGTGGCACATGCCTGTAATCCCAGCTACTTGGGAGGCTGAGGCAGGAGAATCGCTTGAACCTGGGAGGCAGAGATTCCAGTGAGCCTAGATGGCGCCATTGCACTCCAGCCTGGGTGACAAAGTGAGACTTGGTCTCCAAAAAAAAAAAAAAAAATCTAACTCAAATGTATTTTTTGTAAATTACTACATTGGGGGAAAAAAATTTCAGGCTTAACACACTATAAACTGCCAATTAACCTCTGATTACATAACCAAGAAATTTCCATCTTGATGTTACAAATTAAGAAACCATGAGGCTGGGCGCCATGACTCACACCTATAATCCCAGCACTTTGGGAGGCTGAGGCAGCTGGATCATGAGGTCAGGAGATCGAGACCATCCTGGCTAACACGGTGAAACCCCATCTCTACTAAAAAATACCAAAAAATTAGCCGGGCGTCTTGGCGGGCACCTGCACTCGCAGCTACTCGGGAGGCTGAGGAAGGAGAATGACGTGAACCTGGGAGGCAAAGCTTGCAGTGAGCTGAGATCGTGCCACTGCACTCCAGCCTGGGCAACAGAGCGAAGCCTCCATCTCAAATAAAAATAAAAATAAAAATAACAGGATGCCAGTGGCGGTGGCTCACGCCTGTAATCCCAGCACTTTGGGAGGCTGAGGCAGGTGGATCACAAGGTCAGGTGATCGAGACCATCCTGGCTAACACGGTGAAACCCCGTCTCTACTAAAAATACAAAAAAAAATTAGCTGGGCGTGGTGGCGGGAGCCTGTAGTCCCAGCTACTCGGGAGGCTGAGGCAGGAGAATGGCGTGAACCCGGGAGGCGGAGCTTCCAGTAAGCCAAGATTCCGCTACTGCACTCCAGCCCGGGCAACAGAACAAGACTCCGTGTCAAAAAAAAAAAACAAACAGGAAACTACATAACTGTACCTAACCAATTATTGAATGTGGTTTTCTTCATTATGCACCCTATAAAACTCTTTCCATCAAACCCCTTCAATAGACCATAAACTACAACCCATAGCTGGGTGCTCTACAATTTTGGAATCACTCTTAGATTAAATTATTTAATATTTTTGCGGTGACTTCCATAAATTTTTAATAGGAGAAAACAGGAACTGGGAGCCTCACCGACCAAAGCTCTTCCCATTCATGAACCCACACCTCAAGTCAGGATTCTCCTCTGACTACCCTCCCATGGTCCCTGCACAATCCGGGAGAGACTCCGCGCTGTGGGTGCAGAGATGCCCCAAGAGGGCTCCAGGCCAGGGCACAATCACAGAGCAGGGAAGAGACAGGACGCCCGGCGGCCCGCGCAGCCGCCATCTTATGGCTGAAGGGGACTGAGGTCGAGCTAGGCAAGGAGAACTTGTGGAGCTGACTGCGGGTAGGCTTGAGTCCCGCCACAGCCACTTCCCGCCGGTTCCAACCAGCCCAGGCCACTCAGTTTGTCGGACCTGGCACACTCACCATTTCTAGGCTTCCGGGGGTCCTGGCGACTTAGTTGTGGATCTCCCAATACCTGCAGGTCATAGGGCCACAGAGGCTGGACCTCTAGGAGCAGAGGACACACAGCAGTAAGGACAAGGCCTTCACCTCCGGCAGCAGCGAGAGACAAAGGTCGGACCACATCCCGGAAGCCGCCCTGTCCGCTCCAGCTGCGTGCCTGATTGGACGGTCCCAGCCCAGCATCCCTGATTGGATAATGTTTAAGGCCCCGCCCCTTCAGGCCCTGAGTGACAGAAGATGTGATCAGATGCTGGGCTGAATGAAGAAAGAGAGCCAGCCTAGGCTGCAGCCTTTTCAGGCAGCGCCTCCTCCCTGAGCTGAGCCAGGCCCACCCCAGAGCATGGGAAAATTCTATCTCTTCTTTACTCTCTCTCTTTTTAAATGTATTTGAAATGTGCACAAATATATTTTACTGTCATGTTAATCATACATAAAACTTTTGTTCAAGAGTATGTCAATTTTTACCTTAGTCATAGTGTATTATCAATACTAAAGGCCGGGTGCAGAGGCTTACACCTTTAATCCCATCAGTTTGGGAGGCCGAGGCGGATGGATCAACGGAGGTCAGAAGTTCAAGACCAGCCTGGTCGACATGGTGAAACTCCTTCTCTACTAAAAATACGAACATTAGTCAGGCGTGGTGGTTGGTGGGCACCTGTAATCCCAGCTACTCAGGAGGCTGAGGCAGGAGAATCATTTGAACCCGGGAGGTGGAGATTGCAGTGAGCCAAGATGAGGCCATTGCACTGCGGCCTGGGCAACAAGAGTGAAACGCCATCTCAAAAAACAAAACAACAAAAAAACTAAACCTAATGTTTACTAATGTTAGTAAAACCTTATAAATAAATCCATCAAATTCAAATTTGTCATTTTTGAACACTCTAGATTGTCATATATATTTTATAATCTCATATTTTTTTACCTTTTCTATTTTATTTTAATAGCCTTTTTTTTTTAACTTGAAACAACCTTAAGCTTTTTTTTTTTTTTTTTTTTTTTTTTTTTTGAGACGAGTCTTGCCAGGCTAGAGTGCAATGGCATGATCTCAGCTCACTGCAACCTCCCCTTCTGGGTTCAAGCGATACTCCTGCCTCAGCCTCCTGAGTAGCTGGGATTACAGGCGCCCGCCACCACACCCAGCTAATTTAGCATGGTGGCCTGACCCTGTAGTACCAGCTATTCGGGGACTAAAGTAGGAGGATTCCCTGGGCCCAGGAGGTTGTGGCTGCAGTGAGCCCTGATCAAGCCACTGCACTCCATTCCGGGTGACAACAGTGAGACTCTTTCTAAAAAAAAAAAAAAGCCAAAGCATATAAACTTAAACTTATGGGAGTTGGGGGGTTTTTATTTTTGTCTTAAATTATTATATTTCAACAGTTTTGGGGTACAGGTAGTATTTGGTTACATGGATAAGTTCGTAAATCTTTTCTGAGATTTAGGTGCACCAATCTCCCAAGCAGTGTGCACTCTACCCAATGTGTAGTCTTTCATCCCTCACCCCCTCTCTTACCCTTCCCACTGAGTGCTCAGAATCCACTATATAATTCTTTTTTTTAAATTTTATTTATTTATTTATTTAATTTTTTTTTGAGATAGAATTTCGCTCTTGTTGCCCAGGCTGGAGTACCGTGGTGCGATCTCAGCTCACCGCAACCTCTGCCTCCCAGGTTCAAGTGATGCTCCTGCCTCAGCCTTCCCGAGTATATGGGATTACAGGCATGTGCCACCATGCCCGGCTAATTTTGTAGTTTTAGTAGAGACAAGGTTTCTCCATGTTGGTAAGGCTTGTCTTGAACTCCCAACCTCAGGTGATCGCCCGCCTCGGCCTCCCAAAGTGCTGGGATTACAGGCGTGAGCCACCGTGCCCATCCCCATTACATAATTGTTATGCCTTTGCACCTGCATAGCTTAGCTCCCATTTATAAGTGAGGAAATACAATATTTGGGTTTGTATCCCCTAGTTCTTTTTTCTTTTTCTTTTTCTTTTTTTTTTTTTTTTTTTTTTTTTTTTTGAGATGGAGTTTGCTGTGATTACAGGCATGAGACACCGTGCCTGGCCTATTTTTTGATGTTTTAATTATGGTCTTTTCTGTTTGTTTGTTTGTTTGTTTGTTTGTTTTTGAGATGAAGTCTTGCTCTGTAGCACAGACTGGGGTGCAGTGGTGCGATCTCGGCTCACTGCAACTTCCACCTCCCGGGTTCGAGCGATTCTCCAGCCTCAGCCTCCAGAGTAGCAGGGATTACAGACACACTCCATCGCGCCCTGGTAATTTTTGTATTTTTAGTAGAGGTGGGGTTTTACCATATTGGCCAGGCGGGTCTGGAACTCCTGACCTCAGGTGATCCACCCGTCTCGGTCTCCCAGAGTGCTGGGATTACAGGCATGAGCCACCATGCCCGGCCAATGATGGTCATTCTTGCAAGAGTAAGGTGATATCACATTGTGGTTTTTGATCTGCATTTCCCTAATCATTAATCATTAGTGATGTTCAGCATTTTTTTTTTTTTATGTTTGTTGGCCATTTGTGTATCTTCTTTTGAGAATTGTTTAAGTCCCATCTTTCTTTGTTTTTGTTGCATTCGCTTTGGGGTTCTTGGTCGTGCACTCTTTGCCTGAGTCAATGCCTAGGAGAGTTTTTTCAATGCTTTAGAATTCGGGTAGTTTCAGGTCTTAGATTAAAGTATTTGATCCACCTTGAGTTGATTTTTGTATAAGGTGAGAGATGAAGATACTTTTTTTTTAATTTTTATTTTTTTGAGACGGAGTCTCACTCTGTTCCCAGGCTGGAGTACAGTGGCATGATCTCGGCTCACTACAACCTCTACCTCCTGGGTTCAAGCAATTCTCTGCCTCAGCCTCCTGAGTAGCTGGGATTACAGGCACCTGCCACCACACCCAGCTAATTTTTTTTTTTTTTTTTTTTTGTATTTTTAGTAGAGACGGGGTTTCACCATCTTGGCCAGGCTGGTTTTGACTCCTGACCTCGTGATCCACCCACCTCAACCTCCCAAAGATCTGGTATTACAGGTATAAGCCACCGCACTCAGTTGAAGATCCAGTTTTATTCTTCAATATGTGGCTTCCCAATTATCCCAGCACCATTCTATTCAATAGAATAGGGTGTTATTTACCCACTTCATATCTTTGTTTACTTTGTCAAAGATCAGTTGACTGTAAGTATTTGGGTTTATTTCTGGTTTCACTACTCTGTTTCATTGGTCTTCATGTCTATTTTTATACCCGTACAATGCTGTTTTGGTAACTATGGCCTTGTAGTATAGTTTGAAGTCAGATAACTTGATGTCCTCAGATTTTTGTGTGTGTGTTTTTGATTTTGTTGTTTTGTTTTTTTTTTCTTCCTAGTCTTGCTTTGACTATGGAGGCTCTCTTTTTATTTTATATAAATTTTAGGATTTTTTTTTTTTTTTTTTAGTTTTAGGATTTTTTTTTTTTGTATCCTGAAATTTTACTGCATTTATGTATCAGATCGAAAAGTTGTTTTTTTTTTTTTTTTCTTTTTGAGACAAGGTCTTACTCTTTCGCCAGGCTGGAGTGCAGTGGCATGATCCCAGCTCACTGCACCCTCTGCCTCCCACATTGAAGTGATTCTCCTGTCTCAGCCTCCCTCGTAGCTGGGATTACAGCCACTTGCCGCTGCAACCGGCTAATTTTTGTATTCTTAGTAGAGATGGGCTTTTACCATGTTGGCCAGGCTGCTCTTGAACTCCTGACCTCAAGTGATCCACCTGCCTCCATGTCCCAAAGTGCTGGGATTACAGGCTTGAGCCACTGCACCCAGCCCTAAAAGCTTTTTAGATGAGTTTTAGGGTTTCCCAGGTATACAATTATATCATTGGTAAACAGTGACAATTTGACTTCCTCTTTAACAATTTAGATTCTGTTTATTTTTTGCTTTACTCTGATTGCTTTTGCTAAGACATCCATTACTGTGTTGAATAGAAGCGGTGAGAGTGGGCATTATTGTCTTGTTCCAGTTCTCAGAAAAAATCCTTTCAACTTTTTCCCTTTCAGTGTAATGTTGGCTGTTTATCATAGATAGATTTTTTTTTTTTTTTCTTTTTCAGATGGAGTCTGGCTCTGTCACCCAGGCTGGAGTGCGATGTCAGGATCTCTGCTCAC
This sequence comes from Pongo pygmaeus, assembly GCF_028885625.2. Taxonomy (NCBI): domain Eukaryota; kingdom Metazoa; phylum Chordata; class Mammalia; order Primates; family Hominidae; genus Pongo; species Pongo pygmaeus. Next base: position 23,085,908 of record NC_072393.2, read on the forward strand.
TGCAATCTCAACCTCACAGACTCAAGCGATTCTCCCGCCTCAGCCTCCCGAGTAGCTGGGACCAGAGGCACCCACCATCATGCCTGGCTAATTTTTGTATTTTTGAACAGATGAGGTTTCACCATGTTGGCCAGGCTGATCTCAAACTCCTGACCTCAGGTGATCTACCCACCTGGGCCTCCCAACGTGCTGGGATTACAGGCATGAGCCACCATGCCCAGCCTGTCATAGATGGTTTTTATGAACTTACAATATGTTCCCTCTATCCCGATTTTGCTGAGGATTTTAATCATAAAGTGATGCTGGATTTTGCCAAATGATTTTTCTGCATATATTGAGATAATCGTTTAATTTTTGGTTTTAATTCTGTTTATTTGGTGTTTAACATGTATTGACTTACCTATGTTAAGTCACCTCTGCATCCCTGGCATAAAATGTTCTCGATTATGGTATACTATGTTATTAATATGCTGCTGTGTTTGGTTAGCTAGTATTTTATGGAAGATTTTTGCATTTATGCTCATCAGGAACATTGGTGTGTAGTTTTCTTTTATTATGTCTTTTCCTGATCTTGGTATTAGAGTGATATTGGCTTCATAGAATAATTTAGGAAGGATTCCCTTTTTCTCTATCTTTCAGAATAGTTTCAGTAGGACGGGTACCAACTCTTTGAATGTTGGATAGAATTGAGCTATGAATCCATCTTGTCCTGGACCTTTTTTGTTGGCATTTTATTTTTTTTCTTGAGTCTTGCTTTGTCACCCAGGCTGGAGTGCAGTGATGCGATGTTGACTCACTGCAACCTTGCCTTCTGGGTTTAAGTGATTCTCCTGCCTAAGCCTCCCAAGTAGCTGGGATTACAAGCACAAACCACCATGCCTGGCTAATTTTTGTATTTTTAGTAGAGGTGGGGTTTTGCCATGTTGATCAGACTGGTCTCAAACCCCTGACCTCAAGTGATCACCCTACCTCGTCCTACCAAATTGCTAGGATTACAGGCATGAGCCACTGCACCCAGCTGGCAATGTTTTATTACTAGTTTAATTTTTCTACTTGTTATTGGTGTGTTCAGATTTTTTATTTCTTCCTGATTTAATCCAGGAGGGTTGTATATTTCCAGGAATTTATCAAACTCCTCTAGGTTTTCTAGTTTGAGCATGTAAAGGTATTCATAGTAGCTTTGAGTGATCTTTTATTTCTAATTGAGCATATTTGCATCTTCTTTCTGCTTTTCTGGGTTAATCTCACTAATAGTCTATCAATTTGGTTCATCTTTTCAAATAACTAGCTTATTGTTTTATTTATCTTTATATTTTTTAAAATTTCAAATTTATTTAGCTCTGCTCTGATCTTTGTTATTATTTTTTTTTTCTGCTGGGTTTGGGTTTGGTTTGTTCTTGTTTCTCTTGTTCCTTTAGGTGTAATCTTAGGTTGTTTATTGTGGTTTTTTGAACTTTTTCATGTATGTATTTAATGCTATGAACTTTCCTCTTAGCACCACTTTTGCTTATCCCAGATGTTTTAATATGTTGTGTCACTATTATTCAATTTAAAGAATTATTTAATTTCCATCTTGATTTCATTGTGGAACCAATTATCATTCATGAGCAGTTTATTTAATTTTCATGTATTTGTATAGTTTTGAGTGTTCGTATTGGAACTGATTTCTAATTTTATTCCACTGTGGCCTAAGACAGTACTTGATATAATTTTGATATTCTCAAATTTATTCAGGGCCTGGGCATGGTGGCTCATGCTTTAATCCCAGAACTTTGGGCGGCCAAGGCAGGTGGATAACCTGAGGTCAGGAGTTCAAAACCAGCCTGGCCAACATGGTGAAACCCCATCTCTACTAAAAATACAAAAATTAGGCAGGCATGGTCACATGTGGCTGTAATCCCAGCTACTCAGAAGGCTGAGGTAGGAGAATCCCTTGAACCTGGGAGGCAGAGGTTGCTGTGAGCTGAGATTGCACCATTGCACTCCAGCCTTGGTGACAGAGCAAGACTGTCACAAAAAAAAAAAATCAGACTTGTCTTTTGGCCTATCATATGGTCTATCTTTGAGAATGTTTTATGTGCTGATGAAAAGAATGTATATTCTGCAGTTGTTGGGTAGAATATTCTGTAAATCTCTGCTAAGTCCATTTGTTCTAAGGTATAGTTTAAGTCCGTTGTTTTTTGTTTGTTTGTTTGTTCATTTGACTTCCTGTCTTGATGACATGTCTAATGCTGTAAGTAAAGTACAAAAGTCCCCCACTATTTTTATGTTGTTGTGTCTCTCATTGCATTTCTTAAGGGACAACTTAGGTGAAACAAGAAAATTTTTATTTCTGAAGCACAGAACTAATATTTTAGGCTAAAATATTTTTTCTCTTTGAGATGGAGTCTCACTCTGTCACCCAAGCTGGAGTGCAGTGGTGTGATCTTGGCTCACTGCAACCTCTGCCTCCTGGCTCAAGTGATTCTCCTGCCTCAGACTCCCGAGTAGCTGGGACTGCAGGCACCCACCACCACGCATGGCTAATTTTTGTGTTTTTAGTAGAAAAAAGGTTTCACCATATTGGCCAGGCTGGTTCCAAACTCCTGACCTCAGGTGATCTGACTGCCTCGGCCTCCCAAAGTGCTGGGATTACAGGTGTGAGCCACTGTGCCTGGCCTTAAATGTACTGTTTATGTTTTTTTTAATATATAAGATTAAATGATTTGCAAACAGCAACTTTTTACTTATTTGTCTTCAATTTCAATGGCTTTAAACAATTTTTTTGCCTAGTTCTTCTGCCACATACTTCCAGGCTTATGTTAAAGTAGAAGCATTGACAATGGGGACAATATAGTTTTGCATTGCATTGGTTTTTGTAAATTCTATGGATCAAAAGCCTCTTCAACTTTATATAAACTGGTTACAAGGGGTAAAAATCTTCTTTTCTTGGGCCCCCATATTTATAGGATGCCCTTTTTATTTGTAATAGAGAGAGGTGGTAGACGCAACAAAGCAACTGCGTCTGCATAGGATTTACCTTTAGTTGGCCTGTTACAAAAGGCTTGGGTAGTTGTAATTCCCATTTTATTATTGGACAGACTGAATAACCTTCAGGACTTTCATCTGTAGAGCAGACACTAGGGGAAGTTGTTGCAGTCAGGTCTGCATATGGTGGGGCTTACATCAGGATGTGGATGAGGATGCCTTTCACCGAGTACTAGAGAGGGTCTTCCCAGGTCACTGTGTGGGATTCTACCTAGACAGAATTGGCCATGAACTGTGGCTTGGAGTTAGATTTAGAACATTAAACTGTATGGCTACAAATGGGTGTCTTCCTCCATGCCTCTGGAAGGGCAGGAGCTCTCCCAGGCTGTGGCTGGGAGGAGTTTGGAATGGTTTTAGGGTAAGTTCAGAATTCTCAGTTGGGGGGAGTAAGTTGGGTTGACTACGTTTTGGTTTGTGGCCAAGAATAGAAATCCTGTAGTTTGCCACCTTAATGGGACCCTGTCTCCTGAAAAGAATGTTCCTCAATCTTGGCCTTTAGCAGAGTTTCACAACTCCATCCCTGGATCTCAAAGCTCTTTTGAAGGTACTTGTTTTAGAGGTAAAGTCGTTCTACATAATACAGGCTGGTCTTGAAATCCTGACCTGAAGAAGTTCTTCAACCTGAATGTCTTACGCAGCTATCATTACAGGTATGAGCCAGGATGCCTGGATCTCTCATAAACACATTTTTGTCAGGGCTGGCTCACAGTTTTCTTGCTGTCGGGGGATAAGAAAATAGGTCACCTTTTTTTTTTAATTTTACTGGTGTTACTCTCCCTATACATTTTTACTTTGTATTTTCTATTTCAAATTTCTCTGTTATTTTAGATTCAGACATTTAGGATAATATGTTAGAATTTACATGTTATGCCTGAAGTAAATTAGATTATTAGTAGGCATTCCTTATTTACTAAAATATGTAGTTATAAATTTAAGTTTGCTGCAGGCAGAAAGGAATTATATGGTTTCCATTCACTTTCTTCAGCCTATATTTAAATAACAAAATAAGTTCTTCCCTGATATTTGTTTTATATGTCAGAGGCTTTAATTATATTCTGCAAGACATTTTTTTAAAATTTAACAAGGTAAGACTATTCTTTGCTTCTAAAGTTAAATTACAGCAGTTTTATTTTGTGTAAGAATAGCACATATTCTTTAAGAATATATGTAGCGTATATTGTGTAAGAACAGCATATATAAAGTTGAAATTCACCTCCAGTTTTCTTTAATGCTTATTTATTAAAAGCTTATCATTAGAATCTTCTATTTATGATTATACTGCAATTTCTCTTAAGTTTTACTGCCATGCAGTGCATGCCGATGACTGAAAATACCTGCCTTCCATGAGTACACAGACACAGTCAAACATTGTAGTTATCTAGACAAATTTTTGTAATGGTACATCAATGTTGCATACCAGATCTTATGAGTAAACATTTCTCTTATTATTATTTTGCAGTTCTATATGTGTGCTTTTTAGTGTCAGTTTCTTAATATCAGTGAATTTTTTTGTATTACTTACATATTATAATTCTAGACAATTTGCAATTCTGTTTGTACACTTTAAGTCAATGTGGGGTTTAATTCGGAAATAAATTAGCCATATGTCTATCACAATCAGATTATATATTTGTGTGTTTTTATCTATAAATATGACTCCGATTATGGTTATAGCTTATCTTGTATATATTGTTTCTTAGCTGATTTTCAGTGGTTGTTTTATCTTGTCTAAGTGAGTAGTTGTGGAAATAATCTTATTTTTGCCCTCTGTTTAATAATGAATATATATTTTCTTTGTGTGAGAGAAACACTTTTGTGATTTGGAGGTAGTTCTAGAAAAGATTTATAATTCTTCATTTAGTTTTTCTTCTAAAATAATTTTTGTAAAAACAGACAACATAAAATTGACTATCTAAAATCTATTTAAGTGTAAATTTTATGGCCAGGCATGGTAGTTCTCACCTCTGTAATCCCAGAAATTTGAGAGGTCAAAACAGAAGGATCACCTGAGCCCAAACATTTGAGATCAGCCTGGGAAACATATAAAGACCTGCTGTATCCAAAAAAATTTTAAAATAACAAGCCATGGTGGTGTGCACCTGTGGTTCCAGCAACCTGGGAGATCAAGGGACAAGGAGTACTTTATCCTGGGAGTTTGGGGCTGAAGCAAGCTATAATTTTGCCACTGCACACCAGCTTGGGTGACAAAGTGAGACCCTCTGTCAAAAAAAAAGCTGTGGATTTCAGGTATGTTAAAGTATATTCACCTGGTTATGCAAAAGGCTTCTAGAGGCTTTACATCTTGTAAAACTAATACTCAATACCCACTAAGTAACAACTGCCCATTTTACCCTCTCTCCAGCCCTTGGCAAATACCTTTCAGCTTTCTGTTTTTATGAATTTGGCTATTTAACTTATCTCAGGTAAATGAAGTAATGTAGTATTCATCATTTTGTTACTGGTTTATTTCATGTGACATAATATTTTCAAAGTTTATCTTAAAATGTGACAAAATTTTCTCTTTTAAGGCTGAATAATATTCCATGTATGTGTATGTTAAATTTTTTGATGTATTTATATATCAAGGGACATCTAGGTTACTCCAGCCTTTTGGCTTTTGTGAATTCTGGTACAATAAGCATAAATGTTTACATGTCTCCTCCAGGTTCTGTGTTGCATACTTTGGAAATCAATTTATAAATAAGATTGCTGTAATTGATTACAATTTTATTTTTAATTATCTGAGGAACATTTGTAACATTTTTAAATAATGGCTGCATCTTTGTTTTCCACCAACAATCAACATAGGTTTCATTTTCATAGCATCACCAACAGATTTGGTTTTCTTAAAAAATTGATAGTGGCTGTTCCAATGGGTGTGAGGTTATTTTGTATTTCACTGGGATATTTATGCATTCCTCTACAAATTAGTAATTTTATGAGTCCTGTCAAATGCTCTTCCCATTTATGCTTTTGATAAAAATTTAGTTTAATTAATTTTCCATTTCTAAATCCTGTTATTCAACTTTATCATTCAGTTTTAAGAGTTGCTTACATATTCTGAATTTTAACTTCTATCACATGTGATTTGCAAATATTTTCATTGCTTTCCTAGGTGGCATTGTCACTCTCTTGAATTTTTTTTTGATGTGCAAAAATTTTGAAGTATATTTCAGTTAAATTTTTCTGTTCTTTCATTTTTGCTCATGCATTTAATGTCATCTAAGAAAATGATTCCAAGGCCAACGTCATGTCTTTTCTCCATGTTTTTAAAAGAGATTTGTTAGCTATTTTTTATATCTAAGTATTTTGCATAATTTTTTTTTTGCCTATGGTTCAAGGAAAGAATCCAGCTTTATCAGTATAGATATTCAGTTTTCAGCATTAATTTTTGAAAATATTATCTTTTCTCTATTGTGTGCTCATGGCAGCTTTGTGGAAGATCACTATTTACAGAAGGGTTATTTTCTGGGCTCTCTATTCTGATTTATCATCTGTTTATCTGTCTTTGTGTCAGTACTACATTGTTTTTGTTATAGCTTTTAATATGTTCTGAAATGGGAAAGTTTATTACCTCCTCTTTTTCATGAGTGTTTGGCTAGTTATAGTTAATAATCAAATTTTAAAATGTTAAAGATTATTTCTGTTTAAAAATCCTGTGCTATTAGGAATTTTATAGAAATTATGTCAAATTTGTTTACCACTGTAGGTTGTACTGACATCTTAAAAAAATTAAATTTTTTGACTCTTGAGCAAGAATATGTTAAAGAGTGTTTTATTTTTATTCTATTTATTTATTTATTTTTTTAGAGAGAGAAAGGATCTTGCTTTTTTTTTTTTCTTTGAGATGGAGTCTCACTCCATCATACAGGCAGGAGTGCAGTGGCATGATCTCAATGCAACACAACCTCCAACTTCTGGGTTCAAGTGATTCTCCTGCCTCAGCCTCCTGAATATTTGGGATTACAGGCACTCATCACCATGCCTGGCTCATTTTTTTGTATTTTTAGTAGAGAGGAGGTTTCACCATGTTGGTCAGGCTGCTCTCAAACTCTTGATGTCAGGTAATCCACCTGCCTCAGCCTCCCAAAGTGCTGGGGTTACAGAGGTGAGCCACTGCTTCCAGCTCATGTGTTTAATTTTTATATACTTTTGGATTTTCCTGTTTTACTTTACCTTAAGTTCAAATAATAACATCAGCAAATCTGTCCTGCCAAATGAAAAGAGGAAAACCTTTCAAAATAACCAAATTCTTAAAAAGCATACTGACACTGCATATGCCCTATAAAGAATGCTGAAAACCATCCCACTTATTCTAAAATTGACCACATAATTGGAAGTAAAACACTCCTCAGCAAATGCAAAAGAATGGAAATCATAACAAACAGTCTCTCAGACCACAGTGCAATCAAATTAAAACTCTGGATAAGTAACTCACTCAAAACCACTCAACTACATGGAAACTGAACAACCTGCTCCAGAATGACTACTGGGGAAATAATGAAATGAAGGCAGAAATAAATAAGTTCTTTGAAACCGATAAGAACGATGACACAATATACCAGAATCTCTGGGACACAGACAAAGCAGTGATTAGAGGGAAATTTATAGCATGAAATGCTCACAAGAGAAAGCAGGAAAGGTCTAAAATCAACACCCTAAAATCACAATTAACAGAACTAGGGAAGCAAGAGAAAACAAATTCAAATGCTAGCAGAAGACAAGAAATAACTAAGATCAGAGCAGAACTGAAGGAGATAGAGACACAAAAGACCCTTCACAAAATCAATGAATCCAGGAGCTGCTTTTTTGAAAAGATCAACAAAATAGATAGACCACTAGCCAGACTAATAAAGAAGAAAAGAGAGAGGAATCAAATAGATGCGATAAAAAATAATCAAGAGGATATTGGCACTGATCCCACAGAAATACAAACTACCATCAGATAATACTGTAAACACCTCTATGTAAATAAACTACATAATCTGGAAGAAATGGATAAATTCCTGGACACATACACCCTGTCAAGACTAAACCAGGAAGAAGCCAAATCCCTGAATAGATCAATAACAAGTTTTGAAATTGAGGCAGTAATTAATAGCCTACCAATAAAAAAATACCCGGGACCAAACGGATTCACAGCCATATTCTACAACAGGTACAAAGAGGAGATGGTATCAATTCTTCTGAAATTATTCCAAACAATAGAGAAAGAGGGACTCCTCCCTAGCTCATTTTATGAGGCCAGCATCATCCTGATACCAAAGCCTGGCAGAGACACAACAAAAAAAGAAAACTTCAGGCCAATATCCCTGATGAACATTGATGCAAAAATCCTCAATAAAATACTGGAAAACCAAATCCAGCAGCACATCAAAAAGCTTATCCACCATGATCCAGTCAGCTTCATCCCTGGGATGCATGGCTGGTTCAACATACACAAATCAATAAACATAATCCATCACATAAAACCCATGACAAAAGCCACATGATTATCTCAATAGATGCAGAAAAGGCCTTCAACAAAATTCAACAGCCCATTCATGCTAAAAACTCTCAATAAACTAAGTATTGATGGAACATATCTCAAAATAATAAAAGCTATTTATGACAGACCACAGTTAATGTCATACTGAATGGGCAAAACCTGGAAGCATTCCCTTTGAAAACTGGCAGAAGAAAAGGATGCCCTCTCTCACCACTCCTATTCAACATAGTATTGGAAGTTCTGGCCAGGACAATCAGGCAAGAGAAAGAAATAATGAGTATTCAAATAGGAAAAGAGGAAGTTAAATTGTCTCTGTTTGCAGATGACATGATGCAATTTTTATTTGCATCATGTTGAGAAAACTCCATCATCTCAGCCCCAAATCTCCTTAAGCTGATAAGCAACTTCAGCAAAGTCTCAGGATACAAAATCAATGTGCAAAAATCACAAGCATTCCTATACATCAATAACAGCCCAACAGAGAGCCAAATCATGACTGAGCTCCCATTCACAATTGCTACAAAGAGAATAAAATAACTAGGAATCCAACTTACAAGGGATGTGAAGGACCTCTTCAAGGAGAACTACAAACCACTGTTCAATGAAATAGAAGAGGACACAAACAAATGGAAGAACATTCCATGCTCATAGATAGGAAGAATCAATATCATGAAAATGGCCATACTGCCAAAGGTAATTTATAGACTCAATGCCATCCCCATCAAGCTACCAATGACTACACAGCATTGGAAAAAACTACTTTAAAGTTCATATGGAACCAAAAAAAGAGTCCACATTGTGAAGACAATCCTAAACAAAAAGAACAAAGCTGTAGACATTACAGTACCTGACTTCAAACTATTGTAAAAGGCTGCAGTAACCAAAACAGCATGGTATTGGTATCAAAACAGATATGTAGACCAATGGAACAGAACAGGCCTCAGAAATAACACCACACATCTACAACCATCTCATCTTTGACAAACCTGACAAAAACAAGAAATGGGGAAAGGATTTCCTATGTAATAAATGGTGTTGGGAAAACTGGCTAGCCATATGCAGAAAACTGAAACTGGAGCCCTTCCTTACACCTTATACAAAAATTAACTCAAGATGGATTAAAGATTTAAATGTAACACCCCAAACCATAAAAACCCTAGAAGAAAACCTAGGTAATGCCATTCAGGACATAGGCATGGGCAAAGACTTCATGACTAAAACAGCAAAAGCAATGGCAACAAAAGCCAAAATTGACAAATGGGACCTAATTAAACTAAAGAGCTTCTGCACAGCAAAAGAAACTATCATCACAGTGAACAGGCAACCTACAGAATGGGAGAAAATTTTTGCAATCTATCCATCTGACAAAGGGCTAATATTCAGGCTCTACAAAGAACTTAAACAAATTTACAAGAGAAAAACAACCCCATCAAAAAGTGGGCAAAGGATATGAACAGACACTTCTCAAAAGAAGACATTTACACAGCCAACAAACATATGAAAAAAAGCTCACTGTCACTGGTCATGAGAGAAATGCAAGTCAAAACCACAATGAGATACCATCTCACAACAGTTAGAATGCAAACATTAAAAAGACAGAAAACAACATACACTGGGGAGGATGAGGAGAAATAGGAACACTTTCACACTGTTGGGGGGACTGTAAATTAGTTCAACCATTGTGGAAGACAGTGTGGCAATTCCTCAAGGATCTAGAATCAGAAATACCATTTGACCCAGCAATCCCATTACTGGGTATATACCCAAAAGATTATAAATCGTTCTACTATAAAGACACATGCACACGTATGTTTATTGCAGGACTATTCACAATAGCATAGACTTGGAACCAATCCAAGTGCCCATCAGTGATAGACTGGATAAAGAAAATGTGGCACATATACACCATGGAATACTATGCAGCCATAAACAAGGATGAGTTCATGTTCTTTGCAGGGACATGGATGAAGCTGGAAACCATCATTCTCAGCAAACTAACACAAGAACAGAAAACCAAACACTGCATGTTCTCACTCATAAGTGGGAGTTGAACAATGAGAATGCATGGACACAAGGAGGGGAACATCACACACTGGGACCTGTCAGGAGGTGGGGGGCTAGGAGATGAATAGTATTAGGAGAAATACCTAATGTAGATGATGGGTGGATGGGTTCAGCAAACCATCATGGTACATGTATACCTGTGTAACAAACCTGCACATTCTGCACATGTATCTCAGAACTTAAAGTGTAATAATAAAAAAGAAAAGAAAAAGAATGCTGAAGACAGTTTATTTTATTGAAAATAAAATGACTCAAGAAAATGACACATAATCATATATGTGTATATATATATGTATGTGTACATATATATGTGTATATATATATTTTGAGATGGATTTTTACTCTTGTTGCCCAGGCTGGAGTGCAGTGGCCTGATCTCAGCTCACTGCAACCTCTGCCTTCCGGTTTCATGTGATTCTCCTGCCTCAGCTTCCCAAATAGCTGAGATTACAGGTGTCCGCCACCACACCTGGCTAATTTTTTGTATTTTTAGTAGAGATGGCATTTCACCATGTTGGCCAGGCTGATCTCGAACTCCTAACCTCCTGATCTGCCCACCTCAGGCTCCAAAAGTGCTGGGATTACAGGCGTGAGCCACTGTGCCTGGCCAAAAAAAAAGGGGGGGATTATTTTCTTGGGTAGATATGCACATACAAAAAAATGAAATTTCTTAGCATAATCATAATGGTGCAGAAAACATTTTTAAATATTTTCTATAATTTGAAAAAAATTTAGAAAACAATTAAAATTTTGAGAGTGAAATCTTTGTATGCAACTGAAGTTCATCTTCTGCCAGATTAAAATATATTGTTATATCTTTTAGAAGTTTTATGTAATTTTCAAGGTACTACAAGGTACCACAAAAAAGAAATCTGTATAGATATGCAAAACAAAATAAGGAAAAAGTAAAAGCATATCAGTACAAAAATCAAAATGACACAAAGGAAGACACAGAGAAAATTAGAGACAAAGTTACAACAATCAAATGAAACAATAAAATAACATTATTAAGTCTTCCTGTTTCAGAAAGTTATTTAAACATGTATATAAAGTGAACTTTGTAATTCAGAGACATATTTTTAATAAAAGAATTAGATAATTTTAAAAACCAAGATCCAGCGTGCCTTTCTATAATAGTCATCAGAGATCTAATGATAAAAAAGACTGATAGTGGTAAGATGGATGTAGATATTCTATGCAAATATTAATTAAATTAGAGCAGAAGAGGTCAAAATAATGTTACTGTAGCTGTATATTTATTTATTATTTATTTATTTATTTATTTATTTATTTATTTATTTTGAGATGGAGTCTTGCTCTGTTGCCAGTCTGGAGTGCAGTTGTGTGATCTTAGCTCACTGCAACCTCTGCCTCCTGGATTCAAGTGATTCTCCTGCCTCAGCCTTCCAAGTAGCTGGGAATACAGTCGCGTGCCACCATGGCCAGCTAATTTTTGTATTTTCAGTCGAGACGGGTTTTCACCACGTTGGCCATATAGTCTTGATCTCTTGACCTCGTGATCCACCCGCCTCGGCCTCCCAAAGTGCTGGGATTACATGTGTGAGCCACCGCGCCTGGCCTTGAGCTCTATCTTAAGTCAAAAACTGTCATATTTTATAAAATGTTTTTTTAAGTCAAAACTCTACAGAGACAAAACAAGCCATTACAAAATAATAGATTTATTTACTGGGAACCCATAACAAATTTCTATATGTGTGTGTGTGTTTTGTGCAAGTGTGTGTGTGTATCTCACATTAGGCTTGCAAAATATATAAATCAAATATTGACAGAATTGAAGAAACACATAGAGAAAAATATAATTACAATAGCATATTTCTTTTCTTTCTTTCTTTTCTTTTTTTTAGATGGAGTCTCGCTCTGTCTCCAGGCTGGAGTGCAGTGGCGTGATCTTGGCTCACTGCAACTTCCACCTCCCAGGTTCAAGTGATTCTCCTGCCTCAGCCTCCCGAGTAGCTGGGAGAACAGGCGTGCACCACCACTCCCAGCTAATTTTTGTATTTTTAGTAGAGATGGGGTTTCACCATGTTGGCCAGGATGGTCTTGATCTCTTGACCTTGTGATCTGCCTGTCTTATCCTCCCAAAGTGCTGGGAATACAGGCATGAGACACCACATCCAGCCTACAATAGCATATTTCAATAACCCAGTTTGTATAACAAAAATAAAACCAGACAGAATAATAGTAAGAGAACAGAAAACTTGAAGACAAGTATAAAACAATCATTCCTAACAGAAGTATAGAGAACACTCCTCAACAACATCAGGATACACAGCCTTCCCAACAGCTCATAAAACATTCTCCTTGATAGACCACCTGTTAGGCCAAAATAGAAGTCTTAACATAATTTTTAAAACTAAATTTATATGGATTACTTTCTATGACCAAAATGAAATGACAGTATGAAACAATAATAGAAAAAAAAACCTGAAAAAATTATAAATATATAGAAATTAACAGACTATGAGCATGCTCCTGTTCAAAGGTTGAGATAAATATTTTGAAGATATCCATACTGTTCAATGTAACCTACAGATTTAATGCAATGTTCTTTAAAAGTTCACACTACATTTTGAAGAAATAGAAACAGCAACTCTAAAAGTATATGGAATCTAATGAGACAATAAAATACCCCACAATCTTCAAAAAAAGAAATAATGTTAAAGGCATTACAGTTCCTGATTTTAAAACTCATTACAAATCTAGAAAATTAAAACAATTTGGTGTGAGTATAAAAGTAAAAATGTAGACTAATAAAAAACAGTGCAGCACATATATAAACTTTAACATATATATTCATATGATGAATTATTTACATGCTCATAATAATTGCAGCATTGTTACAAATTTTTAGTAGAGGCAGCGTTTCACCATGTTGCCCACGCTGGTCTCCTAGGCCCAAGCGATCCTAGACTTCCTTCCAAAACGCTGGGATTATAGGTGTGAGCCACCTCACCCGGCCCAATTTGTTTTCTTTTTTTAAGGTTTTTTTCTCTGAAAATTTTATAATATTTTGGATGGGAATGTATCGCCCTGTTTTGTATACATTGTAATCTTTAATTGATATTTGGACATTTTTTAAAAAGCTACCTGTCACAATCTTTAGCTTTGTCCTGGCATAGTCTGAAAACAATTGTCTTTGCTAGAGATTCTGGGAGTCTTTCAAACATGTTCTTAGGATGTGTCTTGTTTTAAATTTGGTATTTCTTTTTTAGTTAAAGAAGTTTATTCATCTTTCTTCTTAATAGTCTGCACTTACTACACCTGTTCCCTGTCTGTGGTACTGCAGCCTCTCTGCTGCTGTAACATTTACCTCTGGTCTCAGCAGACCCAAACTGTCATTCCAAAGTATATCACCATTTCATTCAGCACTTTGTCTCTTTGTGACCTGTATCTCTGCCACCATGGCCATTTTGTTCATGAGCCTACTGGGCAATGACAGGGGTAGCTGGTGAAAGACGCTGAGTCATGTCAACAAAACAGGTCATCCTATCCACTTGATTATCAAAATCCTCCTCTGCAGAGGTCACCCATTGGTTAGCACTCACATGGGATACAAATATTTTCACAGTTTTTGACCACTCAGGAGGTCCATCCACATACCTCTTCCCCAAATTTCTTTGTCACCAATTTTTCAGTCATGCTTCTTCCAAGTCACTGGCAATCCAGCCAAACCATTGGCTAAAGCCCATGAATCAGTATGTAATCACACATCTGGCCATTTCTCCTTCCATGCAAAGTGCACAACCAGGTTCACTGCTCAAAGTTCTGCCCATCGAGAAGACTTCCCTTCACCACTGACTTTCAGGGATGTCCTAGAAAGGAACTGCAGTGCCGCAGCTGTGCCCACTTTCAGGGGGCGCCTGCATATTATACAGAACCGTCTGTAAATGAGTCCATAGTCCTTTCTTCATCTGTCAAATGATCACAGGGAACTCCCCATTAGGTCATCAGTGCAGGCTGGGGGAGAGAAAGCAGGGTGGCAGAAATGGAGACCATGGGCATTTGAGCCACTTCCTCATGTAACTTACTTGTGCCTTCAGAACTTGCTCGAGCCCAGTTACGTATATACCACTTCCATTTGATGATGGAATGCTGTTGTGCATGACCCACTTTGTGGTTAGATGGGTCAGAAAGCACCCAGTTCATGACAGGCAGTTCAGGTCACATGGTGACTTGATAAACCATAGTCAAACATTCAGTTTTTACCAAAGCCCAGTAACAGGCCAAGAGCTGTCTCTCAAAAGGAGAGTAGTTATCTGCAGAAAATGGCAGGGCTTTGCTACAAAATCCTAGAGCCTGCCAGGTGCAGTGGCTTATGCCTGTAATCCCAGCACTTTGGGAAGCCGAGGCAAGGAGATCACCTGAGGTCAGGAGTTTGAGACCAGCCTGGGCAACATGGTGAAACCCCAAGTCTACTAAAAATACAAAAATTAGCCAGGCATGGTGGTGGGTGCCAGTAATCCCAGCTACTCAGGAGGCTGAGGCAGGAGATTGCTTGAACCTGGGAGGTGGAGGTTGCAGTGAGGCAAGATAATGCCATTGCATTCCAGCCTGGATGACAAGAGCAAGACTCCATCCAAAAAGAAAGAAAGAAAGAAAGAAAGAAAGAAAGAAAGAAAGAAAGAAAGAAAGAAAGAAAGAGAAAGAAAGAAAGAAGGGAGGGAGGGAGGGAGGGAGGGAGGGAGGAAGGGAGGGAGGGAGGGAGGGAGGGAGGGAGGGAGGGAGGGAGGAAGGAAGGAAAGAAAAAAATTCTAGAGGCCTCTGCTGTGATTCACCTAAGAGGGCTTGCCAAAGGCTGCAAATAGCATCTTTATTTTTCACTGACACCTAAAGATCCATTGGATCTCCTGGGTAATATGGCCCAAGTGGCAGAGCAGCTTGCACAGCAGCCTGGACCTGTTACAGAGCCTTCTTCTTTTCTGGACTGCACTCAGAACTGGCAGCTTTTTGGGTCACTCAATAAATGAGCCAGAGTAACACACCTAAATGAGGAATATGTTGCCTCCAAAACCCAAATAGGCCCACTAGACATTGTGCCTCTTTCTTGGTTGTAGGATGGGCCAAATGCAGCAACTTACCTTTACCTTAGAAGGACTATCTTGACAGTCCCTGGACCACTGGACCCCTAGAAATTTTACTGAGTTAGAAGGTCCCTAAATTTTAGTCAGATTTATTTTCCATCCTCTGGCATGCAAATGTCTCATGAATAAATCTGGTGTGTTTGCTATTTCTTGCTCACTGGTTTCAATCAGCATAATGTCATCAATGCAATGGACAACTGTGATATTAGCAAAAGCAAAAAGCAATAGAGGTCTCTTTGAATAAGGTTATGACACAAAGCCAGAGAGTTAATATATCCTTCAGGTAGGACAGTAAAGGTGTATTGTTGGCCTTGCCAGCTGAAAGCAAATTGCTTCTGGTGGGCCTTATGGACAGGAATGGAGAAAAGGGCATTTGCTAAGTCAATGTCTGCATAACAGGTACCAGGAGATGTGTTAATTTGCTCAAGCAATGAAACTACATCTGGTACAGCAGCTGCAGTTGGAGTCATCACTTGGTTAAGTTTATGATAATCCACTGTAATTCTCCAAAATCCATCTGTCTTCTGCCAAATGAAAGAGTTGAATGGGGATGTGGTAGGAATCACCACCTCTGCATCTTTTTAGTCGTTAATGGTGGCACTAATCCTTCAATCCCTCCACGGATGCAGTATTGCTTTTGATTTACTATTTTCCCAGGTAGAGGCAGCTCTAATGGCTTCCATTTGGCTTTTCCCACCCTAATAGCCCTCACCCTACTAGTCAGGAAGCCAATGTAGGAGTTTTGCCATCTGCTAAGTATGTCTATGCCAATTATGATTTCTGGAACTGGGGAAATGACCACAGAGTGAGTCTTGGGACCCACTTGATCAACTGTAAGTTGGACCTGAGCTAAATTTCTATTAAGTACCTCACCTCCATAAGCCTCTACTTTAACTGGAGGACCACAGTGATGTTTTGGGTGCCCTGGAATCAACGTCACCTCAGAGCCAGTGTTTAATAGTCCCCAAAATGTCCAATCATTTCCCTTTCCCCAATGCACAGTTATCCCATAAAAGGCCAGAGATCTCCTTGGGGAAAGATGGGAGAAAGTTTCAATGCACAAATTGTCGTTAGTGTAAGGGGGTCATTCCTCAAGGGAATCTGGCTTCTCCTTTATTCAAGGGCTTCTGGGTCTGTAAACTGGCTCAAGTCTGAAAATTGATTGAGGGGCCATGATTCTCTGTTTTTATATTTCAAATTAGTCTTTTTTCCATTCGACCTAGGAGTTTTCTGCTTGTATGGATTAAGTAGAAATGTAGTAGATTTCCTATCAATTTTACTTCTAGGAACACTGTGATGAATCAGCCAATGCTGGAACTCTACAGAAATCAGACTATTCTGATTGCTGTTTAGCCTCTGCTGTCCATTACAGTAGCTATGCCCACCTTGCCTTTGATGGCTGAGTGCCACCACTTGGCCCCTGCCACCTCGGGATCCAATTATTCCCATTGTATTTAAATTTTGTAGTTGAGTGAAGGCGGTTCCCACTGTTAGATCTGACATGCAAAGAAAAGCAATTACAAGGTTCTTCAAAGATTCAGGTGTTGCCTTCACAAATTTATTTTGCAAGGCAATGGTCAAGGGTATATCTTCTGGACCTTCCATGCTGGAATTAGTAGGTCTAAAGTGACTAATCCACTCCAGTATCCCAATCTCCCTAAGCCTTTTGATTCCTCCCTCTACATTAAGCCAAGGGACATCAGGCATTTCCAGCTCGCTCACAGCGGGGGCCATCTTTAATCCATATATCAGCTAACCAAGCAAATAAACTATTAGAACCTTTTTTAACTCCCCAAGCTGCAACATTAAATGCAGTGTTCCTAATTAGTGGGTCCAAATAAATAAATTCAGCCTGGTTCAACTCTGTGCTCCTTCCACCATAATCCCACACCCTTAATATTCATCCCCAAGCCTGTTCTCCAGATTTCTGTTTATATAAATTAGAAAACTCAAGCAGTTCTTTTTGAGTGTAGTGTACCTCCTCATGGGGCACACTCTCAACCTCACCTCTAGGGGTCCTCTGGGACTTTAGTCTGCTTAAATGCCTAGAAGCAAACAGGGGTGTTGAGGGTGGCTCCTGAGAAGAATCAACATTATTTTGCCTGGCAACTTCCTCAGGGGAGGCCATCACCGTTGCCTCAGGCAGTGCATGGTTTATCTCAGACAAAGGTGGAAAGGCTGATGGCAGCATGGATCAGAAAGGGGATGTTGCCACTACTGGGGATGGGGAAGCTGTTTTTTCTGACAAAAAAGGCTCATCAGAGTTTACAAACTCAGTGCCCCTAGCTTCATCAGCGTCCTCCCACATGTCCCCAATCCAAGTGGCAGGGTCCCATTCTTTTCCAATCAATGCCCTCACTTTAACAGTAGACACCTGGTGAGGCTGTGCATACACCTTTCATTGCAGGTCAGTCACTAGCATAATAAGAGTTTGTGTCTGTTTTTCCACAATTTCACCTACAGGAGATGAGACTCTCACACAGGGCAATCTTAGCAGATTTGAGGCTCAGTAACTGCTTCTGAAGCCAAAAGATAGAATCCATGAGTTCATCATTTTCCATCATCACTTTGTCCACTGAACTTAGGACAACCAGCTTCATTATGTTCCTTGGTTCTCCACATATGGTCAAACCTCTACCTCCTGGTTTCAAACAATTCTCTGCCTCAGCCTCCTGAGTAGCTGGGATTACAGGCACCCGCCACCATGCCCAGCTAATTTTTGTATTTTTAGCAGAGCGGGGGTTTCACCATCTTGACCAGGCTGGTCTTGAACTCCTGACCTCGTGATCCACCCCCCTCGGCCCCCCAAAGTCCTGGGTTTGCAGGTGTGAGCCACCATGCCCAGCTGGTCAAAGGTATGTATAGAGTCACTAAACTCCTTACCTCTCAAGAGTGATAAATCAGGAGTGTCAAATGCATTTATTTTACATAACTCTCTAAACAGTTCATCCCAAGGACTATCAGTGTTCCCCATACTATTAGAAGTAGAGTCTTTAGCATTTTTGGGTCTAATCATATTAGGCAGCCAATTCAAGAAACCCCAGAATCAAAAAAAGAACTCCATCCTCAATATTCTGTTCCTCTAGAACCACTCCTGTTACCAAAATCTGTATTAGTCAGCGTTCTCCAGAGGGACAGAACTAATGGTGTGTATATATATATATATATATATATATATGTATGTTTATTAAGTATTAACTCACACAATCACTAGATTCCACAATAGGCCATCTGTGGGCTGAGAATCAAGGAGAGCCACTCCAAGTTCCAAAACTGAAGAACTTGGAGTCTGATGTTCAAGGGCAGGAAGCATCCAGCACAGGAGAAAGATATAGGCTGGGAGGCTAGGCCAGTCTCTCTTTTCACATTTTTCTGCCTGCTTATATTCTGGCCACGCTGGCAGTTGATTAGATTGTGCCCATCCAGATTAAGGGTGAGTCTGCCTTTTCCAGCCCACTGACTCAGTTGTTAATCTCCTTTGGCAACACCCTCACAGACAAACCCAGGATTAATACTTTGTATCCTTCAATCCAATCAAGTTGACACACAGTATTAACCATCACACCTAGTTAAGAGAGTCAACATCTCTCCATTTGGCTGAGTCCAGGTGAAACAGTCATCACCATTTTTCTAAGCTAAATCCAGAAATGAGTCAGCATTCCACGTATGGGCAGACTCACATATCACAGTCACAATTCCAACTGTGAATTTTTTTTTTTTTTTTTGAGATGGAGTCTCGCTGTGTCACCAAGGCTGGAGTGCAGTGGCACAATCTCGGCTCACTGCAACTCCGGAGTAGCTGGTACTACAGGCACCCACCACCATGCTCGGTTAATTTTTTTTGTATTTTAACTAGAGACAGGGTTTCACCGTGTGTTAGCCAGGATGGTCTCAATCTCCTGACCTCATGACCCACCCACCTCAGCCTCCCAAAGTGCTGAGATTACAGGTGTGAGCCACTGCACCTGCCCCAAACTGAATTTTTTTTATGTGTGAGATTTAGAACCTCACCAGTGGGCTCTGTTTATATATGAAGGTGACAATACTAAGTGTTAGCTTTGTCTGCGTATTAAAGTCACAATCTCACTTGCATGTTGGACCCTGGGATAAAACTTTGTACTGCCAGAGGGCTTTATGTAATTTCCATAAGTGTCATAGTCTTCTGTGACTCTCATAGGTAGGAGCTCAGGCAGGAGAGTCACAACGTTTGGGTGCTGGGCTCAGAGATATGCCACAATCCCTTTTTTGGGTGTGTCTCCTGCAACAGAGAAGAGGCACATTATGTAGAAAATTGGTTCAGGCATTTGCCACAATGTCCCCTTTGGGTGGTGCACAAGCAGGTGAGGAGAGTCAAATCACCCAGATAATGGAACTAGAAATATGTCACAATGCCCCCTGATGGACGGGCAAAGACAAGAAAGTCACATAACCTAGGTGAGAAAACCTGACGTATGTCACAATTCATGCTATGAGTAGGGATCATGGAAAAGAGAAGAGTCACATAACCTAGGGGCTGCACCCAGATATATGTCATAATCACTGCAGTGGGCAGGGCCTAAGCATAAGAATCACATCACATAAATGCTGGGCCTAGCGATATGTCACAATCCCCACTGTGTACAGGTCCCAGAATAAAGTAAAGTCACATAATCTACATGTTGGGACCAAAGATATGTATCAATGACACCTGTGGGCAGGGGCCAGGCTGAAGAGCCACAGCACCTGTGTACTGGACCCTGTGATAAGTTACTATTTATCTGTTGGCATGGCCCAGTCAGAAGAGGCAAATCAAACCACCTGGGTGCTGGGCCCAGTGATATGTCACAGTGTCTTCCATAGGCAAAGCCCAGGTAACAGAGGAGACTCACATCAAATAGTTGATGGGCCCAGAGATATTTCACAATGCTCCCTGTGAGCAGGGTCCAGGCAGGAGACTCACATCACCTTTGTGCTGGGCCACTATCTTTTGTGTGAGCAGAACATAGGAAAAAGAGAAGCGTTGGCTGGGCACAGTGGCTCACGCCTGTAATCTCAGCACTCTGGGAGGCTGAGGAGGTTGGATCACCTGAGATCAGGAGTTCAAGACCAGCCTGACCAACAAGGTGAAGCCCCATCTCTACTAAAAATACAAATACACCAAGTGTGGTGGCAGGCACCTGTAGTTCCAGCTACTCAGGAGGCTGAGACAGAAGAATTACTTGAATCCAGGAGCAGAGGTTGCAATGAACCAAGATCGTGCTACTGCACTCCAGCCTGCGTGACTGAGCGAGACTCCATCTCAAAAAAAAAAGAGGAAAGCATCACATCAACTGAGTGCTGAGCCCAGACATGTCCCAATCCCTCTGTGAGCAGAATCCATGCAGAAGACAGTCAACATACATGGGTGATGAGCACAGAGATATTTCATAATGTACCCTTTAGGAAAGACACAGGCAGAAGTCTAACATCACTCGAGTGTTGGACAGTGCAATATGTCAAAATAGCCAATGTGGTCAGGGCACAGGCAGAAATCACATAACCTGGGTGCAGAGCCTGACAGTGCATCACAATGCCCTCTATGGGCAGAGCCTTGGCAGGAGAATAGGTCACATCAGCTAAGTGTTTGGTCAAGTGATATGTCATAATCCCTACTGGGGGCTGGACAGAGGCTGGGAAGTCAAATCGCTCAGATTCTGGGCAGAAGCATACGTCAGAATCACACCAGCAGGAAGGTCCTGAAATGAAATTAGCAATCCCACATATGTCCCAGCTTCAGGTATGAGAGTCAACAACTTTTGTAGATTTGGTATAAGTACCTGAGTCACAATTTCAACAATGGACTGTATTTGTACACAAAAGACCCAATCCCTCCTGAAGACTGTGTCCCCTTATTGAAGCCACCGCCTCACAGCTGTGGGAAATCTTGGTCTGAGAGTAACCAACCAGTCTACGGATCAGATCCATATATAAGAGTTAATTCTTCAACTTCCCACTGCCTCTGAGTGGGAGATTCACAGCCTCAACAGTGGGTTGTGTTCATGTGGAAGGATGACAATCTTTACTCTTGGCTACCTGTGCATAAGAGTGTCACAATATTACCTGTTTGCTGGGTGCTGTGAGGACACTCTCTCTACCATTCAAGGGCTTTATATGCTATGCATGAGAGTCAGAATTTGCTCTCAGACCTCCATGCTGGTATGAACCCATGATTGTACTCATGGCCCTAAACCCAAGTTTGAGCGTCAAAATCTCTTTAATTGACTTGGTCCAGAGAGGAGATTCCTCAATTGCCTATGAGATGATTTTAGAAATGAGTCACCATCTCAATTGTGGTCAGGTGTTTATATAAGACAGTCACAATTCCAACTGTAAGCTGCACCCATGTATGAAGTTCAAGAACTCACCAGTACACTGTGTCCTTGCGTGAATGCAATAATCCTAATAATTGGTGGGGTGTGCACACAAGATAAACAGTCTTGCCTGTGTGCTGGGCCCAGTGATGACACTCTCTGTATCACCTGAGGACTTTATACAGTATGTGAGGGAGTGAAAATTCTCTATGACCTTCCTACAAAAAGGAGACCCAGGATCTTACCCATTTCTCTAAGCTTAGCTACAAGAGACGGTATCTCTCCTGGTGACTGCTATCAGAGTCATTATTGCACCTGTCGGCCAGGCCAACATGTATGTTATGATACCATTTGTCAGTAGAGAGTGAGCAGGATGGTCACATCAACTGAGTGCTGGGAAAGGGTCATGTCACAATCATTTTTGAGGCCAGGGACCAGGGATAAAAGAAACATCACCTCAGTGCTAGGCCAAGGGCTATGTTCCACTGTTTTCTGTGGGCAAGGTGCAGGCAAAACAAATTCATCACCTGTTGCTGGGCCCAGCGATATGTCACAATTTTCCCTGTGGGCAAAGCAGAGGCTAAAAACAAGGGTCATATCTCTTAGGTCATGATGCAGAGATACTTCACAAGGCCTCCTGTGGGCATAGAAATCGCCGATTTCCTAGGTAGAAGTCGCCAATTTCCTAGGTGTTGGAGCCCATGACATGTCAAAATACACAATGTATGCAGGGCCCAAGCAGGAGAGAAGAGTCACATAACTTAGGTACTGAGCCTAGCAATACATCCCAATTTCTTCTTGGACAGAGCCCAACAGATATGAGTCTTATCATACAGGTGTTGGGTCTAGCTATGTGTCAAAATATTCCCTGAAGGGAGAAATCAGAGAGGAGTGTAACCTTACCTAGGTGAGAAGCCCAGAGAAGTTGCTGATTCTGTGTAAGGCTCAGGAATAAGAGAAGAGTCAGGTAACCTAGAAACTAGGCTAGATTATATGTTGCAATTACCCAAGTGGGGAGGGCTGTCATGAGAAGGGAGTTACATCATGTAGCTGCTGAGCTAAACAATGCATCACAATTCCCACTGTGTACTGGTCCCAGAAAGGAGAGTCCCATCATCTAGGTGATGGGCCCAGAAATATGGCATATGCATCCTGTGGGCAAGCAGCAGGCAGAAGTATCTCAGCATGTCTGCAGTAGGCCCAGTATTAACTTACTCTCCCTTCTATGGGCATGATCCAGGCAGAAGAAGTCACATCATCTAGGTGCTGGGCCCAGAGATACATCACAGTCTCTTTTGTGGGAAAAGACAAGGTAAAAGAAGAGACTCACATCAAATAGTTGATGGGTCTAGAGATATGTTACAATCTTTCTGTGGGCAGAGTCTAGGCAGGAGACTCAGTCACTGTGGTCCTGGGCACAGCACTATGTAAAAATGCTTTATTTTGGAAGAGCCAAGGCAGAAGAATATCACCTGTGTGTTAGCCTAGAGACATGTTACAACATCCCCTGCAAACCAAACCTTGAAAGAAGAGTAGACTAATGTCAGCTAGGTGCTGGTCCCAATTATTTGCCAAAATCCTTCTTTTGAGCAGAAATTGGTACAAGAGGATTATCAAAACACAAAGTTGATTGGTGCACAGATATGTCACAGAAAACCTTGTAGGCAGGACCAGGCCAGAGAGTTACAACACCCGGGTATCGGACTCAGCAACATGTCAAAATTGTCCATATGGGCAGGGCATAGGCAGGGGAGTCACATAACCTGAATGTGGTGCCAAGTGATATGTGACAGTGCCACCTGTGGGCAGCATGGAGGCAGAAGAGACTCAAGTCACCTGGGTACAAGGCCAAGCAATATGTCGCAACGCTCCCTTTTAGCAATGCTAAGGCAGGAGCATGCAGCTACATCACCTAATTGCTGCTTTCAGTGAAATTTTATAATTTCAGCTCTGGGCTGGGCCCAGGGAGTAGAGTTAAATCACTCATGTGACGGGCAGAATCTATGTCACAATCACACCTGCAGGAATGTCCAGGTGTGAGATTAACAATCCCGTATATGTCTAGGTTCTAGGTGTAAGATTCAGTAGCTCATGTATGTTGGGCCTACGTAAAGAGTCACAATCTAGATGGTAGCATAATCTGTCCATGAGACCCTTAACTCATCGTGTGGACTGTATGTCCTTAGTGAACTCACAGCCTCAGAGTTGTGTTGAATCTGAGAGTCACCAACCCACCTGTGAATGGGATCCAGGTATGATAGTCAATTTTCTAACTTTTGACTGCCTCCAAGTCTGAGATTCAGAAGTTCAATCATTGGCTGTTTTCACGAGACAGAATGACAATCTTTACTGTTGACTGGGTGTGCATATGAGTGGCACAATCTCACCTGTGTGCTGGGCTCTGTTGGAACTCTTTCTGCACCACCTGAGGGCTTTGTAGAGTGTGCATAAAAGTCACAGTCTGCTCTGAGACCTTTCTGAGCATAGTTGGCAAGGTCCAGATTAGAGAGTCCTCACTCTCTAGTTGGAGAGTCGCAGGGTCTAGATTGGAGAGTCTTCACCTGCCTATGCACTGCATTTATTAATGAGTCACCACCTTAATTGTGGCCAAATTTTAATATATGACAGTAACAATTCCAACTTTGAATTGTGTCCACCTGTGAGATTCAGGAGCTCACTAGTTGGCTTTTGCCATGTGTGAGGGTAACAATCCTAACAGTTGGCAGTTTCTGCATTTTAGAAACAATCTCAGCTGTGTGCTAAGCCCTGTGAAGACACTCTTTGTGCCACCCAAATGGTTTATGAAACACACCAAAGATTTGTAGTTCTTTCTTTCTTTTTTTTTTTTTTTTGTTTGAGAGGGAGCCTCATCTCACTCTGTCACCCAAACTGGAGTGCAATGGCATGGTCTCAGCTCACTGCAACCTCTGCCTCCCAGGTTCAAGTTATTCCCCCACCTCAGCCTCTTAAGTAGCTGGGATTACAGGCACGTGCACCACACCTGGCTAATTTTTGTATTTTTAGTAGAGATGGAGTTTCACTATGTTGGCCAGGCTGGTCCTCAACTCCTGACCTCATGATTCACCCACTTTGGCCTCCAAAAGTGCTGGGATTACAGGCATGAGCCACCGTGCCCAGTCAGATTGATAATTCTTTATGACATTCATACAAAGAAGAGGCCCAGGATCTTACTTGTTTCCCTAAGCTACAATACAAGAGACACTATCTCCCTATTGGCTGATTCCAGGTATGGGAATCATCATAGCACTTAGGAATTGGGCCAGGATATTTGTCACAATCCCAAGTATAAGTAGAAAATGAGCAGAAGAGTCACATCACCTGGGTGCTGTATGAGGAGTGTCACAACATTTCCTGGAAGCAGGGCACAGGCAGAAGGGTCACAAAACCTGGTGGCTGAGCCCAGTGGTATTTCACAATGCTCCCTGTGGGAAAAGACCTGCCAGAAAAGACACATCACCTGGTTACTGGGCCCAGCGATATGTCACAATCTTCTCTATGTGCAGGATGCAGGCAGAAAAAGAGTCACATCACTTTGGTGATAGATGCAGACATATGTCACAAGGCCGCCTATGGGCAGGGATTATTCGGTAGCCTCTGATCCAGCCCTGAAGGTTTTCGGTCCAGGGACATGTCACAATACCAAAAATATGCATGGCTCAGCAAAAGAAAAGATTTACATCACCTAGGTGCTGGATCCAGTGATATGTCACAATCCTCTTCTTTGGCATGGCCCAGGAAGAAGTAGAGAGTCACATCACCTAGGTGTTGGACCAAGCCATATGTCACAATACACAATAAATGCAGGGCTTATGAAAAGAGGAGAGTCAGATCTCTTAGGTGCTGGAAACAGTGGTACATCACAATTTCTCCTTTGTCAGAGCCACATCACCTAGGTGCTTGGTCCAGTAATATGTCACAATTCCCTTGGGAGGCAAGCCCAGGCAAGAGAGTCACATCATTTCAGTGAGAACCCCACAGATACATCACTATTTTCCCTGTGAATAGGGCTCAGGAAGAAAAGGATAGTCACATCATTTAAATGATGGGCCCAGAGATGGATTATAATGGCTCCTGGGTACAAAAACCAGGCAGAAGAATTACATCACCTGTGTGCTGGGTCCAGGGATAAGTCACTTTCCCTTGTGTGGGCATGGCTTCAGCAGGAGAGAAGAGTCACATCACTAAGGTTCTGGTTCCAGAAATATGTCACAATCTCTCTTATCGACAAAGCATGGGTAGGAGAGGAGGGTCAAATGAAGCCCATCAACGATGGGCCCAGAGATATGTCACAATGCCCCCCCCCCCCACCAGTAGGCAGAGTACAAGCAGGTACCTCCCAATTCTTTAGGTGTTGTGGTCAAGGACATGTCACAATACTTAAAAAATGCAGAACCCAGGCAACAAAACAGAGTCACATCACCTAGGTGCTAGGTTCAGTGATATGACACAATTCCTAATTCAAGAGGGCTCAGGGAAATAAAAAGTCACATAACCAAGGTGATAAATGTAAAGATATGTCATAATACTCCTGTGGGCAGACTCCATTTAGGAGAGTCACATTACCTTGATGTTGGACCCAGCCATATATCACAATACACAGCATATCCAGGGCTCAAGCAGGGAAGAAAAATCACATCATCTAGTTGCTGGGTTTGATGATATGTCACAATCACTTGTTTTTGCAGAACCCAGACAGAAAAGAAGAGTCACATCTCCTAGTTCATGGATGCAGAGATAAGCCAAAAGGCTCCTAGTGAGCAGGACCCAGGCAGGAGGCTCTCATGCCCTAGGTGTTTGTCTCAGCCATACGTCACAGTACCAAATATACGCAGGGCCCAGGCAAACAAGGAGAGTCATAACACCTTGGTACTAAGTTTAGTGATATGTTACAATCCCCACTTTTGGCAGGGCCAGGACACACACAGATGCAAACAAAGTCACATCACATAGGTGATTAAAAAAAAAGATATGTCATAATACCCCTGTAGGCAGGGCCCACGCAGAAGAGTCTCATCACCTAGGTTTTAGACCCAGTTATTTGTCACAATACACAATTTATGCAAGACTCAGACAAAAGAGGAAAGTCACATAACCTAGGTGCTGGATCCAGTGATACATTACAATCTCTCCTTGGGTAGAGTCCAAGCATTAGATAAGAGTTACATTACCAGGGCACTTGGTCCAGGAATATGTCACAATACCTCCTGAGGAAGGAGCCCAGGAAGGGGAGTCACATCACCTAATTGAGGGGCCCAAAGATATATTTCCCAGTGCTCCTTGCAGGTAGAGCTGAGGATAATCAAAAGAGTCACATAACCCAGGGGCTGGGCCCAGCTTTATGTCACAACTACCCTAGGTGCAAGTCTCTGGTATGAGAGAAGAGAGTCACATCACATAGGTACTGGGCCAAGCAATATGTCACAATCCCCACTTAGGAAGGTCTCAGGAAAAGAGATGAGTCACATTATCTGGGTGATGGGCACAGGAACATATCACAATTACCCTGGACAGAAGTGTTACATCACCTGTGTGTGAGGTCCAGTGATAAGCCACTCTTCCTTTTGTGCACAGGGTCCAAACAAAAGATGAAAGTCGCATCACCTAGGTGCTGGGCTTACAGAATTATCTCAATCCCTCCTATGGTCAATGCCAATTTAAGAGACAAGAATTACATTAGCTGCTCTGCCTATGGAGCAGCCATTTTTTGTTTGTTTGTTTCTTCACTTCTCTAATAAACTTGCTTTCATTTTACTGCATGGGCTCACCCTGACTTCTTGGGGTCTGGATTAAAAGCCCTTTTCAGTAACAGCTTTCTGGAAAACTATAAAGGGACTATACTGAGGAGAAAACTGAACCAAAGGAAACAAACTGCAGCACCAATTAGCCAATTTTGGGTAACTAGTGGGGTACATCCTATCAGCGTAAAAAATGGGATTGGGTTAGAGGCCCAACATAGAAGCATTACAGTCTCTCCTAAGACATACTGGGTTAAAGACCTCTCTTAATAAAAAGCTTGAGGACCCAGTTATGAAAGTTCAAGTCCTTTCTAAGATTTAAGGGGTTGGCCGGGCACAGTGGCTCATGTCTGTAATCCCAGCACTTTGGGAGGCTGAAGCAGGTGGATCACCTGAGGTCAGAAGTTCGAGACCAGCCTGACCAACATGGAGCAAACCTATCTCTACTAAAAATACAAAAACTAGCTGGGCGTGGTGACACATGCCTGCAATCCTAGCTACTCAGGAGGCTGAGGTGGGAGAATCACTTGAACACAGGAGGCGGAGGTAGTGGTTAGCCAAGATCGTGCCATTGCACTCCAGCCTGGGCAACAAGAGGGAAACTCTGGCTCAAAAAAAAAAAAAATTTAGGGTTTTAGAGGCCCCTCTCAGTAATGTCACTCTTGGTTAAAAAATTGATGAGGCAGGCCAGGCACGGTGGCTCATGCCTGTAATCCCAGCTACTCAGGAGGCTGAGGCAGGAGAATATCTTGAACCCAGGAGGCAGAGGTTGTAGTGAGCCAAGATCGTGCCACTGCACTTTTTAGATTAATTTTCCCTGTGCTCTTTGCTGACAGTTTTGCGTGACACGATTAGGCATGTACAGGATCATAAGACATGGGGAGCTTCTATTCTCCTCAAAAGGGGAAACTTTAGGTATATCTCCTAATGCTATCCCTCCCCCTTCTCCCCACCCCACAACAGGCCCCAGTGTGTGATGTTCCCCTTCCTGTGTCCAAGTGTTCTCATTGCTCAGTTCCCACCTATGAGTGAGAACATGTGGTGCTTGGTTTTTTGTCCTTGTGATAGTTTGCTGAGAATGATGGTTTCCAGTTTCATCCATGTCCCTACAAAGGAAATGAACTCATCATTTTTTATGGCTGCATAGTATTCCATGGTGTATATGTGCCACATTTTCTTAATCCAGTCTATCATTGTTGGACATTTGGGTTGGTTCCAAGTCTTTGCTATTGTGAGTAGTGCTGCAATAAACATACATGTGCATGTGTCTTTATAGCAGCATGGTTTATATTCCTTTGGGTATATACCCAGTAATGGGATGGCTGGGTCAAATGGTATTTCTAGTTCTAGATCCCTAAAGAATCACCACAGTCTTCCACAATGGTTGAACTAGTTTACAGTCCCACCAACAGTGTAAAACTGTTCCTATTTCTCCACATTCTCTCCAGCACCTGTTGTTTCCTGACTTTTTAATGATCATATGTAACAAATCTGCAAGTTGCACACATGTACCCTAGAACTTAAAGTATAATAAATACATATATATATATTTTAAAAAGGGGGAAACTTGAGAGCTAATGAAATTGCTGGAAAAGATACCTTCATGACTGAGAAGTCACCACCTGAATTTCTCAGTGTCTCTGCAATGGGTGGGTTTTTCACTGGCGTCCCTGATCTCCTCCCTTTCCCCAACCTGCCTCAGGCAATGCTTTTCTTTCCTTCTCTCCTCTTTCTTTCTTATCTTTTCTGTTATTCAGTGCAACTATCCTTTGTTTTTTTGTTCGTTAGTTTGTTTTGAGATGGAGTTCTGCTGTTGTTATCAGGGCTGGAGTACAATGGCGCATTCTTGGCTCACCGCAAACTCCGCCTCCCAAGTTCAAGTGATTCTCCTGCCTCAGCCTCCCGAATAGCTGGGATTACAGGAATTTGCCACCATGCCTGGCTAATTTTTGTACTTTTAGTAGAGACAGGGTTTCACCATGTTGGCCAGGCTGGTCTCGAACTCCTGACCTCAAGTGATCTGCCCACCTTGGCCTCCCAAAGTGCTGGGATTACAGGCATGAGCCACCACACCCAGCCATGTATGATATTTACATATGAAAGAGTTCTGATTAATTGGCTTAAAAATAATAAATGCTTAAGTCTAATTTTTTTTCAGAAAAGGAACAGATGTAATGCCTTTTATCTCATGTGACATAAGTAATCTTCGGGAAATAAAAGCAGCTTTACATGCAAGATGTGTAAGAAAAGTAGAATGTGCTTTTAAATGATCATAAGATGGCATAAAAATGTTATTTTTTTTTGGCCTAGTTTAGAGGGCTAAAGAGTTGTTTTAAGTTAGGATTGAGATGAAGGTTTGAGCAAGTTTTGGAAGTTTTGTAAAAATTAATCTTGTAAAAAAATTCTGTGGGAACATGTTGGCTAAAGTTAAAGAGATATTATTCAGTTTTTTTTGTTTTTTGGTTTTTGTTTTTTGTTTTTGAGACAGAGTTTCATTCTTGTTGCCCAAGCTGGAGTGCAGTGGTGCAATCTCGGCTCACCGCAACCTCCACCTCCCAGGTTCAAGTAATTCTCCTGCCTCAGCCTCCCTAGTAGCTGGGATTAGAGGCATGTGCCACCATGCCTGGCTAATTTTGTGTTTTTAGTAGAGACAGGGTTTCTCCATGTTAGTCAGGCTGGTCTCAAGCTTCCGACCAATGGTGATCTGTCTGCCTCGGCCTCCCAAAGTGTTGGGATTACAGGCATGAGCCACAATGCCCAGCCTGTATTCAGTTTTTTTAAATAAATTAAACATTGGAATATAAGTACAACAGGTTTGTTTTTTGTTTTTTGTTTTTTGTTTTTAAAGCACAGATCTGTTCCTTAACAAAAATTGCAGTTATTAAAGGTTTATGAAAATCTTGCCTTATGGTCAAACTGATTAAGATTGGATAGATTTGTAGATAAGATTTTATTAAAAACTTGTTTTGGCCAGGTGCAGTGGCTCACACCTGTAATCCTAGCACTTCAGGAGCCAAGGAGGGAGGATCACTTCAGGTCAGGAGTTTGAGACCAGCCTGAATAACATGGTGAAACCCGTCTCTACTAAAAATACAAAAATTAGCCAAGTGTGGTTGCGCATGCCGGTAACCCCAAATACTAGGGAGGCTGAGGCAGGAGAACTGCTTGAGCCCAGGAGGCAGAGGTTTCGGTGAGCCAAGATCATGCTGCTGCACTCCAGCCTGGGTGACAAGAGTGAAACTCCATCTCAAAAAAAAAAAAAAACTGGGTTTGACATCAATAGTACACTAATTTAAACGTGAAATGTAGGCTTTCTCTTTTAAACAAGATTTCTATATTACATTTTGAAAAATGAAAAATTTTTGTCTGCCTTTTGAAGAAACTACAAGAAAAAAAAAGACAGGAGACAAATAGTTTGGAAAGCTAAGTCTTTCCTCTATCAAAAAGGAAAGGTTTTTGCCTTTTTAATAATCTTTAAGAAGGCAAGTTTTTTTTTTATTATTTTTGAGATAAAGTCTCACTCTGTTGCCCAGGCTGGATTGCAGTGGCGCGATTACCTCACTCCAACCTCCACCTCCCAGGTTCAGGTGACTCTCATGCCTCAGCCTCCTGAGTACCCAAGATTATAGGAACACATTACCATGCCCACCTGTTTTTTGTTTTGTTTTGTTTTTGGTCATTGTTTGTTTTTCAGACAGAGATGGCTTCTGAATTTGTCTACACAGTCCCTGTGCAGGGTTCCTACCCATGGTAAGTAAGGAATGTCATTTCTTTTTTTTTTTTTTTTTTTTTTAGACAGAGTTTCCTTCTATCACCCAGCCTGGGGTACAATGGTGTGATTTCAACTCACTGCAACCTCTGCTTCCCAGGTTCAAGTGATCCTCCTGCCTCAACTGCCTGAGTAACTGAGACTACAGGTGAATGCTACCACACCCAGCTAATATTAGTATTTCATGTAAAGATGGGTTTTCACCATGTTGAGCAGGCTCATCTCAAACTCCTGACCTCAGGTGATCCACTCACCTTGGCCTCC
Source organism: Pongo pygmaeus (assembly GCF_028885625.2). Lineage (NCBI taxonomy): Eukaryota > Metazoa > Chordata > Mammalia > Primates > Hominidae > Pongo > Pongo pygmaeus. The sequence goes on from NC_072393.2 coordinate 23,117,707, forward strand.
CACAGTGCTGGGATTACAAGTGTGAGCCACCATGCCTGGCCAGGAATGTCTCTTTCTGACAGAACCAGGAGCCTGAAGTTATCCTGGGACCCCAAGAAGAGAGACATTCAACCAACTCGTAGGTATTTGATGGTACAAACCCATGGCTGGGCTTGGCTTTTAAAAAGTCTTTTCTGATATTCCTTTAATGGAACATAGTTACATCAAAGCCAATTTTAAAAACCTATGTGAAAAATAATTATTTTTGCTGCACTTTATACAAATAATCAGGCCAACTCTAAGACTAAAGCTTTTTATGCAAGTAAATCAGTTTTACCATGATTTGTCTTTAGTAGAAATGGAAGACTGGAGAGAGAAAAAAATTATGTTTCAAGAACTATGGTACATCTGTTATTAGACATTAGTCTCATTTGTTGCTTTTGAGTATTTTCTCTGCTATTTAGACTAATTCTGCTTATTCCTGTGAACACACCAGTGATCTCTGACTTCAGCTCTAAAGAAACAAGAGAGATGGGTAACATAAAAATCCAGAGCAGGGGCCAGGCGCGGTGGCTCATGCCTGTAATCCCAGCACTTTGGGAAGCTGAGGCGGGTGGATCACAAGGTCAGGAGTTCGAGACCAGCCTGGCCAACATGGTGAAACTGTGTCTCTACTAAAAATACAAAAATTAGCCGGGCATGGTGGCACATGCCTGTAATCCCAGCTACTCAGGAGGCTAAGGCAGGAGAATCACTTGAACCCGGGAGGCGGAGTTGCAGTGAGCCAAGATTGCACCACTGCACTCTAGCCTGGCCAACAGAGCGAGACTCCATCTCAAAAAAAAAAAAAAAATCCGGATCAGTATTCTAATTCTGAACACATATTGGAATCAGGTAGCAAACCCATATCAGCTTCTTCCCAACATTTGCCCTTATTTAGTTTACTTGGGATAATTTTAATTATTTTGCTTTACTGTTGTGGATTATATTGTTGTTGTGCTCTTTGTGTAGAAATGCAGGATAAGCTTGCTCAATGTTTTCTTAAATAGAACACTTAATTTTGCAGATATCATCTTTTGTTAAGAACTCAAGAGTTATAAATGGCCCTTGTCATACTGATGCTTTCTCACCTGGCCGGGCATGGTGGCTCTTGCCTGTAATCCTAGCACTTTGGGAGGCCAAGGCAGGTGGATCGCCTGAGGTCAGGAGTTCAAGACCAGCTTGGCCAACATGGTGAAACCCTGTCTCTACTAAAAATACAAAATTAGCCAGGCATGGTTGTGGGTACCTGTAATCCCAACTTCTCATGAAGCTGAGGCAAGAGAATCGCTTGAGCCTGGGAGGTGGAACCTGCAGTGAGCTGAGATCGTGCCACTGCATTCCAGCCTAGGCAACAGAGTGAGACTTTGTCTCAAAAAGAAAAAAAAAGAAAGAAAGAAAGAAAGAAAAGACAAGAAAAAGAAAAAGAAGAGTCAAATAGGTGCTGGGCCCAGAGATACTTCATAACTCCTCATTGGGCACAGCCGAAACAGTAGAAAAATTCACATAACCTAGGCGCTGGGAACAGCAGTATGTCCCAATACCCCTTGAAAGAGGGGTGAGCCAGAGAGTAACATCACCGTGTGAAGGACCAAAAGGTATGTGACAATGCCTTCTGTAGGCAGAGGACAGGGTGGAGGATTACATCACCTTCATGTTGGACTCAGCAATATGTCACAATGGCCCATGTGGGCAAAACACAGGCAGGAGAGTCACATAACCTAAGTGCGAGGAGCCACAATATGTCAATGTTGTCTCTATGGGCAGATCCAAGACATTGACTGAGTGCTGGGTGCAGCAAGATGTCACTACCCAGTCTGTGGGCTGAGCACAGGCAGGAGCATAAAATTGCTCAAGTGCTAGGCTGAGGTATATGTCACAATCACAGCTGCAGGAAGGTCCAGAGATGAGATTAAGCATCCTGAACATGTCTTGGTTCTAGGTGTGAGAGGCACCACCTCCTGTATGTTGGATATAGGTGTATAGCCCACAATCTCAACAGTTTGCTGAATCCATCTATAAGAACCTCAATCCCTCCCACAGACTCCTTTATTGGAGTCAAAGACTCACAGATATGCTGGATCTTGGTCCTAGAGTCACCAACCCACCTGTGAACCGAATCCATGTATGAATCAATTTTCCATCTTCAACTTTCTTTGGATGTGGGATTCAGAATCTCGACAGTCAGCTGTGTTCATGTGGAAGAATGACAATATTTACTGCCAGCTGGGTATATATATGAGTGTCATAATCTCACCTCTGTGACATGCTCTGTCAGGACACCCTTTGTATTACCTGAGGGACATTATATATATATGTGATACATATATATACAATACATGTATATTATATATATAATATACATATATAATATTATATATAATATATCATACATATATTATATATGTATGATATATATGTATATATTATATGTATGATATATATGTATATATTATATATGTATGATATAATCATATATATCATACATATATAATATATGTATGATATATACATATATTCATATATACATATATAATATATACATATATTATGTCTTATATATGTATTATATAATACATATATTATATATGTATTATATAATACATATGTATTATATGTATTATATAATACATATATACATATATACATATAATACATATATACATATATACATATAATACATATATACATATATACATATAATACATATATACATATATACACATATATATACATATACATATATGTGTATATATACATATATAATATATATACACATATATGTATTACCTGAGGGACATTATATATATATATGATAATGTGTATATATGATAATGTGTATATATATGATAATGTATATATATGATATATATGATAATGTATATATATGTGGGTGTATATATACTGATTAAAGTCACAGTATGCTCTGAGACCTTTGTGCTTCTACAGACTCATGATCCTATCTGTGGCCCCAAACCCAGGAATAAGAGTCAACATCTCTCCATTGAATACATCCAGGTAGAAAGGATCTAACTTGCCAGAATTAGAAATGAGTCACCATCCCAACTGTAGCTGGATGTTCACATATGATGGTCACAATCCAAACTGTGGGCTGTGTCAATGTGTGAAAGTCAGGACCTCTCCAATGGGCTCTGTCTGTGAGGGTGACAGTCTTAATAGTTGGTGGTATGTGCATATAAGAAACACAGTCTCACCTGTTTAGTGTTCCCTGTAATGACACTTTCTGTACCACTCAAGGGCTTTGTATAATATGTAAAAAATAGTAGTCTTTTATGACCTTAATACATAGAGAAGACCCATAATCTCTCTCATTTTCCTAAGTCTAGTTATGGGAGACAGTATCTCTTCTATTGGTTGGTTTGAGGTATAAGAGCATTTAATGAGCCTGCGAGCTGGACAAAATATATGTCACAATCCTACCTGTCAGTAGGAAGTGGGCAGCAGATTCACATCATGAAGGTTTTTGGCAAAGATATGTCACAATCTTTTCTGAGGTCAGAACCAGGCAGAAGTCATATCACCTAGGTGCTCAGCCACAGATATATTACAATCCCCTCTTAAAGCAGAGTATAGGCAGCAGAGTCATTTCACCTGGGTGCTGAGCCCAGTGATATGTCAAAATGCTCTCTGTGGGCACAGCCTTGGCAGGAGAGACACATCATCTGATGACTGGGTCCAGCAATATATTACAACATTTTCTGTGGGCAGGATGCAGGCAAAAGAAGAGAGTCACATCTCTTAGGTGATGGAGGAAGAGATATTTTACAAAGCCCCTCATGGGCAGGGCCGAGGCAGGAGCCTTCCACCCTGAAGGAATGATGTCCAGCTATATATAACAATACCCAAGATATGCAGGGCCCAGGGAAAACAGAAGAGTAGCATCACTTAAATGGTGGATTTAGTGATGTGTCAAAATCCCCCATTTTGTCAGGGCCCAAGCAGAAGAGAAGAGTCACATCACCTAGGTGATGAATGAACAGATATGTTTTAATACCTCTGTAGGCAGGGCCCAAACAAATTTGCATCACAAAAGTGTTTGGTCCAGGCAGGAGAGGAAAGTCACATCACCTAGGTGTTGAGCCCAGTGACATATCACAATCTGTTCTTGGGCAGAGACCAAGAAGTAGAGGAACGTCACTTCCACTGGGTTCTAGGGCCAGCAAAATGTCACAATGCCCTCTGTGGAACGTGCTAAGGCAAAAGTATAGGCTCACATCACCTAGATGCTGGGTTCAGTGATATGCCACAATTTCACCTGTAAGACCTAGGCAGAAGGGTCAAATCACTCAGGTGCTGGGAAGAGCTGCATGATACAATCACACATGCAAGAAGGTCTAAGAATGAGATTAACGATCCCATACATATCTGATTCAAGGTACGAGAGTCAATACCTACTGTATGTTGGGTCTAATTACACGAGTCACCATCTCAAAGGTGAACTGGATCTGTGTATTAAATCCTCAATCCCTCACATGAACTGTGTTCCCTTAGTGGAACTGTGTTCCCTTAGTGGAGTCAGAGGCTCACAGGTGTGCTGAATCTTGGTCTGAGAGTCAGCAACCCATCAGTGGACCAGATCCATGTACGTGATTCAATTTTTCAACTTTCAACTGCCTTCGGGTGTGAGGTTCAGAACCTCAAAAGTGGGCTGGGTTCATGTGGGAAAATGACAGTCTTTACTGTTGTCAGGGTGCGCACAGGGGTGTCATAATCTCACCTGTGTGCTTGGCCCTTTTAGGACCCTCTCTGTACTATCCTAGGGCTTTATATGGTTTGCATGAGAGCCACAATCCAGCCTGAGATTTTCATGCTGGTATAAACCTATGATTGTATCTGTGTCTCTAAGCCCAGTTATGAGAGTTAACATCTCTCCAATTTTCTGGGTTCAGGTAAGAGAGCCCTCACTTTCCTATGAGCTGCATTTAAAAATGTTTTGCTTTCACTGGGTGCAGTGGCTCACACCTGTAATCCCAGCACTTTGGGAGGCCGAGGTGGGTGGATCACAAGGTCAGGAGATCAAGACCATCCTGGCTAACACGGTGAAACCCTGTCTCTACTAAAAATACAAAAAATTAGCCAGGCGTGGTGGCAGGCACCTGTTGTCTCAGCTACTCAGGAGGCTGAGGCAGGAGAATGGCATGTACCTGGGAGGCAGAGCTTGCAGTGAGCCGAGATAGTGCCACTGCACTCCTGCACTCCAGCCTTGGTGACAGAGCAAGACTCCATCTCAAAAAAAAAAGTTTTGCTAATCCAAATCTGGATGGATGGTCACGTATGACAGTCACAATTCCAACTGTGGACTGCATCCATGTGTGGGATTCACAACTGCGGTCTGTCCATCTGTGAGGGTCACAGTTTTAACAGGTGCTTGGTTGTCCATACATGCAAGTCAATCTCATCTGTGTGCTGGGCTCTGTGATGACACACTGTGTACAATCCAAAGACTTTATACCATAGGTGAGAGTGTGGTAATCCCCTCTGACCTTCATAAAAATAGGAGACCTAGAATCTTACCCATTTTCCTAAGCCTAGCTATGAGAGACAGCATATCAACTGTTGTCTGGTTTAAGATATGAGAGTCGTCATCTCACCTGTAAGATGGGACATGTAACCTGTGAGTAGGTAGAGAGCAGGGGAGTCACATCACCTAAGTGCTTGGCCAGAGATTTGTAGAATATTCCCTGATAGAAGGGACCAGGCAGGAGAGGAACATCACCTGGGTGCTGAGCCCAGTGATATGTCACAATGTTCCCTGTGGGCAAGGTTCAGGCAAAAGAAACACATCATCTGGTCAGTAGGCCCAGCAATATGTTACAATCTTCTCTATAAGCAGGGTGCAGGTAGAAGAGGACAGTCACATCTCACAGGTAATAGATGCACAGATATGTCACGAGGCCTTCTGTGAGCAGGGCCCATGCATGTGCCTCCCATCCCCTATGTGTTGAGTCCAGTGATATGACACAATACCCACATACGCAGGGCCCAGGCAAAATAGGAGTGCCACCTCAACTAGGTTCTGGGTCCAGTGATTCACTGAAATCCCCTTTTATTGGCAGGGCCCAGGCAGAAGAGAAGAGGCACATCACCTAGGGGATGAATGAAAAAATACATCTTAATACCCCTGTAAATAGAACCCATGCAGAAGAGTCACATCAACTAGGTGGTGGACCCAGACATATGTCACAATACCCAATGTAGGCAAGGCCCAAACATAAAAGGAGAGTCACATCTTCTAGGTGCTAGGACTAGTGATACATCAAAATCCCTCCTTGCGCAGAGTCTAAGCAGTGAAGGGGAGTCGCATCACCTAAATGCTGAGTCCAGCAATGTGTCACAATAACTACTGAGGGAAGAGTCCAAGCAGTATTGTTACATCACCTGGGTGCTGGGAAAGGAATATGTTGCAATCTTTCTTGAAAGCAAAGACTAGGCAGGAGAATCACATCACCTAGTTTCTGGGACCAGCAATATGTCACAGTGCTTCCCAGTGGACTAGGCTCAGGCTGGAGAGACACATGACCTGGTTACCAGACCCAGTCACAGTCTTCCCTGAGGGCAGAGAACAGGCAGAAAAAAGACACAACCCCTACAAGATAGATGCCGAGAAATACAATAAGCCCCCTCTAGTCAGGGTCAAGATAAAAGTCTCTTATCTCCTGGGTGTTGGACCCAGTGATATGTCACAATACCAAAAATATGCAAGGCCCAGGTAAAAGAGGAGAGTCACATCACTAAGATGCTGGGTCCAGTGATAAGTCACTATTATTCTTTCTGGCAGGGACCAGGCAGAAAATGTGAGTCACATCACCTGGGTGACTAACGACATGATAGGTAATAACGTTCCTGGGGGCAGAGCCCATACAGGAGAATCAAATGACTTAGACATTGCACCCAGACACATGTCACAATAGCAATGTATGTACAGCCCAGGCAGGAGAGGAAAGTCACATAACCTAGGTGCTGTGCCCAGTGATAAATCACAGTTTCTTATTGGGCAGAGCGCAAGTGTTAGAGAAGAGTCATATCACCTAGTTGCTTGGTCTCACAATATGTAAAAATACCCCCTGAGGAGCAGGCTCAGGCAGGAGAGTCACATCACCTAGGTGATGAGCTCAGAGATATGTCACAATGCCCTCAGGTGAGTATTGCTCAGGAAGAAAAGAAAAATTACATAAACTAGGTCCAGGGCCCAGCTACAAGTAACGATCGCCCCAGTGGGGAGTGTCCAGGCATGACAAGAAAGTCACATCACGTAGGAGCTGGCTCAACCAATATGTAGCAATCTCCATTGTGGACAGGACTGAAAAAAAGACTGGCCACATCAGTCATCAACCATGTGATCAACTCAGAAATATGTCAAAATTATTCCTGTGAGCAAAGACCAGGCAGAAGAATTACATCATGTGTGCTGGGCTTAGTAATAAGTCACTCTCTCCTCTGTGGGCATGGTCCAGGCAAAAGAAAAAAGTCACATTACCTATGTGCTGGGCCCAGAGTTATGTCACAATCTCTTCTATGGAGAAAGCCCAGGTAAAAGAGAAGAGTCACATCAAATAGTTGATGGGCTCAGAGATATGTCACAACGCCCCTTGTTAACAGGGTCCAGGCAGAAGACTCACATCTTCTTCGTGCTGGGATCAGCAGTATTTCACAATGTTTTTTGAGAGCAGGACAAAGGAAAGAGAGTAACATGACCTTGGTGTTGGGCCCAATGATATGTCACAATGTCCCCTGTGGGCAAAACCTAGTAAAAAGAGAGGAATCACATTATCTAGATGCTGGACCTGGCAGCCTGTTTCAATACCCTCTGTAAGCGGGAACTAAGCAGGAAAGGAGAGTCACATCACGTATGTAATGGGCACAGTGATACGTCAGAATGCTCTCTGTAGGCAAGGCCTAGGCAAGAGATTTACATCACCTGGGTGTTACACTCAGGAATATGTCACAATGGCCCATGTAAGGCACAGGCAGGAGAGTCACATAACCTAGATGTTGGGTGCAGTGATATGTCACAGTGTTCCCCATGGGCAGCGCCAAGTCAGGAGAATAGATTCCCGTCACCTAGGTCCTGGGTTCAGTGATGTGTCACAATCCTAACTGTGGCCTGAGCCCAGGCAGGAGAGTCAAATCACTCAAGTGCTGGACAAAGGCATATGTCACAATCACAGCTGCAGGGTGGTCCATGAATGAGATTATCAATTCTGCACATGTTCAGGAGTCACAATCTCAACTGGGGACTTTACCTCTGCATGAGAGCTTCTATCTGTCCCGCACACTGGGTCTCATTAGTGGAGTCAAAGTCTCTTAGGTTTCAGGTATCCTGAACCTTGGTCTGAGAGTCACCAATTCATCATCCTGTTGCTGGGTCAATGTTGCAGCAGACCTGTACCCGTACAGATTCACTGCCAGTAACAGGTAACAGGTAGGAGAGAACAGTAACATCTCCTAGGTACTTGATCCAAACATGTCACAATAGCCTCTTTGGGGAGGGCCCAGATGAAAGAGTCCCATTATCTAGGTGAAGTGTTTAGAGATATGTCACAATGCTCCCTGTGGGCAGGACTCACGAAGAAGAGAAGAGTCACATAACCTAGAAGCTGTGCCCAGCTATATGTCACAACCAGCCCAGCGGGAAGAGCCAAGGCATCACATGAGAGTCACATCACATAGGTGCCGGGTCAAGTGATATGTCACAATCTCCTTTTGTGGACAGGACCCAGGAAGAAAAAAGTCTCACATCATCTAGGAGGAGAGCCCAAAAATATGTAACGATGATTCTTGTGGGCAAGAATCAAGGCAATAGAATGGAGTCACCTGTGTGCTGGACCCATGGGTAAATCATTCTTTCTTTTATAGACATGGCCGAGGCACAATTGCATCAACTAGGTGCTGCGCCCACAGAAATATTATATTCTCTCCTATGGGCAAAGAGCTGGCATAAGAAGATAATTGCTTCAAATAGTTTTGAGCTTTCAGAGATCTGTCACAATGATCTCTGTGGTCAGGGACCATGCAGGAGACTCACATCATGTTGGTGGTGGGCCCAACAATATGTCACAATGTTTTCTGAGAAGAAGGTCAAGGTAAAAGAGTAATGTCACTTTGGTATTGGGCCCAGCAATATGTCACTATCTCCCATGTGAGCAGATACCAGGTGAGAGAAGAGAATCATATCACCTTAGTTATGAGCACAGACATATGTCACAAAGCCCCAAGTAGGTAGTGCCAAGGGAGGAGAATACTGTCACATCACCTAGGTGCTGGATCCTGTGATATGCCACAATCCAATTTGTCAGCTAAGACCTCACAAAAAAGTCAGGTCACTCAGGTGCTGGGAGATGCATATGTCACACAATAACATCTGCAGGAAGATTCGAGGTAAGATTAATAATTTCATGCATGGGCCGGGCTTGGTGGCTCATGCCTGTAATCCCAGCACTTTGGGAGGCCGAGATGGGCGGATCACGAGGTCAGGAGATCGAGACCATCCTGGCTAACACGGTGAAACCACGTCTCCACTAAAAATACAAAAAATTAGCCAGCCTGGTGGCGGGCGCCTGTAGTCCCAGCTACTCGGAAGGCTGAGGCAGGAGAATGGCGTGAACCCAGGAGGCGGAGCTTGCAGTGAGCCGAGATTGCGTCACTGCACTCCAGCCTGGGCAACAGAGCGAGACTCTGTCTCAAAAAAAAAATAAAATAAAAAAATAATAATTCTATGCATGGCAGGGTGTCCACAGTCCTGGCCCAAGACCCCAGGTCCCGGCCAGATTCACCAAAGTCAGAGGTTGGAATCTGGAGGTGGATATAGGGTGTCAGCTGAGCCCAGCCCCCGCCCAGCGGTGGCCAGCATCTAATAATTAGTAACTCCTCACAGCAGCTCACACCTGTAATCCCAGCACTTTGGGAGGCTGAGGTAGACGGATCACCTGAGGTCAGGAGTTCGAGACCAGCCTTGCCAACACGGCAAAACCCTGTCTCTACTAAAAACACAAAAATTAGCCGGGCATTGTGGTGCATGCCTGTAATCCCAGCTGCTCGGGAGGCTGAGAAAGGAGAATCGCCTAAACCTAGGAGATGGAGGTTGCAGTGAGCCGAGATCATGCCACTGCACTCCAACATGGGTGACAGAGCAACATTCCATCTCAAAAAAAGAAAGTAATAATAATAATAATTCCACACATGTCCCAGTTCTAGGTATGAGGGTCAACACCTCCTGAATGTTGAGTCTAAATACATGAGTCACAATCTCAACAGTAGACTGCATCAGAGCCTCTATTCTTCCTGCAAACTTTGTCTTCTTAGTAGTCACAGCCTTACAGGTCTGCTGACACCTTACAGGTGTGAGAGACAACAACCAACCTGTAAACCAGATCCATGTGTGCAAGTCAATTTTCCATCTTTTGACCACCTTTGGGTGTAGGATTCGGAACCTCAGCAGTGGGCTCTGTGAAGTCACCAGCTGAAGGGCTATTCATGCACGAAAAGTTGTTATTTTATCAACAGTGTTTCTATTGCTTTTACCCTGCTAAGAATACATGTGTAGCTTATAATATAATTGTGCTAGAAAACCATAAGGGTTTTGGTTAAATTACCCATTGTTATATGTTATGAAATAGACAAAAAATTGGCAAAAATAGATTAAAATTATACAAACTTGGTGTCAACTTTCTCTTGGGCAAGCTTAGGAGAGACAGACCTGGAAATATCCCAGTAAAAGGCTAATCAGAATCTCAGAAAAATTGCAACCATTAGTCCTTTATCTACCTATGACCTGGCAGCTCCCGCCCTGCTTCGAGTTCTCCCACCTTCCTGGACAATGTACATCTTCCATATATCGATTAATGTCTCTTGTCTCCTAAAATGTATAAAATTAATCTGTGACCCAACCACCTTAGGCCCGCGTTGTCACGACCTCCCGAGGCTGTGTCACGGGTGTGTCTTTAATCTTGGCAAAATAAACTTTCTAAATTGAGACCTGTCTCAGATACTTTGGGGTTCACTTTACTAATTTTAGGTAGAATTTAAAATTCTTAAAATAGAAACAAACATAAGGACTAAACAGAAAAATTTTAAAAAGTATACTCAAATTCACTGACACAATCATGGGTATATCTAAATAATGAGATTCTATCCGTTTTAAGTAAGTAAGAAGAAAATACATAATTACAAAGGAGGCTTTACTTTGAGAAAAAAAAGCCACTTTTGACAAATTATTCCCACAGATACATACCCGGGTCCCCAACCACCCGCCAGGAGGGCCCATCCTGGTGCCTGGAGGACAGGGTTCCTGCTATCTGGCGTTGGGATTTCGGCTCAGGCCCCGCGCGGTGGCCTTGGGTCGCGCCCGCCCTGCCGGGGCCCACAGCCCGACGGACGGAGCGGGTGCGGGCGGGGCGGGCGGGGCTAGGGTGTCGGGGGCTCGGACTCGGAGCCATCCCTGCGGTGCGGCTGGCTGGGGCCGGCTTCCCGCTGTGGGAAATTTGCCCCCGCCGTCCCTGCCAGTGGCTGTCGTGGGCGGCCCCGCCTTGGAGCCCAGGCCACCGAGCCGCGCGGGACGGAAGAGCTGCGGGTGGGGAGGGACAAGCAGGCGGAGAAGGGGCGGCCTTGCTGGAGGCCCAGCGAGTCTGAGTGATTGACAAGTGAATGAGCTGGGAATGAAGCCTCCTGGGGCCGGGAGGGAGAGAGCGGGTGGGAGAGCAGTGAATGCCTGGACCTCTGGGGCTCCAGGCTGCCGGTGGCCCGACCAGGCTCCTGGTGTCCTCCTCCAACCTCAGTTTCCTCACCTGTCCCAGAGGACGAATATGGCACCACTGTTGTGATGATTAGGCCAGATACTCCTGGTAAGCATTTATTAGCCTGCCTGGTCTCTGGATATTTTTTTTTTCTTGGTAAAGACATTTTGCTGCCCAATATCTACAATTGGGGAGAGAGTTTGGGAGGCAGGAGGCAGGACTTTCACCCTTGGCTTCAGAGTCCCTTATGGGTGCCCCATCCCCTTAGGTTCAATTAAAGCACATAGTTGGAAGCAAGTCCCCTACCCAGGACAGCTACAGAGTCCAGAACCAGAAGATCTTGTTTTCTGAACCAAGGACTTTGTCTTATCCCCAAATCCTAATTCCTCAGGGTGGTCAGCTTCAGACAGGAGTCTGAATTTGATTCTCGCTCTCCAGGGTGGATCCAAGGCTCTTGTGATGCGGTGTTGCTCTACTCCATCCCACCCCTGTGCCTCCCCCAATGCATTGGGGGTCCTTAACTGTAGTGACTTCAATTTGGAAACAGTGTTCCCAAAGCAGGAGATGTGGCCCTCCCAAAGGAAGCTGGCCTGATAAACATCTGTCCTGGGGCAAAATACCCAGAGCAGGGAGGGACTGTCACTTTCCACTTTCACATGCTATAGCCGTTTAATGGGCTGTGGTGACCTCTCTGGGTCACCTAGCCTGCAGAATGGGATGTTGACTTTGTGCCACAGTGAGGGAAACTGAGGCACAGGGCTAGTGAGTGAAAAAAATCAGAAAGACTCTGTGACTAGGAAACACTATTCAGGCCCACAGCCCCTATAGGACTCAGCATCCTTTGGGGTGCACCATGGGTGGTATGCGGCACCCTGGTTGCCATCTGTACCTTATGTGGGTGAGGGTGAGTGTCCTGGCAGGACAAGGTGCTCTAGGACCCACGAGGTAGATAGACATTGCCCCCCTTTCCCTGGCTGTGGGCACAGCAAGGGTTCTGTTCTCTAATGTATGTGAGGACCAGTGCCTATATGCAATAGACACTTCTCATTTCAGACATTCCAAAGATTTTAGGGGATGCATAGAAAGAAACTGAGGCAGACTCTAACCACATCCTCACACTGACAGGAGCCTCCAGTCCAGCTCAGCTCTGACTCTTCCTGGGGAGGTTTGCTCCACCCTCCTCCTTCCAACTAGAACCCACCCCCAATAGGCCTGTGCACGCCCATCTTTTATAGCAGCAGCATGTCTTGGCAACTTGACATTTTCTGCAATAATCTTGCTGTTTGTTGTTTATTTCTTTAGTGTTTGCTCCTGGGAGCTGTGTGTACTTCACCACTATGTTCCCAGTGCCAAGCACAGTGCTCGGCCCATGGGAGGTGCTCAATGAGAGCTGTGTAATCAATGAATAATGGCTCTCTCTCTGCCAGGGAAGCAGGAGTAGGTCAGAGCACACCTTAGCTCACCCAATCCCTATCTGGGTGACCTTGGATAAGTCCTGAATTTTTTTCATTTCAGTCATCTTGTCTGTGACGTGGAGATTAATTAAACTTACCTGAGTTATATCTGATGAGAATTTAATGCGCAAAAGTGTCTAAAATGCTCCTAACCACAGGCTGGCACAGTGAGAGTGTGGCACACATGTGAGCTGTTTGCATTATCATGCTGCAGGTTGATGGAATTCTTTTTTCACTCATCATTTAGATATTGAAACTCTGTTTACCTCATTGCATATAACGAAAATACATTTTGAATTATGTTTAGTATTTCATGCTGAAATTATTTAAAATGTCTATAGCTAGGTAAGGTGTGGTTGCTCATGCCACCATCAGACCACAGCACTCCAGCCTAAGTGATAGAGTGAGATCCTGTCTCAAAAAATACATGTAAATAGTTGACTGGGTGCAGTGGCTCACACCTGTAATCCCAGCATTTTGGGAGGCCAAGGCGGGCAGGATCACAAGGTCAGGAGATCGAGACCATCCTGGCTAACACAGTGAAACCTTGTCTCTACTAAAAATAAAAAATAGCCGGGCATGGTGGTGGGCACCTGTAGTTCCAGCTACTCCGGAGGCTGAAGCAGGAGAATGGCGTGAACCCAGGAGGTGGAGCTTGCAGTGAGTCGAGATAGCACCACTGCACTCCAGCCTGGGCAACAGAGCGAGACTCCGTCTCAAAAAAAAAAAAACATATAAATAATTGATATTTATATATGATTACTGTATGCTGCATAACTCTTGTAGCACAGAGTTGTTTATTTTTTAGACAATGTACATTACACAGAGCTGTTTATTTTTTAGATATGTACATTATTTGCCTTTTTCAGTGATATTTTTGTATTTTATATTCAGTTTAAATAGCATTTCTATTATTTGTACAAATAAATATATTTTTTCCTATTTTCAGCTAATAACCGTAGCTGCATAGTTTTAAAATATTTTATTAAATTATCTGGAAGAGTTGATAAGATAATCTTATTTTACATTTTGTGTATGAACATATATTTTATATTTTTGTGTGTGAATATATAAAAATATTTTATATTTTGTATTTGAACATATAAATATCTGGACACTGTAATAAACTGATAATACATTTCAAATGCTTTTGTTAATCACTCTATTTTTAATCACTCTTTTAGATTTATCCTTTTTATACATTCTATGAATGGATGGATGAAGAATACGTAGACAAATACTATATAAATGTATGTGTAGATAAACGTAGATGCAAATACACATCTGTTTAGACAATGCTGCTTTCAAAATCACAGAGAATGGTCACATTTTAACCTTTTATGTAATTAAATAAAACAAAAGATTTTCTATTTTTAATTACATTTACATTTTAAGAATACAATACATAAATAACTTTTTTAAATAAAATTCTGGATTCCATTTAATATTATATTATTAGAACTTCTGTATCTATTCTGACACTTGAGATTAACTTTAACTTTCCTTTTGCTGAGTTTGCCCAGTTTCTATTTGAAGTAATACTACATCATGGGATCACCTTAGAGGCTTTCTATATTTATATGTTTTGCATCAGTTTCTAAAACCTGGAAATTATCTCGTTTTGAATTTCTTATGGAAATAGAATCTTCCCCACTAAAAATATCCCATTAGTATACTGCACTTTATTATTATTATATATTTTTTTTCCAAGACAGAGTCTAGCTCTGTCGCCCAGGCTGGAGTGCAATGGTGCTATCTCGGCTCACTGCAACCTCCGCCTCCTGGGTTCAAGCAATTCTCCTGCCTCAGCCTCTGAAATAGCTGGGTTTACAGGTGCCTGCCACCATGCCCAGCTAATTTTTGTATTTTTAGTAGAGATGGGGTTTCACTGTGTTGGCCAGGCTGGTCTCGAGCTCCTGCCCTTGTAATCTGCCCTCCTCAGCCTCCCAAAGTGCTGGGATTACAGGCGTGAGTCACTGTGCCCAGCTACTGCACTAAATGTTTCTCTTTCTGGTTATATTATCTATATAATATTTAGTTATTTTTATTTATTTTAATTTGCTTTCAATTTTAGTATTTGCTTTTGAAATTACTTTTTTAATTTGCATAATATTCTCTTGGATTCTATTAATGAACATCAATGCTGTTTGTTATATTTTGATATAAAAAATAAAACCTCAGTGTGGATGTGATGGCTTATGCCTGTAATTCCAGCATTTTGGGAGGCTGAGGTGGGAGGATTACTTAAGCCCAGGAGTTTGAGACCAGCCTGGGCTACATAATATGGCTGCCTGTTGTCTAAGTCATCTGAACTCCCTTGGGGAGGGGCAGCAGCCATCTCTGCAGCTGCTAACTACCAAAGACACTAAGCCCCTGGGGTGCAGGGGAGGGTGGCAGCCATCACTATAGCTCCAGGCCATGCTGTTCCCCTGTTGGAGCCAAGGAGGTTAGACCGCTTGGTCCCAAGGGGCATTCCCCATGGCACAGCACACCAGCTGTTGCAGACAATGGCCTGACTCTCTCTTTAGGCCAGACCTTCATCCATCCCTTCTCACTGAGTGGGGCCTCCCTGCAGAAACGCCAACAACTCCAGCTGGGAGCTCAGGGACAAAACCTTGATCTTCCTGGGCCTGACCCCCTATGGGGAGAGGTTGCCATAGTCTCCATGGACTGGCAGACTTAGTCTTTCCTCTTGCTAGCTCTGCAGAATTCAGGCAGCCCAGATGAGTGGGTTTCCCTCCAGCACAGCACACCCGCTCCACCAAGGGACAGCCAAAATGCTTCCTTAAATGGTTCCTGGTTCCCATGCCCTCAACTGTGTGAGACCCCCAATAGAGGTCTCCAGACACTTTATACAGGAGCATTCCTCCTGACATTAGGTCACTGTCCCTCGAGGTCAGAAATCCCAGAAGAAGGAGGAGGCACCCATCTTTGCTATTCTCCAGCTTTCTCTGTGGGCATCTCCAGGTGCAGGAGTGACCCAGATGAATAGGCCTGAAGTGAACCCCCAGCAAACCACTGTAGCCTTACAGAAGAGGAACATGCTTATTGAAAGAAAAACAAACAAAAGGCTACAGCAACAATGTCAACAAAAAAAGTCCCCACAAAGGCTGAGCATGGTGGCTCACAACTGTAATCCTAGCACTTTGGGAGGCTGAGGCAGGTGGATCACGAGGTCAGGAGTTTGAGACCAGCCTGGTCAAGATGGTGAAACCCCATCTCTACTAAAAATACAAAAATGAGCCAGGTGCCATGCTGGGCACGTGTAATCCCAGCTACTCAGGAGGCTGAGGCAGCAGAATTGCTTGAAGCCAGGAGGTGGAGGTTGCAGTGAGCTGAGAGCATGCCACTGCACTTTAGCTGGAGTGACAGAGCAAGACTCCATCTTGAAAAAAAAAAGTCCCCACAAAAACCTCAGCTAAGAGTCAGCAGCCTCAAAGATCAAAACTGGACAAACTCATGAAGATGAGAAAGAATCAACAAAAAATTGCTGAACACACAAAAGACCAGAGTAATTCTTCTCTAAATGATCACAACACCTCTCCAGCAAGGGCACAGATCTGAACAGAGAAAAGACTGATGAATTGACAGAAGTGGGCTTCAGAAAGTGGGTAATAACAAACTTCAAGGAGGTAAAGATGCATGTCCTAACTCAATGCAAAGAAGATAAGAATCATGATAAAAGATTACAGGAGTTGCTAACTGGAATAACCAGTTTAGAGAGAAACATAAATGACCTGATGGAGCTGAAAAACACAGCACAAGAACTTTGTAAAGTATACACAGGTATCAGTAGCCAAAGCAATCAAGCAGAAGAAAGAATATCAGAGCTTGAAAACTATCTTGCTGAAATAAGGCAGGCAGACAAGATTAGAGAAAAAAGAATAAAAAGGAATGAACAAAACCTTTGAGAACTATGGGACTATGTAAAAAGACCAAACCTATGACTGATTGGAGTTCCCGAAAGAGATGGGGAGAATGAAACCAAGCTGGAAAACACACTTCAGGAGATCATCCAGGAGAAATTCCCCAACCTAGAAAGACAGACCAACATTCAAGTTTAGAAAATACAGAGAACCTCAGCATGATACTTCATGAGAAGATCAACCCCAAGACGTATAATCGTCAGATTCTCCAAGGTTGAAATGAAAAAGAAATGCTAAGGTCAGCCAGAGAGAAAAGTCAGGTCATCTACAAAGGGAAGTCTATCAGACTAAAAGCAGATCTCTCAGCAGAAACTCTGTGAGCAGAAGAGAGTGGGGGGCCAATATTTAACATTCTGGAATAAACTAATTTTCAACCCAGAATTTATATCCAGGCAAACTAAGCTTCGTAAGCAAAGGAGTAATAAAATCCTTTTCAGACAAGCAAATGCTGAGGGAATTCATCACCACAAGGCCCGCCTTGCTAGAACTCCTGAAAGAAGCACTAAATATGGAAAAAAAAAAACCCACCCATACCAGTCACTGCAAAGACACACTGAAATACAAAGATCAATGACACTGTGAAGAATCTGCATCAACTAGTGTGCAAAGTAACCAGCTAGCATCATGATGATAGGATCAACTTCACATATAACAATATTAGTGTTAAATGTAAATGGGTTAAATGGCCCAATTAAAAGATATAGACTGGCCAATTGGATGAAGAGTAAAGACTTATTGCTGTGCTGTATTCAAGAGACTCATTTCACATGCAAGGACACACATATGCCCAAAATAAAAAAAAAAAAAAGGAAACTTTACTAAGCAAATGGAAAGCAGAAAAAAGCAGGGGTGGAAATTCTAGTTTCCTAAAAAACAGGCTTTAAACCAACAAAGATCAAAAAAAGCAAAGAAGGGCATTACATAAGGTAGCAAGACAAGCCACAGACAAAACCCCTCAGATACTGAGTTAAAGAAGGAAGGGCTTTATTCGGCTGGGAGCTTCAGCAAGACTCATGTCTCCAAAAACCAAGCTCCCTGAGTGAGCAATTCCTGTCTCTTTTAAGGGCTTACAACTCTAAGGGGGTCCATGTGAGAGGGTCGTGATCAATTGAGCAAGCAGGGTGTACGTGACTGGGGGCTGCATGCACCGGTAATCAGAATGGAACAGAACAGGACAGGGATTTTCACAATGCTTTTCCATACAATGTCTGGAATCTACAGATAACATAACCAATTAGGTCAGGGGTTAATTTTTAACCAGGCCCAGGGTGAGATGCCAGGCTGTCTGCCTGTGGATTTCATTTCTGCCTTTTAGTTTTTACTTCTTCTTTCTTTGGAGGCAGAAATTGGACATAAGACAATATGTGGGGTTTCTGCCAGGGCCCTTAGACATGGGGGCCAGCCTTTGGAAACCCCATCTAGTTGTTTTGAGAGATAGGCCACTGGCCTTGGCCAGGGCCGCACAACCTGGGTTAAAACTCCAACTGCCATTTTTTCTCTTTCTTACACATAGAGTATAAAGGGTTTTGTCAGGTCAGGTAGCCCCAGGGCTGGGGCCAACATGAGTTTTTCTTTTAACTCATGAAAAGCTCATTGCTATTGGTTATAATAGAAGTAGTTTATCCAATCTACATTTTTATTAAGTGTCACCCACCAAAATGTTGGCTCAAATCCTGCAGCTATTTGATTTCAAGCTTTAAATTGATCTGGTATTCCCCGTGGGACTACGATTGTGTCTAAATAGATGTGAGAGTCAAAAGACCCATAAGGGGCTTCTCTCACTTTATGATGTCTTATTTTTCCTCCCTCTTGTTGAAGAAATGCCAGGGTGAAAGGGATAGCCAATTGGACTAAAGTACAAGTGCCACATGAGTTATTCAGCAGAGTGCCCAGTAAAGGTCCACCACAATACCACCACACATCCATGCCAGGATGAACAAGGGCTGACTGATTGATAAGCTCTTGAAAATTCTTAAGCTCACTGCATCCCTTCAGGTTTCCAAGGAATGCTAAGTTTCCTCCCTATCGTGAGAGATGCAAAGTGAACTTAGTGTTGGGAGATGGAAGCTGGATGACCCACAGGTTGCCAGACTTTGGGATATAGCAGAGAGAGCTTGGCATGACTTATTACTCCAGGCTGTAGAATGCTGGAAAACAGCTACCATGCAGCCCATGCCTGGTCAGCTGGAGGACCACCTTAGTGGAAAGGGGACAATATGGGCCTCTGGCCTGCCATGTGCTCAAGCATAACAATTGCTTTTGTTTAACGTGTGGATGGAATATTTGATCCATTCCAACCAGGCATTTGCATATTGGTATCCCATCTTAATTGCCAAAGTTTGTTTTAAGTCTTTTTTTTTTTTTTTTTTTTTTGTTTTAATTTCTGAAGTATTTATTGATCATTCTTGGGTGTTTCTCGGAGAGGGGGATATGGCAGGGTCATAGGATAATAGTGGAGAGAAGGTCAGGAGATAAACACATGAACAAAGGTCTCTGGTTTTCCTAGGCAGAGGACCCTGCGGCCTTCTGCAGTGTTTGTGCCCCTGAGTACTTGAGATTAGGGAGTGGTGATGACTCTTAAAGAGCATGCTGCCTTCAAGCATCTGTTTAACAAAGCACATCTTGCACCACCCTTAATCCATTTAACCCTGAGTTGACACAGCACATGTTTCAGAGAGCAGGGGGCTGGGGGAAAGGCCATAGATCAACAGCATCCCAAGGCAGAAGAATTTCTCCTAGTCAGAACAAAATGGAGTCTCCTATGCCCACCCCTTTCTACACAGACACAGCAACAATCTGATCTTTCCTTCCTTTCCCCACGCTTCCTCCCCTTCTCTTCAACAAAACCGCCATCGTCCTCATGGCCCGCTCCCGATGGTCGCTGTCTCTTCGGAGCTGTTGGGTACACCTCCCAGACAGGGCAGCCGGGCAGAGGCGCTCCTCACCTCCCAGACAGGGCGGCTGGGCAGAGGCGCCCCTCGCTTCCCAGACGGGGCCGCCCGGGCAGAGGCGCTCCTCTCCTCCCAGACGGGGCGGCCGGGCAGAGGCGCTCCTCACTTCCCCGACGGGGCCGCCCGGGCAGAGGCACTCCTCGCTTCCCAGACGGGGCCGCCCGGGCAGAGGCGCTCCTCAGTTCCTCCCAGACCGGGTGGCAGCCGGGCAGAGGCGCTCCTCACCTCCCAGACGGGGCGGCCGGGCAGAGGCGCTCCTCACTTCCCCGACGGGGCGGCCGAACAGAGGCGCTCCTCACTTCCCAGAGGGGGCGGCCGAGCAGAGGCGCTCCTCACTTCCCAGAGGGGGCGGCCGGGCAGAGGCGCTCCTCACTTCCCAGACGGGGCGGCCGGGCAGAGACGCTCCTCACTTCCTCCCAGATGGGGTGGCGGCCAGGCAGAGGCGCTCCTCACCTCCCAGACAGGGCGGCCGGGCAGAGGCGCTCCTCACTTCCCAGACTGGGCGGCCGGGCAGAGGCGCTCCTCACCTCCTAGACGGGGCGACCAGGCAGAGGCGCTCCTCACTTCCCAGACGGTGTGGCGGCCGGGCAGAGGTGCTCCTCCCTTCCCAGATGGGGCAGCCAGGCAGAGGCGCTCCTCACTTCCCAGACGGTGTGGCGGCCGGGCAGAGGTGCTCCTCCCTTCCCAGATGGGGCAGCCAGGCAGAGGCGCTCCTCACTTCCCAGACGGTGTGGCGGCCGGGCAGAGGTGCTCCTCCCTTCCCAGATGGGGCAGCCAGGCAGAGGCGCTCCTCACTTCCTCCCAGACGGGGTGGCGGCCAGGCAGAGGCGCTCCTCACTTCCCAGAGGGGGCGGCCGGGCAGAGGTGCTCCTCACTTCCTCCCAGACGGGGTGGCAGCCGGGCAGAGGCACTCCTCACCTCCCAGACGGGGCGGCCGGGCAGAGGTGCTCCTCATCTCCCAGACGGGGCGGCCGGGCAGAGGTGCTCCTCATCTCCCAGACGGGGCAGCCGGGCAGAGGTGCTCCTCACTTCCTCCCAGACGGGGTGACGGCCGGGCAGAGGCACTCCTCACCTCCCAGACGGGGCGGCCGGGCAGAGGCGCTCCTCACCTCCCAGACGGAGTGGTCAGGCAGAGGCGCTCCTCACTTCCCATATGGGGTGGCGGCCGGGCAGAGGCGCTCCTCACTTCCCAGATGGGGCAGCCGGGCAGAGGTGCTCCTCACTTCCTCCCAGACGGGGTGGCAGCCGGGCAGAGGCGCTCCTCACCTCCCAGACGGGGTGGCCGGGCAGAGGCGCTCCTCCCTTCCCAGACGGAGTGGCCAGGCAGAGGCGCTCCTCACCTCCCAGAGTGGGCGGCCGGGCAGAGGTGCTCCTCACTTCCTCCCAGACGGGGTGGCGGCCAGGCAGAGGCGCTCCTCACCTCCCAGACGGGGCGGCCGGGCAGAGGCACTCCTCACCTCCCAGAGTGGGCGGCCGGGCAGAGGCGCTCCTCACCTCCCAGAGTGGGCGGCCGGGCAGAGGCGCTCCTCACTTCCCAGAGTGGGCGGCCGGGCAGAGGCGCTCCTCACTTCCCAGAGTGGGCGGCCGGGCAGAGGCGCTCCTCACTTCCCATAGGGGGTGGCAGCCGGGCAGAGGCGCTCCTCACTTCCCAGATGGGGCAGCTGGGCAGAGGTGCTCCTCACTTCCTCCCAGACGGGGTGGCGGCCAGGCAGAGGCGCTCCTCACCTCCCAGACGGGGCGGCCGGGCAGAGGCACTCCTCACCTCCCAGACGGGGCGGCTGGGCAGAGGCGCTCCTCACCTCCCAGAAGGGGCGGCTGGGCAGAGGCGCTCCTCACTTCCCATATGGGGTGGCAGCCGGGCAGAGGCGCTCCTCACTTCCCAGACGGGGTGGCGGCCAGGCAGAGGCGCTCCTCACTTCCCAGATAGGGCAACAGGGCAGAGGCGCTCCTCACTTCCTCCCAGACGGGGCGGCCGGGCAGAGGTGCTCCTCATCTCCCAGACGGGGCAGCCGGGCAGAGGCGCTCCTCACTTCCTCCCAGACGGGGTGGCAGCCGGGCAGAGGCGCTCCTCACATCCCAGATGATGGGCGGCCGGGCAGAGGCGCTCCTCACTTCCCAGATAGGGCGGCCGGGCAGAGGGGCTCCTCACATCCCAGACGATGGGCGGCCAGGCAGAGACGCTCCTCACTTCCTAGACGGGGTGGCGGTGGGGCAGAGGCTGTAATCTTAGCACTTTAAGAGGCCAAGGCAGGAGGCTGGTAGGTGGAGGTTGCAGAGAGCCGAGATCACACCACTGCACTCCAGCCTGAGCACCATTGAGCATTGAGTTAGCGAGACTCCGTCTGCAATCCCAGCACCTCGGGAGGCTGAGGCAGGCAGATCACTCGAGGCCAGGAGCTGGAGACCAGCCCGGTCAACACGGCGAAACCCCGTCTCCACCAAAAATACAAAAACCATTCAGGCGTGGCGGCGCGCGCCTGCAATCCCAGGCACTCGGCAGGCCAAGGTAGGAGAGTCACAGGAGCCCGAGGCAGGGAGGTTGCAGCAAGCCGAGATCCCGGCAGTACAGTCCAGCTTCGGCAACAGAGGGAGACCGAAAAAAGAAGGAGAGGGAGACCGAAAAAAGAGGGGAGAGGGAGAGGGAGAGGGAGAGGGAGAGGGAGAGGGAGAGGGAGAGGGAGAGGGAGAGGGAGAGGGAGAGGGAGGGAGAGGGAGAGGGAGAGGGAGAGGGAGAGGGAGAGGGAGAGGGAGAGGGAGAGGGAGAGGGAGAGCTGTTTTAAGTCTTTAACTTCTATGATCTTCTAGTAAAATGAATGTATGATTTTAGGAAATTACAAAAACTGGTTGGGGCAGTCCATCCTTGCTCTTTAGTGGTCCACAGAAAGTTGGACCAGCTATGGCATAAAAGCTCTACATTGGGGGCCAAGAATCCTGGTTGACATTGGAGTCTTTATCAAAATTTCCCCAGATTAAATGGTCCTAATTTACTAATGCCCAGTCTGAGGAGAGTCAGGAGGGACAGAGGTACTTTTCTGAAGTAGAGAGCTGTCTTTGACTTGGCAAGTCCCCACAGGGTATAACAACGCAAGCATTAAAGGCAATAGTTTGAGGCAAAATTGACTTGGTTATGTTAATAACCCTAGATGGTCAGCAATAGAGCAAGGAAAGAAGAAAGTGTAATGGAATAGTTGAAAGAGTTAAATTTTTCTTAGCTTTAGTTTGATAGGGTTTTCCCCTGGGACTACGGCCCATGACTCTAGAGGGGGTGGTGCTTTCTTGACTCGGGTATAATGAGTCCATCATTTTTTTGCTGTACAAACAGCAGTCTTGGTGGTTAACAGCACAAGGTAGGGTCCTTCCTAAGCTGGCTTGAGTTTCCTTTCTTTTCACCCTTTGATAAGAACGTGATCTTCAGGCTGGTGCTGGTTTACTGGAAATTCTTGGGGTGGTACATGTGCTAAAAGACTTTCAGTTTTGAGGGAAAGGGAAGTGGAAGATAAACCAATTACATGATTTTTAAGAAACTGACCTTTTTTTTAAATTGACCTTTTTGTTTTAAAAGTCAGTCAGCAGAGGACTTTATAGTCCTTGGTGCCTTTTACTGAGAAATTTCCTTTAGCGTCTATTTTCATTAGTTTTTAGACCAAATAAGCCAAACACCATTTTATATTTGACAATGCTTCCTGTATGATTTTTATACTAGATAAGCTAAATGTCACCTTTATATTAGTGTGTTATTAATGTTAAACTTAGTTTTAATAAAACTTTGTAGACATGTTTATTCAATTTTTAATGTCAGACCATAAGGTAAGATTTTTATAGACTCTTTTTAACCTTTTATAATCTTTCTTAAAGAGCAGGTTAGTGGTTTAAGAAAAACCTGTTGTGTTTTTACTTTAATGTCCAGTTCACAGAAAAACTGGATGATACCCCTTTAACTTTAGCTAATATGTTTACACACAGAATTTTCTTTATAATTAACGTTTTAAAACTTGCTTAAACCTTCAAAGCAAATTTTTTTAACCTTTTAATGTAGGTAAAAATTTACATTCTTATGCCTCCTTATAATCCTTTTACCAAAGGTATATTTTAGTTTCCTTATACACCTTGCACATAAACTGTTTCTTCAATAGTACTCAGGAGGCCTAATTACTTTTAAATTATACAACATTACTTGCATAATTTATTTCTTATAACTTTTTTCTCTTTCACAACTTTTGCAGCTAATTCTTTGACATGCCTCAACTTTCTGACTTATTACAAACATTTCTTTCTTTAAACAACCAGTTAATTTATTTCAGGACAATAATTTACCATATAACATTCTTTTTACATAAATTCTGCCCCCCCTTTTTTTCCCTTTTTTTTTTTTTTTTTTTTTAAGATGACAGCCATTCTTTTCCAAAGCAAACTTCCTTTATGTCTGTGGACCAGACTAAGGCCACAAGATTAAAAGTTACTATAATACATGTTACACTATTAACTTTTAGCAAACTTTACTTTTGTTGAAAACCTTGTAAATTTGAGATTTAAACTACCCTTTGCTATTAATAAGACCTTTAGTCCAAATTAACTTAAAATTGGTATAGATGGCTTTTTTTTTTTTTTCAATTACCCAGTAGGAAACATCTATCATCCTGTCCTGAAGGGAGTTCCTCCTAGGTATGGTCGGACCTTTGTATGGTAATTAACATTTAGATCCCCTGTTAGGAAACTTGCTGGGTTAAGTGAATTTTCAGTGGTTAATGTTAAGTCATTTTTCTTTTTAAACTTAGGATACTTCTGAACTGGTGAGGTGTGCTCACAATGAGGTTTCCTCTAAAAGTTATTTTTCTACTTTCTTCGGTTAGCAAAGAAGTTGCCACTACAGATTGAATGCATTTGGGCCATCTGTGGGTTACTGGGTTAAGGATTTTTGATAGGAAGGCTACAGGTTGTCAGTGGCCTCAGTGCTTTTGGACTACACCCTTGTTTACACTTACAAGGTGGTATTGGAATGTTGTAGGGTCATGGGGAACCTTCAATTATCAATTATATTTGACTTTCTGTCTCTCTCTCTCTTTGACATTCCTTTTGCCTTTGTCTCTTCCTCTCTTTCTGCCTCTCTCTTTCCCTCTCTCTTCTTGACTCGCTCTTTGTCTCTCTGTCTCTTCCTCTCTGTCTTTTCCTCTCTCTCTTTGCCTCTTTTTCTCTCTGTCTCTTTCCTCTCTCTCTCTCTCTCTGCTGGTCTTTCCTTGCCTCTGCAAGCTGCTTATGCTGTTGTTCTCTCAACCACTGTGGGTGGGGGGGCAGGTCTAAAACCAGCTGTAACCAAGTGTCTATATACAGGAACTGGCTGGGTGCCCTGGCTTACAGGTTACCTTGTGCCATACCTTTGAAACAAGGGACCTGTCCAGGCTTCCTTCTGATAGTCAACCCACCTCTAATGCTGGCCAGTGTATCTTACACAAAGTTTTAAGTTTTCCTGCTGTCATAGTATTCCATAGTCTCCCTTAGATCCTTTCTTGAAATTTTTCAACATAGTTCCTGGAGGGGTGGGCTTACTTTGTGCCTGACCCATGCTTCCTTGAGACAAAACACCACGCTCACACCACAGGCATACCACAAAACAAAGAATGAGTTAAAAGGGCACACATACTTTTACAGTTTACACCAAACCAGAATCAAAACCAAAATCAGAGTATCAAGAAATCCAAGCCAGGTCACAACCAAAACCAAAATATCGAGCAATCCAAATCAAGTCAAAAACCAAAACCAAAGTGCTGGTACAGGCACGTTGTGGGTGATCAGGCCACACTTCCACTCAAATGGAGTAGGCAAGTTACAAAGACCAGTCTTACCAAGTTTCAGATGTCTGGACTCCAAGTGCCAGTTCCTTCCCAGTGTTTAGCCACTGCGTTGATCCTCCATGGGGGACTGCCTTGCACCGCTCTGACAAGGCATTCCACTGGGCATTCCACCAGGGCAAATGCCTACCCAGGAGCACTCTCAGGATCCGTGTCACTCAAGCTCGCCGGAGTCCCCTGCAGGGATACTCCACAGGGCAGGCCTAAGCTGCCTAAGGGGCTGCCTCAACCGTCCATCTGTTAATCACCTCGCTTCCCAGTCAGGGAACCAAGAAATGTAGCAGGACAAGCCACAGACAAAACCCCTCAGACACCAAGTTAAAGAAGGAAGGGCTTTATTCAGCTGGGAGCTTCAGCAAGACTCACGTCTCCAAAAACCAAGCTCCCTGAGTGAGCAATTCCTGTCCTTTTAAGGGCTTACAACAGTAAGGGGTTAAGTGTGAGAGGGTCGTGATCAATTGAGCAAGCAGGGGGTATGTGACTAGGGGCTGAATGCACCATTAATCAGAATGGAACAGAACAGGACAGGGATTTTCACAATGCTTTTCCATACAATGTCTGGAATCTATAGATAACATAACCAATTAGGTCAGGGTCAATCTTTAACCAGGCCCAGGGCATGGCGCCGGGCTGTCTGCCTGTGGATTTCATTTCTGCCTTTTAGTTTTTACTTCTTCTTTCTTTGGAGGCAGAAATTGGGTATAAGACAATATGAGGGGTGGTCTCCTCCCTTAATAATTATAAAGGAATCAATTCAACAAGAAAAGCTACCTATCCTAAATATATAGGCATGCAATACAGGTGCACACAGATTCATAAAACAAGTTCTTGGAGACCTACAAAGAGACTTAGACTTCCATACAATAATACTGGGAGACATTACCACCCCATTATCACTATTAGATCAATGAGAAAGAAAATTAATATGAATATTCAGGACTTGAACACAGCTCTGTATCAAGTGGAACTGATAGATATTTACAGAACTCTCCACCCCAAAACAACAGAATATACATTCTTCTCAGTGCCACATGGAACTTACTCTAAAATTAATCATATAATTGGAAGTAAAACATTCTTCAGAAAATGTAAAAGGACTCAAATTATATGATACTGTCTCTCAGACCACAGTGCAATCAAATTAAAACTCAAGATTAAGAAACTCACTCAAAACTATACGAGTACATGGAAATTGGACAACCTGCTTCTGAATGACTTCTGGGTAAATAATGAAATTAAGGCAGAAATCACGAAGTGAAATTAAGGCAGAAATCATGAAGTTCTTTAAAGTCAATGAGAACAAAAAAACAATGTACAGAATCTCTGGGATGCAGCTACAGCAGTGTTAAGAGAGAAATTTATAGCACTAAATGCTTACATTAGAAAGCTAGAAAGATCTCAAATCAACACCCTAACATTACAACTAAAAGAACTAGAGAGGCAAGAGCAAACAAATTTAAAAGCTAGCAGAGGACAAGAAATGACTAAGATCAGAGCAAAACTGAGGAAGATAAGGAGATAGAGACATGAAAAACCTTCAAAAGATCAATGAATTCAGGAGCTGAATTTTTGTTTTGTTTTGGTTTGCTTTGTTTTATTTTGTTTTTTGAGACAGAGCCTCACACTTGTTGCCCAGGCTGCAGTGCAGTGGCAAGACCTTGGCTCACTGCAACCTTGGCCTCCTGGGTTCAAAATGATTCTCCTTCCTCAGCCTCTTGAGTAGCTGGGATTACAGGCATGCACCACCAAGCTTGGCTAAGTTTTATATTTTTAGGAGAGACGGGGTTTCACCATGTTGGGCAGGCTGGTCTTGAACTCCTGACCTCAGCTGATCTGCCTCTCAAAATGCTGGGATTACAGGCATGAGCCACCATGGCTGGCCCAGGAGCTGGTGTTTTTGAAGAAATTAATAAAATACATAGACCACTAGCTAGACTAATAAAGAATAAAAGAGAGAAGAATCAAATAAACTCAATAAAAAATGATAAATAGGGTATCACCAGTGACCCCACAAAAGTATAAACTACTAACAGAGAATACTATAAACACCTCTATGCAAATAAAGTAAAAAATCTAGAAGAAATGGATCAATTTCTGGACACATAAACCCTCCCAAGACTAAACCAGGAAGAAGTCAAATCCTTGAACAGACCAACTAAGTTCTGAAATTTAGGCAGTAATAAATAGTCTACCAACCAAAAAAACACACACACAAAAAGCCCAGAACCAGATGGACTAACAGTTGAATTCTACCAAAGGTAAAAAAAGGAGCTGGTGAAGCAGCATTGTTGTCTGGGATAAATACCCAGGGTTCATCATCTCATGCTGAGAAGGTTAATGACACAGACACACACACTTGGAGTGTGTTTAAAGAGCAGAAAGTTTAATAGATGAAATAAAGAAGAAAGAGAGGGAGAGAGAGAGCTTTCTCATGCAGAGAAAGTGGGGCACCCAAGGTTTCCAGTGGCAACTGATTTTTTAAAGAGGTTAGAAGAGGGGGTGATTGATTTACATAGGGTTCAAAGGATTGGTTTGACCAGATGTACCATTTACATAGCCCGCAAGAAAACTTGCCTTCCCACCCCAATCTTTATTATGCAAATGTGGCCTCTACCTGGCTGGCTCCACAACAACTGCACACGAGGGGACAAAGAAAAGGAAGGGGAAATTGCCATAATGGGTGGACCTGGCTTTCAGTACAGCTGCCCACATTCATCTATGCAAGGTTCTAGTTTGCTTATCTATGCTTGCGGCTTGACTTTTCAGGCTGCTTTATGTTAGAAAAGAGATGGTTTTTGGCTGATTTCTATTAAAGAAAAATTTCACTGAGAACCTTTTTACACTTGCTAAGTGCCTAAAATAATTTCTTAATAACTGCTATATTACTGGTACCATTTCTTCTGGAACTATTCCAAACAGTTAAAAAGGAGTGACTCTCCTCCCTACTCATTTTATGAGGCCAGCATCATTCTGATACCAAAACCTGACAGAGACACAACAAAAGAAGAAAACTTCAGGCCAATATCTCTGAAGAACATTGATGTGAATATCCTCAATAAAATACTGACAAACCGAATCCAGCAGCACATCAAAAAGCTTATCCACTACAAACAATTTGGCCTCATCACTGGGATGCAAAGCTCATTTAACATACACAAATCAATAAATGTAAGCTATCACATAAACAGAACCAATGACAAAAACCACATGATTATCTCAATAGATGCAGTAAAAGTCTTCAATAAGGGCTGGGCATGATGGCTCACATCTGTAATCCCAGCACTTTGGGAGGCCGAAATTGGTGGATCACGAGGTCAGGGGTTTGAGACCAGCCTGACCAGTATGGTGAAACCCCGTCTCTACTGAGAATACAAAAATTAGCCAGGGGTGGTGGTGTGCACCTGTAATCCCAGCTACTTGGGAGGCTGAGGCAGGAGAATCACTTGAACCCAGGAGGTGGAGGTAGTGGTGAGCCGAGATTGTGCCACTGTACTTTAGCCTGGGTGACACAGCAAGACTCCCTCTCAAAAAAATAAAATAATAATACTAATAATAAAGTCTTCAATAAAATTCAACATTCCTTGGCTGGGCACAGTGGCTCGCACCTGTAATCCCAGCACTTTGGGAGGCTGGGGCAGGTGGATCACGAGGTCAGGAGTTTGAGACCAGCCTGATCAACATGGTGAAACCCCATCTCTACTAAAAATACAAAAATTAGCCAGGCATGGTGGCAGGTGCCTGTAATCCCAGCTACTCTGGAGGCTGTTGCAAGAGAATGCCTTGAACCCAAAAAGCAAAGGTTGCAGTGAGTTGAGACCGTGCCACTGCACTCCAGCCTGTGTAACAGAGTGAGACTCTGTCTCAAACAAACAAACAAAATTCAACATCCCTTCATGTTAACAATTCTCAATAAACTAGGTATTGAAAAAGCATACCTCAAAATAATAAGAGCTATTTATGACAAACCTGCAGCCAATATCATATTGAATGGACAAAACGTGGAAGAATTCTGGAAAATCAGCACAAGACAAAAGGCCCTCTCTCACCACTCCTATTCAACGTGGTATTTGAAGTTCTGACCAGGAAAATCAGGTCAAAGAAAGAAATAAAGGGTATTCAAATAGGAAGAGAGGAAGTCAAATTGTCTCTGCAGATGACATGATGCTATATCTAGAAAATCCCATTGTCTCAGCCCAAAAGCTCCTTAAGCTGATAAGCAACTTCAGCAAAGTCTCTAGATACAAAATCAATGTGCAAAAATCACAAGTACCAACAATAAACAAGCAGATTGTGAAATCATGCATGAACTCCCATTCACAATTGCTAAAAAGAAAATAAAATACCTAGGAATAC
The DNA here is from genome assembly GCF_028885625.2 of Pongo pygmaeus. Lineage (NCBI taxonomy): Eukaryota > Metazoa > Chordata > Mammalia > Primates > Hominidae > Pongo > Pongo pygmaeus. The sequence goes on from NC_072393.2 coordinate 23,148,008, forward strand.
AGCTAACAAGGGATGTGAAGGACCTCTTCAAAAAGAACTACAAACCACTGCTCAAAGAAATAAGAGAGGACAAAACCAAATAGAAAAAATTTCATCCTCATGGATAGGAAGAATCAATATCATGAAAATGGCTATACTTCCCAAAGTAATTTATACACTCAGTGCTATTCCCATCAAACTACCATTGACGTTCTTCACAGAACTAGAAAAAACTACTTTAACATTCATGTGGAACCAAAAAAGAGCCTGTATAGCCAAGAAAATTCTAAGTGAAAAGAACAAAGCTAGAGGCATCATGCTACTTGACTTCAAACTACACAACAAGGCTATAGTAACCAAAGCAGCATGGCACTGGTAAAAAGAAAAACAGACACATTCACCATGAAACAAAATAGACACCTCAGAAATAAGACCACATGTCTACAACCATGTGATATTTGACAAACCTGATAGAAACAAGCAATGGGGAAAATATTCCCTATTTAATAAATGATGCTGGAAAAAAATAAAGTCAGAAAAGCTAATCTCTTTTTCTGGTCATATTATCTATATCATATTTAGTTATTTTTATTTATTTCAATTGCTTTCAATTTTAGTATTGGCTTTGGAAATTACTTTTTTAATATGTATAACATTTTCTTGGAGTCTATTTATGGACATCAATGCTAGTTTTCATATTTTGATATAAAAAATAAAATATCAGTGTGGATGTGATGACTCCTGCCTGTAATTCCCAGCATTTTGGGAGGCTGAGGTGGGAGGATTACTTTAGCTCAGGAGTTTGAGACCAGCCTGGGCTACATAGTGTGACCTCACCTCTAAAAATAACAATAATAAATTAGCTGAGCATGGTGGCACATGAGTGGGGTCCCAGATACTCGGAAAGCTGAGGTGAGAAAACTGCTTGAGCCCAGGTGGTTGAGGCTGCAGTGAGCTGCAGTCATGCCACTGCATTCCTGCCTGGCTGAGGGAGAATCTTTCTTAAAAGAAAGAAAGAAAAAGAAGGCCAAGGCAGGTGGATTACTTGAGGTTAGGAGTTTGAGACCAGCCTGGCCAACATGACAAAACCCTGTTTCTGCTAAAAATACAAAAATTAGCTGGGCGTGGTGGCATTTGCCTGTAATACCAGGTTCTCGGTAGGCTGAGGCATGAGAATCGCTTGAACTCGAAAGGCAGATGTTGCAGTGAGCAGAGATTGCGCCATAGCACTCCAGCCTGGGCGGCAGAGCAAGACCTTGTCTCAGAAAAAAAAAAAAAAGAAAGAAAGAAAGAAAGAAAAAGAAAACCACAGAGAGTAAACTATAATTTTTTTTTTTTAATGTTTGTAAAGCTCTAATTGCATAGCAGATTTCTGGAAGTCAGTTTCCAGAATCCAAGGCTAATCCCTAAGCATTTTATACATTTCTTTCTGCATTGATTATAAAATTCCGGTTTCCCAACAGAAATGGAAAAAAATAAAGCATGAATAACAATGAGATAGCACACAATTATGATAATGGCAATCATGAAAATAAAAATTTCAAAGACTGTCAATGAAAATTTGGATTAAATAGATCTACAAATATGAAATGGTACGGTAGCTTTGGAAAATAGTTTAGTGGCTTATTATAAAGTTGAGCAGACACTTATTATGTTACCAAGACATCCCACTGCTAGGTCATTACTAAAGTAAACTGAAAACTAATGCTCAAATGAAACTTTTTGTGGATATCTATTGCTCACTTTATTTGTAATTGCAAAAAGCTAGATGTAAACCAGATGCTTTTCAACAGGTGAATGAATAAACAAACCAGTGCATACCTACAATAGAATCCTAGTTGTCAATAAAAAAAAAATTGATCGACATCACAGTATAGATGAGTCAAAAATGCAATTCTTTAATTGAAGAAAGTAAAATCCAAAGGTTACAGATTATATAATCCAAGTATACGGCATTGTAGAAAAATAAAATTATAAGGATTGATAATAATCAGGCCAGGCTTGATGGCTCAAGTGTATAATCTCAGCACTTTGGGAGGCTGAGGTGAGAGGATTGTTTGAGCCCAGGATTTTGAGAACAAGCTGGGCAACATAGAAAGACCTCCCTACAAAAGAAGAAGAAGAAAAAGAGAATAATCACTGATCACCAAAGAATAGATGAGGGTAGAGTTAACTACAAATAGGAAGCATCAGATAATTTTAGGGGCAATGAAACAGTTCTGTGTGGTACTGTGAAGATTGCTATGTGAATCTAGACAGTTTTCAAAACCTATGGAACTGTACATCACAAAGAATAAATTTTCCTCTCTGTAAATTAGAAAAAACAAGGATTTGGGGAAAATTCAGATAAAATGCAGGAAGTAAAAAGAAGAGTTTACCCTTATTAGAAATGTATCACCTAACCCTATTGAAGAAGGTTGGAATGAAAGGACTTGGTGTAAATCACTTTGAATAACAATATTTTGATTAAATATTGCAAGACTCAAGAACTGAACACAAACATTGTGTTCTGGTAGATATTGCTTGTCTATAAGCATATAGATTAGCAATTTTTAAAAGCACTCTATATGTTAGTGTATATATATATATATAAAATTAGTGCCTGCATCTCTCTGAAGTTGAAAAAGAAGAGAATTCTAGACTGGAGTTGGGAATATTTTGATAAATGCGTGTATCATAACATACCTATTGAGAGAGAGGGAGAAAGAGAGAGATGTACTCATACAGGAGTCAATATTAATATGTACCTTTCCAAACTCTGTTTGCTGAGAGGTTGGAGAAGCAGTGACACCCCAGTATTAATGGGCATACCTAGCTCTCATATCATGGTTTCTAAGTACTATTCTTCAACAAAAAAAGCAAGACTACTTGTAATAATAGATAATTCTAGCACTGGAGTGGAAAATCCAAGTTAAGGTAGAGTATTGTTAAGCTAAAAAGTTTAAAAGTGCTTTATGAACAACAGAAGCAGCCATGTCAGAGAAAATCAACCTGAAAGACTTCCCAGGAGCCCAAGCTGGAAAAATGTGAAAAACACGATAAACATTATCAGCATTGGATTAACACCCAGAGAATTAAAAAAAAAAAATCCATGAATCCATAAAGATAGAGAAAAATACAAATAAGAAAAAAAGAAGGCCAGTTGCCGTGGCTCATGCCTGTAATACCAGAACTTTGGAAGGCTGAGGAGGCTGGATCACCTGAGGTTGGGAGTTCGAGACCAGCCTGACCAACATGAATAAACCCCATCTCTACCAAAAATACAAAATTAGCTGGGCGTGGTGGCGTATGCCTGTAATCCCAGCTACTTGGGAGTCTGAGGCAGGAGAATCGTTTGAACCTGGGAGGTGGAGGTTGCAGTGAGCTGGAGATCACACCATTAAACTCTAGCCTGGACAACAAGAGTGAAATTCCATCTCAAAAAGAGAAAGAGAGAAAGCAAGAAAGAGAGAAAGCAAGCAAGCAAGAAAGAAAGAGAGAAAGAAAGAGAGAGAGAGACAGAGAGAGAGAGAGAAAGAAAGAAGTAGAAAAAAAGAGAAAAAATTTTTCTTTTCAAAATTCCAAGTACTAATCCACATAGAAGTTAATGCAAAATAGAAAATCACCACTAAGACACCACAGTAATAATTACTGTAGACAAGATGTACTTAAAAACGCAAACATTGTGGGTAAAATTTAAAGGAGAAACAGTGTTTCTGTTAGCCCCAAAGTATCTGCCCCAAATATTTATAAGTAGCCCCAAAGTAATAGCCCCAAAGTATCTACCTCCAAATATTTATAAATACTATTTCCTCTCGATTTCTTTATAAGACTTATGACTATTTAAGGAAAAATTATCTCACACAGTATTGTGAGATATATGTGTAGATGTAAAATGTATGAATAGCACAAAGAATAGAAGGAAGTAATTGTAACTCTTCAACAGAAAGTTTTTCATATTTTACATTTATTAAAATAGTACAGTATAAATTCTAGGTAGATCGTGGTATGTTACAGATGCATATAGTTATCTCTGGAGAAACCACTAAGAAATGTAATGAGGTGTCACTTAAATGCTATTAAAGGAATTTAAATATATACCAAAAAGTATTTGTACAAGAATGTTTATAGAGCTTTTAGTCATAATAGCTTAAAGCAGGGAACAGCCTAAATATCCATCACTAGAAAAACAGATGAACAAATTATATCTCATTCATACAAGAGAATACTACCCAGCCATAGCAAAAAATGAACTACTAAATCACACAACCTGGATGTATCTCATAAACCTGCCAGATAAGACAAGCTTGAAATAAAATAATACGTATTATATGATATCAAGCAAAATGAACCAATGATTTAAAAAAAAAAACCACCTCTGGTAGAGAATAAAATTATCTGGAAAAAAGCATGAGGAAATATCTGATAAGTTTTAAAAAATCCATTATTCTGTGGAGTCACTCATGCTAAATGTGATATAAACTAAAAATGTAAGGAAATAGGTGATCTTAAAGCAGTTCGGGTTTTGTTTTCTTCTGTAAACAGCAGATTTTAACACAAGGAGTTCCCTTCTACTGTAATTCTTTTAAAAAATAATAACCTGAAGTCCTTCTTTTTACTTTACAAAACCCACAGTTCTGCTATTTCACAGTGGGATTTGAGACTAAATAAGTACACTTTTGATGGTGACTGATGCTATCAATGTCTAAGGTTTTGGTCTATCTCTCAAAATTGAGAAGATGACCAAAAGGGAGAAACTATTAAATCAATTATAGCCTAAAGCTACCTTCTTTTCTGTTTAATTTTTGTCAATAGGTTTTCTGTACATAGCAAATTGAAACCTAACTTGATATGTAAATAGACTGTAACCCACTCTTGTACCAACTACTGTGTTTTTGGCAGTAAAAGGACATCAGCTGTTTAAACCATGTTTGAGTAAGGCAAATCTCAAGCTGTAATCAATCTGGCTGTTTCTGTATCTCACCCCCATTTTCTGTATGTTACTTTGCTTTTTCTGCCCATAAATCTTTTTCCACCATGTGGCTATGCTGCAGTCTCTCTGAGCCTACTCTGGCTCCACAGGCTGCCCAATTTGCAAATCATTCTTTGCCCATTCAAACTCTTTTAAATTTAACTTTTCTACAGTATTTTCCTTTTAAAAGTTTTCCAATTTTTTCTATGATGAAAAATAAATAATCTGTTGTTGGGCTTTTATTTTCTAAACTTATCCATCAGCTACAAATACAAAGTATTCTATGTCTTTTTCAAATGCTTCTGCAATTTCTTTCTTTCTTTTTCTTTCTTTTTTTTTTTTTTTTTTTTTTCTGAGACAAGGTCTTACTCTATCACCCAGGCTGGAGTGCAGTGGTGTATCCAGACATAGCTCACTGCAGCTTGACCTTCCAGGCTGAAGTGATCCTTCTGCTTCTGCATCTGCCACCCGAGTAGCTGGGGTTACGGGCATGCACCACGTTTGGCTAATTTTTAAATTTTTATTCATGAAGACAGATTCTTACTATGTTGGCTGAACTTGAACTCGAGCTCACATTATTCTCCCACGTCAGCCTCCCAAAATGCTAGGATTACAGGTGTGAGCCACTGTGCACTTCTGCAAATTCTTGAGAGGATTATTCCCAATGATAAACAATACTATATTGGCACAAACGTAAAAGGAATGTGGGCTGGCTGCAGTGGCTCACGCTAGTAATCCCAGAACCCTGGGAGGCTGAGGCAGGCAGATTACTTGAGGTCAGGAGTTTGAGATCAGCCTGGCCAACATGGTGAAACCCCGTCTTTACTAAAAATATAAAAATTAGTCAGGTACGGTGGCAAGCACCTGAAATCCCAGCTACTTGAAAGGCTGTGGCAGGAGAATTAATTGAACATGGGAGGAGGATGTTACACTGAGCCAAAATTACACTACTCTACTCTGGCCTGGGTGACAGAGTGAGACCCCCGTCTCAAAAGAAGTTAAATAGATTAGTAAAATTAAAATAAAAGGAATCTGGCCCCTATTGTAGAAGTGTCACTCTCCAGGATTTCAAGGGTCTAGGGCAGCTACTTTAGTAGTGTCATCTATGGAGGTGGATGGGCTTTGGAGTCTGACAGAGTTGATCCTGAGTCTCAGCCCAGCCACTTAGTAGCTGTGTGTCTTTGGACAAGATTCTTGATGTGAAAGAGTTCTATAAACCACATATGCAAAAAAAAAAAAAAAAAAAAAAAGGCAGAATGACACTGATTTCAAAAATGGTAGCAATTTCTAGTTTTTCCTGTATCCATGCCCATTGCCAGGTGCTTTTAAAGCTGTTCCCATCAAGATCCAGGATGTTTTCCAAACCCTAGTGCTGGCCTTATCACTCAGGGCAGTAGAAACCTGTGAACATGACAATGTACTAGTTTGAGGCCTAGGCTCAAAAGGTCTTGATTGCTTCTATTTTTCTTTCAGAATGCTACCATCTCCATGAAAAATGGCTGATGTTAGCCAGCTGGAGGATAAGATACCATGGGGAGGAGAAGCAAGGTGCCCCTGTTGACAGCCCCAGAAGCAGAAGCTCATCCCCAGAAGCACAGCTGCCTATTCAACAAACAGCTGAAGATACATGTCTGGAGGAGCTCAGCTGACACAAAAAGAAAGTCCTCACTGAGCCCAGCCCAAATAGCTGACCATCTCAATTATGAGCAAATAAGTTTTGAATGATTTGTTATGCTGCAATAGCTAATTAATACATGCACCCAGTGCAGATAGGATGTCATGATTCATTGACAAGTTGATTAGTAGTTCTCTTCTAACAGTGGGCACCCTATAGGTACTGATTTTTCCCCGATTTGAAGTTGGATGCCTCGTAAGAGAATGCTGAGTAATGCAGAAATATATATGGACATGTATGCATGTAATTGGTGCCTATACTCACACCGTCTCCCATACCACAGGAGAAAACAGATAACCACGGCCTGACCATTAAGGCCAAGGACAAATAGAAAAGTAAGTTTGCCTGTAATCTGTTTTTTTCATATCTAAACATTGGAGGTCAAGACTGTGCACAGGTTTGAAGACATAGAGATTTCTTCTCCTGTGGCCTTACCATCCTTAGTTCACCTTCTGAGCTCTGGAAGAAAGGTGGACAACAGGTGGCCAGCAGTGGTCTACCTGTGGTTGTTTTTTTCTTGCTGTCCTCTACTTTTTCTATGGCTACTATCTGTTCCTCCCTCAGAGCTGAAGAGAGATGTTGGTAGGGAAAGGCTCTTTTTTCAGCTTTGGCAGAAAAGCTTTTTCTGGCCCTTCGCTCCCAAGGTCAGAACTGCACTTCAATGTGGCAGCTACTGGCCATGTGTGGAGACTGAGTGACTGGAATGTGGTTGGTCTGAACGGTGATGTGCTAGAAATGTAAAATACAGAGTTAGTTTCAAAGATGAAGTTCCAAAAAATATTTACACTTCATTAATAACGTACATTTTGCTTACATATTAAAATGATAATATTTTGGATATACTGGGTTAATTAAATTGCTACAATAAATACCACATTTTTTGTTTGTTTTTCTTTTTAAAGTTTGGCTACTAGAAAATTTAAAATTCACATGTAGCTCACATTTTATTTCAGAGGATTGCCTTCTTTTTAAAATCTCAGGCAATCTGATGAAAAAAACAGAAGTCAGGAAGGTCATAAAATCAGAAATTTTTAGACAATTTTTATTATATTCTTTTCATTTGTGAATAACCATATAATACATTATTTATGAAAGAATATGACCTTATACAAAAGGTTAAATGCAAATACTCTCTGGGGTTGGCCCGGCTTACTTAGCTCAGGGAAGAAGCCCCGCCTGAAAAGGCTGCAGCCTAGACTGTCACTCTTTTCTTTTTTGGGGGGGAGCGGGGGAACAGACTCTCACTCTGTCACCCAGGCTGGAGTGCAGTGGTGCGATCTCGGCTCACTGCCACCTCCGCCTCCGAGTTCAAGCGATTCTCGGGCCTCAGCTTCCGGAGTAGCTGGGATTACAGGCGCCCGCCACCACGCCTGGCTAATTTTTATTTTTAGTAGAGACGGGGTTTTGCCATGTTGTCCAGGCTGGTCTCCAACTCCTGACCTCTGGTGATCCACTCGCTTGGGCTTCCCTCCCAAAGTGCTGGAATTGCAGGCGTGAGCCACCGCGCGGCCCATCACTCTTCCTTCAGTCCAGCATCTGATCACATCTTCTGTCACTCAGGATCTGAGGAGGCGGGGATTTAAGAATTATCCAATCAGGGACTCCGGGCTGGGAACCGTCCAATCAGGCATGCAGCTGGAGCGGAAAAGGCGGCATCCGAGATGTGGCGGGGCCGTTGTTTCTTCTTGCAGCTGCAGTTCCCGATCTCGTCTTCACTGCTCTGTGTCTTCAGCTTCTGTGGCCCTGTAGCCTGCGGTATTGGAAGATCCACAGCTAACATGCCAGGTGCGCCTGGCAGCCTAGAAATGGTGAGAGTGCCGGGTCGGACATTCCGAGAAAGGGAAGGGGCTGATTGGAACCTGTGGGAAAGTGGTGTGGCGGGACTCAGGCCTCCGCAGTCAGCTCCACAATCTGCTCCTGGAGTTCCTCTTGCCCATCTCGACCTCGGTCTCCTTCAGCCATAAGATGGCGGCTGCGCTGATTGCGGGACCCCGGGCGACCTGTCTCCTCCATGCGCTGTGACTGTGCCCTGGCCTGGAGCCCTCTCTGGGTCGCTCTGCACCCGCATGGCCGCGTCTCTCCCAAATTGTGCAGGGACCACGGGAGGGGCGTCAGGGGAGAATCCTGACTCCAGGTGCGGGTTCATGAACGGGAAGAGCTTTGGTCCTGTGAGGTTTCCAGTCCCTCTTCTCTTCTATTAAAAATTTATGGCAGTCACCACTAAAGTAATAAATAATTTAATCAAAAAGTGATTCAAAGATTGTAGAGCACCCAGCTATGGTTTGTAGTTTATGGTCTATGGAAGGGATTTGACGGAAAGATTTTTTTAAGGTGCACAATGAAGAAAACCAAATTCAGTAATTGGTTATGTACAGTTACGTAGTTTCTCAGTTTGTACAATCAAGATGGGAATTTCCCATTTATATAATCAGAGGTTAATTGTAGTTTATAGTTGCTTAAGCCTGAGTTTTGTTTCCCCCAATGTATAATTTACAAAAAAAAAAAAAAATGCACTTGAATTAGATTTTTTTTTCTTTCTTTTATTGAGACGGAGTTTTGCTCTTGTTGCCCAGGCTGGAGTGCAACAGCGCGATCTCCTCTCAGTGCAACCTCTGCTTCCCGGGTTCAAGCGATTCTCCTACCTCAGCTTTCTGAGTAGCTGGGATTACAGGCATGTGGCACCACGCCGGGCTAATTTTGTATTTTTAGTAGAGACGGGGGTTTCTCCATTTTGGTCAGGCTGGTCTCGAACTCCCGACCTCAGGTGAGCTGTCCTCCTAAGCCTCCTAAAGTGCTGGGTTTACAGGTGTGAGCCGGTGCGCTCGGCCGAATTAGATTTTTAAAAAAGTAGATATCAGGGACTAGAGCCACCTCAGTCTAATTGCCTGCCACTTAATTATTATTAATTATTTTCACACTCCTCAGAGGACTGATTTTCCCTTGCATTTTTTACAGGTATCCCAAGGAGAGTATTATGTGTACTCCCAAACCCCCATTCCTGCAGCCTATCTCTGGCTTGCAGTAAAATATAAAATTTCCAGTTCATTGTTACCTTCCCAAATGTCAATTTTTCCTCTCTGATTCACATTACTATTTGTCCTTTTTTTTTTTTTTGAGCCTGGAGTGCAGTGTCCTGATCTTGGCTCACTCCAACCCGCCTCCCAGGTTCAAGCAATTCTCCTGCCTCAGCCTCCTGAGTAGCTGGGACTACAGGTGTACACCACCATGCCTGGCTAATTTTTGTATTTTTAGTAGAGACAGAGTTTCTCTATGTTGGCCAGGCTGGTCTCGAACTCCTGACCTTGTGATCTGCCCACCTCAGCCTCCCAAAATGCTGGGATTACAGGCGTGAGTCACCGTGCCCGGCCTACTATTTGTCCTTTAGTGTAAATTTTTGATACCATATTTTAATTATTTTTTAACAAAGCATTGGATGGCACTTTTCCTAATATTTGTTTTCTGTTTGTAAATATTTTCCATGAGAAGAAAGCAAAAAATTATCCCCTGACACTGCGTTGTAAAAAATCTTTGTACTGTTTTTTTTTTCCTCCTAGGCCCACAGATTTTATCAGAATGTTTTGGGGTGAATGTTTTCCTTTGGAAACTTTATGGAGTGATGTGTTTTCAGCCATTCTTCAGTTTTTTTTCCTGGTCCTGGGTTTCAGTACTGTCTGGGAATTAGCTAAAATACCCCCCATGGCTATGTCTGCTAGAGTGTCTAGTGAATATCAGCTCCTGGTCATTTTCTCCCATGGGACAATCTGAGGTATGGAGTGTAGCCTTTCAGGGAAGCAGGCGGATGCCCTGGGATTGAGAGGAATCTCCTGGTATACTCTTCCTTTGAAAAGCTAACCCTTGAGACATTAAGATTGTCTTCACCCAACCCAGCTTCCATTTCTTGAAGATCCAACCCAGCTTCCATTTCTTGCTGGTCAGCCAATCAGTTGCTGGTATTGCGGGAAAAACGTTGAAATAATTTCTGCCCCCTGCATTCTCTAAGGGGGCGAAACAATAGGGAAAGAAATATAATGAAAAAATAGTGAAAGAAAAATAGTGAGAATCCGTGAAATCAAAAATAATATCCCAAAAGAAAAAAAAAAAAACAGTGATCCAGTGAGATGGTGTAAGAACTTGCAAAGTAAAATACACCTAGGGCACTCACTGGGGCTTAATTCAGAGTCTCCTGAGAAGGGGTTATTGGGCACTTAAGTGAGCAGAATGGAGTAGGAGAATCTCTCAAGTGATTGGATGGCCTGATTGAAACATGAGTCAGACACATCTGTACCTTGAAAAGATTTGGTCGCTTATTTTGACCTCAGTTTTTTAACTGAATTGCATTTTGTTAGTAGGGATTGAAAGAAAGATAAGAAAATATTTACCAAGGGCAAAAAAGAGATGAATTTCGGAATGAAATTAATATTTAATTATATATTCCATTTGTTAATTTTTTTTTTTTTTTTTTTTTGAGACCAAGTCTCGCTCTGTCGCCCAGACTGGAGTGCAGTGGTGCAATCTCTGCTCACTGCAACCTCCATCTCCCAGGTTCAAGTGATTCTTCTGCCTCAGCCTCCTGACTAGCTGGGACTACAAGGCGCCCGCCACCACACCCGGCTAATTTTTTGTATTTTTAGTAGAGATGGGGTTTCACCGTGTTAGCCAAGATGGTCTCGATCTCCTCACCTCGTGATCCACCCGCCTCAGCCTCCCAAAGTGCTGGGATTACAGGTGTGAGCCACTGCACCTGGCAAAAATTTTTATTTACCCTTTTCTCAGAATGAGTTTAGGAATTTTCTCTGGTTTGTTTTTTATGGCTGGGTGATTTTAAACAATTTCAAGGCTTAACTTTTAGAATGCTACCAAGGAAAAAAATAGGAAAAATCTCTCTTCCATTTTGGCTTCAGAAAGTGCACACATTTCCACAATAAAATATGGTAGGTAATTGGTGAGTTATGTAGATTCATGAAAACATCAGTTCCTCTTTTTGCAGGGTAAATTTGTAACCGTGAATATCTCTATTCTATATCCTGTTATATTGCTGTCTGAGTTTCATGCTAAATTTTATGAGCTGAAACTTTGTACCCTCTAGAAATGTTCCCATATGACTAATTGTTTACTATATGATTTTTAATGGAAATAGTAAAATAATACATTTATTGTCTGAAAGGAATAGATACTTTTGCTTATCTTATTGAGATATAAAATGTAAGCACCTTAAAATTTCCTTCCCTTATATGTACACTGTGTTAGAGTAATTCTGCTGAATTTTTCAAACACTTACTTTCAAAAACCACATGAATAACTCTGACATGAAAATTAAAGCCTGAGCCCAGTGACTCTAAGCTAAGGCTAATACTGAGCCTGCAAAAGGAAGTTATTAAAAGACCACTTAGTTTTTTCTGGGGAGTCTTCTCTGCAGATATTCCAGCCTGCTCACCCCAGCCATGGAAGACGGCTTTATCCTGAGAGAAACTACATAGCCCTGGAAAGTTGGGGACCCACAGCAGATGCAGTTAAGATTAAGACGAAAGGGGATTGGGAGGGTCTTACTGAAGATGAAACTGTTATTGTTTTGTGGTAGTTTCTAGACTTTGTAAAGTAAAACAAAGTTAGATTTATGTTGGAAAAAGAATTGAATTCCAAAAGAGTATTGCAAGAAGAGGAAGTACCAACTCTAAGATCTTCAAGGATTGCTAAGTTTAGGCAGACAAGGGCCTTGTTTCATATGGAAGAGCAAACAGTATTAGGAGGTGGGAGGGGATGGTGAATGGAGGGTGAAAGAAGGAGATTTTAGGTCAGAGAATGTTTTACCCTGAAGTCAGCATGTTCTTAGGAACTACATAAAATGGGGTTGTATGTTGACTCAGACTGAGGGTAGCTCAAAGTTCAGAAGCCTGTCGAAAGGAAATAAACTTAAGTAATGTTTGATTAAGAAATATTTTAGGTTGACCACTGAAAACAAATTCAGCTGATTTATTTATTTTGTTTTAATGAGCAAAAGGAGACAGTGTGCAGAGTCTGTGTCTGGCTATGTGACAGGTAAGAAAAGAGCACCATCTAAGTCATAATGGGAAGGGTATTTCTTTCTGACTTTTCCTGGATTGTATCTTTTCTAATAAACTGATAAATGTAACTGTGATGTTTTCCTGAGTTCTGTGAGTAGCTGTATAATATTATTGAACTTGAGGAAGGTTATGAGAGTCCCCAGTTTTTAAACAGTAGCTCAGAAACAGATGGGTCTATGGGGTTTGTGACTGGCATCTGCAGTAAGAACAATGTTGTGAGACTGAGCCCTGAATCAGGGTCTGTGCTGACTCTGGGTGGTGTCAGAATTCAAATGTTAGGCAATGAGTTGGTGTTGGAGAATTGCTTGGTGTTTACCAAGCTCTACAAATTTGGTTCCAGATAAAAGATATCACAGAGGCCTGGTCTGGAATGGATCTCTGGGTGTCTGGGAATGGGAGGCTCTGCTTTTCTCTACACAGGCTGTCACACTGCCCATTATCCTGTGATTTCAGGTCTCCTCCCAGGGTGAGAGAGGATAAAAACTTAAGAGGAAAAAAGTTCTGATAACAGACCCCCTTTTTCCACTGCTGCCACCACAGGATTCCCACCTTCTTACAAACATATCCACTGGACATTGACTTGTCCACACCCCTCTTAGGACTAGGAATTCCCTCAGGAATTTCACCACGGCATTTTTGATCCTAGTGTTTCTTGCCAAAAACTCACAAAAGTATCTACAAGCCTCGTGGCATATCCCAACCCCCAGACACTGAATCTGCAGCAGCAACCTGTTTTCTCCACCAACTTGGGGTTTTGGACAACCTGTTCATAATCTCATCTGCCTGCATGGACCAGAAATTAATCAGAGTAGAGTCACACCTGGGCCACTATCTGTAGCACAAACCAGTCCTTCCACATGCATAGCCCTCTCGCCAACCCATAAAGTTCTTTTCAGTTTTTTTTTGTTTGTTTGTTTGTTTTTGTTTGTTTGTTTGTTTTTGAGACAGAGTTTCACTCTTGTTGTCCAGGCTAGAGTGCAGTGGCACGATCTTGGCTCACTGCAACCTCAGCCTTCTGGTTTCAAGAGATTCTCCTGCCTCAGCCTCCTGAGAAGCTGGGACTACAGGTGGCTGCCACCATGCCCTGCTAATTTTTGTATTTTTAGTAGAGACGGAGTTTCACCGTGTTGGCCAGGATGGTCTCAAACTCCTGATCTCATGATCTGCCCATCTTGGCCTCTCAAAGTGCTGGGATTACAGGTGTGAGCCACTGTGCCTGGCCAGGGACTTCTTTTGTTTTAACTTTTATTTTTGATTCAGGAGTACATGTGCAGGTTTGTTACATAGGTGAAATTGTGTCAAGGGTTGGTGTGCAGATTATTTTGTCATTGAGGTGTTAAGCACAGCACTACACAGGTATTTTTCTGATCCTCTTTGTCCTCCATCCTCCACCCTTAACTAGAACTCAGTGTCTGTTGTTCCCCTCTTTATGTCCATGTGTTATTATTTAGCTCTTACTAATAAATGAGAACATACATTTGGTTTTTTCTTTCTGCATTAGTTTTCTAAGGATAATGGTCTCCAGCTCCATCCATGTTGCTGCAAATGACATAATCTTGTTCGCTTTTTATGGCAACACAGTATTCCATCATGTTTATGTACCATATTTTATTTTCATTAAATCTTTTATTTTATTTTATTTATTTTTGGAGACTGGGTCTCACTCTGTCACCCAGGCTGGAGTATAGTGGCATGATCTCGGCTTACTGCAGCCTCAACCTCCTGGGCTCAAGCAATTCTTTTACCTCAGCTCCCAAGTAGCTGGGACTACAGGTGTGTGCCACCAAGCCCAGCTAATTTTTCTTCTTGCATTTTTTGAGATGGGGTTTTTCCATGTTGTTTAGGCCTGTCTTGAACTCCCGAGCTCAGGCAATTCACCTGCCTCGGCCTCCCAGAGTGCTGGAACTACAGGCATGAGCCACCACACCTTACTGTACCATATTTTCTTTATTTACTATACCATTGATAGGCATTTAGGTTGATTCCATGTCTTTGCTATTGTGAATAGTGCCGCAATGAACGTGTATGTGCATGTGTTTTTATGACAGAATAATTTGTATTTTATTGGGTGTATACCGAATTATGAGGTTGTTGGGTCAAATGGTAGTTTGCTTTTAGTTCTGTGAGGAATCACCACACTGCTTTTCACAATGGTTGAACTAATTTACACTCCTGCCAGCAGCACATAGCCTTTTCTCTGAAACCTTGCCTGCATGTTATTTTTTGACTTTGTAATAATAGCCATTTTGACTGGTGTGAGATCGAATCTCGTTGTGGTTTTTTCTTTGCATTTCTCTAGTGATGAGTATTTTTTTCATATGCTTGTTAGCCACATATATATCTTATTTTGAAAAACATTTGTTCGTGTTTTTCGTCTACCTTTTTTTTTTTTTATAATTGAGATGAAGTCTCACTCTGTCACCCAGGCTAAAGTGCAGTGGCATAATCTCAGCAAACAGTGACCTTCACTCCTGGGTCCAAGCGATTCTTCTGCCTCAGCCTCCTGAGTGGATGGAATTACAGGCACTCGCCACCATGCCCTGCTAATTTTTGTATTTTTAATAGAGACGAGGTTTAACCTTGTTGGCCAAGCTGGTCTCAAACTCCTGACCTCAAGTGCTCTTTCCTCCTTGGCCTCCCAAGGTGCTGGGATTACAGGCATGAGCCACCACTCCTAGCCTTTTGTCTACTTTTTTTTTTTTTTTTGAGACGGAGTTTTGCTCTTGTTTCCCAGGCTGGAGTGCAATGGTGTGATCTCGGCTCACTGCAACCTCCGCCTCCTGGGTTCAAGAGATTCTCCTGCCTCAGCCTCCCGAGTAGCTGGAATTACAGGTGTCCACCACCACACCTGGCTAATTTTTTGTATTTTTAGTAAAGACAGGGTTTCATCATGTTGGCCAGGCTGATCTCAAACTCCTGACCTCAGGCATCCACCTGCCTCGGTCTCTGAGAGTGCTGGGATTGCAGGCATAAGCCACCGAGCCTGGCCACCTTTTGTCTACTTTTTAAGGAGGTCATTTGTTTGTTTCTTGTAAACTTAAGTTTTTTATGGATTCTGGATATTAGATATGCTTTTTGTCAAAAGCATAGTTTGGAAATATTTTATTTTATTCTATAGGTTTTGTGTTTACTCTGTTGATGGTTTCCATTGCTGTGAAGAAGATATTTAGTTTAATTAGGTCCCATTTGTCAGTTGTTTCTGTTGTAATTACTTTTGGTATTTTCATCATAAAATCTTTGTTAGTTCCCATGTCTAGAATGGTATGTTCTAGGTTGTCTTTAAGGGTTTTTTTTTTTATAATTTTAAGTTTTACATTTAAGGCTTTAATTCATCTTGAGTTGATTTTTGTATATGATGTAAGGAAGGAGTCCAGTTTCAATTTTCTACACAGTGCTAGGTGGTTATCCCAGCACCATTTATTAAATAGGGAATTCTTCCCACATTCCTCTTGTCAGTTTTGTCAAAGATCAGATGGTTATAGGCGTGTGGCATTATTTCTGGGCTCTCTATCCTGTTGCATTGGTCTGTGAGTCTGTTTCTTGTATCAGTATTATGTGTCTTTGTTTACTGTAGCCCTGTTGTATAGTTTGAAGTCAGGTAATGTAATGCCTCCAGCTTTGTTCTTTTTGCTTAGGATTGCCTTGGCTACTCGGGCTCTTTTTTCCTTCCATATGAATTTTAACATAGTTTTTTATAGTTCTGTTAAGAATGTTTTTGGTAGTTAGTTAAGAATAGCATTAAATCTCATCTTTTTTGGGCAGTATGGCCATTTTAATCATTTTGATCTTTTTTACCTATGAGCATAGAATGGTTTTCCATTTTTTTGTGTTATCTCGGACTTTTTTTTTCATTTTCTTTTTTTGAGTCCGAGTCTCTGTCACCCAGGCTGGAGTGCAATGGCACAATCTTAAGCTCACCACAACCTCTGCCTCCTGGGTTCAAGCTATTCTGCTTCAGCCTCCTGAATAGCTGGGATTACAGGTGCCCACCACCATGCCCAGGTAATTTTTGTATTTTTAGTAGAGATGGAGTTTTACCATGTTGGCCAGGCTGGTCTCGATCTCCTGACCTCAAATGATCCACCCCCGGCTCAGCTTCCCACAGTGCTGAGATTACAGGCATGAGCTACCATGCCTGGCCATCTCTGACTCTTTAAGCAGTGTTTGTGATTCTTGACATAGAGATCTTTCACTTCTCTGGTTAGGTGTACTCCTAGATATTTGTGTGTGTCAATTGTGAAGGGGATTGTGTTTTTGATTTGGCTTTTTGGCTTCAATGTTGTTAATATACAGAGATTCTGCAAATTTTTATGCATTTATTTTGTATTCTGAAATTTTGCTGAAGTGATTTGTCAGTTTAAAGAGCTTTTCTGCAGAGACTGTAGGGTTTTCTAGATACAGAATTATGTCATCTGCAAACAGGGATAGTTTGACTTCTTGTCTTCCTGTTTGAATGCCTTTTATTTTTATCTCTTGTCTGATTGCTCTGGCCAGGACTTCCAATTCTCTTAAATAGGAGTGTGAGAGAAGGTATGCCAGTTTTCTTTTCTTTTTTTTTTTTTTTTTTTTTTGAGAGGGAGTCATTCTGTCACCCAGGCTGGAGTGCAGTGGCGCAATCTTCTCGGCTCACTGCAAGCTCCACCTTCCGGGTTCACGCCATTCTCCTGCCTCAGCCTCCCGAGTAGCTGGGACTACAGGTGACTACAGGTGCCTGCCACTACGCCCGGCTAATTTTTTGTATTTTTAGTAGAGACGGGGTTTCACCGTGTTAGCCAGGATGGTCTCGATCTCCTGACCTCGTGATCCGCCCGTCTCGGCCTCCCAAAGTGCTGGGATTACAGGCGTGAGCCACCGCACCCAGCCAATATGCCAGTTTTCAAAGAGAAATGCTTTCAGCTTGTATCCATTCAGTATGTTTGCTTTGGGTTTATCATAGATAACTCCTTATTTTGAAGTATGTACTTTGAATGCCTAGTTTGTTGAGGATTTTAAACATGAAGGGTGATACATTTTATTGAAATCTTTTTCTTCATCTATTGAGATAATTTTTTTGGTTTTTATCTTTAATTCTCTTTATGTGATGAATAACATTTATTAATTGTTGCATGTTGAACCAACCTTGCAACTCAGGGATAAAGCCTACTTGATCATAGTGGAGTAACTTCTTGATGTGCTGCTGGATTTGGTTTGCCAGCATTTTGTTGAGGATTTTTTCATCAGTGTTTATCAGGAATATTGGCCTGAAGTTTTCTATTTTTTGTTTTATCTCTTCCAGGTTTTGGCATCGGAATGTTGCTGTTTCTATATAACGAGCTGAGGAGGAGTCCCTTCTTCTCAATTTTGGAATAGTTTTAGTAGGAATGGTTCAGGCTCTTCATTTTACATTTGGTAGAATTCAGCTGTGAATTTGTCTAATCCTGGGCTTTATTTTGGTTGATAGGCTATTTATTACTAATTCAATTTTGGAATTTGTTATTGGTCTATTCAGGAATTTAGTTTCTATTTTGTTCAGTCTTTGGAGAATGTATTTGTCGAGAAATTTATGTATTTCTATTAGGTTTTTTAGCTTGTGTGCAGACAGGTGTTCATAGTAGACTTCAATAGTTATTTGTATTTTTGTGGGGTCAGTGATAATTTCTCTTTTGTCATTAACTGTTTATTTGAATCTTCTCTTTATTCTTCATTAATCTAGCTAGTTATTTACCTTATTTATTTATTTCAAAGATTTATCTCTTGGATTTCTTGTTCTTTTGTATAGTTTTTCATATCTAAATCTTCAGTTCTGATCTTATTTATTTATTTTTTTTGTCTGCTGATAGCTTAGGAGTTGCTTTGCTCTTGCTTCTCTCGTTCTTTTATTTATGATGTTAGGTTGTAAATTGAGATGTTTTTGATGTGACCATTTAATGCTATTAATTTCCCTGTTAACACTGCCTTAGCTGTGTTGCAGAGATTCTGGTATGTTGTATCTTTGTTTCAAAAACTTTTAAATTTCCACCATAATTTTATTATTTACCCAAAAGTCATTCAAGTGCAGGTTGTTTAATTTCCATGTGATTGTATGGTTTCAAGTGGTTTTCTATTTATTGAATTGTATTTTTATCAATCTGTGGTCTTTGTGATATGGTTTGAGGATTTTTGAATTTGCTGAGGATTGTTTTATTTCTGATTGTATGGTCCATTTGGGAGTATATGCCATGTGGTGATGAGAAGAGTGTATGTTATGATGTTTTTAGGTGGAGAGTTCTGTAGATGTCTACTAGGACTCTTTGGTCAAGTGCTGAATTTAGGTTTAAATATTTTTGTTTATTTTCTGCCTCAATAATCTGTCTAATGGTGTCTGTGAGGTCTTTTAGCCTCCTACTATTGTGTCAGAATCTACATCTCTTCGTAGGTCTCTAAGAACTTTTTTTATTTACGTGTACCAATACATTTTTTACAACACCTTTTTCTCTTCTGTTTTTTTTCCCCATAAGCATTTTTTCAAGTGCACACAGTGTGCCCAAGGATACTCCTTAGATTTTCAATGTCTGCTGAAATTCAGATGTCCAAGAATTTAAGAATATATCAAGAGACCTGGCTTTCGTAGGAGAAAATACAAATTAGAAATAAGAGGATTTATTCTCCTACCTGAAAATAAGAAAATATGTTTTGCTTATCTTTTTTAAAGCATTTAGATTATATGTAGATATTTTTCTCTACTTTTTTGAAATATATATAAATCATATTAAAACAAAATGAACCTCTTATCATTCTTTGTGACTCAGGATTATTTTTATTTAGATTCATTGCTTTGTTTCTGCTTTGGTGTAGGTTTTTATATATATGTATATATATATATAGTCTTTAAAGGAGACAAAGATTTGTTTAGATTAAAGCTAATATTAAGAACACATAAGGCTGGGTGCGGTGGCTCACACCTATAATCCCAGCACTTTGGGAGGCCGAGGCGGGTGGATCACCTGAGGTCGGAAGTTTGAGACCAGCCTGACCAACATGGAGAAACTCCGTTTCTACTAAAAATGCAAAAAATTAGCTCAGCGTGGTGGTGCATGGCTGTAATCTCAGCTACTCGGGAGGCTAGGCCAGAAAATTGCTTGAACCCAGGAGGTGGAGGTTGCAGTGAGCCGAGATCACCCCATTGCACTCTGGCCTAGGTAACAAAAGTGAAACTCCATCTCAAAAAAAAAATAAATAAAACACAAAACGTTGAGCACAAAGATAGGATGAAATTTAGCAATACAAAATGATAAAAGCTAAAAGATACTGAGTACGTTTCTTTGACAGAACACTGATTATACAAGGTATTATAGCATAGTTATGTGTAGTGTTTGTAGACAACCTGCACTCATATAAATTAAACAGCATTTTCTTCAGTAGTATGAATATAAGGCCAAAATACTTACTTTGAATACTCATTAAGTAGTCATTTTAATATTGCTGTTCATACTTTTGAAACATGTAAAGTGTGTGTGTGTATATATATATATATATGTAGTGTTTTAATTGAATTATGGCTACAGACAACTTTAAAAATTCTTACATGTCTTATATCTAATGCGTTAAAGTTATTTATACTTAGATATTTATTTCTAATATCCAAATAAAATTTACTACCAAATTGTTAAAGTAGATATTAGTCTGACATGTGTATTAACTTATCTAATAGGGATAACTATAGGTAAGCATAATTATAGTGTCTTTTTTTTTGAGATAGAGTTTCGCTCTTGTCACCCCAGCTGGAGTGCAATGGTGCGGTCTCGGCTCACTACATCCTCCACCTCCTGGGCTCAGGTGATTCTCCTGCCTCAGCCTCCCTAGTAGCTGGGATTACAGGCACCCACCACCATGCCTGACTAATTTTTCTATTTTTAGTAGAGACGGGGTTTCACCATGTTGGGCAGGCTGGTCTCAAACTCCTGACCCCAGGAGATTCGCCCACCTTGGCCTTCCAAAATGCTGGGATTACAGGCATGAGCCACCATGCCCGGCCTATTTATAGCATCTTTCATTTCACTAAATTGGAATGCTGCTATTACAGGAGAAATAAACACAGATGATGTGGCCACCCCAAAACCATAATAGCTCTTTAGTTAGCTATGTGGCAAGCTTAAATACATTCCACTGTATGAACAAAGTCAGATTATAAATCTTCATCGAAAAGTGCTGGTGGAAATTGTGAGATGTATTTCAATATATAACCCCCATTCAATGGCTAGGAGATGAGAGAGCAGCAGAGATGGAAGAGAAATCTTATAAAATTCTGCTGAGAATATATCCCTTTTCTTCATAATGCTCATGTTTCTCATGCGGAGAGTAGCTGTGCACTTTGGTTGTTTAGAGAGAAATTCCTTTTAAGAGAATATTTTCTGGCTGACTTGATCAATCTTATATCTAAATTGAGTTTTTGTTTGTTTGTTTGTTTGTTTGTTTGTTTTTGAGATAGAATCTCACTCTGTCACCCAGGCTGGAGTGCAGTGGCATGATCTCGACTCACTACAACTTCCACTTCCCAGGTTCAAGCGATTCTCCTGCCTCAGCCTCCCAAGTAGCTGGGACTACAGGCTTGTGCCACCAAGCCTGACTAATTTTTTGTATTTTTAATAGAGATGGGGTTTCACCATGTTAGCCAGGATGGTCTTGATCTCCTGACCTCGTGATCCACCTGCCTTGGCCTCTTAAAGTGCTGGGATTATAGGCATGAGCCACTGCGCCCAGCCTAAACTGAGTTTTTACTTAAAATGCATTTAACTTTCTTTTTCTCAGCATAATCTTGCTCAGACTGAGAGCTGTTTTTCTGTCCAATGCTTTGGGTGTCTGCACTATTAAATATTCACTGTTGTCTGTGAATGAGGTGGGCTGTCACAGTGAGAACTTTTGGAGCTATCTGTACTTGGACTCATGTTGGAAATCCAGCAGTAGTTTTTCCATGTCACAGTGCAAATAAAAACTGAGGCTGAATTACTGTTCCAATTTCCATTAATGTGAAGGTGCAGTTCTCCCCAGGAGGCCTGCAGGCTCTCCTCCTGCAGCTCAGGCTTCCCTTTCTGGGGTGACACTGGAGTGCTGCTGTGGCAGTTGTGGTTTATGTAAGATGTGAGCTTTTAGCTGTGAGCCCTGTGCAGTGGGCTCTGCCTCAATGGCAGGTGGTAGCGGTCAAGAGAGGACACTAGCTAACAGGAGAGGGCAAGCAGGAGAGATGTAGCCAAGTGCTCAGGGAGTAGAGAGCCATTGCTTTAAAGTGTAAATAGCCAAAAAGATAGCACCCTATTCAACCATTTTTGTAGGAGATTGAGAGCCTACCTTCAGCAGGCACCTGGATTCAAGTTGCAAAATTATCTCCTTTTATGAAGATGTGAAAAGTTTATTTTGTCATTGAACATAACTGATTAGTCTGCATGGCTAGCCTTCCCAATTACCAGGTGAATTTAGGATGAATTATGTATGACATGGTGCTATAAATTTTTCTACTTGTGAACTAATTATGGTTACTGTCTTTCTATCTTTGCAATCTCTTAAGCAGATTGACTGTGATGCATGTCACATTCAGGTTCAATTGTGTAATAAAACAGTTTTATGTCTGTTCTATTGTGGAGTTTCTCTGGGGCTGAAGAAAATTTATCTTTTAATTATGTTTCACAAAAACTGTCTAGAATTATCAGACATGATATATAAATATAAGGTCCCACCCAAGCTTTACTGTAGAGGAAACTTTCCCTCTCAGGCTATCAGTCAACTCACAGTTGTGCTGCAGAGAGCTTGCTGTCCCCTAAATATGCAGGCAGAATTGCTTCTCTGCCAATTTGGTATCTTTAATCCTCCACAATAACTTTTAGAGAGGCTAGATCAGAATTCTACAAACTTCACAGGGCGGCAATCAACCATTTTACTTTTCAATGACTCTTATATCTTCTGACCTGAAACTGATTCACAGACTATGGGGCCCAGAAACCCAATCAGAGTAACATGTGTGCATTGAGTAGACATGTACACTTGGGAATCTGTACTTCCTTTTTCTTCCTCTTGCTAAAATGCCCACAATTGTGCAGGGAAAACCTGCTGCTATCCCATCCATTCAGGACCTAAAACTGCAACTTCAAATTCTGAATCCAGGTCTTCAGATTTGAGAAAAAAGAAAAACTTTCTTTCTGAGAGATGCAAGTCCTTTTGGTTGTCCAACTTATAGAGACATTAAAATGAGAGCAGAATTATGTTTCTCTTTTTGTTTTTTGAACTATGTATTCATCTTTTGAAGCTGTTTGCTATTGCCACAAGTAGCTATATATTAATAATGCCACACTGGACACCATAACTTGCACCATAAAACTTAACGATGTATATCCAATCAATAATCAATGTTATTCCTGTAAATAATAAAAATTTCTGATAAACAACTTTGTATCGACCCACTCTCTGTCCATCTTTTTTAGCCTTTACAAATCAACTTGTAATCACGCTGCTAATCAAGTGTATGTTGCGGGCAACTTGAATATTTGCTCCCAGGTTACAGTCCTCAAGCTTGGCCCAAATAAACTGTCAACTTAAATCTATATTTCCTCAGCTTTTTCCTTTTAGGTAGACATATTATTTAGAATGTGCCAGAGCCGCATCTATGATGGGATCTCTCCTTTGATTGTACTCTGCTTGCTGTAACACCCAAGGAGGCAGAGCCTGGTTCATCCCATCTGGAATCTGCACATAAGGTCTGGCCTCTGCCTAAGATTTACAAGACAGGGCCAAACTTTGAATTGAGAATATACAGAAAACCAACAGAAGACATTTTCTGTATTGTGAGATGTCAACATAGACATCTTAAATCTTTCCTTTGAGAGTGTGGCTCTGTGAGCTTTTCAGATCTTCTCCAGTGACCTGTTGCAGGTATGTGAGAGACTCCAGGTATAAATAAAATCTGATGACAGAATCTGTAAGTATAAACAGGCATCTTAGGAGTGAGAGATCAAGGCCACAGAGTATCCAGATCCATGACCACAGCTATACCTACCTGTAAATTGTGATACTGGAGTAGAGTATTGTTATTTCTCTTACCCAAGAGCTAACAAATCAGGAGAGATGATCTAGATTCTGGAGCTTAACCAGGGCAGTTCCATTTTCTATTTATAATCAGTCTCTTCTGCCTGGCCTATCGTTGGGTCATTAGCCCAGAGTCACTGGAAACCCTCTCACAATCACCTAGGCATCTTTGAGACATTTGAGGATGTCCAGAACATAACTGTGTCAAGCTGACAAGAGTGGTTAATTCTGCTTCTGTCTCAATATAAGAGAAATGAGTCATCCTGTGTTTGTTCCTCCCCTCATACAAGAGACACCTTTAGTTGGTACCCAGACAAGAGTTTCTCCAGTTTCTTGGTACTTGGGTGAAAAACAAGAAGGAGGTCCTGAGACTCAAACAGATAAACTAATAGCTTCCATTTCATATGGCCATTAAAAAAATAGATGAAGGAGTCATGGTCCCTACCACCCAGCAACTTATAGTCTGGACTAGCAACTGGGTACATGGTTGAATTAAACATCGTCATATCATTGGTACAATAAACAGATGTGTGCAGAAATGCTTGGGCTTTATTTGGACTACTTTCTTTATATTCTTCTGACTTCTGATGTCATCACTTGAAGGGATGTTTATGTTTATTTCTATTTATTTTACCTTTTTAGAATACATATGTATATTTTAATAAAATTACCCTAGGAACCATAAAAGACTTGTTTAAATTGCTTATTAGAATATTTCATAAAATTGGGCAGTGGCTAAAAAAATATTTAAATTACACAGACTCTGGGATTTCAGTGCCTCTTAGGTAAGCTTAGGAAAAACAGAACTGGAAGTACTCCAAGTAGCATAGAGAACAGAATTCTACATAGGGTCCACTCCCTGGCCCAGTTCTGTTTAGATCCACTGTTTTTGGAGGTCTTATTTAGGTCAGGTCCCACACTGGAGTCTTGCCTCACAGAACTGGATAAAAGAGATTAGAGTTTTGGCTGGGGAATCCTGCTGCATTTCTAGAGTGGGAGTGCAGTGGCATGATCTCAGCTCACTGCAACCTCAGCCTCCTGTGTTCAAGCCATTCTCCTGCCTCAGCCTCCGGAATAGTGCACCACCATGCCTGGCTAATTTTTGTACTGTTAGTAGAGATGGGGTTTCACCCTGTTGGCCAGGCTGGTCTCGAACTCCTGACCTCAGGTGATCCACCCACCTCAGCCCCCCAAAGTGCTGGGATTACAGGAGTGAGCTACTGCACCCAGTCTTTTAAGTATCTTTATGCAGCTGATGTGCACCAGTGATCACATTTAATCTGGCACCTGCCTTTCTTAGATTTTCTTTGCATATATCTATCTTTGGAAAATGAGGTCTCTCATCTTTGTTTACAGGCCAGAAAAACTGGGAAAAACACAGGCTCCTCCACTTGGTGAATGTTTGACAAAATATTCTTTTTTGGGCCAAAAACAGGCATCACTGGTGAGCTTGTCAGAAATTCAGAAACTCAGACTTTATTCCAGATCTTCTAAAATAAATATGCATAACAAGATCTCCAGTTAATTGTACACATTAAAACTTGAGAGGTATCTTCTAACTCAGCATGTCTTTTTGATCTGAAAAAATACAAGACTTAAATTATGTATGATGTAAATATAGCACAAAAATGTACATGTTTGTTATCACGTCCTTAGTTTTATACTTTATTATCCAGAGAAATATCTTATCTACACTGGTGTTGTGGATCTCATGCCATTCTTTTTTCTCAGAATTTGAGAATACATTAGATAATATTTCTGTGTTGAAAATTATTTTATTGGATATGTTCGGTCATCCCTATAAGTTAGAACCTGTTCTCTTTATTCTCTCATTTCACCTTGAGTCAAATTAAAAATTCTGCCCATGGCCACTTGGGAAATATATGTGTGTCTTTCATTGTGTTTTTCAGGGACCGTTGACATTTCGGGATGTGACCATAGAATTCTCTCTGGAGGAGTGGCAATGCCTGGACATGGCTCAGCAGAATTTATATAGGGATGTTATGTTAGAGAACTACAGAAACCTGGTCTTCCTGGGTGAGGATAATTTTAATTAAACAATTCCTATTATATTTCATTTCTCTTTTCTGTAGAATGTGTTTTGGTGATTTATGCTTACCATAAATGAGTTTCACATCCCTGTCTTCTGAAAACAGGGATTTATAAGTGTAGAAAGGATTTTTTTTTTTTTTTTTGAGAAGGAGTTTCACTCTTGTTGCCTAGGCTGGAGTGCAGTGGTGCAATCTCGGCTCACTGCAACCTCTGCCTCCCAGGTTCATGTGATTCTCCTGCCTCAGTCTCCTGAGTAGCTGGGACTATAGGCATGCGCCACCACACCCGGCTAATGTTTTTGTATTTGTAGTAGAGATGGGGTTTCACCATGTTGGCCAGGATGGTCTTGATCTGTTGACCTTGTGATCCACCCACCTTGGCCTCCCAAAGTGCTGGGATTACAGGCGTGAGCCACCACGCCCAGCCAAAAGGAATTTTTTAAAGATGTTTCATTTTTACCTGAACTTTTCACATTTCTGAGCAGATCTGTGTTTTTCACTCTAGATTAATGAAAATTGCAGAAATTGAGTGGCATAAAATATAGTTGCCACACCTTAAAATCTCATTGCCACCAACAATTTTTGATTCAGTAGTACTGGGTAGTAAAATTAAGGGCCTGTACAAATTGAAAATATTTTCTAAACATTTAGGAATGTATGTTATAAATTAGTATTGGGGGATCAATTTACTAGAATATTCTATTACATTCTCTTTAATGAGCATATTATTTGGGGAATATGAACAATATTTATGTTATTTATTTTTAATAAAACAGGTATCGCTGTCTTTAAGCCAGACTTGATAACTTGTCTGAAGCAAGGGAAAGAGCCTTGGAATATGAAGAGACATGAGATGGTAACTAAACCCCCAGGTATGTGAGAGTGAATACAACAAACAACACAGATGAGAGGTCCAGATATCAAGGAGAAAGCCAGTTCTCAAAATGTGACCTGAGAAGCTGTGCTCCAAAGGAAGTAGTTTCTGGGAAGACTGAGATTTTTAAAATTTTGCTCTCACGTAGAGGCATCTTCTGTCTTATGATTTAAAATTCTCTAAGGATTCTATTTTCATTTTGGTGATCTCCCTTCAAGTTTACAATGAGAGCCAAAGTCGCGGCATGTAAGGGACAGCACAATCTGACTGCTTTTCCATTGTTACTGGGGACACACAAATATCTGTATAGTTTTGAGAAACTATGTTAAAAGAACCTGGCTCTTTTACTTCACACTTGCTCTGTCTTTTACCATGTGATATGTCCAGTTCCTTTTTGCCTTCCACTGTGATCATAAGCTTCCTGAGACCCTCACCAGAAACAGATACAGGCACATACTTCTTGTACAGTCTGCTGAACTGTGAGCCAAATAAACCTTTTTTCTTTATAAATTATCTACTCTCAGATATTTCTCTGTATGCAAAATATTATAGTCTATAATGTTATCTACATTTTGTTTTCTTAATCTTTTACATGAATTTTCTATTTATTATTATTATTGAAAATGGGGTCTCAGTGTGTGCAACTATTATGTTGCTATATATTTCTTGCTTCACCTTTGTCAATATTTATATATTTTGGAGCCCTGTTATACCTACCTGTACATATAAATATAATAGTTATAGATTCCTGGTAAATTGACCCATATTACTATTATATAATATCAATTTTTGTCTCATACTAGTACTTGACTTAAAGCATATTGTGTCCAATATAATTATGACTACCTCACCCAATTGTGGCTACTATTTGCATGAAATATAAATTTTTTTAATTCTGTTACTTACAGACTATTTGACTCAGTGCTAAAATTGGTCTCTTGTAGGAACATATTGCATGCTTTTTTCCTTAAGCCACTCAGGCATCTTCTTTCTTTTTCTTTTAATTAATTAATGAAATAGGGTCTCACTGTCAGCCAGGCTGGTTTGCAGTGGTGTGATCCTGGCAGTGAGCTGCAGCCTCAGCCTCTCAAACTCAGATAATCCTCTAGTTTCAACCTCTTAAGTAGCTGGGTTACAGGCACATGCCATTAAACCTAGCTAGTTTTTTTGTTTTGTTTTGTTTTGTTTTTTTAGAGACAGGGTTTTGCCTTGTTGCCCAGGCTGGTCTCAAACTCCTGGAATCAGGTAATCAGCCCACCTTGGCCTTCCCAAGTCCTGGAATTACATTTCTTTTTATTAAGTAGTTTAATAAATTTATATTTGAAATGATTTCTTAAAGAAATAAAGTTACGCCAGGCACAGTGACTTATGCCTGTAATCCCAGCACTTTGGGAAACCAAAGCGGGCAGATCATGAGGTCAGGAGTTCAAGACTAGCCTGGCCAACATAGAGAAACCCCATCTCTACTGAAAATACAAAAATTAGCCAGGCATGGTGGCGTGCATCTGTAGTCCCAGCTACTCAGGAGGCTGAGACAGGGGAATCAGTTGAACCTGGAGGCACAGGTTGTGGTGAGCTGAGATCGTGCCACTGTGCACTAGCCTGGGCAACAGAGTGAGACTCCATCTCAAAAAAAAAAGAAAAGAAAAGAAAAATAAAGTTACATACCAGTTTCATTGTTATGTTTTATATTTTTTTTACATGTTTTTTCTCATTTCTTGTTTAACTATTTTTTGTTTAATTTTGTAGTGGCACGCTTTGCTTATTTTATTTTGTTTTGCATAGTTTCTGCAAAATTTTTGTAGTTATCTTGAAAAATGGACATTATGTAAAATATCTTAAGATTAAATCAGTATGTTTTAATCTCATAACAACTTCAATTGAACAAAAAAACTATATTTCTATATTTTCCAGTTTGTTATTAACATTATAAATTATTTCATATTGTGTATTCAGATTTATGCAGATTTATATTTTGTTTTTATATTCTATAGAAGAATTTTAAGGGTTTACACACTATTATAGTAAGAAATTTTATATGTGTCTGTATATTTACATTTAATAGAAAGCTCTATATTTATATATGGTTTTTTGATGTTATCTAGAATCATTTTATTTTCAACATAAAAGACTCATTTTAGCATTTTTTTATATATGTCTGTATATTTACTTTTAATAGAAAGCTATGTATTTATATATGGTTTTTGGATGTTATCTAGAATCATTTTATTTTCAACATAAAAGACTCATTTTAGCATTTCTTTTTTTATATGTGTCTGTATATTTACATTTAATAGAAAGCTATATATTTATATATGGATTTTTGATACTGTCTAGCATCATTTTATTTTCAATATGAAAGACTCATTTTAGCATTTATTTTTTTCTATATGTGTCTGTATAATTATATTTAATAGAAAGCTATATATTTATATATGGTTTTTTGAAGCTGTCTAGCATCATTTTATTTTTCAACATAAAAGACTCATTTTAGCATTTCTCTTGTTATATATGCAGAGTCTCACTATGTTTTTGGGCTGATCTTGAACTCCTGGTCTGAAGTTACCTGACTGCCTTAGCCTCCTAAAGGTGTAGGATTACAGGCATGAGCCACTGTGCATGTCCACAATGTAGCATTTTTTTTTTTTTTTTTTAACTGTGCTAGTGGTGATGAACACCCTTACCTTTCATTTTGGAAAGTCTTTATTTTTTACTGTTTTTAAAGTAAAATAATTTCTGATCCAGTGTTATGGATTAAGAATATTTTTTTCAGCCAGGCGCAGTGGCTCATGTCTGTAATCCCAGCACTTTGGGAGGCCAAGGTGGGTGGGTCACCTGAGGTCTGGAGTTTGAGACTAGCCTGACCAACATGGAGAAACCTCGTCTCTACTAAAAATACAGAAGTAGCTGGGCATGGTGGTGCATGCCTGTAGTCCCAGCTACTCGGGAGGCTGAGGCAGGAGAATCGCTTGAACCTGGGAGGTGGAGGTTGTGGTGAGCCGAGATCCTGCCATTGCACTCCAGCCTGGGAAACAAGAGCAAAACTCCGCCAAAAAAAAAAAAAAAAAAGCATATTTTTTTCTTTTATTACATCAAAAATTGGAAAGCTCTGTGTTTTTTTTTTTTATCTTCAAGTAGCCTGTGTACTATTTATTTTTATTTATTTATTTTCTTAAGTTATTGGGGTACAAGTGGTGTTGGGTTACATGAGTAAGTTCTTTAGTTCTTTAATGGTGATTTGTGGGAGTTTTATGCACTCATCACCCAAGCTGTATACACTGCACCCTATTTGTAGTCTTTTATCCCTCGTTTCCCTTCCACTCTTCCCCTCAAGACCCCAAAGTCCACTGTATCATTCTTCTGTCTTTGCATCCTCATAGCTTAGCTCCTACACAAGATGTTTGGTTTTCCATTTCTGAGTTACTTCACTTAGAATGATAGTCTCCAATCTCATCCATGTTGCTGTGAATACCATTAATTTATTCCATTTTATGGCTGAGTAGTGTTCCATCATATATATAATCTCACAGTTTCTTTATCCATTCATTGGTTAATAGGCAATGGGCATATTTGTGTTGGTTCCATGACTTTGCTATTGTGAATTGTGCTGCTATAAACATGTGTGCAAGTATCTTTTTCATGTAATGACTTCTTTTCTTCTGGGTAGATACCCAGTACTGGGACTGCTGGGTCAAATGGTAGTATGACTTTTAGTTCTTTAGGAATCTCCACACTGTTTTCCATAGTGGTTGTGCTAGTTTACATTCCCACCAGCAGTGTAGAAGTGTTCCCTGATCACCACATCCGCACTAACATCTACTGTTTTTTGATTTTTTTTTATTATGGCCATTTTTGCAGGAGTAAGGTGGTATCGTATTGTGGTTTTGATTTGCATTTCCCTGATCATTAGCGATGTTGAGCATTTTTTCATATGTTTGTTGG
Organism: Pongo pygmaeus; assembly: GCF_028885625.2. Lineage (NCBI taxonomy): Eukaryota > Metazoa > Chordata > Mammalia > Primates > Hominidae > Pongo > Pongo pygmaeus. The sequence goes on from NC_072393.2 coordinate 23,178,573, forward strand.
CCATTTGTATATCTTCTGTTGAAAATTGTCTATTCATGTCCTTAGCTCAGTTTTGATGGGATTGTTTTTTTTCTTGCTGATTTGTTTGAGTGCATTGTAGATTCCAGATATTAGTTCTTTGTCAAGTGTATAGATTGTGAAGATTTTCTCCTACTCTGTGGGTTGTCTGTTCACTCTGCTGTTTCTTTTGCCTTGCAAAAGCTCTTTAGTTTCATTAAGTTCCCATTTTGACAATATTCCACAAGATAGAGAGAGAACCCTCCCTAATTTATTTTTGTTTTAATTGCATTTGCTTTTGGGTTCTTGTATATGAAATCCTTGGCTAAGCCAATGTCTGAAAGGGTTTTTTCAACGTTATCTTCTAGAATTTTTATAGTTTCAGCTCTTAGATTTAAGTCCCTAATCCATCTTGAGTTGATTTTTGTATAAAGTAAAAGATGAGGATCCAGTTTTATTCTCCTATGTGTGGCTAGCCAATTATCCCAGCACCATTTGTTGAAAAGAGTATCCCTGGCCGGGTGCAGTGGCTCATGCCTGTAATCCCAGCCCTTTGGGAGGCTGAGGTGGGTGGATCACGAGGTCAGGAGTTCAAGAGCAGCCTGACCAAGGTGGTGAAACCCCATCTCTACTAAAAATACAAAAATTAGCCAGGTGCGATGGCGGGCACTTGTAATCCCAGCTACTCGGGAGGCTGAGGCAGGAGAATTGCTTGAATCTGGGAGGCAGAGGTTGTGGTGAGCTGAGATCGCACCACTGCACTCTAGCCTGGGCAACTGAGCAAAACTCCGTCTCAGAAAAAAAAGAAGAGTGTCCTTTACCCACTTTATGTTTTTGTTTGCTTTGTCGAAGTTCAGTTGTCTGTAAGTATTTGGGTTTATTTCTGGGTTCTCTATTCTTTTCCATTGGTTTATGTGCCTATTTTTGTACCAGTACCATGCTGTTTTCGTGACTGGCTTTATAGTATAGTTTGAAGTCAGGTAATGTAATGGCTTCAGATTTGTTCTTTTTGCTTTGTCTTGCTTTGGCTATGCAGGCTTTTTTTTTTGTTTCACATGAATTTTAGAATCATTTTTTCTAATTCTGTGAAGAATGATGATGGTGTTTTGATGGGATTGCATTGAATTTGTAGATTGCTTTTGGCAGTATGGTCATTTTCACAATATTGATTCTACCCATCAATGAGCATGGGTTGTGTTTCCATTTGTTTGTGTCCTCTGTGATTTCTTTTAGCAGTGTTTTGTAGTTTTCCTTGTAGAGGTCTTTTACCTCCTTGGTTAGGCATATTCCTAAGTTTTTGGTTTTTTTTTTTTTTCACAGCTATTGTAAAAGGGGTTGAGTTCTTGATTTGACTCTCTGCTTGGTCGCTGTTGGTGTATAGAAGAGCTACTGATTTGTATACATTAATTTCGTATCTGAAAGCTTTGCTGAATTATTTTATCATTTCTAGGAGCTTTCTTGAAAAGTCTAGGGTTTTCAAAGTAAACTATCATATCATCAGCAAACAGTGACAGTTTTACTTCCTCTTTACCAAATTTGATGCCCTTTCTTTCTTTTTTCTGCTTGCTCTGGCTAAGACTTCTAGTGCTGTGTTGAAGAAGCATGGTGAGAGTGGGCATACTTGTTCCAGTTCTCAGAGGGAATGCTTTCAACTTCTCATTCAGTATTATGTTGGCTCTGGGTTTGTCATAAATGGCTTTTATTACATTGATGTATGTCCCTTGTATGCCAATTTTGCTAAGAGTTTTAATCATAAAGCGATGTTGGATTTTGTTGAATGCTTTTTCTGCATCTATTGAGATGATCATGTGATTTTTGTTTTTATTCCTATGTGGTATATCACATTTATTGACTTGCATTTGTTAAACCATCCCTGCATCACTGGTATGAAACCTACTTGATCATGGATTCTCTTTTTGATATATTATTGGATTCAGTTAGCTACTATTTTAAGGATTTTAGCATCTGTTTTCATCACGGATATCAGTCTGTGGTTTTCTTTTTTGGTTAATGCCCTTTTCTAGTTTTGGTATTAGAGTGATGCTGTCTTCATAGAATAAATTAGGAAGGGCTCCCTCTTTCTCTGTCTTGTGGAATAGTGTCAATAGCATTGGTACCAATTCTTTGAATGTCTGGTAGAATTCTGCTAAATTCTGTCTGGTCCTAGACTTTTTTTGTGGGTAATTTTAAAATTACCATTTCAGTCTTGCTGCTTGTTATTGGTCTGTTCAGGGTATCTAATTCTTCCTGATTTAAGCTGGGTGGGTTGCATTTTTCCAGAAATTTACCCATTTCTTTTAGGTTTTCTAGTTAGTGCACTTAAAGGTGTTCATAGTAGCCTTGAATGATCTTTTGTATTTCTGTGGTGTCAGATGTAATATCTCCTGTTTCCTTTCTTATTGAGGTTATTTGGATTTTCTTTTTTTCTTGGTTAATCTTGCTTATGGTCTGTCAATTGTATTTATCTTTTTAAAGAGCCAGGTTTTTGTTTCATTTATCTTTTGGTTTTTGTCTGTTGGGTTGTTTCAATTTTGTTTCATTCTGCTCTGATTTTGATTTTTTTTTCTTCTTCTGGGTTTGCATTTGGTTTCTTCTTGTTTCTCTAGTTCTTTGAGGTGTGAACTTAGAATGTCTGTGTTCTTTCAGACTTTTTGATGTAGGTGTTTAGGGCTATGAACTTTCATATTAGCACCACCTTTGCTGTATCCTAGAGGTTTTGATAGGTTGTGTCACTTTTGTTGTTGAGTTTGGAGAATTTTTTTAATTTCCATTTTGATTTCATATTTGACCCCATGATTATTCAGGAGCAGGTTTTTAAATTTACGTTTATTTTCATGGTCTTGAAGGTTCCTTTTGGAGTTGAATTCCACTTTTATTCCACTGTGGTCTGAGAGAGTGCTTGATATAATTTCAATTCTCTTAAATTTATTGAGGCTCATTTTGTGGCCTATCATATGGTCTATTTGGAGAAAGTTTCATGTGCTGTTGAATAGAATGTGTATTCTGCAGTTGTTGGATGGAATGTTCTGTATATATTTGTGAAGTCCATTTGCTCCAAGGTATAGTTTAAATCCATTGTTTATTTGTTGACTTTCTGTCTTGATGACCTGTCTAGTGCTGTCAGTAGAGTATTGAAGTCCTCAGTATTATTGTGTTGGTGTCTATCTCATTGATTAGGTCTACTAGTAATTGTTTTATAAATTTGGGAGCTCCAGTGTTAGGTGCATATATGTTTAGGACTGTGATATGTTCCTGTTGGACAAGGCCTTTTACCATTGTATAATGTCCCTCTTTGTTTTTTTTAACTGCTGTTGCTTTAAAGTTTATTTTGTCTCATGTAAGAATAGCCCTTGTGAACCTCTTGTTTAGCATGATATTGCAGGGTTCTCTGGCTTAGGTGAATAGCAAGCCATTTTCATGAATTACCTCATGCCATTAAGGGAAGAGGTATCCTCATTTTTTTCAATTTTTTATAGAGAGCTGTGTTCCTGTTTCTCTCATTCAGTGTTATTTAATTTATTTGAAATTTTTAAAATTAATTTATTAATCTTCATTGTTGCTTTCTAAAAATTTTATACTTTTTTTGATTGGGCCATGTTGTCCTAATATTCTATATACATTGTAATCGTTGATTAAAATTTGTACATCAAAAAAGCTACCTGTTGCAATCTTCATAATGTAACCTTGTCCTGGAATAGTGTGAAACCAGTTGTCTTGGCTAGAGATTCTGGGAGTCTGTCAAACATGTTCTTAGAATGCATCTTGTCTGAAATTGTGTGTGTGAGTGTGTGTGTGTGTGTGTGTGTGTGTGTTTAGGTAAAGAATGTTATTCAGGTTTCTTCTCAGTAGTAATCACTTGCTACATCTATTTTTTGTGTGTGTGGTACTATATTCTCTGCTGCTATAACATCTAACTTTGGTCTCAGCAGACTCAAGCTGTCATCTTAAAGTATGCCACCATTTCTTTCAGCACTTTATGTCATGAGAGACAAAAACCAGAAAGGCCCCTGGAAGCCAGAAATAAACATGTATGTGCTACTGTTTTTTTTTTTTTTTTTTTTGAGACAGAGTTTCACTCTTGTTGCCCAGGCTGGAGTGCGATGGCGCAATCTCGGCTCACCGCAACCTCCGCCTCCCAGGTTCAAGCGATTCTCCTGCCTCAGCCTCCCTAGTAGCTGGGATTTCAGGCGTGTGCCACCACGCCCAGCTAATTTTGTATTTTTAGTAGAGATGGAGTTTCTCCATGTTGGTCACGCTGGTCTTGAACTCCCGACCTCAGGTGATCTGCCCACCTCGGCCTCCCAAAGTGCTGGGATTACAGGCATGAGCCACTGTGCCTGGCCGTGCCACTGTTTTATTTGTCTTTAAACAATAAACCAGGAGTTGGCAATTTACTTTTTTCTTTTTTTGAGACAGAGTCTCACTCTGTCACATAGGCTGGAGATTATGCACTAGCATAATCTCATCTCACTGCAATCTCTACACCCCAAGTTCAAGTGATTGCCTCAGCCTCCCAAGTAGCTGGGACTACAGATGTGTGCCATCACATCTGGCTAATTTTTGAATTTTTAGTAGAGATGAAGTTTTTCCATTTTGGCCAGGCTGGTCTTGAACTCTTGATCTCAGGTAATCCACTTGCTTTGGCCTCCAAAAGTGCTGGGATTACAGGTGTGAGCTGCCATTCCCAGCCAGCAATTTACTTCTAAAGAGCCATGTTATTTTTGGGAGCAGGAAGAGCTGCGTTGGGAAACTGTAACTGACTTCCCTTTCCTTCTGTGTGGCTCTTTGCATTTTGCTTACTTGGGGTACTCTACACACTTAACTCATTTATAAATTTTCCACAAATGTATTTTGGTCAGTATGTTTTTGTTACATTTATATGTCTATGAAGAAATTAGGGCCTGTCTTATTTTGCTGTGCCATCTTATGTGGTTTGCATAATTTTATAGTTTAGATTTGTAAAGTATATTCATCTGAGTCTAGCAAGTGGAATAATTTGTTATTTTTATTTCTTCTAGTTATGCATTCTCATTTTACACAAGACCTGTGGCCAGATCAGAGCACAAAAGATTCTTTCCAAGAAGTAATACTGAGAACATATGCAAGATGTGGACATAAGAATTTACAATTAAGAAAAGATTGTAAAAGTGCCAATGAGGGTAAGATGCATGAAGAAGGTTATAATAAACTTAACCATTGTAGGACAACTACCCACAGAAAAATATTTCAGTGTAACAAATATAGGAAAGTCTTTCATAAATATTCAAATTCAAATAGAAATAAGGTTAGACACACTAAAAAGAAAACTTTCAAATGTATAAAATGTAGCAAATCATTTTTCATGCTTTCACTCTTAATTCAACATAAGAGAATTCATATTAAAGAGAATATCTACAAATGTGAAGAACGTGGCAAAGTCTTTAAATCATTCTCAACCCTTATTAAACATAGGATAATTCATACTGAAGACAAACCTTACAAATGTAAGAAATGTGGCAAAGCCTTTAACTTGTCTTCAACGTTCACTAAACATAAGATAATTCATACTGGAGAGACACCCTTCAGATGTGAAAAATGTGGCAAAGCTTTTAACCAGTCCTCAAATCTTACTGACCATAAGAGAATTCATACTGGAGAGAAAACCTACAAATGTGAAGAATGTGGCAAAGCTTTTAAGGGGTCCTCAAATTTTAATGCACATAAGGTAATTCATACTGCAGAGAAACCCTACAAATGTGAAGATTGTGGCAAAACTTTTAACCATTTCTCAGCCCTTAAAAAACATAAGATAATTCATACTGGAAAGAAACCCTACAAGTGTGAAGAATGTGGTAAAGCTTTTAAGTGGTCTTCAAAACTTACTGTACATAAGGTAGTTCATACTGGAGAGAAACCCTACAAATGTGAAGAATGTGGCAAAGCTTTTAGCCAGTTTTCAACCCTTAAAAAACATAAGATAATTCATACTGGAAAGAAACCCTACAAATGTGAAGAATGTGGCAAAGCTTTTAACAGTTCTTCAACCCTTATGAAACATAAGATAATTCATACTGGGAAGAAACCGTACAAATGTGAAGAATGTGGCAAAGCTTTTAGGCAATCCTCACACCTTACTAGACATAAAGCAATTCACACTGGAGAGAAATCTTACAAATGTGAAGAATGTGGCAAAGCTTTTAACCATTTCTCAGACCTTAGAAGACATAAGATAATTCATTCTGGAAAGAAACCCTACAAATGTGAAGAATGTGGCAAAGCTTTTAGCCAGTCCTCAACTCTTAGAAACCATCAGGTAATTCATAGTGGAGAGAAACCCTACAAATGTGAAGAATGTGGTAAAGCTTTTAAGTGGTCATCAAAACTTACTTTACATAAGGTAATTCATACTGCAGAGAAACCCTGCAAATGTGAAGAATGTGGCAAAGCTTTTAAGCATTTCTCAGCCCTCAGAAAACATAAGGTAATTCATACTAGGGAGAAATTGTACAAATGTGAAGAATGTGGCAAAGCTTTTAACAATTCCTCAATCCTTACTAAACATAAGATAATTCATACTGGGAAGAAACCATACAAATGTGAAGAATGTGGCAGAGCTTTTAGGCAATCCTCACACCTTACTAGACATAAAGCAATTCATACTGGAGAAAAACCCTGCAAATGTGAAGAATGTGGCAAAGCTTTTAGCCATTTCTCAGCCCTTAGAAGACATAAGATAATTCATACTGGAAAGAAACCCTACAAATGTGAAGAATGTGACAAAGCTTTTAGCCAGTCCTCAACCCTTAGAAAACATGAGATAATTCATACTGGAGAGAAACCGTACAAATGTGAAGAATGTGGCAAAGCTTTTAGCCAGTCTTCAACCCTTAGAAAACATGAGATAATTCATACTGGAGAGAAACCCTACAAATGTGAAGAATGTGATAAAGCTTTTAAATGGTCATCAAAACTTACTGTACATAAGGTAATTCATACTGCAGAGAAACCCTGCAAATGTGAAGAATGTGGCAAAGCTTTTAGCCATTTCTCAGCCCTTAGAAGACATATGATAATTCATACTGGAAAGAAACCCTACAAATGTGAAGAATGTGACAAAGCTTTTAGCCAGTCCTCAACCCTTAGAAAACATGAGATAATTCATACTGGGGAGAAACCCTACAAATGTGAAGAATGTGGTAAAGCTTTCAAATGGTCATCAAAACTTACTGTACATAAGGTAATTCATACTGCAGAGAAACCCTGCAAATGTGAAGAATGTGGTAAAGCTTTTAGCCATTTCTCAGCCCTTAGAAGACATACGATAATTCATACTGGAAAGAAACCCTACAAATGTGAAGAATGTGACAAAGCTTTTAGCCAGTCCTCAACCCTTAGAAAACATGAGATAATTCATACTGGAGAGAAACCCTACAAATGTGAAGAATGTGGCAAAGCTTTTAGCCAGTCTTCAACCCTTAGAAAACATGAGATAATTCATACTGGAGAGAAACCCTACAAATGTGAAGAATGTGGTAAAGCTTTTAAGTGGTTATCAAAACTTACTGTACATAAGGTAATTCATACTGCAGAGAAACCCTGCAAATGTGAAGAATGTGGCAAAGCTTTTAAGCATTCCTCAGCCCTTAGAAAACATAAGGTAATTCATACTGGAAAGAAACCCTACAAATGTGAAGAATGTGGCAAAGCTTTTAGCCAATCCTCAACCCTTAGAAAACATGAGATAATTCATAGTGGAGAGAAACCCTACAAATGTGAAGAATGTGGTAAAGCTTTTCAGTGGTTGTCAAAACTTACTGTACACAAGGTAATTCATACTGGAGAGAAACCCTGCAAATGTGAAGAATGTGGCAAAGCTTTTAAGCATTTCTCAGCCCTTAGAAAACATAAGATAATTCATACTGGAAAGAAACCCTACAAATGTGAAGAATGTGGCAAAGCTTTTAACGATTCCTCAACCCTTATGAAGCATAAGATAATTCATACTGGGAAGAAACCGTACAAATGTGAAGAATGTGGCAAAGCTTTTAAGCAATCCTCACATCTTACTAGACATAAAGCAATTCATACTGGAGAGAAACCCTACAAATGTGAAGAATGTGGCAAAGATTTTAACAATTCCTCAACCCTTAAGAAACATAAGCTAATTCATACTAGGGAGAAATTGTACAAATGTGAAAAATGTGTCAAAGCTTTTAACAATTTCTCAGCCCTTCTAAAACATAAGATAATTCATACTGGGGAGAAACCCTACAAATGTGAAGAATGTGGTAAAGCTTTTAAGTGGTCCTCAAAACTTACTGAACATAAGGTAATTCATACTGGAGAGAAACCCTCCAAATGTGAAGAATGTGGCAAAGCTTTTAAGCATTTCTCAGCCCTTAGAAAACATAAGATAATTCATACTGGAAGGAAACCCTACCAATGTGAAGAATGTGGCAAAGCTTTTAACAATTCCTCAACCCTTATGAAACATAAGATAATTCATACTGGGGAGAAAAACTACAAATGTGAAGAATGTGGCAAAGCTTTTAACAATTTCTCAACTCTTATGAAACATAAAAGAATTCATACTGGGGAGAAACCCTACAAATGTGAAGAATGTGGCAAAGCATTTAGTCAGTCCTCAATCCTTACTAAACATAAGATAATTCATTCTGTAGAGAAACCCTACAAATGTGAAGAATGTGGCAAAGCCTTTAACCAGTCCTCACACCTTACTAGACACAAAACAATTCATACTGGAGAGAAACCCTACAAATGTGAAGAAAGTACCAAAGCTTTTAAGCAATCCTCACACCTTACTAGACTAAACAATTCATACTGGAGAGAAACCCTACAAATGTGAAGAATGTGCCAAAGCTTTTTAACCATCCTTCAACCCTTACTAAACATAAGATAATTCATACTGGGGAGAAACCCTAAAAATGTGAATAATGTGGCAGAGCTTTCAACCGTTTTATAAACCTTAATACACATAGGATAATTTATACTAGAGACAGACCCTGCATATGTGAAGAATGTGGCAAAGCTTTTAACCAGTCCTCAAGCCTTACTAGACATAAAACAATTCATACGGGAGAGAAACCCTACAAATGTGAAAAATGTGGCAAAACTTTTTTTTTTAAATACTTTAAGTTCTAGGGTACATGTGCACAATGTGCAGGTTTGTTACATAGGTATACATGTTGCATGTTGGTTTGCTGCACCCATCAACTCGTCATTTACATTAGGTATTTATCCTAATGCCATCCCTCCCGCAGCCCCCCACCCCCTGACAGACCTGGGTGTGTGATGTTCCCCACCCTGTGTCCAAGTGTTCTCATTGTTCAATTCGCACCTGTGAGTGAGAACATGTGGTGTTTGGTTTTCTATTTTTATGATACTTTGCTGAGAATGATGGTTTCCAGCTTCATCCATGTCCTTCCAAAGGACATGAACTTATCCTTTTTTATGGCTGCATAGTATTCTATGGTGTATATGTGGAATGTGGCAAAACTTTTAACCAATCCTCAAACCTTACTAGACAGAAAACAATTCATACTGGAGATAAACCCATCAAATGTGAAGAATGTGGCAAAGCCTTTAACCAGTCCTCACAGCTTAAATATACATAAGATAATTGATACTGGAGGAAAACTACAAATATCATAAATGTGGCATAGCTTCTAACCATTGCTCAGCTTTTACTCAAAATGAGAGAATTCCTAAAGAAGATAAACTCCACAAATGTGAATAATATGGCAGAGCTTTTAACCGGTCCTCAAATCTTACCGAGTGTAAGATAATTCTTACGGAAGAGGAACCCTTCAAATGTGAGGAAGGTGGCAAAGCTTTTAATCAGTCCTCAAATCTTACTGAACATAAGATAATTCATACTAGAGACAAACACTACAAATGTGAAGAATGGGCAAAGCTTTTAACCAGTTCTCAAACCTTACTCAAAATAATTTATAGTGGAGAGGAACACTACAAATGCAAAGGATTTGGCAAAACTTTTAAGTGTTTCTCAAAACTTACTGAACACAAGATAATTCATACTAGAGAGATACTTTACAAATGTGAAGAATGTGGCAAAGCTTCTAACGGGTTCTCAAATCTTACTGAATATAAGATAATTATATTAGAAACCCTACAAATGTGAAGAATGTGGCAAAGCTTTTAACTGGTCCTTAAACCTTACTGAACATAAGATAATTAATACTAAAGAGAAACCCTACAAATTATAAAAATGTGGCAAAGCTTTTAACTGGTTTTCAGACCTTACTCAACATAAGATAATTTACAGTGAAGACAAACTCTATAAATGTGAAGAATGTGACAATGCTTTTAATCAATTCTGAAACTTTACTAGACATAAGAAAATTCATACTGGAGAAAAACCCTACAAATGTGAAGAAAGTGGGAAAACTTTTAGCCAGTCCTCGACTCTTACTAAACAAGATAATTCAATGGGAGAGAAACCCTACAAATGTGAATAATGTTAAAACCATTCTTCAATTCTTAATAAACAATTTATACTTTAGAGAAACCCAGCAAATGTGAAGAATGTTGCAAAGCTTTTAACTGGTCCTCAAATCTTACTGAACATAAGATAATTCATAATGGAAACTAGCCCTACAAATGTGAAGAACGTGGCAAAGCCTGTAATCATTTCTCACACCTTTCCACACATAAGATAATTCATACTGAAGAGAGACCCTACAAATGTGAAGAATGTAACAAACTCTTTAACTGGTCTTCAACTCTTACTAAACATAATAGAATTCATACAGAAGATAAATTTTATAAATAGGAAGAATGTGACAAAAGCTTTAAAAGTGTTTCAGCCCTTATTACATGAGATAATTTATGCTGCAGAGAAATTCTACAAATGTGAAGAATGTGGCAAAGTTTTTAATAAGTTACCAGATCATACTGGAGAGAAACTACAAATCCAAAAGACATGACAGTGCTCTTGAGAACACCTTAAACTTTTCTAAACATAAAAGAAATCATAGTGTAAAGAAACCCTAGATGTGAGTAATGTCACAAAACCTGTAAATTGTTGTCACACTTGATTCCAAGATAATTGATACTGGAGAAAACTCCTTAATGAAGAATGTGGCAAAACGTTTAACCAATACTCACACCTTATCACATAGGAAAGCATTTATACTTGAAAAAAATGTACACCTATAAAGAATGTGGAAAAGCCATTAGTATCTGCTCACATCTTACTCAACATCACAGAGTTTATACTTAATAAAAACATTAAAAATGCAATTACTGTCAGAATATCTTTTAGAAAATATAAGCCTTAGAATGGTGGAGTATTTCTTTTGAGGACAAACATCACAAATATAAAGAGCATTGTAGTACTATATTTGTATCTCAGATCCTATTGTGCATATTTTGTACTAGAGAAAAACCCTAAAGTTGCTCAAACTTTGTTCAATATCAGGGAATTTATATTGGAGGAAAAATCCTGCAAATATAATATATTTGGAAAAAAATTATAAACTACAGTTTAGAAAATATCAGAGAATACTAAGATATATATTTTTTGTAGATGCAGTAAATATGAAAAATATTTAATCCAAAATTAGCTCTTTGTAAATAGAGAATTCACAGTAGAAATGATAAGGCATTGGCACTTTAGACGTTACACTAAATCAGAGCATTGAGTACAAAAAATAATATCAAACTAAAATTGTTAGATAAGTTATTTGCATGTAACTTTAAAAAGAGATGGAGAATTATAAATACATTTGAAGTATACTTTTTGTATACTTCAAATATCAAAAAAATTTAACATTGTAATATTGAAAAAACTTTGAAAAGCAAATAAGGATGTAACTCAACTCTCAAATTCATGCTCTTCATTCCTGTTTTATTTACATGTGAAAGTATGTGCTCAATTATTGCTGCATCAGAGATGAGAGTTTCTTTTTTATTAGGTGGGCATTATGACCTTTTTCATAAAAGAGAAAGGATATTTAAATATAAAATGCATGATAAAAATCTAAGTGGAGAGGCTTTTTCTGGTTAACTTACAATATTGAGTGATGTATAAGGTAGATGTTTTGAGTAATAAATTCTTGTGCATTATAGTGAGAGAAAAACTTCAAAATTTTAGTTAAAATTAAATAAATTGGTGTATTATTTTAATTGTGCTTTTATGTAATGTAGTACATTCATAAATTTTTAGATGTGTAAACTTAATTTTTTTAAACATTTTTTGACATGTTAAGTCTATTGTACATTCAATGAAGTGTTATTATGCCACTCACTTTAACCTATCCTACCTTATTCAAGGGTGTAGTTAAGAAATGGTAACAGTTTACTATTTGGTAACAGTGGAATAACATCTCTAGTCATCTCTTTTTTCAGTGTCTTTAACTTGCACATAAGTTAAAGAATATTGTTCTCATAGGTTAAATTTTTATAGTTTTAATCTTATTTAAACTTTTTTTTTGCCTTGACAAATTTAAACTTATTTTTCTTAACTTTTGTGGATACATAGTGTGTATATATATTTCTGCCATATATGGCATATTTTGATACCAGCATAAAATATGTAACAATCACATCAGGGTAAATGAGAGATTCACCACCTTCAACATTTATTCTTTGAATTACAAGCAATCCACGTCTACACTTTTAGTTATTTTGAAATGTACAATTAAATTGTTGTTTATTATAAGGTCATTTTTGTGGTCATAAAAATCACACAGGAATGTTAATAAAATTTGTTACATATTTTTCTTTGAACATGTGGCCACTATGCCTGCAAACATACATACAGACTTTTAGTTTTGATTTATGTATGGTTAAATATACATATATGTTACTCTAAAGGTATACCTTAGGTGTAAGAAAATTATGAAGTAAGTGTGTTTGTGTAATTATGAGTTTGTACCTATTTTCAGAAAAAAATTAATACAACAAAACAAATTATTGTAATAAAGTGACTAATTTACTAAAAAACCAAAAACCTCAAAAATGTGGAAAGCAAATCTATATTCTCTGGTTTGTATTGAATTCATAATTGTAAAATCTTACATCTTATGGTTCAGAATCTCCCCTTGAAATTTCTTTGTTTTTACTTGCCTGATACTCATGCTAGACCCATAATTTTCTTTTTTCTTATATATATATTTTTTTGTTTTGTAATTTATGAAGCATACATTATGTGAGCTGGTCATGGATTATAAGAATAATTTTTATGAAATTTAGTGTACACAAAATGATCTTTAGATGTAATTCCACAATTAGTGTCTTAAGTTATATTTTATTAGGTGATTCCATTTATTTCTTTTACTTAGAGAACCCTATATAAGCTCACTTTTACTTAGTTATTGTTCCTCTCCATTTTTAAAACCGTCATAAGTTAATTTATTTATTTACTGAAAAAATTTGTTCAGGTAAGTACTAGGGAGGCTTCTGTAAGTCGAGAGGATGTTTTTGTATATAAATGCAGCAAACAAATATGGCAGTGCTTGCTGTGTAGCAGATGCTTCATGATAAGCCATAAGTATTCCTCCTGGAGTTAGTTTGTAACTTAAGTCAGAATGGAAAATATCAATGGAGAAGAAATTACATTGATTCTTCGTGTTGAGAGGACATTTTTTTTTTCCAGGATGCAAAGGTCATTCTTGCTGAATTTAAAGAGAAATTCTGCTTCTTTATTTTTTAATTATCTTCAGTTTTGTCTTATGTTCATTTCAAAGATGTATGCATCACAGCTTTTCTCCTTTTTCTGTTAGAGCTACAATTTTCTCTCTTGTCTTCCTACCATGTTATTTTAAATGATACGTTGTAGGTTCTGATGAGAAAGTTGGTGGGTTTTTATTTTTTTTGAGATGGTGTCTCACTCTGTCACCCAGGCTAGAGTGCAGTGGCATGATCTCAGCTTACTGCAACCTCTGCCTCCTGGGTTCAAGCAATTCTCCTGCCTCAGCCTCCTGAGTAGCTGGGACTACAGGCACACACCACCATGCCTGGCTAACTTTTGTATTTTTAGTAGAGACGGGGTTTCACCATATTGGCCAGGCTGGTCTCGAACTCCTGACCTCATAATCCACCCACCTCGGCCTCCCAAAGTGCTGGGATTACAGGCATGAGTCACCGCACCTGGCCAAAAGTTGGTATTTTTAATGTGCTAAAAAAATGGTTTTAAGTGGAGAATTTGCTTACCAATATAACTTAGAGATTAGTTAATTAAAGTGAGAGGCATACACTGTCCACATGTGAAGAATTAAATCAGTTAGCATTGTTTTTCTTTGTAAAAGAAGAATCTTATTGAATTCTTACACAGTGTGGGAAGCATAAAATTTGTTACAAAATATATCTTAGGAATTATATTTATAAGAGAGTTAATGGTAAGTAAAAATTCTAAATTTAATTTTCTATGATATAGCACAACTTACTTTTTTTTTTTTTTGAGACGAAGTCTTACTCTGTCACTCAGGCTGGAGTGCAGCAGCACTATCGCGGCTCACTGCAACCTCTGCCGCCCAGGTTCAACTGATTCTCCTGCCTCAGCCTCCTGAGTAGCTGGAATAACAGGCGCCTGCCACTGCGCCTGGCGAATTTTTGCATTTTTAGTAGAGACGAGGTTTCACCATCTTGGTCAGGCTGGTCTTGAACTCCTGACCTCGTGATCCACCTGCCTCAGCCTCCCAAAGTGCCGGGATTACAGGCGTGAGCCACCGCGCCCAGCCCACAACTTACGTTTTCATACAGATTCCTATTTTTAGGTGTAAATGTTAAATGTTGCAAAATAAAATGTACTCTGTTGATTAGAAATTTGAAATAATGTTTATTTTTCATATTGATATTACAATTTGGAGACATTTTTCACTCATAATTTTTGAAGTGGGTGAAGTTCAGTCTACAGTTTTTAGTCACCTCACTGTAGGCAATTCTGGTAATTTTCTCTGGAAAAATTTTGGAGACGAAGTTGTAACGGCTTTCAGATTAAAACATTTCCTGTTATTTTGCATGCAAACTTGTTTACAGTGTTCAAACAGTGGCCAATCTTTAGGCCATAAGCAACACCTACCCTTTTAATGTCTTTCATACCATTGCAATTAGCACCAGAAACTTCTGCTGTCTTAAACTTAAAATAAAAACCCTAATGTACGTTGGCTCCTCCCATGCACGGTGTTGAGTTCAGAACATGCTGTTAAATGTCAGAGTTCCTATGGTTATGACTGAAAAATTAAATGACAAGACAGCACAAAACTATATACTTTTGATACCATTTAGCCAAATTAATGACAAAGACAGAGTATTTGAAAAAATTGATATCCTTCTATAATGTTTTAAATATATATTTTTCAACTTGCCAGATAAAGCATGTATTCTGTAAAACATGATGTTTTGAAGTATATATATACATTGTCAAATTCTTAATTTTAGGTAATTAATGCTGTACCTCACACAGTTAACATTTTTGTGGTGAGAGCACATGACATTGTCCTAGTATTATTCAAAAATACATTACTATTAACTGTAGACACCATGCTGTACAACAAGTCTTTTGAATATATTACGTCTAACTATAATTATGTATTATTCTTTGACAAACATCTTTCTAAAGCCCTCTTTTAAATACCTTGGCATCTGGTGGTTACAATTTTATTCTCTGCTTAAGTGAATTTAAGTTTTATATCATTCATGTTTAGGTGAAATCATAAAATTTTCTGTTCCTGGCTTATTAAAAGATAAATAGATAAATTTTGTATATATACTACTTTGTCAGCATTTAATCATTAGATGTTGAACTGTTGATTCTATATTTTGGCTATTATGAAGAGTGTTGCAAACAACATAGAAATACAAATATTTATCATTCTGATTTCATTTGTTTTTAAATATATATATATCCAATAGTGAAATTGCTGTATTATATGGTAGTTTTATTTTAAATTTATTGAGAAATCTCTATTTTGGCTTTCATAATGGCTGTTCTCATTTACACTCAAACTAGCAGTGTGCAAGCATTCCTTTTACTTCACATCTTTACCAACACTTTTTTTTAAAGTCATTCTAATATGAGTGACTTTATATCTCATAGATTTTCTGGCTTGCCTTTCTCTGATAATAAGTGACATTGAGCGTTTTAAAATATCTCTTGGCCATATGTATGTCTTTTTAAAATATTTAAGCCTTTTGCTCATTTTTCATAGTTATTTGTTTTTTATTGTATAGTCACTTTCTTACATAATCTTGATATTCACACCTTGTCACAAGTATGGTTTACAAAAATGTTCTCCCATTTGTCTTGTTGATTATATCAGACTCTGTGCAGCAACTTTTTAATATGAAGTAATCTGACTCATCTATTTTTCCTTTAGTTCCCTGAGATTGTGAGTTTAAATTAAAAAAAATCACTGCTGAAACTGATGTTACGGGGCTTTCAGTCTATATTTTTTGTAGTGGTTTCAGAGTTTCAGGCCTTACATTTAAGTATTTAATATATTTTCAGTTGATTTATATATATGGAGTAAGATGAGAGACTCATTGCTCTGCATGTGGCTATAGTTTTCTCAACACTATTTATTGAAGATACTGTCATTTTCCTAGGAAATTGTCACCTATATAAAAAATCAGTTAGCTTTAAATACATGGATATGTTTCCTGTCTCTTGGCTCCATTGGCCTGTGTGACTTATTTTGTTCAAGTACCATACTGTTTTCATTACTATAGCTTTGCAGTATATTTCAAAGTCAGGTAGGATGATACCTTTAGCCTTTCTTTTTTGCTTGAATGCTTCTGCTATTCAGGGTCTTTTGTCGTACCATATAAATTTTAGGGTTTTTGTTTGTTTGTTTTTGTTTTATTTTAGACAGAGTTTCACTCTTGTCACCCAGGCTGGAGTGCGGTTGTGCAATCTCGGCTCACTGCAACCTCTGCCCTCGGGTTCAAGTGATTCTCCTACCTCAGCCTCCTGAGTAGCTGGGATTACAGGCACACACCACCATGCTGGGCTAATTTTTGTATTTTTAGTAGAGATGGGGTTTCACTGTGTTGGCCAGGCTGGTCTTGACCCCGCCTCTGCCTCCCAAAGTGCTGGGATTACAGGTGTGAGCCACTGTGCCCAGCCTTGAGCACACTTTTATTAGTTTTTCTCTGTTTAGTCCTTTTGTTTGTTTCTATTTTAAGAAGAATTTTAGTTTCTACCTGAAATTACTAATTTGAGCCCAAAGTATCTGAGACGACACAGTGTCAGGAGGTTGTGACAATGTGTGCCCAAGGTTGTTGGGGCGCATGTTGGTTTTATACATTTTAGGGAGACAGGAGACATCCATCACTATATGTAAGACGCACATTGTCCAGAAACGGACAACGCGAAGTGGGGCGGGAGCTTCCAGGTCATAGGTAGATAAAGGACAACTGGTTGCAATTTCTCTGAGCTTCTGATTAGCCCTTTACTGGGTTTTTTCCAGGTCTGTCTTTCCTAAGCCTCCAAGTTTATCTGGAGTCAAGAGAAACTTGACCCCATGTTTGTAGAATTTTAATCTATTTTGGCAAATTTTATGTCTACTTTATAACATACAACAACAGGTAATTTAACCAAAACCCTTATGGTTTTCTAGCACAGCTATAAGCTACACATGTATTCTTAGCAAGGTAAAAACAAGAGAAACCGTGATGATTACAATAACCACCCTTCTGTGCATGAATAGCTCTTCAGCTGGGGACATCACACCCCACTGTAGAGTTTCTGAATCCTACACCTGAAGGCAGTCAAAAGTTGGAAAACTGACTTGCACACACAGATCTGGTCCACAGGTAGGTTGGTGACTCCCACACCACGATTCAGCACACCCACGAAATGGTGAATTTACTAAGAAGACAAAGTTTACAGGAAGAATAGAGGCTCTGATGCAGTCCACTGTTGAGATTGTGACTCATGTACTTAGACTCAACATTCAGGAGGTGTTGACTCTTATACCTAAAACTGAGACATGTATGGAATTGTTAATCTCACCCGTGGATCTTCCTGTAGATGTTATTGTGACATATGCCTCTCCCAGCACCTGAGTGATTTGACTCTCTTGGGTTCCAGCTGACAGATGGGATTGTGGCATATCAATCACTGGACACAGCACCTAGGTGATGTGACACTATTCTCCTGCCTTGGCACTACCTACCTGGGGCTTAGTGACATGTCTATGCTCATAACTAAGGGGATGTGATTCTCTTGCTTGATGTCTGCTCACATGGGAGACAATGACATATCGCTGGGCCCAATACCAAAGTGACATTGCTTTTTTACCTTGACCCTCTTCTCAGAAAACATTGTGATGCATTGTTGGGGCACAGTCAACATGACGTGAGTCTCCTGCATGAACCGTGGCTGCAGAGACCATCATGATATCTCTGGAAGCTCAACTATTGGAAATGATTACCTTGTTATACCTGCTCTTTGCCCATAGAAGAGAATGTGGCATATCTCTGGGCCCAGGACTTAGTTGATGTAACTCTGCTCTCCTGCCTGGGCTATGCCTACAGAAGAAAGAGTGACTTATCACTGGGCCCAGCACACAGGTGATGTGATTCTACTGCCTTGATCCTTGCCCATCGGAATCATCATTACATACTTTTGGGCTCTTCTGCTGGATGATGTGTGTCTCCTTTTCTGTCCACAGAGGAGATTGTGACATATCACTTGACCCAGCACCTACATGATGTGCCTCATGCCTTGGCTTTTCCCACTGGGCTGATTGTGACATATAGCTGGGCACAGCTTCTAGGTAATTTAACTCTTCTCTTCCTGAGTCCTACCCACAGGGGCACTGTGAGATATCTCTAAGCACTTCACCTAGATAATATGACTCTTTTCCTGGACCCTCCCCTAATATGGTATTGTGACATATTTCTGGACCACCACCTAGGTGATGTTACTCTTTTCTCCTACCTTTTACTGGAAGTGAATTCATACGGGTATGAGTGCAGGAACCTCGATTCTTGCCTCAGAAGAAACAACTTGACTGAGGGGCATAAAGCAGGAGGGACCGAAGCAAGTTTTAAAGCTGCAGTAAAAGTTCATTAGAAAGCTACAGAACAGAAACAAAAGGAAGGAAAGTACACTTGGACGAGGGCCAAGTGGGTGACTTAAAAGGCAAGTGCACGGTGTGACTTTTTGACTTGAGATTTTGTATGTTGACATACTTCCAGGGTCTTGCGTTACTTGCCCCTACTTGCCCAACTCCTGAGATCTTATTGGGAAGCTGCTGATCACTAGTTGTAGGTGATCCACTAGTTGCCCACTTGAGAACAGAGGAGATACTGGAGTGAACTGTGGCCCCCTCTTCATCCTTGGGGTTCAAGTCTTACCATGCACACCTAGCTTTTGATCTCTGTTTTATGGGTCTCTTGCACCTGTGGCCTTGGTCCGGCCTACATCATTGACTCCATTGACCTCTAGTGACTCTCGCTAAGAGCATTCTAGCAACAAAATATTTCTCTTCTCAGATTTCCACTTCCTATGTTCTTTTAGTAGATGTGAAGCCCATTTTTCAACTAACTGCCAAAAGGGGGCTAGACTTCCCTCCCCACTCCTTTCATATATGACCTTGAAGGTCTTGATGCATATTGAGAAGGGCAGGAAAGTAATTAGAAAAGTGGAGGCTACAGAAGAAAGTGAACGGAAGCGAGAGGAATACTCAAGAGAAGCCTTCATATGCTCAACAAAACAGCAGCCCTTGGATTCAAGAGGATAATGTTCATCCAAAGCAGGTGGACAAACTCCTTCAAAAGTCACTGAGAAACTCATTCCTGGGGCATAACAGAAATGAAAAGTATATGATAAGTCATAAGCTGTCAGAGCCGGAGTTGGAATTAGTGTGGATTAGTGGAATTAGATTAGAGGCTTATGTCTGGATCCTATCTGCAAGGAAATTGTGACATATCTTTGCGTTGATCAGCAAAAAGTAGTGACTCCTTTTTTCTACTGGGAAGATTGTAACCTATTACTGGGCACAGAAAACAGGTGACATGCCTCTCCTGCCTGGGCCTTGCCCACAAAAAGTTTTGGGATATAACATGGCCCAGCACCCAGGTGATGTGACTCTGCCACCTGTGCCCTGCTTTCAGGTGGGGATTGTAACATATTCCTCCCTAAGCATCAAGGTGATGTGACTCTCCTGCCTGGTCTTTGCCCTCTGAAAATATTGTGACATATTCCTGGGCCAGTGCCATGGTGATGTAACTCTCTTACTCATTCCCTACATACAGGAGGGATGTTGATATATATATTTGCCGAGATCACTGATATGATGATGATATTTATAAAAAAAAAAGTTATACCACTCCCTCATACAGTATAAAGCCGTCAAGTGGTACAAACTCATCACAGGACACAGCACAAATATGAGATTGTTTTTTGTGTGTGCAACCTGTCAACCTTCAAAGTCACCCTCACACATGGACAGGGTCCAATTTTGAAGTCCTGAAACTCACAAGTAGACACAGTTCAAAGTTAAAATTGTTATTGTCATATGTGAACATCTGACCACTGTTGGGTTAGTGACTGTTTAATAAACACAGCTTATAGGCAGGTAAAATCTTTCCAATCTGGACTCTCCCAATTGAAGAGATGTTGACTCATACCTGGGCTTAGGGCCACGGGTACAATCATAGGTCCATATCAGTACAAATATGTCAGAACAGATTATGACTCTCATACATAATGTATAAAGCCCTCGGGTGGTACAGAGAGTGTCCTAACAGGACCGAGAACACAGGTGAGAATATGACACTCATATGCACACTCACCCAACAGTCAAGATTGTCGTCTTTCCACATGAACACAGCCCACAGCTGAGGAACTGAATCTCACAACTGGAGGCAAAGGGTGGACTTTTCACATGTGGATCCAGTCAAAAGGAGGGCTGATGACTTTCAGACCATGGCTCGGCATACCTGTAAGGCTGTGACTAAGGAGACACAGTCCACAAAAGTGATTGAGGCTCTCATGCATGATTCCAGTCCACCATTGAGATTGTGACTCCTGTATTTAGACATAACATACAAGAGGTGTTGACTCTTGTACCTAGAACCAAGACACGTGCTAAATTCTTTTTTTTTTTTTTCTTGAGACAGTCTTCCTCTGTCGCCCAGGCTGGAGTGCAGTGGCATAATCTCTGCTCATTGCAACCTCTGCCTCCCAGGTTCAAGTAATCCTCCTGCCTCAGCCTCTCGAGTAGCTGTGATTATAGGCACACGCCACCACAACCAGCTAATTTTTTGTATTTTTAGTAGATACGGGGTTTCGTCATGTTGGTCAGGCTGGTCTCGAACTCCTGACCTCAGGTGATCCGCCTGCCTTGGCCTCCCAAAGTGCTGGGATTACAGGCATGAGCCACCATGCCCAGCAACTAAATTGTTAATCTCATCAGTAGACCTTCCTATAGGTGAGAGTGTGACATATGCCCCTGCCCACCACCTGAGTGATTTGAGTTTTCTGCCTGGGCTCAGTCAAAGGTAAAATTGTGAGATATCTCTTGACTCAGTATCTAATTGATGTGACTATTCTGCTTTGTCTCTAACTACAGGTGACATTGTGACATATTTCTGGGCCTTGTACGCAGGTGGTGTGACTCTCCTCTCTTGTCTTGGTGATGCCCCAGAGGGCACTGTGACATATTACTGGATCCTGCACCCCGGATATTTGGCTCTCCTACCTGTGCCCTGCCGACATGGGTCATTGAGACCTATTGCTGAGTCCCAAGACCCATGTGATGTAACTTACCTGCTTGAGCTCTTTCTACAAGGGGCATTTGACCTATCTCTCTGCCTATTATCCAGGTGATGTGACTCTTTTCTCCAGCCTGGTCTCAGTCTACAGGAAAAATTATGACATATCTCTGAGACTAGCTCCTAGCTGATGTGACTTTTCTCTTTTCCCTAGCTTCTGCCCACTGGGGAGATTGTAACATGTCCCTTGTCCCAGCACTATGTTGATGTTACTCTTTTGCCTTCACGCTGCAATCACAAGATATTGTGACATATTTCTGGGCCCAGCACCACAGTGATGTGAGTCTCTGCCTGGATCCTGCCCATAAGGGGTATTTTGACATATCTTTGGACCCATCAATTCATTGATGGGACCTTCTCTCCTATGAGCTTTGCCCTGGACCATCTGCACAAAATAGAGAGTGACTTATCACTGAGCCCAGCACACAGATAATGTGACTCTCCTGCCAATTCCCTGCCCTCAAAAATGATTGTGACATATTCCTGGAGAAGGACCCAGATGATGTGATTCTCCTGCCTGCTCCTTACCCACAAGTAAGATTGTGACATATATCTTTGCTCAGTTTACAGGTGTGACGATGACTTTTGTTCCTCAAACCAGCTAATATGGGTAATACTATGAGTCTTCCCTTTGTTCGAAGGTAATAGAGGGTTACCACTTTGTTGCATATCATATAAAGACCTTGGGTGGTACAGAGAGTGTCAACACAAAGCCTGGCACACAGGTGAAATTGTGTTCTACACACACCCTGCCAACCATTTCATTCATCACATTCACACATGGACAAAGCCCACTGGTGAAGTTTTAAAACACACAGGAATGCAGCTTACAGTTGGAATTAAGACATTCATATGTGAAGATTTGGCCACACTTGGAATGGTAACTCATTTCTAAATCCACTCATAGGTGGGACTCTCCTATCTGGACCGAGCCAACTGGAGTGATGTTGACTCTCATATCTTGGCTTAGGGCCACAGGTACAATCATTGGTCCATACGAGCATGAATGTCTCAGAGTGAATGGTGACACTAATGCACACTGTATAATGCCATCAGTTGGTACAGAGAATGTTTTCACAGGGCCCAGCAGACAGGTGAGATTGGGACCCTCATATGAACTCTCAGCTGAAAGTAAAGATGGTCGACCACCCGGCTGAAAGTAAAGATGGTCGACCACCCGGCTGAAAGTAAAGATGGTCGACCACCCGGCTGAAAGTAAAGATGGTCGACCACCCGGCTGAAAGTAAAGATGGTCGACCACCAGGCTGAAAGTAAAGATGGTCAAGTAAAGATGTAAGTCATACATCAACACAGTGCACTGTTGAGGTTCTAAATCTAACAACCAGAGGCAGTCAGAAGATTTCTTTTAAAAAGGCTCTTATACATAAATGTGGTCCACAGGTGGGTTGGTGACTCTCAGACCGGGATTCAGCACACCAAGAAGGCTGGGACTTCATTAAGTCAACACAATCTGCAATAGGAATTGAGGCTATGATGCATAGATCTGGTTCACTGATGAGATGTGCCTCATGTAGTTGGACCCAACATTCAGGATGTGTTGACTGTCATATCTGAAACTGGGATATGTGCAGGATTGTTAATCTCATCCCTGGACCTTCCTGTAGGTGTGACTGACACAACATGTGCCCAGCACCCAGCATAATTTGAAGTCTCCCACATGGGCCCAGCTCACAGATGAAATTGTGACATATCACTGAACCCAGAACATAGGTGATGTTATTCTATTCTTCTGCCATGGCCCTGCCTACATGGAGCACTGTCACATGTTTCTAGGCCCCACACTCAGCACTCAGGTTATATGTCTATTCTGCCTGTGCCCAGCCCGTGTGGATCATTGTGATATATTTTTGGGGCTGACATTTATGTTTTGTAAGCCTCCTGCCTGGGATCTGCCAGTAGGGAGCATTTTGACATGTCTATGTGCCAATCATGCAGGTGATATGAACCTTTTCTACTGCCTGGTTTCTGTTCACAGGGAAGATTATGACCTATCAGTAGGCCAACAGGTAATTGGTGTAACTCTTAGTCTCAGGTTCTGCCTACAGGGGAGATTGTGACATATTGCTGGGCTCAGCACCAAGGTGATTTGGGTCTTCGGTCTGGACCCTGCCTTGTAGGAGCATTGTGACATAGCTCTGAGCCAATCACCTAGTTAATGTGACTTTTCTCTTCTTACCTGAACTGTGCCCACAGAATAGATTGTGGCACATCTCTAAGACCAGCGTCTAGGTGATGTGACTCTCCTTTCTTACCTGGCCATGCCCACAGAAGGCAGTTACTTATGGTTGGGCCCAGCACACAGGTGACAGGGGTCATGGAGACATATCTCTGGGCCCATCACCTGGATGATGTGACTCTTCTTTTCTTCATAGGGCCTGTCCATGTGAGGAATGTGACATATTGCTGGGCCCAGCATCTATGTGATGCGTCACTCCTCCTGTGCCTTGTCTCTTTCAATTGGAGTGATTGTGACACGAAGCTGGGCCCAGCCCCTACGTTATGTGACTCTTCTTTTCCATCTGAGCCCTACCCACAGGGGGCATTGCAACATATTTTTGAGACCCTCCCCTAGGTGGTGTGACTCTCATGAGTGAGCCATCCACTCAGTTGGTATTGTGACACATTTTTGCACACAGCACTGAGGTGATATGACTCTCCTCTACTGCTTGGGCTCTGTCCAAGGAGGTATTGTGATATATCACTGGGTCCAGCACCTAGGTTATTTGACTTCCCTCTACTGCCTGGGCCCTGCACACATTGTGTATTGTGACATATGGCTGTGTCCAAAACATAGGGGATGCAACTCTCCTTCATTGGCTTTGCCCATAGAAGTATTAGAAAAGACTAATAAAAGAGAATAAAATATCTTAATTATTTATCTAGGTGATTTGACTCTTCTTTTCTGCCTGAGCACTGCACACAGCTGAGATTGTGACAGTGATATGCACACCCAGCCAACAGTATAGACTCTCATCATCCCACCTGAACACAGCCCACTGTTGAGGTTCTGAATCTCACACCCAAAGCCAATCAAAAGTAGTGAATTGACTCTCATATGCAGATTTCATTCACATTTGGGTTTCTGACTCTCCAACCAACATTCAGCAAACCTGTGAGGCTGTCACTCTACTAAGAAGACAGTCCACAGGACAGATTGATGCTGTCATGCATGGATCCAGTACACCATTGAGATCATGACTCATGTACTTATACCCAACATGACATTTCACTGGGCCCAGCACCAAGCTGATGTCACTCCTCTATTATCCAGGTTCTGACTCCAGAGAAAATTGTGAAATATTGCTGGGCCTTTCACCTAGTTGATGTGACTGTCTTACCTGTGCTGTTTTGTCAAGGGATATGGTGACATATTACTGGACCCAGCACCTAGTTTATGTGACTTTTGCTGCTCCTAGGGCTCACAGTCCTAAAAAAGAATTGAGTTGTACTGCTGGGCTTAGCACCAAGGTGACAATACTGTTAGCTGTGTCTGCATATCAAAGTCATAATCTCACCTGTGTGCTGGCCCCTGTAATAAAACTCTGTACCGCCAGGGGTATTATACAATATGCATAAGTTTTATAATCTGCCATGGCTTTCATACAGGTAGAAGAACCAGGACCCTACCAGTTTCCTTAAGCCTAGCTATAAGGGTCAACATGTATTTTATTGGCTGGGTCTAGTTATAAGAGTCATTGTTGTGCCTGTGAGCTAACATCACACCTGTGGCTGGATCTACATATGACAGTCAAAATTCCAACTGTGCACTGTGTCCATGTACAAGACTCAGGACCTCACCAGAGGTCTCTGTTCATATGTGAGGGTGACACTCATAACTGTTGGCTGGATGAGCATACAAGAGTCACAATCTCATCTGCGTGCTGGGTGCACTTATATGTCAAAATCTCACTTGTGGAAAAGAAACAAGCTAAGAGAGCCACATATTTTAAGTGCCGGGCTAAAGATATGTTACAATATCCCCTGTGGGCAGGGCCCAGGAAGGAGAGTTAAATTACCTGCATGCTGTGAGCAGTGATATGTCACAATGTCTTCTATGGGCATGGCCCGGGCAGGAATTTCACATTACCTTTGTGCTGTCCCAAAGATATGTTTCAATCCCCCTCCATTGGCAGGCTTAGAGAGAACGAAAGAGTCACAACACCTAAATTATGGCCACAGAGATAAATCACAATACCTCCTGTGGGCAGGGCCTAGGATAGAAGCTTACATTACCTGCAATCTGGGCTTGCTAAAATAATTCAGCTTCCCATTGCCATGATCCAGGCAGAAGAGGAGAATTATATCACCTAAGTACATGGGCCTGTGGTACGTCACAGTCCATTTTCAAGGGGCAGAATGCAGGCAAAGGAAAAAAGTCACATCACCTAGGCAATGAGTTCAGAGGTATGTCACAATACCTACTGTGGGCAGGGCCCAGGCAGTACAGTCACATCACCGAGGTGCTGGGCTCAGTGATATCTCACAATGTCTTTGTGGGCAGGGCCCTGGCTAATGATAAGAGTCAGATGACCCAGTGATATTTCACAATACCCTCTGTGGGTAGGGCTCGAGCAAGAGAGTCACATCACCTAGGTGCTTGACCCAGGTATATGTCACAATCAGTCACATCACCGAGGTGCTGGGCTCAGTGATATCTCACAATGTCTTTGTGGGCAGGGCCCTGGCTAATGATAAGAGTCAGATGACCCAGTGATATTTCACAATACCCTCTGTGGGTAGGGCTCGAGCAAGAGAGTCACATCACCTAGGTGCTTGACCCAGGTATATGTCACAATCTCCCCTGAGGGCTGTGCCTGGGCAGGAAAGTAAAATCACTCAGGTGTTATGCAAAATTATATGTCACAATCACACTTGTGGGAAGGTCCAGGGATGAGATTCACAATTCCATATATGTTCCAGCTTCAGGTGGGAAAGTCAACACCTCCTGTGAGTTGCATCTAAATACATGAGTCACAATCTCAATGATGGACTAGATTAATCCATGAGAGTCTCAATTTTACCTGTAGACTGTGTACTGGTATCAGAGTCAAAGCCTCACAGGTGTAATGAATCCTAGTCCTAGAGTTACCATCTACCTGTAGACAAAATCTACATGTAAGGATTATAATTCCAACTTTCAACTGTGTCCAGGTGTGAGATTCAGAAGCTCAACAGTTGTCTGTATTCATGTGGGAGGATGACAATTTTTATTGTGGGCTGGAAGTGTATATGAGAATCACAAACTCAGCTGTGTTCTGGGTCCTCTTATGACACTCTCTGTACCACCAGAGGGCTGTGCGTTGTTTGGGTGAGACTCACAACCCCCTGTGAGACATTAGTGCTGTATAAATGCATGATTTTACCTGTTGCCTCACGCCCAGGTATGAGAGTCAACATTTCTCATATTGGCTGTGTCCAGGTATAAAAGTCATTGCTCTGCCTCTTAGTTGGGTTCATATATGAGTCACCATCCCACCGGTGGCTAGATGCACACATGATATTAAAAACTCCAACTGTGGATTGCATCTGTGAGTAAAATTCAGGACCTCACCAGTGGGTTCTGTCCGTGTGTGTGAATGGCAATTCTCTACTGTTGGCTGAGTGTGCATCTGAGAGTCACAATCTCAACTTTGTGCTGAGTTATGTAATGGCACTTTCTTTACAACCCTGGGGGCATTATACAATATAAGTGAGTGCAATAATCCTCTGTGACATTTATACAAGTAGAAAACCCAAAACCTTACCTGTTGCCCTAAGCCTAGGTACAAGAGTCAAAATATCTTCTATTGGCTGGGTTCATTGTGCAAGTGAGTTGGGTACAGAAATTTGTCACCATCCAACCTGTGGCTGGATTCATATATAACAGTCACAATTTCAATGGTGGAATGGATTCATGTGTAAGATTTAGGACATCACCAGTATGCTTGGTCTATATGTATGAGCATGGCAATTCAAACTGTTGACTAGGTGTGTATAAAAGAGTCGCAATTACACCTGTGGACTGGGCCCTGCAATGACAGTATTTCCCAAGAGCTTTATACAACATATGTGAGTGTCATAATCTTCTGTTACTTTCCTATAAGTAAAGGACCCAGACCCCAAAGCCTAGCTACCAGAGTCAACATCTCTCTTATTAGCTGGGTCCGATATGAGTCATCACCATTCCTGTGAGCTGAATCCAGAGTGAGTCACTATCTCACTTCTGGCAAGATAAACATATGACAGTCCCAATTCCAACTGTTGGCTGTGTTCACGTATAAGACTCAGGACCTCAACAGTGGTCTTTGTTCCTGTGTTATGGTGACAATAGTAACTTTTGGCTGGGTTTGCATACAAGAGTAAAAATCTCATCTGTGTGCTGGGCCAAGTTATATGTCACAGTCTTACCTTGGGGAAAGTCTGAGAAATAAGAATAACACCACCTTGATTCTTCACCTGGAATATGTCTCAATCCCCTCTGTGGAAAAGGCCCAGGCAGAAGAGTCACATCACTTGTGTTCAGGGCCCAGCAACATATAATATTTCCTCTAGGCAGAGCCCAGACAGGAGATTCATGACATTTGGGTCCTGAGCCCAGAGACATGTCACAGGGGACTAAAGAATCTTTTCTTTAGGCATGTCTTTGGCAGCAGAGAAGAAGCACATTATGTAAAAAATTGGTTCAAAGATATCTCACAATGTCCCCTTCGGGTGATATGCAGGTAGGTGAAGAGAGTCACATCATCCAGATAATCAGCCCAGCAATATGTCAAAATGCCCCCTGATGGAAGGACAAATAAAAGAAAGTCATGGCTGGGCACGGTGGCTCACACCTGTAATTCCAGCACTTTGGGAGGCCAGGTGCACAGATCACCTGAAGTCAGGTGTTTGAGACCAGCCTGACCAACATGGAGAAACCCTGTCTCTACTAAAAATACAAAATTAGCTGGGTGTGGTGGCGCATGCCTGTAATCCCAGTTATTCTGAAGGGTGAGGCAGGAGAATCACTTGAACTGGGGAGGTGGAGGTTACGGTGAGCCGAGATTGTTCCATTGCACTCCAGCCTGGGCAAAAGAGTGAAACTCCGTCTCAAAAGTAAGTAAATAAATAAAAATTAAAAATAAAGTCGCATAACTGAGGTGAGTAAACAAGAGATTTCACAATGCATGCTATAAGTAGGGACCATGGAAAAGAGGAGCTTCACATAACCTAGGGGCTACACCCAGATATATGTCACAATCACCCCAGTGGTCAGGGCCTAGGTATGAGAAGAGAGTCACACCACACAAATCCTAAACCAAGTGATAGGTCACAATTCCTACTGTGGACGGGTCCAAGAAAAAAGAAAAAAGTCACATCATCTACATGTTAGGGCCACAGATATGTATCAATGTTCCCTGTAGGTATGGCCCAGGCAGAAGAGGAAAGTCAAGTCACCTAGGTGCAGAGCTGAGAGATATGTCACAATGTCTTCTACAGGCAAAGCCCAAGTACAAAAGGAGAATCATATCAAATAGTAGATCAGCCCAGAGATATGTCACAATGCCCCTGTAAGCAGAGTCTAGGCATGAGACTCAAATCACTTTTATGCTGGGCTCATCAATATGTCACAATGTGTTTTGAGAGCAGGACCAAATCAAGACAGTAATATCACCTTGTTTGACCTAGTGATATGTCACCATCTTTTGTGTGCACAAAATATAGGAAAAAGAGACGAGTCACATCAGCAGGGTGCTGAGGCTAGAGACGTGTCAATCTCCCCATCAACAGAAATCATGTAGGAGAAGAGAGTCAAAACACATGGATATGGCCAGGCACGGTCACTCATGCCTGTAAACCGAGCACTTTGGGAGGCCAAGGCAGGTGGATCACCAGAGGTCAGGAGTTTGAGACCAGCCTGACCAACATTGTGAAACCCTGTCTCTACTAAAAATACAAAAATTAGTCAGGCATGATGGTGGGCACCTGTAATCCCGGCTACTTGAGAGGCTGAGGCGTGAGAATTGCTTGAACTTGGGAGGTGCAGGTTGCAGTGAGCCAAGGTCATGCCACTGCACTCCAGCCTAGGTGATAGAGCAAGACTGTCTCAAAACACACACCACACACACACACAGACACATGGATAATGGGCACAGAAATATTTAATAATGTCACCTGTAGGAAGGGCCCAGGCAGAAGAGTAAAATCACCTGGGTGTTGGACTGTGCAATATGTCAAAATAGCCAATGTGGGCAGGCCACAGGCAGAAATCACATAAACTGGGTGCAGGGCCTGTAAATACATCATAATATCTTCTATGCAGAGAGCCAAGACAGGAGAATACATCACATCAGCTAAGTATGGGGCAAAATGACATGTCATAATCTCCACTGGAGGGTAGAGTCAGGCAAGAGAGTCAAATCACTCAGATTCTGAGCAGAGGCATACATCAGAATCACACCTACAGGAAGGTCCAGGGATAGGATTAACAATCCCACACGTGTCCCAGTTGTTGGTTTGGTCTAAGTATGTGAATCACAATCTCAAAAATAAACTGGATCTGTACAAAAGAGACTTAACTCCTTCTGAAGACTGTTTCCCGTTAGTGCAGTCACAGCCTCACAGATGTGGAGAATCTTGGTCTGAGATTCACCAACCCACCTAGGGACCAGATCCATGTAAAAGAGTTAATTCTCCAACTTTCCACTGCCTCCAGGTGGGAGATTCAGAAACTCAACAGTGGGCTGTATTCATATGGAAGGATGACAGTCTTTACTATTGGCCACCTGTGCAAAGGAGTGTCACAATTTTACCTGTGTGCTGGGCTCTGTGAGGACAGTCTCTCTACCATTCAGGGGCTGTATATGCTATGTATGAGAGTCAACATCTGCTCTGAGACCTTCATGCTGTTATGCACCCATGATTGTACCTGTGCCCCTAAGTCCACGTATGAGACTCAACATCTCTCCTATTGGCTGAGTCTAGATAGGAGAGTCCTCACCTCTCTATGAGCTGGGTTTAGGAATGAGTCACCAGCACAGCTGTGGCCAAGTGTTCACTTATGACAGTCAGAATTTTAACTGCAGACTGCATCTGCATGTGAGATTCAGCATTTCACCACTTGGCTCTGTTTAGATGTGAGGGTGACAATCCTAACAGTTGGCTGGGTGAGCATATGAAAAACACAATCTCACTTGTGTCCTGGGCCCTGTGATGACATCCTCTCTAACACTGGAGGACTTTATATAAGATACAAGAAAGTGGTAGTTCTCTATGACTTTAATACACAGAGGAGACCCAGGATCTTACCCATTTCACTAAGTCTAGCTATGAAAGTATCTTATATTGACTGGTTCGAGGAAAGAGGGTCAGCATCCTACCTGTGAGCTGGGCCAAGATATATGTCATAATCCCACCTATGGGTAGAGAGTGAGCAGGAGGGTCATATCACCTGGGAGCTGGGCAAGGCATATGTCACAATCTTCCCTGAGGACAAGGACCAGCCAGAAGAGTCACATCCCTGCATGCTCAGTCAGGGATATTTGACCATCCCTTCCTGAAAGCAGGGAACATGAGGCATACACACATCACCTAGGTGCTGGGCCCAGTGATATGTCACAATGCTCCCTGTGGGCAGTACCGAGGCAGGAAAGACACATCGTCTCAATGGAGGGCCCAGCAATATGTCCCAGTCTTTCCTGTGGGCAGAATGCCGGCAGAAGAAGAGAGTCACATATCCTAGGTGATGGATTCAGGGATATGTAAAAAGTCTTCTGTTGGCAGGGCCAAGGCAGGAGTCTTAAATTCCACTGATGTAAGGCTCAGCCATATGTCTCAATACCCCAAATATGCAAGGCCCAGGCAAATAAGACAGTCACATCACCTAGGTGCTTGGTCAAGCGACATGCCCCAATCCCCTTTTTTTGTCAGGACCCAGACAGAAGAAAAGAGTCACAACACCTAAGTGATGAACAAAAAGATGTCCTAATACCCCTGCTGGCAGGCCCAGGTCGAAGAGTTGCATCACCTAGGTTTTGATCCCAGCCATATGTCACAACATAGAATGTATGCAGGGCCCCAGCAGAAGTGGAGAGTCACAACACCTAGGTTCTTGCCTCCATGATACATCACAATTCCTTCTTGGGCAAAGTCCAAGCAGTAGAAGAGAGTCATGTCAACATCATCTAGTTGCTGGGTCCAGCAATATGTCACAATACCCCCTAAGAAGAGGGCCTAGGCAGAAAAGTCTCCTCACCTAGGCAAGAGGCCCAGAGGTATATCCCAATGCTTTCTGTGTTAGGGCTCAGGAAGAAGAAAGTCACAAAGCCTATGGGATAGACCAAGTTATATTTCACAATCACCCTAGAAAGCCATGGTTGAGGCATGAGTGGAGAGTCACATGATGTAGGTGCTGAGCCAAGTGATATGTCACAATGCCCTCTGTGAGCAGGGACCAGGCAGGAGAAAGAAGTCAAATCACCTGGGTGATGAGTGCAGAGAGATGTCACAGTAATCCAGGTAAGACAGTAACATCACCTTGGTGTTGGATTCAGAAATATGTAACAATGTCCCACGTGAGAAGGACACAAGCAGGAGAGTCACAAAAACTGGGTGCAAGGCCTGGCAATATATTATAATTTCCACTGTGGACAGACTCAAGAAACAAAAGGAGACTCACATCATCTAGGTTATGGGTCCCAGAGATATATTCCAGTTACCTCTATTGGCAAGAACCAGGCAGAAGTATCACATCACCTTTGTGCTAGGTAATGTGCTAGGTCATATCACCTAGGTGATAAACAGCAATACATCACTCTTTCTTTTCTGAACGTAGCTCAGGCAAGAGAGGAGCATCACATTTCCCAGGTGCCAGGCCCAGATATATGTCACCATATCCCTTATGGGCAAAGATGTTGTAAGCGGGGACAGTCAAATCAAATAGTTGATGGGCCCAAAGATATGTCACAATGCACTCTATGGGCAGGGTCCAAACACAAGACACACTTCACCTTGGTGCTGGTAACAGCAATATGTCACAATGCCTTTTGAGGACAGTGCCAAGGCAAATGATTAACATCACCATGGTGTTGGGCCCAACTTTATGTCACAATCTCCCCTGTGAGGAAAACCTCAGAAGGCAAGAGAAGTCACATCAGCTCCGTACTGAACAAAGTGATATGTTCCATTCTCCCCTGAGAGCTAGGATCAGGCAAATGAAGATAGTCACATCACTTGGTGACAGGCCCAGGATATGAATTTTCTGTATAGGCAGGCTTAGGCAGGAGAGTTAAATCAAATGGGCATAGGACCCAGTGGTATGTTACAATGCCTCCCATGGGCAGCATTAAGGCATGAGAGGAGACACATCACCCGAGTGCAAGGCCCAGTGATGTCAAAATGTCCCAGTGCCCAGTTATATGTTACAATCTCATATGTGATGTGGGTCCAGGCAGTAGAGTCAAATCACTCAGGTGCTGGACTGAGGCATATGTAACAATAACACCTATAGGAAGGTCCAGGGTTGAGATTAACAATCTCACACATGTCCCGGTTCTAGGTATGAGTCAATTTCTGTATGGTCATTCTAAGTACACAAGTCACAATCCCATTGGTCAACAGGATCTAGGTTTCAGAGCCCTATTCCTTCCCGGGATTGTGTTTTTTAAGTAGAGTCACAGCCTCACAGGTTTGCTGAATCTTAATCTGAGTGTCATGAACCCACCTGTGGAACAGATTCATGTATGAGACTCAAGTTTGCAACTTTTAGCCACCTCAGGGTGTGAGATCCAGAATCTCAACAGTGGGCTGAGTTCATGTGGGACAACGACAATCTTTACTCTCTCCTGGGTGTGCAGATGAGAATTACAATCGCACTTGTGTGCTGGGCCCTGTTAGAACACTCTCTGTACCACTCCAGGGCTTTATTCAACATGCATGAGAGTCAAAATTTGCTCTGAAACCTCCATGTTAGAAGGGACCTTTGATCATGCCTGTGGCCCTAAGCCCAGGTGTGAGAGTCAACATCTTTCTTATTGACTGTGTCCAGATAGGAGAGTCTTCACCTGCCTATAAGCTGGGTTTAAAAATGAGTAACCATTCCAACTGTGGCTTGATGTTCAGATATAAAAGTCACAGTTTAAACTGTGAACTGACTGCATTAGTGTGTGATTCAAAACATCACCTGTAGGCTCTGTGAATGTGAGAGGGTGGAAATTCTAATGGTTGGTGGACTGTGCACACAAGAACACAATCTCACTCATGTTCTGGGATTTGTGATGACATTGTAGTATCCAAATGCTTTATGTGATATGTGAGAGTGGCAACTTTCTTTTTTTTTTTTTTTTTTTTGAGACAGAGTCTCACTCTGTCGCCCAGGCTTGAGTGCAGTGGTGCAATCTCAGCTCACTGCAACCTCTGCCCCCTGGGTTCAAGTGATTCTCCTGCCTCAGCCTCCCAAGTAGCTGGGATTACAGGTGCCTGCCACCACACCCAGCTAATTTTTGTATTTTTAGTAGAGATGGGGTTCCACCATCTTGGCCAGGTGGTCTTGAACTCCTGACCTCGTGATCCACCCACCTCAGCCTCCCAAAGTGCTGGGATTACAGGCACAAGTCACCGTGCCCAGGCTGAGAGTGGTAAACTTCATACAAAGAGGAGACACAGGGTCTTACTCATTTTTCTAAGCCAAAATATGAGAGTCAGTATCTCTTCTATTGGCTGGTTCAATTCACAAGGTATGATAGTCATTATTGCACCTGTGAGCTGAACCAAGATATAAGTCACAATGCCACCTCTCAGTAAGGAGTGAGCAGGAGAGCCACATCACCTAGGCAGTAGGCCAAGGATATGTCACAATCTTTGCTGAAAACAGGGACCAGGCTGGAGAGTCACATGATTAGCATGCTTAGCCAAGAATACTTAAAAATCTTCTCCTGAAAGCAATGCAACAGGAACAGAATCACCTCACCTGGCTGCTGGTCCCAGCAATTTTGTCACAATTCTCTCTCTGGGAAAATCCCAGGCAGGAGAGACACATCAACTGGTTGCTGGGTCCAGGCAGTAGAATCAACTGGTTGCTGGGTGCAGTTTTCCTTGTTGGCAAAGTTCAGGCAGAGAAAGAGTCACAATTCTTAGGTCATGGATGCAGACAATGTCACAAGGCTCACTGCAGGCCAGGCTTAGGCAGGAGCCTCATGTCCCCAAGGTTCTGGGCCTAGTGATGTGTCATGGTACCCAAAATATGTGGGGCAAAGCAAAAAGAGGAGAGTTACATCATCTAGAATCAGGGTCCAGTGATATGTCACAATTTTTTTTTTTTTTTTGCAGTGACCTGATGAAAGAAGAGTCACATCACCTTGGTTCTGGATCCCGTAATACATCACAATCCCTTCTTTGTCAGAGCCCAAGCGGCAGAAGAAAGTCAAATCACTTAGGTCCTGGGTTTGGAAATATGTCACAATACCCTATGAGGAGAGAGCCCAGGCAAAATAGTCAAATCACTCAGGTACTGGGAAAATAAATATGTCACAATCACACCTGCAGAAAAGTCCAGGGATAAAATTAACAATCATGCACATGGCCCAGTTCTAGGTAGAAAAGTCAACACATTCTGTATGTTGGGTCTCAGTACAAGAGTTACAATCTCAACAGTGGACAGGATCCTTGCATGACAGCCACAATCCCTTCCATGCACTGTATTATTTTCAAAGGGTCACAGCCTCACAGGTGTGCTGAATCTTGGTCAGGTGGGTTGGTGACTCTCTACATAATAAGAGTCAGTTTTCCAACTTTCAACTGCCTCTGGGCATGAGGTTCAGGACTTTAACACTGGCTGCATTCATGTGGCTGGATGACAGTCTGTACCATTGGCCGGGTGTACATATGGGTGTCACAATCTCATTTGTGTGCTTGGCCCTGTAAGGACCCTCTCTGTCTTACTGAGGGCATTATACAGTATGCATGAGAGTTGCAATCCATTCTGAAACATTTGTGCTTGTGTGAACCCACAATTTTACCTGTGATTCTAAGCCCAGTCATGAGAGTGAACATCTTTAAGAATGAGTTTAGATAGGAGGGTCTTCATCTGCCTATGAGCTGGGTTTAGAAATGAGTCACCATTCCAACTGTAGCCAGGTGTTCACATATGGAGTTGCAATTTCTACCGTGAACGGCATCCACGAGTTAGATTCAGGACCTCACCAGTGGGCTCTGTTTATGTGTAAGGGTGACAAGGCTAATGGTTGGCTGGGTGTGCATACAATAAGAAAAATTTCTATTGTGTGCTGGATACACTCTCTGTATCATCTGAATTTACACTCTCCATATCACCCAAAGGCTTTATACAATGTGCGAGGAAGTGGTGATTTTTTATGATCTTTGTACAAAGAGGAGACCCGGTATCTTATCTGTTTTCTCAGCCTAGCTAGGACAGAGAGTACCATTTTTACTGGCTAATTTGATATATGGACCTGCCAATAGGGGAGATTTTGCCTTTTTATTTTAGGCTTAGGGCAGTAGATAAAGTACTGGGTCTCCTATGTGAGGAAAAGTCACATAAGATTATGACACTCAAGCTTATCCTATAAAGCTTTTGTGTTACATTGAGAGTACAATAACAAGATCCACTACACAGGTGAGACTGTTACTCTCATAGGCACACCTAGCTGAAAATTAGGATTGTCACCCTCACACATAAGAAAAGCCCACTGGTGAGGTCCTGAATCTCACAGGCACACTCCAAAATTAGATTTGTGACAGTCATATGTGGGTCCTGGGACAGCTGGTGTGCTGACTTATTTTGAAGCCAGCTTACAGACACTTTGATGACTGTCATACCTATATCTGGCCAATAAGAGAGATGTGACTTTCACACTTGGGCATACTGCAATGGGTACAATCATTGGTTCATATGAGCATGAAGGTCTCAAAGCAGATTTCAACTGCCGCTTATACCATATAAAGCCCATGGGTAATACAGAGGGTGTCATAACACAACCAAGAACACAGGTGAAATTGTGACTCTCCTATGCACACTCAGCCAACAGCAAACATTGTCACTGTCACACATGGAAACCGTCCACTGTTGAGGCTGTGGATCTCACACACGGAGGCAGTAGAAAGTTGGAATTGTGACTCTCATACATGGATCTGCTTAACAGGTAGAATGGTGACTCAAAGACTAGGATTCAGAACACCTGTGAGGCTGCGACTCTTAGATTCAGAAATAGCTTGCATTTGGAATTGGGGCTATCTTGCAGGGATTGAGTCCACCATTAAGATTGTGACTCATGTACTTGGACCCAACTCAAATGAGGTCTCTTGACTCTCATACCTGAAGTCAGAAAATGTGTGGAATTTTGAATCTCATTTCTCAACCTTCTTGCTAGTGTGATTGTGATATATACATTTGCCCAGCACCTGAGTGATTTGACTATCCTGCCTTGGTAAAGCCCAAAAATAAAATTGTGATGTATACCTGGGCCAAGCATTTAAGTTATTTTACTTTCTTGCATAGGCCTTGTCCTCAGGGGAAATTGTGACATATCACTGGGCCCATAACTCAGGTTATGTAATCATCCTCTTCTGCCTGGGCCCTGTCAACACAGACAGTTGTAGCGTATAACTGGGCCAATCACCTAAGTGATGTGACTTTACTCTTTTGCATGGGCTTTGCCACAGAGTGGGTTGTGATATATCACTGAGCCCTATGCGTAAATGATATGACTCTCCTGCCTTGGTCCCTCCAAAAGGAGGCATTGTGACCTATCAATCGGCCCAACAACTGGGTATTGTGACTCTCCTCTCTTACCTGAGCCCTGTACACAGTGTGACATATTGCTGTGCCCTGCATGCAGATAATGTGTCTTTCCTGCATGAACCCTGCCCACAGATGGCATTGTGACATACTGCTGGGCCCAGTACCCAGGTTATGGGACTTCTCTGCCATGGCCCTCCCCACAGAGTGGAGAGTGACATGTTTTTGGTCCAGCATTCAGGTGACATGATTCTCTTTTCTGGTTTATTCACATAGCTAAGCTTTAACATGTAGTTTTTCCAGCTCACAGGCATTTCGATTACACTCATATGAGAACCCAGACAATAGGAATGATTTTGACACTGTTAGTTAGACTTTAGGCAGTAGGTAAAGTCCTGGGTTTCCTAATTTTAGAAGGGTCACAGAGAGGTATAAAATTTATGCATATCCTGTAAATACTTTGTGTGCTACAGAGAATGTAATAATAGGACTCAGCACACAGGTGAGATTGTGACTGTCACAGACATACCAAGCCAACAATTGGGATTGTCACTTCCAAACATGAAAGGTCACTGGTGAGCTTCTGAACCTCACATGCAGATGCAGTCCACAGTCGAAAGTCTGACTGTCATGTGTACATCTGGGAACAGGTTGAACAGTGACTGATTTCTGGACCCAGCTCAGAGGCACAGTGATTAGCTGCATACCTGGATCTAGCCAATAGGAGATATGTTGACTCTCACAGGTAGCCTTCAAGCAATGGGCAGGTCCTGGGCTTTCTACTTGTATGAACGTCACAGAAGATTACAAAACTCATGCATATTGTATGATCTCTTCCGATGATACAGAGAGTGTCATAACAGATTCCAGCACAAAGTTAAAATTGTGATTCTCATAGGCATACCCAGCAAACAGTGATGATTGTCACTCCCACACATGGACAGAGACCACGGTGAGGTACAGAGCATCACATGTGGATGCCATCCACAGTTGAAATTGTGATTGTCATACATGGATCTGGCCACAGGTGGGATAGTGACTTCTTTCTGCCCCCAACTCAGTGAGAACTCTCATATCTGACACTAGCCAACAAGAGAGATGTTAGCTCTTATTCCTGGGCTTAGGACAATGGGTAAGATCATGAGTTCATAACAGCATGTAGATCTAAGTGTGGATTGTGACTTTCACCATAGAAAGCCCTCAGGTGGCACCAAGAGTGTGGTAACAGGGCCCAGTGCACAGGTGAGATAGTGACCCTCATATGCACATCCAGTTCACAGTAAGAATTTTCACCCTCTTAAATAGCCACAGCCTGTTGTTGAGGTTATGAATCTCACACTCGGACATAACTAAAAGT
This sequence comes from Pongo pygmaeus, assembly GCF_028885625.2. Taxonomy (NCBI): domain Eukaryota; kingdom Metazoa; phylum Chordata; class Mammalia; order Primates; family Hominidae; genus Pongo; species Pongo pygmaeus. The sequence goes on from NC_072393.2 coordinate 23,217,407, forward strand.
TGGAATTGTGAGTCTCATACATGGATCAGGTCCACAGATGAGATAATGATGCTCAGACCAAGATTTATCATACCTCTGAGGCTGTGACTCTACTGCCAGGACACAATCTGAAGGTTGATTTGAGACTCTCAGGCACAAATCCAGTCCAATATCTAGATTCTGACTTGCATACTTGGACTGAACACACAGGAGGTGTTGACTGTCCTCCCTAGAGCTGGACATGTTTGGGATTGTGTATCTCATCCCTGGACTTTTCTGCAGATGTGATTGTGATGTATGCTTTTGCCCATACCCTGAGTGATTTTAGTTTTCTTTGTGGGCCCAGCCCACAGATGAAATTGTGACATATACCAAGGCCAAGGACCAAGGTAACATGACTCTCCTCATCTGCCTGAACCTATTACTTAGAAGTGATTGTTACATATTTCTGAATTCAACACCTAGGTAATGTGACTGTCCTCTTGTGCAAAAGCTTTGATCACACAGAAAATTGTGACATACCACTGGGCCCAACATCTAGATGATGTGCTTGTTCTGCCTTAATTCTCCCCACATGGGACATTATGACATATTTCTTAGTCAAACACCTAGATGAAGTGACTCTTCTCTCCTGCCTGGGTCTCAGCTTCAGAAGAACATGTGACATATTGCTGCACCCAGCACCTAGGTGATTTGAGTCTTCTCTGCTGCCTGATCTTTGTCAACAGTGGGGATTGTGAACTATTGCTTAACCCAGCACCTAAATTTTGTGACTCACTTCTTTTGCAAAGTTCTGCTAACAGTGGGAGTTGTAACATATTGCAGGAACCAGCAAACAGGTGACCTGACTCTCCTCTCTTCCCTGGGACCTGCCCATATTGGGCATTGTTACATATTGCTGGGCTCAATGCCTAAGTAATGTTATTGTTCTCTTCTGCTTGGGACCTGCCCACATGAAGGATTGTGGCATATCGCTAGGCCCAGAACCCAGCTGATATGACTCTTCTTCCCTGATCCTTCTCATAGTGAGGATTGACATATTCCTGTCCTAGCATCCAGGTGATGTGACTCTTCTGCCTGTTCCCTGTCTACGGGCGGGATTGTGACATACATCTGGGCTCAGCTCACTGGTGCAATGATGACAATCATACCTGAACCCAGCAAATAGGAGAGATAGTGATTCTCTTTGCTGGGCTTCAGGCAATGAGTAAGGTTTGGGTGTGTTTCTTGTACGAAGGTCAGAGAAAATTACAATACTCATGCATATTGTATAAGGCTTTCAGTTGGTACAGAGAGTGTCTAACAGGGCTCAGCACAGAGATGAGACTGTGACTCTCAAATGCACACCCAGCTGACAGTTAGGATTTTAACTTACACACATGTTAAGATCACAAATGTCACATGTAAATGCAGTTTGCAGTTAGAATTGTGACTTATACGTGGATCCAGCCACAGGTAGGATGGTGACTCACTTCTGAACCCAGCTGACAGGCACAGTGATGATTCTCATTCCTGGATGCAGCAAATTAGTGAGAGGTTGACTCTCATACCTGGGCTTAGGGCAACAGGTAAAATCATGGGTCATACCAGCACAAAACTCTCAGAGCAGATTGTGACTCTCATGCATATCATATAAAGCCTTTGGGTGATACAGAAAATGTCATAACGGTGCCAATCACACAGGCGAGATTGTGATCCTTAAATGCACACCCACCCAAAAATAAGAGTTGCCACTCTCCCACATGGACACAGCTCACCTTTGAGGTTCTGAATCTGACATCCAGAGACAGTTGACAGTTAAAATCATGACTCTCATACATGGATCCCGTCCACAGGTGGGGTGGTGATGCTTGGACCAGAATTCAGCACACCCATGGGCCTGTTACTTTCATACCAGGACACAGCCCCTAGGTGGGGTCAGGACTCTCATGCACAGATCCAATTTACTATTAAGATGATGAGTCCTGTACTTGCGTGTAACTCACAGATGTTGACTCTCATACCTAAAGCTGGGACATGTGCAGAATTGTAAATCTAACCACTGGACCTTCTTGCAGGTGTGATTTTTACATATACATTTGCCGAGCATTTGAGAAATTCCACTTGCCTGGGTAGGCCAAGCCTACAGTGACATTAATTAAATCAAGCATCTAGGTGACATACTCTCCTTCCTGGGCACTGCCCTCAAGGGAGATTTTGAAATATTTCTGGGCCCGGCACGTAAGTGATGTGATTCTTTTCTCCTGCCTGGTTCCTGCACACCGGGAGCATTGTAACATATCATTGCGCCCAACACCTAGGTGATATGACTCTCTTCTCATGTCTGGGCCCTGCCCATTTTAGGGGCTGTGACATAGCACTGGGCCTAGCACCCAGATGAAGTAAATATCCTCTTCCATTTGGGTTCTGCATACGGGGGGCGTGATAATATAATGCAATGCCCAACATTAAGGTGATGAGACTTGACTTTATGGGCAATGTCCACAGGGAGCATTGTGACATATCTCTGGACCCAGCACCTAGATGATGTGACTCCCTCCTGCCTGGGCCCTGCATATAGGGGAAATTATGACATATTGCTGAGTCTAGCACCTGGGTGATGTGACTCTTCTGCCTGAGCCCTGCTCACAGGGGGCATTTTGTCATAACTTTGGGTTCATCACCTAGATGATGGGACTCTCTTCTTCTGCCTGTGCTTTGTCCACAGGAAAAGCTGGACCATATCACTGGGCTGAGCACCCAGGTAATGTGACTCTCTTTCCTGGGCCTTGCCCACAGAAGGCATTGTGACATTTCACTGGGCACAGCACTGAGGTGATGTGACTCTCTTGCCTGGTCCTGCCCATAGAGGAAATTGTGACATATCCCTGGTCCAGCATCCAGGGAATGTGATGATCCAGCCTCATCCCTGGTCCCAGCTAACAGGGATGAGGATGACTCTTGTACCTGAACTCGGATAATAGGAGAGATGGTAACTTTCATAGCCAAGATTAGGGCAACCAGTAAGGTCCTTAGTTTCCAATTGTATAAAGATCAAAAAGGATCACATCACTCATGCATACTATATAAAGCACTTGAGTGGTACAGAGAGTATCATAACAAGGCTCAGCACACAGTTGAGATTGTGACTTTCATATGCACACCCAGGCCACAGTTATAACTGTCACTCTCTCACGTGGACAGAGCCTGCTGATAAAATTCTAAGCCTGAACTGCAAACACAGTCCACAGTTGGAATTGTGATTATCATATGTGAATAGGCCACAGTTCCAATGGTGACTCATTTATGGACTCAGATCACAGGAATGGTGATAACTCTCATACCTGGATCCAGCCAATAAGAGAGATGTTCAATCTCATACCTGATTCTAGGGCAATGTGTAAGATCATGGATCCATACAAGCATGAAGGTCTCAGAGCAGATTGCGACTCTCAGGTGTGTGTGCATATATATATATATATGCACACACACGCTACATATATATACACATATGTGTATATATATACATATGTGTATATATATATACACATATGTGTGTATATGTATATATATATATATATATATTTTTTTTTTTTTTTTTTTTTGAGAGGGAGTCTCTCTCTGTCTCCCAGGCTGGAGTGCAGTGGTGTGATCTTGGCTCACTGCAAGCTCCGCCTTCCGGGTTCACGCCATTCTCCTGCCTCAGCCTCCTGAGTAGCTGGGACTACAGGTGCCCACCACCACGGCTGGCTAATTTTTTTGTATTTTTTTAGTAGAGACGGTGTTTCACCGTGTTAGCCAGGGTGGTCTCGATTTCCTGACCTCGTGATCTGCTCACCTCAGCCTCCCAAAGTGCTGGGATTACAGGTGTGAGCCACAATGCCCAGCCCTCAGGTGTATATTTTAAAGCCCTCAAGTTGTACAGTGTGTCATAATAGGACCCAGCACACCGATGAGATTGTGACTCTTGTATGCACACCCAGCTGAGAGTAAGAATTGTCATCTTCCCACTTGAATACAGCACACTGTTGAAGTCCTAAATTTCATAGCTGGAGGCAGTCAAAATTTGGAATTGTGTCTCAGACAAGAATCCAGTCCACAAGTGAGATAATGACTCTCTGACCTGGATTTAGCTCCCCTGTGAGGCTATGAGTTCCCTACTGGGATATAGTCTGCTGGTAAGATTGAGGTCTCATGCACATGCCCGGTCCACCGTTGAGTTTGTGACTCATGTACGAGGACCCAACACACAGATGTTGAATCTCATACCTAGAGGTGGGACATATAAAGGCTTGTCAATATCATCCCTGTACCTTCCCACGAATGTGATTATGACATATGCCTTTGTCCATCCCCTTAATAATTTGACTTTCCTGCCTGGGCCCAGCCCAAATCTGGAATTGTGACATACACCTGGGCCAAGCACCTAAATGCTGTGGCTTTCTTCTTTTGCCTGGAATATGTAAGCAGAAAAGATTGTGACATATTGCTAAGCCCAGCATTTAGGCTATATGACTCTTCCTCCAGGGACATGGTGACATATTCTTCCCTGGAATATGGGACATTGTGACATTCCTCCCTGTTCCTACAGGGACATTGTGACATATCCCTGGAAACATTAACTAGATTAAGGGACTCCCCTCTCATCCCTGGGTCATTCCCTCAGTGGGGATTATGACTTATCACTGAACCCAGAACCTAGGTGATTTTTTTTCTCCTCTACTGACTGGACCCCATCCACAGGATGAATGGTAACATATTGCTGAGCCCAGCAACCAGATGATGTCAATTTCCTCTCCTGCCTGGAATCTGCTCAGCGAGGGAGAGTTATATATCGCCGGGCCCAGCACCTAGGTAATGTGACTCTACCCTCCTGTTTGGGCCCTCCCAACAGTGCGAAATGTGAGATGTCACTGGGCTCATCACCTAGGTGATGTAATGCTTCTCTCCTTTATTGACCCACCCACAGTGAGTATTGTGACATATTACCGTGTTCAACAGCTAAATGATGTGACTCTTTTCTCCTGAGTGAGCCCTGCTCATAGGCCTTGAACCCAGATGATTTAACTCTCCTATCTGATCAACAGCTAAATGATGTGACTCTTTTCTCCTGAGTGAGCCCTGCTCATAGGCCTTGAACCCAGATGATTTAACTCTCCTATCTGGGCTTCGCCTATGGAGAACATTGTGACATACCTCTGCACCCATCATCTAGGTGATGTGACTCTCCTCTCCTGCCTGGTTCTGGCTCACAGAAGGGAATGTAACATATCTCTGGATCCAGCACCTAGGTAATCTGTCTCTATTTTTTTCTAGGCCCTGTTTTTTTGTGTGTGTGACGTGTATTTGGATGTATCACCTAGATGATGTAACTCTCTTTTCATGCCTCGGCAATGCCCAAGGGGAGATTGTGACATGTTGCTGAGCCCAGGACCCAGGTGATGTTACTTACTCTCCTGCCTGGCCTTGCCCACCTACAAAAGGCATTGTGACATGTCTTTCTGCTCATCACCCAAATGATGGGAGTCTTTTTACCTGACAGAGTCCTGTTCTTAGGGAAAACTGTGACATATTACTGTATCCGGCATGTAGGTGAGGTGATTCTTCTGCCTCTGCATTGCCCACAGGAAGAATTGTGACATTTAGCTTGGCGTGAACCCAGAACCTAGGTGATGTGACTTTTTTCCTGTGCCTTACATACAAAAAAATAGAAAATATCACTGCACCCCAGACCTAGGTGAGGTGACTCTCCTCTACTACCTGGGCCTTGCCCAAAAGCGGCATTGTGACATATCTCTGGCCCCATCACCTGGGTGAAGTGACTATCCTCTTCTGAATAGGTGCCGCCCACAGCTGTGATTGTTACAAAATGCTGGGCCCAGCACTCAAGCGGCTTGACTCTGCTGCATGGGGCCTGCCCACAGAGGGCACTGCGATATACGTTATGGGCCCATCAACTAAAAATGCGACTTTCTACATTAGTCTGTTCTCATACTGCTAATAAAGTCATTCTCAAGACTGGATAATTTATAAAAGAAATAGGTTTAATGAACTCACAGTTCCACATGGCTAAGGAGGCCTCAGAATCATGGTAAAAGACAAAGGAAGAGCAAAAAGGCATCTTACATGGTGGCAGGCATAAGGGCAGGAGAACTCCCCTTTATAAAACCATTAGATCTCATAAGACTTATTCACTACCCCAAGAACAGTATAGGAGAACCACCTCCATAATTCAATTATATTTACGTGGCCTTGCTCTTAACATGTTGGGATTGCTAAAATTTAAGGTGAGATTTGGGTGGGGACACAGCCAAACCATATCAGTGTTTTCTCCTGCCTGGGCCCTGTCCATAGGGGAGATTTTGACATATCACTGAACCCAGCACCTTGGTGATATGACTCTCCTGGGCCCTGCCATAAAAGGGAATGGTGACATGTCACTGGGCTCAGTACCTAGGTGATGTGACTCTCCTCTCCTGTCTGGACTCTGTCCTAAAAGAGAATTGTAAGATATCGCTGAGACTAGCCCTTAGGTAATGCGATTTTCAGCTCCTACCACGCCCTGTCTACAAGGGGCAAGGTGACATAGTGTGGGGACTATCTCTCAGGTGATGTGACTCTTCTGCATTGGCCTGGCCTAAAGGGGAATTTGTGACATATCTCTGGGCCTACCACCTAAGTGGTGTGACCGTCCTCACCTGCTTGTGCTCTGCCCACAAGAAGATTTCCACGTATCTCTGGGCCCAGCACCTAGGTAATGGGACTGTTCTGCCTAAGCACTGCTTACACAAGCCATTGTGATGTATTCCTAGGCCCAAGACACAATGATGTGACTTTTCACTTCTGCTTGGACCCTACACAAAGGGGGCACTGTGATATATCATGGGGCTCATCACCTAGATGATGTAATTCTTCTTTTGCTTGGGCCTTGCCCACAAAATAAATAGTGACATATTGCTGGGCATAGCACCTAGGTGATGTGATACAACTGCTCTGGCCTGTACCACAAAGGGCACTGTGACATATTGTTGAATTTAGTGCTCAGGAGATGTGACTGGGGCCAGAGCTGAGTCCACATGTGGATTGTGACATATTCCTTCCCCAGAACCTAGGTGACATGACTCTTTCTTCCTGCATGGGCCCTGACTTCAGTGAGGATTTTGACATATTACTGGGCCCTACTCCCAAATCATGTGACTCTGCTGCCTGAATTCTGTCAAAGGAGGGATTGTGATCTATCTAATAGGCCAGAACCTACATGACGTGACATTCCTCTCCTTCCTGAGCCCTGTAAACAGAGTTAATTGTGAAATATTGCTTTGCACAGAACCTGGGTGATGTGGTTCCTTAGGCTAGGCCCTGCCCATAGAGGCATTGTGACATATTGCTGAGCTCAGCACTCAAGTAATATGACTTTCTTGCCAGGGCCCTGAACACAGGGAGTTATTGAAATATTCCTAGACCAACATTCAAGCAATGTGACTCTCCTGTCTGGTCTTCCCAAAGGTGGGATTGTGACATACCTAGGCCTAGCTCACAGGTGTGATGATGACTCTCATATGTGGACCCAACCAATAGAAAAGATTTTGACTCTCATGGCTAGAATTAGTGGAATAGGGAAGGTCTTCTGTTTCCTACTTGTGGTAATGTCACAGAAGATGATGACACTCATGCATATCCTATAACATCCTTGAGTGACACAGAGAGTGTCATAACAGGACCCAGCACACAGGTGAGATTGTGCATCCCATAGGCATGCCCAGCCAACAATTAGAATTGTCACTCTCACACATGGACAGAACCCACTGGTAAGGTCCTGAATCTCACATGTGGACATGGTCCACAGTTAGAGTTGTGACTGTCATATGTAAATTCAGCAATGTGTGAGATGATGACTCATTTCTGGACCAAGCTCACAGATGCAATGATGACCCTCATACTTGGATTTAGCAAATAGAAGACGTGTTGATTCTTGTAGATGGGCTTAGGGCAATGGGTAAGGTTCTGAGTCTTCTGCTTGCAGAAAGTTCTCAGAAGATTCCCACACTCATGCATATACTATAAAGCTCTTAGGTTTCACTGAGTTTCACATCAGGGCCTAGTACAAAGTTGAGTTTGTGATCCTTCTATGCACACCCAGCTGACAGGATTATCACCCTCACACATGGATGGAGCCCACTGCTGAGGTTCTGAGTCTCACTTGTGGATATAGCTCACAGTTTGTATTGTGACTTTTATATGTGGATCTTACCACAAGTGGATGTCTTATTTCTGGCCTCAGCTCACAGACACCGTGATGACTCTCATACCTGGACCCAGCAAAGAGGAGAAATGTTGAATCTTGTATTAGGATGTTTTTTGTGTGTGTGTGTGTGTGTGTGTGTGTGTGTGTGTGTGTGTTTTAGTTCTTTGAGCTTTGGAAATTGATTCTACAGTATCTTATACAGATGCAAATGTATCAGGCTTTTTTTGTAAAGCTATATATATATTACTCCTGTTTATTAAAATATTGTCATTGGTGTTATGTAGATATAGTTGTAGACCTCAAAACAGAAAATAATATTGTAAATATTATAGCTTAATAAATGTTTATGGTATATAAGTAAAAAATATAAATTATACTTATCTAGAAGGTAGTTATTTACAATTGCTTAGAGCTCACCTGGTCAGCCAAGGCCTGTCTTCAAAACCGTGCTGAAATTGCACCTGCTTGGTTACAGTATCTCCTGGGGTGAAGTGGCCCTCACTGAGAACGGTCAAAATAAGAAAAAAAATTTTGGCAGATAAATCTTATGTGTAAAGAAACAGAGATGTGGAAAAAAATGTTCAGAGAAGGATAAATAAATCAATTTTACCACAGTTATTTTTAAGAAAATACATGCTTTAGGCTGGGTGCAGTGGCTCATGCCTGTAATCCTAGCACTTTGGGAGGCCGAGTTGGCAGATCACGAGGTCGGGAGTTCGAGACCAGACTGGCCCGCATGGTGAAACCCCATCTCTACTAAATATACAAAAAATTAGCAGAGGATGGTGGCACATGCCTGTAATCCCAGCTACTTGGGAGGCTGAGGCAGGAGAATTGCTTGAACCCTGGAGGCAGAAGTTGCAGTGAGCCGAGATCACACCATTGCACTCCAGCCTGAGGGACAGAGTGAGACTCTATCTCAAAAAAAATAAAAATAAATAAATAGATTCTTCAAAGTCAAATAAAATTTATTTAATTAAAAATTGCAGAGGCCGGGTGTGGTGATTCACGCCTGTAATCCCAGCACTTTGGGAGGCCAAGGTGGGTGGATCATGAGGTCAGGAGTTTGAGACCAGCCTGGCCAACATGGAGAAACCCTGTCTCTACTAAAGATACAAAAAATTAGCCGGGTGTGTTGGCAGGCACCTGTAATCCCAGCTATTTGGGAGGCTGAGGCAGGAGAATCACTTGAAACCGGAAGGCAGAGGTTGCAGTGAGCCAAGACCATGCCACTGCACTCCAGCCTGGGCGACAGGGCAAGACTCCATCTCAAAAAATAAGATAAAAAAATGCAAATTGGAGTGAGCCAAGATCATGCCACTGCAATTGAGCCTGGGTAACAAGAGTGAAATTCCATCTCAAAAAATAAAAATAAAAATAAATAAAGCACAAGACGGTCTATAGAAGCACTGAAAAATCTGGAAAATTATCAAAATGTTCATGAACAGTTGAATAAATAAATTGTAGTGTATTTATATGATGTCACATTGTAGATCAATAAGTATGCAAACCACAGGCAGCAACATTCAGACAGTGGTCAGTTTGGGGTAGCAGGCTTACAGAAGACTTTAGAGGTATGTACTTTATGAGAGTGTGTGAGGACTATATGAAGCCAGAATGAAAGTTTCCTGAGAGTAGAGATCAAAACTTTCTTTTTATTTTTTGAGATGGAATCTCGCTCTGTTGCCCAGGCTACAGGTGCGCACGACCATGCCCAGTTAATTTTTGTATTTTTAGTAGAGACAGGGTTTCACTATGTTGGCCAGGCTGGTCTCGAACTCCTGACCTCATGATATGCCCACCTTGGCCTCCCAAAGTGCTGGGATTACAGGTATGAGCTACCACGCCAGGCCAATACTTTCTTTTCTTAATTTTATCTCCCAAGGCTAGCAAAAAGTATAGCACAACGTGTATGCTCAACGCACATTTATCGGTTAAATGAATGAATACATGCCCCTTGTAAACTGTCAAGCCCTATGCAAATCAAGAATTTATTTTTATCACTTACTACAGTTTAGTTAATAGAATCAAATAAAAGGTAATCAACGTTAAGATTCAGAAAGCACTATTCAAAATTTAACGTTACCCAAGCATTCTTAGGCAAAATAAAGTAAAATTTATAGTTTCTAAATTTGTGACCATTATAATTACATTTAAATTTCCATGTGAGGATGGAACATAAAATATTCCATCAGGTGAGCATAATTTGAGAGAAAAATACATTTAAAAATAAAGAAAAAAAACAGGAAAAAGAATGAAAACTTGGTTGGGTTAGATCTGCAAGTTCTACTCCACACTTCTTTTTTTTTTTTTTTGAAATAGTTTCCTATACTCCTGGTGCAGAGGGTGGCTGGGGAGACTGGGTCCCTCTGTCCTTCCACCATGGCAGTGGCTGACCTCTACTCAGGCGTGAGAAGTGCTGCCCTGTGCTGGGTCTGAGGCTGCCCCTGCCAGCCCTTCCTCACTCCCCTGGACTCTTCACAGTGTCTCCAGGCTGCTGTGCCATCCTGAGCATCCCTTTGATGGAAGGGGAGGTGGCAGCAGGAAGCTGGTAGGAGGAACTGGCCCTGCAGGCCGAGAGGTCTTCTCCAGGAAATGCTCTGGTTGGCCTCGGCTTTTGGTGCATGGAGCTGGACCTCAACCCAGGGTTGTAGCTAAGGCGTCCCTGGGCTGGGTGACCCTGGGCATGGATGCTCCTGCTGCTGCTGCCATTCCTGCTGTGCTCAGCTGGGCCGCAGCTGGAACTATTGTCAGTCAGAGGTGCAGGAGCAGCCATCCAGGTGGGAGGAGGCCATAGCCATGCATGATTCCTGAAAACTAGGCCCTGCTGACAAATCTTAGATGCCAGGAACAGAAGAACCAGGAGAAACTGCCTAGAGCTTGAGCCAAATGGATGGACTGTTGGAGTGGCTGAGGGTGAAGCTTCCTGAAATCCTCAAAGTGGAGTAGCAAAGCAAGCGTCAGAGATGGACAAGAAAAATCAAAGTCAAAAAAATTAGCAGAAACTGTAGCAGGACAAGCCACAGACAAGAACCCCTCAGACACTGAGTTGTGGAAGGAAAGGATTTTATTCAGCTGGGAGCATCGGCAGACTTACGTCTCCAAAAACAGAGCTCCTGAGTGAGCAATTACTGTCCCTTTTAAGGGCTTACAACTCTAAGGGGGTCCATATGAGAGGGTCGTGATCGACTGAGCAAGCAGGGGGTATCTGACTGGGGGCTGCATGCACCGGTAATCAGAACAGAACAGAACAGAACAGGGATTTTCACAATGTTTTTCCATACAATGTCTTGAATCTATAGATAACATAATTGGTTAGGTCAGGGGTCGACCTTTAACTACCAGGCCCAGGGCATGGTGCCAGGCTGTCTGTGGGTTTCATTTCTGCCTTTTAGTTTTTACTTCTTCTTTCTTTGGAGGCAGAAATTGGGCATAAGACAATATGAGGGGTGGTCTCCTCCCTTATTCCCCCACTTTGAGGACCTCACTCATTAGTGGGAGTTCTCACTTTCATCCTTACTACCCATGTCTTCTTGCAAGACAGATTGATAGTGATTCATATAGTACACCTGTGCTGAAGTATTTTGATGCTCTAAGGTAGTAACAAAACTTCTCATTACTTGAAGGAGCAAAGGCAGCACACAGGGAAGCAACAAGCAGGTTTCTATTACTATTATAATTCCTATTATAGTAGTTTTAAATCCTCCTAGTGCTGGAAACCATTTTCCAAACATGGACCTAGGATTAAACCCATGCCACAGCTGCAAGGGAACATGTGCCAGCTTTGTTATATCTTTAATTATATCTTCAACTATTTGCCCTTTGTCATCTATGTGCAGACAGCAATTCATCATGTTAAAATTTCCACAGATCCCTCCTTCAGCTGCTAGCAAGTAGTCTAGGGCTAGTCTATTTTTATAGATAGCATTTCTCATCTGGATTTCTTGCAGGACTAAAACAGTTAAAGCTCTGCCAGTTTTATTAGTGATTATTTCTAAGACACCTTGTAACTGTGTAATTTGGTGGAGCATATAAATGGGGGTTCAGTATCCCTATGAGCCATCTTGTACCCAAGTGGCAGGCCCATAGTACTGTATGATTCTTTCAGGGAGCCACTCCTCATCTTTCCAGTCACCTATAGCTATCCTTCTCTTTTCTCGGGAAGCATAGACATGGCAGCCTAGGAGCTTGCCTGTTTTTATGGGCAGTAGGAAAAAGGATGGTTTAGTGGTGCCAATAACACAACTACCTGACCATTGGTCAGGTAACTTGGCATAAGCTGTATGCCCACATATCCGGTATAACCCAGTGGGGGCTGTCCAATCCCGATAGGACTCTGGGTGGGTCCACACGGTTTACAACTTTGGAAATTTACTAAATGGATTTCCTTCAGTGTGGTTTGAACTCCACCAGGTGGCTGCTTTTGTAGTATACAGTTTTTGCCCAAGGCAGCTGAGTCTTCCCACAGGAAGGGTGAAGTCCTTCCTCACCTGTGCTATACAGTATTGTCTAATAATTGAGGTTTTTCAGAACCCAGAAGTTGCCAGTCTTTAATCTTATTTTAAAAACGGTAGTTATAGGGGGCTCAGATGGGTTATAGCACACATCAGGCTGGTCACTTCATGGGCTACATACCCTGTATAGCATTATACAAGTAAGTTCCTTTTAGAGTCCTGGTACACTTATAATAACCATAAAATAATAGGACTGTAGCAACGTTTTGTCCCACCTCAGTGACTTGATGTATATATAGGGATCAGCCATCAGCCTGAGGAAGGTCAGTTGAAGTCTTGTAGAAGTCCAAATTTTAAGGAAAATGAGTCCCATGATGAGTTTCCTCATGCTTCGGCCATGCAGGGACCAGTCAGCTTCTGGGTGTGACTGGAGCAGGGCTTGTCATCTTCTGAATCACTTTGCAAGGGTTGGTGAAGCTGCTCCCATCCACGTACAGCTCCCAGTCTACTGATGTTCAAGGATGGTCTAGGAGGTTAGGCCTGCTAGAATAAACTGAGTCCAACACCTCTACACAGTTATGTTCAACTGGGCTCTCTGATACCAGGAGCAAGGTGGCAGGGTTCAGGGTGTTGCAATCTTCAATGGTTATGCAGGAATTTTCACAGAGCAAACTTTGGTATTTAGTTAGTCTAGCATTTGTTAGCCAATGATGTCCTTTGGTATTTATTAAAGTCACTACAGCATGGAGGGCCTTTATGTTTAGGTTTTGCCTAAGAGTTAGCTTATCCACTTCTTGTGCTAGCAGGGCTGTTGTTGCCAAGGCCCTCAAACATGGGTGCCAACCCTAAGAAACCCCATCTAGTTGTTTAGAAATGTAGGCCACCTGCCAGGGCCAGGGCCAGTCTGGGCCAGAACTCTAACTGCCATTTTTTTTCTCTCTCTGACACATATAGTGTAAAAGGTTTTGTCAGGTCTGGTAGTCCCAGGGCTGGGGCTGACATGAGTTTTTCTTTTTAACTCATGAAAAGCTCATTGCTGTTGGTTGTAATAGATGTAGTTTATCCAATCTACATTTTTATTCACTGTCACCCACCAAAATATTCACTCAAATCCTGCAGCTATTTGATTTCGGGCTTTAAATTGACCTGGTATTCCCTGTGGGACTCCAATTGTGTCTAAATAGATGTGAGCATCAGAAGACCCATAAGGGACTTCTCTCAATTTATGATGTCTTATTTTTCCTCCCTCTGGTTGATGAAATGCCAGGGTGAAAGGGATAGCCAATTGGACTAAAGCACAAGTGCCACTCCAGTTATTTGGCAGAGTGCCCAGTAAAGGTCCACCACAATACCACCACACATTCATGCCAGGATGAACAAGGGCTGAATGATTGATAAGCTCATGAAAATTCCTTTTTTTTTTCTTTTTTTGACATACAGTCTCACTCTGTTGCCCAGGCTGGAGTGCAGTGGTGCAATCTCAGCTCACTGCAACCTCTGCCTCCTGGATCCAAGCTATTCTCCTGCCTCAGCCTCCTGAGTAGCTAGGACTACAGGCACCTACCACCACGCCCAGCTAATTTTTGTATTTTTAGTAGAGACGGGGTTTCAACATGTTGGCCAGGCTGGTCTCGAACTCCTGACCTTGTGATCCGTCTACCTTGGCCTCCCAAAGTGCTGGGATTACAGGCGTGAGCCACTGCTCCTGGCCCAGCTCTTGAAAATTCTTAAGCTCACTGCATCCCTTCAGGCCTCCAAGGAATGCTAAGTTTCCCCCTGTCATGAGAGACATAAAGTGAACTTAGTGTTGGGAAATGGAGGCTGGATGGCCCTCGGGGGCTGACCCACAGGGTGCCGGATTTCAGGATATAGCAGAAAGAGAGCTTGGCACGACTTGTTATCCTAGGCTGTAGAATCTTGGAAAAGAGCTACTATGCAACCCAGGCCCACTTGACTGGAGGACCACCCTAGTGGAAAGGGGACAATCTGGGCCTCTGGCCTGCTGTGCGCAGAAGCATAACAATTGCTTTTGTTTAATGTCTGGACGGATTATTTGATCCACTGCAACTAGGCATTTACATCTTGGTATCCTGTCTTAATTGCCAAAGTTTGTTTTAGGTTTTTAACTTCTATGATCCCCTAGTAAAATGAATGTATGATTTTAGGAAATTACAAAAACAGTTGGGGCAGTCCATCCTTGCTCTTTAGTGGTCCACAGAATGTTGGACCAACTACGGCATAAAAGCTCTACACTGGGGGGCAAGAATCCTGGTTGACACTGGGGTCTTTATCGAAATCTCCTTGGATTAAATGGTCCTAATTTACTAATGCCCAGTCTGAGGAGAGTCAGGAGGGACAGAGATACTTTTCTGAAGTAGAGAGCTGTCTTTGATTTGGCAAGTCCCCACAGGGTATAACAAGGCAAGCATTAAGTACAACAGTTTGAGGCAAAATTGACTTGGTTATGTTGATAACTAGATGGTCAGCAATAGAGAAATGAAAGAAGAAAGAGTAATAGGACAGGTGAGAGACAGTTAAATTTTTCTTAGCTTTAGTTTGGTAGGGTTTTCCCCTGGGACTATGGCCCACAACTCTGGAGGGGTTGGCGCTTTCTTGACTTGGGTGTGATGAGTCCATCCCCTTTTTGCTGTATGAGCAACAGTCTCAGTGGTTAGCAGCACAAGGTAGGGCCCTTCCCAGGCTGGCTCGAGTTTTTCTTGTTTCCACCCTTTGATGAGAACGTGATCTTCAGGCTGGTGCTGGTTTACCAGAAATTCTTGGGGTGGTACATGTGCTAAACCAAGTATTTGATTTTTAAGAAATTGACCTTTTGTTTTAAATGTGAGGACATAAGCAGTGAACTTTATAGTCCTTGGTGCCTTTTACTGAGAAATTTCCTTTAGCACCTATTTTTATTAGTTTTTAGACCAAAGAAAGCCAAACACCATTTTATATTTGACAATGCTTCCTGTATGATTTTTACACCAGATAAGCTAAATTTCACCTTTATATTAGTGTGTTATTAATGTTAAACTTAGTTTTAATAACACTTTGTAGACATATTTATCCAATTTTTAATTTCTGACCATAAGTAAGATTTTTATAGCCTTTTATAATTTTTGTTAAAAAGCAGGTGAGTGCTTTAAGAAAAACCTGTTGTGTTTTTATTTTAATGTTCAGTTCACAGAAAAACTGGATGATACCCCTTTAACTTTAGCCAACATGTTTACACACAGAATTTCCTTTACAATTAACATTTTAAAACTCGCTTAAACCTTCAAAACAAATTTTTTAACCTTTTCATATAGGTAAAAATCCACATTCTTATGCCTCCTTATAATCCTTTTACCAGAGGTATATTTTACTTTCCTTATACACCTTGCACATACACTGTTTTTTTCAATAGTTTTACATTCAGGAGGCCTAGTTACTTTTAAATTATACATTTCTTGCATAAATTCTTTTTTTATAACTTTTTTTTCACAACTTTTGCAGACAATTCTTTGACATGCCTCAACTTTCTGACTTATTACAAACATTTCTTTCTTTAAACAACCAGTTCATTTATTTCAGGACAAGAATTTACAATATAACATTCTTTTTACATAAATTCTGCCCCCATTTTTTTCCTTTTTTTTTTTTTTTTTTTTTTTGAAGATAACCATTCTTTTCCACAGTGAACTTCCTTTATGTCTGTGGACTAGACTGTCTAAGGCCACAAGATTAGAAGTTGCTATAACACATGTTACACTGTTAACTTTTAGCAAATTTTACTTTTGTTGAAAACCTTGTAAGTTTGGGATTTCCATTATCCTTTGCTATTAATAAGACCTTGTTTAGTCCAAATTAACTTAGAATTGGTATAGATGGCTTTTTTTTTAATTACCTGGGAGGAACCATCTATCATCCTGTCCTGAAGGGAGTTCCTCCTAGGTCTGGTCGGAGCTTTGTATGGTAATTAAGATTAGGTCTCCCGTTAGGGGATTTTCAGTGGTTAATGTTGTCATTTTTTTTTTAACAGAATAGCCCTATACTTTAAGATTTTTAAGTTAGTAAGCTATCTTTTTGCTTTTTTTTCCCCTTAGGATGCTTCTGAACTGGTGAGGTGTTCTCACAATAAGGTTTCCTCTAAAAGTTATTTTTCTACTTTCTTCTGTTAGCAAAGCAGTTGCCACTATAGATTGAATGCATTTGGGCCATCCGCAGATTACTAGGTTAAGGATTTTTGATAGGAAGGCTACAGCTTGTCAGTGGCCTCAGTGATTTCAGGCTACACCCTTGTTTACACTTACAGCACGGTGGTATTGGGGTGTTGTAGGGTCACGAAGAAGACCTTCAATTATCAATTATAGGTTTTAAATTTATCCTGGAATACACTGTTGTTTTTTTTCTTAACTATTGTATATCTCTCTCTTTCTTTCTCTCTTTGACTTTCTTTCTCTCTCTCTTTGACTTTCCTTTTGCCTCCGTCTCTTCCTCTCTCTCTGTCTCTCTCTTTTTCTCTCTCTCTCTCTCCTTGACTCCGTCTTTGTCTCTCTGTCTCTTCCTCTCTCTCTTTGCCTCTTTTCCACTCTGTCTCTTTTCTCTCTCTGTCTCTCTGCTGGTCTTTCCTTGCCTCTGCCAGCCACTTATGCTGCTGTTCTCTCAACCACTGTTGAGGGGTAGGGGGAGTCTAAAACCAGCTGTAACTAAGTGTCTATGTACGGGAACTGGTCTGGGTGACTGGCTTACAGGTTACCTTGTGCCATACCTTTGAAGCAAGGGACCTGTGAAGGCTTCCTTCTGATGGCCAACCCACCTCTAATGCTGGCCAGTCTATCTTACACAAAGTTTTAAGTTTTCCTGCTGTCCTAGTATTCCATAGTCTCCCTTAAATCCTTTCTTGAAATTCTTCAACATAGTTCCTAGTGGGGTGGGCTTACTTTGGCCTGATCCATGCTTCCTCAAGACAAAACACCTGCTCACACCACACGCACACCACAAAACAAAGAACAGGTAAAAAGAGCACACACACACTTTTATAGTTTACACCAAACCAGAATCAAAACCAAAATCAGACTATCAAGAAATCCAAGCCAGGTCAAAACCAAAACCAAAGTATCAAGCAATCCAAGTCAAGTCAAAAACAAACACCAAAGTGCCAGTACAGGCACGCCGTGGGTGATCAGGCCACACTTCCACTCAAATGGAGTGGGCAAGTTCCAAAGACCAGTCTTACCAAGTTTCATATGTCCAGACTCCAAGTGCCAGTTCCTTCCTGGTGTTCAGCCACTGTGTTGATCCTCCATGGGGGCCTGCCACACGCTGCTCTGGTAAGGCATCCCACCAGGGCAATTGCTTACCTGGAAGCACTCTTTGGATCTGCATCACTCAGGCTAATCGGAGTCCCCCACAGGGATGCTCCACAGGGCAGGCCTAAGTCACCTAGGGGGCTGCCTCGACTGTCCACCAATCACCTCACTTCCTAGTCAGAGAATCAAGAAATGTAGCAGGATGAGCCACAGACAAGAACCCCTCAGACACTGAGTTGTGGAAGGAAAGGGCTTTATTCAGCTGGGAGCATTGGCAGACTCACGTCTCCAAAAACTGAGCTCCCCAAGTGAGCAATCACTGTCCCTTTTAAGGGCTTACAGCTCTAAGGGGGTCCATGTGAGAGGGTCATGATCGATTGAGCAAGCAGGGGGTACGTGACTGAGGGCTGCATGCACTGGTAATCAGAACAACAGAACAGGACAGGGATTTTCACAGTGCTTTTCCATACAATGTCTGGAATCTATAGATAACATAATTGGTTAGGTCGGGGTCAATCTTTAACTACCAGGCCCAGGGTGCAGCACCGGGCTGTCTGCCTGTGGATTTCATTTCTTCCTTTCAGTATTTACTTCTTCATTTATCTTTAGAGGCAGAAATTGTGCCTAAGACAATATGAGGGCTGCTCTCCTCCCTTAAAACCAAAGCCAGATGCTAAAGCAGTGCAAAACCATTCATGCCACAATGGAAATGGAGTTGATGAAGAAGTCTGGGAAATGAATCTTAGTTACAGTGAGAAAGGACAGCAGTGAACATGGCAAGGTGCTGACAGTTCTGGTCCACTGGATCCCACCATCCCGAGGACAGTAAATACCATCACAGTCACCACCCAGTAAGCTACAACCACATCATTTCCTGTTTGTTCCAAAATGAATAAAGGTGGTTCTTATCACAAGGGCAAATAAAGTCATTTTTTTTTTTTTGAGATGGAGTCTCAGTCACCCAGGCTAGAGCACAGTGGCACAATCTCAGCTCACTGCAAGCTCCGACTCCTGGGTTCATGCCATTCTCCTGCCTCAGCCTCCTGAGTAGCTGGGATTACAGGCACCTGCCACCACGTCCAGCTAATTTTTTTGTATTTTTAGTAGAGACGGAGTTTCACCATGTTAGCCAGGATGGTCTTGATCTCCTGACCTCGTGATCCACCTGCCTTGGCCTCCCAAAGTGCTGGGATTACAGGCATGAGCCACCATGCCCAGCCAAAAGTCATTTTTTAAAACTAAACTGTCATGGTTTCATTTACTTTTTGAAAGTTCTTATAATTTTGAAAATTCAGTTGACACTTGTATGATTTAGGAAGTTTTCAATAGTCTTACAGTACTTGAATTGTCCAAAGTACAGTATATTTTAAATTAAGAAGAGTAAACTGTATGTGTTATACATATTTAAGGCTCAGACTCACAAATAATGCTCCTGTTTATGATTTTAAAACTTTGAAGTTTGGTTTTCCATCTGTACATGCACAGAACATTGTAGCGTGCTAAAACATTTGTTCTTTAAAGAGGCAGCCACACTTTTTGTCTGTCTGGATGTATTTTGGACTTTGTATATTAAATGTAACATAAACAAAACCCTTCATTCTGTTTTAGAAAATCTAAGATTGGTGAACACAAACAAACTTTAGAAATTACTGTAGCATTCAGCAAACCATGAATATAATGTGAAACTAATATATCTATTTTTGATGTCTAAATCTTTTTGTAGAAAAAATTGTTTCCTTTAAAAATGTCTCCACAAGCTCAGGCTTATTTTATAAAATGGCAAAATAGTAAAGAAATGGGTGGTTTGGCATACTATATGAATACTGGCACTCAATTAAAATACAGAAGACTTTAATCAAAATTATTTAGAAAGTAGATTTAAATAATTTTGTTTTTCACTTCAGTGATAGACATTCACAAACATTTAAAAAATCAAATCTGGCTGGATGCAGTGGCTCACACCTATAATCCCAGCACTTTGGGAGGCTGAGACAGACGGATCATGAAGTCAAGAGTTTGAGACCAGCCTGGCCAACATGGTGAAACCCCATCTCTTCTGAAAATACAAAAAATTAGCTAGGCATGGTGACAGGCACCTGTAATCCCAGCTACTCAGGAGGCTGAGGCAGGAGAATTGCTTGAACCTGGGAAGCGGATGTTTCAGTGAGCCAAGACTGCACCACTGCACTCCAGCCTGGGCAACAGAGTGAGACTCTATCTCAAAAAAACCCCTCAAATATATTAGTATTAGGTTTGATTTAGTGTTGACATATACATAAGATAAAAAATCTGTTAAAAATAAATATTTCTCATCGCTAATTTGGTGTGTTTTTTTGTTTGTTTTATTTTGTTTTGCTTTTGAGATGGAGTCTCACTCTTGTCACCCAGGCGGGAGTGCAGTGGCTTGATCTCGGCTCACTGCAAGCTCTGTCTACCAGGTTCACACCATTCTCCTGCCTCAGCCTCCTGAGTAGCTGGGACTACAGGTGCCCGCCACCACACCCAGCTTATTTTTTTGTATTTTTTTAGTAGGGATGGGGTTTCACCGTGTTAGCCAGGCTGGTCTCAATCTCCCGACCTCGTGATCTGCCTGCCTTGGCCTCCCAAAGTGCTGGGATTACAGGCATGAGCCACAGTGCCTGGCCTAATTTGGTGTTTTTAAATACCCAGATGTCCCATTTTAATCAGATTAAGTCTGGGGAAAGTTGATTAATTTTATTTAATTTTTTGTACAGTATGTTCAAAATGTTCTAGTTTAACCTAATATCAATTAATGATGATTAAACAAATTTTCTTTCAAATCTCAGGCATATTAAATTGCTGAAGATATTTTTAATTTAAAAATTTTGGGCCGAGCCTGGTGGCTCCTGCCTGTAATCCCAGCACTTTGGGAGGCCAAGGCAGGCGGATCACTTGAGATCAGGAGTTCAAGACCAGCCTGGCCAGCATGGTGGAACCCTGACTCTACTAAAAATACAAAAATTTAGCCAGGCATGGTAGCATGCACCTGTAATCCCAGCTACTCAAGAGTCTGAGGCACAAGAATTGCTTGAACTCAGGAGGTGGAGGCTGTGGTGAGCTGAGATTGTGCCACTGGACTCCAGGCTGGGCGACAGAGTAAGACTCTGTCTCAAAAAAAAAAAAAAGTCTTTAATGTTGTTTAAAGGGACTTAGGTCTACTCTAATCTGCTCAACCTGTGAATCAGTGTCAGGTGCCAAATTCCAATTTATTTTCAGGGTGCCTGCAAGACTTTTCTCTGCATAGTCTTTGAATTAAATTTCCATTAATAAGGACAGATTTCAGTACATTTAACCAGTTGCTTTTAGTACCTCCAAAGGTAGTATACAAAGAATTCTCATGTTACTGTCTAAGAAAACAGATTCTACTGTAACCTAAGAAATCAACTGGAAGGCATTTGTATAACCTTGCACCACATAAAAAAA
This sequence comes from Pongo pygmaeus, assembly GCF_028885625.2. Classification (NCBI taxonomy): domain Eukaryota; kingdom Metazoa; phylum Chordata; class Mammalia; order Primates; family Hominidae; genus Pongo; species Pongo pygmaeus. The sequence goes on from NC_072393.2 coordinate 23,238,799, forward strand.
ATGCAATGTAGTACTAATAAATGCAGACTACATCACATAAAAAATGGTAATCAAGAATATCACTTTCAATATTTAAGTATTTGAAATTTTGGTAAAAAGTGTGGCAAAGTATAACTTTTAGTAAGCTTTGTGTAGCTAAACATCAGCATAAAGTAGGAAAAGATCTTTAAAAATGAAAACAAATGAAAACTGACACCAAAAAAAACTAACATCCACCATTGCATACATATTGATCTCTGTTTCAAAAAAGTCTGAAGCAGAACATTTGGTAAACTTCATACAATTATTTTCATTATGTTGGAATACTGATAAAATCATTTATATTTAATTTGAGTAAAGCATGTTCACATCTTAAAAACACTGCTTTGTAGCTGGGCATGGTGACTCATGTCTGTAATCCCAGCACTTTGGGAGGCTGAGGTGGGCAGATTATGAGGTCAAGAGTTCAAGACCAGCCTGGCCAACATAGTGAAACCCATCTCTACTAAAAATGCAAAAATTAGTCATGCGTGGTGGCTTGTGCCTGTAGTCCCAGCTACTCAGGAGGCTGAGTCAGGAGAATTGCTTGAACCCAGGAGGTGGAGGTTGCAATGAGCCAAGATCTCGCCACTGCACTCCAGCCTGGGTGACAGAATGAGACCCCATATTAAAAAAAAAAAAAATACTGCTTTGTACTATGAATAATAAATGTAAAGTCTTTTTATTTACTTATTTATTTTTAATTTATTTTGAGACAGTCTCGCTCTGTAGCCCAGGGTGGAGTGCAGTGGCAGTGATCTCGGCTCACTGCAACCTCTGCCTCAGCCTCCTGAGCAGCTGGGACTACACGTGCATACAACCACGCCCAGCTAATTTTTGTATTTTTAGTAGAGACGGGTTTCACCATGTTGGTCAGGTTGGTGTCAAACTCCTGACCTCCTAATCCACCTGCCTCAGCCTCCCAAAGTCCTGGAATTATAGGTGTGAGCCACCGTGCCTGGCTGTCAAGTCTTTATACTCAAGAGAATCCTGATTCTCAACTCAACATATATGGGCAACCCATTCCTCTGGTGTCTTTAAACGCAAGCCTCATTACGGCTCAAATATGGAGTGAAAGGGACTCAATAACAGCATTTGAAACAAAAAGGATGAGGTAGGATGGTCAGCTCTGAGGCTCAGGGGTTGCCTGGGGGACTCCAATATGATGTAACTATGAAGTTTACTGCGTACAGGTAAACATTAACAGCTGAAAACACCATGGCTTGAAATTGGTGAGATAGAATCTCTGAAGTCATAAACAGTTGCGCCAAAAAGATTGAGCCAGAATGACAAGTATCTAAGGATTACTAAGGGGGAATGTTTACAAGCACATAAGTTTTTGTTCCAAATCTTATTACGGTAGCAATATGCTTTTCTTTAATGTCAGCTTCCCCAAGCTACAGATGCTATAGACAAACTACAAGTGCCTAATATGTTGTTTGCAGTCAGTGTCTAAATTTAGAAAACTTTCAATAATTTCATGAATTTCATTAAACTCTGTTTCATGTATAAATCTCACTGAAAGGCATTATTCAGTAGCTATTTCCCTCAGTATTTTGGGGAATTTTCTATTGCTTGATTTCAAACCAACTTTATTTGAATCCTAGTCATTTCTAAAGCCCCAGATGTAATAGCACAAGGACAGCAGAAATGATGCCAAGTTACTCCAAACAGTTCACGTCTAATATATTTGGTTCCCCAAATGAACCAGAAACCACACAAGCTAAACAACAGTGGATCTGAAATTCAACCTAAATTCAATAGTAACAGTCAAAGCCCTATGCAAATATTAGTGCAGTCACAATGTAGAAACCCTTAGTCTTTTATTCCAAAGAAAATAAAAAAATTCTTACTTTGGCATTTTCTAGAAAGGATAAATACATTAAACATGACAAAATATAGCAACTTACATAATATCTTTGAAATATGAATTTATTCTTAAATATTTACTATAATATTTAGACAAGACTTTCAGTGAAAAATACTTATAGCTACCATGTGTTAATTAAAACAGCCCTGAGTGATATAGTACTTTTTATTAATAATGAAGATTGAAGCTTCAGAAATGTAAAATAATTTATCCTGGGCACACAGCTAGAGGAAGGTAACAAAGTATTTGAAAGATGTTCTCTAAGACTCTAAAATTATTTTGTTTTAGTTTGTATAAAAAATGTTTAAGCATTTTTAATTTTCAAAAAATTTAAGTGCATTCTGTCAGGATTTTCTGAAGAATTTAAATAGAATAGAGTAAAATTATACTTATCAAAAGGTAAACTTTTCTATTAATAGAGCAGTTTAATTTTCACACCCTAAGAGTAAAATCTTACATAATTTTATGCCAATTTAATCAGAAACTTCTATCTCACACTGGGAGAGATGACACAAAGATGCAGCTTTCATGTTGGGTGAGAGAGGAAATGATTACCAGGGGCTAGATAATTTTTGTTTCACTAATCAATATTGATTTTTATTGCTATTTTGTCTCAAATTATGTTAATAATTAAGTACTGGTCTTGATCCAAGAATTTTTTTTTTTTTTGAGATGGAGTCTCACTCTGCCGCCCAAGCTGGAGTGCAGTGGCGTGATCTCTGCTCACTGCATTCTCCACCTCCCGGGTTCAAGCGATTCTCCTGCTTCAGCCTCCCTAGTAGCTGGGACTATAGACGCATGGTATCACGCCCGGCTAATTTTCTGTATTTTTAGTAGAGACAGGGTTTCACCATGTTAGCCAAGATGGTCTCAATCTCCCGACCTCGTGATCCACCCGCCTCCGCTTCCCAAAGTGCTGGATTACAGGCGTGAGCTACCGCGCCTGGCCCCCAAGAACTTTTTTTAAAATTTATTTTTAAAATTAGCCAAAATATTATCCATAAGGCAGAAACATGAAGATATTTAACAGTCATAATTTGTATTTTAAATTAAAATACTTTTAGAAGTAAAAAAGAAAAAAGATATAAAAATCAAATGAAAGAGAGGGAAGGAAGTAGGTTACTCACAATAGCTAAGATAGAGAATCAACCTAAGTGTCCATCAACAGGTGAATGGATGAAGAAAATTTCGTGTATTTACACAATGGACTGCTATTCAGCCCTTAAAAATAAAGAAATCTTGTTATTTGCAACAACATTGATGAATCTGGAGGACATTAGGCTAAGTAAAAAGAGCCGGCACAAAGAAAAAAGGAAAACAAAAACATACCACATGATCTCGTTTCTTTTTTCTCAAAAAAGTTTCAATTTTATTTAGCTTTCTGACTCTGTACTTGTGCCTTCAACACTTTCACAACGATTTTCTGCTCCTCGATAAGGAAAGCACGCTTGATCCTGCCACGAACATATTTAGCACACATGGAGCCACCATAGGCCCTGCTGACATGTTTCTTTCTTTTTGACAATTTCATAAGAACTTTAGGTCTTACAGCACGAACCCCTCAAAGTCTGCCTGGGCACATGCCACTTGCAGATCTTGGTGCTTTCCCAAACTTCTTGGTATAAAGGTAAACAACTCTATTACCAGGGGTTCGGGACAGCCTAGTTTTGTTAGACGCTGTATTGTAGGAAAGCCTACGTTCGTAGTATGTCAAACGCTGGACCATTCTGAGTGCCTACAGACAACGTCACTGGAAGAGCCACATGATCTCATTTCTCTGTAAAGTAGAAAAAAATTCTAATTTGGCCGGGCGCAGTGGCTCACCTGTAATCCCAGCACTTTGGGAGGGTGAGGTGGGTGGATCGTCTGAGGTCAGGAGTTCAAGAACAGTCTGGCCAACATGGTGAAACCCTGTCTCTACTAAAAATACAAAAATTAGCTGGGCGGGGTGGTGGGCGCCTGTAGCTCCAGCTACTTGGGAGGCTGAGGCAAGAGAATCCCTTGAACCAGGGAGGCGGAGGTTGTGGTGAGCGGAGATCACTCAATTGCACTCCAGCCTGGGCAACAGAGCTAAACTCCTTCCCCCCGTTCCCCCCACCCCCGCAAGAAAAGGCCGGGCATGGTGGCTCACGACTGTAATCCCAGCACTTTGGGAGGCCAAGGCGGGCAGATCACCTGAGGTTGGGGGTTTGAGACCAGCCTGACCAACATGGAGAAACCCCATCTCTTCTAAAAATACAAAATTAGCCAGGCGTGGTGGCACATGACTGTAATCCCAGCTACTCGGGAGGCTGAGGCAGGCGAATAGCTTGAACCCAGGAGGCGGAGGTTGCCGTGAGCTGAGATCACCCCATTGCACTCCAGCCTGGGCGACCAGAGCAAAACTCCATCTTGAAAAAAAATAAAAAATTTAACTCATAGAAGCAGAGAATAGAATGATGATTGACTGGGGATGGGGATATTGGTTAAAGGTAATGGATCTTTCCTATATCTCTTACTTTAATAAATAAGTTATTCTTTTCTCAGTTTTGATTCACCAGGGAATTGTGTCATATCCTGAAGAATCAAAATGGGAGGAATAATATATTCATTAAAGCAATGCAAGTTGTATACTAAAATTTCAGAGGCTTAGTAAAATAATATATTTTATGGTCACATAACAATTTTTTTCTCATTAAGAGGACTTCTATATGATCTTTCAGGGATCATATCTTCTTTCATCTTTTTTCTGGGTCTTTCTCTTTCTTCAGCCAATGGATGAAAAAATAGATGCAGAGAAGACACATTTGGTTCCTATTCACACTTCACTTCCACTCACTATTAGTGTGGATAGAGCTGAGAATAGCAGTTTCCTGGCAGGACAGCCACTTCTCAGCAATAAACAACACACTGAAAGAAAAATATATATCTTTCATCAAAAGCTAATGGATTTTAAGCAAAATAAGCATATGCATCAATAATAAAATGCTTGTGGCAAAATAAAGATGAATTTTATTGATTTCTATTGAGTTCCGGTAATATTTGACCAAAAGCTAGCAAATATACAGCAAAAAAAGGAATATTATTTGAAATAAGAATATTGTGAATTAAGTTATCCTGTCAACAGAAGTAAATTATGGCATCATACTAATAATTTCATCTACAGTTGTACAACATCAAATGCTTTTTATTAAAAACTGTATTTTATATAAATATTCCATTTATATCACCCTCATTCACTATTTCAATGCCGTCTCCACTTTATATCAGTGGAAACAGGTCAGCCTGCTCACGGAGAGCATGTGGTGCCATTGCTATGTTAATGACGATGATGAGGAGCACTTGTTTGGGTGGTGCTCTCATGCCAAACACTGTTATTTGGCACAAAGTACTGGTTTTCTGTTTTTCTCTACATTTACGAATAAAATAAAATTCTTAGCTAAAAAGACTCTATCTCATTGAAATATGTTTTATGAAATTTGGTTGACATTTAAGTGCTGCTGATTTACCTGGAATATTGAAATTTTTATGAATCCAAATTGAGTACTATAAGCAATCTTTTACTAAAAGCCTTTTGTGAGTCAGAATAAGATTCATTTTTTTGTTTGTTTTTTTTTTTTGGAGATGGCGTCTGGCTCTGTCACCAGGCTGGAGTGCAGTGACACAATCTCAGCTCACTGCAAACTCTGCCTCTCGGTTTCAAGCGATTCTCCTGCCTCAGCCTCCCAAGTAGCTGGGACTACAGGTGCGCACCACCATGCCCAGCTAATTTTTCTATTTTTAGTGGAGACGGGGTTTCACCTTGTTGGCCAGGATGGTCTCCATCTCTTGACATCATGATCTGCCTGTCTAGGCCTCCCAAAGTGCTGGGATCACTGCAAGCTCCACCTCCCGGGTTCACGCCATTCTCCTGCCTCAGCCTCCTGAGTAGCTGGGACTACAGGCATGTGCCATCACGCCCAGCTAATTTTTTGTATTTTTTTTTAGTAGAGACTGGGTTTCACCATGTTGGCCAGGATGGTCTCGATCTCTTGACCTCATGATCAGCCCGCCTTGGCCTCCCAAAGTGCTGGGATTACAAGCCTGAGCCACCGCACCTGGCTCAAATGTTTTTTCTAATTGTTACTTTTATCATGTTAATCTAAGAGAAACTATATGCATACTGATTATGCATTCAAGACATATTAATATTAAAGATCTGCCCACCTAGGCCTCCCAAAGTGCTAGGATTACAGGCGTGAGCCACCGTGCCAGACCAATCATGAAATTTTTATAATATGAAAGAAATGTGTTAATCATGTTCCTAGTAATCACTTTGAACACAGCATTATCAGTTCACAGTATTCACCCTGAGTCACTCAGGGGAAATTGTATTAAACAATTAATATTAAAGTGTTTAAAGTTTAACATTATATGACAGCATAGAATCCTCTAAAATGAGTTCATTATTAATAAATTCATTATGTTTTCGAGGTTTTTCAATTGTGAAAACAAATAATAAGATATGCTTTTTCATGATAAGCTCAATTCTATGAAGTTACCCACTGGTCTCCACGTTATTTCTGTAACGTGTAGCATAACACCGGGCCACCAGAATGGTGTAGATATGCTGATTTAATGAGAATAAAAATGAGTTCAGCCTCCCTGGCTGACTATTGCTATCCCAGAGGCTGATCATTCACTACGAATTAGTAAATGCTGCTCCAACATGCCAGTGAGCCCTTTCAACCAGGTTGCCCTTTTCCTCCCATTGATTTGCTCATGTTGTGGTCTCTTCTCTTTATCTTAAGCTATCCCAGATGAGAGGTGATTATTTCTTGAATGAAGGATATCCTCTTTTTATCTCTGTCATGAGATCCTCTCTTCCTCCCCACTGGAAGCAACATGTGGGAGGCAGGAATGATGATAATATACAAATATATTTTCTTCCATGTGGTCACCATAAGCAGCTTACATGTTCCACCCAGAAGTCACTCACCTCCAGGCCAGCAGAGGGGTTTTTCTAAGATGTGTCTCTTTCTCATAAAAGCACCTCTGATTAAGTTTAGCCCAATCAGGATAATCTTCCTTTTGATGAACAGAACATACTAGCAGCCTAATTTCATGAGTGATTTTCCCCCACAGTAAGTCACATTTTTTTTACACTCCAAAGGAGAGGATTACACAGCAGGTGTGCAACAGATTGGGAATCCTGGCAATCATCTTAGAATTTTTTCTACCCACCTGAATAGACTATTAAAGTAGTCTTGTAGTTTCTTTTGTTATCTAAGTAAACAAAGATATCATTTAAATAATAATTAACTACCTTCCCATTTTATTACAAATGTTAACATCTTTTTTCTGGCTTCTTTTTCATGTACATTTTATACATTTACACACATATATAACAATGAAATGTATTCAATTATTCAATGTGCTAAATTTTATTAAAAATGATTGTTAGGCTGGGTGCAGTGGCCCATGCCTGTAATGCCAGCACTTTGGGAGGCCAAGGTGGGTGCATCATCTGAGATCAGGAGTTCAAGACCAGCCTGGCCAAAATGGGGAAACGATGTTTCTACTAAAAAATAGAAAAATTAGCTGGGCATGGTGGCGGGCACCTGTAGTCCCAGCTACTTGGGATGTTGAGGCAGGAGAATCACTTGAACCTGGGAGGCAGAGGTTGCAGTGAGTTGAGATCATGCCACTGCACTCCAGTCTGGGTGAGAGTGAGTCTCAAAAAAAAAAAAAAAAGTATAAATACACAATGGAATACTATTCAGCCATCAAAAGGGATAAATCCAGCCCTTTAAAACAATATAGATAAATTTGGAAGACATTATGTTAGCTGAAATAAGACTGACACAAAAAGACAAATACTGCATGATCTCATTTACATCTAGAATTTAATAAATTCTAACTCAAAAAAGTAGAAAGTGGAATAATAGTTACTGGAAGCTGGGTGTGGTGGGAAGGAAATAGGAAGTTGTTGATCAAAGGGTACAAGGTTTTAAATAGGATAAGTAGATTTCCAGATTTATCGCACAGCAGGATGATGACAGTAAACTATAAAGTTTTCTTTCTCTCTTTTTCTTTCTTCTTTCTTTTTATTTTCTTTCCCTTCCTTTCTTTTCTTTTTCTTTTTCTTTTTTTTTTTTTTGACGGAGTTTCGCTCTTGTTGCCCAGGCTAGAGTGCAATGGCACGATCTCGGCTCACTGTAACCTCCACCTCCTGGGTTCAATCGATTCTCCTGCTGTAGCCTCCCGAGTAGCTGTAATTACAGGCATGCGCCACCATGTCTGGCTAATTTTGTATTTTTAGTAGAGACAGGGTTTCTCCATGTTGGTCAGGCTGAGTCTTTAACTCCCAACCTCAGGTGATCTGCCTGACCCCCTCAGCCTCTCAAAGTGCTGGGATTACAGGCATGAGCCACGGCACCTGGTCAAGTACTGTATTTCAAAATAACTAAATTTCAAATGTATCACCACAAAAAAATGATTGGTAAGCAAGTTGATATGTTATTAAACTCGACTTATATTATATATATGCGTATATTGAAACATCACATTTTACCCCATAAATTATACAACTGTGATTTGCCAATCAAAAATACTATTAATATTGGGTTTTTTTTAAATGAGAGAAACTTTAAGAAATTGCACCAGAGAAAAAAGTGTTCATTCATCTTATAATTTCAGAAAACATATACATATTTTATTTCAATGGCTTGCTCAGTTAGTGATGTAAGTTAGTAAACTTTTAAAACTATGAATAGTCTGAACCAACCAACACTCAAATAAAATATGTTGATTTTTAATGTTCAAAATAATATAATACCTTAAAAGACAGACTCTAAACAACTGTTTGGAGTAAAACCTCTCTAAATTTGTAAATAATTTTTTTTCACTTGTTAGAGAAAAAAAGTTATTTAAATATATATTTTAAATACATTTAGGCCGAGTGCAGTGGTTCACGTCTGTAATCGCAGCACTTTGGGAGGCCGAGGTGGGTGGATAGCCTGAGGTCAGGAGTTTGAGACCAGCCTGGCCAACATGGTGAAACCCTGTCTCTACTAAAAATACAAAAATTAGCCAGGTATGTTGGCAGGCACCTGTAATCCCAGCTATTCAGGAGGCTGAGGCAGGAGAATTGCTTGAACCTGGGAGGTGGAGGTTGCAGTGTGTTGAAATCACACCACTGCACTCCAGCCTGGGTGACAGGGCAAGACTCTGTCTCTAAATAAATAAATGAATAAATAAATAAATAAATTTAACCAAATAAACATAAATCACAAGTTTATTAAACAAGTTATAAAACAATTTGCTTCATTCTCTAATTATAAAACTGACACTCAGCATTTAAGTGGTTGTATATCTAGTGTTACTAGTGTCCTAGACAGCAGTTCTCAATGAGACATTTTTTCATAATATTTATATCCATGCTGTATGTGAATATATGGGAATTTGCCAAGGATAGTGTTAGAAACATTCAACTACTATTATAGCCACAGATGGAAGAATTAGAATGAACATGGGTTACAAGCCAGTGGTATGGCCATCTTGTTTTCAGGCTTAACATTTGTCATGATCTAACAGAATCAACAAATAAGAGCTAATAAATTTCCTGTACACTAGCTATGTGCTGGGCATTTTTAGGGCTCCTTTATTTGCATTAACTGCTTTAATTTTACCAAAACCCTAGGATTTAGGCCCTATTATCCTCACTGTACAGCTGAAGAGTCATGCACAGAGAGGCAAGAAACTATGTTTAGGTCATACAACCGTTAAGTGGCCGAACTGGGATGCAATCAGGCACAACCAAACACTGAGTTTCAATTTTAACCATTATGCTCAACCCCATCTCAACCAATGTTTGTTTTTATTCTTGACCTAATATTTTGGCTTTAAATTTTAAATTTAATAGAAATACATAGGAACTTAAAAACCACTTCTTTTTACCATATTTTACCTGGGCAGGAGAATTGCTTGAGCCCAGGAGGTGGAGAATGCGGTGAGCTGAGATACCGCCACTGCACTCCAGCCTGGGAAACAAAGCGAGACTCCATCTCAAAAAAAAAAAAAAAAAGAAAAGAAAAGAAAAAGTACCCATTGCTAAGCTTAACACACTTTGGTAAATAGATACTAACAATGGTTTTCCTCTCATGATTTCTAGGAGCCACCAATTTTACTTTTGAAATATATTGAATTTTTATATTAAAGGCAAGAATGAGCCTATTATATAATTTGTGGTATCCATGTACATTATTATATATTGAGTGATCTACAGTTTCTGAAAGTGTATCTTTTTTTGATTGAATAAGAATATTGTCTTCTCAGTGAATAGATTGAAATTACTGACTAGTCACTTATAATGCGGCATTATATGTTATTTAATAAATACGTGAAGCTTTTTAAACTCATTTTAACAACTTACTTCTATTGCTGTTTCACTTTTATTAGAAAGAAATATTAACTTTACATCACTTACAGGCCTATGAATTTTATTCAAATCTAAACATAGTGCTAATTTTAGGAGATCTGTATGATTAGGATTACGGAAAGCCTTTCCTTTATTTACACGTAGAAGATAAATAACTGCTTTCCAGTAAACACAAAGAAGCAAATTTGATTCACAATTAAAAGCTATTAAAATATTAATACTATCATCTAGATGAAACTTTTAGCTATCTGCATTTTCAAGTTGTTTAACATATAACAATTCAGAAACTAGTTTTTATGAAATATAAATAACTAAAAATATAAAGTTATCAATTTTTTTTCAGTTTTGAAATACTGTCATTATTTCCAGTTGACATAACATTATATTTCAGAGCTGTGGCGTTGAAACTAGAAAGTCATGGTTGACTCTGCTTTACTTGCTGCCTTCTTATTTCACACAAACACAGCAGCCCAAAGATCAGAAATGTTACACCTTTATTGTAAACACAGCAGTCGCTTTCTATGGAGAATATATATGTGTGCACATGTTAACTTGAAATTCACGGCTTCTTTTGTCGAAGTACAGACTTCTATATGAAAAATAATGGGCTGGGCGCAGTGGATCATGCCTGTAATCCCAGTAATTTGGGAAGCCGAGGCATGTGGATCACCTGAAGTCAGGAGTTCGAGACCAGCCTGAACAACATGGTGAAACCCCGTCTCTACTGAAAATACAAAAATTAGCCGGGTGTGGTGGTGAGGAACTGTAATCCTAGCTACTTGGGAGGCTGATGCAGGAGAATTGCTTGAACCCAGTAGGTGGAGGTTGCAGTGAGCTGAGATCATGTTATTGCACTCCAACCTGGGTGACAAGAGCGAAATTCCATCTCATAAAGAGAAAAAAGAAAAAGAATGAAGCAAATATAGAATCAAAAAACTTCTAAAAATTCCTTCTGACCCATTATTGTTTTTTCCTGAGAATGATTGTGATGGAATGGTTGCAGCAGTGTGGTTTTAACACACAATCTCTGTTTCATCATTCTTCGGCTATGGTCATAAGACTTCTATGCTTTTTTTAAGAAAAATATTTTCTCTTGTTAACTCAGTAATTTAGCATGATCTTCACAGCCTCATATTTTCAAAAATGGTTCATTCTTTAAAAAAAGAAGTGACTAAATCACCTACCACTTTTCCTCAAAAAGAGTAACAAATTATATAGTCTAGTGTATAGTTAATACATAAAAAATACAGATGTAGAGTCATCTTTTTTTAAAATTATACTTCAAGTTCTATGGTACGTGTGCACAACGTGCATGTTTGTTACATATGTATACATGTGCCATGTTGGTGTGCTGCACCCATTAACTTGTCATTTACATTAGGTATATCTCCTAATGCTATACCTCCCCCTTCCCCACACCCCACAACAGGCCCCAGTGTGTGATGGTCCCCACTCTGTGTCCAGGTGTTCTCATTCTTCAATTCCCACCTATGAGTGAGAACATGTGGTGCTTGGTTTTCTGTCCTGTGATTGTTTGCTCAGAATGATGGTTTCCAGCTTCATCCATGTCCCTACAATGGACATGAACTCATCCTTTTCTACGGCTGCACAGTATTTCATGGTGTATATGTGCCACATTTTCTTAATTCAGTCTATCATTGATGGACATCTGGATTGGTTCCAACTCTTTGCTATTGTGAATAGTGCTGCAGTAAACACACTTGTGCATGTGTCTTTATAGCAGCATGATTTATAATCCTTTGGGTATATACCCAGTAATGGGATGGCTGGGTCAAATGGTAATTGAGGAATCGCAACACTGTCTTCTGCAATGGGTGAACTAGTTTACACTCCCACCAACGGTGTAAAAGTGTTCCTATTTCTCCACATCCTCTCCAGCACCTGTTTTTTCCTGACTTTTTAATGATTGCCATTCTAACTGATGTGAGATGGTATCTCATTGTGGTTTTGATTTGCATTTCTCTGATGGCTAGTGATGATGAGCATTTTTTCACGTGTCTGTTGGCTGCATAAATGTCTTCTTTTGAAAAGCGTCTGTTCATATCCTTCACCCACTTTTTGATGTGGTTGTTGGATTTTTTCTTGTAAATTTAAGTTCTTTGTAGATTCTGGATATTAGCCCTTTGTCAGATGAGTAGATTGTAAAAATTTTCTCCCATTCTGTAGGTTGCCTGTTCACTCTGATGGTGTTTTCTTTTGCTATGAAGAAGCTCTTTAGTTTAATTAGATCCCATTTGTCAGTTTTGGCTTTTGTTGCCATTGCTTTTGGTGTTTTAGTCATGAAGTCCTTGCCCAAGCCCATGTCCTGAATGGTATTACCTAGGTTTTCCTCTAGGGTTTTTATGGTTTTAGCTCTAACATTTAAGTCTTTAATCCAACTTGAATTAATTTTTGTATAAGGTGTAAGGAAGGGATCCAGTTTCAGCTTTCTACATATGGCTAGCCAGTTTTCCCAGCACCGTTTATTAAATAGGGACAGGTTTGTCAAAGATCAGATTCTTGTAGATGTGTGGTATTATTTCTGAGGGCTCTGTTCTGTTCCATTGATCTATATCTCTGTTTTGGTACTAGTATCATGTTGTTTTGGTTACTGTAGCCTTGTAGTATAGTTTGAAGTCAGGTAGCGTGATGCCTCCAGCTTTGTTCTTTTGGCTTAGGATTGTCTTGGCAATGCAGTCTCTTTTTTGGTTCCATATGAACTTTAAAGTAGTTTTTTCCAATTCTGTGCAGACAGTCATTGGTAGCTTGATGGGTATGGCATTGAGTCTATAAATTACTTTGGGCAGTATGGCCATTTTCATGATATTGATCTTCCTATCCATGAGCATGGAATGTTCTTACATTTGTTTGTGTCCTCTTTTATTTTGTTGAGCAGTGGTTTGTAGTTTTCCTAGAAGAGGTCCTTCACATCCCTTGTAAGTTGGATTCCTAGGTATTTTATTCCCTTTGAAGCAATTGTGAATGAGATTTCACTCATGATTTGGCTGTTTGTCTGTTAATGGTGTATAGGAATGCTTGTGATTTCTGCACATTAGTATCCTGAGACTTTGCTGAAGTTGCTTATCAGCTGAAGGAGATTTTGGGCTGAGACCAATATACCATCATGTCATCTGCAAACAGGGACAATTTGACTTCCTTGTTTCCTATTTGAATACACACTATTTCTTTCTCTTGCCTGATTGCCCAGGCCAGAACTTCCAACATTATGTTGAATAAGAGTGGTGAGAAAGGGCATTCCTCTCTTGTGCCAGTTTTCAAAGGGAATGCTTCCAGTTTTTGCCCATTCAGTATGATATTGGCTGTGGGTTTGTCATAAATAGCTCTTATTATTTTGAGATACGTCCCATCAATACCTAGTTGATTGAGAGTTTTTAGCATGAAGGGCTATTGAATTTTGTCAAAAGTCTTTTCTGCATGTATTGAGATAATCATGTGGTTTTTGTCTTTGGTTCTGTTTATATGATGGATTACATTTATTGATTTATGTATGGTGAACCAGCCTTGCATCCCAGGGATGAAACTAACTTGATCGTGGTGGATAAGCTTTTTGATGCACTGCTGGATTCATTTAGCCAGTATTTTATTGAGGATTTTTGCATCGATGTTCATCAGGGATATTGGTCTAAATTCTCTTTTTTCTGCTGTGTCTCTGCCAAGATTTGGTATCAGGATGATGCTGGCCTCATAAAATGAGTTAGGGAGGATTTCCTCTTTTTCTATTGAGTGGAACAGTTTCAGAAGGAATGGTACCAGCTCCTCTTTGTACCTCTGGTAGAATTTGGCTGTGAATCCATCTGGTCCTGGACTTTTTTTAGTTGGTAGGCTATTAATTATTGCCTCAATTTCAGAGCCAGTTATTGGTCTATTCAGGGATTCAACTTCTTCCTGGTTTAGTCTTGGGAGGGTGCATGTGTCCAGGAACTTATCCATTTCTTCTAGATTTTCTAGTTTATTTGTGTAGAGGTGTTCATAGTATTCTCTGATGGTAGTTTGTATTTCTGTGGGATCTGTGGTGATATCCCCTTTATCATCTTTTATTGCGTCTACTCTCTTTTCTTATTAGTCTTGCTAGCGGTCTATCAATTTTGTTGATCTTTTCAAAAAACCAGCTCCTGGATTCATTGATTTTTTTAAAGGGTTTTTTATGTCTCTATCTCCTTTAATTTTGCTCTGATCTTAGTTCTTTCTTGATTTCTGCTAACTTTTGAATGTGTTTGCTCTTGCTTCTCTAGTTTTTTTTTTTTGTTTTTTTTTTTTTTTTGAGATGGAGTCTTACTCTGTCGCCAAGGTTGGAGTGCAGTGGCACGATCTCAGCTCACTGCAAGCTCCACCTCCCAGGTTCACACCATTCTCCTGCCTCAGCCTCCCGAGTAGCTGGGACTACAGGCGCCTGCCACCACGTGCGGCTAATTTTTTTTTTTTTTTTTTTTTTTTAAGTAGAGACGGGGTTTCACCGTGTTAGCCAGGATGGTCTCGATCTCCTGACCTCGTGATCTGCCCGCTTCGGCCTCCCAAAGTGCTGGGATTACAGTCGTGAGCCACTGTGCCTGGCCACTTCTCTAGTTCTTTTAATTGTGATGTTAGGGTGTCAATTTTAGATCTTTCCTGCTTTCTCTTGTGGGCATTTAGTTCTATAAATTTCCCTCTAAACACTGCTTTAAATGTGACCCAGAGATTCTGGTATGTTGTGTCTTTGTTCTCATTTGTTTCAAAGAACATCTTTATTTCTGCCTTCATTTTGTTATGTACCCAGTAGTCATTCAGGAGCAGGTTGTTCAGTCTCCATGTAGTTGAGTGGTTTTAAGTGAGTTTCTTAATCCTGAGTTCTAGTTTGATTGCACTGTGGTCTGAGAGACAGTTTGTTATAATTTCTGTTCTTTTACATTTGCTGAGGAGTGCTTTACTTCCAACTATGTGGTCAATTTTGGAATAAGTGCGATGTAGTGTTGAGAAGAATGTATATTCCATTGATTTGGGGCGGAGAGTTCTGTAGATGTCTATTAGGTACACTTGGTGGAGAGCTGAGTTCAATTCCTGGATATCCTTGTTAACTTTCTGTCTCATTGATCAGTCTAATGTCAACAGCAGGGTGTTAAAGATTCCCATTATTGTGTGGGAGTCTAAGTCTCTTTGTAGGTCTCTAAGGACTTGCTTTATGAATATGGGTGCTCCTGTATTGGGTGCATATATATTTAGGATAGTTAGCTCTTCTAATTGCATTGATCCCTTTACCATTATGTAATGGCCTTCTTCGTCTCTATTGATCTTTGTTGGTTTAAAGTCTGTTTCATCAGAGACTAGGATTGCAACCCCTGCTTTTTTTTTTTCCCATTTGCTTGGTAGATCTTCCTCCATCCCTTTATTTTGAGCCTATGTGTGTCTCTGCAGGTGAGATGGGTCTCCTGAATACAGCACACTGATGGGTCTTGACTCTTTATCCAATTTGCCAGTCTGTGTCTTTTAATTGGGGCATTTATCCCATTTATATTTAAGGTTAATATTGTAATTTGGTCCTGTCATTATGATGTTAGCTGGTTATTTTGCTCATTAGTTGATGCAGTTTCTGCCTAGCATTGATGGTCTTTACAATTTGGCATGTCTTTGCAGTGGCTGATACCAGTTGTTCCTTTCCATGTTTAGTGCTTCCTTCAGGAGCTCTTGTAAGGCAGGCCTGGTGGTGACAAAATCTCTCAGCATTTTGTTTGTCTGTAAAGGATTTTATTTCTCCTTCACTTATGAAGCTTAGCTTGGCTGGATATGAAATTCTGGGCTGAAAATCTTTTAAGAATGTTGAGTTGGGCGTGGTGGCTCATGCCTGTAATCCCAGCACTATGGGAGGCTGAGGTGGGTGGATCACGAGGTCAAGAGATCGAGACCATTCTGGCTAACACAGTGAAACCCCATCTCTACTAAAAATACAAAAAATTAGCTGGGCATGGTGGCAGGCGCCTGCAGTCCCAGCTACTCAGGAGGCTGAGGCAGAAGAACGGTGTGAACCCGGGAGGCAGATATTGCAGTGAGCCGACATCGCACCACTGCACTAAAGCCTGGGCAATAGAGCAAGACTCTGTCTCAAAATAAAATAAAATAAAATAAGAATGTTGAATATTGGCCCCCAGTCTCTTCTGGCTTGTAGAGTTTCTGCCAAGAGATCCACTGTTAGTCTGATGGGCTTCCCTTTGTGGGTAACCCGACCTTTCTCTCTGGCTGCCCTTAACATTTTTTCCTTCATTTCAACTTTGGCAAACCTGACAATTATTTGTCTTGGAGTTGCTCTTCTCGAGGAGTATCTTTCTGGTATTCTCTGTATTTCCTGAACTTGAATGTTGGCCTGCCTTGCTAGGTTGAGGAAGTTCTCCTGGATAATATCCTGGAGAGTGTTTTCCAACTTGGTTCCATTCTCTCCATCACTTTCAGGTACACCAATCAGATGTAGATTTGGTCTTTTCACATAGTCCTTATTTCTTGGAGGCTTTGTTCATTTCTTTTTACTCTTTTTTCTCTAAACTTCTTTTCTCACTTCATTTCATTCATTTGATCTTTGATCACTGATACTCATTCTCCCACTTGATCAAATCAGCTACTGAAGCTTGTGCATGCGTCACATAGTTCTCTTGCCGTGGTTTTCAGCTCCATCAGGTCATTTAAGGTCTTCTCTATGATGTTTATTCTAGTTAGCCATTCGTCTAATCTTTTTTCAAGGTTTTTAGCTTCTTTGTGATGGGTTGGAACATCCTCCTTTAGCTCGAAGAAGTTTATTATTATCCATCGTCTGAAGTCTTCTTCTCTCAACTCGTGAATGTCATTCACCATCCAACTTTGTTCCGTTGCTGGCAAGGAGCTGCTTTCCTTTGGAGGAGAAGAGGCACTCTGGTTTTTAGAATTTTCAGCTTTTCTGCTCTGGTTTCTCCCCATCTTTGTGGGTTTTATCTACCTTTGGTCTTTGATGATAGTGACGTACAGATTGGGTTTTGGTGTGGATGTCCTTTCTGTTTGTTAGTTTTCCTTCTAACAGTCAGGACCCTCAGTTGCAGGTCTGTTGGAGTTTGCCTGGGTATCACCAGCGGAGGCTGCAGAGCAGCAAATATTGCAGAATAGCAAATGTTGCTGCCTGATCTTTCCTCTGGAAGCTTCGTCTCCGAGGGGCACCCAGCCATATGAGGTGTCAGTCAGTCCCTACTGGGAGGTGTTGCCTAGTTAGGCTACTTGGGGGTCAGGGACCCACTTGAGAAGGCAGTCTGTCCATTCTCAGATCTCAAACTGTGCTGGGAGAACCACTACTCTCTTCAAAGCTGTCAGACAGGGGCATTTAAGTCTGCAGAAGTTTGTGCTGCCTTTTGTTTGGCTATGCCTTGGCCCCAGAGGTGGGAGTCTACAGAGGCAGGCAGGCCTCCTTGAGCTGTGGTGGGCTCCACCCAGTTTGAGCTTCCCAGCCACTTTGTCTACCTACTGAAGCCTCAGCAACGATGGACGCCCCTTCCCCAGCCTCGCTGCAGCCTTGCAGTTTGATCTCAGACTTCTGTGCTAGCAGTGAGTGAGGCTTCGTGGGCATGGGACCCTCCGAGCCAGGCACGGGATATAATCTCCTGGTGTGCCGTTTGCTAAGACCATTGGAAAAGCACAGTATTAGGGTAGGAGTGTCCGATTTTCCACCTACAATCTGTCATGGCTTCCCTCAGCTAGGAAAGGGAATTCCCCAACCCCTTGCACTACCTGGGTGAGGTGATGCCCCGCCCTGCTTCGGCTCACTCTCCGTGGGCTGCACCCACTGTCCAACAAGCCCCAGTGAGATGAACCCAGTACCTCAGTTGGAAATGCAGAAAATCACCCATCTTCTGTGTCGCTCACGCTGGGAGCTGTACACTGGAGCTGTTCCTACTTGACCATCTTGGAACCTCCCTTAAATCCAGAGTCAACTATTTTAACTGCACACTTGGGAATAAAAGACATCTTGGGCTATAGGCCAAGAGCTTTCAGAGAAGATAGCTTGCAAAATGTGGGGAGACTGGGTATAGAAACATTTAATCCTCTGTCTTAAGGAGTAAATAATTCTGTCTTTCACTGCTAAGTCCAACTATTAACTTCGAACTACAGAAATATAACATTTCATTATACCACAAAACATCTTGTTATTTCTATTTTAGATTCAGGGAATACACCTGCAGATTGGTAGCATAGGTATACTGCATGGTGTTGAAGTTTGGACACTTTTAACTATCCCATTGCCCAAGCAGAGTACACTACACCTGATAAGTAGTTTTTCAGCGTTTGTCTCCCTTTCTTCTTCCATCTTTTTGGAATTCTGTGTTTATTGTTTTCATCTTTGTTTCCATGTGCACCCAATGTTTACCTCCCACACACAAGTGAGAACATGTGGTATTTGTTTTACTGATCTGTTAATTTGCTTACATTAATGGCCTTCTGCTGCATTCATGTTGCCACAAGGGACATTATTTCATTCTTTTCTGTGACTGCATAGTATTGCAGTCTCTAAGTACCTCATTTTTCTTATCCAAAGATTTATAGGCACCTGTTTCTCCTGAAGTCGGGATGAAGTTGAAACAGAAAGCTGTTTCTCCACATCTTCAACATGTTATTTTTTGACTTATGATAACAGCCATTCTAACTGGTGTGAAATGGTATCATATTGTCATTTTGATTTACATCTCTGATGATTACAGATGTTAAGCATTTTTTTTGAATGTTTATTGGCAACGCTTATTTCTTTGAGAAGTGTTGATATTTTCTGCTTTGTCAAATTAAATTTCTTATAGATTCGATATATTAATCAGTTGTATGCACTTTGCAAACATTTTATTTCATATTGTAGGGTGTCTGTTTCCTTTGTTGATAGTTTCTTTGGCTGTGCAGAAGCTCTTTAGTTTAATTAGATGCAAATTTTTGATTTTTATTGTTGTTGCACTTTTAAGATGCTATTCATAAATTCATTCCAGAGGCCAGTGTCCAGAACAGTCCTTTCTAAATGTTCTTCTAGGATTTGTGTAGCTTGAAAACTCACAGATAAGTCCTTAATCTATCTTGACTTTTATTTTCTATATGGAAAGAGGTAGGAGTCCACTTTTTTCTGCATATAACCAGTTTTCCCTGTACCATTTATTATTATTATTATAATATTACTTTTGAAACAAAGACTCACTCTGTCGCACAGGCTGGAGTGCAGTGGCGCCATCTTGGCTCACTGCAACCTCCACCTCCCAGGTTCAAGTGATTCTTCTGCCTCAGCCTCCCGAGTAGCTGGGACTACAGGTGCCTGCTACCACACCTGGCTGATTTTTGTATTTTAGTAGACAGGGTTTCACCCTGTTGGCCAGGCTGGCCTCGAACTCTTGACCTCATGATCCACCAGCCTCAGCCTCCCAAAGTTCTGGGATTACAGGTGTGAGCCACTGCATCCAGCCCCCACTTATTAAATAGGGAGTTATTTTCCCTTTGTTAATTTCTGTGGGCTTTGTGAAAATTAACTTGGTTGTAAAAGTGTAGATTTCAGGGCTTTCTCTTCTCCATTGATCTAAATGTATATTTTCATACCAGAACCATGTAATACTGATTACTGTAGCTTGTAGTACAATTTTAAATCAGGTAATAGGAGGCCTCTGGGTTTTTTTTTCTGAATTTGCCTTGACTATTTGGGCTCTTTCATTCTTTCATATAAATTAGTTTTCTTTGCTGGGCGCAGTGGCTCATGCCTGTAATCCCAGCACTTTGGGAGGCTGAGGCTGGCGGATCACGAGGAGTTCGAGACCAGCCTGGCCAACATGGTGAAACTCTATCTCCACAAAAATACAAAAATTAGCCAGGCATGATGGCGGGTGCCCACAATCCCCGCTATTTGGGAGGCTGAGGCAGAATTGCTTGAACCTGGAATATGTAGGTTGCAGTGAGCCCAGATTGTGACACTGTACTCCAGTCTGGGTGACAGTGAGGCTCTGTCTTAAAAAATAATAATTTAATATGGTTCACTTACCATAAACTCTCTAAAATTCTAATTTCTATATTTTCTAGGAAATTTTATATTTGTCACACTTTGGGTAAGAATCTAGTAAGACTCTTTTTCTAACAATATTTTTTATTTTTACAAAGAAAGAAGCACAACACTAACTGATTTAATCCTCTCGCCTGTGGACATGTATGCCTTTTATCTTAATTAACTGATCTGAAAGTTATATTGATAAGCAAACTCTCCAGTTAAAACCATTTTTTCAGTCCATTAAAAAATAAGAAAGTTCTCATCAAAACCCACAAAATACCATGTGAGATGACATGGCATGAAAAAAACAGTGGGAAAACTGCAGCCATTAACACAGAAAAAGAAGAAGGGCTATGATGTATACATGGGTGGAATACACATAAAAAGACAAAGCTTAAGATAATCAGAAAATAAATGAAGCAGAATTTCTTTTTAAATTCAGCAAAATTCAGCTTTGCAGCCTGAAAAAAATGTCCTCTCCACATGAAGAATCAATGTTATTTGTTTACCTTTGATATTTTCCACCTGACTTGAAGTTTGCAACTTTCACAGGAGTATTTATGCCTTATCATGGAGCATGTTATACAGCAAGCACTGTCATGTTTGCTACATTTATGTATAAAAACATTCTCATGACTTATGAAGCTTCCCTAGTACTTAACAAATTGCCTAATGAATAAATTTACTTATATCCATCACAAAAAGTGAAAACAAAAATAACATAAGAAAAGTAGGCTTATATAGCGTTCTCCAATTAAAAGAAATGGAATGTTCCAACTAAATAAAATATAATTTAATGAACTAATTTTAGAATTACAGCTAAAAATTATTTTGTGTACATGAATAAACTTATTTTATTTTGAGATGGAGTCTTGCTCTGTTGCCCAGGCTGGAGAGCAGTGGCACAATCTTGGCTCACTGTGACCTCTGTCTCCCGGGTTAAAGCTATTCTCCTGCCTCAGCCTCCCAGTAGCTGAGATTACAGGAGCATGCCACCATGCCTGGCTAATTTTTGTATTTTTGGTAGAGATGAGGTTTCACCATATTGGCCAGGTTGATCTTGAACTCCTGACCTCAAGTGATCCACTGCACCCAGCCCATAACTAAATTTCATTAAAATCATTATTATAATCACAGAGCAGCTCACAAAATGAATACCTCATTAACTATAAAACAACAAATATATATCAGAAACAAGGAAGTTATGGGTCTAGCATGAGTACCAGGCAAGTGAAAACAAGAGAATTTGAATGGCAAGATTCTGAAGCATAAGCCGTAAGATTGTACAGTAAAATTCAATACAAAGCAGAGTATAGATTTGCATTCATTTTTGAGGATTTTTGTTTTCTAGAAAAGTAGACACCTGACCAGGTGTGGTGGCTCATGCCTGTAATCCCAGTACTTTGGAAGATTGAGGCGGGTGGATCACCTGAGGTCAGGAGTTCAAGATTAGCCTGACCAAAATGGTGAAACCCCATCTGTATTAAAAACACAAAAATTATCTGGGCATGGTGGCCTGCGCCTGTAGTCCGAGCTACTAGGGAGGCTGAAACAGGAGAACTGCTTGAACCCAGGAGGCAGAGTTACAGTGAGCGGAGGTCGCGCCACTGCACTCCAGCCTAGGCAACAGAGTGAGATTCTGTCTCAAAAAAAAAAGAAAAGAAAAAGAAAAGAAAATTAGACACCTTATTAAAATGATGTCTTGTTCCAATATTATTCTTAAAATAGTTACAAACTCATACTCAAACACATTTAATCCATAATCTTCTTACATCTAAGGTTTATATTTAGACTAATAGATGTGTATATTTAACACTATGTAAATCAAAACTAAAAGCCTGTATGTGTTTGCAAGCAGAGAGGCCACATATTCAAAGAAAAATATACAAGAAATTATTTTTAAGTATTTATTCAGGACTCAGAAATGTGTAAATTTTATACTTGTATATAATTATTATAAAAATAACCCTGTAGTCAATAACAATCGTGTATTTTAAAAAAACTAAAACTGTACAATTGAACTGTTCATAATACAAAAAATAAATTCTAAAGGTGATGGATACCTCATTTATCCTAATGTGATTATTATATATTGTATGCCTCTTATCAGAATATGCCACATATAACATAAATATTATGTGCCTGAAATAACTAACAAAAGTAAATTTAAATGGGAAAAAATAAATAAAAATTTTACCTACAGAAACAACATTCCTTATTTGTAGTTTGAAGTCACTGGGAAAAAGATTAGTACTACAGATGTTAGTGCATTCTTTTACCAAATAGTGTATTGTTACCACCATTTATTTTATTTATTTATCTTTTGAGAGGGAGTCTCACTTTGTCACCCAGGCTGGAGTGCCATGGCATGATCTCGGCTCACCACAACCTCTGCCTCCCGGGTTCAAGTGATTCTCCTGCCTCAGCCTCCCGAGTAGCTGGGATTACAGGCATGCGCCACCATGCCTGGCTAATTTTGTATTTTTAGTAGAGATGGCGTTTCTCCATGTTGGTCAGGCTGGTCTTGAACTCCCGACATCAGGTGATCCGCCCGCCTTGGCCTCCCAAAGTGCTGGGATTACAGGCGTGAGCCACCGCGCCCAGCCTTGTTAAAACCTTTTACCTACACCCTTGAGTAAGGTGGACTAGGTTAAAGTAAGTGGAATAATGTGACTTGATTGAATGCACAATATTTAAACTGTTAAAAATGTTGAATTAAGAAATTAAGTTCACACATAATCTAAAATTTTTAACATGTACTGCATTTTTTTCATAAAAGTACAATTAGTAAAATGTACTATTTTTAATTTTAACTAAAACTAAAAATTTGTCTCTCAATATAACACAGAATATTACTCTGAACACCTACCTCATGCATCACTCAATACTGTAAGTGAATCACAAAGAACCTCTTTAGATTTTCATCATGCATTTTAATGTCCTTACTCTTTCATAAAAGAGGTCATAAATGCTCACCCAATAAAAAATAATCTCTCATATCTTTTGGTCACATGCTTTCACATATGAATACAATAGGAATAAAGAAACAGCATGAGCCAGGCGCAGTGGCTAACACCTGTAATTCCAGCATTGTGGGAGGCCAAGCTGGGCAGATCACCTAAAGTCTTGAGTTCGAGACCAGCCTGGCCAACATGGCAAAACCCTGGCTCTATTAAAAATACAAAATTTAGCCAGGCATGGTGGTGTGCACCTGTAATCCCAGCTACTTGGGAGGCTGAGGCAGGAGAATCACTTGAACCCTGGAGATGGAGGTTGCAGTGAGCTGAGATCGTGCCACTGTACTCCAGCCTGGGGGGCGACAGAGCAAGACTCCATCTCAAAAAAAAAAGAAAAAGAAAAACTAATTTCTTTAGCATGAAGTAATTTGAGAGTTAATTACAACATTAACATGAAGTAATTTGAGTTAATTACAACATTATTTGTATCAAGTAATTTGAGTTACTTTTAAAAAAATCTGTAATCTTTCTAAAAAAAGTATACTTGTAACTCTCCAAAAAATCTTCTACTCTTTTAAAGTTATAAACAAATAATTTTTCTACCAAGTTTAGTTTTGGATTATTTTCTAAACTCAGAACTCTGATTCACTGTAAAGTCTGAAGTGTCAGTGCCTTATATATTTCTAATGTAAATTCTCTGATATTTACATAGACTTACCATTGAATTAAATATTTTTTTCTATTTACTGTATATGCAAAAATATTTTAATATGAACTCTGGAGTTTTCTAACCTGTAGTTTTTGAATAAATGTTTTTTTCTAAATTTATTACATTTACAGGGTTTTTCTTTGATATAAATTCTCTGATGTTGAACAAAGTTTGAGCAATTGCCTCAGTGTTTGCCTCTAATACAGAATGAATACAACAAGATCTGTGTTACAAGTAAAGTTACCACAACTTTGTTTATATTTGTAATGTTTGTCTTAAAAATAAATCCTCTTCAGCACTTTAAATGCTTATATTTTCTGAACTCTTTTGACAGTAATTGCACTTTTAATGCTATTAAGTATAAACTCTCTGATGTTGAATAAGATGTGCGCAGGTATTAATCACTTTTTTACTTTCTTTATATTTGTACATTTGTTCTCCAGTATAAAGGCTTTCCTGTGCAATAAGGTTTGAGCATTGTGTAAGTTTTGCCACACTGTTCACACCTGTAGAAGTTTTCTCCAGAATGAATTACCTTACCTACAATCCAGTGTGATAACCATTTAAAGGCTTTGTCACATTCATATTTCTATGATTTCTCACCAGCACAATTTCTTTTATGTTTGGAAATGTTTGCAATGTTGTCACAAGCACTGTTACAACTTTCAGGTTTGTAGAGTTTCTCTCCAGTATGAATCATCTTATGTCTGTTAAGAATAGAGGAGTTGTTAAAGGCTTTGCCACATTCTTCACACTTGTAGGGTTTCTCTCCAGTATGAATCATCTTATGTGTAGTAAGGTGTGAGGACTGGTTAAAAGCTTTGCCACATTCTTCACATTTGTAGGGCTTCTCTCCAGTATGAATTACCTTATGTTTAGAAAGAGTTGAGGACTGGTTAAAAGCTTTGCCACATTCTTCACATTTGTAGGGTTTCTCTCCAGTATGAATTATCTTATGCGTAGTAAGTTGTGACGATAGGTTAAAAGCTTTGCCACATTCTTCACATTTGTAGGGCTTCTCTCCAGTATGAATTCTGTTATGTGTAGTAAGGTGTGAGAACCGGCTAAAGGCTTTGCTACATACTTCACATTTGTAGAATTTCTCTCCAGCATGAATTCTCTTATGTGTAGTAAGGGTTGAGGATTGTTTAAAAGTTTTGCCACATTCTTCACACTTGTAGGGTTTCTCTCCAGAATGAATTCTCTTATGTGTAGTAAGGTGTGATAACCGGCTAAAGGCCTTACCACATTCTTCACATTTGTAGAATTTCTCTCCAGTATGAATTATCTTATGTGTAGTAAGGGTTGAGGACTGGCTAAAAGCTTTGCCACATTCTTCACATTTGTAGGGTTTCTCTCCAGCATGAATTATCTTATGTGCAGTAAGGGTTGAGGACTGGCTAAAAGCTTTGCCACATTCTTCACATTTGTAGTGTTTCTCTCCAGTATGAATTCTCTTATGTGTAGTAAGGTTTGCAGATTGGTTAAAAGCTTTGCCACACTCCTCACATTTGTAGGGTTTCTTTCCAGTATGAATTATCTTATGTGTAGTAAGGTGTGAGAGCCGGTTAAAGGCTTTTCCACACTCTTCGCATTTGTAGGGTTTCTTTCCAGTATGAATTCTTTTATGTGTAGAAAGGTTTGAGGCCTCATTATAGGCTTTCCCACATTCTTTACATTTGTAGGGTTTCTCTCCACTATGAATTCTTTTATGTTGAGCTAAGTGTGAAGGCATGCAAAATGACTTTTCACATTCTTTACATTTGAAAGATTTCTTTCCAGTATGTCTTATCTTATGTCTGTTTGAATTTGAAAATTTATGAAAGACTTTCACATATTTGTCACATTGAAATATTTTGTTCTGGGTAGTTGTCAAACACTGGTTAAGTCCATTGTAACATTCTTTGTGCACCTTACACTCATCCATACTTTTACAGTACTTTCTTAACTGTAAATTTTCACGTCCACATTTTTTATATCTTCTCAGTATCACTTTTTGGAAATAATTTTTTATGCCCTGCTTTGGCCAAAGGTCTTGGGCAAAATAAGACCATACAACTGAAAGAAATAAAAATAATAAATTACTTCACTTACTAGACTCAGATGAATGTACTTTACAAATCTAACCTATAAAATTATACAAACTACATCACAAGATGGCACAGCAAAATATGACACGCTCTAACATTTTCACAGACATATAAAAGCATACAGAACAAATTACATTTCTGAAAAACTAAAGTAAGTGTTTGCAGTTTCCCAGGTGAGCCCAATGCAAAGAGCCACATAGAAGAAAGAAAAGTCTGTTACATTTACCCAATGCAGATCTTCCTGCTTCCCTATATAACATAGTGACTTTAGAAATAAATTGGCCAACTCCTCGTTTCATTTTTAAAAGACAAGTAAAATAATGGCTTAGACATCTTTATTTCTCAATGGCAGGTGCTTTTACAGACACTGGTTCCTGTGTCTCATTGCATAAAAGTTCTGAAAGAAATAGTGGTATTCTTTCAAATGACAGTTTGAGGCTGCTGAGATGAAAGGTAAGGTACCAAAACAGACATATAGACCAATGGAACAGAATAAAGACCTCAGAAATAACACCACACATCTACAACCATCTGATCTTTGACAAACCTGACAAAAACAAAATGGGGAAAGGATTCCCTGTTTAATAAATGGTACTGGGAAAACTGGCTAGCCATATGTAGAAAGCTGAAACTGGATCCCTTTCTTACACCTTATACAAAAATTAATTCAAGATGGATTAAAGACTTAAATATTAGACCTAAAACCATAAAAACCCTAGAGGAAAACCTAAGCGATACCATTCAGGACATAGGTATGGGCAAGGACTTCATGACTAAAACACCAAGAGCAATGGCAACAAAAGCCAAAATTGACAAATGGGATCTAATTAAACTAAAGAGCTTCTGCATGGCAAAAGAAACTACCAACAGAATGAACAGGCAACGTACAGAATGGGAGAAAATCTATGCAATCTACCCATCTGACAAAGGGCAAACATCCAGACTCTACAAAGAACTTAAGCAAATTTACAAGAAAAAAACAAACAACCCCATCAAAAAGTGAGCAAAGGATGTGAACAGACACTTCTCAAAAGAAGACATTTATGCAGCCAACAGACACATGGAAAAATGCTCATCATCACTGGCCATCTGAGAAATGCAAATCAAAACCATAATGAGATACTACCTCATGCCAGTTAGAATGGTGATCGTTAAAAAGTCAGGAGACAACAGGTGCTGGAGAGGATGTGGAGAAACAGAAACGCTTTTACACTGTTGGTGGGACTGTAACCTAGTTCAACCATTGTGGAAGACAGTGTTGCGATTCCTCAAGGATCTAGAACTAGAAATACCATTTGACCCAGCCATCCCATTACTGAGTATACACCCAAAGGATTATAAATCACGCTACTATAAGGACACAGGCATACGTGTATTTATTGCGGCACTATTCACAATAGCAAAGACTTGGAACCAACCCAAATGTCCATCAATGATAGAATGGATTAAGAAAATGTGGCACGTATATACTACAGAATACTATGCATTCATGAAAAAGGATGAGTTCATGTCCTTTGCAGGGACATGGATGAAGCTGGAAACCATCATTCTGAGCAAACTATCACAAGGACAGAAAACCAAACACCACATGTTCTCACTCATAAGTGGGAATTGAGCAATGAGAATACCTGCACACAGGGCGGGGAACATCACACAACGGGGCCTGTCGGGGTGTGGGGGGCTGGGGGAAGGATAGCATTAACCACCATGGCACATGTATACCTATGTAACATAACTGCACGTTGGGCACATGTACCCTAGGACTTAAAGTATAATGAAATAAATAAATACATAAGAAAGGTAAGTTTTATAGCAGCAAAAAGACTGTGGTACTACAGACAGGAAACAATTATAGCAAGTGATTATTGGTTATTAAGAAGGAGTTTGGTGGCTCAAACCTGTAATCCTAGCACTTTGGGAGGCCAAGGTGGGAGGACCACCTGAGGTCAGGAGTTTGAGACCAAGCCTGGGCAACATAGTGAAACCCTGTCTCTACTAAAAATACAAAAGTAGCTGAGCATGGGGTCACATGCCTGTAATCCCAGCTAAGTGGGAAGCTGCGACCAGATAATCACTTGAACCGGAGAAGTGGAGGCTGCAGTGAGCTAAGACCATGCCATTGCACTGCAGCCTGGGTGACAGGAGCAAAACTCTGTTTCAAAAAAAAAAAAAAAGAAAACAAACACGAATAAACTCCTCTGACTAAAAACTAAACACAAAATTTTAGACAAGGCTCATCCTAAGAACATGTTGGAGAGACTCCCAGAATCTCTAGCCAAGATAATTGTTTTCAGACTATTTCAGAAAACAAAAAAACATTTTAAAGACTGTGACAGGTAGCTATTTTTAATGTCCAAATCTCATTCCAAGATTACAATGTATACAAAACAGGGCAATATAATTTCATTAAAAATACCATATAAACTTCAGAAATAAACCATAAAAAAGATGTACACATTTTAAACACTAATAAGTTGAATAATATCCAATAAGTGAAACAGGAACACAGTCCACTATAGAAAATCACAAAAATGAGAATAAAACAAGAATATCAAAATATTTAAAAAAAAAACAATTTGGTGGTAAAAAATAGGAAAATAAACAACTGGATAATCCTAAAAGAAAAATGATGTAAAAATGACGTTCAACAAACAAATTAGGATACACACACAGATATTTATAACAAATACATATTAAGCACATTTTCAAAATTCACAGACAAGAAGAAAGTCTTAGGAGCTGCAAGATAAAAGTAATGTGTCATTTACAAACATAGTCTTATGATATAACCAGTGAAGTATCAACAAAAATTTTGCAGATCAGAAAGATACCGTGTGACACAAAGTCCTGGGGGAAACAAAAAAAAGAAAAAAAAGCTATCAAGTAAGAATAATACCATCAACAAATCTGTCCTGCCACATAAAAAAAAAACCTTCCAAAACAACCAAATTCTGAAAAAGTATATTAGCACTGCATATGCCCTACATATAAAAGATGATGAAAGCAGTTCCTTAAACTGAAAGTAAAAGGATTAAAAAAAAAAACACATAATCATATAAAAATACATTATTTTCCAGGAAAGATATGCATACATAAAAACAGAACCTTGTGGCATTATCATAAGGTGCAGAAAACATTTTAAATTATTCTCTAAATTTTGAAAAATAAAAGCACAGAAATTATAAACATATGTTAATGAATATACAATGTAAAAACATAATTAGCAACATCAAAGACAAATTTCAGGGCAGATGTAATGAGGAAGAATTTTTTATTCAACTGAGGTTTATTTTATACCAAATTAAAAATATACTATTGTTTCTTATAGAAGTTTTATGGAACCCCCAAGGCGCCACACAAAAAAAAATCTGTACAAATATACAAAAGCGAATTAGAAACAAGTAAAAGCATATCAATACAAAAATTAAAAAGACACAAAGAGAGAAAATGAGAAACAAAGATGCAAGAATCAAATAAAATAATTAAAAACGTAACAGTCAGTCATCAATTATTTAAATGTATATATAAAATTAACTTTCAAATCGAGACATACTTTCAACAGATTAAAAATTTTAAAAACCAAGATCCAACTTTTTTTTCTACAAGAGTCAGTAGAGATCTAATGACAAAAAACACTAAAAGGGGCAAGATGGAAGAATACATTTCATGCAAATATTAATCAAATGAGAGCAGAAGAAATCAAGATAGTATTATGCAAGCTATATCTTAAGTCAAAAACTGTCATATTTTACAAAATGTACTTGAAGTTAAAACTCCAAGGAGACAAAAAAGGACATTAAAACTTACAGATTTAGGCTGGGCATGGTGGCTCACGCCTGTAATCCCAGCACTTTGGGAGGCTGAGGCGGGTGGATCACTTGAGGTCAGGAGTTCGAGACTGGCCTGGCCAACATGGTGAAACCCTGACTCTACTAAAAATACAAAAATTAGCCGGGCATGGTGGCGGGCACCTGTAATCCTAGGTACTCAGGAGGCTGAGGCAGGAGAATCACTTGAACCTAGGAGGCAGAGGTTGCAGTGAGCCGAGATCACACCACTCACTGCACTCCAGCCTGGGACACAGAGTGAGACTCTGTCTCAAAAAAAATAAAAATTAAAAAAAACACACTTCAGATTTACTCACTGGAAACCTACGACAAATCTGTATATGCGTCTCTGTGTATGTGTGTGTGTGTGTGTGTGTGTATCTCACATTAGGGATCCAAACATATAAAGCAAACATTGACAGAATAACAGAGACACATAGAGAGCAACATAATTATAGCAGGATATTTTGACACTGCACTTTCCGTAATAAAAATTAAATGAGAATATTAGTAAGGGAATAGAAGACTTCCAGGCAGTGTAAGACAATTATTTCTAACAGAGGTATAGAAAATACTTCTCAACACCAGGACACACATGGTTCTCAATAGCTAATACAACATTTTCCTTGATAGACCTCCTCTTACTACAAAAAAAAGAAAATTAAGTCTTACCAAATTTTTTAAAACTGAAATTTTATAAATTACTTTCTATCACCAAAATGAAATGAGTATACAAGAGAAAAAAAACCTGAAAAATTAACAAATATACAGAAATTAAACAACACACTCTTAAGCATGCTCTTCTGAAAGGCTGAAAAAGGTAATACTGTAAAGATGTCCATCCTGCTCAATGCAATCTACAGATTTAATGCAATGTTTTTCAAATTTCTCATTGCATTTTTGAAGAAACAGAAACAGAAATCCCTTGAGTATACAGAATCTCTACAGACAATAAAGTACTCAAAAATATTAAAAACAAAACAAAACAATGTTGGAGGCATTACAGTTCCTGATTTCAAAACACATTACAAAGCTACAGAATTAAAACAATTTGGTATGAGTATAAAGGTGAAAAGGTAGACTAATAAAATAGAATGCAGCACATATATAAACTCTCACATATATGGTCACATGAAGAGTCATTTGCATACCCACATTTATTTTAGCATTGTTACTAAAAGCCAGTAGGTAAAAGCAAGGCAAATTTCAGTCACCAAATCATTCAGCAGATATAATTTGAAATACAAAAATGCCAAAATATTACTCAGTTTGAAAAAAAGCAGGAAATATTCTAACTATAAAGGTAAATCTTGATGACTTTATGCAAAATAAAATGAGCCAGCCACAAACAGATTTTATGAGATATATAAAGCAGTTATACTCTTAGAAACAGAAAACAAAATGGTATTTGAAAAGTGCCAGGAAATGGGAAAAATTGGTAGTTGTTTAATGTGTATTGTAAAATTTCTAGAAATCTTTTATAAAATAATGTAAATATACTTAACATGCCTGAAATGTACAGTGTTTTTGAGTCAGGGTCTTACTCTGTCACCCAAGCTGGGGTGCATGGCACAATTATGGCTCACTGCAGCCTCAAACTTCCAGGTTCAAGTAATCCTCCCTCCTCAATCTCCCAAGTAGACAAGACCACTTCACCATGTCTGGCTATGTTTTAAAATGCTTTACAGAGATGAGGTTCCCATATGTCTTCCAGGATGTTCTCAAGCTTTTGGGCTCAGTCTTCCTGCCTTGGCCTCCCAAAATCCAGGGATTACAGACGTGAACCACCACCATGACTGGCCATGAAATGTACATTTAAATAGATTTAAGACGGTAAATTTTAGGTTATATGTTTGTACAATTGTTTTTTAGAAGAATAACTGAAGAAGATCCAGAATTATAAATCTTTCCAAAAATTACCTTCAAGTCACAAAAGTGTTTCCCTCACACATAGGAAATATGTTTATTATTAAACACAAGGTGAAAATAAGACTATTTCCATGACTACTCATTTAGACAAGATAAGGCCACCATTAAAAATCAGCTAAGAAAAAATATATACAAGATTAGCCATAACAAAAACTGGGGCCATATTTATAGATAAAAACACACACACATATAATCAGATTGTAATAGAGATAAGGCTGATATATCTCTTAAACCCCACACCGACTTACATGTAAAAACACAATTGCAAATTGTCTAAAATTGTAAAACCAAAAAACACAATAAACTTATGTGAAGAAACCTACCCTGAAAAAACACATTAATATGAAACTACAAAATAATAATAAATGTTTACTCATAAAATCTGGTATGTAACTTGATGTAGCATTAACAAAGAATTTATGTAGATAACTGGAATATTTTACTGTAACTGTGTACTCATTGAAGGTGGCTATTTTGAATCATTGGCATGCACTGTAATGCAGTAAAAGTTTCAGATAAAATGCAGTGTAATCATAAACAGAAGATTCTAATGACAAACTGATAAATAAGCATTTTAATAAATAAGATCATTTCTAAGTTTTAAA
The DNA here is from genome assembly GCF_028885625.2 of Pongo pygmaeus. NCBI lineage: Eukaryota > Metazoa > Chordata > Mammalia > Primates > Hominidae > Pongo > Pongo pygmaeus. The sequence continues at coordinate 23,271,211 of NC_072393.2, forward strand.
TATATGCTATTCTTACACAAAATAGAACTGCTGTAATCCAAATTTAGAAGCAAAAATAGCCTTACATTGCTAAATAAAGAAAAAATATATCTATTTTGCAGAATATGGTCAGGGCCTCTGATACATAAAACAAATATTTGGGAACAAATTATGTCATATTTTAGGTACTGGCTGACAAAAGTGAGTGAAAATCCTGTAATCTTTTTTTGCCTGTCTATATTTCCTTTTTTTCTGTCTACTAATTATCTAATTCACTTCAGACATGACATGTAAATTTTAGTATATTGTCCTAAATGTCTAAATCTAAAACTACTGACAAAATTGAAATAGAAAATAGAAAGTAAAAATGTACAGGAAGAGTGACATCACTAAGATGGAAAAATAAATGGTGCCTTATTTGCTTATTTTCTGACAGCAAGAAAATTCATCAGCCTGACAAAAATGCCTTTATGAGAGAAAAAGGAATCATGACTCAAACCTGTAATGAGAAATGCTTTAGGACAGAACTTCAAGATCAACCTGGGTTATGTAGCAAGAACCCACCTCCAAAATAAGTGCCCTTAAAGAGCTTTGAGATCTATGGAGGGAGTTGTGAAACTCTGCTAATGCCCAAGATTGAGGAATATTCTTTTCAGAAGGCAGGCTTTCATTCAGGTGGCAAACTACAGGACCCCTGTTCTTGGCTACAGACCAGAAAATGGCCCACCAAACTTGGTCCCACTGAGAATTCTGAACTTACCCTGCAATCATCCCAAACTCCTCCCAGCCACAGTCTGGGAGAGGTCTTGCCCTTTCAGAGGCCTGGAGAGAGACACCCCTTTATAGCCATGCAGCAGGCCTGCAGACCTTGGCCATTACTGTGGTCCCTGAAGCAGTTCCATGACTCAGTTTTATCACCCTGAGCCAAAGTTCATGGCAAGTTCTGCCTATGTAGAAACCCACACAGTGACCTTGGGAAATCCTCTCTGGTACTCAGTGAAAGCCAAACTCATCTACATCCTAATATAAAGCCTACCATATGCAGACCCAAGTGCAGAAATCTGCCCTAGCGTCTGCCCTACAGAGCAAAGTCCTGAAGGATATTCACTCTGTCCAAAAATAAAATGGGAATTACAACTACCTAAGCCCCTTGTAACAAGCCAACTAAAGGTGGACCCTAATGCAGACCCAGCAGCCTTTGTAAACAAGCTACTACCCCTCTCCACTACAAACCCATAGGACATCCCATCACCCTGGGGGCTCAACAAAAGATCTTCACTTTCTGAAACCAATTTATTAAAACTTGAAGAGGGCCAGACGCGGTGGCTCACGTCTGTAAAACCAGAACTTTGGGAGGCCAAGGCGGGTGGATCACCAGGTCAGGAGTTCAAGACCAGCCTGGCCAACATGGTGAAACCCCATCTCTACTAAAAATATAAAAATTAGCCAGGCATGGTGGCACACACCTGTAGTCCCAGCTACTCAGGAGGCAGAGGCAGGAGAATCACTTGAACCTGGGAGGTGGAGGTTGCAGTGAGCAGAGATCACGCCACTGCACTCCAGTCTCAGCAACAGAGTGAGACCCTGTCTCAAAAAAAAAAAAAAAAACAAGAAAAACTTTAAGAGGTGTTTGCTCCTTCAAACTCACAGACACCAATGCAAAAGTTTATTATGCCCATTATCAATGCTTCTATTTTAACACAGCACTGGAAGTATGTGGAATAAGTAAAAAAAGAAAAAAAAAAAAAAAATTTAAGTCACTGAAATTGAAGACAAATAAGTAAAAAGTTGCTTTTTGTAGATCATTTGATCTTGTATATAGAAAACCATAAACAGTACATTAAAACCTAATTACAGTAATAATAACACTCAATAAGTTAGCAAAATAGAAAATTAACATACAAGTGTAAGTTATGGTTCCATATACTTTAAACAAACTATCTGACAAAAGAGAAAGAGAAAGCAATCTTATTTACAATAGCACTAAAATAATAAATTTCTGAGAACAAATTTAACCAAGGAGCTTAAATATCTTTCAAATAAAAGATACATCAATAAAAAAAAATTTGAGAAGACAAAAATAAATTTAAAAACATTTCATGTCTACTGATTGACAGAATTTTTTTTTTTTTTGAGATGGAGTTTCACTCTTGTTGCCCACACTGGAGTGTAGTGGTACACTCTCAGCTCACTGCAACCTCTGCCTAACCAGGTTCAAGCGATTCTTCCGCCTCAGCCTCCCAAGTAGCTGGGATTACAGGCGCCTGTCACCACACCTGACTAATTTTTTGTATTTTTAGTAGAGACAGGGTTTCATCACGTTGGCCAGGCTGGTCTCAAACTCCTGACCTCAGGTGATCCGCCTGCCTCGGCCTCCCAAAGTGCAGGGATTACAGGCGTAAGCCACCATGCCCGGCTGAAAGAATATTATTGAAGTGCCGTGTTATCTACAGTGATCTCTAGATTCAATAAATTCCCTATCAAAATTCCAGTATTTTTTTTTACAGTAATAGAAAACATAATTCTCAGTCAGGCACGGTGGCTCACGCCTGTAATCCTAGCACTTTGGGAGGCCGAGGCAGGCGGATCACGAGGTCTAGGAGTTCCAGACCAGCCTGGCCAATATGGTGACACCCCGTCTCTACTAAAAATACAAAAATTAGCCAGGCATGGTGGCTCGTGCCTGTATTCCCAGCTACTCAGGAGGCTGAGGCAGAAGAATCGCTTGAACCCAGGAGGCAGAGGTTGCAGTTAGCCGAGATGATGCCACTGCACTCCAGCCTGGGTGACAGAGACAGACGCTGTCTCAAAAAAAAAAAAGAAAGAGAAAAAGAAAATATAATTCTCACATAGACTTACAATAAACTTTGAATAGCCAAAGCAATCTTGGAAAAAAAAGGACAAAGCAGAAGAACTTCATACTTTATAATTTCAAACTATACTTCAAGACTATAATAAGATAGAATGCAATGTGCAGAAAAATTAGCAATAAAAAACCAATGGAACAGAAACCACTGCTCTCACACATTTAGGACATGATGTAAAAACAGAACTTGAAAAACAGTTTAACACAGAGTTTCTCAAAATTATGCAGATTATCTATGTGTTTTCAAAAACAATGAAAAAGCAGTCAGATTTCACAGTCTCTTATGTGCCATGAAGAGGACTGTATTGGCTGTCACTGTAAACTTGAAGATCACCAAAGGGAAAGTAAAATCTTTAGAGATTTTAAAAAGATAAGACAGAAGATGCTTCTACGTGAAAGCAAAATTTAAAAAATTCAGGCTTCCCAGAAACTATTTCCTTTGGAACACAGATTTCAAATCATTTTAAGGACTGGCTTTTTTTTTTCTACTTTGGAGCTCTCATCTGTGTCGTCTGTTGTATTCACTTTCACTCTCACCTACCTGGGGGTTCAGCTACCATCTCATGTCTCTTCACATTCCAAGGTTCTTTTCCTTGCTCCAGACAGGTGATCAGGTCTGGCTTAGAGGCAGCAATACCTGTTTTATTACAAATAACATGAATCTTGCTCATATTCTCCAATTACCAACTTAGTAGTGTGTTCAGTAAAAAGGATGAATAGAATATTCTAGTAAATTAATTCCAAAATACTAATACACAACAAAAAATTTTAAATATTTAGCAAATATTTTAATTTTCTAAGTTCTTAATTTCACTACCTGATACTACTAAATCAAAAATTGGTAGTGGCAATTAGATTTTAAGATGTGGGCAACAGTATGTTATGCCACTAAATTTCTAAAATTAACACTAATCTAGAGTGAAGGACACAGATCAGCTCAGGAGTGTGGAAAGTTCAGATCAAAATGAAACATCTTGAAATTCTTTTCTACATAGACAAATCTTGAAGTTAAAAAAAAAACAAAAAACAAAAACAGAGATCTGAAAGCACAAATTACCAAAAACCATTCTACAAAAAAGAGAAATAAAATTTATAGGGTATATTAGGGAATTGTATATTGAAGTTATCCTCACCCACGAAGACCAGGTTTCTGTAGTTCTCTAACATCATATTCCTATATAAATTCTGCTGTGCAGTGTCCAGGCATTGCCACTCCTCCAGAGAGAATTCTATGGCCACATCCCTAAATGTCAACACTTCCTGAAAAACATACACAAACACACACACATATTTACCAAGTGGCCATGAACAGAATTTTTAATTTGACTCAAGGTAAAACAAGAGTAAAGAGAACTGGTTCTTACTTATAGGAGTGACTGATATATTTAATAAATAACTTTCAGCACAGAAGTATTCTCTAATGTATTCTCTAACTCTGAGAAAAGAGAGTGGCATAAGATCCACAACATCAAGGTATAGATGATACTTTTTTGGATGATGAAGTATAAAACTGAGGGCATTAACACTAACATGTACATTTTTGAGTGCTATATTTACATCATACAGAATAAGTTGTGTAAATTTTTCAGATGGAAAAGACATATTCAGGTAGAAAATACTGCTCACATGTTAATGTGTACGATAAACTGGAGATCTTGTTAATGCAGATTATTTTTTCAGAAAATCTGGGCTGGGCGCGATGGCTCACGCCTGTAATCCCAGCACTTTGGGAGGCTAAGGCGGGCGGATCACGAGGTCAGGAGACCGAGACTATCCTAGCTAACACGGTGAAACCCTGTCTCTACTAAAAATACAAAAAATTAGCCGGGCGTGGAGGCAAGAGCCTGTAGTCCCAGCTACTCAGTAGGCTGAGGCAGGAGAATGGCATGAACCCCAGAGGCGGAGCTTGCAGTGAGCTGAAATCGTACCACTGCACTACAGCCTGGGTGACAGAGCGAGACTCCGTCTCAAAAAAAAAAGAAAAAGAAAATTTGGAATAAAATCTGAGTTTCTGAATCTCTAACAAGCTCACCAGTAATGCCAATGTTTTTGGTCCAAGAAAACTATTTTGTCAAACATCCAGTAAGTGGAAGAGCCTGTGTGTTTTTCAGTTTTTCTGGCCTGTAAACAAAGATGAGAGCTTTCATTTTCCAAAGACAGATAAATGCAAAGAAAACCTAACAAAGGTCAGCTGCCAGATTAAATGTGATTGTTTATGCATATCTGCTGAATAAAGATACTCAATAATGAAGAGAAAAATAATGAACTCTATAGAAAAAACAAAATCTGTCACAGAGTTCATTAACCAAGTTCTGCATAGAGTTAATGGAGAACAGAGATGGAACCTCAACATTACATGCTCTCCATCTTTACTAAGGACTCCAGCTTTTCCCCAATAGGAATATTAAGTATCCACCCTTTCCATGTTCCACAGCCAGGAAAGAAACATTCTCAATATTGCAGTTCATAAATTCATGGTGAGAATTCTTTATGACATGTAAGAAGCCATGATGTTGACAATGTAAAGAAGACTCTGGTATATAGGAAAGAAATATTTTTCAGACACCCTTGACTATTATAAGAACTAAAAAGTAGTTAAAACAAACTCATTAGGAAGAAAAAGCACAAGTAGAAAAGTAAAGCTTTGCAAGTACTGAACACATGGCATTCCAGGACGCAGAGTGGACACAGCTCTTCATCTGAGACATGCTTAGCTTAAAAAAAAAACAAACATTTTTTAGGGGCAGGGCAAAGATGGCCAACTAGAAGCAGCAGCGATCAGAGGTTCCCACCGAAAAGAACCATAATGGCCTGTGAATCCTGCAGTGGCACCTGAGGTATCCAGGTTCTCTCATCAGAACTGACTAGGCAGCTGGCATGACCCACGGAGAGGAAGAAAGAGCAGTGTGGTGCAGCAACCCACCTGAGAGCCACACGGGGCAGGGGAGCCCCCACCCCCCAGCCAAGGGAGGCGGTGAATGAACGTGCTACTTAGCCGACAAAACCATGCTTTTTCCATGGAACTGTGCAACCCATAGACTGAAAGATTTCACTCGTGAACCCATGCCACCGGGGCCTAGGGTCCCAACCCCAGAGCTGTTCAGATTCTCAACAACCTCTCAGCTAAAATCTGTTTAAGCCTGCTGAGTTCCCAGGGGAGGGGTGACCAGCAGACAAATGGCTGCCTGTTGTCTAAGCCATTTGAGCTCCCTGGGGAGGGGCAGCAACCAGCACTGGGACTGATAGCTGCCTAACACACTAGGCTCCCTGGGCAGGGGAAGGGCGGCAGCCATCTCTACAGCTCCTGGTCGGCTTGGTTCCAAGAAGTGTCCCTCACAGCCCAACACACAGGCTGTGCCAGACTACAGCTACAGCACCTCTTCAGGCCTGACCCTGACCCATCCCTCCTCACTTTGTGGGGCCATCCTGCAGGAACTCCAACAACTCCAGCCCTGCGCCTGAGTCCCTAAGGGGAGAGGTGATCGCAGTCTCTGTGGACCAGCAGACTTAGCTTTTCCTCCTGCTAGTTCTAAGGAATCCAAGCAGCCCAGAGGAGTGGTTTTAACCCCAGTGAAGCATACCCCCTCCACCAAGGGACAATAAAAGTGCTTCATTAAATGGGTTCTGTTCCTCGTGTCACCCAAATGGGTGAAATACTCCAACTGGGGTTGTCAGACACCCTATACAGGAGTGTTCCTACTGGCACCAGATTGGTGTTCCTTGAGGTCAGACACCCCAGAGGAAGGAGAAGGCATCCGTCTCTGCTGTTCTCCAGCCTCCTTGAGTATTATCTCCAGGTGCAGGAGTGAACCACACAAATAGGGCCTGAAGTGAACCCCCAGCAAATCACAGCAACCATACAGAAGAGGGACCTGACCACTGAAAAAAAACAGAAATGAACAAAAGCAACAAAGAAATCCCCACACTAACCTCATCCAAGAGTCAGAAGCCTCAAAGATCAAAACTAGACAAACTCATGAAGATGAGAAAGAATCAATGAAAAAAATGCTGAAGCCGGGTGCGGTGGCTCATGCCTGTAATCCCAGCACTTTGGGAGGCCGAGGTGGGCAGATCATGAGGTCAAGAAATTGAGACCATCCTGGCTAACACGGTGAAACCCCGTCTCTACTAAAAATACAAAAAAATTAGCCGGGCATGGTAGTGAGCACCTGTAGTCCCACTTACTCACTCGGGAGGCTGAGGCAGGAGAATGACATGAACCTGGGAGGCGGAGCTTGCAGTGAGCCGAGATCGCGCCACTGCACTCCAGCCTGGGGGACAGAGCAAGACTCCGTCTCAAAAAAAAAAGAAAAAAGAAAACGATACTGAAAACCCAAAAGGCAAGAGTGCCTCTTCTCCAAATGATTGCAATGCCTCTCTAGCAAGGGTGCAGAACTGGATGGAGAATAAGATAGACAAACTGACAGAAGTAGCCTTCAGAAGATGGGTAATAACAAACTCCACTGAGCTAAAGAAGCATGTTCTAACTGAATGCAAAGAAGCTAAGAACCTTGATAAAAAGTTAGAGAGAGGAGCTGCTAACTAGAATAACCAGTTAGATAGAGTCTCACTCTGTCGCCCAGGCTGGAGTGCAGTGGCGCGATCTTGGCTCACTGCAACCTCTGCCTCCCGGGTTCAAGCGATTCTGCTGTCTCAGCCTCTGGAGTAGCTGGGATTACAGGCGCATGCCACCATGACCAGCTAATTTTTGTATGTTTAGTAGAGATAGGGTTTCATCTTCTTGGCCAGGTTGGTTTCGAACTCTTGACCTCAGGTGATCCCCCTGCCTTGGCTTCCCAAAGTGCTGGGATTACAGGCGTGAGCCACCGTGCCCAGTCCTATTTTGTTAATTTTTTCAAAAAACAGCTCCTGGATTCATTGATTTTTCTTTTGGAGGGTTTTTCATTTCTCGGCTGGGCACGGTGGCTCATGCCTGTAATCCCAGCACTTTGGGAGGCCAAGGCGGATGGATCACAAGGTCAGGAGTTCAAGACTAACCTGGCCAACATGGTGAAATGCTCTCTCTACTAAAAATCCAAAATTTAGCCGGGTGTGGTGGCTCACACCTGTAGTCCCAGCTACTCAGGAGGCTGAGGCAGAAGAATTGCTTGAACCCAGGAGGCGGACGTTGCAATGAGCCGAGATAGTGCCACTATACTCCAACCTGGATGACAGAGTGAGACTCTGTCTCAAAAAAATAAAAATAAAAACAAAAACAGAAACAAAACAAAACTGGCAAACCAAATCCAGCAGCACATCAAAAAACATACACCAGGTCGGGCGCGGTAGCTCACGCCTGTAATCCACCACTTTGGGAGGCCGAGGCGGGCAGACCACGTGAGAACAGGAGTTCGAGACCAGCCTGACCAACATGGAGAAACCCCGTCTCTACTAAAAATACAAAAAATTAGCCAGGCGTGGTGGCGCATGCCTATAATCCCAGCTACTAGAGAGGCTGAGGCAGGAGAATCACTTAAACCCAGGAGGCGGAGGTTGCAGTGAGCCGAGATCATGCCACTGCACTGGGCAACAAATGTGAAACTCTGTCTCAAAACAAAACAAAAAAAAAAAACTGATCCACCACGATCAAGTCGGCTTCATCCCTGGGATGCAGGGCTGGTTCAACATATGCAAATCAATAAACGTAATTCATAACATAAACAGAACTAAAGACAAAAACCACATATTATCTCAATAGATGCAGAAAAGGCCTTTGATAAAATTCAACTTTCTTTCATGTTAAGAACTCTCAATAAACCAGGTGTTGATGGAACATATCTCAAAATAATAAGTGCGTTTATGACTAACCCACAGTCAATGTCATATTGAATGGGAAAATGCTGGAAGCATTCTCTGAAAACCAGTACAAGACAAGGATGCCCTTTCTCACCATTCCTATTGAACACAGTATTGAAAGTTATGGCCAGGGCAATCAGGCAAGGGAAAGAAATTAAGAGTATTCAAATAAAAAAAGAGGAAGTCAAATTGTCACTGTTTGCAGATGACATTATTCTATATTTAGAAAATTCTGTCATCTCAGCCCAAAAACTCCTTAAGCTGATAAGTAACTTCAGCAAAATCTCAGGATACAAAATCAATGTGCAAAAATCACAAGCATTCCTATAAGCCAACAATAGACCATCACAGAGCCAAATCATAAACATCACAATTGCTACAAAAAGTAAAATATATAAAAATACAGCTAACAAGGAATATGAAGGACCTGTTCAAGGAAAACTACAAACCACTGCTCAAGGAAGTAAGAGAGCACACAACCAAATGGAAAAACATCCCATCCTTATGGATAGAAGGAATCAACATCATGAAAATGGCCATACTGCCCAAAGTAATTTATGGACTCAATGTTATTCCCATCAAAGTACCATTGACATTCTTCACAGAATTAGAAAAAACAATGACTTTAAATTTCATATGGAACCAAAAAAGAGCCCATATAGCCAAGACAATCCTAAGCAAAAAGAACAAAGAGGCATCACACTACCTGACTTCAAGCTATACTACAAGACTACAGTAAGCAAAACAACATGGTACTGGTCCAAAAACAGACATACAGACCAATGGAACAGAAAAGAGACCTCAGAAATAACACCACACATCTACAACCATCTGATATTCAACAAACGTGACAAAAACAAGCAACGGGGAAAGGATTTTCTGTTCAATAAATGGTCCTGAGAAAACTGGCTAGCCATATGCAGAAAACTGAAACTGGACCTCTTCCTTACATCTTATACAAAAATTTACTCAAGATGGATTAAAGACTTAAATGTAAAACCCAAAACCATAAAAACCCTGGAAGAAAACCTAGGCAATACCATTCAGGACATAGGCATGGGCAAAGACTTCATGACGAAAACGCCAAAAGCAACTGCAACAAAAGCCAAAATTGAAGAATAAGATGTAATTAAACTAAAGAGATTCTACACAGAAAAAGAAACTACCATCAGAGTGAACCGGCAATCTACAGAATAGGAGAAAATTTTTGCAATCTACCCATCTCACAAAGGTCTAATATCCAGAATTTACAAGAAACTTTAAAAAATTTATAAGAAAAAAACAAACAATTCTATCAAAAACTGGACAAAAGCTGGACGTGGTGGCTCACACCTGTCATCCCACCACTTTCGGAGGCCAAGATGGGTAGATCATTTGAGGCCAGGAGTTCTAGACCAGCCTGGCCAATATGGTGAAACCCTGCCTCTACTAAAAATATAATAATTAGCTGGGCATGGTAGTGGACGTCTGTAGTCCCACCCACTTGGGAGGCTGAGGCAGGAGAATGGCTTGAACCCAGGAGGTAGAGGTTGCAGTGAGCAGAGATCACGCCACTGCACTCCAGCCTGGGAGACAGAACGAGACTCTATCTCACAAAAAAAAAAAAAAAAAAAAAAAAAAAAAGTGGGCAAAAGATGAACAAACACTTCTCAGAAGAAGGCATTTATGCAGCCAACAAATATATGAAAAGATGCTCAATACCACTGATCATTAGAGAAATATAAATCAAAACCACAATGAGACACCATCTCACACCGGTCAGAATGGTGATTATTAAAAAGCCAGAAACAATAGATGCTGGTGAGGCTGCGAAAAAACAGAAACGCTTTTACACTGTTAGTGAGAATGTATTAGTTCAACCATCGTGGAAGACAGTGTGGTGATTCCTCAAGGATCTAGAACCAGAAATATCGTTTGACCCAGCAATCCCATTACTGGGTATATACTCAAAGAAATATAAATCATTCTGCTATAAAGACACATGCACACGTATGTTTATTGCAGCACTAATTACAATGGCAAAGACATGGAACCAACCCAAATGCCCATCAATGACAGACTTGACAAAATATGGTATATACAAGCCATGGAATACTATGCAGCCATACAAAGAAATGAGATCACGTCCTTTGCAGGAACATGGATTAAGCTGGAAGTCATCATCCTCAGCAAACTAACACAGGGATAGAAAACCAAAAACTGCACGTTCTCACTCATAAGTGGTAGTTGAACAATGAGAACACATGGACACAGGGAGGGGAATAACACACACCAGGGCCTGTTGTGAAGTGGGGGGCAAGGGGAGGGCACCCAGAAGGGTCAATACGTGCTACAAACCACCGTACCACACATATACCTATGTAATAAACCTGCACATTAACTAAGCACTGCCTCTCAAGCTTTAATGAGCTTATAAATCACTTGGTAATGTTGGTCTCACTCTATGTAATGTGATTCTGCAGGTATGGAAAGGGTCCATGAGTGGGTGTTTTAAATAAGTCCCCTGTCAAGGCTGATGTTGCTCCCCCTAGGCTCATTATTAGCATTAGTTAGAGAAAGCAGGCACAGCACAGAGTCTCTTACACTTGGCACTCTTGTCACAACACAATTACTTCTGGAACAAATGAAGACAACCAATCTCCATCTTAAAGTATCATAATCTTTGTTGGCTTTTTAAAGTTTACACAGAAAACAGAAAGCAGCAATATCTGACTGAGTCTGCATTTATTTTTATTTATTTACTTATTGAGTCTCGCTCTGTTGCCCAGGCTAGAGTGCAGTGGTGAGATCTGCACTTACTGCAACCTCTGCCTCCCAGGTTCAAGCTGTTCTTCTGCCTCAGCCTCCCAAGTAGCTGGAACTACAGGCATGCGCCACCATGCCTGGCTAATTTTTTTTTTTTTTTTTTTTGTATTTTTTGTAGAGCCAGGATCTCACCATGTTGGTCAGACTGGTCTCCAACTCCTGACCTCAAACGATCTGCCCATCTCAGACTCCCAAAGCGCTGGGATTATAGGTGTGAGCCACCGCGCCCAGCCCTTGCTTTTGCATTGTAAGTACTTCAGCCTGCAAATAATTACCTTGGATAATCAAGTTTCTGTCAAAGGAACTTACTCTGTATCTTTTAGTCTTTATCATTCTGTATTGCTAAATTTAATTCTACCTTTGTGTCCAACTTTCATGTGCTCTTAAAATGAGCTTTACTCTGAACAAATCTGTGCGTACTTTTAATGACCGAAAATTAAAAAAATAAACCTTTGCCAAAGCAAAAACAAAGCAATGAAATCTCAGGTTACAAATAAAGACAATCCTGAGTCAAAAAGAATGACAAAAGGTTTATTTAGCTGTTAATATAATTTACATATATTTCAAAAAAGCAGAGAAAAATATCTACGTATAATCTAAATGCTTTAATAAAACAGAGATAAACAGAATATCCTCCTTTATTTTCACATATGTGAATAAATCCTCTTATTTTTAATTTGCATTTTCTCCTAAAACAACCAGGTCACTGGACATGTTCTTGAACTCTTGGACATCTGAATTGTGAACTTGAAAGAATGTTTATGGTAAAAAAGCAGAAGAGAGAAAGGTGTTATAATAAATTGATGGGTACACACAAATAAATCAAGTTGTTAGAGACCTATGAAGAGAATAAGATACTGACACAATAATAGTGAGAAACTACAACACCCATGGGCACTAATAGACACATTATTGAGGCAGAAAATTAACAAAGATATTAAGACCTAAACTCAACACCTGACTAAACAGTCCTAATAGATTTCTACAGAACTCTCCATCTAAGAAGAACATAGTATACAGTCTTCTCATCATTACGTGGCACATACTCTAAAACTGACCACACAGTCAGAAGCAAAACAATCCTCAACGAATTTAAAAATTCCAAAATTATATGAACCACACACAGAGGCCACAGCTTGATAAAAGTAATTCAATACAAAGAAAATCACTTGAATCATACAATTACATGGAAATTAAACAACCTGCACTTGAATTACTTTTGAGTAAATAATGAAATTAAGGCAAGAACCAAGAAGTTCTTTGAAAAAAATGAGAACAAAGATACAACATACCTGAATTTTTGCAACACAGCTAAGGCAGTGTTAGGAGAAAAATTTATGGCATGAAATGCTCACATTGAAAAGTTAGACTTCAGTTTAACAACCTGACATAAATAAGAGACTGAGAGAAGCAAGAGCCAATCAACCCCTAAGCTAGCAGAAGACAAGAAATGACCAAAATCACTTCTGAACGGAAGGAGATTTTCACATGAAAAACTATACAAAAGATCAAGAATTGCAGGAGTAAAATCTTAAAAAAAAAAAAAAAAAAAAAAGATAAATTCTCAACAAAATATTGGCAAACCAAATTGGGCAGGACATCAAAAACCTAACCGACTATGATCAAGTAGGGTTTATTTCTGGGATGGAAGGTTAATTCAACATACACGAGGTGGGGCACGGTGGCTCACACCTATAATCCCAGCACTTTGGGAGGACGAGGCGGGTAGATCACCTGAGGTCAGGAGTTCAAGACCAGCCTGGCCAACATGGTGAAACCCCATCTCTACTAAAAATACAATAATTAGCTGGGAGTGGTAGCTGGCACCTGTAGCTGCTTGGGAGGCTGAGGCAGGAAAATCACTTGAACCCGGGAGGCGGAGGTTGCAGTGAGCTGAGATGGTGCCATTGCACTCCAGCCTGGGCAACAGAACGAGAGTCCATCTCAAAGAAAAAAAAAGAAAAAAGAAAAATCACAGGTGAATTAAAAATGTGATTCATCACATAAACTGAACTAAAGACAGAAAGCACAAAATTATGTCAACAGATGCAGAAAAGGCTTTCAATAAAATTTAACATTTTTATGTTAAAAAGCCTCAACAAACTAGGCATGGAAGGTGCATACTTCAAAATAATGAGTTATCGGCCGGGCGCGGTGGCTCACGCCTGTAATCCCAGCACTTTGGGAGGCCGAGGCGGGAGTATCACGAGGTCAGGAGATCCAGACTATCCTGGCTAACATGGTGAAACCTCGTCTCTACTAAAAATACAAAAAAATTAGCCAGGCGTGGTGGCGGCTGCCTATAATCCCAGCTACCCGGGAGGCTGAGGCAGGAAAATGGCGTGAACCCAGGAGGGGGAGCTTGCAGTGAGCCGAAATCGCACCACTGCACTCCAGCCTGGGTGACAGAGCGAGACTCCGTCTCAAAAAAATAAATAAATAAATAAATAAATAAATAAATAAATAATAATAATAATGAGTTATCCATCACAAACCCACAGCCAACATACTGAACACACATAACTTGGAATCATTTTTCTTTGAAAACTGGCACAAGACAAGGATGCCTCCTCTCAACACTCCTATTCAACATAAAACTGGAAGTCCTGGCCAGAGCAATTAGGCAAGATAAAAAAATAAAAGGCATACAAACAGGAAGAGAGGATGTCAAAACCTATTTCTGTTTACAGATGACATAATGCTGTATCTGAAAACCCCTATAATCTCGGCAGAAAAGCTTTTCAAACTGACAAAAAACTTCAGTAAAATTTCAGAATACAAAATAAATGTACAAAAATTAGTAGCATCCCTGTAAATCAAAAACATGCATGCCAAAAGCCAAATCAAAAATGGAATCCAATTCACAATCACTACAAAAAGAATAAAATATCTAGGACTATAGCTAACCAGGGAGGTGAAAGATCTTTATGACAACACTGTGAAAACACTGCTTGAAGAGGTCAGAGATGGGCCAGGCGCGATGGCTTACACCTTTAATCCCAGCACTTTGGGAGGCCGAGGCAGGCGGATCACCTGAGGTTGGGAGTTCAAGACCAGCCTGACCAACATAGAGAAACCGCGTCTCTACTAAAAACACAAAATTAGCCGGGGTGGTGGCACATGCCTGTAATCTCAACTACTCAGGAGGCTGAGGCAGGAGAATCGCTGACAGCAGTAAACAAAGCAACATGGTACTGGTACAAAAACAAACTCATAGACCAATACAACAGAATAAACAGCCCATAATAATACCACACACCTACAACCATCTGGTCTTTGGCAAAGCTAACAAGAGGAATCTGGAAAGAATTCCCTGTTTAACAAATGATACTGGAATAACTAGCTAGCACTATGTAGAAGATTGAAACTGGACCCTTCCATTACACCATATACAAAAATCAACTAAAGATAAATTAAATTAAAGATTTAAATGTAAAACTTCAAATTATATATTTAAAAACATCCATGAAATACCATTCTAGACATAGAAGCTGACAAAAATTTTAAAATAAAGATACCAGAAGCAATTGCAACAAAAGCACTAATTGACAAATGGAACCTAATTAAGCTAAAAAGCTTCTTTACAGCAAAGGAAACCATCAACACAGTAAACAAACAACACACAGAATAAAAGAAAATATTTGCAAACTATGCTTTTGACAAAGGTCCAATACCCATAATTTATAAGAAACTTAAACAAGTTTAGAGAAAAAAAAAAAAAGACCTCACTAAATGGTAGACAAAAAACATGAAAAAGATGTTTTTTTCAAAGAAGACATACATGTGGCTAACAAGCATATAAAAAATGCTCATCACTAATCATTACAGAAATTCAAAGAAAAACCGTAATGAAATATCATCTCACACCAGTGAGAATGGCTAGTATTAGTCAAAAGATAACAGATGCTGGCAAGGTTACAGGAATGCTTATACCAGTGGGAGTGTAAATTAGTTCATTATAAAAAGCAGTGTGACGATTCCTCACAGAACTAAAACAGAATTACCTTTTGACCCAGCAACCTCATAATCAGGCATATACCCAGTAAAATACAAATTATTCTATTATAAAGACATATGCATGTTCATTACAGTACTATTCACAATAGCAAAGACATGGAATCAACCTAAATGCTTCTCAATTGTATACTGGATAAAGAAAATATGGTATGGCTGGCCATGGTGGCTCACACATGTAATCTCAGCACTTTGGGAGGCCGAGGCAGGTAAATTGCCTGAGCTCAAAAGTTTGAGGCCACCCAGTGGAACATGGCAAGACCCCATCTCTACAAAAAATACAAAAAAAAAAAAAAAAAAAAAAAAAAAAATTAGCCCAGGTCTGGTGGTGTGTGCCTGCAGTCTCAGCTATGTGGGGGGCTAAAGTAAAAGAAGATTGCTTGAGCCTGGGAGGCTGAAGCTGCAGTGAGCTGAGATCATGCCACTGCACTCCAGTATGGACAACAGAGTGAGAACCTGTCTTCAAAAAGAAAATAAAATAAAAGGCTTAGGCCAGGCACAGTGGCTTACGCCTGTAATCCCAGCACTTTGGTAGGCCAAGACAGGCGGATCACAAGGTCAGGAGTTCGAGACCAGCCTGACCAACATGGTGAAACCCCGTTTCTACTTAAAAAAAAGAAACCACACACACACACACACACAGAATTAGCTGGGTGTGGTGGCAGGTGCCTGTAATCCCAGCTACTCGGGAGGCTGAGGCAGGAGAATAGCTTCAACCCGGGAGGCGGAAGTTGCAGTGAGCCAAAACCGTGCCACTGCACTCCAGCGTGGGCAACAGAGCAAGACTCCGTCCCAAAAAAACAAAACAAAACAAAAAATTTAATAAAAATAAAGTATGGGCTGGGCGTGGTGGCTCACACCTGTAACCCCAGCACTTTGGAAGGCCAAGGCGGGCGGATCATGAGGTCAGGAGATCGAGACCATCCTCGCTAACACGGTGAAACCCCATCTCTATGAAAAATACAAAAAATTAGCCGGGTGTGGTGGCAGGCATCTGTAGTCCCAGCTACTGGGGAGGCTGAGGCAGGAGAATGGCGTGAACCCGGGAGGCAGAACTTGCAGTAGCTGAGATCGCGCCACTGCACTCCAGCCTGGGCAACAGAGCAAGACTCTGTCTCAAAAAAAAAAAAAAAAGTATGGGGTCCGGGTACAGTGGCTCATGCCTGTAATCCCAGCACTTTGGGAGGCCGAGGTGGGTGGATCACTTGAGGTCAGGAGTTCAAGACCCTGTCTCTACTAAAAATACAAAAATTAGCCAGGCGTGGTGGCGTGCGCCTGTAATCCCAGCTACTTGGAGGCTGAGGCAGGAGAATCACTTGAACCCAAGAGGCAAAGGTTGCAGTGAGCCAAGATCGCACCATTGCACTCTAGCCTGGGCGACAAGAGAGAAGCTCCATCTCAAATAAATAAAATATGGCACATAAATATTATAAAATACTGTTTGGCCATTAAAACACACACACACACACACACACACACACACACACACACACACACACACACACACACACACACACACACACACACACACACACACACACACACACACACACACACACACACACACACACACACACACACACGATCGTGTCCTTTGAAGCAACATGGATTAAGCTGGAGACCATTACTCTTAGAAAACTAACACAGCAGCAGCAAACCAAATGCATGTTATTTCTAAGTAATAGCTGAGGCTGGGCGCAGTGGCTCACGCCTGTAATCCCAACACTTTGGGAAGCCAAGGCGGGAAGATCACCTGAGGTCAGGAGTTCGAGAGCAGCCTGACCAACATGGAGAAACCCCATCTCTATTAAAAATACAAAATTAGCCAGGCGTGGTGGCACATGCCTGTAATTCCAGCTACTCAGGAGGCTGAGGCAGAAGAATTACTTGAACCTAGGAAGCGGAGGTTGCGGTGAGCCAAGATCGCGCCATCGCACTCCAGCCTGGGCAGTAAGAGCAAAACTCCATCCCAAAAAAAAAAAAAAAAAAAAAAAAAAAAATTAAGTAAGAGCTGAATAATAAGAACACATAAAAACAAAGAGGGAACAACAGACACTGAGGCTTAGTTGAGGTTGGAGAATGGGAGGACAAAGAGGATCAGAAAAAGTACCTGTTTGGTGCTATGCTTAGTACCTCAGTGACAAAATAATCTGCACACCAAACCCCCATGACACAAATTTAGCTGTATAACAAACCTGCATGTGTACCCCTGAACCAAAAATAAAAGTGAAAAGAATAAAAATCTATGAGTGGGAAACAGTGCAATGTAGGTGGAAGAACTGGTTTGTGCTACAGATAGCGGCTCAGGTAGAGGTATATTCTGATGGATTTTTGTGTTTATGCAGGCAGATGAGATTATGAACAGGTTGTCCAGAACCCTCAGTTGGTGGGGAAAACAGTTTGCTGTTGCAGATTCAGTGTCTGGGGGTTGGGATATGCCAGGAGACTTGTAGACACTTTTGTAGGTTTTTGCCAGGAAACACTAGAATCAAAAATGCTGTTGTAAAATTTCTCAGCGTGGTGCCTAGTCCTGGGAGAGCTCTGGACACATTAGTATCTAGTGGATATGCTTGTGAGTGAGTGGGAATCCTGTGGTGACAGCTGTGGGAAAAGGGGGTCTGCTGTCAGAGTTTCTTTCCTCTAAGTTTGGATCCTCTCTCATCCTGGGAGACCTGGAATCACAGGACAATGGGCAGTGTGACAGCCTGTGTACAGGAGAGCAGAGCTTCCCATTCCCAGACACCCAGAGTTTTATTCCAGGCCAGGCCTCTGTGGTATCTTTTTTCTTGTACCAAATCTGTAGAGTTTGCTGAACATCAAGACGTTCTCCAACACCAACTCATTGTCTAACATTTGAATTTGAATTCTGACACCACCCAGAGTCAGCATAGACCCTGATTCATGGCTCATTTTCACAATATTGTCCTAATTGCAGATGCCAGTCACAAACCCCACAGGCCCATCTATGCTTCTGAGCTACTGTTTAAAAATTATGGACTCCTGTAACCTCCCTCAAGTTTCATAATTTGATAGAGCTACTCCTCACAGAACTCAGCAAAACACTGTAGTTACATTTACCAGCTTATAAAAAATATAACCCCCAAAAAAGTCAAATGTAAGAAATGTATAAGACAAAGAAAAAAAATGGGGAAAGATGAAGCACACAGATAATCCTGGTAAATAGCTGTGATTAATAAAATTATCTATCCTTTGTGTTCTCCAGAAACAGTTTATGGAAAGAAACATGCTTTCCATTATGACTTAGTGGGTGCTCTTTTTTCTTACCTATCACATAACCAGACAAAGACTCTGCACATTTTCTTCTTCTTCTCATTTTAAAAAATCAGCTGGCCAGGAGCGGTGGCTCACGCCTGTAATCCCAGCACTTTGGGAGGCTGAGGCGGGTGGATCACCTGAGGTCAGGAGTTCGAGAGCAGCCTGGCCAACATGGTGAAACCCCGCCTCTACTAAAAACACAAAAAAAATTAGCCAGGCATTTTGGTAGGTGCCTGTAATCCCACCTTCTTGGGAAGCTGAGGCAGGAGAATCGCTTGAACCCAAGACGCGGAGGTTGCAGTGAGTGATCGCACCACTGCACTGCAGCCTGGGGAACAGAGTGAGACTCTGTCTCCAAAAAAAAAAAAAAAAAAAAGCTGAATTTTTCTTCAGTGGTCAAAATAAAACACTTTTTAATCAAACTTCACTTAAGTTTATTTCCTCCCCACAGGCTCCTTAACATTCGGCTACACTCAATCTGAGTCAAAATACAACCCCATTTTATGTCCTTCCTAAGGACATGCTGACTTCAGGGTAAAACATCAATCTAGAATCTAACTTTTTCACCCTCCATTTGCCATTTCCCTCCCACCTTCGTTCTAATCTTGTTTGTTCCTTCCTTGTCTGCCTGAACTTGCAATTTTTAAAGATCTTATAGTAGATATTTTCTTCTGTTACAATACTCCTTTGGAATTTAATTTTTACATTAATCTAACTTTGGTTTATTTTAAATAGTCTAGAAACTGCTTCAAAACAATAACTTCATCTTCACAAGAATCCTGCCAGTTCTTTTCCTTCTTAACCTTAACCGCATCTGTCTGTGGGTCCCCAGTTTTCCAGGGCTCTGTAGCTTCTCTCACTATAAAGGTTTCTTCCATGGCTGGGGTGAGCAGGCTGGGACATCTGCGAGAGAGTTTCTTCAGAAAAAAACTAATTGGGCCGTTAATAACCTTCTTTTGCAGGCTCAATGTTAATTAGCCTTAGCTTGGAGTCACTAGGCTCATGCTTTGATTTCCATTATCAGAGTTATTAACTTGGTTTTCAAAACTACGTGTGTGAAAAATTCAGTAACATTACTCAAACACAATGTTCACATAAGGGGATGAAATTATAAGGCGCTTTAATTTTATACCTCAATGAGAAAAGCAAAAGTATCAATTCCTTTCAGACAATACATGTCTTATTGTACTATTTACATTAAAAATCATGTAGTACACAATTAGTCATATGGGACCATTTCTAGGAGGTACCAAGTTTTATCTCATAAAATTAAGCATGAAACTCAGAAGATAACAGGATACAGAACAGAGATATTCATTGTCACAAATTTACCCTGCAATAAAAGGAAGTGATATTTTACGAATCTATGTAACGTAACTCACCAATTATCTATCAAATTTTCTTGTGGGAATGTATTCTGTTTTTTGTTTTTTTAAGACGGAGTTTTGCTCTTTCACCCAGGCTGGAATGAAGTGGCATGATCTTGGCTCACCACAACCTCCGCTCCCTGGGTTCAAGCGATTCTCCTGCCTCAGCCTCCTCAGTAGCTGGTATTATAGACGCCCACCACCACGTCCAGCTAATTTTTGTATTTTTAGTAGAGATGGGGTTTCACCACGTTAGCCAGGCTGGTCTTGAACTCCCAACCTCAGGTGATCCACCGGCCTCGGCCTCCCAAAGTGCTAGGATTACAGGCATGAGCTACCACGCCTGACTGGAACGTATTCATTTTCTACAGCCAAAATGCAGGAGAGATTTTCCATATTGTTTTTCTTGGTAGCATTTTAAAAGCAAAGCCTTGGAATTCTGCTTGAAATTACCCAGTCATAAAATCACACCTGAAAAAATTCCTAAACTCACTTTGGAAAAGAAAAGATAAACAATAATTTTTAACAAATGGAATACATAATTTTTTTCTGATCACAACTTTTATGCCGTATGAAAATACTATAAGTATTTTCTTACCTTTTAAACTCTACTAATAAAATGGAATTTACAGTTAAAAAACTAAAGTCAATATAAGCGAACAAATCTTTTCAAGGTGAAAAACCCAGGGAGTGGCAGCGCTGATTAGAAAACAGATGTGTAGGCTGGGCACGGTGGCTCAGCCTGTAGTCCCAGCACTTTGGGAGAACGAGACAGGCAGATCACCAGGTCAGGAGTTCGAGACCAACCAGGCCAACATGGTGAAACCCGTCTCCACTAAAAATACCAAAAAAAAAAATTAGCCGGGTGTGGTGGTGCATGCCTGTAGTCCCAGCTACTTGGGAGACTGAGGCAGGAGAATCACTTGAACGTGGGAGGCGGAGGTTGCAGTGGGCCAAGATCGCGCCACTGCACTCCAGCCTGGGTGACAGAGCTAGACTCCGTCTCAAAAAGAAAAAAAGAAAGAAAACAGATGTGTCTGACTCATGTGTCAATTCAGATCATCCAATCTACTTGAAAGATTCTCCCACTCCAACCTGCTCACTTAAGTGCTCAGTGACCACTCTCTTAGGAGACAGTGCACTATGCTCAAGTGAGTGCCCCAAGTGTATTTTACTTTGCAAGTTTTTGTACCATCTCACTGAAGTCAGGTTTTTTTCTTTGTCTTTGGGGATACTATTTTTTCTTTCACAAACCTTAGAGCATTTTAGGGGGCAGAAATTATTTCTGTTTTCCCCTCAATATCAGCATGTGATTGGTGGACCAGCAATCTGTCTCCAAGAAATGGAAGCTGGGTTGGGTGAAGACAATTTTAATGTCTCAAGGGGTTAGCTTTACAAAGGAAGAGTACACCAAGAGATTCCATCTTTTCCCCAGGGTATCCACTGGGGAGGCTGCACTCCCTACCTCAGGTTGTCCTATGAAAGAAAACGATTTAGGAGCTGATATTCACTAGATACTCTAGCAGACATAGCCACAGCAGTTATCTTGGTTTATTCAGAGACAGTACTAAAACCCAGGACCAAGAAAAAACGACAGGGTTGCTGAGGACAAATCACCCCATAACGTTTGCAAAATAAAAACATCTTGACACTAAAACATTATCATAAGACCTTTGTGCCTAGGGAAGACAAAAGAAAAAGAAGCACAGAGACTTTTTACAATTCACTATCAGGGGATTATTCTTTGCTTTCTTCTCATAGGAAATATTTACAAACAGAAAACATTCTTTTTCTTTTTCTTTTTTTTTTTCAATTTTAAATAGTTTTATTTAAGACATTGCATTTTCCACTTACAATACAGTGTTTATAAAGTGCAATACTATTTCCTTCCCCGGTGCATATGTTCCATATTCAAATACTGAGAATGCCCAGTAACTTACTATAGCAGCTTAACTTTTTAAAACTGCCACAGAATTTGCTACAAATTTAGGTCCTTCAAATGAGAAAACATCTTTTTCAATATGCCATCTAATGTTTTGTCAAAAAATGATTAAAATACGGTATATAAAATGTACACTAAAAAAATAAATAATAAATAATGTAAATTAGGGAGAGGAAGTTGGCATTTGAGATTTTCAGAAGAAACCGAAAATTCAGTATTTTACTGCAAGCCAGAGTTAGGCTGGAGAAATGGGGTGTGGGGGGTTGCCTTGAGACCCTGCTTGGGACCCATGTGAAACATGCAAAGGAAAATCAGTCCCATGTGGCGGCAAACAGACTGAGGTGGCTCCAATCCCTGGATTCCTGATTTTAAAAAATCTAACTCAAATGCATTTTTTTTTTTTGTATAGAAATTACTACATTGGGGGAAACAAAATTCAGGCTTAAAAAACGATAAACTGCCAAGTAAGCTCTGATTACACAACCAGGAAATTTGTAGGCTCAAGGTGAAAATTAAGAAACTACGTAAATGTACCTGACCTATTACTGAATTTGGGTATTTTCATCATGCATCTTTCCTTCAAGATCTTTTCATGGCTCACAAACTACAACCCATAGCTGGGAGCTCTACAATTTTTGAACCGCTCCTTGTTTAAATTCGTAAGTATTTTCGCGATAATTCCCATACATTTTTAATAGGCGAAAAGAGGAACTAGGAAACCCATAAACCAAACAAAAGCTCTTTCCATTCATGAACCCTCACCCCCAGCACCCCGAGTCAGGATTCTCCCCCGACGACCCTCCCGTGGTCCCTGCACAATCCGGGAGAGACGCGGCACTGCGGGTGCAGAGCTGCCCAGAGAGGGATCCAGGTCAGGGCACAGTCACTGGGCAGGGAAGAGACAGGACGCCCGGAGCCTGGCTGTCAGCGCAGCCGCCATCTTATCGCTGAAGGGGACTGAGGCCGAGCTAGGCAAGGAGAACTCGGGGCACGGGTTGTGGAGCTGACTGCGGGGAGGCCTGAGTCCCGCCACAGCCTCTTCCCACCGGTTCCAACCAGCCCCTTCTCCTCTCTAGGGATGTTGCACTCGGTACTCTCACCATTTCTAGGCTTCCAAGGGGTCCTGGCATCTTAGCTGTGGATTCCCAATACCTGCAGGTCACAAGGCCACAGAGGCTAGGCCTCTACCAGCAAAGGACACAGAACCGCGAAGACGAGACCAGGAACTCCCGCTGCAGCGAGAGACAAAGACTCCGCCACATCCCGGAAGCCGCCCTTTCCGCTCCAGCCGCGTGCCTGATTGGACAGTTCCCAGGCCAGCGTCGCTGACTGGATAACGTTTAAGACCCCGCGCCCTCACGCCCTGAGTGACAGAAGATGTGACCAAATGCTGGGCTGAATGAAGAAAGAGTGACAGCCGAAGGTGCAGCCTTTTCAGGCAGGGCTTCCTCCCTGAGGTGAGCTAAGCACACCCAGAGGGTGTTTGCGTTAAACCTTGTATATAAGGTCTCATGTATTTGTAAATAATATACTATATGGCTGCTCACACATGAAAAGAATAGAATAACAATTATTTTTAAATTTCTGCTTTTTTTTTTTTTTTTTTGAGACGGAATCTCGCTGTGTCGCCCAGGCTGTAGTGCAGTGGCGCCACCTCAGCTCACTGCAACCTCCACCTCTCGGGTTCAAGCGATTCTTCTGCCTCAGCCTCCTGAGTAGCTGAAATTACAGGCGCGCGCCACCACGCCCTGCTAATTTTTGTATTTTTAGTAGAGACGGGGTTTTCACCATGTTGGTCAGGGTGGTCTACGGTCTCCTGACCTCGTGATCCGCCCGCCTCGGCCTCCCAAAGTGCTGGGATTACAGGCGTGAGCCACCGCGCCTAGCCTGAATTTCGGCTTTTATAACCTTCCTGTCTCTGGTCCTTTGAACAGGCAGCCTGAGATAGTTTTGTTTTGTGTTAAGATGGAGTCTTGCTCTGTCGCCCAGGCTGGAGTGCAATGGCGCGATCTTGGCTCACTGTAACCTCTGCCTCCCGGGTTCCAGTGATTTTCCTGCCTCAGCCTCCCGAGTAGCAGGGATTACAGTCATGCGCCACCATGCCCGGCTAATTTTTTTGTATTTTTATTAGAGACCAGGTTTCACCATGTTGGCCAGGCTGAACTCCCAGATGATCCGCCCGCTTTGGCCTCGCAAAGTGCTGGGATTACAGGCGTGAGCCACCGCGCCCAACTAACCTGAGATTTTTAAAAGGACACAATCCTTCTAAGTAAAATGTGAGCCACATGTGAATTTTAAATTTCCTATTAGCCAAACTTTAAAAACAAGAAACACACGGGGCATGGTGGCTCACGCCTGTAATTCCAGCACTTTGGGAGGCCAAGGCGGGCGGATCACGAGGTCAGGTGTTCGAGATCAGCCTGCCCAACATGGTGAAACTCCGTCTCTACTAAAAATACAAAAATTAGCGCGGTGTGGTGGCGGGCCCCTGTAATCCCAGCTACTCGGGAGGCTGAGGCGGGAGAATGGTTTGAACCTGGGAGGCAGAGGTCGCAGCGAGCTGAGATTGTACCACTGTACTCCAGCCTGCATGACAGAGTGAGACTGTCTCAATAAAATAAAAATAAAAGTACTTTGGCCGGGCGCGGTGGCTCACACCTGTAATCCCAGCACTTTGGGAGGCTGAGGCGGGTGGATCACGAGGTCAGGACATGGAGACCATCCTGGCCAATATGGTGAAACCGCGTCTCTACTAAAAATACAAAAATTATGTGCGTGGTGGTGTGTGCCTGTAATCCCAGCTACTCAGGAGGCTGAGGCAGGAGAATCAATTGAACAAGGGAGTTGGAGGTTGCAGTGAGCCAAGATCGCGCCACTGCACTCCAGCCTGGGCGACAGAGTGAGACTCCATCTCAGTAAAAAAAAATAATAAAAACGCTTTTTGATATGTGTGGGCTATTTATGATTTTCAACACTGATTAAAAGTACTGTGCGTGAACCAGCCTCTTACCTTGAAATCAAGTGACTAGAGACAGATCTGTTAGGAAGACATTTCATTTCTTTCTTACTTTTTTTTTTTATTTTTTTAGAGTCTGGCAGTGGCGTGATCTTGGCTCACTGCCACCTCAACCTCCTGGCTTGAAGCCATTGTGGTGTCTCAGCATCTCGAGTAGCTGAGAATTCAGGCGTGCACCACCATGCCCAGCTGATTTTTCTATTTTTAGTAGAGATGGGGTTTTGCCATGTTTGCAAGGCTGGTCTCAAACTCCTGACCTCAGGTGATCCACTTGCCTTGGCCTCCCAAAGTGCTGGGATTACAGGCGTGAGCCACCCCGCCTGGCCTGTATTTTGATTTTTAAAATAGCAGAGCTGCTGTTGAAGATTTCAAAGTCAGAAGCAGCCATGGGACAAATCTCAGAAGCACGCGTGGAAATCACACACAGTGAATGCATCCCTCACCCTGAACCAATTGTTTTCACCCAAGTCTGCATGTAAAAATCACTTGGTGGGGGGAGTCTTTAAAAATCCCCCAAACACAAGTTGCCACACCCCAACTAAATCAGGATTCCTGGAGTGGAAACTGGGCAACAGTTTAGTTTAATTACCTCTAGGTGATGACAGTGCAGCCAAGCTCAAATGCCTCTGCTGTAAACCAACACTTTTAGATGACCTAGTTGCAAATTATTTCTCAAATGAATGAAAAAATGTTTGTCCCTAAGTCATGGCCTTTCAGTCTTGCCAATATTACGAAATTATTGTTCTTTGCAGAACCAACTTTACTATTGGTTTTGTTCCTGAATCAACCCAGTTCCATATACATTGAATGCACCCTATGTGCAAGGCACTGTGCTAGGTGCCCTGGCATTGGTGATCCTTACTGTGGGGGAAGAATTTTCTGGAATAAAGGTTGCATTCCCCCAAAATTAAAAACATGCCATGAACCGAACTGGGGCTAAAATAAAAAGACCTATGGTCTCATTTAAGAGTTAGGGCTTGTTCGGGTGCGGTGGCTCAGGGCTGTAATCCCAGCACTTTGGGAGGCCGAGGCAGGTGGATCATGAGGTCAGGAGATTGAGACCATCCTGGCTAACACGGTGAACCCCTGTCTCTACTAAAAGTACAAAAAAATTAGCAGGATGTGGTGGCACGTGCCTGTAGTCCCAGCTACTCAGGAGGCTGAGGCAGGAGAATCGCTTGAACCAGGGAGGTGGAGGCAGCAGAGAGCTGAGATCGCCCCGTTGCACTCCATCTGGGCAACAAGAGCAAAACTCCGTCTCAAAAAAAAAAAGTTGGAGTGGAGACTGTCAGAAGTTTGCACCTTATGCAAAGGACACAATGACACACCTAGTCCTGACTGGTTTGTCGCACCTTATGTAAATGAAGCACCTCTCCCGATCAGCTTATTTATAAAATCCCTTGGGCTTTTCACTTTAAAATGGCAATCCTTTTTCCTGGGAGTCCTCTCTGTGCTGGAGAGCTTTCTTCCTTTCACTTATTAAAATTCTGCTCTAACCTCACCTTTGGAGTGTCTGCACCCTTGATTTCATTGGCTCTGAGACCAAGAACTTCATGTGACATCCCAGATAATGAGGACAGTTTCAGTGCCTTCTCAATAGTGTCCCACCAGTGACCCTCACAGCCAAAGCACATATGGGGCAGAAACACCAATCACCTGCCTGGGATGGCCAGGTGGGCAGGAGCAAGCAGGGACTCAGTGAGAAAACCAGAATGTGTGTTCAAGGGCAGGGGCCGAGGGTTCAGCTGAGATAGAAAATTCAGATTCTCTTTCAGAATGTGCTCCTCTCCTGGGATCTGCTTATCTCCTGGAATCTGAGACACAACACAGAGCAACCCCCAGGCCAGCCATGACTGGAGCCTCCCAAGGTGCAGGGAAGGGCCCTGTGCTAGGCCAAGAACCTATCCTTGACCAGTTCACCCACCCTGTCCACTAGGTGGAGGCAGAGGCCAGGGACCCCAACTTCAGACAGAGGTTGGCAGCAGGGTCACTGCCTCCTGCAATACCATGCTGGGGATTACAGGGTCCCTGGGGAGACCTGTGGCTGAGTTGAGAGATTCAGGCAGGGGGATCCCAGGCGAAAAAATAAGGGACTGGGCATGTGTGGGGACTAAGAGAGAAGGGTGTGGCTCTCCCTGGAGAAGTGACAGCAAGGCACAGACAAGCTGAGTACCCAGATGCCACACCCAACTGTCAGGTACACAAGCCCCAGAATCCCCTAAGCAGCCCCAGGAAGGGTTTTATTTAATCAAGAAAAAAGGGGTCCCACCTCCACTCACACAGGCACTGGTCCTTACATACATTAGAGAACAGAACTCTTGCTCTACTCAAGGCCAGGGAAAGGGGGGACAATGTCTCTCTACCCCATGGGTCATAGACCTTGTCCTGCCAGCACACCCACCCTCGCCCCCAGAAAGGTACAGATGACAACCAGGGTGCACATGCCAACCACTGGTGCAACCCCAAAGGGGTTGAGTCCTGTAGGGACTTTGGGCCTGGGGAGTGTTTCCCAGTCACAGAGTCTTTCTAATTGTTTCACTCACTGGCTTTGCGCCTCAGTTTCCCCCACTGTGGCAAAAAGTCAAAATTCCATCCTGCAGGCTAGGGGACCCTGAGAGGTCACCACAGCCCATTAAATGGCTGCCTCATGTGAAAGTGGGGGGCGGTGAGAGGCCTCCCTGCCCTGGGTCTTTTGCCCTAGGACTGATTTTTATCAGGCCAAGGTCAGGCCAGCCTGCTGAGGAAGGCAATATGCCCTGCCTGGGAAACCTTGCTCCCAATTCCAGGTCACTACATTTAAGGACTCCAATGCACTAGGGCAGGAAAAGGGGTGGAATGGGGATAGAGCAACACTTCATCATAAAGGTCTTGGGTCAACCAATTGTTTTCTCAATTGAGAAAAACAATTCAGACTCCTGTCTGAAGCTGACCACTCAAAGAGATTTCGATTTTCGGATAAGAAAAGGCCCTTGGGTCAGAAAACAAGATCTTCTGGTTGTAGACTCTGCAGCTGTCTTGGGTAGGGGACTTTTGCCAGCTTTGTGCTTTCATTGAGCCTAAGGGGGTTGCGGGGGGGGCACGCGGAAGGGACTCTGAAGCCAAGGGTGAGAGTCCTGCCTTCCTGCCTCCCCAGCCCACTTTCCAAGAGCAGACATTGGGCAGCAAAGTTTCTTAACAAAGTCAGAAAAAATAATATCCAGACCAGGCAGGCTAATAAACGTTTACCAGGATTATCCGGCCTAATCATCAAAACAGCCCTGCCATATTCGTCCTCTGGGACAGGTGAGGAAACTGAGGTTGGAGGAGGACACCGGGAGCCTGGCCGGGCCACTGGCAGCCTGGAGCCCCAGAGGTCCAGGCATTCACAGCCCTCCAACCCCCTCTCTCCCTCCCTCCCGGCCCCAGGTGACTTCATTCCCAACTCATTCACTTGTCAATAATTCAGGCCCGCGGGGCCACCAGCCCTCCCTCAAGCCCCCCCTCACTCATCTGGTGACGACCTCCCTGTGTGTGGCTGCCAGGCTGGGGGTGGGGGTGTCTGTGCTTCCGTCGCCCAATCTGCGAGTGGCCTGTTCCCAGCGGGCGGGCTTCCTCTTTGTTTGGCAGCCAGGAGTCTGGAGCGCAGGTGCCGGGCAGGCAGCACTCGGAGCGCTCGGCGACTTGGTTGGAGGCCGAAAGTGCCGCCCCTTGGGGGCCAGAGCGTCTTTGCAAGGTGGGCTCGGCGCACACTGTCCTACCCTTCTGTGGCCCCCGGGCCCCTCCTAGAAGACCGTCCTCATCTCCGAGGACCTTGACCGCCAGCAGCCCCACACCCGCTCCCTCTGCCTGGCGTTGGGTGCGCACTTCTAGGGGCAGACGGATCTAAGGAGCCCAGCGGGCTTGACAGGCAGTGGGGCCTCCAGAGACTGTCATCGCGTTATGCTGGCTACTGCCGGGCAGGGGCTGGTCTTAGCTGACACCCTCACCTCCGCCCTCCAGATTCCAGCCTCTGACTCTGGCCAATCTGGCCAGGACCTGGGGTCTGGGGCCGAGACTGTGGACGCCCCTGGGCCGGGCTCCCCGCTGGTGCCTCGCACTTGAATGGGGACCCTGAGGCTCCAGGCGCCGCACACACCAGTGCGCCCTCTCTGGCCGTGAATTTCGGGGAGGGGCGGCAGCAGAGCCCGCGGGCTGGCCTGGTGGGGACGATCACCCGCCAGCGCCTTTTCCCACCCAGGCGCCCTTTCTAGACCCCGCGTCGCCTGCAGGGCCGCCCCTCCTCCTCCCGCTGGTCCCTCCCCACCCGCAGCTCTCCAGTCCCGCGCGGCTCGGTGGCCAGGGCTCCAAGGCGGGGCCGCCCACGACGGCCACTGGCAGGGACAGAAGGGGCAAATTTCCCAGAGCGAGAAGCCTGCTCCAGCCGGCCCCACGGCAAAGACGGCTCTGAATCCGAGCCCCCGACACCCGGCTCAACCCACTCCTACAGCACCCTGCGTGGCTGGCTGCCAGCCCGTCCGGTACCTGCTCGGTCCCTCGAGCTGGGGGCCCCGGCAGGGCGGGCGCGATCCAAGGCCACCGCGCGGGGCCAGAGCCCAAACCCCAATCCCAGACCGCAGGGACCCCGCCCTCCGGGTACCGGGACAGGACGGCCTGGCAGGTGGCTAGGGACCGGGGTGTGTACCTGTGGGGGATCAAACAACTGGTCAAAAGTGGCTTTTTGATTTCCCAGAGGTAAAGCCTCCTTCGTAATTATGTTTTTTTTTTCTTATTTACTTAAAACGGATATAATCCAGTTAGATTTACCCATAATTCTGTCAGTAAATTTGAGCACACTTTTATTAATTTTTCTCAGTTTAACTAGTTCTTTTGTTTGTTTCTATGTTAAGAATTTTAAATTCTCCCTGTAATTAGTAGTGTGAATTCCAACGTATCTGAGACAGGTCTCAATTTAGAAAGTTTATTTTGCCATGGTTAAGGACACACCTGTGACACAGCCTCAGGAGGTCCTGACAACATGTGACCAAGGTGGTTGGGGCACAGCTTGGTTTTATACATTTTAGGGAGACAGGAGTGATCAATCAATATATGTAACATGTACATTGTCCAGAAAGGTGGGACAACATGAACCTAGGTGGTAGCTTCCAGGTCATAGGTAGCTAAAGGACAAATGGCTGTTTTTTTTTGGTTTGGTTTGGTTTTTTGTTTTTTTTTTTCTTTTTTTTTTAGTTTCTGATTAGCCTTTCCCTGAATATGCAATTTACAGGGATAGTCACTTATGCGTTAGTCTGGCTTAGTGAAACAATGGGGCAAAGAAAGCAATCAGATATGCATTTGTCTCAGGTGAGCAGAGGGGTAATTTTTGAGTTCTGTCTGTCGTTTGTACACAGGGACTTTTTTTGTGGGCAAATTGTGAGGGTTGTATGTAGCCTTTTTACCTTTGTAGTCATCTTATTTGGAAATAGAATGGGAGGCAAGTTCCCAGACTGGCTTTTCCTTTTGGCTTGGTGATTTGGGGATCCAGAGATTCATTTTCCTTTCATATTTCTTCCCTTTTCTTTTTAAAATCTTTCAGGGAAAGCATTTTAGAAAAAAATAAGTCATTGGTTTCAGATTTTGCCTGATCTCTTATGGCTAGAACAGTTTATTCTGAGAAGGGTAGGTACCACATTATTATGAAAGATCATTTTTAGCAGGTTGTGAAGTCTCACATCCTTCAAAGAGAAGCAGGAAAAGGAAGAAAGAAAAACAATAAAAACAAAAAAAAAAGAATAATTTTGGAAAATCAATATAGGTCATATTACTCTGAAGTCTTTACATCAATAGGCAGGTATAAAGGTAGTTTGTATGTTTAAATAAGTTGTTTTCTTTTTTTTTGAAGTTTAAGTTTGTCTAGCTTCAGTTTGCAGGGCTTTAAGAAAGCACAACTTAGGTTTTAGTTATTTGAAATCAGAAAAAAAAATGAAAAAAGAAATAAAAAAAGGAAAAAAACATTTTTGAGATTTGTAGCCAGGGACATTTTAGAATTTAGTCCAAACTGTAAAAAATAATAAAAATTGAAAAAAAAATCAGGTAAGACCAGAAACTAATTACAGGTGTACTAGAGTTTATTCTGACATAGAATTTTTCTCTCTTTAGTCCCATTTTCACTAAAGACAAATCATAGGACGAACTCATTTGCAAAATAAGTTTTAGTCTTATCATACTTAACCAGAGAATTTGAATCAAGTCAGCAAGAATTATTATTTCCCTTATAGGCTCCACTTTTTTTCTTATATTGGCCTTGCTGGAACTTTATTTTATTACGGAAGCTCAGATTCAACTTTAATGTCTTAAGCCCATCGTGTGCCTGCAAATACCTGTATCAGTGGGGTGAATATCTCACCTCATTTAAAGAATTTAAAATTGTATTAGTCTTCTTCAGGCTTCAGAAGCAATGCTAGGCTTCTGACCAATACATAAACTCATGTGGGCTAAGCACCTACATGGAGAGTAAACACCCATCAGTCATGAGAAACTTCAAATAAGACAGGGCGTATGCTATAGAACTTCTCAAAACTTGGGAATCTGACCAATTCTCTGTGTTTCAGAACATCCTGAGAGATACAAACTAAAAGATTAAGCATTATTGACTAAACCTTAAAGGCTGCACATTTGCATGCTAGCTGACAATGTCAGCTACTGGCCCGATAATGTAAGCTGGGAGCCTCCGACTGCTCTCTTGAAGTCTCACCTGTAGAGTAGATGCACTACCCAGGGATTCTTCTAACTGGAACTCCAGATGGCTTTTCTGGAACTTCCCAGCACTGCTTGATCTGGATGTAGGTATCCTCCCAAATTTGGTGAATATATATGCGTATATACCTACATATTTTCCTTTTCTCCCACTTTAGGCTTTGCTAAGTTTACCATTATACTCTTTTGCTACATTAATCATTAAAATTTTCTCTTAACTGCATTTGAGTGTAATATCGTGGTTTCTTTTGCTCATAAATCATCGAACCTATGATGAAGGTAAATCTTTCAGCAAAACACCCCCAGATTACAAAAAACTTGGGCTCCTCGGCCTGTCAGAAAGTAGAATTCTTTACTCACCACAGGTAAGGAACCTACATGGGAACTGTGTAGAAGAGGTGTAAGGCCAGCTTGTTCAAAGAGCTTATATTATTTCTATAAGCCAACTATGATACCTTAAAGGGGTCTGCATCTGAAAGCATGCCATTCTAGCCAATACCTTGGTAAAACAACCAGTGTCTCCAATTGTGTTCTGTTACAAAAAAAAAAAAATAGATTTTTTTTTTGAGACAGTGTCTTGCTTTGTCACCCTGGCTGGAGTGCAGTGGTGCAGTCTCAGCTCACTGCAACTTCTGGTTCCTGCATTCAGATGATTCTCCCACCTCAGCCTCCCAAGTAGCTGGGACTACAGGTGAGTGCCATCATGCCTGGCAAATTTTTATATATTTTTTGGTAGACAGGGGGCGTCTCATAATGTTACCCAGACTGGTCTTGAACTCCTGGGCTCAAGCAATTCACCCACCTCAGCCTTTCAAAGGGCTGGGATTACAGTTGTGAGCCACTGCACCCAGTAAGAAAATAGATTTTTTATTGCACTTATACAAATAACTATATTGTTATAAGTTAAGAATATTCACGACAGGGCACGGTGGCTCATGCCTGTAATTCCAGCACTTTGGGAGGCCGAGGTGGGTGGATCACAAGGTCAGGAGATTGAGACCATCCTGACCAGCATGGTGAAACTCTGTCTCTACTAAAAATAGAAAAATTAGCTGGGCGTGGTGGCACATGTCTGTTATCCCAGCTACTCAGGAGGCTGAGATAGGAGAATCACTTGAACCAGGGAGGCAGAGATTGCAGTGAACCAAGATTGCACCACTGCACTCCAGCCTAGTGACAATGTGAGGCTCCACCTCAAAAAAAAAAAAAAAGGAATACTCACAACTAGTTTTCAAATTTTGGAGAAATCAGGTGGAGAGAATTATGCTCCAAATTTTGTTTCTAATAGTATATTTTACTCAATCTAATTCTCTGTTCAAGTTGCCAAGAACCTGGACACCCTCCACTAGTAACACTTCCTCTATGCTACATAACTTTTGTAGCACAGAGTTGTATATCTTTTAAATAATCTACATTATCTGACTTTTTCCATGATACATTTTGTATTTTGTATCCAGTTTGAAAAACATTTTTATTATCTGTACAAATAAATATATTCTCACTTATTTTCAGCTGTTAACCTTAGCCACATATTTTTAAAGTATTTTTTAATTATCTGTAAGACAATATAATAATCTTACTTTATATGTTCTGAGTGAACATGTAAGTATCTGGACACTATGTAATCAACTAACTTTTATAGTACATTTCAAATGCTTCTTTTATCAGACACTCTACTTATTTTAAATGCATCCTTTTAAAATACATTCTATGAATGGAGAAAGAATGACTAGGCAGATGTCATAAATATATGCGAAGGTAAATGTAGATGCAAATACACATCTGTTTAGACAATGCTGCTTTCAAAATCACAGAGAATGGCCACTTTTTAATCTTTTATTGTAATTAAATAAAATAACAGATTTTCCATCTTTTTTTTTTTTTTTTTTTTTGAGATAGAGTTTCTCTCTGTCACTCAGCCTGGAGTGCAATGGTGAGATCTCGGCCCACTGCAACCTCCCCCTCCCAGGTTCAAGTGATTCTCCCGCCTCAGCCTCCCAAGTAGCTGGGATTATAGATACCCACCACCACGCCCAGATAATTTTTGTATTTTTAGTAGAGACGAGGTTTCACCATGTTGGCCAGGCTGGTCTTGAACTCCTGAACTCAGGTGATCTGCCTGCCTCGGTCTCCTGAGTGCCGGGTTTACAGGCATGAGCTGCGGCATCCAACATGTTTGGGGGTTTTAAAAAGCCCCCCAGGTGATTTTTACATGCAGGCTGGGGTGAAAACAATTGGTTCAGGGTGGGGGATGCATTCACTGTGTGTGATTTCCATGTGTGCTGCAGAGATTTGTCCCATGGCAGCTTCTGACTTTGGGATCTTGAAAAGCAGCTCTAGCATTTTAAAAGTCAAAAGACAGGATGGGTGTAGTGGTTTACGCCTGTAATCCCAGCACTTTGGGAGGCTGAGGCGGGCAGATCACCTGAGGTTAGGAGTTTGAGATCAGCCTGACCAACATGGTGAAACCCCATCTCTACTTAAAATACGAAAATTAGCTTAGCCTCAGCTACTCGGGAGGCTGAGGCTGGAGAATCACTTGAACCTGGGAGAGGGAGGTTGCAGTGAGCCGAGATTGGGCCACTACACTCCAGCCTGGGTGACAGAGCGAGACCCTGTCTATAGTCACTTGATTTCAAGTTAAGAGGTTGTTTCAGGCAAAGTACTTTTAGTAAGTGTTGAAAATCATAAATACCCCACAAATATCAAAACTGTTTTAACTTTTCTTTTTTTTTTTTTTTCAAGATGAAGTCTCGCTCTGTCACCCAGGCTGGAGTGCAGCGGCACCATCTCAGCTCACTGCAATCTCCAGCTACTGAGTTTGAGCGATTCTCCCGCCTCAGCATCCCGAGTAGGTGGGATTACAATCGCCCACCACCACGCCCGGCTAATTTTTTTTATATTTTAGTAGGGACGGGGTTTCACCATGTTGGTCAGGCTGGTCTAGAACTCCTGACTTCAGGTAATCCAGCCATGGCCTCCCAAAGTGCTGGGATTACAGGCGTGAACCACCGGGCCCAGCCTATTTTGAGTTTTTGTTTTTTTTTCAGACAGAGTCTCTCTCTGTTGCCCAGGCTGGAGTTCAATGGTGAGATCTGGGCTCACTGCAACCTCCGACTCCCTGGTTCAATCAGTTCCCCTGCCTCAGTCTCCTAGGTAGCTGGGATTACAGGCACATGCCACCAGGCCCAGCTAGTTTTTGTATTTTTAGTAGAGATGGCGTTTCACCATGTTGGCCAGGATGGTCTCGATCTCCTGACCTCGTGATCCACCCGCCTCGGCCTCCCAAAGTGCTGGGATTACAGGCGTGAGCCACTGCGCCCGGCCCTACTTTGAGCTTTTGACATAATTGCCAGGCTTCCCGAAATCAAATTTCAGCTTAAAAATTGTCTTCTTTTTGACCCCTAACTTTTGGATGCTACAGAGTGCCAACACAGCATCCAAAAGAATGATAAATGGAATTACTTGATATGTTTAATTACATGGGAAGCATTGTCAAATTAAAAACAACTTTTGGGTCAGGTGTGGTGGCTCATGCCTGTAATCCTAACACTTTGGGAGGCTGAGGCAGGTGGATCACTTGAGGTCAGGAGTTTGAGACCAGCCTGGATAACGTGGTGAAACCCTGTCTCTACTAAAAATACCAAAATTAGCTGGGTGTGGTTGCCCGCTCCTGTAATCCCAGCTACTCGGGAGGCTGAGGCAGGAGAATCGCTTGAACTCAGTAGCTGGAAGTTGCAGTGAGCTGAAATTTTCCCACTGCACTCCAGCCTGGGTGACAGAGCTAGAGTTCCTCTAAAAAAAAAAAAAAAAAAAAACCCCAAGAATTAAATAAAAATGATAGTTGACCTTCAACTTATATTTTAATAAATATGTGATTAATACTTATATCAAAATTGTATGAAATTTCAAAAATTTTATATATCTGAGTATATTCTAGTAGTCATAATTATGGTGATTTTGATAAATTATTGCAGGCCACAGATATAATCAATTTTTATTTGTTTCTTTATAACCATTTTAAGTTATTTCCACAGTTAATGGTTTAATTCTGATGTAATTTCTAAAAACCTCAAAAGCTTGCAAAATCCTAGAGTATTATGTCTTTAAGGAGGTTCATGAAAAGTTGGAAAGGGCCCACACAAATTGAGTACAGGTTTCTGACCATTTTAGGATCATATTGTTTATTCTGCGTAAGGCTTGTGGGAATTCTAATAAACAGAGTAACTCTTATAAAACTGCTAACCTAGGCAAATCAAAATTATTTGAATATTAGGAAAATACTCTGTGTAATCTAATGTGGCAGAGTATTTTAAGATGCTATGCTAAAACAACCTGTACAAAAATTTTTTAGATATACCGTTATAGTAAACTCTGTGGTCTAAGTCAAACTACCTATGATAACCCCTCAGTTATCAGTGCTATGCTCCTAAATTGGAGAAACAAACCTAGTATTTAAGAGGACATAAATTTAATAAGTGTGGACTCATTAAAAACCTAGACAACCAACAGCCACTTATTCATTCCTAAGTTATTAAAGCTTCCATTATTAACAGCTCTGCATTCCATTACTCATCACAGAAGAGATAAAATAATCTAAATTGAATATAAATTAAGTGTGTGTGTGGTGATTATTCTATAATAAATTACCAAAATAGGTTAAGACCAATGTTTTCTCATCACACATTTAATCCTGAGAAGACAATCAAAACTTCATGTACATTTCTGCTACCTGATGGGCTATTTAATCATGGATACAAAAATTTTATTCAATTATCATTTTTAATACATATTTTCTGGTAATATAAAAGCTTTCTTATGCAAGAAAACTGATGTTATAACAGTAGCTAAAAGGATATAAAGAAACATATTTTTCTCATGGAACATTTCTGAAAAAGCCTCCAATGATAAAGATACTTATTTCACTAGAGAAGTTGTAAAACTGTTAAATAAGGAATTACAGATACAATAGTATTGTGCAAAGCTAACTACATTGACTGGCTTGCTTTTGTAATTGCAGATTGATGACAATCAGATCCACTGAGAGAGGAAAAATATGTTGGCCTGGAGGGTGTGGTTGCTCATGCCCGCAATACCGGCACTCTGGGAGGCCAAGGTGCGTGGATCAGGTTAGGAGTTCGAGACCAGCCTGGCTAATACGGTGAAACCCTGTCTATACTAAAAATACAGAAATTAGCCAGGCATGGTGGCACGCACCTGTAGTCCCAGTTATTTGGGAGGCTGAGGCAGAACAATCGCTTGAACCCGGGAGGCAGAGGTTGCAGTGAGCCAAGATCGTGCCACTGCACTCCAGCCTGAGTGACAGAGTGAGACTGCATCTCAAAAAAAAAAAAGTTGGCCCATATCATATACTCATTGGAAGGCCTATGCAACTATTAAAAGCTCATGTATCTTCTGCTACTGAAGTCCAGTGTTTATTTATTTATTTTTTTAATTTACTTTAAGTTCTGGGATACATGTGCAGAATGTGCAGGTTTGTTACATAGGTATATGTGTGCCATGGTGGTCTGCTGCACCTACTGACCCATCTTCTAAGTTTTGCACCCTTGCCCCCCACCTCCCAACAGGCCTTGGTGTGTGTTGTTCCCCTTCCTGTGTCCACGTGTTCTCATTGTTAAACTCTCACTTATGAATGAGAACATGAGGTGTTTGGTTTTCTCTTCCTGTGTTAGTTTGCTGAGGATGATGGCTTCCAGCTTCATCCATGTCCCTGTAAAGGACATGATCTCATTCTTTTTTATGGCTGTGTAGTGTTCCATGGTGTATATGTACCACATTTTCTTTATCCAGTCTATCATTGATGGGCATTTGGGTTTTCCATGAAAGTCTAATATTTCTTTTTTGTTTTAGACAGAGTTTCACTCTTGTTGCCCAGGCTGGAGTGTAATGGCATAATCTCAGCTCCCTGCAACCTTGGCCTCCTGGGTTCAACAGATTCTCTTGCCTCAGCCTCTCAAGTAGCTGGGATTACAGACGCCCACCACAATGCCAAGCTAATTTTTTGTATTTTTAGGAGAGATGGGGTTTCACCATGTGGGCCAGGCTGGTCTCAAACTCCTGACCTCAGGTGGTCCACTCACCTTGGCCTCCCAAAGTGCTAGGATTACAGGCGTGAGCCACTGCTCCTGGCCAGAAGTCTAATATAGCATATTTTCACCAAGTAAAGAAAGTCTTGAAGAGTCTATTGACTGAGGATAGTAGAACCCTTTATAATCTAGAATCCAGAGACTGAATCTTACTGCCATCTACCCTGAAGCAAGACTTCAAGACCTTGAACATTGGGTTCATAGTCTCACAGCTTAGAAGGGCCTCTCCAAACTCTTTCAACTGTAAACCCATAGGAGATCTTAAGCAAAGGCAAGCAGGAAAGTTTCTCTTCAAAAGAAGATAGCAATCTTGATCTAGGCAGCTTTCTTTACAATATCAAAAATCAAGGCCAGGCGCGGTGGCTCACGCCTGTAATACCAGCACTTTGGGAGGCCGAGGTGGGTGGATTACGAGGTCAGGAGTTGAAGACCAGCCTGGCCAACATGGTGAAACCCTGTCTCTACTAAAAATACAAAAATTAGCAATTAGCCGGGTGTAGTGGTGTGCGCCTGTAATCCCAGCTACTCAGGAGGCTGAGGCAGGAGAATCGCTTGAACCCGGGAGGCAGAGGTTGCAGTGAGCCAAGATTGCACCACTGCACTCCAGCCTGGGCAACAGAGCAAGACTCCATCTCAAAAAATAAAATAAAATAAAAAGTATAAAAATTAGCTGGACATTGTGACATGTGCCTATAATCCCAGCTACTCAGGAGGCTGAGGCAGGAGAATTGCTTGAATCGGGACCCGGGAGGCAGAGTTTGCAGTGAGCCGAGATTGCACCACTGCACTCCAGCGTGGGCTACAGAGCGAGACTCCATCTCAAAAGAAAAAAATAAAAATAAAAAATCAAGACATCTCTGCTATCATAGCAGAGTTTGTTCACAGTTTTCTAATGGCTCTACAAACAACAGAAATAAAAAAGGAATCTCTTGTATGCACTCATGGGGTATACTCATAGGTAGAGAATTTTGCTGACAACATTATATATAACAAAACTTTTGCCTTGATAGGTAAAAGATGAAGGGCTAATGTGGGTGAGAAGTTTTAATGAAACATTTGTTGCCTCATAATTTCAGAAACAGAATATTGATCCACTGCTTTAAACTTACTTCATAAGTTAAAAATAACTTCTTCAGAATGGGTTAAAGAGCATTGCCAGCAGGCCATTACTCTTCTGAATGGGCATCATTTATTAGATCATTTTTTCCATGGCTTAGCATAAATGAAGCAATGGTAAGAAATTTATCCCTGAAAATAGGGCTCTATAGCAGATTCTAATGTAAAGACTATGGTTACGCAACAGGTGTTAAGTGTTGTTACTAAAGTTGTGCTAAATAATAAAATTTCTTCTGATTACTTACTGGATAAACAGAGAACTACCTGTGCCGTTGCTGACACCTGTAGTTGCACATGGTAGAATACATTGGGTATTACAAAGATGCAATTGTAGGGGAGTAGTGAACAGGCTGCTTGGTTGAAATGAGATCATTTATCTAGCTAATTATTTAATCTATTGAATTTTAGTTGGTTGTTCATGGGGACCCTGGCTAACAAGCATGGTTTCAACTTTTTTTTTTTTCCTGAGACAAAGTCACACTCTGTAGTCCAGGCTGGAGTGCAGTGGCATAATCTCGACTCACCACAACCTCCACTTCCTGGGTTCAAGTGATTCTCCTGCCTCAGCCTCCCGAGTGGCTGGGATTACAGGTGCACACCACTGCACCTGGCTAATTTTTAGTATTTTTAGTAGAGACAGGGTTTCACCATGTTGGCCAGGGTGATCCTGAACTCCTGACCTCAGGTAATCTGCCCTCCTCGGCCTCCCAAAGTGCTAGGATTACAGGCATGAGCCACTATGCCCGGCTGGTTTCAACTCTTGGTATTATCCTCCTGAAAATCAAAATAGTAGTCTCCCTACTGCACCGT
Source organism: Pongo pygmaeus (assembly GCF_028885625.2). Classification (NCBI taxonomy): domain Eukaryota; kingdom Metazoa; phylum Chordata; class Mammalia; order Primates; family Hominidae; genus Pongo; species Pongo pygmaeus. The sequence continues at coordinate 23,311,016 of NC_072393.2, forward strand.
ATTCTCTCAAAAGTTATAAAGGTTTGCATGCAGTCATCTCTAGAATGTCAAATAGTGTCTTTTTAACGGGAATGACAGAAACTCAAAGACATATGTGACTATGAAGACACCATAACCTGTGAATAACATTATAAGGACAAAAACCCTAAATAATGGAAATTGAGAGTGGCACTAAGGCCCTGAGTTTTAGTCACACTCTGACCTACGTAAGAACTTTACCAAAAAGGGAGAGTTTTAAAAACAAAGTTGGCTCAGCGCAGTGGCTCACACCTGTAATCTCAGCACTTTGTGGGCCAAGGCAGGCAGATCACAAGGTCAGGAGATTGAGACCATCCTAGCCAACAGGGTGAAACCCTGTCTCTACCAAAAATAGAAAAATTAGCTGGGTGTGGTGGCGCGTGCCTGTAATCCCAGCTACTCGGGAGGCTGAGGCAGGAGAATGGCTTGAACCCACGAGGCAGAGGTTTCAATGAGCCGAGATCACGCCACTGCACTCCAGCCTGGCGACAGAGCGAGACTGCGTCTCAAAACAAAAAGTTATTGGAGTCCATCATTCTAAACTGAGCTTGTGCACTAGTTCCAAACAGACCAAACCAAACTGAACCAAAACAAGTCACTTGTGCTAAATGTGACATAATCAAACCGAAAATTCAAGAAAATAGGTAGATCCTAAAACAGGCCAGATTTATATTTTTCTTCTGGAAACGCAGATTTCAACACAAGGAAGCCCCTTCTAACCTTTTAAAAATAAATAATAGGCCTGGCGCAATGGCTCATGCCTGTACTCCCAGTACTTTGGGAGGCTGAGGCAGGCGGATCACCTGAGGTCAGGAGTTCGAGACTAGTCTGGCCAACATGGTGAAACTCTGTCTCTACCAAAAATACAAAAATTAGCCAGCAGTGGTGGCAGGCACTTGTAATCACAGCTACTTGGGAGGCCCAGGCAGGAGAATTGCCTGAAGCCAGGAGGCGGAAGTTGCAGTGAGCCAAGATCACACCATTGCACTCCAGCCTGGGTGACAGAGCGAAACTTCATCTCAAAAAATAAAAATATAAATAAAATAAAATAACCTGAATCCATGTTTCCACTTAAAAAAAACCCCACAGTTCTGCTTTTTTACAGTAGGATTTGACACTAAATAAGTAAATTTTTATTTTTATTTTTTGAAACAGTCTTGCTTTGTCGCCCAGGTTGGAGTGCAGTGGTGCGATCGCAGCTCATTATAACCTCCGCCTCCCCAGTTCAAGCGATTCTCCAGCCTCAGCCTCCCAAGTAGCTGGGATTATAGGCACCTGCCATCATGCTCGGCTAATTTTTGTATTTTTGTAGAGACAGGGTTTCACCATGTGAGCCAGCCTGGTCTTGAACGCTGACCTTAGGTGATCTGCCTGCCTCGACCTCCCAAAGTGCTGAGATTACACGCATGAGCCACCATGCCAGGCCAATAAGTACATTTTTGATGGTGACGGAGTGATATGAATATCTAAAGTTTTTTTTTTTTTTTGAGATAGAGTTTTGCTCTTGTTGCCCAGGCTGGAGTGCAATGGCGCGATCTCAGCTCACCACAACTTCTGCCTCCTGAGTTCAAGCAATTCTCCTGCCTCAGCCTCTCTAGTAGCTGAAATTACAGGAATGCACCACCATGCCCAGCTAATTTGTATTTTTAGTAGAGACAGGGTTTCTCCATGTTGGTTAGGTTGGTCTTGAACTCCAGCTCAAAAAAAAAAAAAAAATTATGGGAGTCACCACAAAAATATTAAAGAATTTAATCAAAGAGAGTCGTTCAAAAATTACAGAGCACCCCTATGGGTTGTAGTTTGTGGTCCATTACAGGGGCTTTAAGAAAAGACTTTTATAAGGTGCATGATGAAAAAATCCAAATTCAGTAATCAGGTATAATTACGTAGTTTCCTAATTTCCACCTTGAGCCTACAAATTTCCTGGTTATGCAATCAAAGTTTAATTGGCAGATTATAGTTGGTTAAACTTGAATTTTGTTTCCTCTAATGTAGTAATTTATAAAAAATAAACTCATTTGAGTTCGATTTTTTTTTAAGTAGGAATCCTTGTTTTCTCTTCTCTTCTCTCTTCTTTCTCTTCTCTTCTCTTCTTTGCTTCTCCCTCCCTTCCTTCTTTCTTTCTTTCTTTTTTTTTTGTTTTTGAGACAGAGTTTCGTTATTGTTGCCCAGGCTGGAGTGCAGTGGCGCGATCTCGGCTAACTGCAACCTCCGCCTCCCGGGTTCAAGCGATTCTCCTGCTTCAGCCTCCCTAGTAGCTGGGATTACAGGCACCCGCCACCATGCTCGGCTATTTACATGTTTTTCAAGCAGGGTCTCGAATGTACCCCCCAATAACTTTTTTTTTTTTTTTTTTTTTGAGATGGATTCTCCCTCTGTTGTCCAGGCTGGAGTGCTGTGGCTCACCGTAACCTCCACCTCTCGGGTTCAAGCAGTTCTCCTGTCTAGCCTCAGGAGTAGCTGGGATTACAGGCACCCGCCACCATGCCCGGCTAATTTTTTTTTTTTTTCAGATGGAGTCTTGCTCTTGTTGCCCAGGCTGGAGTGCAACGGTGCGATCTTGGCTCACTGCAACCTCCAACTCCCGGGTTCAAGCGATTCTCCTGACTCAGACTCCTGAGTAGCTGGGATTACAGGCATGCGCCACCATGCCCGGCTAATTTTTGTATTTTTAGTAGAGGAGTTTTACCATGTTGGTCAGGCTGGTCTTGAACTCCTGACCTCAGATGATCCACCCGCCTCAGCCTCCCAAAGTGTTGGGATTATAGGTGTAAGCCACTGAGCCCAGCCTTTCTTTCTTTTTTTTTTTTTTTTTTGAGATGGAGTCTCTCTCTGTTTCCCAGGCTAGAGTGCAGTGGCATAATCTCAGCTTTGCCTCCCCAGGTTCAAGCAATTCTCTTGCCTCAGCCTCCCCAGCAGCTGGCACTACAGGCGCGTGACACCACATCCAGCTAATTTTTTTGTTTTTGTTTTTGCTTTTGTGTTTTTTTTGAGTTGGAGTTTTGCTCTTGTTGCCCAGGCTGGAGTGCAATGGTGCGATCTCAGCTCACCACAACCTTTGAATCCCGGGTTCAAGGGCTTCTCCTGCCTCAGCCTCCTGAGGAGCTGGGATTACAGCCATGCACCCCTATGCCCGGCTAATTTTGTATTTTTAGTAGAGATGGAGTTTCTCCATGTTGGTCAGGCTGGTCTCGATCTCCTGACCTCAGGTAATCTGCCTACCTCGGCCTTCCAAAGTATTGGGATTATAGGCATGAGCCATCGTGCCCGGCTTTTTTTTTGTATTTTAGTAGAGATGGGTTTTCACCATGTTGGGCAGGCTAGTCTCGAACTTCTGACCTCAGGTGATTTGCCTGTGTTGGCCTCCTGTTTTTAATATTTTCATCATAAAATCTTTGTCAGTTTCTATGTCTAGAATGGTATTTCCTAGGTTATTTTCCAGGGCTTTTTTTCCTTATAATTTTAAATTTTACATTTAAGTCTTGAATTCATCTTGAGTTTATTTTTGTATGTGGTGTAAGGATGGGGTGCAGTTTCAATCTTCTACATAGTATTTGCTAGTTATTTCAGCATCACTTATTAAATAGGGAATCATTCCCACATTCCTCTTGTCAGCCTTGTCAAAAATCAGATGGTTGTAAGTGTGAGGCATTCTTTCTGGGCTCTCTGTCCTGTTGCATTGGTCTATGAGTCTGCTTTTGTACTAGTACCACGCTGCTTTGATGTCTATAGCCCTGTAATATAGTTTGAAGTTGGGTTGTAGTGCCTCTAGCTTTATTCTTTTTGCTTAGGATTACCTTGGCTGTTTGGGCTCTTTTTTGGTTCTATATGAATTTTAAAATAGTGTTTTTTAGTTCTATTAAGAATGTTGCTGGGTGCGGTGGCTCACGCCTGTAATCCCAGCACTTTGGGAGGCCAAGGTGGGTGGATCACAAGGTCAGGAGATTGAGACCGACCTGGCTAACACAGTGAAACCTCGTCTCTACTAAAAATACAAAAAATTAGCCAGGTGTGGTGGCATGCGCCTGTAGTCCCAGCTACTTGGGAGGCTGAGGCACGAGAATCACTTGAACCTGGGAAGCGGAGGTTGCAGTGAGCCAAGACCACAACACTGTACTTCAGCCTGGGTGACAGAGTAAGACTCTGTCTCAAAAAAAAAAAAAAAAAAAAAAGAAAAGCAAAAAGAAAAGAATGTCTTGGTAGTTTAATAGAAATAGCACTAAATCTGTAAAAAATTTTTAGGCAGTATGGCTTTTTTTTTTTTTTTTGAGACTGGGTCTCACTCTGTGGTCAGGCTGGAGTACAGTGGTGCTGACTTGGCTCATGGCAACCTCTCTCTCCTAGGTTCAAGTGATTCTCCCACCTAAGCCTTCCCAGTACCTGGGACTACAGGTGTGTGCCACCACATCATCTAATTTTTGTATTTTTTTGTAGAAACAGGGTTTCACCATGTTGACCAGCCTGGTCTCAAACTCCTGACCTCAGGTGATCCAGCCACCTCAGCCTTCCAGGCTATGAAACAGTTTTCCATTTGTTTATGTCATCTCTGACTTCTTAGCAGTGCCCTGTAATTTTCGTCTTAGAGATCTTTCACCTCCCTGGTTAGCTATATTCCTAGATATTTTATTCTTTTTGTGGCGGTTGTGAATGGGATTATGTTTTTGATTTGGCTTTTGGCTTGGATGTTGTTTATGTACAGGGATGCTACTGATTTCTTTACATTTATTTTTCATCCTGAAACTTTGCTGAAGTTGTCAGTTTAAGAAGCTTTTCCAGGCCAGGCATGGTAGCTCACACCTGTAATCCCAGCACCTTGGGAGGCCAAGGCAGGTGGATCACCTGAGGTCAGGAGTTCGAGATCAGCCTGGCCAACATTGTGAAACCCCCGTCTCTGCTAAAAATACAAAAATTAGCTGGGCGTGGTGGTGCATGCCTATAATTCCAGCTACTCGGGAGGCTGAGGCAGGAGAATCACTTGAACCCAGGAGGCAGAGGTTGCAGTGAGCCAAGATCATGCCATTGCACTCCAGCCTGGGTGACAGAGCAAAACTCTGTCTCAACCAAAAAAAAAAAAAAAAAGCTTTTCTGCAAAGATTATAGGGTTTTCTAGATATAGAATCATGCCATCTGAAAACAAGGATAATTTGATTTTTTTTTTCTTTTTGGATGCCTTTTATTTCTTTCTCTTGCTTGATTGCTCTGGCCAAGACTTCCAATTCTATGTTGAATACAAGTGGTGAGAGAAGGCATCCTTGTCTGGTGCCAGTTTTCAAAAAGGAATGCTTGCAGCTTGTGTCCATTCAGTGTGGTATCTATGGATTTCTGATAAATAACTCATTATTTTGAAATATGCGCTTTTAAGGCTTTTAGTTTTTTGAGGGTTCTAAACGTGAAGGATGCTAGATTTTATTGAAATATTTTTCTGCATCTATTGAAATAATCGTGTGATTCTTGTCTTTAGTTCTGTTTATGTGATGAATCAGATTTATTAATTTGTGTACACTGAACCAACCTTGCATCCCAGGACTAAAGCCTAATTGATCATAGTGCATTAGCTTTTTAATTTGCTGTTGGATTTGCTTTGCCAGTATTTTGTTGAGGATTTTTGAAGCAATGTTCGTCAATGATATTGGCCTGAAGTTTTCTTTTTTGTTTTGTTTCTGTCAGGTTTTGGTGTCAGAATGATGTTGTTCTTACATAATGAGTTAAGGAGGAGTCCCTTCTTTTCAATTTTTTGTAATAGTTATAGAAGGTATAATATCAGCTTTTCTTCATATATCTGCTAAAATTCAGCTGTGAATCTGGTCTTTTTTTCCCCCTGTTTTTTGTTGGTAGGCTATTTACTACTGATTCAATTTTGAAGCTTGTTATTGGTCTATTCGGGCCCGCAATTTAGTATTTTTTTAGTCTTGGGATAGTTTATTTGTCCAGGAATTTATTCACTTCTTTCAGATTTTCTACTTTGTGTGCATAGTGGTGTTCATAGTAGACTTATAGTTATTTGTATTTTTGTGGGACTCAATGGTAATATCCCTTTTGTCATTTCTAATTGTGTTTATTTGGATCTTCTTTCTTCACAAATCTTGCTGTGGTTCATCTCATTATTTTTTCCAAAAGATTTAACTCCTGGATTTGCTGAAACTTTGTATAACTTTTCATGTCTAAATCTCGTTCAGTGCAGAGCTGATTTTGGTTATTTCTTGTCTTCTGCTAGCTTAGGGGTTGGTTTTCTCTTGCTTCTCTCATTCTTTTATTTATGATGTTAGGCTTTAAAATTTATTTTTAACTTTTTGATTTGAGTTTTTAGTGCTATAAATTTTTTTCTTAAGACTGCCTTAGCTGTGTTGCAGAGATTCTGGTAGGTTGTATCTTCCTTGTCATTTGTTTCAAAGAAATTCTTGATTTTTGCCTTAATTTCATTATTTTCCCAAAAGTCATCCAGGTTCAGATTGTTTAATTTCCATGTAATTATGTGGTTTCAGGTGGTTTCCTATATATTGAATTATATCTTTGTCAAGCTGTGGTCTGTTTGTGTTTTTGGTTTGATTTTGGGAAGACTGAATTTGCTGAGAATTGCTTTATTTCTGATTGTGTGGTCAATTTTAGAGTATGTGACACATGGTGATGAGAAGAATGAATACAATGTTGGTTTTAGATGGACACTTCTATAGATGCCTAGTAGGACTATTTGATCAAGTGTTGAGTTTAGGTTTTAAAATCTTTGTTAATTTTCTGCCTAATAATCTGTCTAATAGAGTTTGTGGGGTGTTGTAGTCTCCCACTATTATTTTTTCAGAATCTAACTCTCTTCATAGGTCTCTAAGAAATTGCTTTATTCATATACACCCATGCATTTTTTAGAACACCTTTCTCTCTTCTGCTTTCTTGTTTTTGAGTTGGAATCTTGCTCTGTCATCCAGGCTGGAGTGCAGCGGTGCGTTCTCGGCTCACTGCAACCTCTGCCTCCTGGATTCAAGTGATTCTCCTGCCTTAGCCTCCTGAGTAGCTGGGACTACAGGCGTGTGCTACCACGCCCAGCTAATTTTTTGTGTTTTTAGTAGAGACAAGGTATCACCGCGTTAGCCAGGATGGTCTCGATCTCCTGACCTCTTGATCCACCTGACTCGGCCTCCCAAAGTGCTGGGATTACAGGCGTGAGCCACCACGCCCGGCTATAAGCATTCTTTCAAGTGCACACTAGGCACTGTAGGCACTATAGTCCTACTAGGCATCTATAGAAGTGTCCATCTAAGGAGTATGCCCCAGGCTGCTCCTTAGATGTCTGAATACAGTGTCGAATTAAATTCAGATGTCCAAGAGTTTCAGAACATGTCCAGAGACTTGGCTGTTGTAGGAGAAAATATAAATTAGAAATAAGAAGCTTTATTTTGTTAACTGAAAATAAGGGAGGATATTGTGTTTCTCTCTTTTCTTAAAGCATTTAGATTATATGTAGATATTTTTCTCTGCTTTTAAAAAAAATTTGTAAATCTTTTTTTGTTGTTGTTTGTTTTGTTTTGTTTTTTGAAATGGAGTCTTGCTCTGTTGCCCAGGCTGGGGTGCAGTGGCATGATCTCAGTTCACTGCAGCCAATCTCTGTCTCCCGGGTTCAATCAATTCTCTGCTTCAGCCTCCCAGTACCTGGAATTACAGGCGTGTGCCACCACGCCTGGCTAATTGTTTTGTATTTTTAGTAGAGACAGGGTTTCACCATCTTGGCCAGGCTGGTCTTGAACTCCTGACCTTGTGATCCACCGGCCTTGGCCTCCCAAAGTGCTGGGATTACAGGCGTGAGCCACCGCACCTGGCCAGTATTTGTAAATCATATTTACAGCTAGATCAACTTTGTGGTTTTTTTTTTTTTAACTCACAATTGTCTTAATCAAGAACCACAGAACCATTGCTTTGTTTTTGCTTTGGCAAAGGTATATATATTTTTTTTAGTCTTTTAAAGTAGACATAGATTTGTTTATATTAAAGCTCATTTTAAGAGCACACAAAAATTGCACACAAAGATAGGATTACATTTAGCACTACAGAATGATAAAGATTAAAAGATGCTGAGTAAGGTTCTCTGACAGAAAATTTATAATCCAAGGTAATTATCTAATATTTGCAGGCTGAAGTACTTACACTGCAAAATCAAAAACTGTTCAGTGTATAAACTGAACAGTGGAGTCTGTAGTTGTATTTGGTTTCTATTTGTTACTTCAGAACAATTAGCATGGTTATTTGTAGTGTTTGTAGACAACTTGCATTCATATAAATTATGCAGTATTTTCTACAATAGTATGAATATAAGACACAATATTTAGTTAATTCTTTTTTTTTTTTGAGATGGAGTCTCACTCTGTTGCCCAGGCTGGAGTGCAGTGGTACCATTTTGGCTCAGTACAACCTCTGCCTCCTCGGTTCAAGCAGTTTTCCTGCCTCAGCCTCCTGGGTAGCTGGGATTATAGGAGCATGCCACCATGCCTGGCTAATTTTTGTATTTTTAGACGGGGTTTCACCAAGTTGGCCAGGCTGGTCTCAGGCTCCTGCCTCCCAAAGTGCTGGGATTTCAGATGTGAGCCACCGCACCTGGCCACAATATTTACTTTCAATTAATTTCCTTTTTTTTTTGGAAGCAGAGTCTCGCTCTGTCTCCCAAGCTGGAGTGCAGTGGCGCAATCACGGCTCCTTGCAACCTCTGCCTCCCAGGTACAAGCGATTCTCCTGCCTCAGCTTCCCCAGTAGCTGGGATTACAGGCACGCACCACCATGCCCAGCTAGAATTTCTTAAATAGTTATTTTAATATTGTTATTCATACTTTTTAAATATAAAATGTTTTAACTGAATTATGGTTACAAGTAATTTTTAATAATTCTACATTATGACTAGTACATTAAAATTATTTATCCTTAGATATTTATATCTAATATCCAAAGAAAATTCACTACAAAATTGTTATAGTAGATATGAGTCTGACATGCTTATTAGTTTATCCAATAGGGATAATTATAGGTAAGCATGATTTTAATGTCTTTTATGTCACTAAATTTGAATGCTGCTATTACAGGACAAGCAAACATGACAAGTGATGTGGCCATGCAAAAATTGTAATAGCTCTTCAGTTAGCTATGCTGCTGCAAGCTCAAATATATTCCAGTATGTAAACAAAGCCAGATTCAAATTCTTCATCTAATGTCCTGGTGGAAATTGTCAGATGTGTTTCAATATAGCTCCCCCATTTAATGGTTAGGAGATGAGACAGCAGCAGAGATGAAAGAGAAACCTTATAAAATTTTGCTGAGAATTTGTCCCCCCTGCTTTTTTTTTTTTTGAGACAGAGTCTTGCTCTGTTGCCCAGGCTGGAGTGCAGTGGCACGATCTTGGCTCACGGCAACCTCCACTTCCCAGGTTCAAGCGATTCTTTTGCCTCAGCCCCCCTGGTAGCTGGGATTACAGGCACGCAACACCAGGCCTGGCCAATTTTTGTATTTTTAGTAGAGACAGGGTTTTACCATGTTGGCCAGGCAGATCTTAAACTCCTGTCCTCAGGTGATCCGCCCTCCTCAGCTTCCCAAAGTGCTGGGATTACAGGCATGAGCCACCACGCCTGGCCCGTCCCCTTTTTAAATAATGTTCATGTTGCTCATGCTGAGAATAGTTGTGCACTTTGGGTATTTAAAGAGAAATTTTTAACTTTTTATTTTCTCTCAATATAATCTTGCTCAGATAGAGAGCTGTTTTTTGCTCGAATCCTTTGGGTATCTGTTTCAGAAGCCCTGTTAGTATCCCATGGTGTCTGTGAATGAGGTGGGCTGTCACAGGGAGAACTCTTAGACCTATCTCTATCCGGACTCATGCTGGAAATCCAGCAGTATTTTTTTCATGTCACCATTATAAATAGAAGCTGAGGCTGAAACACTGCTCCCATTCCCATTATCATGAAGGTGCAATTTCACTCAGGAGGCCTGCAGGCTCTCCTCCTGCAGCTCAGGCTTCACTGTCTGATGGGACACTGGAGTGCTGCTGTGGCAACTGGGGTTCATGTAAGATGTGAGCTGCCAGCTACGAGCTTTATGTTGTGGGCTCTGCGTCAGTGGCAGATGGTAGGCATCAAGAGAGGACACTGGCCATCAGGAGAGGGCAGGCAGGGTGCTCTAGCCCAGTTGTAAAGGAGTAAAGAGCCATTGCTTTAAAATATAAATAGCCAAAAAGATAACACCCTATTCAACCATTTCTGTAGGAGAGTGAGAGCCTACCTTCAGCAGGCACCTGGCTTCAAGTTGCAAAATTACCTCCTGTTATGAAGATGTGAAAAGTTTATTTTGTCATTGAATATAACCAATTAGCATACACGGATGGCCTTGCCAATTAGCAGGTGAATTTAGGATGAACTACGTATGACATGGTGCTGTAAATTTTTCTACTTGTGGACTAACTGTGGTGACTGTCTTTCTGTCTTTGCAATCTGTTGAGCAGATTGACTGTGATGCGTGTCACATTCAGGTTAAATTGTGTAATAGAACAGTTTTCTTTCTATTCTATCATTTCGGAGATTTTCTGGGGCTGGAGAAAATTTTTCTGTTAATTATATTTTCCACACACTGTCTAGAATTAGCAGACATGATATAAACACATAAGATGCAAACCAAGCTTTACTCTAGAGAGGATTTTTCCTCTCAGGCTTCCAGTCAGCTCATAGATTTCTACAAACTTCACAGGATGGCAATCAACCATTTCACCTCTTTCAGTGACTCTTGTATCTTCAGACCTGAAACTGATTCAGAGATCGGGGGCCCAGAAACCCAATCAGAGTAACATGTGAGTGTTAAGTAGACATGTAGACATGAGAATCTCCACTTTCCCTTTCCTCCTATTGCTAAAATACCCACAAATATGCAAGTAACACCTGCTGCAGCTCCAAATTCTAAATCTAGGTCTTGAGATTTGGGAAACAAAACAAAAAAACAAACAAAAAACCTTTCATCTAAGGAATGCAAGTTCTTTTAGTTGTCAAACTCAGAGAGACATTAAAATGACAACACAATTTTGTCTTTTTCCCATCTTTAAATTATGGTTTTTTTTGTTTTTGTTTTTGTTTTGAGACAGTCTTGCTGTGTCACCAAGGCTAAGGTATAGTGGCACAATCTCTGCTCACTGCAACCTCCGCCTCCTGGGTTCAAGTGATTCTCCTGCCTCAGCTTCCCAAGTAGCTGGGATTACAGGCATGTGCCCTGACTAATTTTTGTATTTTTAGTAGAGACAGGGTTTCACCCTGTTGGCCAGGCTGGTCTTGAACTCCTGACCTCAAGTGATCCACCTCCCTCGGCTTCCCAAAGTGCTGGAAAATTACAGGCTTGAGCCACTGTGCCCGGCCCTGAATTATGTATTTATCTCTTAAAACTGTTAGCTACTGCCACCAGTAGCTATAAATTAAACTAATAATGCCACACTGGACACTATAACCACACTCTAAATTTTAACGATGTATATCCAATCAATAATCAATGTCATTTCTGTAAATTAATGAAAATTTCTGATAAACAATTTTATATCAGCCACCTCTCTGTCCTTCTCTTTTTGCCTTTTCACATCGACTTATAACTGCTCCTAATCAAAGTGTAGATGACCTGCAACTTGAAGGTTTGCTCCCAGGTTACAGTCCTCAAGCTTTGCCTCAATAAACTGTCTACTTATATTCATGTTGCCTTAGCTTTATTTCTTTTAGGTAGACATATCATTTAGAACGTGCTAAAGCAGCCTCTATAAAGGGATCTTCCTTTGATTGTACTCTGCTTGCTGTAACACCCAAGAATGAAAAGCCAGGTTGATCCCACCTAGAATCTGTAAATAAGGTCTGTCGTCTTCCTGGAATTTACAAGATAAGGCCAGACTTTGAATTGAGAACGTAGAAAAAACTGACAAGAGACATTTTCTGCATTGTCAGATGTCAACATAGACATCTTAAAGTTCCCCTTTGAGAATGTGATTCTTTCAGCTTCTCAGATCTTGTCCGGTGACATGCTACAGTTATGTGACGGGCATCAGGTGTAAATAGAATCTGATGGCAGAATATGTAAGTGTGAACAAGCATCTTCAGAGTTATAGAAAGGTGATAATGTATCCAGAGCCATAACCAAAACTATACCTACCTGTAAAATGTGGGACTGGAGTAGAATATTCCTGTTCTTCCTCTTACCTAAGAGCTAGATAATCAGGACGGGTGATCCAGGTTCTGGAGCTTCTCCAGGGCAGTTTAATTTTTATTTAGAATTAGCCTGAGTTGGCCAAGTGCAGTGGCTCACACCTGTAATTCCAGCTCTTTGGGAGGCCGAGGTGGGCAGATCACCTAAGGTCAGGAGACCAGCCTGGCCAACATGGTGAAACCCCGTCTCTACTAAAAGTACAAAAATTAGCCTGACATGGTGGCATGTGTCTGTAATCCCAGCTACTCAAGAGGCTGAGGCAGGAGAATTGCTTGAACATGGGAGGTGGAGGTTGCAGTGAGCCGAGATTGTGTCACTGCACTCTAGCCTGGGAGACAGAGCGAGGCTCCGTCTCAAAGAAAAAAAAAAAAGAATTAGCTAATTAGCTTGAGTCTCTCCTGCCTGGCTTATCATTGGGCCATCAGCCCAGCATCACTGGGAACTCTTACAATCAGCTGGGTGTCTGTAAGACATTTGAGCATGTCTAGAGCAGAATTGTGCCAGGTTAACAAAAGCGGTTAATTCTGCTTCCGTCTCAGTGTAAAAAATTGAGTCATCCTGTGTTTGCTCCTCCCCTTACACAAGAGATGACTTTGGTGGGTACCCAGATAAGAGTTTCTCCAGTTTTCTGGTACTTGGGTGAAAAACAATCAGGATGTCTGGAGACTCAAACGAATAAACTAATTGCTTTTATTTCATATGGCCATTAGAAAAATCAGTGAAGCAGTCATGGTTCCTACCATCCAGGAACTTTTAGTCTAGACTAGCACCTGAATAAAGGGTTAAACTAAGCATCATATGGTTGATACAGTGAACAGATGTGTGCAAAAAACCTTGGGCTTTATTTGGGCCCCTTTCTTTATCTTGTAGTGACTTCTTATGTCATCAACTAAAGGGATATTTATGAAAAAATGAGTTGTTATTATTACACGCATTTCTATTACCTGCTAAGAATATATATTTATCTTCTAATAATTACCCTAGAAAGCCTTAGGACATTTATTTAAATTGCTTATTAGTATGCATTATGTAATTGACAGGGCAGTGGCTAAAAAAAATTATATGAACCCTGAGATATAAATTTCTCTTAGGCAAGCTTAGGGAAACACAACTGGAAATACCCCAGTGACACAGAGAACAGAATTCTACATAAGTTCCACTCCCTGCCCCAGTTCTGTTCAGATTCACTCTATTTGGGGGTCTTATTTAGATCTGGCCCCACTCTGGAGTCTTGCCTCACAGAACTGATTGGAAGAGATCAGAGTTTTGGCTGGTGAATCCTGCTGCCTTTCTAAAGCTGGTACTCACAATTTTCTGCACCCCAAAGGAGATAAAGGGAAAAATAAAGTATGTATTTTAAGGTCTTCATTTTTAAATTTTCTATTAAATCAGTGCTTGCAGAGACATTCCATTTAGCAACTTGTTTTCTATTCCTGCAGATTCAGTAGTTGCTCCACAAGTCACAAAAAAGTAAATATAAACCACAATAAAAGTTTCTCTAAACTGCATTAAACTTTTCTGTATTCCAGTCATCTGTCTACATTTAGCTTTTATTTTCTTTAAAAAAACCAAGAACAGAAACAGAAGATGAAATACATATGCTAGGCCCTTAACCTAATGCTGGGAATTATTAAACACTTAGTACCAACTCCCAGTGTGTTATGAAGATTAAATCACATAATGTGTTATTTCTAGCGCAGTGCTCTGCAACATACTCTTGCTCACATAGTACCTGCTTAGTAAACATTGCATTAGTCCATGTGTACATGTTGTTTTCCAAATGTAGGCTTATTCAGACACTGATACCTTTTGTTGCCTCTGTAAACTTTAAAGAGCCAGCAAAGATTTTGATACTTTAGGATGGAGATTGGTTGTCTTCATTTGTTCCAGAAGTATTTGTGTTGTGACAAGAGTGCCAAGTGTAAGGGACTATGTGCTGTGCCTGCTTTCTCTAACTAATGCTAATAATGAGCCTAGGGGGAGCATCATCCACCATTGACAGGGGACTTATTTAAAACACACCTTCATGTACCCTTTGAAAACCTGCAGAATCACATTACATAGAGAGAAATTAAAATTACCGAGTGATTTATAAGTTCATTAAAGCTTGAGAGGCAATGCTTAGCTAAGTGATTATAAATCCAGGGTTCTATTAGTTTGGTGCAAGAGTTACTACGGTTTTTGCCATTCTAAGTAATGTGGATTACTTAGATGTGGATACTCAAATTACATTGCCAATTCACAGAAATATCTTTGCTCATGCCCTTTCCATGGGTTCTTTTTATTGTTGGACACCTCCATGTTGTTTTAATTAAGTGCCTCATGTGACTCTAAGGTGAGGCCAGAATCAAGTATGAGGGGTTGAAGATACACTCATGAGAGTTCAGTTTCACCTGTTTACTACAGGGTGATCATAGGGCCTGTTCTGTTTGGTTTTGGTATGGACAGGGCAGTGTGGCCCATATTTTCATTATTGTAGCAGAGATTGTTGGTATCTGTGGCAGGGAAGGGCACCTAAGACAGGAAAGGAGAAACACATATTTCTATCATCATGGAACAACTAATTGTTCCTGAATTTTTCATGTTATAAAGGACAGAAATGGATGGACTTTTTCAGCGGGTCTTGGTACTTCTGCCTGTGGGTGTGGTGGTAGCAGGTAAACAAGTGGTGCTGACACCTTTAAAGGCATATTCTCAAGATGCAGGTCTAATTTGTCCGGAGAATCTCAACTGAAAAGGAATCTCAGAGAAGGAGGAGATACGGAAAAATATGCCTTTTTTTAAGCTAAACACATCTCAGATCAAGAGCTGTGTCCACTCTGCCTCCTGGAATTCCATGCGTTTAGTACTTGCAAACCTTTACTTCTCTTCTTGTGTTTTTCCTCCCTAATGAGTTTAACTATTTTTTAAAAATTTTATTGATAGTTAAGGGTCTCTGAAAAATATTTCTTTTTATTTATTTATTATTTTTATTTATTTTTATTTTTTTTTGAGACGGAGTCTCGCTCTGTCGCCCAGGCTAGAGTGCAGTGGCACGATCTCGGCTCACTGCAAGCTCCGCCTCCCGGGTTCACGCCATTCTCCTGCCTCAGCCTCCCGAGCAGCTGGGACTACAAGCGCCTGCCACCACGCCTGGCTAATTTTTGTATTTTTAGTAGAGACAAGGTTTCACCATTTTGGCCAGGCTGGTCCTGAACTCCTGACCTCAGGTGATCTACCCACCTCGGCCTCCGAAAGTGTTGAGATTACAGGTGTGAGCCACCACACACAGCCCATAGTCGATTAACTTTTTGATGTGCTTCTGGATTTGGTTTGTCAGTATTTTGTTGAGAATTTTTTATCAGTGTTTATTAAGAATATTGGCCTGAGGTTTTCTTTGTTTTGTTTTGTCTCTGCTAGGTTTTGGTATCAGAATGATGCTGTTCTTATACAACGAGTTGGGGAGGAGTCCCTTCTCAATTATTTGGAATAGTTTTAGTAGGAATAATAGCAGCTTTTCTTTGTACATCTGGTAGAATCAGCTGTAAGTCTGTCTGGTCCTGGGCTTTTTTTGGTTGGTAGGCTGTTTATTACTAATTAAATTTTGGAGCTTTTTATTGTTCTATTAAGGGATTCAATTTTTGTTGTTGTTGTTGTTCAATCTTGGGAAGATGTATTTGTCCGGGAATTCATTCATTTCTTCTAGATTTTCTAGTTTGTGTGCATAGAAATATTCATTGTGGACTTTAATCATTATTGGTATTTTTGTTGGATATTGTCTGTTTTGTCATTTCTAATTGTGTTTCTTCATTAATCTAGCTAGTGGCTTATTTATTCTTTCTTCATTAATCTAGCTAGTGGTTTATATTATTAATTTTTTCAAAAAATTTACTCTTCGATTTCTCCATCTTTTTTGTAGTTTTTTATGTTTAAATCTTCTTCAGTTCAGATGTGATTTTTGTTATATCTTGTCTTCTGCTAGCTTAAGGGTTGATTTGTTCTTGCTTCTCTCATTCTTCTCTTTATGACATCAGGTTGTTAAATGGAGATTTTTCTAACTTTTTGATGTGAGCACTTAGTTTATAGCACTGCCTTAGCTGTGTTGCAGTGATTCTGCTGTGTTGTATTTTTGTTCTCATGTATTTCAAAGAACTTCTCAATTTCATTTTAGTTATTCCAGTGTAGGTTATTTAATTTTTTATGTGTCTGGTTTCAAGTGGTTTTATTTGTATTGAATTATATTTTATCAAGCTGCAGTCTGAGTGTGTTGTTGATATGATTTGGGGATTTTTGAATTTGCTGAGGATTGCTTAAGTTTTAAATGTGTGGTCAGTTTTAAAGTATGTGCTTTGTGGTAATGAGAACAATGTATATTATGTTGTCTTTAGATGGAGAGTTCTGTAGGTGTCTGTTAGGACAATTTGGTCAAGTGTTGAGTTCAGGTCCTAATATCTTTGTGTTTTTTTTCCTCAGTAATCCATTTATTAGTGTCTGTGGTGTGTTGTAGTTTCCTACTATTATTGTGTCAGAGTCTAACTGTCTTCATAAGTCACTAAGAACTTGCTTTATTTATTTGCACCCATAAACTTATATAACACATTTTTCTCTTCTGCTTTTTTCCCCATAAACATTTTTTTCCAGTGCACACAGTGTGCCCAAGGCTATTCCACAGGTGTCTGAATTCAGTGTCTACTGAAATTCCAATGTCTTGACAGTTCAACATGTTCCAGGACGTGGCTGTTGTAGGAAAAAATATGAATTAGAAATAAGAGGGTTTATTCACATACCTTAAAATAAAGGAGAATATTTTGCTCATCTCTCTTTTCTTATAGCATTTATATTATATGTAGACAATTTGCTCTGTTTTTTTTGAAATATATGTAAGTCATATTAACAGGTAAATAAACCTTTTGGCATTCTTTTTGACTCGGGATTGTCTTTATCTAGGACCTTAGATTCATTGCTTGTTTTTGCTTTGGCAAACGTTTATATTTTTTGTTATTAGCCTTCTAAAGTAGACACAGATTTGTTTAGATTAATGTCATTTTAAGTGCACACAAAAGTTTGGCCCCAAGACAGGATTAAATTTAGCAATACAGGATGATTAAGGCCAAGAGATACTGAGTAAGTTCCTTTGACAGAAAACTGATTATCTGAGATAATGATCTAATATTTGCAGGTTGAAGTACTTACACTGCAAAACAAGAATAGTTCAGTGTATAAACTGTGATGTATGTAGTTACACTTTGCTTTCTATTTTATACTTCAGAATAATTAGCATAGTTATGTGTACTGTTAGCAGACAACCTGCATTTATATAAATTAAACAGTATTTTCTACAATAGTATTCATACAATAGTAGGAATATAAGGGCAAAATATTTACTTTGAATGATTGTTTTAAATAGTCATTTTAATATTGTTCTTCATACTGTTGAAATGAAGTTTTTTAACTGAACTATGGCTACAGACACTTTTTAAATATTTTACATACATTATGACTATTACATTTATACTTATTTATAATATCCAAAAAATTGCTACTAAATTGTTACAGTAAATATTTGTCTAACATGCTTATTAATTTATCCCATATGGGTAGTTACAGATAAGCATAACTTCAGTGTCTTTCATTTCACTAAATTGGAATGCTGCTATTACAGGACAAATAAACACTGGTGATGTGGTCACTGAGAAACCGTAATAGCTGTTAATTTAGCTATGTTGCAAGGTCAAATGTATTTCACTATGTAAACAAAGTCAGATTTCAATTTTTCATCTACAAGTGCTTATGAAAATTGTCAGGTTTATTCCATTGTAGATCTCCCATTCATTGGCTAGGAGATAAGAGAGCAGCAGAGATAGAAGAGAAACCTTATAAAATTCTGCTGAGAATATTTTTTCCTTTTTCATAATGCTCATGTTTCTCATGCTGAGAGTACCTATGCACTTTGGGTTTTTTTTTTTGTTTGTTTTTTGAGACGGAGTCTCGCTCTGTCACCCAGGCTGGAGTGCATTGGCGTGATCTTTGCTCACTGCAACCTCCGCCTCCCAGGCTCAAGTGATTCTCCTGCCTCAGCCTCCTGAGTGGCTGGGATCACAGGCACACGCCACCAAGTCCAGCTGATTTTTGTATTTTTAGTAGAGATGGGGGTTTCACTATGTTGGCCAGATTGGTCTTGAACTCCTGGCCACAAGTGATCTGCCTGCCTCGGCCTCCCAAAGTGCTGGGATTACAGGCATGAGACACCACACCCAGCAGCACTTTGGGGTTTTAGAGATAAACTCCTTTAAGGAGAATATTTTCTGGCTGATTTGATCAAGTTTATATCTAATCAAAGTGTTCTTCTTAAGATGCCTTTAACTTTTTTTTCTCCATATAATCTTGCTGAGACTGAGAGCTGTTTTTCTCTCCAGTGCTTTGTGTGGCTGTTTCAGGGATCCTATTAGTATCCCATGGTGTCTGTGAATAAGGTGGGCTGTCACAGTGAGAACTCTTAGACCTATCTCTAGCTGGACTCATGCTGGAAATCCAGCAGTATTTTTTTCATGTCACCATTATAAATAGAAACTGAGGCTGAAACACTGCTTTCATTTCCATTATCATGAAGGTGCAGTTCTACCCAGGAGGCCTGCAGGCTCTCCTCCTGCTGCTCAGGCTTCACTCTCTGATGTGGCACTCAAGTGCTGCTGTGGTAACTGGGGTTCATGTAAGATGTGAGCTGCCAGCTGTATGCCCTGTGCTGTAGGCTGTACCTCAGTGGCAGATGATAGGGTTCAAGAGAGGACACTAGCCATCAGGAGAGTGCAAGCAGGATTGCTATAACCCAGTGCCCAGGGAGTAGAGAGCCATTGCTTTAAAATGTAAATAGCCAAAAAGATAGCACCCTAATCAACCGTTTGTGTAGCAGAGTGAGCCTACTTTCAGCAGGCACCTGGCTTCAAGTTGCAAAACTACCTTATATCATGAAGATGGGAAAAGTTTATTTTAGCACTGAATATAACCAATTAGCATACATGAATGGCCTCTCCAGTTACCAGGTGAATTCAGGATAAACTATGTATGACATGGTGCTATATATTCTTCTACTTGTGGACTAATTATGGTGACCATCTTTCTGTCTTTGCAATCTGTTAAGCAGATTGACTGGGAGCATGACACATTCTCAATTAATTGTGTAATAAAACATAATTCTTACTGTTCTGTCATTGTGGTGTTTCTCTGGGGATGGAGAAAATTTTTCTTTTAATTATATTTTTCAAACACTGTCTAGAATGATCAGATATGATAAAAACATATAAAGTGCCAACCAGAATTTACTACAGAGAGGACTTTCCCTCTCAGGCTTCCAGTCAACTAACAAATTTGCTGCAAAGTGCCTGCTTTCTCTTAAATATGCAGGCAGAATTGTGTCTCTGCCTGTTAGATACCTGTAGTTTTCTGTGGTCACTTCTAGAGAGACTAGACCAGGTTTCTATAAACTTGACAGGGAAGCAATCAACCATTTTACCTCTTTCTATGACACTTGTATCTTCAGTCCTGAAACTGATTCACAGACCATGGAGCCCAGGTACCCAATCAGAGTAACGTGTGTACTGAGTAGACATGTAGAAATGAGAGTCTCCACTTTTCCCTTTCTCCTCTTGCTAAAATGCCCACAAATGTGCAGGTATCACCTGCTGCTACTCTATCCATCCAGAGCCTAAATCTGCAGCTCCAAATTCTGAATCCAGGTCTTGAGATTTGGAAAATAAAAAAAACTTTTCTCTGAGGAATGCAAGTATTTTTAGTTGTCAGACTCAGAGAGAGATTAAAATGAGAGCACATTTATGTCCTTCTCCCCTTTTTGAATAATGTACTTATCTCTTGAAAGCATTTGCTATCGCCACCGGTAGCTATAACTTAAACTAATAATGCCGATCTAGACACTATAATTCATACTGTCAACCTTAATGATGTATATCAAATCAATAATCAATGTTATTTCTGTAAATAAAGAAAAATTTCTGATAAATTTGTACCAGCCCCATCTCTGTCCATCTTTTTTTGGCTTTACAAATCCACTTGTAACTGTTGCTAAACAAAGTTTAGATTTCAGGCAACTTGAATCTTTGCTCCCAGGTTATAATCCTCAAGCTTGGCCCAAATAAACTGTCTGCTTATATTCATGTTACCTCAGCTTATTTCTTTTAGGTAGGCATATTATTTAGAATGTACTAGTGCAGCCTCTATGAGGGGATTTCTCATTTGATTGTACTCCACTTGCTGTCACACCCGATAACGCAAAGCCAGGTTGATCTGACATAGAATCTGCATATAAGATCTGACCTCTGCCTGGGATTCACAAGGCAAGGCCAGGCTTTGGATTTAGAATGTACAGAAAACAAACAAGAGACATTTTCTGCATGGTGAGATGTCAACATAGATGTCTTGAAGTTCCCATTTGAGAATGTGGCTCTTTGAGCTTTTCAGGTCTTGTCTAGTGACCTGCTACAGTTATGTGAGAGGCTCAAGGTGTAAATAGAATCTGACGTCAGAATCTATACGTGTAAACAAGCATCTTCAGAGTAAGAGATTAAGGCCACAAAGTATCCAGAGCCTCCACCAAACTACACCTATGTGTTAAATGTGATACTGGAGTAGAGTATTCTTGTCCTTTGTTTGTTTGTTTGTTTTTAACCCAAAAGCTAGCTAATCAGGATGGGGGACTAAAGTTCTGGAGCTTCACCAGGGCAGTTCAATTTTGCATTTAGCCTGAGTGTCTCCTCCCTGGCTTATCAATGGGCCATCAGCTCAGAAGCACTGGGAACCTCTCACAATCACCAGGACCTCTATTAACAATTTGAAAATGTCCAAAACAGAATTGTGTCGAGCTGACAAGAGTGTATAATTCTGCTTCTGCTCAGTTTGAGTAAAATAATTCATTCTGTGTTTTCCTCCCCTCATACACGAAATGTCTTTTGTTAGTACCCAGACGAGAGTTTCTCCAGTTTCCTGGTACTTAAGTGAAAAACAAGGAGGATGTCTGGAGACTCAAACAGATAAACAAATAGCTTCCATTTCATATGACCATTAGAAAAATAGATGAAGCAGTTATGGCCCCTACCATCTAGGAACTTTTAGTCTAGGCCAGCAACTAGAGGAAATGGCTAAACTGAGCATCATATGGTAGGTACAATGAACAGATGTGTGCAATGAAACTTGGGCTTTATTTGGGTCCCTTTCTTTATATTGTTGTGACTTCTGATGTTATCACCTAAAGGGATATTTATGGACAGAAGAGTTATTATTTCTGCTCTTTTTACCTTGCTAGGAATACATATTTATCTTCTAATAAAATTATCCTAGAAAACTTTAAGATATTTGTTTAAATTGCTTCTTAGTATGTGTTATAAAATTAACAGTACAGTGGCTAAAAAAGATTAAAGTTACACAAACTCTGGGATTTAAGTTTCCCTTAGGTAAGTTTACAAAAACAGAACTCAAAATACCCAGTGTCATAGAGAACAGAATTCTACTGAGGATCCTCTCCCTGTCCCAGTTCTGTTTAGATTCACCCTCTATGAAGGCCTTACTAAAGTCTGGCCCAACCCTGGAGTTTTGCCTCACAGAACTGATAAGAAGAGATGAGAATTTTGAATCCTTTTGCCTTTCTAGAGCTGATGCTCAAAATTTTTTAAAAATCCAAAAGCAGATGAATGGGATAAATAATGTATTTTAGGGTCTTAATTTATTATTATTATTATGATTATTATTATTATTATTATTATTATTGAGATAGTATTTCACTCTTGTTGCCCAGGCTGGAGTGTAGTGGCGCAATCTCGGCTCACTGCAACCTCCACCTCCAGAGTTCAAGCGATTCTTGTGCCTCAGCCTCCAAAGTAGCTGGGATTACAGGCGCCTGCCACCATGCCTGGCTAATTTTTTGTATTTTTAGTAGAGGTGGGGTTTCATCATGTTGCCCAGGCTGGTGTCCAACGCCTGACCTCAGGTGATCCACCCACCTCAGCCTCCCAAAATGCAGGGATTACAGGTGTGAGCCACCATGCCTGGCCTTTTTTTTTTTCTTTTTTCTTTTTTCTTTTTTAACGGTGCTAGTAGAGACAGTCCAAGTACTACTTGTTCTCCATTTCTGCAGATCCAGTAGTTGTTCCACAAGTCACAAAAAAAGTAAATATAAACACAATACAAATTCTGCTAAACTATACAAACTCTTTCTATATCCCTTTTATCTGTCTATATTTAGGTTTTATTCTATACATTTTTTAAAAAAATCAGTGACAGATAACCAGAAAGAGACATAAAAATGCTAGGCCCCCCTGTCTAAAATCTGGGAATTATTAAAGACAGTACCAGCTCCCAGGGAGTTATGAGGATTAAATCACACAGTATGTTATACCCAGCACAGTGCTCTGTAACATACTCTGGAGCACATAGTACCTGCTTAATAAACATTGGATTAGTACATGTGCACATGTTGGTTTCCAAATGTAAACTTATTCAAACATTTCTGCCTTCTGTTTGTTCTGTAAACTTTAAAGAACCAGCAAAGAATAAGGAAATTGGTTGTCTTCATTTGTCCTAGAAGTACGTCTGTTGTGACGAGGTTGTTGAGTGTAAGGGACTCTTTGCTGTGCCTGCTTTCTCTAACTACTGCTAATGATGAGCCCAGGGGAAGCAACATCAGCATTAACAGGGAACTTGTGTAAAATACCCACTCAAGGACCCTTTCCAAACCTGTGGGATTATATCACACAGAGTGGGGTCGAAATTGCCAAGTGATTTTTAAGCTTATTAAAGCTTGAGGAGCAATGCTTAGCTAAATGGTTATCAGCCCATGTTTCTAGTTAGGATTACATGGCTAATTTGCTGAAATCTCTTTACTTATGCCTTTTTTTTTTAGAGGTTCTATTTATTATTCTGAGTAGAAGCATCTATGTTGTTTAAATTAAGTGCCTTATGTGACTCTTAGGTGAGGCCAGAATCAAGTATGACAGGTTCAAGATACATTTATGAGGGTTAAGTTCCACCTTTGAACTAAAAGGTGGTCACAGGGCCTGTTCTGTTTGGATTTGGTAGTGACAGGAAAGTGTGGCTCATATTTTCATTACTGTAGCAGAAATTGATGGAGTCTGTTAAAAGGGAGGTCACCCGAGGACAGGAAAGAAGAAGCTTTTACTTTTATTTCCATGGAGCAGCTCATCATTCCTGAGTCTTTTTTTTTTAATATAAAAAACAGAAATGGGTGGACTTTTTTTGCAGCTCTGGGTCCTTCTGCCTGTGGGTGTGGTGGCAGCAGGTAAACATGTGGTGCTGATGCTTTTAAAGGCATATTCTCCAGATACAGGTGTAATTTGTCCAGAGAATCTCGTCTGAAGTGAATTTCCAGAGAAGGAGTAGAAAGAGGAAAAAATGACATTTTTTCAGCTAAACATGTCTCAGATAAAGAGCTGTGTCCACTCTGCCTCCTGGAATGCCATGCTTTCAGTACTTGCAAACCTTAATCTCTCTACTTGTGTTTTTTCTCCCTAATAAGTTTGTTTTAAGTATGTTTTAAATTTTTTATGGTAGTCAAAATTCTCTGAAAAATATTTCCTTCCTATATACCAGAACTTTCTCTACATTCTCTACATCATGGCTTCTTATATGCCATGCAAAATTCTCACCAGTAATTTATGGTCTGCAATATTAAAAATGTTCCCTTTGTGGTGTTGAACATGGGAAGGTGTGGATACCCAAGATTCCTATTGGGAAAAGCTGGGGTCTTTAGTAAAGATGAAGAACATCTAATGTTGACATTTCATCTGAGTTCTCCATTAGCTCTATGCAGAACACTGTTTAGAAAATGCTGATTTAAACAAGATGGCATTTATTACACAAAAACTTCTAAAAAATTTATTAGAAGGTACTTGCTATTAGGGTGTTAAAGACAGACTATTTAAAATCACTACTAAAAATGACAAATTTTCAGGGTAACTCGTAACTCAACATATCTTTTCCATCTGAAACATATACATAAATGATTCTATATGATGCAAATAGAGCACTGAAAAGTGCACACATTTGTGTTTATGCCCTTAATTTTCTACTTTATCATCCAGAAAAGTATTATAGATACACTGGTGTTGTGGATCTTATGCCATTCTCTTTTCTCAGAATTAGAGACATTAGGAAATATTTCTGTGTAAATAAATATTTTATTGGATAATTTCAGTCACTCCTGTAAGTCAGAACCAGTTCTTTTTACTCTCTCATTTTGCCTTTAGTCAAGTGATAAATTTTGCTGGCTACCTGGTAAGTGTGTGTGTGTGTGTGTGTGTGTGTCTACGTGTGTGTGTTTGTGTTTTTCAGGGACTGTTGACATTTGCAGATGTGGCCATAGAATTCTCTGTGACGGAGTGGCAATTCTTGAACACTGCACAGCGGAATTTATATAGGAAAGTGATGTTAGAGAACTACAGGAATCTGGTCTTCCTGGCTGATGATGACTTCAACACACAATTCCAAACATACCCTAATGGTTTCATTTCTCTTTTTTGTAGAATGTGTTTTGGTAATTTATGCTTTGCATAAATGAGTTTCAGATCCATGTTTTCAAGAAAATCTTGGGGATTTGTCCATATATAAAATAATTTTTTCAGGATGTTTCATCTTGACCTGAACTTTCCACATTCCTGAGCTGATCTGTGTCCTTTACTCTAGATTAGCAGTAATTTCATTAATTTGCTGACATAAAATATTGTTGTCCATACCTTAAAATCTAATTGCCAACACCAAGTTTTGACTCAGTATTACTGGATAGTGAAATTAATAACCTACATATTTAAAATATTTAAAATTCCCTGTAGAAATCAGTATTTTGGGATTACTTTATGAAAATATTTTATTACACCCTCTTTACTGAACACATAACTAGGTTGGTAACTGGAGAATATGAGCAAAATTTACGTTATTTATTTGTAATGAAATAAGTATTGCTGTCTCTAAGCCAGACCTGATCACCTGTCTGGAGCAAGAAAAAGAGCCCTGGAATATGAAGAGACATGAGATGGTGGATGAACACCCAGGTAGGTGAGAGTGAAGGTGAATACAATGGTTGACACAAATGAGAGGTCTAAAAGTTAAGGAGAAAGCCAGTTGTTAAAATATGAGTTGGAAAGCTGTGTTTTATAGGAAATAGTTTCTGGGAAGCCTAAGAGTTTTTTGTTTGTTTGTTTTGTTTTGTTTTATCTCAAATTTGGACATCTTCTGTTTTATGCTTTTAAATTTTCTAAGGATTCTGTTTCTTTTTGGTGATCTTCTTTCAAGTTTTCAGTGAGAGCCACTATCCTCTTCATGGCATATAAAAAAACTGCACAGTCTGACTGCTTTTACGGAACACACAAATCTGCATAATTTTAAGAAACTCTGTGTTAAACAATTTTTTAAGTTTTCTTTCTGTATCATGTAAAATGTGAGTCGTAGTTTCTGTTCCTTTTTTTTTGTTCATTTTTCTGCACATTTCATCTTGTTTATATTACTATAGTCTTCAAATATAGTTTGAAGTTAAAAAGTATGATGCCACTGTGCTTTGTTCTTTATTTTTAAGATTGCTTTGACTATTCAAAGTTTATTGTAGATTCATGGAAATTCTAAAATTGTATTTTCCATTACTTAAAAAAATTGCCACTGAAATTTTGATAGAGAGTTTATCGAATCTATAGATCACTTTGGATAACATGGCACTTTAACAGTATTTATTTTTTAAATGCATAGACATGAAATATTTTTAAATTTATTTATGTCTTTTCTAATTTCTATTACTGATGTATCATTATGAAGACTTTTTACCTCCTTTGTTAAATTTGTTCTCAGAAATTTATCATTTTAATGCTATTGTAAATAGGATTGTTTTCTTCCTGTATTTTATCAGAGAGCTTGTCTTAAGTGTATGGAACCCTAACTGGTATGTTAATTTTATATTTTTCTAATTTACTGATCGTATTCAGTAGTTTAGACAGGTTTTAATGTACTGTTTATGATTTTATATATATAGGATCATATGATATACAACCAGCAACTTTTTACTTGTTTTTCATTTGAATGGCTCTTTTTTATTTTTTGACTAATTCTTCTGCCACATACTTTCAATGCTATGTTAAAATAGAAGCATTGACAATGGGCACAATATAGTTTTGCCTTGGTGTATGTGAATTTGAAGGAGCAAAGACTTCTTCAAGTTTTTTAAACTGCTTTAAGGAGGTAAAGATCACAGGGTGATGGGATGCCCTCTGGGTTTGTAGTAAAGAGGCATTGCAGCTTGGTCACCAGGCTGCTGGGTCTGCACTAGGGTCCACCTTTAGTTGGCTTGTTACAAGGGGATTTGGTAGTTGTAATTCCCATTTTATATTTTGGATAGATTGAATTTCTTTTGGTACTTTGCTCTGTAGAGCAGACACTAGTGCAGGTTTCTGCAGTCAAGTCTGCATAAGGTGGGCCTTATGTCAAAATGTGGATGAGTACAGCTTTCACTGAGTACCAGAAAGAATTTTTCCAGGTCACTGTGTGGGTTCCTAGGTAGGCAGAACTGGCCATTAACTGTGGCTCAGGGAGCTGAAACTGAGTCATTGAACTGCTTCAAGAACCATGGTAAAGGCCAAGGTCTGCAGGCCTGCCTGCATGGCTATAAATGAATGTCTTCCTCCAGGCCTCTGGAAGGGCAGGACCTCTCTCAGATTGTGGCTGGAAGAAGTTTGAGATGGTTACACAGTAAGTTCAGAATTTTCTGTTGTGCCAAGCTAGGTAGGCCACTTCCTAGTCTGTTGTTAAGAACAGGGATCCTGTAGTTTGCCACCTGAATGAGGGCCTGCCTTCTGAAAAGAAGACTTTTCAATCTTGGGCTTTATCAGATCTTCACAACCCCCTCTCTGGATCTCAAAGCTCTCTTAAAGGCACTTATTTTTGAGACGAAGTCTTGCTGCACAGTCCAGGCTGATCTTGAAATCCTGGCCTGAAGCAATTCTCTAACCTGAATATACCATGTAGCTGTCATTACAGGTTTGAGCCACGAGGCCTGCCTCTCTCATGAAGGTATTTTTGTCAGAGATGGCTGACAAATTGTCTTGCTGTGCAGGGAGTAAGAAAATAGGGTACCTTTCCTTCTTCCATCTTACTGATTTCACTCTCTTCATACATTTTTATTCTTTATTTTCTATTACAAATTTGTAATTTTAGATTCAGAGATTTAGAACAATATTCTAGAATTTACATGTTATGCCTGAAGTAAATTAGATAATTAGTAGACACTCCATATTTACTAAAACAGTTACTTATAAATTTAAGTTTGCTGTAGGCAAAAAGGAATTATACTCACGCCTGTAATCCCAGCACTTTGGGAGGCCGAGGCGGGCGGATCACAAGGTCACGAGATCGAGACCATCCTGGCAAACACAGTGAAACACTGTCTCTACTAAAAATACAAAAAATTAGCTGGGCGAGGTGGTGGGCACCTGTAGTCCCAACTACTCGGGAGGCTGAGGCAGGAGAATGGCGTGAACCCGGGAGGCGGAGCTTGCAGTGAGCAGAGAGAGCACCACTGCACTCCAGCCTGGGCAAAAGAGTGAGACTCCGTCTCAAAAAAAAAAAAAAAAAAAGGAATTATAGGATTTGCACCCACTTTTTCAGCCTATATCTAAATAATCACATAATTTTTTCCCATATATTTGTTTTATATATCGTAGGCTCTAACCATATTCTGCTTACATTTAGCAATGTGAGGCTATTCTTTGCTTCTAAAGTTGGATTACAGCAGTTTTATTTTGTGTAAGAATAGCATATATTTAAAAGATAAAAATTATTTCTAGTTTTAAAAAATGTTTAAAGTTTCTCATGAGAATCTTTTATTTATGACTATACTGCAGTTTCTCTGAAATTTCACAGCCATATAGTGCATGTCAATGATTTAAAATACCTGCCTTCCATGAGTACACAGTTAGTCAAATATTGTAGTTAGCTAGACAAATCTTTTCTTAATAGTACCTCAATATTGCAAACCAGAATTTATGAATAAACTTTTCTCTTATTAATATTGTTTTCCAGTCTATATTGGTGTTTTATAGTGTTGGTTTCTTAACATCAGTTTATTGTGGGTTTTGATTTTACTTATGTACTATAATATTAGACAATTTGCAATTCTATTTGTACACCTTAAGTCAATGTGGGGTTTAATTATAAATCAGTTGTATGTCTATCACAATCAGATTATATATGTGTGGGTGTATCTATAAGTATAACCCTAATTTTTGTTATGGCTTATCTTGTTTACATTCTCTCTTAGCTGAATGGTGATTTTTTCTTTTCTAAGTGAATAGTCAAGGAAATAGTCTTATTTTCACCATGTGTTTAATGATGAATATATATTTCCTTTGTGTGAGAGAGACACTTTTGTGATTTGAAGGTAATTTTTGAAAAAAATTATAATTCTGTATTTTTTCAGTTTTTCTTTGAAAAACATTGTTGTAAAAACATAAAATTTACCATCTTAAATCTATTGAAGGGTACATTTCAGGGCCAGGCATGGTGGTGGCTCACATTTGTCATCCCAGGATTTTGGGAGGTGAAGACAGAAGAATCGCTTGAGCCCAAAAGTTTGAGAGCAGCCTGGAAAACATATGGAGATTCTCTCTATACAAAAAAAATTATAAAAATAGCCAGGCGTGGTAGTGTGCACCTGTAGTCTCAGCTCTTTAGGAGATTGATGGTGGAGGATTACTTGAGCCTGGGAGCTTGAGACTACAGTAAGCTATAATTTTACCACTGCACTCAAGCTTGGGGGACAGAGTGAGACCCTGTCTCAAAAAAATAAGCTGTACATTTTAGGATTGTTTAGTATATTCATATTATATAAAAGACTTCTATAAATTTTTCATTTTGAGAAACTAAAACTCAATACCCATTAAGTAACAACTGCCCATTTTACCCTCTCCCCAGCCCTTGACAAATGCCCTTCCATATTTTGTTTCTGTGTGTGTGACTAATTAAGATATCTCATATAAGTGGAATCATATAGTATCCATCATTTTGTTACTGGCTTATTTCAGGTAACATAGTATTATCACAGTTTATCTTAAAATACGACAAGATTTACTTAAGGCTGAGTAATATTCTATTGTGTGTGTGTGTGTGTACGTGTGTGTGTGTGTATAACATGGTTTTTCATGTGTTTATGAGTCAAGGAATATCTAAGTTGCTTCAGCCTCTTAGCTTTTGGGAGTACTGGTACAATAAACATGGATGTTCAAATATGTCTTTCAGGTCCTGTGTTGCATATTTTGGATATAAATTCATAAATGAGATTGCTGTATTTGATGATACTTTTATTTTAATAACTTGAGGAACATTTATAAGTTTTGAAATAATGACTGCATCCTTGTTTTCCACCCACAATCAACACGACTGTCATTTTTATTGCATCATCAACAGATTTGATATTTCTAAAAAATTGATAGTTGCCATTCTATTAAGTATAAGGTAATATTGTTTTTCAATGTAATTTTTATTCATTTCTTTACAAATGGTAATTCTGCATGTTTTTTCAAAGCATTTTCCCATTTCTGTATCATTTTTGATAAGAATTTAGTTCAATTATTTCTAAATCAAGTTATTCAACTTCATTGTTCAGTTTTAAGAGTTGCTTATATATTTTTAATATTAACTCCTATCATATGTGATTTGCAAATATTTTCACCCACTTTCTGAAAGGCATTGTCACTCTATTGAATGTTTTCATTGACATGCAGAAATTTTGGAGTATAGTGTAGTTAAATTTTTCTTTTTTTTCTTTGTTGCTCATCCATTTAATGTCATATCTAAGAAAATGGTGCCAAGACCAATGTCATGTCTTCTCCCTATACTTTTTTCTAAGAGATTTGTTAGTTTTTTAATGTCTAAGTATTTAAGTATTTTATTTAAAATACTTTTCATATTTGGTTCAAGGAAATGATCTAACTTTATTTTATCAGTGTTGATATCTAGTTTTCAACATTATGTTTTGAAGAGATTAGCTTCTCTCTATTGTGTGCTCATGGCAACTTTGTGGAAAATCATTTAATTATATGCAGAAGGGTTTATTTCTGGGCTATTATCTTTCACCTGTTTATCTGTGTGTCAGTACCACGTTGTTTGTCTTATTTAGCTTTTAATATGTTTGGAAATCAGGAAATATAATGCCTCCTTGTTTTTTAATGGGTGTTTGGCTATAGTTTAACATTAAATAAAAAAATTTTAAATAATATGTTTGTAAAAAATTGTGCTATTCAGATTTTTATAGCGATTATAATAAATCTGTTCACAACTCTAGGCTGTATTGACATCTTTGAAGGATTAAATTTTTTTACCCTTAAGCCAAGAATATGTTAAAGAGTGTGTTTTATTTTCATATATATTTGGATTTGCCAGTTTTACTTTTGCTCTTAATTTCTTGTGTTATTCAGTTCTGGTCAGAAAACACATATGATTTTGGTCTTCTTAAATTTATGTCTTGTTGTTGTTTGAGGCAGGATCTTACTCTGTCACTCAGGCTGTAGTGCAGTGGAATAATTTTGGCTCACTGCAACCATAACCTCCCAGGCTCAAGTGATCATTTCACCTCAATCTCCCAAGTAGCTGACACTATAGCAATGCATTACCCTGCCTCACTAATTTTGTGATTATTTGTAAGGACAGGGTTTCACTGTGTTGCCCAGGCTGGTCTCAAATTTCTGGCTCCACATGTTTCTCCCATCTCAGTCTTCCAAAATGTTGAGATTATAGGCATGAGCCACTGCACCCAGCTGGTATTCTCAAATTTAATAAGACTCGGTATGTGTTCTAACAGAATATACCAGGCACAAATAAGAATATTGTGTATTCTCTTGCTTTTGATTAAAAAGATTTGTATATTCCTGTTAAGCCTAATTGGCCTGCAATATTGTTTAGATTTCCATGTTCTCCAAACCTTATGCTGCAATGTAATCCTCAGTGTTTAATGTGGAACCTGGTGGGAGGTGTTTTTGTCATGGGAGCAAATTCCTCATGAATGGCTTGACACTATCTTGTTAATCAAAGTGTTTACACTCTGTTAATTCAAAGATTGGTTCATTAAAAGAACCTGGCACTCACACTTGCTCTTTCTCTTACCATCTAATATGTCCTGTTACTCTTTGCCTTTCACCTAATTGTAAGCTTCCTGAGATTCTCACCAGAAGCAGATGCTGGCACACACTTTTTCTACAGTCTGCGCCAAAAAACCTCTTTGCTTGATGAATTATCCACTCTCAGATATTCCTCTCTGCAAAACAATTGAAGTTGGCAATTTACTTCTAGAGGCATTATGTTATATTAGGGAGCAGAAAAAGCTGTGTTGGGTAAATATAACAGACTTTTCTTTTTCTTCTGTGAGTTTCTTTATATTGTGCTCACCTGGGACACTGCCCACACTTAACTCATTTATAAATTTTCCACAAAAGTATTTTGGTCAGTATGATTTTGTTAACTTTATATGTCTAGGAAGAAATTATGGTCTGTGGTATTGTGCTTTGTCATCTTGCTTATGCAGTTTGTGTAATTTTATAGATTAGACTTAGAAAGCATATTAGAGTCTAGCAATTAAAGTAATGTGTTATTTTTATTTCTTTCAGTAATGTGTTCTCATTTTACCCAAGACTTTTTGCCAGAGAAGAACATAAAAGAGTCTTTCCAAAAAGTAACACTGAGAAGATATGAAAAATGTGGACATTAAGAAATTTCTGTTAAAAGAAGGCTATAAAAGTATGGATGAGTGTAGGGTGCACAAAGAAGGTTTAATGAACTTAACCAATGTTTCCCAACTACCCAGAGCAAAATATTTCAATGTGATAAATATGTGAAAGTCTTTCATAAATTTTCACATTTAAAAGCACATAAGATAAGACATACTGATAAGAAACCTTTCAAATGTAAAGGATGTGGCAAATCATTTTGCATGCCGGTTACACCTGACTCAACATAAAATAATTCGTGCTACAGTGAAGTTTTACAAATGTGAAAAATGTAGAAAAGCCTATAACAGATCCTCAACCTTTACTACACATAACAGAATTCATGCTGGAGAGAAACCTTACAAATGTGAAGAGTGTGGCAAAGCTTTTAACCATCCCTCAAACCTTACTGCACGTAAGAAAATTCATATTTGAGAGAAACCCTACAAATGTGAAGAATGTGGCAAAGCTTTTAACCAGTCCTCAATACTTTCTAAACATAAGAAAACTCATACTGGAGAGAAACCCTACAAATATAAAGAATGTGGCAAAGCTTTTAATCGATCCTCAAACCTTACTACACATAAGATAATTCATACTGGTGAGAAACCCTACAAATGTGAAGAATGTGGCAAAGCTTTTAACCAATCCTCAAAACTTGCTAAACATAAGAAAAGTCATACTGGAGAGAAACCCTTCAAATGTGAAGACTGTTGCAGAGATTTACAGACTCTGCAACCCTTACTAGACATAAGAGAATTCGTACTGGAGAAAAACCATACAAATATGAAGACTGTGGCAAAGCTTTTACAAATTCTACAACCCTTACTAGACATAAGATAATTCATATTGGAGAAAAACCATATAAATGTGAAGACTGTGGCAAAGCTTTCAACGAATCCTCAATGCTTACTACACACAAGAAAATTCACCGTGGAGAGAAACCATACAAATCTGAAGAATGTGGCAAAGCTTTTACAGACTCTGCAACCCTTACTAGACATAAGAGAATTCATACTGGAGAAAAACCATACAAATATGAAGACTGTGGCAAAGCTTTTACAGACTCTGCAATCCTTACTAGATGTAAGATAATTCATACTGGAGAAAAACCATACAAATATGAAGACTGTGGCAAAGCTTTTACAGACTCTGCAATCCTTACTAGACATAAGAGAATTCATACTGGAGAAAAACCATACAAATGTGAAGAATGTGGCAAAGCTTTTACCGACTCTGCAACCCTTACTAGACATAAGAGAATTCATACTGGAGAAAAACCATACAAATATGAAGACTGTGGCAAAGCTTTTACAGACTCTGCAATCCTTACTAGATGTAAGAGAATTCATACTGGAGAAAAACCATACAAATATGAAGACTGTGGCAAAGCTTTTACAGACTCCGCAATCCTCACTAGACACAAGAGAATTCATACTGGAGAAAAACCATACAGATGTGAAGAGTGTAGCAAGGCTTTTACAGACTCTGCAACCCTTCCTAGACATAAGAGAATTCATACTGGAGAAAAAGCATACAAATGTGAAGACTGTGGCAAAGCTTTTAATGAATCCTCAACACTTACTGCACACAAGAGAATTCATACTGGAGAGACACCTTACAAATGTGAAGAATGTGGCAAAGCTTCTAACCATTCCTCACACCTTACTACTACACATAAGAGAATTCATACTGGAGAGAAACCATACAAATGTGAAGAATATGGCAAAGCTTTTAGCCAGTCTTCATCACTTACTAAACATAAGGTAATTTATACTGGGGAGCAACCTTACAAAGTGAAGAATGTGATAAAGCTTTTAACCTATCTGCAAGCCTTATTAAGCATAAGAAAATTCATACTAGGGAGAAACTCTACAAAACCAGAAAGTGACCATGATTTTGACAACACCTCAAACCTTTTCTAAATATAAAAGAAATTGTACTGGTGACAAATCCTAGAAATGTGAAGAATGTGACAAAACCTTTAAAAGATTGTCCCACTTATTTTTAGGTAAGATAATTTTTACTGGAGAAAACACCTACAAGGGTGAACAATATTGTGAAATTTCTAATTAATAGTCACAAGTTATTGCACAGGAAAGCACTTATACTTGAGAAAAATTGTACAAATACACATAATGTGAAATAACCATTAATATCTGCTCACATCTTACTCAACATTAGAGAGTTGGTAAATAATAAAAGCATTATAAATGCAATTACTGTAAAAAAAAGTAAGACTTTAAAGTGAAGAAGAGGCTGGTCATGGTGGCTCATGCCTGTAATCCCAGCACTTTGGGAGTGCTCAGGTGGGTAGATCATGGGGTCAGTAGTTTGAGACCAACATGGCCATAGAAACCCCATCTCTACTAAAAATACAAAAATTAGCCAGGCATGTTGGTACACACCTATAACCCTAGCTACTAAAGAGGCTGAGGCAGGAGAATTCCTTGAACCTGGGAGGTGGAGATTGCAGTGAGCTGAGATCACACCACTGCACTCCAGCTTGGGTGACAGAGCAAGACTCCATCTCGTAAAAGAAAGTGAGGAAGAGTATTCATTTTGAAGACAAAGATTACAAACATAAAGAGGGTTGTAGTACCCTTACTTGTATCACAGATTTTATTGTACACATTTTGTACTACAAAAAATCTCTGAAGCAGTTTCTCAAATTTGGCTCAACATCAGGAAATTTATGTTGGGAAAACAATCTTGCAAATGTAATAAATTTGGAGAAAAATTGTTTCAATAACTATTTCTTAGAAAACACCAGAGGTTTCATACTAAAATATATTTTTGCAGATGTAGTAAATAGGAAACAATGTTTAATCCAAAATGAAATCAATGTAAATATCAGAAAATTCACAGTAGAAGTACCCAAGGCACTGAAGCTACAGACATTACACTAAATCAGAGTGCTAAGTATAGAAAATAATCTAGAACTAAAGTTGCTAAATAAATTATTTGTATGTCACTTTAAAAGAAGTAGAGAATTTTTTAAATGTTTTAATTACATTACAAGTATACTTTGGTCCTTAAAATTAGATATTTTAAACAAGAATAATGATGCAATTCTACTCTCAAAATACTTCATGCTCTATTTTCCTTCCTACTGTATTCACCTGTGAAAGCATGTTACTAATTGCTGCATCAAAAATATAAGGTTTTTTTTTTATTAGGTGGGCATTATTTATGACCTTTTCTATGGAAGAGAAAAGGCATTAAAATGTAAGACATGTGATGAAATTGTAAGTGGAGAGACTCTTTTTAGTTAACACGTAGTATTAAGTAACGCATGAGTTAGATGTTCAGAGTAATATTCTACATTATAGTGATAACATTTTTAATTTTAGTTAATTAAAATTTATTAGTAGTATATCATTTTACTAATAGTACTTTTATATAATAGAATATGGTACATTATTAAATTTTTATAGATTAAGTGTGAACTTATTTTTTTTTTGAGATGGAGTTTCCCTCTTGTTGCCCAGGCTGGAGTGCAGTGGCATGATCTCAGCTCACTGCAACCTGTGCCTCCCGGGTTCAAGTAATTCTCCTGCCTCAGCCTCCTGAGTAGCTGGGATTACAGGTGCCCATGACCATGCTGGCTAATTTTTTGTATTTTTAGTAGAGACAGGGTTTCTCCATGTTGGTCAGGCTGGTCTCAAACTCCTGACCTCAGGTGATCCACCTGCCTCAGCCTCCCAAAGTGCTGGGATTACAGGCATAAGCCACCACATCTGGCCATGTGAACTTAATTTTTTAAAGTTTGTTAAAACCATTGTGCATTCAATAAAGTGTTATTATGCCACTAACTTTAATCTATTCAACCTTACTCAAGGATGTAGGTAAAAGATGTTAACAATATGCTATTTGGTAACACAATGGACTAACATTTCTAGTAATCTCTTTTGCCAGTGACTTTAAAGTGCAAAGAAGTTAAAGAATATTGTTTCCATAGGTTAAATATTTACTCGTTTTTTCTTATTTTAGCTTATTTTTCTTAATTTTTGTGAGTACATAGTATGTGTAGGTATTTTTGCTATATATAGCCTATTTGGATACAGGAATAAAATAGGTAATAATCATATCAGGGTGAATTAAGTATCCATCATCTCCAGGATTTATCCTTTGTATTAGAAACCAATTCTACGCTTTTCGATATTTTAAAATGTACAATTAAATTGTTATTCACTACAAGGTCAGGTTTATGGTCATAATAAAATTTATGTACAATTATAAATAAAATTCATACATTTCTGAGTCCAGAATAAACATTAAAAATTGCTACATATTTTTCTTTGAATATATGCCATCTCTGCCTGCAAACACATACAGATTTTTAGTTTTGATTTACATAGAGTTAAATATACACATACGTTACTCTAAAGATAAACCTTAAGTTTAAGAAAATTATGGAGTAAGTAAGCATGTTTGAATGCGTTTGTACCTATTTTCAGAAGAAAAAAGCAATATTGGTACAAAATGAATCATTTTAATAAGGTGACTAGAAGACTAAAAACCTCAAAAATGCTAAAAGCAAATTGATACCCTCTGCTCTTTATTGAATTGATTACTGTAAAATCTTACAGCTAATGGATCAGAATCTCCTTATGCAAATGTTTTGTCTTTATTTGTCTGGTACTCATGTTAGACCCATAATTTTCTTGTTTCTCATAATTTTTCCCTTTTATAGCTTATGAGATCTTCATTATGTGAGCTGGTCAAGGATTGTATGAATGATTTTTATACAATTTAGTAGTGCACAGAATATAATTTCTAGATGTAATTCCACAATTAGTTTATTAAGTTATATTTTATTGAGTTAGAACATTCCATTTAGTTCTTTTAACTGGTGAACCCTATAGAAGCCTACTTTTTTTTAGTTATTGTTCCTTTCACTTTTTATAATTGACAGAAGTAAAATTGACTTATCGATTCAGCCAGTTTGTTCAGCTAAGTACTAGGGAAGTTTTGTAAGTCATGAGGATGTTTATATATATAAATATAGCAAACAAACATGACAGTGTAACTGATGCTCCATAGTAAGACAGAAATGTTCCTATGAAAGTTAGTTTCAACTTCATGTAAGATATAGAAAATAGCAATGGTGAACAAATAACTAATTCTTCATGTGAAGAGTCATTTTTTTTTCAGGCTGCAAAGCTGGATCTTGCTAAATTTAAAGAGGAACTTTGCTTCTTTTATATTCTAATTATCTTTAGTTTTCTCTGTCTAATTCTGTGTTTTTCAACTATGTGTGCATCACAGCCCTTCTTTTTCTTTCTCTGTTTTATGGCTACAATTTTCTCATAATCATTTTCATGCCGTGTCATTTAGCATAGTAATTTGTTGGTTTTGATGAGAAAGTTGGTATTTTTAATGCACTTTAAAAAATGGTTTTAACTGGAGAGTTTGCTTATGAGTATAGCTTTCAAATGAGTTAATTAAGATAAAAGGCACACACTGTTCACAGGTAAGAGAATTAAATCAGCGTCATTTTTCTCTGTGCACAGAAAATCTCATTAAATTCTTACAAAGTTTGGCAAATATAAAATGTGCTAAAATATATATCTTAGAATTTAAATTTTTAAGAGCTAATAAGTGAATTGTAAATTTAATTTTCTATGATATACTTGTAGAACAATGTACATTTCCATGCAGAATCTTCTATTTTTAAGTGTGAATGTTAAACATTTCAAAGTAATAAAATGACCTCTGTAGATTTGAAATTTGGAATAATATTTTTTGCATATTGATATTACAATTTGGAGGAATTTCTCACTTGGTGGGTGAAGTTTACAGTTTTTGTTCTTAATCATCTAATGGTAGTCAACTTTTTGATCATTTTCTCAGGAAAACATTTGGAGATCTTGGAAGATTTTGGATTAAAACTTTTTTTATTATTATGTACGCAAAGTTGTTTACTGTGTTCAGAGTGGCCGGTCATGAGACCATAAGCAACACCTGCCCTCTTAGTGTCTTTCGTACCATCTGTAATGAATAAATGTAAATTTATTCTGTAAAACATGACATTTTGAAGTATGTATATACATTGTCAAATGCTTAATTCTAGGTAATTAATGCTTTACCTCATATAGTTAGTTAACACTTTTGTGGTGAGAGCACATAATATTATCTTAGAATTAAAAAAAATGCAAATACATTATTATGAACTATAGTCACTGTGCAGTAGAAGAAAATTTTTGAACTTATTTCTCCTGTCCAACTATAATTATGTATTCTTTGACAGACATCTTTCCAAACCCCTCTTTCTTCTAAATACTTTGAATCTGTTGGTCATAATTTTACTCTCTACTTCAATGAGATTTAGTTATTCAGAAGCCATGTATAAGTAAAATGAAATAATAATCTTTCTGTCTCTTATTTCAATTAATATTTACTCTAGGTCAATCCATGTAATTGAAAATAATACAATTTGCTTTTTTTTTTTTTTTTTTTTTTTTGAGACGGAGTCTCACTCTGTCGCCCAGGCTGGAGTGCAGTGGCATGATCTGGGCTCACTGCAAGCTCCACCTCCTGGGTTCACGCCATTCTCCTGCCTCAGCTTCCCAAGTAGCTGGGACTACAGGCGCCCACCACCATGCCCGGCTAATTTTTTTGTGTGTTTTTAGTAGAGACCGCGTTAGCCAGGGTGGTTTTGATCTGACCTTGTGATCCACCCCGCCTCGGCCTCCCAAAGTGCTGGGATTACAGGTGTGAGCCACCACACCCGGCCTAAAATTTGCTTTTAAAAAGATGAATAGTATTCTCTTGTGTATATACACCACATTTTTTTTTGTTGTTGTTGTTTTTTGTTTTTTTTTAAATGGAGTCTCGCTCTGTCACCCAGGCTGGAGTATAATGGCACAGTTTTGGCTCACTGAAACCTCTGCCTCCCAGGTTCAAGCGATTCTCCTGCCTCAGCCTCCTGAGTAGCTGGAATTACAGGCGCATGCCCCCACACCTGGCTAATTTTTGTATTTTTATTAGAAATGGATTTCACCAAGTTGGTCAGGCTGGTCTCGAACTCCTGACCTCACGATCTGCCCTCCTCAGCCTCCCAAAGTGCTGAGATTACAGGCAAAAGCCACTGCACCCAGCCTACCACATTGTCTTGATGTACTCATTAGATACTGAACAATTGATACTATATTTTGGCCATTGTGAAGAGTGTTGCAAACACAGAAGTACAAATGTTTCTTTATTTTAATTTTATTTGTTTGAGATGTATATCCAATGTTGCAATTGCTATATTGTAGTTTGATTTTAAACTTTTTGAGGTATCTGTATTTTGTTTTTCGTAACGGTTGTCCTCATTTACACTCAACCCAGAATGTGGAAGAATTTCCTTTTCTTCCTACCTTTGCTAAGACTTTTTTTTTTTTAATAAGAGTAATTCTAACAGGTGTGAGTTATTTCCTAGGTTTTTTTTCTTTCCCTTCCCTGATAATAATTGATATTGAGCTTTTTTTTTTTTTTTTTTTGAGACGGAGTCTCACTCTGTCGCCAAGGCTGGAGTACAATGGCATGGTCTTGGCTCACTGCAACCTCCGCCTCCCAAGTGATTCTCCTGTCTCAGCCTCTGGAGTAGCTGGGATTACGGCACCTGCCACCAAGCCTGGCTAATTTTTATATTTTTAGTAGAGACAGAGTTTCACCATGTTGGCCAGGCTGGCCTCGAACTGCTGACCTTGTGATCCACCTGCCTCGGCCTCCCAAAGTGCTGGGATTACAGGCATGAACCACTGTGCGCAGCCTATACTGAGCATTTTTTAAATACATCTCTTGGCCACATGTATGTCTTTTCTTGAAAATATTTACTTAAGACTTTTGCTCATTTTTATTTGTTTTTGTTGTATAGTCATTTGAGTTTCTTATATCTTTTTGATATTAACTCCTTGTTACATGTGTGATTTACACATATTATCTCCCTTTTTTTAGTTGTCTCATTTTGATGATTGTATCAGATTGTGTGCAGCATTTTAAAAATTTCAAGTAATCTAATCAGTTTTTGTTTGTTTTCTGGAGTTTGAAGATTAAATAAAAACAGTCACTGCCTGTTATGGGGCTTTCACTCTATTTTTTTTTTTTTGGTAGTAATTTTAGAGTTTCAAGCCTTACATTTAAGTATCTAATTTATTTGGGTTGATTTTTATATATGTCGTATGAGATGCAGATCTTGTTTTATTGTTCTGAATGTAGCTGTAAAGTTTTCTAAACATCATTTATTGAGGATATGTCCCTAAGAAATTGTCACCTATTTATATAATCAACTATTTATATATAACTGATATAATCAGTTAGCTGTAAATACATGGATATGTTTCTGCTCTCTCCCGTTTGCTCCATTAATCTATGTGTCCACTTTTATTCAAGTACTGTACATTTTTGTTATTATAGCTATGTAGCATATTTCAAAGTCAGCTAGGGTGATACCTTCAGCCTATTTTTTCTTGACTGTTTTGACTATTGTAGGTCTTTTTTGGTACTGTATAAATTTTAAATACATTTTTAAAAATTATATTTAGTGTGTTGCTGGTATTTTGATGGAGGTTGCATTATATCTGTAGATCATTTTGTGTAATGCAGATTTTTAACGTTATTAAAAATACCAATTCATGAATAATTTTTTTCATTTTGTATTAGTTTATTTTAACGTTCCTCAATTTATAATGTAAGGTGTTTCAACTTTTTGTTTAAATTTAATTCAAAGTATAGTTACTATACTTTATAACTAATTCAAAGTATAGTTATTATAGATGAGATTGTTTTTTATTTTATTTCGAAATAGTTAATCGTTAGTGTATTGAAAGTCTACTGACTTTTGTATGTTGATTTTATATACTGCCAGTTTAATAAATTTGTTTACTGGTTCTACTGGTTCTTAGTAAAGTGTTAGGCTTTTCTCTACTTAAAATTATATCATCTGCAAACAGCTGT
Source organism: Pongo pygmaeus (assembly GCF_028885625.2). NCBI lineage: Eukaryota > Metazoa > Chordata > Mammalia > Primates > Hominidae > Pongo > Pongo pygmaeus. The sequence continues at coordinate 23,351,908 of NC_072393.2, forward strand.
AATTTAACTTTTTTTCCAATCTGGATGTCTTTGATTTTATTTTCTAATTTTTCTGTCTTGGACATTTAGTACCATGCTTAGTAAGACTGAAAAGCTTAAAACATTTCCGTGTTTAGTATGTTGTTAACTGTACAATTTTTGTTATAAGCGGCGTTTATTAACTTGAGGTGCATTTGTCCTATACCTAATTTTCTCAGAGATTTATCATGAGGAAATGTCACTTTTGTCAAACTTTTATTCTGCATGTATTTAAATATTATGGATGTGAAATCACAATTTATCCCACTTAAATACAAAACATCTTCAGAGACTACTATGAACATCTCTATGTATGCAAACTAGAAAATTTAGAGAAAATAAATATACTCTTGATATACAAAACTTCCCAAAATTGAATCAGGAAGAAACAAAAATCTTGGACAGAACAAAAATGTATAACAATATTGAATTAGTGATATAAAACCCACCAACCATAAACAGCCCTGGATCAGATGAATTTACAGCCAAATTTTACTACATATAATAAAGATGAACTGGTAATAATCCTACTAACTGTATTCCAAAAATCAAGGTGGAAATTATTCCTAACTTATTATATGAAACCAGCATCATTCTGATACCAAAATCTAGTAAAGATACAACAAAAAAAGACAACTATAGGTCAATATTGTTGGTGAACATGAAACAAAAATTCTCCATTAAATACTAGCAAGCTGAATTCATAAGCACATCAAAAAGTTATTTCTCCACAATCATGTGAGCTTTACTTCATGACTGCAAGAATGTTTCATCATGCGCAAGTCAATAAGTGTGATTCACCAGTAAAGATGATTAAAAGCAAAAACTTATTATCACAGTAAATGTGAAAAAGCATTCAAGAAAATTCAATATTCATTCATAAAAATATTCTTAACAAACCAGAAATTGAAGAAACATACCTCAAAATAAAAGCCATTTATGACAAAACTTTATTCAACATCATATTGAACAGGCAAAAGCTGGATGCATTCTCAATAAGAAGAAAAATAAGACAAAAACATCCTCTCTAAACACTTATTTAACATAGTTCTGGAAGTCCTAGCCAAAGCAATCCAACAAAATAGTGAAATAAAAGGCATCCAAATAGGAAAATAAGTCAAATTGTCTTCACAGAAGATATAATTCGCCACCTGGGAAACTTCAAAGATTTCCCCCAAAGATTCTTAAGACTAAAAAATGACTTCAGCAAATTCTCAAGATACAAAATTGACATACCCAAACGAGTAACATTTCTGTATACCAATAACATTAAAATCAAGAACACAGTTCTGTTTACAATAGCCACAATCAAAAAATAATATCTAGGACTACATTAAATCAAGGAGGTAAAATATCTCTACAAGGAGAACTACAATACACTGCTGAAAGATATCAGAAAACACAAATAAATGGAAAAGCATTCCATGCTCATGGATTTTGAAAACTCAATATAATTTAAATGTCCTAGAGCAGCTTACAGATGAAGTGCTATCGCTATCAAACTATCAATGCCATTTTTTATAAATTTAATAAAACTATTCTAAAATTTATATATATAACAAAAAAGCCTAAATAGCTAAAGCAACATTAAAAGGAATCAACCTGGAGGCCTCACGTTACCTGACTTCAAACTTTACAAGTTGCAATAATTCTGGTACAAAAATATACATGTAGACCAATGAAACAGATGAGAGATATCTGAAATAAAGCTACACTCCTGCAACCAACTTATTTTTGACAAAGTCAACAGAAATAAAAAGGAAATAAATCCCTATTTAATAAATAGTACTGGGAAAACTGGTTAGTCATATGCAGAGGAAAACTGGACCCTTACCTCTCATTATATAAAAAATATAACTTAAGATAGATTAAAGACTTAACTGTGAGACTTCAAGCTATATAAATGCTGAAAAAACACTTAGTACTCTAGACACTAGAAATAATTTATAACTAACGCTATAAAAATGAATGCAACAAAAATAAAAATAGAAAATTGGCACCTACTTAAACTAAAGAGCTGCACAGCAAAAGAAGCTATTGACAAAGTAAAGAGACATCCTACAGTATAAAATAAAATATTTGCAAATTGCAAACAACAAAGAATTAATAAATAATATCTATCAGAATTTATTAAAAAACAGACAAAGAATATGAATAGACATTTTTAAAAGGAAGACATAAAATCTGCCAATAAACATGCAAACAATGCTCAGCATTCCTAGTCATCACAGAAATGTAAATCAAAATGACAATGTGATACCATCTCACACCAGTTAGAATGACTTATTAAAAGTTAAAAACTGACAAATGTAAAAGTTGTGGAAAAAAGGGAATCTTTTTATACTGTTGGTGGAAATGCAAATTAATTCAGCCCCTGTGGAATACAGTTTGGAGATTTCTCAAAGAACTACAAATAGAATTGCCACTTGACCCATCAATACAATTACTGAGTATACATCCAAAATAAATTATTTGACACAAAAGTCCTGCACTCACATGTTTACTGCAGCACTATTCACGATAGCAAAGACATAGAATTAAACCAGGTACCTTTGAATCTTAGATCCATGTTGCTGCAAAGAACATTTTTTTTTTTTTTTTGTGGCTGCATAGTATTGCACGGTGTATAAGTACCTCAGATACCACCTGTTCTCACTTATAAGTGGGTGCTAAACATTGGGCAAACACAGAAACAAAGATGGAAATAATAAACACTGGAAGTTTTTTTTTTTAAAGAAAAGCATTGAAAAACTACTTATCAGGTATGATGTACACTACTTCGGCAATTTTTACTGAGTGCCCAAACCTTAACATCTTGCAGTATCCGTATGTTACAAATCTTTTTATGTACCCCTTGAATATAAAATAAAAATAATAAAATGTCCTGTGGTATAATGACATGTTACATTTCTCTAGTTCTGGGGTGGTAATTTAAATTAGAGGTGAAAGAAACAAAATTATGCTCTTTTTGGGCATAGGGCTGAATGTTTCTCCAGATCTGCCCACATCCTGAAAGCTAACATATCTGAAAGCTCTTGCCCTTTAACCCAAGAAGTGTTTTATTCCCAAGTGTGCAGCTAAAATAAATGACTACATCTTTATGTTTTATTTTAGGGCTATAGGGTTAACTTGTTACTCCACTCTTTTCGGGAAAATAATGGTAAGTTGTTTAATCACATGTCTTATTTTAGAATAAACCATTTTTGTAAGTGTGAGGCTGTGAAAATTATGTTACATTCCTGAATTAAAATAAAAACATTTTTCTAGTGAAAAAATGCATAAAAATCTTATGGCCATAGCCCAAGAACCATAAAACAGAGAGTGTTGGTTATTTAAGACCACACTCCTGAAACCATTTCATCACAGCCATACTGGTGAGTAAAGGAATAGTGGATGAGAAGGTTCTTTCAGAATACTTTTCTTATTCTATTGCAGTGCTAAATTTTTACTTGTCTTTATTATTTGCCATATAGAAGTCTGTACTTCTGAAAAAGATGCCATGAATTTCAAATTAATATGCTCACACATACATGCTCACCAGAGTCTCTACAAGTACTCTGGTGTGTTTGCAATCGAGGTGTGTCCTTTATGGCCTTTCTTGTGTTGCTTTGTTTTTGTAAAATAGGAAGGCAAGAAGTAAAGCAGAATCAACGAGGACATTTCTAGTTTCTACAGCAACAGCAGCTAGATTTTCAAGTTATGTCAACTAGAAATAATGATAGTATTCCAAAACCAAAAAAAACTGATACTTTATATTTTTGTGTCTTACAATTTATAGTATAAAATTTTTATAGTGTCTGAATTATAGAAGTTAAACAACTTGAACATAAACGTGTCATCTAGATAATAGTATTATTTCAATAGCTTATGATTGTGAGTCACAATTGCCCCGTTGGGTTTACTGGAAAACACTTGTTTATTTATTTATTTTTTGAGACTGAGTTTCACTGTTACTGCCCAGACCGGAGTGCAAGGGCATGATCTCGACTCACCGCAACCTCTGCCTCCTGAGTTCAAGCGATCCTCCTGCCTCAGCCTCCCAAGTAGCTGGAATTACAGGCATGTGCCACCACGCCTGGCTAATTTTGTATTTTTAGTAGAGACGGGGTTTCTCCATGTTGGTCAAGCTGGTCTTGAACTCCCGACCTCAGGTGATCTGCCTGCCTTGGCTTCCCAGAGTGCTGGCATTACAGGCATGAGCCATCATGCCCAGCCTGGAAAGCACTTATTTATCTTCAAAGTGTAAATAAAGAATAGGTTTTCCATAATCCTAAGCATACAGATCTTTTAAGATTAGCGGGTGAGCACAGTTGCTCATGCTATTGCAGGAAATTAAGGAACCAGAGAGACTGATCGGGATGCAGGAGAGCTTTTATTTTAGGTGTACACCAGCTCAGCGGACAAGTGTCCTGAAAGTCTGAGCCCTGAACAAAGAAAGCGAGCAACTTTTAAGTGTTTTGTGGTGGGAAAAACATGAAGCGGGAAGCAGGTTTACAGAAGTGAGAACAAAAGCAGTTAATCATTCATGCCACATCTTACAACTTAGGAGAAACATGAGTTGCAACTTTCACTTATCTAACTTGTGACCTTGCAGCTGCACAGCAAGAATAACAGGGACTTACAGAACTTACAAAATATGTGGGAAAGAGGTATGGTTAATGTTTCACAGACCCTTAGAGGCCTTTAGAGGAGCAGTTAATATTCTTTTTATACCTTTTCTTCAGAGGATTACTTCACGCCTATTCTAACCTAACCTAAAAGTGTACATTTAATTTCTTTTTAATTTTCTACTTCATCTCCCCCTTTTGGTGCTCTATATAAGAATAATGTTTAATAGAGAGCACTACAATTATGTAGTTCTCCTTGGGTTGGTATATATTCTTCTTGGGGCAAAGCCTGATACTTACCTAATGCCATTATTTGGGTAGTGGTGTGTGGCCCCGATTGCCTCTATAGTTGACTGAACACTTCTGATAAGAAAAGGCAGGAGACAGGGAGAATTAGGCAGGCACCTATGATAAGGAGGAACCCACCTATTAAGGTATTGAACCCATGAAAGGTCAAAAACCATCCTCTAAAAAGAGAATTTGGAGATCATCTTGACCAGGTTTGAACTGGAACATGGGCTAATGTCTGCATCCTGGCCGTAATTTCCACGACAGCTCACCTATTATCGTCTATTTCTAAACAGCAGTTTGTTAAGTTTAACTTTCCACATACTCCTTCTTCTGAGGCTAGGAAGTAATCTATTGCCAGCCTGTTTTGATATATGGCATTCTTTATCTGTGTAGCTTGTACAGACAGTAAGTTTAAAGCTCTTGATGTTTCATTGGTTATTATTTCGAGGACAGCTTGGAGTATTATGATACGGTTGAGCATGTAAATTGGGGTGCGGTACCCCCATGACCCGTCTTGTGCCCAGGAGGCTGGCCCATAGTATTTGACGATTTTTTCAGGAGGTCACTCATTATCTTCCTAGTCCTCTATGTCTACATCCTTTTGATGTTTGTGTCTATTCTTGTGATTATGCTTCCTTTAGTTCTTCCATTTCCATCGTAAACTGGTTATCTTAAGAGTTCCCCTTGCTTTAGAGGAATTAGAAAGAAGGATGGCTTGATTGTTCCTAATACACATGTCCCTGTCCATTTAGCTGGCAGTTGCTGATATGCCTGCACTCCGCAAATCCAATATAGGCCAGAGGGTGCTTTCTAAGCATTTGGAGCCTCTAGCTGATGCCAAGAATGGCTATTTCTAGACAGCAGTTTGTTAGTAGAGAATTGAGAGAAAAGATTTGGATCTGGTAAGTAGGAGTCATTCTGGGCATTTCTCCATAGAGTCTTATTTTTAGTCTCAACATAATACTGTTGCCCTAGGCAGGTAGCCTTATGGAAGGCTGCACCTTTGAACCTTGCTTGACAAATATTAAAGTACAAGGATAAGGTTCCTTTGTAGGTAGATGGGACCCAGGTTTTATTTAGAAGGGCTCCTTCTATTGACCCATCATGGATCTCAAACTAATCTCCAGGCAGAAGTTCAGGGTCATAGCATATGTAAGGCTGGCCATCTCCTGGGTCACAGACTGAGTAGGTGGTTTGGTTGTAAGTACAGAATCCTAAGAGAGTCCTGGAGCCCTGGTGCATTCATAGTATGTATGGTATAGTAAAGTTTCAACTACTGTGTTTCTATCCATGTGGTATGTATGCAATGTGGATATCTTTCTTTCAACTGTATTTCTTTTTGCTTAGCCTCAAGCACCACTATTAGTAAAACAAGCAAGCAAACAAACAAACAATATTTTTATACTAGACATGGGCAGGTAAGGTTTTTCCCTAGACAGAAAGACTGGCAATAATGATAGCATAGTAACACGGCAATCAACAACACTAAGATACCAATCAAACTTAAAATTTCTATCCACATTTACTTATCTGATGACAACTCCTTAAGCTTTGGCTGAGTGTAGACTACTCAGGTTCTGGTGTGACTAGAGCAGGGCTTGCTGTTTTCTCAAGCTTCCGCCATGTGTAGACTGGTCAGCTTCTGAAGTGACCAGAGCAGGGCTGTTGTCATCTCCACTGACAATGCGATCTTGTTGCAGGTTGGATGGTCTGGGTCCTGTTGGCTGGTCCACTGGTCCTGGGCTGCTGGTTTTAGCCAACTGTGGTGGATTTAAGGCATGATACCTGCAACTTTAACAGCAGTGGGAGTGGACAAAATTACAGTATGGGGCCCTTCCTATATGAGTCCCAGAGTAGTTGGATTTCACTTCTTAACCTAAGCAAAGTCCTCAGGTTTGAGAAAGTGTGCTGGGTCTGCCAGATTTATAGGCATTTTTTTTTTCTTGCACCTAACCATGAATCTTTTGCATAGCCAGCCCTAAGTCTTGCATCTGCCTTTTTAAAGTTAATTCCCTTAGTTCCTACAGGTCATCTTTAACCTGATTTATAATTGGAGGTGGCCAGCCGAACAAAATCTCATAGAGCAAATACCTAGTTTGTTCTGTGGGGCTGCACCTGACTCAGAGGAGGACCATGGGCAAGACCTGATTGTACCTTAGATGAGTTTCTTGACAAAACTTCTTCAACAGCTGCTTGAGTGTCCAGTTAATGCGCTCCACTTTTCCTGAGCTCTGCAGCTTGTGGGCTGTGTGTAACTTCCACTTTATTTTTGATAGCCAAGTTAAGTCCTGAACTATTTCAGCCACAAATGCTGGTTCATTGTCTGATCCTAGTGTTTGAGGCAGTTCAAATCTGGGGATAGTGTCTCTTAACAACACTTTGGTCACCTCTTGTGCTTTCTGCATCTGGGTGGGGAAGGCCTTGACCCATCCTGAAAAGGTGCAAATGAACACCAACATGTACCAATAACCCCCCGCTTGCAGCAATTTGGGGACTTCCATAAGCAGGTTTTCACAGGGCATGGCTCTTGTTTCTTCAATTATTGGTGGCCGGGTAGGCCCTTGATGAGGGTTGTTCTGAGCACAAGTCAAACACTGCTCACAAACAGTTTGAGTGATGGCAGTGAGCTATGGCACATAGACATGATGCTCTAATAATGTCTCTAGTGCTGTCTTTCTTACGTGAGTTCCTTAGTGGAACTATTTCACAAATCTGGGGGCTACCATCTCAGGTATGGCTAGTTTTCTATTGGAGAACTTCCACCATCCTCCTTCAATGTAATTCCCATTTTCCTGGGCAAACCAATCCCTTTTATTAGTAGTGTTGCTTGGGGTCTCTAGGAGGGGGATCTCCAGGAGGAGAAGCATAGCTAAAGCTTCCTCTTTAGAAGGTGGATATGTCATTGCAGCTCACTTTGCCTTTTTGTCTGCCTTTCTGGTTTTTGTTTGTTTGTTTGTTTTTGGTGTCTAATGTTCCTGCCTTCTGGTGCCCCTTGCAGTGCATTACTGCTACTTGTTTTGGGGCTCATACAGCGTCTAAGAGCTGTAGAATTTTTCCTTATATTTTATTTCTTTACTTTCAGCAGTTAAGAGTCCTCTTTCTTTGTAAATAGCCCCATGAACATGCAAAGTAGTAAAAGCATATTTGGAATCTGTGTAAATATTTGCCTTCTGGTCTTTCACTAGCCACAGAGCTCTTGTTAGAGCTATTAGCTTTGCCTTTTGAGCAGAAGTTCCCGTAGACAAAGACTGCACCTCTACTACTGAGTCAAAAGTCATCACTGCATACCTTGCTCGGTGGACCCCCTGTAGTATGAAGCTGCTTCCATCAGTGAAATATTTAACGTCCAGGTCCCTGAGGGGCAGATCTGTCAAGTTTCTCCAGCCTGAGAACACTTCATTTGCCACATCCACACAGCAATGAAGGGGGGCCTCCTGACAATGACTTGATGTGAAGCAAGGTAACTGGGTTTAGGGTATTTACAGTTTCTAAAGTTATGCAGGGACTTTTACATAAGAGCCCTTGGTATTGGGTTATTTTTGGATTTGATAACTAATGGTGCCCCCTTAAGTCCATTAAAATTGTAACTCCCATAACCCAGTGTGGTACCCGGATTGTTAGTTGTTGTCTTAAAGTCAGTTTATTAGCTTCCTGTGCCAGCAGGAAAGTAGTTAATTATTATTTGCAGATGATATCTTCGTTTACTTAGATAACAAAAGCAACTAAAAGACTGTTTTAAAAGTCTATTGAGACAGGTAGGCAAAATTCTAAGATAATCCCCAGGACTCCCAGTCTGTTGCACACCTGCTGTGTAATTCTTTTTGAGTGTAAAAATATGTGTGAATGTGGTGGGAAATCTCTCATAAAATTTGGTTACTCGTGTGTTGACTTTGTGTTTATCAAAAAAGACGTTATCCTGATTGGGCTGAAATTAATCAGAGATGTTTTTTAGAGAAAGAGGCACATCATAGAAAAACACTCCTGCTGACCTGGAAGTGAATTCTAATTGGGCCTTGTTGTAAGCTACTTATAGTGGCCACACGACAGAAAATATGTTTGTGTATTGTCATCATTCCTGCCTCTTGCATGTTGCTTCTAGTAGAGAGGGCAGGAGGATTCCATGGCAGAGGAATAAAAGAGGTTCTTATTCATGCGAGAAATAATTGCTTCTCATCTGCGATAGCTTAAGATAAACAGAGAAGATGACAACATGACTATATCAATGGCAGGAGAAAGAAAATCTGGCTGAAAGAGCTCACTGGCATTATGGAGCAATATTTAGTAAGCCATAGTGAATGATCAGCCTCTCAGATATCAATAGTCCACCAAGAAGGCTGAGCTCATTCTTATTCTGATTAAATCAGCATGTGTGCCCTATTCTGGTTGCCCAGTTTTACCACCATTGCAGAAATTACCATGGAGACCAGTGGGTACCCTCCTAGAATTAACATTATCATGAAAAAGCATACCTAAATATTTGTTTTTACAGTTGAAAAATATTGAAAGCCTAATATATTTATTAATAATGAACGTATCTTCTGATAATTTTAGAGGAATTCTACTATACTGTAATAAAATCCTGAGCTTTAAACACCTATATACATATGTATATATATTTCTTTTCTTTTTTTTTTCTTTTGGAAATAGAGTCTCACTCTGTTGCCCAGGCTGGAGTGCAGTTGCATGATCTCAGCTCACTGCAACCTCCACCTTCTAGGTTCAAGTGATTCTTCTGCTTCAGCCTCCAGAGTGGCTGGGACTACAGGTACACACCACTACACCCGGCTAACTTTTGTATTTTTAGTAGAGATGCAGTTTTACCATGTTGGCCAGCCCGGTTTCAAACTTCTGACCTCAAGTGATCCACCCACCTCAGCCTCCCAAAGTACTGGGATTACAGGTGTGAGCCACTGCACCTGGCTATAATATAAATGTTTCTTAGCTGCATGACCAAATATGTAGGTGGTTTCCCTTAGATTAACATGATAAAGTAACAATTAGAGAAATCATTTGAAATTAGATAAAATTAAAAGCACATTTTTTCAGTGGCTTGGAATAATTGCCCTGCTTTTTGAAATGGCCAGATTACTAACTAGAAGCAAAGACAAGATTTTGGCTTTGCTCAATTATTAAGTTCTTGACCTTTTAAAATCTAAAATCATGGCTAATGGATTTGTATGGAGTATTTTTTAGATGTCTTCCTAGGATTTCCAAGGCAATACAAAAAGAATTTTAATAGGCAGAAAAATGCACTCAACATACACACATTGCTTTTTTCTGATTTACTTTATTATTGAAAAGTTGAAGATTGCAAATCTAGTCTATTAATTTAGAGTTAATAACAAAAGATTTTTCAGCCAAGCAAATAATTGTGTAAAACTAATGGGTAATAGATGCTCTTAGCTGCCAAATAATAGTATGGCTAGATTCAGTCAGTATCTAGCCATGCAAATGACAGCCCAATTAAATTAAGACCCTAATAGGTGCATGTGGAAAGCATTGATGTGCAATATGGTGCACCTTCACTCAGCACCTTTATCTGCCTGTTTACAGAAATACTAGTTTCCCCCGAATGACTCAGGGTAAACGCTAAACCATATCGAAAACATGGTTAACGCTTTTCTTCTATATTATAAAGAAATTTCATGAATTTTACTCTGCCTCAGAAAGGCTTTTAGTAAAAGAGTATTCGTTTATAGTACTCTTTGGATGCATTAAAAATTTCAATATTCCAGGTAAGTCAGAGACATTTAAATGTCAACAAAATTCCATAAAACATATTTCAATGAGCTCAAGTCTTCCTAGCTAAAATTTTTATTTTATCGTAAATTTAGAGAAAAATAGAAAATCAGTACTTTGGGTCAAATAACAGTGTTTGGCATGTGAGTATTACCCAGACAAATGCTCTTAATCATTATCATTAAAGTAGCAATGGCACCACGTGCTTTCCTGGGACCTGCTAGTCTGTTTTCCACTGATATAAAGTGAAGAAGGCATTGAAATAGTGAAGGGGGGTGATATAAATTGAATACTTCTATAAAATACAACTTTTAATAGAAAGCATTTAATGTTGTACAAGTATAGATTGACTATTAGTATGAGGTCATAATATTTTTACTTCTATTGGCAGAATAACTTTATTCACAAAATCCTTATTTCAAGTAATATTGTTTTTTCTGCTGTATATTTGTGAGCTTTTAGTCAAATGTTATCTGAGCTCAATAGAAATCAACAAAATAAATCTTTATTTTTCCACAAGCATTTTATTCAGGCATATGCTTATTTTTCTTAAAATATGTTAGCTTTTAATGAATGATTTATACTTTTTTCAGTGTGTTGTTTATTGCTGAGAAGTGGCTGTCCTACCAGGAAACTGCTATTCTCAGCTCTGCCTACATTGACTAATAGTGAGAGGAAGTGATGTGTGGATAAGAAGCAAATGTGTCTTCACTGCATCTCTTTTTTAATTCGTTCACTGAAGAAAGAGGAGGACGCTAAAAGAAAATGAAAGAAGATATAAGCCCTGAAAGATCATGAAGAAGTCCTCTTAACCAGAAAAAAAACCCACAGGGGATGGTGATGTCAGCAGAAAATATATTACTTTGCTAGGGCTCTGAAATTTCAGTAAAATACCTGCATTGCTTTAACAAATATATTGTTTCTTCAGTTTTGATTCTTGAGGATATGATTCAATTCACTGGTGAATCAAAACTGAGAGGAGAATAACGTTATTTGTTAAGGTAAGTGATGTATGGAAGACCCATTATGTTAGACCAACATCTTCTCCACCCCAGCTGCAGACAATCATCATCCTACTCTCTGTTGCCATGAGCTTGAAAGTTTTTAACTTTACATAGAAATGAAATCATGTGTGTGTGTGTTTCCTGTGCTGGCTTATTTTACTTAGCATAATATCCTTCAGGTTTATCAATGTTGTTTCAAATAACAAGATTTCCTTTTTTTTTAAGGGCTGAATAGCATTCCAATGTGTAAATATACCACATTTTCTAGAAGTGTTTTAATTTTAAACTATAAACTATGACTGCTAAATACTTTTATTTTTATGCCTTCTTTTGATTCATATTTTGGCTGATTGACAAAATATGTTTTAAAAAAATTTCTTGGATCAAGGTTATTGATATGGGAGGGGTGCATGGAAGTGTTAGATAGAGAAGGGTGGGGTCCCTGGTGAGGACTCTGCCCTCAGGCCTGTGCCCACGGACCTAAGTGAGAACAGGCACTCTTGTTTTTGCACCCAAATGTTGCATTTTTCAAGACCACTCTGGCCCACCATGCCTCCATTGCTGTGCCCATACAAACCAAGACCTTAGTGGGCACACACACAAACAACTGAATGAGGAGAGCAGAAGAACACAGTGGCAGACAGCAGAAAAAAGTGGCAGAGAAAAAGGAAAGAGGCATCTGAATGTTGAGAGGAGTTCAGCTGAGAATGGCCAAACTCCAGGGGAAGATTATCTCCTCTCCCTCCACCTTCCCACTACAGCTCCCCATCCTGCTGAAAGTCACCTCCACTGCTCAATGAAGTCTCTGCATTTATCACCTTTCAAACAGTATGTGTGACCTGATTCATCCAGAATGCCAGACAAGAATCCAAGGCGGGGTGAACACTCAGCTGTTCCTGGATGGCAAGGCTAAAAGAGCACACTGTAACACACATCCACTGGGCTCTGGCATCTGCCTGTCTGCCTGCTCCTGCTTCCCTCAGGGGTTTGAGCTGTGGGGTGACTGAACAGGTGAGCCACACCCCTGTTGCACGTCCTTCAAGGGGAATCAAGGAACTCTCTTATTTCAGCCAAAGGCTCATCTGGGATAATCATCAGAAGAGTGATTTACAAATGTGAAATTGTTGGATGTGCCTCTTTTGTAAGACCCTGTCACCCCTCTCTTTTCTTGGGTAAAAGGCTTTGTTTCCCTTCACAGAGATCTAATTGGCACACAGGACTGGAGCAGAGACCTGGGGCAACTGAAGCCATCATTTGCTGGAAGACTCCGACACTGAACTTTGTCAGTCAGGACCCCCAGACTTCGCTTGGTGTCTTTTCTTTTCTCAGTTTACAGTGGCTCTTATCACTTCCTTTATAATGTTAAGGGTTTTGCTACAGGCTGCAGCAGTGATATTAAATAAAATGAGCATTTGGCTCAGCCATCAAAGGTACAAATCAGAGCAATGTGGTTTTCATTTGTTGTTAGAGGTGCCATCCTTACTCTCACCCTGGCAGCCAAAGGTGCACGTGGCACAGGACACCTCCTCTCTGTACCGCCTCCCCTCCCAGCTCAGGTGCCTGGTATGTCCACTGCATGCAAAAGCTGTGCCCAACGAACGTGAAGGGTGGAAGAAAACCACAGCTGCTTCTGGGACCCCACAGGGCTGGCTGGCCAGTGCTTCCTGCTCACCACACCAACAGAACTTTTTTTTTTACCCTGGCTAAGGAATACAAACAGTCTGAACCAAGAGAAAGATACAATGATCAAAGGGATCTATTTGCACTGTGCAAGGGCTTCCTCCTCTTTTGCCCCTTAAACTCTTTTCTCTTTTCTGTTCTTTTTTTTCAAGTGAGAGTGTTTCCCTCCTCAGCGCTCTGCTTCTGACAGGGAAGTTAACGGAGGAGTGACCCCTGCTGGTTGATAACTGTAAATTTGGCTCATTTGAAACGATCTGAACAGATCACTTCAGCCCCTTGAAATACTTTTTAGTCCCAAATTTGATTCCAAACTTCAGGTTGAGTCCCTAGAAAGAAAAATCAGATCTGAGGGACCCAAAGTCAGGCAGCAAGCACAATGTAAATGGGCAGGACAAACTTCTTCTGACTAAACCCCCGCCCCATGGAGGGAGGCCATGCCCCATGGCATAAATGAGACCCAGGGAACTCAAAGGTTGTCAACAGCAGGGGGAGATGGAGGCATAGGTGACGGCAGATCATTCTTTTTCTTTCTTTCTTTCTTCGTTTTTTTTGTTTGTTTGTTTGTTTTTGTTTGTTTGAGAGACAAAGTTTCGCTCTTGTTGCTCAGGCTGGAGTGCAATGGCACAATATTGGCTCACCCCAACCTCTGCCTCTTGGGTTCAAGTGATTCTCCTGCCTCAGCCTCCTGAGTAGCTGGGATCACAGGCATTTGCCACCACGCCTGGCTTTTTTTTTTGTAATTTACTAGTAGAGACGGGGTTTCTCCATGTTGGTCAGGCTGGTCTTGAATTCCTGACCTTAGGTGGTCTGCCCACCTCGGCCTCCCAAAGTGCTGGGATTACAGGTGTAAGTCACTGTGCCTGGCCTCAGATCATTCTTTTTCTATAGGCCTTCCCTGCTTCATAGATGCATGCCACATTTTCACTCATGGGTGGCACCTGCCAAGGTCACCAGGACTTGGGGATAAAAAGATGAAAGAGAAAGGGAAAATGCTTGCTTTCTCTCCCCATCACACCTTGAGTTTTCACTGAAAGAAGGAAGGGAAGTGAGGAATGCCTCTATTCCCTGTCTTTCAAAATGAGCAAGTAGCTCTCTTCACCACTCCTAGCTTATACTTCCTTGGAGCGTATCCTGAACCATTGCAACTGCCTTGACCCTCAGAATCTGGAGCAAAAATGCCTCATAGCCCTCTGTACACATGTTTGGCCAAATTATGACTTACAACAAAGACTAGCTTGGCCTTAGGAATGAACCATTCATTTTGATACCATTTGGCAATTAGACCTTTTCTGCAAACATGAGAACAAGTGGTCTGAGGCCCAATATGTGCAGGCTTTCTATATTTTTCAGGGCAATCCCAACCTTTGCCATCAGCGGGATTGATCCAGCCTTCCTGTATGCCATCTCAGGAGAGGCTGCCAGGGGCAATCTCAAGGAACTAAAGAAACAAACTCTAGAGGTTCCCCCAGCAGCGAAGCCAGTTCCCTCTAGCCCTGCTCATCCAGGTCCACCCTGACCTCCCAATTCAGCTTCAGCCTCTCACTTGCCCCCTCCTAGAAATTCTCACCCTAGACAAGCCCTGGTTTCACTCTTGCTCCTCCAACATATGCCTGGTAAATTTGGCCCCAGTAAGGTCCAGATCCCCTTCTCTCTACAGGGCTTGAAACATATTAAGGGGGATCTTTGAAACTTTTCAGATGACCCTGAAAGACATATAAAGGCTTTCCAGAATTTCATCCAAATATTTGAACTCTCCTGGAGAGATGTTATGTTACTTTTGAATTAGACCCTGATGGACACTGAGAAGCAAGCCCCTTTGCCAGTAGTAGAGAGATTTGGGGATGAGCTTTGTGTTACCTATAGCATGAGGAAAGGGGGCAAATGTTGTTAAACTGGAAGAGAAGCAGTACCAGTAAATGACCCTGGATGGTATTCCAATGATGAGATGGGAGACTGGATAGGGAGACAGTTTCAGGTGTGCATAAGGAGGGCTTATGTAAGGCCAGGACCAAACATCTCAATTATACTGTTATCCATGATGGACCAGGGATTTGATTAAAATCTCACTGCCTTTCTCGAAAGGCTAAGAGAGGCCTTGGTAAAGCACACCTCTCTATCTCCTGGTTCAGCCAAGGGACAACTAATCCTAAAAGATAAATTTATTACTCAGGCAGCCCCTGATATCAGGAGAAAGCTGCAGGAACAGGCCCTGGGACCAGACAGTATTTTAGAGAACCTCTTGAAAGTGACCATCTCGGCCTTTTAAAGTAAGTCACTGGAATAGATTCTTGAATTCATTATACCCAAGTGAAGACCTGGGAATCTGATGGAGCCACCTCCGTCAACCCAGAAGGGTACCCAAAGTACCAGTGTGAAGAGATCAGAGACCTCAAGCTAAAAATCACAAAAGGCAAGTGTTAATAATTAACCTTCCATGGATTTCCTCTTTATAGTCTTGTCTATGCTTGCTGTTCTTACCTTTGTTCTGATCTATAACCACAGGGCACAATAGTGTTTTTAGAATAATTAATATATTTCACTTTTTATTTCTGAAATCTTTGGCACTAAATTCTTTACTAGTATAATACACGTTTTACCCCTGCGTATATAACCTTATGGAAGTTTTTTTTCTTTCTCACACCTAGAGGCCATCAAACTCCAAAAAGGCAGGCAACCGAGGCCTCAGACAATGACTCCCCTTTGCCAGGAACCCTTAGGTAGACATCTGGGACGAAACTGACTGCTGTTTTTCTCAAAACAATGCCCCCTATCGGCAGGAAGTAGCTAATACCAGTGGTCATCTATATTCTAATGGCAGTTAGATGTGCCTCTTCAGAGGGGAAAATGATACGGGAGGGGACAGGCAAGTGCTGGGTAGAGAATAATAGGGTCCCTTGTGAGGGCTTCATCTTCAGGCCTGTGCTCGCAGATCTAAGTGAGAACAGGCCCTCCTGTTTTTGTACCCAAATGTTGCATTTTCCAAGACCACTCTGGCCTGCCATGCCCCCAATTATGTGCCCATATAAACCTGAGACCTTAGTGGGGACACACACATGTGGCTGAATGCCAAGTGGAGCAGAGGAACAGAGTGGTGGAGAATGGCAGAGTACAGCAGGGCAGCACAGCAGAGGAGGGAAAAGGTGTCTGAACGTCCAGAAGAGTTCAGCCAAGAATGGCCAAACTTCAGGGGAAGATTATCTCCCCTACCTCCACCTTCCCACTCCAGCTCCACATTCTGATGAAAGCCACCTCCACTGCTCAGTAAAGTCTCTGCATTCACCACCTTTCAAACAGTTCATGTGACCTGATTTATCCAGGACGCCGGACAAGGATCTGGCGGGGTTAACACTCAGTGGTTACTGAGCAGCAAGGCTAAAAAAGCACAGTAACACACACCCACTTAGGACCTAGCATCTGTCCATCGACATCCTCCCCCTTCTTTCAGGGGTTTGAGCTGTGGGGCAACCAAACAGGCGAGCCACGCACCTGTCGCACATCCTGCGAGGGGAATCAGAGAACCAAACAGGCGAGCCATGCACCTGTCGCACATCCTGCGAGGGGAATCAGAGAACCAATACTTCATCATCAGCATAATTCAATACAAAATGGTAATGAAAATCAACCTTGATTAGTGAAACAACAATTATCTATCCCCTGGTAATCATTTTCACTCCCACCCAACATGAAAGCTGCATCTCTGTGCCATCTCTGTGTCATTGATTAATTCTGATTAAATTAATCAGCACAAAATTTTCTGACTTTTTTGGTCTGAAAATTTAACTGATCTCTTACCAAAAAAGTTGATATTTTACATTTATTATTTTACTCTATTCTATTAAATTTTTTAGAAAACCGAATCTGACAAAGCATACATTTAAAAATTAAAAATACTTACGAAACATTCTTATAGAAACTAAAACTAAAAATAATTTTAGATTCTTAGAGAGCATCTCTCAAATACTTCAAGTTGTATGCCTCTAACAATAGATATTTATTTTTTATTTTGCTGTGATACAGTTTGGCTGTCCTTTGTGTCAAACGCCATCATTTCTATTCTATTTTGTTGTGCAGTATTTATGTTATGCATTTTATATATTTAAAAGTTGTAGTCCAGGCCAGGTACGGTGACTCAGGCCTGTAATCCCAGGACTTTGGGAGGCTGAGGCAGGCAGATCACTTGAGATCAGGAGTCTGAGACCAGCCTGGCCAACAGAGCAAAATCACATCTCTACTAAAAATACAAGAAAATTAGCTGGGCATGGTGGTGCACGCCTGTAATCCTAGGTACTCGGGAGGTTGAGCCACAAGAATCGCTTGAGCCTGAGAGGCAGAGGTTGCAGTAAACCAAGATTGCACCACTGCACTCCAGCCTGGGTGACAGAGTGAGACTCCATCTCAAAAAAAGAAAAAGACTAACTTGAAAATGAAGAAGCTTGGCAGCCACCACCTTAAGCAAGTGATCAAAGTGAGTATCATTAGAAATAGAATAAATCAAATTCTGCCCCATATAATAGAATACGATGAGTAGAAAATGGCATCGCTTCTGTTATTCCTGCCAACGATGCATATCTGAATCTAATGGAAAGGAAATGGACAAATGCAGATCAAGACACACACTACAAAACAACTGGCCTGTCACCTCAAACATGACATGGGTGTAAGTCACAGAAGCACCAAGGAACTCTTCCAGACTGAAGAAGACAGCAGACGCATGGCAACTAAACGCAATGCATGATTCTCAGCTGGGTTCTTTTGCTAGAAGGGACAATACTGAGACTACTGGTGAAACTTATATGGGACCTGAGGATTGCATGGCAGTAACACAACATCAATCCCCTGATTTAGTGGTTGCATTGTGGCTATGCAGGAGAACGTCCTCTTTGTAAGAACTGTACACCAAAGCTTTTAGGGGTGATGGGACATCAGGCTGGCAATTGACCCTCAAATGGGTCAAGAAAAAAGTTCTTTTTACTGTACCTGCAACCGTTCTATAAGCTGATTATTGTTTCAGAATGATTTATTGTAAACATTTATTTTAAAAAATTATTTTAAAAATGACATTTTGAATGTCAAAGGATGAGAAATTCTTGACAAAACTGATGAAATCTTAAAGTGCTTCTGCAAATCAGGCCTCAGAAATCATACTTGATAGAAGTGACATACACTGTGTATAAAAATCTCAAACACTGATTCCTGCTTGGTTTGTTTTACAAATTAGCACTCTTCCAATTAACAACAAACTTGGTTAGCTAAAAACACTAAAAACTGAGTGTCTTGTTCCATTTTGTGAATAAAATTCCAGCCAGAACATTTCTGTTTTTTACTAGGAAACATTAGTCCCCACTCTAAATTAAAGTACTATATGTGGCCTATGCCTGGGGTCAATTATCCTTGGAAAACAAGGACCTCCCATACATACTTGCTGCTAGTACTGCCAAGCACAGGCCTGCTATGCTACTGCAGAGGCTCCTGTCCCAGCCCAGATCCAACAGGACTGCCAGGAAGGTGTAGCCAGGTGGCTCACCATGAGAATGACATCATGATACCTACCTGACAAGGATCAATGAGAATTAAATGCAAGTCAGATTTTCACCTTGATACTAGCATTTGTGGAAGCATTACTTGTTTTTGTTTGTCTTGTTTTTGTTTGTTTATTTGTTTGAGACAGAGTCTTGCTCTGTCGCCCAGGCTGGAGTGCAGTGGCACGATCTCGGCTCACTGCAACCTCCACCTCCTGGGTTCAAGCAATTCTTCTGCCTAAGCCTCCTGAGTAGCTGGGACTACAGGTGTGCGCTACCATGCTTGGCTAATTTTTGTATTTTTAGTAGAGACAGGGTTTCACCATATTGGCCAGGCTGGTCTCGAACTCCTGATCTTGTGATTTGCCTGCCTCACCTCCCAAAGTGCTGGATTACAGGCGTGAGCCACCTCACCCAGCCGAAGCATTACTCTTATTAACTTAAATATCAGGTTTGAGATCTAGCTCACATCATTTCTTCACTCCTTTTTGTTCTGTTCTCAGTCATTCCATGACAGTTCATGTAGCAGCAACAGGATTTCTGTCTCCTATGGGTTGACTGGCCTGGGAAATCTTATATCTCAAGTGGTCAGAATGTGAAAATCTAGACTGAGCATATGTGCAAATGAATTCTTAGAACACAGTAATCAAATCAGAAACAAAAGCCAAGGCCACCCCCCACCCACCAGCCAGCAGGAAGCCTGTAAGACCTCAAATCGGAGCACAGCATTGGTGAGAGCTGAGTGAGAAAACTCAAAAACTCTGGCTGCAAACAGAGCCAGCATGCCTGTGGCTTACTATTGCTCACTAATCAATGTTGATTGCTCATGAGTCCAGAAAATTTGATGATATCTGTTCAAGTGAACATTGACATGACAGGTACTATGTCAGATAATTTGCTGACATGATGTCACTTGAAGTTAGTTATCTTATATACAAGGTAGGTACAATTATTATACTCATTCTTCAGACAGTAAAACTGAGGACTAGAGAAGTCAGTAGCTCATTCAAGGTCACACAGCTAGCAAGTGCTAAAACCAAGGTTTAAACCTCAGCAGTTGGTCTCCAGAGCCTACCCTCAACTGCTACTCTAAACTGCCTCTCGCCAACCATTATTTGTGACTCAACGGCACCCAGTCTCTTATATCACACATGTGACATGTTTGTCACAGCACACTTGCTTCGCATTCCCACACACCTTCCTTATTTCACCAGTAACTGTGTTGCAGTGTAAGATAGAGCATGAGGCCTCATTTGTGTAACACTAGTTCACAGCAAGGGCAAAAAGTCCTCCTTCTAGACTTGGAGAAGCATGCTGCTACTTCTGGGTGTCTCTTTAGTTGACAAAGTAATAAGAGCTGTTACAATAAACTTCTCTGTTATTTCATTTAAAATGTTGCCTTTTTTTGCCAGGCAAAAAAATAATTTAGTATAATCATGCTTGCATCTTTATGTATGGCAAGCTACTCACTTCTTTTCTCTGGAGATCACAGAGTCCGGAAAACCTTTTGATGGGTTAAATAGGGTCATTTAAGAGAGAAACTTAGATCTATACTGGGTGGTTCTGGAGGAGTTTCCCCTTCCCTGGAGCTGCTTACCCGTTAATTTAGGAACAAAATGGTCTCCCAACCTAGCAAATCCCACCACCCCACCCAGGGGTTTTCACAAAATTATCTTGTTTTAGTCATGTTTTAGCATGGAAAAATGACACATATCTCAAAGTATACATTTTGAGGTTTTTGATATGTATATGGCTAATTTAGAAAGGACTATTTTACCACACTCCTGGTTTGGGAGATAACTCCGGTCACAGATGTCACACTCTGGTGACAAGTGTGTGCCAGCTCACCACTGCCACCATCTGCCTAGGGCCTTTCCTCTTCATTCTTCAAGCTGAAAGCACAGCTGATTTGTTGGGTAATGTTTCTTGATAGCTCTCTAGCCAAAAATATATGTGGTTCAGAAGTGTTGTTACTATAGCGCTACTCAGCTGGGTCTCATTTCTGGAAACCATATTTAGTTGTCAAACAGTATAATGTGACAGAAAGATTTTGATGACTTAAACCAATATTTTTCAAAGTTTTAAACAGTAAGGTTTCATTTAAGTGATAAGGGCAATGCTTAAGTTATTATGGAGAGAAAACATTGTTCAATTGACTGTATTTTGTTCTATAATCTTAAAATGTTACACAATAGGCAACTGCATTAAAAATATTGTAGCATGGAACAGATTCTCTATTTTACAATGAACAAAGCACTTCTGTGACACAATTAACATGCAAAGAAGAACTAAAGTAGACACCTGCACATGTCCAAACACTGTGACCATACCACAACCCAACCATCCAGTTTGGCCAACAGGACAATCCACTCCCGCTATTGCAGAATGACATCTGTCTTCTGGTGTCAAGCTTGGAACCCACTTATTTGACCCATACTGCTATTATTTAAGTTTTTCTGCTCTGACCTCCATCTTGAGCTCCAGGCTCCATCATTCCTGAGCTCCATCTTGCTCTCAGCTTTCTCTTGCTCCAAGCTCCGTCTGCTTCGAACTCCATCTGGCTCGGAGCTCCATTTGGCTCGTAGTCTATATGCTCTGAGCTGCATCTTGATCTGAGCTCCACCTTGCTCGGATCTCCATTTGCTCTGAGCTCCATCTGCTCTCAACTCCATTTTGATTGGAGCTTTATCTTGCTCTGAGCTCCATCTGGCTTGGAGCTCCATCTGCTCTGAGCACCATCTTGCTCCAAAACCCTTTTACTCCTGGCTCCATCTTGCTTGAAGCTTGACTTTGCTCAGAGCTCCATCTGCTCCAATCTCCATCTGTTTGAGTTCCATCTGCTCGGAGTTCCATCTTGCTAAGAATTCAGAGCGCCTGCTCTGAGCTGCATCTTGCTCAGAACTCCATCTACTCATCTTGCACAGAGCTCCATCTGCTCAGAGCTCTGACTTGCTGGGAGCTCCATCTTGCTCGGAGCTGCATCTGCTCAGAGATCCAACTTGGTCGAAGCTCCATCTGTTCAGAACTCCATCTTCCTGAGAGTTCCACCTGCTCTGAGCTCCATCTTGCTAGCAGCTCCATCTTGCTCAAAGGTCCATCTTGCTGGAGTGCCATCTGCGCAGAGCTTCATCTTGCTCTGATCCAGCTACTCTGAGCTCCATCTGCTCCGAGCTCCCTCTTGCTCTGAACTCCATCTTGTTCAGGGTTCCATCTTGCTCAGAGTTCCATTTGCTCTAAACTGCATCTGCTCAGAGCTCCATCTGCTCTGAGCTCCCTCTTGCTCTGCTCTGAGTACCATCTTGCAGGAGCAGACAGGGAGTTCAAGTCTATTTGTAGGGTAGTGCCATACTACTAGGTTACTGCTGGGTAGTTTCCCCTGCCCTGCAGCATGAAAACCAAAAGGACGTTTCCAAGAAGGTCCATAGGATGGAATGGGTCAGAAAGAAAAACAAAGTTCCGATGAGCAGGACCTCCTACCACTAAGGCTGACAAATACAAGATGAACACACAGTGCGGGAGGCACCCATGCCCCCCTGGGCTTGGGAGGCCAACAACAGCTGCCCACACACCCATCACAAGTCATCACCCAGCTTAGGGGTGATTTGTTTTTAATCTGAAAGGTCAATGTTCTACAGCAGAGTGCAAAGCACAGATGTTTCCACTGAACTAAGAGACAGTGTGGGGGCAGAACTTAGCACTATGACTGGCACATTGCACTCAAAAATGTTGGCAGACATGGGGGTCCTTCTCCTCTGCTCGCCTCTGTCCTCATGAGCCTTGCCACCTGGCATGGCATGTGTCTGCCTGGTGCAAGCATAGCCCATCTGGCTGGGAACTTCCTGAGGCAGGAGCACACTTTGCACATCTCTGTATTCCTAAGAACCCAAAAGCAAATGCAACAAGAACAAAAATAAATAAAAGAGACCTAATTAAACTAAAAAGCTTCCACACAGCAAAAGAGATAATCATCAGAGTAAAGACAACTCACAGAATGGGAGAAAATATTTGCAAACTATGCATCCATTAAAGTACTAATATCCAAAATCTACAAGGAACTCAAATCAGCAAGAAAAAAAAGCAATGCCATCAAAAAGTGGGCAAATGACATGAATAGGATCTGAGCCCCCACCCAGCCCTCAGAGGTGTCATCTTTGGGAGCTCCAGGGAGAGGTCTTGGGGAAACCCTGGCCTTTGAGACAGGTGAAGTGCAGGGCCTTCTTGGGCATTGCTAGGTGGGCCTGGCTGGCTAGAGGGGTGCAGAAGACCCAGGACTAGCAGGAACCCTGGCTCGTCACCATCCTTCATTCTATCCATCCTCACCCCACCCTCACCCAGGACCCTCACTCAGGGCCTTTTCCTCCTCATTCACCTCTGGCCTTACAGGGACAGATTCCTCCTTCCAGCTGCTACATCATCCAAGCCTCACAGAACCATGCAGGGAGGCAGGTGAGGGAGTATGGTGCCCATTTCACAGCATGAACATTGAAGCTCAGGAGATCAAGTGGCTTGCCCAAGGTCACAGTAGCCAGGAGGTGGAAGAGCTGTTGCTTGAAGCCAGGGCTCTAGACTCCAAGTCCAGTGCTCCTCAGTTCCACCCTCGAGCTTCCCTTCCTTTCCTCTCCCCACTGCTACCCAGGCCCCTCTCTACAACCACCTCTTTCTGTCTTTCCTCTTTCTCTTTCTGTCTTTTGGTTCCACCAAACCCCTGTGGAGGTGAGGCAAGGAATGCCCTATGAGGAGAAAGGGAGGGGTGAGACTAGAGCAGAGAGCTGGAAAGTGGAGGTCAGGTTGCTGTGCTGCAATCCCAGGAGGTGGCCTCTGCACCATGGTTTATATGAATGGAGCCCCCTGGAGTTGTGCAATGCAGGGCCTGGGCAGCTGGATGCAGCAACCCTAGAGATAGGGAATGGTACTGAGCTTTGGAGTCAGGATGAAGCAAACTCCGGGGCAGTGGGAAACTTAGAATTGAATAGGATGAGTGGGCGAGGTCCTGGCCTTCTTGTTCCGGTCAGCTCCTTAGGAGAATCCAAGGCTTGGACACAGTCAGGCCAAGTGTCTAGATCTGCTCAGCCTGACCTCTCGACACATGTTAGCACAAGTGGTTTCCTACCCATCTTTGTTGTTGTTAAGCATCCATTGAGGGCTAAGTGCTGGGGTGAATGCCTCGCCTATATCACTCAACCTTCTCAGCCTATCTATGAAGCAGGGTTTTTGTTTGTTTTGTTTTGTTTTGTTTTGTTTTTTGTTTTTTTGAGATGGAGTTTCGTTCTTGTTACCCAGGCTGGAGTGCAGTGGTGCAATCTCGGCTCACTGCAACCTCCACCTCCTAGATTCAAGCGATTCTCCCGCCTCAACCTCCCGAGTAGCTGGGATTACAAGCATGTGCCACCACACTCAGCTAATTTTTGTATTTTTAGTAGACATGAGGTTTCACCATGTTGGCCAGGCTGGTTTCAAACTCCTGATCTCAGGTGATCTGCCCACCTTGGCCTCCCAAAGTGATGGGATTACAAGTGTGAGCCACCGTGCCCGGCCAAAGCAGGTATTTTATCATGACTCTGCAGACAAGGAAATAAAGGCTCAGAAATACTATGTCATATGCCTAAGATCACACAGCAGGACAGTGATGGGACAGAATCAGAACTCGGGACTGTCATCCTCAGGGCACACTCCCCCAGATCAGCACCCAAGTCAGACTATGCCCAGCCAACCCTGGACATCCAGGGCTCACCCCCTGCGGTCCACCACATCTCTGGGAAAGCTGCATGATGGGCTGCCTGGAGGCAGTGGCCAGGTCAGAATATCCCATGCCAGCATTCTTCCATCTCACTCTTCCCTAGACCAGCCTCCAGCACTGTCCTCGGGGTACCCTGCTGCCTTTGCCCTTTCCCATCCTGGAATCAGCACCACCAACCCAAGGGGCAATATGTTGATTCCAGAACAGGCAGATGCACTGATGAAGAGAGAGGCAGCTGCTAGGACTCTCCTACCTGCCACTGGGCCAGGTGTGGAAGGAGGGGCAGGGACCAGGGGAAAGCAGAGAAGCAGGGGGTTACACAACAGAGCTTTTGCAGGGGCGAGGGTCGCATATCTGGACTAGGAGCTCCCCAGAGCCCAATGTCTGTCCCATCCACCCAGGCCCTGGTGCTCCCGACTTGTTAGTGCCACCTCCTGGCCACGGGACAGCAAAACCTCAGGCAACATCTACTCATCCCTCAACCAAGCCATGTCACCTCTTGCCTGGGCCCAGCCCAATATCTTCAACGGCCTCCTGCCTCATCTCCTTCCCTCACCCCCTGCCGTTCAGCTAACTTCCTAAAACAAAGGTGGCAATTGTGCCACTCCCTTCCTTCCAACCTGCTGTGCCTTTCCCCCACCTGGCTGGGCAAACCCTTCCACCTTTCTCCGCCCACAAGTCTATTATCCACACCTCTCCAGTCACCCCATGTCTCCAGGCTCTTGCTCTTGCAGTTTTCTTAGCCAAGTGACCCTTCCCAACAGAGCAAAATTCTACTTACGTGAGAAGGCCCAGCTATCCCTTCCCTGAGGCTCCCCAGCAGATTCATGGCATCGTCCCTGAACCCACAGCTCAAAGTTCTGTGGACATCAAGCACAGTGTCTTGTTGGAGAACCACTTGTGTGGGATTCACTTGCCAGCCTCACGGAGCTTCCTGAGGGCAGGGCTAGGTCTGATTCATCTCTGGAGTATAGGTGTAGAGCAGAACCTGGCACAGAGAGGGAACCAGCACACTCTATTTCAACTGAGTGCCCAGTGAGCCTGGTCAGCAGACATTGGGTAGGCCATAGGGCTTGTCCACTTGAGCTTTCTAGGCAAAAAAACTGTCAGAGCTGGGGGTTCGTGCTTAGTTTGGCACAGCTCAGTATTAGAGGCTGAAGAACCCTTGGCAGAACTGCCAGCCCATCCATTTGTGGCAGCGCCACCCCACAGCATAGCAGGAGGCTACATTGGCAAGCCCTGACTCACCATTAATTGTAAGAACAGCCAGATGCCCACGGGGTGCTAGTGATGTTGAGTTCATCTATGACTCCAGTATTCTGGACATTCTGAGCTGCTCATCTGGTTCCACTAGACCCCCAGGCCCTCTCCCAACTAGGCAGCTTGAGGTCTATGGAAATGCCACATCCCCTGGGTATGGGGCTTGGAATCTTACCTCTTCAGCCATTCTGCTGACCCCTAACCCTGCCCTCTTAGCCCTCAAGGGCCTACAACTACAGCAGGAGAGCTGAGGGGTGGAAAGCACAGAAACAGCATGACATAAGCCCAAAAAGTGGCCAGAATCTGAATGGCTTGGGCTGACTGCACTGGCCCCAAATGGAGATGCAAAGAGGGATGACAAGAAGAGGAAGCAGCGGACCGAAGTCTGGCGGAAGCTAGGGACTCATAGTGGTATCGTCCACTGTATTTGCAAATCCTTGAGTAGCCGTGGGCAAGGAGAAGCAGACCCAGGCAAGTAGAAAGCCTGCAAATCGATTCCCAGGGCAGAAGTCCAGGCTAAATCTGGAAGGCGCTTCAAGCTCACAGGGGAGGGGCCTGCAGGGTCAGCTTGAGGATTTTCCCACCCTTTCCTCAGCAACCAAAACTACCCTCCCGAAAGAAACCCTGGCCCACTAGGTCCATCCATGGGGCAGAACCCCATGGAGGCTCCTAACCATGCCGGGTTGTCCTAGTGGATAGTGATGGAGCAAAGTTTGGGGGAGATGCTGTAGCTCTGGTGAAAAGCCACCCAGTCTCACCATAGGGCTCCACATGGAACTTGTAGGGATGGGGGTGAGGCGGCACTCACTACCACCCCAGCCAACAGCCCTGAGTACCCGGCAAAGGCCAGCAGTGTCAGGAGCAGTAACAGAGTCAGGCCCAGTAGTAACAGGTCCAACATGGTTCTGGACCCCTGCACAGCACCCCAAGGCAGCTGCAACAGAGAAAGAAGGGAGAGGAGGCTGGTAGCCATCTCTGACAATGTGCCCACCTGCCCGCCAACCAGTTCTGCCCCAAGCTCCTCAGCCCTGCCTTGGGTGCTTTGACGCAGGAGTTGGAGGGGCCAGAGGTGTCAGCACATAGTGACCTAGAAGAGAGCTATAAAGGATGACTGAAGCCACAAGCCTCTTTATTTCTTAATCACAGTAGGTGAGGATCTCAGAACAGCTCTGTCAGCTGGCAGCCCTGGTCACACCTGGGGAAACTGAGTCACAGAGGGGCACAGAAATGAGTCAGCCAGGGACATACTCCTGGCCTGGACAACTCTACGCCAAGATGTGCCAGATGCCAGCCAGCCTGCCTTTCCTCCACAGTACCACTTCTTTCCCACAGCAGAGCCACACTGCCAGCCCAGCCTCCTGAAGCCTCAGGGACTAATGCCAGAGGGAGGACAGACCAATACTAGCATCCAAACACCTATCAACAAACAGGGAACCCACAAGGAACAAAATGCCCTGGGAGGAAATGTGCGTAGGGAAGAGAATTTCATAGGAAACTCTCCTTTGCTAAGTAATCTGGCCTGCAGGGGCCTTGCTATCCAGCAAGCTCACCCATCCAGAACCAGAGGGAAGACCACAGCAAAATGGCCTGAGCAGCTGGAACAAAGTCCAGCATTAAGCTTCCCAGACTTGAACCACCCATGTTAACAAGCTTCATCTCAATTTTCCAGCCCATAGAAGAAACATTGAAGAGTAAGAGGAAAAGGCTGCCAGAAGGGGAGTCTCACAACAGGAAGAAGTAACAGTTACGCATAGAGGAAGGGAAGCTGTTCAAGAGCGGGCCCAGGAACACAACACAGAACCTCTGTGTGAGCTATTCCGGGCAGGCTGCCTAGGTCTCCAGGCAGCTCAGGACCAGAGACCTAACCCTCTTACACAGAGGCCTTGACCTGAGTTGTCTGGGGAGAGGGGAATTGTAGCCCAGAGAAGACTGTTTAAAGAGGAAGGGAAGCATGTGACCTATGGAGGAACATTCCCACCCCAATTATTTAAAAGTAATATTTAACATTTAAAAGGTTTTGAAGCTGAAAAGGCCACACTTCAACTTTGTGGAAAACTTAGCTCTTTGGAACTATTTGTTCCCTGTGGGTTCTGGGTGTTGATCTTACATTTAAAAAAATTATTTTTGGAGTTAATGAACACACAGTATTTGCTCACAAAGAGGCAAAGTAAATTTATTTCTTTTTTTTTTTTGAGATGGAGTTTTGCTCTAGTTGCCCAGGCTGGAGTGCAGTGGTGCGATCTTGGCTCACTGTAACCTCCACCTCCCTGGTTCAAGCAGTTCTCATACCTCAGCCTCCTGAGCAGCTGGGACTACAGGCACTTGCCACCACGCCAGGCTATTTTTGTATTTTTAGTAGAGATGGGTTTCACCATGTTGGCCAAGTTGGTCTCGAACTCCTGACCTCACGTGATCTGCCCGCCTCAGCCTCCCAAAGTGCTGGGATTACAGGCGTGAGCCATTGCACCCAGCAGAGGCAAAGTAAATTTCTAAACTTTTGGTGTCAGGATGCAGAGATGCTGCCCACTGGTCTCAGCCATCTGTGCTCCTACCATCAGTATCTCTCTCTCTTTTCTGCCTGTCCTACTCATCTTGTCTCCTGTTAGTTTCATTCCTGTTGTCTTTGATGATAATGATGAGAAATCTTCTACCGAGCACTTACCATATGCCAGGCACTAAGTGTTGAAACACAGCTGCTTCATTCATCCTCAAAGCAATCCGACAAGATAGGTATGGCTAAGGGTGCAAGTGGTTAGAGGTTAAGAGACTTGCACAAGGTCACACAGGTATTAAACAGAGCCACGTGGACCAAAATGCAGGCAACATGAACCCATACACTCAGACTCCAGGCCCCCATTTCCACTTCCTCGCTCCTCTCTGGTGACTGGCTTCCAGAAAGACTCAAGAAATTAATCTTTGTTGGACATCTCTGAGCCCAAAGCTGCAAAACTCTTAGTATCTAGGCCCCCACTTGAACACTTCCTGTCCCCTGAAGAGAACTTAGTATCCACCTTTCTCTTCCTCTCACCTCCCAAACTGTTTAGAAAGGGGAAAAAATGCACCTGCAAGCCGCAGGGCTTTGGTCAGCAGGGGGAGGGGTAATGTAAATTTTCCCTATATTCAAGAGAAAAGGTGCCCGGCACGGTGGCTCAGGACTGTAATCCCAGCACTTTGGGAGGCCAAGGTGGGCAGATCACCAGAGGTTGGGAGTTAAAAACCAGCCTGGCCAACATGGTGAAACCCGGTCTTTACTAAAAATATAAAAATTAGCAGGTGTGCTGGCGCGCGCTTGTAATCCCAGCTACTCGGGAGGCTGAGGCAGGAGAATCGCTTGAACCCCCAGAAAGCGGAGGCTGCAGTGAGCCGAGATCGCGCCGCTGCACTCCAGCCTGGGGGACAAAGTGAGACTCCATCTCAAAAAAATAAAAAGAAAAAGAAAAAAGAAAAGGAAGATGGGCTGGGAGCTCGCCTGAAACGCCAGGCTTACGTTAGTAACTCATGGCCTCCAGTGTGGCCGGGGCCAGTGCTTCAATGCCGGGAGCTGAAAGGAACAGTCACTCCGGAACAGGAAATAACCTCTGAGCCGAGCACCACGCCCTGACTTCCTTCCTCGGGGAAAGCCTCCCGGGTCCTCTGAAGCACCGTCGTCCCACTCTCAACCCCCTTGGGGGAAATCAGAAGCCAAACCTAGCTTCACAGTGTCAGGGATCTTCCCTAGAGTCTGGGTCACGCCTCTCTTCCTGGAGGGAAGGCACACCTGGCGCCCAGGAACTGCCGCCGACCGGGCGGCGCCCTCTCAAGCCTGGGTGTCCCCTCCGCTCAGAGGTCGGTGCGGGCGAGCGTCAAGGAAGGCTGTCCCCGCGGGCTTCCTGCTGCCGCCCCCGTGCGCGGGACCAGGGGGCCTGGTACTTTAGGGTCCCCGCCGCAGGCTGAACTTCAGTGCTGGAGGTGCAGGGGCCACCGCCTCGCGCTCTCGGATTCCAGCCCCTGCTCACCCTGTCCTCGCCTGTTAATTCACAGCCTTTCTTGTCTCCCACCTCCTTGTCGAGTCCCGCACATCTGTAACTTAAGCGACGCTGAAGTTTGCAGCCCGCGTGCGAGGCGCGGCCCTGCGGGGACAGGGCAGAGTTGGAACAAGACTCGTGCCTCCCTCCCCAGCTCCACAACCCCGGGCGTGCCCTGAGCCGGCGGCCTTGGCAGTGGGCCTGGAAGGGTGGGCGCTGCCCCAAGGTCGCATCCAGGCAGTCGGACCCTGCCGGGGCCAGCGGTGGGCGAGACGAGACGCCAAGAGCGGCCAGGCCGCTGGGGTCACTGGGGGTAGTCCTGAGGTCGTGCTGGGGAGGATGGGTGTCCCAGACCCACGATCCAGCGGGGACGCCCCGCCTCCGTACCGGCCCCGCCTCCGGTCTGGCCCCGCCTCCGGCCTAGCCCCGCCTAGGCCTCCGCCAGCCACGCACGCCAATCCGCCCCCTCTCTGGCAGGACGTGGCCTTGGGCGTGGCTGTGGCCAGGGGCGTGGCCGTACCCGTGGCTCGTGCGCCCGGGACAGGAGGGCGGATGCCTCCACGCCCCGTCTCCACGGCAACGGGCGTGTGCCGGGACCCAGAGCTGGCTAGGGTGGAACCCGCGGCCTACTTTCCTGCCTCCAGCAAACTCTCCAGTTGCCGAGGTTGATTTAGCAGCACCCAAGGGATCTGGGTCGGCAAGAGCACCTCAGTGACAGCCCGGCCCGGGGGTCCGCAGTAGAAGGCCAGGCTGGGGCCAGGGAGCTGAGGCTGAGGAGGAGCTTTTGCACAGGCTCGGGAGACACTGCACAGCAGTATCGGCCTCTGGCATTTGTACCACCTTAGTCCTGCCACTTTCTCTCACTGTGGCTTCGCAACAGATTTGGGAACCAAGCAAGGCATGGCTGAGGAAGCTTAAGCCCAGTCTGGGCTCGCGGAAGAAGCTGGTGGATCCAAATATCTGTTTCCTGCCTCCACCCACCCATCCCCGCTCCGTGAGCACATTCATCCATCCAACATTTATGATCACTACCTGCCAGGATAATTCTAGGGGCTGGGGATAGAGTGAACAAGACCAAGGCTCCGCCCTCCTGGAGTCCACATTCCAGGGACATGCCCTTCTTCCAGGCTTCTCCATCAGTGCCCTGGTGGTGGCTAGGAGAGGCTGGTCTACCTTTCTGGTTAGCGATAGCTTAGGTGACTTCCAGGTCAAGTGTAAGCTCCTTGATGATCGCTTCAGTCTTCCCGTCAAATTTCTGAGGACCCGTAAACTACAATACAGTCTGCCACGAACCCAAAGATAAAACCGTCCCTTTGTGACAGTCGCGGACTTTGGGTGGGAGGTGGGGAAGGTGACAACGATGCTCATAAGCTTGGCTACAAGACCGTCGAGGTTAAGATCTACTTTGGTATTCTGACAAGTACTGATGTTTGGGAGAGGATCCAGCAGATGGGAACACCAGGAAACTGGAGGTGGAAACAGTCAGTAATCACGGGATGGTTCACCTTGTGGATCCCACTACTGCACTAGCAAAGAGCAGGCTGGGCACACAGGGACAGTCATCATCCCGCTTCCTTTCTCTCTGCTTCACGTTCTTCCTTCCGCAGGCAGGGGAGATGGAACCTCGTCCACAGGGCCAAGCCTGTCCCAGCCCTCCAGGCGGACCGGCGGAATAGGCAGCTGGCCCCTCACAGGCACTGCGGTCTGGGTCAGTGCAGGTGGCGGCAGTTATTTTACCTATGAACGCCCAGCACAAGGTCAAAAGCTCAGCTCAGATGCCCCAGGCGGGCAGGCTAATCACTTGGGAGCATTTCCTTTGACACAAAGAGGGCCATGGCACTGGCTCAGAGACTGACAGCCTCTGCCTGCAGGGCCTACTGGTCAGTTCTGCTTCTCATCAAGTGGTGAGCTTTTCCCAGGAAGCCGTTGTAAGGAGGCGCCCATTCTTCATCTTGACTTCTCTGCTCACTTCCTTTAGCGTGGTTGGGGAACTCCAGAGCCCCACATCACAGTTCAGCATGTGCCTCAGGAGCTTCAGCACGTCTTTCGTGAAAGGAGAGTCTGCCGGTGACGGGGGATGCAGGCCATCAGCCTGCCCAGCTTCATCTCAGGCCACTTCCAACGGTGCCAAGCAAACTCTCTTGGCAAGATCCATACAAGGCCGCGGCTGACCACCAGGAGGCAGCAGCCTACTCTGCAAGGCACTTTCTTTACCCTACCCCCGCCCCACTACCTTTTAACAGGTGGCTGGAAACCTCCTGGTCCAGCCATCTGCCGCACGCACCCACCCTTCACTCCCAGTCCCATCTCCCCATAGCACAGATTTCCCTGTCATGAGCCCAGATGTGGCCTGCGTCTCCTCTTGCCTTCCTCTGACCAAAGAGTTCCTACAGAGATTCTTTCTCTATCCTCCTTTGTACATTTCCACGGAATTGTTTCCCCAGGGCCCCTCCCCTTGAAGAAATTAGACAGGAAGCTGGAGTAGATGGTTCCCTCTTTCCCACCTCTCACACTCCCAAGCTCTGGTTAACTCTCTGTGGGCCAGTGGCTAGATTCCCCAACACAGATGACAACTGAACAATACACATGCAGCATAAGAATGTTGTCGCTGCCACCAGCCACTTACAGACACACCATTGTTAGGGTCCACCCAACTGGACTGTTTCCCCCTCCCATAGACTAAGCCCCAAAGGCCAAAAAGTAAAACCCCCTACCCAAAACCTGCCTGTAACTGTTTGACCAGAGGCCAGCTGTCCCAGGATGCGGTTAAGACGTCTACCTTGCACAACAGAACTGGCAAGAAAAGCATCTCCAGGAAGCAGTCAGACACCGGCACAAAGGAACCCCCCCCCCACTTTTCTTTTTCCTTCACCGTGATCCAGTTCTACGCCCTATAAAACCCTGCTCTAGTCTATAAGTGGGGCTGCCTCCTCTGCTTTTGTCAAGAGGTAGCCGGGCAGGACTGACAATAAATCAGCTTGCCTGAACTTGGGTCTGTTGGCCTCATTCCTTTCTTGGCTGTCCTTCCAATTATCCCTTACAACCATCTCCCACCCTCTGAAGGCACTGCACCCAATCCCCCGCCATTCGCAGTCTGGTCAGGATTTGTCATGGCTGAGGACCAGCTAGCCTCCAGCCACTCTGAAGTCAGCTTGCTGTTTCCCCTGGAGCCTGGAAATACATCCTTCTTCAGGTAAACAAAAGCAGAAAAAGCCCAGTGAATCCACTGTAACAGGGAACCTGCCGGCAATCTTCCTTCTGTTGCTGCCTGTCTCACCACCCAAGGGCTATCGCAGAGCCCACTGTGTTCTAAGATCTATTCCTTTCACTACCACGCAGCCAACCCGGTGTCCAGACCATTCCTTGATCAAATAACACTGCCTTCTGGAGTTTAATTTTATTTTACAAAAAGTGAAATAAGGAAAACTGATAGGCAATTATACTGACTTACAATTGTTCTGTTTGCTTTTTTTCAAAAAAGTGACATGAAACACCAATAAAAATAAATATGTCACAGAAACAGACACTTGTCCAGTCTCTGGGGCAAGAACTCCGGCCCTGCTGAGAGGAGGGAAGCCCATGATCACCCCAGCAGCTGGATCGCCAAGCCACAGATGCTCCTCAAAGCCAGGCACAGGTCCCAGTCCTCAGGGGCATCCTGAGGAAAGAAGATGGAAAACCAAAGCCAGTTGCCCGGACCCTGGGGCCACCTCATCATCCCCCACTCCTCCTAACAGCCGTCTGGCCTTAGTGATTAATCATTTGCAGCATCTCCACCTTTGCCCACCTGGACCCTCTTCCCCTGACCTCTCTGAAGAGGGCACAAGGAAAAAACCTGTCTTGGGCAGGCTTTGGGGATTCTTCCAGTGAGTCCCCAGCCCATCCTGAGTAACACAACCAGCTAACAGTCATTTTACACCCAGGTGCACATGAGCACAGCACACACATAACTCTCTCTCTCTCTCACACACACACACACACACACACACACACACACACACACAGCTGGACTGAGCTGTCTTCCAGGAAGGGTCCTGGGTCTGGTCACAGTATGAGGTCCTCTCTCTTCTGAATATCATCTCAATAGTGGTGGCAGAGAGAATCCAAACCTCCCCAAGCCCCTGCATTGCAGACTCTGTAGCCAGCCTGGCTACTCCTCCCCGGTGCACTGGATTACTATGTCCAATAGACCTGCAAAAGGGAAAGGAGCACACTCAGGCCCCCGAAGAGCAAAGAAGGTGGACACTGTCTGCTCAGGACGTTCATCATTGTAAGACTCGGGTATAAATAAAAGGCCCAGGGCCAAGCTAGTAGCACAGAACAGACATTAAGGGGTCACAACGGAATACACAGGGCAGAAGAGAAGAATTGGCAGCAGGGAAACAGAGTCTGAAGGTGACCAATAGAGAGTGCAGCATTCTCAGTCCTTGAGGTGCAGATTCCAGGGAGCAGTCAGCAGAGGGCCAGAACATCTCATGGGGATACTTTTGGGGAGGGATGACTTGTCTTAGGAGTTTTGGTGGGGGAAGAGCCACTGAGCTGGATGCACAGAAGGCCACGGTTCAGAGGGAGACACTAGTCTTCTAAGAAATCAAAAAAGAAAGTGGGAAGTAGGAAGTTATATCCAGAACACTAGTATAAAGGAATGAAAAGCCCCCAGAGACCTTCCCCCATGGGATGAGGACTCAATGTCAGAGCAATACCAGGCTTGAATTGACTGACACAGAGGGCCTTTCTCTGCTGACAGCTTTGGGAATGATGGTCCCACCCAGGCCGCTTAAGTTTGGCTAAGTGTTTCAGCCAGTCTGCACATCTTAACCCCAGCTCTTTGCTGTCTGCTCCTGGATTGGGAAATTCCATATTTAGCAGTGAATCACAAGTATATAGAGTCTCCACACACTAATTCCTAGAGAAGAGAACTCTCAATAAGGGAGGAGACCACCCCTCATATTGTCTTATGCCCAATTTCTGCCTCCAAAGAAAGAAGAAGTAAAAATTAAAAGGCAGAAATGAAATCCACAAGCAGACAGCCCAGCGCCACACCCTGGGCCTGTTAGTTAAAGATCGACCCCTGACCTAATTGGTTACTACTGGTGTATGCAGCCCCCAGTCATGTACCACCTCCTTGCTCAATCAGTCATGACCGTCTCACACGCACCCCCTTAGAGTTGTGAGCCCTTAAAAGGGACAGGAATTGCTCATTCAGGGAGCTCAGCTCTTGAGACAGGAGTCTTGCTGATGCTCCCGGCCAAATAAATCGCTTCCTTCTTTAACTCAGTGTCTGAGGGGTTTTGTCTGCAGCTTGTCCTGTTACACAAGCATCAGATAGAATTATCCCTAAATCAAGAGATGATGAGATAGACGCTTAAGAAGCATAACTCAGGGCCAAGTGCAGTGGCTCACACCTGTAATCCCAGACTTTGGGAGGCCAAGGTGGGCAGATCATGAGGTCAAGAGATCAAGACCATCCTGGCCAACATGGTGAAACCCCGTCTCTACTAAAAATACAAAAATTAGCTGGGCATGGTGGGGCACACCTGTAGTACCAGCTACTTGGGAGGCTGAGGCAGGAGAATCGTTTGAACCTGGGAGGCAGAGGTTGCAGTGAGCTGAGATTTTGTCACTGTACTCCAGCCTGACAACAGAGCAAGACTCAAAAAAAAAGCATAACTCAGAGGAGTGAGGACTTCATAGATATCCAATGTAAAGAAAATAATATGACCCACCATGGTTCACTTCCTTTCTTAAATGGCTACTTTGTCCCTGTTCAGTTTTTATCTACAAATATATTAAGAAAAGGAAATCAAGCATCACTACAAATGGTAAACCTGAGTCATTAAGTAGTACTGTGTTCCCCAGGCTGAGAACTTGGCTAAACCAGATGGATGGGGCTTGAGAGGCCCTTGAAAAAATTCCATGGAAGAAAATAGTGAGGGGAAATTCCTCAGCCAGATCCTCTGCCCTCCCTCTCATCCCCAGCCCTCCCTTACTCAGGCCTGGATGGCAGGCGGAAGACACCACCAAGTGTGTACGATCCAAGAAACTGTGAAACAAGGCTTTTAGGCTCTGAGATACTTCCTGCTTCCCTCACAGACATGCTGGTGTTTGGTGTGCATTTGCCTGCCAGCACACATACAGAGATAGCAGAAAAGTCACAAGCATTTTCAGGTTCTTTTTAAAAAATTTTTATTTTATTTATTTATTGTTTGAGACGGAGTCTCGCTCTGCCACCCAGGCTGGAGTGCAGTGGCACAATCTCGGCTGACTGCAACCTCTGCCTCCCGCGTTCAAGCGATTCTCCTGCCTCAGCCTCCTGAGTACCTGGGATTACAGGCGCCTACCACCACACCCAGCTAATTTTTGTATTTTTAGTAGAGATGGGGTTTCATCATGTTGGCCAGGCTAGTCTCGAACTCCTAGCCTCAGGTGATTTGCCCAAAGTACTGGGAATACAGGCGTGAGCCACTGAGCCAGGCCCCCTGTTTTTTTTGTTTTTGTTTTTGTTTTTAAATAAAAGCAAAAACCAGAGACCCGGTAGCACTCCAATTTCCCATGATGCCACCCCCAGCTTGGCAACTTCACAAGTCTGTCCCTCCAGTGACTGGTTTCAGTTCCTTGCTGAGAAGGTTTCTGGATTCTTATCCCAGAGTTGGCTATGGCCTTCCAACAATGGAACCATGCTGGTCAGAGGGCTGCACGAGCTAGTACCTGGATGATCTGACTAAGCTGCCTTCTGGGCTGGGAAGAGGCAGGTCCAGCACCTGCCCAGTAAGAAGGGAGCCATGGGGAGGTGGTAAAGCTCTAAAGCCAGCCTAAGTTTCTCCATCATAAAGAACCATCTGGTAAAGCCTTGGGGTATGGTGGGTGGGGGATGCAGAGGGGGTGGGGATGCTAATAGGAATAAGAAGACAGCCAGTGTTTGTACTTAAGGACTAGATGCCCCCTCCCCTGGCACTGGCAATAAGGGGACACCCAGAATGACTGATGTGTTCTTTTAAGAAAAAACCCAAACTTATGAGTCCTAAAGAGAAATGGCTCCTCCATGGTCCTTAGAAGATGGAGGCAGCAGACACCAGGCCCACACGGATCACCTGAAGACATTTGCTAACAAGAAATCAATAGTCCCTCAACCCAGCAACCACCTATCCACAGCTTCACTATTCAGCATAGACAGCCAGCCTCTAAGATCATCCCAGGAGGACACAGCTCCAAATCTGGGCTTCCTGACTTCCCAACTGCAAACTCT
Organism: Pongo pygmaeus; assembly: GCF_028885625.2. Lineage (NCBI taxonomy): Eukaryota > Metazoa > Chordata > Mammalia > Primates > Hominidae > Pongo > Pongo pygmaeus. Next base: position 23,389,013 of record NC_072393.2, read on the forward strand.
GATCCCAACTTTTGATTTCCGTGGAATGAGTCTCACCCCTCACTAACTATCCAGTCTCAGGATTTCCTGATCTTTCTGAAAAGCAATCTCTCAAAAATATAGTTGTTTAATCCAAACCTTGGTCAAACAACCTTTTTCCCTGGTCAATTTCCATCCACCCAGGATTGTTTTTCACCAGTGGCTATGAAGTCTGGGATATCTGAAAACATCTTTATCTCCTACTCTCTTTTCCCCTAACCTCCCCGCACCCCACCCCCAAATAAACAAGATACATGAAAAGCCCAAGTAAGAAGTAACTGCCCATAAGAAATAAATTAACATGGAGCTCTCTAAAGGGGAAGGAAAGGAAGAGGAAAGACACCAGGATAGGCAATGGGGGCTCAGGTCCTGCTGGTGAAAAACGTCTTTTCCAGCCACAGCTCCAGGGCCTCCCCCACCCAGCCTCTGCACACAGACAACCTTCCATCCCACTCACAGAGAGCCATGAGGGTTAAGAGACACAGATTGGTAATGCCCATTTCCTCTCATGATTTCCCCCAGATTCTCAAACAAATGTGGCTCTTAAAACCAGGGACTTGAGTTAGCTGGGCCTTCTCTTCCCCCAACCAGAAGGAAACTTGTGATTTCCATGGCTCTTCCCCTGGGCTCACCCTGATGTTCACACTAATAGGTGCCATGAACCATCAAACTCTGATTTCCATTCAAAGAAAGATAAATTTATTTTGGTTTCCCTCTTTGTTCTTCCCTCCCTCCCCTCCCACCTTTATTCCTGCTGTTACATACATGTACATACATACAACACACACACACTCACAAACACACAAGCCTAGTCAGCTTCCTTCCATCCCCTAAAAAGATCCCACTTCACCTGGGATCACAGTCTGCTCCCCTGCTCAACCTCCTTCTCTCACTCGCTGTTCCCTCGTCCTCCCTTCCCTCCCCTCCCCAGGCCAAGCTACGTCACCCAGTAAGGCAGGTCTCTTGGGAGAGAATGTTCCCAGAGACAGAAATGGGATGTGAGCTTCTGCAGTCTGATGGGCGAGCAAGCAAGCAGACAGCAGGAGCAAGGCAGGGAGAGGGAGAGGCTACGCTGCTCTCCAGCCCTGTTTTGGGTCCCTGATTTCCAGCCATTGCTGCTCTGTTGGGTTTTGTTGTTGTTGTTGTTGTTTGTGGTTTGGTTTTTGTTTTTGTTTTTGCCTCTTTGTTAAACAGCAACAGAGCTCTGCCACCAGGGCCAACCACCCTCCTTTGTCCCCTCCTGCCAAGTTTCCTGTTCTGGAAAAGTCCAAATCACTGCCTTCCAGCTTGGTAGGCAATCTGCTGGGGTCCCCGAGTGAAGTGGGGAGAGGCTCCCAGCTATTTCCCAGTGACCTCTATCACATCATCGTCCCTATCCTCATTATCATTGGAGCTGAACCCCACCTCAGCAACCTCATGAGAGTGAAATGGAGGCACCTGGAATGGAAGGCGGCCACCAGCTAGGTAGCCTGCCCATGGGGACATGTAGCCTGGGTAGATAGACATGCCCCACGAAAGGTTGCTGGGCACGACAGGGGAAGGACAAGGCGTGAAGGTCCTCTGCTCAGTCAGGAGTGGCTGTGAGAATGGAAGTGGAGAGCTGGGTGGTTTCCCTGGCACAGAAGGGATGAGCATGAAGGAGGGGCCACTGGCAGTGACAGAGGTAGTGTAGAAGAGGAATGGACAGGGCCTGCTGGCATCAGAGGGTCAATAGTCGCTGGAAACACCAGGCAGGCACCTGCCAGCAAATTGGGCAGCTGGCAGTAGGAGGGGGCACTGCCCATATACAGGACGTTCTCCCCAGCTTAGGAGGTGAAGGGGTGGTGAGGTTATGATGTAAGGAGATGGGTGGCCTGGCAAACCCTCCAGAGACGGGACACCTGTGTCCATGCGGCTGCACGGGGGCTGGCAGATGGCCCTTCCTGGACCACCAGCAGGCTGACTCCTGGGCAGCAGGTGGTATGGCCAACTTCCACTTGTGGCCCCTTCAGTCCGGCACTGGGTGCCTGTGACCACAGAACTGCCAATCACCCAGAGAGAACTATGGAGGCAATGACCCCTGAGTCCAGGCTCAGCTACAAGAGCTTTCCCGGGAAAAGCAAGGCTGTCCACAGGGTGAGCCGGGGGCCAGGCAGGGTGGCATTGGTGCTTGGGGAGCTCTGATGGGATTCCTGGGCAGCAGCCACATCTGCCCACTGCTGAAGCTCACTGATGATCCCTGGGCTGTCGGGAGAGACGGGCCTGGCCAGCCCCTCAGGGTTGGGGGCTTTGGGTCATCAGGTACTGTGTCTGCCGTTGCTTGTGGACTCGAGAGAAGGTCCCTGGGAACCTGGAGACAAAATGTAGGTAACAGAGAACCAGAATGGCCCAGGGAGTAAAAGGTAGAGGAGACAATTGCATTAAAAACTTCCTGTCCTGTGGGTCCCTGAAATTCTGATAGTATGATGTCTAAACAACATCTCCCACTCAACCTTTTCCAGTCACAAATAAAAAAATTATTTGATCCCAGAAACGTCTATCCATGACAAGGCAGTCCCCAAATCTGTAAATCCTATGAGATAAGGGGTATGAAATGCTAAGAGATCATTCTTAAAACTGGTCAGAATTTTTCTGGCAATAAGAGACCGTGATCTGGGTGGGAAAGAGAGGAAGATAAAGCTAAAAAGCAGTTCCTTCTGATTTAAAAACCAAACAAAATCCATAGCTAGGAAAGACAGCTGAGACACACAGGAAATGTAAATTTTGGCCTGAATACTAGGTAATTCTATGGAATTGTTAGCTTTTTTTTTTTAAGTGTAATAATGATATTGTGGCTAGGAAAACAATATCTTTAATTTTAACAGATGCATGCTGAAGTACTTAGAGATAAAATGACATGATGTCTTTGACTTACAAATGACTCAAATAATAGAAAGGGAGGGAGAGAAAGAAGAAGCCTTATGAAAACTAATAATCATTAAATCTAGGTGCAGGTATATGGGTGCTCATGGTGCTGTTTTTCAACTTTTCTGTATGTATGAAAATTTAAAATTTCCATAATACAAAGCTAGGAACGAGAGCATTCCAGCTCTCATGTCTCAGTGCTGGGAGGATACATGAGAACCACTTCCACTGAGGGGAGCTTGGCAAGAATTCTTAACCCTGTTCATGGCCACACATACACACTTAGACCTGGCAATCCCACTTTAAGGAACATATCCTAGAGATATAACCACCTCTGTGAAAAAGTGCTGCAGTGGAGGGCGGCTGGCTGCTGGGGGTCACAGAGCAGGACATGGAGGATCTCTACCGCCCCTCCTCCGCCACCCCAGGGTACTTGGCATGGTCCCTCCTTTCCTTGTCCTGGGGAGGGGAGGCTCCTTCCTACTCCCGGCCTGTCTATACAGGGGTCCTCACAAAGGTGAAACTGTCAAACAAGTACACAGCCCAAATCCAGGTGAAACAAGTAAGTCATTGGCTTTATTCTGGGTCCTGGAAGCTCCAGTGATGGTCTGGAAAAGAGATACAACAGGGGTGGCGGCCCACAGGGCTGGTGCAGATAATGGTCTTTGGCTGCTTTGGCCCTGGGAGCCTAAAGGGCAGTGAGGAGAAGGCTTCGTAAGTGGCCTAGAGCAGGGGGAGTCAGGTCCCCGGGGAACCTCTCGCCCCCACGGGAAGGAGGAAGATGGCTAGAGAGTGCTCAGTTCCTCAGAACTGCCCCGCAGGAGGGGGCTGGTCATGGGTTACTCCTTGCCCTTCTCAGGGTACTGGGCTCTCAGGGCCACTTGGTAGCCCCCAGGGGCTCAGTCTCAGTGTCCAGCCATGGTTCCTCCAAGAGCCCCTCACCCTCCAGGTCCAGCTCCTCAAAAGAGGCGCCTGACTCCCTGTAGCCATGCTCACTGCAGGTGTCACCATCCTCTCAGCCATGGCCACTCTCCCCAGGTGACACGGTGGCAAATGAAGTCTCCCAGGTGCCAGGGCTCACCTCCAAGCTTCCAGAACTCGTGTCACTCATCATGTCAGCTCCTATGGCCAGGAAAATGGAGCCCAGGTTAGCCAGGTCCACTCCGCCTTCTCCTCCAGGAAGAGGCAGCTCAGCACACACAGCACAGTCATGAAGAATGCAGCCACCCAGTCCCAGGGCACTCACTGCAGCTGCCTTCTGCCCTGATGGGGCAGTGGGAAAAAGGCAGAGGGAGGGCCAGGCACGGTGGTTCACGCCTGTAATCCCAGCACTTTGGGAGGCCAAGACGGGTGGATCATTTGAGGTCAGGAGTTTGAGACCAGCCTGGTCAGCACGGTGAACCCCTGTCTCTACTAAAAATACAAAAAAAAAGTGCTAAGCGTGGTGGCACACGCCTGTAATCCCAGCCACTCGGGAGGCTGAGGCATGAGAATTGCTTGAACCCAGGAGGCAGAGGTTGCAGTGAGCTGAGATCGTGCACTGCACTCCAGCCTTGGTGACAGAGTGACACTCTACCTCAAAAAAAATAAAAGAAAAAATAAAAAGATGGGGAGGGAGCAAGCGGCTGTGCCCTCCTCCCATGCTGAACTAGCTCAGCTCCCTGCACCTCCACAAAGCCTGCTGCTCTTCCCCCACTCCTATTAAGGGCCACTCAGCCCTGCCGTGAGGAGCTGAGGGAGAACAGAGAGACACCCCTATGTTCCACCACCCCCATTTCAAACTTGGAGAGAGTTGAGTCCAGGGCCAGCTACAGAACATCACCCACAGGGCATGAGGACTGCAGAGTGGAGTGGGAGGCCCCTCTCCATGCTCCCTAGGCAGAGTGCCCCTGCCCTGGCCCAAACCAAGTCCCCGCTTGAGGAGGGACTAAAGCACAAGCAGGATGGAGAAGTCCCCAGAAACACTCAACCCACTGCACAGAGGTGGGGGCTGGGATGAACACATTCAGGGCTTTCTACTCCTGTGCTTTGGTCGACCCTGAGAAATCCTTATCCACCCCACCCCCATCGACTGGTGCTTCCTGAGGCACAAGACAGCAAAGGGGACCAGGAGAGCACTCTGCTGGTGGCTGGGGAGCCCCAAACCAGTGCTGAGCTGGGCTGATGGCCTAAACCCCTTCTAACCTGCTCCTTCCATCGGCAATTCATCCTCCAGGCAAGTAGCTCTTCATCTGCCTTGTCCAGGAGCAACCCCTGAGTCCATCTCCCTAGATCAGAGGCACTGAATGCAGTGGGGCTGGCAAGGAGGAAGCCAGGGATCAGACCCGCTGTGTGCAGGAATCCAGATCAGGAGACAGTGGCTATGCCTCCCTTCCTGTGTGAGGGGGAGAGGGGCAGCTGTGGAACATTACAGAAAGTGTCTCCATAGCTGGGTGCAGTGGCTTATGCCTGTAATCCCAGCACTTTGGGAGGCCGAGGGGGGCAGATCATGAGGTCAAGAGATTGAGACCATCCTGGCTAACACGGTAAAACCCTGTGTCTACTAGAAATACAAAAAATTAGCTGGGCATGGTGGCTCTACAGGGCATGGTGGTGGGCACCTGTAGTCCCAGCTACTCAGGAGGCTGAGGCAGGAGAAAGGCTTCAAACTGAGAGGCAAATGTTGCAGTGAGCCAATATCGTGCCACTGCGCTCCAGCCTGGGAGACAGAGTGTGACTTGCTCTCAAAAAGAAAAGAAAAGAAAATGTCTCCATGTCAATGGAGCCCAAGTCAGGTGCAGCTGGGGTCTGCTTGTCACCTGGACTCAGCCTGGGGCTTTCCTTGAGCCTCAGCTGGGGCCTAGGTTGGGGGTGGGAGAATTTGGGGGTGGGGGAATTTGGGATCTTTCCCTACCCCCTCCACCCACTCAGCCTCCAGAATACGCCCTCTGGATGCTACTGGCAGATGCAAGGTGAGTCCTGGAAGCCCAGGTTGCTGGCCCAGGGCCCTCCTCTTGCTGAGGCTCCAGGTGTGGCCCTCAGGGCAGAGGCCTGTGAGTGAGGTGGAGGGGAGCTGGGGGAGCTTTGAGTTCGGGTAGTTACCTCTGCAGGGGGCAGAATCCTAGGCTCTCACTGCTCCTTAAATGATCATCAGTGCCCTGGGCACTGCAGGCCTGAAAACAGCAGAGGAGACGGCTCGTTTCTCCACGGCCCTATTAAACTGGATGTTCTGTCTGCCCATCCACCCAGTGGCTCTCCTGGGACCCCGGGTACAGGAATACACCTGCTTCCCAGCATGCCACTTCCTACCAGCCAGCTCCTAGGCTAGGAGTGTTCAGAGGAAAGAGCCTAGAGATGCCTCCTTCAGGCCAGGACTCAGCCTGCTGAGATGAGGACAGCCCCTGGGGACATATGTACACTTCAAGCAAAGGAAGCATAGCCAGGCGTGGCAGCTCATGCCTGTAATCTCAGCACTCTGGGAGGCTGAGGGAGGAGGACTGCCTGAGCTAATGAGTTCCGGACCATCCTGGGCAACATGGTGAAATCCCATATCTACAAAAAATAGAAAAATTAGCCAAGTGTGGTGGTGCACACCTGTAGTCCCAGCTACTCAGGGGGCTGAGGTGGGAGGATGGCTTAAGCTTGGGAGGCGAAGGTTGCAGTGAGTGGAGATGTCGCCACTGCACCACTCTAGCCTGGGCAAAAGAGCCAGACCTTGCCTAAAAAGAAAAAAAAAAAGGGAGGGGGTGGTGGAGTCCAAGGCAGGGAAGTGGCATCGCTATAGTCCACTAGGATCTACACAAAAGTAGACAAAGTCCTGTGCCTGCGTCCCTGGGGAGAAGACACCAGGCAAGGCAGGGCCCCACCTCAATCTCTATGGCCACTGGGGCAGGGGATGAAAAGCTACCACCTTCACCCCAGTCCCTCCCTCTCTCCCCCTCTCCCCACAGCCAGGGCAAGAAGATCAAATTTTCACCTCCTTTCTGGAGCTCAATCATACATTCATGTCATAACAGGCACAAGGCAGCTAATCATCCCCTTTTACCTCCAGCCCAAGCTGGGGCCACACAGGGAGGCGGGCAGGGACAGGCCAAGCCTTGGGCAGTCAGGCACCCTCCACGCACCCACCACCACCTGCTGTGTCAGGGGCAGGCACCTGGTGGGCAAACACCCAGAGTCCTCCTGGAGTGTCAGGACGGGCCCTGTCAGAGGTGGGCAGACCCCTTGACACCCACATCAGGGCGTGGGTGGGTGAACTGGAGGGCAGGAAAACAGCCTGAGGAGTTGGTGAGTGTGAAGCTGCGGCTGCAGCCCACTGTGGTGGGTAACAAGTGGTCCTTCCCTGCCCCTGGCAGGCGGTGTTTGGGACGGAAGGAAGCTGGGGGGCCGGGCCAAGGAGGGGGAGGCAGGCAGCAGAGGCAGGTCACAGGAAAGGGAAGGTGCTCGGTCTTCCTCCCCTGGAGGCTGCCTCAACCTGCGGACCTTGTGCCACGTCCTGTGCCCACTGCAGGGGCACTAAAGAGTGTCTGCTGGGCACTGCCAGGCAGACAGGAGCTATACCCCATGGAGGTCATTAAGGGGCAGATACAGTTAACTGTGTTGGACACAGGCCCTTCGGGAGTAGAGGCTGCTCCCAGTACCCTCCTGCCCAGCCTGGTTGACACATCTCTCCCTAGGGTGACCTTGGCCGTTGAAGACTAGATGGGCAGCATCTGCTAAAGGAGGGGAGGAGGGACAGCTCCTCTCCCGACAGCCCTGCATCATGCCTAGAAGTCACAGACTCCACCAGATTGGCCAAGAATAAGGTTCCCTGAGACCCTCTGGGATGGAACTAGCAGACCCCCTGGTGCCTGGGACAGCCTGGGGTCACAGAGATCCTGGCAGAGAGGGGAGCAGGCAAGCAGCCTTCCAGCCTGGACCTGGGGCACTGCACTGCCAGCAGGAGTGAGGAGTGGCCCTGGTGGAAGGCACAGGGGATGTTCTCCTGTTTCTCCTCTGCAAGCTCCCTGGTTGTTCCCTGGCAGGGAGAAAGCAGCTGGCTCTGGGCAGGGCCCCGTATTGAGTGACAGGAGAACACTCTGCTCCCATCCTTCCCTTCCAGATCCAGTGCCAATCTGACTTCCTGCTAAGCCTCACACAAGGGACCCCTTTCCTAAGCAGCCTCGGCCCCCTCCCATGAGCATCTATCTGTCTGTGATCTTTGTTTCCAAGAGTCCTCCTGCTGCCTCTAAAGCGAATCCGGGAAGGGTCCTTGTACCTGTGTTGCCAGGAGGTAATGTGTGTGAATCCACATCTATGTAGATCCACATGTGTGGGTCCTCGGGTAGGTGAGTCTCCTTCCTCCCTCTTCCAAGCATAGCCTGACACCCACAGTGCCAACTCAGAGAGGGAAGAGCCTCCTCAACCAAGCCCCTGGAGTCCAGAAGACAGGAGCTCCAGGAGGGCCCCACCCTCACACCCTGCCTTCTGTACGTGTGCCACCCACCTGGGCCTCCCTGGCCTCCAAAAGCCCCCACCATGTCTGCTCTGTCTCATCCATCTCAGGCACCTGGATGTCTCCCAGCCGTGCCAGCGGCACATGAAATGGATCTGGTCTTGCTGGTAGATTTCCTGCCAGGGACAGGGAAGGACCACTTGGCACCTACCACAGCTGACACACAGCTTCTGCTCCTAGTCAGAGTAGCAGAATTTAGAATGAGCCCTCCAGGGCCCCCGACTCCCTCGTCCCCTGGGAGGCCCAGGAACTGTCCCTATTCTGTCCCAAGGGCTGGCTCTGCCTCTCAGTTTCTTCCACATTCCACAGCCCTGCTGAGTGCGGCACCAATAGAGCACCCTAACAGCAGGGCCCCAGTCTCCAGACAGCACTAGTCTGAGGACCCAGGATGACACCCTAGGGCAGGTGGGCAAAGCGCCCAGGAGCCTGGCACTGCTGTCCTATGTGTAAATCTGAGAGTAAAAGGCTGTTCCAGCAGCCACTGGTCTAACTGAGCCATGAAGCTTGGCACCCCTGGACCACCCCACGATAGGGAGACCATGTGCCCAAGCCAAAGTCCGCTGCCAGACTTTCCATCCCAGGACCCCCGGCCCTGACCGTCTCTCCACCCTGGACAATGCTGACTGACCCACAGGTATCAGAAAGCCCGTAGCCCCAATCCTTAAGCTGACATTGTGCTTTCATTCCTGGGGGAGGGGAGGGAGGAGAGGGGAAGCCAGAGAGGCTAAGGAGCAGGTTCCAGTGCCCAGGCCGATGAAGGGGAGAGGCCTGAGCTCCTGTGGGTCCCCCCACACCTCCACACCCAAGGGTATTTCCCTAAGGAGAGCCGGGAAAGCCAAGCCCTGCTGTGATGGAAGGATTGCCTTCTGGCTTCGGGTTATCTGGGGAGAAAAAGTCACTGTTACTCTCAGCTAACTCCTGTTATCCTTGTACAGAATATGGCTATGGTCTCTGGCTCTTCATCCCCATCTCCCAGATATTCAAGGGTCTTGCTCTGAAGCACAGCCTGGATACTGTGGCTCATCTGCTCAGACGCCCTCAGTTTCTCCCTAGTGCCTGAGGGACCCAGCCTCACCTCTCAGGCCCAAGCTCTGCTCCTTCCCTGCACTCCAGCCTCACTGGATACACACGCCATGATGGCCACCAAGCCAGCAGCTTTGCCTGATCTGCCTTCTGTGCGTGGCAAGCCATCCAGGTGCCGAGGCAAGAGACCAAGGGCACGAGCTGTTCCAGTATAATAAAATATATAAAACAACAAGAGGTATACTAGATCTAGATCATAGACATGATTATACATGAATATCATTAATCATTAGTTTGTAGCAATTACTCTTTATTCCAATATTATAATAATCCTCGCTCTATAATCATAACCTAGGAAAAACCAGGCCATACAGAGATAGGAGCGGAAGGGACATACTGAGAAGTGACCAGAAGACAAGAGTGTGAGCCTTCTGTTATGCCCAGAGAGGGCCACCAGAGGGCTCCTTGGTCTGGCGGTAACACCAGCGTCTGGGAAGACGCCCATTGCCAAGCGGACCGTGGTCTAGCGGTAGTGTCAGTGTCAAGGAAAAACACCTGCTACTTAGCAGACTGGGAAATCCCCCTTTCCCCGGGGGATTTTAGAGAAGACTCTACTCCTCCACCTCTTGTGGAGGTCCTGACATCAGTCAGGCCCACCGGCAGTTATCCGGAGGCCTAACCGTCTCCTTGTGATGCTGTGCTTCAGTGGTCACGCTCCTAGTCCACCTTCATGTTCCATCCTGTACACCTGGCTCTGCCTTTTAGATAACAGTAGCAAAATTAGTGAAAGTACTAAAAGTCTCTGATATGCAGAAATAATGGTGTAAGCCATCTCTCTCTCTCTCCCTCTCTCTCTCTCTGCCTCGGCTGCCAGGCAGGGAAGGGCCCCCTGTCCAGTGGACACGTGACCCACGTGACCTTACCTATCATTGGAGATGACTCACACTCTTTACCCTGCCCCTTTTGCTTTGTATCCAATAAATAACAGCGCAGCCAGACATTCGGGGCCACTACCAGTCTCCGTGTCTTGGGGGTAGTGGTCCCCCGGTCCCAGCTGTCTTTTATCTCTTTGTCTTGTGTCTTTATTTCTACAATCTCTTGTCTCTGCACACAGGGAGAAAAACCCACTGACCCTGTGGGGCTGGTCCCTACAGCCTTCTACCTGGGACACTGCCCTTCCTATAGGTGTAGCCCAAATGCCCCCACCCAGCAAGGGCTGTTCTGCCTCTCCCAGGGAATCCATCTCTCCCCTCCCCACCCCCAGGTATGGGGAGGCTCCATGGCTGGAGGAGACGGGAAGGAAAGAGTGCTGGAGGATGGTCGCTCAGCTCCAGATCCCAATGCTGCCAAAAGTGCTCTCCTCCCTGTGCAGAGCAGGTCACATAGCAGGGGCAGCCCCAGCAGGTGACCAGCCCTTGCGATCCACAGAGGGAAGCCTGGGAATGCAGCCACCTCTGCTTCATTGAGGGTGTGGACATGAGGCACATAAGGTACCTGCAGCAACTGCTTCCTGTGCCCCAGCAGGTGCCAAGGCCTCCCTAAGGAGTGCCTGCTGGGCAGGTGGGCACACAGGCTCTCCCTCTGCTCTGCCTCTGGCCCAGGAGTCTCCTAGACCTGAAGCCTCAGCCCCCAACGCTGACTATCAGGGTTGGAGAAAGAAGATCAAGGGGGTGTTGGGCCACAGTGCGGCCATCCCAGGCCCACCCGGCGCACCATCCTGAGCATATCCCAAATTGGTGACAAATCCTCAGCCTCTTGGATCCAGCCCCACTTATGTACAGGACAGAGTGGCAAAAGGCAGGTAGCCAGCCAGGCGCAGCGGCTCAAGCCTGTAATCCAAGCACTTTGGGAGGCTGAGGTGGGTGGATCACAAGGTTAGGGGTTCAAGACCAGCCTGGCCAATACGGTGAAACCCCGTCTCTACTAAAAATATAAAAATTAGCCAGGCGTGGTGGTGCATGCCTGTAGTCCCAGCTACTCAGGAAGCTGAAGCAGAAGAATCGCTTGAACGCAGGACGTGGAGGTTGCAGTGAGCCGAGATCATACCACTGCACTCCAGCGTGGTGACAGAGCGAGACTCTGTCTCAAAAAAATAAAAAATAAAATAAAATAAAGTAAAATAAAAAAGGCAGGTAGCCATCAGAAGGATCCTCAGCCTAGGGGATCCAGTCTGGCCTCAGCCACTCCTCCATCCCTTGACCTTGGGGCACCCTCCTTCTTTAGGCCTCAGTCTCCCCCAGTAAAATGATGGGGATGCTGGCTTGGATGAGGACTCTGTGATGTGTCCTTGCTTGTCCCTCCATGCACAGAACAATGACACATACAAGAGACCTCAGTAAACAGTGACTGAATGACTGACTGAGCTGGGATGCCAAGAGGGCCTCCCTTGTTACGATTAAAGTCTGGAAGCTCCCACAGTAGCTCGGCAAAGGTGACAGGCAGGAAGAGGGAAATGACCGAAGATTTCACATTCCTGTCGGGCTCCCTCACCTGCCTGTCCCCTGCCACGGCCCACTGGTATTTTGGCCCTGGCGTGGACTCAGACTAACCAAGATCTCCCTTAGGGTCCCTGAGGCAGGCTAAGAGGAAACACACAACGGGGTTCTGCACCCACTGGGCAGAGCACAGGCTGTGACCAGGCTGCCTCGAGCATCCTCCAGCCCACAGCTCAACAGTCTGCCCACTTCCACAGGCACCCTGCTGGGGCCCACAGGCCTTAGTTCCCAGCTGGCTGCCCCTTGGTACTGCCACACCATCATCAGCCACTCAGGAGTCCAGTCACCACCAACCCAGGACATCTCCAAGCTGTAGCTCCCCAGGGTCCCTCCAGGTCCCCCTTCAATCGTCATGCTCCCCTCAAAACAATGGCCTCTCCTGGGAGCCCCTGCCCAACCTGCCCAAGGGCTGGGCCCTGGTTCCTCCAGCCCCCCTCACACCGCAGATATCGCAGCATCCTCAGGATCGGGAACACACACGCAGCTGGCGGGACCAGAGGTGGCCTTTGCCCCGTGTTGCCCCCCTCTCAGGACAGAGGTTTGCAAACCAGTGGAGCCCCTGAAGCCCCCTTCCAAACAAACGCTCAAGGCACCTGGTTTGTAAAACCCACAGGCAGAACTACTCCAGGTGAAGCAAGGAAGGGTCTGAGTGCAGCACCCCACCCCCCGCTCCCCCCAACAGGCTGACAGCCGCAGGGCACCCAGCACAGCCAGAGCATCTGAGAACCATGGTCTGGGGTCCCTGCCTGACTTCTTTACTGCCTTATTTTTGCTTCCTTCCTTCCTTCCTTCATTTTTAAAAACTGTTTTCACTTTTATTTTTTTTGAGACAGGGTTTCACTCCTCTTCCCCAGGCTGGAGTGCAGTGGCATGATCTCGGCTCACTGCAACCTCTGCCTGCTGGGCAAGCAATTTTCCTGCCTCAGCTTCCCCAGTAGCTGAGACCCCAGGTGCATGCCCCCACACCCAGCTAACTTTTTTTGTATTTTTTTCTGTAGAGACAGGGTTTCACCATGTTGCCCAGGCTGGTGTCAAACTCCTGAGGTAGAGTGATCCACCTACCTTGGCTTACCAAAGAGCTGGGATTACAGGTGTGAGCCACCGTGCCCTTCATTGATTTTATTTTTGAGACAGGGTCTCACTCTGTCACTCAGGCTAGAGTGCAGTGGCATGATCATAGCTCACTGCTGCCTTGACTTCCCAGGCTCAAGCGATCGTCCCACCTCAGCCTCCTGAGTATCTGGGACTACAGGTGTCCAGCTAATTTTTTTTGTTTGTTTTTTAGAGGCGGGGTGTCACTTACATTGCCCAGGCTGGTCTCAAACTTCTGGGCTCAAGTGATCCTCCTGCCTCAGCCTCCCAAATTGTTGGGGTAACAGGCATGAGACGCCACACCTGGCCTTTAAATGTTTTGTAAGAAAGCCCCAGTCAACCCAGCTATCCCAGAACTTGGGCACCAAGGTTCCCCTCACTGGCTCAATACACCCACTCAGCAACTCGTTGCCACACAGTCTTCTCCAGTTCAGTGGAGGATGGGCTGATGTCTGACCTCCAGGGCCTGCCCGCCCGCCTCAGCCAATCAGTCACCACATGGACAAGGCCCTGTATCACCCTCAACTTGGAAGAGGAGGCTCAAAATGTTTTACAAAGACCCTCCTCTGAAATCTCCCTGAAATCCAAGACCATGGGAAGGGCACTTACGAAAAAGATTCTGGCCAGGGCTGGCAGGGAAGTTAGGCAGGGGGGCTTGGCTGGGCCAGTCTAACTCTCTTAATGACCTTCCCCACCAAGCGCTACACACAGATATGAGCAAACTGTGCTAGTGACCTACACACACAATCCCACACGTGGGATTCCCAGGCCCATCCATAAGCCCTGGTCTGCTCCATGTGTCTGAAGCCTTCCCTGGACACTCATTTAGATTGTGGTGGGGCTGCTGCAGTGGCTTATGCCTGTAATCCCAGCACTTTGGGAGGCCGAGGTGAGCGGATCACTTGAGGCTAGGAGTTTGAGACTATCCTGGCCAACATAGTGGAACCTCACCTCTACTAAAAACACTAAAATTAGCCGGGTGTGGTTGCACATGCCTGTATTCCCAACTACTCAGGAGGCTGAGGCATTAGAATCCATTGAACCCAGGAGGCTGAGGTTGCAGTGAGCCAAGATGACGCCACTGCATTCCAGCCTGGGTAACAGAGCGTGACTCTGTCCCAATAAAAAAGCCTGTGGTGAATTTGGGGGTCTCTGCCCATTGCTCTGGGCTCCCATCTGAGCCCCAAACCTCCTCTGCAGGTTTGCAATTTCAAGCAAGCTCTGTCCGTGCTGCAGCTGCCAGAAGACACCCTTTCCTGGGACTCAAGGAGGGGTTTCCTCCTGTCCTAGAGGACACCTCCCTGGACTCCAGTGGCGCAGCCTGACAAAGCTGAGGCATCTTCCATATGGAGTGATGGTCAAACAGTACCCACGGGTTCCTGGGGACTCAGAATTCAGCTTGGGGGCCCTTAGCGGTTTCTATGGAGAAAAGCACAGTTCCAGTCCCTATAGCAATTTGCCAGGCTGTCAAGCTGGGGAAGGCTGGCCAGAGAGGCAGAGGCTGCCAATCAAGCCACAAAAGCTGTGGTCAGCCATCCCTTCCAGAATCCCAAGGGTCCTGACAAATCCTTCTCCTTGGGCCTCTTGCAGTGAACCCCCGCTCCCTCTGTCCCATGAGACCAATCCTGTCCCAGGCTCAGGCACATTTACAACTACCAGGATAGCAGCTGCTCTCCACCTCCCAAACCCAAAGCTAAGATCCCTTCACCCTGCCCCTCAGCCAGCCTCTGAGGAGGCAGGTGAGCCTGCCAAGTCCTCCCCCGAGAACTCCTGGCAGCAGGGCTCCTGTCCTCCCTCAACCCTCCTGAAACAGAAAGCTGATGGCTGCTGTCATTCCATTTGAAGAAACTTCACAGCAGTCCCAGATCCAGAGAGAAGAGGAAGAGTGTATGCATGGGCACACACACACAGTTAAAGGCAGCTAGCTGTGCGAGCTGTGAGAGTCAGAAGCACCCGGTCTCATTGGTAATCTCCTCTCTGCCCCCAGGGCGGTGGAGATGGCAGCAGGGATGGGAGGGAGCCTTATACTTTCTCCTTGCTGTCTCCTGGGCTGAGAGAGGCACACAGCTGCCTCTGTCCACTGGCAGGCTGTGGCCAGCACACAGAGCTAGCCCCTTCCTCATCTCTCCCCTGGATTTGTTCCCCAAGATGCAAGGTCAGGCGACATACAGGGACAGAGGAAACCCCCCAACTTACCACCAAAACAAGCCCGGGACTCTGGGCCATGCCTCCTCAGTGGGCAGCCCGGCCTCTCTCCCTTTGCTGGTGACCACGCCCACATGAGCATGACTCACAGTTGTCTCTGGGAGAAGCCCCTTGCTCTCCACCGAATCCCTGGCTTCCATGTCCCAACCCCCACTGCAGGAGAGTTGAGTCCAGAGCAGAGCTGATGGGCAACTTGCAAAGCTGTCGGAGCTGGGAAATTTGGACAAAGGTGTCTAAAAATAAACCCCTGGACTGGGCGTGGTGGCTCACACCTGTAATCCTAGCACTTTGGGAGGCTGAGGTGGGTGGATCACGAGGTCAAGAGATCGAGACCATCCTGGACAACATGGT
Source organism: Pongo pygmaeus (assembly GCF_028885625.2). Lineage (NCBI taxonomy): Eukaryota > Metazoa > Chordata > Mammalia > Primates > Hominidae > Pongo > Pongo pygmaeus. The sequence continues at coordinate 23,404,553 of NC_072393.2, forward strand.
GAAACCCCATCTCTACTAAAAAAAACACAAAAAAATTAGCTGGGCATGGTGGCGCACTCCTGAAGTCCCAGCTACTCAGGAGGCTGAGGCAGGAGAATCACTTGAACCTGGGAGGTGGAGGCTGCAGTGAGCCAAGATCGTGCCACTGCACTCCAGCCTGGTGACAGAGCGAGACTCTGTCTCAAAAAACAACAAAAACAAAAAACAAACAAAGGAAAACCCTAAAGCCAGGAAAATGCTCTGGTGGCTGAGTCACTCGCCACCACACCACAGGACACGTGCCCTGTTCTAAGGCCTGGAACCCAAGAAGTCTCCTCCAGGGAGCTGTCTCTCCAGATGGGCCCTTAAGGTTGAGGATGGCACAGACGGGACGGGAGACGCCTTCCTGGAGTGAAATGGGGAGGACTCCCCAGAGGTGACCTGCTAAGCAGGCCTCGGGCACTGGTATCTTCCTTCCTGCCATCACCGCCAGTGACATGCCCCCCACCTCCAGTCCAACCGCAGCCAATCCAGCACATCCTGCCCAGCACCCATTCCGGCCACCACCCTCCAGCTCATCAAGGAAACTCCCTCTATCCCCCCTGTGCCCTGCCCTCCCCACACAACAGCCCTCCCCTTTCCAGGTCTGCTCACTCCCGATTCTTCAATCCTGTCCTTGACCACTAAGGCCGCAGCTGGTGTCCCAGGGCCTCATGGATTCACTCCTCAGCCTTGACCGAAGAATCCAGGAGCCATCTGAGCTCCCATTTCCATCCGTACCGCCCTGTCCCTTTTCCTAGCCTGCTCTGGTTAATGAAGTTGCAAGGATGCTCCAAGTGTTCCAAGCTCCCACTCCCACAGACTCTCCTGTCCTGTTCCCTGACCCCAGCCACACTGAGCATGCCCTCTGCCCAGCCCTTGCTGCCCCAGGCTGTCCATGGCCTACCTGGCCCCACCGAGGCAGGGGGCACAGGGCAGCCTCCCTGGTCAAATACTGCCAGCAGGCTGATGTCCCCAAACATATCCACCAGCCCAGCCCTTTCTGAACTCCAGACCACACATATGATTGCCCACTCCACACCCCCAACTTGGATGTCTCTCAGGCAGCTCCCCTGACATATAGCCCAAGAACCTGGCTTCCCCCCAAAACCAGGGCCTCCCTCAGTTCCCCACACATCAGTGAAAAGCATCACTACATGCTTGCCTACCTGCCCAGGCCAGAGAGAAGTGGAGCCCACTGTGACTCCCTCACTGCCTCTCCCCACAACAGCCAATCCACCCGAAGTCCGTGAGTTCTATTCCAAAAGTGCCTGTAAATCTCCGCCCTTGTCTGCGTCTCTACAGCCACCGGGCCTGCCCAAGCTGCTGCCACTCACGCAGGGATTCATGACAGCCTCCTAAGCACCTCTACCTCACCCCAGTTCTGTGGTCCAGCCTCTTCCTGCCTGGGAATGGGACGGCCCACCTTGCACACACGCGGCTCCAACTGTGTTATTTTCCTGGTTGGAAAACTGCAGTGACTTCCTGCTGCATTTACACCAAAGCTCTGCCTAGAATGTTCTTACCTCTTCTCCAAAGGCTCCTCTAGGACTCTGCCTTGAGGTGATCTCCCCTGAGAGGTTGTCCCTGACCATTCTGTTCAAGTCGGTTCCCTGACTTTTCTCACCCTCTCCTTCTCTAGCACATGTCCCATTTTTGTCTTACATTGATTACCTGTCTTCACCACCTCACTGTAAATGCCTGTTTCATGCACCAAACTTTCATTCACATTGTGCCCATTATAGCACCTGGCACACAGAAAATAAACAAGTTAAATGAATGAATCAACTGTCACTTCCAAGCCCAAATAGGTCACTTGCCTGGTTTCCAGGTTTAGAAAACATTTAGAGGAGGAGGGATGCGTAAAAGGGCAAGTTTTAAAAAAATCTCTGTAGACACAGAGACCTCTGTCAGACAACCTGGTGGCTGGTTCTCCTTCCTCCAGGAAGGTTGTGCTGCCAGCATGGCCAGTGACCAGGTTAGGAAGCAAATGAGAAGGGCCTGCCATTGCTGCCCCAGCCCTGGGCTCAGGGAGCAGGTGCATAGCAGAGGCAGGGCCAAGGGCAACTCATGATTATCTGGGGCCTGCCCAGCCACGGGGAGCCTCAGGTCCTTGCTTTGCAGGCCTCTAGCAGTGGGAGAGAAAAGTGGACTGTCCTTCCATCTGAACCAGGAGTGTGAGATTAGCACTAAGGATGTCTTTGGTCAAAGCCAGAGTCAAACCAACAAGACCAGGTTCATGAACAAGCTCTCCACGCTCTTGGGAGATGCTCTGGCTCCCACAAGGTCTTTTGGGCATCTGAAAGAGATGCCAACAACCTCAGCCCATCTTCCTGGCTCCACAGGTACCTGTTCCATGAGGGCCCCAGAGTGCTGCTCTTCCTAAACCACCTCTTCTCCCACTCTGGGCAATCCTACTCAGCTCCACCCAAGGGACCTGGCTGTCCCCAACACACACACTCCAGGCCTGTGCCTCACCTTGATGTAGGTGTCCAAGGCAGAATGGACATGGCGGGCAGCCACCCAGATGGACAGCATGGTGGTGTAGGGGAAGGTGGCTGTCACCAGGTGGCTGGTTGCCTGGAAGGAGAACCCCTTGAAGTCAAATTTCTGGTAGATGTGGATGAGCTCAGGGGAGGGAGATTCCTCACCTTCACTCAGGAGGCTGCCCACGACACAATGGCACTTGTCAAGAGGAACCGGGGAAAGGAAAGCATGTGCATGAGAGCTGATCAAAGGAAGGAGGCCCTGAGACCTCCTTCCTCCTGGGTCTGTGCCAGATTAGGCCTGAAAGAACCATCAGCTCTGACAAGCCATGCAGACCCGGATACCAGGACACAGCTGGCCGTTTTCCTATTGGAACCCACCTGTGCCCCCACCCGTGGCATCCTACTGCAGGACTCTCGGCCATTCCTTTATTTATTCCTTCCACAAGCATGCCACACCCTCTGGAGAACCAGGGATTCTAGTGAGGTGTTAGAATCGTTCTTTGCCCTCCAGGAGGCCAGGAGTAGGAAGGACAGAGAGGACCTGTGAACCATCACCCTCCACATGTCCACCGACAGCACCACTGAGGAGGCGCTTCCATCCCCCGATGAGACCTTCTGTCAGCCCCACTCCCCATGGCAGGACTGCAGGGTGACTGATCCTGCAGCCTGGGCCCAGCACATCCCTATTAGCTCATGTTCCTCCTATCTCCTGGAGAAGAGCAGGCTTCACGGGCAGAGAAATTATGGCAGGAAAGGGAGCAAAATGGAGGAGTGGGAATAAAGAGCTCAGAACCGTGCAAGGTGCTGCCAGAGGAAAGCAGGAACATATGTGTGTGTTTACACACGTGCTTGCAGGGTCAGGACCTGGCAAGTGGCTGTGGAGGGGCTGCAGGAGGCACCTGTCAGGACATGGGATAGGGATCGCTGACCTCAGGGCTGCTGATGAATTTCTGTGAAGACATCATCCTCCCCATCCCTCAGGGAGATCAGTGACCATCCAGAGTCTCTAGACTTCTCCAAACCACGACCCACCCAGGAAACTATCCACTTCCTAAGTCCCTTCCTGGCTAAAAGCTGAGACTGCTGGCTCCCTCCAAGTCTCTAGGCTGCTAGTATCTGCACTTCCCACTCTGCTCCCTCCCGACCTAACTTCACTCCTCTGGCTCCCAGAAACCCCAGCCAGGCAGGGCTCCTGTGTGAACCTCCAGCACTTCTTAGGATGGACCCAAGGCCGCAAGGCCCAGCACTCACTTCTCCTCCTGGCATCAAGGACCCACTTTGTCTCACCTGCTACCTGTTTCCCATGTCAGCTTTCCAGGTGCCCGTCTGTTCCAGCCTTCCGGCTGGGCCCTCAGGGGATATAATCCTGAATCCAGGAGATTCAGCACAGACCTCGTACCCTCAATCCTGGGTTTCGCTCACTTTAAAGGCTTGTTTCTCCCCTATCAAGGGCCTACTGACCCCTAAGTTTATTAAGTTTTTCTTTTTAAAAAAATTTTTTTTGCCAGAAGTTCATGTTCACAGGGATGAGCCCTAGGTTTAAACTGGCTACTCCCTCCACCTCCACTTACTCCCTTCCCCAGCCCCCCTGCTCAGTAGTGTGACATCATCATTCCCTGTTCTCACCTCTGCCCTCCCATTATGGTCCTTTCCACACCCTCTCCGAGATCCCCTGGGGATTCTCAGCACTCAGCCTCCTCTATTCTGGCCAACCCAGCCCTTCCTTTTAGTCACAGTTTGCCTTGGACGTGGTCACCTACTCCAGGATCTTGCCTGAGCAGACCCCAATGGTCACCCTCAGCTGTCTGCAGCTCTGGACCCCTTGCTGCCCCCTTGAATCCTATGGCATCCAAACCTGGCTCAGAGCTTTCATGGTTGTCGGAAGTGGTGAAAAGTTCACATGCTTTCCAAGGGACTCTTTTCCCGGAAAGCCCCTGGAGCTTAGCTGGCTCATCCTGGAAGCCAGCTCTGGCCACTAGGAGCAGGGCCATGAGCTCAGCCTGGAGGGAGCCTGTGGGGCACCTGCACTCTGGAGGGAGGGACAGAACAGGCCACCAGGCACAGGCAGCTGAAGTAGACAGGGGGATGGGACTCAAGTTGCCTGGGCTGGATAGAAGGCACGGAACAGGCTACCAGGCACAGGCAGGTGAGGGAGGCAGGGGGATGGGACTGAAGTTGCCTGGGCTAGATGAAAGTCAGCGCCCTTGGGTGCTGGCACCCTGCCTTCCCGTCCACCGAGAGATCAGGCTTCTGAGCCTGTTGGCCATTAGGGCCGGACTGTCCCCCATGGGTGCCATTCCACCTGTGGAATCCCCCAGGTGTCACCAGGCAGCATGCAGGTAACAGGCCTGAAGGTCCTCAGCAGCCCAGCTCGACATGCTCAGACATTCTGGGGCCCCCATTAGTGGCACAAACCCCAGGACCCAGTGAGGGAAACAGGATACGCCAGGCCAAGCAGTATGGCTAAATCCATTTACTTTAAGGGTAAAGGGGTGACTGCAAACGGGTGGGAGGGACATGGTGTGGGCGGAAGCTCCCACCCGCCTTCTCCTGGCTTTGCTGAAGGCAATTGGCTTTCAGACGAGGGTGATCTTCACCTGGTGGTTCTTGTCAGCCTGGTAGAAAAACAGAATGCAGGGGATGCTGCCCAAGCCTGGGTGCTCCTGAGGGTTCTGCATCTCACCAAACAGCTGCATGATCTGCTGTGCAGTGGGGTTGTCGCGGGGAGAACCCTCCCCGGCCTCTCCTTGTGCAGGCTCCACGCTGCCGGCGAGGGTCACCTGGCAAAGATTTTTGGAGAGAGGGAAGAGGGCTCTGAGCACACTGCCAGCCTCCCTTGCTCTTGCCTGCGCACCCCGCCTGAGGGCACTACTCACCACCCTGCTTGTCAGCAGCCCTGAGCTCCAGGGGGCTCAGGACCCTGGAGCTGGCTCACGAGCAGGGCTCTGGGCAGCTGCCAGGAATCTGCCATGGCCCTCGGTCCTGTCGCCCACAAGCCGCAACACCAGCTCCTGCAGCTCCAGCAGCTTCACCTGGAGGAAAGGGTGTTCAGCTGCCATGCCTGAACCCACCCCACCCCGCAGCCACCCCCCCGGGTGGAGAAGCTCCACGCCCTGCCTTCATCTCCTCCTTGTCCTGGGCTAGCCTGTGGATGTGCTCCTCCTCCTGTCGGTGCTGCTCCTTCAGCGCTGCACCCTGGCTGAGAGAGGGCGATGTAGTCTCCTGCAAGAGGACAGAGCTCAGACACTGGGTTCCCTTCACCCGCTGGGCAGCTCCCCCTGCCGTGCCCTGGCCTCCGCGTCACCGATGGTGTCTGTCTCTCCAGAGAGCTGGATGCAGCGATGTTCCAGCTCCTCCACCCGCTCTTTCAGGTCCACCTTTTCCTGCATCAGCTGCATAAAGCAGCTCTGGAGCCAAAAGAATGGGGTCACATCTCGGCAGCGAACTGCCTCGCTCCCACCCTTCTTGGCCCATGCCAGGAGAGACTCACTCACCTGCAGTTTCTCCATGGCCCCCTGCATGGCCCGGTGGGTCTCCCCACACACAGAGTAGATCCCAGTCCCTGGGGCTGGGGCTGCTGCCTCTGGCTACTTCTGGGTCCAGGCCAGCAGGTGAGCCAGGCGCTGGCAGTGCAGCCTTTGCTCCTTCAGCTGCCCACGGAGCCGAGCCTGCTCCCCGTCTGCACTGGCTACAGCTGATGTTCAAAATGCCACCTGCAGGCAAGAGGTGTGCATTCTTCTTGGGGGATACACAGGACCAACGGGGCAGGGAGGTGGAGAGGAGCCCTTCGCTTGGGGCCTCAGAGTGTGCACCTGTTGGTCACAGGTCAAATGGTATCTGACCACTGGCTCCCAGGAAAGGGGTGAGGGTCCAGAGAAATAAGAAAGCAGGAAACCAAAAGCATAAGAGGGTCTGGGAGGGACCACAGAGGGAGGGGGCAAAGGTGCGGCAGGGGGAGTAGGCTCACCATGGACTCCTGGCTTTCCAGGTCCTGCAGGATGCTCGGCATGGGCCGAGGCACCTCCTCCTCCTTCTCCTCCTTCTCCTCCTTCTTCTTGTTCTTGTTCTTCTCCTTCTCCTCCTCCTCCTAATCCTCCTCCTCCTCCTTCCCCGCCCCCGCCCCCTCCTCCCCCCAACCTCCGTCCAGTCTACCTTCTATGGTGCGTAGCTAGAGGGGTCCTCACGCAACCCAACAAGGAAAGTAGGGTGGGCCCACCTCTGCCTCAACCGTCACTGTATAACCCTAGTCTAGTCCCTCCCCAGAGGGGAATGAGCAGCTGTAATTTATTATTTTTTTTTTTGGAGAACCAAAGTCTCGCTATGTTGCCCAAGCTGAGTTCCACTACCGCCCGGCAGGGGAGTTCTGACCTGCTTCATTTCTGACCTGGGCCAGTTCACCCATCCTTAGGCAACCTGGTGGCCCCTCTCCTCCCAGGAGGTCACCGTTTTGATGCCGAACTTAACACAGAAACCTGGTTGGCATAGTGACCAGCTGTTCTAAACTCCTCAATCCTATGCTGCTAACAGTCCCCCCTTCCTTCTGGGCTCCCTCCTCTTCCTCTGAGTGGTCTCCCGTACCTTCCCCAGGGAGTGCCATGAGGCTCAGCTGGGCCTGTAGCTGCTGGTTCTCTGGCTGGCAGCTTCCAGGTGCTCCTAAGGGGCCGGGAAAGAGAGTTGAAGGCACAGAGGCTGCCAGGTCATCCCCCTCCGGCCCCACCCTCAGCAACTCCCACACCTGGGTCTCCCGCAACTCTTGGTGGGCCATCTCGGCCATCGCTTTGCCCTAAGCTTCCTGCTGCTACAGCTGGTCCATGAGCTGGGTCTGCAGCAGTAACTGCCTGTGCAGCGCCTCCATCTCAGAGCTCAGCTGCTGACAGGCGGCCACGTACTGCTGCAGGGGACCCAGGGACTGGTCTCGCTGCTGCTGCAGACTCTGAGCCTCTTGGCTGTTCCCCTCCACCTGCAGGAAGACCTGCAGGTGGTGGCCTGCTTTCAGATTCTGGGCCCATGAATAGGGTAGCTAGGGCACTGCAGGGCTCTGTCTCCTGCCCAGACCCGTGGCCCCTTTCTCTAGGCCTAAGTGACTGCCTAGAGCCCCATGCCTCTTTCCCTGTATGAAATCTCACACTCTTCTTCCCACCACTTAAACTGTAGGCCACAGACTGGTGGAAAAGCAGGAGCCAGCCATCATCTGCTAAGTGTCCGACGTGCCTAATGCTCTCCACGTATTATCTCATTTAATCCTTGGCACCTCTGCGAAGAAGATGCTAACTTCATTGCAGCTGGAGAGCCCAGAACTTGGTGTCTGCCTCCCATGGCACCGGGAAGGGTGAAGTCAGGTTAGAAAAATCATCCCCACCTCCCCACAGCCATTGGAGCAGGGCTGTGGCTCACAGGTGCCTTCAGAAGTGCCATTTCACGTGAGGGCTACACCGCCCCATTTGACAGGTGGCAAAACAAAGGCCCAAAGGGCTAGGGAGGAGGGCTGGCTCCCCAGGTGGGGCCGTGCGCCAGCTTTATGAAGCCACTCTGCAGCTCGGCCAGCTGTTCCTTGACCTCACGGGTCTGGGAGAGGGTGTGGCTGACAGCGGTGTGGTCTCCATGGTCTGTAGGATTTGTCTGCGCACCTCCGCTTGCTTGCCCCAGAGCTCAGCCGCCCGCTCCAGCTCCAGCAGCCTCTCCTCCTGCTCCCGGTTCAGGCGACTCAAGCCTTCATTGTCCTGTAACTGGGCTTGGAGCTGTCCTGCCAGACTCTCCAGCTCCTCCCTCAGGTGCTCGGCCTCCTATTGTAGCTGCTGCTCCACCTCGGAGGGCCTTGCTGGGGGTGCCAGGGATGGGAGTTCAGCTGAGAAAAAAAGCAGACAATAAGGGCCTCTGGAATCTTTAAAAAAAATCTTCCTCTTGGTCCACAGCTCCTCTCAGGCTCCACAAACTTGGCCTCCCTGCTAATGATTCCCCACACCTGGATGGTAGCCAATCTTCCAAGCCACTTACAGATACAGACATGTGTGGGTGGCTGACAATGGGCACTCCTCCCTCTTTGCTGACTGGGAAACTGGGGCTCATGGATATTACCAGACTTGTCATCTCCTGGCATATACCTCTTTTCCTCTGACTCAAAGTCCTTCCATCCACCCACCTCCCTAGGCCATTCTAACCCACCCCCTACGACCCTCTGATGTCAGCCCTCCTCCCAGGTCACCCCAGCCTCAGCTTACTCATCTGTTTTCTCAATTCCACCAAGCTTGTCTCCAGCTCCTGTAACTGATTCATAATACACTCCTTCTCCTCCCTCAGTGTGCACATCTGCACAAAGCACAGGGGGAAAGGGCCCTGGAGAGGGGAGGCTGCTGGCTGGACAGGCTACCATCTCCCTCTCTGCCCCCTCCTCCACAAAGCCCAGACCCAAGACCACCCCTCCCATTTTACAGATGCCCAGAAAGATCTAAAGTGGGGGCTGAAGTGTCAGGTCTCACCTGCTCCGACATCTGATTCATCCTCTGCTGCCACGTGGCTCTCTCTCCTTTAAGAATCTCAGCAAATGTATCCCTCTCCAGTTGTATTTGTCTACATGCCTCCATTACCTGCAAGAATGGGCACAGAAGTTAGGAAGGGCTGTCACTGGTCCTCACCTGCTCCTGGCCACCTGAGGTCATCTTCCTTCCACATCCCTCCCTCTGCAAAGCCTCACTGCCCCAGGTGTGCTTCCAGCTGTGCCCGCTCCTCCATGGCCTGTCATAACTGCTGGTTAGCATCAGGGGCTTCACACCAGCTTGAAAACTGGATGGTGAAGAGTGAGAAGTTTAGGTCTGGGGACCCCGGGCTGTTCCACACAGTGCCCCTTCAAAGGGCTAGGGCTAGGCTTAATGTACAACTCGGTCAATAAAGATCTCTACTGTCAAGTTACTTTGCTTTAGAAATAAAAACTTAAATAATTTTTAAAAGATCTTAGGCTGGGCATGGTGGCTCATGCCTGTAATGTCAACACTTTGGGAAGCTGAGGCGGGTGGATCACCTGAGCTCAGGAGTTCAAGATCAGACTGGCCAAAATGGCGAAACCCCGTCTCTACTAAAAATACAAAAATTATCCAGGTGTGGTGGTGGGCGCCTGTAATCCCAGCTACTCAGGACGCTGAGACAGGAGAATTGCTTGAACTTGTGAAGTGGAGGTTGCAGTGAGCTGAGATCACACCACTACACTCCACCCTGGGCGAGAGAGTGAGACTTTGTCTCTAAGAAAAAAAGCCCCAAATTCCATATGTCTGCTCTTAAAGTTATTCCCAAATTACCTCTAACCTTTAAGATATGTCTCACTTTCTCCAAGATAATAAAAGACGTGGGTGAAGGAAAAAAAAACCCAATCAATCAAGCAGGTGAAGACGCAGACATAAACAGGGAGAAGGGAAATGGCAGCAACATAAAATAAGCCAGAGGCAAAGTATCCCCCAAACCAGAGGAGCCTCAGGGGCATGCACAGCTGGAGAGAGCATCTGGAGAGGTAGGGTGTGAGGGTGGGGCCCTCCTGGAGCTCCTGTCTTCTGGACTGCAGGGGCTTGGGTGAGGAGGCTCTTCCCTCTCTGAGTTGGCACTGTGGGTGTCCGGCTGTGCTTGGCAGAGGGAGGAAGGAGAATCTACAGAGGCCGAAAGGGTAGAACAAGGGCAGGCGGACAAAGACAGAAGAGGCTTAGAGACAGGCAAGAGATTCAGGGGAGGAGGAAGAGGTGGCTTCAGGGAAACGAAATGTTGAAGAAGAGCAGAGGAGATCAAGACCAGGGCCTGTGCCTTCCAAATGGCTGCCTGCTGCCTTGCCAGGGGCAGAAACAAATAGATGGAAAAGTCCCCTGAGTGGTGCAGTCACACAGGGTGGAGTCACCTGACAATGCTGCTCTGAATACTCTCATTGGACCCCTCTCCTCAGGCCCAGGATGTGGGGATAAATCTGGTAGAGCACTAGACCTCCACCTCCATTTTAAAAACCAGACTTTTGAGTAAGGGTTCGCTTCAACATAGGAGGCTCCAGCTAAAAAACAAGTCTGAAAGACATTGATCTTATCCAGTGTCATCTTACAGAGGAGTTAAAGAGGCCAAGGGGAAGAAGTGATTTTTCTGTGGTCACCCAGCACGCTGGTGGCAAAGATGAGCTCAAAAGTTAGATCTTCTCCCAATCTTAGTGCTTGGGGCTCTCCTCATCACACCCTTGGGCCCTTTCAGTCACTCCAAAAGAGACAGCCTGATGGCAAGGGGCTGTTCCCATTGGCCTGGCTTTCCCTTGAGACTGGGGATGAGGAAAATGAAACAGCAACTACCATTTCCTGGGTGTCCTGGGTGTTTACGGCAGGACCTGTACTTGGCATTAACATAAAAATAATAACAAATCTCATTTAAGCTTCACAAGTGTAAGTCAAACAATACCACCCTTATTTTACAGATGTGAAAAGAGAGGCCCAAAGAGCTCAAGAAGTTCACCCTACATCATATCCCTAGCAGATGGAGAGGTAGGATTCAAATCCAGAATTCTTAAGCAGGACCCAACAGTTCTTCCACAATCTTAACAAGTACCCTCTACTTTCCTTGGATCCCCTATTCCCAGGAGCCTGGCCAGCCAAGACTCACATCTCCAGGTGAGTGGCAACCACCAGAAGTGGTTGTCTCGGGGTTACTGCAATTTTTAATTTTCTTTTTCACTCCTGTAGGAACACCAGGGCTGTTCCTCCACTGATAGTCTCTCAACTGTGGAAAAGAAAAGCAGGAATACTCATGAGAAGTCCCTACAGTCACATCTGCCTTTACAGTTTTTACAGAACTTTCTTTTATGCCATCTGATTTATTACCACAAACAACTGTACAAGGTGTTGTCTTAATGACTTAATGACTGAAAGGGATTGATACCACGGCTTAAAAAGGGCAATAATTAACTTGAACTCTGTCTTCTGACTCCAAGCTCTGGGGTTTTGCCACAAATCAGCAGCTGCCAGGGCCCAATACCAGAGGCAGAGGTAGAAAAACAGACACTAAGTAGGCAGGAACTGGGCACTGTGTGGTTTAGAGTCACACATCATCACATGTCTGTTAGTGTAGGAAGTGCAGCAGCACCTCTCAAACTCTTACATCAATGAGTCCTCATGGCAGAAGGCAGCCTTTCTGTTACATCTGGGAATGGAACAGAAAGAGGACAACCCAAGCCTCTTTTCAGAGTGAATTTTGGTATACTCTTAGAAATCTATGGGACTGTCATCCCTAAGTCCATGAACGTTTTTTCTCTCTGAAGAGAATCAAGGGAAACTGATGCTTCAGAAAGATGCCCCATATTACCCTGTGGCACTCAAAGTCCCCTAGGTTGAGACATGAGGAAGATTCAAGTGTCAAGTTCAGTTTCCCAAGATCTGTTTCATGGTAAATAAGCAAATCTCACTCCAGGCAGGGTCTGGGCTGTTGAGGGGAGGGGCTCACTGACAAGACTTTGGTAGAGGGAGCCCAGAGGCAGCTGGGGGCCCAGCCCAGTGAGCCTCGGGAGTGGCATGAGCTCTGGCCGCGGTCCTGCCAGCAGATGGCACCTGGGGCTGGGTCGTTGGGCTGCCACCAGGCGCTTGTACCTTTTTCTTTGCTGCTGCCAATTTGCTCGTCGGGTTTCTTCCCACATGGCAGGGCGGGAAGGGAGGTGGGGTTGGGGCCACATCGGCTCTATCCCAGTTACCACTGTGGAACAAGTCCTGTCTGCCACCGCGCAGCTGTGAGACTGACCAGAGGAGGTATAACCAGGGCCACCTAGAGCAGAGATGGGGGGCGTGGCCTCCATGCTCCAAACCCATTGGTCGATGCGAAAGATGACAGAAAAAGGAAGCGCAGCCAGGCAACAGCGCACCCAGGGGGATGTGAGGCGTCACAAGGAAAGCTGAGCCGACAATTGCGGCCCCGCCCACTCTGGGGAGAGGGGCGGGGCCGCTGACTCCAGGAGAGGGTGAGGGGCGGGGCCGCAGGCTCTAGGGGGAGGAAAGGGGCGGGGCCGCCGGTTCTAAGGGTGAGAGAGGGGCGGTGCCTCCTGCTCCAGGGGCAGAGGGGCGGGGGGACTTTCTCTGGGTGAAGTCGAAGCTTCCTGGGCTACCCTCATGCTCTGAGTCAGAGTTCCTTTACAGGTGGACCTGAGAGGTGACTCACCAACTCCTGACCTGGACCCTCCTGCGCCACTGAACCCCCTGACCTGGGGGCCTCGGAACCTAGGGCTCAGGAAGTGGATGAGGAACGTACTCCACAGTTTCTTTCCTGACTCCTCACAGCCCTGCCCCAGACCTTCCCTTCCCGGAAATCACCTCTAAGGACCCCTAGCCAATGTTCCAGACACACCGCCTCTCGGAACGTCCCATTCCTAGAGGGTACCTACCCTGATTCCCGGAGAGCATCTGCCCCCTTTCCAGCTAGATCCAGTCGCGGGCGCTCCTGCTTCCCAGCTCCTCCTCCTCCCACACCCCACAGCACCCCTTTCTTCTCAGGGCGGCCGTGGGTCCCATCAGGCTTTCCCCTCGGATCCTCTCCAGGATGAACCAAGACTTACCCGAAGTTACCAAGTGAACTTCCAGGAACAGTCCAATTCTCAGATGCTAGATGTCTTCCAAAAATGAAGCAAATTTGTAACTTAGTAGCTGAGTCAAGTATTCCTGTTAGATGGTCAACATTAATTTTTTTATTTTATTTTAGTATTTTTAAGTGGCAACTCTAGTGTGTAAGAAAATGAATGCGACAGCTGAATTTGTAGAAAGCTTCTCTGACTCTCTTGGGCTCTGTCATAAGCCCTGGAACGAAATAAAAGTCTAGTGAATACAGAGAAGCCCCCTTCTTTTTCTCCATATTTACCCCTCACCTTAACCATAATTTCACATAATTAACCACATTTAAGGTGGTTGATAATAAAGTGGGAATGTACAGGATTCTCTTTAACCCTGAATTAGCAATCCAAAAATTAGAATTTGTTGCATTCCTAGAACTAAATTCAGGGTTCCTGAGCAGGTACTCAAGCAGACACAAAGACAAAACTTCCATTTTATTTCAGAAGAGCCTCCATAATCCCTTGAGTCAGTTCCCTTAGTAAATTTTCTTGTCTATCTATCTATGTGTCTCCTATTGGTACTGTTTCTTTGGAGAACGCTAATACACACACTCTTTTTTCCTGGCTCTTTGAGTATAAGATGATTGGCCAGGATTAAGAATGTAGCTTCCTCGGAGGTAGCAGTGAGCTGAGATCGCGCCACTGCACTCCAGCCTGGGTGAAAGAGGAGACTCTGTCAAAAAAAAAAAAAAAAAAAAAAAAAGAATGTAGCCTCTTGTAGCCACTAGCTCATTCCTTATTTAATGAGTCCCCCCATCCTCCCAGAGCACCACACTTTTTGTCAATTGATCATTTGCCTTAATATACTTGACAAATGTCATTGTCATGCATGAAACACCTCCATATACAATAGTATGTATACTAAAAATAACTCTTCTTCCTCTTCCACTCAAAAAAGAAGAATTCTAATATAATGGTTATATATAAGGGACACTTTGAATCTGAGTTTACTTTTAAATTATATTAAACATTCACAAAGTGCAATACTTTATTTTTTATAACAGATTATTTGTGAGGCACCCTTACCACAAAATAGGACAGTCCATTGTGTCCTATCTAACCCAAAGATTAAAATAAAATAAATATGTCTCAGCAAAAAGAACTATAGACAATGAATGCTGTTTGTTAGGAAGATACAAGTTCATATAAGGAAGTTTTTTTTTTCCTGATTATTTTACTCTAGGGTAAAATAATCTCCTCAACCAAAATCAGTTTCTACTGGAATACAGTCTGTCGTGTTTAAGTCATGGCAGCTGAGCCAGGACTATATTCTTCACTACATCAAGCAAGATGAAGGAGCTCCAGAAATACTTTAAAGCAGGAATTTGAAGTTTGGATAGGATGGCTACCATTTAAGTCATATTCAAGCTGCTCCTTTATAAGACTTGCAAGGTCCTTTGGAATCTGACTTCTACATCCTTCCTTTCCAACCTCATTTCTCATCAGTTCCCCACTTCCCTCCTCTAACAATCTCTGTCCATCCACATCATGCACTTCAGCTATTCTGAACTTCCCTCCTGAAATCAGCCACTCACAGAGCAACACTATTCAAATCCTGGCCCGACTTGTGTAACCCAAGGCAGGTTTCCAAACTCTCTTTGTCCCAGTTTCCTCATCCTCATTCCTAAATTTGGAACAATAACATCCAAGTCATAGGGCCATTTGGAAGTAATAAGATATATCTTTCTGTATTACTTTCTTCCTTCTAAATTTGTGGTTTCCAAATGCCACTTTCCGTAGACCAATTACTTTAAATACATTTCATTATATAAGCCTCTCCCTTGTGTTATATTATAGGCTCCCATTCCATCAAGGTTGAATATAATTCAGGGTTTGATAGTGTCTCCAGTTTATTAAAACAGGACTTAATTTTTACATAATAGTCTTCTCTGAAAACCAGACTGTTTTCAAATAGCTGTGTGTGGTCAGTGAACCAGGCCCAGGAGCTAAGAACCACACAGGATGGATTATTTTCCTTAGGGCTGTTATATCTGCCTTGAGCCATGGAGAATCCACAAACACTTGCCCAGCTGAGACTCTATCCACCTTGCATCAAGGCCTTGCACATAGTAGGTACTCAAGAAATATTTTTTCTTAATTAGCCCTGAGGTAATTTTACAAATGCTTCAATTGTCTTATGATTTTGTTCATTCTGTTTAAAATCTGTGCTTCTCAAACTTTAATTGCATACAGTATGCATCACCTAAAAATCTTGCTAAAAAGCAGATTCTATTTCAGTGTTGCAGGGTGTAGCCTGAGATTGTGCATTCCTTACAAGCTCCTAAGTGATGTCGGTACTCTTGGTCCATGATACACACGATGAGTAGCAAAGTTATAAATCTTATTTCAAAACACATTAGTGGCCAGACGCGGTGGCTCACACCTGTAATCCCAGCACTTTGGGAGGCTGAGGCAGGCGGATCACGAGGTCAGGAGATCGAGACCACGGTGAAACCCCGTCTTTACTAAAAATATAAAAAATTAGCTGGGCGCGGTGGCGGGCGCCTGTAGTCCCAACTACTCAGGAGGCTGAAGCAGGAGAATGGCGTGAACCTGGGAGGCGGGGCTTGCAGTGAGCTGAGATCGCGCCACTGCACTCCAGCCTGGGTGACAGAGCAAGACTCCATCTCAAAAAAAAAAAAAAAAAAAAACCACATTAGTGTTTATATCGTTGTCCTCCTGGAGCACCCTGTACCTTCCCTAACTTAACCATACTATTTATAATCTCGTATTTATTTTTTGATATGCCTTTCTAAACTATAATCTCTCTGGTGACAGGCACTAAATATACCTGGTTTCCTGTTGTATTCTCAGTGCCTAACAGATAATTCACACTCAATAAATACTTATTGAATGTCAATTGACCAAAGGAATGAATATATACCAAAGACACACTTTTATACTCACCCTTGATCGTATGCAAACACTCCCCTGCTACCTGTTCATAAAAATGTCACCATAGCTTTGGGAATTTTTCAAGGTCAGAGTAAAATTTATCATTATGATGATGGCTAACATTCATTGAGCACATTATGCATTCGCTCGTTGAGTCCGCACTACAGCCATATAAGGTAAAATTATTATAATTCCCATTTTATTTATTTAGTATGGTTTTTGACATTTTTTAAGCTGACAAATAATAATTGTACATATTCATGGGGTACATAGTAATTTTTAATACATACAATGTATAGAGATCAGATTGGGGAAATTAGGATATCCAACATCTCCAACAGCCATCATTTCTCTGTGTTGGGAGCATTTAATATCCTCCTTCTAGCTATTTGACACACATATTATTGTTAACTGTGGTCACCCTACTGTGGTATAGAACCCTAGTACTGATTTCCCCTATCTAGCTATAATTTTGTATCCTTTAACACCGGGATCCCCAACCTCCTGGCCATGACCAAGTCCCCCTCCATGGCCTGTTAGGAACCGGCCACACAGCAGGAGGTGAGCAGGGGGCGGGCGAGTGAGTGACGCTTCATCTATGTTCACAGCCGCTCCCCATTGCCCACATTCCCACCTGAGCTCTACCTCCTGTCAGATCAGCTGCAGCTTTAGATTCTCGTAGGAGTGTGATCCCTATTGTGAACTGCACATAGGAGGAGTCTAGGTTATGTGCTGTTTATGAGAATCTCACTAACACCTGATGAGTCGAAGTGAAACAGTTTCATCCCAAAACCATCCCCATCCCCATCCAAGGAAAAATTGTCTTCCACAAAACCAGTCCCTGGTGCCAAAAAGGTTGAGGATTGCTGCTTTAACAAATCTCTCCCTCTCACTTCCTTCCCCATAATTCCCATTTTAAAGGTGGAAATAGAGGCACAGAAATGCCAAGTATCTTATCCAAGTTGACATAGCTAGTAAATGCCACTGCTAGGAGTCAGGTTCCACAGTCCATTCAGCTAACGTCTACACCATGAAGATGAAAAAACTGAGTCACTCTGTGACTTAGTCAAATTCTTTAACTTTAATGCACTTTAAATCTGCAGAACAGAGATTAGATCCCATTCTAAACAGTACCCTGCCGAATTCCATATCTAGTCATCACTCAGGCATTCTCAGATTCAGTTCTCTTCTTGAGGAACCCCACAGGTTTATGTCACGAAGTAACGTGTAATGTTGCTGGGATACAAATGTGATTGACAAACTCTGTGCAAGGCTGGTCCACCAGAATAGGATGCTGGCTGGTACAGGAAGGGCAACCAGTGAGGAACCCAGCCTCTCCATGAGCATGTAGCTTTATGTTCCTCTCCTCTTGGTGCACATTGAAATTCCAGAAAAATGATGTGCCACAGTAGTATTCTCAAATTTGGAATTTGTAAAGGTTGTCAGATGTACCCCAGACAAATATCAAGAACCCATTCTATGTTCCTGTTCCTGCGTGACATTCTCTGCTATGGTCACTCACCTGAATTATAAACTTTTCCACAACTAAGGAAAAGCAGATATTATATGCATTTAAACATATCGTCTCTATTTACAGAGTGATAATACATAGCAATTGTTATGAAGGGAACAAAATAATACAACTACATAAGAGACGAGTCGCTATGGTAACCATTTCTCGGCTTAAATTTAGAGAGGCAATGCCTTCCACTACTGAAAGATTCTCTCAGCTTTTAACAGCAAGTATTATGTATTATTTTATATATTGGGCCTGGTTTTTGTCTTATACTAGATAAGTTTCCATGTTACCTTACTAAATAGGAAATGCTATATCATTTCATAAAATGAGTCATATTGGATATTTAATCATTAAATGGTAATCTCATTGGGTGGTGCATCCTCAATGACAATTAAAAACTATGACCAAATTTATCACCCAGAATGTTAACAGATGGTCATACATAGCTTGAAACAACTGTGTGGTTCTATCGTCAATACTTTCAATTGTCTGTAAATGTTATTTATTTCCAGAAAACTATTTCCTAAATTAATAGAGAAAAGTTAACACATAAAACTCTGTATTTCACACCCAGATAATTTTTTAACCCACAGTATTTTCTTACATATCACTGGCAGATCCGCTTCCTGCTTTCCCATTCAGTGATGGATGTATTATAATAAAAAAGGCTTTCCTAATCAGTGGCAAATACTTTCCAGATTTCCTGCAAACAGGAAAGGTAGTAAATTTTGTTATACTTTAACAATACTTCCCCCAACCACTTTTAGCCACTGACCCAGAGAACTACAATTTCAGAACCATAATAACAGCAGTAATAATAATATCACCCATTAAGCTCTTGCTTAGTATCAGGTCTGGTTGTAAGCATTTCACATGGGACACCAAATATACAAACTTAGCACAACCAAGGGAATCCAGAGACAGTATGCATTTAAAGATCTCATATTTGTTTATAAAAAAGACATAAGACCGTGTGTGGTGGCTCATGCCTGTAATCCCAGCACTTTGGGAGGCCAAGGCGGGGGGATCACGAGGTCAAGAGATCGAAACCACCCTGGCCAACATGGTGAAACCCCGTCTCTACTAAAAATACAAAAATTAGCTGGGCATGGTGGCGCTCACCTGTAGTCCCAGCTACTCGGGAGGCTGAGGCAGGAGAATCGCTTGAACCCAGGAGGCAGAGGTTGCAGTGAGCTGAGAGTGTGCCACTGCACTCCAGCCTGGTGACCCAGCAAGACTCTGTCTAAAAAAAAAAAAAAGTAAAAATAATAATAATAGTATTTAGCATTGGCTATAAGGGTTTCTCTTTTAATCCTTACAACAACCCTATGAGCTTGCTTGCTAATGGATACTTTGGATACTGTACAAATCAGCTTCCATGTCCTATAAGTCCTCCCTGATTTCTACAGATTAAGAAACCCAGTCATTTT
The DNA here is from genome assembly GCF_028885625.2 of Pongo pygmaeus. Taxonomy (NCBI): domain Eukaryota; kingdom Metazoa; phylum Chordata; class Mammalia; order Primates; family Hominidae; genus Pongo; species Pongo pygmaeus. The sequence continues at coordinate 23,423,504 of NC_072393.2, forward strand.
CTCTCAGGTGTCATAGTTTATGAAATGAAATAAACAATGCACTGAATGTAAATGTATTAATAAGATTCAAGAATAAATGGCCGCTACCAAATAAAGACAGAAAATTGGCAAGTGAAACAAGTCATAAACATTCAATGCTCCAAATCACAAATGCACAAGATAACAACATTTCCTGTAATAATACATTAAAGCATAATTTCTGCTTTTTGTCTTTGCAGTATTCCTGGTGTTGTGCATTTATACTTTATGTAAGTGATGACATTATGAATACTCTATTTATACCTGAGGAAGCCTAGAACTTAAATATTTCATACACAGCAGAGGAACATACTGCTGCCAGTTGTTACTGAGATCTCATTTTCTTTTTGTAAAAAGGTAGATGAATAAATCATAGTAATAAAAAAGTGGCCAGGCGCAGTGGCTCACACCTGTAATCCCAGCACTTTGGGAGGCCGAGGCGGGCAGATCACGAGGTCAGGAGTTTGAGACCAGCCTGGCCAACATGGTGAAACCTCATCTCTACTAACAATACAAAAATTAGCTGAGTGTGGTGGCATGTGCCTGTAATCCCAGCTACTTGGGAGGCTGAGGAAGGAGAATTGCTTGAACCTGGGAGGCGGAGGTTGCAGTGAGCCAAGATCTCACCATTGCACTCCAGCCTGGGTGACAGAGCAAGACTCTGTCTCCAAAAAAAAAAAAAAAGCAACTTAAGTTACAGGCTTCGCTTATGATTTGGATAGTTTGTTGTATAATGCATTGGTGTGTGAAAGGAAGTCAAATTATTTAACTGACTAGATTTTCTATTCCTCATGACTATTTCCAGTAAGCACTCCCACGAACTGTTTATGCAGTATTAGTGAGAGGATATAATGAAAGAGCAATAAAACAAACTTATCACTGCACTTACTAAACACCTGAAGTGCCCCAATGTGAGGAACTTTCAGTGATAAATGATTCACTGTATCCACAGCATTTTCAAAATAGCTGATAGACTGTGTCACCTCACACTTAGACTGTTATGGCACTTAGTTTTTCCTAATTCTTCTCCAGCCTTCAGTTTAAAAAAAGTAGTCAGTTCTGTTAACCCTGTGAAGAGGCAGACTGGGGATAGAATGGATTTTCTAGGCTTTTAAGTAGATAAAAATGGACACTCTTAATTATTCCAGGTGTATGTTTTACCTCAATCATTCCTCATACCCTATAAGCCCTGATAGTAAGGCCCATTCAGCCAAAAAGATATTATTTGAAGTCTTTTGTACATAGGTAAATTGTTTTCTGCAGTCAAATCCCAAAGAGCTTTGCAAGATTTCAGCTAGTCAGGTGAGCCAAGAGTAACTACTACTTTCTATAAGTTCCAATAATCTTTCTGGCCCTATGGGAGCATTTAGTTTATGAGTTAGGCCTAAATACTCTAAGGAAATGGAAATGAGTAATTTTTTTATTTCACTAGTATTGGTTCAGATCACTCATTATGTTAATTCTAATAATTCTCCCTGGAGGCAGGGAAGAGGCAGCCTCATTAGTAATGCTGCCCAGACAAGGGCAAGAGGCTCTGCTGCCTGCGGGGGCACTGACTGCCAGGCAGCCGGCATCTGACAGCTGACCAGAGAACCACTGACATCGCTGTTTAATTGGCTTAAATGGGCTCGTTTGTTTTCCATTTTTCTGTTTATTGAAGTAGAAGTGGAAATCGGCCTTCAAAGACCAGCCTCTCAGCATCTCCTTCCTTGGCTAACCTGACCTTCAGGCAGTGCAGCTACCTGAACTGAGTTAAAAATGGACTGTCGAGCTGGCTTTAATTTCTCTTGCTCTGCCTGCAAGTGTCCTCCCACTGATCTGCTTCTCACGCCTTTCATACCCCTCTGTTGTTTCTTTATAAGAGTTTTATGCCAGGACAGCTGAAACTGCCTTTCAAGACTGTAAACTGCAGATCCTTCTACAGGTGATCCTAGAGGACCTGGGAGCCAGCACCAGAATCTCTACGCTAGGCACAACCTCCCCTCCAGGCATCCCTAACCCACCCCAAGCTCACTGGGAATTCCCACTCTGAACACACCGTGTCCTATTGGCAAACGGCAGCGGGAAAACCGTGGTTTAGTCACTTTGGAAGAAAAAATAAGATTTGGCTTTTTGCTCATGGGTTGTGCGGGCACGTTGCCTCTTTCCAGAACTCCTCTGCCCTTCCGAGTGTTCCTGCGCAGGACCACGCGGGAGTCCTTACAGGGATTCTCTCCAGCAGAATACAACGCTCTTTATCTTCCTTCTCTGAAACCTCTTCAAAACATCCCAAATCCAAGATCCTCCCCCACAGGGGTCGCCAGAAACTTCCGCCTCCTGGAATGGCAATAGCTCCCAATGATGCACGGATGGAAGAAGTACTATAGTCCCACTCACGGTTTTGCTTCGCATCTTGGCCAACTCCCGCTCAATTCAAGCTCCCCACACTCTGGGGCAGGGTCTAATGAGAGGAGCGCCAGACTCGCCCTTCCTGCGGAGAAAACGCTTTAGTCACACACGGAAGGGCAGGAAGGATGCGGGGAGCAAGGGAGTGCAAGGGGTGAATAAACGCTGGGGGGCCTTCGATGCGGGGAGGAAAGCTAGACCTGACCTGGCGTACAGGAGAGGAGGACCCAGAAACCCTGGGAGGCTGAGTAGAGTTGACCAGGTTAGAGGCTGGAATAAGTGCATCAATGATGCCCAGTGAACGCTGCAACGGATTGAAGCCACGTGTTCAGGATGACACAGCAGAGCAGAGCCTCGGGTTATGGAAACACACACACATCGCTGGAAGCTTCCCGCTGCCTGCCGGGGGCAGCCTGGGTGTGCAAGCGCGCGCTCGGGGAGGGTCGGGTGGCACTGCAGCATCAGGGTCAGGCTTGGGCCAGTCGGGCCCCGGAGTTGCGGTCACAGTGATCCAGGCCTACCCTGGAAACAGCAGGTGTCTGCCCTACCGCAGGCTCATCCTCAACACCCAGGACAGCCTCGGGACCGCTGGAAGTGTCGGGGTCGAAAGGGTCCCGACTCCAGAGAGGAGGGGAGGGGAGGGCGGCGCAGGGCGGGGAGAGGGAGCTGGACCTGGGAAGTGCTCGCTGCCCCCAGGGAGACCTGCTGCAACATAGAGCCTGCGCTGGTGGGCGGAGTGAGCAGGGGCCGCTGGCTGCGCGGTCTGCAGGTCCCCGAGCCCCAGGAGAGGGGATCCTGAGGGACCTGCCCGTGTGTCCTGGCAGCGGGCGGTCGGCCCCGCGGTCTCCCGGCAGGTGAGCGAAGCTGCGGCCTCGGCGGGGGCAGCGCGGCCGGGGCAGCTCCGCGGGGCCAGTGGCTTCCCAGTTTGCGACCTGTGGAGGGTGTTTCAGGTTGTGGCTGCAGCTGGAGGCCCCGCTCCCAGGGTTTGTCAACTTGCGCTGCAGAGGCCGATGCCTCCCCTTTGGAAAAGGAGCTCCTCCGCTCGTTCGCTCCCGACGCTGGCATTTTAGGAGCCTCTGCACGACCCTGCTTTACAAATCTGTCCCTTCTGGCCTCCTTTTTCCAGCGCCCAGGAAAGGCTGTTTCGCCCTGCGAGGGACACAGAGCCGTTGACAGTGGTTGCAACGGACAGTTGGCGCAGTAAGGACCCAGCCAGCGTTTCAGATTTGCTGGGCCATGGCTGTCACCCAGGGAGCTGCTAAGGGATGAATGTTCCCACTGTCCGCCCTCTCCCCACAAAGGTCTGTGCCCTTGGTCTATGGGGTTGGCGGGCCTGCGACCTCCTCCCTTCCTCCATGTACGAGGTGCCACAAAATCCGTTTGAGGACACCCCTTTCCAAATTTCCTAACATCTTCTGTCCATGTTAGAAACGAAAGCAGCCAAAGTACAATACCCGAGGGCTATCTCTCTAGTCTGGCGCCAATAGGCTCTGTGGGATGAAGTTCCTTATCTTACGTGATTGTGAGGAGCACAGTTCTGTGTATTTTAGCAAAAGTATTTGTCCCTGGAATCAACATCACCCCTTCCCCCGAATTCCCACGCACCAACGTGCGTCTGTTCCTCAGTCTCCCCTGACCCCAGGGAGCTGCTCATCTGATTTTTACCACTCCAAGTTCGTGTCGCCTTTTGGTAACTGCAATCATACAGTACGTAGTCTTTTGTATCTGATTTCTTTCTCGAAATGCAGCGGGATAATTTAGGAATCAGAGAGACCAAGGGGTTGAGGAGGATTTATTATTATTATTATTATTATCATTATTTAGGTGTACCGGCCCAGTCAGATTAATATCTAAAAAGACTGAGTGCCAAACAAAGAGTCAAGTTACCTTTTAAGCATTTCCTGGGGTGGGGGGGAGATCTGTGCAGGGGGAAGCATATTACAGAAGCCAGAAACAAAGACAGTTCTCCAACTGAGACATGCATTACATTACTTCTTACTTTTCAAGGAAAAACATGTTTTACGACTTGAGTTTATCTGCTTAGTGACCTTGCAGCCGCACAGCTAGAGAAACAGGGTCTTCACAATGCCTGGGAAAGGGAGAGATAAGGCTCACCAGCCACAGACAGAAAAACAGGCAGTTAATTTTTAAAGGACTCCACCTCTTTTTCTTCCTCAGGGGGAACTGGGTTTTCTTATATACAACTGAGTTTTTGCTTACACATTCTTTAATTTCTTTTAATTCCTGTTTCAGCAGCCTAATGTTTTTGAGCTCCTTTTATGTTATTGCTTAAATCAGTGTGTTCATGTTTATTACTGAGTAGGATTTCAGTCGTGGATACACACATTATTCATTTTTAGTATGAGAAGGAAACTACTGAACAGCAGCGGTGCTGGACTTGCTGTCACTGGCTATTTTATTTTATTTTATTTTGAGATGGAGTCTCACTTTGTCACCAGGCTGGAGTGCAGTGGTGCAATCTCAGCTCACTGCAACCTCCACCTCCTGGGTTCTAGCGATTCTCCTGCCTCCGCCTCCTGAGTAGCTGGGATTACGGGTGCCACCACTGCGCCTGGCTAATTTTTGTATTTTTAGTAGAGATGCGGTTTCACCATCTTGGCCAGGCTGGTCTTGAACTGCTGACCTCATGATCCGCCCGCCTCAACCTCCCAAAAGTGCTAGGATTACAGGTGTGAGCCACTGCGCCCGGCTGTCACTGGCTATTTTAAACAGCAGTTTCTAAGTGAACACACTGCTCTGCCACTAAAGACTATAAGAGCATAGGTAAATTGCCCAAGCATTTCGTGTTTTCCTCCTCTCCAGGTGATGTGGTTGATCACCTGATTTATAGGCCAGAACTCTAAAAGTCCCTATCTTCAATACACATTGAACATGGAGTCCTTATTCTTTGGAATGCATTTCTTTCATTTAGTTGTAACATGTTTAAAAATGACCTAAGTGCCGAGGTGGGTGGAACACTTGAAGTTGGCAGTTCGAGACCACCCTGCCCAACGTGGTGAAACCCCATCTCTACTAAAAATACAAAAATTAGCCAGGTGTGGTGGCGGGGGCCTGTAATCCCAGCTACTCGGGAGGCTGAGGCAGAAGAATCGCTTGAACCTGGGAGGCGGAGGTTGCAGTGAGCCGAGATTGTGCCACTGCACTCCCGCCTGGGTGACAAGAGCAAGATTCTGTCTTCAAAAAAAAAAAAAAAAAAATGACCTAAGCGAATACATGAAGTGGAGACGAAAGCGCAATAGGTGATGAGGTGGAACAGGCTTAGGAAGCCGCAGGGCGTGTGACTGTGTGTGGGGTGGCATCCTGCCAAGTGGTAGGGTTAATTGAGGGGCAGGTGACCAAATGCAGAGCTTTTCCTTTGGGTCAATCTAATTTTATTTCTGTAGGATTCTTTTGTTTTGCTTGGCTAAGAAAATCATCTCAGCCAGTTCTAAATATCCTCATGAACCTCAACGATCTTCTGTGCACAATTTTCAATCGAAGTTGAAGTTAAAATTGAGATCTACAGGTCACTCCAGTAAGGACTTTTTAAAAAAAGACAAAAATTTGATGGATCTTTAATATAACTCTTCAAGCTCATGGACTCATTTAAGAACAATAGCAAACATTTTTTATTTTACAATACATGTATTCCTACAGTTAAAAAGTAACAGCCTGTTAGTCCAAAAAAGAAGTTACAATGATTTTTATTCCAGAAGTAACGCATGTTTTCTGTAAAACAAAATTAGAAAACCCCCAGAAGCAAGTAGTCAAGAAAGAAAAAAAAATCACCGGTAATCTAGGATAATCACAAGTAGATTTTTGATGCACGGTCCTTATAATTGTGTGTGTGTTTTGTGTACACATATAAATTTAAAGAAAAATTGTTATATCCTACCCACTCTATTTATCTAAACCTTTATTTCGTACATGAACTTTAGTCATGAGATGCTAAATGATTCGCTGTATTACTTAACTAGTTAACAGCAAATTGAGGTCAGCTGACTGAAACAGTTTCTAGGAACAGGCAGGCGTGGTAGAGAAAAGTAACCAATGTTGATATCTTGGTGTGTTTTTTTCTATTTAAATTTTTTTTTTATTTTATCTAAAAAGAAAACTCCATTTCCTACAGATTTTGACTACTGGGATTATATTGTTTCTGCACTCAACCTCAACAAGGTAATATTTGAGGAATCAACGTACCTGAATTTGTTTAAAATGCTGGAGAACTCTCTGTCCAAATCAAAGCAAATCAAACTTGGTTGCTCAAAAATCCTTGTGCAAATAGTTTGAGAGGAGACCTCAGAAATGCCTTGCAGAGGAGAATTTATTTAAAAAAAATGCTAATTGACTCTAACAAAATAGAAAGTCATCAATTTTAATAACTCTCTAGTGTTAGTAGTCTAAGGTGTGAGCATGCCTCAGAATTAGAACCAGTTCATGCTATATTAAGAAATAAATATTTTCTAAATGATGATATGGTGTTATTAGGTTACAGTCAAATGAGAAAGACTCATATTGCTTCAATTATAATTATCATCAAGTCATTCACCACGAAAATATCTGGAATTGATTCATACAGATACTTACATTAGTTGCCAAACACTCACTCATTTAGATAGTCAGCTGCATTAAAGAAAAAATATATATTATAAAGATTACCTTAATTACTGGAAACACATGCCAGGGTATTTCTGCTTTCATGAAACAAATAGCCAATAAAAAGTTTCCGGATTTTGGAAGGCCCAACACATTATGATAGGTAGTCAATAGAGAAAATAAGCCCCTGGCGTTTCCTTCTGTATCATAATTATGTTGCATTTTAATTATTATTGTAATAAATCATTAAACAGGTGCTTTAGGTTTTGCTGTGATGGTAGAATTGATTTTCACATTGCTTTGCTGTCCCATGAACATGACCTCATCCCTCATCAGTGTAGCTCTAACCTTGAGATTAGAGCTACATTTCCATTTTTTTTTTTTTTTTTTTGAGATGGAGTCTCACTCTGTTGCCAGGCTGGGGTGCAGTGGTGCCATCTTGGCTCACTGCAACCTCCACCTCCCGAGTCCAAGCGATTCTTCTGCCTCAGCCTCCTGAGTAGCTGGGATTACAGATGCGCACTACCACACCTGGCTAATTTTTGTATTTTTAGTAGAGACAGGGTTTCACCTTGTTGGTCAGGCTGGTCTCAAACTCATGACTTCGTGACCCGCCTGCCTCGGCCTCCCAAAGTGCTGGGATTATAGGCCTGAGCCACTGTGCCCAGCCCATTTCCTTTTAGTAACTAGAGTCTAAATCCCTCAGACACATTCTGGAATCCAATGCTCTATATGTATAATGGGTTACAAGCTCTATTAGGATGTAATAAGGTTTTAGCCACATTCCCCACAGCACTTCAGGGTACTGCTGCTTCATGAGATTTTTTCTCTGAAGTAACCTTTCCAAGTCAGCCACAAAAGCTCTTATTCTACATCATGCTGGCATCTGACCTTTGTAAACTTACAAGAAAAAATAGGAAAAAGGGAGATGCTAAGGGAGACACAGTTCTCTATTTCAAAATGCAGCTCTACCCACAAGCTACAGAGACATCATGACCTATAAAGTTCAGAGCTGTGTTGATTCTAACAGTTACCCACAGCTATTATGATTTCCTCCCATCACTAAAACTGTCATTGCTAAGATAATCGCTCCAGTTAGAGAAGGTAGAAGATTTAACAAGTAACTAATATGTAAAGGGCAGGGAAAAGAAGGGGAGAGGGTGGTATGATCCCTGGCCTTTCACACTGTTAATATGCCCGGTGATAAAATATCTCATTCACTTGGAAACTCTTGTTACTAGTCAGGCACTCCTTACAGTGTTTGTTCTCATATGTGTCCTCATATTTTTTTTCCTTTAAATTGGCTCTGAGAAATGGCTAATGTACAATCTAATCATGTGATAATAAGTGTTAATGACAGTATTATCAGATGATAACTGGGCTTCATTAACGTGTCTCATTATGATTCTCAGTCCCTTGTGGAAGATTGTGAAGAAAGGACCTTGGGTATTCCAGATTATATTTGACTGTAGCAGTTATGGAGCCCATATCCAGAGAGAAAGGAAGATATCAGAGACATCCTTAAGCTCTTTCTCTAACCTTTGCTTCCCCAAACCTAAACATCCATCAATCACTTCTTAAAATTCACCATATACCAGCCAGGTGCAGTGGCTCACGCCTGTAATCCCAGCACTTTGGGAGGCCAAGGTGGGCAGATCACGAGGTCAAGAGATCAAGACCATGCTGGTCAGCATGGTGAAACCCCGTCTCTATTAAAAAAAATATAAAAAAATTAGTCAGGCATGGTGGCATGCGCCTGTAGTCCCAGCTACTCAGGGGGCTGAGGCAGGAAAATTGCTTGAACCTGAGAGACAGAGCTTACAGTGAGCCGAGATTGTGCCACTGCACCCCAGCCTGGCAACAAAGTGAGACTCTGTCTCAAAAAAAAAAAAAAAAAATTCACCATATACCTTCAGCATAATAAAAATAGTATAAGTCCTGATATGACAAATAATATGTAAGATCATTTTAATTATAATTGCTGATATATTCTGGTATAAGTATACAGGCGTTTATGTCCAAAACATTACAACCTTAATTATCCATAAGCAGGTTCAAATCGTTTAGAGAGGACACATTTATGTAAAGGTTTGAAAGTGTTAAACTTTGGTTCAGCTATACTATTCTTAATATTAAGAGTAGTATTGTCAATCTATCACCCAGATTCTATTTCAATTACTTTTAATTTTCATATATCTACCCCCTATTCTATGTAAATTTATAGAATGTTTTAATATTTGAGAGACAAATCTACTGTCACAGTTATTTAATCTTTTGCAATTTTTTCTTATTATTTTATTTTTTAAATTGACATACAATAATTGTACATATTTACGGGGTATGTAGTGATGCTTGGATACATACAATGAATAGTTAAGAGATTAATTAGCATATGCATCATGTCAAACATTTATAATTTCTTTGTGATGGGAACATTCAATATACTCCTTCTAGCAATTTGAAGCTATATATTATTGTCAACTATAGTCATCTCACAGTGCTATAGAACACTAGAACTTATTTCTCCTGTCTAGTTGTAATTTTGTATTTTTTAACAAATCTCTCTTTATCCGTCTCACCCACCTCTCCAGCCTCTAGTATCCTCTGTTCTGCTTTTTCCTTCCATGAGATCTTCTATTTTTAGCATCCATATAAGGTGAGAACATGCATTATTTAACTTTCTTTTCTTAGCTTATTTTACTTAACATAATGTCCTCTAGATTCATCCTGGCTGCTTCTTATGGTTTGTATTTGAAATATGTATGTGTGCATATGTGTGTATGTGTGCACATATGTGTATGTGTATGCCTGTGTGTGTGTATTATGTAGCCAATATTAGGTAAACAACTAAATAATGGCAAATAAGACTAAATCTTATGGGGTATGTAGTGATGTTTGGATATATGCAATGAATAGCTATGTTATAAAATAAGCATAAGACATATCTGTCCCACACTTTTATATCTTTAGCATTTTGAGAAATAGTGTTGATGTCAGGCCCAATACTTTGTTCAATTGTAACTGAATCAGCAAAGATGTCATGATGCCATAACGGATCCACTCTAAATATGATGTTAAATGGAATATATCATTATATTTTAAAAGTAAGGACTAGTTTGAGATTTATATTTAAGTTTCTGAGTATCTGTGCTTGCATTCTTACATCTAATAAAGTATTTAACTGTCTTACACTTAACATTCTTAAGGCCTAGGGCAAGAATAATAATAAAAACCTATATAGTACATGTTTAAATATTTAAAAGTTATAAATCATGTTAACAAACTGTTAAGTAAGCTTTGTTCTCCCACTTTGACACATGTAGCTTCCTAATGAAATTCAAGTTTGGAGCTGGAATTCTTGGGCCCTCAAAGTCCAGTACCAGAATATAAGGGCATGGGGAGAGCTGGTCCCCCAACGTGGTCTCACACCATGACAGGCCTTGTGTGTACACATTTTGGGTACCTCTGTGGATATGTCCAAGCTCAGTCTACCACTGTACCTCTGGTAAATAGCTTTGCACTGGCCCACAGGGCCTCTAGTTGTGCGCTCTCTATACATGGCTCACCATGAAAGACAGAACTGGAGGAGAGAAACATGAACCCTGGAAACCACATCCAAGCCCTTTGAAGAGAGAATTCTAAGTCTTTATGTCCCACAGCATTATCTAAAAGGTGATAGGTGGGGGTGAGTAATTTATAAAGGAAAAAGGTATAATTGACTCACAGTTCAGCATGGCTGGGGAGTCCTCAGGAAACTTACAATCATAGCAGAAGGTGAAGGGGAAGCAAGGCACCTTCTTCACAGTGGCAGGACAGAGTCAGTGAGTGCAAGCAGGGGAAATGCCAGATGCCCATAAAACCATCAGATCTTGTGAGAACTCACTCACTATCACAAGAACAGCATGGGAGAAACCACCCCCATGATCCAATTACCTCCACCTGGTCCCGCCCTTGACATGCGGGATTATGGGAATTACAATTCGAGGTGAGATTTGTTTGGGGACACAGAGTCAAACCATATCAATGTCAAAGGATTTTCAGCTATGTTTTAAATTTGCCTCAGTATACAACTTTATGTTAACAACTGAGGATCAGGAATGAACACACATAATTGATTTCCCTGGATTTTTCAAGGGAGAAATCTTGGTAAGAAAAGTGAGATGAGAAATGCAATCTTTGAGAGACAGTGTTCTGTACTAGGAAAGGCTTTTTGTAGTGGGGATCGATGTGTCTATATCTTGTATTCTATGCTTGAGATTTTTGACTTTGAGAATCAGTTTTCCTGTGAGGGCTAACAAAACCCGTCAATCTCCATGGTCGGCAGGAAATCCAATGAGATAACACAGAGACCAATACATGGCTTCTATTAACATGCCAGATCATCAAGGCAAACCTAAGGCAAGAAAACAAATCAAAAGGCAATAGTCACCTGATACTTAGTCTTGATTTAGCTTAATGAATCATAGGTTCCCTTTCTAGAAGGGAAACTATGACAGTCCGATGGCGTTGTAAAGTTCAATTTTGTGAGAAGCCCTGTGATGGTCAATTGCAAATGTGTCACTGTTTTAAAGACCTAGGTCACCCTTCAGGCAAATCATATGTTATAAGCACATTTCAGATTTATCTAGAGCATAAAGCATAGCAATATAACAGCAAACATTTATTAAGAGCTTACTATGTGCCAGGTATTATGCTAAGTACTTTGTATGGATTTAATCATAACGACCATATTATTATCTACTTGTTAGCATGGGGAAAATGAAGTTTATAGAGATTACATACTTGATGAAGATCTGGAAGCTCATAAGAAATGAGCTGGAATTTGAATCCATTGTTGTATACATTATACTGCCTAATGACACAAAACTTAGCCTGTTTGATAGCTTTTTCAGGATTATGCTAACATGACATCATATTAAATTCTAATCTAGTCTAATTAATTTAATTCAATATATATGTATTGGACACTCTTCAGTCTAACTGAACTAATATTTAGTGAGAGGTTAATATAAACTAGGCATTGGTGTATAGATTTGACAAGATGAAAATTTCGCCTTCAAGGAGATCCCATAGTTATCAGACTAGAAAAACATATAAATAACTGTAATATTGAGTGGTATATTCCAACCTAGTTTTAAACATTGTATTGGTGCTAAGGAAGTTAGAAAAACAAACCAGACACAAAACCTGCCCACAAGTGCTTGTAATTTACTTGAAGAACTTAATTCTAACACAGTTTCATCAGGTAATTCAGGTAAATATTCACTCTAGGCCCAGATTTATGGTAACTGATAATTATTGATAATTTTTTTAGATTTGTTGATATTCTACTTGATGAAACATTCAAATTTTACTTTATGTAAATGTGGCCAAAAGTGTCAGAAAGTAACCAATTGTGCTTTTTATAAAAAAACAACGAACAACACTTGACTAAAGCCACCACACAGAGTGACTGTCATTATGGGTACATTGTCTCTGAATTTTAAGGTATTAATCACAGAAGAGGAAACTCAGCCCTGAGAATTGCCTATTGGGTGGTTAACCATTTCTGTTAGTTACATTTTGACTAATCATCCATCCATCCATCCATCCATCCATCCATCCATCCATCCATCCATCCATTCATTTACCCATCCATCCATCCATCCATTTATCCATCCATCCATCCATCCATCCATCCATCCATCCAGATAATATCCCATCCCACTCCACAGGAATATGGTGGGCATCTTAATATTAGCTGTAAGCTGAAGCTGGCTCATATGGGCTTGTGAGGGACGATTGTTAAATTTCTGAAAACTTTACATGCTTTCCATACAACCATTAAAAAATTAAATTTTATAAACTTAAATAAATTATATTAAAAATAAAGTTAATAGATACACAAAACTCATCATTTCCTAATAATTTTACTATATTTTGGTATTATCTGTGCTCTTAAGGTGATTCACATTTACTGTATCTGTATGATGAAGTTACTGTAATAATGGTGTGTTACTTTGCATCTCTTCTCAACTCCACATTCTGTGATGTCATGTTAGTAGCTTGAAATAAACTGTAATGGGACTATTTATACCTTGAGAATTAGCAAACACACTTCAGTATATGTCACAGAGTAAAAACAACTGGAGCAAGTGTTTTAAGTAATGGAGATCTTTGAAAGTACCACTTAGTTCTTTATTTATTTTGTAATGCATACCTTTTACTTTACTAAACATTTTAAATAAACCAAGTACATTTAATAATTTTAAAAAGTAAATTATCTCTGGTGGTTTTATAATTTTTACAAAAACCCAGTCTGATACACAGTCATACTCTGTGTGGCAATCCCTTTAACTCTTAACTGTTTCTTCTGGTAGTTGTTTTAACATTTAGAAACAATATTCTTACATTGCTTTTATTTGAATTACCAATTCTGGACATTATATATTAATTTCCTATTACAATAAATGAAAACATTGCTCTTTCAAATTCCATTCTTTTCTTCATACCGTCTTCCTAAAGTCAGTGACCTCAGTATTTTTAGTTAAATCTATCATTGCTCATCTTATTATTGCTATATGTATTTTGGTAACGGTAGGTGCAACTAGTGTATGCCAAATCTTTTTTCTGTTTTATAAAGCATTTTTTCCCTAAATTTAATAATTGAGTCCTTGTATAATGTTTTTAGTTGCATAATTCTCTCTACCAATGTATGTTAGCCATTATCACTGTTGTTGTTTCTCTTATTGTTTTCCATATATCCTTAATTATATTGGAATGTTTAATCATATCATCTATTTCAACAATTAGTTCAATATACATTAACCATTATCACCGTTGTTGATTCTCTTATTGTTTTCCGTATATCCTTAATTATATTGGAATGTTTTATCATATCATCTATTTTAACAATTCCTGAAGTCCTCCTTCCTGAAACCTTCCACCCTTCTCCAATTTGTGCTGGTTTCTCTCTAGCCTTGCTGCACTGGTGTCATCCTAGGACATATTTAGGCTTGTGGTTGGAACTATTATGTTTGGAAAACATGTCTTCCTCTTTCTTAGTTTAAGCCATTGCTTTGCTGTATTACATCTACCAGTAGTTTTCTAAGAAAGGGTATATAGGAGATAGATTTTATGAGACATCAAAATACTTCATTCTACCACATTTGATTCCAGAAATTGAAAATTATTTTCTCCCGGAATTTTGAGAGCACTTCTTTGTATTTTAGCAGCCCATGTTGTTATTAGAATATCTGTTGTCTGGTACCTTTGAATTTCACCTTCTTTCATGTGTGTGTGTGTATGTGTGTGTGTTTTAATTCAATGACCTGGACATTTATTGAGCATTTTCATTTTCCTTTAGTTTTATCATGGTACCTTGACTTTATCTTCCAACCATGGTATTATTATTTTTTAATTTCAGGAACCATATTTTAAAATTTCTAAAGGGCTTTATAAGTCACTTTGTTGTAAATGACTCATATGCTACATTTACTTATATTCTACTCTATGTCCCCTCTGAGAATCTTTTTGTTATAATAGGTGATTTCTATACCATTTATTTATTAATATAATATATATGGATAATTAAATTTGACCTTCTATTTTATATTATGCTCTTTACTTTTCATTCATTTTGCTAAACACTTGATGGGATTCTTCAATCTGCACATGATGCCTCTAAAAAATACTGCATGATATTCAAGTTTGTTAATTTCATAATCTAAGAACTCAATCTTCTTTTATTTCTCTGTACTTCTTCCACCAACCCTACAGTCTTGGAATAATACTGAATTTATATTGTATATATTTAATAAATATTGTTTATTTGACATTCCACCATGTGTTTGCTATATAGAGACTGTCAGGAACCTAATTTATTTAATTTCCTCAAGTACACGGTGTTATTAGACATTATAAAAATATTTACTGAATAAATCAATGGTAGGATTACCTCATCCAGAGAATAGAAACTATTGCTCCAAATTAAATTTTACTTGTATAATATATGGTGGAAATACATTAGAAAACCCTACCTCTTAGGCTGTAACATTATGATCTAGGAGAAGGGTAGTTGTAGGCCCTTCTTGAGTTATATTTTTTTGAAAGGAGATGCTATTCTCACTTACCATCAGACTATTATTTTTCTCTGGGAATACTTCTCCGATATATAACAGAGGTCAGTGAGGGAAAATAGTCTTTCCCTTATAGAAATTTATTTTATGATCAAAATCAATAGAGCCTATCTGTTCAATAAAAACAAGATGCCTACAAAAAAAACAACAAAAAATATCCATTACACAATTTTCATTCTTATTACTAGATTTCTTTCAAACAAGAGATGGTTAAATAACACAGCTTAAAATATATCCTAAGGCTTCCCAATTTAGTCCTATTTCGGTTTTTTTTCAGGCTTCCTTTAATTAGCCTGATGGAGCAAATTTGAAATCATAAGTCTCACAGGAGCCTGAGCCAAGTTCCCAGCTCATCAATGTCTCAGTATTTCTGAATTTCTCACAGTGTTCTTTAAACGTAATACAGGTCTGTATAACAAACTTTTTAGAAAGAAGAGATCTAACACAGTTCAGATTTAGATTTTAGTGGATTCAAAATAATGAGCCGTGTAGAGTTTATTAAGGCTTTTTACGTGAAAGTGATTAGCACTTGTAACTAGGTAAATACTTAGCAAAGTTCTACACAATTATCTCCAGGATTGATCTAGAGAATTTCACTTGTCTATCATTTTCTTCTTTCACATTTCCTTCCTTCATTTTTAAATGAGAAGAGGCCAATTAACCCCCGACTCAGTCATTTACAATGTTTCCTTCACTTTTCCTTGTTTTCCTGAGACTGGGTGTAGTCTGACTGAGTAATAAGGCAATACAGGGAAGTTGGCAAGGAGATAAGAGTAAGGTGAGTGGATTGCATGTATGCCAGTCCTCAAAAGACACATCAATATCCTGTGCCAAGCCGGGCATACCATTTATTATGGATTTAAATGGACATTACAGTCTTGGGATTGCCATCTGGTTCTAACACTAGACCGTAAGGGCTTTGAGAAGATATCATAGTCAATTACCCTGTCTGTCTTCCTTCCTTCCCTGCAGACATCACTGTGTGCCAGACACCGTTCTAGTGAACAAAACAGATGGAAGGATACTGACAGAGACAACACACACATGAGATAATTTATATGTCTAGTATCTTAGAAAGTGATAGGTACTGTGGAGAAAAGCAAAGCTGACAAGGGCATAGGGAATGCTGGAAGCAGGGAGTGAGACCATAGGCTTTGTCCAAATCTACTGAATCAGAACATCCAAAGATGTGAGAAGCAGGTATCTAAATTATAAACAAGCTCCCCAAAGGATCATGATACCTTCCAAAGTGTGAGAATTACTGATGTAAATAAAATTCCTACTGCTGTACTGCATCTCAGAAGTAGAGGAAGCACATTCTTCTCCAAAAGTTTCATAACATTTTTGTTCATTGAGGCTGTTTTTCTCTATTTGAGTTTCCTTTGAACATATATTAAAGACTTCTTAGCATCCACATGCTTATTTCCATGGCTCCCCTGCTAATGGGAAGGCATACTGGGTTTTAAACTGTTGAAACAAATATGTTCTTTTTTTGCTCTAGAGAGCCTGGTTCCTTTTTGAATGATCCTTAACTTTGAAATTGCTAGTATTTTGTTACAGATCTTGAGGAGCTAAACAAATATGTGAGAGGCATATTGACACAGTGAAAAAAAGTTCTTAAGTTGGGTTCACAAAACCTGAGTCTGAATTTATGTTACTACTAACTACTTGTATAGCCTTTCTGAGCCTCCATTTTTCACTGGCAAAAACTGGAGTAATGCATAAATCCCAGGACTGGTGGAAGGATTAAATACAATAACATGTAAAATCCACTAGCACAGTATCTAGCACATATGACATGTTCAACAAATGCTAGTTCATATAATATGATATGACATGGTATTATGCTTCATCCAAGGACCAGTACACATGACTCAGTTAGTGAAGCTTTCTATGCCTGTAGGAGGAGTTCTATATGAGAGTATTTATTATCAATGATATTGGTAGAAATTTTACACTTACTGGGAACTTTGGATACTGTATTTGCTGCAGATAATTATACCAACAAAATGCCAAGACCCCTGGAGCAATATGCTTCAACAGAGTATCAATATACTTTAATAATTCTCTTCATAAAGTAAAGATCTGCTTCAAAAGATAACCTTAAGACTCCATATCTTTGATTCTGTTAGTTCCTAAGATAAAAAAGAAAATGCTGGTCAGTGTGTATGGGTAGGTAGTGGAAGAGGCTGATGTGTGTGTGTGGGAAGGGATGGGATATTTCTCAGGATTCTGGTTTTAAAGGTTTATTAAATATATGAAGAAGCAGAGGAAGATCACAATGCTGACTGTGAGAATACAATTGTTCTGTGTGGACTTACTGTGTTAAGCCTGAGAGGCTGGTAGCAACTCAGGGCTCTGCCCTGGAAAGCAGCAGGTTTACTGTTATGGGATCCTGTTGGTCTCTGGCTGCCAGAGTCTGTGTGACAGCAGACTGAAATTGATCTCCATTCTGGCAGACAACGATGAGCCTTATTGGCTCGAGCCAGGACTTCTGAAGAACATGGGATGGACATGCTCTCTTGCTCCTTCTCATAATTCAGGAAATATACTTGTCCCTGGGGCAGAACATTGGCTTACTTGTGGGGCAAGAATATGAAACGCTTGCCTTCCAAACCAACAGAACCTTCGCGTGACTATGACTGTCCAGCTACAGCACTCATCTTTCCATGCTACAAATCACTAAGCTTGGCACCCTCACGTCAGACTAAGAAGACAAAGAGTTTATAACATGAGGACAGTTTACAAATTGTTTTCTTTAACAAAGAAGAGTCTCAGAGAGTATTTCATAAAATATTGTATTATTCCCTTTTCTTACATGCTATTTTTACATAAAGTTGAGCCAGCAAAGCTCTTTTAAAATTAGTCTTTATTTATTAAACATAGCATTAATCCTTTTCAATGAGAGAGAAGTAAACTTTAAATGATCAGAAGTGGGAAATGAATTAGTACAATTCTAGAAGAATACATTATTCCTGAATCTAATAATTTCACAAGCATCATTATTGCATTTTCCACAGCCCATTAGTAAGACAGTAGAGTCCATCCAAATTTTGTTTTTAATCACTCCTTGGGAGAAATGTTAGAGTTGGGATCTTTTTTGAAAAATTTGCCTATGGGGCTAGAATATAAACTTATAAACAGTCACAGAACCAATCTGTCTGAAGGCATTTTCTTCTATAAAAGATGACAGTCCTAGGAACTTGCTGGCAAGATGGCTGAATAGGAACAGCTCCAGTCTGCAGCTCCCAGTGAGATCAATGCAGAAGGCGGGTGATTTCTGCATTTCCAACTGAGGTACCCAGTTCATCTCATTGGGACTGATTGGACAGTGCGTCCAGCCCACGGAGAGTGAGCTGAAGCAGGGTGGGGCGTTACCTCACCCAGGAAGCACAAGGGGTCAGGGGATTTCCTGTTGCTAGCCAAGGGAAGCCATGAGAGACTGTACTGGGAGGAACAGTGCACTCCTGCCCAGATACTGCACTTTTCCCATGGTCTTTGCAACCAGCAGACCAGGAGATTCCCTCTGGTGCCTGGCTCAGTGGGTCCCACCCTCATGGAGCTCAGCAAGCTAAGATCCACTGGCTTGAAATTCTCACTGCCAGCACAGCAGTCTGAGGTTCACCTGGGATGCTCAAGCTTGGTGGGGGAGGGGCGTATGCCATTGCTAAGGCTTGAGTAGGCAGTTTTACCTTCACAGTATAAACAAAGCTGCAGGGAAGTTTGAACTGGGTGGAGCCCACCACAGCCCAGCAAGGCCGCTGAGGCCAGTCTGCCTCTCTAGGCAGGGCATCTCTGATTAAAAAGGCAGCAGCCCCAGCCAGGGACTTATAGATAAAACCCCCATCTCCCTGGGGGTGACTGTGGGCACAACTTCAGCAGACTTAAACATCCCTGCCTTGCAGCTCTTAAGAGAGCAGTGGATCTCCCAGCACAGCATTCAAGCTCTGATAAGGGACAGGCTGCTTCCTTGAGTGGGTCCCAGACACTCACGTGTCCTGACTGGAAGACGCCTCCCAGTAGGGGCCAACAGACACCTCAAACAAGAGAACTCTTGCTGGCATCTGGCAGGTGCCGCTCTGGGACAAAGCTTCCAGAGGAAGAAAGAGGCAGCAATCTTTGCTGTTCTGCAGCCTCCACTGGTGATACCCAGGCAAACAGGCTCTGGAGTGGACCTCCAGCAAATTCCAGCAGACCTGCAGAAGAGGGGCCTGACTGTTAGAAGGAAAACTAACAGAAAAGAATAGTAGCAACATCAACAAAAAAGACGTCCACTCAGAGACCCCATCCAAAGATTACCAACATCAAAGGCCAAAGGTAGATAAATCCATGAAGATGGGGAGAAACCAGTGTAAAAAGGCTGAGAACTCCAAAAACCAGAATGCCTCTTCTCCTCCAAAGGATCACAACTCCTCACCAGCATGAGAACAAAACTGGACGGAGAATGAGTTTGACAAATTGACAGAAGCAGGCTTCAGAAGGTGGGTAATAACAAACTCCTGTGAGCGAAAGGAGCATGTTCTAATGCAATGCAAGGAAGTTAAGAACCTTGAAAAAAGGTTAGATGAATTGCTAACTAGAATAACCAGTTTAGAGAAGAACATAAATGACCTGATGGAGCTGAAAAACACAGCATGAGAACATCATGAAGCATACACAAGTATCAATAGCCAAATGAATCAAGCGGAAGAAAGGATATCAGAGATTGAAGATCAACTCAATGAAATAAAGCGAGCAGACAAGATTAGAGGAAAAAAGAGTGAAAAGACATGAAGAAAGCCTCCAAGAAATACAGGACTATGTGAAAAGGCCAAATCTACGTGTGATTGGTGTACCTGAAAGTTACGGGGACAATGGAACTAAGTTGGAAAACACTCTTCAGGATATTATACAGCAGAACTTCCCCAACCTAATAAGACTGGCCAACATTCAAATTCAGGAAATACAGAGAGCACCACAGAGATATTCCTTGAGAAGAGCAATGCCAAGACACATAATCATCAGATTCATCAAGGTTGAAATGAAGGAAAAAATGTTAAGGGCAGCCAGAGAGAAAAGTCAGGTTACTCACAAAGGGAAGCCCATCAGACTAACAGTGGATCTCTCAGCAGGAACCCTGCAAGCCAGAAGATAGTGGGGCCAATATTCAACATTCTTAAAGAAAACAATTTTCAACCCAGAATTTCATATCCAGCCAAACTAAGCTTCATAAGCGAAGGAGAAATAAAATTCTTTACAGACAAGCAAATGCTGAGAGATTTTGTCACCACCAGGCCTGCCTTACAGGAGACCCTGAAGGAAGCACTAAACTTGGAAAGGAACAACTGGTACCAGCCACTGAAAAAAACATACCAAACTGTAAAGACCATTGACGCTATAAAGAAACTGCATCAACCAACGGGCAAAATAACCAGCTAGCATCATAATGACAGGATCAGATTCACACATAATAATATTAACTATAAAGGTAAACGGGCTAAATGCCCCAATTAAAAGACACAGACTTGCAAATTCGATAAAGAGTCAAGACCCATTGGTGTGCTGTATTCAGGAGACACATCTCTCATGAAAAGACACACATAAGCTCAAAATAAAGGCATGAAGGAATATTTACCAAGTAAACAGAAAGCAAAAAAAAAAAAAGCAGGGGTTGCAATCCTAGTCTCTGATAAAGCAGACTTTAACCCAACAAAGATGAAAAGAGACAAAGAAGGCCATTACATAATGATAAAGGGATCAATGGAACAAGAAAAGCTAACTATCCTAAATATATATGCACCCAATACAGGAGCACCCAAATTCATAAAGCAAGTTCTTAGAGACCTACAAAGAGACTTAGACTCCCACACAATAATAGTGGGAGACTTTAACACCCCACTGTCAACACTAGACATATCAATGAAACAGAAAATTAACAAGGATATCCAGGACTTGTACTCAGCTCTGGACCAAGCACACCTAATAAACATCTACAGAACTCTCCATCCCAAATCAACAGAATATGCATTCTTCTCAGCACCACATCACACTTATTCCAAAACTGACCACATGATTGGAAGTAAAGCAATCCTCAGCAAATGTGAAAGAACAGAAATCATAACAAACAGTCTCTCAGACCACAGTGCAGTCAAATTAGAACTCAGATTAAGAAACTCACTCAAAACCACACAACTACATGGAAACTGAACAACCTGATCCTGAATGACTACTGGGTAAATAATGAAATGAAGGCATAAAGAAAGATTTTCTTTGAAACCAGTGAGAACAAAGACACAATGTAGCAGAATCTCTAGGATGCAGCTAAAGCAGTGTTTAGAGGGAAATTTATAGCACTAAGTGTCCACAAGAGAAAGCAGGAAAGATCTAAAATCAACACCCAAACATCACAATTAAAAGCATTAGAGAAGTAAGAGCAAACAAATTCAAAAGCTAGCAGAAGACAAGAAATAACTATCATCAGAGATGGACTGAAGGAGATAGAGACACAAAAATCCTTCAAAAAATCAATGAATCCAGGATCCATTTTTTTAAAAAGATTAACAAAATAGACCACTAGCAAACTAATGACAAGAAAGAGAGAAGAATCAAGTAGACACAATAAAAAAATGATAAAGGGGATATCACCACTGATCCCACAGAAATACAAACTACCATCAGAGAATACTATAAACACCTCTATGCAAATAAACTAGAAAATCTAGAAGAAATGGATAAATTCCTGGACATATACACCCTCCCAAGACTAAACCAGGAAGGATTCAAATCCCTGAATAGACCAATAATAAGTTCTGAAATTGAGGCAGTAATTAATAGTCTACCAACCAAAAAAAGTCCAGGACCAGATGGATTCACAGCCGAATTCTACCAGAGGTACAAAGAGGAGCTGGTACCATTCCTTCTGAAACCGTTCCAATCAATAGAAAAGAGGGAATCCTCCCTAACTCATTTTATGAGGCCAGCATTTTCCTGATACCAAAACCGGGCAGAGACACAACAAAAAAGAGAAAATTTTAGACCAATATCCCTGATGAACATCAATGCAAAAATCCTCAGCAAAATACTGGCAAACTGAATCCAGCAGCACATCAAAAAGCTTATCCACCACAATCAAGTTGGCTTCATCCCTGGGATGCAAGGCTGGTTCAACATATGCAAATCAATAAATGTAATCCATCACATAAACAGAACCAATGACAAAAACCACATGATTATCTCAATAGATGCAGAAAAGGCCTTTGACAAAATTCAACAGCCCTTCATGCTAAAAACTCTCAATAAACTAGGTATCGATAGAACATACCTCAAAATAATAAGAGCTATTTATGACAAACCCACAGCCAATATCACACTGAACTAGCAAAAATTGGAAGCATTCCCTTTGAAAACTGGCAGAAGACAAGGTGCCCTCTCTCACCACTCCTATTCAACATAGTATTGGAAGTTCTGGCCAGGGCAATCAGGCAAGAAAAAGAAATAAAGAGTATTCGATTAGGAAAAGAGGAAGTCAAATGGTCTCTGTTGGCAGGTGGCATGATTGTATATTTAGGAAATCCCATCATCTCAGCCTCAAGTCTCCTTAAGCTGATAAGCAACTTCAGCAAAGTTTCAGGTTACAAAATCAAAGTGCAAAAATCACAAGCATTCCTATACACCAATAACAGACAAATGGAGAGCCAAATCATGAGTGAACTCCCATTCACTATTGCTACAAAGAGAATAAAATACCTAGGAATACAACTTAAAAGGAGTATGAAGGACCTTTTCAAGGAGAACTACAAACCACTGCTCAAGGAAATAAGAGAGGACACAAACAAATGGAAAAACATTCCATGCTCATGGATAGGAAGAATCAGTATCGTGAAAATGGCCATACTGCCCAAAGTAATTCATAGATTCAATGCTATCCCCATCAAGTTACCATTGACTTTCTTCACAGAATTGGAAAAAACTACTTTAAATTTCATATGGAATCAAAAAAGAGCCCACATAGCCAAGACAACCCTAAGCAAAAAGAAAAAAGCTGGAGGCATCATGTTACTTGACTTCAAACTATACTACAAGGCTATAGTAATAAAAACAGCATGGTACTGGTACCAAAACAGATATACAGACCAATAGAACAGAATAGAGGCCTCAGAAATAATACCACCCATCTACAACCATCTGATCTTTGACAAACCTGACAAAAACAAGCAATGGGGAAAAGATTCCCTATTTAATAAATGGTGTCAGAAAAACTGGCTAGCCATATGCAGAAAGCTGAAACTGGATCCGTTCCTTACACCTTATAGAAAAATTAACTCAAGATGGATTAAAAACTTAAACATAAGACCTAAAGCCATAAAAACCCTAGAAGAAAACATAGGCAATACCATTCAGGACATAGGCACGGGCAAAGACTTCCTGACTAAAACACCAAGAGCAATGGCAACCAAAGCCAAAATAGGCAAATGGGATCTAATTAATCTAAAGAGCTTCTGAACAGCAAAAGAAACTATCATCAGAGTGAACAGGCAACCTACAGAATGGGAGAAAATTTTTGCAATCTATCCATCTGACAAAGGGCTAATATCCAGAATCTACAGAGAACTTACACAAATTTACAAGAAAAAGCAAACCACCCCATCAAAAAGTGGGCAAAGGATGTGAACAGACACTTCTCAAAAGAAGACATTTATGCAGCCAACAAACATATGAAAAAATGCTTATCATCACTGGTCATTAGACAAATGCAAATCAAAACCACAAAGAGATACCATCTCACGTCAGTTATAATGGTGATCATGAACAAGTCAGGGAACAACAGATGCTGGAGAGGATATGGAGAAATAGAAGCACTTTGACACTGTTGGTTTAAGAGTGTAAATTCATTCAACCATTGTGGAAGACAGTGTAGTGATTCCTCAAGGATCTAGAACTAGAAATAGCATTTGACCCAGCAATCCCATTACTGGCTATATACCCAAAAGCTTATAAATCATTCAGCTATAAAGACACATGCACACACATGTTTATTACAGCACTGTTCACAATAGCAAAGACTTGGAACCAACCCAAATGCCCATCAATGGTAGACTGGATAAAGAAAGTGTGGCACATATACACCATGGAATACTATACAGCCATAACAAAGGATGAGTTCATGACCTTGGCAGGGACATGGATGAAGCTGGAAACCATCATTCTCAGCAAACTAACACAAGAACAGAAAACCAAACACTGCATGTTCTCAGTTATAAGTGGGAGCTGAACAATGAGAACACAAGGACACAGTGAGGGGAACATCACACACCAGGGCCTGTCGGGGGTGGGGGGCTCGGGGAGGGATAGCATTAGGAGAAATACCTAATGTAGATGACAGGTTGATGGGTGCAGCAAACCACCATGGCACATGTATACCTATGTAACAAACCTCCCCGTTCTGCACATGTACCCCAGAACTTAAAGTATAATAATAATTTTTAAAAGATTATAGTCGTATTCAGTAAAGCAATTTACTTAAAATGTACACAGGGTAAAGCACTATGGGAGGGGTAAAGGGAAGGAGGGGAAAAACTACCAACATGAGCTAAGGTCTGACTTCATACTTGACAGGCCCTCAGACTCACTGGGGAAGGCCATGCATGAATAGTTCACAATTAAATGGTAAAGCAAAGCAGCGTTGGAGGATTTCCTGCCAGAGAAATTGTGGAGGCAGAAAGAGTTCTGGGAATGGATGACAGCCAGCCAGATCAGTTTCTTGGTGTAATAGGAGTTAAATATACATCTTCTTGAGGCCTTTGGGCATGGCTGAAAACTAAAGGTGAATGGATGCAAGCAGGTGGAAAGGGCTGTGAGCTTTACAGACTTGAACTTGGCATAGCAACACCTCTAAGGACTTTCAGATCCTAAATGCCACGGTGGGGGTTTTCCTCAAGCTGTGCTTAACACTTCTGAGTCTCTTAAGAGACTGACACAGTCCCTTCATATACCTAAGTAGGCATCTTTTTCTCTGTAACTAAAGCCAAGTTCATATCAATGATGAACTGAACAGTACAATGACTTCGTTTCTCTGCTGAATACTACCAATAGGGTGAAATGAATCACTCTGAGTCTAACTCATGAAAGCAAACATTCTGGGAGAAATGATTCCCATTTCCTTTCATCCTACCCCTAACGGCAAGTGTGCAAATCCCTACATAGCAACCAAATGTGTGCTCTTTAAAAATAAATTAACCTGAATTACTCTGAAAGTCAAACTGAAACCTCACTGACTTCTCCTCTTATTAAAAGAAGTTACCCTAGACCAAATCTGGAAGAAATGCTTCATTTTCCTTGACTCTAGAGTCAGTAACAGAAGATCTATTATTAGATGCATTTCAGAGATTGTTAGAAGTTAAAAAAAAATCTATAGAGCACACAATATCCAAACAAGTTCAGGATTCTGTGATTCTAACACCTGTGGGTATTAGAAGATTGCTACTGAGCATAGCCTTCAACAAGGTAAGACACAAAAACTTTTTTTCAAGTTGTTGAAAGTTTGTTCCTCTTGGCATGCCTAGCTATATCTTAGAGCTCAGTGACGAAAACCACTGAACTAGAATACATTGTCAGCTGGAGTCATGTATGGGGCTCCCTGACACCATGTGAAGCTATGCATCTTTCTTGTGTGACTTAGCCATTTCCTATAGAGGTTGATGGCCGTGGCAAGACACTATGGAATCAATCATGTCACGCAGCCCATCTTGAA
The DNA here is from genome assembly GCF_028885625.2 of Pongo pygmaeus. NCBI lineage: Eukaryota > Metazoa > Chordata > Mammalia > Primates > Hominidae > Pongo > Pongo pygmaeus. The sequence continues at coordinate 23,449,349 of NC_072393.2, forward strand.
TGATCTAAAGGGGTACCATTAACCCCCTCTTGGCTCTTCCTAGTCACTAGCTCTCACGGAAGAGCCTGGTGTTTCATTAGATAGCTAGGGCCATCTTGCCTGATGTTTTTGATTATAGCCTTTAGTTTTTATTTATATCCTATAATTTTAATAATATTTGAGATGGTTTGGAAACTCTTTAAGTCCTTATAAAGACGGTTCTTGCTTAAAAGAATAGGCAGTAACCCTTTTCCTTTCAAACTTGATGTTTCTTACCCTGACTTTGACTCAGAAAAAAGGCCAGAGATTGTTGTAATGTAAGGGAACATGCCGCAACATCATTCTGCAATAACGAAACCAGGTGACAATGCTTATAGTCATTAGCAACTGAAACTAATAGAAAGTCCTTTGTAATAAGCCACCTACACTAACATAAAACTTTTAACAGAGAAGGTGTTAATATATGCTTTATTATTGTTTGGAATTTGGAAGTTTTTTTTAAATTTTTTTTCCAGGCATGATTTCTACTATTAAGGAAATAGCCCTTTCCAATTTGCATTCATGTAGTACTTACTACAGTATATAGTAAAAAATGTAGGACTTTCCTGTATTTAAATTAAAATTCCTTCATTTCTCTAAGTGAAGAAAACCAAAGGGAATTCACATTTTAATTGAAATGAAAATATATATTACAGTTTAGAAAAAAGTTATCCTCAAATAAATTTCATTGCCAAGTTCTAGACATTTTATTTTGCTCACAAAATTTTGTGTCACCATAAGAGATTTGAAAGACGTGAAAGCAAAGAAAAGAGAAAGAGAAAATATATGTCAGAAATTGCTGAAAGAAAAATCCACATTTCACATGTGGTTATGTGAAAAAACACCTATTCTCCCCTGTGGGCCATTGAAACAAATTGTTGAGAACAGGACCTTGTCTCAGTAAAAGGAAAATACATATGCCACATTTTAGGTAGAAGTTGAAAATGATAAACAATGTGTCTGGGGAAGAAGTGGGAGAAATTTTGTTGCTTCCATATGAATATGTCCATGCCATACAGATTGCGGGCCTTGGGGGTGGTGCAGAAGGAAAGAAATTCATCTGTTATCAGGGGCACAGCAGCACCCAGGGTCAGAGCCAAGGTCTCCTTCTAAAGATGCTTCTTGACATACATGATGATGAATATGTTGACTTTATCAACTCTGCTCTTTGGTGAGCATGACAAATGCAGTATCCCTCTGTGTACTCATCCCTCAGTTTCCGGAAAGTTTACATCCAGAGATTAATGATCCATCACATAATCTATCAGGCCAACGGATTTATTTTTCAAAAGACCTGCTAGATGATCCTGATTTAAGTCATTCACCTAAAATTCTGATTCACAGCCTCAGTTTGATCATTAAGCTATTACCACTGCATCCCCAAATGGGTTTGCTGGTCATCTCCATAGTGAAGCCCAGTAAGATTGTTTCCTTTTTATTGCTTTCTTGTCTAGCAACACCTCTGACTGTTCTAACCAGGCCCGCGAGAGGCCTACCTCTAGCAATAATGCTCAGTCAGCATGCTCAAAAAAGGATGTGTCTCTTCCATGGAAACCTGTGACACTTCAAATGCTTACCAACCTATATTAGATCACCATATTACTATATTAGAAGATTAGACTTATAAGTGATTTTTAGTATATTAGGATGATTAGTAACATTAATATCTTCATGGTATATTAGATTATTCATTCAGCAATTTTTGAATACCTACTGTTTGTCAGACACTCTTTTAGTCCTATGAACAAAACCATTAACAAAACAGACACAAATCTTTGTGAATGTAGAAGGTTACATTCTGTTAGGGGAAAACAAAATAAACCATAACTGTAATAAATAAGTAAATTAACTAAATGCTATGGAAACAAAAGTAGAGCAGGACAGGTAAATCAGTCATGCAGGAGGGATGGTTATAGGAGGTAGATGACAGTTTTAAATAAGGTAATCACCATTAAGAAATTGAGTTTTGGCCGGGCGCGGTGGCTCACGCCTGTAGTCCCAGCACTTTGGGAGGCTGAGGCAGGCGGATCACAAGGTCAGGAGATCGAGACCATCCTGGCTAACACAGTGAAACCTCATCTCTACTAAAAATACAAAAAATTAGTCGGCCGTGGTGGCAGGCACCTGTAGTCCCAGCTACTCGGGAGGCTGAGGCAGGAGAATGGCATGAACCCGGGAGGCAGAGTTTGCAGTGAGCCGAGATCGTGCCACTGCACTCCAGCCTAGGCGACAGAGCGAGACTCCATCTCAAAAAAAAAAAAAAAAAAGAAATTGTCAAGTATGGGCCGGGTGCAGTGGCTTATGTCTATAATCCCAGAGCTTTGGGAGGCTGAGGCAGGCGGATCACCTGAGGTCAGGAGTTCTAGACCAGTGTGACCAACATGGTGAAACCCCGTCTCTACTAAAAATACAAAAATTAGTAGGGCATGGTGGCAGGCACCTCTAATTCCAGCTACTTGGGAGGCTGAGGCAGGAGAATCACTCGAACCTGGGAGGCGGGGGTTACAGTGAGCCAAGATTGCGCTACTGCACTCCAGCCTGGGCGACGAGAGTGAAACCCTGTCTCAAAAAAAAAAAAAAAAAAAAAAAGAAAGAAAGAAATTGAGTTTTGAGCAAAGGCTGAAGAGGATGAGGGAGATACCCTGAGGGACAAAAAATCCAAGTAGAGAGAACAGCCCCTGCAAAGATCTTAAGGCAAAGAACTACTTGGCATGTTCAACAAACAGCAAGGAGGCTCTACAGCTGGAGCAGAGGGAGCTAGGTGAGGCTGATGGAAGATGAGGTCAGGAAGTAGAAAAGAACAAAATCTATTTCTTACAGTTCTGGAGGCTGGAAGTCCAAGATCAAGGGGTCAGCCAATTCAGTTGCAGGTGAGGGCTCTCTTCCCGGCTTGCAGGTGGATGCCTTCTTGCTGTGTTCTCATGTGGTCATTCCTTGGTCTGTTGGAGTGGAGAGCAAAGGAGAAAGCTCTGGTCTCATTCTCTCTACTTATAAGGACTCTAAGACTGTCTGATCAGGGCTCCACCCTATAACCTCATTTATCTTTCATTACTTCAGCAACAGTTCTATCTCCAAATAAAGTCACACTGGGGATCAGGGATTCAATCTACGAATTTGGTGGTGGAGAGGGGGTGGGGGGAGAACAAGCACGATTTAGTCTATGGCAGGGTCTGTATTGTGATTTATCTTAAAACTGGGATCTATTTATTGAATTATTGAATACAAATTTTCTTTATCTGTAGGATAATGCACTGACTAGTAATTAGGAGTGATAGATCTGTTTCTGGAATAGCTGTGTGCTGTATTATTCTCGTTTTAAGATGAAATAAACAATAATTTCAATGATGAAGGCAGATGTTTAAAATTAGCCTTGGGGGACTGACTGCTACTGTGTAGGGTGTCATCAGCAAATCTTATTAACAATTTAGAAGGTGCTTAAAGTAATAAGTTAAATCTATTCTACTATGAGCTCTAGGATAGAAAGAATTGTTTTCAAGTATGCTAATTTCCTTTATTGAACACACATTATATGATACTACTATTCCAAACTAGCTTATAACAACAATTTAACTAAAACTACCATATTCTTTGCTTTATAATATAGTCAAAATAAAGTCAGGTCACTAAGCCAGAAATGTGAGGAGGAAAAAGAGTATTGTTGATCCCTATTTAGGGATCTAAACTAAAACCATTTTTACCTCACCTAATTTATGTCTACATGACTTTCTAAACAACATATTAGTTTTAGTCAATTTAGGGAAGTAGGTTGCCAATATAATAAGAGGGAAAATAAGAGTAAATGGTTTTTTTGATCCAATACATGTGGTAATGACTGTACTCTTTATTAATCTACTTGAGTTAGACACATAAATTGTTATTTTAACGGCACATTTGGAATATGAGCTGCCAAAATCAGATGCTTTTGATAGCATTCTGGAAAAGGAAGAAACTACAGAAGCTTCGGGCTCAACCCCTTTTTGGTGATTAAAGCCATTACTCCAGAGGGACAATAGGAATGTAGGAGGTCATGCCTAGCAGAGTCTGGACTAGAATTTGAGTGTAGGTCTTTTGTTTTTTAAGTACATTTTAAGTTTATTTTAAAATTTAAGGGTTTTTTTTCATTTTTTTAAATTTTACTTTGAGTTCTGGGATACATGTACAGAACATGCAGGTTTGTTACCTAGGTATTCATGTGCCATGGTGGATTGCTGCACCTATCAACCCGTCATTTAGGTTTTAAGCCCTGCATGCATTAGGTGTTTGTCCTAATGCTCTCCCTCCCCTTGCCTCCCATCCCCTGACAGGCACCGGTGTGTGATGTTCCCCTCCCTGTTTCCATGTGTTACCATTGTTCAAAAACATATGGAACACTTCACAAACTTGCTTGTCATCCTTGTGCAGAGGCCATGCCGATCTTCATTGTATTGTTCCAATTTTAGTACATGTGCTGCCAAAGCTAGCACCAGACTAGGTCTTTGTAGGTTGTATCAAACTTCTCACATGTACCACCCCACTGTAGATTTGGATTATATCCAAAATATATTGCCATGTTCTCTACCTAATAAAACACTGCTAAGCAAGGATTACCTGAGATATTTCTTGACAAAAAGGATCTAAAAATCCATGGAAGTATTCTTCAAAGAATATGAAAAGTAGCCTTTGTTGTCCTAAGAACTGTGTAGGCACACTGCTAAAAATTGCTACACTGAAATTTTAAGAAACTTACAGTAACAAAAGTTATCATTTTTTAGTGTAAAGAATTTTTGGCAGGGTGCGGTGGCTCATGCCTGCAATCCCAGCACTTTGGGAGGCCGAGGTGGGTGGATCCCGAGGTCAGGAGATCAAGACCATCCTGGCCAACATGGTGAAACTCTGTCTCTACTAAAAATACCAAAAATTAGCCAGGCGTGGTGGCACGCACCTGTAATCCCAGCTACTCGGGAGGCTGAGGCAGGAGAATCGCTTTAACCTGGGAGGCAGAGGTTGCAGTGAGCTAAGATTGTGCTACTGCACTCCAGCCTAGGTGACAGAGCGAGACTCCGCCTCAAAAAAAAAAAAAAAAAAAAAGAATTTTCCTGGAATAGTATCTTATGTTTTCTTTACTAGTTCCATTCCTCCATTTTAACTATTTTGCTTTACATTTCTTTCTTGAATTTGTGAAATGTTACTTCCTTCTCTCACTAGCCCTAAAGAGTTTACTCTTACTAACCAGATACCATGATTAGTGCAGGTGAGAAAACCATGTGTGCCTATGCGCATGTCTTCAGCAAGGAACTGGTGAATTGTTATCATTTTCTTTTGAAGCTTATAGAAATACAAGAATATACCTGCGTATCATATTTTTAAAACCATACTGCAATCATTTCCTACTTCTAAGTAGCATGTGATGTGAAACAGCTGAAATGTTTTGAAACACATGTACATGAAATACTTATATTTTGTATCGAGTTTCATAAATAGCCTGAGACCTTGGGAAAGTCAGAATGTTTTCCAATGTGTCTGATATGTCGAGTGCTGTCATATTCATGTGGTTGCATGGTCAAATTTGAGTGTGAGAAATGACTCGGTTTTCTCATACAGAATGGTAGAGTCAAAACATTGTGTAATTGATTAAGACATGGTATATACTAAATGTATACATACACATATATACATCTATATGCACACACAACTATACATATACATATAAATATAAATCTACACACACATAAAAATATATATAACCTACTATGTATAAACAAGGATACTAAATCCTATGAGAGCTACAAAGACAAATAAGACAGTGTCCTGGAGAAGACGACACGTAAATGTTTAAATAATATTGGTTAGAAAATGTTCAGGCCTATGACAACAGGACAACAGGCCAGGAGACTTTAGATGATTTTAAGGAAGTTCTAGAAAGGGTAAGGAGACATGAAGATCAATGTTATCAAACAACAAACAAACCCTCCAGACAAAACAAAACAAAACAAAACAAAATCCACTGCGTCTCCTTCACAACTTGTTTCCTGGGACTGTTGGTCAAGCCATGTAAGGACAACCTATAAGAGCCATGAACACAAACAGGGCTGCCTGGAATCAAATTCTTGCTCTACCCTTACTAACTATGAGACCAGGAAAAACTACTTACCTTCACTGTGCCGATTTCTTCATTTGTAGAATGGAGTTGATGATCGTATATACTTAATAGTATTGTCATGAGGACGAAGTGGGTAAACATATGTAAAATGCTCCAAAGCATGGAAGCGACGCACAGCTTAGAAGGTTGGACTAGTCCTAAACACGGGGATGGGATCACTTGGTGTCAGGAGAGGGAAAGGAAGTACTTTCTCTTGCTATTCCCAAGGTCAGTACATTTTCCGGCTTTAAAGTCTATAAAAAATAAAGTGAGAAATACTACATTGGTTCAACCTCAAGCTTACAACTTCAAAGTTAAAAAGTCCTAGAAAGTTTGAGTCCAGTGAATCTCATAATAGTTACGTCACAGAGGCTCTCTGTGTGCTTTATTGGAGTTAATAATAACAACTTAATTATTTTCCAAATCAAATTATGAGGAACAGATGAGTTAACATTGTTTTGTAGACTTTTTCACTTCCTGACATTTGGGTTAGGAAAAAGAAAACACTTGCCTTTATGTTGCGTTCCTCCCACCCCCATCCCCAGCCCTTCTCTGAGGACAGCAGTGCTCCTTCTCAGGTCAGTTGTGATCTGAGTGTACAAACTGCTTCCTGGGCTGGTGGACACTTTCAGGAGCAGCCTTTAGGTTATTACAGCAAAACTCAATGAGATTTTTTTTTTTTTTTTTTTTTTTTTTTTAATTTATGAAGTATTTATTGATGATTCTTGGGTGTTTCTCGGAGAGGGGGATATGGGAGGGTCATAGGATAATAGTGGAGAGAAGGTCAGGAGATAAACACATGAACAAAGGTCTCTGGTTTTCCTAGGCAGAGGACCCTTCGGCCTTCTGCAGTGTTTGTGCCCCTGGGTACTGGAGATTAGGGAGTGGTGATGACTCTTAAAGAGCATGCTGCCTTCAAGCATCTGTTTAACAAAGTACATCTTGCACCGCCCTTAATCCATTTAACCCTGAGTTGACACAGCATATGTTTCAGAGAGCATGGGGCTGGGGGAAAGGCCATAGATCAACAGCATCCCAAGGCAGAAGAATTTCTCCTAGTCAGAACAAAATGGAGTCTCCTATGCCCACCCCTTTCTACACAGACACAGCAACAATCTGATCTCTCCTTCCTTTCCCCACACTTCCCCCCCCTTCCTTTCAACAAAACCGCCATCGTCCTCATGGCCCGCTCCCGATGGTCGCTGTCTCTTCGGAGCTGTTGGGTACACCTCCCAGACAGGGCGGCCGGGCAGAGGCGCTCCTCGCTTCCCAGACGGGGCCGCCCGGGCAGAGGCACTCCTCGCTTCCCAGACGGGGCCGCCCGGGCAGAGGCGCTCCTCGCTTCCCAGACGGGGCCGCCCGGGCAGAGGTGCTCCTCACTTCCTCCCAGACCGGGTGGCAGCCGGGCAGAGGCGCTCCTCACCTCCCAGACGGGGCGGCCGGGCAGAGGTGCTCCTCACTTCCTCCCAGGCGGGGTGGCAGCCGGGCAGAGGCATTCCTCACCTCCCAGACGGGGCGGCCGGGCAGAGGTGCTCCTCACTTCCCAGACGGGGCCGCCCGGGCAGAGGCGCTCCTCACTTCCCAGACGGGGCCGCCCGGGCAGAGGCGCTCCTCTCCTCCCAGACGGGGCGGCCGGGCAGAGGCGCTCCTCGCTTCCCAGACGGGGCCGCCCGGGCAGAGGCGCTCCTCGCTTCCCAGATGGGGCCGCCCGGGCAGAGGTGCTCCTCGGTTCCCAGACGGGGCCGCCCGGGCAGAGGCGCTCCTCACTTCCTCCCAGACCGGGTGGCAGCCGGGCAGAGGTGCTCCTCACTTCCCAGAGGGGGCGGCCGGGCAGAGGCGCTCCTCACTTCCTCCCAGACGGGGTGGCAGCCGGGCAGAGGCGCTCCTCACCTCCCAGACAGGGCGGCCGGGCAGAGGCGCTCCTCACTTCCCAGACTGGGCGGCTGGGCAGAGGCGCTCCTCACCTCCTAGACGGGGTGGCCAGGCAGAGGCGCTCCTCACTTCCCAGACGGTGTGGCGGCTGGGCAGAGGCGCTCCTCCCTTCCCAGATGGGGCAGCCAGGCAGAGGCGCTCCTCACTTCCTCCCAGACGGGGTGGCGGCTGGGCAGAGGCACTCCTCACCTCCCAGACGGGGCGGCCGGGCAGAGGTGCTCCTCATCTCCCAGATGGGGCGGCCGGGCAGAGGTGCTCCTCACTTCCCCCCAGACGGGGTGACGGCCGGGCAGAGGCACTCCTCACCTCCCAGACGGGGCGGCCGGACAGAGGCGCTCCTCACTTCCCATACGGGGTGGCAGCCGGGCAGAGGCGCTCCTCACTTCCCAGATGGGGCAGCCGGGCAGAGGCGCTCCTCACCTCCCAGACGGGGCGGCCAGGCAGAGGCGCTCCTCACTTCCCAGACGGGTGGCCGGGCAGATGCGCTCCTCATCTCCCAGACGGGGCAGCCGGGCAGAGGTGCTCCTCACTTCCTCCCAGACGGGGTGGCGGCCGGGCAGAGGCGCTCCTCACTTCCCAGACGGGGCGGCCGGGCAGAGGTGCTCCTCACTTCCTCCCAGACGGGGTGGCGGCCGGGCAGAGGCGCTCCTCACCTCCCAGACGGGGTGGCCGGGCAGAGGCGCTCCTCCCTTCCCAGACGGAGTGGCCAGGCAGAGGCGCTCCTCACCTCCCAGAGTGGGCGGCCAGGCAGAGGCGCTCCTCACTTCCCAGAGTGGGCGGCCGGGCAGAGGCGCTCCTCACTTCCCATAGGGGGTGGCAGCCAGGCAGAGGCGCTCCTCACTTCCCAGATGGGGCAGCTGGGCAGAGGTGCTCCTCACTTCCTCCCAGACGGGGTGGCGGCCAAGGCAGAGGCGCTCCTCACCTCCCAGACGGGGCGGCCGGGCAGAGGCGCTCCTCACCTCCCAGACGGGGCGGCTGGGCAGAGGCGCTCCTCACCTCCCAGAAGGGGCGGCTGGGCAGAGGCGCTCCTCACTTCCCATATGGGGTGGCAGCCGGGCAGAGGCGCTCCTCACTTCCCAGACGGGGTGGCGGCCAGGCAGAGGCGCTCCTCACCTCCCAGATGGGGCAACCGGGCAGAGGCGCTCCTCACTTCCTCCCAGACGGGGTGGCGGCCAGGCAGAGGCGCTCCTCACCTCCCAGACGGGGCGGCCGGGCAGAAGTGCTCCTCATCTCCCAGACGGGGCAGCCGGGCAGAGGTGCTCCTCACTTCCCCCCAGACGGGGTGGCGGCCGGGCAGAGGCACTCCTCACCTCCCAGACGGGGCAGCCGGGCAGAGGCGCTCCTCACTTCCTCCCAGACAGGGTGGCGGCCGGGCAGAGGCGCTCCTCACCTCCCAGAAGGGGTGGCCAGGCAGAGGCGCTCCTCACCTCCCAGACGGGGCGGCCGGGCAGAGGTGCTCCTCATCTCCCAGACGGGGCAGCCGGGCAGAGGCGCTCCTCCCTTCCTCCCAGACAGGGTGGCAGCCGGGCAGAGGCGCTCCTCACATCCCAGACGATGGGCGGCCAGGCAGAGGCGCTCCTCACTTCCCAGATAGGGCGGCCGGGCAGAGGGGTTCCTCACATCCCAGACGATGGGCGGCCAGGCAGAGATGCTCCTCACTTCCTAGACGGGGTGGCGGCGGGGCAGAGGCTGTAATCTTAGCACTTTAAGAGGCCAAGGCAGGAGGCTGGTAGGTGGAGGTTGCAGCGAGCCGAGATCACACCACTGCACTCCAGCCTGAGCACCATTGAGCATTGAGTTAGCGAGACTCCGTCTGCAATCCCAGCACTTCGGGAGGCCGAGGCAGGCAGATCACTCGAGGCCAGGAGCTGGAGACCAGCCCGGTCAACACGGCGAAACCCCGTCTCCACCAAAGATACAAAAACCATTCAGGCGTGGCGGCACGCGCCTGCAATCCCAGGCACTCGGCAGGCCGAGGCAGGAGAGTCACAGGAGCCCGAGGCAGGGAGGTTGCAGCGAGCCGGATCATGGCAGTACAGTCCAGGTTCGGTAACAGCGGGAGACCGAAAAAAGAAGGAGAGGGAGACCGAAGAAAGGGGGAGGGGGAGAGGGAGAGGGAGAGGGAGAGGGAGAGGGAGAGGGAGAGGGAGAGGGAGAGGGAGAGGGAGAGGGAGAGGGAGAGGGAGAGGGAGGAGAGGGAGAGGGAGAGGGAGAGGGAGAGGGAGAGGGAGAGGGAGAGCGAGATTTTTTTTTTTAACTGATGTATTTTATAAGTAGCTGTCATAAGCATTTTAAAAATTCTATTCTTTTAAGATGTAGACATCTCAGAGCGCTTTCTTTTCAAGATTTTTCTACAGAGTACTTTGAAAAAACATAACAAAACAACCACAAAACCCTTTCAGTGATTTCAAGGTAAGTACTTCCATTAACGTTTGTGTTTAGGTTTTTGAGGCTGTGTTACTAAACTGGAAATTATTTTCTCCTTCAAAGATGCTAGAGTTGTTTTTTGTTTATTTTTCAGTTTTATTCCTCTCTCCTTAACATGTCAGACTGAAACAATAGATGTTTTATGCCTTTATAATATTGAAAAGGCACCAATAGTTTCTTTCCCTAGTGGACCTATCTTGTTTCATTGATTAATATTTCCCCCAGGGAGTCCAATAGGGCTAGGAAAGGACTGTAGAGGGACAGGCCAGGCCTAAGCAACAGTGCAGGTAAGCTTGCCTGAAAGATCAAGTTGAGCCTCACACTATTCTAGAATGGGGCACTCAGTAATTTAGAACTGCAGGAATTAGGGGAAGAGCCTTTGCATTCTTAAAAGACGGAGTCGCCTGAAAAGACAGAAACTGACTTTTGTAGTAAACAAGTTACATTTCTATGCACCCAGGTTGAAGGCAAACTGTTAACACCTTTGATTTTTTTTTTTTTTGTCTGAAGTCTCTTTGATTGCTAGCGAGGCTGAAAGTAAAAGGAAATTACTGCTGCCAGGAGAGGGAAATTATTTTTCTCAACCAGTCACTGATGTGGATTGGTGGAAAAATGCCCACCTACCTCACCTTTTGAGTGATAACTCTGAGGTGAGTGTTCTATACCAATTCCTGGTGCTCCAGTTGCCTATGGTGGAAACTGGCATGATCATGCCCTCTTAATTGGCTTCCTTCCCTTCCTTGCCTCTTTTCTCTGTACCCTACCAGGGTTTTCCTGTAGCACCTCCCAAGTAAACTATTGGCACATAAATCTTGTCTCAGAGTTGGCTTCTGGAGGAACCCAGACTAAGGCAACTCAATCCACCAAAATACTTGGAGAAGAAGAAAGCATTTTATGTCAGAAGTTAGAAAATGGAAATGTTCCCAAGTTTTCTTCTTTCTCTCCAAGAAGACCACCGATGGGTACAGATGGAAAAAAATAGATAGCATCAAAGTTTAATTTTTCCCTAGGTGCTATTGAAGAATAATTGACAAACAAAAATTGTATGCATTTATGGTATACAGTGTGATGGTCTGATACACATATGCATCATGAAATAATCATCACAATCAAGCTAATTCATCTATCTTTTACCTCATATATTTGCCCCCCCCCTTTTTTATTATATTTTATGTTCTGGGGTACACGTGCAGAAAGTGCAGTTTTGTTACATAGGTATACACGTGCCATGGTGGTTTGCTGTAACCATCAACCCTATCAACCCGTCACCTACATTAGGCATTTCTCCTAATGGTATTCCACCCCCAGCCCCCCACCCCCTGACAGGCCCTGGTGTGTGATGTTCCCCTCCCTGTGTCCATGTGTTTTCACTGTTAAACTCCCATTTACGAGTAAGAACGTGTGGTGTTTGGTTTTCTGTTCTTGTGATAGTTTGCTGAGAATGATGGTTTCTAGCTTCATCCATGTCCCTGCAAAGGACATTAACTTATCCTTTTTTATGGCTGCATAGTATTCCATGGTGTATATGTGCCATATTTTCTTTATCCAGTCTGTTATTGATGGACATTTGGGTTGGTTCCAAGTCTTTGCTATTGTGAATACTGCCGCAATAAACATATGTGTGCATGTGTCTTTATAGTTGAATGATTTATAATCTTTTGGGTATACACCCAGTAATGGGATAGCTGGATCAAATGGTATTTCTAGTTCTAGATCCTTGAGGAATCGCCACACTGTCTTCCACAATGGTTGAACTAATTTACACTCCCACCAACAGTGTAAAAGTGTTCCTATTTCTCCACATCCTCTCCAGCATCTGTCGTTTTCTGACTTTTTAATGATCGCCATTCTAACTTTGCCTTCCTTTTTGTGTTGATAATACTTAAGATCTACTTTCTTAGCAAATTTCAAGTGTGCATTACTATTAACCATGCTGTACATTAGGTTTCTAAAACTTACTCATCTTATAACTGAAAATTTATGCCCTTAGGCTAACATCTTCTCATTTCCCACACCCCTAGTCTCTAATAACCATCATTCTAATATCTGTTTTTACCACATGTAAGTGAGTTCATGCAGTACATGTCTTTCTGCATCTGGCTATTTCACTTAGCATAATGTCCTTCAGGTTCATCCATGTTGTCTCAGCTGGCAGGATCTCCTTCTTTTTAAGGTGGAATAATATTCCATTGTATACATACATACCATCCTATTCATCTGTCACCAGACACTTAGGTTAATTCCATATCTTGGTTATTGTATATAATGCTACAATGAGCACGGGAGTGCAGACATTTCTTCAACACACTGATTTCATTTCCTTTGGGTATATACCCAATAGTGGAATTGCTGGATCCTATGGTATTTCTATTTTTAGTTTTCTGAGAAAACTACTGTTTTCTGTAATGGCTACACCAATTTACATTGCCATTGACAGTGTGGAAGGGCTCCCCTTTCTCCATATCCTTCCCAACACTTATCTTTTGACTTTTTGGTAATAGCCAACCTAACATGTGTGAGGTAATATCTCATTGTGGTTTTGACTTTCATTTCTCTGATGATTAGTGATATTGATCATTGTTTCATATACCTGTTTGCCATTTGTATGTCTTCTTTGGGAATACGTCTACTCAGGTCCTTTGCCCATTTTTGAATTGGGTTGTTCTATTGCCATAGAGTTGTATTCCTAAGATAGTTTAGATATTAACTACTTATCAGATAGAAGATGTGCACATATTTCTTGCATTCCATATGTCTTTTCATTTTGTTGATTGTTTTCTTTGCTGTGTAGAAACTTTTTAGTTTGATGCAGTTCCATTTGTTTATTTTTGCTTTTGTTGCCTGTGATTTTGGTATGATAACCAAACAAGTCATTGCCAAGACCAATGTCATGGAGTTTTTCCCATGTTTTCTTCAAGGAGTTTTATGGTTTCAGATCCTACACTTGTCTTTAATCCATTTTGAATTGGTTTTTGTGTATGGCATAACATAAAGATCCAATATCATTTCTTTGCATATGGATATCCAGTTGTCCCACCATTTATTGAAAAGACTATCCTTTCCTTATTGGGTATTTTTGGTGCCTTTGCCAAAAATTTGTTACTATAAGTGGGATTATTTCTAGGCTCTCTATTTTGTTCTATTGGTCTATATGTCTACATTTATGCTAGTGCCACACTGTTTTGATTACTATAGCTTTGAATTATAATTTGAAATCAGGAAGTGTGATGCCTCCAGCTTTGTTCTTCCTTTTCAATATTGTTTTAGCCATTCAGGGTCTTTGTGGTTCCATATAAATTTTAGGATTTTTTTACATTTCTGTGAAAAATGCAATTAGAACTTTGATAGGAATTGCATTGTCTCTGTAGATCACTTTGGGTAGTATTTAACATTAATTCTTCCAATCCACGAACTCAGTATACCTTTTCTTTTTTTGTACCTCAGAATTTCTTTTACTCTTTAACATAAATCATTTATTGGTTTTGTTTTTGTTTGCTTGTTTAGATTCAGGGGGTACATGTGCAGGTTTGTTACATGAATATATTGTATAATGTTGAGGTTTGGGCTTGGTATCCCATCACTCAAATAGTGAACATAGTACCCGGCAGGTAGTTTTTCAACCCTTGATCCCACTCGCTTAAGCCTTTTGGAGTCTCCATTGTCTATTGTTTTCATGTTTATGTCCATGTGTACTCAATATTTAGCTCCCGCTTATAAGTGAGAATGTGGGATATTTGGTTTTCTGTTTCTGCGTTAACTCACGTAGGATAATGGCTCCCAGCTGCATCCACGTTGCTGTAAAGGTCATGATTTTGTCATAAACACAGTGTATATTTCCATTTGTCTTAAGTTTTTTAAAATTAATATCTTATAGTTTTCACTGTACAGTTCTTTTACTTACTTGGTTAAATATATTCATAAGTATTTTATTCTTTTTGCTGAGATTGTAAATGGGATTCATTCTGAGCTGTAACCTTCTAATTCTCTCCCTTTGGTACAAAAGGGGTGATTTCTCTTTAGAGTAATTCAGCTTTTTCCTTCTGTGCCTAGCTGGCTGAGATATGCTTCAGGCTGCCTGCCCTGCCATCACCTAGGAAACTCATTTTGCTGCCTCTGTCCCTGCTAGTGTGTCTATTGCCTTGAATGACAGCTGGGCACCAGCAGTACCTTCAGGGATTTGTGTGGCTGGGAGCACAGGTCGCTGCATACTTCTGCCCCAGGCAGACTGTTGTGCACTGTCGTGTGTGCGTGAGGTGTGCGGCTCCCGTTTTCTGCAGCCAGGCCCACCACTGCTCAGGAAATTGTCACTGATGCTGTCAAAACTAGAGATGTATTCCTCTGTTCCTGAGTCAAAGAGTTAAGGGTCTCACAGCCCTCACCTGCTCTCCCAGCTCTGAGAAACCTGACATCTGGCAGGCAGAGTATCACCTGTGTGTTTTTAGGCTGAGGTTGGCTGTAGTATCTTCACAGGTTTCGATAAATTTCACTCCCTCTACCTCTCCCTGAGGTTCCTGCTCTCTGGTCTCAAGCATAGCATGAAAATATTGTTTGAAAGGCACCGATGGCTTCATGTGATGGTGGTTGGTCATATGGCTTCACTAGTTATTGATACTGTTGGAGCACAAAGAATATTGTGACATTTCACTATTATATACGTGATGTCATTAAATTGGACAACTTTGTCTTCTTTCAAGAGATAAAGAAAAAAGATTTCCTTCTTTTGGAACTACAGGTGGGTGGGGATGAGGAGGGACATGCTCTTCTCTCCTCATTATACTTACGTCTCAACCACTCCTTGTTGATTCTCTCACCTCACATGCCCTGGGAAACTTTATAGGCTGCTCCACATCAATCCAGGACTTCCCCTTTTGGAGTCCTAGGCAATGAAGCAATCTCCTAGTGCTGCCTAACACTCAGGATTTGGAGTGTTAGCAGGAGATGAGCAGATAGCTAAGGGCGTGACGGAAGCCACAGGGTTGCTGTTGGGTCCTCTAGTGGAGTGGCAGGCAGGTGGAGTAAGTAGGTAGACTGAGGCCCCAAAGGGGCTGGGGAGATAAGGGTACAGGTATACTAGGGCACCAAGCAAGGCAGGGCCCCAAGTAGGAAGATGCCACGGGAATGAAAGAAAAGTCATTGTAAAGTGTTGAGACTATAAGGCACTCTAGGAAATAGCAGCTGTATTTCCTGCCCAGGTCCTAAACAAGTTGAAAAATAGAAGATAAATGAGAAAGGTCAAAAATATCACTTTCATTTCTGATAGAACGAGAAGACCACCTTCCCTGCCATATGAAAAGTCTGGCTACCCTGAGAACTACATGCTGGAAAGCCCATATGGAAAAATCACATGAGGATAGAGAGAGAGGCTGCAGGTGCCACTTCGGACGTATCCATGAGTGAGACTGCAGGTGATTCCAGTCCCAGATACTATTTGACTGCATGCAGAATCACTGAGCCAAGCCCTTTCCATATTTTTAACCTGTAGAAATGATGAGTCATGTTAAATAATTATTTTAAGCCATCAAATTTTGTTATTTTTAGTTACACAGAAATGGGTACCCAAATTCTACGTTCTCATTTTGAAAACAAATTGGTTATCATCATTTATTGGATAAAACATTTCGCAGTTAGTATTAGTAAGCCCTATGTTTGTGTGTGTGCCTGTGTGTAGGTGTTTAGTTTTCACTTCAGTGCATCTTTATGAATTACTATCATATGTTTTGTAGGCTAGCTAACAAATAACATCCACGAAAGGCTTGAAATTCTGCATTTCTAACAAGCTCCCAGGAGATGCTGATGCTACCCAGCCAGGGACCACACTTTGAGCAGTTAGGCACTAAACTATATTGTTTCAAATACCAGCTGGTGGGCCTCATGTCTCCCCGTAGACTGTAAGTTGTGGTTGGGATAATGAACTCTCGCATTACAGAATTTAAAATTGGATCTGAACCTCCTGTAACAAAATGCCAGCCCAAATGCACTAGTGGGCTTTTCAAGCCCTTCTTCCTTCAGTTCTATCTGTTCTGTTGCTGCCAACCCTTGTGCCAGGCCACATGATAGAGAATGTTTTTCCAATGTAACATGGCCTTGAATTGTGGCCAATATGCTCCTCTGTTTTTTTAGGTTGGATAGATTTAAAATGAATAGAAGGGTTTATGCTTATTGAAGTTTATTTTAAGGCCTTTTGATAATTAATAGAAATTTCCACCAGATAAAAGGTTTTAGGAAACTATAATTAAGTTTGCTGTAATCCTTATTATTGAGGAAGCAGTATGTTACCAATATTTAAGTAGCCAATAAGCACAATGTTAGGTTTACGCATCTTTATCAATTGAAACAACATATCTTGAAGTGTCCCATCCATGCCTTTCAGAATCCCCTGCTAACCTGTCGATCTTCTGAGCATCCCCGAACTCACCATGGGTGTCCATATGACTACCTTTCCTACTTAGCTCATTGTTGTCCCTAAACTTTTCTCCTTCCCCTCTTTGCAAAAAACCTTCCCATATTTTATCTCAGTGTGCAAAGCTGGTGAGTTGTATTCAATCGGCCTCTTGGTTGCACCAAAGTATTTTCTCTGTCATTAAGAGGCTGTATTCCTGTCCCATAGACCCCTAGTAATCCCCTCATGCCCGTACCTCTGACCAACTTGCCTCTCAGGGCACCAGTTTTCCAGGGGTAAAGTTCCCCTTCTTTCCATCCACGGCTTTTAAGCCCAACCACAGAGCCTCATGGAGTTTGGGGTGAAAGACCAGGACACCCACATGGCCCATTTTGGCCACCAGGTGGCAGACAAGGATAACATTAAGCCTGGGCTGACTTGAACTTGAGGGAGAGAAGAGGCTTTCCTTTTAGTGGACACTGACTGGTGCATAATGTTTCCCCGACAGTCTGAAAGCATTTTTTGAACACAGGCTGTATGCATGTCTCTGTTCCCAAAGTGGGTTTCCAGGATTACTGTTTAGACTTAATAGTTATTTTTTAACAGCTTTATGGTAAAACAACTTACAATTAAATTTACCCCCTACCCCCCCCCTTTTTTGAGACAAAGTCTTATTCTGTCACCCAGGCTGGAATGCAGTGGCACGATCACAGCTCACTTCAGCCTCCACCTCCTGGACTCAAGTCATCCCTCACTTCAGCCTCCCAACTAGCTGGGACCACAGGCGCACACCACCACGGCTGGCTAACTTTTAAAAAATTTTCTTTTGTAGGGACGAAGTCTCACTATGTTGCCCAGCTGGTCTCCAACTTCTGGAATCAATCGATCCTCCCATCTTGGCCTCTCAAACTGGTGGGATTACAGGCAGGCGTGAGCCACCATGCTCGGCCTAAACTCACCCATTTTACGTGTACAATTTGATCACTTTGAGTAAAGGTAAAAAACATGCAAACACCATCACGAGAAGTTTTAGAATGTTTCCATCACTCCAAAAATCCCCGCACACCCTTTTGCAGTGAGTCATTGTCCTGACCCACACTTCTAGGCAACCACCAAATTGCTTTTCGTTGCTATAGTTTCCCTTTTCTAGAATATAAATGAAATAATATAAATTATAAATTAATAATACTAATTATATAAATAAAATAATTTGTGATTGGCTCTGTCAATCACGTTCTTGAGATTCAACCACTAGTTCTTTTTTTTTTTTTTGAGATGGAGTCTTACTCTGTCACTCAGGTTGGAGTGTAATGGCATGATCTCAGCTCACTGCAACCTCCACCTCCCGGGTTCAAGCAATTCTCCTGCCTTAGCCTCCAGAGTAGCTGGGATTCCAAGCACCCACCAGCGCACCTGGCTAACTTTTGTATTTTTAGTAGAGACAGGGTTTCGCCACGTTGGCCAGGCTGGTTTCGAACTCCTGACCTCAGGTGATCCGCCCGCCTAGGCCTCCCAAAGTGCTGGGATTACAGGCATGAGCCATCATGCCCAGCCCAGTAGTTCTTTTCTTTTTTCTCTGAGTGGTATTCCAGGTATGGATATACCATCTTTCCTTTTCTTTAGAGACAGGGCCTTGCTATGTTGCTGAGGCTGGTCTTGAACTCCTGGGCTTAAACAATGCTCCTGCCTCAGCCTCCCAGAATTCTGGGATTATAGATGTAAGCCACTGTGCCTGGCCAATATACCCCCATTTTTTCCATCCATCAGTTGATGCACATTTGAGTGACTTCCATTTTTTGGGTATTTTTATAAAGCTGCCTTGAACATTTTCAGACAGCCTTTCATTTCTTTGGGGTAGATACCTGAATGGACACTCACCACATGGCGCCATTGCTGGGTCATGTGGGGAGTGTGTGTTTAACTTTTAAAGAAAACACCTCTTATTTAAAGATCTACACTAGGCCAGGTGGGGTGGCTCACGCCTGTAATCCCAGCACTTTGGGAGGCTGAGGTAGGCAGATAGCTTGAGACCAGGAGTTTGAGACCAGCCTGGCCAACATGGTAAAACCCTGTCTCTACTAAAAATATAAAAATTAGCTGGGTGTGGTGGCACATGCCTGTAATCTCAGCTTCTTGGGAGGCTGAGGCACAAGAATTGCTTGAACCTGGGAGGCAGAGGTTGGAGTGAGCCAAGATGGCGCCACTGCACTCCAGCCTAGGCAACAGAGCAGATTCTGTCTCAAAACAAACAAATAAATAAAGATCTACACTAGCCAATAAATAAATATAATTTTTTTTAAAAAAATGTCAAACTGTTTTCCAAAATGACTGTATGATTTTTGCATCCCCATCAGCCACCTATGAGGGTTCCAGATGCTTCCTATCCTCACCAACATTTGCTCTTTTGGGCCTTAAATCTGATTTTTTCTGTTTTTGTTTTTTTCTAGAATCGGGGTCTGGCTCTGTCGCCAAGGCTAAAGTGCAGTGGCATGATCAGAGCTCACTGTAACCTTAAACTCCTGGGCTCAAAGGAATCTTTCCCCCTCAGCCTCCTGAGTAGCTAGGACGGCAGGCACTTAAAAATTTTGTAGAGATGGAATCTCATTATGTTGCCCAGGCTGGTCTTGAACTCCTGGGCTCAAGTGATCCTCTTGCCTGGGCCTCCCAAATTGCTAGGATTACAGGTGTGAGCCATCATGACTGATTTATTTTTAATGGGTATTTAGTGGCATCTCATTGCAATTGGTTCCTTGGGCTTCTAGCCTCTGCTTTAGGCTTGTTCTCTCTCTCTGTGAGTCTCTATCTCTCTACGTATACTATATATGTAACATTTCCTCACACACACAGAGAAATGTGCTCCTGAGACGACTCTTTCTTCATTTTGTATTTTTTTGTTTGTTATTTGTTTGGTTTTTTGAGACAGGCTGGTTTTTATTACCCAGGCTGGAGTGCAGTGGCAGGATCATGGCTCACTGCAGCCTCGACTTCCTGGGCTCAGGTAATCCTCCCACCTCAGCCTCCTGAGTAGCTGGAACTACAGGCATGCATCACCAGCCCAACTAAAAACAAAACAAAAAAACTTGTAGAGACAGGTTCTCACTATGTTACTCAGGTTGTTCTTGAACTCTGGGCTCAAGTGATCCTTCTGCCTCGGCCTCCCAAAGTGCTCGGATTACAGGCGTGAGCCACAATGCCTGGCCTTCATTTAACATTTTTATGATCCCTTCAGTCATCATCAATGCCAAGACCTCTGAACGATAGCACAGTAAGTGGTGGAGTACATGGCGACGTTCACCCCAGCAGTCATACACAGCAGCCCAGGGATTTGGAAGAAGTTGCCCTGTTAACATAAAGGAGCTTTGTCACTGGATTCTGAGCTGGGGGGAGCTGGGTACCTCTTAGTACCCACAGCCCGGGTATTAATTAGGGCATGAGAACTAAGGGCAGAGATAGTATCTACCAAGGCAGGAGGTTGGGAGGATGGCTGGGGCCACAGCCATGTTGGGTGGGAGACACTGAATCAACAACAGGATGTGCTGTTGGGTGGAGGTCAAGAGCAACTTCTTGGGGAGACTGGAAGGAGAGAAAGTAGAGACGTCAAAGGTGGATGACTTTAGCTTTGCTAGAAATAAGAACAGAAGGGCCAGGCGTGGTGGTTCACACCTATAATCCTAGCACTTTGGGAGATGGAGGCAGGAGGATTGCTTGAGCCCAGGAGTTTGGACCATCCTGGGCAAAATAGGGAGACCCCCGTCTCTACAAAAAAAAAAAATACAAAAAATAAAAAATTAGCCAGTCATGATGGCACACACCTGTAGTCCCAGCTACTTGGGAGGCTGAGGTGGGAGGATCACTTGGACCCAGGAGGTCAAGGCAGCAGTGAGCCAAGATCATGCCACTGCACTCAAGCCTGGGTGATAGAGGAAGACCTGGTCAAACACTTAAAAAAAAACAAAAAAAAAAAAGGAAAGAATGAAAGAAAAAAGAACAGAAGAATGGAGCAATAGCTGGAGGGCAAAGTTGGTCAAGGCCGGCTTTGTATGGTGGTATTTACACAGGATCTGTTTGCAGCTGAGGGGAGGGTTGCCGCAAAAGAGACAGCACTGAAGACGTGGGAGGGGACCAGAGCCTGGTGTCCATAGGTAGGTCCCAGAGCTGGGACTACAGCAAGGCAAGCAAGTGTAAAATTTAGGAGGCACTCATTCTCAGGTGCCAACTCTCTACTGGTATGACCCTGGGGACGAGTGCCTCTTTAACCTTTATGCCCTGGGTGCCTTGCTGGCCTGTTTCATCCTAGTCCTGGCCCTGGAAGGCCCATCTACAATGCTAGGAGGGAGGGCAGACCTTGCTGCAGGCTGTTGGGAAACTTGGCCTTGGGAGCAGATGGAGATCTCTCCTGACAGCATCCATACCTGAAGGTGGAAGGCAGGATTGCGGGTGCCTTGATGTGAGTGTAGACAGTGCAAAGCAGGCCAGAGCCAGGTACTAAAATCTTCAGCAAATTATCAATGGGGTGTGGCTTGAGGGTGGCCGGGCTGTGATGGAAACAAGAAGAGGAGGGCGGAGGAGGGAAGGAGGAAGGACGAAGGTCTGGAGGCAGCTCTGAAAAGTAGAGAGCCCCACCCCAGGCTGCCGGGGAAGATTCAGGAAGCTGCAATAGTTTTAATTGATTGTTTTTTTAGAGACAGAGTCTTGCTATGTTGCCTAGACTGGCTTCAAGCTCCCAGGCTTAAACAGTCCTCCTGCCTCAGCCTCCTGAGTAGCTGGGACTACAGACTTGTGCCACCATGCCCAGCTTGCACTGGTTATTTTTGGCAGAAGGGAAGTTTCATCATAAAGCCTTTCTCTTCAGCTCCGGGTGCCAGCTGGAGCCCCAGAAGAGGATCAGGCATAGTGTTTAGGCACAACCCCCACTCCTTCATTGGGCCAGCAAATATCTATCCAACTTCCCACCGTCTACTCCCAGCCAACCATGTTCCTGACACTGAGGCCAGAGGTGAGTCCTGCCCTCCATTGGGGTGGGAGCCTCCTAAGCCAGCAGGAAGATGGACACCCCAACAGATCCCTGCCACCATCAAGAACAGGGTTCCAGAGCTCTGGTTCCAAGTCTCATTTCCTTCCCTTCCTTCCACCCCTCCCCTCCTCTCCCTCTCCCCTCTCCTCTTCCTCCCCTCTCCTCCTCCTCCCCTCTTCCCCCTCCCCTCCCTCCCTTCCTCCCTTCCTTCCCTCCTTTTCTTCTTTTTTTTTTCTTTCTTTCTCTCTCTTTTTCTTTAAGATAGTGTCTTGCTCTATAGCCCAGGCTAGAGTGCAGTGGCACAATCAGAGCTCACTGCAGCGTCGACATCCTGGGCTCATGTGATCTTCTCACCTCAGCCTTCCAAGTAGTTGGGACCACAGGTGTGCACCATTGCACCTGGCTAATTTTTTTATTTTTTTATTTTAATTTTTTTTTTTTGAGCCGGAGTCTCGCTCTGTCACCCAGGCTGGAGTGCAGTGGCGTGATCTCGGCTCACTGCAACCTCCGCCTCTCAGGTTCGAGTGATTCTCCTGCCTCAGCCTCCCGAGTAGCTGGGACTACAGGTGGGCACCATCACACCCGGCTAATTATTTGTACTTTTAGTAGAGACGGGCTTTCCCCTTGTTAGCCAGGCTGTCTTGAACACCTAACCTCAAGTGATCTGCTGGCCTCGACCTCCCAAAGTGCTGGATTACAGGCGTAAGCCATCTCACCGGGCCACTTTGCGTGTATTTCTAATGAACCCCTCACTCCATTCCCAGCCCTTGCCAAACAATAATCTCTTCCAGAGTGACATGTAAATGTGATTAAACAAGTGTATAAATTTTTGAATCTGGTTTCTTTCACTAAGTGTTATACATTTGAGATTCATCCAGATTGTTGTGGGTATTGGTAGTTCTTTTTATTTCTGAGTATAATTTCATTGCACAGATGCACCACAATTTGTTTATCTATTTACCAGTTGAAAGGCATTTGAGTTGTTTCCAGTTTTTGATATTATGAATAAACTCATTATGTATATATTTGCTTATAGGTTTGTATATGGACATAATATGTTCATTTCTCCGGGATAAATACCTAGCAGTAAAATTGCTGTGTCTTATGCTAAAGTGTGTTTAATTTTTAAGAAACTTAGCTGGGTGTGGTGGCATGCACCTGAAGTCTCAGCTACTCTAGAGGCTGAGGCCTGAGGAAGCTTGAGCCCGGGAGGTCAAGGCTGGATTCAACTGTGATCGCACCACTGTACTCCAGCCTGTGTGACAGAGCAAGACCCTATCCCAATACTACTACTACTAATAATAAACAATTTTATAAGAAACTGCTAAAATGTTTTTCAAAATGGCTGTTCCATTTTGTATTCCACCAGCAATGTATGAGTGTTCCGGGTGCACTATATCCTGGTCAGAACTTGGTGCTGTCATCATTTTTTTTTTTTTTTTTGAGATAGAGTCTCACTTTGTCGCCCAGGCTGGAGTGCAGTGGTGTAATCTCCACTCACTGCAGCCTCCGCCTCCCAGGTTCAAGCGATTCTTCTGCCTCAGCCTGAGTAGCTGGGATTACAGATGTCTGCCACCCCACCTGGCTAATTTTTATATTTTTAGTAGACAGGGTTTCACCATGTTGGCCAGGCTGGTCTTGAACTTTTGACCTCAGGTGATCCACCTGCCTTGGACTCCCAAAGTGCTGGGATTACAGATGTGAGCCACTGCGCCTGGTCAGTGCTCTTATTTAAAATTTTTTTTTTTTTAATTTAGGCTCTTTTAATAGAATGTAATGGTATCTCATTGTGGCTTTAATTTCTCCAATGACACCTGATGTTCAACATCTTATTATGAGCTTTCTTGCCATCCTTATATCTTCTTTGTTGAACTCTATACTCAAATCTGTTGCCCATGTATTTTTATGAAATTATTTGTTTCCTTATTATTGAGCTCAAGAGGTCTTTACATATTCTGGATACAAGCCCTTTATTAGATTTGTGTTTTGCAAATGTTTTCTCCAAGTTTCTGGTTTGTGTTTTTATTCTAACAGTATCTTTTGGAGAAAAAATTTTAAATTATGATAATGTCTAATTTATCATAATTTTATGGATCATATTTTTGGTGTCATGTCCAAGAAATTTTTGTCTAAGTTAAAGTCACAAAGACTTTTATTGTAGGTTCTCCTCTATGTGTTTTATAGTTTTATATTTATGAATACGATCTATTTTAGTTTTGGTGTATGATACGAGGTATGAATTAAAACTCTTTTTTTTTTACATACAGATGTCCAATTGTTCCAGCACCATTTGTTAAAAACGTATACTTTCTCTATTGAATTGCATTTTGCATTTTTGTGAAAAATTAATTGCCTATGTATAGTTACTGTATTTCTAGTATTTATTCTATTCCATTAATCTACATGTCTGTCTTTTCACCAGAATTACACTCTGTTATAATAAATCCTGAAATCAGATAGTAGGAGTCTTTTAAATTTGTTCTCTTTCAGAAGTATTTTGGCTTTTTTATTCTTATGAATTTTCATGTGAATTTAGAAACAGCTTGTGGATTTCAAAAGAAAATGTCTGCTTGGATTTGAATGGAATTGTGTTGCATCCAGATCACTTTGAGGAAATTTGTATCTTAATTCTATTGAATTTTCCAACAATAGACATGATGTAGCTCTCTATTCAGCTCTTCTTTGATTTTTCAAATAGAGACAGTTTTTGGCACAGAATCTGGATATGTTTTGTTAGATTTATAGCTAAGCATTTTATGTTTTTGATGCTGTTTTAAAATTTTAATTTCTAACTGTTCATTGCTGCCATACAGAAATAAAATAGAAATACAGAAATACAGTATACAGAATAAATTTGACCTTGTTTCTTTCACTCTTGATAGTATTGCTTATTAGTTCTAGTAAGTTTTTGTTAAGTTCTTTGAGATTTTTCTCCACAAGCAATCATGCTAAAAATAAAAACAATTTTGGTTTTATTCCATTTATTCCAATCTGGATGCCTTTATTGTATTTTTTTTCCTTTTACTGCACTGACAAGGACCTCAAGCAAAATCTTGAATATAAGTGGTGAGAGAGGACATCCTTGCTTTGTTCTCGCATTCAGAGGGAAAGCATTCAGTCTTTCTTTACTAACTGAGAAGTTAGCTGGAGGTATTTCAGAGATGCTCACTATCAAGTTGAGGAAGTTCTCCACTATCCCTCTATGCTGAGAGATTTTATCATGAGTGGATATTAAATTTCGTCAAATATTTTTTCTACATCTTGTGAGATGATTATAAGGTTTTCTGCTTTCATTTGTTAATATGGTAAATTACATCTATTGACTTTAAAATGTTCAACCAGATCTACATTTCCTGATATATTTAATCATAGCATGTTATCTTCTTTTTATTCCTGAATTCAACTTGATCATATTTTCTTGAGGATTTTCACATCAATTTCAATACTATGTCTCCTATTTTATGAGGAATATTATTGGGAGTTTCCTTTCCTTGCTTTCTTTCTTGTAGTATCTTTGTCTGGTTTGGGTGTCAGTGGAGTGCTGGCCTTACTGAATGATTTTCACACAGTGTTCCCTCCTTTTGTATTTTCTGGAATAGTTTGTGTAGAATTGGTTTTCATTCTTTTTAGCTTAATTTACAATATCATATCCTTGGAAAGACTTTCCTAGCATTTTCCAGTCTAAATTAGATTCCCTGTGCTATGATCTCTTTTAGTGTCTTTTTTTTCTTTGTAGGTTTTATTGTGATTTATAATTATAAATATATAAATGTGTTTTAGGCTTATTCCTGTAATGTTTTCATCTTGTTGCAAGAGTCCAGTCCCATTTCTTTGTTCATCATGATATACTCATTGCTTAGCACAGTATCTGATACGTAATAAATATTGTCTGAATAAATAAATGAATATCTAGGGTTTAACAAATGTCATTATTTATTATTCATCATTACAGTTGTAAGCATTATACCTATAATTGCTTACTATGTATGTGAGTAACTTTACGATAGAGACAAGGAAAGCACTTAACACACAATCCTAATGGATATTAAAACAACATAATATTGTAACATAACTAGATCATCACTTACATAGTTGTGGAGTTAGAATTTCCATAAATTACTTTAATCCTGATAAAAATGCTTTTGTGCTTTGTCATGTGTTTTGAAAGAAAAACAAAATTTTTTTTAAAATGTTAGATCTCACATTCAGCCTTAGCATGAAAAAAAGAATAATTTAGTAGAAATGAGATTTTAGTTACTTAGCTTTCAAAAATTAAATATGACAAATTTAAACAAAGAATTTATGTTATGTAATACTGTCAATATTTCCTAACTTTATTTCTTTTTTCAAATAAAATCTACTAAATATACTTTGGTAACACAAATAGCAAATTGGTTATAATAGGAAACTACAGAGCCTAAGGTCCAAATTTGGGGGCACTGGAGTAGCCTTATCTGCAGAGGCACACAAAGGAGAAAGATGACAGAAGTGTTTACAGTTCTAGTGGCTTCCATTTCAAATAATTTTTCAACTTGTTCTCAGGTAAACAGCTGCCGGAAGTTCTCTTTTGCAGCAGCATTAGTGGTTTTGGAGGGTAGAAGAGAAGTGACGCCTATGGTTAGCTAATTGAACACAATCTAGAAATGTGACATTAAGTTTAGCCCACAGCTAAATAATTTTACAATTTTAAGTTCAGCCTAAAGGTTTCTTTGTACATAGTGAAATGTAAGTTAGTTAGATGTGTAAACTGGCTGTCACCTAGTCTTGTACCAATTACTGAGTTTCAGCCAATCCAAGGCAGCCAACTTTGAAAACCATGTTTAAGTAAGGCAAACTCGAAGCTGGAACCAATCCTACTGTCTCTGTACTTCACTTCCGTTTTCTGCATATTTTCCTATTTTCTGTCCGTAAATCTTTGACCATCTAGTGCTGGACTCTCTCTGAATCTATTCTGTTTCAGGGACTGTGCCATTAGTGAATTGTTCTTTGCTTAATTAAACTCTGTAAAATTTAACATGTCTAGATTTTATCTTTTAGCAGAAGAGCTCATGACTATGTTGAAAATAAAGCAAAAAACCCAAAATCTAAATGAAAGCCAAAGTAACTTTCCCTTGCCAGCTAAGTTTCATTCATTCATTTTTTTTTCAACAAACATAGAGGGCATAATATGTAGGGGATAGAGATGAAATGGGGATCCCAATACATGCAGCACTTGTCTTCAAGGAGCTTTCAATATAATGAAAAAATATGAACAACACACAAGAGATAACACCAAGTGATGTTAAGTCCTTTGATATGGGATGTGCAGGGATTACGGTCATACAAACAGGAGGAATATTCACCTAGGTAGGGAGGGGTTATTTAGGGAAGGTTTCCTATTTAAGCTGATGTTTGAAAGATGCATAGGAACTAAGTATACAAAAGGAGGTGAGGAGGGGAATGAGTGTTATGGGCAGATACATCAACACCGTTAACAACAACCAGTATTTTGGGGGCATATCCTAAATGAAAGGTACTATGCTAAGAATTTCACATAAGTAGTTGTAATCTCATTTGATCTTTACAATGACCCCATGACTTGAGTGTTATTTTTCCAAATTTAGGAATGAGGATGAGGAATCTGGGACACACAGAATTTGGAAACCTGCCTCAGGTTACACAGGTAGAGCCAGGATTTGAAAAGTGTTGCTCTGTGAGTGGCTAGTTTCAGGAGGGAAGTTCAGAATAGCTGAAGTGCATGATGTGGATGAATGGAGGTTGTTAGAGTAGGGAAGAAGGGAAATGATGAGAAATGATGTTGGAAAGGAAGGATGTAGAGGTCAGATGCCAAAGGGCTTGCAAGCCTCATAAGGGAGAAACTTAAATATCACTTAAATGGTAGCCATCCTATCCGCACTTTAAATTCCTGCTTCAAAAGTATTTCTGGAGCTCCTTCATCCTACTTGATGTAGTGAAGAATATAGTCCTGGCTCAGCTGCTATGACTTAAACTTGACAGACTGTATTCCAGTACAAATTGATTTTGGTTGAGGAGTTTTTACACCCCAGAGTAATAATCAGAAAAAAACTTCCTTATATGAACTTATATCTTCCTGACAAACAGCATTCATTGACTATAGTTCTTTTTGCTGAAGTATATTTCTTTTATTTTAATCTTTGGGTTAGATAGGACACAATGGACTGTCCTATTTTGTGGTAAGCGTACCTCACAAATAATCTGTTATAAAAAATAAAGTGATGCACTCTGTGAGTGTTTTAATATAATTTAAAAAGTAAACTCAGATTTAAAATTTTCCTTATATATAACCATTATATTAGAATTCTTCTGAGTGGAAGACGAAGAAGAGTTATTTTTAATACACATACTATTGGCTACGGAGGTGTTTCATGCATGACAATGACATTTGTCACCTATATCAAGACAAATGATCAATTGACAAAAAGTGTGGTGCTCTGGAAGGGTGGGGGGACCCATTAAATAAGGAATGAGCTAATGGTTACAGGAGGCTACATTCTTTTTTTGTTGTTTTTCTGCTGAAGTCTCGCTCTTTCACCCATGCTGGAGTGCAGTGGTGCGATCTCAACTCACTGCAACCTACCAGGAGGCTACATTCTTAACCCTAGCAAATCACCTTATACTCAAAAAGCCAGGAAAAAGGGTATATGTACTAGGGGTTCTCCAAAGAAACAGTACTAATAGAGAAGAGAGAGAGAGAATAGATAGATGATATATAGATAGGTGATAGATAGATGAATGATCGATATATGATAGATGATAGATAGACGAATGACAGATGATAAATAGATAAATGATAGATGAATGATTGATACATGATAGATGATCAATATATGATAGATGATAAATGAATGATAGATGATCGATTGATGAATAATAGACAGATGAATGGTTGATATATGATAGATGATAGATGAATGATCGATTTATGATCGGTGATAGATGAATGGTAGATGGATGATAGATGAATGATAGATGATAGATGATAGATGACAGATAGATGAATGATCAATAGATGATAGATGATAGATGAATGATTGATACATGATACGTAGATGATAAATAGATGGATTATAGACAGATGAATGATAGATGATAGATGAATTATCAATATATGATAGATAACAGATGACAGATAGATGATAGATTGATTAAAGATAGAGAGATAGATAGATGAGATGAGATGATTTATGATGGGAATTAACGCATGGGATTATGGAGGCTCTTCTGAAATAAAATGGAAGTTTTGTCTTTGTGTCTGCTTGAGTACCTGCTCAGGAATACTGACCTTAGTTCTAGGAATGCAACAAATTCTAATTTTTGGA
This sequence comes from Pongo pygmaeus, assembly GCF_028885625.2. Taxonomy (NCBI): domain Eukaryota; kingdom Metazoa; phylum Chordata; class Mammalia; order Primates; family Hominidae; genus Pongo; species Pongo pygmaeus. Next base: position 23,478,577 of record NC_072393.2, read on the forward strand.
TTGCTAATTCAGGATTAAAGACAATCCTGTACATTCCCACTTTATTATCAACCACCTTAAATGTGGAAAAAGGAACCTGTGAAATTATGGTTGAGGTGAGGGGTAAATATGGAGAAAAAGAAGGGAGCTTCCCTGTATTCACTAGACTTTTATTTAGTTCCAGGGCTTATGAAGGAGCCCAAGAGAGTCAAAGCAGCTTTCTACAAATTCAGCTGTCACATTCATTTTCTCACACACTAGAGTTGCCACTTAAAAATACTAAAATAAAACAAATCAGTATTGACCATCTAACAGGGTTAGTTGACTCAGCTACTAAGGTACCAATTTGCTTCCTTTTTGGAAGACATCCAGCATCTGAGAACTGGACTTTTCCTAGAAGTTCACTTGGTAGCTTCTGGTAAGTCCTGGTTCATCTGCAGAGGATCCGAGGGGAAAGCCTGATGAGACCCACGGAAAGCCTGAGAGGAAAGGGGTGTTGTGGGGTGTGGGAGGAGGAGGAGCTGGGAAGCAGGAGAGCCCGGGACTGGATCCAGCTGGAAAGGGGGGCAGATGTGCTCCCGGAATCAGGGTAAGGACCCTCTAGGAATGGGGTGTTCCGAGAGGTAGGCGTCTGGAACACTGGTTATGGGTCCTTGGAGGTGATTTCTAGGAAGGGAGGGTCCGGGGCAGGGCTGTGAAGAGTCAGGAAAGAAACTGTGGAGTCCGTTCCTCATCCACCTCCTGAGACCTAGGTTCGGAGGCTCCCAGGTCAGGGGGTTCAGTGGCGCAGGAGGGTCCAGGGCAGGAGTCGGTAAGTTGCCTCTCAGGTCCGCCTGTAAAGGAACTCTGACCCAGAGCGTGAGGGCGGCACAGGAAGCTGCTGCGCCCCCCGAGGGAAAGCCCGCCCCGCCCGCCCCGCCCGCCCCGCCCGCCCCGCCCGCCCCGCCCGCCCCGCCCGCCCCGCCCGCCCCGCCCGCCCCGCCCCATTGCCCAAGGATCCAACGGCCCCGCCCCTTCCGTCCCCCTGGAGCCGGCGGTCCCGCCCCTTCCGTCCCCCTGGAGCCGGCGGCCCCGCCCCTCTTCCCAGAGTGGGCGGGGCAGCAATTGCCTGCTCGGCTTTCCTTGTGGCGCCTCACAGCCTGCTGAACGCGCTGCAGTCTGGCCACGCCTCCTTTCTGGGTCATCTTTCTCATCGACCAATGGGCTTAGAGGATGGCGGCCACGCCCCCTATTCTGCGCTGTAATAGTCCCTGGTTACACCTCCTCTGGTCAGTCGCACAGCTGCGCGGTGGCCGACAGGACTTGTTTCCCAGTGGTAAGCCGCAATCTAGCTGATGTGGCCCCAACCCCACATTCCTTCCCGCCCTGCAATGTCGGAAGAAACCCTACAGAGAAAATTAGCGGCTGCAAAGAAAAAGGTACTAGCGCCAGGTGGTGGCCCCCCGCCGCCAGCCCCAGAACCCCTCTGATGGCAGGACTGCGGCCAGAGCTCATGCGACTGCCGAGGCTTACTGGGCTGGGCCCCCAGGTGCCACTGGGCTACCCCCATCAAAGTCTTGTCAGTCAGCCCCTTCCCCTCAACAGCCCAGACTCTGCCTGGAGTGAGATTTGCTTATTTACCATGAGACAGATCTTGGAAAATTGAACTTGACAGCTTGACTCTTCCTCATATCTCAACCTGGGGGACTTTGAGTGCCACAGGGAAATACGGGGCATCTTTCTGAAGCATCAGTTTCCCTTGATTCTCTTCAGAGAGAAAAAAACATTAATGGACTTAGGGATGACCATCTCATAGATTTCTAAGAGTATACCAGACTTCTGTCTGAAATGAGGCTTGGGCTGTCTTCTTTCTGTTCAATTCCTAGATGTAACAGAAAGGCTGCCTTCTGCCATGAGGACACATGGGAAAAGAGTAACAGTAAAAGAATCTGTCTTTTTTTTTTTTTTTTAAACCTTGCTCTGGGAGGGATAGGGTGTCTGGAGCTCATTCCTTTGGCCTTGGCTATTTGGACAGCGTTATTTTATAACTGTCCTTGAAATGAGCTTGCTAGATAGAGGAAAACTTGTTCTTTTCTTTGTTTTTTTTTAAACCCCTGCCTTGCCACATTCTGGGCCTTAGCTTTTACTTTTCTTGAAGTGAATAAATGTAGTACTTATTATTAGTTTTAAATTTTTGCCTCAGTTTCCCCCGTTTGATGATTTTTATGAAAGAAGTTTAATAGAAAGCATTACTGCTACTTAGTTTTGCCCGAAGAGACAAGTTGTTTTTTTTTTTTTTTTTTAGACAAAGGTTGATATTTACGCAGAGCTATTAGCTGAGTGTTAATTTGTCTAGCAACTATTGCCTCTGTAGTTGACTGAACACTTCTAACAAGGAGAGGTAAGAGACAAGGGAGTATTAGGCAACTTTTTAGTATGGCTAAAACCACTCCTATTATAGTTTTGAACCCTCCAAAAAATGAAAACTAGCCTCCAAAGAGAGAATCTAGAGACTACTCTTTCCAAGTTTGAACTGGAACATGGGCTAATTTTTTTATTTTTGTAGTTATTTTTATAATTGCTTTTTTATTGTTTTTGATTTTCAGGCAACAATTAGTTAGATTGAATTTTTTACATACTCCTCCTTCGTGGACTAGGAGGTAGTCTAAAGTTAATCTGTTCTGATAGCATTTTTTATTTTTGTGGTTTGCTGGGCTAGTAAACTTAATGCATTTGCTGTCTTATTAGTGATGATTTTAAGTACTACCTGCAACCTTATGATGTGGTTAAGCATGTAAATAGGACTGCAGTATCCCTATGACTTATTTTGTGCCCAGGTAGCTGGCCTATGGTATTGAATTATTTTTTTAGGGTGCCAATTTTTGCCTTTTTAATTTTTATATTTCTTTTTATATCTGTATTTTTTTTCAACTTTATTATAGATAAAATACCCTAAAGTTTCTCTCTGTTGCAGTGGGAGTAGGAAGAAAGACAGTCTAATTGTTCCAAGCACACAGGCCCCTGTTCATTTAGCTGGCAACTGTCGATATGCCCATGGCCCACAGATCTAATAAAGACCAAGGGGTGCTTGCCAAGTATTTGGAGCTTCCAAATACTTGTAAATACTTCCAAATACTTGCTAAGTATTTGGATATTAAGTGTGGTTTAGAGAAGAGAAGCGGGAGAATGGATTTGGATGGGGTGTTTTGTAGTTATCTCTGCCCTGCTACAAAGTTTTGTTTAATGTTTTATTATAATATTGCTGTTTTAAGCAGGTTAGTTCTCCTACTGGGTCTGCAAAAACTTTTTCCCAATGAGCAATACGGTATCTTTTAATAACAGAAGTTTTTAAGAGCCAGACACTTGAACTTGTGGGCATCAGTTTGGGGAAAGAGTCAGTTAAAGTTATCTTGAGGCATTAACTCTTTTGCTTCCCAAGGCCATTGGTTTCCCATGTTAGTCCCTTTACAAATATAACGCGAGGAAATGCCTAGGCTGCTGGCAATGTTTTCAGCCAGCTGAGCAAATAGGTTTTTGGTTAAAGGAGGAGGCTCTGGTAACTTCTGGTTTACATGTTCAAAGAATGACTTAAAGACTTGGAATTGCTGCTGGGCTGACTGCTTGGTTTGAGTCCTCTTTATAATGTATAAAGCTATTTTAGCTTTTTGACTGTACCTTTGTAATGTCATGGAGAAACCTGTAGTCCATATAGGTAGATCTGGCTTTAAGATAGTAAGATTTATAGGATTGTAAGTGCTTGTCTTACAATTCGGTTTTGCTGGTATTTTGATGAGCAAGATTGGCTTTGGCCTCGGTGATGATCCGTCAGTGAACTGCGTTGTGCAGTTCCAGCAAACTATTGCTAGGGCCTCGGAGGGACAAACAGGGGGTGTATATATAATTTTGCACTGGCAGTTTGTATAGTACCCTGTAGGACCAGAGACTGTGGGATAGGTTGGGTTCATGGATGTTAACTGACAAATATTAAAGTATACGGATATAGCCCCCCTGCCACTGGGGAAGAGAGGCTTGGGTTTGACTTATAAGACTTCCTTCCTTTGACTCGGTATGAATTTTAAACCAAGTCCCAGGTAAAGACTTAGGGTTATAGCATATATAAGGCTGGCCATTTCCTGGGTTATTAATTGAATAGGTGGTCTGATTATAAGTACAAGTTTCTAAGCGAGTGCCTGTACACTTATAATACATATAGTATAATAGGGTTTTAGTTATACTGTTCCCTGACCAAGTAGTATGTGTACAGTGGGGACACCCTTCTATAGGTGTTTTTTTTAGTATGGTTAAGGGGGGTAACAGCAGCAAAACAATGTACAGCATACTTACATTTAGTAAGGACAAAGGAGGTCTTTACTTGGGGGAGGAGGTTGAGCACAGCGACAGAACAATAGGAAAATAGTATTACAGGAAAACTATTAGTTTTAAGATTTGTAATTACATTTACTTGCTTGACGAGTCCTCAAGCTTTGGCCGTGCGTAAACTAGTCAGCTTCCGGTGTGTGATTAGAACTGGGCTTGTTTCCTCAAGCTTCAGCCGTGTATAGACTGGTCAGCCTCCGGAGTGACCAGAGCAGGGCTGTGGTCCTCAGCAGCAGCTTGATCTCGTCTCAGGATTAGCCGGGTTGAATAATCTGGGTCCTGCTGGCTGGTTTACTTGTCCTGAGCTGCTGGTTTTAGCTGCCTGTGATGGATTCAAGGCATGATTCCTGTAACTTTAACAGCAGTGGGAGTGGACAAGATTACTGTATGGGGCCCATCCCACATGGGTCTTAGAGAAGTTGGGTTTTACTTTTTAACTTAAACAGAGTTACTAGGTTTAAGGGGTGTACTAGGTCTGTTAGACTTATAGGCATTTTTTTCCATACCCGGTCATGGACCACTTGCATGGTTATTTTTAAAGCCTGCATTTTTTTTTTGAAAGTTAATTCCTCTAGTTCTTAGAGATTACCTTTAATTTGATTTATGATTTGGGGGTGGCCGACCGAACCAAATTTTATAGGGCAAATACTCAGTTTGTTTGGTGGGGGTGTACCTGACTCGGAGGAGGATCACAGGTAAAACCTGATTTTATTATAGATCAATTTCCTGGCAATAATTTTTTAGTAGCTGCTTGAGTGTCCGGTTCATTCGTTCCACTTTTCCTGAACTTTGTGGCCGATAGGCTGTGTGTAACTTCTTTTTTATTTTTAACAGTTTTGTTAAATTTTACACTATTTTAGCTATAAATGCCAGCCCATTGTCTGACTTTAAAGTTAGAGGGAGTTCAGACTTGGGGATAATGTCTTTTAGCAGTACTTCAGTCACTTCTTGTGCTTTTTTTGTCCTGGTGGGGAAAGCCTCAACCCACCCTGAAAAGGTGCAAATAAGCACTAGCATGTACTGACAGCCTCCGGCATGGGGCAATTTTATGAAGTTTATAAGCAAGTTTTCATAAAGCATGGCTCTTTCTCCTGTTTAGTGTCTCAGAGGAGGGGTTTCCCCCACTTTGTAACTTCATATTAGCCATTCTTCAACTTAGCCATTAGTGAGAAATTGGAATCCAGATATGGCAGAATCCTGCTGCCTTTAACTTTTAATGTGACTGTGGGCTTCTGCAAGCCTAATGAGAAGGTGCTCAGTCTGTCTCTAGTCTTTATATTTTTTAGCCCCTTCCAGCCCCGATTAGATCAGTATTGGCGTTTTTTTAGGGTGCGGCACCTTTTAGCTGGTGACTTTTTTAGATCACAGCCTTTACTACTCTCTTTATTACCTTCTGGACATTTATTTTTTTAGTGTCCTTTTTTTTGCATCTCACACATTGATCTTTTTTTAACCTTGTCCGGCTCTCGAATCCTTGTTTAACTTGACCTCTTTTATGTCTATGCCCATGTCCATGTCCTCTCACATTGTTAATTTCTCTTTTTATAAGAGCTGTTGCCAACACATTGGCCAACAGATTGGCCAACAGATTGGCCGTTTTCTTAAGCCTTTAATTTCTTTTTGAGTTCTTCTGCTCCTGCGGCTGGCTGGTGGGGCTGGACAATGGCATAGGCACTGCCCCCACACACTGCTATTTTTTCCGATTTTTTTTTTCTTTTTCCTTTCCTTTTTTACACTTACTTTTATTTTTTTCTTTTCTTTGCTCTTCTCCTGGCGCTGGTTCCTGCCCCTCTTTTTCTAGATAGAACTGGGCTGGGGAGAGGGACTTAACCCTTGGCGTGCCTAGCTTGTTGATTTTGCTCTTTCCCATTTTGTTCCCTGGTTACAGTTAACATATACCTTGGTGGCCACTTTTATAAGTTGGGTGGCTTTCATGTCTGCAGCTTCCGCTTGATGTTACCCTGGGCTTTCCTGACAAATGCTGTGTTCACCACGCGCTGATTTTTGGCAGCCTTAGGGTCAAATGGGGTGTAAAGCCAGAATGTTTTACAGAGTCTTTTATAAAACTAACTTGGGCTCTGGTTAGCTCTCTGAAGCACTTTTGAAATTTTCCTTATATTAATTGTTTTCTTTTTACCAGCTCTTCGCCCCTGTAAAAGCGACCTCTTTGTACGTCTACAGGTGCTGAAGCTGGGTCCTAATTGGGGTCTGCTTCTGGGAACTGGCCTTGAGCATATGCTTGAGCATTCACTGCGTCTGCTGGTGCATGGGCTTCTAGCCAGCGAAGAGCTGCTTGTGTCATTCTCTGGCACTCTTTAATGTTGAACAACGTTAGGAAAAGCTGCCTGCAGTTTGGCCAGGTTGGATTATGTGTCAGAAAGATGGATTGCATGAGATTTATAAGAGCTTGGGGCTTCTCCGTAACGGTGTGTGGTGTTAGTTTAGTAGATGAGTGGTTGAAAAGGGCTGATAGCTGAAAGTCCGTTGCCTCCCCACCCGGATGTGGCCCTGGTCATTATAATAGATGGGTCTTCACGTCTCCCTGAGAGGCATTTGTATAGCTTGAGCACGACCAGATTTGGGATGGCCTGCTTGACTATTTTGACTTCCTTCCTTAGCCTCTTGAGGCTCCAGTCTTTCTATTTGGGGTGAGACTTGGGGCATGCTGCCTCCTGAATCTGGATCCTGGAGAGCTGGAGATGTTGGCCTCGGTAAAGGGGGGTAGGCTGGGACATTTGGAAGGAGAATTTTTGTTCCCTCTGGTGTCTCTTATAAACTAGCTTCTTTTGCTTTTTCTGGGACTTTTCCTTTAACTCTGTCGACGAAGCTGTTTTTATTTTTATTTTTGGCTTTTTGTAGTAAGCCATTAAACACGGCTGGATTAATGTCAGTTTTGTTTATATTGTATTTAACCATGAGTCAATTTAAAAGAATTTGGTCTGGGTACCCTGGCTGTCCTCTGACCCCTGTCACCACCTTAAATATATGGCTAATTGTTTTTTAGTTTACAGTTCTTTTGGTCGGCTATTTAATACTAAAAGAAGTTTATTTTAATTTACAGAGAGTTTTTAACTTTTGGGGGGTTAACTGAACTTTATAATTTTCTGTAAAACTTTTTTTTAAGTTTTTAAATATATATTTTAATGGACTAGGTTTTGATGACTTTTTTCCCATTTTCTCCCAGGTATGATGCTGCACATTTACTTTTGTACAGTTATTTTTCTTCTCATTTTGGCCGACTATGCCATCTCCTATTACAGGAGTTTTCAGATGCTGCTTGGCTTTGGAGAGTTTTTTATTTTTGTTATAACTTTGAGTTGTAGGGCAGCTTCTATTAGTCATATATAGATTGTTATTAGTCTTAGTTGGCCCCACAATTTTCTTGGAACGTACAGTTTACGTTAAGAGATTTGTGATTTCTTATTTTGCGGCTGATGAGCCTAATTAGGCCCCTCCGTTCACACACTTTTATATACTTTTAGTTCTCATGTTTGTACCTGGAGTGGCAAGCCACTTTTGCTACCTCTAGTTTTGCAGTTGGGGTGGCGAGCCACTTTTGCCACCTCTAGTTTTCTAGTTGGGGTGGTGAGCCACTCTCGCCACCTTCAGTTTTCTAGCTGACTTAGTGAGCTACTTTTGTGTCCTGTGTCAACTGGGGTGTGAGTTTTATCTGAATTGCTGAGCCACTCCTGTTGCCCCCAGCCTCTCTGGGTCAGACTATTTGGCACATCCCGGGAGGCAATTAGCTTCCCTTCTGTCCCCATGGGACGGATCCTGCCTTGGGCCCCCAAAACCTTACCGTGGTTCCTGAAGTGCTCTGTTTCTGAAATTGTCCTGTAGTTCTTTTCAGGTTTTTTTGTGCTGCTGCGTAGGGGGCACCGGGTCAGGGGAGAGCTGATTTCCCCTCCAGGCTGAAGATTTTCTGGTGGCACCTGGGGTCACAGGTTTCCCCTGGCCCAGGGCTCCAGACCCCAGAGGCAAAGGAGACGGTAAGCCTGCCGTCTCCGGTCCCTTCATGGTTGCCAAAAATGTGGTAAACTGAGGAACGGAGAGACCAATATGGAGTACAGGAGGATTGTTGTTTATTTTAGGTACACACCGGCTCAGTGGATTTATTTTTATTTTTATTTTTTTTTATTTTTTTCCTTTTTTTTTTTCTTTTATTATTATTATTATTATTATTATTATACTTTAGGTTTTATGGTACATGTGCGCAATGTGCAGGTAAGTTACGTATGTATACATGTGCCATGCTGGTGCGCTGCACCCACCAACTCGTCATCTAGCATTAGGTATATCTCCCAATGCTATCCCTCCCCCCTCCCCCCACCCCACAACAGTCCCCAGAGTGTGATGTTCCCCTTCCTGTGTCCATGTGTTCTCATTGTTCAATTCCCACCTATGAGTGAGAATATGCGGTGTTTGGTTTTTTGTTCTTGCGATAGTTTACTGAGAATGATGATTTCCAATTTCATCCATGTCCCTACAAAGGACGTGAACTCATCATTTTTTATGGCTGCATAGTATTCCATGGTGTATATGTGCCACATTTTCTTAATCCAGTCTATCATTGTTGGACATTTGGGTTGGTTCCAAGTCTTTGCTATTGTGAATAATGCAGCAATAAACATACGTGTGCATGTGTCTTTATAGCAGCATGATTTATAGTCCTTTGGGTATATACCCAGTAATGGGATGGCTGGGTCGAATGGAATTTCTAGTTCTAGATCCCTGAGGAATCGCCACACTGACTTCCACAAGGGTTGAACTAGTTTACAGTCCCACCAACAGTGTAAAAGTGTTCCTATTTCTCCACATCCTCTCCAGCACCTGTTGTTTCCTGACTTTTTAATGATTGCCATTCTAACTGGTGTGAGATGGTATCTCATTGTGGTTTTGATTTGCATTTCTCTGATGGCCAGTGACGGTGAGCATTTTTTCATGTGTTTTTTGGCTGTATAAATGTCTTCTTTTGAGAAGTGTCTGTTCATGTCCTTCGCCCACTTTTTGATGGGGTTGTTTGTTTTTTTCTTGTAAATTTGTTGGAGTTCATTGTAGATTCTGGATATTAGCCCTTTGTCAGATGAGTAGGTTGCGAAAATTTTCTCCCATTTTGTAGGTTGCCTGTTCACTCTGATGGTAGTTTCTTTTGCTGTGCAGAAGCTCTTGAGTTTAATTAGATCCCATTTGTCAATTTTGGCTTTTGTTGCCATTGCTTTTGGTGTTTTAGACATGAAGTCCTTGCCCATGCCTATGTCCTGAATGGTAATGCCTAGGTTTTCTTCTAGGGTTTTTATGGTTTTAGGTCTAACATTTAAGTCTTTAATCCATCTTGAATTGATTTTTGTATAAGGTGTAAGGAAGGGATCCAGTTTCAGCTTTCTACATATGGCTAGCCAGTTTTCCCAGCACCATTTATTAAATAGGGAATCCTTTCCCCATTTCTTGTTTTTGTCAGGTTTGTCAAAGATCAGATACTTGTAGATATGTGGCATTATTTCTGATGGCTCTGTTCTGTTCCATTGATCTATATCTCTGTTTTGGTACCAGTACCATGCTGTTTTGGTTACTGTAGCCTTGTAGTATAGTTTGAAGTCAGGTAGTGTGATGCCTCCAGCTTTGTTCTTTTGGCTTAGGATTGACTTGGCGATGCGGGCTCTTTTTTGGTTCCATATGAACTTTAAAGTAGTTTTTTCCAATTCTGTGAAGAAAGTCATTGGTAGCTTGATGGGGATGGCATTGAATCTGTAAATTACCTTGGGAAGGATGGCCATTTTCATGATATTGATTCTTCCTACCCATGAGCATGGAATGTTCTTCCATTTGTTTGTATCCTCTTTTATTTCCTTGAGCAGTGGTTTGTAGTTCTCCTTGAAGAGGTCTTTCACATCCCTTGTAAGTTGGATTCCTAGGTATTTTATTCTCTTTGAAGCAATTGTGAATGGGAGTTCACTCATGATTTGGCTCTCTGTTTGTCTGTTATTGATGTATAAGAATGCTTGTGATTTTTGCACATTGATTTTGTATCCTGAGACTTTGCTGAAGTTGCTTATCAGCTTAAGGAGATTTTGGGCTGAGACAATGGGGTTTTCTAGATATACTATCATGTCATCTGCAAACAGGGACAATTTGACTTCCTCTTTTCCTAATTGAATACCCTTGATTTCCTTCTCCTGCCTAATTGCCCTGGCCAGAACTTCCAACACTATGTTGAATAGAAGTGGTGAGAGAGGGCATCCCTGTCTTGTGCCAGTTTTCAAAGGGAATGCTTCCAGTTTTTGCCTATTCAGTATGATATTGGCTGTGGGTTTGTCATAAATAGCTCTTATTATTTTGAGATACGTCCCATCAATTCCTAATTTATTGAGAGTTTTTAGCATGAAGGGTTGTTGAATTTTGTCAAAGGCCTTTTCTGCATCTATTGAGATAATCATGTGGTTTTTGTCTTTGGTTCTGTTTATATGCTGGATTACATTTATTGATTTGCGTATATTGAACCAGCCTTGCATCCCAGGGATGAAGCCCACTTGATCATGGTGGATAAGCTTTTTGATGTGCTGCTGGATTCTGTTTGCCAGTATTTTATTGAGGATTTTTGCATCAATGTTCATCAAGGATATTGGTCTAAAATTCTCTTTTTTTGTTGTGTCTCTGCCAGGCTTTGGTATCAGGATGATGCTGGCCTCATAAAATGAGTTAGGGAGGATTCCCTCTTTTTCTATTGATTGGAATAGTTTCAGAAGGAATGGTACCAGCTCCTCCTTGTACCTCTGGTAGAATTCGGCTGTGAATCCATCTGGACCTGGACTTTTTTTGGTTGGTAAGCTATTGATTATTGCCACAATTTCAGCTCCTGTTATTGGTCTATTCAGAGATTCAACTTCTTCCTGGTTTAGTCTTGGGAGGGTGTATGTGTCGAGGAATTTATCCATTTCTTCTAGATTTTCTAGTTTATTTGCATAGAGGTGTTTGTAATATTCTCTGATGGTAGTTTGTATTTCTGTGGGATCGGTGGTGATATCCCCTTTATCATTTTTTATTGCATCTATTTGATTCTTCTCTCTTTTTTTCTTTATTAATCTTGCTAGCGGTCTATCAATTTTGTTGATCCTTTCAAAAAACCAGCTCCTGGATTCATTTATTTTTTGAAGGGTTTTTTGTGTCTCTATTTCCTTCAGTTCTGCTCTGATTTTAGTTATTTCTTGCCTTCTGCTAGCTTTTGAATGTGTTTGCTCTTGCTTTTCTAGTTCTTTTAATTGTGATGTTAGGGTGTCAATTTTGGATCTTTCTTGCTTTCTCTTGTGGGCATTTAGTGCTATAAATTTCCCTCTACACACTGCTTTGAATGCATCCCAGAGATTCTGGTATGTTGTGTCTTGGTTCTCGTTGGTTTCAAAGAACATCTTTATTTCTGCCTTCATTTCGTTATGTACCCAGTAGTCATTCAGGAGCAGGTTGTTCAGTTTCCACGTAGTTGAGCGGTTTTGAGTGAGATTCTTAATCCTGAGTTCTAGCTTGATTTCACTGTGATCTGAGAGACAGTTTGTTACAATTTCTGTTCTTTTACATTTATTGAGGAGAGCTTTACTTCCAAGTATATGGTCAATTTTGGAATAGGTGTGGTGTGGTGCTGAAAAAAATGTATATTCTGTTGATTTGGGGTGGAGAGTTCTGTAGATGTCTATTAGGTCCGCTTGGTGCAGAGCTGAGTTCAATTCCTGGGTATCCTTGTTGACTTTCTGTCTCGTTGATCTGTCTAATGTTGATAGTGGGGTGTTAAAGTCTCCCATTATTAATGTGTGGGAGTCTAAGTCTCTTTGTAGGTCACTCAGGACTTGCTTTATGAATCTGGATGCTCCTGTATTGGGTGCATATATATTTAGGATAGTTAGCTCTTCTTGTTGAATTAATCCCTTTACCATTATGTAATGGCCTTCTTTGTCTCTTTTGATCTTTGTTGGTTTAAAGTCTGTTTTATCAGAGACTAGGATTGCAACCCCTGCCTTTTTTTGTTTTCCATTTGCTTGGTAGATCTTCCTCCATCCTTTTATTTTGAGCCTATGTGTGTCTCTGCACGTGAGATGGGTTTCCTGAATACAGCACACTGATGGGTCTTGAGTCTTTATCCAGTTTGCCAGTCTGTGTCTTTTAATTGGAGCATTTAGTCCATTTACATTTAAAGTTAATATTGTTATGTGTGAATTTGATCCTGTCATTATGATGTTAGCTGGATATTTTGCTCGTTAGTTGATGCAGTCTCTTCCTAGTCTCGATGTTCTTTACATTTCGGTATGATTTTGCAGTGGCTGGTACCGGTTGTGCCTTTCCATGTTTAGCGCTTCCTTCAGGAGCTCTTTTAGGGCAGGCCTGGTGGTGACAAAATCTCTCAGCATTTGCTTGTCTGTAAAGTATTTTATTTCTCCTTCACTTATGAAGCTTAGTTTAGCAGGATATGAAATTCTGGGTTGAAAATTCTTTTCTTTAAGAATGTTGAATATTGGCCCCCACTCTCTTCTGGCTTGTAGGGTTTCTGCCGAGAGATCCGCTGTTAGTCTGATGGGCTTCCCTTTGATGGTAACCCGACCTTTCTCTCTGGCTGCCCTTAACATTTTTTCCTCCATTTCAACTTTGGTGAATCTGACAATTATGTGTCTTGGAGTTGCTCTTCTCCAGGAGTATCTTTGTGGCGTTCTCTGTATTTCCTGAATCTGAATGTTGGCCTGCCTTGCTAGATTGGGGAAGTTCTCCTGGATAATATCCTGCAGAGTGTTTTCCAACTTGTTTCCATTCTCCCTGTCACTTTCAGGTACACCTATCAGACGTAGATTTGGTCTTTTCACATAGTCCCACATTTCTTGGAGGCTTTGCTCGTTTCTTTTTATTCTTTTTTCTCTAAACTTCCCTTCTCGCTTCATTTCATTCATTTCATCTTCCAGGGCTGATACCCTTTCTTCCATTTGATCGCATCGGCTCCTGAGGCTTCTGCATTCTTCACATAGTTCTCGAGCCTTGGTTTTCAGCTCCATCAGCTCCTTTAAGCACTTCTCTGTATTGGTTATTCTAGTTATACATTCTTCTAAATTTTTTTCAAAGTTTTCAACTTCTTTGCCTTTGGTTTGAATATCCTCCCGTAGCTCGGAGTAATTTGATCGTCTGAAGCCTTCTTCTCTCAGCTCGTCAAAGTCATTCTCCGTCCAGCTTTGTTCCGTTGCTGGTGAGGAGCTGCGTTCCTTTGGAGGAGGAGAGGTACTCTGGTTTTTAGAGTTTCCAGTTTTTCTGCTCTGTTTTTTCCCCATATTTGTGGTTTTATCTACTTTTGGTCTTTGATGATGGTGATGCACAGATGGGTTTTTGGTGTGGATGTCCTTTCTGTTAGTTTTCCTTCTAACAGACAGAACCCTCAGCTGCAGGTCTGTTGGAGTACCTGGCTGGCCGTGTGAGGTGTCAGTCTGCCCCTGCTGGGTGGTGCCTCCCAGTTAGGCTGCTCAGGGGTCAGGGGTCAGGGACCCACTTGAGGAGGCAGTCAGCCCGTTCTCAGATCTCCAGCTGCGTGCTGGGAGAACCACTGCTCTCCTCACAGCTGTCAGACAGGGACATTTAAGTCTGCAGAGGTTACTGCTGTCTTTTTGTTTGTCTGTGTCCTGCCCCCAGAGGTGGAGCCTACAGAGGCAGGCAGGCCTCCTTGAGCTGTGGTGGGCTCCACCCAGTTCAAGCTTCCAGGCTGCTTTGTTTACCTAAGCGCGGCTCAGTGGATTTATATTTAAAAAGCTGAGCATTGAACAAAGACAGAGTGGGGTTTTTGTGAGCAGCCTTACAGAAGCAAAACAAAAGCAGTTAATTATACAGTCATAGGTCATGTAATCTATAGCATAACATAAGTTGTGACCTTGTATAGTTGGTGACCTTGTAGCTGCATTGAAAGAAAAACAAAAACTGGCTAAATATAGACATTTGTAAAACATAATAATGCTTAAGAAGCCTGGGAAAAGAGTAACAGTAAAATAATCTTTTTTTTTTTTTTTAACCTTGCTCTGGAAGGGATGGGGTGTCTGGAGCCCATTCCTCTGGCCTTGGCTATTTGGACAGTATTATAACTGTCCTTGAAGTGAGCTTGCTAGGTAGAGGAAAACTTGTTCTTTTTTTTTTTTTTTTTTTAACCTTTGCCTTGCCATATTCTGGGCCTCAGCTTTTACTTTTCTTGAAGTAAATAAACATAGTACTTATTATTATTTTTAAATTTTTGCCTCAGTAAAAACTGTAAAGTCAGATGTGACTGTAGGGACTTCTCATGAGAATTCCTGCTCTTCTTTTCCACAGATAAGAAACTATCAGCGGAGGAACAGCCTTGGTGTTCTTACAGGAGCGAAAGAGAAAATTAAAAATGGCAGTAATCCTGAGACAACCACTTCTGGTGGTTGCCACTCACCTGGGGATGTGAGTCTTGGCTGGCCAGGCTCCTGGGGACAGGGGCCCCAAGGGCAGTAGAGGGTAGTTGTTTAGATTGTGGAAGAACTGTTGGGTCCTGGTTAAGAATTCTGGGTTTGAATCCTACATCTCCAGCTGCTAAGGATATGATGTAGGGTGAATTGCTTGAGCTCTTTGGGCCTCTCTTTTCACTTCTGTAAAACAGGAGTGGTATTGTTTGACTTACACTTGTGAAGCTTAAGTGAGATTTGTTAATTGTTGTTTTTATGTTAATGCCAAGTACAGGGCCTGCCGTAAACACCCAAGGCACCCAGGAAATGATAGTTCCTGTTTCATTTTCCTCATCCCCAGTCTGAAGGGGAAGCCAGGCCAATGAGAACCGCCACTTGCCATCAGGCTGTCTCTTTTGGAGTCACCGAAAGGGCCCCAGGATGTGGTGAGGAGAGCCCCAGGCACTAAGATTAGGAAAAGATCTAACTTGTGATCTCATCTTTGCCGCCAACATGCTGGGTGACCACAGAAAAGTCACTTCTTCCCCTGGGCCTCAGTTACCTCCTCTGTAAGATGACATTGGATAAGATCAGTGTGTTTCAAACTTGTTTTTTAGCGGGAGTCCCCTTTGTTCAAGTGAACCGTTACTCAAAAGTCTGGTTTTTAAAATGGAAGTGGAGGTCTGGTGCTCTGCCAGATTCATCCCCACATCCTGGGCCTGAGGAGAGGGGTCCAATGAGAGTATTCAGAACAGCATCGGTCAGGTGACTCCACCCTGTGTGACTGCATCGCTCAGGGGACTTTTCCATCTATCTGTTTCTGCCCCTGGCAAGGCAGCAGGCAGCCATTTTGAAGGCCAGACCATGGTCTTGATCTCCTCCGCTCTTCTTCAGCATTTCGTTTCCCTAAAGCCACCTCTTCCTCCTCCTCTGACTCTCTTGCCTCTCTCTAAGCCACTTCTGTCTTTCTCCCCCTGCCCTTGTTCTACGCTTTTCACCTCCTGTAGATTCAGGACATTGTGAATGTCCTGGTGTCTGACCTTAACCGTTCCAGTGCGGTAGCGCTCCCCACATTGGACAAGTGGAAGGTGAGGCAGTGCCAAGACCCCTCTCTGACTTGCTCTCTCCAGCTGTGCATGCCCCTGAGGCTCCTCTGGTTTGGGGGATACTTTGCCTCTGGCTTATTTTATGTTGCTGCCATTTCCCTTCTGCCTGTTTATGTCTGCTTCTTCACCTGCTTGATTGATTGGGTTTTTTTTTCCTTCACCCACATCTTTTATTATCTTGGAGAAAGTGAGACATATCTTAAAGGTTAGAGGTAATTTGGGAATAACTTTAAGAGCAGACATATGGAATTTGGGGCTTTTTTTCTTAGAGACAAAGTCTCACTCTCTCGCCCAGGGTGGAGTGTAGTGGTGTGATCTCAGCTCACTGCAACCTCCACTTCACAAGTTCAAGCAATTCTCCTGTCTCAGCCTCCTGAGTAGCTGGGATTACAGGCGCCCACCACCACACCTGGATAATTTTTGTATTTTTAGTAGAGACGGGGTTTCGCCATTTTGGCCAGTCTGATCTTGAACTCCTGAGCTCAGGTGATCCACCCGCCTTAGCTTCCCAAAGTGTTAACATTACAGGCATGAGCCACCATGCCCAGCCTGAGATCTTTTAAAAATTGTTTAAGTTTTTATTTCTTAAGCAAAGTAACTTGACAGTAGAGATCTTTATTGACCGAGTTGTACATTAAGCCTAGCCCTAGCCCTTTGAAGGGGCACTGTGTGGAACAGCCCGGGGTCCCCAGACCTAAACTTCTCACTCTTCACCATCCAGTTTTCAAGCTGGTGTGAAGCCCCTGATGCTAACCAGCAGTTATGACAGGCCATGGAGGAGCGGGCACAGCTGGAAGCACACCTGGGGCAGTGAGGCTTTGCAGAGGGAGGAACGTGGAAGGAAGATGACCTCAGGTGGCCAGGAGCAGGTGAGGACCAGTGACAGCCCTTCCTAACTTCTGTGCCCATTCTTGCAGGTAATGGAGGCGTGTAGACAAATACAACTGGAGAGAGATACATTTGCTGAGATTCTTAAAGGAGAGAGAGCCACGTGGCAGCAGAGGATGAATCAGATGTCAGAGCGGGTGAGACCTGACACTTCAGCCCCCACTTTAGATCTTTCTGGGCATCTGTAAAATGGGAAGGGTGGTCTTGGGTCTGGGCTTTGTGGAGGAGGGGGCAGAGAGGGAGATGATAGCCTGTCCAGCCAGCAGCCTCCCCTCTCCAGGGCCCTTTCCCCCTGTGCTTTGTGCAGATGTGCACACTGAGGGAGGAGAAGGAGTGTATTATGAATCGGTTACAGGAGCTGGAGACAAGCTTGGTGGAATTGAGAAAACAGATGAGTAAGCTGAGGCTGGGGTGACCTGGGAGGAGGGCTGACATCAGAGGGCCGTGGGGGGTGGGTTAGAATGGCCTAGGGAGGTGGGTGGATGGAAGGACTTTGAGTCAGAGGAAAAGAGGTATATGCCAGGAGATGACAAGTCTGGTAATCTCCATGAGCCCCAGTTTCCCAGTCAGCAAAGAGGGAGGAGTGCCCATTGTCAGCCACCCACACATGTCTGTATCTGTAAGTGGCTTGGAAGATTGGCTACCATCCAGGTGTGGGGAATCATTAGCAGAGAGGCCAAGTTTGTGGAGCCTGAGAGGAGCTGTGGACCAAGAGGAACATTTTTTTTTTAAGATTTCAGAGGCCCTTATTGTCTGCTTTTTTTCTCAGCTGAACTCCCATCCCTGGCACCCCCAGCAAGGCCCTCTGAGGTGGAGCAGCAGCTACAGGAGGAGGCTGAGCACCTGAGGGAGGAGCTGGAGAGTCTGGCAGGACAGCTCCAAGCCCAGGTACAGGACAATGAGGGCTTGAGTCGCCTGAACCGGGAGCAGGAGGAAAGGCTGCTGGAGCTGGGGAGGGCGGCTGAGCTCTGGGGGAAGCAAGTGGAGGTGCGCAGACAAATCCTACAGACCATGGAGACCACACCGCTGTCAGCCACACCCGCTCCCAGACCCGTGAGGTCAAGGAACAGCTGGCCGAGCTGCAGAGTGGCTTCATAAAGCTGGCGCACGGCCCCACCTGGGGAGCCAGCCCTCCTCCCTAGCCCTTTGGGCCTTTGTTTTGCCACCTGTCAAATGGGGCGATGTAGCCCTCACGTGAAATGGCACTTCTGAAGGCACCTGTGAGCCACAGCCCTGCTCCAATGGCTGTGGGGAGGTGGGGATGATTTTTCTAACCTGACTTCACCCTTCCCGGTGCCATGGGAGGCAGACACCAAGTTCTGGGCTCTCCAGCTGCAATGAAGTTAGCATCTTCTTCGCAGAGGTGCCAAGGATTAAATGAGATAATACGTGGAGAGCATTAGGCACGTCGGACACTTAGCAGATGATGGCTGGCTCCTGCTTTTCCACCAGTCTGTGGCCTACAGTTTAAATGGTGGGAAGAAGAGTGTGAGACTTCATACAGGGAAAGAGGCATGGGGCTCTAGGCAGTCACTTAGGCCTAGAGAAAGGGGCCACGGGTCTGGGCAGGAGGGAGAGCCCTGCAGTGCCGTAGCTACCCTATTCATGGGCCCAGAATCTGAAAGCAGGCCACCACCTGCAGGTCTTCCTGCAGGTAGAGGGGAAGAGCCAAGAGGCTCAGAGTCTGCAGCAGCAGCGAGACCAGTCCCTGGGTCCCCTGCAGCAGTACGTGGCCGCCTGTCAGCAGCTGAGCTCTGAGATGGAGGCGCTGCACAGGCAGTTACTGCTGCAGACCCAGCTCATGGACCAGCTGCAGCAGCAGGAAGCTTAGGGCAAAGCGATGGCCGAGATGGCCCACCAAGAGTTGCGGGAGACCCAGATGTGGGAGTTGCTGAGGGTGGGGCCGGAGGGGGATGACCTGGCAGCCTCTGTGCCTTCAACTCTCTTTCCCGGCCCCTTAGGAGCACCTGGAAGCTGCCAGCCAGAGAACCAGCAGCTACAGGCCCAGCTGAGCCTCATGGCTCTCCCTGGGGAAGGTACGGGAGACCACTCAGAGGAAGAGGAGGGAGCCCAGAAGGAAGGGGGGACTGTTAGCAGCATAGGATTGAGGAGTTTAGAACAGCTGGTCACTATGCCAACCGGGTTTCTGTGTTAAGTTCGGCATCAAAACGGTGACCTCCTGGGAGGAGAGGGGCCACCAGGTTGCCTAAGGATGGGTGAACTGGCCCAGGTCAGAAATGAAGCAGGTCAGAACTCCCCTGCCGGGCGGTAGTGGGACTCAGCTTGGGCAACATAGCGAGACTTTGGTTCTCAAAAAAACATAAAAATAAATTACACCTGCTCATTCCCCTCTGGGGAGGGACTGGCCCAGGGTTATACAGTGACGGTTGAGGCAGAGGTGAGCCCACCCTACTTCCCTTGTTGGGTCACGTGAGGACCCCTCTAGCTACGCGCCATAGAAGGTAGATTGGACGGGGGGTGGGGGGAGGAGGAGGAGGATGAGGAGGAGGAGGAGAAGGAGAAGGAGAAGAACAAGAACAAGAAGAAGGAGGAGAAGGAGGAGAAGGAGGAGGAGGTGCCTCGGCCCATGCCGAGCATCCTGCAGGACCTGGAAAGCCAGGAGTTCATGGTGAGCCTACTCCCCCTGCCGCACCTTTGCCCCCTCCCTCTGTGGTCCCTCCCAGACCCTCTTATGCTTTTGGTTTCCTGCTTTCTTATTTCTCTGGACCCTCACCCCTTTCCTGGGAGCCAGTGGTCAGATACCATTTGACCTGTGACCAACAGGTGCACACTCTGAGGCCCCAAGCGAAGGGCTCCTCTCCACCTCCCTGCCCCGTTGGTCCTGTGTATCCCCCAAGAAGAATGCACACCTCTTACCTGCAGGTGGCATTTTGAACATCAGCTGTAGCCAGTGCAGACGGGGAGCAGGCTCGGCTCCGTGGGCAGCTGAAGGAGCAAAGTCTGCGCTGCCGGCGCCTGGCTCACCTGGTGGCCTGGGCCCAGAAGTAGCCAGAGGCAGCAGCCCCAGCCCCAGGGACTGGGATCTACTCTGTGTGTGGGGAGACCCACCGGGCCCTGCAGGGGGCCATGGAGAAACTGCAGGTGAGTGAGTCTCTCCTGGCATGGGCCAAGAAGGGTGGGAGCGAGGCAGTTCACTGCTGAGATGTGACCCCATTCTTTTGGCTCCAGAGCTGCTTTATGCAGCTGATGCAGGAAAAGGTGGACCTGAAGGAGCGGGTGGAGGAGCTGGAACATTGCTGCATCCAGCTCTCTGGAGAGACAGACACCATCGGTGACGCGGAGGCCAGGGCACGGCAGGGGGAGCTGCCCAGCGGGTGAAGGGAACCCAGTGTCTGAGCTCTGTCCTCTCGCAGGAGACTACATCGCCCTCTCTCAGCCAGGGGGCTGCGCTGAAGGAGCAGCACCGACAGGAGGAGGAGCACATCCACAGGCTAGCCCAGGACAAGGAGGAGATGAAGGCAGGGCATAGAGCTTCTCCGCCCGGGGGGGTGGCTGCGGGGTGGGTGTGGGTTCAGGCATGGCCGCTGAACACCCTCTCCTCCAGGTGAAGCTGCTGGAGCTGCAGGAGCTGGTGTTGCGGCTTGTGGGCGACAGGACCGAGGGCCATGGCAGATTCCTGGCAGCTGCCCAGAGCCCTGCTCGTGAGCCAGCTCCAGGGGCCTGAGCCCCCGGGAGCTCAAGGCTGCCGACAAGCAGGGTGGTGAGTAGTGCCCTCAGGCAGGGTGGGCAGGCAAGAGCAAGGGAGGCTGGCAGTGTGCTCAGAGCCCTCCTCCCTCTCTCCAAAAATCTTTGCCAGGTGACCCTCGCCAGCAGCGTGGAGCCTGCACAAGGAGAGGCCGGGGAGGGTTCTCCCCGCGACAACCCCACTGCACAGCAGATCATGCAGCTGTTTGGTGAGATGCAGGACCCTCAGGAGTGCCCAGGCTTGGGCAGCATCCCCTGCATTCTGTTTTTCTACCGGGTTGACAAAAACCACCAGGTGAAGATCACCCTCATCTGAAAGCCAATTGCCTTCAGCAAAGCCAGGAGAAGGCGGGTGGGAGGCTCCCTCCCCACCACGTCCCTCCCACCTGTTTGCAGTCACCCCTTTACCCTTAAAGTAAATGGATTTAGCCATACTGCTTGGCCTGGCGTATCCTGTTTCCCTCACTGGGTCCTGGGGTTTGTGCCACTGAATGGGGGCCCCAGAATGTCTGAGCATGTCGAGCTGGGCTGCTGGGGACCTTCCAGGCCTGTTACCTGCATGCTGCCTGGTGACACCTGGGGGATTCCACAGGTGGAATGGCACCCATGGGGGACAGTCTGGCCCTAATGGCCAACAGGCTCAGAAGCCTGATCTCTCAGTGGCTGGGAAGGCAGGGTGCCAGCACCCCAGGGCACTGACTTTCATCCAGTCCAGGCAACTTCAGTCCCATCCCCCTGCCTCCCTCACCTGCCTGTGCCTGGTAGCCTGTTCCGTGCCTTCCATCCAGCACTCAGACCCTTCCTTGCTTCACCTGGAGTAGTTCTGCCTGTGGGTTTTACAAACCAGGTGCCTTGAGCATTTGTTTGGAAGGGGGCTTCAGGGGCTCCACTGGTTTGCAAACCTCTGTCCTGAGAGAGGAGCAACACGGGGCAAAGACCACCTCTGGTCCCGCCAGCTGCGTGTGTGTTCCCGATCCTGAGGATGCTGCGATACCTGCAGTGTGAGGGGGGCTGGAGGAACCAGGGCCCAGCCCTTGGGCAGGTTGGGCAGGGGCTCCCAGGAGAGGCCATTGTTTTGAGGGAAGCATGACTGATTGAAGGGGTCCTGGAGGGACCCTGGGGAGCTGCAGGTTGGAGATGTCCTGGGGTGGTGGTGACTGGACTCCTGAGTGGCAGATGATGGTGTGTCAGTACCAAGGGGCAGCCAGCAGGGAACTAAGGCCTGTGGGCAGCCTGTTGAGCTGTGGGCTGGAGGATGCTCGAGGCAGCCTGGTCTCAGCCTGTGCTCTGCCCAGTGGGTGCAGAACCCCGTGTGTGTTTCCTCTTAGCCTGCCTCAGGGACCCTAAGGGAGATCTTGGTTGGTCTGAGTCCACGCTAGTGCCAAAACACCAATGGGCCACAGCAGGGGACAGGCAGGTGAGGGAGCCCGACAGGAATGTGAAATCTTTCGTCATTTCCCTCTTCCTGCCTGTCACCTTTGCCAAGCTAATTTGGGAGCTTCCAGACTTTAATCTTTAAAAGGGAGGCCCTCTTGGCATCTCAGCTCAATCAGTCATTCAGTCAGTGTTTACTGAGGTCTCTTGTGTGTGTCATTGTTCTGTGCATGGAGGGACCAGCAAGGACGCATCACAGAGTCCTCATCCAAGCCAGCATCCCCATCGTTTTACTGGGGGAGACTGAGGCCTAAAGAAGGAAGGTGCCCCAAGGTCAAGGGATGGAGCAGTGGCTGAGGCCAGACTGGATCCCCTAGGCTGAGGATCCTTCTGATGGCTACCTGCCTTTTTTATTTTATTTTTTATTTTTTTGAGACGGAGTCTCACTCTGTCACCAGGCTAGAGTGCAGTGGTGCGATCTCGGCTCACTGCAACCTCCACCTCCCGAGTTCAAGTGATTCTTCTGCCTCAGCTTCCTGAGTAGCTGGGACTACAGGCATGCACCACCATGCCTGGCTAATTTTTATATTTTTAGTAGAGACGGGGTTTCACCGTATTGGCCAGGCTGGTCTTGAACCCCTAACCTTGTGATCCACCCACCTCAGCCTCCCAAAGTGCTTGGATTACAGGCTTGAGCCGCTGCGCCTGGCTGGCTACCTGCCTTTTGCCACTCTGTCCTGTACGTAAGTGGGGCTGGATCCAAGAGGCTGAGGATTTGTCACCAATTTGGGATATGCTCAGGATGGTGCGCCGGGTGGGCCTGGGATGGCCGCACTGTGGCCCAACACCCCCTTGATCTTCTTTCTCCAACCCTGATAGTCAGCGTTGGGGGCTGAGGCTTCAGGTCTAGGAGACTCCTGGGCCAGAGGCAGAGCAGAGGGAGAGCCTGTGTGCCCACCTACCCAGCAGGCACTCCTTAGGGAGGCCTTGGCACCTGCTGGGGCACAGGAAGCAGTTGCTGCAGGTACCTTATGTGCCTCATGTCCACACCCTCAATGAAGCAGAGGTGGCTGCATTCCCAGGCTTCCCTCTGTGGATCGCAAGGGCTGGTCACCTGCTGGGGCTGCCCCTGCTATGTGACCTGCTCTGCACAGGGAGGAGAGCACTTTTGGCAGCATTGGGATCTGGAGCTGAGCGACCATCCTCCAGCACTCTTTCCTCCCCGTCTCCTCCAGCCACGGAGCCTCCCCATACCTGGGGGTGGGGAGGGGAGAGATGGATTCCCTGGGAGAGGCAGAACAGCCCTTGCTGGGTGGGGGCATTTGGGCTACACCTATAGGAAGGGCAGTGTCCCAGGTAGAAGGCTGTAGGGACCAGCCCCACAGGGTCAGTGGGTTTTTCTCCCTGTGTGCAGAGACAAGAGATTGTAGAAATAAAGACACAAGACAAAGAGATAAAAGACAGCTGGGACCGGGGGACCACTACCCCCAAGACACGGAGACTGGTAGTGGCCCCGAATGTCTGGCTGCGCTGTTATTTATTGGATACAAAGCAAAAGGGGCAGGGTAAAGAGTGTGAGTCATCTCCAATGATAGGTAAGGTCACGTGGGTCACGTGTCCACTGGACAGGGGGCCCTTCCCTGCCTGGCAGCCGAGGCAGAGGGAGAGAGAGAGAGATGGCTTACACCATTATTTCTGCATATCAGAGACTTTTAGTACTTTCACTAATTTTGCTACTGTTATCTAAAAGGCAGAGCCAGGTGTACAGGATGGAACATGAAGGTGGACTAGGAGCGTGACCACTGAAGCACAGCATCACAAGGAGATGGTTAGGCCTCCGGATAACTGCCGGTGGGCCTGACTGATGTCAGGACCTCCACAAGAGGTGGAGGAGTAGAGTCTTCTCTAAAATCCCCCGGGGAAAGGGAGACTCCCTTTCCCAGTCTGCTAAGTAGCAGGTGTTTTTCCTTGACACTGACACTACCGCTAGACCACAGTCCGCTTGGCAACGGGCGTCTTCCCAGACGCTGGTGTTACCGCCAGACCAAGGAGCCCTCTGGTGGCCCTGTCCTAGCATAACAGAAGGCTCGCACTCTTGTCTTCTGGTCACTTCTCAGTATGTCCCTTCCGCTCCTATCTCTGTATGGCCTGGTTTTTCCTAGGTTATGATTATAGAGCAAGGATTATTATAATATTGGAATAAAGAGTAATTGCTACAAACTAATGATTAATGATATTCATGTATAATCATGTCTATGATCTAGATCTAGTATACCTCTTGTTGTTTTATATATTTTATTATACTGGAACAGCTCGTGCCCTCGGTCTCTTGCCTCGGCACCTGGATGGCTTGCCATGCACAGAAGGCAGATCAGGCAAAGCTGCTGGCTTGGTGGCCATCATGGCGTGTGTATCCAGTGAGGCTGGAGTGCAGGGAAGGAGCAGAGCTTGGGCCTGAGAGGTGAGGCTGGGTCCC
The DNA here is from genome assembly GCF_028885625.2 of Pongo pygmaeus. Lineage (NCBI taxonomy): Eukaryota > Metazoa > Chordata > Mammalia > Primates > Hominidae > Pongo > Pongo pygmaeus. The sequence continues at coordinate 23,502,876 of NC_072393.2, forward strand.
TCAGGCACTAGGGAGAAACTGAGGGCGTCTGAGCAGATGAGCCACAGTATCCAGGCTGTGCTTCAGAGCAAGACCCTTGAATATCTGGGAGATGGGGATGAAGAGCCAGAGACCATAGCCATATACTGTACAAGGATAACAGGAGTTAGCTGAGAGTAACAGTGACTTTTTCTCCCCGGATACCCCCAAGCCAGAAGGCAATCCTTCCACCACAGCAGGGCTTGGCTTTCCCGGCTCTCCTTAGGGAAATACCCTTGGGTGTGGAGGTGTGGGGGGACCCACAGGAGCTCAGGCCTCTCCCCTTCATCGGCCTGGGCACTGGAACCTGCTCCTTAGCCTCTCTGGCTTCCCCCTCCTCCCTCCCCTCCCCCAGGAATGAAAGCACAATGTCAGCTTAAGGATTGGGGCTACGGGCTTTCTGATACCTGTGGGTCAGTCAGCATTGTCCAGGGTGGAGAGACGGTCAGGGCCGGGGGTCCTGGGATGGAAAGTCTGGCAGCGGACTTTGGCTTGGGCACGTGGTCTCCCTATCATGGGGTGGTCCAGGGGTGCCAAGCTTCATGGCTCAGTTAGACCAGTGGCTGCTGGAACAGCCTTTTACTCTCAGATTTACACATAGGACAGCAGTGCCAGGCTCCTGGGTGCTTTGCCCACCTGCCCTAGGGTGTCATCCTGGGTCCTCAGACTAGTGCTGTCTGGAGTCTGGGGCCCTGCTGTTAGGGTGCTCTATTGGTGCCGCACTCAGCAGGGCTGTGGAATGCGGAAGAAACTGAGAGGCAGAGCCAGCCCTTGGGACAGAATAGGGACAGTTCCTGGGCCTCCCAGGGGACGAGGGAGTCGGGGGCCCTGGAGGGCTCATTCTAAATTCTGCTACTCTGACTAGGAGCAGAAGCTGTGTGTCAGCTGTGGTAGGTGCCAAGTGGTCCTTCCCTGTCCCTGGCAGGAAATCTACCAGCAAGACCAGATCCATTTCATGTGCCGCTAGCACGGCTGGGAGACATCCAGGTGTCTGAGGTGGATGAGACAGAGCAGACATGGTGGGGGCTTTTGGAGGCCAGGGAGGCCCAGGTGGATGGCACAGGTACAGAAGGCAGGGTGTGAGGGTGGGGCCCTCCTGGAGCTCCTGTCTTCTGGACTCCAGGGGCTTGGTTGAGGAGGCTCTTCCCTCTCTGAGTTGGCACTGTGGGTGTCAGGCTATGCTTGGAAGAGGGAGGAAGGAGACTCGCCTACCCGAGGACCCACACATGTGGATCTACATAGATGTGGATTCACACACATTACCTCCTGGCAACACAGGTACAAGGACCCTTCCCGGATTCCCTTTAGAGGCAGCAGGAGGACTCTTGGAAACAAAGATCACAGACAGATGGATGCTCATGGGAGGGGGCCGAGGCTGCTTACGAAAGGGGTCCCTTGTGTGAGGCTTAGCAGGAAGTCAGATTGGCACTGGATCTGGAAGGGAAGGATGGGAGCAGAGTGTTCTCCTGTCACTCAATACGGGGCCCTGCCCAGAGCCAGCTGCTTTCTCCCTGCCAGAGAACAACCAGGGAGCTTGCAGAGGAGAAACAGGAGAACATCCCCTGTGCCTTCCACCAGGGCCACTCCTCACTCCTGCTGGCAGTGCAGTGCCCCAGGTCCAGGCTGGAAGGCTGCTTGCCTGCTCCCCTCTCTGCCAGGATCTCTGTGACCCCAGCCTGTCCCAGGCACCAGGGGGTCTGCTAGTTCCATCCCAGAGGGTCTCAGGGAGCCTTATTCTTGGCCAATCTGGTGGAGTCTGTGACTTCTAGGCATGATGCAGGGCTGTCGGGAGAGGAGCTGTCCCTCCTCCCCTCCTTTAGCAGATGCTGCCCATCTAGTCTTCAACAGCCAAGGTCACCCTAGGGAGAGATGTGTCAGCCAGGCTGGGCAGGAGGGTACTGGGAGCAGCCTCTACTCCCGAAGGGCCTGTGTCCAACACAGTTAACTGTATCTGCCCCTTAATGACCTCCATGGGGTACAGCTCCTGTCTGCCTGGCAGTGCCCAGCAGACACTCTTTAGTGCCCCTGCAGTGGGCACAGGACGTGGCACAAGGTCCGCAGGTTGAGGCAGCCTCCAGGGGAGGAAGACCGAGCACCTTCCCTTTCCTGTGACCTGCCTCTGCTGCCTGCCTCCCCCTCCTTGGCCTGGCCCCCCAGCTTCCTTCCGTCCCAAACACCGCCTGCCAGGGGCAGGGAAGGACCACTTGTTACCCACCACAGCGGGCTGCAGCCGCAGCTCCACACTCACCAACTCCTCAGGCTGTTTTCCTGCCCTTCAGTTCACCCACCCATGCCCTGATGTGGGTGTCAAGGGGTCTGCCCACCTCTGACAGGGCCCGTCCTGACACTCCAGGACGACTCTGGATGTTTGCCCACCAGGTGCCTGCCCCGACACAGCAGGTGGCGGTGGGTGCGTGGAGGGTGCCTGACTGCCCAAGGCTTGGCCTGTCCCTGCCCGCCTCTCTGTGTGGCCCCAGCTTGGGCTGGAGGTAAAAGGGGGTGATTAGCTGCCTTTTGCCTGTTATGACATGAATGTATGATTGAGCTCCAGAAAGGAGGTGAAAATTTGATCTTCTTGCCCTGGCTGTGGGGAGAGGGGGAGAGAGGGAGGGATTGGGGTGAAGGTAGTAGCTTTTCATCCCCTGCCCCAGTGGCCATAGAGATTGAGGTGGGGCCCTACCTTGCCTGGTGTCTTCTCCCCAGGGACGCAGGCACAGGACTTTGTCTACTTTTGTGTAGATCCTAGTGGACTATAGGGATGCCACGTCCCTGCCTTGGATTCCACGCCCCCCTCCCTTTTTTTTTTCTTTTTAGGCAAGGTCTGGCTCTTTTGCCCAGGCTAGAGTGATGCAGTGGCGAGATCTCCGCTCACTGCAACCTTCGCCTCCCAAGCTTAAGCCATCCTCCCACCTCAGCCTCCTGAGTAGCTGGGACTACAGGTGTGCACCACCACGCTTGGCTAATTTTTCTATTTTTTGTAGATATGGGATTTCACCATGTTGCCCAGGATGGTCCGGAACTCGTTAGCTCAGGCAGTCCTCCTCCCTCAGCCTCCCAGAGTGCTGAGATTACAGGCATGAGCTGCCACGCCTGGCTATGCTTCCTTTGCTTGAAGTGTACATATGTCCCCAGGGGCTGTCCTCATCTCAGCAGGCTGAGTCCTGGCCTGAAGGAGGCATCTCTAGGCTCTTTCCTCTGAACACTCCTAGCCTAGGAGCTGGCTGGTAGGAAGTGGCATGCTGGGAAGCAGGCGTATTCCTGTACCCGGGGTCCCAGGAGAGCCACTGGGTGGATGGGCAGACAGAACATCCAGTTCAATAGGGCCGTGGAGAAACGAGCCGTCTCCTCTGCTGTTTTCAGGCCTGCAGCTCCCGGGGCACTGATGATCATTTAAGGAGCAGTGAGAGCCTAGGATTCTGCCCCCTGCAGAGGTAACTACCCGAACTCAAAGCTCCCCCAGCTCCCCTCCACCTCACTCACAGGCCTCTGCCCTGGGAGCCACACCTGGAGCCTCAGCAAGAGGAGGGCCCCGGGCCAGCAGTCTGGGCTTCCAGGGCTCACCTTGCCTCTCCCAGTAGCATCCAGAGGGCATATTCTGGAGGCTGAGTGGGTGGAGGGGGTAGGGAAAGACCCCAAATTCCCCCACCCCCAAATTCTCCCACCCCCAGCCTAGGCCCCAGGCTGAGTCCAGGTGACAAGCAGACCCCAGCTGCGCCTGGCTTGGGCTCCATTGACATGGAGACATTTTCTTTTCTTTTTTTTTTTTGAGAACAAGTCTCGCTCTGTCGCCCAGGCTGGAACGCAGTGGCACGATCTTGGCTCACTGCAAGCTCAGCCTCTCAGTTTCAAGTGATTCTCCTGCCTCAGCCTCCTGAGTAGCTGGGACTACAGGCGCGTGCCACCATGCCCTGTGGAGCCACCATGCCCGGCTAATTTTTTGTATTTCTAGTAGACACAGGGTTTCACTGTGTTAGCCAGGATGGTCTCAATCTCCTGACCTCATGATCTGCCTGCCTCAGCCTCCCAAAGTGCTGGGATTACAGGCGTGAGCCACTGCACCCAGCTATGGAGACATTTTCTGTGATGTTCCACAGCCGCCCCTCTCCCCCTCACACAGGAAGGGAGGCATAGCCACTGTCTCCCGATCTGGATTCCTGCACACAGTGGGTCTGAGCCCTGGCTTCCTCCTTGCCAGCCCCACTGCATTCAGTGCCTCTGATCTAGGGAGATGGACCCAGGGGTTGCTCCTGGACAGGGCAGTTGAAGGAGCTGCTTGCCTGGAAGATGCATTGCGGATGGAAGGAGCAGGTTAGAAGGGGTTTGGGCCATGAGCCCAGCTCAGCACTGGTTTGGGGCTCCCCAGCCACCAGCAGAGTGGTCCCCTTTGCTGTCTTGTGGCTCAGGAAGCACCAGTCGATGGGGGTGGGGTGGATAAGGGTTTCTCAGGGTCGACCCAAACACAGGGGTAGAAAGCCCTGAACGTGTTCATCCCAGCCCCCACCTCTGTGCAGCCGGTTGAGTGTTTCTCGAGACTTCTCCAACCTGCTTGTGCTTCAGTCCCTCCTCAAGCGGGGACTTGGTTTGGGCCAGGGCAGGGGCACTCTGCGTGAGGAGCGTGGAGAGGGGCCTCCCGCTACACTCTGCAGTCCTCATGCCCTGTGGGTGATGTTCTGTAGCTGGTCCTGGACTCAACTTTCTCCAAGCTTGAAATGGGGGTGGTGGAATGTATGGGTGTCTCTCTGTTCTCCCTCAGCTCCTCACGGCAGGGCTGAGTGGCCCTTAATAGGAGTGGGGGAAGAGCAGCAGGCTTTGTGGAGGTGCAGGGAGCTGAGCTAGTTCAGCATGGGAGGAGGGCACAGCTGCTCGCTCCCTCCCCATCTTTTTATCTTTTCTTTCTCTTTTTTTTTTTTTTTTTTTTTGAGGCACAGTGTCACTCTGTCACCAAGGCCGGAGAGCAGTGCACAATCTCGGCTCACTGCAACCTCTGCCTCCTGGGTTCAAGTGATTCTCATGTCTCAGCCTCCCGAGTAGCTGGGATTACAGGCATGTGCCACTATGCTCGGCTCATTTTTTTGTATTTTTAGTAGAGACAGGGGTTCACCGTGCTGACCAGGCTGGTCTCAAACTCCTGACCTCGAATAATCCACCCATCTTGGCCTCCCAAAGTGCTGGGATTACAGGTGTGAATCACCGTACCTGGCCTTCCGTCTGCCTTTTTCCCACTGCCCCATTAGGGCAGAAGGCAGCTGCAGTGAGCGCCCTGGGACCGGGTGGCTGCATTCTTCATGACTGTGCTGTGTGTGCTGAGCTGCCTTTTCCTGGAGGAGAAGGCTGAGTGGACCTGGCTAAACTGGGTTCCCTTTTCCTGGCCATAGGAGCTGACATGATGAGTGACACGAGTTCTGGAAGCTTGGAGGTGAGCCTCGGCAGCTGGGAGACTTCATTTGCCACCGTGTCACCTGGGGAGAGCGGCCACAGCTGGGAGGATGGTGACACCTGCAGTGAGTGTGGCTACAGCGAGTCAGGGGCCAGCAGCTCCTCTTTTGAGGAGCTGGACCTGGAGGGTGAGGGGCCCTTGGAGGAACCATGGCTGGACACTGAGACTGAGCCCCTGGGGGCTACCAAGTGGCCCTGTGAGCCCAGTACCCTGAGAAGGGCAAGGAGTAACCCATGACTAGCCCCCTCCTGTGGGGCAGTGCTGAGGAACTGAGTAGACTCTCTAGCCATCTTCCTCCTTCCCTTAGGGGTGAAGGGTTCCCAGGGGACCTGACTCCCCCTGCTCTAGGCCTCTTGTGAAGCCTTCTCCTCACTGTCCTTTAGGCTCCCAGGGCCAAAGCAGCCAAAGACTATTTTCTGCACCAGCCCTGTGGGCCACCACTCCTGTTGTATCTCTTTTTCAGACCGTCACTGGAGCTTCCAGGACCCAGAATAAAGCCAATGACTTACGTGTTTCACCTGGATTTGGGCTGCGTATTTGTTTGACAGTTTCACCTTTGTGGGGACCCCTGTATAGACAGGCCGGGAGTAGGAAGGAGCCTCCCCTCCCCAGGACAAGGCAAGGAAAGGAGGGACCATGCCAAGTACCCTGGGGTGGGGGAGGAGGGGTGGTGGAGATCCTCCACGTCCTGCTCTGTGACCCCCAGCGGCCAGCCGCCCTCCACTGCAGCACTTTTTCACAGAGGTGGTTATATCTCTAGGATATGTTCCTTAAAGTGGGATTGCCAGGTCTAAGGGTGTATGTGTGGCCATGAACAGGGTTAAGAACTCTTGCCAAGCTCCCCTCAGTGGAAGTGGTTCTCATGTATCCTCCCAGCACTGAGACGTGAGAGCTGGAATGCTCTCGTTCCTAGCTTTGTGTTATGGAAATTTTAAATTTTCATACATACAGTAAAGTTGAAAAACAGCACCATGAGCACCCATGTACCTGCACCTAGATTTAATGATTATTAGTTTTCATAAGCCTTCTTCTTTCTCTCCCTCCCTTTCTATTATTTGAGTCATTTGTAAGTCAAAGACATCATGTCATTTTATCTCTAAGTACTTCAACATGCCTCCTTTAAAATTAAGAATATTCTGTTCTAGCCACAATATCATTATTATACTTAAAAAAAGAAAGAGCTAACAATTCCATAGAATTATCTAGTATTCAGGCTGAAATTCAGACTTCCTGTTTGTCTCAGCTGTCTTTCATATCTATGGATTTTGTTTTGTTCTTAAATCAGAAGGAACTGCTTTTTAGCTTTATTTTCCTCTCTCTCCCACCCAGATCACTGTCTCTTACTGCAAGAAAAAGTCTGACCAGTTTTAAGAATGATGTCTTAGCGTTTTATATTCCTTATCTCATAGGATTCACTTTGGTATCATTTTACACATTGGGAGACTGCCTTGTCATGGATAGGCATTTCAAATAATTTTTTTCTTTGTGACTGGAAAAGGTTGACTGGGAGATGTTGTTAGACATCAAACTATCAGAATTTCGGGGATCACAGGTCAGCAATTTTTTAATGAAATTTTCTCCTCTACCCTCCGCTCCCTGGCCATTCTGGTTCTCCGTTATCTACATTTTGTCTCCAGGTTCCCAGGTACCTTCTTGTAAGTCCACAAGCAACGTCAGACACAGTGCCTCATCACCCAAAGACCCCCACCCTGCAGGGCTGCCCAGGTCTATCTCTCCTGACAGCCTGGAGATCATCAGTGAGCTTCAGTCAGCAGTGGGCAGATGTGGCTGCTGCCTGGGAGTCCCGTCAGAGCTCCCCAAGTACCAAAGCTGCCCTGCTTGGCCCCCAGCCCACCTTGTGGACAGCACTGCTGTTCCTGGGACAGCTCTTGGAGTTGAGCCTGGACTCGGTGGTCATTGCCTCCATAGTTCCCTCTGGGCGACTGGCAGTTCTGTGGTCATAGGCACCCAGTGCTGGACTGAAGGGGCCACAAGTGGAAGCTGACCATACCACCTGCTGCCCAGGAGTCAGCCTGCTGGTGGTCCAGGAAGGGCCATCTGCCAGCCCCTGTGCAGCCGCATGAACACAGGTGTCCAGTCTCTGGAGGGTTTGCCAGGCCACCTGTCTCCTTACATCATAACCTCACCACCCCTTCACCTTCTAAGCTGGGGAGAAAGCTCTGTTTATGGGCAGTGCCCCCTCTTACTGCCAGCTGCCCAATTTGCTGGCAAGTGCCCACCTGGTGTTTCCAGTGACTACTGACCCTCTGGTGCCAGCCAGCAGGCCCTGTCCATTCCTCTTCTAAGCTATTTCTGTCACTGCCAATGGCCCCTCCTTCATGCTCAGCCCTTCTGTGCCAGGAAAACCACCCAGCTCTCCACTTCCATTCTTACAGCCACTCCTGACTGAGCTGAGGATGTTTGCACCTTTCTCTTCCCCTGTTGTGCCAAGCAACCTTTCTTGGGGCATGTCTATCTACCCAGGCTACATGTCCCCATGGGCAGGCTACCCAGCTGGTGGCCTCGTTCCATCCCAGGCACCTCTATTTCACTCTCATGAGGTTGCTGAGGTGGGGTGCATCTCCAATGATGATGAGGATAGGGACGATGATGTGATAGAGGTCACTGGGAAATAGCTGGGGAGTTCCTCTGCTCTTCAATTGGGGTCCCCAGGAGGTTGCCCACCAAGCTGGAAGGCGATGATTTGGACTTTTCCAGAATAGGAAACTTGGCAGGAGAGAACACAAAGGGGACAAAGGAGGGTGGTTGGCCATGGTGGCAGAGCTGTGTTGCTGTTTAACAAAAGAGGCAAAAAAAAAAAAAAAAAAAAAAAAAAGCCCAACAGGGCAGCAACAGCAGGAAATCGGAGACCCAAACCAGGGCTGGAGAACAGCACAGCCTCTCCCACTCCCTGCCTTGCTCATGCTGTCTGCTTGCTTGCTCGCCCATCAAAGTGCAAAAGCTCACATCCCATTTTTGTCTCTGGGAACATTCTCTCCGAAGAGACCTGCCTTACTGAGTGATTTAGCTTGGCCTGGGGAGGGGAGGGAAGGGAGGAAGAGGGAAGAGCGAGTGAGAGAAAGAGGTTGAGCAGGGGAGCAGACTGTGATCCCAGGTGAAGTGGGATCTTTTTAGGGGATGGAAGGAAGCTGACTAGGCTTGTGAGTTTGTGAGTGTGTGTGTGTTGTATGTATGTACATGTATGTAACAGAGAAGGAGTAAAGGTGGGAGGGGAGGGAGGGAGGAACAAAGGGGGAAACTGAAATAAATTTATCTTTCTTTGAATGGAAATCAGAGTTTGATGGTTCATGGCACCTATTAGTGTGAACATCAGGGTGAGCCCAGGGGAAGAGTCATGGAAATCACAAGTTTCCTTCTGGTTGGGGGAAGAGAAGGCCCAACTAACTCAGGTCCCTGGTTTTAAGAGCCACATTTGTTTGAGAATTTGGGGGAAATCATGAGAGGAAATGGGCATTACCAATCTGTGTCTCTTAACCCCCGTGGCTCTCTGTGAGTGGGATGGAAGGTTGTCTGCAGTCAGAGGCTGGGTGGGGGAGGCCCTGGAGCTGTGGCTGGAAAAGATGTTATTCACCGGCCGGACCTGAGCCCCCATTGCCTATCCTGGTGTCTTTCCTGTTCCTTTCCTTCCCCTTTAGAGAGCTCCATGTTAATTTATTTCTTATGGGCAATTACTTCTTACTTGGACATTTCGTGTGTCTTGTTTATTTACGGGTGGGGTGGGGGGATGTTAGGGGTAAAGAGAATAGGAGATAGAAAGAGACATTTTCAGATATTTCAGACTTCATAGCTACTGGTGAAAAACAATACTGGGTGGATGGAAATTGACCAGAAAAAGAGTTTGTTTGACCAAGGTTTGGATTAAACTACTATATTTTTGAGAGATTGCTTTTCAGAAAGATCAGGAAATCCTGAGACTGGTTAGTTAGTGAGGGGTGAGACTCATTCCACAGAAATCGAAAGTTGGGATCAGAGTTTACAACTGGGAAGTCAGGAAGCCCAGATTTGGAGCTGTGTCCTCCAGGGATGATCTTAGAGGCTGGCTGTCTATGCTGAATAGTGAAGCTGTGGATAGGCGGTTGCTGGGTTGAGGGACTATTGATTTCTTGTTAGGAAATGTCTTCAGATGACCCACATGGGCCTGGTGTCTGCTGCCTCCGTATTCAAAGGACCATGGAGGAGCCCTTTCTCTGTAGGAGTCATAAGTTTGGGTTTTTTCTTAAGAGAACACATCAGTCATTCTAAGTGTCCCCTTATTGCCAATGCCAGGGGAGGGGCATCTAGTCCTTAAGTACAAACACTGGCTGTCTTCCTATTCCTATTAGCATCCCCACCCGCTCTGCATCCCCCACCCCCCATACCCCAAGGCTTTACCAGATGGTTCTTTATGATGAAGAAAGTTAGTCTGACTTTAGAGCTTTACCACTTCCCCTTGGCTCCCTCCTTACTGGGCAGGTGCTGGACTTGCCTCTTCCCAGCCCAGAAGGCAGCTTAGTCAGGTCATCCCTATACTAACTCCTGCAGCCCTCTGACCAGCCTGGTTCCATCGTTGGAGGGCCACAGCAGACTCTCGGGTAAGAATCCAGAAACCTTCTCAGCAGGAAACTGAAACCAGTCACTGGAGGGATAGACCTGTGAAATTGCCAGAAAGCAAATGGGTATTCTGAGAGGCAGCACATGGCCACTCGCTACCCATGTTCCAGGGACTGGGTCTTGCTTCTACTCAGCAGAGGCCATCATTCTGGGAGGCTCACCTGACTAGGGAAGGCTTTCTCTTATATGTGCAGTTTCTATTGTGTAGAGGGGTGGGGGTGGGATCATGGGAAATTGGAGTGCTACCAGGTCCCTGGTTTTTGCTTTTATTAAAAAAAAAAACAAAAAAACACCAAATGGGGGGCCAGGTGCGGGAGGGCAGAGGATCTGGCTGAGGAATTTCCCCTCGCTATTGTCTTCCATGGGATTTTTTCAAGGGCCTCTCAAGCTGCATCCATCTGGTTTAGCCAAGTTCTCAGCCTGGGGAACACAGTACTACTTAATGATTCAGGTTTACCATTTGTAGTGATGCTTGATTTCCTTTTCTTAATATATTTGTAGATAAAAACTGAACAGGGACAATGTAGCTATTTAAGAAAGGAAGTGAACCATGGTGGGTCATATCATTTTCTTTAGATTGGATATCTGTGAAGTCCTCACGCCTCTGAGTTATGCTATTTTTTTTTTTTTTTTTTTAGAGGGAGTCTCGCTCTGTCATCAGGCTGGAGTACAGTGACAAAATCTCAGCTCACTGCAACCTCTGACTCAGGAGTTCAAGTGATTCTCCTGCCTCAGCCTCCCCAGTAGCTGGGACTTCAGGCGTGCGCCACCACACCCAGCTAATTTTTGTATTTTTAGTAGAGATGGGGTTTCACCATATTGGCCAGGATGGTCTTGATCTCTTGACCTCATGATCTGTCCACCTTGGCCTCCCAAAGTCTGGGATTACAGGCGTGATCCACCACACCCGGCCCTGAGTTATGCTTCTTAAGCATCTATCTCATCATCTCTTGATTTAGGGATAATTCTATCTGCTGCTTGGAGCTCTCTTCCCTAGGAATTAGTGGGTGGAGTCTCTATATACTTGTGATTCACAGCTAAATATGAAATTTCTCAATCCAGAAGCAGAAAGCAAAGAGCTGGGTTAAAGTTGTGCAGATTGGTTGAAACACTTAGCCAAACCTAAGTGGCCTGGGTAGGACCATCACTCCCAAAGCTGTCAGCAGAGAAAGGCCCTCTGTGTCAGTCAATTCAAGCCTGGTATTGCTCTGAAATTGAGTCCTCATCCCATGGGGGAAGGTCTTCTGGGGGCTTTCCATTCCTTTTTACTAGTGTTCTGGATATAACTTCCCACTTCCCACTTTCTTTTTTGATTTCTCAGAAGACTAGTGTCGCCCTTCTGAACTGTGACCTTCTGTGCACCAAGCTCAATGGCTCTTTCCCCACCAAAACTCCTAAGAGAAGTCATCCCTCCCCAAAAGGACCCCCACAAGATGTTCTGGCCCTCTGCTGACTGCTCCCTGGAATCAGAACCTCAAGGACTGTTTGAGAATGCTGCAGTCTCCACTGGTCACCTTCAGACTCTGTTTCCCTGCTGCCAACTCTTCTCTTCTGCCCTGTGTATTCCGCCATGCCCCCCTTAATGTCTGTTCTGTGCCACTAGCTTGGCTCTGGGCCTTTTATGAATACCCAAGTCTTACAACGATGAGTGTCCTGAGCAGACAGTGTCCACCTTCTTTGCTCTTCAGGGGCCTGAGTGTGCTCCTTTCCCTTTTGCAGGTCTATTGGACACAGTAATCCAGTGCACTGGGGAGGGGTAGCCAGGCCAGCTACAGAGTCTGCAATGCAGGGGCTTGGGGAGGTTTGGGTTCTCTCTGCCACCACTACTGGGATGATATTCAGAAAAGAGAGGACCTCATACTGTGACCAGACCCAGGACCCTCCCTGGAAGACAGCTCAGTCCAGCTGTGTGTGTGTGTGTGTGTGTGTGTGTGTGTGTGAGAGAGAGAGAGAGAGAGAGAGAGAGTTATGTGTGTGCTGTGCTCATGTCCACCTGGGTGTAAAATGACTGTTAGCTGATTGTGTTACTCAGGGTGGGCTGGGGACTCACTGGAAGAATCCCCCTAGTCTGCCCAACACAGGTTTTTTCCTTGTGTCCTCTTCAGAGAGGTCAGGGGAAGAGGGTCCAGGTGGGCAAAGGTGGGGGTGCCGCAAATGATTAATCACTAAGGCCAGACGGCTGCCAGGAGGAGTGGGGGATGATGAGGTGGCCCCAGGGTCCAGGCAACTGGCTTTGGTTTTCCATCTTCTTTCCTCAGGATGCCCCTGAGGCCTGGGACCTGTGCCTGGCTTTGAGGAGCATCTGTGGCTTGGCGATCCAGCTGCTGGGGTGATCATGGGCTTCCCTCCTCTCAGCAGGGCCGGAGTTCCTGTCCCAGAGACTAGACAACTGGCTGTTTCTGTGACATATTTATTTTTACTTGTGTTTCATGTCACTTTTTTGAAAAAAAGCAAACAGAACAATTGTAAGTCAGTATAGCTGCCTGTCAGTTTTCCTTATTTCTCTTTTTGTAAAATAAAATTAAAACTCCAGAAGGCAGTGTTGTTTGATTGAGGAATAGTCTGGACACTGGATTGGCTGGGTGGTAGTGAAAGGAATAGATCTTAGAACACAGTGGGCTCTGCGATAGCCCTTGGGTGGTGAGACAGGCAGGAACAGAAGGAAGACTACTGGCAGTTTCTTTGTTACAATGGAGTTCACTGGGTTTTTTCTGCTTTTGTTTACCTGAAGAGGGATGTATTTCCAGGCTCCAGGGGAAACAGCAAGCTGACTTCAGAGTGGCTTGAGGCTAGCTGGTCCTCAGCCATGACAAGTCCTGCACCGACAGCCCTGACCAGACTGCGAATGGCTGGGGATTGGGTGCAGTGCCTTCAGAGGGTGGGAGATGGTTGTAAGGGATAATTGGAAGGACAGCCAAGAAAGGAATGAGGCCAATAGACCCAAGTTCAGGCAAGCTGATTTATTGTCAGTCCTGCCCGGCTACCTCTTGACACAAGCAGAGGAGGCAGCCCCACTTATAGACTAGAGCAAGGTTTTATAGGGCGTAGAACTGGGTCAGGGTGAAGGAAAAAGAAAAGTGGGGGTCCTTTGTGCCATGTGTCTGACTGCTTCCTGGAGATGTTTTTCTTGCCAGTTCTGTTGTGCAAGGTAGACGTCTTAACCGCATCCTGGGACAGCTGGCCTCTGGTCAAACAGTTACAGGCAGGTTTGGGGTAGGGGGTTTTACTTTTTGGCCTTTGGGGCTTAGTATATGGGAGCGGGAAACAGTCCATTTGGGTGGACCCTAACAATGGTGTGCCTGTAAGTGGCTGGTGTCAGCGACAACATTCTTACGCTGCATGTGTACTGTTCAATTGTCATCTGTGTTGGGGAATCTAGCCACTGGCCCACAGAGAGTTAACCAGAGCTTAGGAGTGTGAGAGGTGGGAAAGAGGGAACCATCTACTCCAGCTTCCTGTCTAATTTCTTCTAGGGGAGGGGCCCTGGGGAAACAATTCTGTGGAAAGGTACAAAGGAGGATAGAGAAAGAATCTCTGTAGGAATTCCTTGGTCAGAGGAAGGCAAGAGGACACGCAGGCCACATCTGGGCTCACGATAGGGAAATCTGTGCTATGGGGAGATGGGACTGGGAGTGAAGGGTGGGTGCAGCAGATGGCTGGGCCGGCAGGTTTCCTGCCACCTGTTAAAAGGGGGTTGGGGGTGGGGTTAAGACAGTGCCTTGCAGAGTAGGCTGCTGCTTCCTACTGGTCAGCCACTGCCTTGCATGGATCTTGCCAAGGGAGTTTGCTTGGCACCGTTGGAAGCGGCCTGAGATGAAGCTGGGCAGGCTGATGGCCTGCATCCCCTGTCACCGGCAGACTCTCCTTTCACGAAAGACATGCTGAAGCTCCTGAGACACATGCTGAACTGTGATGTGGGGCTCTGGAGTTCCCCAACCACGCTAAAGGAAGTGAGCAGAGAAGTCAAGATGAAGAATGGGCGCCTCCTTACAACGGCTTCCTGGGAAAAGCTCACCACTTGATGAGAAGCAGAACTGACCAGTAGGCCCTGCAGGCAGAGGCTGTCAGTCTCTGAGCCAGTGCCATGGTCCTCTTTGTGTCAAAGGAAATGCTTCCAAGTGATTAGCCTGCCCGCCTAGGGCATCTGAGCTGAGCGTTTGACCTTGTGCTGGGCGTTCATAGGTAAAATAACTGCCGCCACCTGCACTGACCAGGACCGGAGTGCCTGTGAGGGGCCAGCTGCCTATTCCGCCGGTCCGCCTGGAGGGCTGGGACAGGCTTGGCCCTGTGGACGAGGTTCCATCTCCCCTGCCTGCGGAAGGAAGAATGTGAGGCAGACAGAAAGGAAGTGGGATGATGACTGCCCCTATGTGCCCAGCCTGCTCTTTGCTAGTGCAGTAGTGGGGTCCACAAGGTGAACCACCCCATGATTGCTGACTGTTTCCACCACCAGTTTCCTGGTGTTCCCATCTGTGGGATCCTCTCCCATCAGTACTGGTCAGAACACTGAAGTAGCTCTTAGCCTCGACTGTCTTGTAGCCAAGCTTATGAGCATCGTTGTCACCTTCCCCACCTCCCACCAAAAGTCTGGGACTGTCGCGAGGGGAGGGTTTTATCTTTGGGCCCCTGGCAGAGTGCTTTGTGGTTTATATGTCCTCAGAAATTTGAAGGGAAGACTGAAGCGATCATCAAGGAGCTTACACTTGACCTGGGAGTCACCTAAGCTATGGCTAACCAGAAAGGTAGACCAGCCTCCCCCAGCCACCACCAGGGCACTCAGGGAGGATCCTGGAAGAAGGGCATGTCCCTGGAATGTGGACTCCAGGAGGGCGGAGCCTTGGTCTTATTCACTGTATCCCCAGCCCCTAGAATTGTCCTGGCAGGTAGTGATCATAAATGTTGGATGGATGAATGTGCTCACGGAGCGGGGAGGGGTGGGTGGAGGCAGGAAGCAGATATTTGGATCCACCAGCTTCTTCCGTGAGCCCAGACTGGGCTTAAGCTTCCTCAGCCATGCCTTGCTTGGTTCCCAAGTCTTTTGCGAAGCCACAATGAGAGAAAGTGGCAGGACTAACGGTGGTACAAATGCCAGAGGCCGATACTGCTGTGCCGTGCCTCCCTAGCCTGTGCAAACGCTCCTCCTCAGCCTCAGCTCCCTGGCCCCAGCCTGGCCCTCTCCCGCGGACCCCCGGGCCGGGCTGTCACTGAGGTGCTCCTGCCGACCCAGATCCCCTGGGTGCTGCTAAATCAACCTCGGCAACTGGAGAGTTTGCCGGAGGCGGGAAGGTAGTCCGCGGGTTCCGCCCCAGCCGGTTCCAGGGCCAGGCGCACGCCTGTTGCCATGGAGATGGGGAGAGGAGGCCTCGGCTCTCCGGGTCCAGCGTTCTCAGCCAAGGCTACGGCCACGCCCACGGCCACGTCCAGCCAGAGAGGGTGCGGATCCGTGTATGCGGCGGGCAGTGGTGGAGGCGGGACCGGGCCGGAGGCGGGGCGTCCCCGCTGCCGCGTGGGTCTGGGACACCAGTCCACCCCTGCGCTATCTCAGGGCCCCCACACCGCCTCCGTGACCGCCGCGGACCTGCTGCTCTTGGCCTCTCGCCTCGCCCACCGCTGGCTCCGGCCGCGTCCCAGGGCCTGGATGCGAAATTGGGGCAGATCTCACCCTTTCTGGGCGGAGCAGGGCACGCCTGGGGCGGTGGAGCTGGGGAGGAAGCCAAGAGTCGCATTTTAACTCCCCTGCGTCCACTAGGTCCGCACCTCGTATGAGGGCTGCAAATTTCCGCGTCGCTTAAGTTACAGATATGCGGAGCTCCGCCAGGAGGTGGGGGACGAGAAAGGCTGTGAGGAAACAGGCGAGGCCAGGGTGAGCAGGGGCTGGGATCCGACAGCGCGAGGCGGTGGCCCCCGCATCCCCAGCACTGAAGTTCAGCCCGTGGCGGGGACCCTAAAGGTCCCGGCCCCCCGGCCCTGCGCACGGGGGTGGCAGCAGGAATCTCAAGGGGACAGCCTTCCCCGACGCTGCCCCACATCGACCTCTGAGCGGAGGGGACACCAAGGCTCGAGCTAGGGTGCAGCCCAGTCAGCGGCATTTCCTGGGCGCCAGGTGTGCCTGAAGCCCTCCAGGAAGAGGGGCGTGACCCGGGCTCTAGGAAAGATCCTTGACACTGAAGCTAGGTTTGGCTTCTGATTTCCCCATGGGGGTTGAGAGTGGGACGAGGGTGCCTCAGAGCCTCCGAGGGCCTCCCCTGAAGAGGAGAGTCAGGGCGTAGTGCTCGACTCAGAGGTTATTTTCTGGGCCGGAGTGACTGTTCCTCTCAGCTCCCGGCATTGGAGCACTCTGCCCGGGCCACACTGGAGGCCATGAGTTAACAAAGTGAGCCTGGCATTTCAGGCGAGCTCCCAGCCCTTCTTCCTTTTCTTTCTTTCTTTCTTTTTTTTTTTTGAGATGGAGTCTCTGTCGCCCAGGCTGGAGTGCAGTGGCGCAATCTCAGCTCACTGCAGCCTCCGCCTTCCGGGGGTTCAAGCGATTCTCCTGCCTCAGCCTCCGGAGTAGCTGGGATTACAGGCGGGCACCAGCATGCCAGGCTAATTTCTGTATTTTTAGTAGAGACCGGGTTTCACCATGTTGGCCAGGCTGGTTTTGAACTCCTGACCTCAGGTGATCTGCCCGCCTTGGCCTCCCAAAGTGCTGGGATTACAGGCCTGAGCCACCGCGCACGGCCCCTTTTCTCTTGAATATAGGGGAAATTCACGTTACCCATCCCGGTGCTGACCAAAGCCCTGGGACCCGCAGGTGCATTTTTTCCCCTTTCTGTGCAGTTTGGAAGGTGAGAGGAAGAGAGAGGTGGATACTAAGTTCCCTTCAGGGGACAGGAAGTGTTCAGCTGAGATGGCAGATCAGAGTGAGGGCTGGTCATTCCCAAGACAAGTGGGGGCCTAGATGCTAAGAGTTTTGCAGCTTTGGGCTCAGAGATGTCCAACGAGGAATAAATGCTTGAGCCTTTCTGGAAGCCAGTCACCAGAGAGGAGAGAGAAAGTGGAAATGGGGGCCTGGAGTCCGAGTGTCTGGGTTCACGTTGCCTTCATTTTGGTCCACGTGGCTCTGTTTAATACCTGTGTGACCTTGTGCAAATCTCTTAACCTCTAACCACTTGCACCCTTAGCCATACCTATCTTGTCAGATTGCTTTGAGGATGAATGAAGCAGCTGTGTTTCAACACTTAGTACCTGGCATATAGTAAGTGCTTGGTGGAAGATTTCTCATCATTATCATCAAAGACAACAGGAATGAAACTAACTGGAGACAAGATGAGTAGGACAGGCAGAAAAGAGAGAGAGATACTGATGGGTAGGAGCACAGATGGCTGAGACCAGTGGGCAGCACCTCCATGTCCTGACACTAAAAGTTTAGCAATTTACTTCACCTCTGCTGGGAGCAATGGTTCACGCCTGTAATCCCAGCACTTTGGGAAGCCGAGGCGGGTGGATCATGTGAGATCAGGAGTTCAAGACCAGCTTGTCCAACATGGTGAAACTCGTCTCTACTAAAAATACAAAAATTAGCCAGGCGTGGTGGTGGGTGCCTGTAGTCCCAGCTACTCAGGAGACTGAGGCAGGAGAATCACTTGAACCTGGGAGGTGGAAGTTGCGGTGAGCCAAGATCGCGCCACTGCACTCCAGCCTTAGCAACTAGAGCAAAACTCCATCTCAAAAAAAAAAAAAAAAAAAAAACACAGAAATTTACTTTGCCTCTTTGTGAGCAAATACTGTGTGTTCATCGACTCCAAAAATAATTTTTTAGTGTAAAATCAACACCCAGAACCCACAGGGAACAAATAATTCCACAGAGCTAAGTTTTCCACAAAGATGTAGCATGACCTTTTCAGCTTCAAAACCTTTTAAATGTTAAATATTACTTTTAAATAATTGGGGTGGGAATGTTCCTCCATAGGTCACATGCTTCCCTTCCTCTTTAAACAGTCTTCTCTGGGCTACAATTCCCCCCTCCCCAGGCAACTCAGGTCAAGGCCTCTATGTAAGAGGGTTAGGCCTCTGGTCCTGAGCTGCCTGGAGACCTAGGCAGCCTGCCCGGAATAGCTCACACAGTGGTTCTGTGTTGTGTTCCTGGGCCTGCTCTTGAACAGCTTCCCTTCTTTTATGTGTAGCTGTTACTTCTTCCTGTTGTGAGACTCCCCTTCTGGCAGCCTTTTCCTCTTACTCTTCAATGTTTCTTCTATGGGCTGGAAAATTGAGATGAAGCTTGTTAACATGGGTGGTTCAAGTCTGGGAAGCTTAATGCTGGACTTTGTTCCAGCTGCTCAGGCCATTTTGCTGTGGTCTTCCCTCTGGTTCTGGATGGGTGAGCTTGCTGGCTAGCAAGGCCCCTGCAGGCCAGATTACTTAGCAAAGGAGAGTTTCCTATGAAATTCTCTTCCCTACGCACATTTCCTCCCAGGGCATTTTGTTCCTTGTGGGTTCCCTGTTTGTTGATAGGTGTTTGGACCCTGGTATTGGTCTGTCCTCCCTCTGGCATTAGTCCCTGAGGTTTCGGGAGGCTGGGCTGGCAGTGTGGCTCTGCTGTGGGAAGGAAGAGGTACTGTGGAGGAAAGGCAGGCTGGCTGGCATCTGGCGTATCTTGGGGGAGACTTGTCCAGGCCAGGAATATGCCCCTGGATGACTCACTCCTGTGCCCCTCTGTGACTCAGTTTCCCCAGGTGTGACCAGGGCTGCCAGCTGACAGGTAGAGCTGTTCTGAGATCCTCACCTACTGTGATTAAGAAATAAAGAGGCTTGTGGCTTCAGTCATGTTTTATGGCTCTCTTCTAGGTCACTACGTGCTCTGGCCCCTCCACCTCGTGGGTCAAAGCACCCAAGGCAGGGCTGAGGAGGTTGGGCCAGAACTGGTTGGCGGGCAGGTGGGCACATTGTCAGAGATGGCTACCAGCCTCCTCTCCCTTCTTTCTCTGTTGCAGCTGCCTTGGGGTGCAGTGCAGGGGTTCAGAGCCATGTCGGACCTGTTACTACTGGGCCTCACAGGTGGCCTGACTCTGTTACTGCTCCTGACACTGCTGGCCTTTGCCAGGTACTCAGGGCTGTTGGCTGGGGTGGCAGTGAGTGCCAGCTCACCCCCATCCCTACAAGTTCCATGTGGAGCCCTATGGTTAGACTGGGTGGCTTTTCACCAGAGCTGCAGCATCTCCCCCAAGCTCTGCTCCATCGCTGTCGGCTAGGACAACCCCACATGGTAAGGAGCCTCCATGGGGTTCTGCCCCACGGATGGACCTAGTGGGCCAGGGCTTCTTTGGGGAGGGTAGTTTTGGTTGCTGTGGAAAGGGTAGGAAAATTCTCAAGCTGGCCCTGCAGGCCCCTCCTCTGTGATCTTGAAGCGCCTTCCAGATTTAGCCTGGATTTCTGCTCCAGGAATCCATTTGCAGGCTTTCTACTTGCCTGGGTCTGGTTCCCCTTGACCATGGCTACTCATGGATTTTCAAATGCAGTGGACGATACCACTATGAGTCCCTATCTTCTGCCAGGACTTCAGTCCCCTGCTGCCTCTTCTTGTCATCCCAAGTGCTGTCAGCCTAAGCCATTCAGATTCTGGCCACTCTTTGAGGTTACATCATGCTGTTTCTGTGCTTTCCACCCCTCAGCTCTCCTGCTGTAGTTGTAGGCTCTTGAGGGCTAAGACGGCAGGGTTGGGGGGCACCAGAATGGCTGAAGAGGTAAGATTCCAAGCCCCATACCCAGGGAATATGGCATTTCCTTAGACCTCAAGCCGCCTAGTTGGGAGAGGGCCTGGGGGTCTAGTGGAACCAGATGAGCAGCTCAGAATGTCCAGAACACTGGAGTCATAGATGAACCCAGTATCACTAGCACCCTATGGGCATCAAGCTGTTCTTACAACCTATGGTGAGTCAAGCTTGCCAATGTAGCCTCCTGCTATGTTATGGGGTGGCGCTGCCACAGCTGGATGGGCTGGCAGTTCTGCCAAGGGTTCTTCAGCCTCTAATACTGAGCCATGCCAAACCAAGCACTAGGAATCTCCAGTTCTGACTTTTTTTGCCTGGAAAGCTCAAGTGGACAAGCCCTATGGCCCACCCAATGTCTGCTGACCCGGCTCACTGGGCACTCAGTTGAAACAGGGTGTGGTGGTTCCCTCTCTGTCCCAGGTTCTGCTCTACACCTACACTTTGGAGATGAATCAGACCTAGCCCTGCCCTCATACAGTGGGATAATTTAGGAATCAGAGAGACTGAGGGGTTGAGGAGGATTTGTTATTATTATTATTATTATTATTATTATTTAGGTGAACCGGCCCAGTCAGATTAACATCCAAAAAGACTGAGCCCTGAACAGAGAGTCAGGTTACCTTTTAAGCATTTTGTGGGGCTGGGAGAGATCTGTGCAGAGGAAAGCATGTTACAGAAGTGAGAAACAAAAACAGTTATTCAATTGAGACATGCATTACATCATTTCTTACTTTTCAAGGAAAAACATGTTTTACAACTTGAGTTTATCTGTCTAGTGACCTTGCAGCTGCACAGCTAGGGAAACACGGTCTTCACAATGCCTGGGAAAGGGAGCGATAAGGCTCACTAGCCACAGACTGAAAAACAGACAGTTAATTTTTAAAGGACTTCACCTCTTTCTCTTCCTCAGGGGGAATTGGGTTTTCTTACATACAACTGAGTTTTTGCTGACACATTCTTTAATTTCTTTTAATTCCTGTTCTAGTATAAGACCAAGCTGTGCCCGAACCTCCTTGGTCACATGTTGTCAGGACCTCCTGAGGCTGTATCACAGGTGTGTCCTCAACTTTGGCAAAATAAACTTTCTAAATTGAGACCTGTCTCAGATACTTTTGAGTTCACACTACTAATTTCAGGTAGAATTTTAAATTCTTAACATAGAAACAAATAAGGCCAGGCGTGGTGGCTCACGCCTGTAATCCCAGCACTTTGGGAGGCAGAGGGGGGTGGATCACGAGGTCAGGAGTTTGAGACCAGCCTGGCCAACATGGTGAAACCCTGTCTCTACTAAAGATAAAAAAAAAATTAGCCAGGCGTGGTGGCACATATCTGTAATCCCAGCTACTCAGGAGGCTGAGGCAGGAGAATCTCTTGAAACCGGGAGGCGGAGGTAGCAGTGAGCTGAGATCGCACCATTGCACTCCAACCTGTGCGACAGGGAGATACTCCGCCTCAAAAAAAAAGGAAGAAAAGAAAGAAAAGAAACGAACTAGTTAAACAGAAAAATTAATAAAAGTATGCTCAAATTTACTGACAGAATTATGGGTAAATCTAATTAGATTCTATCCATTTTAAGTAAATAAGAAAAGAAAATTACGAAGGAGCCTTTACCTTTGGGAAATGAAAAAACCACTTTTGACCAGTTGTTCCCCACAGGTACACACCCCAGTTCCCAGCCAAGCCAGGACGGCCTGTCCCGGGGCCTGGAGGGCGGGGCCCCTGCGGTCTGGGGTTGGGGTTTGGGTTCTGGCTCCGCGCGGTGGTCTGGATCGCGCCCGCCCTGCCTGGGCTCCCAGCCCGAAGGACGGAGCGGGTGCGGAGCGGGCGGGCTGCGAGCCACACAGGGTGCGGGGGTTGCGGGGGGGCTAGGGTGTCCGGGGCTCGGATTCAGAGCCAGCTCTGCCGCGGGGCGGGCTGGGGCAGGCTTTCCGCTCTGGGAAATTTGCCCCTGCTGTCCCTGCCAGTGGCCGTCGTGGGCGGCCCCGCCTTGGAGCCCTGGCAACGGAGCCGCGCTGGGCGGTAGAAAGGCGGGTGGGGAGGGACCAGCGGGCGGTGGAGGGGCGGCCCTGCAGGCGACGCGAGGACTGGAAAGGGCGCCTGGGTGGGAAAAGGCGCTGGCGGGTGATCGTCCCCACCGGGCCAGCTCTCGGGATCTGCTGCCTACTCTCTCCGAAATTCACAGCCAGAGCGGGCGCACTGGTGTGTGTGGCGCCTGGAGCCCTAGGGTCCCCAACCAAGTGCGAGGCCCCCGCGGGGAGCCCGGCCCAGGGGCGTCCACAGTCCAGAACCCAGACCCCAGGTCCTGGCCAGATTCGCCAAAGTCAGAGGCTGGAATCTGGAGGACGGATGTGAGGGTGTCAGCTAAGCCCAGCCCCTGCCCGGCGGTGGCCAGCATAACGCGGTGACACTCTCTGGAGCCCCCACTGCCACCACCCTGCTGTCAAGCCCGCTGGGCTAAGTGATCCGTCTGCCCCTAGAGGTGCGTACCCAACGCCAAGCAGAGGGAGCCGGCGTGGGGCTGCTGGCGGTCAAGGTCACCGGAGATGAGAAGGATCTTCTAGGAGGGGCCCCGGGGCCACAGAACGAGAGGGGAGTGTGCGCTGAGCCCACCTTGCAAAGACGCTCTGGTCCCCGAGGGGCGGCACCTTCGGCCTCCAGCCAAGTCGCCGAGCGCTCCCAGTGCTGCCTGCCCGGCACCTGCACTACGGACCCCAGGCTGCCAAACAAAGAGGAAGCCCGCCCCCTGGGAACAGGCCACTCTCAGCTTGGGCGAGAGAAGCAAAGACACCCCCATCCCTAGCCTGGCAGCCACACACAGGGAGGCCATCACCTGATGATTGCGGGGGGCCTGAGTTATTGACAGGTGAATGTGCTGGGAATGAAGCCTCCTGGGCCTGGGAGGGAGGGGCGGGGTGGTGTGGAGGGCGGTGAATGCCTGGACCTCTGGGTCTCCAGGCTGCCAGTGGCCTGACCAGGGTCCCGGTGTCCTCCTCCAACTTCAATTTCCTCACCTGTCCTGGAGGACGAATATGGCAGGGCTGTTTCGGTGATTAGGCCGGATAATCCTGGTAAACGTTTATTAGCCTGCCTGGTCTGGATATTATTTTTTCTGACTTTGTTAAGAAACTTTGCTGCCCAATGTCTACTCTTGGAAAGTGGGCTGGGGAGGCAGGAAGGCAGGACTCTCACCCTTGGCTTCAGAGTCCCTTCCAGGTGCCCCCTCCCTTTAGGCTTAATGAAAGCACAGAGCTGGCAAAATTCCCTTACCCAAGACAGCTGCAGAGTCCAGAACCAGAAGATCTTGTTTCCTGACCCAAGGGCCTTTTCTTACCCCAAAATCGAAATCTCTTTGAGTGGTCAGCTTCAGACAGGAGTCTGAATTTCATTGTTTTTCTCTAGGGTTGACCCAAGGCCCTTATGATGAAGTGTTGCTTCATCCCCATTCCACCCCTTTTCCTGCCCTAATGCATTGGGGGTCCTTAACCGTAGTGACCTGGAATAGGGAGCAAGGTTTCCCAGGCAGGGCATATTGGCCTCCTCAGCAGGCTGGCCTGGCCTTGGCCTGATAAACATCAGTCCTGGGGCAAAAGACCCAGAGCAGAGAGATCTCCCATCCCCCTACTTTCACATGCTGCGGTCATTTAATGGGCTGTGGTGACCTATCAGGGTCCCCTAGCCTGCAGGATGGAATTTAACTTTTTGCCATAGAGGGGGAAACTGAGGCACAAAGCTAGTGAGTGAAAAAATCAGAAAGACTCTGTGACTGGGAAACACTCCCCAAGACCAAGGTCCCTACAGGACTCAGCCCCTTTTGGGTTGCACCAGTGGTTGGCATGTGCACCCTCATTGTCGTCTGTACATTTCTGGGGGTGAGGGTGGGTGTTCTGGCAGGACAAGGTCTATGACCCACGGGGTAGAGAAACATTGCCCCCTTCCCTGGCCTTGGGCAGAGCAAGAGTTCTGTTCTCTAATGTATGCAAGGCCCAGTGCCTGTGTGAGTGAAGGTGGGACCCCTTTTTTCTTGATTAAATAAAACCCTTCCTGGGGCTGCTTAGGGGATTCTGGGGCTTGTGTATCTGACAGTTGGGTGTGGCATCTGGGTACTCAGCTTGTCTGTGCCTTGCTGTCACTTCTCCAGGGACAGCCACACACTTCTTTCTTAGTCTCCACACATGCCCAGTCCCTTACTTTTTCACCTGGCATCCCCCTGCCTGAATCTCTCAACTCAGCTATTGCCAGGTCTCCCCAGGGACCCTGTAATCCCCGGGATGGGATTGCAGGAGGCGGTGACCCTCCTGCCCATCTCTGTCTGAAGTTGGGGTCCCTGGCCTCTGCCTGCACCTAGTGGACAGGGTGGGTGAACTGGTCAAGGCTAGGCTCTTGGCCTAGCACGGGGCCCTTCTCTGCACCTCACCATATACTGGTAGAGGCTCCAGTCATGACTGGCCTGGGAATTGCTCTGTGTTGTGTCTCAGATTCCAGGAGATAAGCAGGTCCCAAGAGAGGAGCACATCCTGAAAGAGAATCTGAATTTTCCAGCTCAGCTGGACCCTCGGCCCCTGCCCTTGAACACACATTCTGGTTTTCTTACCGAGTCCCTGCTTGCTCCTGCCCACCTGGCCATCCCAGACAGGTGATTGGTGTTTCTGCCCAATGTGTGCTTTGGCTGGGAGGGTCACTGGTGGGCCACCATTCAGAAGGCAATGAAATCGGCCTCATTCTCTGGGGTGGCACACGAAGTTCTTGGTCTCACAGCCAATGGAATCAAGGGTGCAGACACTCCAAAGGTGAGGTTAGAGCAGAATTTAATAAGCGAAAGGCAGAAAGCTTTCTGGCACAGAGAGGACCCCCAGGAAAAAGAGTTGCAGTTTTAAAGTGAAAAGCCCAAGGGATTTTATAAACAAGCTGGTCAGGAGAGGTGCTTCATTTACATAAGGTGCAAAAAACCAGTCAGGACTAGGTGTGTCATTGTGTCCTTTGCATAAGGTGCAAAACTTCTGACAGTCCCCACTCCCACACTCCAACCTTTTTTTTTGTTTTGAGACGGAGTCTTGCTCTGTCGCCAAGCTGGAGTGCAGTGGTGTGATCTCAGCTTACTGCAACCTCTGCCTCCCAGGTTCAAGAGATTCTCCTGCCTTAGCCTCCGAAGTAGCTGGGACTACAGGCATGCTCCTGAGTAGCTGGGACTACAGGAGTGCTCCCGAGTAGCTGGGACTATAGGCGTGCACCACCATGCCCAGCTAATTTTTGTATTTTTAGTAGAGACGGGTTTTCACCATGTTGGCCAGGGTGGTCTGGATTTCTTGACCTCGTGATCCAACCGCCTTGGCCTCCCAAAGTGCTGGGATTACAGGCATGAGCCACTGCGCCCGGCCCCACTCCAACCTTTCTAGTTTGCCTGCAGGCTCCTTAGCGTGAGTTACTCCTTGTTGCTTATCTCTTCCTACCGTGTGTGTGTAAAAAGTGGGTGGCAGAACCCTCCAAGGTAAACGTGCCTGATTCAGAGTAGCTCTTCTTTATCAGTGCTGTCGCAGGCACTCCCCTTGTGCAAGCCTCGTCTGAATATTTTCAAAAAGAGAGAGAAATTTGCTCACTGAGGTCCTCCGTACGTCAGTGAAACTTGCTGATCACATAGCAGGTTCCTTTCTGTGTTAGAACTTGCCTCCATTATCTGTGTTTCCAGCCTGATCTTTCAAGGTCTCTTTGCTAAAACAGAAATGACCTCTGGGATTGCTTTTCCTTATAAGAGAAGATGCTTTTTGTTAGAAAGGAATTCTCCCAAGGACTCTCACCCTAACTATCTGTCTAGTTGATTTCTTTCTCTCCCCTCTCTAAGTACCATCTGGTAGTGGGCAGCATTGAGTCATTGTGGTCCCTCCACAGCCTGCTGGGCTCTCTGCATCTCCCCAAGGGTCACCATTATCCACTCTTGGAGGGCAGTGAAGAGCTCTGGGAGGCGCCTCTTTCCAGCTTCTGTCCATACTCTCATGTGTGTGTCAGGGTCCTCCTCTGAGAGATTCGGGTATCTCTGCAGGCAGATGGCAGTGAGGTCACCATGAGGAGGGGGCTACCTCCCCCCTGTCTTGGGCTCAGGTCTTGGGCCCTTCTGAGAGATGCTGGCCCAGCCACCCCATGAATCCCCATTGGGAGGAAGGCAGCTCCCATCGCAGCCTTCAGGAAGAGGAAAAATTAGTTGGGCTGTGAGGGATGGGTGGCAGCAGTGCTAAACACCAGGAAGAAGAGGAGGTCAGGCCTGCAAAACTTCACTCTTAGGTGCCCACCAGGTCCTAGAACACCGCACAGGCGCAAAAGGTTTCAGAATCTCATAAATGGACACCACCCAACTGCCTTCTAGGCTCTTGGCACTGTGGGCATCTGATTTCTCCCTTCTGGTAAACTGATCCCAAGGCCCGTTCTGGATCCTTCAACCAGCTGGGATGCCCACTGGGTCCTCCCTGCTGGGCTTGCCCTGTTGTGCCTCCTTGAGAGGGTGAGAACTTCCCTGGAAGATTCCCTCAGTCCCTGAAGTCCCCCAGGCCAGGTCGAAGCACGCTGGACTTCTCAGCAGCAGCAGCAGCTTGGAGGAAGCAGACAGAGGGGAGGAGACACACAGCCCAGCAGCCCAGCTCTGACAATAACCAGGATGTGGGGGACATGGTGTTGATGCTCCTGGGAGCCTTTTCCAGCCCAGGAAAGAGACCTCAAAAGGCCAGCACTCTCCCTACACAGGAGAAGAAACTGAGGCTTGCAGGTAAACAGAAGGAGCCTTTGAAATGGGGTTGACCCAGATAGGCCTCCTTCTCCCACTGCTCTTATGGCCTTCACACGCCAGGCCCGTGACTGGACTCAGACCCAGTAGATAAGAAGCTGCTGGCCAAGCCAACCACCCAACGCATTCACTTCAACTGTCCAGGCACCAGCCATCCTACTTCCTCCATTTCCTGGATGAAAAACCACAAGAGGTTTCATAAAAAGCGTCATATCAGGGCATCAAGGTTGGCCTGGTGGCAAGGGTGTGACCCTTGGACTTGTGAGCAAGCGGTGGTGGGGTCTAAGGTAGGGGGCTCTGCAGGGCAGGATCTGTGATCCAGTCCTCTCATCTGAGCATCCACCCACAGTTGCGACATCAGCCGTGGAGCCTGGTTATGGAGAGCGTGGTGGAGAATAAGTTCATCAGCATCCAGCAGATGGACATGATGGACATTCTGGGTGAGGGCTGCCGGCAGGGTCAGGCAGTGAGGAAGCCGGCCAGCCCTCATGTGTCCCTGCAGAGTGCTCTCCTCACTGGCCATTCTGCATACATGGCTGCTGGTCAACCAGACTGTGGTGCTGACAGTGATGTGAAGCTCCACTGTGAGGTGTGCAGGGACTTAGCATGTGGGGGTGAACAGCAGCAACGTGGGCACCAATGTCATGCCCTCCTCACCATGCTCAAGGTGGGTGCTGCTGCCAGCTGGGTGCAAGTGGTAGGCAGGCTGTGGGGTGCTCCACTTCACTGAAATCTACCACCATTATAGAAGTTTTAGAGTAGCCTGCAAAAGATAAATTTATGGCACAGCCAGAAGACAAAATCATCTGCCGTGAGCAGTTCTGGATATAAACTTGCTGCTGGTTCATACCATCTTCTATGAACCATAGTCTAAACTTAGATGCAGTTGTGTGTGTGTGTGTGTGTGTGTGTGTGTGTTTCCGAGATAGAGTCTCGATCTGTAGCCAGGCTTGTGTGCAATGGGGTGATCTTGGCTCACTGCAACCTCTGCCTTCCAGGTTCAAGCGATTCTCCTGCCTCAGCCTCCTGAGTAGCTGGGACTACAGGCACACGCTACTACGCCCGGCTAATTTTTATATTTTCAGTATAGATGGGGTTTCACCATGTTGACCAGGCTGGCCTTGAACTCCTGACCTCACGTGATCTACCCACCTCGGCCTCCCAAAATGCTGGGATTACAGGCGCGAGCCACCGCGCCCAACCAAAGCAGTTTCTCTTAAAGTAACAATATATGTGTCAGTCAATAACAGTGGGAATGACTCCTGTGACTACTGTCTCTCATAATCCTTTCAAAAATATTTGCTTCTCCCTCTGCAACTTTATGCTCTATGAATTCACACACTGAGTAAAGAACTCTTTGGTGAGCTTATCATGAATCTCACATACTAAACAAACATAATACTGTATTAAGATCTCCTATAAAATTTGAACAAAGTCTATTTGAATAATAGTAGATCAGAAATGAAAGAATTATGTTGAGCTTTCTGGAAGATGTAGAATTAGTTATTTTGTGTTTATGAGTTCTCTATTAACCTACATTTGTTACTTAGGAATATATATATTTTATAGAATTGGGTGCGGTGGCTCATGCCTGTAATCTCGGCACTTTGGAAGGCCGAGGCAGATGGATCACTTGAGGTCAGAAGTTTGTGACCAGCATGGGCAACATGATAAAACCCATCTCGACTAAAAATACAAATATTAGCTGAGCATGGTGGCACATGCCTTTAATCCCAGCTATTCAGGAGGCTGAGATATGAGAATCACTTGGACCTAAGAGGCAGAGGTTGCCCTGAACCGAGATGTGCCACTGCACTCCAGCCTGGGCAACAGAAAGAGACTCTGTCTAAAAAGAAGAAGAAGAAAACAAAAGGTTAGGAATATATATGTTTCTTATCCTGTGAAGTTTAAACTGATGCACTTGCTCAAAAATTAGATAAATTTTACTCCAAATTTTTGCATTTTTCAATACAGCTTGTCTACAGCAATTATTACTGTCATGTCCTAGTGGTGATTTTCTATTTTGCGTTATCTATCGACATTGATTAGTACTTGGAATTTTTTAAAGAAGTCTCTTTTCTCCTATTTTTTTCTTTTTAAAATTATTTTTATTTTTTTGAGACAGAGTCTCACTCTGTCGCCCAGGCTGGAGTGCAGTGGCGTGATCTTCAAGCAATTCTTCTGTCTCAGCCTGTCCTCCTGTTGGCCAGGCTGGTCTTGAACGCCTGACCTCAAGTGATCCACCTGCCTTGGCCTCCCAAAGTGCTAGGATTACAGGTGTGAGCCACCACGCCCGGCCATTTTGGGTAAAATTTGAAGGAGAAACAATGTATTTATGCAGACTCAAAGGATCTGCCTCCAAATATTTATAAATACCATTTTATCTTAATTTTTTATGACTTTAAAAAAATTATAACAGTACTGTGAGATATATAATGTACAGATGTAAAATTTATGAATAACATAAAGAATTTAAAAAGTAATTAAAACTCTCCAACAGCAAGTTCTTCACATTTTACCTTTATTAAAATAGTAAAGTATTAACTTTAAGTAGATTGTAATATGTTAAAGATGTATATGGTAATCCCTGAAGAAACCACTAAATAATGTAAAGAGGTGTCACTTAAATGTTGATAAATGAATTAAATTAAATTTCAAAAAGTATTTGTACAAGGATGTTTATAGACCTTTTAGTCATAATAGCTTAAAGCAGAAAACAATGCAAATGTCCGTATCTTGGAAGATGAATAAACGAACTGTAACTCATTCATGCAAGAGAAGACTACTCAGCCACAGAAAGAAACAAACTACTGAAGCACACACCCTGGATGAATCTCATAAACCTGGTGAGACAAGCTTGAAATAAAATAATACATATTGAATGATGTCAGGCAAAATGAACCAATGGTTTACAAAAAAAAAACACCTACAAATAGCCTTCATTGACAATAAAGTCATCTGGGAAAAAAAGCATGAGGAAATTATTTGAGAATAATAATAATATTCTATCATTCTATTCTAGATTCCATCAATAGAATAAAAAAAATTCTATCTATTCTTAAAAAATACGAAGACTATATATGAGTATATTTACATGTCAAAAAATTTTAGGATTTGTGCCTTTAAATTTTTGTATATTTGACCTCACAACAAACAAAAGTGAAAAAAATAATGGAGGGTGGACAATGTGTTGACCAGAAATGACTGAAGTAGAGAACTACAGGTGAAACAAGAATGGGACATGATTAGTAGTTCTTGAGGCTTCATGGCAGGTCTACTGAATTTTTGTTGTTGTTGTTGTTGTTGTTTTGCATATATTTAAATTTTTATATAATAAAACACTTAAATAAAAACACAAAATTGATCCACAATGTTAACTCTTAAGATTATGGTTATTGTCGGAGAAGAAAAAAGAAAGTGATTGTTGGGGCATGAATGAGGTTAGTTTTATTTTATTTATTTTGAGATAGGTTCTTGCTCTGTCAGCCAGGCTAGAGTCCAGGGGTACAATCTCGGCTTACTGCAACCTCCACCCACCCCAGGACTCAAGTAATTGTCCCACCTCAGCCTCTGCAGAGGCTGGGACCACAGGTTTGCACCACCATGCCTGGTTCTTTTTTTTTTTTTTTTTTCGGAGGGAGAATCTCACCATGTTTCCCAGGCTGATCTCCAACTCCTGAGCTCAAGCAATCCACCCACATTGGCCTCCCAAAGTGCTAGGATTACAGACATGAGCCACAGCACCCAACCTAGTTTCATTTTCTGATTACAGAAGTGTATTTCTTTTTAACAATGCATTCAGCTTTACATAAATGAATGCTTTGTGCATACATTTCTGTATAAATGTTATATATCAATAAAAAATTATATAGTACTTTTTTTGTTGTTGTTTGTTTTTTGGGTTTTTTTTTTTTGAGACAGAGTTTTGCTCTTGTTGCCCAGGCTGGAGTACAATGGCGTGATTTCAGCTCACTGCAACCTCTGTCTCCCATGTTCAAGCGATTCTCCTGCCTCAGCCTCCCAAGTACCTCGGATTACAGGCATGCACCACAACACCTGGCTAATTTTGTATTTTTAGCAGAGACAGGGTTTCTCCATGTTAGTCAGGCTGGTCTTGAACTCCCGACTTCAGGTGATCCGCCGGCCTCGGCCTCCCAAAGTGCTGGGATTACAGGCATGAGCCACCACGCCTGGCCCATAGTACATATTTGAACAAAATGCTAACTTAGTATCTCAGAATAATGGCAACTGTTTTTTTGTTTGTTTGTTTTATGGTGGAACACACACACTCAGGGCATAATTATACAGCTTCTAATATTCCAAAAAGAGTATTAAAGCCCTTTTTGTTTGTTTGTTTGAGACAGAGTCTCGCTCTGCTCTGTCGCCCAGGCTGGAGTGCAGTGGCACGATCTTGGCTCACTGCAACTTCCGCCTCCCGGCTTCAAGTGATTCTCCTGCCTCAGCCTCCCGAGAAGCTGGGACTACAGGCGTGTGCCACCATGCCCGGCTAACTTTTTTTGTATTTTTAGTAGAGACGGGGGTTCACCGTGTTAGCCAGGATGGTCTCAATCTCCTGATCTCATGATCCTCCTGCCTTGGCCTCCCAAAGTGCTGGGATTACAGGTGTTAGGCACCGTGCCCGGCCAAGCCCTAACTCTTGAATGAGACCATATGTCTTTTTATTTTAGCCCCAATTCGGTACATGGCATGTTTTTAATTTTAGGGGAATGCAACCTTTATTCTAGAAAATTTTTCCCTCACAGTAACGATCACCAATGTCAGGGCACCTACATTGCCCAATGTCAGGGCCTTGTGTGCACTCAGTATATATACAACTGGGTTGGTTCAGAAACAAAACCAATAGCAAAGTTGGTTATACATAGAACAATAATTTGGTAATACTGGTAAGATGGAAAAGCCATGACTTAGCGGCAAACATTTTTTCATTCGTTTGAGAAAAAATTTGCAACTAGTCACCTAAAAGTACTGGTTTACAGCACTGGCATTTGAGCTTGGCTGTGCTCTGTCATCACCTAGAGATATTTACACTATTGCCCAGGTTCCATTCCAGGAATTCTGATTTAATTGGTGGGTGGCAACTTGTGTTTGGGGGATTTTAAAAGACCTCCGAAGTGATTTTTACATGCAGACTTGGGTGAAAACAATTGGTTCAGGGTGAGGGATGCATTCACTGTGTGTGATTTCCAGGTGTGCTTCTGGAGATTTGCCCCATGGCTGCTTCTGGAGATTTGCCCCATGGCTGCTTCTGACTTTGAAATCTTCAACAGCAGCTCTGCCATTTTAAAAATCAAAATGCAGGCCAGGCAGGGTGGCTCACACCTATAATCTCAGCACTTTGGGAGGCCGAGGTGAGTGGATCACCTGAGGTTAGGAGTTTGAGACCAGCCTGGCAAACATGGTAATACCCTGTCTCTACTAAAAATTGAAAAATCGGCCAGGCATGGTGGCGCACGCCTGTATTCTCAGCTACTGGAGAGGCTGAGACACCAGAATCGCTTGAGGCCAGGAGGCTGAGGTTGCAGTGAGCTGAGATTACACCACTGCATTTCAGCGTGGGAGACAAAGTGAGACCATGTCTTAAAAAAAAAAAATCAAAAGACAACTTCAAGATGTACTCAAATATTTTGCTAAATTGCAGCAGAATGAAATGTCTTCTGGCTGGGTGCTGTGGCTCAGGCCTGTAATCCCAGCACTTTGGGAGGCCGAGGCAGGTGGATCACCTGAGGTCAGGAGTTCCACACCAGCCTGGCCAACATGGTGAAACCCCATCTCTACTAAAAATACAAAAATTAGCCGGATGCGGTGGCAAGAGCCTGTAATCCCAGCTACTCGGGAGGCCAAGGCTAAGGCTGGAGAATCGCTGGAACCCAGGAGGCAGAGGTTGCAGTGAGTCGATATCGCACCACTGTACTCCAGCCTGAGTGACAGAGCGAGACTCTGTGAAAAAGAAAGAAAGAAAGAAGGAAGGAAGGAAGGAAAGAAAGATAGAAAAAGAAAGAAAGGAAGGAAGGAAGGAAAGAAAGAAAGAGAAAATAAAAGAAAGAAAGAGAGTGGGAGGAAAGGAAAGGGAAAGGGAAAGAGAAAGGGAAAGGTCTTCTTAGCAGATCTGTCTATAGTCACTTAATTTCAAGGTAAGAGGTTGGTGCAGGCATAGTAGTTTTAGTCAGTGTTGAAAATCATAAATAGGCCGGGTGTGGTAGCTCATGCCTGTAATCCCAGCACTTTGGGAGGCTGAGGCGGGTGGATCATCTGAGGTCAGGAGTTCTAGAACAGCCATGGTCAACATGATGAAATCCCGTCTCTACTAAAAATACAAAAATTAGCCGGACGTGGTGGTAGGCACCTGTAATCCTAGCTACTTGGGAGGCTGAGACAGGAGAATTGCTTGAGCCCGGGAGGCGGAGGTTGCAGTGAGCCAAGATCGCGCCATTGCACTCCAGCCTGGGCAATAAGAGCAATGCTCCGTCTCAAAAAACAAAACAAAACAAAAAATCATAAATAGCCCACACGTATCAAAAAGTATTTTTATTTTTATTTTATTTTTTTTCCGAGAGGGAGTCTCACTCTGTCGCCCAGGCTGGAGTGCAGTGGCGTGATCTCAGCTCACTGCAACCTCCAACTCTCTGGTTCAAGCAATTCTCCTGCCTCAGCCTCCCTAGTAGCTGGGATTACAGGCACACGCCAACACGCCCAGCTAATATTTGTATTTTTAGTAGAGATGGAGTTTCACCATGTTGGCCAGGATGGTCTCGATCTCCTGACCTCCTTATCCGCCCGCCTCAGCCACCAAAAGTGCTAGGCTTACAGGTGTGAGCCACCACGCCTGGCCAAAATATTTTTATTTTATTGAGAGAGTCTCACTCTGTCGTGCAGGCTGGAGTGCAGTGGCGCCACCTCAGCTTGCTGCAACCTCTGCCTCCCAGGTTCAAAGGATTCTTCTGCCTCAGACTTCCGAGTAGCTGGGCTTACAGGTGCCCGCCACCACGCCCAACTAATTTTTGAATTTTTAGTAGAGACGGAGTTTCACCATGTTGGCCTGGCTGATCTCGAACACCTAACCTCAGGTGATCCGCCCGCTTCGGCCTCCCAAAGTGCTGGGATTACAGGCGTGAGCCACAGTGCCAGGTGTGTTTCTTGTTTTTAAAATTTGGCTCATAGGAAATTTAAAATTCACATGTGGCTCACATTTTATTTAGAAGGATTGTGTCCTTTTAAAAATCTCAGGTTAGTCGGGCGTGGTGGGTCACGCCTGTAATCCCAGCACTTTGCGAGGCCGAAGCGGGCGGATCACCTGAGCTCAGGAGTTCGAGACCAGCCTGGACAACATGGTGAAACCCCGTCTGTACTAAAAATACAAAAAAATTAGCCGGGCGTGGTGGCGCGTGCCTGTAATCCCAGCTATTCCGGAGGCTGAGGCAGGAGAATCGCTGGAACCCGGGAGGCAGAGGTTGCAGAGAGCCGAGATCGCGCCATTGCACTCCAGCCTGGGCGACAGACCAAGACTCTCAACAAAAAACAAAACAAAACAAAACAAAAAACAAATCTCAGGCTGCCTGCTCAAAGGACCAGAAGTCAGGAAGGTTATAAAAGCCGAAATTTAGGCTGGGGTCGGTGGCTCACGCCTGTAATCCCAGCACTTTAGGAGGCTAAGGCGGATATCACCTGAGGTCAGGAGTTCAAGACCAGCCTGGGCAAGATGGCGAAACTCCGCTTCTACTAAAAGTACAAAAAAATTAGCCGGGCGCGGTGGCAGGCGCCTGTAATCCCAGCTACTCGGGAGGCTGAGGCAGGAGAATCGCTTGAACCCACGGGGCGGAGGTCGCAGTGAGCTGAGATGGCGCCACTGCGCTCCAGCCTGGGCGACAGAGTGAGACTCCGTCTCACACACAAAAAAAGCCTAAATTTAAAAATAATTGTTATTGTATTATTTTCATGTGTGAGCAGCCATACAGTATATTATTTACAAATATATGAGACCTTATACACAACGTTAAAGGCAAACACCTTCTGCGGTGGGCTTGGCTCAGCTCAGGCAGAAAGCCCTGCCTGAAAAGGCTGCACCTCCGGCTGTCACTCTGTCCTCATTCAGCCCAGCGTTTGGTTACATCTTCTGTCACTCAGCGCTTGAGGGCGGGGAGTCTTAAACGTTATCCATTCAGCGACGCTGGCCTGAGAACCGTCCAATCAGGCAGGCAGCTGGAGCGGAAAGGGCGGCTTCCGGGATGTGGCGGGGTCTTTGTCTGTCGCTGCAGTCGGAGTACCTGGTCTAGTCTTCGCTGTTCTGCTCTTAGAGGCCCATCCTCTGTGGCCCTGTGACCTGCAGGTGTTGGGAGATCCACAGCTAAGACGCTAGGACCCCCTGGAAGCCTAGAAATGGTGAGAGTGCCGGGTCCGACATCCCGAGAGAGGGGAAGGGGCTGGTTGGAACCGGTGGCAAGAGGCTGTGGCGGACTCAGGCCTCCCCGCAGTCGGCTCCACAATCTGCGCCCCGAGTTCTCCTTGTCCAGCCCGGCTTCAGTCCCCTTCAGCCATCAGATTGGCGGCTGCGCTGGCAGCCGGGCCCCCGGGCGTCCTGTCTCTTCCCTGCGCAGTGACGGTGCCCTGGCCTGGAGCCCTCTCTGGGCAGCTCTGCACCCGCAGCGCCGCGTCTCTCCCAGATTGTGCAGGGACCACGGGAGGGTCGTCAGGGGAGAATCCTGACTCGGGGTGCGGGTTCACGAATGGAAAGAGCTTTGTTTTGGTTTATGGGGTGCCTGGTTCTTCTTTTCTCCTATTAAAAATTTATGGGCGTTATCGCGAAAATACTTAAAAATTTAAGCAAGGAGTGGTTCAAAAGTTGTAGAGCACGCAGCTATGGGTTGTAGTTTGTGGTCGGTCCATGGGAGGATCTTGAAGGAAAGATGCAGATGAAAATACCCAAAGTCAGTAATCGGTTAGGTACATTTACGTAGTTTCTTAATTTTCACCTTGAGCCAACAAATTTCCTGGTTGTGTAATCAGAGCTTACTTGGCAGTTTATCGTTGGTTAAGCCTGAATTTTGTTTCCCCCAATGTAGTAATTTCTAAAAAAAAAAATGCATTTGAGTTTGATTTTTTAAAGTTAGGAATCCAAGGATTAGAGCCACCTCAGTCTATTTGCCGCCACATGGGACTGATTTTCCTTTGCGTTTTTCACATGGGTCCCAAGCAGGGTCTCAAGTCAACCCCCCACACCCCATTTCTCCAGCTTAACTCTGGCTTGCAGTAAAATACTGAATTTTCAGTTCCTTCTGAAAGTCTCAAATGCCAACTTCCTTTCCCTAATTTACATTATTTATTATTTGTCCTTTAGTGTACATTTTTCATACTGTATTTTAATTAATCATTTTTTGACAAAGCATTAGATGGCATATTTAAAAAGATATGTTTTCTGTTTGTAAATATTTCCCATGAGAAGAAAGCAAGGAGTATCCCGATAGTGAATCGTAAAAAATCTCTGTGTCTCTTTTTCTTTTGTCTTCCCTAGGCACAAAGATCTTATGAGAATGTTTTCGTGTCAAGATGTTTTTCTTTTGCAAACGTTATGGGGTGATTTGTGCTCAGCAACCCTGTCGTTTATTCTTGGTCCTGGGTTTCAGTACTGTCTCTGAATAAACCAAGATAACCGCTATGGCTATGTCTGCTAGAGTATCTAGTGAATATCAGCTCCTAAGTCATTTTCTTTCGTAGGACAACCTGAGGTATGGAGTGTAGCCTCTCAAGTGGATACCCTGGGGAAAAGATGAATCTCTTTTAACTTTTATTTTTGGTTCGGGGTACACATGCAGGTTTGTTATACAGCTAAAATTGTGTCATGGGGGTTTGGTGTGCAGATTATTTTGTCACTGAGATACTAAGCATAGCACCAAACAGGTACTTTTTCTGATCCTCTTTGTCCTCCCATTCTCCAACCTCAACTAGGCCTCAGTGTCTGTTGTTCCCTCTTTGTGTTTACGTGTTCTTATTATTCAGCTCTTACTTAACTATTTTTTTTTTTGGAGATGGAGTTTCGCTCTTGTTGCCCAGGCTGGAGTGCAATGGCGCGATCTCGGCTCACCGCAACCTCAGCCTCCCAGGTTCAAGTGATTCTCCTGCCTCAGCCTCCGAAGTAGCTGGAATTACAGGCATGTGCCACCACTTCCGGCTAATTTTGTATTTTTAGTAGAGATGGGGTTTCTCCATGTTGGTCAGGCTGGTCTTGAACTCTCAACCTCAGGTGATCTGCCCGCCTCGGCCCAAAGTGTTGGGATTACAGGCGTGAGCCACTGCGCCCGGCCTCAACTATTACTTAGAAATAACATGCATTTGGTTTTCTGCTGCTACGTTAGTTTTCTAAGAATAGTGGTCTCCAGCTTCATCTATGTTGCTTCAAAGGACATGATCTTCTGTGTGTGTGTGTGTATGTGTGTTTTAACGGCCACACAGTATTCCATATTTATCTGCCATATTTTATTTATTTATTTTTATTTTATTATTTTTTTTTTGAGATGGAGTTTTGCTCTTATTGCACAGGCTGGAGTGCAATGGTGCGATCTTGGCTCACTGCAACCTCTGCCTCCCGGTTCAAGTGATTCTCCTGCCTCAGCCTCCCAAGTAGCTGGGATTACAGGCGCACGCCACCACGCCCAGCTAATTTTTGTATTTTTAGTAGAGACGGGGTTTCACCATGTTGGCCAGGCTGGTCTTGAACTCCTGACCTCAAATGATCTGCCAGCCTCGGCCTCCCAAAGTGCTGGGATTACAGGTGTGAGCCACCATGCCTGGTCTTAAATGTACTGTTTATGTTTTTTTTAATATATAAGATTAAATGTTTTGCCCGGCCTTTTTGTTTGTTTGTTTGAGACGGAGTTTTGCTCTTGTTGCCCAGGCTGAAGTGCAATAGTGCCGTTTCGGCTCACTGCAACCTCCATCTCCCGGGTTCAAGGGATTCTCCCGAGTAGCTGGGATTACAGGCATGCGCCACCTCGCCCAGCTAATTTTGTACTTTTAGTAGAGACAGTGTTTCTCCATGTTGGTCAGGCTGGTCTTGAACTCCCGACCTCAGGTGATCTACTCCCCTCAGCCTCCCAAAATGCTGGGATTACAGGTGTGAGCCACCGCACCCGGATCCCATGTTTTATTTTTATTAAACCTTTTTTTTTTTTTTTTTTTTGAGACGGAGTCTAGCTCTGTTGCCCAGGCCGAAGTGAAGTGGTGCCGTTTTGACTCACTGCAGTCTCTGCCTCCCGAGTTCAAGCAATTCTCCTGCCTCAGCCTCCCTAGCAGCTGGGATTACAGGCTCTTGCCACCATGCCCGGGTAATTTTTTGTGTTTTTATTTATTTATTTTTATTTTTTTAGTAGAGATAGGGTTTCACCATGTTGGTCAGGCTGGTCTCGAATTCCTGACCTTGTGATCTGCCTGTCTTGGCCTCCCAAAGTGCTGGGATTACAGGCATGAGCCATTGCACCCAGCCTAAACCTTTTATTTTATTTTATTTTTGAAGACAGGGTTTCACTCTGTTGTCCAGACTGGAGTGCAGTGGCATGATCTCAGCATACTGCAGCCTCAACCTCCCAGGCTCAAGCAATCCTCTTCTACTTTAGCCCCCCAAGTAGCTGGGACTACAGGCACACACCACCAGGCCTGGCTAATTTTTTTGGTATTTTTTGTAGAGACAGGGTCTTGACATGTTGCCCTGGGTGGCCTCAAACTTTTGAGCTCAGGCAATTTACCTGCCTCAGCCTCCCAAAATGCTGAGATTACAGGTGTGAGCCACCATGCCCAGCCATACCATATTTTCTTTATCCAGTATACAATTGATAAGCATTTAGGTTGATTCCATGTCTTTGCTTTTGTGAATGACATGGACTGCAATGAACATGCGTATGTCTTTATAACAGAATAATTTATATTTTACCGGGTATATGCCCAATTATGAGGTTGCTGGGTCAAAAGGTAATTGAGTTTTTAGTTCTGTGAGAAATCGTCACACTACTTTTTATAGTGGTTGAACTAATTTACACTCCCACGGGTGGTGTATAAGCATTCCCGTTTCTCTGTAACCTTGCCAGCATCTGTTATCTTTTGACTTTCTAATACTAGCCATTCTCACTGGGTGAGATGATATTTCATTGTGGTTTTTCTTTGAATTTCCCTAATGATTAGTGATGAGCATTTTTTGTATGCTTGTTAACCACATGTATGTCTTCTTTGAAAAAAACACCCTTTTCATGTTTTTTGTCTACTTTTTAGTGAGGTCTTTTTTTTACTGTAATTTGTTTAAGTTTCTTATAAATTATGGGTATTGGACCTTTGTCAAAAGCATAGTTTGCAAATATTTTCTTTTATTCTGTGTGTTTTTTGTTTACTGTATTGATGGTTTCCTTTGCTGTGAAGAAGCTTTTTAGCTTAATTAGCTTCAATTTGTCAATTACTGCTTTTGTTGCAATTGCTTTTGGTATCTTTATTTTAAAATTTTTGCCGGCTTCTATTTCTAGAATGGTAGTTCCTAAGTTATCTCATGTATTTTTTTTAATAATTTGAAGTTTTACATTTAAATCTGTAATTTATCTTGAGTTGATTTTTGTATATGGTGTAATGAAAGGGTCCAGTTTGAATCTTCTACATAGTGTTAGCTAGTTATTCCAGTACCATTTATTAAATAGGGATTTCTTTCCGGATTCCTCTTGTTAGCTTTGCCAAAGACAAGATGGTTGTAGGTGTGTTGTATTATGGGCTCTCTATTCTGTTGTATTGGTCTATGAGTTTGTTTTTGTACCAGTACCATGTTGCTTTGTTTACTGTAGCCCTGTAGTATAGTTTGAATTCAGGTAATGTAATGACTTCAGCTTTGTTCTTTTCGCTTATGATTGCCTTGGCTATTTGGGCCCTTTTTTGGTTCCATATAAATTTTAAAATTTTTTTGTTTTGTTTTTTAGTTCTGTTAAGAAATATTTTTGGTAGTTTGATAAAAATAGTATTAAATCTGTAATTTATTTGGCAGTATGACCATTTTAATAATATTGATCTTTTTTTTTTGTTTGTTTGTTTGTTTGTTTGAGATGGAGTCTTGCTCTGTTGCCCAAGCTAGAGTGCAGTGGTGCGATTTCGGCTCACTGCAACCTCTGCTTCCCGGGTTCAAGCAATTCTCTCCCTCAGCCTCCCGAGTAGCTGGGATTACAGATGCCTGTCACCACACCCGGCTAATTTTTGTATTTTTAGTAGAGATGGGGTTTCACCATGTTGGCCAGGCTGGTCTTCAACTCCTGACCTTGTGATCCACCTGCCTCAGCCTCCCAAAGTGCTGGGACTACAGGCGTGAGCCACTGCGCCTGGCCAATATTGATCTTTTTTATCCATGAGCACAAAATGGTTTTCCATTTGTTTGTGTCATCTCTGACTTCTTTAAGCAGTGTTTTCACAATGTTGTCATAAAGATCTTTCACCTCCCTGGTTAGTTGTATTCCTAGATATTTTATTCTCTTTGTAGTGATTGTGAAGGGGTTCTGTTTTTGATTTGGCTTTTGGCATGCATGTTTTTGATTTACAGGGATGCTACTAATTTTTGTACATTTGTTTTGTATTCTGAAATTTTACTGAAGTTTTTTGTCAGTTTGAAAAGCTTTCCTAGCTAGGCCTGGCGTGGTGGCTCACGCCTGTAATCCCAGCGCTTTGGGAGGCCAAGGCGGGAGGATCATCTGAGGTCACAAGTTCGAGACCAGCCTGACCAACATGGAGAAACCCCGTCTCTATTAAAAAAACAAAATTAGCCGGGCGTGGTGTCACATACCTTTAATCCCAGCTACTCAGGAAGGCTGAGGCAGGAGAATCGCTTGAACCCGGGAGGCAGAGGTTGCAGTGAGCCAAGATCGCGCCACCGCACCCCAGTTGGCAACAAGAGCGAAACTTGGTCTCAAAAAAAAAAAAAAAGAAAAGAAAAGCTTTTCTGCTGAGATTATAGGGTTTTTCAGATACAGCATTACGTCATCTGTAAACAGAAATAAGTTTGACTTCCTTTCTTCCTGTTTGTATGCCTTTTTTTTTTTATCTTGCCTAATTGCTCTAGCCAGGACTTCCAATTTTATGTTGAATAGGAGTGTTGAGAGGAGGCATCCTTGTCTCATGCCTGTTTTCAAAGAAAAATGATTCCAGGTTATCTGTATTCAGTATGTTGGCTGTGGGTTTGTGATAGATAACTCATTATTTTGAAGTATGCACCTTCCATCCCTAGTTTGTTGAGGCTTTTTAACATAAAAATGTTAAATTTTATTGAAAGCCTTTTCTGCATGTATTGACATACTTTTGTGCTTTCTGTCTTTAGTTCTTATTATGTGATGAATCACATTTATTAATTCACGTGTGATTTTTTTTTTCTTTGAGATGGAGTCTCACTCTCTTGCCTAGGCTGGAGTGCAATGGCGTGATCTCAGCTCACTGCAACCTCTGCCTCCTGGGTTCAAGCAATTCTCCTGCCTTAGCCTCCCGAGCAGCTGAATTACAGGTGCTTGCTACCACGCCCGGCTAATTTTTCTATTTTTAGTAGAGACAGGGTTTCACCATGTTGGCCAGGCTGGTCTCGAACTCCTGACCTTGGGTGATCTGCCTGCTTTGGCTTCCCAAAGTGCTGGGATTACAGGCATGAGCCACCACGCCCCACCTCATATATGTTGAATTAGCCTTGCATCCCCAAAATAAACTCTACTTGATCATAGTTGGTTAGGTTTTTGATGTCCTGCTCAATTTGGTTTGCCAATATTTTGTTGAGAATTTTTGCATCAATGTTCATCAAGAATATTGGTCTAAAGTTTTCTTCTTTTGTTTTGTCTCTGTCAGATTTTGGTATCAGAATGGTGCTGTTTTTAGTTTTTTGGAATAGTTTTTTGTTTTTAGTTTTTTGAATTTAGTTTTCAGTAGAAGTGGTACCAGCTGTCCTTTGTACATCTACTAGAATTCAGCTGTGAATCTATCTGGTCCTAGCCTATTTTAGTTGGTAGGCTATTTATTACTAATTCAGTTTTCAAGCTTGTTATTTATCTATTAAGGGCTTTGATTTCTTTTTTGTTCAGTCTTGAGAGGATATATTTATTCAAGAATTTTTCCATTTCTTCTAGATTTTCAAGTTTGTGTACATAGAGGTGTTCATAGTAGACTTCAATATATTTTTGTGGGGTCAGTGGTAATGTCTCTTTTGTCATTTTTAATTGTGTTTATTTGGATCTTTTCCTTTTTCTTCATTAATCTTACTGGTAGTGTATTTTATTTTTATTTTTTAAAAAATTTTACTCCTGTAATTGTTGATCTTTTGTATAGTTTTTCATGTCAAAATCTCCTTCCATTCAGAAATGATTTTGGTTATTTCTTCTGCTAGCTTAGGGGTTGATTTGCTCTTGCTTCTCTCAGTGTTTTATTTATGATGTCAGGTTGTTAAACTGAAGTCTTTCTAACTTTTCAATGTAAGCTTTTAATGCTATAATTTTTTTCTCCTACACTGCCTTAGCTGTGTTGCAAAAATTCTGGTATGTTGTATCTTTGTTCTCATTTTTTTTCAAAGAACTTCTTGGTTTCTACCTTAATTTCATTATTTACCCAAAAGTAATTCAAGTGCAGGTTGTTTAATTTGCATGTAATTGTATGATTCAAGTGATTTTCTTTGTATTGAATTACATTTTTATCAAGCTGTGGCCTCTGTGTGCGGTTCATACAATTTTGGAATTTTTAAATTTGCTGAGGATTGTTTTGCTTCTGACTATGTGGTCAATTTTAGAGTATGTGCCACGTGATGATAAGACTGTATACTATGTTGTTTTTAGGTGGAGAATTTTGTAGAAGTCTATTAGGACTGTTTAGTCAGGTGTTGAGTTTAGGTCTTAATATCTTTGTTAATTTTCTGCATCAATAATGTATCTATTAGTGCCCATGGGTGTTATAGTTTCCCACTATTATTGTGTCAGTATCTCATTCTCTTCATGGGTCTCTAACAAGTTCATTTATTTATGTGCCCCCATCTATTTATTTATTTATTTTTTTTATTTTTTGAGACGGAGTCTTGCTCTGTTGCCCAGGCTGGAGTGCAGTGGTGCGATCTCGGTTCACTGCAAGCTCCGCCTCCCAGGTTCACACCATTCTCCTGCCTCAGCCTCCCGAGTAGCTAGGACTACAGGCGCCCGCCACCATGCCCGGCTAATTTTTTGTATTTTTAGTAGAGACGGGGTTTCACCGTGTTAGCCAGGATGGTCTCGATCTCCTTACCTCGTGATCCGCCCACCTCGGCCTCCCAAAGTGCTGGGATTACAGGCGTGAGCCACCGCGCCCGGCCACGCCCCCATAGATTTATTATAACACCTTTCTCTCTTCTGCTTTTTTACCATAAACATTCTTTCAAGTTCACAATTCAGATGTCCAAGAGTCAAGAACATGTCCAGTGACCTGGTTGTCTTAGGAGAAAATGTAAATTAAAAATAAGAGGCTTTATTCACATACTTGAAAATAAGGGAGGATATTTTGTTCATCTCTGTTTTATTAAAGCATTTAGATTATATGTAGGTATTTTTCTCTTTTTTGAAATATACGTATATTATATTAACAGCTAAATAAACCTTTTGTCATTCTTTTTTTTTTTTGAGATGGAGTCTTGCACTGTCGCCCAGGCTGGAGTGCAATGGCATGATCTCCGCTCAGGGCAAGCTCTGCCTCCCAGGTTCACACCATTCTCCTGCCTCAGCCTCCTGCGTAGCTGGGACTATAGGCACCCACCACCACGCCTGGCTAATTTTTTGTTCTTTTAGTAGAGACGGGGTTTCAGCATGTTAGCCAGGATGGTCTGGATCTCCTGACCTCGTGATCCACCTGCCTTGGCCTCCTAAAGTGCTGGGATTACAGGCGTAAGTGACCTCGCCCGGCCTTGTCATTCTTTTTGACTCAGGATTGTCTTTATTTGTAACTTGAGATTCATTGCTTTGTTTTTGCTTTGGCAAAGGTTTATTTTTTTAATTTTCGGTCATTAAAAGTACACACAGATTTGTTCAGAGTAAAGCTCATTTTAAGAGCACTTGAAAGTTGGACACAAAGGTAGAATTAAATTTAGCAATACAGAATGATAAATACTAAGAGATACAGAGTAAGTTCCTTTGACAGAAACTTGATTATTATCCAAGGTACTTATTTGCAAGCTGAAGTAGTTACAGTGCAAAAGCAAAGGTCTGGGCGTGGTGGCTCACGCCGGTAATCCAGTGCTTTGGGAGGCCGAGGCAGGCAGATCATTTGAGGTCAGGAGTTCGAGACCAGCCTGACCAACATAGTGAAGTCTGTCTCTACTAAAAATACAACAACAACAAAAAAATTAGCCAGGCATGGTGGCGCATGCCTGTAGTTCCAGCTACTCGGGAGGCTGAGGCAGGAGAATCGCTTGAGCGTGGGAGGCAGAGGTTGCAGTGAGCACAGATCTCGCCACTGCACTCCAGCCTGGGCAACAGAGTGAGACTCTATCCCCAAAAAAATAAAAATAAAAAAAATAAATAAGTGCAGACTCAGTCAGATATTGCTGCTTTCTGTTTTCTCTGTAAACTTTAAAAAGCCAACAAAGATTATGATACTTTAAGATGGAGATTGGTTGTCTTCATTTGTTCCAGAAGTAATTGTGTTGTAACAAGAGTGCCAAGTGTAAGGGACTCTGTGCTGTGCCTGCTTTCTCTAACTAATGCTAATAATGAGCCTAGCGGGAGCATCATCAGCATTGACAGGGGACTTATTTAAAACACCCATTCATGGACCTTTCCATACCTGCAGAATCACATTACATAGATTGAGACCAACATTACCAAGTGATTTATAAGCTCAATAAAGCTTGAGAGGCAATGCTTAGTTAAGTGGTTATAAGCCCAGGCTGCTAATTACAATCACATGGCCAGTTTGCAGAACTCCCTTTACTGGTACCCTTCCCACAGGTTCTGTTTAATGTTCTGGGTGGAAGCATTCATGTTATTTTAATTAACTGCCTCATGTGACTCTTAAGTTGTGGCCAGAATCAAGTATACGGGGTTCAAGATACATTTATGAGAGTTAAGTTTCACCTGTGCACTAAAGGGTAGTGCTAGAGCCTCTTTTTTTGGGGGTTTCATAGG
Source organism: Pongo pygmaeus (assembly GCF_028885625.2). Classification (NCBI taxonomy): domain Eukaryota; kingdom Metazoa; phylum Chordata; class Mammalia; order Primates; family Hominidae; genus Pongo; species Pongo pygmaeus. Next base: position 23,547,600 of record NC_072393.2, read on the forward strand.
GACAGGGCAGTGTGGCTCATATTTTTATTACTGTAGCAGAAATTGCTGGCAGGGGAGGGCACCTGAAGACAGGAAAGGAGAAACTTGTATTTTTATATCTGTAGAGCAGCTCATTGTTGCTGAATCTCTTCTGTTATAAAGTACAGAAATGGGTGGAGTTTTTTCTGTTTTGGGTCTTCTGCCTGTGGGTGTGGTGGTAGCAGGAAAACATGTGGTGCTGACACCTTTCAAGGCATAGTCTTAAGATGCGGTGTAATTTGTCCACAGAATCTTATCTGAGAAGGAATCCTAGAAAAGAAGGAGAAAGAGAAAAAATGGCATTCTTGATGAAATATTGAATACTTATTTTATCTTTATTTTACTTTAAGTTCCAGGATACATGTGCAGAATGTGCAGGTTTATTACATAGGTATATGTGTGCCACAGTGGTTTGCTGCATGTATTGACCCATCTTCTAGGTGCCCTCCCCTTGCGCCCCACTATACAACGGGCCCTGGTGTGTGTTATTCCCCTCCCTGTGTCCATGTGTTCTCATTGTTCAGCTACCACTTACGAGTGAGAACATGCAGTTTTTGCTTTTCTATCCCTGTGTTAGTTTGCTGAGGATGATGACTTGCAGCTTAATCCATGTTCCTACAAAGGACATGATCTCATTTCTTTGTATGGCTGCATAGTATTCCATGGTGTGTATGTACCACATTTAATCTATCCATTCTGTCATTGATGGGCATTTGGGTTGTTTCCATGTCATTGCTGTTGTAAATAGTGCTGCAGTAAACATACGTGTGCATGTGTCTTTATAATAGAATGATTTATATTCCTTTGAGTATATAACCAGTAATGGGATTGCTGGGTCAAATGGTATTTCTGGTTCTAGATCCTTGAGGAATCACCACACTGTCTTCGACGATGGTTGAACTAGTATACATTCTCACCAACAGTGTAAAAGCATTCCTATTTCTTCACAGCCTCACCAGCATCTATTGTTTCTGACTTTTTAATAATCACCATTCTGACTGGTGTGAGATGGTATCTCATTGTGGTTTTGATTTGTATTTCTCTAATGATCAGTGATGTTGAGCTTCTTTTCATGTTTGTTGGCTGAATAAATGCCTTCTGAGAAGTGTTTGTTCATCTTTTGCCCACTTTTTTTTTTTTTTTTTTTTTTTGAGATGGAGTCTTACTCTGTCTCCCAGGCTGGAGTGCAGTGGCACGATCTCTGCTCACTGCAACCTACACCTCCTGGGTTCAAGCGATTCTCCTGCCCCAGCCTCCCAAGAACCTGGGACTACAGATACCCACCACCACGCCCAGCTAATTTTTGTATTTTTAGTAGAGGTGGGGTTTCACCATATTGGCCAGGCTGGTCTCGAACTCCATACCTCAAACGATCCACCCACCTTGGCCTCCCAAAGTGCTGGGAGTACAGGCATGAGCCACCACGCCCGGCCTTTGCTCACTGTTTGATGGAATTGTTTGTTTTTTTTCTTGTAAATTTTTAAAAGTTTCTTGTAAATTCTGAATATTAGATCTTTGTCAGATGGGTAGATTGCAAAATTTTTCTCCCATTCTGTAGGTTGCCTGTTCACTCTGCTGATAGTTTCTTTTTCTGTGCAGAAGCTCTTTAGTTTAATTAGATCTTATTTGTCAATTTTGGGTTTTGTTGCAATTGCTTTTGGCATTTTTGTCATGAAGTCTTTGCCCATGCCTATGTCCTGAATGGTATTGCCTAGGTTTTCTTCTAGGGTTTTTATGGTTTTGAGTTTTACATTTAAGTCTTTAATCCATCTTGAGTAAATTTTTGTATAAGGTGTAAGGAAGAGGTCCAGTTTCAGTTTTCTGCATATGGCTAGCCAGTTTTCTCAGGACCATTTATTGAACAGAAAATCCTTTCCCCATTGCTTGTTTTTGTCAGGTTTGTTGAATATCAGATGGTTGTAGATGTGTGGTGTTATTTCTGAGGTCTCTTTTCTGTTCCATTGGTCTATATGTCTGTTTTTGGACCAGTACCGTGTTGTTTTGCTTACTGTAGTCTTGTAGTATAGCTTGAAGTCAGGTAGTGTGATGCCTCTATCTTTGTTCTTTTTGCTTAGGATTATCTTGGCTATATGGGCTCTTTTTTGGTTCCATATGAAATTTAAAGTCGTTTTTTTTCTAATTCTGTGAAGAATGTCAGTGGTAGTTTGATGGGAATAACATTGAGTCCGTAAATTACTTTGGGCAGTATGGCCATTTTCATGATGTTGATTTCTTCTGTCCATAAGGATGGGATATTTTTCCGTTTGATTGTGTGCTCTCTTACTTCCTTGAGGAGTGGTTTGTAGTTCTCCTTGAAGAGGTCCTTCACATTCCTTGTTAGCTGTATTTTTAGATATTTTATTCTTTTTATAGCAGTTGTGAAGTTTATTTATGATTTGGCTCTCTGATTGTCTATTGTTGGCTTATAGGAATGCCTGTGATTTTTGCACATTGATTTTGTATCCTGAGACTTTGCTGAAGTTACTTATCAGCTTAAGGAGTTTTTGGGCTGAGATGATGGAATTTTCTAAATATAGAATAATGTCATCTGAAAACAGAGAGAATTTGACTTCCTCTTGTTCTATTTGAATACTCTTTATTTCTTTCTCTTGCCTGATTGCCCTGGCCATAACTTCTAATACTATATTCAATAGGAATGGTGAGAAAGGACATCCTTGTCTTGTACCAGTTTTCAGAGAATGCTTCCAGCTTTTTCCCATTCAATATGATATTGGCTGTGGGTTTGTCATAAACAGCTCTTATTATTTTGAGATATGTTCCATCAACACCTAGTTTATTGAGAGTTCTTAACATGAAAGAAAGTTGAATTTTATCAAAGGCCGTTTCTGCATCTGTTGAGATAATCATGTGGTTTTTGTCTTTAGTTCTGTTTATGTCATGAATTATGTTTATTGATTTGCATATGTTGAACCAGCCCTGCATCCCAGGGATGAAGCCGACTTGATTGTGGTGAATAAGTTTTTGTTTTTGTTTTTGCTTTTTTGAGACGGAGTTTCGCTCTTGTTGCCCAGTGCAATGGTGTAATCTCGGCTCACCGCAACCTCCGCCTCTTGGGTTCAAGTGATTCTCCTGCCTCAGCCTCCTGAGTAGCTGGGATTATAGGTATGCATCACCACGCCCGGCTAATTTTTTGTACTTTTAGTAGAGATGGAGTTTCTCCATGTTGGTCAGGCTGGTCTTGAACTCCTGACCTCAGGTGATCTGCCTGCCTCGGCCTCCCAAAGTGGTGGGATTTCAGGTGTGAGCCACTGCGCCAGGCCTGGTGGATGTTTTTTGATGTGCTGCTGGATTCGGTTTGCCAGTTTTTTTTTTTTTTTTTAGACAGAGTTTCATTCTTGTTGCCCAGGCTGGAGTGTAATGGTGCAGTCCCGGCTCACTGCAACCTCCGCCTCCTGGGTTCAAGTGATTCTCCTGCCCCAGCCTCCCAAGTAGCCTAGATTACAGGTGCCTGCCACTACACCCAGCTAATTTTTTTTTTTTAATTTTTATTAGAGACGGGGTTTCACCATGTTGGCCAGGCTGGTCTCGAACTCCTGACCTCAGGTAATCTGCCCGCCTCGGCCTCCCAAAGTGCTGGGATTACAAGTGTGAGCCAGCGTGCCCGGCCTTGGTTTGCCAGTATTTTATTGAGGATCTTCGCATCGATGTTCATCTGGGATATTGGCCTGAAGTTTTGTTGTTGTTGTTGTTGTTGTGTCTCTTTCCGGTTTTAGTATTAGGATGTTGATGTCATAAAATGAGTTAGGAAGGAGTCCCTCTTTTTCACTTGTTTGAAATAGTTTCAGAAGGAATGGTACCAGCTGCTCTTTGTACCTCTGGTAGAATTTGGCTGTGAATCCATCTGGTCCTGGGCTGTTTTTGGTTTGTAGGCTATTAATTACTGCCTCAATTTCAGAACTTGTTATTGGTCTATTCAGGAATTTGACTTCTTGGTTTAGTCTTGGGAGGGTGTATGTGTCCAGGAATTTATCCATTTTATCTAGATTTTGTAGCTTATTTCTATAGAAGTGTTTATAGTATTCTCTGATGGTAGTTTGTATTTCTGTGGTGATAGCCCCTTTGTGTGTGTGTGTGTGTGTGTGTGTGTGTGTGTGTGTGTGTGTGTGTGTGTTGTGGGGAAAAGAAAGAGAGATCAGACTGTTACTGTGTCTATGTAGAAAGTAGACATAAGACACTCCATTTTGTTCTGTACTAAGAAAAATTCTACTGCCTTGAGATGCTGTTAATCTATAAGCCTACCCCCAACCCAGTGCTCGCAGAAACATGTGCTGTGTCGACTCAAGGTTTAATAGATTTAGGGCTATGCAGGATGTGCTTTGTTATACAAATGCTTGAAGGCAGCATGCTTGTTAAAAGTCATCACCACTCCCTAATCTCAAGTACCCAGGGACAAAAACACTGCAGAAGGCCGCAGGGACCTCTGCCTAGGAAAGCCAAGTATTGTCCAAGGTTTCTCCCCATGTGATAGTCTGAAATATGGCCTCGTGGGAAGGGAAAGACCTGACCATCCCCCAGCCCCACACCCGTAAAGGTTCTGTGCTGAGGAGGATTAGTAAAAGAGGAAGGCATCTGTCTCCTGCTCGTCCCTGGGCAATGGAATGTCTCGGTTGAAAACCCGATTGTATGTTCTATCTACTGAGATAGGAGAAAACAGCCTTAAGGCTGGAGGTGAGATATGCTGGTGGCAATACTGCTCTTTAACGCACCAGATGTGTTTATGTATGTGCACATCAAAGCACAGCACCTTTTCTAACCTTGTTTATGACACAGAGACATTTGTTCACATGTTTCCCTGCTGACCCTCTCCCCACTATTACCCTATTGTCCTGCCACATCCCCCTCTCTGAGATGGTAGAGATAATGTTCAATAAATACTGAGGGAACTTAGAGACCGGTGCCAGCGCAGGTCCTCCGTATGCTGAGCGCCGTTCCCCTGGGCCCACTTTTCTTTCTCTATACTTTGTCTCTGTGTATCTTTCTTTTCTCAAGTCTCTTGTTCCACCTGACAAGAAACACCCCCAGGTGTGGAGGGGTAGGCCACCCCTTCGTGTGTGTGTGTGTGTGTGTGTGTGTGTGTGTGTGTGTGTGTATTCGATTCTTCTCTCTTTTCATCTTTACTAGTCTAGCCAGCAGTCTATTTTGTTAATTTTTGTTTTGTTTTGTTTTGTTTTGTTTTTGAGACAGAGTCTCACTCTGTCGCCCAGGCTGGAGTGCAGTGGCGCAATCTTGGCTCACTGCAACCTCCACTTCCCGGGTTCAAGCGATTCTGCTGCCTCAGCCTCCCGAGTAGCTGGGATTATAGGTGTGTGGCACCATGCCCAGCTAATTTTTGTGTTTTTAGTAGAGATGGGGTTTCATCATGTGGCCAGGTTGGTCTCGAACTCCTGACCTCAGGTGATCCCCCCGCCCCGCCCCATCTCGGCCTCCCAAAGTGCTGGGATTACAGGCGTGAGCCACCGCGCTTGGCCCTATTTTGTTAATTTTTTCAAAAAACAGCTCCTGGATTCATTGATTTTTTTTTTTTTTTTTTTGAGGGTTTTTCATGTCTGTCTCCTTCAGTTCTGCTCTCATCTTAGCTATTTCTTGTCCTCTGCTAGCTTTTGAAATTGGATTTGTTTGCTCTTGCTTTCTAGCTCCTTTAGTTTTTTGTTTTTTGTTTTTGTTTTTGTTTTTGAGATGGACACTAGCTCTGTCACCCAGGCTGGAGTGCAGTGGCATGATCTTGGTTTACTGCAACTTCCGCCTCCTGGGTTCAAGCAATTCTCCCTGCCTCAACCTCCTGAGTAGCTGGGATTATAGGCGCCCACCACCACACCTGGCTAATTTTTCTATTTTTTAGTAGAGATGGGGTTTTGACATACTGGCCAGGCTGGTCTCGATCTCCTGATTTCAGGTGATTTGCCTGCCTCGGCCTCCCAAAATGCTGGGATTACAGGCGTGAGTCACCGTTCCCCGACTTAGCTCTTTTAATTGTGATGTTAGGGTGTCGATTTGAGATTTTTCTAGCTTTCTGATGTGGGCATTTAGTGCTATAAATTTCCCTTTTAACTCTGTCCCAGAGATTCTAGTATGTTGTGTTTTTGTTCTCATTGGTTTCAGAGAACTTTTGATTTCTGCCTTATTATTTACTCAGGAGTCATTCAGGAGCAGGTTGTTCATTTTTTATGTAAATGTGTGCTTTTGAGTAAGTTTCCTAATCCTGAGTTCTAATTTGACTGTGTTGTGGTCTGAGAGACTGTTTGTTACCATTTCAGTCCTGTTGCATTGGCTGAGGAGTGTTTTACTTCCAATTATGTGGTTGATTTTAGAAAAGTGCCATGTGGCACTGAGAAGAATGTATATTCTGTTGATTTGGGGTGGTGAGTTCTGTAGATGCCTATTAGGTCCACTTGATCCAGAGCTGAGTTCAAGTCCTGAATATCCTAGTTAATTTTTTGTCTTGTTGATCTGTCTAATATTGACAGTGAGGTGTTAAAGTCTCCCACTATGATTGTGTGGGCATCTAAGTCTCTTTGTAGGTCTCTAAGAACTTGCTTTATGAGTCTGAGTTCTCCTGCATTGGATGCTTATGTATTTAGGATAGTTAGCTCTTCTTGTTGAATTGATTCCTTTACCATTAAGTAATGCCCTTCTTTGTCTTTTTTTAATCTTTGTTGGTTTAAAGTCTGTTTTGTCAGAGTCTAGGATTCCCTCCCCTGCTTATTTCTGCTTTCCATTTGCTTGGTAAATTTTGCTTCATCCCTATGTGTGTCTTTGCACATGAGATGGGTCTTCTGAATACAGCACACTGATGGGTCTTGACTCTTTATCCAATTTGCCAGTCTGTGTCTTTTAATTGGGGCATTTAGCCCATTTACATTTAAGGTTAGTATTGTTCTGTGTGAAGTTGATCCTGTCATCATGATGGCATCTGGTTGTTTTGCACACTAGTTGATGCTGTTTCTTAATAGTGTCATTGGTCTTCATGGTGTGTTTTTGCAGTGGCTGGTACCAGTTTTTCTTTTCCATATTTAGTGCTTTCTTCAGGAGCTCTTGCAAGCCAGGCCTGGTGGAGACAAAATCCCTCCGCATTTGCTTGTCTGGAAAGGATTTTATTTCTTTTTCTACTCATGCAGCTTAGTTTGGCTTGATATGAAATTCTGGGTTCAAAATTCTTTTCTTTAAGAATGTTGAATATTGGCCTCCATTGTCTTCTGGCTTGTAGAATTTCTGCTGAGAGGTCCACTGTTAGTCTGATGGACTTATTTTGTAAGTGACCTGGCCTTTCTCTCTGCCTACCCTTAACATTTTTTTTGTCATTTCAACCTTGGAGCATCTGATGATTATGTTTCTTGGGGTTGATCTTCTTGTGGAATATCTTAGTGGTGTTCTTGGTATTTCCTGAATTTGAATGTTGGCTTGTCTTGCTAAATTGGGGAAGTTCTCCTGGATGATATCCTGAAGTGTGTTTTCCAGCTTGTTTCCATTCTCCCCCTTTCCTTCAGGTATTCCAGTCAATCGTAAGTTTGGCTTTTTTATGTAGTCCCATATTTCTCGGAGGCTTTGTTCATTCCTGTTCAGTCTTTTTTCTCTAATCTTGTCTGCATGCCTTATTTCAGCAAGGTGGTCTTCAAACTCTGATATTTTTTCTTCTACTTTGTCAGTTTGGCTATTGATACTTGTGTATGCTTCATGAAGTTCTCATGCTGTGTTTCTTAGCTCCATCAGGTCATTTATGTTCCTCTGTAAACTGCTTATTCTAGTTAGCCGCTCCTCTAACTTTTTATCAAGGTTCTTAGGTTTTTTGCATTCGGTTAGAACATGCTCCTTTAGCTCAGTGGAGTTTGTTATTGCCCATCTTCTGAAGCCTGCTTCTGTCAATTTGTCTATCTCATTCTCCGTCCAGTTCTGCACCCTTGCTAGAGAGGCATTGGAATCATTTGGAGAAGAAGAGGCACCCTTGCCTTTTGGGTTCTCAGTGTTTTTTTCATTGATTCTTTCTCATCTTCATGAGTTTGTCTAGTTTCGATCTTTGAGGCTGCTGACTCTTGGATGGCGTTCTTGTGGGGACTTTTTTGTTGCTGTTGTTCATTTCTGTTTGTTTTTCTTTCAATGGTCAGGTCCCTCTTCTGTATGGTTGCTGTGGTTTGCTGGGGGTTCACTTCAGGCCCTATTTATCTGGTTCACTCCTGAACCTGGAGATATTAAGGAGATTGGAGAACAGCAAAGATGGGTGCCTGCTCCTTCCTCTGGGATCTCTGACCTTAAGGAACACCAATCTGATGCCAGTAGGAACACAGCTGTATAGGGTGTCTGACAACCCCAGTTGGAGTATCTCACCCAGTTGGGTGGCACAAGGAACAGGACCCATTTAATGAAGCACTTTTATTGTCCCTTGGTGGAGGGGGTATGCTTCACTTGGGTTGAACTCACTCTTCTGGGCTGCTTGGATTCCTCAGAACTGGTGGGAGGAAAAGCTAAGTCCGTTGGTCCGCAGAGACTGTGATCACCTCTCCCCCTAGGGACTCAGGCCCAGGGAGATCAGAGTTCTGTCCCTGAGCCCTTGGAGTTGTTGGAGTTCCTGCAGGGTGGCCCCACACAGTGAGGAGGGATAGGTCAGGGTCAGGCCTGAAGAGGTGCTGTAGCTGCAGTCTGGCACAGCCAGTGTGTTAGGCTGTAGGGGACACCTCTTGGGACCAAGCAGTCCAGCATCCCTGGCTCCAGCAGGGGAAAAGCATAGCCAGGAGCTGTAGAGATGGCTGCCGCCCTTCCCCTGCCCAGGGAGCCTAGTGTGTTAGGCAGCTATCAGTCCCAGTGCTGGTTGCTGCCCCTCCCCCAGGGAGCTCAAATGGCTTAGACAACAGGCAGCCACAGCTGTGGTGCTGGTCACCCATCCCTTGGGAACTCAGCAGGCTTAAACAGATTTTAGCTGAGAGGCTGTTGAGAATCTGCACAGCTCTGGGGTTGGGACCCTAGACCCCGGTGGCATGGGTTCACGAGTGAAATCTTTTAGTCTATGGGTTGCACAGTTCCATGGAAAAAGCATGGTTTTGTCAGCTAAGAAAGCACATTCATTCACCGCCTCCATTGCCTCCATTGGCTGGGGGATGGGGGCTCCCCTGCCCCGTGTGGTTCTCAGGTGGGTTGCTGCACCACACTGCTCTTTCTTCCTCTCCATGGGTCATGCCAGCTGCCTAGTCAGTTCTGATGAGAGAACCTGGATACCTCAGGTGCCAGTGTAGGATTCACAGGCTATTATGGTTCTTTTCGGTGGGAGTCTCTGATCACCGCTGCTTCTAGTTGGCCATCTTTGCCCTGCCCCTAAAAAATGTTTTTTTTATTTTTTATTTATTTATTTTTTTTAAGCTAAGCGTGTCTCAGATGAAGAGCTGTGTCCACTCTGCCTCCTGGAATGCCATGTGTTCAGTACTTGCAAAGCTTTACTTTTCTACTTGTGCTTTTTCTTCTTAATGAGTTTAACTACTTTTTAGTTCTTATAATAGTCAAGGGTGTCTGAAAAATATTTCGTTCCTGCTTACCAGAGTCTTCTCTACATTCTCAACATCATGGCTTCTTACATGTCATAAAGAATTCTCACCATGAATTTATGAACTGCAATATTAAGAATGTTTCATTCGTGGCTATGGAACATGGGAAGGTGTGGATACTCAAGATTCCTATTGGGGAAAAGCTGGGGTCCTTAGTAAAGATGGAGAGCATGTAATTTTGAGGTTCCATCTCTGTTCTCCATTAGCTCTTTGCAGAATAGGATTAAGAAAATGCTTATTTAAATGGGATGGCATTTATTACCCAGAAAGTTTAAAAATAATAATAATAATTAGGAGATACTTGCTCTTCAGGGTGTGAAAGAAAGACTACTTAAAATCACTATTAAAATTTACAGAACATGGCAGATATTGGTATCTGGAACTTTACATAAAACCAATGTTTCTTTATGATTAAATTCAGACTATAATTTACCTTTGGCTGGGCAATATCATAGCAGTGATGCCGTGTCCTTCTGTGTGCATCAGCACATTTGTCTTCATGCAGTTGATGTTAATAACTCACTTGGTTAATGAACTCTGTGACAGATTTTTTTTCTATAGAGTTAATTATTTTTCTCTTCATTATTGAGTATCTTTATTCAGCAGATGTGCATAAACAATCACATTTAATCTGGCAGCTGACCTTTCTTAGGTTTTCTTTGCATTTATCTGCCTTTGGAAAATGAAAGCTCTCATCTTTGTTTACAGACCAGAAAAACTGAAAACACAGGCTCTTCCACTTACTGGATGTTTGACAAAATAGTTTTCTTGGGCCAAAAACATTGGCATTACTGGTGAGCTTGTTAGAGATTCAGAAAGCCAGATTTTATGCCAGATTTTCTGAAAAAATAATCTGCATTAACAAGATCTCCAGCTTATTGTACACATTAAAATTTGAGCAGTATTTTCTAACTGAATATGTCTTTTCCATCTGAAAAATTTACATAATTTATTCTGTATGATGTAAATATAGCACTCAAAAATGTACATGTTAGTGTTTATGCTCTCAGTTTTATACGTCATCATCCAGAAAAGTATCATCTATACATTGATGCTGTGGCTCTTACGCCACTCTTTTTTCTCAGAGTTAGAGAATACATTAGAGAATACTTCTGTGTTGAAAGTTATTTATTAAATATATCAGTCACTCCTATAAGTAAGAACCAGTTCTCTTTACTCTTGTTTTACCTTGAGTCAAATTAAAAATTCTGTTCATGGCCACTTGGTAAATATGTGTGTGTGTTTGTGTATGTTTTTCAGGAAGTGTTGACATTTAGGGATGTGGCCATAGAATTCTCTCTGGAGGAGTGGCAATGCCTGGACACTGCACAGCAGAATTTATATAGGAATATGATGTTAGAGAACTACAGAAACCTGGTCTTCGTGGGTGAGGATAACTTCAGTACACAATTCCCTAATATACCCTGTAAAGTTTATTTCTCTTTTTTATGGAATGATTTTTAGTAATTTATGCTTTCAGATCTCTGTCTTAAAAAAAAAAAAAAAAAACTTCAAGATTTGTCTATGTAGAAAATAATTTCGAGATGTTTCATTTTGACCTGAACTTTCCACATTCCTGAGCTGATCTGTGCCCTTCACTCTAGATTAGTGTTAATTTTAGAAATTTAGTGGCATAACATACTGTTGCCCACATCTTAAAATCTAATTGCCACTACCAATTTTTGATTTAGTAGTATCAGGTAGTGAAATTAAGAACTTACAAAATTAAAATATTTCCTAAATATTTAAAATTTTTTGTTGTATATTAGTATTTTGGAATTAATTTACTAGAATATTCTATTCATCCTTTTTACTGAACACACTACTAAATTGGTAATTGGAGAATATGAGCAAGATTCATGTTATTTGTAATAAAACAGGTATTGCTGCCTCTAAGCCAGACCTGATCACCTGTCTGGAGCAAGGAAAAGAACCTTGGAATGTGAAGAGACATGAGATGGTAGCTGAACCCCCAGGTAGGTGAGAGTGAAAGTGAATACAACAGACGACACAGATGAGAGCTCCAAAGTAGAAAAAAAAAAGCCAGTCCTTAAAATGATTTGAAATCTGTGTTCCAAAGGAAATAGTTTCTGGGAAGCCTGAATTTTTTAAATTTTGCTTTCACATAGAAGCATCTTCTGTCTTATATTTTTAGAATCTCTAAAGATTTTACTTTCCCTTTGGTGATCTTCTTCAAGTTTACAGTGACAGCCAATACAGTCCTCTTTATGGCACATAAGAGACTGTGAAATCTGACTGCTTTTTCATTGTTTTTGAAAACACATAGATAATCTGCATAATTTTGAGAAACTCTATGTTAAACTGTTTTTTAAGTTCTCTTTTAACATCATGTCTGAAATGTGTGAGAGTAGTGGTTTCTGTTTCGTTGGTTTCTTTATTGCTAATTTTTCTGCACATTACATTCTGTCTTATTACAGCCTTGAAGTATAGTTTGAAATTATAAATTATGATGTTCTTCTGCTTCGTCCTTTTTTTTCAAGATTGCTTTGGCTATTCAAAGTTTATTGTAGTTTTATGTGAATTTTAGAATTATATTTTCTATTCTGTAAAAAAATACTGGAATTTTGATAGGGAGTTTATTTAATCTAGAGATCACTGTAGATAAATATGGCACTTTAATAATGTTCTTTCAATCAATAGCCATGAAATGTTTTTAAATTTATTTTTGTCTTCTCCAATTTTTTTTTTTTTTTTTTTTTTGAGATGGAGTCTTGCTCTGCCGCCCAGGCTGGAGTGCAGTGGCATGATCTTGGCTCACTGCAAGCTCCGCCTCGCGGGTTCACGCCATTCTCCTGCCTCAGCCTCCTGATTAGCTGGGACTACAGACGCCCGCCACCACGCCCGGCTAATTTTTTGTATTTTTAGGAGGGACGGGGCTTCACCGTGTTAGCCAGGATGGTCTCGATCTCCTGACCTCGTGATCCACCGGCCTTGGCCTCCCAAAGTGCTGGAATTACAGGCATGAGCCACCGTGCCCGGCCCAATTTTTTTAATTGATACATATTTGATTTGAAAGATATTTAAGCTCCTTGGTTAAATTTGTTCTCAGAAATTTATTATTTTAGTGCTATTGTAAATAAGATTGCTTTCTTTCTGTTGTTTTATCAGATAGTTTGTTTAAAGTATGTGGAACCATAACTTATACTTGTATGTGAATTTTCTATTTTCCTAATTTATTGAGTATAATTATTACTTTAATTAGGTTTTAATGTACTGTTTATGGTTTTTTATATATGAGATCAAATGATCTACGAAAAGCAACTTTTTACTTGTCTTCCATTTCAATGACTTAAAAAATTTTTTTGCCGATTTTTAATTCCACATACTTCAGTGCTGTGTTAAAATAGAAGCGTTGAGAATGGGCATAATGTACTTTTGCATTGGTGTCTGTGAATTTGAAGGAGCAAACACCTCTTCAAGTTTTTATAAATTGGTTTCCGAAAGTAAAGATCTTTAGTTGAGCCCCCAGGGTCCTGGGATGCCCTATGGGTTTGTAGTGGAGAGGGGGTGTAGCTTGGTCACAAGGCTGCTGGGTCTGCACTAGGGTCCACCTTTAGTTGGCTTGTTACAAGGGGCTTGAGTAGTTGTAATTCCCATTTTAGTTTTGGACAGAGTGAATATACTTCAGGACTTTTCTCTGTAGGGCAGACACTAGGGCAGGTTTCTGCCCTTGGATCTGCATATGGTAGGCTTTATATTAGGATGTAAATGAGTTTGGCTTTCACTGAAAACCAGAGAGGATTTCCCAAGGTCACTGTGTGGGTTTCTACATAGGCAGAACTTGCCATGAACTGTGGCTCAGGGAGCAAAAATGCGTCATGGAACTGCTTCAGGGACCACAGTAAGGGCCAAGGTCTGCAGGCCTGCTGCATGGCTATAAATGGGTCTTCCTCCAGGCCTCTGGAAGGGCAGGACCTCTCCCAGACTGTGGCTGGGAGGAGTTTGGGATGATTGCAGGGTAAGTTCAGAATTCTCAGTGGGACCAAGTTGGGTGGGCCATTTTCTGGTCTGTAGCCAAGAACAGAGGTCCTGTAGTTTGCCACCTGAATGAAAGCCTGCCTTCTGGAAAGACAATTCCTCAATCTTGGGCATTAGCAGAGTTTCACAACTCCCTCCCTGGATCTGAAAGTTCTTTTTAGGGCACTTATTTTGGAGATGGGGTCTTGCTACCTAACCCAGGTTGGTCTTGAAATTCTGTCCTAAAGCAGGCCGGGCGCGGTGGCTCACGCCTGTAATCCCCGCACTTTGGGAGGCCGAGGCGGGCGGATCACGAGGTCAGGAGATCAAGACCATTCTGGCTAACACGGTGAAACCCCGTCTCTACTAAAAATACAGAAAATCAGCCGGGTGCGGTGGCAGGCACCTGTAGTCCCAGCTACTCGGGAGGCTGAGGCAGAACGGCGTGAACCTGGGAGGCGGAGCTTGCAGTGAGCCGAGATCGCGCCACTGCACTCCAGCATGGGCCAAAGAGTGAGACTCCCTCTCAAAAAAAAAAAATAAAGAAATTCTGTCCTAAAGCATTCTCTGACTTAATGTACTATATAGCTGTCATTACAGGTTTGAGCCATGATTCCTGTTTCTCTCATAAAGGCATTTTTGTCAGGGATGGCTGATGAATTTTCTTGCTGTCAGAAAATAAACAAATAGAGCACCTTTTATTTTTCCATCTTAGTGATGTCACTCTCCCTGTACATTTTTATTTTCTATTTTAATTTTGTCTGTAATTTTAGATTTAGACATTTAGGACAATATACTAAAATTTACATGTTATGCCTGAAGTGAATTAGATAATTAGTAGGCAGGCAAAAAGGAAATACAGGCAGGCAAAAAAAGATTACAGGATTTTTACTCACTTTCGTCATCCTATATCTAAAATATGACATAATTTGTTCCCAAATATTTGTTGTATATATCAGAGGCTCTGACCATATTCTGCAAAATAGATAATGTTTTTCTTTATTTAGCAATGTAAGGCTATTCTTTGCTTCTAAATTTGGATTACAGCAGTTTTTTGTGTAAGAATAGCATATATTTACAACTTAAAAATCTTATTTATTAAAATGCTTATTTTTCAGTTTGTCGTTAGAATCTTGTTTATGATTATACTGCATTTTATCTGAAACTATACTGCATTACAATGGATGCCAATGATTCAAAATAGCCACCTTCAATGAGTACACAGTTTCAGTAAAATGTTACAGCTATCTACACGAATTCTTTGTTAATGCTACATCAATGTTGCATACCAGATTTTATGAGTAAACATTTCTTTTATTATTATTTTGTAGTTTGTAGTTCTATTTTAGTGTGTTTTTTTCAGTGTTAGTTTCTTAATATAAGTTTATTGTGTTTTTTTGTTTTATAATTTTAGACAATTTGCAATTCTGTTTGTATACCTAAGTCAGTGTGGAGTTTAAGAGATAAATCAGCCATATTGTCTGTTAAAATCTGATTATATGTGTGTGTGTTTTAATCTATAAATATGACCCCAGTTTTGGTTATGGCTAATCTTGTATATATTTTTTCTTAGCTGATTTTTAATGGTGGCTTTATCTTGTCTAAATGAGTAGTCATGGAAATAGTCTTATTTTCACCTTGTGTTTAATAATAAACATATTTCCTATGTGTGAGAGAAGCACTTTTGTGACTTGAAGGTAATTTTTGGAGAGATTTATAATTCTGTATCTTCTTCAGTTATTCTTTTAAAAAATAATTGTACAAACATATAACCTAAAATTTACCATCTTAAATCTATTTAAGTGTACATTTCATGGCTAGTCGTGGTGGTTCACATTTGTAATCCCCAGATTTTGGGAGGCCAAGGCAGGAAGACTACTTGAGCCCAAAAGCTTGAGAACATCCTAGGAGATATATGGAGACCTCATCTCTATAAAACATTTTTTAAAATAGCCAGACATGGTGGTGTGGTCCTATCTACTTGGGAGATTGAGGAGGGAGGATTACTTGAACCTGGAAGTTTGAGGCTGCAGTGAGCCATAATTGTGCCATGGACCCCAGCTTGGGTGACAGAGTAAGACCCTGACTCAAAAACACTGTACATTTCAGGCATGTTAAGCATATTTACATTGTTTTAGAAAAGACTTCTAGAAATTTTACAATACACATTAAACAACTGCCAGTTTTTCCCATTTCCTGGCACTTTTCAAACACCATTCTGTTTTCTGTTTCTAAGAGTATAACTGCTTTATAGATCTCATACAATTTCTGTTAGTTGTTAGAATATGTCCTGCTTTTTTGCAAATTGAGTAATATTTTGGTATTTTTATATTTCAAATTATATCTATTGAATGATTTGGTGACAGAAATTGGCATTGCTTTTACCTATTGGCTTTTAGTAACAATGCTAAAATAATTGTGGGTATGCAAATGACTCTTCATGTGACCATATATGTGAGTTTATATATGTGCTGCATTCTATGTTATTAGTCTACTTTTTCACCTTTATACTCATACCAAATTGTTTTAATTCTGTAGGTTTGTAATGTGTTTTGAAATCAGGAACTGTAATGCCTCTAACATTGTTTTATTTTGTTTTTAATATTTTTGGGTACTTTATTTTCTGTGGAGATTTTATATACTTGTGGGATTGCTGTTTCTCTTTCATTCAAAAATGCAGTGAGAAATTTGAAAAACTGCATTATATCTGTAGATTGCATTGAGCAGGATGGACATCTTTACAGTGTTGCCTTTTTCAACCTTTCACAAGAGCATGCTCAAGAGTGTATTGTTTAATTTCCATATATGTGTGAATTTTTCAGGTTTTTTATTTTCTTAATTGTTGTATACTCATTTCATTTTGGTGATAGAAAGTAATTTATAAAATTTCAGTTTTAAAAAATTTGGTAAGATGACTTTTTTTGGCATAGGAAGTGGTCTATCAAGGAAAGTGTTGTGTTAGCTATTGAGAACCATGTGTGTCCTGATGTTGAGGAGTGTTTTTTATACCTCTGTTAGGAATAATTGTTGCCTGCAAGTCCTCTATTCCCTTACTAATATTCTTATTTTATTTTTATTATAGAAAGTACAATATTGAAATATCCTACTATAATTATGTTGCTCTCTCTGTGTCTCTGTTATTCTGTCAATATTTGCTTTATATATTCGAAGCCCTAATGTCAGATACACACACACACACACACACACACACACACACACACGCACGCACGCACATGTACATATATACAAATTTGTCATAGGTTCCCAGTGAATAAATCTATAATTTTTTTTTTTTTTGAGACAGAGTCTCATTCTGTGTCCCAGGCCAGAGTGCAGTGGTATGATCTCGGCTCACTGCAACCTCTGCCTCCTGGGTTCAAGTGATTCTCCTGCCTTAGCCTCCCAAGTAGCTAGTATTGTAGGTGCCCACCACCATGCCCATATAATTTTTGTATTTTTAGTAGAGATGGGGTTTCACTATTTTGGCCAGGCTAGTCTCGAACTCCTGACCTCAAGTGATCCACCTGCCTCGGCCTCCCAAAGTGCTGGGATTACAGGTGTGAGCCACCGTGCCCAGCCTAAATCTATAAGTTTTATGTCCTTTTTTGTCTCCTTGGAGTTTTGACTTCAAATACATTTTATAAAATATGACAGTTTTTGACTTAAGATATAGGTTGCATAATATTATTTTGATTTCTTCTGCTCTCATTTGATTAATACTTGCATGAAGTGTATTCTTGCATCTTCCCTCTTTCAGTATTTTTTTATCATTAGATCTCAACTGATTTTTGTAGAAAAAAAAGTTGGATCTTGGTTTTTAAAATTTTTAATCTATTTATTGAAAGTATGTCTCTTGATTTGAAAGTTAATTTTATATATATTTAAATAATTTTCTGAAAGAGACTTACTGTTTTAATTATTTTATTTGATTCTTGCATCTTTGTTTCTCATTTTCTCTGTGTCTTTTTGATTTTTGTATTGATATGCTTTTACTTATTTCTAATTCACTTTTGTGTATCTATACAGATGGTTTTTGTGTGTGTGGTGCCTTGGGGGTTACATAAAACCTCTATAAGAAACAACAGTATATTTTAAATTTGGTACAAAATAAACTTCAGTTGAATAAAAAATTCTTCCTCATTACATCTGCCCTGAAATTTGTCATTGATGTTGCTAATTATGTTTTTACATTGTATATTCGTTAACAGATGTTTAATTTTTGTGCTTTTATTTTTCAAACTTTAGAGAATAAATTAAAATGTTTTATGCACCATTATGATAATGCCACAAGATTCTATTTTTGTGTATGTGCATATCTTTCCCAGAAAATAATGTATTTTTATTTGATTATGTGGTATTTTCTCGAATTCTTTTACTTTCAGTTTAAAGAACTGCTTTCAGCATCTTTTATATGTAGGGCATATGCAGTGCTAATATACTTTTTCAGAATTTGGTTTTTTTTGGAAGTTTTTTTCTTTTTATTTGGTAGGGCAGATTTGTTGATGGTATTATTCTCACTTGATAGATTTTTTTTTTTTTTCAGGACTTTGACTGTGTCACACAGTTTCTTTCTGGCCTGCAAAATTTTTGTTGATAATTTACTGGTTATAAGACTATGTTTGTAAATGACACATTGCTTTTATCTTGTAGCTTCCAACACCTTCTTCTTGTCTGTGATTTTTGAAAATGTGCTTATAAATGTATTTGTTATAAATATCTTTGTGTGTATCCTAATTTGTTTGTTGAACTTCCTCATTTTTACATCATTTTTTTCCTACTTTTAGGATTTTCCAGTTATTTATTTTTCATTTTTTTACCTCCAAATTTAAAAAAAAATTATAGATACTTTCATTTTTATTCTCATTTTTCTGATTTTCTTTTTTTTTTTTTTTTTTTTTGTTTGAGACAGAGTCTCGCTCTGTTGCCTAGGCTGGAGTGCAGTGGCGCGATCTTGGCTCACTGCAAGCCCCGCCTCCCAGGTTCACGCAGTTCTCCTGCCTCAGCCTCCCAAGTAGCTGGGGACTACAGGCGCCCACCACCACGCCTGGCTAATTTTTTATATATTTTTTTTTTTTAGTAGAGATGGGGTTTCACCATGTTGGCCAGGATGGTCTCAGTCTCCTGACCTCGTGATCCACCCACCTCGGCCTCCCAAAGTGCTAGGATTACAGGTGTGAGCCACCACGCCTGGCCCATTTTTGTGATTTTCTACACTGGGCCGTGTTCCTGTTTCACTCATTGAATATTATTCAATTTATTATCAGTGTTTAAAATTAATGTGTACATCTTTTTTATGGTTTCTTTCTGAAATTTATATACTATTTTTGATGAAATTATATTGCCCTGTTTTGTATACATTGTAATCTTTGATTGAGATTTGGACATTGAAAAAAGCTACCTGTCACAGTCTTTAAAATGTAGTTTTTTCTGACATAATCTGAAAATAATTATCTTGGCTAGAGATTCTGAGAGTCTCTCAAACATGTTCTTAGGATGTACCTTGTCTAAAATTTTGTGTTTAGTTTTTAGTTAAAGCAGTTTATTATTTATGTTTCTTTCTCCTTCTTCTTTTTTTTTTTTTTTTTTTTTCTTTCTGAGACAGAGTTTTGCTCCTGTCACCCAGGCTGGAGGGCAGTGGCATGGTCTCAGCTCACTGCAGTCTCCACCTCCTGGATTCAGGTGGTCCTCTTGTCTCAGCCTCCCACATAGCTGGGATTACAGGCATGTGACCCCATGCTCAGCTAATTTTGTATTTTTAGTAGAGACAGTGTTTCACCATGTTGGCCAGGCTGGTCTCGAACTCCTGACCTCAGGTGATCCACCGACCTCGGCCTCCCAAAGTGCTAGGATTACAGGTGTGAGCCACCATGCTCAGCCTATTCATCTCTCTTCTTAATAACCAATAATCACTTGCTATAATTGTTTCCTGTCTATGATATCACAGTCTTTCTGCTGCTGTAAAACTTATCTTTCATTTCAGCAGACTCAAACTGTCATTTGAAAGAATACCACTATTTCTTTCAGAACTTCATGTAATGAGGGACAGGAACCAGTGTCTGTAAAAGCCCCTACCATTCAGAAATAAAGATGTATAAGCCAGTATTTTACTTGTCTTTTAAAAAGGAAACCAGGAATTGGCAATTTATTTCTAAAGTCACTGTGTTTTATTGGGAAGCAGGAAGATCTGTGTTGGGTAAATGGAACTGACTTTTCTTCTATGTGGCTGTTTGCATTGGGCTCACCTGGGGCACTGCACACTTAACTTACTTTAATTTTTCACAAATGTAATTTGGTCTGTATGTTTTTGTTACATTATATGTCTGTGAAAAAGTTAGAGCGTGTAATATTTTGCTACTTGTGATGTAGTTTGTATAATTTTATAGGTTAGATTTGTAAAGTATATTCATCTGTGTCTAGTAAGTGGAGTAATTGATTATTTTTATTTTCTGCAGTTGTATGTTCTTATTTTGCCCAAGACCTTTGGCCAAAGCAGGGCATAAAAAATTGTTTCCAAAAAGTGATACTGAGAAGATATAAAAAATGTGGACATGAAAATTTACAGTTAGGAAAATACTGTAAAAGCATGAATGAGTGTAAGGTGCACGAAGAATGTTACAATGGACTTAACCAGTGTTTGAGAACTACCCAGAGCAAAATATTTCAATGTGACAAATATGTGAAAGTCTTTCATAAATTTTCAAATTCAAACAGATATAAGATAAGACATACTGGAAAGAAACCTTTCAAATGTAAAGAATGCGAGAAGTCATTTTTCATGCTTTCACACTTAGCTCAACGTAAAAGAATTCATAGTGGAGAGAAACCCTACAAATGTAAAGAATGTGGGAAAGCCTATAATGAGGCCTCAAACCTTTCTACACATAAAAGAATTCATACTGGAAAGAAATCCTACAAATGCAAAGAGTGTGGAAAAGCCTTTAACCGGCTCTCACACCTTACTACACATAAGATAATTCATACTGGAAAGAAACCCTACAAATGTGAGGACTGTGGCAAAGCTTTTAACCAATCTGCAAACCTTACTACACATAAGAGAATTCATACTGGAGAGAAACCCTACAAATGTGAAGAATGTGGCAAAGCTTTTAGCCAGTCCTCAACCCTTACTACACATAAGATAATTCATGCTGGAGAGAAACCCTACAAATGTGAAGAATGTGGCAAATCTTTTAACCAATCCTCAACCCTTACTACACATAAGATAATTCATACTGGAGAGAAATTCTACAAATGTGAAGAATGTGGCAAGGCCTTTAGCCGGTTCTCACACCTTACTACACATAAGAGAATTCATTCTGGAGAGAAGCCCTACAAATGTGAAGAATGTGGCAAAGCTTTTAAACAATCCTCAACCCTTACTACACATAAGAGAATTCATTCTGGAGAGAAATTCTACAAATGTGAAGTATGTAGCAAAGCCTTTAGCCGGTTCTCACACCTTACTACACATAAGAGAATTCATTCTGGAGAGAAGCCCTACAAATGTGAAGAATGTGGCAAAGCTTTTAACCTATCCTCACACCTTACTACGCATAAGATAATTCATACTGGAGAGAAACCCTACAAATGTGAAGAGTGTGGCAAAGCTTTTAACCAGTCCTCAACTCTTTCTAAACATAAGGTTATTCATACTGGAGAGAAACCCTACAAATGTGAAGAATGTGGCAAAGCCTTTAACCAGTCCTCGCACCTTACTACACATAAGATGATTCATACTGGAGAGAAACCCTACAAGTGTGAAGAATGTGGCAAAGCATTTAACAACTCCTCTATTCTTAACAGACATAAGATGATTCCTACTAGAGAGAAATTCGACAAACCTGAAAGTTGTGACAATGCTTGTGACAACATCTCAAACATTTCCAAACATAAAAGAAATTGTGCTGGTGAGAAAACATAGAAATATGAATAATGTGACAAAGCCTTTAAATGGTTATCACACTTGCTTGTAGGTAAGGTAATTCATACTGGAGAAAACTTCTACAAATGTGAACAGTGTGGCAAGACTTACACAATGCTCACACCTTATTGCACAGGAAAGCCTTTATACTTGAGAACAAATGTACAAATATAAAGAAAGTAAAAAAGTGATTAATATCTGCTCACATCTTAACATCAGAGAATTTATACTTAATAGCATTAAAAGTGCAATTACTGTCAGAAGACTCTTGAGAAAATGTAAGCCTTTAAAGTGCTGAAGAGGATTTATTTTGAAGACAAACATTACAAATATAAAGAGAGTTGTAGTAACTTGTAACACAGATCTTGTTGTATTCATTTTGTATTAGAGGCAAACCCTGAAGCAATTACTCAAACTTTGTTCAACATCAGAGAATTTATATCGAAGAACCCTGTAAATGTAATAAATTTAGAAAAAAACGTTTATTCAAAGCTACAGGTTAGAAAACTCCAGAGTTCATACTAAAATATATTTTTGCAGATGCAGTAAATAGGAAAAAAAATTTAATCCAAAATTAAGTCTATGTAAATATCAGAGAATTTACATTAGAAATATATAAGGCACTGACACTTCAGATTTTACACTAAATCAGAGTTCTGAGTTTAGAAAATAATCCAAAACTAAAGTTGGTAGAAAAATTATTTGTATATAACTTTAAAAGAGTAGATTTTTTGAAGAGTTATAATTACATTACAAGTATACTTTTTTTTGGAAAGCTTACAGATTTTTTAAAAAGTAATGTAATTAACTCTCAAATTACTTCATGTAAATAATGTTGTAATTAACTCAAATTACTTCATGCTAAATAAATTAATTTCTTTCTTTTTTTTTTTTTCTTTTAAGACAGAGCCCCACTCTGTCGCCCAGGCTGGAGTACAGTGGCGCTTTCTCGGCTCACTGCAACCTCCGTCTCCAGCGTTCAAGTGATTCTCCTACCTCAGCCTCCTGAGTAGCTGGGATTACAGGCACACGCCACCACGCCCAGCTAAGTTTTATATTTTTAGTAGAGCCGGGGTTTTGCCATGTTGGCCAGGCTGGTCTCAAACTCGTGACCTCAGGTGATCCGCCCAGCTTGGCCTCCCAAAGTGCTGGGATTATAGGTGTTAGCCACTGGGCCCAGCCCATGCTGTTTCTCTATTCCTATTGTATTCATCTGTGAAAGTGTATGAGCAATTGCTGCTGCATCAAAGATACGAGAGATATTTTTTTTTTAGGTGAGCATTTATGACCTCTTCTATGAAAGATAAAGACATTAAAATGTAAGATGCATGATGAAAATCTTAAGAGTTTCTTTGTGGTTCACTTACAGTATTGAGTGATGCATGAGGTACATGTTCAGAGTAATATTCTGCATTCTATTGAGAGACAAATATTTTTAGTTTTAGTTAAAATTAAAATAATATATTATTTTACTAATTGTACTTTTATGAAACAAAATGCAATACATGTTAAAAATTTTATATTATGTGTGAAAATTTCTTAATTCAACATTTTTAACATGTTAAATATTGTGCATTCAATCAAGTCACATTATTCCACTTAATTTAACCTAGTCCATCTTTCTCAAGGGTGTAGGTAAAAGATGGTAACAATACACTATTTGGTAAAATAATGGACTAACATCTCTAGTAATCTTTTTTGCCAGTGGCTTTAAACTGCAAATAAGTTAAGGAATATTGTTGCCATAGGTAAAATTTTTATTTTTTTCCCATTTAAATTTACTTTTGTTAATTTTTGTTGGCACATAATATTTATGTTACATATGGCATATTCTGATAGAGAGGCATACAATATATAATTTATACTAATAATCACATTAGGATAAATGACGTATCCGTCACCTCTAGAATTTATTTTTTGTATTACGAACAATTCAGTTCTACAGTTTTAGATAATTTCAAATGTATAATTAAATTGTTATTGACTACAGGTTTATTTTTATAATAATAAAAACTATATACAAGTATAAACAAAATTTACACATTTTTGAGTCCTGAATAAATACTTTAAAAAATTACTTATATATTTTTCTTTGAATATGTGGCCTCTCTGCTTGCAAACACGTACAGACTTTTAGTTTTGATTTACATAGACTTAAATGTACACATCTATGGGTCTAAGTATAAACCTTAGGTGTAAGAAAATTATTTTAATAAAGTGTCTAATTTTCTTTTTGATTTTTTTTTTTTGACAGAGTTTTGCCCTGTTGCCTAGGCTGGAGTGCAGTGGTGCGATACCAACTCGCTGCAACCTCTGCTTCCCGGGGTCAAGCA
Organism: Pongo pygmaeus; assembly: GCF_028885625.2. Taxonomy (NCBI): domain Eukaryota; kingdom Metazoa; phylum Chordata; class Mammalia; order Primates; family Hominidae; genus Pongo; species Pongo pygmaeus. The sequence goes on from NC_072393.2 coordinate 23,571,398, forward strand.
ATTCTCCTGTCTCAGTCTCCTGAGTAGCTAGGACTACAGGCGCAGGCCACCACACCTGGATAATTTTTGTATATTTAGTACAGACAGGGTTTCATCATATTGGTCAGGCTAGTCTTGAACTCCTGACCTCAGGTGATCCACCCACCTCAGCCTCCGAAAGTACTAGGATTATAGGCGTGAGCCACCACGCCCAGCCAGGTGTCCAATTTTCTAGAAAACAAAAATCTTCAAAAATGTGAATGCAAATTTCTGCTCTCTGCTTTGTATTGAATTTATTACTATACAATCTTATGGCTTATGGTTCAGAATCTTGCCATGCAAATTCTCTGTTTTTACTTGCTGGGTACTCATGCTAGACCCACAACTTTCTTGTTTCTTATATAAATTTTTTGTTTTATGGTTTATGAAGTATTCATTATGTGAGCTGCTCTGTGATTATATGAATGATTTTAATGAAATTTAGTCATGGACCGGGCGCGGTGGCTCACGCCTGTAATCCCAACACTTTGGGAGGCCAAGGTGGGCGGATCACTTGAGGTCAGGAGTTCAAGATCAACTTGACCAACATGGTGAACCCTTCTCTCTACTAAAAATATAAAAATTAGCCGGGCGTGATGGCGCACACCTGTAATCCCAGCTACTGGGAGGCTGAGGGAGGAAAATAGCTTTAACCCGGGAGACAGAGGTTGTAGTGAGCTGAGATTGCACCTCTGCACTCCAGCCTGGGCGACAGAGGAAGACTCCATCTTAAAAAAAAAAAAAAAAAAAAAGAAATTTAGTCATGCACACAAAATAATTTTTAGCTGTAATTCCAAAATTAGTCTTAAATTATATTTTATTTAGTTGGAACATTCCATTTTGTTCTTTTAATTGGAGAACCCTATATAAGCCTACTTTTCTTAAGTTATTGTTTTTTCACTTTTTATAATGGATATAAGTAAATTTATTCATTGATTGGGCCAATTTGTTCAGGTAAGTACTAGGGAAGCTTCATAAGTCATGAAAATGTTTTTATACCTAAATGTAGCAAACAAACATGACGGTGCTTGCTGTGTAACAGATGCTTCATAATAAGGCATAAATACTCCTGTGAAACTTGCAACTTCATGTTCAGAGGTAGAAAATATCAAAGGTAAACAATTGATTCTTCATGTGGCGAGTACTTTTTTTTCAGCCTGCAAAGCTGAATTTTGCTGAATTTAAAAAGAAGTTCTGCTTTATTTATTTTCTAATTATCTTAAGTTTTGTTTGTCTTTTTATATGTATTCCACCCATGTATGCATCATAGCCCTTCTTTTTCTGTGTTATGGCTACGGTTTTCCCACTGTTTTCTTCATGCCATGTCATTTCATACAGTGTTTTGTGGGTTTTGATGAGAACTGTGATATTTTTTAATGCACTGAAAAATTGGTTTCAACTGGAGAGTTTGCTTATCAATGTAACTTTCAGATCAGTTAATTAAGATAAAAGGCATACACTGTCCACAGGAGAGAGGATTAAATCAGTTAGCATGGTGCTTTTTTCTTTGTAAAAAGAAAAATTATTGTTTGTAAGAAGAAAATCTTACTAGATTCTTACCCAAAGTGTGACAAATATAAAATTTTCTAGAAAATATATCATAGAAATTAAAATTTTAAGAGAGTTTATGGTAAGTAAACCATATTAAATTTAATTTTTTCTCTTTTTTTTTTTTTTTTAAGACAGAGTCTCACTCTGTCACCCAGGCTGGAGTGCAGTGGCACAATCTGGGCTCACTGCAACCTACATCTTCCAGATTCAAGCGATTCTTCCACCTCAGCCTCCCTAGTAGCTGGGATTACAGGCACCCGCCATCATGCGTGGCTAATTTTTGTATTTTTATAGAGACAGAGTTTCACCATGTTGGCCAGGCTGGTCTCGAACTCCTGACCTGAGGTGATCCACCTGCCTTGGCCTCCCAAAGTGCTGGGATTGCAGGCGTGAGCCACCATGCCTGGCCTAAATTGAATTTTTTATGATATAGCACAACTCGCATTTCCAGGCAGAATCTTCTGTTTTTACATGTGAATGTTAAAGATTGCAAAACAACAAAATGACCTTCGTAGATTTGGAATAATATTTCTTTTTCATATTGCTATTCCAGTTATTTTTTAAATTTTGTTTAGTGGGTGAAGGTTAGCCTACAGTTTTTATGCTTAGACACCTAAGTGTAGCCTCAATTATTTTCCCTGGAAAACTTTTGGAAATCATGACAGCTTTTGGATTAAAATATTTTTTGTTATTTTGCATGGAGATTAGTTTACTGTGTTCACAGAGTGGCCAGTCATGGAACCATAAGTAACACCTCCTCTTTTAGTGTCTTTCATACCATTACCATCAGCACCAGAAACTCCAGGTGCCCCAAGCTTAAAATAAAGCACTAAAGTACATTGGCTCTTCCCATGCACTGTGCTGGGTTTAAAACATGCTGTCAAGGTGGGGCGCGGTGGCTCACGCTTGTAATCCGAGCACTTTGGGAGGCCGAGGAGGGTGGATCACCTGAGGTCAGGAGTTCAAGACCAGCCTGGCCAAACATGGCAAAAACCCATCTCTAATGAAAATACAAAAATTAGCTGGGTGTAACGGCACACTCCTGTAATCCCAGCTACACGGGAAGCTGGGGCAGGAGAATCGCTTGCACCCGTGAGGCAGAGATTGCAGTGAGCAGAGATGGCGCCATTGCATTCCAGCCTGGGCTACAAAACAAACAAAAAACAAAAACCATGCTATCAAGTATCAAAATTCCTATGGTTATGACTGACACATGATAAAACAGCACAAAAACTATTTTTTATATTATTCAGCCAAGTTTATGACAAAGACACAGACATTATTTGAAATACTGTTATCTTTCTATAAGGTTTTAGAAATGTATTCTCTAACTTGAAAGAGAAAATATGTATTTATTCTGTAAAACAGCATTTTGAAGTATATACAGGTGGTCAAATGCTTAGCTTTATGTAATTAATGCTTTATCTCAAATAGTTAACATTTTGATGGTGAGGTTACATAACATTGTCTTAACATTTTTTCAAACATAACAAATGCAATATTATAAACTATAGTCGCAATGCTGAACAATCTTGAACTTATTCCTCCTATCCAACTATATGTATTATTTGACAGATATCTTTCCAATTCCCCCATTTTTTGTAAATACCTTGGCATCTGGTGGTCACCGTTTTGTTCTCCACATCAATGAGATTAAGTTTTTTCGAATCCGTGTGTAAGTGAAATAATGAGATACTAATCATTTTGTAACTGGCTTATTTCAACTAATATAATGTCCTTCAGGTTAATCCATGTGATTGAAAATAGAATTTTCTTTTAAATATAAATAGTATTCCATTGTGTATATATGCCACATTGTCTTTATTTACTTATTAGATGTTGAACTGTTGATTGTATAATTTGGCTGTTGGGAAGAGTGCTGAAAGCAACATAGAAGGGTGAATATTTCTTCATTCTGATTTTGTTTTGAATACATATCCAATAGTGCAATTGCTGTATTATATAGTAGTTTGATTTTAAGTTTTTTTGAGTAATCTCTGTTTTGTTATTCATATGGCTGTCCTCATTTACATTCAAACCAACAGTGTGTAAGCATTTTCTTTTATTGACATCTTTACCAACTAACACTTTTTTATTTATTTATTTATTTATTTATTTTTGGGACAGTCTCACTGTGTCACCCAGGCTGGAGTGCAGTAGTGCAATCTTGGCTCACTGCAACCTCCGCTTCCCGGGTTCAAGCGATTCTCCTGCCTCAGCCTCCCAAGTAGCTGGGATTACAGGTCCCTGCCATCACACCCGGCTAATTTTGTATTTTTATTAGAGATGGGGTTTTGCCATGTTGGCCAGGTTGGTCTTGAACTTCTGACCTCAGGTGATCCACCTGCCTTGGCCTCCCAAAATGCTGGGATTACAGGCATGAGCCATTGCATCCGGCCCTTTTTTTAAAATTTTTAGTAAGCATCATTCTAACGAGTGAGTTGATATCTCATAGTCTTTTTTGGCTTGCTTTCCCTAATAAGAATTGACATTCAGCTGGGCGCAGTGGCTTACATCTGTAATCTCAGCACTTTGCGAGGCCAAAGCGGGCAGATCACCTGAGGTCAGGAATTCGAGACCAGCCTGGCCAACATGGTGAAACCCTGTCTCTACTAAAAATACAAAAATTAGCTGGGTATGGTGACGCATGTCTGTAATCCCAGCTACTCGGGAGGCTGAGGCAGGAGAATCGCTTGAACCCATGAGGTGGAGGTTGCAGTGAGACGAGATCGTGCCACTACACTCCAGCCTGGGTGACAGAATGAGACTTCATCTCAAAAAAAAAAGAAAAAAAAAAACATTCAGCATTTTTAAATATATCTATTTGCCATATGTATGTATTTTCTTGAAAAATATGCTTTTTGCTTTTTTTTTTTTTGAAATGGAGTCTCGCTCTGTTACCCAGGCTGGAGTGTAGTGGTGTGATCCCTCAGCCTCCCGAGTAGCTGGGACTACAGGCGCCTGCCACCACACCTGGCTAATTTTTGTATTTTTAGTAGAGATGAGGTTTCACCATGTTGGCCAGGCTCTTCTCAAACTCCTGACTTTGTGATCTGCCCGCCTGAGCCTTCCGAAGTTCTGGGATTACAGGCGTGAGTCACTGTGCCCGGCCAGCTCATTTTCAGTAGTTATTTGTTTTATGTTGTATAGTCATTTAATTTTCTTATATATTTTTGATATTAATGCCTTGTCCCATTTTTTAGTTATCCTGTTGATTGTATTCTATGCAGCAGCATTTTAATTTGAAGTAGTCTGACTCATTTATTTTTTCCTTTTGTTCCCTGGGATTTTGAGTTTAAATGTTAATGGGGCCTTCTCTCTGGTTTCTTGTTGTTGTTGTTGTTTGTTTGTTTGTTTGTTTTTGTAGTAGTAGTAATGGTAGTTTCAGAGTTTCAGGCCTTACATTTAAGTATCTAATTTATTTTGAGTGGATTTTTATATGTGGTGTGAGTTAGGGTCTCCTTTTGTTGCTCCGCATGTGGCCATAAAGTTTTCTCAACATAATTTTCTGTCTTTTTCCTAAGAAATTGTCACCTTTATTTAAAATCAGTTAGCTGTAAGTACATGGCTATATTTCTGGAATCTTTTTTTTGCTCTGTTGGCTTAGTGTCTGTTTTTATTCAGGCACCATACTGTTTTTGTTACTGTAGTTTTGTAGTATATTTCAAAGTCAGGTAGGGTGATAGATTCACTTTTTTCTGTTTGATTGCTTTGGCTATTGAGGGTCTTTTGTGGTACAATATACATTGTAGATGTATTTTTAAAGAATTTTTATTAAGTATGTCACTGATATTTTCATTGAGGTTGCATTATATCTTTAGGTTATTTTGTGTAATACAAATATTTAACAATATTAATAATGGCAATTCATTAATGATTAACTTTTTAATTCACGTATTAATTTCTTGAATGTTTTTTAGAGTATAATGTAAAGTGCTTCAAAATTTTGATTAAATTTATTTCAAAGTATAGTTACTACAGTTACTGTAGATGGAATTGTTTTTTAAATTTATTTTGAGATAGTTTATAGAAATGCTACTGACATTTGGATATTGGTTTTGTATTCCACATGTTTAATAAATTTGTTTATTAGTTTTAATAGTTTTTGGTAAAGTCTTAGGCTTTTCTTAGGATTATGTATAGGGATAAAAGATTATTATTTATTATTTATTATTATTTTTTGAGATGGAGTTTTGCTCTTGTCACGTAGGCTGGAGTGCAATGGTGCGATCTCGGCTCACTGCAACCTCTGCCTGCCGCATTTAAGCAATTCTCTTGCCTCAGCCTCCTGTGTAGCTGGGATTATATGCATGCGCCACCACACCCAGTTAATTTTTGCATTTTCAGTAGAGATGGGTTTCACCATGTTGGCCAGGTTGGTCTCGAACTCCTGACCTTAGGTGATGCACCTGCCTTGGCCTCACAAAGTGCTGGAATTACAGGTGTGAGTCACGGCACCCAGCCTGAGATAAAAGATTATCATACAGTGATAATTTAACTCCTTTTTTTCCAATCTGGATGCCTTTGATTTTATTCTTTATTTTATTTTTATTTTGAGACGGAGTTTCGCTCTGTCGCGCCCAGGCTGGAGTGCAGTGGCGCATCTCCCAAATAAAATCCTTTATTTTATTTTTATTTATTATTTATTTTATTCTTTGATTTTATTCTTTAATTTCATAGTACTAAACAACGTTTAGTACTCCGTTTAGTAAGACTGAAGAAAGTGCACATCCTTGACTTGTTTTAGCTCTTAGAGTAAAATCTTACAGCATTTCCCTGTTCAGTATGTTAATACCTGTGCATTTTTTGTTATATTTGACATTTATTGCCTTGAGGTGCCTTTGTCCTATACCTAAATTTTTCAGAGATTTATCATGAGGGAATGTTGAATTTTGTGAAGCTTTTATTCTCCATGTATTTAAATGCTAGAGATGTAAGAATCACAACTAATTCTACATAAATACAAAATATCTTCAGAGACCACTATGAACATCTCTATGCATGCAGACTAGAAAATTTAGAGAAAATAGACAACTCCTGGATACACACAACTTTCCAAGATCAAACCATGAAGAAACAGAAGTTTTGAACAGACCAAACATGTATAAAATGTATAGATATGAAAATCAATTAAAAAAACCTTACCAACCATAAAGAGCCCTATATCATATAAAATCACAGCCAAATTTTACCACATATAAAAAGATGATCTGGTACTAGTCTTACTGAACGTATTCCAAAATATCAAGGTGGGGTTCTGCCCTAACTCATTATATGAAACCGGTGTCATTTTGTTACCAAAATCTAGTAAAGACCCAACAAAAGAGAAAAGTAGAAACCAGTATTCCTGGTGAACCATTGTAGCAAAAATCCTTCATGAAATACAAGTAAACTGAGTTTATAAGCAAATCCAAAGGTTATTTTGGCATACAGGTGAGGTTCATGTGTGCAAAGATGTTTTGTCATATACAAGTGATTAAGTGCAATTCACCATGTAAAGATACTTAAAAGCAAAAAATTACATGATTAACACAATAGATGCAGAAAAAGCATTAATAAAATTTAATGTTAAAATATGAAAATATTCTTAACAAATGACATTGATGAAACATACCTCAAATTAATAAGAGGTATCTGTGACAAATCTTCATCCAACATCGTACTGAACAGGCAAAAGCTGGATTTATTCTTCATAAGAATAAAAATTAGACAAGAATATAGACTTTAAACAGTCTTATTCAACATAGTTCTGAAAGTTTTAGCCAGAGCAGTGCAACAAGATAAAGAAATAAAAGGCATCCAAATAGGAAAAAAGGAAGTCAAATTATCTTCACTGTTGACATAATTCTCTATGTAGAAAACTTTAAAGATTTCACCAAATGTCTGCAAGCCTAAAAAATGGCTTTAGCAAAATTTCAGGATACAAAATTAACAAACACAAATAAGTAGCATTTTTGTCCACCAATAATATTCAAACTGAGAACAAAATCAAGAACACAGTCCTACTTACAATAGCCACATACACACAAAAAGAATAGAAATACATTCAACCAAGGAAGTAAAATATTTCTACAAGAAGTGTAAAACAATGCTGAAAGAAATCAAAGACAATGCAAATAAATAAAAAAGCATTATGTACTCATGGACTTCAAAAACCAATATAATTAAAATGTCCGTGCTACCAAAAGTAACCTACAGATTAAGTGCTATTTCTATCAAACTCTCGGTGCCATTTTTTGTAGAATTAGAAAAAGAAAACTAATTTATTATTCTTTTTTTGAGATGGAGTTTCACTCTTGTCGCCAGGCTGGAGTGCAATGGCGTGATCTCAAGCTCACTGCAACCTCCGCCTCCCAGGTCCAAGCAATTCTCCTGCCTCAGCCTCCTGAGGAGCTGGGATTACAGGTGCCCACCACTGGGCCCTGCTAATTTTGTATTTTTAGTAGAGACAGGGTTTCACCATGTTGGTCAGGTCTGGTCTCAAACTCCTGACTTCAGGTGATCCACCCGCCGCGGCCTCCCAAAGTGCTGGGATTACAGGCATGAGCCACTGTGCCCAGCCCATTATTTCTCATATAGAAGTCTGTACGTCAACAAAAGATGCCGTAAATTTCAAGTTAACATGCTCACACATGTATTCTCCCTAGAAAGGTACTCCTGTGTTTACAGTAAAGGTGTAACAGTAAAGGTGTAATGTTACAGTAAAGGTGTAACATTTCTGATCTTTGGGCTGCTGTGTTCGTGTGAAATAAGAAGGCAGCAAGTAAAGCAGAGTCAACCATGACTTTCTAGTTTCAACAGCCACAGCTCTGAAATTTAATGTTATGTCAACTGGAAATAATGACAGTATTTCAAAACTGAAAAAAATTGATAACTTTATATTTTTAATTATAATTTATAAAAACTAGTTTCTGAATGGTTATGTTAAACAGCTTGAACATGCAGATACCTAAAAGTTTCGTCTGGATGATAGTATTAATATTTTAACAGCTTTTCATTGTGGATCAAATTTTCTTCTTTGTGTTTACTGGAAAGCAATTATTTATCTTCTACATGTAAATAAAGGAAAGGCTTTCCATAATCCTAATCATACAGATCTTCTAAAATTAGCACTATGTTTAGATTTGAATAGAATTCATAGCCCCATAAGTAATGTAAATGTTAATGTTTCTTCCTAATAAAAGTGAAATAGCAATAGAAATAAGTTGTTAAAATGAGTTTTTAAAAACTTCACGTTTTATTAAATAGCATTTGATGCCACATTATAAGTGACTAATCAGTAATTTCAGTCTATTTTATTCACTGAGAGGACTTAATGTTCTTATTCAATCAAAAAAAGTTATTATACTCTTTCTGAAACTTTCAGAAACTGTAGTCCACTCAATATATAATAAGGTACATGGATACCACAAATATTCTATATAATAGGCTCATCCTTTTAATATAAATATTCAGTATATTTCAAAAGTAAAATTGGTGGCTCTTAGAAATCATGAGAGGAAAACCATTGTTAGTATCCATTTACCAAAGTATGTTAAGCTTAGTAATGAGTACTTTTTTTTCTTTCTTTTTTTTTTTTTTTGATGATGGAGTCTCGCTTTGTTGCCCAGGCTGGAGTGCAGTGGCACAATCTCGGCTCACTGCAACCTCTGCCTCCTGGGCTCAAGTAATTCTCCTGCCTCAGCCTCCTGAGTAGCTGGGATTACAGGCGCCTGCCAACAAGCTTGGCTAATTTTTGTGTTTTTAAGAGAGACAGGGTTTCACCATGTTGGCCAGGCTGGTCTCGAACTCCTGACGTCAGGCTATCCACCCACCTTGGCCTCTCAAAGTGCTGGGATTACAGGCATGAGCCACTGCACTTGGCCTTAATGTATTTTAAATATATATATTTAAATAACTTTTTTTCTCTAATAAGCGAAAAAAAAATTTACAAATTTAGAGAGGTTTTACTCCAAACAGTTGTTTAGAGTCTCTTTTAAGGTATTATATTATTTTGAACATTAAAGATCAACGTACTTTATTTCTGAGTGTTGGTTCAGACTATTCATAGTATTAAATGTTTACTCACTTACATCACTAACTGAGCAAGCCATTAGAAATAAAATATGTATATGTTTTCTGAAATTTTAAGATGAACGAACACTTTTTTCTCTGGCTCAATTTCTTAAAGTTTCTGTCATTTAAAAAAAAACAGTATTAATAGTATTTTTGATTGGCAAATCAGAGTTGTATAATTTATGGGGTACAATGTGATATTTCAATATATGCATATAATATGATTAAGTCTAGTTTAATAACATCTATCAACTTGCTTACCATTTTTTTGTGGTGATACATTTGAAATTTACTCTTAGTTATTTTGAAATACAGTACTTGGCCAGGCACCGTGCTGTGGCTGACGCCTATAATCCCAGCACTTTGGAAGACTGAGGTGGACGGGCAGATCACCTGAGGTCGGGAGTTCGAGACTCAGCCCGACCTACGTGGAGAAACCCCGTCCCTACTAAAAATACAAAATTAGCTGGGCGTGGTGTGATGGCACATGCCTGTAATTCCAGCTACTCAGGAGGCCCAGGCAGGAGAATCGTTTGAACCCGGTAGGCGGAGGTTGTGGAGAACCGAGATCACGCCATTGCACTCCAGTCGGGGCAACAAGAGCGAAAGTCCATCTCAAAAAAAAAAAAAAAAAGAAAAAAAATAAATATACAGTACTTTATAGTCGACTGTCATCATCCTGCTGTGCAATAGATCTTGAAGTCTACTTATCCTTTCTGTTTAAACCCTTGTACCCTTTGATCAACAACTTCCTATTTCCTTCCCACCACACCCAGCCTCCAGTAACCATTATTCCACTTCCTACTCTTTTGAGTTAGAATTTGTTAGATTCTACATATAAATGAGAACATGCAGTATTTGTCTTCTTGTGTCAGTCTTATTTCACCTAGCATAATGTCTTCCAAATTTATCTATATTGTTTTAAAGGACTGGATTTATCCCTTTTTATGGCTGAATAGTATTCCATTGTGTATTTATACCAATTTTTTTTTTAATTTTTTTATTTGTTTTTGAGACGGAGTCTCACTCTGTCACCCAGGCTGGAGTGCAGTGACACAATCTCGGCTCACTGCAACCTCTGCCTCCTGGGTTCAAGCGATTCTCCTGCCTCATCATCCTAAGTAGCTGGGACTACAGGTGCCTGCCACCTTCCCTGGCTAATTTTTGTATTTTTTAGTAGAGACGAGGTTTCGCCATTTTGGCCAGGCTGATCCCGAACTCCTGACCTCAGGTGATCCACCTGCCTTGGCCTCCCAAAGTGCCCAAAGTGCTGGCATTACAGAAGTGAGCCACTGCGTCCAGCCTAACAATCATTTTTAGTAAAAATTAACACATTGAATAATTGAATAATTTTCACCGTTATATATGTGTGTAAATGTATAAAATGGTACATGAAAAAGAAATAAGCCAGAAAAAAGATGTTAATATTTGTAATAAAATGGGAAGGTAGTTAATTATTATTTGCAAATGATATCTTTGTTTACTTAGATAAAAAAGAAACTATAAGACTATGTTAACAGTCTATTCAGGTGGGTAGACAAATATCTAAGATGATCGCCAGGGTTTCCAATCTGTTGCGTACCTGCTGTGTAATCTTCTCCTTTGGTGTGTAAAGAAAATGTGACTTACTGTGGTGGAAAATCACTCATGGAATTAGGTTGCTAATGTATTGACTTTGTGTTCATCAAAAGGGAGATTATCCTGATTGGGCTAAACTTAATCAGAGGTGCTTTTAAGAGAAAGACATGGGTTGGGCGCGGTGGCTCACGCCTGTAATCCCAGCACTTAGGGAGGCCGAGACGGGTGGATCACTTGAGGTCAGGAGTTCGAGACCAGCCTGATCAACATGGTGAAACCCCATCTCTACTAAAAATACAAAAGTTAACGCCAAAATACAAAATTTATAAAATACAAAGTACAAAAATTAACAAAAGCTAACACCAGTTAGTTGGGCGTTGGTGGCACGCGCCTGTAATCCCAGCTCCTCAGGAGGCTTGAGATGGGAGAATCACTTGAACCCGGGAGGCGGAGGTTGTAGTGAGCCAAGATCGCACCACTGCACTCCAGCCTGGGCGACAGAGCGAGACTCTATCCCCAAAAAAAAAAAAAAAAGACACATCGTAGAAAAACACCCTTGCTGGCCTGGAAGTAAGTGACTTCTAGGTGGAACATGTTGTAAGCTGCTCTTGGTGGCCACATGGCAGGAAACATGTTTGTATATTGTCATCATTCCTGACTTCCATATGTTGCTTCCAATAGGGAAGATCCCATGACAGAGATAAAAAGGGAGTCTTCTTCATGCAAAAATAATCGTGTGTCATCTGGGATAGCTTAAGATAAACAGAGGAGACCACGACATGAGCAAATCAATGGGAGGAAAAGGGCAACCTGGTTGAAAGGGCTCACTGACGTGATGGAGCAACATTTACTAAGTCATAGTGAATGATCAACCTCTGGGATAGTAATAGTCAGCCAAGAAGGCTGAACTCATTTTTATTCTGATTAAATCAGCATATCTGCACCATTTTGGTGGCCCAGTGTTACACTACCCATTACAAAAATAACATGGAGACCAGTAGGTAACTCCTAGAATTGAGTTTATCATGAAAAAGCATATCTTACTATTTGTTTTCACAACTGAAAAACCTTGAAAACATAATGAATTTATTAATAATGAATTTCTGCTCATTTTAGAGGATTCTACTATGTTGTCATATAATATTAAACTTTAAATACTTTAATATTAATATGTCTTGAATGCATAAACAGTATGCAGATAGTTTTAGATTAACACGATAAAAGTAACAATTAGAAAAAAACATTTGAAATGGGATAGAATTTATCAAAATCACATCTTTTCAATGGCTTGGCATTAATTGCCGTGCTTTCTGAAATGGCTAGATTATTAACAAGTAGCAAAGACAATTTTGGCTTTGTTCAATCATTAAGTTCTTGACCATTTAAAATCTAAAATTCTGGCTAAAGGATTTAAAGACCGTATTCTTTAGTGGCTTCTTAGGGTTTCACAGGCAATACAAAAAGAATTTTGATAGACAGAAAAATGCATTCTACATATATACACAGTGCTCTTTTCTAATTTGCATTAACATTAAAAGATTGAAGATTTCAAATCTAGTCTCTCAATTTAGAGTAAGTTGATAAAAGTTGTATTTTTCAGCCAAGCAAATAATTGAATAAAATAGGTAACAATTTGTCATTAGCTGCCAAAAAATAGTATGACTAGATTCACTAAGTATCTAGCCATGCAAACGACAGCCCAATTAAATCAAGATCCTAATAGGTGCGTGTGGAAAGCATTTATGGGCAATGTGATGGCCCTCCACTCAGCACCTTCTTCTGCCCCTTTACAGAGATACAGTTTCCCGAGTGACTCCGTGAATACTAGGAACTGAGAATGCTGTATTCAGTGTTATTACCGGGAACATGATTAACAAATTTCTTTCATATTATAAAAATTTTATGAATCGGTCTGGTGTGGTGGCTCATACCTGTAATGCTAGCACTTTGGGAGTCCTAGGTGGGTGGATCACAAGGTCAAGTATGGAGACCATACTAGACAACAAGTTGAAACCCCGTCTCTACTAAAAATCCAAAAATGAGCTGGGCATGGTGACGCGTGCCTGTAGTCCCAGCTACTTGGGAAGCTGAGGCAAGAGAATCACTTGAACCCGGGAGGCAGAAGTTGCAATGAGCTGAGATCGCGCCACTTCACTCCAGCCTGGCAACAGAGTGAGACTCCGTCTCAAAAAAAAAGAATCCTACTCTGCCTCACAAAGGCTTTTAGTGAAACATTGTTTATAGTACTCAATCTGGATTCATAAAAATTTCAATATTCCAGGTAAATCAGCGGCACTTAAATGTCAATCAAATTTCATAAAACATATTTCAATGAGATAGAGTCTTTTTAGCTAAGAATTTTATTTTATTCCTAAATTTAGAGAAAAATAGAAAACCAGTACTTTGAGTCAAATAACAGTGTTTGGCATGAGAGCACCACCCAAACAAGTGCTCTTCATCATCGTCATTAACAGCAATGGCACCACATGCTCTCCTTGAGCAGGCTGGCCTGTTTCCACTGATATAAAGTGGAGACAGCATTGAAATAGTGAACGAGGGTGATATAAATGGAATATTTATATTAAATACAGTTTTTAATAAAAAGCATTTGATGTTGTACAGCTACAGATGAAATTATTAGTATGAAGCCGTAATATTTTTACTTCTATTGACAGGATAACTTGATTCACAATATTCTTATTTCAAATAATATTCCTTTTTTTGCTGTATATTTGCTAGCTTTTGGTCCAAATATTACCAGAACTCAATAGAAATCAACAAAATTCATCTTTATTTTACCACAAGCATTTTATTATTGATGCATATGTTTATTTTGCTTAAAAATCCATTAGCTTTTGATGAAAGATATATACTTTTCTTTCAGCGTGTTGTTTATTGCTGAGAAGTGGCTGTCCTGCCAGGAAACTGCTATTCTCAGCTCTGTCCACACTGACTAATAGTGAGTGGAAGTGAAGTGTAAGTAAGAACCAAATGTGTCTTCTCTGCATCTGTTTTTTCATCCATTGGCTGAAGAAAGAGAAGGATGCAGAAAGATGAAAGAAGATATGATCCCTGAAAGATCATATAGAAGTCCTCTTAATGAGAAAAAAAAATGGTTATGTGACCATAAAATAAATTATTTTGCTAAGCCTCTGAAATTTTAGTATACAACTTGCATTGCTTTCAGTCCAGTTTTGATGCTTCAGGATATGACACAATTCCCTGGTGAATCAAAACTGAGAAAAGAATAACTTATTTATTAAGGTAAGAGATATAGGAAAGACCTATTACCTTTGACCAATATCTCCACCCCCAGCCTTTTTTTTTTTTTTTTTTTTTTTTTGAGAAAGAGTTTCATTCTTGTCACCCAGGCTGGAGTACAATGGGGCGATCTCAGCTCATGGCAACTTCTGCCTCCTGGGTTCAAGCGATTCTCCTGCCTCAGCCTCCCGAGTAGCTGAAATTACAGTCATGTGCCACCACACCCGGCTAATTTTGTATTTTTAGTAGAGACGGGGTTTCTCCATGTTGGTCAGGCTGGTCTTGAACTCCCAGCGTCAGGTGATGCACTCACTCAGCCTCCCAAAGTGCTGGGATTACAGGCTTGAGCCACTGTGCCTTTTTTTTTTTTTTTTTTGAGACGGAGTCTCACTCTGTTGGCCAGGCTGGAGTGCAGTAGCGCAATCTTGGCTTACTGCAACCTCTACCTCCCGGGTTCAAGCGATTCTTCTGCCTCAGTCTCCCAAGTAGCTGGGATTACAGGCGCCCACCACCCCACCCAGCTAATTTTTGTATTTTTAGTAGAAACGGGGTTTCACCACGTTGGCCAGGCTGTTCTCAAACTCTTGATCTCAGGCGATCCACCTGCCTCAGCCTCCCAAATTGCTGGGATTACAGGTGAGCCACCACACCTGGCTGAGTTAGGATTTTTTTCTACTCTACCTAGAAATGAGATCATGTGGCTTTTCCGAGACGTTGTCTGCACGCACTCAGAATGGTCCAGTGTTTGACATACCAATGTAGGCTTTCCTACAATATAGCCTCTGACAAAAGTAGGCTGTCCCGAACCCCTGGTAATAGAATACCTTTATACCAAGAAGGTTGGGAAAGCACCAAAATCTGCTTGTGGCATGTGCCCAGGCAGACTTCGAGGGGTTCGTGCTGTAAGACCTAAAGTTCTTATGAAATTGTCCAAAACAAAGAAACATGTCAGCAGGGCCTATGGTGGCTCCATGTGTGCTAAATGTGTTCGTGGCAGGATCAAGCACGCTTTCCTTATCAAGGAACAGAAAATCATTGTGAAAGTGTTGAAGGCACAAGCAGAGTCTTCTCACTCATTTTATTTAGCTTTGCAGCTAAATAAAAGTGAAATTTTTTGAGGAAAAAAAACGAGATCATGTGGTATGTTTTTGTTTTCTTTTTTCTTTGTGCTGGCTCTTTTTACTTAGGCTAATGTCCTACAGGTTCATCAATATTGTTGCAGATAACAAGATTTCTTTATTTTTAAGGGCTGAATAGCATTCCATTGTGTAAATACACAAAATTTTCTTCATCCATTCACCTGTTGACACTTAGGTTGATTCTCTATCTTAGCTATTGTGAGTAACTTCCTTCCTTCCTTCTCCTTCATTTGTTTTCATATCTTTTTTTCTTTCTAAAAGTATTTTAATTTAAAATACAAATTTTGACCTTTAAATGTCTTCGTTTTTCTGCCTTCTTTGATAATATTTTGGCTAATTTTAAAAATAAATTTTTTAAAAAGCTCTTGGGGCCAGGCACTGTGGCTCACGCCTGTAATCCCAGCACTTTGGGAGGCCGAGGCGGGCGGATAACAAGGTCAGGAGATAGAGACCATCCCGGCCAACATGGTGCAACCATGTCTCTACTAAAAATACAAAAAATTAGCCAAGTGTGATAGCACGCGCCTGTAGTCCCAGTTACTAGGGAGGCTGAGGCAGGAGAATCGCTTGAACCCGGGAGGCGGAGGTTGCAGTGAGCTGAGATTGCGCCACTGCACTCCAGCCTGGGTGACAGAGTGAGACTCCATCTCAAAAAAAAAAAAAAAAAAAAAAAATTTCTTGGATCAAGGTTATTACTTCATTATTAACATAATTTGAGACAAAATAGCAATAAAAATAAACATTGATTAGTGAAACAACAATTGTCTAGCCCCTGGTAATCATTTCCTCTCTCACCCAACATGAAGGCTGTATCTTTGTGTCATCTCTCCCAGTTGTGAGAAAGATGTTTCTGATTAAACTGTTTGGCATAAAATTTTGTAAAATGTTACTCTTTTGGTGTGAAAATCAAACTGCTCTATTACTAGAAAAGTTTACCCTTTGATAAGTATAATTTTACTCTATTCTATTTAAATTATTCGGAAAATCCAGACATAGAATGCACTTAAATTTTTTTGAAAATTAAAAGTGCTTAAACATTTTTTATACAAACTAAAAATAATTTTAGACTCTTAGAAAACATCTTTCAAATACTTTGTTACCTTCCTCTGACAGTAGATACTTTTTTTATATTGCTATAACACAGCTTTTCTGTCCTTTGTGGCCAACTCTGTCATTTCTATCCTATTTAGTTGTACAGTATTTATGTTTTGCATTTTACATTTTAAAAGTTGTGATTCATGCAATGTAATTTTCAAACAGTTGACCAACCTTTTTTCATGTGAAACTCTCTGCTTAATCAGCAGTCACTTTATTTTTATTCTTCAAGGGCATTTCCACTCCCTGAAAAGCAGAGTGAAAGTTCAAGTGAGTGTGCTGAGCTGGTCCTCGCCAGTGTCAGTTCATTCACATTCACACAGGTGACCTTCTGGGGAAAGAGGGTTCACTTCAACAGCCTTATTACAGCAATGTGGAACAGATTTAATAGAGTAAAATGTAAATCACTGACTTTCAAGAAAGAAAGGTTTTTTTTTATTCTTTGTACGTGAGTATGTGGTGGTCATAAAGTTTACAATAAAGACTAAAGTTAGAGAGCACACTTCACATGAGGAATACAGTGCAGGTCCTATGCAACCTTCTTTTTGCCAAACATGCCCTTAATGCTTTTTTCAGGTAGTGTGTTGCTGTATCCATCACTTACCAGGCTCTGATGATCATTTTCTAATTTATCAATTTAAATATGCAGTCAATATCATCCAGAGTTATGTCCTTGACGTTTAACTGCTCAGACATGAAACTATTTAAATATTCTTGATAAAAGATGAGGTTTCATTTGTTTATTTTACTACAGAGCATTTGATGCCAGTAAGCTTAAGTTTCATGAAACTTGAAAACATGCTTTAGTTTTACCTTCATTTGGAAAGCCAAATTTCACCAAAAATGAATACAATAATAAACTTGAATATAAGTCATTTTGAAATTGAATTCAAATTATTAAAATATTAAAATTGATAAATGTATTTGACTATGTGTCAAATTTTTAAAAATTTTTTATCAGAGTTGGAACTTGAGAAATATGCGTGCTTTTATGACAAATCATTTTGTGATTAAAGTTTCAATTTAGCAGTTTTGACTGTTTAAAATGTGAATACTGACATATCAGAGAAGAAAATATTGATAACAAAGAATACAAAACAAAGCATGATAGTGTTGATAGCTGTGGTGAGTCCTCGGCTCTTGTCTTAGTTTAAAAAAATTTAAACAAGACAAACCACAAAGAAGATGCAGCATAATTTATTGCAAAGGAGAAAGACTATTTTAAAAGTTAGATGAAGAATACCCAGTACACCCTGAGCGAGAAGGGATTCAGGGCGGGCAGCTTACAGGAATGAGATGCAAAGACTCGAACTAGGAACACTCCATTTATGGGAATCTTACATAATTATTCATAAGGAAGTGGGAAGAGGTGTTACTGGTAAGCGTGTTCTGGGTGGTCCTCTTGGTGCACATACACAGTGGCTGTACATGCTTGTTTATATGTCACGTATCATTAGCATCTTAAATCTCAACCACGGTGTGTTTTTTACTATTTATAATAGTAATAATGAGTAAAAGATCACTTTAAGGACAGGTAAAATCAAAATGTGCATGCTCTCTACAAGGGTATTTCCCTACATGAGAGAGCTTTGCTTGAATGAGTTGAAATACGATGCAAATGCTGGGGCTTACTGGGTTGACAATATGCAGTCGTCATGCGTTCACCGTGGTTGCTGCATCCCGAGGACATTATCAGTATGCCAGCGTGGTATACTGTAGTAGTTACTTTCTTGAATACCCATCCTGCCTCAATAGTACTTGTACTGATTTATTCCCAACTACTGATTCTGAGACTAAGATTTAGCTATTATGTCAACATTGTCAACAGTAGGAAAATCAAAATTTTAAAATCAAACGTATTTGAGTTTGATTTGGGTAATTAGCTGTGTGCCCAGGAAAAGTTATTTTACATTTCTGAAGCTTCAGTCTTCATTATTAATAAAAAATACTATCTCCCTCAGGGCTGTTTTAACACATGGTAGCTATAAGTATTTTTCACTGAAAGTCTTGTGTAAATATTATAGTAAATATTTAAGAATATTCATATTGCAAAGATTATGTGAGTTGGTATATTTTGTCATGTTTAATGTATTTATCCTTTCTAGAAAATGCCAAAATAAGAATTTTTTATTTTCTCTGGAATAAAAGACTAAGGGGTTTCTACATTGTGACTGTGCTAATTTTTGCATAGGATTTTGACTGTTACTGTTGAATTTAGGTTGAATTTCAGACCCACTGCTGTTTAGCTTGTGTGGTGTCTGGTTCATTTGGGGAACCAAATATATTAGACGTGAACTGTTTGGGGTAACTTGGCATAATTTCTGCTATCCTTCTGTTATTACATCTGGGGCTTTAGAAATGACTAGGATTCAAATAAGGTTGGTTTGGAATCAAGCAATAGAAAATCCCCCCAAATACTCAGGGAAATAGCTACTGAATAATGCCTTTCAGTGAGATTTATACATGAAACAGAGTTCAATGAAATTCATAAAATTATTGCAAGTTTTCTAAATTTAGAAACTGACTGCAAACAACATATTAGGCACTTGTAGCTTGTCTATAGCATCTGTAGCCTGGGGAAGCTGACATTACAGAAAAGCGTATTGCTACTGTAATAAGATTTGGAACAAAAACTTATGTGCTTGTAAACATTCCCCCTTAGTAATCCTTAGATACTTGTCATTCTGGCTCAATCTTTTTGGCGCAACTGTTTATGATTTCAGAGATTCTATCTCACCAATTTCAAGCCACAGTGTTTTCAGCTCTTAATGTTTACTTGTACCCAGTAAGCTTCATGGTTACAACATTATATTGGGGTCCCCCAGGCAATCCCTGAGCCTTAGAGCTGACCATCCTAACCCATCCTTTTTGCTTCACATGCTGTTATTGAGTCCCTTTCACTCCATATTTGAGCCTTAATGAGGGTTCCATTTAAGGAAACCAGAGGAATGGGTTGCTCATATATGTTGAGTTGAGAATCAGGATTCTCTTGAGTATAAAGACTTTACGGCCGGGCACGGTGGCTCACACCTGTAATCCCAGCACTTTGGGAGACCGAGGCGGGTGGATCAGGAGGTCAGGAGTTTGACACCAGCCTGACCAATATGGTGAAACCCTGTCTCTACTAAAAATACAAAAATTAGCCAGGTGTGGTGGTGCGCGCCTGTAGTCCCAGCTGCTTGGGAGGCCGAGGCAGGGGAATTGCTTGAATCTGGGAGGCGGAGATTTCAGTGAGCCAAGATTGCCGCCACTGCACTCCAGCCTGGGCAACAGAGCAAGATTCCGTCAATAAATAAATAAATAAATAGACTTTACATTTATTATTCATAGTACAAAGCAGTATTTTTTTTTTTAATATGGAGTCTCACTCTGTCGCACAGGCTGGAGTGCAGTGTCATGATCTTGGCTCACTGCAACCTCCGCCTCCTGGGTTCAAGTGAGTCTCCTGACTCAGCCTCCCGAGTAGCCTGGACTACAGGCTCATGCCACCACGCCTGACTAATTTTTACATTTTTAGTAGAGACGGGTTTCACTATGTTGGCCAGGCTGGTCTTGAACTCCTGACCTCGTGATCTGCCGGCCTCAGCCTCCCAAAGTGCTGGGATTACAGGCGTGAGCCACCACGCCCGGCCACAAAGCAGTGTTTTTAAGATGTGAACATGTTTTACTCAAATTAAATATAAATGATTTGATCAGTATTCCAATGTGGTGAAAATAACTGCATGAAGTTCACCAAATGTTCTGCTTCAGACTTTTTCGAAACAAAGATCAATATGTATGCACTAGTGGATGTTAGTTTTTTGGTGTTGGTTTTCATTTTTAAAGATTTTTTTCCTACTTTATGCTGATGTTAACCTACACAAAGCGTACCAAAAGCTATACTTTACCACACTTTTTACCAAAATTTCAAATACTTAAATATTGAAAGTGACATTCTTGATTACCATTTTTTATGTGATGTAGTCTGCATTTATTAGTACTACATTGCATTTTTTTTATGTGGTGCAAGGTTATACAAATGCCTTCCAGTTGATTTCTTAGGTAACAGTAGAATCTGTTTTCTTAGACAGTAACATGATAATTCTTTGTATACTACCTTTGGAGGTACTAAAAGCAACTGGTTAAATGTACTGAAATCTGTCCTTATTAATGGAAATTTAATTCAAAGACTATGCAAAGAAAAGTCATACAAGCACCCTGAAACTAATTTGGAATCTGGTTCCTGACACTGATTAACAGATTGAGCAGATTAGAGTAGACCTACGTCCCTTTAAACAATATTGAAACACTTTTTTTTTTGAGACAGTGTCTCGCTCTGTCACCCAGGCTGGAGTGCAGTGGTACAATCTCAGCTCACTGCAATCTCCACCACCTGAGTTCAAGCAATTCTTGTTCCTCAGACTCCTGAGTAGCTGGGACTATAGGCGCATGCCACCATGGCCACCTAATTTTTGTATTTTTAGTAGAGACAGGGTTTCACCATGTTGGCCAGGCTGGTCTCAAACTCCTGACCTCAAGTGATCTGCCTGCCTCGGCCTCCCAAAGTGCTGGGATTACGGATGTGAGCCACCACACTCACCCCAAAATTTTTAAATTAAAAACATCTTCAGGAATTTAATAGGCCTGGGATTTGGAAAAAAAAATGGTTTACTCATCATTAATTGATATTAGGTTAAACTAGAACATTTTAAACACAGTGTACAAAAAATTAAATAAAATTAGTCAACTTTCTCTAGACTTAATCTGATTAAAACAAGACATCTGGGTATTTAAAGACACCAAATTAGTGGTGAAAAATATTTATTTTTAACAGATTTTTGATCATATATATATATATATCTCAACACTAAGTCAAACCTAATACTCGCAGATTTTTTTTTTTTTTTTTTGAGGGGGATTCTCATTCTGTTGGCCAGGCTGAAGTGCAGTGGCGCAGTCTCTGCTCACTGTAACCTCCGCCTCCCGGCTTCAAGTGATTCTCCTGCCTCAGCCTCCTGAGTAGCTGGGATTACAGGCGCCTGCAACCACGCCCAGCTAATTTTTTGTATTTTTAGTAGAGACAAGGTTTCACCATGTTGGCCAGGCTGGTCTTGAACTCCTGACCTCGTGATCCACCTGCCTCAGCCTCCCAAAGTGCTGGGATTACAGGCGTGAGCCACCGCACCAGGCCAGATTTGATTTTTTAAATGTTTGTGAATGTGTATCACTGTAGTGAAAATCAAATTATTTAAATCTACTTTCTAAATAATTTTGATTAAAGTATTCTGTGTTTTGAGTGCCGGTATTCATATAGTATGCCAAACCACCCATTTGTTTACTATTTTGCCGTTTTATAAAATAAGCCTGAATTTGTGGAGACATTTTTAAAGAAACCGATCTTTTCTACAAAAAGATTTAGACATTGAAAATAGAGAATTGAGTTTCATATTATATATATAGTTTGCTGAACCCTACAGTAATTTGTAAAGTTTGTTTGTGTATGCCAATCTTAGACTTTCTAAAACAAAATGAAGGGTTTTTGTTTTATGTTACATTTAATATACAAAGTCCAAGATATGCTCAGACAGACAACTTCATCAGACTCCTTCATCAACTCCGTTTCCATGGTGGCGTGAACGGTTTCGCACTGCTTTAGCATCTGCCTTTGATTTCTACTAATTTTCTTTGACTTTGATTTTTCTTGTCCATCTCTGGTGGTTGCTTTGCTGCTCCACTTTGAGGAGTTCGGGCAGCTTCACCTTCAGCCGCTCCAACAGTCCGTCCATTTGGCTCAAGCTCTAGGCAGTTTCTCCCGGTTCTTCTGTTCTTGGCGTCTGAGATTTGTCAGCAGGGCCTGTTTTTCAGGAACCATGCATGGCTATCGCCTCATCCCGCCTGGAGGGCTGCTCCTGCGCCTCTGACCGGCGCTGGTTCCAGCCGCGGCCCAGCAGAGCACTGCAGGAACCGCAGTAGCAGCCGGAGCGCCCACGCCCGGGGTCGCCCAGCCCAGGAACGCCTTAGCTGCAACCTTGCGTCGAGGCTCAGCTCCGTGCGCAGAAAGCCGAGGCCAACTAGAGCATTTCCTGGACGAGGCCTCTCGGCCTGCGGGGCCAGTTCCCCCTACCAGATTCCTGCTGCCACCTCGGCTTCCATCAGAGGGAAGCTCAGGACGGCGCTGGGGCCCGGAGACACTGTGAAGAGTCCAGGGGAGTGAGGAGGGGCTGGGCCGGGCAGCCTTAGGCCCAGCGCAGGTTAGCGCTTCTCAGGCCTGAGCAGAGATCAGCTACTGCCACCACTGGGAGGACAGAAGGACCCAGGCTCCACAGCCTCCCTCTGCATCAGGAGTGTAGGAAAAAAAAAATACACCAGGAGTGTATTTCAAAAAAAAAAAAAAAAAAGTATGGAATAGAACTTGCAGATCTAACCCAACCAAGTTTTCATTCTTTTTCCTTTTTCTTTTCTTTTTTTTAATCTTTTTCTCTCATATTATGCTCGCCTGACGGAAGATTTTATGTTCCATCCTGACATAGAAATTTAAATGTAATCATAATGGTCACAAATTTAGAAACTAAATTTTACTTTATTTTGTCTAAGAATGCTGGGGTAACATTAATTTTTCAGTGGTGCTTTCTGAATCTTAACGTTGATTACCTTTTATTTGAGTCTGTTAACTAAACTGTAGTAAGTAATAATAAATTCTTGATTTGCATAGGGCTTGACAGTTTACAAAGGGCATGTATTCATTCATTTAACCGATAAATGTGCGTTGAGCATACACGTTGTGCTATACTTTTTGCTAGCCTTGGGAGATAAAATTAAGAAAAGAAAGTATTGGCCTGGCGTGGTGGCTCATGCCTGTAATCCCAGCACTTTGGGAGGCCGAGGTGGGCGGATCACGAGGTCAGAAGTTCGAGACCAGCCTGGCCAACATAGTGAAACCCCGTCTCTACTAAAAATACAGAAATTTGCCTGGCATGGTGGCACGCGCCTGTAGTCCTGGCTACTCAGGAGGCTGAGTAAAGAGAATCACTTGAACTTGGGAGGCGGAGGTTGTTGTGGTGAGCCAAGATCTTGCCACCGCACTCAAGCCTGGGCAACAGAGCGGGACTCAAAAAAACAACAACAAAAAAAGAAAGTGTTGATCTCTTCTCTCAGGAAACTTTCAGTCTGGCTTCATAAAATCCTCACACACTCTCGTAAAGTACATACCTCTAAAGTCTTCTTTTTTTTTTTTTTTTTTTTGAGACAAGGTCTCGCTGTCGCCCAGGTTGGAGTGCAGTGGCGCGATCTCGGCTCACTGCAGGCTCCGCCCTCCGGGGTTCACGCAATTCTCCTGCCTCAGCCTCCCGAGTAGCTGGGACTACAGGCGCCCGCCGCCTCACCCGGCTAATTTTTTGTATTTTTAGTAGAGACGGGGTTTCACCGTGTTAGCCAGGATGGTCTCGGATCTCCTGACCTCGTGATCCACCCACCTGGGCCTCCCAAAGTGCTGGGATTACAGGCGTGAGCCACCGCGCCCCGCCTAAAGTCTTCTATAAGCCTACTACCCCAAAGTGACCACTATCTGAATTTTGTGTTTTTCACTTTATGCGATTTTATGAACAATATACGTTTTAGTGTTGCCTGTTTGTGTGTGTGTGTGTATATGTATATATATATATGCTAGCATAAGTTTTCATCTGTGCCTTGCTTTTTAATTTATATGTATATTTTCCTATTTTTCCATGTTGCTTTGCATAGCAATAGTGATTTTATGTACCTTTAGAAGTAGTATTGTATGTATGTTTCCTGGGTTAGACCAGTGTCTTCAATGGTTAGAAGAGCAGGCTCAGACTACCTGTGTAACCTTGGGCAAGTATGTTAACCTCTCTGATTCCTCTGTTACTTGGAGATAATAACGTGGCAGTGAAATCCGTGTTGTTCTTTGAATGTAATAATAAAGTAGGTAAAGTTATATTAAGAACAATAAAAACATTACAAAAGACGAGAGAATATTTATAGATACATTCAAGACTTAAACATAAGATAATATTTTAAAGAATTTTATGTTATTAAATTTGAAAATTTAGATAAAACTACTTTTTCCAGAAAAGTATGTGACAAAAACTGATTAAGGAAAAAATAAAAAAGAAAAATATAAAAATAGGCCGGGCACAGTGGCTCACACCTGTAATCCCAGCACTTTGGGGAGGCCAAGGCGGGTGGATCACGAGATCAAGAGATCGAGACCATCCTGGCCAACATGGTGAAACCCTGTCTCTACTAAAAAAAAAAAAAAAATACAAAAAATTAGCTGGGTGTGGTGGCAGGTGCCTATAGTCCCAGCTACTCAGGAGGCTGAAGCAGGAGAATCACTTGAACCTGGGAGGTGGAGGTTTCAGTGAGCCGAGATTGCGCCACTGCTATCCCGCCTGGTGACAGAGCGAGACTCCGTCTCAAAAAAAAAAAAAGAAAAAATGTTGTTTTTAATTTTACACACCTAAAAAGCACATGTATTATAAAAGAACAGTTTGATAAATGTTTACAAAATACATATACCATGAACCCAGCACCCAGCAGTGGAAGAGTGTGAACAACCGAGACATTCCCCGTCCTTTATTCTCCTTTTTTTTTTTTTTTTTAAGACGAAGTCTCGCTCTGTTGCCCAGGCTGGAGTGCAGTGGTGCGATCTCGGCGCACTGTGACCTCTACCTCCGGGGCTCAAGCAATTCTCCTGCCTCAGCCTCCTGAGTAGCTGGGATTACAGGTGCACACCACCACACCTGGCTAGTTTTTGTATTTTTAGTATAGACGGGGTTTCACCATGTTGGTCAGGCTGGTCTCGAACTCCTGACCTCGTGATCCGCCCGCCTCGGCCTCCCAAAGTGGTGGGATTACAGGCGTGAGCCACCGAGCCCAGCTATTCTCCTTTTCAATCACTGTTCTGCCAAGAGAAACTTATATCCTGGCTTTTTATACAATAAATAATATTTGTCTGTTTTTGGACTTTAAATAAATAGATTAATGCAATAAGTTCTCATTTTTGGCCAGCTTCTTTTGTTCAACATTGTGAGATTGATCTCTGTTGCTGTCTGTGGTTTGCATATTTATTGATCTACAATGTGACATCATATAAATACACTACAATTTATTTATTCAACTGTTTGTGAACATTTTGTTAATTTTCCAGATTTTTCAGTGTGTCTATAGACCATCTTGTGCATTTTTTTTTTTTTTTTTTTTTTTTTTTTTTTGAGATGGAGTTTAGCTCTTGTCGCCCAGGCTGGAGTGCAGTGGCACGATCTCGGCTCACTCCAACCTCCACCTCCTGGGTTCAAGCAATTCTCCTGCCTCAGCCTCCCAAGTAGCTGGGATTACAGGCATGCGCCACCACGCCCGGCTAATTTTGTATTTTTAGTAGATACAGGGTTTCTCCATATTGGTCAGGCTGGTCTCGACTTCCCTATCTCAGGTGATCTGCCACCTCGGCCTCCCAAAGTGCTGGCATTACAAGCATGACCCACCGTGCCCGCTTGTGTGCATTTTTAAAGATAAATTTCTGCAATTATGTAGATATTTTACCACAAATATAATTAAAATATATTTATATCTTCAGCTTGTGTAGGCATTGGCAAGCCCTCTTCCAGAATGTAGTACCAACTTATACTACCAGCACTACAGGATGGACTATATATTATCTAATTGTCTTTATTTTCTAAACCCTACAGTGTAAACTTTGTGAAGTCAAAGGCCTTTAATTTCATTCACCATAATATTTGCAATTTTTAATTAAATGAATTTTATTTGACTTTGAAGCATTTTCTTTTTTCTTTTTTTTTGAGACAGAGTCTTGCTCTGTCACCCAGGCTGGAGTGCAGTGGCGTGATCTCGGCTCACTGCAACCTCTGCCTCCCTGGTTCAACCAATTCTCCTGCTTCAGCCTCCCGAGTAGCTGGGATTACAGGCACCCGCCACCATGCTTGGCTAATTTTTTGTATATTTAGTTTGGTCTCAAACTCCTGACCTGGTGATCCGCTGCCTTGGCCTCCAAAAGTGCTGAGATTACAGGCATGAGCTATCACACCCAGCTTGAAGCATTTATTTTCTTAAAAATAACGGGGGTAGGTCAGGCTCGGTGGCTCATGCCTGTAATCTCAGCACTTTGGGAGGCCGAGGCAGGCGGATCACCTGAGGTCAGGAGTTCGAGACCAGCCTGACCAACATGGGCTCTACTAAAAATACAACATTAGCTGGGTGTGGTGGTGCATGCCTGTAATCCCAGCTACTCGGGAGACTGAGACAGGAGAATTGCTTGAACCCAGGAGGCAGAGGTTGCAGTGAGCCGAGATTGCGCCATTGCATTCCAGCCTCGGCAACAAGAGTGAAACTGTCTCAAATAAATAAATAAATAATAAAAAATAACTGGGGTAAAATTGATTTATTTATGCTTTTCTGAACATTTATTTTCCCCATCTCTGTTTCTTTACACATAAGATTTATCTGCCAAAAATTTTTTTCTTATTTTGACCATTCTCAGTGAGGGTAATTTCACCCCAGGAGATACTGTAACCAAGCAGGTGCAATTTCAGCACGGTCTTGAAGAAGGCAGGCCTTGGCTGACCAGGTGAGCTCTAAGCAATTGTAAATAACTACCTTCTAAATATGTATAATTTATATTTTTTATTTATATACCATAAACATTTATTAAGCTGTAATATTTACAATATTATTTTCTGTTCTGAGATCTACAAATATATCTACATAACACTGATGACAATATTTTAATAAACAGGAGGAATATATATATAGCTTTGCAAAAAGAAAAACAAGCCTGATACATTTGCATCTGTATAAGATACTGTAGGATCAATTTCCAAAGCTCAAGGAACTAAAACACACACACACACGTGCGCGCGCACACACACACACACACACACACATCCTAATACAAGATTCAACATTTCTCCTCTTTGCTGGGTCCAGGTATGAGAGTCATCACGGTGTCTGTGAACTGAGACCAGAAATAAGACATCCACCTGTGGTAAGATCCACATATAAAAGTCACAATACAAACTGTGAGCTATATCCACAAGTGAGACTCAGAACCTCAGCAGTGGGCTCTGTCCATGTGTGAGGATGATAGTCCTGTCAGCTGGGTGTGCATAGAAGAGTCACAATCTCAACTTTGTACTGGGCCCTAATATGAAACTCTTGGTGAAATGTAAGGGCTTTATATTATATGCATGAGTGTGGTAATATTCTAAGAACTTTCTGCAAGCAGAAGACTCAGGACCTTACCCATTGCCCTAAGCCCAGCTACAAGAATCAACACCTCTTCTATTGGCTAAATCCAAGTATCTGAGAGTCATCATTGCATCTGTGAGCTTGATCCAGAAATGAGTCATCATCTCACACATTGCTAAATTTACATATGACAGTCACAACTCTAACTGTGGACCATGTCCACATGTGAGATTCAGGACCTCACCAGTAGGTTCTGTCCATGTGTGAGAGTGACAATTCTAATTGTCCGCTGGGCGTGCCTATGGGATGCACAATCTCACCTGTGTGCTGGGTCCTGTTATGAAACTCTCTGTGTCACTCAAGGATGTTATAGGATATGCATGAGTGTCATCATCTTCTGTGACATTACCACAAGTAGGAAACAGAAGACCTTACCTATTCCCCTAATTCTAGCCATGAGAGTCAAAATCTTTTCTATTGGTTGGGTCCACATATGAGAGTCATCATCACACCCATGAACTAGGCCTAGGTATATCACAATCCCACCTGTGGGAAGACCAGACAGGAGAGTCACATTGCTTGAATGTTGGTTTAGGAATATTTCAATAACCCCCTGTGTTCAGGGCCCTGGCAAGAAAGTCACATTACTTGAGTGCTGAGCTCAGCAATATGTCACAATGCCTCCAGTGGGCAGGGCCTAGCCTAGAGAACCATATCACCTGGGTCCTGTGCAAAGCAATATTTCACAATTAACTCTGTTTACAGGGCTCAGGAAGGAGAGGTTCTGGCCTGTTGGATAGGTCACAATCCCTCCTTTGACAGAACTCAGGCAGCAGAGTAACATCATTTGTGTGTAGGGCCCAGTAATATGTCAAAATCCTCACTGCAGTCAGGGCCCATGACGGAAGAAAGAGTCATGTCACCTAGGTTCTGGGCAAGGAATATGTCACAATCCACCTGTGGACTCAGCTCTGGCCCCAGGGTCACATCTCCTGAGCACTAAATTCAGCAATGTGTCACAGTGCCCTTTGTGGTACAGGCCAGAGCAGTTGTATCACATCACCTAGGTGCTATGCCTAGTAATATGTCACTATTTATTTTGTGGGCAAGGCCCAAGCAAAAGAAGAATTACATCATCTAGGTGATGAACCCCATGATATATCACAGTGCCCCCTTTGTGTAGGGTCCAAGTAAAAGTGAAAAGTCACGTCATTGTGTCTTGGGCCTAGGAATACATCACAATGGCTTGTGTAAGCAGCGCTTAGGCAGAACAGTCCCATTACCTAGGTGCTGGGCCCAGAGATACGTGGAAATCTTCCTGTGGGCAGAGCACAAGCAGGTGAGGACGGTCACATCACCTAAGTGGTAGGCCCAGAGATATGTCACAAATCCCCCTTTAGGCCAGGCCAATGCAGAAGAGTCACATCACCTGAGAGATAGTCCCCACACTATGTCACCTTGCCCCTTGTAGACAGGGCCTGGTAGGAGCTGAAAATCGCATTACCTAAGGGCTAGTCTCTGACATCTTACAATTCTCTTTTAGGACAGAGTCCAGACAGGAGAGTCACATCACCTAGGTACTGAGCCCAGTGACATGTCACCATTCTCTTTTATGGCAGGGCCCAGGAGAGTCATATCACCAAGGTGCTGGGTTCAGTGATATGTCAAAATCTTCCCTATGGACAGGGCCCAGGCAGGAGAAAACACTGATATGGTTTGGCTGTGTCCCCACCCAAATCTCACCTTAAATTTTAGCAATCCCAACATGTTAAGAGCAAGGCCACGTAAATATAATTGAATTATGGAAGTGGTTTTATACTGTTCTTGGGGTAGTGAATAAGTCTCGTGGGATCTAATGGTTTTATAAAGGGAGTTCCCACGCACAGGCCCTTATGCCTGCCACCATGTAAGATGCCTTTTTGTTCTTCCTTTGTCTTTTACCATGATTGTGAGGCCTCTTCAGCCATGTGGAACTGTGAGTCCATTAAACCTATTTCTTCTGTAAATTACCCAGTCTTGAGTATGACTTTATTCACAGTATGAGAACAGACTAATGTAGAAAGTCATATTTTTAGTTGATGGGCCCATACATATATCACAATGCCCTCTGTGGGCAGGGCCTACGCAGCAGAGTCAAACCACTTGAGTGCTGGGCCCAGCATTTTGTAACAATCACAGCTGTGGGCGGCACCTATTCGGAAGAGGATAGCCACTTTACCCAGGTGATGGGGCCAGAGATATGTCACGATGCCCCTTTTGGGCAAGGCCCAGGTAGTAGAGGAGAGTCAACTCACCTAGGTCTGGGGCCCAGTGATATTTTCTATTTTTTTGTATGTAAGGCACAGGAAAAAAGTCACATCACATAGGTTCTGGGTTCAGTGATATGTCACAATTCTTCCTATGGGCAACACAGAGGCAGAAGAGTCACCTCACCTACATGCTGGATACAGTAATATGTCACAATTTTCCCTGAGAACAGGGCTCTGGCAGGTAAAAAGAATCCCATTACTTGGGTGATGAGCAGAAAGATGTGTCACAGTGCCTTTTGTAGGCGGGCAAGTCCAGGCAGGAGAGTAACATCACCTGGGTCCTGGGCTCAGCAACATGTCACAATCTCCCCTTGGGCATTGCCGAGGCATGAAAAGAGAGTTACATCATCTAGGTGATACATCCAAATACATGTCACACACACAAAAAAACAGGGCCTAGAAAAAAATAGAGACAGATTACCTAGGTGCTGGATCCAGAGATATGTTACATTCCCTTCTGTGAGCCAGAACCAGGCAGGAGAGGAGAGTCACATCACCTAGATGATGGGTGCAGAGATGTCACAGTGTTCTCCATAGGCAGAGCCCAGATAGGAGAGTTAAATCATCTGGGTTCAAGGCCTATGAGCAGGGCTCACTCAGGAGAAAAGAGTCACATCATTTAGCTGTTGATCAGATAGGAGAGTTAAATCATCTGGGTTCAAGGCCTGTGAGCAGGGCTCACTCAGGAGAAAAGAGTCACATCATTTAGCTGTTGAACACGGTAATATGTCACAATACCCACTGTGGGTGGGTCAATAAAGGGGAGAGGCATTACATCACCTAGGTGATGAGCCCAGTGACATCTCACATTTCCCACTGTTGGGAGGGCCCAAACAGGAGGGGAGAGTCACATTACCTAGGTGCTGGGCCCGGCGACATGTAACTCTCCCTCGCTGAGCAGATTCCAGGCAGGAGAGGAAAGTGACATCATCTGGTTGCTGGGCTCAGCAATATGTTACCATTCATACTGTGGATGGGGTCCAGGTAATAGAGGCGAAAAAAATCACCTAGGTTCTGGGTTCAGTGATATGTCATAATCCCCCCGAGGGAATGACCCAGGGATGAGAGGGGAGTCCCTTAATCTAGTTAATGTTCCCAGAGATATGTCACAATGTCCCTATAGGAACAGGGAGGAATGTCACAATGTCCCATATTCCAGGGAGGAATGTCCCTGGAGGAAGAAATCTAAATGCTGGGCTTAGCAATATGTCACAATCTTTTCTGTTTGCAGATCCCAGGCAAAAGAAGAAAGTCACAGCATTTAGGTGTTTGGCCCAGGTATATGTCACAATTCCAGTTTTGGGCTGGGCCCAGGCAGGAAAGTCAAATTACTAAGGGGCTGGGCAAAAGCATATGTCATAATCACATTTGTGGGAAGGTACAGGGATGAGATTGACAATCCTGTATATGTCCCAGCTCTAGGTATGAGATTCAACATCTGTGTGTTGGGTACTCGTATATGAGTCACAAACTCAACGGTAGATGGCATGTGCATGAGACCTCAATCTCACCAGCAGACTATATCCCAGTAGGGAACTCACAGCCTCACAGGGGTGCTAAATGGAGGTCAGAGAGTCATTATCTCACTTGTAGACTGGATTCTTGTCTGAGACACAATTCCAAATTTGGACTGCCTCCAGCTATGAGATTTAGGACTTCAACAGTGTGCTGTATTCAAGTGGGAGGGTGACAATTCTTACATCACCTGGGTGTACATACAACAGTCAAAATCTCATCGGTGTGCTGGGCCCTATTATGACACACTGTACAACTTGAGGGCTTTAAAATATACACCTGAGAGTCGCAATCTGCTCTGAGACCTTCATGCTTGTATGGATCCGTGATCTTACTCATTGCCCTAGAATCAGGTATGAGATTGAACATGTCTCTTATTGGCTGGATCCAGGTATGAGAGTTACCACCATTCCTGTGATCTGAGTCCATAAATGAGTCACCATTGGAACTGTGGCCATATTCACATATGATAATCACAATTCCAACTATGGACTGTGTTCGCAATTCAAGCTTAGAATTTTACCAACAGGATCTGTCCGTGTGAAAGATTGACGGTTATAACTGTGGCCTGGGTGTGCATATGAGAGTCACAATCTCAACTGTATGCTGAGCCTTGTTATGATACTCTGTACCACTCAAGTGCTTTATATAGTATGCATGAGTGGTGATGCTTTGTGATCTTTATACAATTAAGAAACTAAGGACCTTCCTGGTTGCCCTAATCTTAGCTATGAAAGTTACCATCTCTCCTATTAGCTGAGTCCAGGTACAAGAGTCATCCTCATCCCTGTTATCTGGGAGCAGGGATGAGGCTGGATCATCACATCCCGTGGGTGCTGGACCAGGAATATGTCACAATTTCCTCTATGGGCAGGACCCAGGCAAGAGAGTCACATCGCCTCAGTGAAATGTCACAATGTCTCTGTGGGCAAGGCCCAGGAAAGAGAGTCACATTACCTGGGTGCTCAGCCCAGTGATATGGTCCAGCTTTTCCTGTGGACAAAGCACAGGCAGAAGAAGAGAGTCCCATCATCTAGGTGATGAACCCAAAGTTATGTCAAAATGCCCCCTGTGAGCAGGGCTCAGGCAGAAGAGTCACATCACCCAGGTGCTAGACTCAGCAATATATCATAATTTCTCCTATATGCAGGGCCCAGGCAGGAGGGAGTCACATCATCTAGGTGCTGGGTCCAGAGATATGTCACAATGCTCCCTGTGGACATTGCCCATAAAGTCAAGTCACATCACCTTAATGTTGGGCATTGCATTATATTATCACGCCCCCCGTATGCAGAACCCAAATGGAAGAGGATATTTACTTCATCTGGGTGCTAGGCCCAGTGCTATGTCACAGCCCCTAAAATGGGCAGGGCACAGACATAAGAAGAGAGTCATATCACCTAGGTGTTGGGCGCAATGATATGTTATAATGCTCCCAGTGTGCAGGAACCAGGCAGGAGGAAAGAATCACATCACTTACGTGCTGGGCCCAGAAATATTTCAAAATCTCCCTTGAGGGCAGTGCCCAGGAAGGAGAGTATGTCACCTAGATGCTTGATTTAATTAATGTCACTGTAGGCTTGGCCTACCCAGGCAAGTGGAATTTCTCAAATGCTCGGCAAATGTATATGTAAAAATCACACCTGCAAGAAGGTCCAGTGGTTAGATTTACAATTCTACACATGTCCCAGCTTTAGGTATGAGAGTCAACACCTCCTGTGAGTTACACACAAGTACAGGACTCATCATCTCAATAGTAAATTGGATCTGTGCACGAGAGTCCCAACCCCACCTAGGGGCTGTGTCCTGGTATGAAAGCAACAGGCCCATGGGTGTGCTGAATTCTGGTCCAAGCGTCACCACCCCACCTGTGGATGGGATCCATGTATGAGAGTCACGATTTTAACTGTCAACTGCCTCTGGATGTCAGATTCAGAACCTCAAAGGTGAGCTGTGTCCATGTGGGAGAGTGGCAACTCTTATTTTTGGGTGGGTGTGCATTTAAGGATCACAATCTCGCCTGTGTGATTGGCACCATTATGACATTTTCTGTATCACCCAAAGGCTTTATATGATATGCATGAGACTCACAATCTGCTCTGAGAGTTTTGTGCTGGTATGACCCATGATTTTACCTGTTGCCCTAAGCCCAGGTATGAGAGTCAACCTCTCACTAATTTGCTGCATCCAGGAATGACAGTCATCACTGTGCCTGTCAGCTGGGTTCAGAAGTGAGTCACCATCCTACCTGTGGCTGGATCCACGTATAAGTCACAATTTTAACTGCAAACTGCATTTACATGTGAGATTTGAGATCTTAACGTGTGTAAGTTAAAATCCTAACTGTTGGCTGGGTGTGCATGTGACAGTCACAGTCTCATCTCTGTGCTGAGCCCTGTTAGACACTCTCTGTACCAACTGAAAGCCTTATACAATATGCATGAGTATTGTAATTTTCTCTGACCTTCGTACAAGAAACACACCCAAACCTTACTCATTGCCTGAAGCCCAGCAAAGAGAATCACTATCTCTCCTATTTGCTGGGTTCAGGTATGATTGTCATCATTGCACCAGTGAGCTGAGCCCAGATGTATGTCACAATCCCGCCCGTAGACAGGGAACAGGCAGAAGAGTCACATCACCTGGATGCTAGGACAGGAATATGTCAATCCTCATGAGCAGGATGAGGGAAGAAGAGTCATTGCTGAGTTCTGGGCCTAGTGATATGCCACAGTCCTTCATGTGGGCAGGTCCCAAGCAGACGAGAACAATAACATTACTTAGGTGATGAGCCCAGCAATATGTAACAATGCCCAATGTGGGCAGGGCCCAGGGAAGAGAGGAAAGTCACATCACCTAGTTGCTGGTTCCCATATGTTGCAATTCTCACTGTTCGCAGGACTTAGCAAAAGAAGTGAGTCACACAATTTAGGTGTTGGGCTGGGCGCGGTGGCTCATGCCTGTAATCCCAGCACTTTGGGAGGCCAAGGCAGGCAGGTCACCTGAGGTCAGGAGTTCGAGACCAGCCTGACCAACATGGAGAAACCCCGTCTCTACTAAAAAAAAAAATCCAAACATAGCCGGGCGTGGTGGCGCATGCCCGTAATTTCAGCTACTCAGGAGGCTGAGGCAGGAGAATCCTTTGAACCCGGGAGGCGGAGGTTGGAGTGAGCCGAGATTGCGCCATTGCATGCTAGCCTGGGCAACAAGAGTGAACCTCTGTCTCAAAAAAAAAAAAAAAAAAAAAAAAAATTAGGTGCTGGGTTAAGCAATAGTTCAAATAGTTCACAATCCCCACTGTTGGCAAAGATCAGGCAGCAGAGAAGACTCAAATCACCTAGGTGCTGGGTGCAGCAATATGTTACATGTTCTTCTGAAGCTGAGACCCAGGCAGGAGAGAAGAGTGTCTTCACCTAGGTGTTTGACTAAGAAATACGTCATAATGTCCCATGTGGGGAGAATTAAGGCAGAACAAGCACATCACTTAGGTGCTGGGCCCAGTGATATGTCACAGTCTTCTCTGTGATCAAAGCCTTGGCACAAGGGTAGAGTCACATTACCTAGGTGTTGAATTCAGAAATATGTAACAATCACTTCTAAGTAATGGGTTCAGGCAGATGAGGAGAGTCATGTTACCTCCTTGGTCCTTGGCCTTGGTATATATCACAATTTCATTTGTGGGTTGGGCCCAGGAAGAAAACTAAAATCACTCAGAGTATGGGCAAAAGCATACATCACAATCACACCTGCAGAAAAGTCCAGGGATGAGATACGCAATCCCAAACATGTCCAGCTCTAGAGAGGACAGTCAACACCTCCTGTGTGTTCAGTCCAAGTATGCAAGTCAGAATCTAGATATTGGACTGGATTTGTGCCTGAGAGTCTCAAATCAACCTTCAGATTATGTCCTGGTAGTAGAGTCACAGCCTCAGAGGTGTGATAAATCTTGGTCAGAGAGTCATTATCTCATCTGTGGACCTGATCCATGTATGAGACTCACAATTCCAACTTTTAGCTACCTCCAAGTGTGAGATTCATAACCTCAACAGTGGGCTGTGGCTATTTAAGAGGGTGAAAATTCTTACTCTGAACTGGATGTGCATATGAGGGTCACTATCTCACCTGTGCACTGGGCCCTGTTACCACACTCTTGGTGCCACTCGAGGGCTTTCTATGGTATGCCTCAAAGTCACAATCAACAATTAGATCTACGTGCTGGTATGAACTTATGATCTTACCCGTTGTCCTAAGCCCAGGAATGAGAGCTAACATCTCTCTTATTGGCTAGGGTCAGGTATGAGAGTTCTCACTGTGCCTGTGAGTTGGGTGCAGAAAGAAGTCATCATCCCACCTGTGGCCAGATCCATGTATGACAGTCAAAATTTCTTTTTTTTTTGAGATGGAGTCTCGCCCTGTTGCCCAGGCTGGAGTACAGCGGCGTGATCTCAGCTCACCACAACCTCCCCGTGCCGGGTTCAAGTGATTCTCCTGCCTCAGCCTCCCGAGTAGCTGGGATTATAGGTGCATGCTACCATGCCTGGCTAATTTTTGTATTTTTAGTAGAGATGGGGTTTCACTATGTTGGCCAGGCTGGTCTTGAACTCCTGACCTCGTGATCCACCCGCCTCAGCATCCCAAAGTGCTGGGCCACTGTGCCTGGCTGACAATCACAATTTCAACTGTGGACGGCATCCACATGTGATGCTCTGGACCTCACCAGTGGTCTCTGTCCACGTGTGGGAGTGACAATCCTCACTGTTGGCTGGGTATGCCTATGAGAATCACAATTTTAACTCTGTGCTGGAATCTGTTATGACACTCTCTGTATCATCGGAAGAGATCATACAATATGCGTGAGTTTTGTAATCTTCTGTGACGTTCATACAAGTAGAAAGCCCAGGACCTTGCCCATTGCTTGAAGGCTACCTGTGAGAGTCAACATATCTCCTATTGGCTAGATCCAGGTATGCAGCTAATCACTGTGCCTCTGAGCTGGGTCCAGAAATCAGTCACTGTTCAACCTGTTTCCAGATGTACACATGACAGTCAGACTTTCGACTGTGGACTGCATCTGCATGTGAGGTTCAGAAGCTCACCAGTGACCTTTCATGTTTGGAAGTGACAATCCCAATTGTTGGCTTGGTATGTCTGTGAGAGTCACAATCTCACCTGTGTGCTGAGTCCTATTATTACATTCTCTGTAGCACACAAAGTATTTACAGGATATGCATAAATTTTATACCTCTCTGTGACCCTTCTAAAAGTAGGAAACCCAAGACTTTACCTACTACCTAAAGTCTAACTAACAGTGTCAAAATCATTCCTATTGTCTGGGTTCTCATATGAGTGTAATCATAATGCCTGTGAGCTGGAAAAACTATATGTCAAAACTTAGCCTGTGCGAATAAACCAGAAAAGAGAATCACGTCACCTGAACGCTGGACCAAAAACATGTCGCTCTCCACTCTGTGGGGAGGTCCACAGCAGAGAAGTCCCATGACCTGGGTACTGGGCCCAGCAGTATGTTGCAATGCCTTCTGTGGGCAAGGTTCATGCAGGAAAGACACATTATCTGCATGCAGGGCACAGCAATATGTCACCCTGTGTACAGGGCTCAGGTAAGAGAGGAGAGTCACAATACCCAGTTGTTGGGCCTATTGATAGGTCACAATGCCTCCTTTTGGAGGGACCAAGGCAGGAGAGTCATATCATTTACGCATAGGGCTCAGCGATATGTTACAACCCACTCTGTGGCAAAGCCCATGCAAAAGAGTAAAGTCACATCACTTAGGTGATTGGCCCAGTTATACGCTACAACTGTCTGTGTTGACAGGGCCCAGGCAGAAGAGGATGATTACATAACCTGGGTTATGGGCCCAAAGATAAGTCACAATTTCCCCTGAGGACAAGGCCTATGTAGGAAAGGAAAATAACTTAAGTGCTTGGCCCAGGTATACATCACAATTTTATTTTTGGGCTTTACCCAGGCAGGAGAGTCAAATCACTCAGGTGCTGGGCAAATGGATATATCACAATCACACTAGCAAGAAGGTCGAGAAATGAGATTCAAAATTCCATACATTCTCTGACTTCAGGTATGAGAGTCAAGAGACCTCATTTGAGTTGGGTCCAAGTACATAAGTCACAATCTTAATGGTGGACTCAATCCCTGCAAGATAGCCCCAATTCCAAATGCAAGCTATTTCTGAATCTAAGAGTCACAGCCTCACAGGTGTTCTGAATCCTAGTCTTTGAGTCACCATTCTACCTGTTAAGCAGATCTACATATGACAGTCACAATTCCAACTTTTGACTGCCTCCATGTGTGAGATCCACAGCCTCAAGAGTGGATGGTTTCCATGTGTGACAGTGACAATGTTTACTGTTGGCTGAGTGTGCATAGGAGAGTCACAATTTCACTTGTGTTCTTGGTTGTGTTATGATACTCTCTGTATTACCCATGGGCTTTATATGGTATAAGTGGCAGTTGAAATCTGCTTTGAGACCTTCATGCTGGTATGAACCAATGATTGTACCCATTGCCCTATGCCCAGGTATGAGAGTCACATCTCTCTTATTGGCCAGATATAGGTATGACAGTCATCAAAGTGTCTGTAAGCTGGCTCCAAAAATAAGTCAGCACACCAGCAGTCCCGGGACCCACATATGACTGTCACAAATCTAATTTTGGAGTGTGCCCGTGAGATTCAGGACCTCACCAGCAGGCTCTTCTTATGTGTGAGGGGGCAATCCTAACTGTCAGCTGGATGTGCCTATGAGAGTAACAATCTCACCTGTGTAGTGGATCCTGTTATTATACTCTCAATGTAACACAAAAGCTTTATAGGATAAGCTTGAGTGTCATAATCTTATGTGACTTTTCCTCACATAAGAGACCCATTACTTTATCCATTGCGCTAAGCCTAAAATAAAAAGGCAAAATCGCCCTTATTGGTGGGTCCATATATCAAATTAGCCAGTAAAAAAAGATACTCTCTGTCCTAGCCAGTCTGAGAGAAACAGGTAAAATTCTGGGTCTTCTCTTTGTACAAAGATCATAAAAAATTACCACTTCCTTCCATATTGTATAAAGCCCTTGGGTGATACACAGTGTAAAATGCAGGTGATACAGAGAGCATACCCAGCACACAATAGAAATTTTTCTTATTTTATGCACACCCAGCCAACCATTAGCGCTGTCAGCCTTACACGTAAACAGAGCCCACTGGTGAGGTCCTGAATCTAACTCATGGATGCAGTTCACAGTTGAAATTGGGACTGCATATGTGAACACCTGGCTACAGTTGGAATGGTGACTCATTTCTAAACCCACCTCATAGGCAGATGGAGACCCTCCTATCTAAACTCAGCCATTCTTAAAGATGTTCACTCTCATATCTGGGCTTAGAATCACAGGTAAAATTGTGGGTTCACACAAGCACAAAAGTTTCAGAATGGATTGCAACTCTCATGCATACTGTATAATGCCCTCAGTAAGACAGAGAGGGTTCTTACAGGGCCAGGCACACAAATGAGATTGTGACACTCATATGCACACCCGGCCAATGGTAAAGACTGTCATCCAGCCACATGAATGCAGCCAGTGTTAAAGTCCTGAATCTCAGCCGGGTGCGGTGGCTCACACCTG
Organism: Pongo pygmaeus; assembly: GCF_028885625.2. Lineage (NCBI taxonomy): Eukaryota > Metazoa > Chordata > Mammalia > Primates > Hominidae > Pongo > Pongo pygmaeus. The sequence continues at coordinate 23,610,769 of NC_072393.2, forward strand.
TAATCCCAGCACTTTGGGAGGCCGAGATGGGCAGACCACGAGATCAGGAGATCGAGACCATCCTGGCTAACACGGCGAAACCCCATCTCTACTAAAAATACAAAAAATTAGCCGGGTGTGGTGGCGGGCTCCTGTAGTCCCAGCTACTCGGGAGGCTGAGGCAGGAGAATGGCGTGAACCTGGGAGGTGGAGCTTGCAGTGAGCTGAGATCATGCCACTGCACTCCAGCCTGGGCAACAGAGTGAGACTCCGTCTCAAACAAACAAAAAAAAAGTCCTGAATCTCATGCCAGGAGGCAGTCGAAAGTTGGAAAACTGATTCTCATATGTGGAGAGTCACCAACCCACCTGACCAAGATTCAGCACACCTGTGAGGCTGTGACCCTTTGAAAATAATACAGTGCATGGGAGGGATTGTGGCTGTCATGCAAGGATCCTGTCCACTGTTGAGATTGTAACTCATGTACTGAGACCCAACATACAGAATGTATTGACTCTTATACCTAGAACTGGGCCATGTGCATGATTGTTAATTTTATCCCTGGACTTTTCTGCAGGTGTGACTGTGACATATTTATTTGCCCAGTACCTGAGTGATTTGACTCTCTTGCCTGGGACCTCTCCTTATAGGGTGTTGTGACATATTTCCAAACCCAGGACTAAGTGATGTGACTTTCTTCTGCCACTTGGGCTCTGACCAAGAAGGGATTGTGATGTATTACTGGACCCAGAACCAAGGTGATGTGACTCTTCTCCTTCGTCAGGGCACTGCCAAAAAAAAATTGTGACATATCACTGGACCCTGATTCTAGATGATGTAACTCTCCTCTTTTTGCTTTGCCCCACATATTTTGGGTACCATGACACATCCCTAGGCCCAGAACCTAGGGGATGTGAGGCTCCTGCCTAAGCCCTCCCTGCAGTGAGCCTTGTGACATATGTCTGCATCCATGACCTAAGAATTGTGACTCTTTCTGCCTGAACTTTGCCAACAAGGAAAATTGTGACATATTTCCATACCCACCAACCAGTTGATGTGTCTCTCCTGCCTGGGATTTTCCCAGAGAGAGCATTGTGACATATTGCTGGGCCCAGCAGCCAGGTGAGGTGATTCTGTTCCTGTTGCATTGCTTTCAGGAGAAGATTTTTAAATATTCTTGGCTAAGCATGCTAATGATGTGACTCTCCAGTCTGGTCCCTGCTTTCAGAAAAGACTGTGACATATCCATGGCCTACTGCCTAGGTGATGTGGCTCTCCTGCTTGCTCCCTACCAAGAGGTGGCATTGTGACATATATCTTGGTTCAGCTCACAGGTGCAATAATGACTATCATACCTTGTGAATTGAACCAGCCAATAGAAGAGATACTGACTCTCACATTTAGGCTTAGAAAAATGAGTAAGACCCTGTGTCTCCTCTTTGTATGAAGGTTATAGAAAGTTACCACTTTCACATATCACATAAAGCATTTGGATACTACAGTGTCATCACAAATCCCAGAACATGAGTGAGATTGTGTTCTCGTGTGCACAGTCCACCAACCATTAGAATTTCCACCCTCTCACATTGACAGAGCCTACAGGTGATGTTTTGAATCACACACAAATGCAGTCAGTCCACAGTTTAAACTGTGACTTTTATATCTGAACATCAAGCCACAGTTGGAATGGTTACTCATTTTTAAACCCAGCTTATAGGCAGGTGAAGACTCTCCTATCTAGACACAGTCAATAAGAAAGATGTTGACTCTCACACCTGGGCTTAGGGCCATAGGTACGATCAAAGTTCTCTTCTAACATGGAGGTTTCAGAGCAAATTTTGACTCTCATGCATGTTGTATAAAGCCCTGGAGTGGTACAGAGAGTGTTCTAACAGGGCCCAGCACACAAGTGAGATTGTAACTCTCATCTGCACACCCAGGAGAGAGTAAAGATTGTCATTGTCCCACATGAACTCAGCCCACTGTTGAGATTCTGGATCTCACACCCTGAGGTGGCTAAAAGTTGCAAACTTGACTTTCATACATGAATCTGTTCCACAGGTGTGTTCATGACACTCAGATTAAGATTCAGCAAACCCGTGAGGCTGTGACTCTACTTAAAAAACACAATCCCCAGAAGGAATAGGGCTCTCAAACCTAGATCCTGTTGACCAATGGGATTGTGACTTGTGTACTTAGAATGACCATACAGAAATTGACTCATACCTAGAACCGGGACATGTGTGAGATTGTTAATCTCAACCCTGGACCTTCCTGTAGGTGTTATTGTTACATATGCCGCAGTCCAGCACCTGAGTGATTTGACTGTACTGCCTGGATCCAGCTCACATATGAGATTGTAACATATAACTGGGCACTGGTACATTTTGACATCACTGGGCCTTGCACTCGGGTGATGTGTCTCCTCTCATGCCTTGATGCTGCCACGGGAGGCATTGTAACATACCACTGGGTCTTATGCCCATTTGATTTAACTCTCCTGCCTAAGCCTGCCTATACAGAAAATTGTTTCATATCCTGGGCCTGTCACCGAGTGATGTGACTATCTTCATTTGCCTGATCCTAGCTCTCAGGGGAGAATGGAACATATCACTTTGTTCAGTACTGAGCTGATGTGACTTCTCTTCCCTTCTGAGGTTTTCCTCACAGGGGAGATTGTGACATAAAGCTGGGCCGAACACCTTGGTGATGTTACTCTTTTGCCTTGGCACTGTCTTCAGAAGGCATTGTGACATATTGCTGTTACCAGCACCAAGGTGAAGTGTGTCTTGTGTTTGGACCCTGTCCATAGAGTGCATTGTGACATATCTTTGGGCCCATCAACTATTTGATTTGACTATCCCCCCTTACCACATCTTTGCCCATAAGGAATATGGTGACATATATCTGGGCCCAGCACCTAGGAAATGCGATGCTCTTCTCTTGCGTGAGCTATGTTCAGAAAAGAAAGAGTGATGTATTGCTGTTTATCACCTAGGTGATATGACCTAGCACATTACCGAGTGCAAAGGTGATGTGATACTTCTGCCTGGTCCTTGCCAATAGAGGTAACTGGAATATATCTCTGGGACCCATAACCTAGATGATGTGAGTCTCCTTTTGTTTCTTGAGACTGTCCACAGTGGAAATTATAATATATTGCCAGGCCTTGCACCCAGTTTTTGTGACTCTCCTGCTTGTGTCCTTTCCATGTGGGGCATTGTGACATATTTCTGAATCCAACACCAAGGTGATGTTACTCTCTTGCCTGGATTACTGTGACATCTCTCTGCACCCATCACCCAGGTGATTTGACTTCTTTCTCCTGCCTGGTCCCTGCTCACAGAGGGCATTGTGACTTATCACTTGGCTCAGCACCTACATCATGTGACTCTCCACTCATGCCTCAACCATGGCTTTCTAGGGTGATTGTGAAATATAACTTGGTCTATCTCATAGGCTTTGTGACTTTCTTCTTCCTGAGCCCTAACACAGAAAGCATTGGGATATACCTCTGGGCCTCTTGCCTAGGTGAGGAGACTTTTCTGCCTAGGTTCTCTTCTTAGGGGGTATTGTGACATATTGCTGGACCCAGCAACTAGATGATAACGTGATTCTCTTCTACTGCTTGGACTTTGCCCAAGAAGGAATTGTGATGTATCGTGGAGCCAAGAACCTAGGTGTTGTGACTCTCCACTTCTGCCGGGGCCCTGCATACATTCTCTGTTGTGACATATGGCTGGGATCAAAATCTAGGTGATGCAACTCTTCGACCTGGGCCCTGCCAGCAGGCGTATTAGGACATCTTTTTGTTCATCACTTAGGTGTTGTGACTCTCTCCTTCTGCCTGGGTTCTGACAAAAAAGGTGATTGGGGCATGTCCCTTGACCGAGCACCTAGGTGATATGACTGTCTTATTTGCCTGGGCCTTACATATTTGGGGTATTGAGACATATGGCTGAGCCCTACATCAGTGGGATTTAAGGCTCCTGCCTTGGCCCTGCCAACAGAAAACTTTTTACATATCCCTGAATCCATCACCTAGGATATGTGACTCTCTTCTTCTGCCGGCATTCTGCCCACAGGAAAGACTGGGACATATTGCTGGGCCCTCCATTGAGTCGATGTGTCTTTCCTGCCTGGGTACTGCCCACAGGGAGCATTGTGACATATCACTGGGCCCAGAACCTAGGTGATGTGTGTATGCCTCATGTTCCCTGCTTTCAGGAAGGGATGGTCAAATATCCCTGACTGAGCATGCAGGGATGTGACTCTTCTGGCTGGTCCTTGTCCTCAGGGAAGATTGTGACATATGCCTTGCCCAGCTCCCAGGTGATATGACCCTCCTGCTCACTCTCTACCCATAGGTGGGATTATGACATATATCTTGGCCCAGCTCACAGGTAGGATGCTGACCCTCTTTCCTCGAACCAGTCAATATAAGATACTTTCATAGCTAGACTTAGTGAAATGGGTAAGATCCTGGGTCTCCTCTGTGTATTAAAGTCATAGAGAACTACCACTTTCTTGTATCTTATATAAAGTCCTCCAGTGTTAGAGAGGATGTCATCACAGGGCCTAGGACACAAGTGATATTGTGTTTCTCATACACACACCCAGCCAACTGTTAGGATTGTCACCCTCACATCTAAACAGAGCCAACTGGTGAAATGCTGAATCTCACATGCAGATGCAGTCTGCAGTTAAAATTCTGACTGTCATAAGTGAACACTTGGCCACAGCTGTGCTGGTGACTCATTCCTAAACCCAGCTCATAGAGAGGTCAGGACTCTCCCATCTAGACTCAGCCAATAGGAGAGATGTTGAGTCTCATACATGGACTTAGGGGCACAGGTACAATCATGGGTGCATAACAGCATGAAGGTCTCAGAGCAGATGTTGACTCTCATACATAACATATGCAGCCCCTGAATGGTAGAGAGACTGTCCTCACAGAGCCCAGCAAACAGGTGAAGTTGTGACACTCCTTTGCATAGGTGGCCAATAGTAAAGATTGTCATCCTTCCACGTGAACACAGCCCACCGTTGAGGTTCTGAATCTCCCACCTGGAGGCAGTGGACAGTTGGAGAATTAACTCTCATACATGGATCTGGTCCCTAGGTGGGTTGGTGAATCTTACACCAAGATTCCCCACAGCTGTGAGGCTGTGACTGCACTAAGGGGAAACAGTCTTCAGAAGGAATTGAGTCTCTTTTGTATAGATCCAGTTTATTTTTGAGATTGTGACTCATGTACTTAGACCAAACCTACAACTGGGACATGTGTGGGATTGTTAATCCTGCCCCTGGACCTTCCTGTAGGTGTGATTCTGATGTAGGCCCCTCCCTGGGTCTACCTTCCAAAAGAGATTATGACATGTCATTTTTTTTCCATACTTAGCTGATGTGATGTATTCTCCTGTCTTGGCTCTCTCCATAGAAGACATTATGATGTATTTACAGGCCCTGCACCCAGTTTATGTGATTTCTGCCTGTGGCCTGCCCACATTGGCTATTTTGACATATTGCACAGTCCAACACCCAGGTGATTGTACTCTTCTGCCTGGGCTCTTCCTACAGGGGACATTATGAAATATTTCTGTGCCCATTGTGTGTGTGTGTGTGTGTGTGTGTATGTGTGTGTGTGTGTGTGTTTTGAGACAGAGTCTCACTCTGTCACTGAGGCTGGAGTGCAGTGGCATGATCTTGGCTCACTGCAACCTCCACCTCCCAGATTCAAGTGATTCTTGTGCCTCAGCCTCCCAAGTAGCTGGGATTACAGGCGCCTGCCATCACACCTGGCTAATTTTTGTATTTTTAGTAGAGACGGGGTTTCACCATGTTGACCAGGCTGGTCTCAAACTCCTGACCTCTGGTGATCCACCTGCCTTGGCCTCCCAAAGTTCTGGCATTACAGGCATGAGAGACCACACCCGACCACATCCATGTGTTTTGACTCTCTTCTCCTGCATGATTTCTGTTGAGGGGGGGATTGAGACATATCTCTGGTCTCAGCACCCAGCTGATGTGACTCATCTCTTTTTCCTATGTTTTGCTCACAAAAGATAGCGACATATCGCTAGGCCAAACAAAGTGACATTACTCTCTTGATTTGGTCCTCCTCTCAAAAGGCATCGTGACATATTGATGGGCCCAGCACAAAAGTGATTTGAGTCTCATGCCTAGACTCTGCTTACAGGGGCATTGTGACATATCTCTGGGCCAATCTACTATTTGATGTGACTCTCCTTTTGTACCTGGGCTTTGCCTATAGAAGACATTGTGACATATCTCTCGGCTCTGCACCTAGGCGACTTGACTTGCCTCTTCTGCTTGGGCCATACCTACAGGGAACATTGATACATATCTGTGATCCCAACATGTAGATGATGTGACTATTTTCTTTTTTCTTGGACCCGTCCACAGTGGGAATTGTGACATATCATTTGGCTTAGCATTTGTGTAGTATGACTCTCCTCTCATACCTAGGCTCTGTCCACTGGGGTGATATATATCTGGGTGTAGCCCCTAGTTATTTGAAGCTCCTCTTTTCCATGATCCCTACTTATAGCATACATTGTGAAATCTCTGGTCTACTCATCTCGGTTATGTGACTTTATTTTTATTTTTATTTATTTATTTTTGAGATGGAGTTTGGCTCTTCTTGTCCAGGCTCAAGTGCAATTGTACGATCTTGGCTCACCGCAACCTCTGCCTCCCAGGTTCAAGCGATTCTCCTTCCTTAGCCTCCTGAGTAGCTGGGATTACAGGCACACGCTACTATGCCCGGCTAATTTTTGTATTTTCAGTATAGATGGGGTTTCACCATGTTGACCAGGCTGGTATCGAACTCCCAACCTCAGGTGATCTGCCCACCTCAACCTCCCAAAGTGCTGGGATTTCAGGCGTGAGGCACTGTGCCTGGCCATGACTTTCTTTTATTTGCCCTTCCATCAGGGGACATTTTGACATATTGCTGGGCCTATTATCTGGATGATGTGACTCTCCTCACCTGCCTGCATACTACCCAAAGGGGACATTGTGACATATCTCTGAACCAATTTTCTACATAATGTGCCTCTTCTCTGCTGCCCAAAACATGCATAAAGAAAATATTCTTTAGGCCCCTGTGACCTATCTCTGGACCCATCACCCAAATGTCATGACTCTCCTGTCTGGGCTCTGCCTAGAGGAAATGTTATGTCACTGGGCCCTGAACACAAGTGATGTGACTCTCCTGCCTGGGCCTTGCCCATAGAGGGGATTGAGACATTCCAGGTGAAGAATCAAGGTGGTGTTATTCTTATTTCTCAGCCTTTCCCTAAGGTAAAATTGTGACATATAACTTGGCCCAGCACACAGATGAGATTTTTACTCTTGTATGCAAACCCAGCCAAAAGTTACTATTGTCACTATAACACAGGAACAAAGACCACTGTTGAGGTCCTGAGTCTTATATGTGAACACAACCAACAGTTGGAATTGGGACTGTCATATGTTTATCTTGCCAGAAGTGAGATGGTGACTCACTCTTGATTCAGTTCACAGGAATGGTGATGACTCTCATACCTGAACCCAACTAATAAGAGAGATGTTGACTCTGGTAGCTAGGCTTTGGGGTCTGGGTCCTTTACTTGGAGGAAGGCTACAGAAGATTATGACACCCATGTATATTGTATAAAGCTCTTGGGAAATACTGAGTGTCATTACAGGGCCCAGTACACAGGTGTGATTGTGACTCTCCTATACACACCTAGCCAACAGTTTGAATTGCCATGCTCATACATAGACTGAGCCTACTGGTGAGGTCCTAAATCTTACACATGAACCTATTCCACCATTGAAATTGTGGCTGTCATATGTGGATCCAGCCATAGGTTGGATGGTGACAAATTTCTGAACCCAACTCACTTGCACAATAAACCCAGCCAATAGAAGATATTTTGACTCTTGTACCTAGGCTTAGGGCAACAGGTAAGGTTTTGGGTTTTCTACTTGTATAAATGTCACAGAGGATTATTGCACTCCCTTATATTGTATAATGCCCCCAAGGTTGTAAAGAAATTGTCATTACATAACTCAGCACAAAGTTGAGACTGTGAATCTCACATGCACACTCAGCCAACAGTAAGAATTGTCATTCACACACATGGACAGAACCCACTGGTGAGGTCCTGAATTTTAGTCACAGACGCAATCCACAGTTGAAATTTTTAATGTCATGTGTGCATCTAGCCACAGGAGGGATGGTGACACATATCTGAACCCAACTAAGAGGCAGAGCAATGACTTTTATACCTGGAACCAGCCAATACAAGAGATGTTGACTCTCATACCTGGGCGTGGGGCAACAGTAAGCTCATGCATTTATACAGCACTAATGTCTCACAGGGGATTATGAGTCTCACCCAAACAATGTACAGCCCTCCGGTGGTACAGAGAGTGTCATAAGAGGACCCAGAACACAGCTGAGTTTGTGATTCTCATATACACTTCCAGCCCACAGCAAAAATTGTCATCCTCCCATGTAAATACAGACAACTGTTGAGCTTCTGAATCTCACACCTGGACACAGTTGAAAGTTGGAATTATAATCCTTACATGTAGATTTTGTCTACAGGTAGATGGTAACTCTAGGACTAGGATTCATTACACCTGTGAGGCTTTGACTCTGATACCAGTACACAGTCTACAGGTAAAATTGAGACTCTCATGGATTAATCTAGTCCATCATTGAGATTGTGACTCATGTATTTAGATGCAACTCACAGGAGGTGTTGACTTTCCCACCTGAAGCTGGAACATATATGGAATTGTGAAATCTCATCCCTGGACCTTCCCACAAGTGTGGTTGTGACATATACTTTTGCCTAACACCTGAGTGATTTTACTTTCCTGCCTGGACACAGCCCTCAGGGGAGATTGTGACATATACCTGGGTCAAGCACCTAGGTGATGTGACTCTCTTGCTCGAGCCCTACCCACAGAGGGTATTGTGAAATATCACTGGGTCATCTGACTCTTATCATTAGCCAGGGCCCTGCTCACAAAGACATTGTGAGATATCACTGAGCCCAGTACAGTGATGTGACTGTACTGCCTGGGCCCTGCCCACAGTAGGTATTGTGACATACCTCTGAACTCATTGCCTAGGTGATGTGACATTTTTCCTTTGCCTGCATTCTGCCCCTTGAAAATGGACTGTGACGTACCACAGGCCCATGTACTTAGGTGATATGATTCTCCTCTTCTGCCTGGATCATGGCAATGGGAGGCTGAATTATTTTAGCAAGCCCAGATTGCAGGTAATGTAAGCTTCTATCCTAGGCCCTGCCCACAGGAGGTATTGTGATTTATCTCTGTGGCCATAATTTAGGTGCTGTGACTCTTCTATTCTCTCTAAGCCTGCCAATGGAGGGGGACTGAAACATATCTTTGGGACAGCACAAAGGTAATGTGAAATTCCTGCCCGGGCCATGCCCATAGAAGACATTGTGACATATCACTGCTCACAGCATGCAGGTAATTTAACTCTCCTTCCTGGGCCCTGCCCACAGGGGATATTGTAACATATCTTTAGCCCGGCACTTAAAATAAGTGGCTCTTTTAGCTTGTTTCTTTTGCACAAGTGGCATTTTGACATATAAGTGCACCCAGCACACAGATGAGATTGTGACTCTTGTATGCTCATCCAGCCAACAGTTATGAGTGTCACCCTCACATATGAACAGAGACCTCTGATGAGGTCCTGAGTCTTGTACATGGACACAGTCCACAGTTGGAATTTTGACTGTCATATGTAGATCCAGCCACAGGTGTGATGTTAGCTCACAGGCACAACAATGACTCTTATAACTAGACCCAGCCAATAAAGTACATGTTGACCCTTATAACTAGGCTTAAGGAAACTGGTAGGGTCCTGGTTCTTCTACCTGTATGAAAGTCATGGCAGATTATAAAACTTATGCATATTGTATAATACCCCTGGCGGTACAGAGTTTTATTACAGGGGCCAGCACACAGGTGAGATTATGACTTTGATATGCAGACACAGCTAACAGTATTGTCACCTTGGTGCTAATCCCAGCAGTACAACACAATTCTTTTTTAGGCAGAGCCCTAGGAGCAGAAAAGAGTCCATCACCTAGGTGCTGGGTCCAGCAATATATCACCATATCCCTTGAAAAAAGAGCACAGGTAAGACAGTCACATCAACTAGGTGAAAGGCCCAGGAATATTTCACAATTTTCTCTGGAGTCAGAACCTGGATAATACAGGAGTGACATCAGCTTGGTGCTGGGCCCAGTGAAATGTCATGTTGGGCATAAGTACATGGTCACAATCTCAATGGTGTACTGGATCCATGCATGACAGCATCAATCTGTCCTGTGGACTGTCTTCTTAGTAGAGTGACAGCCTCACAGGTTTGCTGAATGTTGGTTGGAGAGTCAGAAACCCAAATGTGAACCAAATCTGCATATGAGAGTCAATTCACTACTTTTGACTGACTTTGGGTGTGAGATTCAGAACCTCAACAGTGGGCTGTGTTCAGGTGGGATGATGAGAGTCTATACTGTTGGCTGGGTGTGCATATCACTGTCACAATCTCAGCTGTGTGTAGTGCTCAGACAGAAAAGAAGAATCAAATCACCTAGATGAATAATTAGAAATTTTATTCTCTTTTACTAATCTTTTCTAATACTTCTATGGGCAAAGCCAATGGAGGAGAGTTGCATCCCCTATGTTTTGGACACAGCCATATGTCACAATACACAATGTGTGCAGGGCCCAGGCAGTAGAGGGAAGTCAAATAACCTAGGTGCTGGACCCAGTGATATATCACAATACCTCCTTGGACAGAGCCCAAGCAGTAGAGGAGAGTCATATCCCCTCAGTGCCGTGTGCAAAAATGTGTCATAATACCAACTGAGTGGATGGCTCGCTCATGAAAGTCACATCACCTAGGTGAGGGTGTCAAAAATATGTTGCAATGCCCCCTGTGGGTAGGGCTCAGATGGAAAAGAAGAGTCACATAACTTAGGGGCTGGGCCCAGCTTCATGTCACAATCACTCCAATTGAAAGAGACAAGGCACAGGAGGAGTGATGCATCACATAGATGCTGGGCCCAGCAATATGTCACATTCCTCACATGGACAGGCCCTATGAAGAAAAGAAGAGTCACATCATCCAGGTGATGGGCTCAGAGATATGTCTCCATGACCCCTGTCACCTGTGTGCTGGGCCCAGTCATAAGTAACTGCCTTCTGTGGGCATGGCCAGGTAAGAGAGGAGAGTCACATCACCTAGACGCTGGTCCTAGAGATATGCCCCTATCTATTCTGTGGGCACAGTTCAGGTAAGAGAAGAGAAGAGGAAAGTCACATTAACTAGGTGATTGGCTCAGAGCTATGTCACAATGCTCCTACAAGGCAGGGTCCAGGCAGGAGACTCAAATCACCTTGGTGCTGAGTCCAACATGTCACAATCTCCCCTGTAGGCAGAACCTGAGAAAAAGAGTTACAAGAATTACATGTTGGCCTATTGATAGGTCATAATCTTTCCTGTGAGCAGAAACCAGGCAGTAGAAAAGGTTCATATCACTTGCGTGATTGGCACATAGATATGTCAAAATGCTCCCTACAGGAAGACCCCAGGCAGGAGGGTTACATAACGTGAATGTCAGCCCCAAAAATATGTCACAATGAACCTGCAAGGGCTGGGCACAGGCAGAAGAGACATATAACCTGAGTGCTAAGTGCGGGGCCTAGAAACAAGTGACAATGCTCCATGTAGGCAGGGCCAAGGCAGAATAGAACAACATCACCTACGTTCTGGGTCCAGTGATATGTCACAATTTCATCTGTGGGCGGAGACTCAAATCATGCTGGGTGCTGGGCACATGATATGTCAGTCACACCTGCAGGTAGGTCCAGGGACGAGATTAACAATCTTGCACATGTCCCAGTTTTAGGTATGAGAGTCAACACTGTTGCGGGAAGTCAGGGACCCCAAACAGAGGGACCAGCTGAAGCCATGACAGAAGAACGTGGATTGCAAAGATTTCATGGACACTTATCACTTCCCCAATCAATACCCTTGTGATTTCCTATGCCTGTCTTTACTTTAATCTCTTAATCCTGTCAGCCGAGAAGGATGTATATCGTCTCAGGATCCTGTAATAATTGCGTTAACTACACAAATTGTACAGCATGTGTGTTTGAGGAATATGAAATGTGGGCACCCTGAAAAAACAACAGGATAACAGCAATTGTTCAGGGAATAAGATAGATAACCTTAAACTCTGACCGCCGGTGAGCCAGGCAGAACAGAGCCATATTTCTCTTCTTTCAAAAGCAAATGGGAGAAATATCACTGAATTCTTTTTCTCAGCATGGGATATCCCTGAGAAAGAGAATGCACACCTAGGGGTAGGTCTCTGAACTGGCCCCCCCGGGCATTCCTGTCTCTTATGATTGAGACTGCAGGAGGGAAATAAACTGCAGTCTCCCATAGTTCTCCCAGGCTTATTAGGAAGAGGAAATTCCCGCCTAATAAATTTTGGTCAGATCAGTTGATCTCAAAACCCTGTCTCCTGATAAGATGTTATCAATGACAATGGTGCCCGAAACTTCATTAGCAATTTTAATTTCGCCTAGGTTCTGTGGTCCTGTGATCTCGCCCTGCCTCCACTTGCCTTGTGATATTCTATTACCCTGTTAAGTACTTGATGTCTGTCACCTACACCTATTCAGACACTCCCTCCCCTTTTGAAAATCCCTAATAAAAACTTGCTGGTTTTTGTGGCTTGTGGGGCATCAGGGATCCTACCAATGTGTGATGTCTCCCCTGGATGCCCAGCTTTAAAATTTCTCTCCTTTGTACTCTGTCCCTTTATTTCTTAAGCCAGCCGACACTTAGGAAAATAGAAAAGAAACTACGTGATTTTCAGGGCAGGTCCCCCGAAACAACACATCCTGAATGTTGGGTCCAACTACATGAGGCACATCTCATCAGTGAACTGGATCTATGCATCATAGCCTCAATTCCTATTGCAGATTGTGTTGACTTAGTGGAGTCCCAGCCTCCTTGGTGTGCTGAATCCTGGTCTGTCACCAACCCACCTGTGGACCACATTTATGCACAAGAGCCTTTTTTTTTTTTTTAATCTTCTGACTGCCTCTGGTTGTTAGATTTAGAACCTCAACATTGCACTGTGTTGATGTATGACTTACATCTTTACTTGACCATCCTTACTTTCAGCTGGGTGGTTGACCATCTTTACTTTCAGCTGGGTGGTTGACCATCTTTACTTTCAGCTGGGTGGTTGACCATCTTTACTTTCAGCTGGGTGGTTGACCATCCTTACTTTCAGCTGGGTGGTTGACCATCTTTACTTTCAGCTGGGTGGTTGACCATCCTTACTTTCAGCTGGGTGGTTGACCATCCTTACTTTCAGCTGGGTGGTTGACCATCTTTACTTTCAGCTGGGTGGTTGACCATCCTTACTTTCCGCTGGGTGGTTGACCATCCTTACTTTCCGCTGGGTGGTTGACCATCCTTACTTTCAGCTGGGTGGTTGACCATCCTTACTTTCAGCTGGGTGGTTGACCATCTTTACTTTCAGCTGGGTGGTTGACCATCTTTACTTTCAGCTGGGTGGTTGACCATCTTTACTTTCAGCTGGGTGGTTGACCATCTTTACTTTCAGCTGGGTTTTCATATGAGGGTCACAATCCCACCTGTTTTCTGGGCCCTGTGAAAACATTCTCTGTACCAACTGATGGCATTATACAGTGTGCATTAGTGTCACCATTCACTCTGAGACACTCATGCTGGTATGGACCAACGATTGTACCTGTGGCCCTAAGCCAAGATATGAGAGTCAACATCACTCTAGTTGGCTCGGTCCAGATAGGAGAGTCCCATCTATGAGTGGATTTAGAAATGAGTTACCATTCCAAGTGTGGCCAAATCTTCACATATGAAAGTCGTAATTCCAATTGTAAGCTGCATTCCTGTGTGAGATTTAAAACTTCATCAGTGGGCTTTGTCCATGTATGAATGTGATTAATGAAATGGTTGGCAGGGTGTGTGTATGTAACACACAATTTCACCTGTGTGCCGGGCTTTGTGTTGACACTCTCTGTACCACCCAAGGTCTTTATATGATATGCAACAAAGTGGTAACCCATTACCTTCGAACAAAGGGAAGGCCCACAATATTACCCATATTGGCTGGTTCGAGGTATAAAAGTCATCATCACACCTGTAAACTAAGCAAAGATAAATGTCACAACCCTACTTGTGGGTAGGGAACAAGCAGGAGAATCACATTATCTGGGTCCTTCTCCAGGGATATGTCACAATCATTTTTGAGGGCAGGGAATTGGCAGGAGAGTCACATTATCTGTGTGCTGGGCTCAGTGATAAGTCACTCTCTATTTTGTGCAGATGGTCCAGAATAAAGCTCATAGGAGAGAAGAGGTCCCATCAAAGAGTTGATGGGTCCAAAGATATGTCAAAGTACCCCTTGTAGGCAGGATCCAGGCAGGAGACTCACATCACCTTGGCGCTGGGCCCAGAAATAGGTCACAATGTCTTGCGATTGCAGCATGAAGGCAAGAGTAACATCAACATAGTGCTGGGACAAGGGACATGTTACATTCTCCCCGGTGGGCAGAAGCTAGGGAAAAGAGAAAAGTCATATCAGCTAGGTGCTAGTCTCAGAGATAAGTCACAATTTTTCCTGTAGACTGAGACCAGGCTGGAGAAGAGAGTCACATCACCTGGATAAAAGGCACAGAGATAGGTCAAATGCCCCCTTGTAGAAAGGGCCCAAGCAGGATAGTTACATCATGTGGGTGATGGGACTCAGCAATACACCTCAATGGCCCATGTCGGCAGGGAACAGGCAGGAGAGCCAAATATCCTGGGTGCAGGGCCCAGTGATATGTCACAATGCCTTCTGGGGCATCGCCAAGACAACAGAGGAGATTCACAGCACCTGGGTACAAGGCCCAGAAATATGTCACAATGTCCCCTATGGTTAGAGACAAAGCAAAATAGTTACATCAATTAGATACTGAGTCCAATGATATCTCACAATTTTACCTTTGAGCCCAGGCAGAAAACTCAAATCACTCAAGTGGTGGGCAGGGGCATATGTCACAATCTTACCTGCTAGAAGGTCTACTGATGAGATTAAGAATTTAGTTGCCAGGCACGGTGGCTCATGCCTGTAATCCCAGCACTTTGGGAGGCTGAGGCAGGCAGATCACCTGAGGTCAGGAGTTCGAGACCAGCCTGACCAACATGACAAAAACCCATCTCTACTAAAAATACAAAAAATTAGCTGGTCGTGGTGGCGGGCACCTATAATCCCAGCTACTCAGGGGCTGAGGCAGGAGGATCGCTTGAACCTGGGAGGCAGAGGCTGCAGTGAGCAGAGATCATGCCACTGTACTCCAGCCTGAGCAAAAGAGTAAGATTCTGTCTCAAAAAAAAAAAAAAAAAAAAGAAAGCAGGAAGGAAGGAAGGAAAGAAAGAAAGAAAGAGAAAGAATGAAAAGTATTTAGCACGTGTCTTGGTTCTAGGTACAAGAGTCAACACCTCTTGTATGTTGAGTCTAAATACAGGAGTCACAATCTCAATGGTGGATTGGAATCGTGCATGGGAGCCTCAATTACTTTTGTGGACTGTGTGAGCCTCAATCACTTATGTGGACTGTGTCTCCTTAATCACAGCCTTACAGGTGTGCCGAGTCATGGTCCAAAAGTCGCCAGCCCTCCTTTTGACTGGATCCACATGTGAAAGTCCATACTTTGACTGCCTCCAGTCATGAGATTCAGTTCCTCAGCTGTGGGCTGTGTTCATGTGGAAAGATGACAATCTTGACTGTTGGGTGAGTGTGCATATGAGTGTCATATTCTCATCTGTGTTCTCGGTTTTGTTAGGACACTCTGTACCACCCGAGGGCTTTATATATTATGTATGAGTCACAATCTGCTCCGACATATTTGTACTGATATGGACCCATGATTGTACCCGTGGCCCTAAGCCCAGGTATGAGTCAATATCTCTTCAATTAGGAGAGTCCAGATTGGAAAGTTTTTACCTGCTTATAGGCTGGGTTTATTAAAGAGTCACTAACCCAACAGTGGCCAGAGATTCATATATGACAGTCACAATTTTAACTTTGAACTGTGTCTACCTGTGAGTTTCAGGACCTCAAAATTGGACCCTGTCCACGTGTGAGGGTGACAACTTTAAAGGTTGGCAGGTTGCGCATACAAAAAACAATCTCATATTTGTGCTGTGTCCTGTGATGACAGTTTGTACCACTTGACGGCTATACCATATGTGAGGGAGTGGTAATTCTCTATGACATTTACACAAAGAAAAGACCCATTATTTTACCCATTTCCCTAAGCCTAGCTATTAGAGACGGTATATCTTTTATTAACTTTTTTGGGGAGGTATAAATGTCATCATCGTATCTGTGATCTCTGCAAATATATATATCAACATCCCTCCCATGTGTAGGGAATGAGGAGAGTTACGTCACCTTGGCAATGGCCCAGGAATATGTCACACTCTTTTCAGAGGGCAAAGACCAGGCAGGAGGGTCACATCACCTTGATGCTTAGGGAGGAATATGTTACAATCCCCTCCTGAAAGTAGGGCACAGGTGGCAGAGTCACATCACCTGGGTGCTGGGCCTAGTGTTATATCCCAATACTTTTTGTGGGCAAGGTCCAGGCAGGAGAGGCATGTCGCCTGTTTTTTGGGCCCAGTAATAGGTTACAGTCTTCCCAGTAGAAAGAAGAAAAGAGTCACTACTTTTTGCTGATGAATGCATAGATATGTCACAATTTCCTTGTAGGTAGGGTCCAGACATAAGCCTCTAATCTAATTCCACTAATCCACACTAATTCCAACTCTGGCTCTGCCAGCTTCTTATGACTTATCGTATACTTTTCATTTCTGTTATGCTCCAGGAATGAGTTTCTCGGTGACTTTTGAAGTAGTTTGTCCACCTGCTTCGGATAAACATTGACCTCTTGAATCCAAGGGCTGTTTTGTTGAGCATATGAAGTCTTCCCATGAGTATTCCTCTCGCTTCCGTTCACTTTCTTCTGTAGCCTCCATTTTTCCAATTGCTTTCCTGCCCTTCTCAATATGCATCAAGACCTTCAAGGTCATATATGAAAGGAGTGGGGAGGGAAGTCTAGCCCCCTTTTGGCAGTTAGCTGAAAAACGGGCTTCACATCTACTAAAAGAATATCGGAAGTGGAAATCTGAGAAGAGAAATACTTATTTTGTTGCTAGAATGCTCTTACCGAGAGCCACTAGAGGTCAATGGAGTTGACGATATAGGCCGGACCAAGGCCACAGGTGCAAGAGACACATAAAACAGAGATCAAAATTTGGGTGTACATGGTAAGACTTGCCCATTCCAGAACCCCAAGGATGAAGAGGGGGCCACAGTTCACTCCCATATCTCCTCTGTTCTCAAGTGGGTAACTAGTGGATCACCTACAAATAGTGATCAGCAGCTTCCCAATAACATCTCAAGAGTTGGGCGGTGGGGGGAAGTAATGCAAGACCCCTGAAGTATGCCAACATACAAAACCCCAAGTTAAAAGGTCACACCGTGCACTTGCCTTTTAAGTCACCCACTTGGCCCTTTTCCAAGTGTACTTTCCTTCCTTTTGTTTCTGTTCTGTAGCTTTCTAATAAACTTTTACTGCTACTCTAAATCTTGCCTGTCTCTCCTGCTTTATACCCCTCAGTTGAGTTGTTTCTTCTGAGGAGGCAAGAATCGAGGTTCCTGCAGACTCATACCCATATGAATTCACTTCCAGTAACAGGTAACAGGTAGGAGAAAAGAGTAATATCACCTAGGTGCTGGTCCAGGAATATGTCACAATACCATATTAGGGGAGGGTCCAGGAAAAGACTCATATTACCTAGGTGAAGTGCTTAGAGATGTGTCACAATGCCCCCTATGGGTAGGACTCAGGAAGAAGAGTTAAATTACCTAGAAGCTGTGCCCAGCTATATGTCACAATCAGCCCAGTGGGAAAAGCCAAGGCATGAGGCACATCATGTAGGTGCGGAGTCAAGTGATATGTCACAATCTCCTCTGTGGACAGGCCCCAGGAAGAAAAGGAGACACACATCATCTAGCAGAAAAGCCCAGAGTATGTAATGATGATTCCTATGGGCAAGGATCAAGGCAGTAGAATCACATCACCTGTGTGCTGGGCCCAGTGATAAGTCACTCTTTCTTCTGTAGGCATAGCCCAGGCAGGAGAGCAGAGTTACATCAACTAAGTCCTGGGCCCAGAGTTATGTCACATTCTCTCCTATGGGCAAAGAGCAGGTATAATATGATAATCACTTCAAATACTTGAGCTTCCAGAGACCATGTCACAATGGTCTCTGTGATCAGGGTTCAAGCAGGAGACTCACGTCACATTGATTGTGGCCCCAACAATATGTCACAATGTTTTCTGAGAAGAGGGTCAAGGTAAAAAAGCAATGTCACTTTGGTATTGGGCCCAGCGATATGTCATTGTCTCCCATGTGAGCAGATATCAGGCAAGAGAAGAGAATCACATCACCTTAGTTATGAGCACAGACATGTCACAAAGCCCCAAGTAGGTAGTGCCAAGGCAGGAGAATAGTGTCACATCACCTAGGTGCTGGGTCCAGTGATATGCCACAATCCCATCTGTCAGCTAGGCCCCCCACAAGAGTCAAATCACTCAGGTGCTAGGAGAGGTGTATGTCACAATAACATCTACAGGAAGATCCAGGGGTGAGATTAACAATTCCATACATGTCCCAGTTTTAGGTATAAGAGTCAACACCTCCGGAATGTTGAGTCTAAGTACATGAGTCACAATCTCAAGAATGGACTGCATGAAAGCCTCTATTCCTCCTGTAAATTTTGTCTTCTTAGTAAAGTCGCCATTTCATGGGTGTGCTGAATCATAGTGTGGGAGTCACCAACCTACCTGTGGACCAGATCTGTTGGCAAGTCAATTTTCCAACTTTTGACTGCCTTCGGGTGTAGGATTCAGAAACTCCACAGTGGGCTGTGTGATGTCACCAGCTAAAGGGCTATTCATGCACAGAAGGGTTGTTACTGTAATCATCAGGTTTGTTGTTTTTATCTTGCTAAGAATACATGCGTGGCTCATAATTGTGCTAGAAAACCATAAGGGTTTTGGTTAAATTACCTGTTGTTGTATGTTATAAAGTAGACACAAAATTGGCCAAAATAGATTAAAATTCTACAAATGTGGAGTCAAGTTTCTCTTGACTCCAAGAGAAACTTGGAGGCTTAGGAAAGAAGACCTGGAAAAAACCCAATAAAAGGCTAATCAGAAGCTCAGAGAAACTGCAACCAGCTGTCCTTTATCTACCTATGACCTGGAAGCTCCCACCCCACTTCGTGTTGTCCCACCTTTCTGGACAATGTACATCTTACATATAGTGATGGATGTCTCCTGTCTCCCTAAAATGTATAAAACTAACATGTGCCCCAACAACCTTGGGCATGCATTGTCACAGCCTCCTGACACTGTGTCACAGGTGTGTTCTTAACCTTGGAAAAATGAACTTTCTAAATTGAGCCCTGTCTCAGATACTTTGGGTTCAAATTAGTAATTTCAGGTAGAAATTAAAATTCTTCTTAAAATAGAAACAAAGGACTAAACAGAGAAAAACTAATAAAAGTGTGCTCAAGGCCAGGCATGGTGGCTCACACCTGTAATCTCAGCACTTTGAGAGGCTGAGGTGGGTGGATCACTAGAGGTCAGGTGTTCAAGACCAGCCTGGCAAACATGGTAAAACCCCGTTTCTACTAAAAATGCAAAAATTAGCAAAGCACAGTGGTGTGTGCCTGTAATCCCAGCTACTCAGAAGGGTGAGGCAGGAGAACCACTTGCACCTGAGGGCAGGAGTTGCAATGAGCTGAGATTGCGCAACTGCACTTCAGCCTGGGTGACAAGAGTGAAACTCCGTCTAAAAAAAAAAAAATCTAAAATTTATATGGTATGACAAAAAACTCTGAATAGCAGAAGGATTCAAGCAAAAAAGAAAGGCTAAAGGTATCATCCTACTTGACTTTGAAACATACAGCAAAGCTATAGTAATAAAAACAGTATGGTACTTGAACAAAAACAGTCACATTGGCCAATGGAGAACAAAAGAGAGACCAGAAATATATCCATGTATTTAAGGCTAACCGATTTTTTATATAGATGACAATTTCTAAGGAAAATTACAGTATCTTCAATAAATGATGTTGAGAAGACTATAGCCACATACAGAGCAATGAGTCCCTCATCTTACTCCATATATATAAATCAACTCAAAATATATTAAATACCTAAATGTAAAGCCTGAAGCTCTGAAACTACTACAAAAAATATAGACTGAAAGCTCTATAACATTGGTTTGGGCAGTGATTTTTTTTATTTAACCTCAAAATCCCAGGGAACTAAAGGAAAAATAGATGAGTCAGATTACTTCAAATTAAAAAGTTGCTGCACAGAATCTGATATAATCAACAAGACAACTAATAAATGGGAGAATATTTTTGCAAATCATACATGTGACAAGGGGTGAATATCAAGATTATGTAAGAAAGTAAAAAACTAACTACTAAAAATGAGCAAAAGGCTTAACTATTTTTCAAAAAAAGACATACATATGGCCAACAGATATTTAAAAATGCTTGATGTCACTTATTATCAGAGAAAGGCAAGCCAAAAAGTCTATGAGATATAAAGTCACTCATATTAGAATGACTCTTATTAAAAAGAAAAAAAAAGTATTGGTAGAGATGTGAAGAAAAGGGAATGCTTGCACACTGCTGGTTTGAGTGTAAATGAGGAAAACCATTAGGAAAACCGAAATAGAGATTTCTTAATAAATTTAAAATCAAACTACGATATAATACAGCAATTTCACTATTGGATATATATATTTAAAAACAAATGAAATCAGAATGAGAAACATTTGCACTTCTATGTTGTTTGCAACACTCTTCACAATAGCCAAAATATAGAATCAACAGTTCAACATCTAATGAGTAAATATTGACAATGTAGTATATATACACAATGGAATACTATTTATCTTTTAGAAAGAAAACTCTATTATGTTCAATCACATGGATTAACCTGGAGGATATTATATTAGTTTAAATAAGCCAGGAACAGAAAGATTAAAATTTTATGATTTCAACTACACATGAATGATATAAAACTTAACTGAAGTAGAGAGTAAAATTGTAATCACCAGACGCCAAGGTATTTAGAAGAAAGAGGGCTTTAGAAAGATGTTTGTCAAAGAATACATAATTATAATAGCATAGAAGTAACACATTCAAAAGGCTGATTGTACAGCATGGTGTCTACAGTTACTAGTAATGTATTTTTGAAAAATGCTAGGACAATATCATGTGCTGTCACCACAAAAATGTTAACTGTGTGAGGTAAAGCATTAATTACCTAAAATTAAGCATTTGACAATGTATATATATACTTCAAAACATGTTTTACAGAATACATGTTTTATCTATCAAGTTGAAAAATATATATTTGAAACATTATAGAAGGATACCAATTTTTTAAATAGTCTCTGTCTTTGTCATTACTTGGCTAAATAGTATCAAAAATATATTTTTGTGCTGTTTTTGTCATTTAATTTTTCAGTCATAACCATAGGAGCTCTGACATTTAACAGCATGTTCTGAACGCAGTACAGTGCATAGGAGGAGCCAATGTACATTAGGGTTTTTATTTTAAGCTTGGGACAGCAGGAGTTTCTGGTGCTAATTGCAATGGTATGAAAGACATTAAAAGGGCAGGTGTTGTTTATGTTCTCAAGACTGGCCACTGTTTGAACACAGTAAACAAGTTTGCATGCAAAATAACAGGAAATGTTTTAATCTGAAAGCCACTATAACCTCATCTCCAAAATTTTTCCAGAGAAAATGACCAAAGAGTTGCTTACAGTGAGGTGACTAAAAATAAAAACTGTAGACTGAACTTCACCCACTTCAAAAATTATACAACAGTAAAAATTTTCTCCAAATTGTAATATCAGTATGAAAAATAAACATTTCAAATGTCTAATCAACAGAGTACATTTTATTATTTTTCAACATTTAACATTTACACTTAAAAATAGGAGTCTGTATAAAAATGTAAGTTGTGCTGTATCATAGAAAATTAAATTTAGAATTCTTTACTTACCACTAACTCTCTTTTAAATATAATTTATAAGATATATTTTGTAACAAATTTTATGCTTGCCACACTTTGTGTAAGAATTCAGTAAGATTCTTCTTTTACAAACAAAGAAAAACAATGTTAACTGATTTAATTATTTCACGTGTGGACAGTGTATGTCTCTTATTTTAATTAACTAATCTGAAAGTAATAATGGTAAGCAAATTCTCCACTTAAAACCCATTTTTTAGCACGTTAAAAATAGCAACTTTTGGCCAGGGGTGGTGGCTCATGCCAGTAATCCCAGCACTTTGGGAGGCTGAGGAGGGGGGATCATGTGGTCAGGAGTTCGAGACAAGTCTGGCCAATACGGTGAAACCCCGTCTCTACTAAAAATAGAAAAGTTAGCCAGGCATGGTGGCGCATGCCTGTAGTCCCAGCTACTTGGGAGGCTGAGGCAAAAGAATCACTTGAACCCGGGAGGCAGAGGTTGAAGTGAGCCAAGATCACACCATGCACTCCAGCCTGGGTGACAGAATGAGACTCCGTCTCAGAAAACAAACAAACAAAACAAAACAAAGCAAAACCAACCAACTTTCTCATCAGAACCTACAAAATACCATGGAAAATAACATGGTAGGAAGACAACTGAGACAATTGTAGCTGTAACACAGAAAAGAAGGAGAAGAGCTGTGATGCATACATACTTGAAATGAATATATGACAAACAAAACTGAAGATAATTAAAAAATAAAGCAGCAGAATTTCTCTTTAAATTCAGCAAGAGTGAACTTTGCATCCTGGGAAAAATGTCCTCTCAACATGAGGAATCAATGTAATTTCTTCTCCATTGATATTTTCCATTCTGACTTAAAGTTACAAACTAACTCCAGGAGGAATACTTATGGCTTATCATGAAGCATCTGCTACACAGCAAGCACTGCCATGTTTGTTTGCTGCACTTATATACAAAAACATCCTCTTGACTTATGGAAGCCTTCCTAGTACTTACCTGAACAAACTTGCTCAGTAAATAAATTAACTTAGGACAATTTTAAAAATAGAGAAGAACAATAACTAAGTAAAAGTGAGCTTATATAGGGTTCTCCAAGTAAAAGAAATAAATGAAATCTTCTAACTAAATAAAATATAACAATACACTAATTGTGGAATTACATCTAAAAATCATTTTGTGTACACTACTAAATTTCATAAAAATTATTCTTATAGTCCATGACCAGCTCACATAATGTATACTTCATAAACTACAAAACAACATATATATATATATATGAAAAAAGAAAATTATGGGTCTTGCATTGAGTACCAGGCAAGTAAAAACAAAGCAATTTCATGGGGAGATTCTGAGATTCTGAATCATAAGATGTAAGATTTTACAGTAATGAATTCAATACAAACCAGAGAGTATAGATTTGCTTTCCAGATTTTTGAGGTTTTTGGTTTTCTAGTAAATTAGTCACCTTATCACAGTAATTTGTTTTGTTCTAATAATTTTTTTTCTGAAAATAGGTACAAACTCATAATTACACAAACACACTTACTTCATAATTTTCTTCTAAGGTATAGCTTTAGAGTAATATATATGTATATTTAACCCTATGTAAATCAAAACTAAAAGTCTGTACGAGGCTACCCCCTTTGGGTCCCCTCCCTTTGTATGGGAGCACTGTTTTCACTCTATTAAATGTTGCAACTGCACACTCTTCTGGTCCGTGTTTGTTATGGCTTGAGCTGAACTTTTGCTCACCATCCACCACTGCTGTTTGCTGCTGTCACAGACCTGCTGCTGACTTCCACCCCTCCAGATACAGCAGGGTGTCTGCTGTGCTCCTGATCCAGCGAAGTGCCCACTGCGAATCCCAATAGGGCTAAAGGCTTGCCATTGTTCCTGCATGGCTAAGTGCCTGGGTTTGTCCTAATTGAGCTGAACACTAGTCACTGAGTCACTGAGTTGCATGGTTCTCTTCCCACGGCTTCTAATAGAGCTATAACACTCACTGCATGGCTCAAGATTCCATTCCTTGGAATCTGTGAGGCCAAGAACCCCAGGTCAGAGAGTAAGAGGCTTGCCGCCATCTTGGAAGCAGCCCACCACCACCTTGGGACCTCTAGGAGCAAAGACCCCTGGGTAACATTTTGGCAACCACGAAGGGACCTCCAAAGCGGTGAGTAATATTGGACCACTTTCACCTTGCTATTCTGTCCTATCCTTCCTTAGAATTGGAGGAAAATACTGGGCACCTGTCAGCCGGTTAAAAATGATTAGCATGGCCACCAGACTTAAGACTCAGGTGTGAGGCTGTCTGGGAAAGGGCTTTCCAACAACCCCCAACCCTTCTGGGTTGGCAGCGTTGGTCTGCCTGGAACCAGCTTCCGCTTTCAATTTTCCTGACGAAGCCGAGGGCTGACTAGGGCAGAAAGCTGTCATCCCGAACTCCCGGCGTTAGCCGGTTGAGATCATGGTGCAGCCAGAAGTCTCTACTCAACAGTCTCCCATGCGTGCACCCCTACCTTTCCTTCTGACCCATATCTCCTGGGTCCTGACTATGACTTTCTTGAAAGTGTAGCCCCAAAATTCTCCTTATCTCTGAATCTACTTCCTCTGATCCCTGCCTCCTAGGTACTAATGGTTCAGATTTTCATTTACTCTAGCAAGTTGTATCTCCAAAGGGATGTAAGGAAGCTCTACACTGCATCCTTAGGCCCCTAGGCTATGAACCCAGAGTCTTGTCCCTGGTGTCCCTCCCAATTTAGGCATACAGCTCTCAGCATGGGCAGTTATGTAGGACCCATTCCCCACCACCTTTGCCAGGGCCCCAAGTTTGTAAAGAGCTAGGAGAAAAGAGAAAGAGAGAGAGACAGAGGAGAGAGAGACAGAGAGAGACAAAGAGAGAAAGAAAGAGAAAGATAGAAGTAGTAAAGAAAAAACAGTGTGCCCTATTCCTTTAAAAGCCAAGGTAAATTTAAAACCTATAATTGATCATTGAAAGTCTTCTCCATGACCTTATAACACTCTAATACCACTTGGCTGTCAGTGTAAACAAGGGCGTAGCCTGAAAGCACTGAGGCCACTGACAACCCATAGCCTTCCTATCAAAAATTCTTAACCCAGTAACCCATGGATGGGACAAATGCATTCAGTTAGTAGCAGCACTGCTTTGGTATAAGTAGAAAAACTTTAGAGGAAACCTCATTGTGAGCACACCTCGCCAGTTCAGAGCTATCCTAAGTAAAAAAAAAAACCAAAAAGGTAGCTTACTAACTCAAATCTTAAAGTATGGGACTATTCTGTTAGAAAAAGGTGATTTAACATTGATCACTGAAAATTCCCTTAACCCAGCAGATTTCCTAACAGGGGATTTAAATCTTAATTACTATACAAAGGTCCAACCAGACCTAGGAGGAACTCCCTTTAGGACAGGACCATAGATGGTTCCTCCCAGGTGATTGAGAAAAAAAAAAACCTCAATGGGTATTCAGTAATTGAGGTAAACTCTTGTAGAAGCAGAGTTAGGAAAATTGCCTAACAACTGGTCTGCTCAAACGTGCAAGCTGTTTGCACTCAGCCAAGCCTTAAAGTACTTACAGAATCAAAAAACTCTATCTCAGTCCTGACTCAAAAGGTTACTCACACCCTCTCTGAAGTGAATTTGCATATGAACCATTGTTTGTAGGAATGCATCTTGATGGGGCAGCTGGGTTGTTATGAAATACTCAGGAACCCAGCCTAGCTCTAGAACTCACCTATGAGCACAAAGGCAACGTTGGGCACGCTGGTAAAGGACCACTAGAATCCAGCAGCCCAGACCCCTTTCTTTGTGGTCAAGAAAGTCGGGAAAACAGGTGCAGGACTGCTACATCGGTAAATGTAACTAATCCAATAAGCAGAAGTCCATGGGTGGTTACGCACTCTGGAAAGGAATAAGCGTTAGGACCATAGAGGATGCTGTAGGACTAATGCTCATTGGAAAATGACTAAGGGTACTAGCATCCTTATGTTTTTTTTTCAGATGGGAAACATTCCCTCCAAGGCAAAAATGCCCCTAAGATGTATTCTGGAGAATTCAGCCCAGTCAGAGTATATGTACCTTTTTCCCTGTCAGACTTGAAGCAAATTGAAATAGACCTAGGTAAATTCTCAGATAACCCTGATGGCTATATTGATGTTTTACAAGGGTTAGGACAATCCTTTGATCTGACATGGAGAGATAAAATGTTACTGTTAGATCAGATACTAACCCCAAATGAGAGAAGTGCCGCCATAACTGCAGCCTGAGAGTTGGGTGATCTCTGGTATGTCAGTCAGGTCAATGATAGTATGACAGCAGAGGAAAGAGAATGATTCCCCACAGGCCAGCAGGTAATTCCCAGTGTAGACCCTCATTGGGACGCAGAACCAGAACATGTAGATTGATGCTGCAGACATTTGCTAACTTGCATGCTAGAAAGACTAAGGAAAACTAGGAAGAAGCCTATGAATTATTCAACGATGTCCACTATAACACAGGGAAAGGAAGAAAATCCTACTGCCTTTCTGGAGAGACTAAGGCAGGCATTAAGGAAGCATACCTCTCTGTAACCTGACTCTATTAAAGGCCGACTAATCTTAAAGGATAAGTTTATCACTCAGTCAGTTGCAGACATTAGGAAAAAACTTCAAAAGTCTGCCTTAGGCCTGGAGAAAAACTTAGAAACCCTATTGAACTTGGCAACCTCGGTTTTTTATAATAGAGATCAGGAGGAACAGGCAGAATGGGACAAACGAGATTAAAAAAAAAAAAAAAGGCCACCACTTTAGTCATGGCCCTCAGGCAAACAGACTTTGGAGGCTCTGGAACATGGAAAGCCTGGGCAAATCGAATGCCTATTAGGGCTTCCTTCCAGTGTGGTCTACAAGGACACTTTAAAACAGATTGTCCAAATAGAAATAAGCCGCCCTGTCATCCATGCCCCTTATGTCAAGGGAATCACTGGAAGGCCCACTGCCCCAGGGGATGAAGGTCCTCTGAGTCAGAAGCCACTAACCAGATGATCCAGCAGCAGGACTAAGGGTGCCCGGGGCAAGCACCAGCCCATGCCATCACCCTCACAGAGCCCCGGGTATGCTTAACCATTGAAGGCCAGGTGGTTAACCATCTCCTGGACACTGGCGTGTCAGTCTTACTCTCCTGTCCCGGACAACTGTCCTCCAGATCTGTCACTATCTGAGGGGTCTTAGGACAGCCAGTCGCTAGATACTTCTCCCAGCCACTAACTTGTGACTGGGGAACTTTACTCTTTTCACATGCTTTTCTAATTATGCCTGAAAGCCCCACTCGCTTTTTAGGGAGAGACATTCTAGCAAAAGCAGGGGGCATTATACACCTGAACATAGGAGAAGGAACACCTGTTTGTTGTCCCCTGCTTGAGGAATTAATCCTGAAGTCTGGACAACAGAAGGACAATATAGGCAAGCAAAGAATCCCCGTCCTGTTCAAGTTAAACTAAAGGAGTCCACCTCCTTTCCCTACCAAAGGCAGTACCCCCTTAGACCCGAGGCCCAACAAGGACTCCAAAAGATTGTTAAGGACCTAAAAGCCCAAGGCCTAGTAAAATCATGCAATAGCCCCTGCAATCCTCCAATTTTAGGAGTACAGGAACCTAACGGACAGTGCATGTTAGTGCAAGATCTCAGGATTATCAATGAGGCCGTTGTCCCTCTATACCCAGCTGTATCTAACCCTTATACTCTACTCTGCTTTCCCAAATACCAGAGGAAGCAGTGTTTTACAGTCCTGGACCTTAAGGATGCCTTTTCCTGCATCCCTGTACATCCTGACTCTCAATTCTTGTTTTTCTTTGAAGATCCTTTGAACCCAACATCTCAATTCACCTGGACTGCTTTACCCCAAGGGTTCAGGGATAGCCCCCATCTATTTGGCCAGGCATTCGCCCAAGAATTGAGCCAGTTCTCATACCTGGACACTCCTGCCCTTCGGTATGTGGATAATTTACTTCTAGACGCCCGTTCGGAAACCTTGTGCTATCAAGCCACCAAAGCACTTTTAAACTTCCTCGCCACTTGTGGCTACAAGGATTCCAAACCAAAGGCTCAGCTCTGCTTACAGCAGGTTAAATACTTAGGGCTAAAATTATTCAAAGGCACTAGGTCCCTCAGTGAGGAACATATCCAGCCTATACTGGCTTATCCTCATCTCAAAACCCTAAAAGCAACTAAGAGGGTTCCTTGGCCTAACAGGCTTCTGCCAAATATGGTTTCCCAGGTACGGTGAAACAGCCAGGCCAGTATATACACTAATTAAGTAAACTCAGAAAGCCAATACCCATTTAGTAAGATGGACACCTGAAGCAAAAGAGGCTTTCCAGGCCCTAAAGAAGGCCCTAACCCAAGCCCCAGTGTTAAGCTTGCCAACAGGGCAAGCTTATATGTCATATAACTGGTCATATAAGTATCTCTCCATATGAAATGACATATAAAGGCTTCTCTTTATATGTCACAGAAAAAAACAGGAATAGCTCTAGGAGTCCTTACACAGGTTCAAGGGACCAGCTTGCAACCTGTGGCATACCTGAGTAAGAAAATTGATGTAGTGGCAAAGGGTTGGCCTCATTGTTTACGGGTAGTGGCGGCAGTAGCAGTCTTAGTATCTGAAGCAGTTAAAATAATACAGGGAAGAGATCTTACTGTGTGGACATCTCATGATGTAAATGGTATACTCACTGCTAAAGGAAACTTGTGGCTGTCAGACAACCGTTTGCTTAAAAATCAGGCTCTATTAATTGAAGGACTAGTGCTGCGACTGCGCACTTGTACAACTCAACCCAGCCACATTTCTTCCAGACAATGAAGATAGAACGTAACTGTCAACAGGTGATTGCTCAAACCTATGTCGCTCAAAGGGACCTTCTAGAGATTCCCTTGACTGATCCCTACCTCAACTTATATACTGATGGAAGTTCCTTTATAGAAAAAGGACTTTGAAAAGCACGGTATACAGTGGTCAGTGATAATGGAATACTTGAAAGTAATCCCCTCACTCCAGGAACTAGCACTCAGTTGGCAGAACTAATAGCCCTCACTCGGGCACTAGAATTAGGAAAAGGAAAAAGGGTAAATATATATACAGAATCTAAGTATGCTTACCTAGTCCTCCATGCCCACACAGCAATATGGAGAGCAATGGAATTCCTAACTTCTGAGGGAACACCTACCAAACATCAGAAAACCATTAGATTATTATTGGCTGTACAGAAACCCAAAGAGGTGGCAGTCTTACACTGCTGGGGTCATCAAAAAGGAAAGGAAAGGGAAATAGAAGGGAACCGCCAAGTGGATATTGAAGCCAAAAGAGCCACAAGGCAGGATCCTCCATTAGAAATGCTGATAGAAGGACCCCTAGTATGGGGTAATTCCCTCCAGGAAACCAAGCCCCAGTACTCAGCAGAAGAAACAATGGGGAACCTCACGAGGACAGTTTCCTCCCCTCAGGATGGCTAGCCATCGAAGAAGGAAAAATACTTTTGCCTGCAGCTAACCAATGGAAATTACTTAAAACCCTTCACCAAACCTTTCACTTAGGCATTAATAGCACCTATCAGATGGCCAAATTATTATTTACTGGACAAGGCCTTTTTAAAACCATCAAGCAGATAGTCAGGGCCTGTGAAGTGTGCCAAAGAAATAATCCCCTGCGCTGCAGGCCATACATTTCAATCCCTGTATCTTTAACCTCCTTGTTAAGTTTGTCTCTTCCAGAATCCAAGCTGTAAAGCTACAAATTGTTCTTCAAATGGAGGCCCAGATGCAGTCCATGACTAAGATCTACCGCGGACCCCTGGACCGGCCTGCTAGCCCATGCTCCGATGTTGATGACATCAAAGGCACCCCTCCTGAGGAAATCTCAACTGCACGACCCCTACTATGCCCCAATTCAGCAGAAAGCAGTTAGAGTGGTCATCAGCCAACCTCCCCAACAGAACTTGGGTTTTCCTGTTGAGAGGAGGTACTGAGAGACAGGACTAGCTGGATTTCCTAGGCTGACTAAGAATCCCTAAGCCTAGCTGGGAAGGTGACCGCATCCACCTTTAAACACGGGGCTTGCAACTTAGCTCACACCCGACCAATCAGGTAGTAAACAGAGCTCACCAAAATGCTAATTAGGCAAAAATGGGAGGTGAAGAAATAGCCAATCATCTATACCCTGAGAGCACAGGGGGAGGGACAATGATCAGGATATAAACTCAGGCATTTGAGCCGGCACTGGCTACCCTCTTTGGGTCCCCTCCCTTTGTATGAGAGCTCTGTTTTCACTCTATTAAATCTTGCAACTGCAAAAAAAAAAAAAAAAAGTCTGTAGGTATGTGTTTGCAGGCATAGTGGCCACATGTTCAAAGAAAAATAGATAACAAATTTTAAAAAATATTTACTCAGGACCCAGATATGTATAGATTTTATTTACATTCCTATATGATTTTTATTATGACCACAAAAATGACCCTATAATAAATAACAATTTAGTTTTATATTTCAAAATAACTAAAAGTGTAGATTTGGATTGCTTGTAATTCAAGGAATAAATGTTGAAGGTGATGAATCCCTCATTTACCCTGATGTGATTATTACATATTTTATGCTGGTATCAAAATATGCTATATATGGCAGAATATATCTACACACTATGTACCCACAAAAGTTAAGAAAAATAAGTTTAAATTTGTCAAGGCGAAAAGAAAAAGAAGTTTAAATAAGATTAAAAATATAAAAATTTAACCTACAAGAACAATATTCTTTAATTTATTTGCAGGTTAAAGCCACTGAAAAAAAATTACTGGAGATGTTATTCCGCTCTTACCAAATAGTAAACTGTTGCCATCTCTTACCTACACCCTTGAGTAAGGTGGGATAGGTTAAAGTGAGTGGCATAATAACACTTCATTGAATGTACAATAGACTTAACATGTCAAAAAATGTTTTAAAATTAAGTTTACATATAATCTAAAAATTTATGAATGTACTGCATTACATAAAAGCACAATTAATATAATACATCACTAATTTAATTTTAATTTTAACTAAAATTTTAAAATGTTTTTCTCTCACTATAATGCACAAAAATATATTACTCAACACCTACCTCATACATCACTCAATATTTTGTTAACCACAAAAAGCCTCTCCATTTAGATTTTTATCATGCATTTTATATTTTAATATCCTTTCTCTTTTATGAAAAACGTCATAAATAATGCCCACCTAATAAAAAAGAATCTCTGATATCTCTGATGCAGCAACAATTGATCACATGCTTTCACATGTAAATAAAGTAGGAATGAAGAGCATGAAGTAATTTGAGAGTTGAATTACATCCTTATTTGCTTTTCAAAGAGTCTGTAATTTTTTAAATATTGCAATGTTAATTTTTTTGATATTTGAAGCATACAAAAAGTATACTTCAAATGTAATTATAACTCTCCAAAAAATCATCTCCTCTTTTTAAAGTTATATGCAAATAACTTATCTAAATTTTAGATTGAAATTATTTTTTAAACTCAACACTCTGATTTAGTGTAGTCTGAAGTACCAGTGCCTTATGATTTCTACTGTGAATTCTCTGACATTTACAGAGTTAATTTTGGATTGAATATTTTTCATATTTACTGCAATTACAAAAAAAACTTAGTATACTGTTTTCTAAGCTGTAGTTTATAAACTTTTTTCCAAATTTATTACATTTGCAGGTTTTTTTCTCTATTATAAATTCCCTGATAGTGAACAAAGTTTGAGCAACTTTAGGGTTTTTCTCTAGTACAAAGTATGCATAATAAGATCTGTGATACAAATATAGTACTACAACCGTCTTTATATTTGTAATGTTTGTCATCAAAAGAAATACTCTTCACCATTCTAAGGCTATATATTTTCTAAAAGATATTCTGACAGTAATTACATTTTTAATATTTGTATTAAGTATAAACTCTGTGATGTTAAGATGTGAGCAGATATTAATGGCCTTTCCACATTCTTCATAGGTGTACTTTTTTTTCAAGTATAAATGCTTTCCTATGCGACAAGGTGTGAGTATTGGTTAAATATTTTGCCACATTCTTCATAGAGTTTTCTCTAGGATAAATTATCTTACACTCAAGTGTGACAACCATTTAAAGGCTTTGTGACATGACTCACATCTAGGGTTTCTTGACACTATGATTTCTTTTATGTTTAGAAAAGTGTAAGGTGTTCTCAAGAGCACTGTCATGTCTTTTAAGTTTGTAGAGTTTTTCTCCAGTATGATTTGATAACTTATTAAAAACTTTGCCACATTCGACCGGGCGCAATGGCTCATGCTTGTAATCCCAGCCCTTTGGGGCACTTTGGGAGGCCAAGGCGGGTGGATCACTTGAGGTCAGGAGTTCAAAACCAGCCTGGTCAAAATGGTGAAACCCCGTCTCTACTAAAAATACAAAATTTAGCTGGGCGTGGTGGCAGGCGCCTGTAATCCCAGGTGCTTGGGAGGTTGAGGCCGGAGAATCTCTTGAACCCAGGAGGCGGAGGTTGCAATGAGCTGAGATTGCGCCATTACACTCCAGATTGGGCGACAAAGTGGACTCCATTTCAAAAAAAAAACTTTGCCACATTCTTCACATTTGTAGAATTTCTCTGCAACATAAATTATCTTATGTGTAATAAGCGTTGAAACGTTTTTAAAGCTTTTGTCACATTCTTCATATTTATAAAATTTATCTTCTCTATGAATTCTCTTATATTTAGTATGAGTTGAAGACCAGTTAAAGACTTTGTTACATTCTTCACATCTGTAGGGTTTCTCTTCAGTATGAATTATCTTAATGTGTGGTAAGATGTGAGAAATGGTTACAGTCTTTGCCACGTTCTTCATATTTGTAGGGCTAGTTTCCATTATGAATTATCTTATGTTCAGTAAGGTTTGAGGACGTTAAAAGCTTTGCAACATTCTTCATGTTTGCAGGGTTTCTCTTCAGTATAAATTGCTTATTAAGAATTGAAGAATTAGGCTGGGCACAGTGGCTCATGCCTGTAATCCCAGCACTTTGGGAGGCCGAGGAGGGCAGATCACCAGAGGTTGGGAGTTCGAGACCAGCTTGACCAACACGGAGAAACCCCATCTCTACTAAAAATACAAAATTAGCCAGGCGTGGTGGCACATGCCTATAGTCCCTGCTACTCGGGAGGCTGAGGCAGGAGAATCGCTTGAAAACCCAGGAGGCCGAGGTTGCGGTGAGCCGAGATCGTGCCACTGCACTCCAGCCTGGGCAACTAGAGCGAAACTCTGTTTCAAAAAAAAAAAAAAAAAAGAATTGAAGAATGCTTATGGCATTATTCACATTTGTAGGGTTTCTCTCCCATTGAATTATCTCGTTTAGCAAGAGTTGAGGACTGGCTAAAAGCATTGCCACCTTCTTCACATTTGTAGGGTTTTTCTCCAGTATGAATTTTCTTATGTCTAGTAAAGTTTGAGAATTGATTAAAAGCATTGCCACATTCTTCACATTTCTAGTTTGTCTTCAGTATAAACTATCTTATGTTGAGTAAGGTCTGAGAACCAGTTAAAAGCTTTGCCACACTTTTTATATTTGTAGGGTTTCTATTCAGTATGAATTATCTTATGTTCAGTAAGGTTTGAGGACCAGTTAAAAGCTTTGCCACACTCTTCACATGTGGAGGGTTTCTCTCTAATTTATCTTATATTAAGATTTGAGAACCCGTTAGAAGCTTTGCCATATTCTGCACATTTGTAAAGTATCTCTCCAGTATGAATTATCTTATGTTCAGTAAGTTTTGAGAAGCAGTTAAAAGTTTTGCCAAATTCTTTGCATTTGTAGTGTTCCTCTCCAGGATAAATTATTTTATGTTGAGTAAAGTTTGAGGACTGGTTAAAAGCTTTGCCCATTCTTCACATTTGTAGTGTTTGTCTCTAGTATGAATTATCTTATGTTAAGTAAGATTTGAGGACTGATTAAAAGCTTCGCCACATTCCTCAGATTTGAAGGCTTTCTCTTCAGTATGTCAGTAAGATTTGAGGACCAGTTAAAAGCTTTGCCATATTACACACATTTGTGGAGTTTATCTTCTTTAGGAATTCTCTCATTTTGAGTAACAGCTGAGCAATGGTTAAAAGCTTTGCCACCTTTATTACATTTGTAGGGTTTTCCTCCAGTATCAGTTATTTTATGTGTATTTAAGGTGTGAGGACTGATTAAAGGCTTTGCCACATTCTTTACCTTTGTAGGGTTTCTCTCCAGTATGAACTGTTTTCTGTCTATTAAGGCTTGAGGACTGGTTAAAAGCTTTGCCACATTCTTCACATATGGAGGGTCTGTCTCTAGTATAAATTATCTTATGTGTATTAAGGTTTGTAAAATGGTTGAAAGCTTTGACACATTCTTCACATTTTTAGGGTTTCTCCCCAGTATGAATTATCTTATGTTTAGTAAGGGCTGAAAGATGGTTAAAAGCTTTGCCACATTCTTCACATTTATAGGGTTTCCCTCCAGTATGAATTGTTTTATGTCGAGTAAGGTGTGAGGACTGGTTAAAGGCTTTGCCACATTCTTCACATTTGTACGGTTTCTCTCCAGAATGAATTATCTTATGTTTAGTAAGGTTTGAGGACTGACTAAATGCTTTACCACACTCTTCACATTTGTAGGGTTTCTTTCCAGTATGAATTATCCTATGTTTAGTAAGGCGTGAGAAATGGCTAAAAGCTTTGCCACATTCTTCACATTTGTAGGGTTTCTCTCCAGTATGAATTGCTTTATGTTTAGTAAGGTGTGAGGATTGCTTAAAAGCTTTGCCACATTCTTCACATTTGTAGGGTTTCTCCCCAGTATGAATTATCTTATGTTTCATAAGGGTCGAGAAATTGTTAAAAGCTTTGCCACATTCTTCACATTTGTACGGTTTTTCCCCAGTATGAATTATCTTATGTTTCATAAGGGTTGAGGAATTGTTAAAAGCTTTGCCACATTCTTCACATTTGTAGGGTTTCTTTCCAGTATGAATTATCTTATGTTTTCTAAGGGCTGAGAAATGCTTAAAAGCTTTGCCACATTCTTCACATTTGCAGGGTTTCTCTACAGTATGAATTACCTTATGTTCCCTAAGTTTTGAGGACCACTTAAAAGCTTTACCACATTCTTCACATTTGTATGGTTTCTCCCCGGTATGAATTATCTTATGTTTCCTAAGGGCTGAGAAATTGTTAAAAGCTTTGCCACATTCTTCACATTTGTATGATTTCTCCCTAGTATGAATTAATTTATGTTTCTTAAGGGTTGAGGAATTGTTAAAAGCTTTTCCACATTCTCCACATTTGTAGGGTTTCTCCCCAGTATGAACTGCTTTATGTCTAGTAAGGTGTGAGGATTGCTTAAAAGCTTTGCCACATTCTTCACATTTGTATGGTTTCTTCCCAGTATGAATTATCTTATGTTTCATAAGGGTTGAGGAATTGTTAAAAGCTTTGCCACATTCTTCACATTTGTAGGGTTTCTTTCCAGTATGAATTATCTTATGTTTTCTGAGGGCTGAGAAATGCTTAAAAGCTTTGCCACATTCTTCACATTTGCAGGGTTTCTCTCCAGTATGAATTACCTTATGTAAAGTAAGTTTTGAGGACCACTGAAAAGCTTTACCACATTCTTCACATTTGTAGGGTTTCTCTCCAGTATGAATTATCTCATGTTTTCTAAGGGTTGAGGAATTGTTAAAAGCTTTGCCACATTCTTCACATTTATAGGGTTTCTTTCCAGTATGAATTATCTTATGTTTTCTAAGGGCTGAGAAATGCTTAAAAGCTTTGCCACATTCTTCACATTTGCAGGGTTTCTCTGCAGTATGAATTACCTTATGTACAGTAAGTTTTGATGACCACTTAAAAGCTTTACCACATTCTTCACATTTGTAGGGTTTCTCTCCAGTATGAATTATCTCATGTTTTCTAAGGGTTGAGGACTGGCTAAAAGCTTTGCCACATTCTTCACATTTGTAGGGTTTCTTTCCAGTATGAATTATCTTATGTTTCCTAAGGGCTGAGAAATGGTTAAAAGCTTTGCCACATTCTTCACATTTGTAGGGTTTCTCTTTAGTATGAATTGCTTTATGTCTAGTAAGGTGTGAGGACCACTTAAAAGCTTTACCACATTCTTCACATTTGTAGGGTTTCTCTCCAGTATGAATTATCTCATGTTTTCTAAGGGTTGAGGACTGGCTAAAAGCTTTGCCACATTCTTCACATTTGTAGGGTTTCTTTCCAGTATGAATTATCTTATGTTTTCTAAGGGCTGAGAAATGGCTAAAAGCTTTGCCACATTCTTCACATTTGTAGGGTTTCTCCCCAGTATGAATTGCTTTATGTCTAGTAAGATGTGAAGATTGCTTAAAACCTTTGCCACATTCTTCACACTTGTAGGGTTTCTTCCCAGTATGAATTATCTTATGTTTCATAAGGGCTGAGGAATTGTTAAAAGCTTTGCCACATTCTTCACATTTGTAAGGTTTCTTTCCAGTATGAATTATCTTATGTTTTCTAAGGGCTGAGAAATGCTTAAAAGCTTTGCCACATTCTTCACATTTGCAGGGTTTCTCTTCCATATGAATTACCTTATGTACAGTAAGTTTTGAGGACCATTTAAAAGCTTTACCACATTCTTCACATTTGTAGGGTTTCTCTCCAGTATGAATTATCTCATGTTTTCTAAGGGCTGAAAAATTGCTAAAAGCTTTGCCACATTCTTCACATTTGTAGAGTTGCTTTCCAGTATGAATTATCTTATGTTTTCTAAGGGCTGAGAAATGCTTAAAAGCTTTGCCACATTCTTCACATTTGCAGGGTTTCTCTGCAGTATGAATTACCTTATGTACAGTAAGTTTTGAGGACCACTTAAAAGCTTTACCACATTCTTCACATTTGTAGGGTTTCTCTCCAGTATGAATTATCTCATGTTTTCTAAGGGCTGAAAAATTGCTAAAAGCTTTGCCGCATTCTTCACATTTGTAGGGTTGCTTTCCAGTATGAATTATCTGATGTTTTCTAAGGGCTGAGAAATGGTTAAAAGCTTTGCCACATTCTTCACATTTGTAGGGCTTCTCTCCAGTATGAATTGCCTTATGTCTAGTAAAGTGTGAGGATTGCTTAAAAGCTTTGCCACATTCTTCACATTTGTACAGTTTCTTCCCAGTATGAATTATCTTATGTTTCATAAGGGTTGAGGAATTGTTAAAAACTTTGCCACATTCTTCACACTTGCAGGGTTTCTTTCCAGTATGAATTATCTTATGTTTAGTGAACATTGAAGAGAAGTTAAAAGCTTTGCCACATTTCTTATATTTGTAGGGTTTGTCCTCAGTATGAATTATCTTATGTTTAATAAGGGTTGAGAACCATTTAAAGGCTTTGCCACGTTCTTCACATTTGTAGATATTCTCTCTAGTATGAATTTTCTTATGTTGAATTAAGTATGAAAGTATGAAATATGATTTGCTACATTTCATACATTTGAAAGTTTTCTTTTTAGTGTGTCTAATCTTATGTCTATTTGAATTTGAGTATTTATGAAAGACTTTCATATATTTGTTACACTGAAATATTTTTCCCTGGGTAGTTGTCCAACATTGGTTAAGTTTATTATAACCTTCTTCGAGCATTTTACCCTCATTGACACTTTCACAATCTTTTCTTAATCGTAAATTCTTATGTCCACATCTTGCATATGTTCTCAATATTACTTCTTGGAAAGAATCTTTTATGCTCTGATCTGGCCAAAAGTCTTGTGTAAAATGAGAACTAATAACTGGAAGAAATGAAAATAATAAATTATGTCACTTGCTAGAGTCAGATGAATATACTTTACAAACCTAACCTCTAAAATTATACAAACCGCATAAGCAAGATGGCACAGCAAAATAAGACAGGCCCTAATTTCTTCATAGACATATAAATGTAATAAAAACATACTGACCAAAATATATTTGTTGAAAATTTATAAATGAGTTAAGTGTGTAGAGTGCCCCAAGTAAGTACAATGCAAACAGCCACATAAAAGGAAAGAGAAGTCTGTTACAGTTTCCCAACTCAACTCTTCCTGCTCCCCAAAATGACATAGTGTCTTTAGAAGTAAATTGCTGGCTGGGAATGGCAGCTCACACCTGTAATCCCAGTACTTTTGGAGGCCGAGGCAAGTGGATTACCTGAGATCAAGAGTTCAAGACCAGCCTGGCCAAAATGGAAAAACCCCATCTCTACTAAAAATTCAAAAATTAGCCAGGCATGGTGGCACACGTCTGTAGTCTCAGCTACTTGGGAAGCTGAGGCAATCACTTGAACTTGGGATGTAGAGATTGCAGTGAGATGAGATTATGCTATTGTACTCCAGCCAGCGTGACACAGTGAGACTCTGTCTCAAAACAAAAAAAGTAAATTGCCAACTCCTGGTTTCATTTCTAAAGACATATAAAACAGTGGCACATATATATTTATTTCTGGCTTCTAGGGGCCTTTCCAGACTGGTTTTTGTTTCTCATGACACAAAGTGCTGAAAGAAATGGTGGCATACTTTAAAATGACAGCTTGAGGCCGGGCACGGTGGCTCAGGCCTGTAATCCCAGCACCTTGAGAGGCCTAGGTGGGCGGATCACAAGGTCAGGAGATCGAGACCATTCTGGCTAACACAGTGAAACCTCGTCTCTACTAAAAATACAAAAAATTTGCCAGGTGTAGTGGTGGGCACCTGTAGTCCTAGCTACTCAGGAGGCTGAAGCAGGAAAATGGTGTGAACCCGGGAGGCAGAGCTTGCAGTGAGCCGAGATCATGCCACTGCACTCCAGCCTGGGTGACAGAGCGAGACTCCGTCTCAAAAAAAAAATAAATGAATAAAATAAAATGACAGCTTGAATCTGCTGAAACCAAAGTTAAATGTTACAGCAGCAGAGAATGTAGTACCACACACAAAAAATAGATTACTATTGAGAAGAAACATGAATAACATTCTTTACCTAAAAAAAAAAAAAAAAAAATTTTCAAACAAGAT
Organism: Pongo pygmaeus; assembly: GCF_028885625.2. Lineage (NCBI taxonomy): Eukaryota > Metazoa > Chordata > Mammalia > Primates > Hominidae > Pongo > Pongo pygmaeus. The sequence goes on from NC_072393.2 coordinate 23,650,087, forward strand.
GCATTCTAAGAACATGTTTGACATACTCCCAGAATCTCTAGCCAAGACAATTGGTTTCAGACTTCCAGGACAAGGCTACATTATGAAGATTTTAACAGGTAGCTTTTTTGATGTACAAATTTTAATTAATGATTACAATGTATATGGAATATTAGGGCAACATGGCCCAGTCAAAAAAAGTATAAAATTTTTGGAAAACAACCATTAAACAATGAAGATTAATAAATTAATTTTAAAAATTTCAAATAAATTAAATAATACTGAATAAGAGACATAGGAACACAGACCACCATAAAAAATTTTAAAAATGAGGATACCTCTTCCCCTAATGGCGTGAGGTAATTCATGAAAATGGCTTGCTAAGCCAGAGAACCCCACAATATCATGCTAAACAAGAGGTTCATAAGGGCTATTCTTATATAAGACAAAATAAACTTTAAAGCAATAGCAGTTAAAAAAAACAAAGAGGGACATTATACAATGGTAAAAGGTCTTGTACAACAGGAACATATCACAATCCTAAACATATATGCACCTAACACTGAAGCTCCCAAATTTATAAAACGATTACTAGTAGACCTAATAAATGAGATAGACACCAACACAATAATAGTGAGGACTTCAATACTCCACTGACAGCACTAGACAGGTCATCAAGACAGAAAGTCAACAAATAAACAATGGATTTAAACTATACCTTGGAGCAAATGCACTTAACAGATATATACAGAACATTCCATCCAATTAACTGCAGAATATACATTCTATTCAACAGCGCACGAAACTTTTTCCAAATAGACCATATGATAGGCCACAAAATGAGCCTCAATAAATTTAAGAAAACGAAATTATATCAAACACTCTCTCAGACCACAGTGGAATAAAAGTGGAATTCAATGTGATACACCACATAAAAAGAAATAAAAACAAAAATCACATGACCATCTCAATAGATGCAGAAAAAGCATTCAATAAAATCCAGCAATGCTTTATGATTAAAACTCTTAGCAACACTAGCATACAAGGGACATACATCAAGGTAATAAAAGCCATCTATGACAAACCCAGAGCCAACATAATACTGAATGAGGAGAAGTTGAAAGCATTCCCCCTGAGGAATGGAACAAGACAAGGATGCCCACTTTCACCGCACTTCTTCAACATAGTACTGGAAGTCTTATCCAGAGCAAGCAGAAAAGAGAAAAAAATAAAGGGCAGCAAAATTGGTAAAGAGAAGTAAAGCTGTCACTGTTTGCTGATGATATGGTTGTTTACTTTGAAAACCCTAGACTTTTCAAGAAAGCTCCTAGAAGTGATAAAATAATTCAGCAAAGTTTTCAGATACAAAATTAATGTATACAAATCAGTAGCTCTTCTATACACCAACAGCGACGAAGCAGAGAGTCAAATCAAAACTCAACCCCTTTTACGATAGCTGTGAGAAAAAAAAAAAATTAGGAATATACCTAATCAAGGAGGTAAAAGACCTCTACAAGGAAAACTACAAAACACTGTTGAAAGAAATCACAGATGACACAAACAAATGGAAACACAGTCCATGCTCATGGATGGGTAGAATCAATATTGTGAAAATGACTATACTGCCAAAAGCAATCTACAAATTAAATGCAATTTCCATTAAAATACCACTGTCATTCTTCACAGAATTAGAAAAAAATATTCTAAAATTCATATGGAACAAAAAAAGAGCCTGCATAGCCAAAGCAAGACTAAGCAAAAGGAACAAATCTGAAGGCATCACACTACCTGACTTCAAACTATACTATAAAGCCATAGTCACAAAAACAGCATGGTACTGGTATAAAAATAGGCACGTAAACCAATGGAACAGAATAGAGAACCCAGAAATAAACCCAAATATTACAGCCAGCTGAACTTCGACAAAGCAAACAAAAACATAAAGTAGGGAAAGGATACTCTTTTCTTTTTTTTTTTTTTTTGAGATGGAGTCTTGTTCCATTGCCCAGGCTGGAGTGCAGTGGTGTGATCTCGGCTCACCACAACTTCTGCCTCCCAGGTTCAAGCAATTCTCCTGCCTCAGCCTCCCAAGTAGCTGGGATTACAGGTGCCTGCCACTGCACCCGGCTAATTTTTGTTATTTTTAGTAGAGATGCGGTTTCACCACATTGGCCAGGCTGGGCTCGAACTCCTGACCTCATGATCCACCTGTCTCAGCCTCCCAAAGTGCTGGGATTACAGGCATGAGCCACCGCGCCTGGCCAGGGACTCTTTCCAATAAATGATGCTGGGATAATTGGCTAGCCACATGTAGGAGAATAAAACTGGATCCTCATATTTTACTTTATACAAAAATCAACACAAGATGGATTAAGGACTTAAATCTAAGACCTGAAAGTATAAAAATTCTAGAAGAGAACATTGGAAAAACCCTTTTAGACATTGGCTTAGACAAGGATTTCATAACCAAGAACCCAAAAGCAAATGCAATTAAAACAAACATAAATTAGGGAGGGTTTTTTCTCTATCTTGTGGAATAGTGTCAAAACAGGGACTTAATTAAACTAAAGAGCTTTTGCATGGCAAAAGGAACACCAGAGTGAACAGACAACCCACAGAGTAGGAGAAAATCTTCACAATCTATACACCTGACAAAGAAGTAATATCTGGAATCTACAATGCACTCAAATAAATCAGCAAGAAAAAAAAAATCCCATCAAAACTGAGCTAAGGACACAAATAGACAATTTTCAACAGAAGATATACAAATGGCCAAGAAACTTATGAAAAAATGCTCAACATTGCTAATGGCCAAGGAAATGCAAATCAAAACCACCAAAGGATACCACCTTACTCTTGCAAGAATGGCCATAATAATAAAAGAAAAATCAAAAAACAGTAGATGTTGGTATGGCTGTGGTGATCAGGGAACACTTCTACACTGCTGGTGGGAATGTAAACTAGTACAACCACTGTGGAAAACAGTGTGGAGATTCCTAAAGAAGTAAAAGTTGTACTACCATTTGATCCAGCAATCCCACTACTGGGTATCTATCTACTCAGAGGAAAAGAAGTCATTATATGAAAAAGATACTTGCACACACATTTATAGCAGCACAATTCACAATAGCAAAATCATGGAACCAACCCAAATGCCCATTAACCAATGAGTGGATAAAGAAACTGTGAGATATATATATAATGGAACACTACTCAGCCATAAAATGGAATAAATTAATGGCATTCACAGCAACATGGATAAGATTGGAGGCTATCCTTCTAAGTGAAGTAAATCAGAAATGGAAAACCAAACATCGTATGTTCTCACTGATATGTGGGAGCTAAGCTATGAGGATGCAAAGGCATAAGAATGATACAGTGAGGCCAGGCCTGGTGGCTCACGCCTGTAATCCCAGCACTTTGGGAGGCCAAGGCGGGTGGATCACTAAGTCAGGAGATCGAGACCATCCTGGCTAACACGGTGAAACCCCGTCTCTACTAAAAAATACAAAAAAAATTAGCCAGGCATGGTGGCGGGCGCCTGTGGTCCCAGCTACTCAGGAGGCTGAGGCAGGAGAATGGCGTGAACCCGGGAGGCAGAGCTTGCAGTGAGCCGAGATCCTGCCACTGCATTCCAATCTGGGTGGCAGAGCGAATACTCCATCTCAAAAAAAAAAAAGAATGATACAGTGGACTTTGGGGACTTGGGGGGAAGAGTGGGAGGAAAACGAGGGATAAAAGACTACAAATAGAGTGCAGTGTATACAGCTCGGGTGATGAGTGCACAAAAATCCCACAAATCACCATTAAAGAACTTACTCGTGTAACCAAACACCACTTGTACCCCAATAACTTATGAAAAAATAAAATAAATAAATAAAAATAAAGTAGTACACAGGTTACTTGAAGATAAAAAAAAGAGCTTTCCAAATTTTGATGTAATAAAAAATTATTAATCCATAATACTTGATCAGAAATTATTTTACTTTAAAAATCAATAAAAAATAAAGACTTTCCAAAATGAAAGGTAAGGGTGTTCATCACCACTAGCACAGTTAAAAAAAAAAAAAGCTACATGGTGGCCAGGCACAGTGGCTCATGCCTGTAATCCTACACCTTTAGGAGCCCAAAGTAGTCAGATAACTTCAGACCAGGAGTTCAAGATCAGCCCCGAAACAGAGTGAGACTGTGCATATATAACAAGAGAAATGTTAAAATGAGTCTTTTACGTTGAAAAATAAAATGATGCTAGACAGCATCAAAAAACCATATATAAATATATAGCTTTCTATTAAATGTAAATATACAGACACATATAATATTTCTTACTATAATAATAGGCATAATACCCTTTAAATTCTTCCATAGAATATAAAAAATATATATAAATCTGCATAAATCTGAATACACAATATAAAATAATTTGTAATATTAATAACAAACTGGAAAATATAGAAATATAGTTTTTGTATTCAATTGAAGTTGTTATGAGATTAAAACACTGATTTAATCTTAAGATGTTTTACATAATGTCCATTTTTCAAGATAACTACAAAAATTTTATAGAAACTACGCAAAACAAAATAAAAAAAATAAGCAAAGCATGCCACTACAAAATTAAACAAAAAATAGTTAAACAAGAAATGAGAAAAAAACAGGTTAAAAAAAAAACCATAAAACATAACAATGAAACTGGTATGTAACTTTATTTCTTTTCTTTTCTTTTTTCTTTTTTTTAGATGGAGTCTCGCTCTGTTGCCCAGGGTGGAGTGCAGTGGCACGATCTCAGCTCACCACAACCTACGCCTCCAGGTTCAAGTGATTCTCCTGCCTCAGCCTCCCAAGTAGCTAGGACTACAGGCACGTGCCACCATGCCTGGATAATTTTTGTATTTTCAGTAGAGACAGGGTTTCATTATGTTGGCCAGGCTAGTCTCAAACTCCTGATCTCGTGAACCACCCACTTCAGTCTCCCAAAGTGCTGGGATTACAGGCATGAGCCACTGCGCCCGACGTAACTTTATTTCTTTTTTCTTTTTTTTTGAGCCGGAGTTTCGCTGTTGTTATCCAGGCTGGAGTGCAATGGCGCAATCTCGGCTTACCACAACCTCCGCCTCCGGGGTTCAAGCAATTCTCCTGCATCAGCCTCCCGAATAGCTGGGATTACAGGCATGCGCCACCACACCTGGCTAATTTTATATTTTTAGAAGACATAGGGTTTCTCCATGTTGGTCAGGCTGGTCTCAAACTCCCAACCTCAGGTGATCTGCCCGCCTCGGCCTCCCAAAGTGCTGGTGAGACAGCACGCCTGGCGTAACTTTATTTCTTTAAGAAATCATTTTAAATATAAATTTATTAAACTACTTAATAAAAAGAAATTTAATTCCAGGACTTTGGGAGGCCAAGGTGGGCTGATTACTTGATTCCAGGAGTTTGAGACCAGCCTGGGCAACAAAGCAAAACCCTGTCTCTACCAAAAAAAAAAAAAAAAACCCCCAAAAAACTAGCTGGGTTTAATGGCACGGGCCTGTAACCCAGCTACTTAAGAGGTTGAAACTAGAGGATTATCTAAGTTTGAGAAGCTGAGGCTGCAGTTCACTGCCATGATTACACCATTGCAAACCAGCCTGGTTGACGGAGTGAGACCCTATTTCATTAATTAATTAATTAAAAGGAAAAGAAAGAAGATGCCTGAGTGGCTTAAGAAAAAAAGCATACAATATGTTCTCTACAAGAGACCAATTTTAGCACTGAGTCAAATAGTCTGTAAGTAACAGAATTTAAAAAAATCTATATTTCATGCAAATAGTAGCCACAATTGGGTGAGGCAGTCATAATTATATTGGGTACAATATGCTTTAAGTCAAGTACTAGTATGAGAGAAAGACTGATATTATATAATAGTAAAATGGGTCAATTTACCAGGAATCTATAACTATTATATTTATATGTACAGGTATGTATAACAACAGGGCTCCAAAATATATAAATATTGACAAAGGTGAAGCAAGAAATACATACCAACTTAACAGTTGCAGACACTGAGACCCCATTTTCAACAATAGAAAATTCATATAAAACATTAAGAAAACAGAAAATGTAGATAACATTATAGACTGCAATATTTTACATACAGAGAAATATCTGAGAGTAAATAATTTATAACAGAAAAAAGTTTATTTGGCTCACAGTTCAACAGACTGTACAAGAAGTGTATGCCGGTATCTGTTTCTGGTGTGTTCTCAGGAAGCTTATGATCATAGTGGAAAGCGAAGAGAAACTGGACATATCACATGGTAAGAGACAGAGGAAGCGTGAGGTAAAAGAGCCAGGTTCTTTTAACATAGTTTCTCAAAACTCTACAGATATTTGTGTGTCCCCAATATGGAAAAGCAGTCAGATTGTGCAGTCCCTTATATGCCATGAACACAACTTTGGCTCTCATTGTAAACTTGAAGGGAAATCACCAAAACGAAAATAGAATCCTTAGAGAATTTTAAAGCATAAGACAGAAGATGCCCTACATGAGAGCAAAATTTAAAAAATCTCAGTCTTCCCTGAAACTACTTCCTTCGGAGCACAGCTTCTCAGGTCACATTTTGAGAACTGGCTTTCTCCTTGACCTCTGGACCTCTCATCCGTGTTGTTTGTTGTATTCACTCTCACATACCTGGGGGTTTAGTTACCATCTCATGTCTCTTCATATTCCAAGGCTCTTTCCCTTGCTTCAGACAAGTTATCAAGTCTAGCTTAGAGACAGCGATACCTGTTTTATTAAAAATAAATAACATAAATATTGCTCATATTCCCCAAATAATATGCTCATTAAAGAGAATGTAATAGAATATTCTAGTAAATTGATCCCTCAATACTAATTTATAACATAGATTTCTAAATATTTAGAAAATATTTTCAATTTGTACAGTCCCTTAATTTTACTACCTGGTACTACTGAATCAAAAATTGGTGGTGGCAATGAGATTTTAAGGTGTGGCAACTACATTTTATGCCACTAAATTTCTTCAATTTTCACTAATCTAGAGTGAAAAATGCAGATCTGCTTAGAAATGTGGAAAGTTCAGGTAAAAATGAAACATCTTTAAAAAGTTCCTTTCTGGCCGGTGTGGTGGCTCACACCTGTAATCCCAGCACTTAGAGGGGCCGAGGCAGGCGGATCACCAGAGGTCAGGAGTTCAAGACCAGCCTCAAAATGGAGAAACCCCATCTCTGCTAAAAATACAAAATTAGCCAGGTGTGGTGGTGCATGCCTGTAATCCCAGCTACTCAGGAGGCTGAGGCAGAAGAATTGCTTGAACCTGGGAGGCGGAGGTTGTGGTGAGCTGAGATCGTACCATTGCACTCCAGCCTGGGCAACAAGAGCGAAACTCTGTCTCAAAAAAAAAAAAAAAAAAAAAAAAAAAAAATTCTTTTCTACACTTACAAATACCCGTTTTCAGAAAACAGGTATCTGAAACTTATTTATGCTAAGCATAAATCACCAAAACACATCCTACAGAAAGAGAAATGAAACCTATAGAATATAATAGGAATTGTTTAATTAAAATCATCCTTACCCAGGAAGACCATGTTTCTGTAGTTCTCTAACATAACATCCCTATATAAATTCTGCTGAGCCGTGTCCAGGTATTGCCACTCCTCCAGAGAGAATTCTATGGTCACATCCCTAAATGTCAATGATCCCTGAAAAACACAACAAAGATACATATATATTTCCCAATTTGCCATGGACAGAATTTTTAATTTGACTCAAGGTGAAATGAAAGAGTAAAGAGAACAGGTTCTAACTTACAGGGATGACTGAACGTATTCAATAAAATAATTTTCAACACAGAAATATTCTCGGCCGGGCGCGGTGGCTCACGCCTGTAATCCCAGCACTTTGGGAGGCCAAGGCGGGAAGATCACGAAGTCAGGAGATCGAGACCATCTTGGCTAACACAGTGAAACCCCGTCTCTACTAAAAATACAAAAAATTAGCCAGGCATGGTGGCGGGTGCCTGTAGCCCCAGCTACTTGGGAGGCTGAGGCGGGAGAATAGCATGAACCCGGGAGGCGGAGCTTGCAGTGAGCTGAGATTGCTGCACTCCAGCCTGGGCGACAGAGCTAGACTCCGTCTCAAAAAAAAAAAAAAAGAAAAAAAGAAATATTCTCTAATGTATTCTCAAACTCTGAGAAAAAAAGAATGGCATAAGATCCACAACACCAACATAGACAAGATACTTTTCTGGATAATAAAATATAAAATTAAGGGCATGAAAACAAACATGTACATTTTTTAGTGCTATTTTTAAATCATACAGTATAAGTCTTGTACATTTTTCAGACCAAAAAGACATGTTGAGTTAGAAGACACCTCTCAAATTTTAATGTGTACAATTAACTGGAGATCTTGTTATGCATATTTATTTTAGAAGATCTGGAATAAAGTCTGAGTTTCTAAATTTGACACGCTCACCAGTAATGCCTGTTTTGGGCCCCAAAAGAATCTTTTGTCAAACATTCAGCAAGTGGAGGAGCCTGTATTTTTCCCAGTTTTTCTGGCCTATAAACAAAGACGAGAGCCCTCATTTTCCAAAGATAGATATATGCAGAGAAAATCTAAGAAAGGCAGGTGCCAAATTAAATGTGATCATTGGTGCACATCAGCTACATAAAGATACTTAATAATGAGGAGAAAAATAGTTAACTCTATAGTGAAAAAATCTGTCAGACAGCTTTCTTTTTTTTAGACAGAGTTTCTCTCTTGTCACCAAGGCTGGAGTGCAGTGGCGCGATCTCGACTCACTGCAACCTTCGCCTCCCGGGTTCAAGCAATTCTCCTGCCTCAGCCTCCCGGGTAGCTGGGACTACAGGCGTGTGCCACCACGCCCAGCTAATTTTTGTATTTTTAGTAGAGACAGAGTTTCACCATCTTGGCCAGGCTGGTCTCAAACTCCTGACTTCGTGATCCACCCACCTCGGCCTCCCAAAGTGCTGGGATTACAGGCATGAGCCACCACGCCCAGCCCAGAGAGCTCTTTAACCAAGTCAATCATTAACATCAACTGCAGTAGGACAAATTTTTATGATGTGCTGATGCACACAGAAGGGCACACAGAAGGACACAGCATTACTGCTGTGATATTGCTCCCCCAAAGTAAATTATAATCTGAATTTAACCATAAAGAAACATCAGTTTATGCAAACGTCAAGACACAGATAACTCCCATTTTTTTGTAATTTTTAATAGCCATTTTAAGCAGACTTTCTTTAGCACACTAGAGAGCAGGTATCTCCTAATCATTTTTTTCAGAACTTTTTTTTTTTTTGAGATGGAGTCTCACTCTGCTGCCCAGGCGGGAGTGCAATGGTGTGATCTCAGCTCACTGCAACCTCCACCTCCCGGGTTCAGGCGATTCTCCTGCCTCAGCCTCCCGAGAAGCTGAGATTACAGGTGCCCCACACCACGCCTAGATATTTTTTGTATTTTTAGTACCGACAGGGTTTTACCGTGCTGGCCAGGCTGGTCTCAAACTCCTGATCTCAGGTGATCCACCCGCCTTAAAGTGCTGGGGTTACAGGTGTGAGCCACTGCAACTTGCCTTTAAAAAGCATTTTCTTTTTTTCTTTTTTTTGAGGCGGAGTCTTGCTCTGTCACCCAGACTGGAGTGCAGTGGCCTGATCTTGGCTCACTGCAAGCTCCGCCTCACGGGTTCACGCCATTCTCCTGCCTCAGCCTCCCGAGTAGCTGGGACTACAGGCACCCGCCACCACGCCTGGCTAATTTTTTGTATTTTTAGTAGAGACAGGGTTTCACCGTGTTAGCCAGGATGGTCTCGATCTCCTGACCTCGTGATCCGCCCGCCTTGGCCTCCCAAAGTGCTGGGATTACAAGCATGAGCCACCGCGCCAGGCTAAAAAGCATTTTCTTAAAGCTGTTCTGCATAGAGCTAATGGAGAACACAGATGGAGCCTCAACATTACATGTTCTACTTTTTCCGTAAGGACCCCAGCTTTTCCCCAATAGGAATCTTGAGTATCCACACCTTCCCATATTCAACAACCACAAGTGAAACTTTTTTTTTTTTTTTTTGAGACGGAGTCTCCCTCTGCCACCCAGGCTAGAGTGCAATGGCACTATCTTGGCTCACTGCAACCTCTGCCTCCCTGGTTCAAGCGATTCTCCTGCCTCAGCCTCCTGAGTAGCTGGGATTACAGGCGTGTAACACCACGCCCAGCTAATTTTTGTATTTTTAGTAGAGACGGGGTTTCACCATGTTGGCCGGGATGGTCTCGAACTCCTGATCTGCCTGCCTCGCCCTCCCAAAGTGCTGGGATTACAGGTATGAGCCACCACGCCTGGCCACAAGTGGCACATTTTTAATGTTGCAGATCATAAATTCATCATTACAGTCCTGCATGGCATATAAAAAAAATCCATGATGTAGAGAATGTAGAGAAGTCTCTGGTATACAGGAAAGAAGTTATTTTTCAGAGATTCTTGACTATCATAAGAATTTTAAAAAGTAGTTAAAACAAACTCATTAGGGATGAAAAGCACAAGTAGAGAAGTAAAGTTTTGCAAGGACTAAATGCATGGCATTCCAGGAGGCAGAGTGGACACGACTCTTCATTTGAAAAATGTTTAGCTGAAAAAAAAGCCATTTTTTTTCTCTTTCTCTTCTTTCTGTTGGATTCTATCTCAGATAAGATTCTCTGGACAAATTATACACCTGCATCTTGAGAACATGCCTTTAAAGGTGTCACCACTACCTTCTTACCTGCTACCACCACACCCACAGGCAGAAGGACCAAGACCATCCATTTTTTTCCTTTATAAGAGAAGAGATTCCAGAACAATGAGCTGCCCTATGGAATTAAAAATGTTTCTCCTTTCCTGTCCTCAGGTGCCCTCCCCTGTCACAGACATGAGCAATTTTTGCTACATAAATGGAAATATGGGCCACGCTGTCCTGTCCCTACCAAACCCAAACAGAACAGGCCCAGTGACCACCCTTTAGTGTAGCGAAAAGGTGGAACTTAACTCCCACTGACGTATTTTAAATCTCTCATACTTGACTCTGGCCTCACCTTCAAGTCACAGGAGGCCCTTAATTAAAATAACATGGATGCTTCCAGGACAATAAATAGAATCTGTGGGGAGGGCACAACTGGAGATTTCTGCAAATAGACCATGTAATTTTAATTAGAAGCCTGGGCTCATAACCACTTAGCTAAGCACTGCCTCTGAAACTTTAACAAGCTTATAAATCACTTGGTAATTTTGGCCCCACTCTATGTAATGTGATTCTGCATGTTTTGAAAGGGTCCATAAATGAGTGTTTTAAACAAGTTCCCTGTCAATGCTGATGTTGCACACGCTGGGCTCAACATTAGCATTAGTTAGAGAAAGCAGGCACAGCTCACAGTCCCTTACACTCAGCACTCTTGTCACAACACAAATACTTCTGGTACAAATAAAGACAACCAATCTCCATCATAAAGTATTATATTTTTTCCTGGCTCTTTAAAGTTTACAAACTAAACAGAAGGCAGCAATGTCTGAATAGTTTTGCATTTGGAAAACAACATGTACACTTGCACTGTGCAATGTTTACTAAGTAGGTACTATGTGCTCAAGAGTATGTTACAGAGCACTGTGCTGGGAATAACATATCATGTGACTTAATCCTCATAACACCCTGGGAGTTGGTACTAAGTGTTTAATAATTCCTAGGATTTAGATACAGCGCCCAACAGTTTTATTTCTTCTTCTGTTTCTCTGTCATTGATTTTTTAAAAATGTATAGAATAAAAGCTAAATGTAGACAGATGAGAGGAATACAGAAGAGTTTAATATAATTTTTAAAAAATTCTAACTGTTTATATTTACTTATTTGTGACTTGCAGAGAAACTACTGGATCTGCAGGAATAGAAAACAAGTTACTAAATGGAATGTCTCTGCAAACACTGGTTTTAATAAAAAATTTAAAAATTAGAACCCTAAAAAACATACTTTATCTTTTCCATTTACCTTTTTAGTTTCAGAAAATTGTGAGCACCAGCTCCAGAAAGGCAGCAGGATTCACCAGCCAAAACTCCAATCTCTTTTAATCAGTTCTGTGAGGCAAGACTCCACGGTGGGACCTGACCTAAATAAGGCCTCCGAAAATGGTGGATCTAAACAGAACTGAGCCAGGAAGTGGACCCTATGTAGAATTCTGTTCTCTATGCTACTAGGTGTACTTCCAGTTCTGTTTTTCCTAAGCTTACCTAAGAGAAATTTAAATCCCAGAGTTTGTGTAATTTAAATTTTTAAGCTACTGTCCTGTCAATTTTATGACATGTACTAATAAGCAATTTAAACAAGTTCCTAGGGTAATTTTATTAAAATATATGTATTCTACCAAGGTAAAAGAAATAATTCTTCTGTTCATAAACATCCCTTCAGGTGATGACAGAAGTCACAAGAATATAAAGAAAGTAGTCCAAATAAAGCCCAAGTGTTTCTGCACACATCTGTTTATTGTACCAACCATATGATGTTTAATTCAACCATGTATCCAGTTGCTAGTCTAGACTATAAGTTCCTGGGTGGTAGGGACCATAACTGCTTCATCTATTTTTTTAATGGCCATATGAAATGGAAGCTATTAGTTTATCTGTTTGAGTCTCAGGACCTCCTTCTTGTTTTTCACCCAAGTACCAAGAAACTGGAGAAACTCTCATCTGGGTACCAACCAAAGATATCTCTTGTATGAGGGTAGGAACAAACACAGGATGACTTATCTCTCTTACACTGAGACAAAAGTAGAATTAACTACTCCTGTCAGCCTAACCCAGTTCTGCTCTGGACATCCTCAAATGTCTCAAAGATGCCTAGGTGATTGTGAGAGGGTTTCCAGTGACTCTGGGCTAATGACCCAATGATAAGTCAGACAGAAGAGACTCAGGTTGATTATAAATAAAAAATGGAACTGCCCTAGTTAAGCTCCAGAATCTAGACCACCTCTCCTGATTTGTTAGCTCTTGGGTAAGAGAAATAACAATACTCTACTCCAGTATCACAATTTACAGTATAGCTGTGGTCATGGATCTGGATACTCTGTGGCCTTGGTCTCTCACTCCTAAGATGTCTGTTTATACTTACAGATTCTGTCATCAGATTTTATTTATACCTGGAGTCTCTCACATACCTGTAACAGGTCACTGGAGAAGATCTGAAAAGCTCAAAGAGCCACATTCTCAAAGGAAAGATTTAAGATGTCTATGTTGACATCTCACAATACAGAAAATGTCTTCTGTTGGTTTTCTGTACATTCTCAATTCAAAGTCTGGCCCTGTCTCGTAAATCTTAGGCACAGGCTAGACCTTATGTGCGGATTCCAGGTGGGATCAACATGGCTCTGCATCCTTGGGTGTTAGAGCAAGCAGAGATCCCCTCATAGAGGCTGCTCTGGCATGTTCTTTTTTTTTTTTTTTTTTTTTTGAGACAGAGTTCAGCTCTGTCTCCCAGGCTGGAGTGCAGTGGCCCAATCTCGGCTCACTACAACCTCCACCTCCTGGGTTCAAGCGATTCTCCTGCCTCAGCCTCCCAAGTAGCCAGGACTACAGGTGTCCGTCACCACACCCAGCTAATTTTTTGTATTTTTAGTAGAGGTGGGGTTTCACCATATTGGCCAGGCTGGTCTTGAACTCCTGACCTTGTGATCCGCCGGCCTCGGCCTCCCAAAGTGCTGGGATCACAGGCGTGAGCCACCGCGCCCAGCCTGCTCTGGCACATTCTAAATAATATGTCTACCTAGGAAAAAGCTGAGGAAACATAGATATAAGTTGACAGTTTATTTGGGCCAAGCTTGAGGACTGTAACCTGGGAGCAAATATTCAAGTTGCCTGAAATATATACTTGATTAGCAGTGTGATTACAAGTTGATTTGTAAAGGCTAAAAAAGATGGACAGAGAGTGAGTTGATACAAAGTTGTCTGTCAGAAATTTTTATTTATTTACAGGAATAACATTGATTATTGATTGGATATACACCATTAAGTTTTAAGGTACAAGTTATAGTGTCCAGTGTGGCATTATTAATATATAGCTACTTGTGGCAATAGTGAACAGCTTCAAAAGATGAATACATAGTTCAAAAAACAAAAAGAGGGTCAGGTGCGGTGGCTCGCGCCTGTAATCCCAGCACTTTGGGAGGCGGGCGGATCACCTGAGGTTGGGAGTTCAAGATCAGCCTGACAAACATGGAGAAACCCGGTCTCTACTAAAATACAAAATTAGCCTGGCATGGTGGCGCATGCCTGTAATCCCAGCTATTTGGGAGGCTGAGGCAGGAGAATCACCTGAACCCAGGAGGCGGGGGTTGCGGTGAACTGAGATGGTGCCATTGCACTCCAGCCTGGGCAACAAGAACGAAATTCTGTCTCAAAAAAAAAAAAAAAAAAGAGAGAGAGAGAAAGAGAATTCTACTCTCATTTTAATGTCTCTATAAGTTTGACAACTAAAAGGACTTGCATATCTCAGAAAGAAAGTTTTTCTTTTTTCTCAAATCTGAAAACTGGATTCAGAATTTGAAGTTGCAGTTTTAGGTCCTGAATGGATGGAGTAGCAGCAGGTGTTCCCTGCACATTTGTGGGCATTTTAACAAGAGGAAGAAAAAGGAAGTAGAGATTCCCATGTGTACATATCTACTCAATGCACACATGTTACTGTGACTGGGTTTCTGGGCCCCATGGTCTGTGAATCAGTTTCAGATCTGAAGATACCGAGTCATTGAAAAAGGTAAAATGGCTGTTTGCTGCCCTGTGAAGTTTGTAGAATTCTGATCTAGCCTCTCTAAAAGTTACTGTAGAGGACTATAGATACCAAATTGGCAGAGAAACAATTCTGCCTGCATATTTAGGGGACAGCATGCACTTTGCAGCACAATTGTGAATTGAATGATAGCCTGAGAGGGAAAGTTTCCTCTAGCTTAAAGCTTGGGTGGCACCTTATATTTTTGTATCATGTCTGATAATTCTAGAGTTTTTGTGAATCATAAAAGACAAATTTTCTTCAGCCCCGGAGAAACTCCACAATAATAGAACAGACATAAAACTGTTGTATTACACAATTAAACCTAAACGTGACATGCATCACAGTCAGTCTGCTTAAGAGACTGCAAAAACAAAAGGATGGTCACCTTAATTAGTTAACAAGTAGAAAAATTTATAGCACCATGTCATACATAGTTCTTCCTAAATTCACCTGGTAATTGAAAAGGCTAGCCATGTAGGCTAATCAGTTATGTTCAATGACAAAATAAACTTTTCATATCTTCATGAAAGGAGGTAATTTTGCAACTTGAAGCCAGGTGCCTGCTGAAGGTAGGCTCTCAATCTCCTACAAAAATGGTTGAATAAGGTGCTATCTTTTTGGCTATTTACATTTTAAAGCAATGGCTCTCTACTCCCTGAGCACTGGGGCTACTGCTCTCCCGCTTGCACTCTGCTGTTAGCTGGTGTCCTCTCTTGACCCCTACCATCTGCCATTGAGGCAAGCTCACAGCTGAAAGCTCACATCTTACATAAACCACAACTGCCACAGCAGCACTCCAGTGTCACCCCAGAGAGGGAAGCCTGAGCTGCAGGAGGAGAGCCTGCAGGTGTCCTGGGGAGAACTGCACCTTCACATTAATGGAAACTGGAACAGTAATTCAGCCTCAGTTTTTATTTACATTGGTGACATGGAAAAACCACTGCTGGATTTCCAACATGAGTCCAGACAGAGATAGCTCCAAAAGTTCTCACTGTGACAGCCCACCTCTTTTATAGACACCAGGGAATACTTACAATGCAGACACCCAAAGCATTGGACAGAAAAACAGCTCTCAGTCTGAGCAAGGTTATGCTGAGAGGAAAAAAGAAGTTAAAACCATCTTAAGTAAAAACTCAGTTTAGATATAAGATTGATTGAGTCAGCCAGAAAATATTATCTTAAAAAGAATTTCTCTCTCAACAAGCAAAATACACAACTACTCTCAGCATGAGAAACATGAGCATTACAAAGAAAAGGGGCACATTCTCAGCAGAATTTTAGGTTTCTCTTCCATCTCTGCTGCTCTCTCATCTCCTAGCCATTGAATGGGGGTTCCATATTGAAATACAGCTCACAATTTCCACCAGCACTTTTTGATGAAGATTTATAATCTGACTTTGTTCATATACTGGAATATATTTAAGCTTGCTACACAGCTAACTAAAGAGCTATTATGGTTTTTGGGTGGCCACATCATCTGTGTTTATTTGTCCTGTAATAGTAGCATTCTGATTAAGTGAAATGAAAGACACTATAAACAGGCCAGGCACGGTGGCTCACACCTGTAATCCCAGCACTTTGGGAGGCCGAGGTGGGTAGATCATTTGAGGTCAGGAGTTGGAGACCAGCCTGGCCAACATGGTGAAACCCCATCTCTACTAAAAATACAAAAATGAGCTGGGCATGGTGGTGGGCACCTGTAATCTCAGCTATTCAGGAGGCTGAGGCAGGAGAATCGCTTGAACCCAGAAGACAGAGGTTGCAGTGAGCCGAGATTGTGCCATTGCACTCCAGCCTGGGCGACAGAGCGAGGATCTGACTCAAAAAAAAAAGAAAAAGAAAAAGAAAACAAAAGTCAGAGATAACACAAATAAATGGAAAACCATTTTATGCTCATAGGTAGAAAAGATCAAAATCATTAAAATGGCCATACTACCCAAAAACAGAACAGATTTAATGCTATTCTAATCAAACTACCAAAAACATTTTTAACAGAACTATAAAAAACTATTTTAAAATTCATACGGAACCAAAAAAGAGCCTGAGTAGCCAAGGCAATCCTAAGCAAAAAGAACAAAGCTGGAGGCATTACATTACCTGACTTCAAACTATACAACAGGGCTACAGTAACCAAAGCCACATAATACTGGTACAAGAAACAGACTTACAGAACAATGCAACAGAATAGAGAGCCCAGAAATAATGCCACACACCTAAAACCATCTGATCTTTGACAAAACTAGTAAGAGGAATGTGGGAAGAAATCCCTATTTAATAAATGGTACTGGGAAACCACCTAGCATTATGTAGAAAATTGAAACTGAGGCCAGGCGCAGTGGCTCACGCCTATAATCCCAGCACTTTGGGAGGCCGAGGCGGGTGGATCACCTGAGGTTGGGAGTTTGAGACCAGCCTGACCAACATGGAGAAACACCGTCTCTACTAAAAATACAAAAATTAGCCGGGCGTGGTGGCACATGCCTATAAATCCCACCTACTAGGGAGGCTGAGGTAGGAGAATCACTTGAACCTAGGAGGCAGAGGTTGCGGTGAGCCAAGATTGTGCCATTGCACTCCAGCCTGGGCGACAAGAGTGAAACTCCGTCTCAAAAAAAAAAAAAAAAAAAAAAAAAATTGAAACTGGACCCCTTCCTTACATCATATACAAAAATCAACTCAAGATGAATTAAAGCCTTAAACGTAAAACTTGAAATTATAAGAAACCCTTGAAGATAACCTAGAAAATACCATTTTACACATGGGAACTAACTAAGATTTTATGATGAAATTACCAAAAGCAATTGCAACAGAAGCAAAAACTGACAAATGGGACCTAATTAAATTAAATATCTTCTTCACAGCAAGGAAATCATCAACAGAGTAAACACACAACCTACAGAATAAAAGAAAATATTTGCCAACTATGCTTTTGACAAAGGTCTAATATCTAGAATCCATAAAAAACTGAAGTTTACAAGAAACAAACGACCTCCTTAAAAAGTAAACAAAAGGCAGCCAGGCACGGTGGCTCATGCCTGTAATCCCAGCACTCTGCGAGGCTGAGGCGGGTGGATCACCTGAGGTCAGGAGTTCGAGACCAGCCTGGCCAACAGTGTGAAACCCAGTTTCTACTAAAAACACAATTAGCTGGGCGTGGTGGTGGGCACCTGTAATCTCAGCTTCTCGGGAGGCTGAGGTAGGAGAATCTCTTGAACCCGGGAGGCGGAGGTTGCAGTGTGCCGAGATTGTGCCATTGCACTCGAACCTAGGCAATAAGAGTGAAACTCCATCTCAAAAACAAAGCAAAACAAAACAAAAACCTAGTAGACAAAAGGCTAAGAGTAAGATTAAAGGCTCACGCCTGTAATCTCAGCATCTTGGGAGGCCAAGGAGGGAAAATCACTTGCGATCAGGAGTTTGAGACCAGCCTGGCCAACATGGTTAAACCTCATCTCTACTAAAAATAAAAAAATTAGCTGGGTGTGGTGGCGGGCACCTGTAATTCCATCCACTCAGGAGGCTGAGGCAGGAGAATCACTTGAACCCAGGAGGCGAAGGTTGCAGTGTGCTGAGATTATGCCACTGCGCTTTTAGCTTGGGTGACAGAGTGAGGCTTCGTCTCAATTAAAAAAAAAAAAAAAGTAAACAAAAAACATGAACAAACTTTTTCCAAAATAAGATATATATGTGGCTAACAAGCCTATGAAAAAAATACTCATCACTACAGAAATGCAAAGAAAAACCACAATGAGATACCATCCCATATCAGTCAAAATGGCTATTATTACAAAGTCAAAAAATAACATGCTGGCAAAGTTGCAGAGAAAAGTGTATGCGCTGCTGCTGGGAGTGTAAATTAGTTCAACCATTGTGAAAAGCAGTGTGGCGATTCCTCACAGAACTAAAAACAGAATTAGCATTTGACCCAGCAACCTCATAATTGGGTATATACCCAAAGAAATAAAAATTATTCTGTCATAAAGACACATGCACATGCATGTTCACTGAAGCACTATTCACAATAGCAAAGACATGGAATCAACCTAAATGCCTATCAATGGTAAACTGGATAAAGAAAATATGGTACAGGTAAGGTCTGGTGGCTCATGCCTGTAATTCCAGCACTCTGGGAGGCTGAAGCAGGTAAATTGCCTGAGCTCAGGAGTTCAAGACCACCCTAAACAACATAGCAAAACCCTATCTCAACAAAAAATACAGGAAGAAAAATTAGTTGGGCTTGGTGGCACACACCTGTAGTCCCAGCTAGTTAGGGGGCTGAGGGAGAAGAACTGCTTGAGCCCGGGAATTTGCGGCTGCAATAAGCCGAGATCATGTCACTGTACTCCAGCCTGGGTGACAGAGACCCATTTTCAAAAAATAAAATAAAGTATTTAGTAAAAACAAAACATGGTATATAAATATTATGGAATACTGCATTGCCATAAAAAGTGAACAAGATTATGTCATTTGCAGCAACATAGATGGAGCTGGAGACCATTATCCTTAGAAAACTAATGCAGAAAGAGAAAACCAAATGCATGCTCTCATTTATTAGTAAGAGCTAAATAATGAGAACACAAAGAGGGGAACAACAGACACCCTTCTAGTTTAGGGTGGAGGACAAAGAGGATCAGAAAAATAATACCTGTGTGGTGCTGTGCTTAATACCTCAGTGACAAAATAATCTGCACAACAACCGCCCGACACAATTTCCTCTATGTAACAAACCTGCACATGTACTCTGAATCGAAAATAAAACTTAAAACAAAAAAACTATGGGTGAAAGAGAGTGCAATGCAGGTAGAAGGACTGGTTTGTGCCACAGATAGTGGCCCAGGTACGGCTCTACTCTGATTAATTTTTGGGTTCATGCTGGCAGATGATATTATGAACAGGTTGTCCAGAACCTCATGTTGGTGGAAAAAACAGGTTGCTGCTGCAGATTCAGTGTCTGGGGATTGGGATATGCCAGGAGACTTGTAGACACTTGAGTGAGATTTGGCAGGAAACACTAGGATCAAAAATGCCGTAGTGAAATTCCTGAGGGTGGTACCTAGTTCTAAGAGGGGTATGGATAAGTCAATGTCTAGTGGATATGCTTGTAAGAAGGTGGGAATCCTGTGATGGCAGCAGTGGAAAAAGGCGGTCTGTTCAAATGTTCTCACTCATAGGTGGGAATTGAACAATGAGAACACTTGGACACAGGTTGGGGAACATCACACACCAGGGCCTGTCGTGGGGTGGGGGGAGGGGGGAGGGATAGCATTAGGAGAAATACCTAACGTAAATTATGAGTTAATGGGTGCAGCACACCAACATGGCACATGTATACATATGTAACAAACCTGCACGTTGTGCACATGTATCCTAGAACTTAAATTTAAAAAAAAAGAAAAAGGCGGTCTGTTATCAGAACTTTTTTCCTCTAAGTTTTTATCCTCTCTCACCCTGGGAGGAGACCTGAAATCACAAGGTAATGGGCAGTGTGACGGCCTGTGTACAGAAAAGCAGAGCCTCCCATTCCCAGACACCCAGAGATCCATTCCAGACCAGGCCTCTGTGATATCTCTCAGCTGGAACCAAATTTGTAGAGTTTGCTAAACACCAAGCAATTCTCCAACACCAACTCACTGTCTGACATCTGAATTCTGACACCACCCAGAGTCAGCATACACCCTGATTCAGGGCTCAGTCTTACAACATTGTTCTTACTGAAAAAGCCAGTCACAAACCCCATGGGCCCATTTTTGCTTCTGAGCTACTGTTTAAAAACTGGGAACTCTCATAACATTCCTCAAATTCAATAATTTTATAGAGCTAGTCACAGAACTCAGTTACATTTATCAGTTTATTAGAAAAGATACAATCCAGGAAAAGTCAAATGGAAGAAATGTATAGGACAAAGAAAAGATGTGGGGAGGCTGGGTGCGGTGGCTCACGCCTGTAATCCCACACTTTGGGAGGCCGAGGTGGGCGATCACCTGAGGTTTGAGTTCGAGACCGGCCTGAACAACATGAAGAAACTTCGTCTCTACTAAAAATACAAAAAAATTAGCTGGGCGTGGTGGTGCATGCCTGTAATCCCAGCTACTCAAGAGGCTGAGGCAGGAGAATCACTCAAACCCAGGAAGTGGAGGTTGCGGTGAGCCAAGGTTGTGCCATTGCACTCAAGCCTGGGCAACAAGAGCAAAACTCTATCTCAAAAAAAAAGAAAGAAAGAAAAGAGGTGGGGAAAGATAAAGCATATAGATAATCCTGGTAAATAGCTGTGACTAATAAAATTCTCCATCCTTTGTGTGCTCCAGGAACAGTTTCTGGAAAGAAACACCCTTCCCATTATTACTTAGATGGTGCTCTCTTTTCTTACCTATCACATAGCCAGACACAGACTCGCACATTGTCTCCTTTTCCTCATTAAAAAATAAATAAATAAATCGGGCCAGGCGCAGTAGCTCACGCCTGTAATCCTAGCACTTTGGGAGGCTGAGGCA
Source organism: Pongo pygmaeus (assembly GCF_028885625.2). Lineage (NCBI taxonomy): Eukaryota > Metazoa > Chordata > Mammalia > Primates > Hominidae > Pongo > Pongo pygmaeus. Next base: position 23,671,361 of record NC_072393.2, read on the forward strand.
GGCGGATCAAAAGGTCAGGAGTTCGAGACCAGCCTAGCCAATATGGTGAAACACGGTCTCTACTAAAAATACAAAAATTAGCCAGGTGTGGTGGCAGGTGCCTGTAGTCCCAGCTCCTCAGGAGGCTGAGGCAGGAGAATAGTTTGAACCCGGGAGGCGGAGGCTGCAGCGAGTCAAGATCATGCCCCTGCATTCCAGCCTAGGCAACAGAGTGAGACTCTCTCTCAAAAAATAATAATAATAAAAATAAATAAATAAATCAGCTGAATTTGTTTTCAGTGGTCAACCTAAAATATTTCTTAATCAAACATTACTTAAGTTTATTTCCTTTCGACAGGCTTCTGAACTTTGAGCTCCCCTCAGTCTGAGTCAACATACAACCCTGTGTAGTTCCTAAGAACATGCTGACTTCAGGGTAAAACATTCTCTGACCTAAAATCTCCTTCTTTCACCCTCCATTCACCATCCCCTCCCACCTCCTAATACTGTTTGCTCTTCCATATGAAACAAGGCCCTTGTCTGCCTAAACTTAGCAATCCTTAAAGATCTTATAGTTGGTACTTCCTCCTCTTGCAATACCCTTTTGGAATTCAATTCTTTTTTCAACATAAATCTAACTTTGTTTTATTTTACAAAGTCTAGAAATTATCTCAAAACAGTAACAATTTCATCTTCAGTAAGACCCTCCCAATCCCCTTTCATCTTAACCTTAACTGCATCTGCCTGTGGGTCCCCAGCTTTCCAGGGCTCTGTGGCTTCCCTCAGGATAAAGTCTCCTTCTATGACTGGGGTGAGCAGGCTGGAATATCTGCAGAGAAGGCTCCCCAGAAAAAACTAAGTGATCCTTTAATAACCTCCTTTTGCAGGCTCAGTATTAGCCTTAGCTTAGAGTCACTGGGCTCAGGCTTTAATTTCCATGTCAGAGTTATTCCCTTGGTTTTTGAAAGTAAGTGTTTGAAAAATTCAGTGAAATCACTCTAACACACTGTTCATATAAAGGAAGGAAATTTTATGGTGCTTACACTTTATATCTCAATAAGAGAAACAAAAGTATCTATTCCTTTCAGACAATAAATGTATTATTTTACTATTTCCATTAAAAATCATGTAGTAGGCCAGGCGCGGTGGCTCACGCCTGTAATCCCAGCACTTTGGGAGGCCGAGGCGGGTGGATCACCTGAGGTTGGGAGTTCGAGACCAGCATGGCCAACATGGAGAAACCCCCGTCTCTACTAAAAATACAAAATTAGCCGGGCGTGGTGGCACATATCTGTAATCCCAGCTACTCGGGAGGCTGAGGCAGGAGAATCACTTGAACCCGGGAGGCAGAGGTTACGGTGTGCCGAGATCGTGCCATTGCACTCCAGCCTGGGCAACAAGAATGGAACTCTGTTTAAAAAAAAAAAAAAAAAATCATGTAGTAAACAATTAGTCATATGGGAACATTTCTAGAAGGTACAAAGTTTTAGCATGAAACTGAGATACCAATGTAACAGGATACAGAATAGAGACAGTCACTGTTACAAATTTACCCTGCAAAAGGAGGAAATGTTTTCATGAATATGAGGAACTCACCAATTACCACCTTTTCTTGTGGAAATGTGTGCATTTTCTGAAGCCAAAATGGAAGAGAGATTTTCCCTATTTTTCTTCCTTGGTAGCATTCGAAACGTCAAGCCTTTTAGAGGCTTTAAAGCCTTTAAAGAATTTAAAAATTCTGTTTAAAATCACCCAACCATAAAAAACACACCAGAGAAAATTCCTAAAGTCATTCTGGGAAAAAGGTAAATGAAAATTTTTAACAAATGGAATATACAATTCAATATTAATTTTATTCTGAAACCCATCTCTTTTTTGCCCTTGGTTAGTATTTTCTTACCTTTCAATCCCTACTAACAAAATGCAATTTACAGTTAAAAAACTGAGGTCAAAATAAGTGAACAAATCTTTTCAAGGTACAGATGTGTCTGATTCATGTGTCAAGTCATGCCATCCAATCACTTAAGAGATTCTCCCACCCCATTCTCCTCACTTAAGTGCCCAATAACCCCTTCTCAGGAGACTCTGAACTATGCCCCAGTGAGTGCCCCAGAACTTTTCAAGTTCTTACACCATCTCATTGGGGTCACTTTTTTTTTTTTTTGTCGTTTGGGACACTATTTTTTATTTCACAGATTCTATTTTTCTTTCACTATTTTTCATTATATTTCACTATCGTTTTGCTCCATTAAAGAATGCAGGGGGCAGAAATTATTTCAGTGTTTTCCCCGCAATACCAGCATCTGATTGGCTGACCAGCAATGTGTCTTCAAAAAATGGAAGCTGGGTTGGGTGAGGACAATCTTAATGTCTCAAGGGTTAGCTTTTCAAAGGAAGAGTATACCAGGAGAGACCTCTCAACCCCAGGGCATCTGCCTGCTTCACTGAAAGGCTACACTCCATACCTCAGGTTGTCCTATGGGAGAAAATGACCAGGAGCTGATATTCACTAGACACTCTAGCAGACATAGCCATGGGGAGTATTTTAGCTAATTCCCAAACAGTACTGAAACCCAGGACCAGGGAAAAAACTGAAGAATGGCTGAAAACACATCATAAAGTTTCCAAAGGAAAAGCTTTACCCCAAAACATTCTGCTAAAATCTGTGGAGCAAGGAGGAAAAAAAAAAAAAGCGGTACAAAGATTTTTTACAACACAGTGTCAGGTGATTATTTTTTGCTTTCTTCTCATAGGAAATATTTACAAACAGAAAACAAATATTATGAAAAGTGCCATCCAATGCTTTGTTAAAAAATAATTAAAATACAGTATCAAAATGTACACTAAGGACAAATGGTAATGTGAATCAGAGAGGGAAAATTGACATTATGAACTGGAAGTTTAGTATTTTATTGCAAGCTAGAGTTAGGCTGCAGGAATTGGTGTTTGGGAGTAGACATAATACTCTGCTTGAGATATCTGTAAAAAATGGAGGAGAAAATCAGTCATCTGAGGAGTGTGAAAATAATTAAGAATAATTAAGTGGCAGGCAAATAGACTGAGGTGGCTCTAGTCCCTGATATCTACTTTTGTTTTTTTTTTTTTTTTTTTTAAAGACAGTTTCGGTCTTGTTGCCCAGACTGGAGTGCAATGGTGCGATCTCGGCTCACCGCAACCTCCGTCTCCTGGGTTCAAGCAATTCTCCTGCCTCAGCCCCACCAGTAGCTAGGATTACAGGCATGTGCCATCACGCCTGGCTAATTTTTGTATTTTTAGTAGAGATGGGGTTTCTTCATGTTGGTCAGGCTGGTTTTGAACTCCCGACCTCAGGTGATCCGCCTGCCTCAGCCTCCCAAAGTGCTGGGATTACAGGCATGGGCCACCGCACCTGCTCTTTTTTTTTTTTTTTTTTTTTTTTTTTTTTTTAATATGAGACAGCGTCTCCCTCTGTTGCCCAGGCTGGTGTGCAGTGGCGCGATCTCGGCTCACAGCAACCTCTGCCTCCCGGGTTCAAGCGATTATCTGCCTCAGCCTCCCGAGAAGCTGGGATTACAGGCATCTGCCACCACTCCCGGCTAATTTTTGTATTTTTATTAGAGACGGAGTTTTACCATGTTGGCCAGGCTGGTCTAGAACTCTTGACCTCGTGATTCACCCGCCTCGGCCTCCCAAAGTGCTGGGATTACAGGTGTAAGCTACCGCGCCAGGCCTGATAATCTACTTTTTAAAAAATCTAATTCGGCCGGACGCGGTGGCTCATGCCTGTAATCCCAGCACTTTGGGAGGCGGAGGAGGGCAGATCACCTGACGTCGGGAGTTCGAGACCAGCCTGACCAAAACGGAGAAACCTCGTCTCTACTAAAAACACAAAAATTAGCCGGATGTGGTGGCGGATGCCTGTAATCCCAGCTACTCGGGAGGCTGAGGCAAGAGAATCGCTTGAACCTGGGAGGCGGAGGTTGCGTTGCGCCGAGATCGCGCCACTGCACTCCAACCTGGGCAACAAGAACAAAACTCCGTCTCAAAAAAAGAAAGAAAAAAATATTAATAATTCAAGTGCCTTTTTTTTGTAAATTACTACATTGGGGAAAACAAAATTCAGGCTTAACCAACTAGAAACTACAATTAACCTCTGATTACATAAACGGGAAATTTCCATCTTGATTGTACAAATTAAGAAACTAAGTAACTGTGTACATAACCCACTACTGAATTTGGTTTTCTTCATTATGCACCTTATAAAACTCTTTCCGTCGAATCCCTTCCATAGTCCATAAACTACAAACCATAGCTGGGTGCTCTGCCATTTTTGAATCACTCTTTGATTAAATTCTTTATTACTTTAGTGGTGACTGCCATCAATTTTTAATAGGAGAAAAGAGGGATTGGAAACCTCACTGGACTAAAGCTCTTCCCATTCATGAACCCGCACCCGGAGTCAGGATTCTCCCCTGACGCCCCTCCCCCTGGTCCCTGCACAATCTGTGAGAGACGAGGCGCTGCGGTTGCAAAGCGGCCCAGAGAGGGCTCCAGGCCAGGGTATAGTCACAGCGCAGGAAGAAGACAGGTCGCCGGGGGTCCCGCAGTCAGCGCAGCCGCCATCTTATGGCTGAAGGGGACTGAGGCCGAGCTGGGCAAGAGCTCGGGGCGCAGACTGTGGAGCTCACTGCGGGAATGCCTGAGTCCCGCCACAGCCACTTCCCACTGGTTCCAGTAAGCCCCTTCCCCTTCACAGGATGTCGGACCCGGCACTCTCACCATTTCTAGGCTTCCAGGGGGTCCTGGCGTCCTAGCTGTGGATCTCCAAGTACCTACAGGTCACAGGGCCACAGAGGCTGAGGACACAGAGCAGTGAAAACGAGATCCGGAGCTCCAGCTGGAACCAGAAACAACGGCCCCGCCACATCCCACAAGCCGCCCTTTCCGCTCCAGCTGAGTGCCTGATTGGACGGTTCCCAGCCCGAGTCCCTGATTGGATAATGTTTAAATCCCCGCCTCCTCAGGCCCTGAGTGACAGAAGATGTGATCTGATGCTGAGCTGAATGAAGAGTGACGGGCCGGGCGCGGTGGCTCACGCGTGTAATCCCAGCACTTTGGGTGGCCGAGGTGGGTGGATCACCAGAGGTCAGGAGTTGAAGACCAGCCTGGCCAACATGGCAAAACCCGGTCTCTACTAAAAATAAAAATTAGGCTGGCGTGGTGGCGGGCGCCTGTAATCCCAGCTACTCCGGAGGCTGAAGCACGAGAATTGCTTAAACTCAGGAGGCGGAGGTTGCAGTGAGCCGAGATCGCGCCACTGCACTCCAGCCTGGATGACAGAGCGAGATTCTGTCACGAAAAAAAGAAAAGAAAAGAAAAAGAAAGAAAAGGATGACAGTCTAGGCTGCAGCGTTTTCAGGCAGGGCTTCCTTCCTGAGCTGAGCCAGGCCAACCCCAGAGGGTATTTGCATTTAACCTTTTGTATAAGGTCATATTCTTTTATAAATAATATATTATATGGTTATTCACAAATGAAAAGAATATAACAATTATCTAAAATTTTCAGAGTTTATGACCTTCCTAGCTTCTGGTTTTTTCATCAGATTGCCTAAGGTTTTAAAAAGAAGGCAATCTTCTGAAATAAAATTGTATTTTAAATTTTCTAATAGCCAAACTTCAAAAATTTTTTTAAAAAAGGTGGAATTTATTGTAGCAATTTAATTAACCCAATATATCCAAAATATCATTTTAATATGTAAGCAAAATGTAAATTATTAATGAAGTGTAGATATTTTTTGGAACTTCATCTTTGAAACTAACTCTGTATTTTACCTTTCCAGCACATCACAGTTTAGACCAACCACATTCCAGGCACTCAGTCGCCACACATGGCCAGTAGCTGCCACATTGAAGTGCAGCTCTGAAGTTAGGAGAGAGAAGGGCCTGAACAAACCTTTTCTGCCAAAGGTGGAAAAAGAGCCTTTCCCTACCAACATCTCTCTTCATCTCTGTGGGAGGAACAGATAGTAGCCATAAATAAAGCACAGGACAGCAGGAAAAAACAACCACAGGTAGACCACTGCTGGCCACCTGTTGCCTACCTTTATTCCAGAGATCAGAAGGTGAACTAAGGATGGTAAGGCCACAGGAGAAGAAATCTCTATGTCTTCAAATCTGTGCACAGTCTTGACCTCCAATGTTTAGATATGAAGAAAATAGATTAAGGGAAAACTTACTTTTCTATTTGTCCTTGGCCCTAATGGTCAAGTTGAAATAATCAACTTTTCAATGAATCCTGGCATCCTATCTGCACTGGGTAGATGTATTAATTAGATATTGCAGCACAACAAATCATTCAAAACTTATTTGCTCATAATTGAGATGGTCAGCTATTTAGGCTGGGCTCAGTGAGGCCATTCTTTTTGTCTCAGCTGAGCTCCTCCAGACATGTATCTTCAGTTGTTTGTTGAATAGGCAGCTGTGCTTCTGGGGATGAGCTTCTGCTTCTGGGGCTGTCAACAGGGGCACCTTGCTTCTCCTCCCCGTGGTATCTTATCCTCCAGCTGGCTAACATGGGCTTTATTCATGGGGATGGTGCATTCTGAAAGAAAAACAGAAGCATTCAAGACATTTTGAGCCTAGGCCCCAAACTAGTACATTGTCATGTTCACAGGTTTCTACTGCCCTGAGTGAATAAGGCCAGCAAAATCTAGGGTTTGAAAAGCATTCTGGATCTTGATGGGAACAGCTTTAAAAGTACCTACAATGGGCATGGATACAGGAAAAACTAGAAATTGCTACCATTTTTGAAATCAGTATCATTCTGCCTTTGTTTGTTTGTTTTGCATATGTGGTTTATAGAACTCTTTCACATCAAGAATCTTGTCCAAAGACACACAGCTACTAAGTGGCTGGGCTGAGACTCAGGATCAACTCTGTCTGACTCCAAAGCCCATGCACCTCCATAGATGACACTACTAAAGTAGCTGCCCTAGACCCTTGAAGTGTGCTGGAGGGTGACACTTCCACAGTAGAAGCCAGATTCCTTTTATTTTATTTTTTATTAATCTATTTAACTTCTTTTGAGACAGAGTCTCGCTCTGTCCCCCAGGCTGGAATGCAGCAGTGCAATCTTGGCTCACTGTAACATCCTCCTCCCAAGTTCAAGTAATTCTCCTGCTGCAGCCTTTCAAGTAGCTGGGATTTCAGGTGCTTACCACCACACCTGACTAATTTTTGTATTTGTAGTAGAGACGGGGTTTCAGCCTGTTGGCCAGGCTGGTCTCAAGCTCCTAACCTTAAGTAATCTGCCTGCCTTGGTCTCCCAAGGTTCTGGGATTACTAACATGAGCCACTGCGCCCAGCCCACATTCTTTTTACATTTGTGCCAGTATAGTACTGTTTATCATTGGGAATAATCCTCTCAAGAATTTGCAGAAGTGCACAGTGGCTCACACCTGTGATCCTAGCATTTTGGGAGGCTAATGTGGAAGAATTACATGAGCTCAAGAGTTCAAGTGCAGCTTGGGTGACATAGTAAGAATCTATCTTCACAAAAAAAAATTTAAAAATTAGCCGGACATGGTGGTACATGCCTGTAGCCCCAGCTACTCAGGTGGCAGAGGCAGAAGGATCACTTCAGCCTGGAAGGTCAAGCTGCAGTGAGCCATGTTTGGATACACCACTGCACTCCAGCCTGGGTGATAGAGTAAGACGTTGTCTCAAAAAAAAAAAAAAGAAAAAGAAATTGCAGAAGCATTTTAAAAAGACATAGAATACTGGCCAGGCACAGTGGCTCACATCTGTAATCCCAGCTCTCAGGGAGGCAAGAGGCGGGAGGATAGCTTGAGCCCAGGAGTTCGAGACCTGCCTGGGCCATATAGCAAGATCCCGTTCTCCAGAAAAAGCAAAAAAAAAAAAAAAAAAAAAAAGATAAAAAGACATAGAATACTGGCCGGGCATGATGACTCAAGCCTGTAATCCCTGCACTTTGGGAGGCCGAGGTGGGTGGATCACCTGAGGTCAGGAATTCAAGACCAACCTGGCCAACATCATGAAACCCTGTCTCTACTAAAACCACAAAAAATTAGCCAGGCGTGGTGGCGGGTGCCTGTAATCCAGCTCCTCAGGAGGCTGAGGCAGAAGAATCACTTGAACCCAGGAGGCGGAGGTTGCAGTGAGCCGAGATTGCGCCATTGCACTCCAGCCTGGGCAACAAGAGCGAAACTGCATCTCAAAAAATAAAAAAAAAAGACATAGAATACTTTGTATTTGTAGCTGATGGATAAGTTTAGAAAATCAAAGCCCAACCACAGATTATTTTTCATCATAGAAAAAATTTGAAAACTTTTAAAAGAAAAATACTTTAGAAAAATTAAATTTAAAAGAGTTTGAATGGGCAAAGAATGATTTGCAAATTGGGCAGCCTGTGGAGCCAGAGTAGGCTCAGAGAGACTGCAGCATAGCCACATGGTGGAAAAAGATTTATGGGCAGAAAAAGCAAAGTGACATACAGAAAATGGGGGTGAGATACAGAAACAGCCAGATTGATTACAGCTTGAGATTTGCCTTACTCGAACATGGTTTAAACAGCTGATGTCCTTTTACTGCCAAAAACACAGTAGTTGGTAGAAGAGTGGGTTACAGTCTATTTACATATCCAGTTAGGTTTCAGTTTACTATGTACAGAAAACCTATTGACAAAAATTAAACAGAAAAGATGGCAGTTTTAGGCTGTAACTGATTTAACAATTTCTCCCTTTTGGTCATCTTCTCAATTTTGAGAGATAGACCAAAACTTCAGACATTGATAGCACTGTGTCACCATCAAAAGTGTACTTATTTAGTCTCAAATCCTACTGTGAAATAGCAGAACTGTGGGTTTTGTAAAGTGAAAACAAGGACTTCAGGTTATTATTATTACTATTATTATTGTTGTTATTTTTTTTGAGACAGAGTTTTGCTCTCGTTGCCCAGGCTAGAGTGCAATGGCATGATCTTGGCTCACCGCAACCTCTGCCTCCCAGGTTCAAGCGATTCTCCTGCCTCAGCCGCCTGAGTAGCTGAGATTACAGGCATGCACCACCATGGCCGGCTAATTTTGTATTTTCAGTAGAGACTGGGTTTCTCCATGATGATCAGGCTAGTCTTGAACTCCCAACCTCAGGTGATCCGCCCGCCTTGTCCTCCCAAAGTGCTAGGATTACAGGAGTGAGCCACCGTGCTTGGCCCTATTTTTTTTAAAAAAGGAATTACAGTAGAGGGAAACTCCTTGTGTTAAAATCTGCTGTTTACAGAAGAAAGCAAAACATGGACTGCTTTAGGATCTACTTATTTCTTTACATTTTTAGTTTGATTATGTCATATTTAGCATGAGTGACTCCATACAATAATGGATTTTTTAAAAATTCTCAGATAATTTCCTCATGCTTTTTTCCAGATAATTTTATTCTTCACCACAGGCTATTTTTTGGTTGTTTTTCTTTTTCTTTTTTTAATTAAAAAAAATTTTTTTTTAACCATTGGTTCATTTTGCCTGACATCATACAATACATATTATTTTATTTCAAGCTTGTCTTATCTGGCAGGTTTATGAGATACATCCAGAGTGTGTGATTTAGTAGTTCATTTTTTTCTATGGCTGGATGGTATTCTCTTGTATGAATGAGATACAATTTGTTCATCTATTTTTATAGAGATGGATATTTAGTTTATTCCCTGCTGTAAGCTATATGACCAAAAAGGCCTATAAACATTCTTGTACAAATACTTTTTGGTATATAATTAAATTCCTTTATTAGCATTTAAGTGACACCTCTTTACATTTCTTAGCGGTTTCTCCAGGGATTACTATATGCATCTGTAACACATCACGATATACCTAGAGTTTATACTGTACTATTTTAATAAATGTAAAATATGAAAACCTTGCTGTTGAAGAGTTTCAGTTACCTCTTTTTATTCATATATTTTACATCTACACATTATATATCTCACAATACCGTGTTATAACTTTTCCTTAAATAGTCATAAGTCTTATAGAGAAATTGACAGTAAATAGTATTTATAAATATTTCGAGGCAGGTACTTTGGGGCTATGTAAATACACTATTTATCCTTTAAATCTTACCCACAATTTTTGCATTTTAAAGTACATATTGTCTACAGTAATTATTACTGTGGTGTCTTAGTGATGATTTTCTATTTTGCATTATGTGTCTACATTGATTAGTACTTGGAATTTTGTAAAAAACATTTTTTTAATGAAGTATTTATTGATCATTCTTGGGTGTTTCTCGGAGAGGGGGATATGGGAGGGTCATAGGATAATAGTGGAGAGAAGGTCAGGAGATAAACACATGAACAAAGGTCTCTGGTTTTCCTAGGCAGAGGTCCCTGTGGCCAAAACATTTTTTCTCTTTCTTTTTTTATTTGTTTTTTTTCTCTATCTGTATGGATTCATGAATTCTTTTTATTCTCTAGGTTTTAATCCAATGCTATTAATATATATTGTGTTTTTCACATTTTTCCACCTTGGACTCCTGAGAAGTCTTTCAGGTTGATTTTCTCTGACATGGCTGCTTCTGTTGTTTATAAACCACTTTTAAACTTTCTGACTTCACAATACTCTAGCTTAATTTGGATTTTCCACTCCAGTGCTAGAATTATCTATTATTACAAGTAGTCTTGCTTTTTTTTTTTTTTTTTTTGAAGAATAGTACTTAGAAACCATGATATAGAGCTAGGTGTGCCCATTAATACTGGGGTGTCACTGCTTCTGCAACCTCTCAGCAAACAGAGTTTGGAAAGGTACATATTAATATTGACTCCTGTATGAACACATCTCTCTCTCTCTCTCAATGGATATGTTATGATACATGCATTTATCCAAATATTCTCAACTCGTCTAGAATTATCTTTTTTTTTCAACTTCAGTTAGAAGCAGGCACTAATTATGTTACACATATATACTAACATATAGAGTGCTTTTAAAAATTGCTAATCTAGGCCAGGCGCGATGGCTAACGCCTGTAATCCCAGCACTTTAGGAGGCTGAGGCAGGAGGATCTCGAGGTCAGGAGATCGAGACCATCCTGGCCAACATGGTGAAACCCTGTCTCTACTAAAAGTGCAAAAATTAGCTTGGCGTGGTGGCATGTGTCTGTAATCCCAGCTACTTGAGGGCTGAGGCAGGAGAATCGCTTGAACCAGGGAGTCAGAGGTTGCAGTGAGCTGAGATAGCACCACTGCACTCCAGACTGGTAACAGAGTGAGACTCCATTTAAAAAATAAATAAATAAATAAATAATTGCTAATCTATATGCTTATAGACAAGCAATACTTACCAGAACACAATGTTTGTTTTCAGTTCTTGAGTCTTGCAGTATTTAATCAAAATACTGTTATTCAAAGTGATTTACACCAAGTCCTTTTATTCCAACGTTTTTCAATAGGGTTAGGTGATACATTTCTAGTAAGGTTAAACTCTTCTTTTTGCTACCTGCATTTTACCTGAATTTTCCCCAAATCCTTGTTTTTTATAATTTGCAGAGAGGAAAATTTATTCTTTGTGATGTACAGTTCCATAAGTTTTGAAAACTGTCTAGAGTCACATAGCCATCTTCACAGTACCACACAGAACTGTTTCATTGCCCCCAAAATTACCTGATGCTTCCTATTTGTAGTTAACTCTAACCTCATCTATTCTTTGGCAATCAGTGATTATTCTCTTTTTATTCTTCTTTTGTAGGGTGGTCTTCTATGTTGCCCAGGCTGGTCTCAAAATCCTGGGCTCAAACAATCCTCTCAGCTCAGCCTCCCAAAGTGCTGAGATTATATGCTTGAGCCATCAAGCGTGGCCTGATTATTATCAATCCCTACAACTTTATTTTTCTACAATGCCATATAATTGGATTATATAGTTTGTACCCTATCGGACCTTACTTTTTTCACTTAAAGAAATGCATTTGTGACTCATCTATACTGTGATGTCGATCAATAATTTTTGTTTGTTTGTTTGTTTATTGACAACTAGGATTCTATTGTATGGATGCTCCGGTTTGTTTATTCATTCACCTGTTGAGAAGCATCTGGTTTACATCTAGTTTTTTGCAATTACAAATAAAGTGAGCAATAGACATCTACAAAAAGATTTCATTTCTACATTAGTTTTCAGTTTGCTTTAGTAATGACCTAGCAGTGGGATGTCATGGTAACATAATAAGTGTATGTTCAACTTTATAATAAGCCACTAAAGTGTTTTCCAAAGTTACAATATCATTTCATATTTCTAGTTCTAGTTAACCCAAATTTTCATCCACACTGTCTTTGAAATTTTTCTTTTTGTGATTGCCATTATCATATTTGTGTGTGATCTCGTTATTCATGCTTTATTTTTTTCCATTTCTGTTGGGAAACCCGAATTATATAATCAGTGCAGAAAGAAATGTATAAAATACTTAGGCATTAGCCTTGGATTCTGGAAACTGACTTCCAGAAATCTACTATGCAATTAGAGCTTTACAAACATTAAAAAAAAAATGTGTAGTTTATTATCTGTGGTTTTCTTTTTCTTTTCTTTTCTTTTCTTCTCTTTTTTTTTCTGAGACAAAGTCTTGCTCTGCTGCCCAGGCTGGAGTGCAGTGGCGCAGTCTCAGCTCACTGCAACATCCCCCTTTCGAGTTCAAGCAATTCTCATGCCTCAGCCTACCGAGAACCTGAGATTACAGGCAAATGCCACCATGCCCAGCTAATTTTTGTATTTTTAGCAGAAACAAGGTTTTTCGTGTTGGCAAGCCTTGTCTCAAACTCCTAACCTCAAGTGATCCACCTGACTTGAATTTCATTTTCTTTCTTTCTTTTGAGACAGATTCTTTCTCACCCAGGCAGGAATGCAGTGGCATGACTGCAGCTCACTGCAGCCTCAACAATCTGGGCTCAAGCAGTTTTTCTCACCTCAGCCTTCTGAGTAGCTAGGACCACACCATGCTCAGCTAATTTATTATTATTATTTTTAGAGATGAGGTCACACTATATAACCCAGGCTGGTCTCAAACTCCTGAGCTAAAGGAATCCTCCCACCTCAGCCTCCCAAAGTGCTGGAATTACAGGCAGGAGTCATCACATCCACATTGAGGTTTTATTTTTTATATCAAAATATGAAAAATAGCATTGATGTCCATTAATAGAATTCAAGAAAATGTTATGCATATTAAAAAAGTAATTTTGCCGGACGCGGTGGCTCACGCCTGTAATCCCAACACTTTGGGAGGCCGAGGTGGGCGGATCACGAGGTCAAGAGATAGAGACCATCCTGGCCAACATGGCAAAACCCTGTCTCTACTAAAAATACAAAAAGTAGCTGGGCGTGGTGGCTTGTGCCTGTAGTCCCATCTACTTGGGAGGCTGAGGCAGGAGAATCACTTGAACACGGGAGGCAGAGGTTGCAGTGAGCCAAGATCGCACCACTGCACTCTAACCTGAAGACAGATCAAGACTGTCTCAAAAGAAAAAAATAATAATTTCAAAAGCAAATACTAAAATTCAAAACAAATTGAAATAAAAATAACTAAATATTATATAGATAATATGACCAGAAAGAAAGACGTTTAGTTTTCTTGACTTTATTTAATTTCTTTTATTTATTTATTTATTTATTTTTGAGACGGAGTTTCACTCTTGTTGCCCAGGCTGGAGTGCAATGGCGCGATCTCGGCTCCCTGCAACCTCCACCTCCTGGTTTCAAGTGATTCTCCTGCCTCAGCCTCCCCAGTAGCTGGGATAACAGGCATGTGCCACTATGCCCAGCTAATTTTGTATTTTTAGTAGAGGCAGGGTTTCTCCATGTTGGTCAGGCTGGTCTCGAACTCCCGACCTCAGATGATCTGCCCACCTCGGCCTCCCAAAGTGCTGGGATTACAGGTGTGAGCCACCACGCCCAGCCTGACTTTATTTATTTATTTACATTTTATTTTGCTTTAAGTTCCAAGATACATGTGCAGAACCTGCAGTTTGTTATATAGGTAAATGTACCATGGTGGTTTGCTGCACCTATTCACCAATCACCTCAGTATTAAGCCCCACATTAATTAGCTATTTGTCCTGATGCTGTCCCTCCCCTTGCCCCTCTGACAGGCCCGGGTGTGCATTGCTTCTCTTTCTGTGTCCATGTGTTCTCATTGTTCAGCTCTCACATCTGAGTCAGTAATGCAATGTTTGGTTTTCTTTTCCTGTGTTAGTTTGCTGAGGATGATGGCTTCCAGCTTCATCCATCTTCCTGCAAAGGACATGATCTCATTCTTTTTTTATGGCTGCACAGTATTCCATAGTGTACATGTACCAAATTTTCTTTATCCAGCCTATCATTGATGGGCATTTGGGTTGGTTCCATGTCTTTGCTATTGTGAATAGTGCTGTAATAAACATAAGTGTGCATGTATCTTTGTAATAGAATGATTTATATTCCTTTGAGTATATACCCAGTAATGGGATTGCTGGGTCAAATGACATTTCTGGTTCTAGATCCTTGAGCAATTACCACACTGTCTTCCACAATGGTTTAACTAATTAACATTCCTACCAACAGTGTAAAAGCATTCCTATTTCTCCACAGCCTCACCAGCATCTGTTATTTCTTCACTTTTTGATAATCACCATTCTGACTGACATAAGATGGTATCTCATTGTAGTTTTGATTCGCATTTCTCTTATGATCAGTAATGTTGAGCTTTTTTTCATATGTTTGTTGGCTGAATGAATGTCTTCTTTAGAGAAGTGTCTATTCATGTCTTTTGCCCACTTTTTGACAGGGTTGTTTTTTTCTTGTAAATTTGTTTAAGTTTCCTGTACATTCTGGATATTAGACTGCTGTCAAATGGGTAGATTGCAAAAATTTTCTCCCATTCTGTAAGTTGCCTGTTCGCCCTGATGATAGTTTCTTTTGCTGTGCAGAAGCTCTTTTGTTTAACTAGATCTCTTTGTAAATTTTTGCTTTTGTTGCAATCGCTTTCAGACATTTCATTATAAAATCTTCACCCATGCTTACGTCTTCAATGGTATTGCCTAGATTTTCTTCTAGAGTTTTTATGGTTTGGGGTTTTACGTTTAAGCCTTTAATTCATCTTGAGTTAATTTTTGTATAAGGTGTAGGAGAGGGGTCCAGTTTCAGTTCTCTGCATATGGCTAGCCAGTTTTTCCAGCATCATTTATTAAATAGGGAATATTTTCCCCATTGCTTGTTTCTGTCAGGTTTCTCAAATATCAGATGGTTGTAGATGTGTGTTCTTATTTCTGAGGTCTCTATTCTGTTTCGTTGGTCAATGTGTCAGTACCACGCTGTTTTGGTTACTGTAGCCTTGTATAGTTTGAGGTCAAGTAGCATGATGCCTTCAGCTTTGTTCTTTTCACTTAGAATTTTCTTGGCTATGCAGGCTTTTTTTGGTTCCATATGAATTTTAAAGTAGTTTTTTCTAGTTCTGTGAAGAATCTCAATGGTAGTTTGTTGGGAATACCATTGAATGTATAAATTACTTTGGGCAGTATGGCCATTTTCATGATATTGATTCTTCCTATCCATGAGGATGAAATGTTTTTCCATTTGTTTGTATCCTCTCTTATATCTTTGAGCAGTGGTGTGTAGTTCTTTTTTTTTTTTTTTTTTTTGAGACAGAGTTTCGCTCTTGTTGCCCAGGCTGGAGTGCAGTGGCGCGATCTCAGCTCACCACAACCTCCGCCTCCTGGGTTCAAGCGATTTTCCTGCCTCAGTCTCTCGAGTAGCTGGGATTACAAGCATGCACCACCACGCCTGGCTAGTTTTGTATTTTTAGTAGAGACGGGGTTTCTCCATGTTGGTCAGGCTGATCTTGAACTCTTGACCTCAGGTGATCTGCCCACCTCGGCTTCCCAAAGTGCTGGGGTTATAGGCATGAGCCACCATGCCCAGCCTGGTGTGTGGTTCTTTTTGAGGAGGTCCTTCACATCCCTTGTTAGCTGTATTCCTAGGTATTTTATTCTCTTGTAGCAATTGTGAATGAAAATTCATGCATGATTTCAAAATCTGCTTGTTTACTGTTGGTGTATAAAAATACTTGTAATTTTTGCACATTGATTTTGTAGCCAGAGACTTTGCTGAAGTTGCTTATCAGCTTAAGGAGTTTTTGGGCTAAGACAATGGGATTTTCTAGATACAGCATCATATCATCTACAGAGACTATTTGACTTCCTCTCTTCCTACTTGAACACCCTTTATTTCTTTCTCTTGCCTGATTTTCCTGGCCAGAACTTCAAATACTATGTTGAATAGGAGTGGTGAGAGAGGGCATTTTGTCTTGTGCTGATTTTCCAGAATGCTTCCAGGTTTTGCCTATTCAATATGATATTGGCTGTGGATTTGTCATAAATACATCTTATTATTTTGAGGTATGGTTTTTCAATACCTAGTTTATTGAGAGTTATTAACATGAAGGGGTGTTGAATTTTGTTTTTTGTTTGTTTTTTTGAGACAGAGTCTCACTCTGTTGCCCAGACTGGAGTGTAGTGGCACAGTCTCAGCTCACTGCAACCTCTGCTTTTTGGTTTCAAGGGATTCTCCTGCCTCAGCCTCCCCAGTAGCTGGGATTACAGGCACCTGCCACCACGCCTGGCTAATATTTGTATTTTTAGTAGAGACGGGGTTTCACCATGTTGATCACACTGGTCTCAAACTCCTGACCTCGTGATCCACCTGCCTCAGCCTCCCAAAGTGCTGGGATTACAGGCATGAGCCACCACGCCCGGCCAAGGAATGTTGAATTCTATTGAAGACTTTATTATTATTATTATTATTATTAGAGAGAGAGTCTCGCTCTGTCACCCAGGCTGGAGTGCAGTGGCATAATCTCAGCTCACCACAACCTCCACTTCCCGGGTTCAAGCAATTCTCCCGCCTCAGCCTCCCGAGTGGCTGGGATTACAGGCATGCACCACCATGCTCAGGTAATTTTTGTATTTTTAGTAGAGATGAGGCTTCACCATATTGGTCAGGCTGGTCACGAACTCCCGACCTCGTGATTCGCCCACCTCAGCCTCCCAAAGTGCTGGGATTACAGGCGTGAGTCACCAGCCGGCCGTTATTGAAGACTTTTACTGCATCTATTGAGATAATCATGTGTTTTTTGTCATTGTTTCTGTTTATGTGATAGATTACATGTATTGATTTGCATATGGTAAGTGAGCTTTGCATCCCAGTGATGAAGGTGACTTGTTTGTGGTGGATAACTTCTTGATGTGCTGCTGGATTCGGTTTGCCAGTATTTTATTAAGGATATTCACATCAATGTTCTTCAGAGATATTAGCCTGAAGTTTTCTTTTTTGTTGTGTCTGCCAGGTTTCGGTTGTCGGGATGATGCTGGCCTCATAAAATGAGTAGGGAGGAGTCTCTTGTTTTCAATTATTTGGAATAGTTTCAGAAGAAATGGTACCAGTAGTATAGGAATTATTAAGAAATTATTTTAGGCAGTTAGCAAGGGTAAAAAAGTTCTCAGTGAATTTTTTCTTTAATAGAAAGCAGCCAAAAACCATTTCTTTTCTAACATAAAGCAGCCTGAAAAGTCAAGCTGCAAGCATTAATAAGCAAGCTGGAAGTTTGCATAGATGAATGTGGGCAGCTGTACTAAAAGCCAGGACCACCCAGTATGGCAATTCCCCCTTCCTTTTCTTTGTCCCCACGTATGCAGTTTCGTGGAGCCAGCCAGGTAGAGGCCACATTTGCATAATAAAAGATTGGGATGGGAGGGCCAGTTTTTTTGCGGGCTATGTAAATAGTACACCTGGTCAAACCAATCCTTCGAGCCCGATGTAAGTCAATCACCCCCTCCTCAAGCCTTTCTAAAAAATCAATTGCATCCTGTTCCAAACCTGGAAAAACTTCTTGGGCGTCCCGCTTTCTCTCCCGCTCTTCTTTCTTTCATCTGTTAAACTTCCTGCTCTTAAAACCCACTCCAAGGGTGTGTGTCCGTGTCATTAATCTTCTCAGCATGAGATAATCAACCCCAGGTATTTACCCCAGACAACGATGCTGCTTCACCAGCTCCTCTTTTTACCTCTGGTAGAATTCGGCTGTTAGTCCATCTGGTCCTGGGCCTTTTTTGTTGTTTTTTTTTCAGTTGGTAGGCTATTTACTACTGCCTAAATTTCGGAACTTGATTGGTCTGTTCAAGCATTCGACTTCTTCCTGGTTTAGCCTTGGGAAGGTGTATGTGTCCAGAAATTGATCCATTTTTTCTAGATTTTTTAGTGTATTTGCGTAGAGGTGTTTATAATATTCTCTGTTAGGTTGTACTTTTGTGGGGTCACTGGTGATATCCCGTTTATCATTTTTTATTGTGTCTATTTGATTCTTCTCTCTTTTCTTTTTTATTACTCTAGCTAGTGGTGTTGTAGCAGGACAAGCCGCAGACAAAACCCCTCAGACACCAAGTTAAAGAAGGAAGGGCTTTATTCAGCTGGGAGTTTCAGCAAGACTCACATCTCCAACAACTGAGCTCCCCAGGTGAGCAATTCCTGTCCCTTTTGAGGGCTTACAACTCTAAGGGAGGCTGCCTGAGAAGGTCATGATCGGTTGAGCAAGCAGGGGGTACATGACTGGGGGATACATGCACAGGAAGTCAGAACGGAACAGAACAGGACAGGGATTTTCACAATGCTTTTCCATACAATGTCTGGAATCTATAGATAACATAACTGGTTAGGTCAGTGGTGGATCTTTAACCAGGCCCAGGGCATGGCGCTGGGCTGTCTGTCTGTGGATTTTATTTCTGCCTTTTAGTTTTTACTTCTTCTTTCTTTGGAGGCAGAAATTGGGCATAAGACAATATGAGGGGTGGTCACCTCCTTTAGTGTATGTATTTTGTTAATTTCTTAAAAAGAACAGATTCTAGGCCAGGCACGGTGGCTCACGCCTGTAATCCCAGCACTTTTGGAGGCCCAGGTGGGTGGATCATGAGGTCAGGAGTTGGAGACCAGCCTGACCAACATGGTGATACCCCGTCTCCACTGAAAATATAAAAATTAGGGCCAGGCGCAGTGGCTCATGCCTGTAATCCCAGCACTTTGGGAGGCTGAGGCGGGCGGATCACCTGAGGTTGGGAGTTCGAGACCAGCCTGACCAACATGGAGAAACCTCATCTCTACTAAAAACCCAAAATAAGCCAGGAGTGGTGGCACATGCCTGTAATCCCAGCTACTCAGGAGGCTGAATGAGGAGAATCAATTGAACCTGGGAGGTGGAGGTTGTGGTGAGCCGAGATCACGCCATTGCACTCCAGCCTGGGCAACAAGAACAAAATCCATCTCAAAAAAAAAAAAAAAAAAGCCAAGCATGGTAGCGCACTCCTGTAATTCCAGCTACTCAGGAGGCTGAGGCAGGAGAATTGATTAAACCTGGGAGGCAGAGGTTGCAGTGAGCCGAGATCTCGCCATTGCACTCCAGCCTGGGCAACAAGAGTGAGACTCCATCCCAAAACAAAAACAAAAACAAAACAAACAAACAAACAAAACAGCTCCTGAATTTATTGATTTTTTGAAGAATTTTTCGTGTCTCTATCTCCTTCAGTTTTGCCCTGATCTTAATTATTTCTTGTCTTCTGTCAGCTTTTAAATTTGTTTGCTCTTGCATCTCTAGCTCTTTTAGTTATAATGTTAGGGTGCTGATTTGAAATCTTTCTAGCTTTTCAATGTAAGCATTTAGTGCTATATATTTACCTCTTAACACTGCTGTAGCTGCATCCCAAAGATTCTGGTACATTGTCTTTTTGCTCTCACTGACTTCAAAGAACTTCTTGATTTCTGCCTTAATTTCATCATTTACCCAGAAGTCATTCAGAAGCAGGTTGTCCAATTTCCATGTAGTTGTGTGGTTTTGAGTGAGTTTCTTAATCTTGAGTTTTAATTTGATTGCACTGTGGCCTGAGAGACAGTATGATATAATTTTAGTTCTTTTGCATTTGCTGAAGAGTGTTTTACTTCCAATTATACAATCAATTTTAGAGTAAGTTCCATGTGGCACTGAGAAGAATGTATATTCTGTTGTTTTGGGGTGGAGAGTTCTGTAAATATCTATCAGTTTCACTTGGTCCGGAGCTGAGTTCCCATCCTGAATATCTTTTTTTTTTTTTTTTTCTTTTGAGACGGAGCCTTGCTCTGTCACCCAGGCTGGAGTGCAGTGGTGCAATCTTGGCTCACTGCAACCTCCGCTTCCAGGATTCAAGCGATTCTCCTGCCTGAGCCTTCTGAGTAGCTGGGATTACAGGTGCATGCCACTATGCTTGGCTAATTTTTGTATTTTTAGTAGAGACGGGGTTTCACCATGTTGGTCAGGCTGGTCTTGAACTCCTGACCTCGTGATCCACCTGCCTCGGCCTCTCAAAGTGCTGGGATTACAGGTGTGAGACACTGCGCCCGTCCCCTGAATATCTTTATTAATTTTCTTTCTCATTGATCTGTCTAATATTGATAGTGGTGTGGTAATGTCTCCTAGTATTATTGTGTGGAAGTCTAAGTTTTTTTGTAGGCCTCCAAGAAATTGTTTTATGAATCTGGGTACTCCTGTATTGAGTGCATATATATTTAGGATAGTTAGGACTTCTTGTTGAATTGATTCCCTTACCATTATGTAATGCCCTTCTTTGCTTTTTTTGATCTTTGCTGGTTTAAAGCCTGTTTTGTAGGAAACTAGGATTGCAACCCCTGCTTTTTTTCTGCTTTCCATTTGCTTGGTAAATTTTTCTTCATCTTTTTTATTTTGAGCATAAATGTGTCTTTGCATGTGAAATGAGTCTAGGCCTTGTGGTGATGAATTCTCTCAGCATTTGCTTGTCTGAAAAGGATTTCATTACTCCTTTGCGTATGAGGCTTAGTTTGGCTGGATAAAAATTCTGGGTTGAAAATTATTTTAATCCAGAATGTTGAATATTGGCCCCACTTTCTTCTGCTTGTAGCATTTCTGCTGAGAGATCTGCTTTTAGTCTGATGGGCTTCCCTTTGTAAATGACCTGACCTTTCTCTCTGGCTGCCCTTAACATTTCTTTCTTCATTTCAGCCTTGGAGAATCTGATGATTATGTGTCTTGGGGTTGATCTTCTCATAAAGTATCTTACTGAGGTTCTCTGTATTTTCTGAATTTGAATGTTGGCCTGTCTTGCTAGTTTGGGAAATTTCTCCTGGATGACCTCCTGAAGTGTGTTTTCCAACTTGGTTTCATTCTCCCTGTCTCTTTCAGGAACTCCAATCAGTCATAGGTTTGATTTTTTTTTTTGTAGATGGAGTTTCACTCTTGTTGCCCAGGCTGGAGTGCAATAGCGCAATCTCAGCTCACTGCAACCTCTGCCTCTCGGGTTCAAGCGATTCTCCTGCCTCAGCCTCCCAAGTAGCTGGGACTACAGGTGTGTATCACCACATCCGGCTATTTTTTGTGTATTTTTAGTAAAGACAGGGTTTCACCATGTTGGTCAGGCTGGTTTCGAACTCCCAACCTTAGGTGATCTACCCGCCTCGGCCTCCCAAAGTGCTGGTATTACAGGCATGAGCCACTGCGCCCAGCCGGTTTGGTCTTTTTTACATAGTCCCACAGTTCTCAAAGGTTTTGTTCATTCCTTTTTATTCTTTTTTCTCTAATCTTGTCTGCCTGCCTTATTTCAGTGAGATAGTCTTTAAGCTCTGATATTCTTTCTTCTGCTTGATTGCTTTGGCTACTGATACCTGTGTATGCTTCACAAATTTCTCATGCTGTGTTTTCAGCTCCATTAGGTTATTTAGGTTTCTCTCTAAACTGGTTATTGTAGTTAGCAACTCCTGTAGTCTTTTACCATGGTTCTTAGCTTCTTTGCATTGGGTTAGAACATGCTTCTTTACCTCCTTGAAGTTTGTTATTACCCACCTTCTGAAGCCTACTTCTGTCAATTCATCAATCTTTTTCTCTGTTCAGATCTGTGCCCTTGCTGGAGAGGTGTTGTGATCATTTGGAGAAGAGGCACTTTGGCCTTTTGTGTGTTCAGCATTTTTCGGTTGATTCTTTCTCATCTTCATGAGTTTGTCTGGTTTTGATCTTTGAGGCTGCTGACCCTTGGATGAAGTTTTTGTCAGGACTTTTTTTGTTGATGTTGTTGCTGTTACCTTCTGTTTGTTTTTCTTTCAACAGTCAGGTTCCTCTTCTGTAAGGCTGCTGTGGTTTGTTGGGGGTTCACTTCAGGCCTATTTATCCAGGTCACTCCTGCATCTGGAGATGCCCACAGAGGAGGCTGGAGAACAGCAAAGATAGGTGCCTCCTCTTTCCTCTGGGATTTCTGATCTCGAGGAACAGTGACCTAATGTCTGTAGGAACGCTCCTGTATAAAGTATCTGGAGACTCCCATTGGGGGTCTCACACAGTTGAGGGCATGGGAACCAGGAACCATTTAAGGAAGAATTTTGGCTGTCCCTTGGTGGAGGGTGTGTGCTGTGCCGGAGGGAAACCCATTTGTCTGGGCTGCCTGGATTCTGCAGAGCTAGCAAGAGGAAAGACTAAGTTTGCTGGTCAATGGAGGCTATGGCAACCTCTCCCCATAGGGGGTCAGGCCCAGGAAGATCAGGGTTCTGTTCCTGAGCTCCTAGCTGGATTTGTTGGAGCTTCTGCAGGGAGGCCCCACTCAGTGAGAAGGGATGGATCAGGGTCTGGCCTAAAGAGGCAGTCTGGCCATTGTCTGCAAATTGGGACCAAGTTGTCTAGCCTCCCTGGCTCCAACAGGGAAATAGCATGGCCTGGAGCTATAGCGATGGCTGCTACCCTCCCCTACACCCCAGGGGCTTAGTGTCTTTGGTAGTTAGCAGCTGCAGGGATAGCTGCTGCCCCTCCACCAGGGAGTTCAGATGACTTAGACAACAGGCAGCCACAGTATGTAGCCCAGTCTGGTCTCAAACTCCTAGGTTTACGTAATCCTCCCACCTCAGCCTCCCAAAATGCTAGAATTACAGGCATAAGCCATCACATCCACAGCGAGGGTTTATTTTTTATATCAAAATATAAAAAAGAGCATTGACGTTCATTAATAGACTCCAAGAGAATATTATGCAAATTTAAAAAGTAATTTCAAAAGCAAATACTAACATTAAAAGCAAATTAAAATAAATAAAAAATAACTAAATATTGTATAGATAATATGACCAGAAAGAGAAACATTTAGTTTTCATGACTTCGAAGTGGAGTTTACCAATGGGATATTTTTAGTGGAGAAGATTCTATTTCCATAAGAAATTCAAAACGAGATAATTTCCAGGTTTTAGAAACTGATGCAAAACATATAAATATAGAAAGCCTCTAAGGTATGTAGTACTACTTGACATAAAAACTGGGCAAACTCAGCAAAAGGAAATTTTTTTTTTTGAGATGGAGTTTTGCTCTCGTCTCCCAGGCTGGAGTGCAGTGGAGTGATCTTGGCTCACAGCAACTTCCGCCTCCCGGGTTCAAGCAGTTCTCCTGCCTCAGCCCCCCAAGTAGCTAGGATTACAGCCACCCGCCACCACGCCCAGCTAATTTTTTGTATTTTAGTAGAGATGGGATTTCACCGTGTTAGCCAGGATGGTCTCAAACTCCTGACCTCAGGTTATCTGCCTGCCTCAGCCTCCCAAAGTGCTGGGATTACAGGCATGAGTCACCCCGCCCAGCAGCAAAAGGAAATTTAAAGTTAATCTCAAGTGTCAGAATAGATACAGAAGTTCTAATAATATAATATTAAATGGAATCCAGAATTTTATTAAAAAATAATATGTTGTATATTTATGTATTGTGTTATTAAACTGTAAATGTAATTAAAAATAGAAAATCTTTTTTTTATTTAAAAAGGTTAAAAAGTGAGCAGGGCGTGGTGGCTCACACCTGTAATCCCAGCACTTTGGGAGGCTGAGGCAGGCGGATCACCTGAGGTCAGGAGTTCAAGATCAGCTTGGCCAACATTGTGAAACCCGGTCTCTACTAAAAATACAAAATTAGCTGGGCATGGTGGTGCATGCCTGTAATCACAGCTCCTCAGGAGGCTGAGGCAGGAGAATCACTTGAACCGGGGAGGCAGAGGTTGCAGTGAGCCGAGATCGTGCCGTTGCACTCTATCCTGGGTGACAAGAGCAAGACTGTCTCAAAAAAAAAAAAAAAATGTGGCTGGGCACGGTGGCTCACGCCTGTAATCCCAGCACTTTGGGAGACCAAGGCGGGCGGATCTTGAGGTCAGCAGATCGAGACCATCCTGGCTAACACGGCGAAACCCAGTCTCTACTAAAAATACAAAAAATTAGCCTGGCATGGCGGCATGTGCCTGTAGTCCCAGCTGCTAGGGAGGCTGAGGAAGCAGAATGGCGCGAATCTGGGAGGCGGAGCTTGCAGTGAGCCGAGATTGCGGCACTGCCCTCCAGCCTGGGTGACAGAGCGAGACTCCATCTCAAAAAAAAAAAAAAAAAAAGTGGCCATTCTCAGTGATTTTGAAAGCAGCATTGTCCAAACAGATGTGAATTTGCATCTACATTTATCTACACATAGATTTATATAGTATCTGTCTATGTATTCTTCAGCCATTCATTTATAGAATGTATAAAAAGGATGGATTTAAAATAGAGAGTGATTTAAAAAAGCATTTGAAATGTATTATCAAAGTTAGTTTATTACATTGTCTAGATATTTATATGTTCACTCACAAAACATAAAATGAGATTATTTTATCAACTCTTCCAGATAATTTATTTTCATTTATTTTATTTTATTATGTTTTTTTGAGATGGAGTCTTGCTCTGTCGCCCAGGCTGGAGTGCAGTGGCGTGATCTCAGCTCCACATATTTTAGGTATTGTTACATATTGCTAGGTGTCATTCCTTTGGGCTGGGATGCTCTGGCTTGCCCACAAGGGGCCTTGTAAAATATTTCTGTATCTGACACCTAAGATATGTGAGTTTCCTCTTTTGCCTGCATCCTGTCCACAGAAAATGTTGTGATGTATCGCTGGACCCAGGCACCAGGTGATGTGTCTCTCCTGCTAAGGCTGTGCCCAGAGGGAGCATTGTAACATATCACTGAGTTCAGCACCCAGGTGATATGACTCTGCTGCCTGTGCTCTGCTTTCAGGAGGGGATTTTACTATCTGTGGCTGAGTACCTAGGTGATATGACTCCCGCGTGGTTTCTGCCCTCAGGGAAGATTTTGACATATCCTTGCCAAAAACCTACTTGATGTGACTCTCCTTCTTGCTCCCTAGCCACAGGTAGAATTGTGACATATATTTTGGCCAGCTACCAGGTGCATTGGTTACCTCATACCTCAAACCAGCTAATAGAAGAGATACTACCTCCCATAGCTAGACTTAGGAAAATGAGTAAGATCATGGGTCTCCTCTTTGCGTAAAGGCCATAAAGGATTACTGTTCTTGTACATATCATATAAAGCTCTCGAGGGGTACAGAAAATGTCATCATGGGGCACAATAAAAGGTGAGATTGTGTTTCTTGTATGCAAATCCCATCAACTGTTAAGACTGTCACCTTCACACAAGGACAGAGCCCATTGGAGAGGTCTTGAATTTCACATGTTGACACAGCCCACAGTTCAGATTGTGACTGTCATATGTGAACACCCAGCTACAACTGGGATGGTGATGTATTTCTAATTCTGGCATGTTAGATCTCTTCTATCTGGACATATCCAGCTGGAGAGATGTTGACTCTCATTACTGGGCTTGGGACCACAGGTAGGATCATGGGTCTATATGAGCACAAATGTCTCAGAGCATATTGTGACTTTAATGTATATTGTAGAAAGCCCTATGGTGGTACAGAGGGTGTCCTAACAGAGCACAGCACGCAGGTGAGATTATGACACTCATATATACACCAAGCTGACGGTAAATATTGTCATTCTTCCAGATAAACACAGGCCACTGTTTAGGTTCTGAATCTCACACCCAAAGTAAGTTGAAATTGAAAAATTGGTGCATAAATGGATTCAGTTCACAGATGGGTTGGTGACTCTCAGACCAAGATTCAGCATATCTGTGAGGCATTGACTTCACTAAAGGGACACTGTCTGCAGGAGGGATTAAGGCTTTTATGAACAGATTCAGTAAACTGTTGAGATTGTGGGTTATACACTTAGACCCAACATATAGGAGGTGGCGCCTCTTATACATAAAACCAAGATGTGCAGGATTGTTAATCTCTTCTCTGGACCTTCCTGCAGCTGTGATTGTGACATATACCTCAGCCTGGCACTTGAGCAAATTTACTGTCCTGCCTGGGCTCAGCCCACAGATTGGATAGTGACATCTTGCTGCATCCAGCATTTAGTCAATGCGAATCTACACTCTTGTCTTGGTTCTGACCATAGAGAGAATTTTGACATATCACTGCTCCTTGCACATAGGCTATGTGACTCTCCTGCCTGTGTTTTGCCCACATGGGCCATTGTGACATATTGCTGAGTCCAGCACCCAGGTGATATGATCCTCCAGCCTTTCCTCTGCCTACACAAGACACTGTGACATATCTTTGGCTCCCTCACATGGGTGATGTGACTCTCCTGCCTCACCCTTGTTTCAAGGGATATTGTGACATAACTGCTGTAACCAGCACCTAGGTGATGTGGCTATTTTCCACTGCTTGGGCTGTGCCCAATGAGGAATTGTGAAATATCTCTCTGCCCAGTTCCTGGGTGATTTGACTCTCCTCTTTTTCCTGGGCCCTGCATACATTGTGTATTTGAAAATATGGCTGAATCCAACAGCTAGGTGATGCAATTATCCTACAAAGGCCCTGCCTAGAGGTGTATTATGATGCATTTTTTATTTATTACTTAGGTGGTGTGACTATCTTCTTCTGCCTTGGCCTTGCCTAATTTGAGAATTGTGAAATATCACTGGACCCAGTACCTAAGTTATGTAATTCTCTTCTGCTGCCTGGGCCCTACATATTTTGGGTATTGTGACATATCACTGCACCAAACACCAAAGAGATAAGAAGCTCCTGCCTAGGCTATGCCTATAGTGGCCCTTGTGACATATCTCTGAATTCATTATGTATGAGATGTGACTCTCCTCTTCCGCTTGCACTCTCTCTATAGAAAGATTATGACATCACTGGGCCCAGCAATTCGGCGAGGTGTCTATCCTGCTTGGACCTTGCCCACTGGGAGCATTGTGACACATTGCTGGGCCCATCACTGAGGTGATGTGACTCTCCTTTCTGGACCCTGCCTTTAGGAAGAATTGTGACATATTGCTAGCCCAAAACCAAAGTGATGAAACTTTCTTGCTTACTCTATAACCACAGGTAGGATTGTGACATGTATTTTGCCCAGCTCATAGGTATGATTATGATTGATACCTTGAATTAGCCAATAGAAGAAATACTATCTCTCACAGAAAGGCTTAAGGGAAATGGATAAATCCTTTGGTCTCTTCTTTATACAAAGGTTGTAGATGAGTACCACTGTCTCACCTGTCATATAATGCCTTTGGGTGGCATACAGTGTCATCACAAGGCCCAGCACACAGATGAGATTGTGTTTTTCATGTGCACACCATGCCAACCATTAGGATTGATACTCTCATGAATAAACAGCACACTTATGAGGTCCTAAATCTCACACACAGATGCAGTTCAAAGTTGGAATTGTGATGGTCATATGTAAACATCCAGCCACAGTTGAGATGGTTACTCATTTCTAAACCTAGCTAATAGGAAGGGGAGAACTCTTCTATGTAAACCCAGTTACTTGGAGAGATGTTGACTCTCATACCTGGGCTTAATTTCACAGGTACTGTCATTGGTCCATAGCAGCATAAAGGTCTCAGAGTGGAATGCCACTTTCATGTATATCATATAAACTCATCAGGTGGTACACAGATTGCCCTAACAAGGCCCGGCACACAGGTGAAATTGTGACACACATATTCACACACAGATGACAGTAAAAATTGTCATCCTTCCACATGAATACAGCCCTCAGTTGAGGTTCTAAACCTCACACCTAGAAGAACTCACAAATTGAATAATTGACTCTCATACATGGATCCAGTCCACAGGTGTATTGATGACTAAGACCAAGATAGACACACCTTAGAGGCTGCAACTTCACCAAGGGGACGCAGTCTGCAGGAGGGATTGAGTCTTCCATGCAAGGGTCCAGTCTACAATTGAAATTGTGGCTCATGTACTTTTATCTGACATACAGGAGATGTTGATTCTCATACCTAAATCCAGGACATTTGGGAGACTGTTAGTCATATCTATGGACTTTCTTGCAGGTGTAATTTTGGCATATGTTTCTGCCCAGTACCTGAGTGATTTTACTTTCCTGCATGACCCAAGCCCATAGATGTGATTGTTACATATCAGTGGACCCAGCACCTAGGTGACGCAATTATATTTTTCTCCCTTGGTGCTGTTTGCAGTGGGGCTTTGTGATGTATCACTGAACCCAGCACCCAGGTTATGAGACTCTTCTGCCTGTGCCCTGCCCAGATATGCCATTGTGCTATATTGCTGCATCCAACACTATGGTCATGTAACTCTCTTGCCTGAGCTCTGCCTACAGAGGGAATTGTGACATATCTCTGCATCTATTACTCAGGGGATGTGACTCTTCTCCTGCATAGTCCCTGCACACCAGAGGGATTTTGACTAATTCTTAGGCCTAGCACCTAGCTGATATGACCTTCTTTCTAGGTCCTGCCTGTAGGGGAGATAGTGACATATCACTGGGCTCAACACCAAGGTGATGTTTTTCTTCTGCTTTGGCCCTGCCCTCGAAAGGCATTGTGATGTATTGCTGAGCCCAGCACCAAGGTGATGCCCAGTTCTTGCCTGAATCCTGCCCACAGGAGGCAATGTGACTTATCTCTGGGTCCATCAACAATCTGATGTAACTTTACTCTTTTGCCTGGGCTTTTGGCATAGGAGAGATTGTGATATATCTCCATGACGTGGGTTACATGACTGTCCTCTTCTGCCTGGGCCATGCTCACAAAAGGGAGAGTGACTTTTCACTGGGCCCAGAACACAGGTGATGTAATTCTTCCTCCTGATCACTGCTCACAGGGTTTATTATGACATATCTTTAGACTCATCACCTAGGTGATATGACTATAGTTTTCTTCCTAGGACCTTTTGACAGAGAGGACTGTGATATGTCACTTGGCCCATCACCTATGGTGATGTGACTCC
Organism: Pongo pygmaeus; assembly: GCF_028885625.2. Taxonomy (NCBI): domain Eukaryota; kingdom Metazoa; phylum Chordata; class Mammalia; order Primates; family Hominidae; genus Pongo; species Pongo pygmaeus. The sequence continues at coordinate 23,700,527 of NC_072393.2, forward strand.
TCTCATAACTGACCCCTGTCATCTAGGATGATTTTGACATACAGCTGATCCCAGTTTTTAAATTATGTCACTCTTTTTTACTTTGTGAGTCCTAACCACAGAAAGCATTGCAACATATCTCTTGGCCTCTGACGTACAATATGTAACTATCCTGCCTAAAACCTATTTTCAGGGGGTGTTGTAACATATTGCTGGACCCACCATCTAGGTGATGTGACTGTCCCATACTGCATGGGCTCTGAGCAAAATGGGACTGTGATGTATCACTAGGGTCAACACCTAAGTGAAGTGATTCTCCTCTTTTTCCCAGGCCCTGCATACATTGTGTATTGTGACATGTGTGTGGGTCAAACACCTAGGTGATTCGACTCTTCTGCATGGGGCTTTCATACAGGGTACTATGACATGTCTTTTCATTTATTACCTGTGTTATGTGACTCTCCTTTTCTGCCTGGGCCATGCCAAAAGGGAGGATTGTAACATATCACTGGACCAAGCACCTAGGCGATGTGACTCTCCTATTTTATCCGGCCCCTGCATATTTTTAGTATTCTGATATATGGCTGGGCCCAACACCTAGGGGTTGGAAATCTCCTGCCTCTGCCATGCTCACAGTGGACCTCGTGACATATCTCTGCACGTGTCACTTAAAAGATGTGACCCTTTTCTGCTTGCACGCTGCCCATAGGAAAGATTGTGAAATACTGATGGGCCCCCAAACCAGGTGGTATGTCTCTCCTGCCTAGGCCTTGTTCACAGGGAGAATTGTGACATATCACTGGACTCCGCACCCAAGTGATTTGACTCTGCTGCCTGTGCCCTGCTTTCATTAGAGGATAGTCACATATCCCTGGCAGAAAACCAGATGATGTGACTCTTCTTCCTGGTCCCTTCTCTCAGAGAATATTGTAATATATTCCTGACTCAAGACCCAGGTAATGTGACTCTCCTGCTTCCTTCCTATCCACAGGTGGGATTGTGACATATGTCTTTGTTCAGATCATAGATGCAATAATGACTCTAATACCTCAAACCATCCAATAAGAGATATACTGTCTCTTCTAGCTAGGCTTAGAGAAACAGGTAAGATCCTGGGTCTCCTGTTTGCATAAAAATAATATCAAATTACCACTCTCTTGCTTATGGTATAAAGCAGTTGGATGGTACAGAAAGTGTCATCATATGGCCCAGCATGGCACACAAGTGATACGGTGTTTCTCATATGCACACTCTGTGAACCATTAGAATTGTCACCCTCACATATGAACAGAGCCCACTTTTGAGAACACAGGTAAAACTGTGACTCTCCTATGCACACTCAGCCAACACTAAACATTGTCACCCTCCTAAATGGAAACCATCCACTGTTGAGGCTGTGAATCTCCCACGTGCAGGTAGTCAAAAGTTGGGATTGTGACTCTCATACATGGATCTGGCCCATAGGTAGAATGGTGACTCAATGAACAGGATTCAGCACAGCTGTGAAGCTGTGATTCAGATATTGAGACTCAGTTTGCATTTGAAATTGTGTCTTCATGCAGGAATACAGTCCACCATTAAGATTGTGACTCATGTACTTGGACCAAACTTAAAGGAGGTCTTGACTTTCATACTTGGACCCAGAAAATGTATGGAATTTTGAATCTCATTTCTGGACCTGCTTGCAGGCGTGATTGTAACATATACCTTGGTCCAGCACCTGAGTGATTTGACTACCCTACCTGCGTAAAGTCTCAAAATGGAATTGTGACACATGCCTGGTGCAAGCTTCTAAGGTATTTTACTCTCCTGCATAGACCCTGTCCTCAGGGAGAATTGTGACATATTGCTGGACCCATTGCCTAGGTTATATATTCTCTCCTGCCTGGGCCCTTTACACAGGGTGGATTGTGACATATTGCTGTGTCCTGCATGCAGATAATGTGACTTTCCTGCCTGAACCCTGCCCACAGAAGGCACTGTGAAATAATCCTGGGCCCAGTACCCAGGTTATGTGACTTTACTGCCACAGCCCTGCCCATAGAGTGGACATTGACATATTTTTGGTGCAGCATTCAGGTGATCTGAATCCCTTGCCTGGTCCATTCACACAGGTTAAATTTAGACATATGTATTTTCAAGCTCTTAGACATTATAGTCAAGCTTATATGGGAACCCAGTCAATAAGAGTAATTTTGACTCTCTTAGCTAGACTTTGGACAGTGGGTAGAGTCCTGGATCACCTACGTTTAGAAAGGTCACAGAGGTTTATAAAATTTATGCATAACTGGCACCTAGGTAATTTGAGTCTTCTCTGCTGCCTGGCCTCTGCCAACAGAAGGAATTTTAAACTATTGCTTAAACTAGCACATAAATTTTGTGACTCACTTCTTTTGCTAAGCCCTGCTAACCGTGGGAATTACAACATATTGCTGAAACCAGGATAATGCAACAATCCTCTCTTGCCTGGGCCTTGCCCACAGTGGGCATTGTTACATATTACTGGGCCCATCTTCTAAGTAATGTGACTGTCCTCTTCTGCTTGGGACCTGCATCATGAAAGATTGTGGAATATCGCTAGGCCCAGAACCCAGTTGGTGTGAGTCTCTTCTTTCTTGATCCTGCTCATAGTGCAGATTGAGATATTCCTGTCCTAGCATCCAAGTGATGTGACCCTTCTGCCTGGTTCCTAGCTACAGGTGGGATTGTGACATACGCCTGGGATGTGGTCACTGGTACAATGATGACAGTCATACTTCAACACACAAAACAGGAGAAATATTGATTCTGTCTGCTAGGCTTTGGGCAACAGGTAAAGTCTTCGTTTGTTACTTGCATGAAAGGTCAGAGAAAATTACAATACTCATGCAAATTGTATAAAGCTTTCAGCTGGTGCAGAGAGTGTCATAACAAAGCCCAGCACACAGGTAAAATTTTGACTCTCAAATGCACACCCAGCCAATAGTTAGAATTTTTATCCACACACATGTTTTTAGCCTACAGTTAAGGTCCCAAATCTCACATGTAAATGCTGTTCACAGTTGGAACTGTGACTGGTATATGTGGATCTAGCCACAGGTAGGATGGTAATTCACTTTTGAACCCAGCTGACAGGTGTAATGATGACTCTAATACCCGGATGCAGCAAATTAGAGAGAGGTTGACTCTAAGACCTGTGCTTAGGGCAAGGGTACAATCATGGGTCATAACAGCACAAGAGTCTCAGAGCAGATTGTGACTCTCAGGAATATTATACAAAGCCTTTGAGTGGTACACGGAGTGTCATAACAGTACCAATCACAGAGGTGACATTGTGATTCTTATATGCACACCCACCCAAAAGTAAAAGTTGTCACCCTCCCACAGGAACACTGATTACCTTGAGGTTCTGAATCTGACACTGAGAGGCAATCGAAAGTTAAAATTGTGACTCTCATACATGGATCCCATCCACAGGTGGGGTAGTGACTCTTGAGAAAGAATTCAACATGCCCGTGAGCCTGTGACTTTCATACCAGGACACAGTTCTTGGGTGGGATTGGGACTCTCATGCACGGATCCAATATATCACTGAAATGATGAGTCCTGTACTTGCACATAACTCACAGGAGGTGTTGACTCTCATACCTAAAGCTGAGACATGTGCAGAATTATAAATCTAACCACAGAAGCTTCATGAATGTGTGATTTTTACAGACCCATTTGCCTAGCATTTGAGTAATTCTACTCGTCTGTGTAGGCCAAGCCCTTAGATGGTGTTGTGACATGAATTGAGTCAAGAATCTAGGTGATGTAACTTTCTTTCCTGGGTGCTGCCCTCAAAGGAGATTTTGACATATTGCTGGGCCCAGCACATTAGTGATGTGATTCTTTTCTCCTGCCTGGTTCCTACACGCTGGGAACATTGTGTCATATCACTGGGCCCAACACCTAGGTGATATGACTCTCCTCCCATGTCTGGGCCCTGCCCACATTAGGGATTGTGACATATCACTGGGCCCAGCACCCAGGTGAAGTGAATATCCTCTCCGGTTTGGCTTCTGCATACAGGGGCATGGTGACATATTGCAGTGTCCAACATTATGATAATGTGATTTTACTGCATGGGCAGTGTTCACAGGAGGGTATTGTGACATATAACTGGACCTAGCACCTAGATAATGTGACTCTCCTCTCCTGCCCAGGCCCTGCTTATAGAGCAAATTACGACATATTGCTGAGTCTAGCACCTAGGTGATGTGACTCTCCTGCCTTAGCCTTGCTCACAGAGGACATTTTGACATATCTTTGGGTTCATCACCTAGATGATGTGACTCTCTTCTTCTGCCTGTGCTTTACCCACAGGAAAGCTTGGATCATATCACTGGGCTGAGCATCCAGGTAATGTGATTCTGTTTTTGAGCTTTGCCCACAGGGGTCATTGTGACATTTCACTAGGCTCAGCATTTAGGTGATGTGACTCTCTTGCCTGGGTCCTGCCCATAGGGGAACTGTGACATATTTCTGGTCCAGTGCCCAGGGGATGTGATGCTCTAGCCTGGTCTCTGCTCCCAGGTGGAATTGTGACATATACCTATGCCCGGCTAACAGGGATGAGGATGACTCTTGTACCTGGACTCAGCTAATAGGAGAGATTGTAACTTTCATAGCCAACATTAGGGCAACCAGTAATGTCCTGTGTTTCCTAATTGTATAAATATCAAAAAGGACTACATCATTTACTCATATTACATAAAGCAGTCGAGTGTACAGAGAGTATTATAACAGGGGTCAGCACAGAGGTGAGATTGTGACTCTTATATGCACACCCAGGCAACAGATATAACTGTCACTCTCTCACATGGACACAGCCCACTGGTAAGATCCTGAATCTGACTCATGAACACCGTCCACAGTTGGAATGGTGACTATCATATGCGGATACAGCCACCAGTCCAATGTGGACTCGTGTATGAACTCAGCTCACAGGAATGGTGATAACCGTCATACCTGGATCCAGCCAATAAGAGTTCATTCACAGTTTTCTAATGGCTCTACGAACAACAGAAATAAAAAAGGTATCTCTTGTGTGCACTTATGGGGTATACTTATATGTAGAGAATTTTGCTGCCAACTTATATATAACAAAACTTTCACCTTGATAGGTAAAAGATGAAGGGCTAATGTGAGTGAGAAGTTTTAAAGAAACATTTGTTGCCTCATAATATCAGAAACAGAATATTGATCCACTGCTTTTAACCTACTTCATAAGTCAAAAATAACTTCTTCAGAATAGGTTAAAGAGCATTGCCAGCAGGCCATTACTCTTCTGAATGGGCATCATTTATTAGATCATTTTTTCCATGGCTTAGCATAAATGAAGCAATGGTTAGGAATTTATCCCCCAAAATAGGGCTCTATAGCAGATTCTAATGTAAAGGCTGTGGTTACACAATAGGTATTAAATGTTCTAACTAAAGTTGTGCTAAATAATAGAATTTCTTTTGATTACTTACTGGATAAACAGAGAACTACTTGTGCAGTTGCTAATACTTGTAGTTGCACATGGTAGAATACATTGGGCATTACAGAGATGCAGTTGTAGGGGATTAATGAACAGGCTGCTTGGTTGAAATGAGTAGATCATTATCTAGCTAATTATTTAATCTATTTAATTTTAGTTGGTTGTTCATGGGGACCTTGGCTAGGAAGCATGGTATCAACTATTTTTTTGTTTGTTTGTTTGTTTGTTTGAGACAAAGTCTTGCTCTGTAGCCCAGGCTGGAGAGCAGTGGCATGATCTTGGCTTACCACAACCTCCACCTCCTGGGTTCAAGCGATTCTCCTGCCTCAGCCTCCAGAGTGGCTGGGATTACAGGTACGCATTACTGCACCTGGCTAATTTTTAGTATTTTTAGTAGAGACAGAATTTCACCCTGTTGGCCAGGCTGGTCTTGAACTCCTGACCTCAGGTAATCTGCCTGCCTCAGCCTCCCAAAGTGTTAGGATTACAGTTGTGAGCCACCGTGCCCAGCCTGTTTCAACTTTTGGCATTATCCTCCTGCTAGTCAAAATAGTAGTCTCCCGGGCCGGGCGTGGTGGCTCACACCTGTAATCCTAGCACTTTGGGAGGCTGAGGCGGGTGGATCACCTGAGGTCAGGAGTTTGAGACCAGTCTGGCCAACATGGTGAAACTCCGTCTCTACTAAAAATACAAAAATTAGCCGGGCATGGTGGCAGGTGCCTGTAATCACAGCTACTTGGGAGGCTGAGGAAGGAGAATCGTTTGAACCTGGGAGGCGGAGGTTGCAGTGAGTTGAGATTGTGCCATTGCACTCCAGCCTGGGTGACAGAGTGAAATTTCATCTCAATAACAAACAAACAAACAAACATAATAAAATAACCGGAAGCCCACGTTTCCACTTTAAAAAAAAAAACACAGTTCTGCTATTTTACAGTAGGATTTGACACTACGTAAGTACTCTTTTTTTTTTTTTGAGATGCAGTCTTGCTCTGTGGCCCAGGCTGGAGTGCAGTGGCGAGATTTCCGTGCACTACAACATCTGCCTCCTGGGTTCAAGCGATTCTCCTGCCTTAGCTTCCAGAGTAGCTGGGATTACAGGCACCTGCTATCGTGCCTGGCTAATTTTTGTATTTTTGTAGAGACGGGGTTTTACCATGTTGGCCAGGCTGGTCTTGAACTCCTGACCTCAGGTGATCTGTCTGCCTCGGCCTCCCAAAGTGATTACAGGCGTGAGCCACCATGCCTGGCCAATAAGTACATTTTTGATGACAACAGAGTGATATCAATGTCTAAAGTTTTGATATATCTCTCAAAATTGAGAAGATGACCAAAAGGGAGAAATTGTTAAATTAATTATATTCTAATGCTGCCACTTTCACATTTAATTTTTTTCAATAGGTTTTTTTTACATACTAAACTGAAACCTAACTTGATATATAAATAGACTGTACCCATTCTTGTACCAGCCACATTGTATTGGCAAATATAAGAATGTCAACTGTTCAAATCATGTTCAAATCAGGCAAATTCTAAGCTGTAATCAATCTGGCTCTTTCTGTACATGCCTTGCATTTTCCGTATGTCACTTTGCTTTTTCCACCATGTGGCTATGCTGGAGTATCTCTGAGCCTACTCTGGATCCACAGGGTATCTGATTTGCAAATCATTTTTTGCTCAATTTAAGCCTGTTAAATTTAATTTCTCTAAAGTTTTTTTTTTCTTTTACAAGTTTTGAAATTATGTCTATGATGAAAAATAAATAATATTCTTGGGCTTTGACTTTCTAAACTCATCTCTCAGCTTTTCTTTCAAATTATTCTATGTCTGTTCAAAATGCTCCTGCAATTTTTTTGAGACAGTGTCTCACTCTTTTATCCTGGCTAGAGTGTGATGGTGTAACCAATTATTTCTCATTGTAGCCTTAATTGTCTTGGCTCACACAATCCTCCTGGTTCAGCAACCTGGGACTACAGGCATGCAACATCATGCCTGGCTAATTTTTAAAAATTGTTTTCATAGACATAGGATCTTACTATGTTGCCCAGGCTGTACTTGAACTCCTGAACCCAAGTGATTCTTTCAACTCAGCCTCCCAAAGTGCTAGGATTACAAGTGTGAGGCACCATGTGCTTCTGCAATTTCTTGACAGGATTATTCTCAATAATAAAGAGTACTACATGGGCACAAATCTAAAAAAAAAAAAAATCCAGCTTCTAGTGTAAAAGTATAATTCTCCAGTATGTCATGGGTCTGCAGAAGCCAATAGTTTGATCTATGGGGGAGCATAAATCAACAAATTCAGTTTATTCTGAGTTTCAGCCCAGCCACTTAGCAGGTGTGGGTCTTTGGACAACTTTCTTGATGTAAAAGAGTTGTATAAACCACATATGCAAAAAAGGCAGAATAATATTGATTGTAAAAATTGCAGCAATTTTTCTTTTTTTCTTTTTTCTTTTTGAGATGGAGTCTCATTCTGTCGCCTAGGCTGGAGTGTAGTGGTGCGATCTTGGCTCACTGCAACCTCTGCCTGCTGGGTTGAAGCAATTCTCCTGCTTCAGCCTCCTGAGTAGCTGGGATTATAGGTGTGCACCACCATGTCCAGCTAATTTTTGTATTTTTCTTAGAGACGGGGTTTCGCCATGTTGGCCAGGCTGGTCTTGAACTCCTGACCTCAGGTGATTCACCTACCTCGGCCTCCCAGAGTGCTGGGATTACAGGCGTGAGCCACTGTGCCCAGCCATAGCAATTTCTCATTCCTCCTATATCCATGCCCATTGCCAGGTGCTTTTACAGCTGCTCCCATTGAGATACAGAATCTGTTTTACAAAGCTTAAATCTGACTGACCTTGTTTGCTCAGGACAGTAGAAACCTATGAACTGACAGTGTGCTAATTTGGTGAACGGCTGAAATGGTCCTGAATACTACCTTTTTCTTTTTAAAGTTTGGCAATAGCCGGGTGCAGTGACTCACGCCTGCAATCCCAGTATTTTGGGAGGCCGAGGCGGGCGGATCACCTGAGGTCAGGAGTTCGAGACCAGCGTGGCCAACATGGTGAAACCCTGTCTCTAATAAGAATATAAAAATTAGTTGGGTGTGGTGGCGGGTGCCTGTAATCCAAGCTACTCAGGAGGCTGAGGCAGGAGAATCACTTGAGACTGGGAGGCGGAGGTTGCAGTGAGGCGAGACTGTTCGAATGCACTCCAGCCTGGGTAACAGAGCGAGACTCCGTATCAAAAAAAAAAAAAATTAAAACTCACATGTGGCTCACATTTTATTTCAGAGGATTGCCTTTTTAAAAAAAAATCTTGGCTGGGCGCGATGGCTCACGCCTGTAATCCCAGCACTTTGGGAAGCCGGGGCAGGCGAATCACCTGAGGTCAGGAGTTTGAGACCAGTCTGGCCAACAGGGTGAAACCCCGTCTCCACTAAAAGTCCAAAAATTAGCCGGTCATGGTGGCAGGCGCCTGTAATCCCAGCTACTCAGGAGGCTGAGGCAGGAGAATCGCTTGAATCCGGGAGGCAGAGGTTGCGGTGAGCCGAGATAGTGCCATGGCACTCCAGCCTGGGCAACAAGAGCGAGACTCTGTCTCAAAAAATAAATAAATAAATAAATAAATAAATAAAATCTTAGGCTGCCTCTTTAAAGAACTGAAGCCAGGAAGGTCACAAAAGCCGAAATTTTAAAATAACTGTTATTATATTCTTTTCCTTTATGAATAGCCATATAGTACATTATTTATAAATGCGTATGACCTTATACACAAAGTTAATGGCAAATCCCCTCTGGGGTGGGCCTCGCTCATTTCAGGGAGGAGGCCCTGCCTGAAAAGGCTGCAGCTTAGGCTGTCACTCTTTCTTCATTGAACCCAGCATCTGATTACATCTTCTGTCACTCCAGGCCTGAATGGGCGGGGCCTTAAACGGCATCCAATCAGGGATGCTTGACTAAGAGCCGTCCAATCAGACCCGCAGCTAGAGCGGACAGGGCAGCTTCCGGGATTTGGCGCGGCCTTTTGAGTTCCTGGTCTCTGTGGCCTCCTGACCTACACGCATTGGGAGATCCACAGCTAAGACGCCAGGACTCCCTGGAAGCCTAGAAATGGTGAGAGTGCCGGGTCTGACATCCCGAGAGAGGGGACGGGCTGGTTGGAACCAGTGGGAAGTGGCTGTGGCGGGACTCAGGCCTCCCTGCAGTCAGCCCCACAATCTGTGCCCGGAGTTCTAGCCTGGCTCGGCCTCAGACCCCTTCAGCGATAAGATGGCGGCTGTACTGACAGCCGGGCCCGAGCGTCTTGTCTCTTCCCTGGCAGTGACGGTGCCCGGGCCTGGAGCCCTCTCTGGGCAGCTCTGCACCCGCAGCGCCGAGTCTCTCCCAGATTGTGCAGGGACCAGGGGAGGGTCGTCAGGGGAGAATCCTGACTCGGGTGAGGAGTTTCTGAATGTAAACAACTTTGGTCCGTGGGGTTCCTAGTTCCTCTTTTCTCCTTTTAAATATTTATGGGAGTAATCGCAAAAATATTAAAGAATTTAAAGAGTTGTTCAAAAATTATAGAGCACCCCTATGGGTTGTAGTTTGTGGTCCATTAGAGGGGCTTGAAGAAAAGACTTTTATAAGATGCATGATGAAAAAACCCAAATTCTGTAATCAGGTACAGTTACGTAGTTTCCTAGTTTCCACCTTGAGCCTACAAATTTCCTGATTATGTAATCAGAGCTTAATTAGCTGTTTATATTTGGTTAAGACTGAATTTCGTTTCTTCTAATGTAGTAATTTTTTTCGGCTCACTGCAGTCTCCGCCTTCCTGTTTCAAGCGATTCTTCTGCCTCAGCTTCTCGAGTAGCTGGGATTACAGGCGCCTGCCACCGCACCCGGCTAATTTTTGTATTTTTGGTAGAGACGGGGTTTCACCATGTTGGCCAGGATGGTTTCGAACTGACCTCGTGATCCGCCCGCCTCGGCCTCCCAAAGTGCTGGGAGTACATGCGTGAGCCACCGCTTCTGGCTATGTCCTGCATTTTTTTACATGTTTTTCAAGAAGGGTCTCAAATGTACCCCCCAATCCTCCTTTGCTCTAGCCTAACTGGCTTAAAGTAAAATACTAAATTTCCAGCTCCTTCTGACAATTCCAATTCCAAACGCTAACTTTTCCTCCGTAAGTCAGATTATTAACTTTTTTTTTGAAACGGAGTCTCGCTCTGTCGCCCAGGCTGGAGTGCAATGGCACGATCTCGGCTCACTGCAACCTCCACCTCCCGGGTTCAAGCGATTCTCCTGCCTCAGCCTCCCGAGTAGCTGGATTATAGGCGCGTACCACCACGCTTGGCTATTTTTTGTAGAGACGGGGTTTTGTAGAGTCCATGTTGGGCAGGCTGGTCTTGAACTCCTGACCTCAGGTGATCCACCCGCCTCGGCCTCCCAAAGTGCGGGGATTACAGGCGTGAGCCACAGTGCCCAGCCGCTATTTGTTTTTTAGTGTACTTTTTTTTTTTTTTTTTTCGAGTCTCCTTCTGTTGCCCAGGCTGGAGTGCCGTGGCTCACCGCAACCTCCGCCTCCCAGGCTCAAGTGATTTTCCTGCCTCAGCCTCCCAGGTAGCTGGGATTAGAAGCATACACCACCACGCTCGGCTAATTTTTGTATTTTTAGTGGAGACGGGGTTTCACCATGTTGGCCAGGCTGGTATCGAACACCTGAGTTCAGGTGATCTGCCCGCCTTAGCCTCCCAAAGTGCTGGGATTGCAGGCGTGAGCCACTGCGCCCAGCCTGGTGTACATTCTTGATAAAGTATTTTAATTAATGATTTTTTTTTACAGTGCATTGGATGGAACATTTAAAGAGATTCGTTTTCTATTTTTAAGTCTTTTCCTTTAGAAGAATGCAAAGGATAATCCCCTTGCAATGTATTGTAAATAAATCTTTGTGTGTCTTTCTCTTTATCTTCCCTAGGCACAGAGATCTTATGAGAACGTTTTGGGGTCATTTTTTTTTTTGGAAACTTTATGGGGTTTTGTGTCCGCAGCCACCATTTAGTGTTTTTCTCATCTTGGATTTTAGTACTCTCTGTGAATAAACGAAGATACTCACTATGTCTATGTCTGCTAGAGTGTCTAGGTAATATCAGCTCCTGGGTCGTTTTCTGCCATAGGACAACCTGAGGTATGGAGTATAGCCTCTCCAGGGAGGAGGTTGATGCCCTGGGGCTGAGAGGCATCTCCTGGCATACTCTTCCTTTGAAAAGCTAACATTTAGACATTAAGATTGTCTTCACCTAACCCATCTTCCATTTCTTGGAGACACGTTGCTGGTCAGCCAATCAGATGCTGGTATTGAGAGCAAAACAGAAATAATTTCTGCCACCTGGATTCTCTAAGATTTGTGAAAAAAAAAAGTAGTATCCCCAAAGACAGGAAAAAAACCTGACCCCAGTGAGAAAGTGCAAGAATTTGCACAGTAAATTGCACTTGAGGCACTCACTGGGGCATAGTGCAGTGTCTCCTGAGAGGGTCATTGAGCATTTAACTGAGCAGGGTGGGGTGGGAGAATCTAAGTGATTGGATGACCTGACTTGACACATGACTGAGACACATCTGTGTGTGTGGTTTTTTTTGTTTGTTGGTTGGTTTTTTTTTTGAGACAGAGTTTCTCTCTTGTCACTCAGGCTGGAGTGCAATGGCAAGATCTCGGTTTACTGCATCCTCTGCCTTCCAGGTTCAAGCAGTTCTCCTTTCTAAGCCTCCCGAGTAGCTGGGATTACAGGCGCCTGCCACCACACCCAGCTAATTTTTGTATTTTTTAGCAGAGACGGGGTTTCACCACGTTGGCCAGGCTGGTCCTGAACTCCTGACCTCAGGTAATCCACCCACTTCAGCATCCCAAAGTGTTGGGTTTGCCACCTTGAGATTTGTGCACTTATATTGACTTCAGTTTCTTAACTGAAAATTGCATTTTATTAGTAGAGCTTGAAAGGTTAAAAAGAAAATGTTTACAAAGGGCATAAAATAGGTGGATTTCAAAATATATTCCATTTGTTAAGAGTTCTCATTTACCGTTTTTTGTTTGTTTGTTTGTTTTTGTTTGTTTTTCCCAGAATGAGTTTAGGAAAGTTCTCAGGTGTGTTTTTATGGGTAATTTCAAACAGAATTCCAAGGCTTAGATTTTGTAATGCTATCAAGGAAAATAATAGGGAAATCTCTCTTTTATTTTGGCTGTAGAAAATAAATACATTTCCACAAGAAAATGTGGTAGATAATTGATGAGTTGCATAGATTCATGAAAACAACAGTTTTTCTTTTTGTATGGTAAATTTCTGACGTGAATATTTTTGTTCTATAGCCTGTGATCTTGATTTCTGATTTTAATGCTAAATATTACAAGATGAAACTTGGTACCTCTTAGGAATGTTCCCATATGACCAATTGTTTACTACATAATTTTTAGTGCAAATAATAAAATAATACATTTATTGTCTGAAAGGAATAGATACTTTGGGTTTTCTTGTTGAGGTATGAAATGTAAGCACCTTAAATTTTTTTTCCCTCATATGAACACTGTTTCAGTAATTTTGCTAGATGTTTCAAACACTTAGTTTTAAAAACTGAGTAAATAACTCTGACATAAAAATTGAAGCTTGAGCCCAGGGACTCCAAGCTAAGGCTAATATTGAGCCTGCAAAAGGAGGTTATTAAAGGCACCGTTAGTTCTTCCTGGGGATTTCCCATCCTGCTCACCCCGGCCATGGAAGAAGCTTTTATTCCGAGAGAAGCTACAGAGCCCTGGAAAGCTGGGGACCCTCAGGCTGACGCAGTTAAGGTTGAGATGGAATGGGACTGAAAGGATCTCACTGAAGATAAAGTTATTCTTGCTTTGAGGCAGTTTCTAGACTTTTAGAAATAAAACAAAGTGAGATTTATGTAAAAAAAATTAAATTCTAAAGGAGTATTGCAGCAAGAGGAAGTACCAACCATAAGATATTTAAGGATTGCAGAGGATAGGCAGACAAGGGCTTTCTTTCATAGGAAGGAGCAAATAAGATTAGAAAGAAGGTGATAGGGGAATGGCAAATGGAGGGTGAAAAATCAGATTCTAGATGGAGAATATTTTATCCTGAAGTCAGCATGTTCTTAGAAGGGACATAAAATGGGGTTTATGTTGGCTCAGACTGAGAATAGCTCAAAGTTCAGGAGCTGTGGGAAGAAGATAAACTTAAGTGAAGTTTGATTAACAAGTATTCTATTTTGACCACTGAAGACAAATTCAGCCGATTTTTCTATGAGAAAAAGATTTGCAGAGTCTATGTCTGGCTGTGATAGGTAAGCACAAAAAGGATAGAGAATTTTATTAATTGTAGCTATTTACCAGGATTATCTTTATGCTTCATCTTTCTTCCATTTGACATTTCCTGGGTTGTATCTTTTATTATAAACTGGTCAGCATAACTACAGTGTTTTACTGAGGTCTGTGAGTAGCTCTATCAAGGGAGATTACGGAAGTCCCCAATTTTTAAACAGTAGCTCAGAAACACACATGGGGATGGCACAATTGCTTATGCCTGTAATCCCAGCATTTTGGGAGGCTGAGGCAGGCAGATCCCTTGAAGTCAGGAATTCAAGACGAGCCTGGCCAACATGGTGAAACCCTGTCTCTACTAAAAATACAAAAATTAGCTGGGCGTGGTGGTGTGTGGCTGTAATCCCAGCTACTTGGGAAGCTGAGGCAGGAGAATCACTTGAACCCTGGAGGCAGAGGTTGCAGTGAGCCGAGATCGCGCCACTGCACTCCAGCCTGGGCTACAGAGCGAGACTCTGGCTCAAAAAAAAAAAAAAAAGAAAAAAGAAAAGAAAGAAAGAAAGAAATATAGATGAGCCCATGGAGTTTGTGACTGGCATCTGCAGTAAGGACAATATTGTGGGACTGAGCCCTGAACCAAGGTCTGTGCTGACTCTGGGTGGTTTCAGAATTCAAATGTTAGACAGTGAGTTGGTGTTGAAGAATTGTTTGGTGTTAACAAACAATCTGGTGCCAGAAAAAATATGGAGGCCTGGCCTGGAATAAAACTCTAGGTGTGTGGAAAGGAGAGGCTCTGCTTTCCTGTACACAGGCCGTCACACTGCTCATTGTTCTGTGATCCCAGATCTCCTCTTAGGGTGAGAGAGGACTGAAAACTTAGAGAAAAGGAGTTCTGATGACAGACCCCATTTTTCCACAGCTGCCACCACAGGATTCCCACCCACTCACAATCATGCCCACTGGACGTTGACATGTGCACACTCCTTCCAGGACTAGGCACCACCCTCAAAAATTTAACCACGGCATTTTTGATCCTAGTGTTTTTTGCCAAAATCCCACAAAATTGTCTACAAATTTTTGGCATATCCCTACCCCCAGACACTGAATCTGCAGCAGCAACCTCTTTTCTCCACCAGCTTGGGGTTCTGGGCCACCTCTTCATAATCTCATCTGCCTGCGTGGACCCAGAAATAAGCAGCACAAGCCAGTCCTGCCTACACTGCACTCTTCCCCACCCATTGAGTTCATTTCTTTTAACTCTTATTTTTGTTTTGGGGTACACGTGCAGGTTTACTATATAGGTAAAATTGTGTCATGGAAGTTTGATGTAAATTATTTTGTCACTGAGGTACTAAGCATAACACCAAACAGATTTTTGTTTTTTAATCTTCTTTGTTCTCTCACTCTCCACCCCCAGGTAGGCCTCAGTGTCTGTTGTTTTCCCCTTTGAGTCCATGGGTTCTTATTATTTAGCTCTTACTTAGAAATGAGAACATGGAGCCGGGCACGGTGGCTCACACTTGTAATCCCAGCACTTTGGGAGGCTGAGGCGAGTGGATCACGAGGTCAGGAGTTGGAGACCAACATGGTAAAATCCCGTCTCTACTAAAAATACAAAAATTAGCCGGGCGTGGTGACACACGCCTGTAATCCCAGCTACTCAGGAGGCTGAGGCTGGAGAATCGCTTGAACCCGGGAGGTGGAGGTTGTGGTGAGCCGAGATCTAGCCATTGCATTCCAGCTCGGGTGACAAAGTCTCAAAAAAAAAAAAAAAAAAGAACATGCATTTGCTTTTCTCTTTCAGCATTAGTTTTCTAAGGATAATGGGTCACAGTTCCATCCATGTTGCTGCAAAAAACATGATCTTGTTCTTTTTTATGGCCACACAGTATTCCATATTTATATACTATATTTTTCTTTTCATATAAATATTTTACTTTATTTTCTTCTTATTTTATTATTATTTTTTGAGATGGAGTTTCACTCTTGTTGCCCAGGCTGGAGTGCAATGGCACGATCTCTGCTCACTGCAACCTCTGCTTCCTGGGTTCAAATGATTCTCTTGCCTCAGCCTCCTGAGTAGCTGGGCTTACAGGCATGCGCCACTATGCCTGGCTAATTTTGTATTTTTAGTAGAGACAGGGTTTCTCCATGTTGGCCAGGCTGGTCTCGAACTCCTTACCTTAGGTGAACTGCCCTCCTCGGCCTCCCAAAATGCTGGGATTACAGGCATGAGCCACCACGCTCGGCCTTCTTCTCATTTTATTTTAAGGAGAGGCAGAGTCTCACTCTGTCATGTAGGCTGGAGGGTAGCGGTGTGATCTTGGCTCACTTCAGCCTCAACATCCTGGGTCCAAGCAATCCTCTTACCTCAGCCCCCTATGTAGCTGGGACTACAGGTGCACACCACCACACCTGGCTGATTTTCCTTTAGTATACTTTGTAGAAATGGGGTTTCTTCATGTTGCCTTGGCTGTTCACAAACTCTTGAACTCAGGCAGTCTGCCTGCCTCGGCCTCTTAAATTGCTGTGATTACAGGCATGAGCCACCGCCCTTCTGTATTATATTTTCTTTATCCAGTTTACCATTGATAAGGATTCAGGTTGATTCCATGTCTTTGCTATTGTGAATAGTTCTGCAGTGACCATGAATGTGCATGTGTTTTTATGGCAGAATAACTTATATTTCTTTGGGCATATACCCAATTATGAGGGTGTTGGGTCAAATGCTAATTCTGTTTTTAGTTCTCTGAGGAATCACCAAATTGCTTTTCACAATGGCTGAACTAATTTACACTCCCACCAGCAGCGTATAAGCACTCCTTTATCTCCACAACCTTGCCAGCATCTGTTGTGTTTTTGTTTTTTTTTTTTTTTTTGAGACAGAGTCTCACTCTGTTGCCCAGGCTGGAGTGCAGTGGCACGATCTCGGCTGACTGCAATCTCCACCTCCTGCTTCCCAGGTTCAAGCGATTCTCATGTCTTAGCCTCCTGAACAGCTGGGATTACAGGCATTTGCCACCATGCCCGTCTAATATTGTTTATTTTTAGTAGAGATGGGGTTTCACCATGTTGGCCAGGCTGCTCTCGAACTCCTGGCCTCAAGTGATCCACCCATCTCGGCCTCCCAAAGTGCTAGGATTACAGGCATGAGCCACCGCGCTTGGCCCTGCATGTGTAATTTTTTGATGTTTTAATTATAGCCATTTTGGCTTGTGTGAGAAGGTATCTCATTGTGTATTTTCTTTGCATTTCTCTAATGATTAATGAGTATTTTTTTTTCATATGCTTGTTAGCCACACATATGCCTCCTTTTGAAAAGCATCCGTTCATCTTCTTTGCTTCCTTTTTAATAAGGTTGTTTGTTTTTCCTTGTAAATTTATTTAAGTATTTTATGGATTGTGGATATTAGTTGTTTGTCAGCAGCATAGTTTGCAAATATATTATTCTATTCTGTAGGTTGTCTGTTTACTCTCTTGATGGTTTCCTTTGCTCTGAAGAAGCTCTTTGGTTTAGTTAGGTCTCATTTGTCAATTTTTGCTTTTGTTGCAATTGTTTTTAATATTTTCTTTTTTCTTTTTTTTTTGAGACGGAGTTTCGCTCATTGCCCAGGCTGGAGTGCAATGGTATGATCTGGGCTCACTGCAACCTCTGCCTCCTGGGTTCAAGTGATTCTCCTGCCTCAGCCTCCCAAGAAGCTGGGATAACAGGCATGCGCCACCATTCCTGGCTAATTTTTTATTTTTAGTATAGGCAGGGTTTCACCATGTTGGTCAGACTGGTCTCGAACTCCTAACCTCAGGTGATCCACCTGCCTCAGCGTCCCAAAGTGCTGGGATTATAGGTATGAGCCACCGCACCTGGCCTGTCCCATTTCTTTATAATGCTCATGTTTCTCACGCTGAGAATAGTTGTGCACTTTGGGTATTTAAAGAGAAATTTTTTTCTTAGAGGAATATTTTCTGGTGGACTTGATCAATATTATATCTAATCTGAGTTTTGTTTTTAAAGATGCTTTTAACTTTTATTTTCTCTTGATATAATCTTGCTCAGATAGAGAGCTGTTTTTTGCTCGAATCCTTTGGGTTTCTGTTTCAGAAGCCCTGTTAGTATCCCATGGTATCTATGAATGAGGTGGGCTGTCACAGGGAGAACTCTTAGACCTATCTTTATCCGGACTCATGCTGGAAATCCAGCAGTATTTTTTTCATGTCACCATTATAAACAGAAGCTGAGGCTGAAACAGTGCTCCCATTCCCATTATTGTGAAGGTGCAATTTCACCCAGGAGGCCTGCAGGCTCTCCTCCTGCAGCTCAGGCTTCATTGTCTGATGTGACACTGGAGTGCTGCTGTGGCAATTGGGTTTCATGTAAGATATGAGCTGCCAGCTATGAGCTTTGTGTTGTGGACTGTGCGTCAGTGGCAGATGGTAGGCGTCAAGAGAGGACACTGGCCATCAGGAGAGGGCAGGCAGGGTGCTCTAGCCCAGTGCTAAAGGAGTTAAAGAGCCATTGCTTTAAAATATAAATAGCCAAAAAGATAACACCCTATTCAACCATTTCTGTAGGAGAGTGGGAGCCTACCTTCAGCAGGCACCTGGCTTCATCTTGCAGAATTACCTCCTGTTATGAAGATGTGAAAAGTTTATTTTGTCATTGAATATAACCAATAAGCATACA
The DNA here is from genome assembly GCF_028885625.2 of Pongo pygmaeus. NCBI lineage: Eukaryota > Metazoa > Chordata > Mammalia > Primates > Hominidae > Pongo > Pongo pygmaeus. The sequence continues at coordinate 23,718,976 of NC_072393.2, forward strand.
CCAATGGCCTTGCCAATTGCCAGGTGAATTTAGGATGAACTACATATGACATGGTGCTGTAAATTTTTCCACTTGTGGACTAACTGTGGTGACTTTCTGTCTTGACGATCTCTTGAGCAGATTGACTGTGATGTGTGTCACATTCAGGTTAAATTGTGTAATAAAACAGTTTTCTTTCTGTTCTATCATTTTGGAGTTTTTCTGGGGCTGGAGAAAAATTTTCTTTTAATTATGTTTTCCACACACTGTCTAGAATTACCAGACATTATATAAACTCATAGGATGCCAACCCAGCTTTACTCTAGAGGAGACTTTTCCTCTCAGCCTTCCAGTCAACTCACAGATTTGTACAAACTTCACAGGGTAGCAATCAACCATTTCACCTCTTTCAGTGACTGTTGGGTCTTCAGACCTGAAACTGATTCAGAGGCCAGGGGGACCAGAAACCCAATCAGAGTAACATGTGAGTGTTGAGTAGACATGTAGACATGAGAATCTCCGCTTTCTCCTTCCTCCTGTTGCTAAAATACCCACAAATATGCAAGTAACACCTGCTGCAGCTCCAAATTCTGAATCTAGGTCTTGAGATCTGGGAACCAAAAAAAAAAAACAAACCTTTCATCTGAGGAATGCAAGTCCTTTTAGTTGTCAAACTCAGAGAGACATTAAAATGAGAACACAATTTTGTCTTTCTCCCACCTTTGAACTATGTTTTTTGTTGTTGTTGTTTTTTTGAGATGGAGTCTTGCTCTGTCCCCAAGGCCGGAGTGCAGTGATGCAATCTTTGCTCACTGGGACCTCCACCTCCCGGGTTCAAGCGATTCTCCTGCCTCAGCTTCCCAAGTAGCTGGGATTACAGGCATGTGCCATAACAGCTGGCTAATTTTTGTATTTTTAGTAAAGAAGGGGTTTCACCATGTTGGCCAGGCTGGTGTTGAACTCCTGACCTCAGGTGATCGACCCGCCTCGGCCTTCCAAAGTGCTGGAAAATTACAGGCATGAGCCACTGCGCCTGGTCCTGAACTAAGAGTTTTTTTTAATCTCTTAAAACTGTTAACTGTTGCCACTAGTTATAAATTAATAATGACACACTGGACACTATAACCCATACTCTAAATTTTAATGATGTATATCCAATCAATAATCAATGTCATTTCTGTAAATACAATAAAAATTTCTGGTAAACAACTTTATATCAACCATCTCTCTCCCCCTCTCTTTTTGCCTTTTCAGATCAACTTGTAACTGCTCCTAATCAAAGTGTAGATGACAGGCAACTTGAAGATTTGCTCCCAGGTTACAATCCTCAGGCTTTGCCCAAATAAACTGTCTACTTACATTCATGTTGCCTTAGCTTTTTTTCTTTTAGGTAGACATATCTTTCAGAATGTGCTAAAGCAGCCTATATAAGGGGATCTTTCCTTTGATTGTACTCTGCTTGCTGTAACACCCAAGAATGAAGAGCCAGGTTGATCCGACCTAGAATCTGCAAATAAGGTGTATTCTCTTCCTGGAATTTACAAGATAAGGCCAGACTTTGAATTGAGAATGTAGAGAAAACTAACGAGACATTTTCTGCATTGTCAGATGTCAACATAGACATCTTAAAGTTCCTCTTTGAGAATGTGATTCTTTCAGCTCCTCAGATCTTGTCCAGTGACCTGCTACAGTTATGTGAGGGGCACCAGGTGTAAATAGAATCTGATGGCAGAATACGTAAGTGTGAACAAGCATCTTCAGAGTTATAGAAAGGTGATAATGTATCCAGAGCCATAACCACAACTACACCTGTCTCTAAAATGTGGGACTGGAGTAGAATATTCCTGTTCTTCCTCTTACCTAGGAGCTGGATAATCAGGACAGGTGATCCAGGTTCTGGAGCTTCCCCAGGGCAGTTTAATTTTTTGTTTAGAATTAGCCTGAGTCTCTCCTGTCTGTTTTATCATTGGGCCATCAGCCCAGGGTCACTGGGAATTCTCACAATCAGCTGGGTGTCTTTGAGACATCTGAGGATATCCAGAGCAGAATTGTGCCAGGGTAACAAAAGTGGTTAATTCTGCTTCTGTCTCAGTGTAAAAAATTGAGTCATCCTGTGTTTGCTCCTCCCCTCACACAAGAGATGACTTTGGTGAGTACCCAGATGAATGTTTCTCCAGTTTTCAGATACTTGTGTGAAAAACAACCAGGATGTCTGGAGACTCAAACAAATAAACGAATTGCTTTTATTTTATATGGCCATTAGAAAAATAGATGAAGCAGTCATCCAGGAACCATCCAGGAAATTTTAGACTAGACTAGCAACTGAATAAAGGGTTGAATTAAGCATCATATGGTTGATTCATTGAACAGATGTGTGCAAAAACATTTGCCTTTATTTGGGCCCCTTTCTTTATATTGTAGTGACTTCTTATGTCATCACCTGAAGAGATATTTATGAACAGAAGAGTTGCTATTATTATATGCGTTTCTATTACCTGCTAAGAATACATATTTATCTTCTAATAATTACCCTAGAGAACCTTAAGACATTTATTTAAATTGCTTATTAGTATGCATTATATAATTGACAGGGCAGTGGCTAAAAAAAATTATACAAACTCTGAGATTTAAGTTTCTCTTAGGCAAGTTTAGGAAAATAGAACTGGAAATACCCCAGTGGCACAGAGAACAGAATTCTACATAAGGTCCACTCCCTGCCCCAGTTCTGTTCAGATTCACTCTATTTGGCGTCTTATTTAGATCTGGCCCCACTCTGGAGTCTTACCTCACAGAACTGATTAGAAGAGATGAGGGTTTTGGCTGGTGAATCCTGCTGCCTTTCTAAAGCTGGTGCTTACAATTTTCTGAACCCCAAAGGAGATAAAGGGAAAAATAAAGTATGTATTTTAAGATCTTAATTTTTAAATTTTCTATTAAATCAGTGCTTGCAGATTCCATTTAGCATCTTGTTTTCTATTCCTGCAGATTCAGTAGTTGCTCCACTAGTCACACACAAAAAAATATAAACACAATAAAATTTCTCTAAACTGCGTTAAACTTTTCTCTATTCAGGTAATTTGTCTACATTTAGCTTTTATTCTATACATTTTCTTTAAAAAACCAAGAACAGAAATAGAAGATGAAATACACGTGCTGGGCCCTTAACCTAATGCTGGGAGTTATTAAATACTTAGTACCAAATCGCAGTGTGTTATGAGGATTAAATCACATAATGTATTATTTGTATTAGTGTTCTGCAACATACTCTTGAGCACATAGTACCTGCTTAAACATTGCATTAGTACGTGTGTATGTGTTGTTTTCCAAATGTAGGCTTATTCAGGCACTGCTACCTTTTATTGTCTCTGTAAACTTTAAAGAACTGGCAAAGAATTTGATGCTTTAGGATGGAGATTAGTTGTCTTCATTTGTGCCAGAAGTGATTGTGTTGTGACAAGAGTACGGAGTGTAAGGGACTCTGTGCTGTGCCTGCTTTCTCTAACTAATGCTAATAATGAGCCCACGGGGAGCATCATCAGCATTGACAGGGGACTTATTTAAAACACACATTCATGGCCAGGTGTGGTGGCTCATGCCTGTAATCCCATTTGGGAAGCCGAGGTGGGCAGATCATGAGGTCAGGAGATCGAGACCATCCTGGCTAACACGGTGAAACCTCATCTCTACTAAAAATAGAAAAAAAATTAGCCGGGCATGGTGGCAGGCGCCTGTAGTCCCAGCTACTTGGGAGGCTGAGGCAGGAGAATGGTGTGAACCCAGGAGGCGGAGGGTGCAGTGAGCCGAGATCACGCCACTGCACTCCAGCCTGGGTGACAGAGCGAGACCGTCTCAAAAACAAAACAAAACAAAACAAAAACATTCATGTACCCTTTGAAAACCTGCAGAATCACATTACATAAAGAGGGACTAAAATTACTGAGTGGTTTATAAGCTTGTTAGAGCTTGAGAGACAATGCTTAGCTAAGTGGTTATAAACCCAGGGTTCTATTAATTTGGTGCAAAAGTTATTACAGTTTCTGCCATTGTAATTAATGTGGATTACTTAGATATGGATACTCAAATTACATTGCCAATTCACAGAAATATCTTTGTTCGTGCCCTTTCCACAGGTTCTTTTTATTGTTGGACACATCCATGTTGTTTTAATTAAGAGCCTTGTGTGATTCTAAGGTGAGGCCAGAATCACTTATGAGGGGTTGAAGATACACTCATGAGAGTTCATTTTCACCTGTTTACTACAGGGTGATTATAGGGCCTGTTCTGTTTGGGTTTGGTATGGACAGGGCAGTGTGGCCCATATTTTTATTACTGTAGCAGAGATTATTGGTGTCTGTAGCAGGGGAGGGCACCTAAAGAGAGGAAAGGAGAAACTTATATTTCTTCTTCATGGGGAAACTCATTGTTCCCGAATTTTTCATGTTATAAAGGACAGAAATGGGTGGACTTTTTCAGCGGGTCTTGGTACTTCTGCCTGTGGGTGTGGTGGTAGCAGGTAAACAGGTGGTGCTGACACCTTTAAAGGCATGTTCTCAAGATGCGGGTGTAATTTGTCCAGAGAATCTCAACCGAAAAGGAATCCCAGAGAAGGAGGAGATAGGGAAAAAAATATGCCTTTTTTTTTTTTATCTAAACACATCTCAGATCAAGAACTGCATCCACTCTGCCTCGTGGATTTCCATGCATTTAGTACTTGCAAACCTTTACTTCTCTTGTGTTTTTCCTCCCTAATGAGTTTGTTTTAACTACTTTTGAAAATTTTATTGATAGTCAAGGGTCTCTGAAAAATATTTCTTTTTAGAGCCTTTTCTAAATTCTCCACATCATGGCTTTTTATATGCCATGGAGGATTCTCACCATTAATTTATGATCTGCAGTATTAAAAATGCTTCCTTTGTGGCTGTTGAACATGGGAGGGTGGGGATAACTCAAGATTCCTGTTGGGGAAAAGCTGGAATCCTTAGTAAAGATGGAGAACAGGTACTGTTGAGGCTCCATTTGTGTTCCCCATTAGCACCATGCAGAACGGGATTAAGGAAATGCTTATTTAAACAAGATGAGGGCCGGGTGCGGTGGCTCCCACCTGTAATCCCGGCAGTTTGGGAGGCTGAGCAGGGTGGATCACCTGAGGTCAGGAGTTCAAGAGCAGCCTGGCCAACATGGCGAAACCTCGTCTCTTCTAAAAATACAAAAATTAGCCGGGCATGGTGGCGCATGCCTGTAATCCCAGCTACTCGATAGGCTGAGGCAGGAGAATCGCTTGAACCCGGGAGGCGGAGGTTGCACTGAGGCAAGATTGCCCCACTGCCCTCCAGCCTGGGTGACACAATGAGACTCTGTCTCAAGAAAAAACAATGAGATTTATTACCCAGAAAGTTCGAAAGATAATTATCAGGAGATTACTGCTCTCTACGGTGCTCAAAAAAGACTCCTTAAAATCACTACTAAAAATGACGGAAAATGGGAAATATCTGTATCTTGAATTTTGCATAAAACTGATGTTTCTGTATGGTTGCATTCAGCCTATAATTTCCTTTTTTTTTTTTTTTTTTTTTTTTTGAGGTGGAGTTTTGCTCTTGATGCCGTGCTGGGATTACAGGCATGAGCCACTGCCCCTGGCCAGCCTATAATTTACTTTTTGGGAACAATATTTCAGCAGTGATGCTGTGTTATGTGTGTATCAGCACATCATAAAAATTTTTCCTACTGCGGTTGATGTTTATGATTCACTTGGATAAGCACTCTCTGACAGATTTTTTTTTTTTTACTATAGAATTAATTTTTTTCTTTGTTATTTTATTTTATTATTATTGTTTTGGAGACAGGGCCTCACTCTGTTGCCCAGCTTGGAATGCAGTGGTGTGATCTCGACTCACTGTAACCTCCGCCTCCTAGGTTCAAGCGATTCTCCTGCCTCAGCCTTGCAAGTTGCTGGGACTACAGGCGCCCACTGCCATGCCAGGCTAATTTTTGTAAAGGCCTTTTTTTTTTTTTTTTTTTAAAGTGTCTTTATGCAGCTGATGTGTGTAAACTATCAAATTTAATTTGGCAGCTGCTCTTTCTTAGAGTTTCTTTGCATATATCTGTCCTTGGAAAATGAAGAGTTTCATCTTCTTTTATAGTCCAGAAAAACTGGAAAAAACACAGGTTCTTCCATATACTAGATGTTTGATAAAATATTCTTCTTAGGCCAAAATCATTGGCACTATTGGTGAGCTTGTTAGAAATTCAGAAACTCAGACTTTATTCCAGATGTTCTGGAAAAAAAAAAATCTCCATTACAAGATCTCCAGTTTATTGTACACATTAAAATTTGCTAGGTACCTTCTAACTCAACATGTCTTTTCCATGTCAAAAATACACAGAACTCATTCTCTATGATTTTAATATAGCACTCAAAAATATACATGCTTTTGTTAATGCCTTTAATTTTATACTTTATTATCCAGAAAAGTATATATACACTGATGTTGTGGATCTTATTCCACTCTTTTTTCAGAGTTAGAGAATACATAAGAGAATATTTCTGTGTTGAAAATTATTTTCGGCCAGGCGTGGTGTCTCACGCCTGTAATCCCAGCACTTTGGGAGGCCAAGGCGGATGGATCATCCGAGGTCAGGAGTTCGAGACCAGCCTGGCCAATATGGTGAAACCCCATCTCTACTAAAAATACAAAAATTAGCTGGGCGTGGTGGCGGGTGTCTTGTAATCCCAGCTACTTGGGAGGCTGAGGCAAGAGAATCACTTGAACCCAGGAGGCAGAGGTTGCAGTCAGCCGAAATCGCACCATTGTACTCCAGCCTGGGCAACAAGTGCAAGACTGTCTTAAAAAAAAAAAAAAATTATTGGAGGATTTCAGTCATTCCTATAAGTCAGAACCTGTTCTCTTTACTCTCTCATTTCACCTTCAGTCAAATTAAAAATTCTGCCCTTGGCCACCCGGTAAATGTGTGTGTATGTGTGTGTGTGTTTTTTTTTTTTCAGGGACCATTGACATTCACAGATGTGGCAATAAAATTTTCTCTGGAGGAGTGGCAATTCCTGGACACTGCACAGCAGAATTTATATAGGGATGTGATGTTAGAGAACTACAGAAACCTGGTCTTCCTGGGTGAGAATAACTTCAATACACAATCCTCAGATACTGTAAATGTTTCTTTTTTTGGTGTTGTAGAATGTTTTTTGGTAACTGATGCTTTGCATAAGTGAGTTTCATATCACTGTTTTGAAGAAAATCTTGGGAATTTGTCAGTGTAGAAAAGAATTTCTTCAAGATAAACATCTTGAAATTCACCTTGATCTGAACTTTTCACATTCCTGAGCAGACCTGTAGTTTTTACTCTACATTAGTGATCATTTCAAAATTTAGTGACATAAAATATTGTTGCCCACACCTTAACATCTAATTGTCACCACCAGCTTTTGATTCAGTGGTACTGAGTAGTGAAATTATTTTATTTATTTATTTATTTATGAGATGGAATGTTGCTATTGCCCAGGCTGGAGTACAATGGTGCGATTTTGGCTCACTGCAATCCTCACCTCCCAGGTTCAAGAGATTCTCCAGCCTCAGCTTTCTGAGTCGCTGGGAGTACAGGCGTGTGCCACCAAGCCCAGCTAATTTTTGTATTTTTAGTAGAGATGGGGTTTCACCATGTTGGCCAGCCTGGTCTCGAACTTCTGACCTCAAGTGATCCACCCTCCTTGGCCTCCCAAAGTGCTGGGATTACAGGCATGAGTCACCGCACCCAGCCCATTTTCTAAATATTTAGAAATTACTGTTATAAATTAGTGTTTTGGGATTAATATACTAGAATATTCTATTATGTTCTCTTTACTGAGCACATTATTTGAAGAATATGAGGAACATACATGTTATTTATTTTTAATAAAACAGGTGTTGGTGTGTCTAAGCCAGATTTAATCACCTGTCTGGAGCAAGGAAAAGAGCCCTGGAATATGAAGAGACACAAGATGGTAGCCAAGCCCCCAGGTAGGTGAGAGTGAACACAATGGACAACACAGATAAGAGGTCCAAAGGTCAAGGAGAAAGCCAGTCCTTAAAATAGATTTTGGGAAGCTGTGTTCCAAAGAAAATAGTTTCAGGAAAGCCTGAGAGTTTAAAAAATTTTACTCTCACATAGGGGCATCTTCTGCATTATGCTATTAAATTCTCTAAGGATTCTACTTTCCCTTTTGTGATCTTCCTTGAAGTTTATAGTGACAGCCAAAGTCTTCTTCATGGCATATAAGGGACTGCACAATCTACTTTTTCATATTTTCAGAGGAACTATAAATATCTGCATAATTTTATAAAACTCTGTTAGGCTGGGCAAATGTCTCACGCCAGTAAACCCAGCACTTTGGGAGGCCGAGGCGGGTGGATCACCTGAGGTCAGGAGTTCGAGACCAGCCTGGCCAACATGGTGAAACCCCTTCTCTACCAAAAATACAAAAATTTGTTGGTCATGGTGGCGCACTCCTGTAATCCCAGCTATTTGGGAGGCTGAGTCAGGAGAATGGCTTGAATTAAGGAAGCAGAGGTGACAGTGAGCTGATGTCGTGCCATTGCACTCCAGCTTGTGTGAGAAGAATGAAAGTCCGTCTCAAAAGTAAAAAAAAAACCAAAAACCTATGTTAAACTATTTTTCATGTTTTCTTGTTTTATCATGTTTAAAATATGTGAGAGTAGTGGTTTCTGTTCCATTTGTTTTTTCATTTTTCTGCATAATTCATCCTGTTTTTATTAGTATAGTCTTGAAATACAGTTTGGAATTATTATATTAAGTATGACATCCTCCTGGTTTGTTCTTTTTTGTCAAGATTGCTTTGGCTATTCAAAGTTTATTGAAGTTTTATATAAATTTTAGGATTGTATTTTACATTACTATATAAAAGATAGCACTGGAGGTTTTTTTTGAGATGGAGTTTCGCTCTTGTTGCCCAGGCTGGAGTATAATGGCACCATCTTGGCTCACTGCAACCTCCGCCTCCCGGGTTCAAGTGATTCTCCTGCCTCAGCCTCCCGAGTAGCTGGGATTACAGGCACGTGACACCATGCCCAGCTAATTTTTGTATTTTTAGTAGAGATGGGGTTTCACCATGTAGGCCAGGCTAGTCTCGAACTCCTGACATCAGGTGATCTGCCCACCTTGGCCTCCCAAAGTGCTGGGATCACAGGCGCTTGGTCTTTTTATTTTTTTCTTTTTACTGAGATGGAGTTTTGCACTTGCCGCCCAGGCTGGAGTGCAATGGCATGATCTTGGCTAACTGCAACCTCTGCCTCCTGGGTTCAAGTGATTCTCCTGTCTCAGCTTCCCCACTAGCTGAATTAGGCATGAGCCACCGTGCCCAGCTACATTTCTTTTTATTAAGTTGTTTAATTTATATTTAAAATAATTGCTTAGAGATATGAAGTTACTATTAACAGTTTATTATTGTTTTTTGTAGATATGTTTTTTCTCATTTCCTGTTTTACTGCCTTAATTTTTGTTTAATTTTGTTGTGACATGCCTTGATTATTTTGTATTCTGTTTCACATACTTTCTACAAATACAATGCAGTCATCCTGAAATATAATGTGATCATTTTGAAAAATGGAGATTACATAAAACATCTTAAAGTTAAAACAATACATTTTAATATCATAACTTCAATTGAATACAAAACCTATACCTTGATATTTTCCAGTTTGTTATTGATATTATAAATATTATCTTATATTGTGTATCTATTAACAAATGTAGGCAGATTTAAGTCTTGTTTTTTGTATTTACAGAAGAAGTTTAGGGGTTTTATGCACCATCATTGTAATAGAATTCTATATGTGTCTCTATATTTACATTTAACAGAGAGCTATTTATTTATTTATTTATTTTATTACTATGTTTTCTTGAGATGGAGTCTTGCTCTGTCGCCCAGGCTGGAGCGCAGTGGCACGATCTTGGCTCACTGCAATCACCGCCTCATGGGTTCAAGGAATTCTCTTGCCTCAGCCTCCTGAGTAGCTGAGATTACAGGCACGAGCCACCACACCCAACTAATTTTTCTATTTTTAGTAGAGACGGGGTTTCAGCATGTTGGTCAGGCTTGTCTTGAATTCCTGATGTCAGGTGATCTGCCTGCCTCAGCCCCCTAAAGTGCTGGGATTACAGGCGTGAGCCACCGCGCCCAGCCTATATACATTTTCATGATGCTGTCCAGCATGATTTTATTTTTCAACATAATGGACTCATTTTAGGATTTCTTTTTATTTATATGCAGTCTCATTGTGTTGCTCAGACTAATCTTGAACTCCTGGTCTCAAGTTATCTGACTGTCTTAGCCTCCTAATGCTATCAGATTACAGGCATGAGCCACTGTGCCTGGTCACCATGTAGCATTTGTTATAGGACTGTGTTAGTGGTGATGAACTCCGTCACTTTTCATTTTGGAAAGTCTTTATTTTTGTCTTGTTTTTGAAGTAAAATAATTTTGAATAAAGTATTACTTGTTAGACTTTTTTTTTTGAGACGGAGTTTTGCTCTTGTTGCCTAGGCTGGAGTGCAATGGTGCAATCTGGGCTCACTGCTACCTCCGCCTCCTGGGTTCAAGCGATTCTCCTGCGGAGTAGCTGGGATTACAGGCATTCGCCACCACGCCCACCTAAAATTTTGTATTTTTAGTCATGATGGGGTTTCTCCATGTTGGTCAGGCTGGTCTCAAACTCCTGACCTCAGGTGATCTGCCCCCTTCAGCCTTCCAAAGTGCTGGGATTACAGGTGTGAGCCACTGCGCCCAGCTAGAATTTTTTTTATAAAATCAAAATTGGTAAAGTTCTCAGTTTTTGTTTCTTCAAGTAATCTCTGTATTACTTTTTCTTTATAATCTTCTTTTAAGATTTCTTTCATAAATATATTGATCTACTTTATACTGTCCAATAAGCTTTACATTGCATGTTTAGTGTTGTTTTACAATTTTGTTTCTGTGTTATATATTTTAGAATATGCCACCTCATAGCAGTTAATTGTGTTTTGATGTTTTAGTTTATATTATAATTTTATATGACAGTATTAAAGTCTGTACAATTTAAGAATGGATAGAGCAAGATCAAATATTAGTCATTCATATATCTGTTTCCAATATAGTTATCTTTATGTTTGTTTCCCTGTATAAATATTATCTCTGTATCTTTTATGACTGTATATTTTTTGTGTAGGTTTGTTGTGAATGGTTGTTTAATCTTTTCTAGGTAAGCAGTCATAAACATTTTACTAGTTTTAGCATCTATTTGTGAATCCATATTATTTCTGTGTGGGGAAAAATTTTGGACTTGACAATAATTTAAAAACTTATCAGAACTTTATTAGGTATTATTGTTCATTTTTACTTGTCAAAAACACAGAATCTTTACAGTCAAATGTTTTAAAATATTCAGTTTAGTCATATTAATGGTATTGACAATGCTATGCAACATATCCCTAGAGTGTTTATCTCACAAAGCTAAATCTCAAGACACATTGAACAGCTACCAATTTTTTTCATTTCTTGGTGCTTTTCAAATGCCACTCTGTTTTCTGTTTTTAACAGTGTAACTGCTACATATATCTCATTCTATCTCTGACTTTGTGTGACTGGCTCATTTCATTTTGCATAATATCATCAAGCTTTATCTTTATAGTTGTTAAGAATATTTTCTGCTTATAAATCCTGAGTGATATTCCAGTATTTTTATATTTCAAATTATTTCTACTGAATGATTTGGTGACAGAAATTTGCATTGCTTTTAGTTATTGGCTTTCAGTAAAAACAGTGCAATAATTATAGATATGCAAATAGCTCTTTATATAACCGTATATATGACAGTTTATATATGTGCTGCATTCTCTTTTATTATTCTACTTTTTAACCTTTATATTCATAGTAAATTGTTTTAATTCTGTAGCTTGTAATGTGTTTTGAAATCAGGAACTGTAATGCCTTCAACATTGTTTCTTTTTTTGAAGATTGTTGAGTATTTTATTTTCTCTTGAGATTGCATATACTTTTGGTATTGCTGTTTACATTTTTTCAAAAATGCAGTTAGAAATTTAGTTAAATATCATTAAATCTGTAGATTACATTGAGCAGCATGGACATCTTCAAAATATTCAGTTTTTGAATAGATGCATTCTCAAGAGTGTGCTGTTTAATTTTTATATATTTATAAAGTTTTCAGGTTTTTTTCTATTATTGTTTTATACCCTCATTCCATTTTGGTCATATAAAGTAATGCATAAAAATTTTGTTTTAAGAAATTTGTTAAGACTTTTTTCAAGGAGAATCTTGTAAGATTGTGTGAGTATTTATTTATTTATTTATTTATTTATTTATTTATTTGAGACGGAGCCTTGCTCTGTCTCCCAGGCTGGAGTGCAATGTCCTGATCTTGGCTCAGTGCAACCTCCTCCTCCCAGGTGAACCTGCCTCAGCCTCCCAAGTAGCTGGAATTAAAGGCACCTGAACCATGCCCAGCTAATTTTTGTATTTTTAGTAGAGACAGGGTTTCACCATGTTGGCCAGGCTGGTCTCGAACTCCTAACCTCAGGTGATCCACCTGCCTTGGCCTCCCAAAGTGCTAGGATTACAGGCTTGAGTCATCGCAACTGGCCATATGAACTGTTGAGAAGGGTGTGTATCCTGATGTTGTTGAGGAGTGTTCTTTATACTTCTTTTAGAAATAAATGTTTTATACTCTCTTCAGATTTTCTCTTTCCTTACTAATATTCTATCTTGTTTTATTTTTATTATAGAAAGTGGGGTATTAGAATATCCTATTATAATTATATTGCTCTCTATGTGTTTCTTTAATTCTGTCAATATTTGCTTTATATATTTGAAAGCCAAATGTGAGATACACACACACACACACACATTTGTTATGTTTACAGTAAATGACTCTATTATTGTTAATTTCCTTCTTTGTCTCCGTATAGTTTTGACTTAGAATACATTTTATAAAATATGACAGTTTTTGACTTCAGATATAGCTTATGTAATATTATTTTGACCTCTTCTTCTCTCATTTGGTTAATATCTGCATAGAATGTCTATGTCCGTCTTGCCACTTTCCGTCTTTTTTAATCATTAAATCTCAGCTGACTCTTGCAGGAAAGTAAGCTGGATTTTGGGTTTTAAGATTTTTTAAATAAATCCTTTTATTGAAAATATGTCTTTTGATTGGAAAATTAATTGTATATATATTTAAATAATTTTCTGAAACAGAAAAACTTAATTTTTTATTGTTTTATTTGATTCTTATATCTTTGTCCCTCATTTTCTCTCTTTCTGCCCTCTTTTGTATCTGTTTCATTTTTGTATTAATATGCTTTTACTTCTTATTTTGTTTTGTTCATCTAAACATATATTCTTTGTGGTACCTTGGGGATTACACAAAACTTCTAAAAGATATAAGAATATATTTTAATCTAGTAAAAAATGAACTTCAGCTGAATACAAAAATGTTTCTTTGGCTGTGCTTGGTGGTTTACACCTGTAATCCCATCACTTTGGGAGGTTGAGGTGGGCAGATCACTTGAGGTCGGGAGTTCGAGTCCAGCCTGACCAACATGGAGAAACCCTGTCTCTACTAAAAATATGAAAGTTCCCAGGCATGGTGGCACATGCCTGTAATCCCAGCTACTCTGTAGGCTGAGGCAAGAGAATCGCTTGAACCCAGAAGGCGGAGGTCGCAGTGAGCTGAGATTGTGCCATTGCACTCCAGCCTGGGCAACAAGATTGAAACTCCATCTCAAAAAAAAAAAAAATTCTTCCTCAAATTTTTTATTTGTATATTATTCTCTGGAATTCTTTAAATTGTATAGAACAATTACAAATGTTTTCTGCACCATTATAACAATGGTAGGAAATTTCATTTTTATGTATGTGCATATCTTTCCTAGAAAATAATGTATTGTTATATGATTATGTGTTATTTTCTTTTTTTTTTTTGAGATGGAGTCTCTCTCTGTCACCCAGGCTGGAGTACAGTGGTGCAGTCTTGGCTCACTGCAACCTCCACCTCCCAGGTTCAAGTGATTCTCCTTCCTCAGCCTCCTGAATAGCTGGAATTATAGACACACACCACCACACATGTCTAATTTTTGTATTTTTAGTGGAGATGGGGTTTTGCCATGTTGGCCAGGCTGATCTTGAACTCCTGACCTAAGGTGATCCATCTGCCTTGGTCTCCCAAAGTGCTGGTACTACAGGTGTGAGTCACCACACCTGGCCTGTTATTTTCTTGAATCATATTATTTTCAATGGAAGAAACTGCTTTCAGTATCTTTTATGCATAGGGCACATGCAGTGCCAATATACTTTTTCAGAATTTGATTACTTTGGAAGGTTTTTTTGTTTTATTTTTGGCAGGACAGATTTGCTGATGGTATTATTCTCACTTGATAGCTATTTTTTCAGGACTTTGACTATATCACACAGTTCTCTTCTGGCCTCCAAAATTTTTGTTGACAGTTCAGTGGTTATCTGAAAGCCTGCTTGTAAGTGATACATCACTTTTTTCTTGCAGTTTCCAAGATTCTCTTTTTGTCTGTCTGTGACTTTTAAAAGTGTGCTTATATATGTGTTTGTTATAATTATCTTTGTGTGTTTCCTAGTTTGTTTGTTGAGCTTCTTCATTTTTATTTTATCTTTCTTTTAGAATGTTTTTGTTTGTTTGTTTTTGTTTTTTGAGACAGAGTCTTGCTCTGTCTCCCAGGCTGGAGTGCAATGGCATGGTCTTGGCTCACTGCAACTTCCACCTCCCAGGTTCAAGCAATTCTCCTGCCTCAGCCTCCTGAGTAGCTGGGACTACAGGTGCTTGCCACCACACCCAGCTAATTTTTTGTATTTTTAGTAGAGATGAGGTTTCACCATGTTAGACAGTATGGTCTTTATCTCCTGACCTCGTGATCTGCCCACCTTGGCCTCCTGAAGTGCTGGGATTATAGACATGAGCCACTGTGCCTGGCCAGAATTTTTTAGTTATAATTTCTTTTTGTATTTTTTACCTCCACAATTTCTGTTTTTTTGATATTTCATACTTTTGTTACCCTCCTTTTTCTGTTTTTCTGTAGTTGTCTGTTTCCATTTCACTCATTGAGTATTATTCAATTTATTTTCAATTTTTAAAATTAATATAAACATCTTTTTTATAATTTCTTTCTGAAAACTTTATAATATATTTGATGGGATTGTAGTGCCCTATCAATTTGTATACCTTGTAATCTTTGAGATTTGGACATTATTAAAAGCTACCTGTTACATAATTTATGGCATAGTCTGAAAACAATTGTCTTGGTTAGAGATTTTGGGAGTCTATCAAACAGGTTCTTATGATGTGTCTTGTCTGAATTTAGTTTTTACTTTCTAGTTAAAGGAGTTTATTCATGTTTCTTTATATTCATCACTTGCTACACCTGTTCCCTGCCTGTGGTACTGCAGTTTCTCTGCTGCTGTAACATTTACGTTTAGTCTCAGCAAACTCAAAGTGTCACTTCAAAGTATATGACCAGTTCTTTTAGCACTTTATGTCATTGGAAACAGAAACCAAGTGTCTGGAAAAGCCCCTCAAAGACAGAAATAAAGATGTATGTGCCAGTATTTTACTTGTCTTTTAAAAAAGAATTCAGGAGCTTACAATTTACTTGTAAAGGCTCTTTGCTATATTGGGGAGCAGGAAGAGCTGTTTTGGGTAGATGCAATAAACTTTTCATTCTATGAGGCTCTTTGTGGCACTGCACATACTTAACTCATTTATACATTTTCCACAAATGTATTTTGGTCTGTATGTTTTTGTTACATTTATATGTCTATGAAGTAATTACGGCCTATGGTATTTTGCTATGCCGTCTTGCTTATGTAGTTTGTATAATTTTATAGCTTAGATTTGTAAAGTATATCCATCTGAGTCTAGTAAGTGAAGTAATTTGTTATTTCTGTTTTTTTCAGTTGTGTGTTCTCATTTTGTCCAAGACCTTTGGCCAGAGCAGGGCATAAAAGATTCTTTCAAAAAAGTAATACTGAGAAGCTATGGAAAATATGGAAATGACAATTTACAATTAAGAAAAGGCTGTGAAAGTGTGGATGAGTGTAAGATGCACAAAGGAGGTTATGATGAACTTAAGCAATGTTTGACAACTACCCCGGGCAAAATATTTCAATGTGATAAATATGTAAAAGTCTTTCATAAATTTTCAAGTTCAAATAGCCATAAGATAAGACATACTGGAAATAATTCTTTCAAATGTAAAGAATGTGGCAAATCATTTTGCATGCTTTCACACCTAACTAAACATGAAAGAAATCATACTAGAGTGAATTGCTACAAATGTGAAGAATGTGGCAAAGCCTTTAATGTGCCCTCAAAGCTTAATAATCATAAGAGAATTCATACTGGAGAGAAACCCTACAAATGTGAAGAATGTGGCAAAGCCTTTAATGTGTCCTCAAGCCTTAATAATCATAAGAGAATTCATACTGGAGAGAAACCCTACAAATGTGAAGAATGTGGCAAAGCCTTTAATATGTTCTCAAGCCTTAATAATCATAAGAGAATTCATACTGGAGAGAAACCCTACAAATGTAAAGAATGTGGCAAAGCCTTTAATGTGTTCTCAAGCCTTAATAATCATAAGAGAATTCATACTGGAGAGAAACCCTACAAATGTGAAGAATGTGGCAAAGCCTTTAACCAGCCCTCACACCTTGCTACACATAAGAGAATTCATACTGGAGAGAAACTCTACAAATGTGAAGAATGTGGCAAAGCCTTCAGCCAGTCCTCACACATTACTACACAT
The DNA here is from genome assembly GCF_028885625.2 of Pongo pygmaeus. Classification (NCBI taxonomy): domain Eukaryota; kingdom Metazoa; phylum Chordata; class Mammalia; order Primates; family Hominidae; genus Pongo; species Pongo pygmaeus. The sequence goes on from NC_072393.2 coordinate 23,735,791, forward strand.
AAGAGAATTCACACTGGAGAGAAACCCTACAAATGTGAAGAATGTGGCAAAGCTTTTAAAGTATCTGTACACCTTACTACACATAAGAGAATTCATACTGGAGAGAAACCCTACAAATGTGAAGAATGTGGCAAAGCCTTTAACCAATCCTCAGCCCTTACTACACATAAGATAATTCATACTGGAGAAAGACCTTACAAATGTAAACAATGTGGCAAAGGTTTTAGCCAATCCTCAACCCTCACTAAACATAAGATAATTCATACTGAAGAGAAACCCTACAAATGTGAAGAATGTGGCAAAGCTTTTAACCAATATTCAACCCTTAATAAACATAAGATAATTCATGGTAGAGAGAAGCCTTACAAATGTGAAGAATGTGGCAAAGCCTTTAACAAGTCCTCAATTCTTAACAGACATAAGATAATTCATACTAAAGAGAAATCACAAACCTTAAAGATGTGACAATGCTTTTTACGAAATCTCAGACTTTTTTAAACATAAAAGAAATGCTGGTGGCCGGGTGCGGTGGCTTACGCTTGTAATCCCAGCACTTTGGGAGGCCGAAGCGGGCAGATCACCTGAGGTCAGGAGTTCGAGACCAACCTGACTAACATGATGAATCAACGTCTCTCCTAAAAATACAAAAAATTTAGCCGGGTGTAGTGGTGGGCACCTGTAATCCCAGCTACTTGGGAGGCTGAGGCAGGAGAATCGCTTGAACCCGGGAGGTGGAGGTTGCAGTGAGCCGAGATCACGCCATTGTACTCCAGCCTGGGCAACAGGACGAGACTCTGTCTCAAAAAAAAAAAAAAAAAAAAAAAAAAAGTGCTGGTGAGAACTCGTAGAAATGTGAAGAATATGACAAAGCCTTTAAATGGTTGTCTCACTTGATTGTAGGTAAGATACTTTATACTGGAGAAAACTCCTACAAGTGTGAAGAATGTGGCAAAACTTTTGACTAATGCTCACACTGTAGTGCACAGGAAATTATATTTTAGACAAATTTTACAAATATAAAGAATATGACGAAGCCATTAATAACTGCTCACATTTTAACATCAGAGAGCTAATACAAGCATTAAAGGTGCAATTACTGTCAAAAGATCTTCCAGAAAATATAAGCCTTTAAAATGTATTAAATTTATTGCTGTAAATTCTTATGGCTTACAGTTAAGAATCTCTTCATGCAAATTCTGTTTTTACTTTTCTGGTACTCATACTAGACCTATAATTTTCTTGATTCTTATTTCGTTTTGTTTTATAGATTATAAAGTATTCATTATACTAGCTGGTCAGTGATTATAGTAATTGTTTTTATGAAATTTACTAGTGCACACAAAATAATTTTCAAAGGTAATTCCATTAGTGTATTAAGTTTTATTTAGTGTTAGAACATTCCATTTTGTTCTTTTAAGTGCAGAAACTTATATAAGCCAACTTTTTTTTTTTTTTTTAAGATGGAGTTTCACTCTTATCACCCAGGCTGGAGTGCAATGGTACAATCTTGGCTCATTGCAGCCTCCACCTCCTGGGTTCAAGTGATTCTCCTCCCTCAGCCTCCTGAGTAGCTGGGATTACAGGCATCTGCCACCACGCCTGGCTAATTTTTGTATTTTTAGTAGAGACAGGGTATCATCATGTTGGCAAGGCTGGTCTCGAGCTCCTGACCTCAAATGATCTGCTCACCTTGGCCTTCCAAAGTGCTGGGATTATAGGCGTGAGTCACCGCACCCAGCCAAGCCAACTTTTATTTAGTTATTTTTAAAAAATTTTCTAATAATTGACATAAGTACATTTATTTATTTAGTCAATTTGTTCAGGTAAGTACTAGGGAAACTTCATAAGTTTTGAGGATGTTTTTGTATATAAATATATCAAACAAACATGACAGTGCTTGCTGTCTAACAGATGCTCCATAATGCAGAAATATTTATGCTAAAATTAGTTTGTAACTTTGATTCAGAAATAAAAAATACCATTGGGCCAGGTGCGGTGGCTCACACCTATAATCCCAGCACTTTGGAAGTTTGAGGTGGGCAGATCACAAGATCAGGAGATTGAGACTATCCTGGCTAACACAGTGAAACCCCATCTCCACTAAAAATACAAAAAATTAGCCAGGTGTGGTAATGGATGCCTGTAGTCCCAGCTACTCAGGATGCTGAGGCATGAGAATGGTGTGAATCCAGGAGGCGGAGCTTGCAGTAAGCCCAGATGGCGCTGCTGCACTCCAGCCTGGGTGACAGAGTGAGACTCCGTCTCAAAGAAAAAAAAAGAAATAAAAAATATCGGCTGGGCATGGTGGCTCATGCCTGTAATCCCAACACTTTGGGAGGTCGAGGTGGGTAGATCGCCTGAGGTCAGGAGTTCAAGACCAGCCTGGCTAACATGGTGAAACCCCAGCACTACAAAAATACAAAAATTAGTCAGGCATGATGGTGGGTGCCTGTAACTCCAGCTACTTGGAAGGCTGAGACATGAGAATTGCTTGAATGCGGGAGCAGAGGTTGCAGTGAGCCGAGATCACGCCATTGCACTCCAGCCTGGGCGACAGAGTGAGACTTTTGTCTCAAAAAAACAAACAAAAAAACAAAATAAAATATCAATGCTGAAGATATAACATTGTTTTTTTCATGTGGAGAGGACACTTTTTCAGGCTGCAAAGCTGAATCTTGCTGAATTTAAAGAGAAATTCTGCTGCTTTAATTTCCTGATTATCTTGATTTCTTTTCACTTTTTATGTGTATTCTAACTATGTATGCATCACAGCCCTTTTTCTTCTTGCTCTGTTATGGCTACAGTTTTCTCACTGTTATCTCCATGCCATATCATTTCACATGGTACTTTGTAGGTTCTGATGAGAAAGTTGGTACTTTTTAATGCATTGAAAAATTGGTTTTAACTAGAGAGTTTGCTTATCAATATAACTTTCAGATTAATTAAAATAAAAGACATACACTTTCCACAAGAATGTATCAGTTAACATAGAATATATCATATATCAGTGAGAAGAATAAGTTAGCACGGTTTTGTTTGTTTATAAACGAAAAACCTTATTAGATTCTCACAAAGAGTGAAAAATATAGTGTGCTAAAATATGTATCTTAGAAATTTTATTTTTGAGCAAGTTGATTGCAAGTGAACAATTTCAAATTTAATTTTTATAATATACTTATAGCATAACTTATGTTTCTATACAGTATCTTCCGCTTTTAAGTGTGAATGTTAAAGTTGGCAAAATAATAAAATGATCTCTGGATTTGAAATTTGATGTAATTTATTTTCATGTTGATTACAATTTGGAGGAATTTCTTACTTTTTTTCCTAGTCTGCAGTTTTTACTCTTTTTCACCTAACTGTAGTCAACTCCCTGGTCATTTTCTCTGGAAAACTTTTGGGAAACATGGCTGCTTTTGGATTAAAATATTTCCCATTATTTTGCATAAAAAACGAGTTTACTGTGTTCACAGAGTGGCTAGTCATGGGACCATAAGCAACAACTCCACCTTTTAGTGTTTTTCATACTATTACCATCAACAACAGAAACTCCAGGTACCCTATGCTCGAAGTAAAAGCCCTAACATACATTGGCTCTTCCCATACACTCTGCTGGGTCCAGAAAATGCTGTTAAATATTAGAGTTTCTAAGCTGGGCATGGTGGCTCACGCCTGTAATCCCCAGCACTTTGGAAGGCTGAAGTGGGTGGATCACCTGAGGTCAGGAGTTCGAGACCAGCCTGGCCAACATGGCAAAACCCCATCTTTACCAAAAATAGAAAACTGGGTATGGTGGTGGGCACCTGTAGTCCCAGCTACTTGGGAGGCTGAGGCAGAAGAATCCCTTGAATCCGGGAGGCAGAGGTTGCATTGAGCCAAGATCGTGCCATTGTATTCCACTCTGTCTCTAAATAAATAAATAAAATAAATAAATATCAGAGTTCCTATGGTCATGGCTGACAAACTAAATGACAAAAACTATTTTTGATACTATTCATCTGTTTATGACAGACAGTATTTGAAACATTGTTATATGTGTGTGTGTCTATACATATAACATGTTATATATATATAACATATACATATAACATATATATATATATATATATATGTAATTTTTAGACAAGATTCTTGCTCTGTCACCCAGGCTGAAGTGCAGTGGCATAGTCTCAGCTCACTAAAACTTCTACATTTCAGGTTCAAGCAATTCTCATGCCTCAACCTCTCGAGTAGCTGGGATTACCGGTTGGTGGCACCATGCCCGGCTACTTTTTCTATTTTTCATAGAGATGGGGTTTCTTCATGTTGGTCAGGCTGGTCTTGAACTCTTGACCTCAAGCAATTCACCCACCTTGGCCTCCCAAATTGCTGGAATTATAGGTGTGAGCCACTGCACCCATTTAATTTTTTATATATATATATATATATATATATATATATTCTTTTTTTTTTTTTTTTTTTGAGATGGTTTCAATCTGTCCCCCAGGCTGGAGTGCAGTGCAGCCTCCACCTCCTAGGTTTAAGTGATTCTCCTGCCTCAGTCTTCTGAGTAGCTGGGACTACAGGCATGCACCACCACTCCTTGCTAATTTTTGTATTTTTGGTAGAGACACAGTTTCACCCTGTTAGCCAGGCTGCTCTTGAACTCCTGACCTCAAGTGATCTGCCCACTTTGGCCTCTCAAAGCACTGGGATTATAGGCATGAGTCACCATGCCAAGCTAAAAATATATTTTTCAAGTTGACAGATAAAATGTGTATTCTGCAATACAATATTTTTAAGTACATATATATCATCACATGCTTAATTCTAGGTAATTAATGCTTTACCTCATGTAGTTAACATTTTTGTTGTGAGATCACATGGCATTGTCTTAACATTTTTCAAAAATAGAAATACATTCTAATGAACTGTAGTCACTGTGCTGTACAATAAATCTTCTGGACTTATTCCTCCTATTCAAGTATAATTATATATTCTTTTCTTTCCAACTCCCCATTTCTTCTAAACACGTTGGCATCTGGTATTCACCATTTTATTCTCTACAGCAATGAGATTGTTTTTTAGAATTGTTGTGTAAGTGAGGCCAGGCATGGTGGCTCACGCTTGTAATCCCAGCACACTGGGAAGCCGAGGCAGGTGAATCACTTGAGGACAAGAGTTTGACACCAGCCTGGCCAACATGGTGAAACCCTGTCTCTACTAAAAATACAAAAAAATTAGCCAGGCATGGTGGTGGGCACCTATAATCCCAGCTACTTGGGAGGCTGAGGCAGGAGAATTGCTTGAACCCAAGGGGTGGAGGTTGCAGTGAGCCGAGATCGCACCATTGCAATCCAGCCTGGGAAACGAGAAAAACTCTGTCTTAAAAAAAAAAAGAATTAATGTGTAAGTGATATCATAAGATAGTATTCATTCTGTGCCTGGCTTATTTAAAGTAATATAATGTTCTCCAGGTTAATTCATGTTACTGAAAGTAATAGAATTTTCTTTTTTAAAAAATGAATAGTATTCAATTATGTGTGTATACCACATTGTTTTTATTTACTCATTAGATGTCAAACTGTTGACTCTATTTTGGCTATTGTGAGGAGTGCTGCAAACAACATAGAAGTGCAAATGTTTCTTCATCCTGATTTTATTTGTTGTGGATATATGTCCAGTATTGAATTCTTGTATTATATAATAGTTTTGATCTTATGTTTTTTTGTGAGATCTCTTTTGTTTTTCATAATGGCTGTCCTCATTTACATTAAAACCAACAGTGTGCAAGCATCCCCTTTTCTTCACATCTATGCCAACACTTTATTTTTATTTTTATTTTTTTGAGACGGAGTCTCGCACTTGTTGCCCAGGCTGGAGTGCAATGGCACAATCTTGGCTCACCGCCACCTCCGCCTCCCAGGTTCAAGTGATTGTCCTGCCTCAGCCTCCCGAGTAGCTGGGATTACAGGCATGCGCCACCACGCCTGGCTAATTTTGTATTTTTAGTAGAGACAGGGTTTCTCCATGTTGGTCAGGCTGGTCTTGAACTCCTGACCTTAGGTGATCCACCCGCCTCGGCCTCCCAAAGTGTTGGGATTACAGGCATGAGCCACTGCGCTTGGTCACTTTTTTTATTTTTAATAAAAATCATTTTAACAGTAGTGAGCTGATATCTTGTAGGTTTTTTTGGCATGCCTTTCTCTGATAATAATTGACATTGAGCATTTTTAAAATATATTTGTTGGACATGTATATGTCTTGAAATATATTTAAGGTTTTTGCTCATTTTTAGTAGTTATTTGTTTGTTGTATAGTTATTTGAGATTTTTTTTTTTTTTTGAGATGGAGTGTTGCTCTGTTGCCAGGCTGGAGTGCAGTGGCGTGATTTCGGCTTACTGCAATCTCCGACACCCTAGTTCAAGCGATTCTTCTGCCTCAGCCTCCCAAGTAGCTGGGATTACAGGCACGCGCCACCATGCCCAGCTAATTTTTGTATATTTAGTAGAGACAGGGTTTCACCATGTCCTCGGCCTTGGCCTCAGCCTCTCAAAGTGCTGGGATTACAGGCATGAGCCACTGTGCCCGGTCTTGAGTTTCTTACATATTTTTGATATTAAGCTCTTGTCGTGTATGATTTGCAAATATTTTGTCTGTTTTTTAGTTATTTCATTCTGTTTTATCAGATTCTATGCAGCAGCTTTTTAATTAAAAGTAATCTGAGTAATCCATTTTTCCTTTGGTTATCTGGGATTTTGATGTTAAATAAAAAAATTCACTGCCCAAATCAATGTTATGCTTTCACTCTATATTTTTTGTACTAATTTTAGAATTTCAGGCCTTACATTTAAGAACCTAATTTATTTTGAGTTGATTTTTATATATGGTGTGAGATTAGGATCTCATTGCTCTGTATGTGGGTGTAAAGTTTCCTTAACCATTTATTGAAAATACTGTTCTTTCCCTAAGAAGTTGTCACCTTTACATTTGTGTAAAATGTATTTCGTTTCTTCCTTTAATGTTCTTTAGATTATAATGTACAGGTCTTTCAACTTTTTGGTTAAATGTATTTCAAAGTATAGTTACTAGAGTTTTTGTAGATGGGATTGTTTTTAAATTTCATTTTGATATATTTATTACTGTATAGAAATGCTACTGAATTTTAGATATTGCTTTTGTATTCTGTGAGTTTAATGAATTTGTTTATTATAATAGCTTTTAGTAAAGTCTTAGGCTTTTCTATACTTAAGATTATGTATAGAAATAAAAGATTATTAAACAGGGATAATTTAACTTACTTTTTCCAATTTGGATGCCTTTGGTTTTATTCTCTTCTCTGTTATATTTAGTAAGACTAAAAAAAGTGCACATTCTTGCCTTGTTCTAGCTCTTAGAATAAAATCTTAAACTTGTTTTGTTTATTTAGTATGTTGTTAGCTGTGCATTTTTTTGTTTCATATACCATTTATCAGCTTGAGGTGCAATGCTGCTATACCTAATTTTTTCAGAGATGTATTATGAGGGAATGTTGAATTTTGTCAAACTTTTATTCTGCATCTATTAGTAGAGTTGTGAAATCACAACTAATTCTACTTAAATACCAAACATTCTCAGAGACTTGTATGAACACCTCTATGCATTCAAAGTACAAAATTTAGAGAAAATAGATAAACTGAATACATACAACTTCCAAGTTTGAATCAGGAATAAACAGAAGTCTTGAGAGCAAAAATGCATAAAATGTATAATGAATTAGTAATAAAAAAAACCCTACCAACCACAAAAAGCCCTGGATCAGAGGAATCCGCAGAAAATTTTACCACATATGCAAAGATGAGCTGGTCCTAATCATACTAATTGTATTCCAAAAAAAAATCATGGTGGGATTCCACCCTAACTTATTACATAAAATTAGTATCATGTTGCTCTCAAAATCTAGTGAAGACAGAACAACAAAAACAACTACAGGCCTATATTCCTGGTGAACATAGAAACAAATATCCTCCATGAAATACTAGGAAGCTGAGTTCATAAGGAAATAAAGTTACTTTGCCACAGTCATATGAGCTTTATTCTATGAATGCAAGAATGTTTCATCATATGCAAGTCAATAAGTGTAATTCACCATGTGAAGGTAATTTTAAGCAAAAAAGTATATATCACAATATATGCAGAAATAGCATTCAAGAAAATTAAATATTGACTCATGAACATATTCGCAAAAAGCCAGGCATTCAAGAAACATACCTCAAAATAATAAGAGACATCTATGACAAATCCTCAGCCAACATCATACCGAACAGGAAAAAGCTGGATGCATTCTCTCTAAAAATAAAAATAATACAAGAATATTCACTCTAAACCGTCCTATTCAACATGATTCTGGAAGTCCTAGCAAGAGCAATCCAAAAAAGAAAGAAAAGGAATGCAAGTTTTCTGCACTGATGATATAATTCTTTTTCTAAAACCTTTAAAGATTAGACCAGAAGACCCCTCTGCCTAAAAAAAGACTAAAGCAAAGTCTGAGGATACAAAATTAATATACAGAAATGAGTAGCATTTCTGTACACCAGTAACATTCAAGCTGAGAAAAAAAAATCAAGAACATAGTTCTATTTACAGTAGCCACAAAGTAAAAACAATATACATAGAAATGTATTAAATCAAAGAAGTGAAATATCTCTACAAGGAGAACGTAAAACTGCTGAAAAAAACAGAGACAAAGCAAATAAATGGAAAAGCATTTCATGCTCATGAATTTGAAGAATCAACACTTAAAATGTTCATGCTGCATAAAGCAAACTACAGATTAAGTGCTATTTCTATCAAACTATCAATGACTTTTTAAAAATAGAATTAAGAAAAGAAGGCTGCATGCAGTGGCTCATGCCTGTAATCCCAGCACTTTGGGAGGCTGAGGTGGGCAGATCACTTAAGGTAGGAATTCAAGACCAGCCTGGCCAAGATGGTGAACCCCTATCTCTAAGAGTTTAAAAAAAAAAAAAAAAGCCAGGTATGGTGATGCATGCCTGTAATCCTAGCTACTCGGGAGGCTGATGGGAGGATTACTTGAACCCGGGAGACGGAGGTTGCAATGAGCCGAGAATGCCACTGCACACTCCAGACTGGATGACAGAGTGAGACTCCTAAAAAAAAAAAAAAAATTAAAATATATATGGAAGAATAAAAGAATTCAAATAGTTAAGGCAACTTTAGATAAAAAGGACAAACCTGGAGACCTTCCATTACTTATCTTTAAAGTGTACTATAAGCTACAGTAATCAGTATAACATGGTTCTGGTACAAAAATATACATATAGAGCAATGGAAAAGATGAGAGAGCCCTGAAATAAAGCTACACTACTCCAACTTATTATTGAAAAAGTATACAGAAATAAAGGAAAAATAACTTCCTATGCAATAAATGGTAGTGGGAAAACTGGCTAGTCATATGCAGAAGAAAATTGAATCCCTACCTCATATCATAAATATAACAAGATAGATTAATAACTGTGAGTCTTCAAGCTACAAAAATCCTAGAAGAACATCTAGAAAGTACATTTCTAGACACTGGCCTCTAGAAATAATTTATGACTAACACCTTAAAAGTGAATGCAACAAAAATAAAAATTTTTAAATGGCACCTAAGTAAACTAAGGAGCTTTTGCAAAGTAAAAAGCTATCAACAAAGTAAACATAGAGCCTACAGTGTGGAATAAATTATTTGTATACTGCATACCGCAAAGGATTAATACATGGAATCTATAAGAAATTTAATAAGAAAGTAGACAACTGATATAAATACTTCTCAAAGGAAGACATAAAAGCTGCCAATAAACATGCAGAAAATTGCACAAGATCTCTAATCAGAGAGATGGAAAATTTTGGAGAGAAGAAAATCTTTATAAACTGTTGGTGAAAATGCAAATTCAGCCACGGTGAAACAGTTTCTAGATTTTTTAAATAACTAAAAATAGAATTGCCATTTGACCCATTAACCCCTTTTTTGGGTATCTACCCAAAGGAAAACAAAGTATTTTACTAAAATGACACCTGTACTTACATGTTTATTGCAGCACTATTTACAGTGGCAAAAACCTTGAAAAACTATAGGGTATGATGTACACTATGTGGGCAAGGGAATTATTAAATGTGCAAGCCTCAACATCCTGATGTATACAGGTTACAAATCTGCACATGTACCACCTGCATCTAAGATAAAAATAATAAAATGTTTTGTGGTATAATGGCATGTTACATTTCTCCAGTTCTGAATTAGTAGTTGGGATTAGGGGTGAGAGAATTATTTGCCCCTTAGGGCGTAGGGGTAAATGTTTTTATACCAGGTCTCCCCACACTCTATAAGCTAGTCTCTCTGAAAGCTCTTGGGTTATAGCTCACGAAGTGTTTTATTCCCAAGTATGCAGATAAAATAAAAGACTCTACATCTTTATTTTTTATGTATCAACTGTACATTAGACTACAGAGTTAATTTGTTAGTCTACTCTTTTGGGGGAAAAATGGTAAGTGGTTTAATCACATTAAAAAGTTTTTTACAAAATGTGAGGTTGTGAAAATCATGGTTAATTCCTTTATTAGGAAAAGAAAACATTTTTCTAAAAAAATGCACAAAAGTCTAATGTCCATAGCCTAAGAATAATGAAACAGAGACTGTGGTTTATTTAAGACCACACTGCTGCAAATGCTTACTCCATCACAAGAAATAGAAATAATGGGTCAGAAGGTGTTTTCAGAGTACTTTTCTTAATCTATTGCAGTGTTTAAATTTTTGTCTTTATTATCTCCTATATAAGTCTGTACTTAAAAAGCCATGAATTTTATGTTAATATGCTCACACAAATATTTTTCCTAGAAAAGTACTAGTGTGTTTGCAATGAATGTGTAGCATTTCTGGCCTACCTCGTGCTGCTGTGTTTGTGTGAAATTAGAAGACAGGAAATAAAGCAGAGTTGACCATGACATTTCTAGTTTCTACAACCACACCATCTGAAATGTAGTGTTAGGTCAACAATAAATAATGCCAAAGTATTTCAAAATATAGAAACAAATTGATACTTTGTATATTTAGTTTTTTATAGTTTATAAAAATTTGTAGTTTCTGAATTATTATAAATTAAACAACTTGAACATGAAGATACCTAAAAGTTTTATCTAAATGATAATATTAAAATTGTAATAGCTTATGATGGTGAGTCACAATTGCCCTATTGGGTTTTCTGGAAAGTAGTTATTTATCTTCTAATAGTAGATAGAGAATAGATTTTTATAATCCTAAGGATACAGATTTTTTTTTTTTGAGACAAAGTTTCATTCTTGTTACCCAGGTTGGAGTGCAATGAAACAAATCTTGGCTCACTGCAACCTCTACCTCCCAGCTTCAAGCAAGTCTCCTACCTCAGCCTCCCAAGCAGCTGGGATTACGGGAATGTGCCACCATACCCAGATAATTTTTGTATTTTTACTAGAGACAGGGTTTCACCATGTTGGCCAGGCTGGTCTCAAACTCCTGACCTCAGGTGATCTGCCCGCCTTAGCCTCCCAAAGTGTTGGGATGACAGGTGTGAGCCGCCGTGCCCAGCCCCGATCTTTTAAAATTAGTGCTGCTTAGATTTGTACAAAATTCATAGGCTTGCAGTAGCAGAAATTTTAATATTTTTTTCTAATAGAAGAGAAAAAGTGGCTGGGCACGGTATCTCACGCCTGTAATTCCAGCACTTTGGGAGGCCGAGGCAGGTGGATCCCCTGAGGTCAGGAGTTCGAGACCAGCCTGACTGACATAGTGAAACCCTGTCTCTACTAACAATACAAAAATTAGCCGGATGTAGTGGCGGGTGCCTGTAATCCCAGCTACTTAGGAGGCTGAGGCAGAAGAATCACTTGAACCCAGGAGGCGGAGGTTGCAGTGAGCCGAGATTGCACCATTGCACTCCAGCCTGGGTGAAAGAGCAAGACTCAGTCTCAAAAAGGAAAAAAAAAAAGTCAATAAAATTAATTTTTTAAAATAAGTTTAAAAGAAACTTCACATTTGTTCATTAAATAAGATTTAAAACCACATTTTAAGTGACTGTTCAGTAATTCCAATCTATTTCATTTTAGTCACCAAAAAAACCCTAATATCCTTAAATTATTCAAAAAATACTTTATTCAAAAACAGTATTCTTATATTAGTGTTTCTGAAACTTTCAGAAACTGTGGACCACTTAATGGATGATGATGTACATGGAGACAACAAATTTTCTATATGATAATAGGCTCATCCTAGCTTTTATTTTTATTTAAAAAAATTTTTTTTGAGACAGAGTTTTGCTTTTATTGCCCAGGCTGGAGTGCAATGGTGCGATCTTGGCTCACTGCAACCTCCACCTCCCGGGTTCAGGCGATTCTTCTGCCTCAGCCTCCTGAGTAGCTGGGATTACAGGCATGTGCCACCATGCCTGGCTAATTTGTATTTTTAGTAGAGATGGGGTTTCTCCATGTTGGTCAGGCTGGTCTTGAACTCCCAACCTTAGGTGATCTGCTCACCTTGGCCTCCCAAAGTGTTGGGATTACAGGCGTGGGCCACCTCACTCGGCCTCATCCTAGCTTTTAATTTAAAAATTCAAATTATTTCAAAAGTAAAATTAATGGCTCTTTTAAGTCATGAGAGGGATAGCTATCATTGTTAGAATCCATTTACCAAAGTGTCTATCTTAGGCTTCGTAATGAGTACTTTAAACCAAAAATCAAGTTCTACATACTATCTAAGTGTAAAAAGAAGTGGTTTGTAAATTCGTCTTTATTTCTACTAAATTAGAAAATTCAAAGCCAAAATGTTAAGTTAGAAATAAAAACAAGCATTGGATAAGAGTGTGTTGGGTATAATGATTAAGAGTTAAACTCGACATCAAGTGGTTCTTCACTGCATCTCAGTTCTGCTATTTATGGGCTGTACAACCTGAATACAGTTTCTTCACCTCTATGTGCTTGATTCTTCAGCTGTACAGTGAGAATAATGGTGCCTAAATCCTAAGGTTTTGTTAAAATTAGAGCAAGTGATACAAATAATGTCCCAGAAGAGCATCCAACATATAGCAAGTGTACAGAAATTTTAGCTCTTGTTTGTCAATTCTGTTAGATTGTGATCAATGTTAAGCCTAAAAACCAGGTGACCACATCAGTGGACTGTAACCTATGTTCATTCTACTCAGTCAGTCTGAGGCTATATAGTAGTTGAATGTTTCTAATACTATCCTTGGCAAATTCTTATATATTCACATATGTGTGTGTGTATGTGTTTCCTGAAAATTTTAAGATGAACAAGCACTTTCTTCTCTGGCCGAATTTCTTAAAGCTTTTTTCTGTCTTTGGTTTTAAAAAAGTGTTAATATTTTTGATTGACAAATCAGAGTTGTATACATTTATGGGGAACAATATGAAGTTTTATATATGTATATAATATGGAATCAAAAAGTCGAGTTAAATAACATATCAACTCAACTATCATTTTTGTGGTGAGATATTTGAAATTTACTCTTAGTCATTTCGAAATATACAATACATTATAGTTTACTATAGTCACACTGCTGTACAATAGATCTCAAAAGCTATTTAACCTGTCTATTTGAAACTTTGTGCCCTTTGATCAACTCCCTCTTTCCTTCCTTCCTTCCTTTCTTTCTTTCTCTTTCTTTCTGTTCTTTTCTTCTTTCCTTCTTTCTTTCTTTCCTTCTTTCTTTTTTTCTTCCTTTCTTTTCTTTTTTTTTTTTTGAGATGGAGTCTTGCTCTGTTGCCCAGGCTGGAGTGCATTGGTGCAATCTCGGCTCAGTGCAACCTCCCTCTTCCGTGTTCAACTGATTATCCTGCCCCAGCCTCCCGGATAGCTGGGATTATAAGCATGTACCACCAAGCCTGACCAACGACTCCCTATTTTCTTCCCACCACACCACTGGAACAACTGGTAACCATTGCTCCACTTTCTACTTTTGTGAGTTAAAATTTATTAGATTCTACATATAAATGAGGTCATGCAGTATTATTCTTTCTGTATCAGGTTTCTTCCATCTAGCATAATGTCTTCTGAATTTATCTATATGTTTTTGAAGAATAGGATTTTCCTCTTTTTTTTTTTTTTTTTTGAGTCAAAGTCTCACTCTGTCACCCAGGCTGGAGTGCAGTGGCATGGTCTTGGCTCACTGCAACCTCCACCTCCTGGGTTCAAGCAATTCCCCTGCCTTGGCCTCCCAAGTAGCTGGGATTTACAGGTGCCCACCACCATGCCCACCTAATTTTTTGTATTTTTTGTAGAGATGGCATTTCACCATGTTGGCCGGGCTGGTCTTGAACTCCTGACCTCATGATCCTCCTGCCTCGGCCTCCCAAAGTGCTGGAATTACAGGCATGAGCCACCACACCTGGTCAGGATTTTCCTGTCTTTAAGGCTGGATAGTATTCCATTGTGTATCTATGTCAAATTTTTAAAAAAATTAATTTAAATATATATTTATTATTGGTTGAAAAACTTGTGTTATGAAAGGATATTTCTGTGTTAAGCATGTATTAATGTAATTCAGCACTAAATATTAATAATAGCTGGTTTGTACTGAGCACTAACCATAACACTATATACATGTTAATGAGTTTAATTCTCCCAGTAACTTAATACCATAGGTATTATAATTATTCTGATTTTACAGAGGAACAAAAAGAGCCACTGAGAAAAACAACTTGCTCACAATAGCCCAGGCTGGAGTTTAGTGGTTTGATCTTGGCTCACTGCAACCTCTACCTCCCGGGTTCAAACAAACTATTCTCATGCCTCAGCCTCCCAAATACCTGGGATTATGGACGTGGAACACCATGCCTGGCTAATTTTTGTATTTTTAGTAGAAGTGGAGTTTTTACATTTTTGCCAGGCTGGTCACAAGCTCCTGACTTTATGTGATCCTCCCACCTTGGCCTCCCAAATTGCTGAGATTACAGGCGCGAGCCACTATGCCCAGCCTAATATGAAGGTTTCTTGAATCCAGAAAAGTTATGCAGATAGTTTCTTGTAGGTTAACATAAAAGAACAATTAGCAAAAACATTTGAAATGGGATAAAATTAATCAAAACCACATCTTTCCAATAAGTGGTCATAATTGCTGTGCTTTTTAAAATGGCTAGATTACTAACAATATGCAAACACAAGACTTTGGCTTTGCTCAATTATTAAGTTTTTGAACATTTTGATATCTGAAATCTTGGCTAAAGTTTTTTTTTTTTTTTTTTTTTTTTTTTTTTTTTTTTTTTTGAGATGGAGTTTTGCTCTTGTTGCCCAGGCTGGAGTGCAATGGTGTGATCTTGGCTTACCACAACCTCTGCCTCCCGGGTTCAAGCGATTCTCCTACCTCAGCCTCCTGAGTAGCTGGGATTACAAGCATGTGCCACTACGACTGGCTAATTTTTTGTATTTTTAGTAGAGATGGGGTTTCTCCATGTTGGTCAGGCTTGTCTCGAACTCTCGACCTTAGGTGATCCGCCCGCCTCGGCCTCCCAAACTGCTGGGATTACAGGCGTGAGCCACTGCGCCTGGCCAGAGATTTTAAAAAGAATATTTTTGAGGTGGCTTTTTAGGGTTTCCAAGGTAATACAAGAAGAATTTTAATAGGCAGGAAAATGCATTCTACATACACACATTGCACTTCTCTGATTTGCTTTAACATTGAAAGATTAAAGATTGCAAATCTAGTTTCTCAATTTAGAGTAAATTAACAAAAGATTTACTTTTCAGCTAGGCAAATAATTGTATAAAACTAATGGATAACAGATGCCATTAGCTGTCAAAAAATAGCATGACTAGATTCAGTAAGTATCTAGCCATGCAAATGACAATCCAATAAAATTAAAACCCTAATTGGTTCATGTGGAAAGCATTGATGTGCAGTGTCGTGCACCGCCACTCAGCACCTCCTTGGGCCTGTTTACAGAGATACCAATTTCTCCTTTGGGACTAGGGGTGAATACTGGAAACAGAGTGCTGTGTTCAGAGTTATTACTGGGAACATGGTTAACACATTTCTTTCATATTGTAAAGACATTTTTTGAATGTTACTTTGCATCACAAAACGTTTTAGTAAAAGACTGTTTATTTAAAGTACTCAATTTGGATTTATAAAAAATGTCAATATTCTGGGTAAGTCACAAACACTTAAATCTCAATCAAATTTTATAAAACATATTTGAATAAGATAAAGTTTTCTTAGCTGAGAATTGTATTTTATTACTAAATTTAGAGACAAATAGAAAACCAGTACTTTGGGCCAAATAACAGTGTTTGGCACAGAAGTACTCCCAAACAAGTGCTCTTCATCATCACCCTTAAAATAGCAACGGCACCACGTGCTTTCCTGAAACCAGCTGGACTGTTTTCCACTGATAAAAAGTAGAGAGGACATTGAAATAATGAAGGAAGCTGATATAAATGGAATACTTATATAAAATAAAAGTAAATACAAGTGAAATACTTACATGAAATACTTTAAAAATAAAAAGTAGCATTTGATGTTGTATGACTGTAGATGAAACTATTAGTATGAGATCCTCATATTTTTACTTCTCTTGACAGGATAACTTCATTCACAATGTTCTTATTTCAAATAATATTTTTTCTGCTAGATATTTGCTAGCTTTCAGTCAAATAGTACCTGAGCTCAATAGAAATCAACAAAAGAAATATTTTACCACAAGCATTTTATTATTGATGCACATGCTTATTTTACTTAAAATACACTAGCTTTTGGTGAAAGATTTATACTTGTTTTTCAGTGTGTTTTTTATTGTCCTTCCAGGAAACTGCTGTTCTCAGCTCTACCCGCATTGACTAATAGTGAGTAAAAGTTATGTTTGGGTAAGAAGCAAATGTGTCTTGTCTGCATCTCTTTTTTCATTTGTTGGCTGAAGAAAGTAGAATGCAGATAGAAGATTAAAGAAAATATAATCCCTGAAAGATTATTTAGAAGTCCTCTTAACGAGAAAAATAAAAAACCCTCAAGGAATTGTGATATGAGCAGAAAATATATTATCTTGCTAAGCCTCTAAAATTTCAGTATAAAAGGCCGGGCACGGTGGCTCACACCTGTAATCCTAGCACTTTGGGAGGCTGAGGTGGGTGAATCACGAGGTCAGGAGATCGAGACCATTCTGGCTAACACGGTGAAACCCCGTCTCTACTAAAAATATAAAAAGTTAATCGGACGTGGTGGCGGGCAGCTGTAGTCCCAGCTACTCGGGAGACTGAGGCAGGAGAATGGGGTGAACCTGGGAGGCAGAGGTTGCAGTGAGCAGAGATCGCTCCACTGCACTCCAGCCTGGGTGACACAGCAAGACTCCATCTCAAAAAAAAAAAAAAAAAAAGTTCAGTATAAAACCTGTATTGCTTTAACAAACATATTATTCCTTCAGTTTTTATTTTTCGGAATATGATTCAATTTCTTGGTGAATCAAAACTGAGAGGAGAATAACTTATTTGTTAAGGTTAAAAAATGTAGGGAATACTTACTGCTTATGGCCAACATCTTCTCCACCCCCAGGCCCAGGAAATCATCATTCCATGCTCTGCTGTTATTGATACAGGAGCACAAAAGAAATTATTTAGGCAAATTGTGAGGATAAAAGAGCCCTTGGCAAAGCTTCCCTTTTAACAAGAAGCAGCCCCCAATTGATTTTTTTTTCAACAAAGAGCAGCCTGTAAAATCCAGCTGCAAATATAGATAAGCAAGCTGGAGGCTTGCATGGGTGAATGTTGGCAGCTGTGCCAATGGGAAAAGGCTACCTGGGGCCAAGCATTTTCAACATGGAGGCACCATATTCCCTTTTTTTGTGAACCACGTGTATAAAGGAACAGGAAACATGGCACTGGCCAGGTAAAAAACCCATCTGTATAGTAGAAAATTAAAGTGGGGTGGCCAGCTTCTTCATGCACTATGTAAATGGCACAACTTGTCTGACCAATCTTTTGGGCCCTATGTAAATCAAACATCACCTCCTCAAGCTCATTTGTAAAACTCCATGCATTTTACCACAGAACTGGAAGACCTGCTTGAGAGCCCCTCTCTACAGGAGAGAGAGGTTTTGTTTTTCTTTTGCCTATTAAACCTCTGCTCTTAAACTCACTCCTCATGTGTTTGCATTCTTAATTTTATTGCTGTGAGGCAATGAACCTCAGGTATTACCCCAGGTGAATGACACCGCTTCATTGTGGGGGCTTGTCCAGGATTATAGGAAGGGTAAGTATAAAAGCAAATGCTGGCCAGGTGCACTGGCTCACACCTGTAATTTCAGCACTTTAGGAGGCTGAGGTGGGCAGATCTCTTGAGGTCAGGAGTTTGAGACTAGCCTGGCCAACATGGTGAAACCCTGTCTCTACTAAAAATACTAAATAGCCAAGCGTGGTGGTGCATGCCTGTACTCCTAGCTACCCAGGAGACTGAGGCAGGAGAATCGTTTGAACCTAGGAGGTGGAGGTTGCAGTAAGCCGAGATCACGCCATTGCACTCCAGCCTGGGCGACGGAGCAAGATTCTGTCTAAAAACAAAAACAAAACAAAACACAACAACAACAAAAAAATACCAGACCCCAACTCTTGTCCTTTTAGGCTCTCACACTCCATTTTAAAATCAAATAAAACCAGAAATACCAGGTGTCCTATGGCCAGCTGAATACCTTTAGGGTGAGCTGCCATTCTCAAGTCTCACATGACAGACTTGCTGGGGAGAACATAATGAATTCCCCAGTGCCCTCAGGTTGCTGCAAATGTTGGCTATTTTTCAAACTGCTTTTCATTTATGGAGGACCTAGCCATCACATGGGGCTGGAAGAGGTCCTAAAGTAATTGAGGATTTCTTTTCTGGGCCACACCCTGGTTTTACCTGAAGGCTTCTGGACTGATCCCAGCCTCTGACTGCTCGATTGGATGTTGGCAACAGGATTTCCAAGCTTTCCCTATCACAATTTTTCTCCCTTTCCTATCTGTGACCACCATGTCTTCTAGCCTCTCTTCATACGTAACGTCACAGGAATTTTTACAGTTCAAGAAAGTAATCCTGTTAGGCAAGATCAGAAAATACCAATAGTAACTGGAAATATAGCTCACGGGGTTGCTGGTTTTGTGAATTTTTTAGGAGCAGAGCGTCCCACCACAGTCAAAACCACTGTCTTTTTCTCCACCTTGGGCCACTTCAAGGGAAAGGAAGGAGACTAAAAGGATGCCTTTCTCTCACTTTTCTTTCTAGGTGGGTAACAAGCCATTTTTGGCCTGCACTCCTCTTGAGTGCATTCAGAAGCATTGGCATTCCTGTAACCTCATGAGTTTGGGGGGGGGAAAAAAAAGTGGCTTATTGCACAAGGGCCTGACATTTTTACTAGACCTTTGCAAGCATTGCAAAATCAACCCAGCTCTATTAGCAGTCATATCAAGCAGGTCTATAGGAATGATTCTCCAAAATTAGAGAAGCAACTTCCAGGAGAACCATCTGAGGATCCCCCTTATTCAGGATCCACTCAAGTTCCCATGTCATGACAGAACCTTAGTCAAAAAAGAAAATAGTGAATGAAAAAATATGAGAAACATTATTCTCAATTGAAAGAGAGACAGTACCTCTTGAGAATCCTGATTGGATCCCCAGTGATGCCACAGATAAATGGAAACTCAAACACTTTTTAATGTGCATATTGAAGGGCCTATGGAGAACTAAGGCCAATACTCTTAGTTACTCTAAACTGTCCATGATAGACCAGAAGCTAGATGAGAATCCTGCAGCCTTTATGAAAAGGCTGAGAGACGCACTAATAAAACACACCTCCTTATCCCCTGATTCAGTTAAGGGACAGCTAATCCTAAAGAACAAGTTTATTACACCGGCACCTCCTGATATTAGAAGAAAACTGCAGAAGCAGGCTATAGGAGCAGATAGCACCTTGGAGAACCTCCTGAGGGTGGCCAACTTAGTCTTTTATAATAGAGACCAGAAGGAGGCCCCCCAAAAAGAGAGCACAAGAGAAAGACAAAGGCTCTAGTAGCTGCTTTGCATGCTTGCAAAGTCCAGGATCCCGAAGGTGCCTCGACTAATTGCTACCCACGTGGCAAGCCAGGGCACTTTGAGAAGGGGTGCCTAGGCACCAAGAGGAATCCACCTCAACCCTGTCGAGCCTGTGGCATGGTCCACTGGACTCAAACTGCCCCCAGAGGTGGAGGTCATCAGCTTCAGAACCAGTCTCACAGATGGTCCAGAAGGACTTATGAGTCCTGGGCCTCAAACTCCTGGCTCCAGTGGCTCAAACTGCCATTACAGCACAGGATCCCCAGGTAATTCTGAAAATTGAAAGAAGGAAGGTAGACCTCCTTCCGGAAACTGGAGTCAGCCTCTCTCTTCTTCTCTCTAATCTTCTACCCTTTTCCCACAGCATGACTATGAGAGACATCTCAGGAAAAACTCTAATCCAATATTTTTCTCAACCCCTTAGTTGCAGTTAAAAGGACCTATTATTTACACATGGATTTTAAATCATGCCTGAAAGTTACACTCCTTTATTAGGTAGAGACATTCTATCTCACATGGGGACCAGCATCCTTATAGGCCCAGGACAAATTCTTTGTCTTTATCTGGTAGAAGATAATATTAATCCAGAAGTGTGGGCAATTCAAAGAATAGGTCAATCTGTAAACATGAGGCCAGTCTGGATGCAACTTAAGGATTCCACTTTCTTTTTTCTTTTTATTTATTTATTTATTTTTGATAGAGTTTTCACTCTTGTTGCCCAGGCTGGAGTGCAATGGTGCGATCTGGGCTCACTGCAACCTCGGCCTCTGGGGTTCAAGCAATTCTCCTGTCTCAGCCTCCCACCCAAGTAGCTGGGATTACAGGCAGGCACCGCCATGCCTGTGTAATTTTTTTTTTTTTTTTAATTTTAAGTAGAGACAGGGTTTCACCATGTTGGCCAGGCCGGTTTCCAACTCCTGACCTCAAGTGATCTGCTCACCTCGGTCTTCCAAAGTGCTGGGATTACAGGTGTAAGCCACCTCGACTGGTGGATTCCACTTTTTCTAATCAGAAAAAATATCTCCTAAAGCCAAAGGATAAAAAAGGGCTAGAAGCCATTATTAGTAACCTAAAAATCTAGCCACTCATCAAACCCTGTAACATCCCAATATTAGAAGTGCAAAAATCCAATGTGAAATCAAAACCATCAAAAAATTAACAGGTTATTATCCTCAGTTTCCCTTCCACAAAAGGTAGCAGTAATGCATTCTAAGGAATATAAAAAGAAAAGAGGAGGTAGCCGAAGAAAATAGTTTAGCTGATCAGGCAGTTAAATCGGCAGAAAGGAAGCTTCAGGTCATCAACACACTTCATACCCCTCTAATTTGGTAAGGCTCTATAAGAAAAATTAGGCCTCAGTACTCTCCTGCAGAGATAAAATGGGTCATTATTCAAGGGTACCCTTTCCAGACCTCAGAATAGCTAGAGTCAAAGGATGGCAAACTCCACTTGCCAGCCTCCAGCCAATGGAAAGTCCTTAAAATGCTTCACCAAGCTTTTCACTTGGGAAAGGATAAAACTTTTCAATATGCCCAGAGATTGTTTTCAGGACAGAACTTATTCAAAACAGTCAAACAGGTTGTTAAGGCTTATGAAGTCTACCTTAAAGATAATCTCCTCAATAGACAGCTTCTTCCTCTTTGAATCCAAAGATGGGAAGCTATTCAAGGGAGATCTGGCAGACAAACTTCACCCACATGTCAAAACCAAAGGGCATCCAATGCCTTCTGGTATGGGTGGATACTTTAAGGGTCTTTCTTTTCATGGGCTATGTAATTGGCACACTTAGTCAAACCAATCCCCTGTAAACCAGTCATCACCTATGTAAATCGATCACTGCCTCCTCAAGCCACTATAAAAAATCAATCATGTTCTGCCGCAAATCAAACGGCAATGTACATTCTCAGAATGAGGAAGCTTTTTTCTCTCTCTTCTTTCTATTAAACTTTCTGCTTCTAAACCCACTGCTTGTGTGTGTTTGTGTCCTGAATTCTTTCTCAATGCAAGACAAAGAATCATGGGTAGATGCCCAGATAACAAAGACATTTCATTTGGGGGTTCTCATCTGGGATCAGGATCAGAACAGAAGATACAAACATCAGACTGGTGAGTATGGAGTGAACCTCAAATCTGTCTTTTAATCTCAAGGCTTTCTTCAAACCAGTTTTATTCACAGAGGTCCTAGCCATCATGTGAGGCTGGAAGAAGTCTGATGCAACTGAGGATTACTGTCCAGGGCACACTGTGGCATTATTCAAAGGCTTCTGGACTGAACCCAGCCTCTGACAGCCCGCCTGAGTGTTGGTAAAGGATCTTCAGCTATCCTGTCATAAAATTTTCCTTTCTTTCTATCTGGTGTCACTATATGTCCTATTCTCTCTGTGTGTGCAATGTGTGGGAAGTTTTACAGTTCAGAGAAACACTTCTGTTAGGAAAGATTGGCAAACGCCTCAGGCAGTAGCTCAATAAGCATCTCTCTTTCTAGTGAGCACATGGTATTTCTAAGCCAACAGTGCCACCTAGTGAAAAATAGAAATTCTCTTCGTGAGACACATTGTCAGTCCTTTACCATAACACTGCAGTTTCCTAATTTTTGTGCTGCTAGAAAAGCCCCTTCTGTGAATGGGAAAGCTCTGCCTTCAATAATTAGGAGTAAAACATTCTCCATAGCCAAATTTTAGTTCTGATACTGTCCCATTAGCAGGAAAAATCATCGTTAGGGCCCTACCTTCATTTAAGGCACCTAGTCTGTCTCCAATTAGAACAGTACTTAATTAGTAAAGAGAATTTTAAGTTTATAAGTTAACCAGAAACACTTTTCTAAGGGTGAATGTTTTATTATAAGCCATAATAGCAGGCAATTTAGCAATTTTTTTTGTTAAAGAAACCTCGCCCAAAGGCGACTATTACAGTCTCTGTGAAGATTCATTTTTTGAGGAGCTAGGAAGATCACACAAGTTTAGAAAGCCAAAAGGGATCACAGGTGGATAAGCTAAGGTTGCATGGGTAAAGCACGGTTAATCCCATCACTTAGTTCATCTGGTTCCATGGTTTGGAAAGACACACCTACAACCGTGGGCAGCACATTTAACACAGTGCCGGGACCCAGGAAACAAGAAAAGAGAATGGTCGGGGAGACACACTGTCTTCCCCTCCACCCTGGGTCACAATGAAAGCAGGAAAACTAAAAAGATGTTTTTATTCTCACTTTTTCTAGATGAGTAACAGACCATCTTTACCTTGCACCCCTCTGGAGTACACTGTGAAACATCAGAACTTCTTTAACCTCAGGACTTTGAAGAGAAAAGCAACTCATTTTCTTTTGCACAAGGGCATGGCATTTTTACTGAACCTTTGCAAGCACTGTAAAATCAACCCCGCTATTTTAACAGGCATATCAGGCAGACTATAGAGAACAATCCTCCAGAATTAGAAAAGCAACTTCCAGGGGAACCATCTGAGAACTCTCCTTATTTGGGGCCACCTCAAGTTCTCTTCTTATTACGAGACCCTAGAGAAGTAAAGGAAGACTGAGGCCAATTTTCTGACAACTCCAATAGGTTTATAGAAGGTTTTCAGAATTTAACTCAAGTGTATCTCCTCACATGAAAGATGTTATGCTGCTTCTAAACCAAACCTCAACCACAGCTGAAAAGCAGGCAGTTCTGCAGGCAGCAGAGATTTTCAGAAATGAGCAACAGATCTCCTATAATACATCAAAAGGGAAGAAAGCAGATAGGGAACATGAAGAAATAGCAGAAACACCATTTCAAATAGGAAGTGAAGCAGTTCCTCTTGACAACCCTGATTGGAACTCCAGTAGCTCTGCAGGTGAATGGAAAAGGAAACACTTTTTAATATGCATTTTAGAAGGTCTAGAAAGAACTAAGGCCAAATTTCTTAATTGTTCTAAACTGTCTATTGTAGACCAAAAGCCAGACAAGAATCCTGCAGGCTTTATGGAAAGGCTGAGAGAGGCACTAATAGAGCAAACCTCCTTATCCCCTGATTCGGTCAAGAAACAGCTCATTCTAAAGGACAAGTTTGTTACACAGTCAGCTTCTGATATTAGAAGAAAACTACAGAAGCAAGCTATAGGACCAAATAGCACCTTAAAGAACCTCCTGAAGGTGGCCACTTTGGTCTTTTATAATAGAAACCAAGAGGAAGACCCTGTAGTCCCAGCTACTCAGGAGGCTGAGACAGGAGAATCGCTTGAACCTGGGAGATGGAGGTTGCAGTGAGCCAAGATTGCACCACTGCACTCCAGCCTGGGCCACAGAGCGAGATTCCATCTCAAAAAAAAAAAAAATTGTGAATTCAATTTTTTTGGTATTCTTGGTATGTTTTTGTGGTGGTTCTTGATGCAGAAGTTTATCATGTGAGTATCTAAATGCTACCCTGTCTATCAAAGTGGGAGCTGCAAGTTAGTCTTGCCTTCTAGTCACCACTTTGTCTCTCTCAAAGGTGGTCTTTTAACTTAGCTACTGTTTCTTAGCTATAATTACTGAGTTCAGGGTGGAGCCCATTAAGAAATATTCTCTATGCCTGGACTCAAAAAAAATTCTGTATGCCTGAACTCAGTATGGATAAATCTTAAAAAGGGCAAGCCTACTTTACCTAAGGGTCTACTTTTACAAATACTTTATTTAAGATATATATATATATATATTTTTTAACCTTCAAGGCAGGATAATGACTAAGAAAAAGGTTGGCAGATTGATTTAATTTTTGTGATAAATTAGTCTTTTATTTACCTTTTACAAAGATTATCTTTTAAAAAACAATAAATATATTAAAAATATTAAAATCTTTTTAGAAGCTGCTGCACATCAGCAGTCAAGCCTAGAGGAGGCTAACTAGGGAGACTTCCTTTTCAAATGCATGTCCTAAAGTGCAGTGTTGTTTATTTGGACTACCCCATTGTAATTTTAAATTACCTTTAGTAAAATTTTCCCATTTCTGTGTTTGCTGCTACAAGGGCCTAATACATACGCATGTAAATGTAGGCATACCTGGAAGATAAATTAATCAGTTCTTAAAAAATTAAGGATTCCATTCTTATCTTGAACCTTTCTTTGGCTGATATCATTCTGATAAACTTAGCCAATGATTCTTTTCTGCCTAAAAAAACACAAGAATAGGAGACCAAGGGGATAAAACACAACAGTGTCTGCCAACTTGCAGACGTCATAGTTTATACTCCTTGCATTATTGCCATTTACTACTGATTTCTACCTGACCCAGTGAGATGTCATAGACCTCTAACTGAATCCAAGCCAGTTAATTATCAGATCCAATCTGATCCTGGATCCAGTCCAGTTTCTATCCTGACTTCTTAATCCAGTTTGAATTCTAAATTCGCTAAAACTCAGAGAGTTCAAAACACAAATCCATGACACTTTGGAATCCAAGAAAGAACTTATCATGCCCCCCTAGTTGCTGCAAGACAGCAACAAACACAATAAGCCATTGTTTGGTCACTTGGTGTTCCTGGGGGTTGCTAGAGGCTACTTCAGACTTTGCTTCTACTTCAATCTGTTAAAAAAGCCTTAAACAGAATATATATATATATATATATTTGACATGGAGTTTCATTCTTGTCCTCCAGGCTGGAGTGCAATGACGCATTCTGGGCTCACTGCAACCTTCGCCTGTCGGGTTCAAGCAATTCTCCTAACTCAGCCTCCCAAGTAGCTGGGATTACAGGCACCCAGCACCACGCCTGGCTATTTGTGTGTGTGTGTGTGTGTGTGTGTGTGTGTGTGTGTATTTTTAGTACAGAGAGGGTTTCACCATGTTGGCCAGGCTGGTCTCGAACTCCTGACCTCAGGTGATCCACCCGCCTTGGCCTCCCAAAGTGCTGTGATGACAGACTTGAGCTACTGTGCCCAGCCAAACAAAATAAATTTAACAGAGTCTAATCAAGCAAAAAATTATTCACTAATTTTGCAGTCTGGTGAGCCAGAGTAGGCTCAGAGAAACTCCCAAGCAGTCACACTGTTGGAGGCATTTAAACTAGAACAATTTCACTATGAATAGGGGATGGATAAAATAATGCTGAGACTTGTTGGGCTGCATTCACAAAAAGTTAGGCATTCTTAGTCATAGGATGAGATAGGAGTTCAGTAGGATTGGTATCACAAAATACAGTTTATAAAGACCCAATTGGTAAAACAGAATGCAATAAAAAAGCCAGACAAAATCCATCAAATTCAAGATGGTAACGAAAGTGACCTGTGGTCATCCTCACTGCTGATTATACATTGATTGTAATGCATTAGCATGTTAGAAGAAACTCCCACTGGTGCCATGACAGTTTACAAATGCCATGGAAATGTCCAGAAGTTAAACTACATAGTCTAAAAGGGGGAAGAACTGTCAGTTCTGGAAATTGCTCACTCCAGTCATGGAAAACTCATAAATATTTCACCTCTTGTTTAGCATATAATCAATAAATAACTGTAAGTATACTCAATCAAGCAGCCCATGCCATTGTTTTATCTATAGGTAGCCATTCTTTTACTTCTTGACTTTCTCAATAAACTTGCTTTTACTTTATAGACTCACCCTAAATTCTTTTTGTTTGTTTGTTTGTTTTTTAGTTGGAGTCTCGCTCTGTCACCCAGGCTGGAGCGCAGTGGCACAATCTCGGCTTACTGCAACCTCCACCTCCTGGGTTCAAGCGATTCTCCTGCCTCAGCCTCCTGAGTCACTGGGACTACAGGCATGCGCCACCATGCCCAGCTAATTTTTGTATTTTTAGTAGAGATGGGGTTTCTCCATGTTGGCCAGGATAGTCTCAATCTCTTGACCTTGTGATCCACCTGCCTCAACCTCCCAAGTGCTGGATTACAGGCGTGAGCCATTGCACCTGGCTGACTCACCCTAAATTATTTTATGTGTGAGATTCAAGAACCCTCTCTTGAGGTTTGGATTGTGATCCTGTTGCGGGATGCAGAGGACTAGAGAGACTAGTATGGGTGAATAAAGGAGGATATTTATTTTAAGGTACACACTGGCTCAGTGCATTCACGTCTAAAAAGCTGAGCCTTGAACAAAGACAGAGTGGGGTTTTTATAAGTGGGCTTACAAAAGCAAAACAAAAGCAGTTAATCATATAGTGCATAACCTGTGGCCTTGCATAGCTGGTGGCCTTGTAGCTGCATCAAAAGAAAAACAAGAACTGGCTAAATACAGACATTTATAAAACATAGTCATGCTTAAGAGGCAAAGGAAAGGAGTAACAATAAAGGAGTCTGTCTTTTTGTTTTTCTTCAACCTTGCTCTGGAGTAGGGGAGTTTCTGGAGTCTTTTCCTTGGCCTTGGCTTTTCGGATAGCGTTCTTATAACTGTCCTTGAAGTGAGCTGCTAAGCAGAGGAAAACTAGTTTCTTTTTCTTTTTAACCCTTACTATAATCCCTTTCTGGTCACAACATAATGGAAGAATATTTATGCACAGATAAAAATCCTGAAGTACGGGAAAGAAAAGTGAGTTACAGAAAGAGCTGGATTAATCAGAACTTGGCATTTGCTTTATTTAGACATGAGTTAAAGAGTTGGCCTCTTTTGATTGGCCAAAATTTGATAACTGGCACAAAACTAAGTTACACTTTATTTACACTTTCTGTTGGGTTTCAGTTTACCATCTATGAAGAAACCCTCAGGCTCAATTCAAAACATATAAAAAGGCAGCTTTAGGTTAAACTTTATTTAACAAAACAGATTTAATAAGTCTGCAAATGCTTTTCATCTCTTTTTTGATATTTGGAGGCTATTCATGATTTTCAACACTGACTAAAACTACTGTGCCTGAAACAAACTCTAACTTTGATATCAAGTGACTTATAGACAAATCTGCTAAAAGGATACTTTATTCTGCTGAAATTTAGAAAAATAGCTGAGTACATCTTGAAGTTGTCTTTTGATTTTTAAAATAGCAGAGCTGCTTTTTAAGATTCTAAAGTCAGAAGCAGCCATGAGGCAATTCTCAGCAGCACACATGAAAAGCACACACAGTGAATGCATCTTTCACTCTGAATCAATTGTTTTCTCCCCAGTCTGCATGTAAAAATCACCTGGGGGAGGTGCTTTAAAAATCTTCCCAATTCAAATCGACACACCCCAATTAAATCAGAATTCCTGGAGTGGAACCTGGGCAACAGTATTGTTTAAATATCTCAAGATGACGACAGAGTACAGCCAAGCTCAAAGCCACTGATTTAAACCAACAATTTTTAGATTACCTACTTGCCAATTAATTCTCAAATAAATAAAAAATTGTTTGCCACTAAGTCACAGTCTTTCAGTCTTACCAGTATTATCAAATTACAACTTTTTTCAGAACCAACCTTGCTATTGGTTCTGTTCCTGATTCAACCTGGTTCCATTGATACTGCACACTATGTGCAGTGCACTGTGCTAGGTGCCCTGGCCTTGGTGATTATTACTGTGAGAAAAACATTTTCTTAAATTTAAAAAAGTTGCATTTTCCCAAAACAAACATTACATGTACCCAAATTAAAAAAAAAAAAAAACAAACCTATGATTCACCCAAAGGTTAGAGCTTTTTTTTTTGAGACGAGTCTTGCTCTGTCCCCCAGGCTGGAGTGCAGTGGCACAATCTCGGCTCACTGCAACCTCCACCTCCAGGGTTCATGCCATTCTCCTGCCTTGGCCTCCCGAGTAGCTGGGACTACAGGCGCCCGCCACCATACCCGGCTAATTTTTTGTATTTCTTAGTAGAGATGGTGTTTCACTGTGTTAGCCAAGATGGTCTCGATCTCCTGACCTCGTGATCCGCCTGCCTCGGCCTCCCAAAGTGCTGGGATTACAGGCTTGAGCCACCTCACCCGGCCGGTTAGAGCTTTAATACTCCCTTTGAATATTAACATCTGTATGATTATGTCCTGAGTGAGTGTGTTCCACCAGAAAACAAACAAAAAACAAAATCCTGCCATTATTCTGAGATACTGAGTTAGCATTTTTGTACAAATATGTACTATTTAATTTTTTATTAATATGTAACATGCATACAGAAATACATGCACAAAGCATTTATTCATGTAAAGCTCAATAAATTGTTACAAAAAATACACTTGTGTAATAAAAAAATAAAACTAGGCCTGGTGCAGTGGGTCACTCCTGTAATCTTTGTATTTTGGAAGGCCGAGGCCTGCAGATCGCTTGAGCTCAGGAGTTTAAGACCAGCCTGGGCACCATGGTGACACCTTGTCTCTTCTAAAATAAAATACCAAAAAACAACCAGGCATGGTTGTGCACACTTATGGTCCTAGCTACTCCAGAAGCCGAGGTGGGAGGATCATTTGAACCTGAGGGGTGGTGGTTGCAGTGAGCCAAGATCACACCCCTGCACTTTATCCTGGGTGAAAGAGTGAGACCCTGTCTCAAAATAAAATAAAACTAGCCTCATCCATGCCCCAACAATTGCTTTATCCTTTCTTCTCCAACAATAGCCGTAATCTTAAGAGCTAACATTATAGATTAATTTTGTGTTTTATTACAGAAAATTTTTAACATGTGCAAAACAAACAAAACACGTATTGTTGAGGCTTCATGACAACCACCATAGACTTGTCATGAAGCCTCAACAAGAAATAATCTTGTGCCATTCTGGTGTCATCCACACTTCTCTACTTCAGTCAGCCCTGGTCAACCCATTGGCCACCCTCCATTATTTTCTTTCTTTATTTTTTTTTTCGTGAGGTCAAATGTACATACATTGAAAGGCACAAATCCTAACTGGAACATTTTGACAGATAAATACACTCATATAACCTTCATATCTTTTAAGAATGAACTGAGTATTGTTCTATTCTAGTGATAGAGCATAAGAGCATAAAATAGAATGATGATTTTTTTTCATTCTCAGATAATTCCTTCAGGCCTTTCTTTCAGACAATTTTGTTGTCACAAGAGGCTATTTTCTTGGTGATTTTTTTTTTTTTTTTTTTACCATTGGTTCATTTTGCCTGACATCATACAATATGTACCATTTTATTTTAAGCTTGTCTTATTTAGCAGGTTTATGAGATTCATCCAGGATGTTTGCTTCAGTAGTTTGTTTCTTTCTATGACTATTCTCTTGTATGAATGAGTTACAATGGGTTATAACATTTGTTAAATAGTCATAAGAGTTATAAATAAATTAAGAGAAAATGATGTTCATAAATATTTAAAGGCAAATATTTTGAGGCTATGTAAATACACTGTTTCTCTTTTAAATTTACCCACAATTTTTGCATTCTTCAGTACATCTTGTCTATAGTAATTATTATTGTGGTGTCCTAGTTGTGATTTTCTATTTTGCGTTATCTATCTACATTAATTAGTATTTGGAATTCTATAAAAAAGATTTTCTTTCTATCTCTCTTTATTTCTATTTATTTTTTCTAGATCTGTGTGGACTTATGAATATTTCTTTTATTCTCAGGTTTATAATCCAATCCTATTATTATTTATTTTGTTTCTCACGTTGTTCCAGCTTGGGCTGCTTGAAAGTCTTTCAGGTTGACTTCCTCTGACATGTCTTTTTCTGTTGTTCATAAAGCACTTTTTAAACTTTCTGGCTTCACAAGATACTCTACCTTAACTTGAATGTTCCACTCCACTGCTAGAATTATCTAATTTTATAAACAGTCTTGCTTGCTTTTATTAAAGAATAGTACTTAGAAACCATGATATGAGAGCTAGGTGTGCTCATTAATACTGGGATGTCACTGCTTCTGAAACCTCTTAGCAGACAGAGTTTGAAAATTTACATATTAATATAGATTCATGTAGGAACACCTTTCTCTCTCTCTCTCTCTCTCAATTGATATATTATGAGACATGCATTTATCTAAATATTCCCAACTCTGGTCCAGCACCACAGAGTTTGTTCTAGAATTCTCCTCCCTTTTTTTTTAACTTCAGAGGGAAGCAGGCAGTAATGACTTTATGTATAGTGTGTGTTTACACACACACACACAAAGATACATACACACACACACTAACAGAGTCATTTTAAAAATTGCTAATCTTTATTCTTATAAACAAACAGTACTAACCAGAATACAGTGTTTGTATTCAGTTCTTGAGTCTTGCAGTATTCAATTAAAACACTGTTTTTCAAAGTAATATACATCAAGACCTTTCATTGCAATCTTCTAAAATAGTGTTAGGTTAGATAACACATTTTTAGTAAGGCTAAATTCTATTTTTTACTGCCTGCATTTTATCAGAATGTCCTCAAAATCATGGTTTCTTTTCTAATTTGCTGAAAGGAAAATTTATTCTTTGTGATGTACGGTTCCACGAAGTTTGACAGCTGTCTAGAGTCATGTCCTCATCTCCACAGTACCACACAGAACTATTTATTACCCCCAAAATCATCTAATGCTTCCCATTCATAGTTAACTTCTACCCTCATCTATTCTTTGGCAACCAGTGATTATGCTTTAGTTGTTGTTGTCTTACTCCTCCTCCCCCTCCTCCTCCTCTCCCTCCTCCTCCTCCTCTTCCTTCCTTCCTTCTTCCTTCTTTCTTTGTCTCCTCCTCTTCTTCCTCCTTCTCCTGTAGGGAGGTCTTGCTATGTTTCCAAGCTAGTCTCAAAATCCTGGGCTCAAACAATCCTCTCACCTCAGCCCCACAAAGTGCTGAGATTACAGACTTGAGCCACCAAGCCTGGCCTGATTATTATCAATGCCTATAATTTCTTTTTCTACAATGCCATAAAATTGAATCATATAATATGTAGCCTTTTGGATCATCCTTTCTTCACTTAAAGAAATGCATTTCTGACTCCTTCATACTGTGATGTGAATCAATAGTTTGTTTCTTTCTGTTGACAACTGGGATTCTATTGTATGGATAACCCACCGTTTGTTTATTCATTCACCTGCAGAAAAGTACCTGGTTTACATCTGGCTTTTTGCAATTACAAATAAAGTAGACAATAAACATCCACAAAAAGGTTTTCATTTTAACATTAGTTTTCTGTTTGCTTTAGTAATGACCTAGGAGTGGAATATTTTGGTAACATAATAAGTGTATGTTTAACTTTATAATAAACCACTGAACCGTTTTTCAAAGTTATTGCAGGAGTTTATATTTCTAGTTCTAGTTGCTCCAAGTCCTCGCCAGGACTAAGTCTTTGTAATTTTTCTCTGCATGGTTGTCATTCTCATGATTGTGTGCTATTTCATTGTGGTTTATGCTTTATTTTTTTTCCATTAATATTGGGAAGCCCAAAATATGTAATCAATGTAGGAAGAAATGTATAGAATACCCTGGTGTAAGCCTTGGATTCTGGAAACTGACTTCTAGGAATCTGCTATGCAATTAGCGCTTTGCAAACATTAAACAAATACTTTATAGTTTATTCTCTGTGGTTCTCTCTTTCTTTTTTTTCTTTTTTTTTTCTTTGAGAGCGTTTCTCTCTGTCACCCAGGATGGAGTGCAGTGGCATAATCGCAGCTCATTGCAGCCTCAACAATCCGTGCTCAAGCTGTTCTCTCACCTCAGCCTTCTGAGTAAGTGGGAGCTATCCGCGGGCGGAGTGGCAGGTGCCGCGCCGGGGGTGGCCATGGTGGAGTGGGCGTCCCTGCTCGGCGTCCTGTCTCTCTGGTTACCGCCTCCTCCCCCACTCTGCCGGGGGCTAGTCCCCGGCAGGTGTTTGGGGAGGGTGGTGGGATTTGCTGAGTCGCGGGCGTCGGAGGGTTGTGACCCGGCGGCCCCTGTTCCAGGGGTGGTTGCGTGGACTTGGGGGTGGCCGTCCGGTCCACGGCGGGAGGTGGGCGGGGCAGGCCTGGCGCCCTTTCTCCTTTTTCCGCCGCCCGGGAGACCAGCCGACCACGGGGGAGAGGTGGGAAGGAAGGTCAGTGGACTCAGGCTCAGGCCACAAGCGCCACACTTGGCCTCTTCCTGCTACACTTGGCCTCTTCCCGCGGCGGCCGCGTTGACTAGATGTCGGCCTCGAACCGACAGCCTGAAAGGTTTAAGGTCGACCAGGTGGCTGTAGCCGGCAGCAGCACCGTGTGTGTCCAGCAGAGGGTGAGATCCCGGCTCACTGCAGCCTCTACCTTCCAGGCTTGCCCAGGTGATCCTCCCATCTCAGCCTCCCAAGTACCTGGGACTACAGGGATCTTCTTCCTCTGTTTTTTGTTTTTTTTGCCTGTTTCCATTTCGTTTCCACAGTACTTTGAGTTGCTGTTTTATTTTTTGTTGTTGTTATTTTCTCTCTCTTTTTAAAATTTCTTATGCTCCTTGCACACTGAAGTTGCTGTTGTTTTAGATTTACTTTTTTTTTTTTTTGGAGTGAGTTCTTCTCACTCCGTCACCCAGACTGGAGTGCAGGTTCCTGATCACTGTTCCTGCAGCTTTGACCTCCCTAATTGGGACTTACAGAGATTGCCCTCCAGCCTGGGTGATGGAGACCCTGTCTGAGAAAGAGAAACAGGGACAGAGACTGGTTAAAAACACACACACACACACATATTTTTTAAAAATTAAGTACAATTAATTGTTATCTTGATTACCTTTTACTTTTGTTCACTCCCACTTATTTTGTTTATTGTTATTATTGTTTGGAATAATTTTTGTTATTGTTATTGTTTGTTGTTATTTATTTAATTATTATTATTATTTTGAAACAGGGCCTCATTCTGTCACCTAGGCTGTAGTACAGTGGTACAATCTTGGCTCACTGTGGCCTTAAACTTTTGGGCTCAAGCCATCTTCCCGGCTTAGCCTCCCTGCAAGTAGCAGGAACTACAGGCATGTGCCACCACGCCTGGCTAATTTGTGTTTTTATTTATTTATTTATTTAATTTATTTATTGTAGAAATTAGGTTCCACCATGTTGCCCAGGCTGGTCTAGGCTAGTCTCAAAGTCCTGAACTCAAGTGATCCATCCACCTTGGCCTCCCGAAGTGTTGGGATTACAAACATGAACCACCATGCCTCGCTATCTAGCTATCTATCTATCTATCATCTATCTATCTATCATCTTTTTAGTAGACTTGTGGTCTCCCTGTGTTGTTCAGGCTCTGGTCAAGTATATTTTTTAACTTTAATTATTATTATTATTATTTTTTAATAGAGATGTTGTCTCACCAAGCTGCCCAGGAGAATCTCAAACTCCTGGGCTCAAGCTATCCTCCCACCTTGGCCTCCCAAAGTGCTGGGATATAGCCGTGAACCACCACACTCTGCTCTATCTACCTATCTATTCCTTTAGCAGAGACACAGTCTCACTATGTTGTCCAGGCTCTGGTTATATATATTTCTTTTTAAATTTCAATTATTATTATTATTTTAATAGAGATGGGGTCTCACCACCTATCCCAGCATGGTCTCGAACTCATGGGCTCAAGTGATCTTCCTGCCTTGGTCTCACAAACTCCTGGGATTACAAGCGTGAGCCACCTGGTTATATTTTTGATGTGTTGATTCTTTGCAGTTCGTGTTCCAGTCCAGATGCATAGTGATAGTACAGGGATTGAAAACAAAAATTTTGACACAGATCAATCTCACGAACTTACCTTTCCTTTCTAGTAGCATAAGTCTCATCAAGTGAAGTGCTCCTAATCTCTGGTGGTTTTAAATATGGTAGAAAGCATTGCCCTATTTTACGCTGTGCACTGAAGATTTTTTCTAGTTCTGGAATACAGATAAATCTAGACATTTCTTCTTGATCAATCACAAGAAAATCAATAAGCCTATTTCCTTATTCTACTTCCCTTTCTTGAAAGGGAGGGACTTGATTTGCGTTGCTGCCTATAGACAGCGATTTGTCTAATTTTTGTTGAAATTGGGAGAAGACTGAGCCTGACGAGGCTGCAGGGCTGTGAGGCCCTGCCCCTCAACTAAAAAAAATATTTAGGGGTACATATGCTTGTTTGTTAAATGAGCATACTGCATTCTGCAGGGGAGTGGGTTCCAGTGCATCCAGTACCCACATAGTAAATGTTGTATCTGATAGGTGATTTTTCATCCCTCATCCCCCTCCCACCCTCCTCCCTTTTGGAGTCCCTGAGTGTGTGTGCGCTGTTTAGCTCTAACTTATAAGTGAGAACATGAAGTATTTTCTTTTCTTTGGAGTTAGTTCACTGAGTATAATGGCCTCCAGCTCCATCTACGTTGCTGTAAAAGACACAAAATCATTCCTTATGGCTGCACCATTGGATAATTTTAGCTTTGTTATTGGTATCTCCTTCCTTCCTTCCTCCCTCTCTCTCTTTCTCTCTCTCTTACTTTCTTTCTTCTTTCCTTCATTTTTGTTTTCTTTTGTTTGTTTGTTTTTTTATCTCAGATTACACACACCAAAGTTTATTTTTTGAGACAGGATCTTACTCTGTCACCCTGGCTGCAGTGCAGTGGGCATGATACTAGCTCACTACAACCTCAAACCTCCTGCCTCAGCCTCCCCAGCCTCCTAAGTTGGGGCCCAGCGTGACGTGTGGGTCACCACCTTGCCAAATCTTTTTTTTTTTTTTTTAAGGAGGTGGATTCACCCTCCCCATGTTGCTCAGGCTGGTTCTCAAACTCCTGGCCTATTTTAACATTTTTTTTTTGGCGGGGCAGAGCGGGGCAACTGCTGCATAGCTGTTCTACATAGGGAAAATCTATTTTTATGGGAAAGGGGGAAGGAGATACTTCTTGAAACTTGCCTCTTCAAATCCAGCTTCTGGTTGTTTAAATGAGCATCTGTTGTGAAATAGAAAATATTGAAAAATAAGAACAAAGATAAAAAGCACAAAATAAAGTTTCTCTTGTCATCACCAAGGGTGTCCCTTTGACCAGAAAGGGGAGTTTTAGTACTAAATCATTCCTGTCCCTGAAACCACCGTTGCAAAATTATAACTGAGACAGTGAAAAATATCTGACTTAACCAACTCCATTTTGCTTCTAACCTTCAAGCTGCCCTTGCTCATTCCTGGGAATAGGCTGAACTAACTTTGGAAATAACTTAGTTTATAGTTTAAAACAAAGATGATAACAACCCTTTCCCAAAACAAACCTCCTTCTTGCCTGGGGACTTGACTGCCTTGGTAGGACTAACAAATTAGTCACAAGATTAAAAATTATGGTTTAGGAGTCATGCAGCTGGAGGCTACAAGATTCTGACCCTCTCTAAACTGCTCCTAAGATCAGTGCTTGAGATATTTTGCAGACCCTGCACTTGGTGGATCAGCTGCCACTACTCAGATTGATAAACCGGCTCATATGGTCTTGTGGCCTCCACCCAGGAACTGACTCAGCACAAGAGGACAGCTTGGACTCCCTGTGATTTCACTTCTGACCTGACCAATCAGCATTCTCGACTCACTGGCCTTCCCCCACCCACCAAATTATTCTTAAAATCTGTGATCCCCAAATGCTCAGGGGGACAGATTTGAGTAATAATAAAATTCCAGTCTCCCACACAGCCCACTCTGCATGAATTACTTTCTTTGTTGCAATTCCCCTATCTTGATAAATTCACTCTGTCTAGGCAGATGATTACAACACTAGAGATGTACAGAATTCCATTAAGAGGCAAAAAATTTATCGGGATATCTAGTGACCTTGGCTTAGGGAAACTGCCTTATGCTTATTATAAAACGCAATGTGGGGGCAGAGGGAGAGGTTTCACTTTGGCCCTCTGAAGTTTCACTGAGAAATCAGCTCATCAAAGACAGATGAATAGGAGAAAAGGCAGACACGTTTCTGTGCACAGAACCTTCAGAATGAAGACCCCAAGACAGTGGGGAAATTGTGTTTGGGTTTTATTTATTTATTTATTTATTTATTTAAGACAGAGTCTTGTTCTGTCGCCCAGGCTGGAGTGCAGTGGCGTCATCTTGGGTCACTGCAACCTCTGCCTCCTGGGTTCAAGCGATTCTCCTGCCTCAGCCTCCCAAGTAGCTGAGATTACAGGCTCATGCCACCACATCCGGCTAATTTTTGTGTTTCTTAGTAGAGACGGGGTTTCGCCATGTTGCCCAAGCTGGTCTCGAACTCCTGACCTCAGGTGATCTGCCCACCTGTTATGGCATCAACAGCATTATATAATATGTGTAGTTATTTCTTGAGTACCCCCCTTCCTTCTCTCTCTCTCTGTCTCTCTTTAAAATAAGCTCAGGCAGATCTAATCCATTTCCAAAGCCTGAATTCTTTTGTTTGTTTGTTTGTTTTGAGACAGAGTCTCACTCTGTTGCCCAGGCTGGAGTGCAGTCACACGATCTCGGCTCACTGCAACCTGCACCTCCCAGGTTCAAGCGATTCTCCTGTCTCAGTCTCCCAAGTAGCTGGGATTACAGGTGTGTGCCACCACGCCCAGCTAATTTTTGTAGTTTTAGTAGAGGCAGGGTTTCACCCTGTTGGCCAGGCTGGTCTTGAACTCCTAACCTCAGGTGATCTGCCTGCCTCAGCCTCCCACAGTGCTGGGATTACAGGCGTAAGCCACTGCGCCCCAAAGCCTGAATTCTTAATCCAACATTGGATCTCTATCCCAAATCCTGTAGAGAACCAGTAAGTTGATTTCTGGACTTGGATGCCTCATAGACATTACATATTAATAATGATCCAACCCTAAAACTGGGTTTGCTTCTTCCTCATTCAACTCAGCTGTGACCCAGACTTACTGGTTCAATAAATTGTACCACTGTTCACCTAGGATACTGCGAGAGTTTACTCAATCTGTATCTCCCCATGTCCTAAACAACCCGTGACCAAGTCCTGTCCATTCTTCCTCCAATATGTATCTCCAAAAACTTCTCTCCATTTCCACAACTGCCCATAGCCCTTTGTGGAGCCACTGGCTCTTTGAAGGACATCGGAGAATTTGTTTCAGGTTTTCAGGTATGAGGCCAAAGCCTGCTAACATTCCTTCCCCGGATTTTGTGTAAACAAAAGTGTCTCTGCTGGGGGCATTGAGACCATACTTCTAGGTTTGGATGACTCTCTTGAAGGATGCATGGGACCCCACAAAACTGACACCCCCAACAAGGTCAGACATCTACTACTGCATGGACCAAGGCTTCCACCATAGATCACTACCGTTGTGAGCCTAAACTGCCAAAGGTACCAACTCCAGGGAGAATCTTGGGAAGCCAGCCTTCCTCTGCTAAAGTTGAAAGTCACAGGAACCTCCACCCACAAGGTCCCCACTGCACTCTGAAGATGTGAAGAGTGAGTGGGACAAAGAGAAGGCATGGAGGGGAGACTTCCTGGCCAGAATGAGTTTCCTAGGCTCTGGCCACCCCACCCATGTCTCAGCCCGCGAGACACCACTTTCTCTCCTCCTTCTCTGTCCACAAGCCCCTGAAGCCCACACACTGCAGGTGAGAAAACCACACAGTGTGAATAGAATAGAGCCTGACACCCTCCTCATGTGAGTGTGTCCTGAGCACGTAGGCGGGAGGTTTGTTTGATGGTGGCATCATTGTTTATCTGCAGCTGTATCCTAGGGAAGCAATTCTCCTATTTTCATTTTTTGTTTTTTTTGAGATGGAGTCTCGCTCTGTTGGCCAGGCTGGAGTGCAGTGGTACAATCTCGGCTCACCACAACCTCTGCCTCCTGGGTTCAAGCGATTCTCCTGCTTCAGCCTCCCCAGTAGCTGGGTCTACAGGCACCCGCCACCATGCCCGACTAATTTTTGTATTTTTAGTAGAGAAGGGGTTTCACTATGTTGGCCAGGCTGGCCTCGAACTCCTGACCTTATTATCTGCCCACCTCAGCCTCCCAAAGTGCTGGGATTACAGGCGTGAGCCACCGTGTCAGGCAATTCTCCTATTTTGATTGAAGGGAGCAAGAGCTAATTTCAGGGGGGAGTCTATGGAAAGCCTGATTCTCCCACAGGCTGTAGGCTAGAAATGAATATGGCTTCTTGGGCAGTGGGGATTCAAATGAATATGGCTTTTTGGACAGAGGGAATTCCTTTGGCCTTCACGTTTTCGGGAGCATCTCTCAAACCCTCCCTTGAGGCTACAGAATAGATTCCCCCGACAGTTCCTCAAGTGCCCGATGTATCCTGTCAAGCGACCCAAGGACGACACATTGAGTTAAAAAACCCCGTTGGTTATAACTGGAGATTTTAGATTCAGGCCACACCTCGCTCTACGTCATAGAATGAGCTTTTCCAGAAGCTAAGCAGAGGAGCTGGGCTCCAGAGAAAGGAAAGGGCTGAGAAAAGCACAGGCGGAGAAAAGACGACTTTTCTTACAGGGCTAAAATGCAGGGGACTTCCTTATCCTGCAGACTCAGGGAAGCCGGGCCCCTTGTGATCCATTGCTGAAAGCCACCTCATGTTTGAAAAACGGATCCGCTCCCAACTTCAGTGGAAGGACATGACATGTAGCAAGAGGGATTCTGTTCCTTCTGATGTGGTCTGCTCGGTGGGGCCTATGGCTGGAGCTAGCGCACACCAGTGGCTCCCTCTGCATGGGGTTCCATCATCTCTACCCTGCAACATGGGCCTTGGCGAATTCTGGCTCTTAAGTCGCTGTCCAAAACCCCATCCTGTGCTCAGGCGACCCGAATGACCTTGGCTTGCACCTTTCCAGAAACGTTTCAAATCTATCCTCCATGCATGGCCGCCTAAAAATGCAGAAGCACAGAACACTCGGTCGCCATTCACCTCACTGCTTTCAGGAGAGAATGCTCAAGGTCTCTTGCTGACTTTTTTTTTTTTTTTTTGACGGAGTTTCGCTCTTGTCACCCAGGCTGGGGTGCAGTGGCGCAATCTCGGCTCACTGCAACCTCTGCCTCCTGGGTTCAAGCGATTCTCCTGCCTCAGCCTCCCAAGTAGCTGGGATACAGGCGCCCCCCCACCACGCCCGGCTAATTTTTGTATTTTTAGTAGAGACGGGGTTTCGCCAAGTTGGTCAGGCTAGTCTCGAACTCCTGACCTCGGGTGATCCACCCGCCTCAGCCTGCCAAAGTGCTGGGATTACAGGCGTGAGCCACTGCTCCCAGTCTCTTTCTGAATCGTGACTCTGTGGGCACCCCGCGTTAGGGAGGCTCGCGTCCCTGCCCACGGGCCTTCATTAACCGAAGGGGACGTGCCACGCACGGGGCGTTCGAGGTGTGGGAGGCCTCCCCTGCTGGCGTCCCACCTCTCCGTTTACTGCCCTCTCTCATCACTCCACTGGGGGCTCATCCCCTGAGACGGGGTCCGGGAGCGTGGTGGAAATCATCGAGGTGTAGAGGTTGGAGGGTCGTGGCCCAGCGGCTTCTGTCCCAGGGAGTGGCCGCGCGGGCCCGGGGGTGGCCATCTGGGTCCCAGCCCTTCCTTCCGTGTAGCGGGGGCGGGCGAGGTGCATCCTGTTCCAGCCCTGCGCCCTTCTCCTTCCCGCCCCGCTCCGGGTGGACCAGCAGACTGCGGGCAGTGGTGGGAAGGTGGGCGGGCTTATGCCACCAGCCGCCCCCACTCCGCCTCCCACGTCTAAGGCTCCAGCTGGGCGGAACAGTCTCAGGTCGGGAGTGCCACACTTGGCTGTAGGGTGGACCCGGTGCGCCACTGCCCACGGCCACCGGCTGGCTTCGCAGTCGGGCCACTGGGTCGATCAGAAGTGGGCTGCGAGCCGCGAACATTGCTCTTGGCCACCAGCTCGAAATACTAAAGGTCAACCTAAATATTTAATATCAAACATTTAAATATTTACGCACAGCAGTGCCTCCTAGATCCAGCGGAGGGGTGTGATCAGGCATCGCTGCGGCCTCGAACCCACGCGCCTACTCTCGGGCTCGCCCAAGTGGCCCTCCCATTTCTGTCTCAGAGGAGCCGGGATTCCAGGGATCTTCCTGTGATTTTTTTTTTCTAGTTCCACTTCCATTTTCTTTCCTCAGTACTTTCAGTTGTTGTTTGTCCTTGTTCTCTGTCTCTTAACACTCCTTCCTGCACATTAAAGTTGCTGTTTTGATTTCTTTCTTTCATCTTCTTTTCTTTCTTTTTTCTGAGTGAAGTCTTCTCACTCTGTCACGCAGGCTAGAGTACAGCTGGGTGATCACGGCTCCCTAAGGCCTCGACCTCCCTGGGCTCAGGGGTTGCTCCCGTCTCAGCCTCCCAAGTGGCTGAAACTACAGGGATCGCTTCAGCCTGGGAGGTCGAGGCTGCAGTGAGCCATGATTGCGCCATTGCCCTACAGCCTGGGTAACAGAAGAACCCTGCCAGAAAGAGAGAGGGGGTACAATTAATTGGGATCTTATTTACCTTTTGCCTTTGTTCACTCCATTTTTTAAAAAAAATTAATATTGTTTGTTCTTTCTTTGTCACTTGTTATTGTTTGTTTTTATTATTATTATTTATTTATATTTTTAGACAGGGTCTCACTTTGTCACCCAGGCTGCAGTATAATGGCGTGATCTTGACTCACAGCAGCCTCAACCTCCCAGGTTCAAGCAATCCTCTCATTTCAGCCCCTCAAGTCCCTAGTAGCTGAGACTACAAGCACACACCACCTGCTGGCTAACCTTATTTTGTGCTTTGTACATTTTATTTTTGTAGAGACAGGGTTCCACCATGTTTTCTGTGCACAAGCAATCTGCCCACCTTGGCCTCCCAAAGTGCTGGAATTACAGGCATGAGCCACTGCACCTGGCTTGCTCTATCTATCTATCTATCTATCTATCTAATCTATCTATCATCTATCTATATCTATCATATCTATCTATCTATCATCTATCTATCTACCTATCATCTACCTTTTTAGCAGAGATGTGTTTTCACTGTGGTGTCCAGGGTCTGCTCATATATATTTCCTTTTTAACATTATTATTATTTTATGAGATGGAGT
The DNA here is from genome assembly GCF_028885625.2 of Pongo pygmaeus. Classification (NCBI taxonomy): domain Eukaryota; kingdom Metazoa; phylum Chordata; class Mammalia; order Primates; family Hominidae; genus Pongo; species Pongo pygmaeus. Next base: position 23,777,628 of record NC_072393.2, read on the forward strand.
CTCATTGTGTCGCCCAGGCTGGAGTGCAGTGGTGGGATTTTGACTCACTGCAACCTCTGCCTCCTGGGTCTAAGCAATTCTCCCACTTCAGCCTCCCAAGTAGCTGGGACTACAGGTGCGTACCACCATTCCTGGCTAATTTTTGTATTTTTAGTAGAGATGGGGTTTCTCCATGTTGGCCAAGCTGGTCTCGAACCCCTGACCTCAAATGATCCACTCACCTTGGCCTCCCAAAATGCTGGGATTACAGGCATGAGCCACCGTGTCCATCCCAGTCATATTTTTTATGTGTTGATTTTTTTCGGTTTGTGTTTCAGTCTGAGTGCATAGTGATAGTACCGGGATAGAAAACAAAAATGTCGAGACAGATCAATCTCAGGAACCTGTTTTTTTTTTTGGTTGGTTGTTTGTTTTTAGGGGCACAAGCCCCATTGAGTGAAGTGCTCCTAATCTCTGGTGGTTTTGAATATTGTAGAAAGCATTGCAGTATTTAACTCTGTGCACTGAAGATTTTTTCTAGTTCTAGAATACAGATAAATCCAGATGTATGGTTCTCGATCAATCACAAAAGCCTTTTTCCTTATTCTACTCCTCTTTCTTGAAGGGGAGGACCTTGATTCAGATTTGCTGCCTACAGACAGCAATTTGTCTACATTATTTTCTCTTCTTTTTCTTATTGGGAGGGAACTGAGCCTGAGAAAGGTGCAGGGCCACGAGCTGTTAGATTACTTCCAATGAGAGGAAGTGTGTGCGACAACACATTCGGAGAGAAATCTGGGGAGGTGGCAGAGCAGGAAGCACCAGAAATCTGTCTCCGCACGTAGGCAAAAGGGAAGCTGGCAGAATCTGTCTGGTGGAGCGATTTGGGAACTCTGGAGTCTATGGGAGGCCTGCTGCTGCTAGGAGGAAGCCTGGAAGATACATTGTAATCAATGCCAGTTCCCGTTAGCTCTTTGTTTCCCACCCACATCCTCTCTATGCCCCCCTCAGGCCAGAGTCACAGCGGTGGAAAGGTTTCTAAGGAGAGGTATGTGGGAAGGTTCTCCTACAAGTCAGGTTCTTTAAGCTGAGCTTATTTTATTTCTGGTCTCATGTTCACCAGAATAAAGAAGACATTCCTTAATGACTCGATGGCCTTAGTTTATTTTCTGCTCACAGGTTTGAGCTATAAAAACCAATTTTTCTTCATATGCAATACATGAAAACTATGTATGTCAGAACATGCTTCTCTTAGTGTACTCTTGGGGATATAGTTGAAACAGCAAATAAAATTTTGCATGTATGGAAATTTCTTTTTATATTATTAACAGTACAAATATCTATCAAAATCTTTACCTCTTATGTCTCTAATCTGTATGAATATAAAGAGCATGATAGTTAGATCTGCATATAGATATTTGTAGGTAGATAAACACAAACATAAAATTATGAGTTTGTCTATGTAAATATTTATGTATACAAAATAAGTTTAAGAGAAAATAAGTTCAAGAGACATTCTCCTCCAGCGAAAACTAATGTTGCAGACATGGACTTACGTTCACTTGTATGGCTCTATACCATCTCAGGCTGGAACCCAGCTATACAATGTTATGTATAAAAATCAACAAAGATTAGCATTGACAGACACAGCCTAGGAAGTAAGTGTCCAGTACTGTTATGTAAGGTTTCGTGGAAAGCTTGGAATTTGAAGGCCCTGCTTTTTTCTTTTCATTGTATACCTCTGTTATTTATATCCACCATTTGGGGCCTTTCTTGATGCTTCTGCTTTCCCAAATTAGCTAATTGGCTGATTATATTTGCCTGGGCTGAGCTAATTGGCTGATTAAAATCACCTGAGCTAGCTAATTGGCTTACTGAATTCACCTGGTCTGGATGGGCAGGAAAGGAAAATGAACTTTGATCTTCTTTTCTTCTGAGGCTTTTTTTTACCAGGCATAAGCACAAATGGACTTTAGCTAGATACAACTATGTGAACCATTCTGGGTGTATATGTTTCACTATTCACATATCTTATATCGATAAATACATATACAAAGCAAAGCAAAACGAAGCTAGGTAAGAGGTTATTTTTATTTTCATTTTTTCCAGACCAGGTGAATCAAATCAGCCTATTAGCTCAGTGGTGATTTACCCAATCCAAGCCACATATTGCATCACATTCTTTTTTTTTCTTTGACAGAGTCTTGCTCCAGGCTGGAGTGCAATGGCGTGAGCTGGGATTACAGGTGTGCACCACAAAGCCTGGCTAATTTTTGTATTTTTAGTAGAGATGGGGTTTCACCGTGTTGGCCAGGCTGGTCTTGAACTCCTGCCCTCGTGATCCACCCACCTCGGCCTCCAAAACTGCTGGGATTACAGGTGTGAGCCACTGCGCCTGGCCATATTATTCTTATAAATGTGTAAATGTTCTTGTTACCGGGCACTCGAGTGTTTTTAATTCAGGGTCTAATTAAACCCGCTCAGTGGAATTCTAACCATACAGCTAGGACAAGTCTGAGGTGCCTGACACCAGGGACCCTAGCCTTTCTCACATAGAAGCCTTAGCCTGGAGAATAAGCGCCACCATTGACACTTCAGCACATGTTCACTATCATCTGGTTGAAGTATGGCCAGGATCCAGCTTTGCATGACAATGAATGACTCCCCTGGCCTTAGTGCATTTTTATTTCCTAGAAGAAAGAAACTAGAAACAATGCTTTCTTCATATATGTTAAACGCAGCAGGTTGTATTTAAGAACATCCTCCCATATGTGTGATTCTGGATATAGTTTATAAGGCAGTTAAGATTATACATGTATAAAAGTCTTTTTTATACCACTATTAGAATCAATACCTATCAATACTTCCATCTTCCACATTTTTGTTCTGTATGGATATACATACAAAGCTAAATATATTTGCATATAGATATACATGGGTAGAAAGGTAAACAAAAACCCATGCAGAATTATGTGAGTATGTTTATGTGAACATTTATGTATACAAAGCATGTTCCGAAAAGGCATTTTAAATGCTCTAGTATATACTAAGAACACAAATGTATACTATCTTCGGTACTCTATGGCACAATAACATCTCATAATGAAACAGAGCCAAGCGATGTTGTTTGTATAAGTGTAAAGAAAGCTTCAGGTTCAGGGAATAAATCTAGAAAGTAAGCTGACAGTACAGCTATGTAATGCTATATTTCCAGGCTAGCGTTTCAGGCTATTGCTTTGTTTCTCGCTGTATCAACACGCTATTTGCATTCACTGTGTTAGGCCTGACTTGATGAATCTGCAGTCCCTATTTAGACAATTGCATAATTGGATCCGCCTGAGTCGAGCTAACTAGCTTATTAAAGTCACCTGGACTGAGCTAATTGGCTGATTGGATTCACCTGAGCTGAGCTCATTGACTGATTGGATTCACCGTTTCTAAAGAGAATGTGTAGAAAAATGACCTCTGATTTACTTTTATTTTGGGGCTGTTTTAGAAAAAAATACAGATTGACATTACCTAGACATATTTACATAACCCTGTGTGTTTGTATATGTTTATCTATCTATATATCTCATATTTATATCAAAATCTACAGAGAAATATGTCCAATAAAACTAACTTCTTTTTCAGTATTGAAGTAAATGCTCAAGTTACAGCCCTTGGCTTTTATTCTCTTACCCTAAAAGTCACTACTTCAGCAAAGAAAACAAAAATACAAGATTTTATTCCTATGACATATTTAAAATGATTATTTGAATTTATGAAAGCTTTAAAGACAATTATTCAGCACTTTCACATTTGAGTGAGGGCCTTTAAACTGAGGCTATTTTATTTCTTGTCCTATGTTTACCAGAAAGAGAATGGTCACCCTTGACCTGGCAATGAATGTCTTTCATAACCTTAGTGCATTTTTGTCTTTCAGAAGTGAGCAACAAGGAATGATGCTTCCTTCGTATCTGTTAAAAGCAGAAAGATGTATGTAAGAGCATAGTTCCATTTTTGCACTATTTTTTGTATAGTTTATGGGAAAGTTAAGTTTATACATCTATAAAAGCATCTTTTTATGTCACTATCATTATCAATATCTATCAATATTTCCACTTTATACATCACTATTCTTATTTTTTATTGAGACAGGTTTTCACTCTGTCACCCAGGCTGGAGAGCAGTGGCACCATGTAGGTTCACTACAACCTCTGAACCCTGGGTTCAAGTGATCCTCCCACCTCAGCCTCCGAAGTAGCTGGGACCACAGGCACATACCACCACATCTGGCTCTGTAAGACCCTTGAGCTCAAGCAATCCACCCCCCTCAACCTCCTGAAGTGCTAAAATTACAGGCGTGAACCACTGCACCTGGTCATACATCATTATTTTTTATAAATATAGATACAAAGATGGATGCATCTGAATATAGACATACGTAGATAAACATACACACACATACAGGATTATATGACTACATCTGTATAAATATTAATGTATACACATTATGTTGGCCAAAAGACATTTTCAATACCCTAGTATATAGGTATAAAGACATTTTCAATACCCTAGTATTATAGATAAAGATGTAGAATTACTTCTCTACTCTGACACAATAGTATTCCAGAATGAAACATAGACATACAAAGTTGTTTGTTTAAATGTAAACAAAGCTTCCCTTCATGAGAAAGATTTGGGAAGATGACAGTACACTAATGTAATAGTTTATGTTCAGATTAGCATTTTATGGCCCTGCTTTTGTTTTCAGTGTATGAATGTGCTACTCCCGTCAACCATTGTAATTCTGCCTTGAGGAATTCACTGTTGATGTTTTGATAATTGACTGATTGGGTCTATCTTCGATAACTGGCTGATTGGAATCACCTGACTTAAGCTAATTGGCTGATTTTATTCACCTGGGCTGAGCTAATTGGCTAATTGGATTACCTGGGTTGAGCTAATGAATGATTGAAATCACCTGGGGTGACCTAATCAGCTGAAAGAGTTAACCTGTCTTGAGGAAAGTGAGTAGTAAAATAATGTCTTACTTTTGAGGCTTCTTTATGAGACACAATCACAAATGGAAATTACATAGACATATCTGCATAACCCTGTGATTTGTATATATTAATTCGTCTACATATTTTATATCTGTATCTAAATCTACAAAAAAACTGTCCAAAGAAAACTTAAATTTCCTTTCAGCATAGCAGACTAATTTTTTAGTCACAGACTTTAATTTTTTTTTCTCTACCTAAAAAGTTACTTCTCTAGCCAACAAAATAAAACAAAAAAATCCCCAAATTATCATGCTATGTCATATGTTCATACAAAAGAGCCCCTGAATTTCTGGAAGTTTAAAGAAAATTATTTGGCATTTGCAAATTTGGGGCAAAGCTGGGGCTAGTGTATCTCTTGTCTCGGTTCACTAGAATGAGAAAGGTCATTCTTGACTTGGCAGTGAATGACTCTCATGGCCTTGGTACATTTTCTGTTCACAGATGTGAACAACAAGGGCCAATTCTTTCTTCATACACATTAAATGCAGCAGAATGTATGTCAGAGAATACCTCCATTTGTGCACTCTTGAGGATGTAGTTTAAAAGGCAAATCGGATTTTATGTGTATGGAAGTTTTTTTTAATTGCTATCAGTAGAAATACCTGTCAATACTTTCACCTTCTCTATCTTTATTCTGTATGAATATGTGTAGAATGATAGATAAATCTGGATATAGTTATACATAAGGAGATAAACACACATACAGAATTATATGTTTGTCTACATAAATGTTCATGTATACAGAAGACTTTTTTTGAGAGGCATTTTTAATATCCCATTCTGTCTGGAAGATGAAGACCTAGACTTACTCTCACCTATATGGCTCCATACCATCACAGACTGAAATACAGACATATAATGTTCTGTATAAGTATCAACAAAACTTTATGTTAAGGGGCAAAGCCTGAGAAGGAAGCTTCCATTCCTGCCAAATAAGACTTTATGTTGACCTTAAAATTTTAGGGCCCTGCTTTTCTACTCGCTCTATGACTGTGTTGTAGGCCATTTTGTGCCTGCCTTGATGCTTTCGTTTTTCACGTTTAGCTAATGGACTATTCACACTATCTCCACTGAGTGGAATGGCCAACTGAATTTGCCTGGCTGAGCTAATTGGCTTCTTGAATTCACCTGGTTTGCAGGAGTTGCGAAGGGAAATGACCTCTGACATACTTTTTTCCTGAGGCTTTTTAACCAGACATATGGATACATGGACTTTACATGAACATACACAGGGGACCCATTCTGTGTGTGTATGTTTATCTATTCACTAATCTTATATTTTTATCTATGTGTACAAAAAAAGCCCCCAAGGAAAAAATAGGTCAGAAATACTTCAAATTTTCTTTACCTCCAGGCCAGATGAATACAAACAGTCAATTAACTCAGTGAAGATTGATCCAATCCAAGCCACACACATCACATTATTCTTATAAATGTAAAAATGTCCTTGTCACCTGGCACCCGGTTGTTTGTAATGTAATGTCTCATCAAACCAGCTTAGTGTGGTTGTAATCATCCATTTATGAAGAGCCAGAGATGCCTGAAAACATTGAGCCTGACCTTTCTCACACAAAAGCTTTGACATCACCAAAAAAATTTACCTTTGGCACTTCCGCACATGTTCACTATTGTCTGGTTGAAATTTGGCCAGGTACCATATTCCAAGATATTTGTGTTCAATATCACAGTCTATCTTCTGAAAACAGGCCTAATGTTTTTATTGCCATAAAAATCATATTACAGCCACAAAGAAAAAAATACAAAAGTGTATTTTTACATCACACGCTCAGAGTTAAGAACAAAAGCCCTTTTCTTGATGAAAGCCTTAATAGGAAGAAATAAGCATTCTCAAATTTGAGTTATAGCCTTTGAAATTGGGCTAATTTATAGCTGGAATAAAAAGATCATTCTTGACCTGGCAACGAATGACTCGCATGACCTTAGGGCTTTTCTAACTCCCAGAATTGAGCAATAAGGATCACTGCTATGTATATATATGCGTATATGTGGATATGTGTATATATATGTGTATATATGTGTGTATATGTGTATATGTGTATATATATACACACGCAAATATATACACATTAAATCTAACAGGAGGTATTTCACAGTCTATCTTTATTTGTGTACTATTCTAGACATAATTTACAGGACAGATAAGTCTATAGATGTATTGAAGTTTTTTATATTACTTTCTGTATCAATACCTCCCAATACGTCTATCTTCTATGTCTTTACTCTATATGAATATAGGTACCAAGGTGAATACATCTGAATATAGACATACATGGGTAGATTTTTAAAAACACACAAACAGAATTATATGAGAATGTCAGTGAGGTAAGCTAACTGTAACCACCTGGGCTTAGCTAAATGGCTATTTGGAACCACATTGGTTTAGATAACTGGCTGATTGTATTCACCTGGGCTGAGCTTATTGGAATCACATGTATTGAGCTAATTGGCCAATTCAATTTACATGGGCTATGATAATTGACTTATTGAAATCACCTTGTCTTAGCTAGTTGACTTTTTAGAATCATCCAGGATGAGCTAACTGGCTGATTAGATTCACCTGGATTGAGCTATTTGTTTCATCAGAATTACACAGGCTGGGCTAATTGGCTGATTGTATTCACCTGAGTTGAGGTAATTTGCTGATTTGAATCACCGCCTTGGGCTAATTGTAGGATTGGATTCACCTGTCATGAGAGAGATTAGTAGGAAATTAATCACTGAGTCCCATTTATTTTGGGGCTTTTTTTACAAGACATACTCACAGATGAACATTACATAGACATATTTATACAACCCTGTGTGTTTTATATGTTTATTTATCTACATGTCTTATATCTGTATCTAAGTCTACAGAGAAAAACATCCAAGAAACTCTGAAATTTGCTTTAAGCATTGTAGTCTATCTTCAAGTAAGAACTCCTAGATTTTCTTGCCTTACTCAAAAACTCACTTCTTCAGCCAGTAAAAGAAATACAATACAGATAATTATATTTTCATTTCCCATGGGAAAAAAATCCTCTACATTGATGGAAGCTATAAAGAGAATTTTTTAGCACTTTCAAATTTGAAGGAGGGATTTTAAGCTGAGGCTACTTTATCTCTAGTCCTGCATTCATCAGAAAAAAAGGGTCACTTTGACTTAGCAATTAATGTTTTACATGGCCTGATTGTATTTTTATCTCCTATAAGTTAGAAACAAAGACCAAGGCTTCCTTCTTATATGTTAAATTCAGAGAGATGTGCAAAGAGCATACCTCCATTTGTGTGCTAATTTAGATATAGGGCAGATAAGTTTATACATCTATGAAGGTATCTTTGTATATTACTATTATAAATAGTATTATTAATATTATACTATTGTATATTACTATTATCTTTGTATATTACTATCAGTATATAGTATACACTTCTACTCTCTACATATCTGTTCTTTTTTTATTTTTTTTATTTTTATTTTTTGAGGTGGAGTCTTGCTCTGTTGCCCAGGCTGGAGTGCAGTGGTGTGATCTTAGCTCACTGCAACCTCCGCCTCCTGGGTTCAAGCAATTTTTCTGCCTCAGTCTCCCAAGTAGCTGGGACTACAGGTGCATGCCACCACATGCAGCAAATTTTTGTATTTTTAGTAGAGACGGAGTTTCACCATATTGGCCAGGCTGGTCTCAAACTCCTGACCTCGTGATCTGCCCGCCTTGGCCTCCCAAAGTGCTGAGATTACAGGCGTGAGCCACCAAGCCCAGCAACATATCCGTACTTTACCAATATCGAGACAAAGATAAATACACCTGGACATAAATTTGCATAGGTAGTTAGATAAATGAACACACACATACTAGATTATATGAGTACATCTATGTAAATATTTATGTATATACAAGATGTTCACCAAGAGACATTTTAGTACCCCACTACATACTAAAAATGCAGATATGGACTTACTCCCCAGTCTCTGACACAATAGCAATTTAGAATGGAACACAGCCATACAATGTTTGTATAAACATTTTCAAAGCTTCATCTCTAAAGGCAAGGTCTGGAAGGTGAGCTAACCATAAAACTATGTAAATCTTTATGTCCAGGTTGGCATTTCAGAGTCCTGCTTTGCTTCTGAGTGTATGAATGTGCTAATCTCATTCACCATTTTGGGCCTGCCTTGAAGTATCCATAGTCATCATTTTGATAATTTGCTGATTGGGTCTAACTGGCCTATGCTAATTGGCTCATTGGAATTACCTGAACTCAGCAACTTGGACAACTGAATTCACCTGAGCCAAGCTAACTGATTAAAAATCACCTGAGCTTAAGCCTGGGTGCAGTGACTCCTGCCTGTAATCCCACCACTTTAGGAGGCCGAGGCAGGCGGATCTTTTTGAGCGCAGAAGTTCAAGACCAAAAAAAAAGAAGTTCGAGACCAGCCTAGATAACATGGGGTAACCCTATCTCTACAAGAAATAAAAAAAATAGTCACACATGGTGGCACATGCCTGTGGTCTCAGCTACTCAGGAGGCAGAGGCTGGAGATCGCTTGAACCTGGGAGGCAGACATTGCAGTGAGCCAAGATCACACAACTGCACTCCAGCCTGGGTGAGAGAGTGAGACCCTGTCTCAGAAAAAGTTCACCTAGGCTGAGTTTATTGGCTGACTGAAATGACCTGGGCTTAGCAAATTGGCTAATTAGAATCACCTGGTGTGTCATAATTGACTGATTAGACTCACCTAAGCTTAACTAATTAATAGATTGAAATCACCTTTGCAGAGCTAATTAATTCACTGATTAGAATCATTTTGGCTGACCTAATGGGCTAATATGAATCACCTGGGCTGAGCTAGTTGGCTGATTGTATTCACGTGTGTTGAGAAGCATGAGTAGGGTAATGACCTCTGACATACTTTTATTTTTTTCCCAAGACATACTCATAAATGGTCATTGCATAAACATATTTATATAACCCTGCGTGTTATGTAACCTACAGAAGAAAGTGTCCAGAGAAAACTAAAATTCACTGTCAGTACAGCAGTGTATCTTCAAGTCACAGACCTCGACTATTCATTCCCTACCAAATAAAGTTGCTTCTCCAGCCAACAAAACAAAAGACAAGAATTTATTTTTTTTGTCATATGTTCAAGAAAAAAAGAATCACCTGAATTGGTGGAAGCTTTAAAGAAAAATTTTCAGCATTTACACATTTGGGTTAGGGCTTTTCAGCAGAGGCTAGTTTATTTTTGGTTCTGGGTTCACTAGAATAAAAAGGATTATCCTTGATTTGGCGTGAATGACTCTCATGGCCTTAGTGAATTTTCATCTCCTAGAAGTCAGCAACAAGGACCAATGCTTATTTTGTATAAGTTAAATGCAGACGGATGGACGTTTAGCATGCCTCCATTTGTGTACTACTCTAGACGGAGTTTATAGGCCAGAACGTTGTATACATCTATGGAATTATCTTTATATATCACTATCGGTATCAATACCTATCAACCCTTCCACTTCTACATCTTTAATTTTTAATTTTTATGAATAAAAATACAAAATAAATATATCTGGATATAGATATTCGTAGGTAGATAAACACATATACTGAATTATGTAAGTAAATATGTAAGTACATCTATGTAAATATTTAGGTGTACACAGGATGTTCACAAAAAGACATTTTCAATACCTTAGTGTATAATCAGGATGTGGATACGAACTTACTACCCTACTCTATGCGACAATACAAACCCAGAATTGTACATTGTCATACAATGTTCTTTACATAAACATAAACAAAGCTTCACTTTCAAAGGTGTGGTCTTTGAAGTAAGCTGACGGTATAGCGATTTAATGCTTTATGACCAGATTAGCATTTCAGGAACCTGCCTACCTTCTCAGTGTAGGAATGTGCTGTCATGTCCACTATTTTGGACCTGACTTGATGAATCTGCAGTCACTATTTAGATAATTGTTTGATTGAATCCAAGTTTGCTGAACTAATTGTCTGATTCTTTGGCCTGGGCCCTGCCTGCAGAAGTCATTTTGACATATCTATGGTCCCATCAGAGATGTGACTGTCCTCTTATGCCCGGAGCCTGTTCACAGTGAAGATTGTGACATATGGCTTGGCTCAGCACCTAAGTGTTGTGACTCTCCTATTATGCCTGGGCCCTGCCTACAGGGGTTATTGTGACATAAAGCTGAGCCCAGCTCCTATGTTATGTGACTCTCTTCTTCTTCCTGAGCCCAACCTACAGGGGAAATGTTTACATATCTCTGGGCTAAACATATCTCTCTGCCAGTTAAACAGTTTTCTGCTGTTCACCTCTAATGGAAGTTTGTAAATGGCACTACTTAGTGAATGGAATAGCTTTCTAAAAGCTCAGGTGCTACTGAGAAGCTGACACAGGATTTCAGTGCACTTAATTCTAATCAAGTAACAGGACTCAACCTAGGAAGAAAGAGCTGGGGAAAGGAACCTGGGCAATGTGACACTCCATCCTGGGCACTCCCATTAGGGGGGATTGTGACGTATCTTTGAACCTATCAACTATTTGATGTGACTCTCCTGTCTAACCTGAGCTTTGCCCATGGGCAAGATTGCGACATATGTATTCGACAATAACCCAGGTGTTGTGACTCTTTTCTCCTGCCTGATAACTGCTCCCAGAGTGGATTGTGGCATATAGTTGGGCTCAACACCAAGTTGGTGTTGCTCTTTTGCCTTGGCCCTGCACTCAGGAGGCACTGTGCCATTTTACTGGGCTCAGCACTGAGGTGATTCCTTGACTCTGTTCTGGGGGGGACATTGTGATATATCTCAGGGCTCATCAACTTACAACATATTTGAGATGACTCTTTTATCTGATGTGGGCTTTGCCCATTAAAGTAATTGTGACATATCTCTGGGCCCAGCACCTAGGTGACATGACTCTACTCTCTTGCCTGGGCTTTGTCCACAGAAGGGAGAGTGATTATCACTGAGCCCAGCACACAGGTCATTTAATACTTCTGCGCTGGCCCTGTCCACATGTTCATTGTGATATAATTCTGGGCCCATGCCCTAGGCAATGTCACTCTCCTCTTTTGCCTGCGCCCTCTCCTTAGTGGGCATTGTGATTTATTGCTTCTCCCAGCACCTAGGCGATGGAACTTCCTCTCATGCCCGGGCCCTGCGTATGTGAGTGATTGAATAGATAGCTAGACGCAGCCTCTGTATTATGCCACTCTCTTCTTCCTGAGCTCTACCCACAAAGGTATTGTAACATGTCTGAGCCCCTCTCCTAGGTGATTTGATGCTTCTTTCTGAACTCTTTCCTCAGGGGTTATTGTGACCTATTACTAAACACAGCACCTAGGTCTGTGTTTTCTACACTGACTTTTCTACACTGCTTGGGTTCTGCCCACAACAGAGATTTTAATTTATAGCTGAGAGCAGCACCTAGGTGATGTTACTCTCCTATCCTGCCTGATCCCTGGATACATTGTGAATCATGACATATCACTGGGTCCAACAGTTAGGTGATGTGACCATCCTGCATGGGCCCTGACACCAGGAGTATTATGGCATGTCTTTCATTCATCACCTTAGTGATGTGACTTTCCTCTTCTGCCTGGGACATGCTAAAAAAGGGGATTGTGACATATCTCTGTACCAGCACCTAGGTGATGTGACTGTTCTTTTGCCTGGGCCCCATATACTTTGAGTACTTTAACATATTGCTGGGCTCAATGATATGTTAATCGTTGAGATGGGATAGTACACTCCTGCCTGGGCCTTGCCCACAGGGAGACTTGTGACATATATCTGCATGCATCACCTAGATGTTGTGACTCTTCTTTTCAACCTGCACCCTGCCAACAGGAAGGATTGTGACATATCTCTGGGCTTAGCAACTAGGTAATGTGTCTCTCCTGCCTTGGCCTTTTCCACAGGGGTCATTGTGACCTATCGCTGGGCCCAGTACCCAGGTAATGTGATTCTTTCTGCCGGCACCCTGCTCACAGAGTAAATTGGGACATATCACTGTGCCCAACACCCAGGTGATATGACTCTGCTTGTACCCTGCTTTCTGGAGAAGATTGTAACATATCTTTGGCCAAGCACCCAGGTGTTGTGACTTTTTTTTTTCCTGCCTGCATCCTGCTACAGTGAAAATTGTGACATATCACTGGACCAGCACTCGGGATTTGATGTCCCTGCTCACTCTCTATGCACAGGTGGTGTTGTGACATATAGTTTGGCCCAGTTCACAGGTGTGATGATATCTCTCATACTTTGAACCAGCTAGTGGGAGAGATACTGTCTTTTGTAGCTTGGCTTAGCAAAACAAGAGTCTGGGTTATTTCCTTTTACAAAAATCACAGGGGATTGTCATGTTCTTGCCTATCAAATAAAGCCCTTGGGTGTCATAAAGGGGCCCAGCATAGAGGTGAGATTGCGTCTCTCATATGCAAACTTTGCCGACAGTTAAGATGGTCACCCTTGCATGTGGACAGAGGCCACTCATGAGGTCCTAAATCTCACAAAAAGATGCAGTCCACAGTTAGAATTGTGACAGTCACATGCGAATATCCAGGTAGAATTGGGATGGTGACTCATTTCTAAACTAAGCTGATAGGTTCATTGAGCACTCTCACATCTGGACCCAGCCAGTTGGAGAGATGTTGACGTGGGCTTATGGCCACAGGTAGGATCATGGGCGCATACCAGCCTGAAGGTATCAGAGCAGATCGTGACTCTCACGCGTACCATAAAAAGCCCTCAACTGGTACAGAGAGTATCCTAACAGGACCCAGCACACAGGTGAGATTGTGCCTGCTGTACACATGCCCAGATGACAGTAAAGATTGTCATCCATTAACACTAACACAGTCCATTGCTGAGGTCCTGAATCTCACACCCAGGAGCAGTTGAAAGTTGGAAAATTAACTCTCATATGTGAATCCAGTCCACAGGTGGGTTGGTGACTCTCAGACCAAGACTCAGCACACTCGTGAGGCTGTGACTCCGCTAAGGAGACAGTCTGCAGGGTGGATTGAGGCTTTCATGCGTGGCTCCAGTCCACTGTTGAGATTGTGAATCACGTACTTAGACTCAATATACAGGAAGTGTTTCCTCTCATACCTGTAATTGAGAAATGTGGAGGATTGTTCATCTCATCCCTGGACTTTCATGCAGGTGTGATTGTGAAATATGCCTCTCCAGCATTTGAGTTATTTTACTTTTCTGTGAGAGCCCAGTCCACAGATGGGATTGTGACATTGCTAGACCCAACAACTAGGTAATGTGACTCTATTCTCCTGCCTTGGCATGGTCCAAAGAAGGCAAATAACACATTACTTGTCTTCGCACTCAGGTGATGACTCTCCTCTTCTGCCTTAGCACTGTGCACAGGGGGCATTGTGACATATCACTGGGCTCTACACCCAAGTTATGTAACTTCCCAAGTCCCACTCTGGGCCCTGCGCATAGTGGCCATTGTGACATATTTCTTGCTCTACAATCCAGGTGATGTTACTCTCCTGCCTTGCCCCCTGCCTGCAGAGGGCATTGTGACACACCTCTGTGAACATCACAAAGGTGATGTGACTCTCTTCCACCATGGGATTATGGCTGGGTGCAGTGGCTCATGCCTGTAATCCCAGCACTTTGGGAGGCTGTGTCGAGGGGATCATCTGAGATCAGGAGTTCGAGGCCAGCCTGGCCAACATGGTGAAACCCCGTCTCTACTAAAAATACAAAAATTAGCTGGGTGTGGTGGTGCACACTTGTAATCCCACCTACTTGGGAGGCTGAGGCAGGAGAATCACTTGAACCCTTGAGGCAGAGGTTGCAGTGAGCTGAGATCATGCCATTGCACTCCAGCCTGGGCAACCAGAGTGAAACTCTGTCTCAAAAAACAAAAAAAGCCCCCAAAAACCAAAATGAGATTGTGACATATCACTGAGCCCAGCAGCTAGCTGATTTGACTCTTCTTTTTTCCCTAGGTTCTGCCTGCAGGGAAGATTGTGACATATTGCTGGTCCCAACACCAACGTGATGTTGCTCTTTTGCCTTGGTCCTGCCCACAAAAGACATTGTGATATACTGGTGGGCCCAGCTTGAAGGTGATGTGAGTATCCTGCTTTGAGCCTTCTCACAGAGGGCTTTGTGACATATCTCTGGGATAATTAACTATTTGATGTGACTTTCTTCTCTGACCTTGGCTTTGCCCATAGGGCAGATTGTGATAAACCTCTGGGCCCAGAACCTAGGTGATGTGACTCTTCTCTCTTGCCTCAGCCATGCTCACAAGAAGGAGAGTAACTTATCACTGGGTCCAGCACACAGGTGATGTGATCCTTCTGCCTGGGCTCTACCCACAGCAGACATATTCCTGGACCCATCTCCTAGTTGATGTTACTCTCCTTTTCTGCCTGGGCCCTGTACACAGTGAATATTGTGGCATATCACTTGACTCAGCACCTAAATGTGTGACTATTTTCACATTCCTGGTGACATATAGCTGAAATCAGCATCTAAGTTATGCAACTTTCCACTTCTATTTGAGCCCTGTGCACAGGGGCATTGTGACATATGTTTAGTTTTTCTACCTAGGTGATGTGAGCCTTCTACCTGGACCAACTCCCTGCCACCCAGGGGTAATATGACGATTTGCTTGACCCAGTACCTAGGTGATGTGACTCTTCCCTGCTGCTTGGCTCCTTCCCACAGGAGGAATTGTGATGTATCACCGGGCCCAGCATGCAGGTAATGCGACTCTCCTGCATAGGCCCTGCCCACAGGGGTGATTGTGGCAAATTGCTGATCCCAGCTCCTATGTGATGTGCTCTCCTCCACTGCTTGGGCTCTGCTTAAAAAGGGAATGTGATGTATCCCTGGGCACAGCATCGAGGTGATGTCTCTCTCCTTTTCTGCCTGGACCCTGCATACTTTGTGTAGTGTAGCATATGGCTGAGTCTAAGACCTACTTGGTGCAACTCCCCTGCATGGGTCCTGCCCGCAAGGGTATTTGTGGCATATGTTTTCATTGATTTCCCAAGTAATGTGACTCTCCTCTTCTGTTTGCGCCCTGTCAGTAGAGAGGATTGTGACATGTCACTGGACCCAGCATCTCGATAATGTCACTTTCCTTTTTTCCTGGGCCTGACATATTTTGGGCATTGTGACTTAGCACTGGGCCCAACACCTGGGGGATGTGAGGCTGCTGCATAGGCCTTGCCTACAGTGCACCTTGTGACATATCTCTGCATTCATCACCTAAAACATTTGACGCATTACCTAAAACATTTGACACAAAAAAGACTGTGACATATTGCTGGGCCCAGCAACCAGATGATATGTTCTTACTGCCTGGGCCTTGCCCATAGAGAGCATTATGACATATTGTTTGGCCTAGAATTCAGGTGACTTGACTCTGCTGCCTGTGACTTGACTCTGCTGCCTGTGACTTGCTTTCAAGATAGAATTATAACATGCCCCTGGCCAAGAACCAAGATGACTTGACCCTTCTACCTGGTCCCTGCCCTCGGGAAGATTGTAACATATCCTTGACATATTACCCAGGTGAAGTGACTCTCCTGCTCACTCCCTACCCACAGGTGATATTGTGACATATATCTTGGCCCAGCTTACAAATGGGATAATGACTTTCATATTTTGAACCAGCCAATATCAGAGATATTGTCTCCCATAGCTAGGATTAGAGAAATGAATTGGATTCTGTGCTTTCTCAATGTATGAATGTCATAAAGGATTAACCACTCTCTAGCATACAGTATAAAGCCTTCAGGTGGTACAGAGAGTGCCATCATAGGGTGCAGTGCACAGCTGAGATTGTGTTTCTTGTATGCACATTCTGCCAACTGTTAGGATTATCACTCTCATACATGGAAAGAACCAGCTGGTAAGATTCTTAATTACTCACATGGATGCAGGTCACAGTTGGAATTGTGACTCTCATATGTGAACATCTGGTAACAATTAGGATGGTGAATTATTTCTAAAAACCACATCATAAGCAGGTGAGAACTCTCCTATCTGGACACAGCCAATTAGAGACATGTTGACTTTCATTCCTGGACTTAGGACCACAAATATGGTTATGGGTTTCTATCAGCAAGAAAATCTCAGAGAGAATTGAGATTCCCATGCATATTGTAAGAAGCCCTCATGTCGTATAGAGAGTATCCTATAAAGGCCCAGCACACAAGGACAGTTGTGACACTTATATGCACAACCAGCCTACAGTAATAATTGCCATTCTTGTACATGAACACCACTCACTGTTGGGGTTCTGCATCTAAAACCCAGAGTCAGTCAAAAGTTAAAAAGTTGTTTCCCATGTGTGAATCCAGTCCACAGGTAAATTGGTGACTCTCAGGCCAATATTCAGCACACCTTTAAGGCTGTGACTCTACTAAAAAGACACAGTAAGCAGGAAGGATTGAGGCTTTCATGCATGGATTAAGTACATGATTGAGATTGGGACTCATGTACTTTGATCCAACGTACAAAGTGTTGACTCTCATACCTGGAACCAAGACACATGTGAGATTGCTAATCTTATCTCTAAATCATCCTGCAGGTGTGATTGTAACATATGCCTTTTCCCAGCACTTGAGTAACTGGATCCTTCTACCTGGGCCTAGTCCCCAGAAAAAAATTTGACATATTGCTGGACTGAGCACCTAGATGATGCAACTCTATTCTCTTTTCTTGGAGCTGCACACAGTGGGTAGTTTGACATATTGCTGGGCTGTGCATTTAGGTGATGTGAGTCTCCTCTCCTGCCATGATGAATTCCACAGGGGGCATTGTGACAAATCACTTGGCCTCACATCCAGGTTATATGACTCCTGCCCACGCCCTACCCACATGAGCCATTTGTGACATAATGCTGGGTCTAGCATCCAGGTAATGTAACTCTTTTGCTGGGGCCCTGTTTACATAAGGCATTGGGACACATCTCTGCACCCATCACCCACGTGATCTGATGCTCTTCTTTTGCCTTATTTCTGCTCGCAGGAAAAATTGTGACATATCACTGGGCCCAGCACCTAGCTGATATGGCTCTTCTCTCTCTCTCTCAACCTCTTTCTCTCTCTCTCTTTTAGATTCTGCCCACAAAGGAGATTGTGACACATCGCTGGACCCAACATTAAGATGATGTTACACTTTTGTCTTGGCTCTGCCCTTAGAAAGCATTGTGACATATTTATGATTCCAGCATTAAGATTATGTGAACCTCCTGCTTGCACCTTTCCAAAAGGAGGCATTATGACACATATCTGGACCAATTAACAATTTGATGTGAGTCTTCTCTCTTACTTTGACTTTTTCCATAGGAGAGATTGTGACATGTCTCTGAACCCAGCATATAGGTGATGTGACTGTTTTCTTTTTTTTGAATTATGTCCACAAAAGAAAGAGTGATTTGTCACCAAGCCCAGGACACAGATGATGTGATTATTTAACCTGGTCCTTGCCCAAGGGGACATTGTGACATATCTTAGGGCCATCACCAAATAATGTGGCTCTCCCCTTCTTCCTGGGACTTGTCCACAGTGAAGATTGTAACAGATTGCTTGGGCCAGCGCTTATGTATAATGACTTTCCTCTTATGCCTCAGCCCTACTGGCTAGGATGATTGGAACATATAGGTGGCCCAGCCTCTAGTTTATGTGAATCTCCTTTTTTTCCTGAGCCTAACCCACAGGGGGCATTTCAACATATTTCTGGGCTTCTCGCTTAGGCAATGTGACTTTGCTGCTTGGGCCCTTCCCTCAGGAGCTATTGTGACGTATTGCTGGACCAAGCACCTAGCTGATGTGTCTCTCCACTACTGCTAGTGCTCTGCCCAGAGTGGGATTGTGATGTATTGCTGAGCCTAGCACTTAAGTGATGTGACTCTTTTTTCACGCTTTTGCCCTGCATACATTGTGTATTTCAGCATGTAGCTGGGTTTAATACCTAGACAATGAGATATTTTTGCATGGACCCTGCCCAAAGGGATGTTATAACATATCTTTTCATTTATTACCTAGGAGAAGTGACTCTCTTTATTTGCCTGGGCCCTACCTCAAAAGAAGATTGTGACATAGCACTGGATTTAGCACCTAGGTGCTCTTAATTTTTGCCTGTGACTTTCATATTTTGGGTATTGTGACATATTCCTGAGCCCAACACCCAAGTGATGATGGGCTTTTACCTGGGCCCTGCCCACAGTAGTTCTTGTGACATATCCAGCACCTAGGAAATGTGATTCCCTTTTTCTTCCTGCACCCTGCCCAAAGGAAAGATTGTGACACATTGCGGGGCTCAGCAACCAGGTGATGTGTCTCTTCTCACTTGGTCTTGCCCACGGGGAGCATTGGAACATATTGTTGGGCCCAGTGCCCAGGGGATTTGACTCTTCTGCCAGTGCCCTGCTTTCAAGAGGGGACTGCAACATATCTTTGGCCAAGCACCCGGGTGATGGGACTCTCCTGTCTGGTCTCTTCTTTCAGGGAACATTGTGACATATCCCCAGTGAAGAATTCAGTTAATATGTCTCTTCTGCTTGCTTTCTGCCCACAGGTGGGACTGTGACAGCTTACATTTGCAATGATGACTCTCATACCTTGTCCAGCCAATAAGAGTGATACCATCTATCTGAGGTAAGCTTAAGGAAACAGGTAAAATTATGGGTCTTCTCTTTGTACTAAAGTCATAAAGGATTACCACTGTCTTGCATATTGTATAAAACCTTCATTTGGTACAGAAAGTGTCATCACAGGGCCCATCAAAAATATGAGATTGTGTTTCTCATATTCACACTTCACAAAGTGTTACAATTGTCACCCTTAAACATGGAAAGAACCCACTGGTGAGGTCCTTAATCTTACACGTGGGTGTTCCGCAGTTGGAATAGTGACTGTCATATTTGACTATCCAGCTAAAGTTGGGATTATTACTCATTTCAAAATCCAGATCATAGGCAGGTGAAGACTCTCTTATCTTGACCCAGCCAATGGGAAAGGTGTTGACTCTTATACCTTTGCTTGGTGCCACAGGTTCAAATGTGGGTCCATACCAGTAAGAAGGTCTCAGAGTGAATTTGCATCTCTCATGCATACTGTATAAAGTTCTCAGATGATACAGCGAGTGTCCTAAAAGGACCCAGCACACAGATGACATTGTGCCACTTGTATGCACACCCAGCCAACAGGAAAGATTAAACACAGAGCCCAGGCAAAAGCCTCACACATCAACACAGCCCCCCGTTGAGGTTTAGAATCTCAAATCCAGAGTCCGAAGTTGGAAAATTGACTCTCATATGTAGATCTCATCCACAGGTGGGTTAATGTCTGTCAGACCAACATTCAACACACCTGTGAGCCTGTGACTCCACTAAAAGAACACACTCTGCATGAAAAGCCTAGGCTCCAATGCACAAATGGAGTCCACCATTGAGATTTTGACTCCTGTACTTAGAATCAACATACGGGTGGTATTTACTCTCATATTGAAAACCAGGACGTGTCCAGGAGTGTTAATCTCATATGTGGACCTTTCCGCAGGTGTGCATATGTCTCTTCCCATCATCTGAGTTATTTGACTCTTCTGCCTGGGACCAGCCAACAGATGGGATTGTGACATATGACTGGAGCCAGCATTTAGGTGATGACTCCATTTATCTGCGTTGGTGCTGCCAATAGGGGGCATTGTGACATGTTGCTGGGCATCACATCTAGGTAATGTGAGTCTCCTCTCCTGTTGCGGGGCTGCCCACAAAAGACATTGTAACATATTGCTAACTTTTCACCCAGGTTATGTGGCTCTCCTGTCTGTTCCCTGTCTACATGGACTATTGTGACATATTGCTGTGTCTAACACCATGTAATGTAACTCTCTCACTTGAGGCCTGCCTACAGGGAGCACTGTGAAAAATCCCTGCGCCCATCATTCTGGTAATTTGACTCTTTTCTTTTGCCTGGTGTCTGCTCACAGTGGGGATTTTGATGTAACGCTAAGCTCAGTGCCTAGTCAATGTGAATTTTCTAAGTTCTGCCTGTAGAAAAGATTGTGACATATCTCTGGGCCCAACTCCAAGGTGACATTACTCTTTTGCCTTGGCTTTGCTTTCAGAAGGCATCATAACATATTGCAGAGCCCAGAACCAAGATGATGTGAGTTTTCTGCCTAAAATCTACCCACAAGGAGCGTTATGACAAATCTCTGGGCCCATCAATTGTTTGATGTGACTCTTCTTTTACTGGAGATTTTTATTATTTATTTATTTTTTATTTTTTTGAGACAGAGTCTCGCTCTGTCACCCAGGCTGGAGTGCAGTGGTGTGACCTCGGCTCACTGCAACCTCCGCCTCCTGGGTTCAAGCGATTCTCCTGTCTCAGCCTCTCAAGCAGCTGGGAGTACAGGCACCTGCCACCACACTCAGCTAATTGTATTTTTAGTAGAGACGGGGTTTTGCCAAATTGGCCGGGCTGGTCTCTAACTCCTGACCTTGTGATCTGCCTGCCTCGGCCTCCCAAAGTGCTGGGATTACAGGTGTGAGCCACTGTGCCCGGCTGGAGCTTTTTCTATAGAGGAGATTTTGACATATTTTTGGGCTCAGCACCTATGTGATATGATTCTCTTTTCTTTCTTTAGCCATGACCACAGATGGGAGACCATAGCACCCTGAAGGTCACAGAGTGAATTGCAACTCTCATGCATACTGTACAAAACCCTTGGATAGCACTGTGTTTTTACAGAGGTCAGCACACAGGTGACATTGTGACACTCACATGCACGCCTAGAAGTCAGTAAAAATTGTTATCTTTCCATGTACACACAGCCAACTCTTGAGATTCTGAATCTCACATTAGGAGGCAGTTGAAAGTTTGAAAATTGACTCTCATATGTAGATTCATTCCAGAGAGAGTTTGATGATTTTCAGACCAAGATTCAGCACACCTGGAAGGCTGTGACTCCTTTGAGGGGGCAGAGTCTGCAGGAGACATTGAGGCTGTCATCCACATATCTATCCCACAGTTCAGATTGTGACTCATGCACTTATATCCAACCTATAGTAGGTGTTGACTCCCATACCAAGAGCTGGGAAATGTATGAAATTCCTAATCTCACCCCTGGACCTTCCTTTGGTGTGATTGTGACATACACCTCCTCCAAGCGCCTGAGTAATTTAACTCTCCTGCTTGAGTTTAGCTCGCAAATGAGATTGTGACATATTACTGGATCCAGTACCTATGTGATGGGATTTTATTCTACTGCTTTGGTGTTGCCCACAGGGGACATTCTGACGTATCACTAGGCCCAGAATTTTTTTGTGATTAAACAATGCTGCCTGTACCCTTCTTTCAGGAGGAGATTTTAATGTATTTATTGCTGAGCACCCAGGTGATGTGACTCTCTTACCTGGTGGCTGCCCTCAGGAAAGATTGTCACATACATCTTGGCACAGACCATAGATGCAATGATGACTCTCATACCTTGAACCAGCCAATAAGAAGGTATTTTCTTCTCTTAGCAAGGCTTAGGGAAATGGATAAGATCCTGGGTCTCCTCTTTGCATGACGGTCATAAAGGCTTACCACACTTTCATATATCTTACAAAGCTCTCTGGTAGTATGGAGAGTGCCATCACAGGGCCTAGTGCGCAAGTGAAATTGTGTTTCTTGTATGCACACCCCATCAACCATTAAGATTATCACCTTCACACATAGAAAGAGCTCACTGATGAGCATCTTAATCACACACCTATAAGGCCCACAGTTGGAATCGTGATGGTCATATGAGAACATTCCGCCAGAAGTGAGATGGTGACCCATGTCTAAACCCAGCTCATAGGCAGTTGAGGACTCTTTTATCTGGACCCAGCCAATAGAAGGGATGTTGACTCTGCTGCTTGGGCTTAGGGTCACAGGTATAATTATGGATTTATGTTAGCATAAAGGTCCCAGAGAAAATTGCAACTCCCATGCATACCTTATAAAGCCCTCAGTGGTACAGAGTGTTTTAACAAGGTGCAGGACACAAGTGTGATTGTGAAGCTTGTATGCACACACAACTGACAGTAAAGATTGCAATCCTCTTACATGAACAAAGCCCACTGTTGAGGTTCTGAGACTCACACCCGGAGGCAGTGGAAAGTTTGAAAATTGACTTTCATATGTGCCTCTGTTCCACAGAAGGGTGAGTGACTGTAAGATCAAGATTCAGCACACCTGTGAGACTGTGACTCCACTACAGAAATACAGTTCACAAGAGGGATTGAGGCTCTCATACACAGATTCAGTCCACTGTTAAGATTGTGACTCATGTACTTAGACACAACACAAAGGGCATGTTGACTCTTTTACCTAGAACTGGGACATGTGCTGGATTGTTAATTTAAACTCTGGACCTTCCTGCAGGAGTGATAGTGACATGCGCTTCTTTCTAGCACCTGAGTGATTTGACTCTTTTGCCTGGGCCCAGCCCAAAAATGGTGTTGTGACATATCAGTGAATGTAGCATCTAGGTGATGTGACTCATTGTCTTTACTCGGCGCTGACCATAAGAGACATTTTGGCATATCACTGGGCCTTGCAACCAGGTGATATGAGTCTTCTTTTCTGTCTTTTTTTTAAAAAGGGGGCATTGTGACATATTGCTGGGCCCTGCAAAAGGGTTATGTGACTCTCTTGCCTGTGCCCTGCCCATGTAGACCATGGTAACATATTGCTGGGTCTAACACTTTGGTGATGTAACTCTCCTGCCTGGTCCCTGCCTACAGAGGGCATTGTGACATATTTCTCTGCCCATTACCCTGTTGATGTGACTCACTTCTTCTGCCTGGTCTCTGCTCACAGAGGGGATTGTGACATATACCTGGGCTCAGGACCTAGCTAATTTGACTCTTGTCTTTTTACAGCTTTCTGCCAACAAGAAAGATAGTGACATATCATGGGGTTTAATTCCAAGGTATTAATAATATTACTATTTTCCCTTGGCCCTGCTCTCAGAAGGAACTGGACATATTGCTAGGCCCAGAAGCAAGGTGATGTGATTCTCCTGCCTGGAGCCTGCCCACAGAGGGTTTTGCTGCATATCTCTGAGCTCATCAACTATTTGATGTGACTCTCCTTTTACCTGAGTTTTGTTTTTTTTTTTAATAAAACAGATTTTGACATATCTGTGGGCCCAGCACCTAGGTAATGGAACCATCTTCTGCCTGAGTCATGCCCACAAATGAGAGAATGACTTATTTCTTGGACCAGCACACTAGTGATGTGATTTTCCTGCCTGATTTCTACACACCGAATTAGCTGTGACGTATCTCTGGCCCCATCACCTATAGGATTTGACTGTGCTCTTTCTTCTGGGACCTCTCCACAGTGGGCATTGTGATATGTCATTTGGCCCAGCACCTAGGTGATGTGACTCATCTCTCATGCCTGGGCCTTGCCCACTAAGGTAGTTGTGACATATAGCTGGGCTCAGCCCCTAGGTTACGTGAATCTCTTCTTTTTCCTGAGCCCCTGTCTTAGTCCAATTTCACACTTCTATAAAGATACTGCCTGATACTGGGTTGTTTATAAAGAAAAGAGGTTTAATTGATTCAGTTCCACATGGCGGGGAGGCCTCAGGAAACTTACAAGCATGGAGGAAAGCAAGACACATCTTACATGGTGGAAGGAGAGCGAGCGAGCCAGTCAGAGGGGAACAGTCAAACACTTTTAAACCATTAGATCTCATGAGAACTCACTCACTATCCATGAGAACAGCATAAAAGAAACTGACCCATGATCTGATCACCTCCCACCAGGTCCCTCCCTTGACATGTGGGGATTAAAATTAGAGATGAGATTCAGGTGGGGACACAGTGCCAAACCATATTATTCTGACTCTTGCCCCTCCCAAATCTCATGACCTTTTCACATTTTAAAACACAATCATGCCTTCCCAGCGGTCCTTCAAAGTCTTAACTTATTTCAGCATTAACTCAAAAGTTCACAAAGTCTCATCTGAAAAAAAGCAAGTCTCTTCCACTTATGTGCCTGTAAAATCAAAAGAAAGTTAGTTACTTCCAAGATAAAATGAGAGTGCAGGCATTGAGCAAATGTTCCTCTTTCAAATGGGAGAAATTGGTCACAACAAAGTAGCTACAGCTCCCATGCAAGTTCAAAATCAAGCAGGGCAGTCATTAAATCTTAAAGCTTCAAAATTATCTTCTTTGACTCCATGTCACACATCTATGGCATACTAATGAAAGAGGTGGGCTTCCAAGGCCTTGGCCAGCTCCACTTCTGTGACTCTGCAGGGTACAGCCCCTGTGGCTGCTTTCATGGCCTGGTGTTGAGTGCCTGTGCTGTTTGTAAGCACACAGTGCAAACTGTTGGTGGATCTACCATTCTGGGGTCTGGAGGATGGTGGCCCTGTTCTAACAGCTCCACCAGGCAATGCCCCAGTGTAGACTCTGTGTGGGGGCTCTAACTCTACATTTCCTCTCTGCATTGCCTTAGTAGAGGGTCTCCATGAGGGCTTCACCCTTGCAAAAGACTTATGTCTGGACATTCCAGTGTTTTTATACATCCTCTAAAATCTAGGCAAAAGTTACCAAATTTCACCTCTTGTCTTCTGGGCACCCACAGGCCCAATACCACATGGAAGCCACCAAGGCTTGGGGCTTGCACTGTCTGAAGCAATTGTCTGAGCTGTAAGCTGGCCCTTTTTAGCTGTGGCTGGAGCTGGAGGAGCTGAGACACAGGGCACCAAGTCACAGAGCAGAAGAAGCCTGGGGCCCACTCATGAAACTATTTTTGCCTCCTAGCCCTCTGGGCCTTTGACGGGAACAGCTGCTGTAAATATCTCCAAAATGTCCTGGAGACATTTTTCCCATTATCCTGGCTCTTAACATTTGGCTTCTTGTTACTTAATGCAAATTTCTGCAGCCAGCTTGAATTTCTCTCCAGAAAATGGTTGCTTTTCTGTCCTTTCCTTTCCTTTCCTTTTTTTCTTTCCTTTTTCCTTGAGATGGAGTCTCACCCCATCACCCAGGCCGGAGTGCAGTGGCACAATCTCAGCTCACTGAACCCTTTGCCTCCTGGGTTCAAGTGATTGTTGTGCCTCAGCCTCCTGAGTAGCTGGGATTGCAGGCGTGCACCGCTACACACAGCTAAATTTTGTAATTTTAGTAGAGACAGGGTTCTGTCACATTGGCCAGGCTGGTCTCAAACTTCTTGCCTCAAGTGATTTGCCCACCTTGCCCTCCCAAAATGCTGGGATTATAAGCATGAGCCACCATAATGGTTTTTAATTTCTACTGCATGGTCAGGCTGCAAATTTTCCAAAATTTTATGCTCTACTTTCCTTTTAAACATAAGTTCCAATTTTAGATTATTTCTGTCAAGTTCAAAGTTCCACAAATCTCTAGGGCAGGGGCAAAATGCTGCCAGTCTCTTAGCTAAAGCACAGCAAACATGACCTTTGCTTCAGTCCTCAGTAAGTTCTTCATTTCCATCTGAGACCACCTCAGCCAGGACTTCATCGTCCATATCACTATAAGCATTTTTGTCAAAACGATTCAAAACGTCTCACAGAAGTTCCAAACTTTCCTACATCTTCCTGTCTTCTTGTGAGCCCTCCAAACTTCCAACCTCTGCCTGTTACCCAGTTCCAAAGTTGCTTCTACATTTTCAGGTTATCTTTATAGGAGTACCTCTCTCTGCTGGTACCAATTCTCTGTGTTAGAACAATTTTACACTGCTATAAAGATACCACCTAACACTGAGTAATTTATAAAGGAAAAGAGTTTAATTGACTCATAATTTTGCATAGCTGTGGAGGCCTCAGGAAACTTACAATCATGGCAGAAGGTAAAGGGGAGGCAAGGCACATCTTACATGGCAGAAGGAGAGAAAGCCAGTAAGGGGAGAACTTCCAAACAGTTTTAAGCTATCAGATCTCATAAAAACTCACTCACTATTATGCAAAGAGCATGGAGGAAACCACCCTCATGATCCAATCACCTCTCACTAGGTCCCTTTCTTGACACATGGGGATTACATTTCAAGATAAGATTTGAGTAAAGACACAGAATCAAACCATATCAGTCTCTCACTTAGGTGATGTGAGTCTGTGTTTTTGGCCCTTCACTCAGGGAATACTGGGACATATGACTGTATCCAGCCCCTATGTAATGCAACTCTCTTCCTCTCCTGACCTCTGCATGTATTATGTATTGTTACATATTTCCGGGTTCAACACCTAGGTGATTAAACCCAGTAGCATCTTTTCATTTATCACTGACACTACGTGACTGTTTCCATCACATAATGGGTCCTGAGTCTTGCCAAATAAGGGCATTGTGATATTTCACTTAACCCAGCACCTAGGTGATGTAACACTTCTTTTTTGTCTGAGGCTTGCATGTTGTTGGTAGTGTAACATATCACTTGGCCCAACACCTAGAATATGGGAGGTTTCTGCCAGGGCCCTGCCTACAGGGGGCCTGTGACACATTTCTCTTGGGTGTGAAACCCAGTACCTAAGAGATGTGACTCTTCTTTTCTGCCTGCGTTTTGCCAGTAAGAAAGATTGTGACATATTGATGGGTCCAGCAATGATGTGATGTATTTCTCCTGCTTTGGCTTCATCAACAGAGAGCATTGTGACATACCCCTGAGCCAAGCACACAGATGTTACCCTGCGGCCTGTCCTCTGCTTTCAGGAGGGGATTGCAACATAACCCTGGCTGAGTACCCAGGTTATGTGACACTCTTGCCTGGTCCCTGTTCTTAGGGAAGACTAATATATCCCTGGCCCAACACCCAGGTAATATGACTCTCCTGCTGGCTCACTACTCACAGTTCAGTTTGTGACATATATCTTGGCCAGGCTCACAGGTATAATGATGACTCTCATACCTCAAACCAGCAAATAGAAGAGATGCTGTCTCTTGTCATTAGGCACAGGGAAATGGGTAGGATCCTGGGTTTTCTCTTTGCACAAATGTTATAGAGGTATTCCAGTCTTTTAAATATGGAATAAAGCTCTTTAGTGGCACAGAGTGTTTCAGCACCCAGGTGAGACTGTGTTTTCTGCGTGCACGCTTTTCAACCACTGTGAATGTCACCTTCACCCATAGACAGAGCCCACTCGTGAGGTCCTGAATTAATACATGAATGACTTGTGTACTTACACCCAACATACAGAAAGTGCTTACTCTCGTACCTAGAACCAGGATATATGCAGAATTGTTCATTGTTTTACTGAACCTCCCTGTGTGTGTGATTGGGACATATGCCTTTAACAAACATTGAAGTAATTTGATTCTTGTTCCTTGGCCCAGCCTTCAGATGGGATTGTTACATATAGCCGAACCGGCACCCACGTGACTTCTCCTGCCTTGAGCTGCACACGGGGGGCATTGTGACATAAGGCCGGGTTTTGCACACAGGTTTTGTAGACTCCTTTTCTGTCTTGGTACTTTTTTTTTTTTCTTTTTTGAGATGGAGTTTCGCTCTTGTTGCCCAGGCTGGAGTGAAATGGTGCAATCTCGGTTCACAGCAACCTCCGCCTCCTGGGTTCAAGCGATTCTCCTGCCTCAGCCTCCCTAGTAGCTGGGATTACAGGCATGAGCCACCATGCCCAGATGGGGTTTCTCCATGTTGATCAGGCTAGTCTTGAACTCCCGATCTCAGGTGATTTGCCCACCTCGGCCTCCCAAAGTGCTGGGATTACAGGCGTGAGCCACTGCGCCCGGCCCTGTCTTGGTAATTTTTACAGAGGGCATTGTAACATATTGCTGGGCCCCACACTAAGGTTTATATGAATCTTTTGTAGGCTGGCACACTTATTGTGACATACGGCTGAGTCAAACACCCAGCTGATGTAACTATTCTGCCTGAATCTTCTCTACAGGGAGCATTGCGACATATCTCTGTGCCCATCACCCTGGTGATGCGACTCTTTTCTGCCTGATTCCTGCTCACAAACAAGATTGTGACATTTTTGCGGGACCCAGACCCTAGCTTATGTGACTCTATACTCCTGCCTTGGTGCTGCCCATAGGGGGCATTGTGACATACTTCTTGGCCATGCACCCAGGTTATGTGACTCTTTCTGTGCCCTGCCCACATGGGCAATTGTGACATATTGCCGAGTCTTACACCCAGGTGATGCCACTCTCCTGTCTCGTCCTTGCCCACAGGGAACATTGTGACATATCTCTTTGCCAATCACCCAGGTAATGTGAGTCTTTTGGTTTTTCTTGTTGTCCCTCACAGGGGAGATTGTGACCTACTGCTGGGCCCAGCATTTGGTTATGTGACTCTATACTCCTGTCTCGGTGTTACCCACAGAGGGCAATGTGCCATATCACTGGGCATTATATCCAGGTGATATAAGTCTCTTTTTCTGCCTTGGCACTGCCCCACAAGGGTTACTTGATTCTCCTGCTTGTGCTCTGCCCTCATGGGTCATTGTGACATATTGCAGGGTCCAACACCCAGGTTATGTGACTCTCTTTCTTGGGCCAGGGAAACAGGGGTATTGTCACATATCTCTGTGTCCATCACTCAGGACTCTTTTCCTGTCTGGTGTCTGCTCACAGAGGAGATTTTTACCTATCACTGAGTTCAGCACTTAGCTGATGTGACTCTTCTCTCCTTCCTAGGTTCTGCCCACAGGGAAGATTGCGGCGAATTACTGAGCCCAATACCTAGATGAAGTTATTTTTTCTAGGCCACGCCCTGTGAAGACATTGTTGCATATTTGTCCAGCACCAAGTCGTTGTGAGTGTCTGCCTTGACCCTACACACAGGAAGCATTGCAAAATATCTCTGTGCCCATCGACTATTTGATGTGACCCTTATCTCTTATTTTGACTCCTTCTTTAGGAGATATTCTGACATATTTTTGGGCTCAGTGGTGAGGTAATGTGACTCTCTTCTTCTGCTTGATCTATGCTCACAGAAGGGAGGGTGACTTACTGCTGAACTGCTGAACCCCTCACACAATGGGCATATCACACAAATAGATGTGTTGCAATGACCCCTGTCAGCAGGGGTCATGGTGACATATTTTCAGGACAGTATTCTAGGTGATGTGACTCTCCTCTTCTTTCTGATACCTGTCTGCAGTGATTATTGTGACAGATAGATTGGTACAGTATGTAAGTAATGTGAGTCTCTTCGTGTCTGTGCCCTGCCCATTGAAGAGATTATTGCATATAGCTAGTCCCTGCCCTTGATTTTGTGACTCCCCTTTTTTTCCTGAGTCCTACCCACAATGGGCATTGTGACACATCCCTGGGCCCCTCACCTAGGTGATGTAGCCCTCATCACAAGTCCTCCTTTCAGTGGGCATTGTCACATATTTCTGGACTGAGCACTTAGGTGATGTTACTCTCCTCAACTGCTTTTACTCTGCCAATGACAGATGGTGATGTTTTGCTGTTCCAGACACTGCAGTAATGTGACTCTTCTCTGCATTCATTGTGTATTGCCTTGCATTCATTGCATATTATGACATATTGCTGGGCCTAACACCTAGGTGATGTGACTCTCCTGAATGGGCCCTGCCTACAGGGGTATTATGAAAGAGATTTTCATGAATCTCCTAGGTGATGTAACATTCCTCTTCTGCCACGACCTCACCAAAAGTGGGAACTGCTATACATGACTGAACTCAGCATCTAGGTGATATGACTCCTTTTTTACCTGGTCATAAGATATATTGGGTATTGTAACATGTCACTGGGCCCAAAATCTAGGGGATAGAAGGCTCCTGCCTCAGCCCTGCCCAGGGAGGGCCTTGTAGCATTCTTTGCATCAATAACCAAGAAAATGTTACTCTCCTATTCCTCCTGCACCAGCCAACAGAAAAATTTGTGACACATTACTAGGCCCAGGTGACTTACCTGTCTTGCCTGGGGCTTGCCAACAGAAAGCATTGTGAAATATGGAAGGCACCAGCACACAGGTGATGTTACTCTATTTCCTGTGCCCTGCTTTCAAGAGGAAATTTTAACATATCACACTGGCCAAGCACTCAGGTGCTCTGTCTCTCCTGCTTGGTCCCTATTTTCAGGCAATATTGTGACACATTTCTGGCCCAGCAAACAAGTGATGTGACTCCTCTGCTCCATACTTATTTACAGATGAAATCGTAGTATATATTATGGCCCAGGTAACAGGTACAATAATGACACTCATACCTTGAACAGCTAATAAAAAAGATACTGTCTCTCATAGCCAATCATAAGAAAAAGAGTAAGAAACAGTCTTTGTTCAAGTGTTGTAAAGAATTACCACTCTCTTGAGTTTTGTAAAAATCCCTCTGATAGCACAGAGAGAAACATTACACAGCCCAGCACATACATGGGATTGTGTTTTCTGTATGTACAACTCACCAGACATTAGGATTGTCACTCTCACATATAGACAGAGCTCACTGGTGGTGATTTGAATTCCACACATGGAATAAGTCTACAGTTAAATTTGTGACTGTCATATGTGAATATCTCTCCACAGTTGGAATGGTGACTCATTTCTAAACCCAGCTCATAGTCAGGTGAGGGCTTTCCAATCTGGTCCCAGCCAGTTAGAGAGATATTGACTCTTATAGCTGTGCTTACTAAAACAGGTCCAATCTTTGGTTCATATCAACATGACGTCTCAAAGCGGATTGAAACTTTCATACATATCACATAAAGACCACAGGTGATACAGAGATTGTACTAACAAGGCCCAGAACACAAATGAAATTGTGACATTCATGTGCACACCCAGCTAACAGTAAATATTTTTATGTTCTCACATAAACACAGCCCATGGTTGAGGTTCTGAATCCTACACCTGAAGGTAGTCAAATGTTAGAAAATTGACTCTTATACGTAGATCTGGTCCACAGGTTCGTCGGTGACTTTCACACCATGATTCAGCACAGCAGTGAGGCAGTGACTTTACTAAGAAGACACAGGTTACAAGAGGAATCTAGGCTCTCATGCAGTCCACTGTTGAGATTGTGACTCACGTACACAGACTCAACATTCAGGAGGTGTTGACTCTTATACGTAGAACTGGGACATGTGTAGAATTGTTAATCTCACCCTTGGATCTTTCTGCAGATGTTATTGTGACATATGCCTCTCCCAGCCCCTGAGTGATTTGACTTTCTTGTCAGGGCCCAGCTGACAGATGGGATTGTGGCATATTGCTGGACTCAGCACCTAGGTGATGTGACATTATTCTCCTGCCTTGGCACTGCCTACTTGGGGCTTTATGACATATGTCTGGGCTCATAACTAAGATGATGGATTCTCTTCTCTTGCCTTGTCTCTGCTCACATGGGAGATAGTAACATATTGCTGGGCTCTGTACCTAGCGGATGTATCTCTCCTTCTTCACTGGACTGTGTACCTAGCGGATGTATCTCTCCTTCTTCTGAGTTGGGCTCACAGGGGAGATTGCAACATATCACTGGGCTCAATACCAAAGTGATGTTACTCTTGTGACACATTGTGACATATTGTTGGGCCAAGAACCAAGGTGATATGAGTCTCTTGCATGGACCCTGACCACAGGAGCCATCTTGATATATTTCTGAAAGCTCAACTCTTTGATGTGATCATATTCTTATACCTGCTCTTTGCCCATAGGAGAGACGGTAACATACCTCTGGGCCCAGCACCTAGTTGATGTAACTCTGCTCTCCTGCTGGGGCCATGCCTACAGAAGAAAGAGTGACTTATCACTGGGCCAGCACACAGATCATGTTATTTTACTGCCTTGATCCTTGCCCACAATAATCATTGTACACATTTTTGGGTTCTTCTACTAGATGATGTGAGTCTCCTCTTTTTCCTGAGACCTGTCCACAGAGGGGATTGTGACATATCAGTTGATCCAGCACCAACATGATATGACCCTCATCTTATGCCTTGGCCCTTCTTACTGGGCTGATTGTGACATATAACTGGGCACAGCTTCTAGGTTATGTGACTCTTCTCTTCCTCCTGAGTCCTGCACACAGGGGGCATTGTGACACATCTCTAAGCTCTTAAACTAGGAAATGTGACACTTTTTTCTGGGCTCTCCCCTAAGAGGGTATTGTGACATATTTCTGGACCCAGCACCTCGGTGATATTACACTTCTCTCCTACCTGTTACTTGTTACTGGCAGCAAATCCATATGGGCACAGATCTGCAGCAACCTTAATTCTTCCCTCCTAAGAAGAAAAATCTCGACTTAGGGGCATAAGGCAGAAGGAGAGACCGAGGCAAGTTTTAGAGCAGGAGTGACAGCTGTAGAGCAGAAACAAGTGAAGAAAAGTACACTTGGAAGAGGGCCAAGTGGGTGACTCAAAAGGCAAGTGGATGGTTTGACATTTGACCTGGGGTTTTCCATGTTGGCATACTTCTGGGGTCTTGCATTAATTCTCCCCATTGCCCAGCTCCTGAGATCTTGTTGGGAAGTTGCTGATTACCAGTTTTAGGTAATCCAAGTGGATTAATTCTCAAGTGGATTTAGGTAAATCCACTTGAGAAAAGAGGAGATACTGAAGTTAACAATAGGTCCCCTGTTCATCCTTGGGATTCTGGAATGAACCAGTCTTACCATGTACCCCTAATTTTTCCTGCCCTCATCAAGAGGCAATGTTTATGTGAATCAGGTGGGCAAACTGCTTCAGATGTCACTGGAAAACTCAGTTCTGGGATGTAACAGGAATAAAAGGTATACAGTAAGTCACAAGAAATTGGCAGAGCCAGAGTTCAAATTAGTGTCTGTCCTGACATTGTGTCAGCAGACAGGGGAAGAGTTGGAGGTCATCTGAGCTGGTAGGGTAAGAACAAGTATAAATCTCAGGGGATATCCACAAGGGAGCCAGTATCTTTGCTGCCATGCAAATGCAGTAAAAGCCACAGGTGCTTAAATAACAGGGAGTTTGTGTTTAAGAAGTCACATGGCATGTCAAGTGAAAGCAAAGAGGCAGATGTGCCCCAGAAGCAGACAGTCCAGCAGGTGAGTAAGGCCATTTCTGAACACACACAGAGAAAACAGGAGAATACACAGTGCAGGTTTTGGGGAAAAAGCCAATTTTAGTTAAAAAAGCAGAGGAACCCTGAGACATTTCATGGTGTTCAGCTTCAGCCCTATTACTCCTGAGAGTCTCTTGTCCAGGAGGGCCATAAGTGCTTCATTTCTACTCAGTGTGGACCCCAAGGTTCTTCCTACCCCTGCAAACCACCTGTCGGGGTGAGTAGAGAGATTAGCCGGTGGAAATAGAGCCACTTGTGGCTGAGAGGAATCATTCTGGGAGCTGGCTTGTAAGCTGTAGAGTGAAAGGGAAAAGAAAATCATGTACAGGGGTTGACTGCCTCCAGCCATGAAGGTGAGGCATAAAGGTCTTTCACCACTAGGGGAGATATCTGAGTCATGCACACCAAAGCATGTTAGCAGCAAAAGGTACCAAGTCACACGGCACCAAAACATGTTACCAGCAGTGAATCCATATGGGTATGGGTCTGTAGCAACCTCAATTTTTGCCTCCTCAAAATAAAAAAATGACTGAGGGGCTTAAGGCAGAAAGAGACTGAGGCAAGTTTTAGAGCAAGAGTGAAAGTTTATTAAAAAGCTTTAGAACAGGAACAAAAGGAAGGAAAGTACACTTGGAA
Source organism: Pongo pygmaeus (assembly GCF_028885625.2). NCBI lineage: Eukaryota > Metazoa > Chordata > Mammalia > Primates > Hominidae > Pongo > Pongo pygmaeus. Next base: position 23,812,318 of record NC_072393.2, read on the forward strand.
GAGGGCCAAGCAGGTGACTTGAAAGGCAAGTGCATGGTTTGACTTTTTGACTTTGGGTTTTATATGTTGGCACACTTTTGGGGTCTTGTGTTACTTTTACCACCTCACCCAACTCCTGAGATCTTATTGGGAAGCTGCTAATCACCAGTTTCATGTGCTTTCTGTTTGTTAGGAGACCGCCTTTCCCTGGTGCCAGCTGTAACCAATTTTTACTTTAGAGAGACAGTTAACAACTGCCTGACCATCACCTGGTGGTCGACTGACACTCCTGGTGTGTGTGTTGAGGGGGGAGTCCTGTCTTGCCCTGCTCCTACCTTACTAGCTACCTACTTTAACAATGCAAGCATTGTGTAATGTTGGTACAGGAGTTAGAAAGGAATTATTTGGGCTGATAGTGAGGGTAAAAGAGTCCTCAGCAGAATTTTTCTTCTAACAAGAAGCAGCCCAAGAAATTTTCTTTTTCAAACAAACAGCAGCCTGAAAAATTGAGCTACAAAAATGGATACGCAAGCTGGAATCTTTTATGGGGGAATGCCAGCAGCTGTGCTAATAGAAAAGGGCTACCTGGGGGCTCGGCATATCCAACATGAGGGCTCCATCTTTCCTTCTTTGTGACCATGTATACAGTAAAGAAATGGGCAACATGGTGCCCATCAGGCAAAGAACCCATATGCATAATAAAAGATTAGGGTATGGCAACCAGCTTTTTGTTCCCTATGCAAACGGCACACCTGGGCCAACCAATCTTTTGCACCCTATGTAAATCGGACGCCACCTCCTCAAGCTTATCTATAAAATGCCCTGCGTTTCATCATGGAACCAGCAACCAATCTCTGTGAGACCCCTCTTTACTGCAGAGAGCTCTTCTCTTTCTTTTGCCTATTAAACTTCCACTCTTGACCTCACTCTTGTGTGTCCTCATCCTTGATTTTTCTCGGTGTGAGACAAAATACTTGGGTATCACACCGGACAATAAAGCTGCTTCAATGTGATTCTTCTGCATGGGTATATGTATAATGTATATAGAGAGTCTTACTCTGTCAGCCAGGCTGGAGTACAGCAGCACGATCTCAGCTCGTTGCTAACTCCACCTCCCAGGTTCAAGTCATTTTAGTGCCCCAGCCTCCTGTGTAGCTTGGATTACAGGTGTGCACCACCACACATGTATTTTTCTCCTTCCTTCCTTCCTTCCCTCCTTCCTTCCTTCTGTCTTTCTTTCTTTCTCTTTCTTTCTTTTTTTCTTCTCTTTCTTTCCTTCCTTCCTTCCTTCTTTCTTTCTCTTTCTTTCCTTCCTTCCTTCCTTCCTTCCTTCCTTCTTTCTTTCTTTCTTTCTTTCTTTCTTTCTTTCTTTCTTTCTTTCTTTCTTTCTTTCTTTCTTTCTTTCTTTCTTTTCTTTCTTTGTGTGTGTTTTGGTAGAGATGGGGTTTTGCCATGTCTTCCAGACGGGTCTCAAACTTCTGGTTACAAAAAATCTGCCCACCTCAGCCTCCCAAAGCATTAGAATTACAGGCATGAGCCATCACACTTGGCTATAATGTACTTTTACATTTATGATTTAGGTGATGTGTTCTCTTTCTGCCAGGCATGGGATGGTTAAGTATCACTGGACCTATCACCTAAGTAATATGACTCTTGTCTTTTGCATCAGCCCCACAGATTTGGGCCAAACACCTAGACGATGGAAAGTGCCTGCCTATGCCCTGTAAACAGGGCTTTAGCCCTACCACTCTCAAGAGCTTCATGACATATCTCTGCATTCATCATCTAGATTTGACTCTTCTCTGCTGGTGGCATCCTGCCCACAGGGAAGACCATAACATAACATTTGGCACAGCAACAGAGTGATGTGTTTTTTTCCCTGGGCCTTGCTCACAGGGAGCATTGTGACATATCATGGGACCAGCATCCAGGTGCTGTGACTCTGTGTCCTGCTGTTAGAACAGGATTGTAACATATCGCTGGCCAAGCACCCAGATGATGTGACTCTTCTGCCTGGTGCCTGCCTTCAGGGAAAATTGTGACATATGCCTGGCCTAGCACCAAAGTGATGTGGCTCTCCTGCTAACTCTATGCACTGGTAGGATTGTGAAATATATCTTTGTTCAGCTCATAGGTGAGAGGATAACTCTCATACCTCAAACCAAACAATAGGAGAGATGCTGTCTTTCAAAGCTAAGCTTACAGAAATACATAAGATTCAGGGATTTTTCTTTGTATAAACATTATAATAGATTATTGCTCTCTTGTATATAATGTAAACTCAGGTGGTACAGAGAGTGTCACCACAGGGCCCATTGCACAGGTGAGAATGCATTTTTTGTAAGCACACCCCTCCACCCATTAGGATTGTCACCGTCACACATGGAAAGAGCCTACTGGTAAGGTCTTGAATCTCACACCTGGATGCAGTCTACAGTTGGAATTGTGATTGTCATATGTGAACATCCAGCTGCAGTTGAGATGGTGACTCGTTTCTAACTTAGCTCCGAGGTAGGTGAGGACTCTTTTATTTGGAATCAGCCAATTATAAAGATGTTGACTCTCATACCTGAGCTTAGTTCTACAGGTACAATCATGGGTCCATAACATCATGAAGGTCATAGAGCAGTTTGCAACTCTTATTAATACTGTAGAAGGCTCTTGGGTGGTCCTGAGAGAGTCTTAGTAGAGCCCAGCACACAGGTGAGATTGTGACCTTGTTTGCACACCCAGCCAACAGTAAAACTTTGTCATCTTCCCCCAGGAACACAGCCCACTGTTGAGGTCCTGAGTCTCCCCTTGAAAACAGTCAAAAGTTGAAAAATTGACTCTTATATGTGCATTTGGTTCAAAGATGGGTTGGTGATACTCAGACAAATATTCAGCACACCTGTGAGTCTGTGACTCCTGTAAGCATCCACAGCCTGCAGGAGAAATTGAGGCTCTCACAAACAAATCAAGTGCACCATTGAGATTTCAACTCTTGTACTTAGACCCAACATACAGAATGTGTTGACTCTCAAATTTGAAACCAGGACATGTGTGAGATTATTAATCTAGTCTCTCAACCATCCTGCAGGTGTGATTGTGACATATGCCTTTGTTCAGTACTTGAGTGATTTGACTCCTCTGCCTCGGCCCAGTCCAAAGATGTAATTGTGACATATTACTGAACCCACCACATAGGGGATGTGACTCCATACTCCTGCCTTGGTGCTGCCCATAGGGGGCATTGTGACATATCACTGGGCCTTGCATCCAAGTGATGTAAGTCTCTTCTTTCTCAACACTGACCATAGGAGAGAATGTGACATATCTCTTGGCCTCAAATGCAGCTTGTGTAATTCTATTTGTTCTCTGCCCACATGGGCCATTGTGACATACTGCTGAGTTTGGCATCCATGTGATATAACTCTTCAGCCTCAGCTTTGCTCACATGGAGCATTGTGATGTATCTCTGCACCCATCACCTAGATGATTCAACTCTCTTCTTCTCTCTCATCTATGCTCAAAGTGGGCGATTGTTACCTACTGCTGGTCCAGCATATAGCTGATGTGACTCTTCTCATCTTCATAGGGCCTACCTGCAGGGGATATGGTGACATTTTACTTTGCCCAACACCAAGATGACATGAATCTGTTGCCTTTGTCCTACTTTCAGAAGACATTGTGACATGTTGCTGGGCCTAGCACCAAGGTGATGTGAGTCTCCTGCCTGGACCCTAGTCACAGAGGGTCCATACATTGTTACATATTTTTGACTTCATCGACTATTTGATGTGACTCTCCTCTCTAACCTGGGCCTTTCCCATAGAAAACGTTGTGGCATATCTCTGGGCCCAACACCTAGGTGATGTGACTGTCTTCTTATGACAGGGTCATGCCCACAGAAGAGAGATGCCTTATTGCTAAACCCAGCACACAGGTGAGGTGATTCTTCTGTCTGGTCCCTGCCCACAGGGGTCATGATGACTCATCTCTAAACTCGTCACCTGGATTATGTGAGTCCTCTTTTTCTTCTGTTAACTGTACAGAAGATTGTGACATATTGCTTGGCCCAGAACTTATGTGATGTGAATCTCCTCTCATGAGATTATGAGGTCCTGTTATTTGGAGTGATTGTGACATATAGCTGACAACAGCCCCTAGGTCATATGACACTTTTCTCCTCACTTAGTGCTACCCACAGAGGACATTGTGACATATCTCTGGGCTCTTTACCTAGGTAATATCACTTTTTTTGCCTGGGAAATTTTCTGCAATGTATTTCTTGACCCAGAAACTAGGTGATGTGACTCTCATCTACTGCTTAGGCTCTGCCCAAGAAGGAATTGTGGTGTATCGCTGGGCCAGCACCAAGGTAATGTGACTTTTTTTTGCCTGGACCCCATGTATTTGGGGCTTTGTGACATGTTGCTGGACCCAACACCTAGGGAAATGGAGAGTACTTGCTGGTCCCTGCTCACATGGGTCCTTGTGACATATCTCTCTATCCATCACCTGGGAGATGTGACTCTCCTCTTCTTCCTGCACCCTGCCCACAGAGAAGATTGTGACAAATCACTCAGCTTAGCAACTAAGTGATGTGTCTCCACTGCCTGGGCCTGGCCCAAAGAAAGCATTGTGATATATTGCTGGGCTCTGCACCCAGGTGATGTGACTCTCCTGCCTGGTTTCTGGCCTCGGGAAAGATTGTGAGATATTCCAGGCCAAAAAAAAAAGAGGTGATATGATTCAACTAATCAGTTTCTATCCACCAGTGATATTGTCACATTTATCTTGGCCCAGCTCACAGGTGCAATAAAGACTCTCATACATTTAACCAGCCAATAACAGAGATCTCGTGTCTCTTAGAAAGGCTTAGGCAAACGAGTGAGTTCTGGGTCTCTTCTTTATAAAAATCATAAAAAATTAGCACTCTCTTGCATATTTTGTAAAGCCTTCTGTGGACACAGAGAGTGTCATCACAGAGCCTAGCACACAGGTGAGGTTGTGTTTCTCATATGCACCCCACAGCAACCCTTAGGATTGTTACTTTCCCACATGGAGAGGGTTCTACTAGTAAGGTCTTTAATTTTACAAGTGGATACCATCCACAGTTTAAATTGTGACTGTCATATGTGAACATCCAGCCAGAGTTGAAATGGTGAAACATTTCTAAGCTAAGCTCATAGGCAGTAAGAAATCTCCTATCTAGACTCAACCAATTGGAGACATGTTGACTCTCATACCTGGGCTTAAGGATACAGGTGCAATCATGAGTTCATAACGGCAAGAAGGTCTCAGGCCAGATGGTGACTCATGCATACAGTATAAAGCCCTCAAGTGGTACAGAGACTGTCCTAATGGACCTCAGCACACAGGTGAGATTGTAAAACTCATATGCACACCCAGCTGACAGTAATGATTGCCATCTTTCCACATGAACACAGCCCACTGTTGAGATTCTAAATTTCCAAACTGAAAACAGTTCCAAAAGTTGGAAAATTTATTCTCATCCTTGAATCCAGTTCACAGATGAGTTGGTGACTCTCAGACCAAGATTCAGCACACCTGAGAGCTGAGACGCTCCACTAAGGAGACTCAGTCTACAGGATGAATTGAGGCTGTCACGCACAGATCAAGCCCATGGTTAAAATTGTGACTCCTGAACATAGACCCAAAATAAAGGAGGTGTTGATTCTCATACCTGGAACCTGGACATGTGCAGGATGGTTAATCTCATTCATGGACCTTCCTGCAGCTGTGATTGTGACATACACTTCTGTCCAGCACCTGAGTGATTCCACTCTCCTGCCTGGGCTCAGTCCACAGATTGGATTGTGACACATCGCTGAACCCAGAATTTAGATGCTGTGAATCCATTCTCCTGCCTTTGTGCTGCCCACAGGGAGCACTCTGACAACATGACTGCACGTAATACTCTGGTTATGTGACTCTTTTGCCTGTGCCTTGCCCACATGGGCCATTATGACATATTGCTGGATCTAACACCCAGGTGATGTAACTCTCTTGCCTAGGCCCTGCCTAAAAAGTGCATTGTGACATATCTCTGTGCCCATCACACAGGTGATGTGACTCTCTTTTCCTGTCTGGTTCCTGCTTACAAGGGGCATTGAAACAGATTGCTAGGCCCAGCAGCTAGCTGATGTGACTCTTTTTCTTTCTATGTTTTGCCCACAAGGGACATTGTGACATATAATTGGGCCCTAAACCAAGGTAATACTACTCTTTTGCCTTGGTCCTGTTCCAAAAGGCATTGTGACATATTGCTGATCCCAGCACCAAGGTGATGTGAGTCTTCTGCCTGGACCCTGTTCACAAGTGGCATTGTGACATACCTCTGGACCTATCAACTACTTGATGTGAGTCTTCTCTTTTACCTGGGCCTTCTCCATATAGAAGATTGTGACATAAGTCTGGTCCCAGCACCTAGGTAATGGGACTTTTTTTTTTTTTTTTCCCCTGGGCCATGCCCACAGAATGGAGAGTGATTTATCACTAAGCCCAGCACACATGATGTAATTCTTCTGACTGATCTTTGCCAACAGGAATTATTTTGACATATTTCTGAGGTGATCACCTAGTTGAAATGACCCTTCTTTTTTTCAGACTTGTCCACAGTGGAGTTTGCTACATATTGCTTGACCCAGCTCTTACATAATGTGACTCTCCTCTGATGCCTGGGTGCTCCCCACTGGGGTGACTGTAAAATATGGCTAGGCCTTGGCCCTACTTTATGCAACTTTCCTTTTCTTCCTGAGCCCTACTCACCTGGGGATATTGTGACATACCTGTGAGCCCATCAACTAGGTGATGTGATTCTACCTGATCCCGCTCCTCAAGGGGTAGTGTTATATATTTTCAGACCCAGCAATGAGGTGATGTGACTCTTCTCTACTGCTTGGGCTCTGCCCAATAAGAAATTGTGATGTATCACTGGGGCCCAGCACCTAGGTTCTGTGACTCTCCTCCCTTGCCTGGGCTGTACATACACTGCTGTATTGACATATGGCTGAGTGCAATGTCTAGGTAAAGTGATTCTCCTGTATGGGCCCTGCCCACAGGGAGATTATTACATATGATTTTGTTAGTCACCTAGGTGATATGATTCACTTTTTCTGCCTGGGCCCTGCAAAAAAGAATAGTGACTTATCACTGGATCCAGCACTTAAGTGATGTGACTGTCCTCTTTTACCTGGGCTTTGCATATTTTCAGTATTATGATGTATTGCTAAGTCCAACACTTAGTGGATGAGAGACTTTTTCCTCAGCCCTGACTACAGGGGGCTTTTTGATATTTCTCTACATCTATCACTTAGTGGATGTGTCTTTCTTCTGCTTGTGTCTTGCCTTCAGGGAAGACTGTGACATAACACTGGGTTTAGCAACCAAGTGATATGTCTCTCTAGTCTGGACCTAGCTTACCAAGGAGCATTCTGACATATTGCTGGTTCCAGAAACTGGTTGATGTGACTATACTGACCATGCCCTGCTTTTAGAAGGGAATTGTAACATATCACTGGCCGAGCATGCAGGTGATGTGATTCTCCTGCTTGGTCCTTGCTTTCAGAAAAGACTGTGACATCTCCCTGGCCCAGCACCCAGGTGATGTGAAAATATTGCCTGGGCTCTTTCCTCAGGGGTATTGTGACACATTGCTGGGCCCAGCACATAGGTGATGTGACTCTCCTCCACTGCTTAGACTCTACCCAAGAAGAGATTTTGATGTATCACTATCCCCAGCACCCAGATAATATGACTTTCCTCTTATGCTTGTGCCCTGCCTACATTGTGTATTGTGACATATGTCTGGGCTTATCACCGAGTTGATGCAACTCTCTTGCATGGGCTCTGTCCACAGGGGTATTATGACATATTTTTTCATTCATCCCCTAGGTGATGTGCCTCTTCTCTTCTGCCTGGGCCCTGCCAAAAAATGGGATTGTAACAAATCACTGGACCCAGAACCCAGGTGAGGTAACACTCCTATTTTGTCTGAGCCCTGCGTATTTGGGTATTGTTTTAATATCACTGGGCTCAACACATAGCGGATGCGGGGCACGTGCATGGACCCTGCTCACAGAAGGCCTTGTGACAAATCTCTGTATCCATTAACTGAAAGATGTGACTGTCCTCTTCCACCTTCACTCTGCTTACAGGGAAGATAGTGACATGTTGCTGGGCCTAGAAACCAGATGATGTGTCTCTTTTGCCTGAACCTTGCCTGCAGGGAGAATTATCACATATCACTGGGCTCAGCACCCAGGTGATGTTACTCTTCTGCCAGGACATTTCCCTCAGGGAATATTGTACAAATCTCTGGCCCGGCACCCAGGTGATGTGACTCTCTTGTTCAATACCTATGCACACGTGGATTTGTTACATATATACTCTCCTGGCTCACAAGAGTGAGTCAAGATATGACTTTCATATCTTGAACCAGCCAATAGTTGAGATACTGTCTCCCATAGCTAGGCTTAGGAAAATGGGTGTGATTCTGGGTCCCCTATTTTTATGCAGGTCAGAGAGGATTACCACACCCTCACATATTGTATAAAGCCATTGAATTGTACACAACGTGTCACCACAGAGCCCAGCCTACAGGTGAAGTTGACTTGCACATATGCACAACCCATCAACTGTTAAAATTGTAACCCTCACAGATGGACAGACCTCACTTGTGAATCTTACACATGGATGCAGTTCACAGTTGGATTTGTGACTGTCATATGTGAGCATCTGACCAGATCTGAGATAGTGAAACATCTTTAAATGCAGCTCATAAGAAGATGAGGGCTCTCCTATCTGGACCCAGAACATTGGAGAGATGTTAATTCTCCTACATAAGTTTAGGGACACAGATACAATCGTAGGTTCAACCAGCAAGAAAGTCTCAGACTGGATTGTGACTGTCATTCAAACTGTATAAAGCCCTAGACCCACCACCTAGGTAATGTGAGTCTTCTCTTCTACCTGGGCCTCTCATATTTTGAGTATTGTGACATATTGCTAGGCCCAACACCTAGGATATGGGAGGCTCTTGCCTAAACCCTACTCACAGAAAGCCTTGTGATCTAACTCTGCATACATTACCTAGGAGATGCGACTTTCTTCTGCTTGCACCCTACCCATAGGAGAAATTGTGACATATTGCTAGGAGCAGCACCCAGGTGATGTGACTCTTCTGCTTGGTCTCTGTCCTTAGGGAATGTTAAGAAATATCTCTAGATCCAAACCCACATGATGTGACTCTCCTGCACACTTCCTAGCCACAGGTGGAATTGTGACATATGTCTTTACTCAGGTAACAGATGTGATGATGACCCTCATTTCTCAAACTGCCAATAGGAGAAATACTGTCTTTTGTACGTAGGCTTAGAAAAATGGGTAAGGTCCTTGGTCTCCTCTTTGTACAAAGATCATGGAGGTTTATCACTCTATTGCATGTGCTGTAAGGCACTCAGCTGGTACTGAGAGTGTCACCACAGAGGACAGCACACAATTGAGGTTGTGTTTTACATATTTACACTGTGGCAGTCATTAATATCATCACCCTCACACATAGACTGAGCCCACTGAGGAGGTCCTGAATCCCAAATGCAGACGCAATCTACAGTTGCAATTGTGACAGAACATTCAGCACCTGTTAAGATAGTGATTCATTTCTAAACCCTAATCATAGGTAAGTAAAGACTTTTCTATCTGCAACCCACCAATAGAAGAGATGTTGACCCTCATACCTGGGCTTAAAGCCACAGGTAAAATCATGAATCCATACTAGTATGAAGGTTTCAGAACAGATTGTGACACTCGTGCATACCACATAAAACCCTTGTGTGGTACAGAGAGTGTCCTAACAGGTCCCAGCAATCAGATGAGATTGTAACACCTGTGTGCACACCCAGCTGATAGTAAAAATTGTCATCCTCCCACATGAACACAGCCCTTTTCGAAGTTCTTAATTTCACACCCTGTGGCAGTGGAAAGTTGGAAAATTGACTGTCATCCATGGATCCAATCCACAGGTGGGTTGGTTAATCTCAGGCATTCAGCACACATGTGAGGCTCTGACTCCACAAAGAGGACACAGTTTGCAGGAGGGATCGAGGCTGTCATGTATGGATCCACTCTCTTATTGAGATTGTACGACTCCTGTTTTTAGAACCAACATACAGGAGGTGTTGACTCTCATAAATAAAACCTAGACATGTTCAAGATTGTCAATCACATCCCTGGACCTTCCTAGGTGTGATTGTGACATAAGCCTCTGCCAGGGACTTTAGTAATTTGACTCTCTTGCTTGGGGTCAGACAACAGACAACAGATAAAAATATGACACATCCTTGGACCCAGCACCTAGGTGATGTGACTTTATTCTTTTGCTGTCACATCACCCACAGAGAACATTGTGACCTATCAAAGTGCTCTGTAGACAGGTTATGTGACTCTCCTGCCTGTGTCCAGACAACATTGGCCATTGTGACGTATGGCAGGGTCCAATATGTGTGTACCCAGGTGATGTAACTTTTATGACTGGGTTCTATCTACAAAGGACATTGTTACATATTTCTGTGCTCATCACTCAGTTGATGTGACTCTCATCTCCTGCCTGGGCCATGCCTTCAGGAGAGTGGGAGATAGGGAGAGTAACTTATTGTTAGGCCCAGAACTCAGGTGATGTAATACTTCTTCCTGGTCTCTTTCTACAGGAGTTACTATGATATATCATTAGGCTCATCACCTAGGTGATATGATGCTCCTGTTTTTTTCTGCAACTTGTGCACAGTGTGGATTGTGAAATGTCACCTGGCTTAGCACCTACATGGTGTGACTCTCTTCTCATGACTAGGCCTTTTCCACTGGGTTGGTTGTGACATAGAGCTGGGTCCAGTCACTAGGTTATGTGACTCTCCTCTTTTTCCTGAGCCCTACCCACAAGAGGCATTAGGACATATCTCTGGGCCATTCACCTTGGTGATGTGAATCTACTGCCTGGGACCTCCCCTGAAGGGATATTGTGAAATATTGCTGGACCCAGCACCTAGTGATATGACTGTCCTCTTTTGCCTGGGCACTGCATGCATGTGTATTGTAATATATAGCTAGGTTAAACACCTGGGTGATGTGACTTTCCTGCATAAGCTCTGTCCATAGGAATATTATGACGTATCATTTTGTTCATCACCTAGGTGATGCGACTCTACTCTTTTTCCTGAGCCCTGCAAAAATAAAAGATTGTGAAATATCACTGGACTGAGCACCTTGATGATTTGACTATCCTCTCTTGCTCAGGTTTCACATATTATTGGTATTGTGACATACCTATGTGACAAATAGCTATGGGTAGGAAAACTTCTGCCCGGACTCAGCACAATGGGGCCTCATGAATATTTTAAAAGATATGTGACTTTAAAAATGTGACTATCCTTTTCTGCCTATACCCTGCCCTCAAGGAAGATTGTGGCATATTACTGAACTAAGCAACCTAGTGATGTGTCTCTTCTGACTGCGGTTTGCCCACAGAAACAATTGTGACATATCACTGAGCCCAGGACCCAGGTGATGTGACTCTGCTGCCTGCTCCCAACATTCAAGAGAGGATTCTAGCATATCCCTGGCCAAGAACTCAGGTGATTTGACTCTCCTGCCTTGTCCCTGCCCTCAGAGAAGATTGTGATATATCTTCAGCCCCAAACCCAGGTAATGTGACTTCCCTGCTTACTCCCTATTCAGGGGAGAAATTATTACATATATCCTGGCCCAGCTCACAGGTGTGATGACGATTCTCATACCTCAAACAAGCCAATAGAAGAGATACTGTCTCTCACAGCAAGGCTTAGAAAAACTGGTAAAATACCTGTGTCTCCTCTTTGTATGAAGGTCGTAGAGAACTACCACACGCTTGAATATGGTATAAAGCTCTTGAGTGGTACAGAGAGTGTCCACATGTCCCAAAACAAAGGGGATATTGTGTTTCTTGTATACACACCCAGACACCTGTTAGGATTGTCACCCTAACACCTGGATACAGACCATTGGTGAGGTCTTATGTCTCACATGCAGATGCAATCCACAGTTTGATTCCTGACTGTCATGTAAACACCTGTCCAAAGTTGGGATGGTGACTCATTTCTAAACCCAGCTCTTAGACAAGTGAGGACTCTTCTGTCTGGACCCAGTTAATTCGAGAAATATTAACTTTTCTACCTGGGCTTCAGGAGCAGCATAAAGGTCTCAGGGCAAAGTGTGGCTCTCATTCCTAGTCTACAATGATCTTGGGTAGTATAGAGAATGTCCTAATGGGGTTCAGCATACAGGTGAGATTTTGACAGTGATATCCACACCCAACTGACACTAAAAATTGCCATCTTTCCTCATGAATACAGCCCACTGTTGAGGTGTTGAATCTCATAACCAAAGGCAGTTGAAAATTAGAACATTGTCTCTCATTGGTAGACCCAGTCCACAGTGGGGTTGGTGACTCTCAGACCAAAATTCAGCACAGTTATGAGGCCATCACTCCACTAAGAAAACGGAATTCACAGAACAAATTGATACTGCCATGTACAAATTTAGCCCACCACTGAGATTGTGACTCATTTACTTAGACCCAAAATACAGGAAGTGTTGACTCTTATACCTAGAATTGGGACACGTGTAAGATTGTTCATCTTTTCCTCAGACTTTCCTGCAGGAGTGATGCTGACATATTCCTCTATTTGGCATCTGAGTGATATGAATCTTGCCATGGTCTAGCCCACAGATGGAATTGTGATGTGTTGCTGTACCCAGCACCTAGGTGATGTGACTCTATTTTTCTGCCTTGGCACTGTCCACAAAAGGTATTTTGACATATCTCTGGGGTATGTACCCAGGTTACATGACTCTCTTGCCTGTGCCCTGTCCACAAATTATCATGAAATATTGCTGGGTCCAACACCCAGGTGATGTAACTCTCATGCCTAGGCCCTGCCAACAGGAGGAATTGTGACAAATCTCTGTGCCAATAACCCAGGTTATGTGACTCTCATTTTTTGTCTGGTCCCTGCTCACAGGGGGCATTATGATGTATTGCTGAACTCAGCAACTAACTGATGTGATTCTCCTTTCTAGTTTTTGCCCACAGGGGAGATTGTGTCATATCACTGGGCCTCAAACTAAGGTGATGTTACACTTTCATTTTTGAACTGTACTCAGAAGGCATTGTGACATATTCCTGGGCCCAGCACCAAGGTGATGTGAGTCTCCTGCCTGCACTTTGCCCACAAATGGCATTGTAACATATCTTTAGACCTATCAACTATTTGATGTGACTTATTTTTTTTAAGTGAAAACAAGTTTATTAGAGAAGTAAATAAACAAAAGAATGGCTACTCCGTAGACCGAGAAGACCTGAGGGCTGCTCGTTGGCTCTTTTTGTGGTTATTTCTTGATTACATACTAAACAAGGGATGGATTATTTGTAAGTTTTCCAGGGAAGGGATAGGCAATTTCCAGAACAGAGGGTGCCCTCCCTTTTTAGACCATATAGGATACCTTCCTAACATGACATTTGTAAAGTGTCATGGTGCTGTTGGGAGTGTCTTTTAGCATACTGATGCATTATATTTAGTGTATAATGAGCAGTGAGGACTACCAGAGGTCACTTTCATTGCCATTTTTCTTTTGGTGGGTTTTTGCTGTCTTTTGTACTGCATCGTCTTTCATCAGCAAGGTCTTTGTGAATGGTACCTTGTGGTGACCTCTTGTCTTATCCTGTGACATAGAATGTCTAATCTTCTAGGAGCACAGGAATTGGGTTAATTCCTATCTTTTTGAGGTCTCAAGATAACTTGGGACTCTTGGGCCTGTCAGAAGGTGACATTCCTTACTTGCATAGGTCAGGAACCCTGCACAGGGACTGTGTAGACAACGTAGAAGGCCAATTTTCCCAAAGGGCTTCTTCTGGCTCTACAAATCAAGTATGATTTCTCAAAGACCATAATTCCAGTCAAAGCCTTGGTAAAATAACCTGTGTCACCCATTGTGTCCTGTTGCAAATGAAAACATGCTTATTGTACTTATGCAAATAACTATATTGCCATAAATTAAGAATATTCACCAATATCTTTGCACATTCTGGACAAATCAGGGAGAGAGAAACAAAATGCTCCAAATTATATTTACGGGAGTATATTTTACTCAATTGTTAAAAGCTGTAAATAACTCAAAAGTGCTCTTGACTCTGAAAAACAAAGGATCCACAACATTTTAAGCAAAAAGCCAAAAAATATTACTTCCATCTTTTATTAGTTCAGTTCATGCAGTGAACTCTTGTTCTGCTTGATATTTATTAATATTTCAGCTTTCCATGAGAGTCTTGAAAGTTTTTCTCCTGTTCTAATTTTGCAGTCTTCAAAGTTATCAGAAATTTGCATTTGAAAGCACCCATCAATGTTCCAGAGCAGACTATAAATTATCTTTTGAAAAGGATGAAAACAAGACAACAATTGTCTGTGGGTGACAAAAAAAGTCCTAGGACAGCCATTATTAAAGCCACAATTAACTAGAAATATTGGTTACTCTTGTGGAATAAACAATTTTACATAACAATTATAACTATTAACAACATACTATACACTAATTTATGTCAGACTTACAGGAGTTTTCCATAATTTCGGAATGTCACCAATGACATATTTATACAAATACAACCCCAAGAAAGCCAAATACCATTTCATATTTGACAATACATTCTGTATAACTTTTATACCAAATAAATAGAATATATTATTTTTGGACTTTAGGTGACCTAATATCTAAAAGATTAATTAGATCAGAAAAGATGAAATTTATAATTTAATTTTTGAAAGTTTTTCAAATAACAAAGGTTTAAAACATTTTACATTATAAAATCAAATCTCAGGTCACGCTATGTCATTCATTTAGCCAAAACAGTAACTTTTCTTTTAAAAATTTTTTTAAAAGCCAAAAACCTTTACTTATTAATAGAGGAAAGACTTAGCTTTCCAAACAGTCTGTCTCTTGTCCTTTTTCCTGTACTTTATTCAAAAGACAAACAAAAATCTTTCATTTTTTAAATATAACATGGGAATCTTGTTCAAGAGTGGAAGCCAATATTTCACCTTTGTGTTAGTATAGTAATGATGCCAAAGTTCTTAATAAAATCTTATATACAACATATCAAATCTTAATTAGTTTGACTATAAGGTAAGATTCTCAGAAATCTTTTACAACCCTTTAAAATTTTTGTTAAAGGGCAAATCTGTGCTCTAAGAAAAACCTGTTGTGCTTTTATTCCAATGTTCAATTTATGGGAAAACTGAATAATATCTATTTAACTTTAGCCATATGTTCACACACAGAATTTTTTATGAGATTAAAGTTTTAAAAACCTTCCACAACTTGCTTAAACCTTCAGGTTTATTCTAACTTCAAACAACCCTTTAGATCTCTAACCGAGGCCCCAAAATTAACGTTCTTATGCCTTTTTATAATCTTATACTGAAAGCACTTTCTATTTTTCTTACACAACTTGCATGTAAAGCCATTTTTATTTCCCAAAGATTACTTATGTCACATGAACTAAAAGGCATTCACACATGGACACAGCACACTGGTGAGGTCTTCAACCTCATAGGTGGATGCAGTTCAGTTGCAATTGTGACTGTCATATGTGAACATCCAGCCACAATTGGGATGATGACTCATTTCTAAACCCAGCTCATCTGGACCAAATCAATTGAAGAGATGTTGACTCTCATGAATGAGCTTAGGGCCACAGGTACAATCATGGGTGCATGCCAGCACGCAGGCCTCAGAGCAGATTTTGACTCTCATGCATACCATATAAATACCTTGAATGGTAGACAGAGTGTCCCCACAAGGCCCAGCACACAGGTAACATTGTGATTATCCCATGCACAGGTGGCCAATAGTAAAGACTGTCATTCTTCCACATGATTACAGCCCACTGTTGAGGTTCTGAATCTCCCACCCAGAGGCAGTGGAAAGTTGGAGAATTAACTCTTATACATGGATCTGATCCATAGGCAAGTTGGTGACTCTCAGACTAAGACTCCCAACAACAGTGAGGTTGTGACTTCACTAAGGGAACACAGTTTTCAGGAGAGATTTAGTCTCTTGTGTACAAATTCAGTCCCTTGTTGAGACTGTGACTCATGTACTTAGCCCAAACCTACAGGTGTTGACTCTCATACCTGGAACTGGAACATGTGTGGAATTAATCTCATCCCTGGACCTTCCTATAGGTGTGAATCTGACATATGCCTCTGCCCAGAATCTGAGTGATTCTCCTGCCTGCGTCCAGCCTTCAACGGAGATTATGACATGTCACTTGGTCCAACGCTTAGCTGATGTAACCTATTCTCCTGCTTTGGCTCTGCCCACAGAAGGCATTGTGATGCATTGCCAGGCCCTGCACCCAGGTTATGTGATTTCTGCCTGTGCCCTGACCACACTGGCTATTTTGACATATTGCACTGTCCAGCACCCGGTGATGTTAATTTTCCACCTGGGCACTTCCAACAGGGGACATTATAAAATAGCTCTGTGCCCATCACTTATGTGTTTTGACTTTCTTCTCCTGCATGGTTTCTGCTCACAGGAGGAACTGGGACATATCCCTGGGCTCAGCACCCAGTTGATGTGACTCTTCTTTTTTTTCTATTTTCTGTTCACACAAAAGATACTGACATATTGCTGGGCCCAACACCAAGGTGATATTACTCTTTCACTTTGGCCCTACCCTCAGAAGGCATGGTGACATATTGCTGGGCCCAACGCAAAAGAGATTTGAGTCCTTTGCCTGGACCCTCCTTGCAGGGGGCATTGTGATATATCTCTGGGCCCATCAACTATTTGATCTGAGTCTTCTCTCTTTCCTGGGCTTTGCCTATAGTAGACATTGTGACATATCTCTGGGCTCTGCACCCAGCTAATTTGACTTGCCTCTTCTGCCTGGGCCATGACTATATATAAGAGTGACTTATCAGGACCCAGCACACAAGTGATGTGGTTCTTCTTCCTGCTCTCTGCCCACAGGCATCATTGATACATATCTGTGGTCCCAAAATGTAGATAATGTGACTCTTTTTTGGGTGGGAAGGGACATGTCCGCAGTGGGGATTTTGATATATTGCTTGGCACAGCATTTATGTTATTTGACTCTCCTCTTATGGTTAGGTCCTACTCTCTGAGGTAATTGTGACATATATCTGGGTGCAGCCCCTAGGTTTTATGGCTCTCCTCTTTTTCATGATTCCTACTCATAGTATGCATTGTGACATATCTCTGGTTTTCTCACCTAGGTTATGTGACTTTCTTGTCTTTGCCCTTCCATCAGAGGGTATTGTGACATATTGCCAGGTCCATTATGTAGGTGATGTGACTCTCTTCACCTGCCTGTGCACCACCCAAAAGGGGCATTGTGACACATCTCTGAATCAATTTCCTACATAATGTGCCTCTTCTCTGCTGCCTGAGAAATGTCCCCAAAGGGGATTGTGACATGTCTCTGGGCCCAGCACCTGAATGTTGTGTCTCTCCTGCCTGGACTCTACTAGAGAAAATGTTATGATATGTCACTGGGCCCTGCACACAAGTGATGTTACTCTCCTGCCTGGGCCTTGCTTATAGAGGGTATTGAGATATTTTCCAGGTGAAGAATTCAGGTGATGTCACTCTCATTTCTCAGCCTTTCTCACAGGTAAGATTGTGACATATTACTCAGCCCAGCACACAGATGAAATTTTTCCTCTTGTATGCAAACCCAGCCAACAGGTGCTATTGTCACCATAACACATGAATAAAGACCACTGTTGAGGCCCTGAATCTTATATGTGAACACATCAACAGTTGGAATTGTGACTGTCATATGTATTTCTTGCCAGAAGTGGGATAGTGACTTATTTCTGGATTCAGCTCACAGGAATGGTGATAACTCTCATACCTGGACAAAGCCAATAAGAGAGATGTTGGCTCTGGTAGCTATGCTTAGGGGTCTGGGTCTTTTACTTGTAAGAAAGTAACAGAAGATTACGACACTTACACATATGGTATAAAGCTTTGGGCAATACAGAGTGTCATTACAGGGCCCAGTCCACAGGTGAGATTGCAGCTCTCCTATACACACCTAGCCAAAAGTTTGAATTGCCACCCTCACACATAGACTGAGCCCATTGGTGAGGTCCTGAATCTCACACATGAACCTATTCCACCATTAAAATTATACTGTCATATATGGATTCAGCCACAGGTTGGACGGTGACAAATTTCTGAACCCATCTCACTTGCACAATGAACCCGGCCAATAGAAGATGTGTTGACTCTTAGGCTTGGGGCAAGAGGCAAGGTTTTGGGTTTCTCACTTGTATGAAGGTCACAGAAAATTATCAAACTCACTCATATTGTATAACGCCCTCGCATTGTACACAGAGTGTCATTACATAACTCAGCACAAAGTGGAGATTGTGACTTTCAAATGTACGCCCAGCCAAGAATAAGAATTGTGATCCACACACACAGACAGGACCCACTGGTGAGGTCTTGAATCTCACTCTCAGATGAGTCCACAGTTTGAATTTTTAATGTCATGTGTGGATCCAGCCACAGGTAAGAGGGTGACTCATATCTGAACCCAACTAAGAGGCAGAGTCATGATTTTCATACCTGGACCCAGTCAATATGAGAGGTGTTGACTCTCATACCTGGACTTAGGAAAAGAGGTAAGATTGTGAATTTATACAGCACTAATGTCTCAGAGGGGATTGTGACTCTCACTCAAACAATGTAAAGCCCTATGCAGGTAAAGAGAGTGTCATAAGAGGACCCAGAACACAGCTGAAATTGTGATTTTTATATGCACTTCCAGCCCACAGTAAAAAGTGTCATCCTCCCAAATGAATACAGACCACTGTTGAGCTTCTGAATTTTACATCTGGATGCAGTTGAAAAGTGGAATTGTGATTCTCATTTGTGGATTTTGTCCACAGGTAGATGATGACACTAGGATCAGGGTTCATCACACCGGTGAGGCTTTGACTCTGATATGAGGGATACAGCCTGCAGGTGGAATTGGGACTCTCATGCATGGATTCAGTCCATCATTGAGATTGTGACTCATGTACTTACATGCAATGCACAGGAGGTGTTGACTCTCCTACCTGAAGCTGGGACACATGTGGAATTGTGCATCTTAGCCCTGGACCTTCCACAAGTGTCGTGACATATACTTTTGCTTAGCACCTGAGTAATTTTACTCCCTTGCCTGGGCCCAGCCTTCAGAAGGGATGGTGACAGATACCTGGGTCAAACACCTAGGTGATGTGACTCTCATGCTTGAGCCCTACCCACAGAAGGTATTGTAGAATATCACTGGGCCTAGCACTTAGGTCATGTGACTCTTATTTTCAGCCAGGGCCCTGCCCACAGAGCCATTGTGAGATACAACTGAGCCCAGCACCTCGGTGATGTGACTGTATGGCCTGGGCCCTGCCCACAATAGGTATTGTGACATACTTCTGAACTCATTACCTAGGTGATGTAACTCTCCTCTTTTGCCTGCATTCTGTCCCCACAAAATGGACTGTGACATACCACAGGTCTTAGCACTTATGTGATGATTCTCTTCTTCTGCCTGGGACCTGGCCATAGGGGAGATTGAATCATTTTACTGAGCCCAGATTGCAGGTGATGTGACCCTCTATCCTAGGTCTGCCCACAGGAGGTATTGTGATATATCTCTGTGGCCATAATTTAGATGCTGTGACTCTTCTATTCTCTCTAGGCCATGCCAGTTGAGGGGGATTGTGACATATTTTTAGACCAGCACAAGGGTAATTGAAAACTCCTGCCTAGGCCATTCCCATAGAAGGCATTGTGACATCACTGGTCACAGCACACAGGTAATTTAACTCTCCTTCCTAGGCTTTGCCCATAGGGGATATTGTAACATATCTTTAGCCCAGCACTTAAAATATGTGACTCTCAAATGGTATTTCTAGTTCTAGATCCCTGAGGAATCACCACATCGACTTCCACAATGGTTAACTACAGTCCCACCAACAGTGTAAAAGTGTTCCTATTTCTCCACATCCTCTCCAGCACCTGTTGTTTCCTGACTTTTTAATGATTGCCAGTCTAACTGGCGTGAGATGGTATCTCATTGTGGTTTTGATTTGCATTTCTCTGATGGCCAGTAAAGGATTATAAATCATGCTGCTATAAAGACACATGCACACATATGTTCATTGCAGCACTATTCACAATAGCAAAGACTTGGAACCAACCCAAATGTCCAACAATGATAGACTGGATTAAGAAAATGTGGCACATATACAGCATGGAATACTATGCAGCCATTAAAAATGATGAGTTCATGTCCTTTGTAGGGGCATGGATGAAGCTGGAAACCATTATTCTCAGCAAACTATCGCAAGGACAAAAAACCAAACACTGCGTGTTCTCACTCATAGGTGAGAATTGAACAATGAGAACACATGGACACAGGAAGGGGAACATCACACACTGGAGACTGTTGTGGGGTGGGAGGAGGGGGGAGGGATAGCATTACGAGATATACCTAATGCTAAATGATGAGTTAATGGGTGCAGCACACCAACATGGCACATGTATACATATGTAACAAACCTGCACGTTGTGCACATGTACCCTAAAACTGAAAGTAATAATAATAAAAGAAAATATATGACTCTCCTAGCTGGTTTCTTTTCCACAGGTGAGAATTTCACATTAACTCTACCCAGCACACAGGTGAAATTGTGACTCTTGTATGCTCATCCAGCCAACAGTTATGAGTGTCATCGTCGCATATGGACAGAGAACTCTGGTGAGGTCCTGAATCTTGTACACATAGTCCACAGTTGGAATTTTGACTGTCATGTGCAGATCCAGCCACAGGTGTGATGTTGACCTATTTCTGGAGTTAGCTCACAGGCACAGTGATCACTCGACCCAGCCAATAAAAGAGATGTTGGCTCTTACAGCTATAGGCTTAAGGAAACTAATAGGGTCCTGGGTCTCCTACCTGTATGAAAGTCACAGAAGATTATGACACTCATGCATATTGTATAAAGCCCTCTGGTGGCACAGAGATTCATTACAGGGCCCAGCACACAGGTGAGATTGTGGCTTTGTTATGCAGACACCGCTGACAGTACCATCACCCTCACATATAAACACAGCCCACTGGTGAGGTCCTAAATTTCACACCCTGATACAGTTCACAGTTGGGATTGTGACTGTGATATTTAAATCTGATCACAGGTGAGATGATGACTCACTTCTGGATCCAGCTTAGAAAACAGTGAAGGCTCTTTCACCTGGACTCAGCCAAATGGAGAGATGTTGACTCTGTTAACTAGGTTTAGGGGAGCACATAATGTTCTGGGTCTCCTGCTTGCATAAGGGTAGCAGAGGATTATGACACTATACATATTGTACAAAGTCCCCCATTGGTCCTGAGAAGGTCATAACAGGGTCTAGCACACAGGTGAGACTGTGACTCTGATATGCACACAGGCAAAGGGTAAGGATTTTCAACCTCCTACATGGACACAGCCCACTGTTGAGATTCTGAATCTCACAGCCAGAAGCAGTCAAAAGTTGGAATTGTGACTCTCATAGGCGGATGTGGTCCACAGCTGAGATGATGACCTCAGACCAGGAGGCAGCACACCTGGAGGCTGTGACTCCTCTACCGAGATGCAGTCTGCAGGTGTGACTGGGGCTCTCATGCACAAATCCAGTCCACCTTTGACGTTGTGACTCACTTACTGAGACCCAATTCACAGGAGGAGTTCACTGTGATACATAGAGCTGGAACATGTGTGGGATCGTAAATCTTATCACTTAACCTTTCTGCAGGTGTGATTGTGATATACAGCTTTGCCCAGCACCTGAGTAATTTAACGGTCTTGCCTGAGCCCAGTGTACAGTTAGGATCTTAACATATACCTGGGCCAAGCACCTAGGTAGTGTGACTTTTTTTTGGGCCCTGCCCTCAGGGATAATTGTTACTTATCACTAAGTTCAGAACCTAGTGATGTGACATTTCTCTACTGTCTTGGCCCTACCCACAAAACAAAAATATATCACTGGGCCCAGCACCTAGGTAATGTGCCTCTGCTCTCTTTCATGGGCCCTGTTCACAGTGGGCCTCGTGACATATACATGAGCCCTGCTCAGAAGCATGATGATGACTCTCATACATAAACCAAACCAAAAGAAGTGATTTTTTACTCACATAGTGAGGGGTAGGGCAACAAACAAGGTCTTGTGTCTCTTACTTGTACAAAGGTCACAGAACATAAGCTCGCCCATATGTCATATAGTCCTAAGAGAGTACAGAGAGTGCTGATACAAGGCTCACCTGAAGGTGAGATTGTGACTCTCCTATGCACACCTAGCTGACCATTAGAATCATCACATTCAAACATGGAGAGAGCCCACTGGTGACCTAAATTTTACATGCAGACGCAGTCTGCAATTAGAGTTGTAACTGTCATATATGCATTTGGCCACAGGTAGGATGGTGATTTATTATTGGACCCAGCTCACAGGCATGATGATGAATCTTGTATCTAGAATCAGCAAAAAGAAGAGGTATTCATTCACATAGCTAGACTTACGGCAAATGGTAAGGTCCTGGTTACCCTACTTGTATCAGGGTCACAGAGGATTACAAACATGCGTATAATATAAAGCCCTTGGGTGGTACAGAGAGTGTCATAGCAGGACCCAGCACACAGGTGAGATTGTAGCTCTCTTAAACACACCCAGCCAGCAGTTAGGATTGTCACCCTCAAACAGGAACAGAGCCTACTGCTGAGGTCTGGAATCTAAAGTGGAAACACGGTCCACAATTGGAATTATGAATGGCATATGTGGATCTGGCCACAAGTTAGCTGTTGACACATTTTTGAACCCAGCTCACAGTCACAGGGATGACTCTCATACCTGGACTCAGCCAACAGGAGATATGTTGACTCTCAGGCTTAGGGCAATGGGTAAGATCGTGGGCTCATATCAGCACTAAGGTCTTACAGGAAATTTCAATTCTTATGCATACTGCATAAAGCCCTGGGGTGGTATGGATTATGTCATAACAGGGCTCAGCACAAGTGGGATTGAGACCCTTGTATGCACACACAGCCAAGAGTAAGAATTGTCACCCTGTCACATGGACACAGCCCACTGTTGAGGTTCTGAATCTCACATTCAGGGGTATTCAAAAGTTGGAATTGTGATTCTCATAGATGGATTTGACTCACAGGTAGGATGGTGACAGATAGGATACAGTTAGGATAGTATCCTCAGGCCAGAATTTATCACACCTATGAGGCAGTGACTGCCCCCACTGAAACACTGTCCAGAGTTGGGGTTGGCTTTCTCAGGCACTGATCCAGTCCATGGTTAAAAATGTGATTCACATTCTTGAACACAACTCACAGGAGTAGTTGACTCTCATACCTGAAGGTGGGACAAGTGCGACATTGTAAATCTTATGTCTGGACCTTCCCACGGGGTGATTGTTACATATATCTTTGGCAGAGAACTGATGAATTTTGCTCTCCTGCAGAAGCCCATTCTATAGTTGAGATTTTGACATATACCTTGGCCAAGTACCTAGAATATATGATGCTCCTGCCTGGGCTCTACTCTCAGGGGGGATTGTGACGATCTCCTGGCCGTATATGTAGGTTATGTGCCTCTCCAATCCTGCCTAGGCTGTTCCCAAAAACGGCATTGTGACATGCCTGAACCCATCACCTAGGTGATTTGACTCCTTTTTTTCCCCTGGGTCCTGCCCTCAGTGGGGATTGTGACATGTCACTGGGCCCATCATTTCCTGATATGACTTTTGTGTTCTGCTTTGACCCTGCTTACAGGAGGATTGTGACATATAACTAGGCCCAGAACCTGGGTGATGTGACTCTCATTTCCTGCCTATGTTCTGCCAATAGAATAGATTGTGACATATAGCTGGGCCAACCACTCAGGTGATTTGACTCCTGCCTACAGTGGCCATTTGTGACACATCTTCTTCCTGGGTCCTGTTTCAGAGTGGAATTGCGACATACCTTTGGCCAAGCACCAAAGTGATGTGACTCTCTGATTTCTGCTCACAGGAGCTATTGTGACATATATCTAGGCCAAGTTTAGAGGTGTGTGTAATGATAGCCCTCCTATATGGACCCAGTCCATAGGGGAGATTTGGCTTCTGTTTTCTAGGCTTAGGGCAATGGATAAGGTTCTGGGTGAAAAAGCATAAAGTTCTGGGTGATAAAAAGTCACATAAGATTATGACACTCAAGCATATTCTCTAAAGCCCTTGTGTGACATTTAGAGTTTAGTTACATGATCCAGTACCCAGGTGAAATTATTACTCTCGTAGGCAAACCCAGCTGACAATTAGGATTGTCACCCTCACACGTGGACAGAGTCCACTGGTGAGGTCCTGAATCTTACAGGCACAGTCCACAATTGGATTTGTGACTTTCATATGTGTCCTGAGATAGTTGATATGGTGACTTATTTTTGGAGGTGGCTTACAAGCACTGTGATGACTGTCATAAATATATCTGATCAATAAGAGAGATGTTGACACATACCTGGTAATAGATCATTGGTTCATACCAGCATGAAGGTTTCAAAGCAGATTGTGACTGTTACTCATACCATATAAAGCCCTTGGTTGGTACATAGTGTGTCATAACAGGACCCAGGACACAGGTGAAATTGTGACTTTCTTACGCACACTCAGCCAACAGTAAACATTGTCACCTTCCGACATGGAAACTGTCCACTCTTGAGGCTGTGAACCTCACATGTGCAGGTAGTCGAAAGTTGGAATTTTGACTCTCATGAATACATCTCATCCACAGGTAAGATAGTGACTCAAAGACCAGGATTCAGCATGCCTGTGAGGCTGTGACTCATGTACTGAGAAATCTGCATTCAGAATTGTGGCTCTCATGCAGGGATATAGTCCACTATTAAGACTGTGACTCATGAACTTAGACCCAACTCACAGGAGGTCTTGACTCTCATACCTGGAACCAGAAAATACGTGAAAGTTTAAATTTTATTTCTGGAGCTTTTTGCTGGTGTGATTGTGACATATACCTTTGTCCAGCGCCTGAATTATTTGACCCTCTTGCTGGGGAAAAGCCCACAAATGGAATTGTGGCATATACCTGAGCCCTCCATGTAAGTTATTTGACTCTACTGCATAGGTCCTCAGGGGAGATTGTGATACATCACTGGGCCCATCACCTAGGTTAAATGATTATCTTTTTTTGCCTGGGCCCTGCCAACAGAGAGAGTTGTGGCATATAAGTGGACCTGTCACTTAAGTAATGTAACTCTATTTTTCTGCCTGGGCCCTGCCTCAGTGTGAGCTGTGACATATCACTGAGCCCTGCACTCAAAGGATATGACTCTCCTGCCTTGGCCCTTCCAATATGAGACATTGTGACATATCAGTGGGCCCATCAACTAGGTATTATGACTCTCCTTTTCTGCTTGGGCTCTGTACACAGGGTGGATTGTGACATATTACTGTGCCCTGCACACAGGTAATGTAACTTTTCTAACTGAACCCTGCCCACAGGAGGCTTTGTGACATACTGTTAGGCCCAGTTTCCAGGTTATGTGACTTTACTGCCATGGCCCTGCCCAGAGAGTGGATGTTGACATCTTTTTGGTCCAGCATTCAGGTGATCTGATTATCTTGCCTGTTCCCTTCTCACAGGTTAAATTTCAACCTATGTTTTTTTCCCCAGCTCACAGACATTATGCCCATGCTCATATAGAAAAGCAGACACTAGGAGTGATTTTGACTCTGTTAGCTAGACTTTGAGTAGTGGGTAAAGTCCGAAGTCTCCTACATTTAGAAGGGTAACAAAAGTTGATAAAATGTATGCATATTCTATAAATACTTTGAGTAATACAGACAGTATAATAAGGGCCCAGCACATAGTGAGATTGTGACTCTCATAGGCATACCAAGCCTACAATTAGGATCATCACTTCCAAACATGACAGTAGCACACTGGTGAGGTCCTGAACCCCACATGCAGGTGCAGTCCACAGTTAAAATTCTGATTGTCACACATAGATCTGAGAACAGGTTGAATAGTGACTGATGTCCAGACTCAGCTCAGAGGCACGGTGATGACTTGCATACCTGGACCTAGCCATAGGAGATATGTTGACTCTCACAGGGAGCCTTCAAGCAATGGGCAGGTCCTGGGCTTTCTACTTATATGAAGGTCACAGAATATTACAAAACTCACGCATATTGTATGACCCCTTGGGTGGTACAGAGAGTGTCATAACAGATCCCAGCACAAAGTTAAAATTGTGATTCTAATAGGCATACCCAGTACCCAGCCAACAGTGAGGCTTGTCACTCCCACACATGGACAGAGACCACTGGCGAGGTCCTGCATATGGCATGTGGATGCAGTCCACAGTTGAAATTGTGTTGTTCACACTTGTCCATTACTGAGTGCTGGGTTCACAGTATATGCATTTTGTAAAAATTTATAAAGCTGTTATTTTATAATATATGTGCTTTTTATGTGTGTACAATTAAAAACATAATTTTTGATTTTTCTTTTTATCTCATATTTCTTCCACAATCAATTTTTGTCACATACTTTTCTGGAAAATAGATAATTTCATCTAAATTTTCAAGTTTAATGTCATGACATTTTAAAAAAATATTGTGTTTGAATCTTGAATGTATTTCTAAATATCCTCTTTTGTCTTTTGTAAAATTTTTATTCCCCTTGAAATAGTTTATCTACATTATTATTACATTCAAAGAACAGCACTAATTTTACTCACGTTATTATCCTTGAGTAACGAATGAGTCAGAGAAGTTGAGAAACTTGCCCAAGGTTACACAGGTACTCTGAGCCTGCTCTTCTAACCATTGAATACACGGTATCATCCAGGAAACATATATGCAATACTATTTCTAAAGGTACATAAAATCATATTATACACATGCAAATTTGTGTAAAGATAAAATGAACTTATACTGTGTTTACCTGCAGAAAAGGCACTGGTTGAGGGTGTAGAAAGTCACATAGAAAGTCTTCTCTGTTTTCATTGTTTTGTTGTTTTTGTAGAGATAAGGTCTTGCTATATTGTCTAGGCTGATCTCAATCTCCTCGGCTCAAGCAATCCTCCTGCTTCAGACTCCCAAAGTGCTCTTTGTCATATTTTTTAAAGTACTTATTGGGTCAAGTGTGCTGGCTCATGCCTGTAATCACAACATTTTGGGAGGCCAAGGGGAAAAGATTGTTTGAGTTCAGGAGTTTAAGACAAGCCTGGGCAACATAGTGAGACCTCATCTCAACTAAAAATAGAAAAAAATAGCTAGGCACGGTGGCTCATGCCTGTAATGTCATCATTTCAGGAGGCTTTTTCTTCAATGATTAAAAACAAATCTTGGTGTCTGGCAGCCAGGCACAGCCAGGTAAGGTGAGGGCAAGAGGTAGAAACTTGCAATCCATGGGCTGCATTGGCTTTTTGATATTTTTCTCCCCAACTACACAGAAAATTTCTTCAGTGTTTGATCTTATGCATCTTTGAATCCAAACATCTCTTTCTTTGCCTTATATATATTAAAAATGTTTTCACAGTTCATAAAACATAATCTATCAAAAATATTCTAAACAAAAACATTCTCTTTATAGAACCTAGTAATGCACCTTAATTCCTTACAATTTGTGTTAAGAATTACTAGTCTAATGATGTTTTCTAACATGTATTAAGTACTTTTAGATGTTTAGCACATGTGATATATTATAAAAACCTTCTCAAAATTAACATGGGACTCCAAAGAATATGTATGGCCCAAACAGTTGTTTTCTTCCCAACACCAAGGAATGGCATACAAGGCTGTCTTCAAGTTGAGGACAGGTCATAAAGACAAATTTAAAAAAGAGAAAAAAATGTCTGCAAACTTGTTTCTACACATTGGTCTTACATCCATTTCTCCATCAATTAAATTAATTCTGAATGAACTACATTACCTGAAGTGGTACAAATAATTCCTTCAAATTGTAGAATCCCCAGGAAACAGAAAGGAGCAAAAGCAAACTCTCCCAAAGAAAGTCACATCTATTCCAGACCTTGATGAACCCTGCAAACAATTTTCCATTATGTGCAATGACTAGCAAGCAATCAAATACGACAAAGTTCACAATAAATAAGATCATGTGAAAGACACCAGAGAAAAACATAACAGAAACAAATCTGCAAAGACATCCGATATTAGAATTATCAGACACAAAAAATAAAAAACAACTATGCTTACCATATCTAAAAAAGACAAATGAAAGTATCTGCAGGAAAGAAGAAACTATATAAAGATTCCAAAAATAAGTTGTAAAATGAATAATACAATAACTAAAGTAAAAACTCACCACATTTGAATTTATGTGTACAAGACAGAACCAGTTAACTAGATGCTAGATCAGTAGAAATGAACACATATGCTACAAATATCAGTCTCAGAAAAATGTCTGGTAAGTATTCCAAGCATTCAAAATTTAAAACTGAAAAGCATAAGGTTGATAGTACTTAACCTTTCTCAAAAATAGAATAGGTAAAAACACTGCACAACTCAATTCTTGAGTTAATATCAAAGCTTGACAGAGACAAAACAAGGACAACTATAAACAATCTCATTCATAAAGACAAATTTTTATTTGTTTAGACTGTGTCTCGCTGTGTTGCCCAGGCTGGAGTGCAATGGCCCAATCTCAGCTCACTGCAACCTCCACCTCCTGGGTTCAAGCAATTCTCCTGCCTCACTGTTCTGAGTAGCTGGGATTACAGGCACATGCCAGCATGCCCGGCTAATTTCGTATTTTTAGTAGAGATGGGGTTTTACCATGTTGGTCAGGCTGGTCTCAACCTCCTGACCTCATGATCCACCAGCCTCAGCCTCCCAAAGTGCTGGGATTACAGGCATGAACCACCACACCCAGCCAAGACAAAAATTTTTTAAACCAATCACAAATAAAGTGACTCTTTCTCTGTATAAAATGAATAAAACCAACAATAAGTTTATCTCAAGAGTACAGGATAAGTTGAACATTGTATAATCTATATGTCTACATAAAATAGACACAGAATAAGAGCTTGGTAACGTAACTAGAAATAAAAGAATATTTTATTTTCTAAATATACAAGGTATTTGAAATAAAGTACAGCAAATGTACATAAAAACTACTAAAAGCTTGTCTTTTAATGTCATAAACAATAATTATGCTGGTGTTCAAGATTTTTATTAAACATTGAATCTATGGTTTCAGCCAACAGGTTAAAATGAGAAATCAGTTATACAATTATACTGGCAAAGCAGAACTAGTCAATAAACTAATAGCTAAACTATTGGTTCTACCTAGGAAGATTGGATCCTTACAAAGCAACTAACACAAAAATTGTTCATATATATCGAGGATTTAAAACTTCTAGGAGAGGCTCCATGGGGTGGCTCATGCCTGTAATTCTAGCACTTTGGGAAGCCAAGGTAGCAGATCACGAGGTGGGGAGTTCGAGAACAGCCTGGTCAATATGTGAAACCCTGTCTCTACTAATAATACAAAAATTAGGCGGGAGTAGTGGCACACGCCTTGGGAGGCTGAAGAAGAAGAATCGCTTGAACCTGGGTGGCAGAGGTTGAAGTGAGCCAAGATCACTCCACTGCATTCCAGCCTGGGTGACAGAGTGAGACTCTGTCTCAAAAACAAAAAACAAAACAAAACACAAAATAAAACTTCTAGGAGAACATGAAGAAGAATATTGTTATTATAACTGTGGGGAAAAAAACTTCTTAGACATTGCACAATATAAAAATTATGCATAGGCTGGGAGTGGTGGCTTGTGCCTGTAATCCCAGCATTCTTTGAGGCCCAGGCAGGCAGATCACTTCAAGTCGGGAGTTCCAGACCAGCCTGACCAACATGGTAAAACCCCGTCTCAATTAAAAACACAAAAATCAGCAGGGTATGCTGCACATGTTTGTTATCCCAGCTATTCGGTAGGCTGAGGCATGAAGAGCGCTTGAACCCAGGAGGCAAAGATTGCAGTGAGCTGAGATTGCACCATTGCACTCCACCCTGGGTGATAGAGTGAGACTTTATCTAAAAAAAAAAAAAATGCATTAAAATATTTATGAATTAGACTATACCAATTTTAAGAATTTTTGATTACCAAAAACATAAAACATGTTTTAATAAAGATGGGGAAAAGCCAAACCATAACTGGGGGAAAATAGTTTAAAAACACATAGTACAAAAAATCAGTATTTAGAAAATATATATTACAGAATATGTATGAATAAACAAGGAAATGGAAAACATTAAAAATAGGACAGATGGCAAGTCTTAAAGCACAAACTTATGAAAAATGCTAACTTCATTAGTAACTATGGAATAAAACTATAAATAATATGTGTTTCTAATTAACCATTTTGTCAAAAAATTATGTCTAGCAATTCCAAGAGTTGGTAAAAGATATGTAGTAGTAATAAGTGTAGATACATCAAATGAAAAATGGTAATCAAGAATTCCATTTTCAATGTTTGAGTATTTGGACTTTTGGTTTAAAAAAATGTAGTAAAATAGAGCTTTTGGTAAGCTTTCTGTAGCTTAACATTATCATAATTAGGAAAAAACAACTTTAAAAATGTAAATAAACAAAAAAACCTACACCAAAAAAAAAAAAAACAAAGACCCAGCAGTGCAGACATATTGATCCTTGTTTTGGGAGAGTATGAAACAGACCATTGTGTGAACTTTATACAGTTATTTTGCAACACTGACATACTAATAAAAATTATTTATATTTAATTTCACTGAACATGTCCACATCTTAAAAATACTACTTTGTACTATGAATAATAAATGTAAAAGTCTTTATACTCAAGAGGATCCTGATTCTCAACTAAACATATATGGCAACCCGTTCCTCTGTTTCTTCCAAACTGAAGCCTGATTAAGGCTTAAATATGGAGTGAGAGGGACTCAATAACAGAACATGTGAAGCAAAAAAAAAAAAAAAATGAGATAGGATGGTCATTTCTAAGAATCAGCAATTGCCTGGGGGACCTCAATATAATGATATCAACTATGAATCTTACTGGATAAAAATAAACATAAAAAGCTGAAAACACCATGACTTTAATTTGGTGAAATAGAGTATCCGGAATTATGCACAGTTGTGCTAAAAATATTGAGTTAGAATGACATGTATCTAAGGATTATTAAAGGGAATATTTACAAACACATTAGTATTTGTCCCATATCTTGTTAGAGTAGCAGTACTCTTGTCTGTAATGTCAGCTTCCCCAAGCTACAGATGCCATTGACTAAGCAAGTGTCTAATATGTTGTTTGGAGTTAGTTTCTAAATTTAAGAAACTTCCAATAATTTTATGAATTTCATTGAACTCTGTTCATGTATAAATCTCACTGAAAGGCACTACTCGGTAGCTATTTCCCTCAGTCTTTTCTGGGATTTTCTGTTGCTTGTTTCCAAACCAACCTTATTTGAATCCTAGTCATTTCTAAAGCCCCATATATAATAATAGAAAGAGAGCAGAAATGAAGCCAAGTTACCCCAAACAGTCCATGCCTAATATATTTTGTTCCCCAAATGAACCAAAAACCACACAAGCTACACAACAGTGGATTTAAAATTCAACCTAAATTCAACAGCAGTTGTCAAAACCATATGCAAAAATTAGCAAAGTCACAATGTAGAAACGCTTAACCTGTTATTCCAGAACAAATCATCAAATTCTTATTTTGGCATTTAAAAAAAAAATAATTACATTACATATGACAAAATATACCCACTCACTTAAAACAAAATATTTTGAAATACATATGGTTTTATTCTTATTCTTAAATATATATTATTTAGACAAGACTTTCAGTAAAATATACTTATAGCTACCATGTATGAATTAAAACAGCTATGGGAAAATAGTATTTTTAGTTAATAATGAATATCAAAGCTCCAATGATGTAAAGTATTGTTTCCTGGGCACACAGCTAATTACCCAAATCAAGCTGAAATATGCTTGATTTAAAAATTTTAATTTTCCCACTGTTGACAATGTTGACATAACAGCTAAATCTTAGTCTCAGAACTGGTAGTTTGGAATAAATCAGGACAAGTACTATTGAGGAAGGATGGGTAGTCAAGAAAGTGACTATGTCTTTGGGATGCAGCAAACATGGTCATTGTACAGTGGCTGCATATTTCCAACACAATAAGCCCCAGCATTCACATTGTATTCCAGCTTATTTAAGCAAAGCTCTCTCCAATAGAGAAACTCCCCTGTAAAGAGCATGAAGATTTTGATTTTACCTTTCCTCAAACTGACCTTTTACTTGTTGTAACAGTAAAAAGCAAACCTGTGAGTGGAGATTTAAGATGCTAGTGAGATGTGAAATATGAACAAGCATGTTCAGCTACTGTGTCTGTGCATCAAGAGGGCCACCCAGAACATGCTTACTAATAACTCCACTTTCCACCTCTTTATAAATAATTATATAAGACTCCCATAAAAAGAGTCCCTAGTTCCAGTCTTTGCTTTCTCATTCCTGTAAGCAACCCACCCTGAATCTCTTCTCTCTCAAGGTGTACTGGGAACAGTCTTACTCCTTTGCAATAAATTACTCTATGCTGCATCTTCTTTGTTGTTTATCTCTTGTTTAAATTTTTTTGAAACTAAGACACAACTGAACTAAAGTAACAACTGAATAAAAGCCATTAACACTATCATGCTTTGTTTTGTATTTTTTATTGTCAAAATTTTTTTCTCTGATATGTCAATATTCACATTTTAAACACAGTCAACACTGCTAAATTGAAAATTTAAATGACCACAAAATAATTTATGATAAAAGCATGTATATCTCTCATGTTTCACCTTCACCACACTTTCTATCTATTCAACTTTTTAAAAAATTTGACGGTCAAATACATATAACAAATTTAATATTTTATTTAATAATTTGAATTCAATTCCAAAATGATTTATATGGAAGTATATTGTTATTATTTACTTTTGACCAAATTTGGCTTTCCAAACTAAGGTAAAACTAAAGCATATTTTCAAAGTTTTAAGGAATTTAACCTTACTAGCATTGAGAGAAGCTAGCTAGCATGCCTTAGGTAGATAGCAAGAGAAGGGTTTATGGAGAGCCCCCAACCCGCAGGTTAGTGCCTTATCCCCACATAACATAAAAAGCAGCTTGGAAAAAAAAAAAAAAAAACTCCAGGCACTATTAAGGGAACTAGCATAGGGGGTTGTGCCTAGACTCATGCCCTCGGATGCACAAGTAGGAGAACCTAAAGCCCATTTAGATAAAAATTTGCACACACTTCTGTCTTACTTAGATAAGGGAACAAGGCCTGACATGGAAATGTCTTTGCTGTTTGTATAATCAGTGGGCTCCCAGAAAAAAAGTTTTCTCTTTTTATTGTGGGCATGAATACAGTGGGCTTTAATGGGTTCCAGTGGACACTTTCTTTTCTTTTTTAACTGTGAGTCTGGTCTTTATAAATTATTACTTCAGCCCTTGATTGGTCGTGGGCAAAGGTCTTAGGCCAAGCTCTGGCTTCAGCTTCTAATAGGTTCTGGGCCAACCTGAGCAGCCTTTATGAATCATTACTTCAGCCTCTGACTGGTCCCAGGCCAAGGCCCCAGGCCAAGCTGAGTCACACATTCTCTAAGAGAGCTCATAAACTAAGCACAATTTTTTCCCATTCCAGTTTATAAAAACTCTGGATCCCAGCCTTATAGTGGGCAACCCATTGAGGCCTCCCTCTCTGCTGGAGTAGGGCTTTCTTCTCTTTGCACATTAAACTTTTGCTCCAACCTCACCCTTGTGTCCACACTCCTAAATCTTGAATGTAGCACAAAAAATTCTGAGTATTATCTCAAACAACAGAGGTTGTTACACCTTGGTGCATTGGCAAAACTACAACATATTTTGGTGTGTTGGTGAAGGAGAAAGGAAGTCAGAAGGGTGATTAAGAGTGAGGCTTCATGTCCTCAGTTACTTTCTGAGGCTTCTTGTCCTAAGTTTTATTCTCTCAAAAACAACCTTGAAAACATTGGCTCTGTTCTAATCCAGTTTCCTTTCATGAAGGGCCTACTCATTGTGTGGAATTGAAAGGAGGTCCTAGGGCAACTGAAGGTTCCTGGCTGAGTCTATACCTCAGTGTTACCTAAAAGCCCTTGGACTAACTCCAGTCCCCAACAGCCAATGAGGGCGTTGGCATGAGAACTGCTAGTCTTTTTTTTCATTTCATTTTCTTCTTTTTTTGTGGCTATCATTTCTCCTATCCATTCTTTGTATGCAATGTTGTGAACGTTTTTACAGCCTATGGATGTAATCATACTGAGTAAAGTCAGTCAGTGTCTTAGTCATCAGATATGTAACTCAGAGTTGTTGTTTTGTAATTTCCTAGCAACAGGGAGATTTCAAAATCTCTCTAAATTTTCACTTAGTAAGGGCCTTTCTGTCCCCCAGTAATAAACATTCATGGCACTGTATGAGAGAATATTTCACCCTGAGTAAATACCCTCCTTTGCATTTGGTTTGTTTTTTCTCTCCATGTGAAAGCTCAGCACTGTCCAAGGAAACTAAACAGTTCCTTTATGAGACAAGTTCATTTTTTTGTTCTGGAGCATATGCTATAGGAACAGCCTATCGAACCACAAAACTCTTTCTAACTTTTGCCTAAAAATATAAAGTTGGAGTTTTTACCTAGCATTTCTAATTTTACAGCACCCCTAGCGGAATGGGATTGTTCTCCATGGGAAGCCTTGTCAACGCTCTGTCCAAAACTTACAGTTCCCCAATTATTTTCCCTTTTACATCCCTTTATCAGTGATAAGCCCTCATGCCCTATTTGAAAACAGAAGAACTCAACTTTCAACAGATGGAAGAAAGCCATGTTAACAAAACAAATCTTCAATTTTTACACATTTTTAAGGCACCTGTTCCTCATCAAACTACATTGGAATTTAAACAGAAAAGGAATTTTATGTTTGAAAGAAAATTGGTCCCATTCTCTGGGATTCTGATCTCTTCCTGGGGCCATAGCAAGGGAAGCCAACGATTGTATTAGGGCATTCCCTCTATAAAAGTATCTTGCCCAAATCCAACTACTGCATAATCTCTCCCCAGCCACTGGAGCACCTTGAGAGCCTTTTGGGCCGAGTGGGCCTAGAAAACCAGCAGAATAGAAAGCTAGGTGAGAAGGTGAGCATAACGTGTCCTGCTGGCAAACTCCTCCGGACCCATGGGTGAAGGTCATGCTTGCATCCATGGGTAACATCTATGATGGTTGCTGGGACCCAGAGGAGAAAAAGGAAGGTCGAGAAGTGGTATGCCCCTTTTCTATTTCCTTCCACCCTAGGCCACACTGAAAAGAGAAAGGGGACTGAGGAACGCCTTGTCTCTCCTTTTTCTCTAGATAGGTAACAAACCATGTACAGACTGCATTCCCCTCTAGTGCATTCTGAAACACTGGAACTTCTTTAACCCTGAAACTTGAAAGAAAATATGGCTTATATTCTATTGCACAAATCCATGGCTATCTTAGAGACAGGAGGCCTGGCTTTCTAAGGGAAACATTAATTTCAACACTATCCAACAAATAGATCTTTCTTTGCCCTGTGAGACAACCCAGATCTTTGTAAGCATTGTAAAATTAAATCTGCCCTCTTGGCAGCCATATCCGACAAGACTACAAAATATAATTACCAAAAGTTGAGATACAAACCCTTGGGGAATCCTCAAATGCAACTTCTGGGTGCCCTACCAGCCTCCCATATTTTGGGCCCCCAACACCCATATATCATCAGCTCCTCTGGTTGTGCCACTCAAGAAACCCACAACATTGCTGTTGTCCCTGCAGAAAATGCCCAATAGACATGGTGTTACTAGGATTCAAGTTCCCTTCTCATTGCGTGACCTTAAGAAAATAAAGTGAGCCCCAGGCAAGTTCTGTAATAACCCTGATACATATATAGAGGCTTTCCAAAATTTAACCCAAGTGTTTAATGTTACATGGAGAGATGCTATGCTGCTTTTAAGCCAAATCCTAACTGTTAAGAAACAAGCAGCCTTACTGGCAGCAAAAAAAAACCTCAAAAACAAACAGTAGGTTTCCTATAGCCAGTCAGAAAAGAAACTCAGTCAAAAGGGAAAAAAAGTGACAGAATCCCCATTTGCAATAAGAATAACAACAATGCCCCTTAAATATCGTAACTGGAGCCCTTGTGATCCTATAGAGAAGTGGAAAAGAAGACACTTTCC
The DNA here is from genome assembly GCF_028885625.2 of Pongo pygmaeus. NCBI lineage: Eukaryota > Metazoa > Chordata > Mammalia > Primates > Hominidae > Pongo > Pongo pygmaeus. The sequence continues at coordinate 23,848,709 of NC_072393.2, forward strand.
GATGTGCATATTAGAAAGTTGCAAAGAACCACAATCAAGCATGTTAATTACTCTAACCTGTCCCTGTTAAATCAGAAACCAGATAAAAATCCCATGGACTTTTTGAAAAGGCTGAGAAAAACTTTAGTAAAACACACCTCCCTGTGTTCTGATTCAATAAAAAAGGTTTATTACTTAGGCAGACACTAATATCAGAAGGAAGTTGCTAAAACAGGCCCTGTTCAAACATCTTTCTAGGTTTTGTCATCCTCAAGTTGAAACTTTGCAGTATTTAAATAATACTGTTCTCTATGCCCCAACTGAGGAGGTCTCAGGAAGGCACTAAGGCTTTCCTCAATTATTTAGCTGAAAGGGAATATATGCTTTCAAAATTTAAAGCTCAGCTCTGTCAAAATGCAATAAAGTAGATAGGTCTAGTCAGAAGGTGCCAGAACACCAGGTAAAGAAATAATTAAACTCATTTTCTCCTTTTCCTTTCCCAAAACTCCTAAACAGTTGGGGGGATCTTAGACATTACTGGTTTTTGCAAATTCTGGGTACCTGGGAATGGTGAAATAGCTAATCTTTTATACCGTCTTATTAAAAAAACTGAAGCACCTAAAAACTCACATGCTACCTTGGGAAGCTAAAACTAAAAAGCCTTTAACCAACTAAAGGCAGCCTTACTTAAAGCACCAAACCTCAGTCTTTCCATAAGGAAGGCATTTAATCTCTATGTATCAAAAATGAAATGAATGACCCTGGGAATTTTAACTAAGGCTCAAGGTCCAGCTAAACAACCAGTGGGTTACCTAAGCAAGAAATCTGACTTGATGGCTAGAGGATGGCCAGCCTGCCTCTGAGCAGTTTTGGTGGTGGCTTGTTGGTACCAAAGGCCATGAGGTTAACAATGGGAAATAACTTAACTGTCTGCATTCCCACATTGGACTGCTGTCCTCTAAGGAAAGCCTCTGGCTAATAATCACCTCCTCAAATATCAAGCTTTGCTGCTAAGGTGATCTGCAGTCCAGTTGAAAATGTGCCCTTGCCTGAATCCAGACACCTTCTCCCAGAGGAAACTAAAGAGCCTAAACAGGATTGTAAACAGGTAGTGGTGTAAACTGGTAAGGGAAATAATAAGAATCACTGTTTATATTCTCTGTGAAGTTTTAATTAATTAAAAAAACCTTTTTTAAAGTGCACTCACCTTAATGAAAAGTGAATATCCAACCTATAAGTATATTCAAAAAGCCTTTCTATTTTTATCTTTATAAAACCGTTTTCCTGGAAGAGGAATTTTTTCTCACTCAACTAAATTACTTTTCTCCACTCTTACTTGTCACTGTTGATGCAAGCATAGAAGGCCCTAAAATAACTTCTGGTGGCCTGGGACTCCTCAAGAAAACAGAAAAGCCACCACAAATTGCATTTTAAAAGAAATCTCTGCTTTTTTTTCATGAAACCCCTAGAATTAAAAGTAAATAAGTCCCTCTCAAAATCTGTCTTTTTCTTCTAGGTATGCTTGTTTATTAGGCCCTGGAAACTGTATTCCTAGCCCTGTTCTTTTTTTTTATATTTTTATTTGGGGCAGAGTCTCACTCTGTCACCTAGGCCAGAGTGCAATGGTGCAATCTTGGCTCACTGCAACCTCCGCCTCCTGGGTTCAAGCAATTCTCCTGCCTTAGCCTCCCTAGTAGCTGGGATTACAGCACCTGCCACCACGCCCAGTTAATTTTTTTTTTGTATTTTTAGTAGAGACAGGGTTTCACCATGTTGGCCAGGCTGGTCTCAAACTCCTGACCTCAGGTGATCCACCCACCTTGGACTCCCAAAGTGCTGGGATTACAGGCATAAGCCACCATACCTGGTCCCGAACCCTGTTCATAAAGGTCCTCAATCAGAGACCAATAATCCAATTAGAAAATTGGCAAACAAAAAATCTTATAGTTACTGAATCTTCTTCTGTTTGTCTAGATGGTTATATACATGTTTTGTGTGATGTCTATAAAAAAACCTCTAATTAATTGGTCTACAAATAAGCACTTAGGTAAAATATTAAGACAAAATTAAAGTCTCTAGTGCTTCTTGGTTCATGTAACTTTAAGAAATAAAAACATCCTTGTAGAATACAAATATCTTACAAATGTAAATAGGTGGTCTAAATTATGCAGGTCAAATAGCAGGTTTGCTAAATGTTTTAATGTTGTAAACTGCTTCTTTGGCCTTTAAGAACTGTCAACCTGCCAGCTTCACAAATAGTAAGGCCTGGTGACATATAAAACTAACCATGCCCCTAACTATACTGGAAGAATTCAGACTTTATCTGTTCCTAGCACATAATTAAAACAACTTAGCAGGTTTTACATTAAAGTTAAAATTACAAAAAGTTACCATTATAACATGTCATTGAGACTACTAAAAATGCATTTGCAAGCAATGTGTGTAAAAACAGCAAAATTTTTTAATAAAAAATTATAAGAAGGCACAAAAATCTACATTTTTCCTAGGAATAAAAGATTGTCTTAAATTAAATAAAGTGAAAGTTTTAAGCAAATTTTTAAAATACTGTAAAAATTAATTTTGCAAAAGAAAACCTCTGTGTAAACATATTAGCTAAATTCAAAGGAATCATATGGTTTTTCTTTAAATTAAGCATTTAAATGAAAGCACAACAAGGTTTTGTTAAGATGCTAATCTGCTCTATATCAAAATTTCTAAAAGATTATATAAAAGATTTGTAAAAATCAGAGATCCATTCCAAGATGGCTGAATAGGAAGAGATCTGGTCTGCAGCTCCCAGCATGATCGAGGTAGAAGATGGGTGATTTCTGCATTTCCAACTGAGGTACATGGCTCATCTCATTGGGACTTGTTGGACAGTGGGTGCCGCCCACAGAGGGTGAGCCAAAGCAGGGTAGGGTGTTGACCCACCCAGGAAGCACAAGAGACTGGGGAATTTTTCTTTCCTAGCTGGGGGAAGCCAGGACAGACTGTACCTGGAAAAATGGGACACTCTCGTCCAAATGCTGTGCTTTTCCCAAGGTCTTAGCAACCAGCAGACAAGGAGATTCTCTCCCATGCCTGGCTCAGTGGGTCCCACACCCAAAGAGCCTTGCCCACTGCCAGCACAGCAGTCTGAGATCAAACAGTGAGGTGGCAGCCTGGTTGGGGGAGGTGTGTCTGCCACTGCTGAGGCTTGAGTAGCTAAACAAAGTGGCCAGGAAGCTTGAACTGGGCAGAGCCCACTGCAGCTCAGCAAGGCCTACTGCCTCTATAGACTCCACTTTTGTGGGCAGGGCATAGTTGAACAAAAGGCAGCAGACAGCTTCTGCAGACAAACATCCCTGCCTGACAGCTCTGAAGACAGCAGTGGTTCTCCAAGCATGGCATTTGAGCTCTGAGAATGGACAGACTGCTTCCTCAAGTCGATCCCTGACACCCATGTAGCCTAACTGGGAGACATTTCCTAGTAGGGGCCGACAGACGCCTCATATAGGTGGGTGCCCCTCTGGGATGAAGCTTCCAGAGGAAGGATCAAGCAGCAATATTTGATCTTCTGCAATAATTGCCATTCTGCATCCTCCACTGCTGACATCCAGGAAAATAGTGTCTGGAGTGGACCTCCAGCAAATTGCAATGGGCCTGCAGCTGAGGGACCTGACTGTTAGAAAGAAAACTAACAAACAGAAAGGAATAGAAGCAACATCAACAAAAAGGATATCCACACCAAAACCCCATCTGTAGGCAACCAACATCAAAGACCAAAGGTAGATAAAACCACAAAGATGGGGAGAAACCAGAGCAGAAAAGCTGAAAATTCTAAAAACCAGGGCATCTTTTCTCCTCCAAAGGATCTCAGCTCCTCACCAGCAATGGAACAAAGTTGAATGGAGAATGACATTGATGAGTTGACAGAAGTAGGCTTCAGAAGGTCGGTAGTAACAAATTTCTCTGAGCTAAAGGAGCATGTTCAAACCCACTGCAAAGAGGCTAAAAACCTTGGAAAACAGGGGAGATGAATGGCTAAGTAGAATAAACAGTGAAGAGAAGATCTTAAATGACCTGATGGAGCCGAAAACCATGGCACGAGAACTTCGTGATGCATGCACAAGCTTCAATAGCCAATTTGATCAAGTGGAAGGAAGCGTATCAGTGATTGAAGATCAAATTAATGAAATACATTGAGAAGACAAGGTTAGAGAAAAAAGTAAAAAGAAATAAACAAAGCCTCCAAGAAATATGGGACTATGTGAAAAGACCAAATCTACATTTGATGTACCTAAAAGTGATGGGGAGAATGGAACCAAGTTGGAAAACACTCTTCAGGATATTATCCAGGAGAACTTCCCCAATCTAGCAAGGCAGGCCAACATTCAAATTCAGGAAATATAGAGAACACCACAAAGATACTCCTTGAGAAGAGCAACCCCAAGATGCATAATTATCAGATTCACCAAGGTTGAAATGAAGGAAAAAATGTTAAGGGTAGCCAAAGAGAAAGGGCAGCTTACCTACAAAGGGAAGCCCATCAGACTAACAGTGGGTCTCTCGGCAGAAATCCTACAAGCCAGAAGAGAGTGGGGGCCAATATTCAACAATCTTAAAGGAAAGAATTTTCAACCCAGAATTTCATATCCAGCCAAACTAAACTTCATAAGTGAAGGAGAAATAAAATCCTTTACAGACAAGCAAATGCTGAGAGATTTTGTCACCAGCAGGCCTGCCTTACAAGAGCTCCTGAAGGAAGCACTAAACATGGAAAGAGACAACTGGTATCAGCCACTGCAAAAACATGTCAAATTGTAAAGACCATCAATCCTATGAAGAAACCATCAATTAACAGGCAAAATAACCAGCTAACATCACAACAACAGGATCAAATTCACACATAACAATATTAACCTTAAATGTAAATGGGCTAAATGCTCAATTAAAAGACACAGACTGGCAAACTGGATAAACAGTCAAGATCCATCTGTGTGCTGTATTCAGGAGACCCATCTTACATGCAAAGACACAGAGAGGCTCAGAATAAAGGGATGGAGGAAGATCTACCAAGCAAATGGAAAGGAAAAAAAGCAGGGGTTGCAATCCTAGTCTCTGATAAAACAGACTTTAAACCAACAAAGATCAAAAGAGACAAAGAAGGCCATTACATAATGGTAAAGGAATCAATGCAACAGGAACAGCTAACTATCCTAAATATATATGCACCCAATACAGGAGCACCCAGATTCATAAAGCAAGTCATCAGAGACCTACAAAGAGACTTAGACTCCCACACAATAATAATGGGAGACTTTAACACCACATTGTCAATATCAGACAGATCAATGAGACAGAAAGCTAACAAGGATATCCAGGACTTGAACTTAGCTCTGCAGCAAGCAGACCTAATAGACATCTACAGAACTCTCCACCCCAAATCAACAGAATATACAATCTTCTCAGCATCACATTGCACTTATTCTAAAATTGACCACATAATTGGAAGTAAAGCACTCCTCAGCAAATGTAAAAGAGAAGAAATCACAACAAACTATCTCTCAGACCACAGTGCAATCAAATTAGAACTCAGGATTAAGAAACTCACTCAAAACCACACAACATGGAAACTGAACAACCTGCTCCTGAATGACTACTAGGTAAATAACAAAATGAAGGCAGAAATAAAGATTTTCTTTGAAATCAATGAGAACAAAGACACAACATACCAGAATATCTGGGACATATTTAAAGCAGTGTGTAGAGAGAAATTTATAGCACTATAGGCCCACAGAGAAAGCAGGAAAGATCTAAAATTGACATCCTACAATCAAAATTAAAAGAACTAGAGAAGCAAGAGCAAGCAAATTCAAAAACTAGCAGAAGGCAAGAAATAACTAAGATCAGAGCAGAACAGAAAGAGATAGAGACACAAAAAACCATTCAAAAAATCAGTGAATCCAGGAGCTGTTTTGAAGACATCAATAAAATTGATAGACCACTAGCAAGACTAATAAAGAAAAAAAGAGGGAAGAATCAAATAGACGCATTAAAAATGATAAAGGGGATATCACCACTGATCCCACAGAAATACAAACTACCATCAGAGAATACTATAAATGTCTCTATGCAAATAAACTAGAAATCTAGAAGAAATGAATAAATTCCTGGACACATACACCCTCCCAAGACTAAACCAGGAAGAAATTGAATCTCTGAATAGACCAATAACATGTTCTGAAATTGAGACAATAATTAATAGCCTACCAACCAAAAAAAGTCCAGGACCAGATGGATTCACAGCAGAATTCTACCAGAGGTACAAAGAGGAGATGGTACCATTCCTTCTGAAACTATTCCAATCAATAGAAAAAGAGGGAAGCCTCCCTAACTCATTGTATGAGGCCAGCATCATCCTGACACCAAAGCTTGGCAGAGACACAACAAAAAAAGAGAATTTTAGAACAATATCTGCAATAAACATTGATGTGAAAATCCTTAATAAAATACTGGCAAACCGAATCCAGCAGCACTTTGAAAAGCTTATCCACCACAATCAAGTTGGCTTCATCCCTGGGATGCAAGTCTGGTTCAATATACACAAATCAATAAATGCAATCCATCACATAAACAGAAACAATGACAAAAATGCAGCAAAGGTCTTCAACAAAATTCAACAGCCCCTCATGCTAAAAACTCTCAATAAAGTAGGTATTGATGGAATGTTTCTCAAAATAATAAGAGCTATTTATGACAAACCCACAGCCAGTATCATACTGAATGGTCAAAAACTGGAAGCATTCCCTTTGAAAACTGGCACAAGGCAGGAATGCCCTCTCTCACCACTCCTATTCAACATAGTGTTGAACTTTCTGGCCAGGTCAATCAAGCAAGAGAAAGAAATAAAGTGTATTCAATTAGGAAAAGAGGAAGTCAAATTGTCCCTGTTTGCAGATGACATGATTGTATATTTAGAAAATTCCATTGTCTCAGCCCAAAAACTCCTTAAGCTGATAAGCAACTTCAGCAAAGTCTCAGGATACAAAATCAATGAGCAAAAATCACAAGCATTCCTATATGCCACCAACAAACAAACAGAAAGCCAAATCATCAGTGAACTCCCATTCACAATTGCTACAAATAGAATAAAATACCCAGGAATACAACTGCCAAGGAATGTGAAGGACCTCTTCAAGGAGAACTACAAACCACTGCTCAATGAAATAAAAGAAGACACAAACAAATGGAAGAACATTCCATGCTCATGGATAGGAAGAATCAATATCATGAAAATGGCCATACTGCCCAAGGTAATTTATAGATTCAATGCCATCCCAATCAAGCTACCATTGACTTTCTTCACAGAATTGAAAAAAACTACTTTAAAGTTCACTTGGAACCAAAAAAGAGCCCATATTGCCAAGACAATCCTAACCAAAAAGAACAAAGCTGGAGGCATCACACTACCTGACTTCAAACTATACTTCAAGGCTACAATAACCAAAACAGCATGTTACTGGTACCAAACAGATATATAGACAATGGAGCAGAACAGAGGCCTCAGAAATAATGCCACACATCTACAATCATCTGATCTTTGACAAACCTGACAAAAACAAGAAATGGGGAAAAATTCCTTATTTAATAAATGGTGCTGGGAAAACTGGCTAGCCATATGTAGAAAGCTGAAACTGGATCCCTTCCTTATACCTTATGCAAAAATTAATTCAAGATGGATTAAAGACTTAAATGTTAGACATAAAACCATAAAAACCCTAGAAGAAAACCTAGGCAATACCATTCAGGACATAGGCATGACCAAGGACTTCATGACTAAAACACCAAAAGCAATGGCAGCAAAAGCCAAAATAGACAAATGGGATCTAATAAACTAAAGAGCTTCTGCATGGCAAAAGAAACTACCATCAGAGTGAAAAGTCAACCTGCAGAATGGAAGAAAATTTTTGCAATCTACCCATCTGACAAAAGGCTAACATCCAGAATCTAAAAAGAACTCAAACAAATTTACAAGAAAAAAGCAAACAACCCCATCCAAAAGTGGGCAAAAGATATGAAGAGACACCTCTCAAAAGAAGACATTTATGCAGCCAACAGACACATGAAAAAATGCTCACCATCACTGGCCATCAGAGAAATGCAAATCAAAACCACAATGAGATACCATCTCACACCAATTAGAATGGTGATCATTAAAAAGTCAGGAAACAACAGGTGCTGGAGAGGATGTGGAGAAATAGAAACACTTTTACACTGTTGGTGGGAGTGTAAATTAGTTCAACCATTGTAGAAGACAGTGTGGTGATTCCTCAAGGATCTACAACTAGAAATACCATTTGACCCAGCCATCCTATTACTGGGTACATACCCAAAGGATTATAAATCATGCTACCATAAAGACACACACATACATATGTTTATTGCAGCACTATTCACAATAGCAAAGACTTGGAAGCAACCTAAATGTCCATCAATGATAGACTGGATTAAGAAAATGTGGCACATACACACCATGGAACACTATGCAGCCATAAAAATGGACCAGTCCATGTCCTTTGCAGGGACATGGATGAAGCTGGGAACCATAATTCTTGGCAAACTATCACAAAGACAGAAAACCAAACACAGCATGTTCTCACTCATAGGTGGGAATTGAACAATGAGAACACTTGGACACAGGATGGGGAACATCACACACTGGGGCCTCTTGGGGGGTAGGGCCCTGGGGGAGAGATAGCATTAGGAGAAATAGCTAATGTAAATGATGAGTTGATAGGTGCAGCAAACCAACATGGCACATGTACATCTATGTATCAAACCTGCGTGTTGTATACATGTACCCTAAAGTATAATAATAATAATTAAAAAGATTTGTAAAAATCTCACTTCATGGTCAAACTGGTTAAGATTAAATAGAATTGTCTATAATTTCATTAAAATTGCAGGTAACATTAATAGTAAACTAATGCAAGGGTAAAATTTGGCTTTCTCTTTTTAACAGGATTTTTATGTAATAGTAAGGGCTAATAAAAGGTTTTTGCTTTTTCAATTTTTAATTCTTCATGTTGGCTAAACAAATAACTTATGATAATCTAAAATTCTATTCCATAAGATTAACTGTTTTATACCTGTAACATATTTAACAAGCTCCCCAAAATCAAACTTCCATCTCAAGGTTGTCTTTTCTGAGTCCTGGCTTTTTGGTGCTACAAACAGTCCCTAAAGCATTCAAAAGAAAGGCAAACAGAATTATTTAATATGTTTAGGAACATGGGATTGTCAAAATGATGTCTAATTTTTTTCAGTTTATATTTGAGTATATAATATTAACATATGTTCCAAAACCAGCTAGGCGCGGTGGCTCACGCCTGTAATCCCAGCACTTTGGGAGGCTGAGGCAGGCAGATCACCTGAGGTCAGGAGTTCGAGACCAGCCTGATCAACATGGAGAAACCCTGTCTTTTTTTTTTTTTGTATATATCTTTTGTTTTTATTAAACTTTTTTTCCCACTGCACTTACAAGTAAATTTGTCATGGACTATGGTAATTTTTATTGTAATCTTACTGTAGGTACATTCTGTTAGCAGGTTAAATAAAATACATGATAAAAGTCAAAAATATATGCAAGGAAAATATAGAAAATTTAAGTTATAAAAAGCTACTGTTGGTCACCGGTGGCTGGCAGGCTGGCAGTCCTAACACAGGCAGGGCTGCGAGTGCAGTCGCCCAGGTCTGCAGCAGCAGCAGGCCGAGGCCAGTAGAGATGACCCCGATGAGCCCACTTCAGGTCAGGGTTGAGTGTGGGTGCATGTTCCCCAGCAGCATGTGACCCAGTCCTGGCCAGCCGCCACCCTCTGCATGTGTAAGTGTCCATGGGTCCCAGGGCCGCCAAGAGGCCTTCTGCCTGGGGCAGTATCAAGGCCGCAGAGTGAGAAACCCTGTCTTTACTAAAAATACAAAATTAGCTGGGTGTGGTGGTGTATGCCTGTAATCTCAGCTATTTGGGAAGCTGAGGCGGGAGAATCGCTTGAACCCAGGAGGTGGAGATTGCGGTGAGCCAAGATCGCGCCATTGCACTCCAGCCTGGGCAACAAGAGTGAAACTCTCTCTCAATAAATAAATAAATAAATATGTTCCATAATCATATGGGGTGTCTAAGGTTCTAATGTCTAAATATGTGCTATCAATCAAAATTAAGGTTGTTATGTTGAGTTATTGTAAACTACAAAGATAACCAAATGTTTTTGTCAATCATGTTTCTAACTGTAACCCTGGACATTTTGTCATTGGCAGACAATTTTCTTGTTTTTAATCCTCTTAAAAAATGGTTTATAATCAGCTGTGGAACTTTAACAAGTGCTCTCAAATGCAGGTTTCTGATAACAGATAAAAGTACAGAACTCATAAAAAGCTAAAATGTTTATGGATATCAAGCAGAACAAAGTTAATAGAATGGATTTAGCTAATAGAAAACTAAAGCAATGTTTTCAACTTTCACTTAAAACATTGCTAATTTTTATTTTGTTTTTCAGAGTCAGAAAAACTTTCTTGAAAGTTTTAAACTGAGCAAGGTGTACTGCTGTAAACATAATTTGGACCATGTCTGTTTCTCTTTGCCTGGTTCTGCTAAAAATAAAAAACTAGTTATAAGTATTCTTAACTTAAAACAATATAGTTGTTTGCATCAGTGAAACAAAAATCCATTTTCTTTTTTTCTGAGACATAGTCTCACTCTGTCTGTGGCTGATGTGCAGTGCCACAATCTCAGCTCACTGCAACCTTGCCTCCTGGGTTCAAGTGAGTCTCCTGCCTCAGCCTCCTGAGTAGCTGGAACTACAGGTGTGCAACACCACAGCCAGCTAATTTTTGTATTTTTAGTAGAGATGGGGTTTCACCATGTTGGCCAGGATGGTCTCAATCTCTTGACCTCGTGATCTTCCCACCTCAGCCTCCCAGACTGCTGGGATTACAGGCATGAGCCACCATGCCCAGCTGAAAAATCCACTTTCTTATGCAGTGAAACACAATAGAAAAATGCTAGTTGTTTTACCAAGGCTTTAATGGAAGGGTGTGTGTGTGTGTTTTTTTTTTAAGAAATCAAGTTTAAGTTGCAAAGCCAGTAACAACTTCTTCGGAAAGCTGGTCTCATACCTTGTCTACACAGTCCTCATACAGAATTCCTGGCCTGTGGTGAGTAAAAAATGTCAATTTCTAACAGGCTCAGAAACACTATGATCTTGGAACCTCAAAAATACAGTTTACCCAACTCACAGGTATTTAAGGGTACAAATCCATGGCTTGGCCCAGCTTCAAAAAGTCCTATCTAAGATTTCTTTTGGAGCAGAGTTTCATCAAAGCCTATCAAAAAGGCCTACATAGCGGTAGTTATTCTTGCTGCACTGTGATCATATAGTCAGGCCAAGTATAATACTAAAGTCTATTTTGCAAACAATTCAGTCCATTTTGAGTTGTTTTTAACAAAACAAAATCTAAAAAAAAAATCTTTCAAAACTTACCACACATTTCTCATGAACTTCTAGTCTCATTCATTGTTTTAAAGTTTTTGATGACATTTTAAACTAACCCTGCTTATTCCTGTAAACTAACCAGCAATCTCTGCCTGCAGCTCAGAAAACATAGAAAGGGATGGGTAATGTAAAAATCTAAATCAATATTCTAGTTCTAAGCAATTATTCTGCAAATTCTGCTGGGTGATGAGAATAAATAAGGTGCCAATAACCCAGATGTTTCTTTTATCAGAAAGTAAAATCAAGGGAGCTAACCAAAGCCAAACCTCATGCACCCAAATCTCAGCAAACATAACTATAGCTACCAGTTATCAGGGTGTGTCAGCAGCCTCAACATTTTTAGGCTTTTCCTACTCCCCTTGTTTCATTTCAATGAATGTTCTCTACTAAACCAGATTGTTTCTTTTTTCCTAAAAACTATCGAGCTCCAAGTGGTAATGAAAATGGAATGATGCATATACACACGTTTCTTCCAAGGACCCTTAAACCAACCCTGGAAGAAATCCTAGCTGCTGTTTTCTACACAGCACCCCTCTCCAGCAAGGAATAGCCAAAAATATCAATGCCTATTCTCCCTAACAGCAGTTAGGGTCTCCACTCCTGAGGGGGGACTGAGAGGGATTAGCTAGCTAGCCTAAGGTGGACAGCAAGGGAAGGGTCCCCAGAGAGGCCCCAACCCATGAGTCTGTGCCTCATAACCACATACCTACCAAGCCGGGCATTATGGCACACTCCTGTAATCCCAGTGACTCAGGAGGCTGAGGCATGAGAATTGCTTGAACCTGGGAGGTGGAGGTTGCAGTGAACTGAGATCATACCATTTCATTCCAGCCTGGGCAACAGAGGGAGACTCAGTCTCAAGAAAAAAAAAACAAAACTCATCTTTTATCAATATTTTAATAGTTTTATGTCTGAGCACTTAAGCATCAAGGACAGGACACTGAATGATGATAAGTGCATATTTAAATTTATAAAGTAAAAAATGACCATGAGAGTCTAATAAGTGATGAATACAGCAACATCATACTTCACAAAATCATTCTGGGTATGTTTGACAAACAAGAAGGTTGCGTAGGACCTTCTTGTGCTACTCTTGTGAAGTGTTCTCTCTCACTTCAGTCTCAATTCCCAACCTTACAGCTACCACATACTCACATACAAAGAATAAGAAAAATTAACTTATTTTCTTAGAAGGCTGCGATTCACATTTTATTCTATTACATCTTTTACACATTGCTGTTACAATACTGTTGAAGTGCACCCTCTTTGACCAGAATAATACTTTTGTGAATGTGAATAGACTGACACTGGAGAAGACCAGCTCAGCACACTCACTTGAATGATCCCTTTGCTTTTCAGGCAGTAAAAATGCCTTCAAGGAGTGAAAATAAAGTGACTGTGGATTAAGCAGAGAGTTATACATGGAAAAACATTTGTCAATTGTTTGAAGATTACATTGCATGGTCTACAACTTTTAAAATATAAAATGCATAACATAAATACTGCACAAGAAAATAGAATAAAAATGATGTAGTTGACCACAAAGGACAGCCAAAGCTGTATTATAGCAATACAGAAAAATATATATCTGGCCGGGCACGGTGGCTCACGCCTGTAATCCCAGCACTTTGGGAGGCTGAGGCGGGCAGATCACGAGTCAGGAGATCGAGACAATCCTGGCTAACACAGTGAAACCCCATCTCTACTAAAAATACAAAAAGTTAGCCGGGCGAGGTGGCGGGTGCTTGTAGTCCCAGCTACTCGGCAAGCTGAGGCAGGAGAATGGCATGAACCCGGGGGCAGAGCCTGCAGTGAGCCGAGATCGCGCCACTGCACTCCAGCCTGGGTGACAGCGAGACTCTATCTCAAAAAAAAAAAAAAAAAAAAATATATATATATATATATATATATATATATCTACTGCCAGAAGGTAACTTGAAGTATTTGAGAGATGTTCTCTAAGAATCTAAAAATATTTTTAGTTTTAGATTCTATAAAAAACTTAAGCATTTTTAATTTTCAAAAAAATTTGAGTGCGTTTTTTGTCAGCTTAGTTTTCCTGAAGAATTTAAATATAACAGAGTAAAATAATACATATTAAAAATGACTTTTCTGGTAATAGAGTAGTTTAATTTTTAGATTAAAAAAGTAAAATTTTACAAAATTATATGCTGACCAGTTTAATCAGAAGCTTCTTTCTTACAACTGTGAGAAATGACACAAAGATTCAACTTTTATGTCAGGTGGGAGAGAAAATGATTACTAGGGGCTAGAAAATTGTTTTTTCACTAATCAATGTCGATTTTTATTGCTATTTTGTCTCAAATTATGTTAATAATAAAGTAATGGCCTTGATCCAAAAAAATTTTTAAAAATGTATTTTTTCAATCAGCCAAAATATTAACCAAAAGGATAGAGGTATTTAACAGTCATAATTTATAGTATAAAATTAAAATGTTTCTAGAAATAAAAAAGGAAAAAAGAGATATATAAGAAATAAGAAAAGGAAAAAAGTGGATTACTCACAATAGCTAAGGTATGAAATCAACCTAAGTGTCCATCAACAGGTGAATAAATTTTAAAAAGTGGTATATTTACACAATGAAATGCTATTTATTTCTTAAAAAGAAAGAAGTCTTGGAGGTGGGCTCAGCAGTCTGTGTCCTAGCAAGCCTTGCACACTGAAGTTTGAGCGTCACTAGAATGGATAGTGTCCATATGATTGCTGGGTCACCCGACCTATCCTGAATGTCAGGAACATCCCAAGTGAGACCAGTCAGTATATTGCAGCTCTTTCTCCAGCCACAACCAGAAAGTCTTTGCTTCCCCTTTGCCTTCCACGATTGTAAGTTTCCTGAAGCCTCTGCAGCTGTGCAAAACTAGAAAAAGATGCACACCCAAAAGCCTCGTTTGAAACTTCCAGAGAGAAAGCCAAGCATTTGGAGAGCCTCTTTGGACAGTTTTAAACACAATTGCGGAAAAGAAAGCAACTCTACTCAGTGTGAAGATGATGAGAATGAAGACCTTTATGATGATCTACTTCCACTTAATAAATAGTGACTTCAGAATCTTTAACACAGCACTCAGCTACCAATGCCAATGAATAAGATTTTGCATCACAGTTGAAATCTGTTCTCCATTCCTTTTGTAAATGTTCTGAATTGGTTACCAGAAGCCAATTGTCTCATTATTAAGATGGCTTCTAAACTGATTCATTTTTGTGACACATACTGACTGTTAGTGGAGGTCTAGTTGTATGGTAAAAAATGCTGATGAAAAATGTTGTCTACAGAGAGGATAGTCAACTAAAATTAACTGTGAGTTATGCTAAGGAGCTATACTTAATTTGTTTAGACTTTATTTGGCCAGGTTTTTTTAATATTTCAAAGAAGAAAATTTTTTTTAAAAAGTCTTTTTATTTGCAACAACATTGATGAACCTGGAAGACATTAGGTTAAGTAAAATAAGCCAGCAATAAGCCAGCACACACACAAAATAATAGCAAATTATCACACTTCTATGTAGAGTATTAAAAAATTCAAACTCACTCCAGGTGTGAAGTGGCGGCCTTGTGTGTAATCTTTCTGCCCTCCCCAAGTTTGCATTTTCGACATTAAAGTCTACTTTTTAATTAAAAGCTTTAAATTGGAGAATAAAAAAAAAATGGAAACTCATAAAAGCAAAGAGTAGAATGATGATTGCCTGAAGCTGGAGGTGGAGATATTGGTCAAAAGTAATGAGTCTTTCCTACATCTCTTACCTTAACAAATAAGTTATTCTTCTCTTTTTTAAATCACCAGGGAATTGAATATTTCCTGAAGAATTAAAATTGAAAGAATAATATGTTTATTAAAGCAATGCAGGTTGTATACTGAAATTTCAGAGGCTTAGTAAAATAATATATATTCTGCTAAAATCACCATTTCCTTTTTTTTCTGATTAAGAGGACTTTTTTATGATCTTTCAGGGATTATGTTTTCTTTCACCTTCTATCTGCATTCTCTTTCTTCAGCCAACTGATTAAAAAAAGAGGCAGAGAACACACATTTTCTTCTCATCCACACATCACTTCCACTTGCTATTAGTCAATGTGAGTAGAGCTGAGAATAGCTGTTTTCTAGCATAACAGCAACTTCTCAGAAATAAAAAACACTCTGAAACAAAACTATAAATCTTTCATCAAAAGCTAATGTATTTTAAGCAAAATAAGCAGATGCATCAATAATAAAATGCTTGTGGTAGAATTATTTATTTTGTTGATTTCTATTGAGTTCAGATAAGATTTGACTAAAAGCTAGCAAATATAGAGCAGAAAAAAGAATATTATCTGAAATCAGAATAAGGTAAATGAAGTTAATTCGTCAATAGAAATAAGAGTATTATGACCTCATGCTAATAGTCTCATCTAAAGTTGTACAACACTAAATGCTACATTTTATTATAAACTGTATTTCACATAAGTATTCAATTTATATCATCCTCTTTCACCATTTCAATGCCTTCTCCACTGTGTGTCAGTGGAAAACAGGCCAGCTGCTTCCAGGAAAGCAGCCAATGCTCTTCTTACTTTAACAATAATGATGAAGAGCACTTGTTTTGGTGATGCTCCCGTGCCAAAAACTGTTATTTTGGTGGAAGTACTAGTTTTCTATTTTTCTCTATATTTATTAATAATAAAATTCTTAACCAAGAGGAATTTATCTCATTTAAGTTTTAAGGAATTTTATCTACATTTAAGTGTTTCTGACTTTCCTGGAATATTGAAATTTTTATGAATCTAAGCTAAGTACTATAAATAAACAATCTTTTACTAAAAGACTTTTTGAAGTGGGGTGATATTTATAAAAACTTTTCATAACATTGAAGATATGTTTTAACCATGTTCCCAGTAATCACTCTGAACATAGAATTTTCAATTTTCACTGAGTCACTCAGGGAAATTGATATCTTTACAAATGGGCAAAAAAAAAAAAAGGTGCTGAGTGGAGGTGCAACACATTGCACATCAATGCTTTTCACATGCAACTATTAGGGTCTTAATTTAATTGAACTGTCATTTGCATAGCTAGACACTTACTGAATCTAGTCATACTATTTTTTGGCAACTAGTGCCATGTTTGTCACCTATCAGTTTTATACACTTATTTGCTTGACTGAAAAAATAAATCTTCTCTTAATTTACTCTAAATTGAGAGACTAGATTTACAGTCTGGAGCTATAATAGAAGTTGAATGTTTTTAATACTATTCTTGGCAAATTCTCATATATTCACATATAAATTTTATGAAAAGATAGGGAGTTGACAAAAAGTAAAAAATTTCAAATAGGTTAAGCAATTTTGAGATCTGTTGCACAGCAGGGTAACTATAGTAAACTATAAAGTATTGTATATTTCAAAATAAGAGTAAATTTCAAATGTACCACCACAAAAATGATAGGTAAGCAAGTTCACAGATATGTTATTAAACTAATTATTCCATATTTTATAAATATACTAAAACATCACACTGTATCCCATAAATTTATGCAACTGTGATTTGTCAATCAAAAATACTACTACTTTTTTTATGAGAGTGAAATAAGCTTTAAGATATTGCACCAGAGAAAAATGTGTTTGTTCATCTTAAAATTTTAGAAAACGTATACATAAATATTTTTTATTTCAAATGGCTTGCTCATTTACTGATGTACGTAAACTTTTAATATCATGAACAGTCAGAACCCAGCACTCAGAAGTAGACTGTTGATTTTTAGTGTTCACAATAATATAATACTTTAAAAGACAGACTCTAAAGCAACTGTTTAGAGTAAAATTCTCTTTAAATTTTTAAATAAATGATTTCCTTCACTTGTTAGAAAAAAACTTTAATATGTTTTTAAACTACATTGAAATTTATCAAATTAACACAAATTTATTAGGCAAGTAAATAAAAAACAATATGCCTTCTTCTAATTATAAAACTGACAGACACTCTGCATTTAACCAAATACTTTGGTAAACGGATTTTAACGATATCTCTAATGACTTAAAAGGGCCACTAGTTTTAATTTAGAAATATATTAAAATCTAGGATTAGCCTATTATTACATAGAAAATTTGTGGTCTGCATGTACATCATCATCCATTGAGTGGTCTACAGTTTCTGAGTTTCAGAAACACTAATATAAGAATACTTCTTCCGATTGAGTAATTTAAGTTTTCTCAGTTACTAAAAAAGATTGGAATTACTGATCACTCACTTACAATGTGGTTTTAAATGTTATTTAATGAAGATATATAAAGTTTCTTTTAAAATCATTTTAACAACTTATTTCTTTTGCTTTTTCACTTTTATTAGAAAATAAGTATGAAAATTTATGTTACTACAAACCCATACATTTTATTTAAATCTAGACATAGTGCTAATCTTAAAAGATCTGTATATTTAAAATTTTGGATAACCTATTCACACTTAGAAGATAAATAACTGCTTTCCAGTAAATCTAATGGAGCAATTCTGACTCTCAATTATAAGCTATTAAAATATTAATACTATCATCTAGGTGGAAATTTTAGGTATCTGCATGTTCAGGTTGTTTAGCATATAATAAATCAGAAACTATAAATTTTTATAAACTATAAATAATAAACTAAAAATATAAAGTATCACTTTCTTTTTCTCAGTTTTGAAATACTGTCATTATCTCTAGGTGACATAACACTCAATTACAGAGGCTGTGGCTGTTGAAATTAGAAATGTCATGGTTCATTCTTCTTTACTTGCTGCCTTTTTATTTCACACAAACACAGCAGCAAAAGTAAGGCAAGAAAGGCTACACTTTGATTGCAAACACATCAGTGCCCTTCTAGGGAGAATAAATGTGTGAGCATATTCACTTGAAATTCATGGCATCTTTTGTTCAAGTACAGATTTCATATGGAAAGTAAAAAAGACAATAATTTCACAGCAATAGCATAAGAAAAGTATTCTAAAAATACCTTCTGACCCATTATTTCTATTTTTCACAAGAATGATTGTGATGGAATGAGCATTTGCAGCACTGTGGTCTTAACCTCCACTTTCTGTTTAATTATTTTTGGAATACGACCATAAGACTTTTGTGCCTTTTTTTTTTTTTTAGAAAAAATGTTTTATATTTCTAATTCAGTAATTTAGCATAATTTTTTGTCTCACACTTTCAAAAATAGTTCATTGTGAAAAAAATGATTAAACCACTACTTACCACTTTTTCCCCAAAAAGAGTAGAGTAACAAATTAAGTCTATAGTCTAGCGTATGGTTAATACATAAATAATAAAGGTGTAATGTGTTTTAGTTGTACACTTGAAAATGAAACACTTTTTGGACTATAGCCCAAGAGTTTTCAGAGAAGTTAGCTTATAACATGTGAGGAGACCTGGTATAGAAACATTCACCCTTATGCCTTAAGAGGTGAAAATTTGTCTTTCACTCCTGATTTCAACTATTAACCCAGAGCTGGAAAAATAGAACATGTCATTATACCAAAAAGCATTTTATTATTTTTATATTTAAGGGGTACATGTGCAGATTTGTAAAACAGGTATACTACTTGATGTTGAGGTTTGGACACTTAATTATTCCATTGCCCAAGTAGTATACATCATACCTAAGCAGATTTTCAGTGCTTGTCTCCCTTCCTTCCTCCTTCTCTTTAGAATTCCCAGCGTTTCTTGTTTTCATCTTTGTTTCCATGTGCACCCAATTTTTAGCGTCCATGTATGAGTGAGAACATGTGGCATTTGTTTTTCCGATTCATTAATTTGCTTAGAATAATGGCCTTCTGCTGCATTCATGTTGCTGCAAAAGATATTACTTCATTCTCTTCTGTTGCTGTATAGTATTGGAGGTTGTATAAGTACATCATTTTTTCTTAACCAATAAAAGATTCATGGGTAACTGGTTTAATTCTGTTTTTTTACTATTGTGAATAGTGTTGCAATTAACATGTGAGTGGTGGTGTCTCTTTGGCAAAATTATTTTTTCGGGGCAGATCCCCAGTAATGGTTAATTGGTCAAATGGCAATTGTATTTTTAGTTCTTTGAGAAGTCTCCAAACTGCTTTTCACAGGGCTGAATCAATTTGCATTCCCATCAACAGTGTAGAAATATTTCCTTTTCTCCACAACTTCAACATCTTATTTATCTT
Source organism: Pongo pygmaeus (assembly GCF_028885625.2). Taxonomy (NCBI): domain Eukaryota; kingdom Metazoa; phylum Chordata; class Mammalia; order Primates; family Hominidae; genus Pongo; species Pongo pygmaeus. The sequence continues at coordinate 23,868,387 of NC_072393.2, forward strand.
ACTTTTAATAACAGTCATTCTTACTGGTGTGAAATGGTATTGCACTGTCACCCTGATTTACATCTTTCTGATAATTAGGAATGTTGAGCAATTTTTGTTTACTGGTAGCTCTGTCTTCCTTTGAGAAGAAGCTGGCTATTTATATCATGTTTGCTTTTTTATTAAAAGTTTTATAGATTCCATATATTAATCCTTCATTGTCTGCAGTTTGCAAATATTTTATTTCATACTGTAGGTCATCTATTTACTTTGTTGGTAGTTTCTTTTACTGTGCAGAAGCTCTTTGGCTTAATTAGATGCCATTTTTAATTTTTATTTTTGTTGCACTCATTTTAGATGTTAGTCATAAATTCTTTCCAGAGGCCAATATTTTCTAAGTGTTCTCCCAAGATTTTTGTAGCTTGAAGACTCACAGATCAAGTCTTTAATCTATGTTTTTTTTTTATATAGAAAAAGGTAGTTCAGTTTTCTTCCACATACAACTAACCAGTTTTCCCAGTATTATTTACTGAATAGGGAATTAATTCCCCTTTTATTTCTGTTGGCTTTGTAAAAATAACCTGGTTGTAAAGTGTAGCTGAGCTCAGGACTCTCTCCCATTTCATTGGTCTATATGTATATTTTTGTACCAGAACCATGTCATACTGGTTACTCTGCTGCAATCTTGGCTCACTGCAACCTCCACCTCCCAGGTTCAAGTGGTTCTCTTGCCTCAGCCTCCCAAGTAGCTGAGATTACAGTCACGCACCACCACACCTGGCTAATTTTTTGTATTTAGTAGACACTGGTTTCACCATGTTGGCCAGGCTGGTGTCAAACTTCTGACCTCAGGTGATCCATCTGCCTTAGCCTCCCAAAGATGACAGGCATGAGCCACCACACTCAGCCCAGATTTATTCCTTTAGTCTGAAGTAGTCTTGGCTATTTGAGCTCTTTAATTCTTTTGTATATATTTTAGAATATTTTTTCTAATTCTATAAAAAAGCATCATGGATAGTCTGATAAAAATAGCACTTAATCCGTAGGTTGCTTTAGGCAGAATGACCATTTTAACTATATTATTTGAATCCATGAGCATCCAGTATTTTTCCATTTATTTGCATTCTCTCTCATTTCTTTCAGCAATGTTTTGTGGTTCTTTGTAGATATATTTTACCCCCTTGATTTAATGTATTTCTAGGTTTTTTTTGTTGTTGTGGCTATTGTAAATAGAGCTGCTTTTCATTTTGTTCTCAGTTTATTATTGGTGTACAGAAATTCTATGCATTTGTGTTGATTTTGTATTCTGAGATTTTTTTGAAGTCTTTAGGCTTAGGAGTCTTTTGGTGAAATCTTTAAAGTATTCTAGGTAGAGAAGTTTGTCGTCAGTAAAGATAATTTGACTTCATTTTCTATTCAGATTCCTTTTATTTCTCTGGCTACAAGTCCATAACTATGTTCAGTAGGATTGTTTAGAATGGATATTCTTATTTTTATTCTTATGGAGAACGCATCCAGTTTTTGTTTGTTTTAGTATCATGTTGGCTAAGGATTTGTCACAGATGACATTATTTTGAGGTATGTTTCATCAATGTCTATTGTGTTGAGAATATTTTTGTCAATATTGGATTTTCTTGAATGCTTTTTCTGCACCTATTATCTTTACATGGTGAATCACATTAATTGACTTGCCTATGATGAAACACCTTTGTTTTTATGGAATAAAGCTCACATGATTGTAGCAAAATAACTTTGATTTGCTTTTGAATTCAGTTTGCTAGAATTTCATGGATTATTTTTCCAATGGTCACCCAGAATATTGACCTGTTGTTTCCTTTTTTTTGTTATGTCTTCACTAGATTTTAGTTTCATATATTTCACTGATTTCATATAGTTAGGTTGAAATGCTACCTTGATTTTTTGGAATACATTCAGTAGGATTAGGACCAGCTTATCTTTGTATATGTAGTAAAACTTGGCTGTGATTTCATACGATCCAGGGCTTTTTATGGTTAGTAGTTTTATTATTACTTGTTCGAGGTCATTATACATTTTACATTTTTGCTTTGTTAAAGACTTCTGTTATTTTCTGTCAATATTGGGAAGTTTTGTGTATCTGGGAGTTTATTTTCTCTAAATTTTCTATTTTGCATGCATGTTCATGGAAGTCTCTGAGGATATTTTTAAATCTATGTAGAATTAGATGTGATTTATCATCTCTAACATTTAAATAAATGCAGAATAAGAGTTTAACAAAATTCAACATTTCTTCATAAATTTCTGAAAAGTAGGTATAGGACAAATGAACCTCAAGCCAATAAATGTCACATATAACACATACACAGAAAAAGCACAGCTAATAACATACTAAACAGGGAAATCTTGTAAGCCTTTACTCTAAGATCAAGAAGACAAAAATGCCTTTTTTCAGTCTTATGAAACGTAGTACGAACTATCCAAGACAGAAAAATTAGAAAATAAAATCAAAGCACTGAGATTAGAAAAAATGTTAAATTATTTCTGTGTAATTTTTCATTTCTATACATAATTTTAAGTAAACAAAAGCCTAAGACATTACTAAAAATTAGTAGGACTAATAAATTTATTAAATTTGCAGAATACAAAAGCAACACCCAAGTGTCAGTAGAATTTCTATACATTGACAACTATCTTTAAATGAAATTAAAGAAATTAATACACAATTGGAAAAATATTACTTTCGTAAGTTGGCATTAATATTGTTAAACATCTGTATTGTACAAAATTATGTACAGCTACAATGCAACCTCTATCAAAATACCAGAGACATAATTAACAAATTTTTAAAAATACATCTAAAATTTACAGGATACCAGAAAAGGCCCTGAATAGCCAAAGCAACCAAGCAATAGAAAAAGTGAAGGTATCACTCTACCAGACTGAACTGAAATATACTAAAAAGCTATAGTTAAAAAAAAAAAAAAGTATAGTACTTGAATAAAAACAGACACACAGGTGAGTAGAGAAGAAAAAGGAGATCAGAAATATATTGATGTTTATATTGATTTATTTACAGCCATCTGATTTTTAAATAAAGGTGGCAATTTCTTAGGGAAAAGGCAGTATATTCAATAAATGGTGTTGAGAAAACTTTATATCCACATGTAGAGGAATATAATAAGACCCTCAACTCACACCATATATAAATAAATTAGATACTTAAATAAAATAAAAACATAAAATAAATTAGATACTTAAATGGAAGGTCTAAAACTCTGAAACTACTATAAAAAACACAGACTGAAAGCCCTGTAACATTGGTTGGGCAGTCACTTTTAAAATTTGACCTCAAATCCCAAGAAGCAAATTGAAAAAATAGACGAATCAGATTATTTTAAATTTAAAAACTGCTGCATGGAATATAATACAATCAACAGGATGAGGCAACTAAAAAATGGAAGAAAATATTTGCAAATCATAAATGTGACAAGGGATTAATATCAAAACTATATAACAAACTCAAATGACTATACAATAAAAACAAATATTAAAAATGAGAAAAAGCCTTAAATATTTTTCAGAAAAAGATATACAGGTATATTTTAAAAAATGCTCAATGTCAATTATTATCAGGGAAAGGCAAGCAAAAAAAGAAGTATGAGATATCAACTTACTTCTGTTAGAATGACTCTAATTAAGAAGAAAAAGTGTTGGCAGAATTCTGAAGAAAAGAAAATGCTGGCACACTGAATGTAAGTGAGGACAGCCATTATGAAAAACAGAGTTTTCTTAAAAAACTTAAAAATAAAACTACCATATGACAATTGCACCATTGTATATCCAAAACAAAGGAAATTAGAATGAAGAAACATTCACACTTCTAGGTTGTTTGCAGCACTCTTCACATGTAAAATATATAAAACCAACAGTTCAACATCTAATGAGTAAATAAAGACAATGTGGTAGATATACACAATGGAATAATATTCATCTTTAAACAACAAAAATTCTATTATTTTCAATCACATGGATTACCCTAGCGGACATTATATTAGTTGAAATAAGCAAGGCACAGAAAGATTAATGTCTCATGATTTCACTTACACATGGATTCTAAAAAAGTTAATCTCATCGATGTAGAGAGTAAACTGGTGACTACCAAATGCCAAGGCATTTAGAAGAAATGGCATTGAAAGATGTCTGTCAAGGAATACATAATTATACTTGGATAAAAGAAATAATTTCAAGAGATTTATTGTACAGCATGGTGACTATAGTTCATAATGTATTTGTATTTTTGAAAAATGCTTACAATTTCATGTTGTCTAACCACAAAAATGTTAACAATATAAGATAAAGCATTAATTACCTAGAACTAAGCATTTGACAATGTACATATACTTCAAAATGTTGTTTAACAAAAGAAATACACATTTTATTTGTCAAGTTAAAAATATATTTTTAAGACACTATAGAAGGATAACAATGTTTCACATACTGTCTGTCTCTTTGCTGTTTTCTCATGTCAGTCATAACCATAGGAACTTTGATGTTTAACAGCATGTTCTGAACCCAGCACAGTGTATGGGAGAAGCCAATGACTTTAGGGCTTTTATTTTAAGCTTGGGGAACCTGGAGTTACTGGTGCTTATGGTGATAATATGAAAGACACGAAAACGGAAGGCTTGCTTATGCTCCCATGACTGGCCACTGTGTGATCACAGTAAACTGGTTTGCATGCAAACTAACAGGGAATGTTTTAATCCAAAAGCTGCCATTATCTCCAAGTTTTCAGAGAAAATTTAGGAGATCGCTAGTTAGGTGACTAAGAATATAAACTGTAGACTAAACTTCAACCACTAAAACATTTAAAAAATGAGTGATAAATGTCTCCAAATTGTAATATCAATATGGAAAATAAATATTATTCCACATTTACAGAGGTCATTTTATTGCTTTGCAACCTTTAACATTTACACTTTAAAATAGAGGATTTTGCATGGAAATGTAAGTTGTGCTGTAAGTACATCCTAAATAAATTTTAAACTGCTCACTTACTATTCTCTTAAAAATTTAATTTTTATGTTTGTTCTAGCAAATTACATATTTGCCACACTTTGTAGAAAAGCCTAACATTTTTCTTTTACAAAGAAATACCATGCTGATTTAATCCTCTCTTCGGCAGGCAGTGTATGTCTTTTATGTTAATTAGCCAATCTTAAAGTTGTATTCATATGCAAATCTTCCAGTTAAAACCAATTTTTCAGCGCATTTAAAAATATCAATGTTCTCCTTAAAACCTACAACATATCTTGTGAATCACATGGCATGAAAACAATAGTGAGAAAACTATAGCCATAACACAGAAAAAGATGGGCTGTGATGCATATATGGTTTGAATGCAAATAAAAAAACAAAACTTAGATAATTAGGACATGAATGAAGCATTTCTCTTTAAATTCAGCAAGATTCAACTTTGCAGCCTGGAAAAAATGTCCTCTTCAATGTTATTTCTTTGCAACTGATATCTTCCATCTCTGACTTGAAGTTATAAACTAACTTTAGCAGGAATATTTATGACGAAATATGGAGCATCTGTTACACACTGAGCACTGTCATGTTTTGTTTGCTACATTTATATATAAAAGCATCCACATGACTTATGAAGCTTCCGTAGTACTTACTGAAACAAATTGACTCAATAAATAAAATTTACATATGTCACTTATAAAAAGTTAAGGGAACAATAACTTAAGAAAAGTAAGCTTATATGGGGTTCTCCCATAGAAGCTAATGGAATGTTTTAACTAAATAAAATGTAAGAATACACAAATTGTGGAATTACATCTAGAAATTATTTTGTGTGCATGATGAAATTTTATAAAAAATATTCTTATAACTACAAATCAGCTCAGATAAATATTTCATAAACTATAAAACAAAAACATAAGAAACAAAAAGATTGTGGGTCTAGGCTGGGCGTGGTAGCTCATGCCTGTAATCCCAGCACTTTGGGAGGCTGAGATGGCTGGATCACCTGAGGTCAGGAGTTCGAGACCAACCTGGCCAACATAGTGAAACCCCATCTCTACTAAAAATGCAAAAATTAGCTGGGCGTGGTGGCACATGCCTGTAATCCCAGCTACTCAGGAGGCTGAGGCAGGAGAATTGCTTGAGCCCACGAGGTGGAGGTTGCAGTGAGCCGAGACCACACTACTGCACTTGAGCCTGGGCAACAAGAACGAAACTTGGTCTCAAAAAAAAAAAAAAAAAAAAAAAATTATGGGTCTAGCATGAGTGTCATGCAAGTAAAAACAGAAAATTTGCATGGAAAGATTCTAAATGATAAGCTGTAAGATAGTGTAATAAATTGAATACAAAGCAGAGTATATACATTTGCTTTTAGCATTTTTGAGGATTTTTGTTTTCTAGTAAATTAGACATCTTCTTAAAATGCTTTGTTTCAATATTGCTCTTTTCTTCTGAAAACAGTTACAAACTTATATTCAAACACCTTACTCCTTAAACCTGTTATATCTTTAGACTAACAGATGTGTAAAACTAAAACTCTATTATGTGCTCTCAGGCAGAGGCCACATGTTCAAAAAATACATAATAATAAATTTTTGAAAATTATTCAGGACTCAGAAATATGTTGATTTTATTTACGCTTGTATATAATTTTTATGATGACCATAAAAATAACCATGTAGCCAATAACAATTTAACTGTACAACTTAGAATAACTAAGACTGTAGAATTGAATTGTTTGTAATACAAAACATAAAAGCCAGAGGTTATAGGTACCTTATTTATCACAATGTGATGATTATATATTGTATGACTGTACTAAAATATGCCATATATGGCATAAATATATACACATGTAAACACAAAAACTAAGAAAAATAAATTTAAATGTAAAAAAAATTTAACCTATAGGAACCATATTCTTCAACTTATTTGTAGTTTAAAGCCACTGAAAAAGAATACTAGAGATGTTGGTCTATTATGTTACCAAATAGTGTACGGTAACCATCTTTTAAATATACCCTTGAGTAACGTGGAATAGGTTAAAATTAGTGGCATAACAACACTTTATTGAATGTATAACAGTATTTAACATTATAAATGTTGAATTGAAAAATTAACACAATCTAAAACTTTAAAAAAAAGTTTTATCACATAAAAGTACAATTAGTAAAATGACATACTAATTTTGATTTAATTTTAACTATAAGAATGATTTTCTCTCATAATAATGCATTAGAATATTACTTAGGGCTGGGCGCAGTGGCTCACACCTATAATCACAGCACTTTGGGAAGCCAAGGCAAGCAGATCACTTGAGGTCAAGAGTTCAAGAACAGCCTGGCCAACATGGTGAAACCTTGTTTTACTAAAATAGAAATATTAGCTGGATGTGGTCAGGGGCACCTGTAATCTCAGCTACTTGGGAGGTGGAGACAGGAGCATAGCTTGAACCTGGGAGGAGAAGCTTATAGTGAGCCGAGATTATGCCACTGCACTCCAGCCTGGGCAACAGAGTGAGATTCCCTCTCAAAAAAAAAAAAAAAAAAAAAAAAAAAAAAAGGAATATTACTCGGAATGCCCTACATCACTCAATTCTGTAAGTTAACCACAAACAGTCTTAGATTTTCATCATGCATCTTACATTTTAATGTCCTTAGTCAACCATAAGGTAATAAATAATGACCACCTAATAAAGTCTCCCAAATCTGTGATGCAGAATTGATCACATTTTTTTTACATGTGAATACAACAGAAATGAAGAAATAGCATGAAATAATTTAAGAGTTGAATTCTATCATTATTCAGTTTCCAAATAAGCTGTTTTTTTTTTTTTCTTTTGAGACAGAGTCTTGCTCTGTCACCCAGGCTGCAATGCAGTAGCAACATCTAAGCTTACTGCAACCTCTGGCTCCCAGGTTCAAGTGATTCTCACGCCTCAGCCTCCCAAGTAGCTGGGACTACAGATGTGCACCACCATGCTTCGCTAATTTTTTTATTTCTTTTTAGTAGACATGGGTTTTCACCAAGTTGGCCAGGCTGGTCTTGAACTCAGGTGATCTACCCACCTCGGCATCCCAAAGTATTGGCCCTACAGATGTAAGCCATTGTGTCTGGCAAAAAAAATCTGTATTTTCAAGACAAAAGTGTACTTTAAATGAAATTATAACTCTTCAAAGATCTACTTCTTTCAAAGTTATATACAAATAATTTTTCTTTTTACCAACTTTAGTTTTGGATTTTTTCCTATACTCAGCAATCTGATTAACTGTAATGTCTGAAGTTTGAGACACAGATATTTCTACTGTGAATTCTCTGATATTTACTTAATTTTGGATTAAATTTTTTAAATATTTACTTCATCTGCAAAAATATATTTTAGTATAAACTTTCATGTTTTATAATCTGTAGTTTTTGAAAAAATGTTTGTCCAAATTCATTAAATTTGCAGGGTTATTCTTCAATATAAATTCCCTGATGTTGAGCAAAGTTGGAACAACTACCTCAGGGTTTTCCTGTAGTACAAAATGTGTACAATAAAACCTGTGATACACGTAAAGGTACTACAACCCTCTTTATAATGTGTTTCCTCAAAATAAATACTCTTCTGTACTTTAAGGGCTTATATTTTCTGAAAGATCTATTGACAGCAATTGCACTTTTAATGCTTTTATTTAGTATGAACTCTGATGCTGAATAAGATGTGAGAAGATATTAATGACGTTCACATTTTTTTCCCCCAGACAGAGTCTCCCTCTGTTGCCCAGGCTAGTGTAAATGCTTTCCTTTGCAATAAGGCATGAGCATTGGTTAAATGTTTTGCCACACTGTTTATTCTAGCAGTTTTCTCCAGTATGAGTTATCTTACCTACAATCAAATGTGACAACCATTTAAAGGCTTTGTCACATTCTTCACATTTCTAGGATTTCTCACCAGTATGATTTCTTTTATATTCAGAAAAGTTTCAGGTGTTGCCAAAAGCATTGTCACATCTTTCAGGTTTGTAGTTTCTCTCTAGTATGAATTAGCTTATGTCTGTTAAGAATTGAGGATCTATTAGAGGCTTTCCCACATTCTTCACACGTGTATGGTTTCTCTCCAGTATGACTTGTCTTGTACATAGTAAGCCTTAAGGACTGGTTAAAGGCTTTGCCACATTCCACACAACTGTAGGAATTCCCTCCAGTATGAATTACCTTATGTTTAGTAAGGACTGAGGAACAGTTAAAAAATTTGCCACATTCTTCACATTTGTAGGGTTTCCCTCCTGTATAAATACCCTTATGTTCAGTAATGGTTGAGAACTAATTGAAAGCTTTGCCACATTTTTCACATTTGTAGGGTTTTTCCTCCAGTATGAATTCTCTTATGAGTAGTAAGGTGTGAGGATTGGTTGAAGTCTTTACCACATTCTTCACATTTGTAGAATTTCTTTCCAGCATGAATTTTCTTATGTTTGTTAAAGACTGAGACCCAGCTAAAGGCTTTGCCACATTCTTCACATTTGTAGGGTTTCTCCCCAGTATGAATTCTCTTATGTTCACTAAGTCTTGAGGACCAAATGAAGGCTTTGCCACATTCTTCACATTTGTAGTGTTTCTCTCCAGTATGAATTACCTTATGTTTAGTAAGGTTTGCAACCTTACTGAAGGCTTTGCCACATTCTTCACATTTGTAGGGTTTCTCTCCAGTATGAATTCTCTTATGTTCCATAAGGTTTGAGGACCACTTAAAGGCTTTGCCACATTCTTCACATTTGTAGAGTTTCTCTCCAGCATGAATTGCCTTATGTGTAGCAAGGCTTGAGGACCAGCTGAAGACTTTGCCACATTCTTCACATTTGTAGTGCTTCTCTCCAGTATGAATTACTTTATGTTTAGTAAGGCTTGAGAACACAGTAAAGGCTTTGCCACATTCTTCACATTTGTAGGGTTTCTCTCCAGTATGAATTATCTTATGTTTAGTAAGTGTTGAGGACCACTTAAAGGTTTTGCCACATTCTTCACATTTGTAAGGTTTGTCTCCAGCATGAATTCTCTTGTGTTCAGTAAGGCTTGAGGGCCAGCTGAAGGCTTTGCCACATTCTTCACATTTGTAGGGTTTCTCTCCAGTATGAATTACCTTATGTTTAGTAAGGGTTGAGAAGTTACCAAAGGCTTTGCCACATTCTTCACATTTGTAGGGCTTCTCTCCAGTATGAATTCTCTTATGTTCCGTAAGGTTTGAGGACCGGTTGAAAGCTTTGCCACATTCTTCACATTTGTAGGGTTTCTCTCCAGCATGAATTGTCTTATGTGCAGTAAGGGTTGAGGCCTTACTAAAGGCTTTGCCACATTCTTCACATTTGTAGGGTTTCTCTCCAGCATGACTTCTCTTATGTTCAATAAGGCTTGAGGACCTGGTGAAGGCTTTGCCACATTCTTCACATTTGTAATGTTTCTCTCCAGTATGAATTACCTTATGCTTAGTAAGGATTGAGAACTTACTAAAGGCTTTGCCACATTCTTCACATTTGTAGGGTTTCTCTCCAGTATGAATTCTCTTATAATAAGTAAGGGCTGAGGACCAGTTTAAGGCTTTGCCATGTTCTTCACATATGTAGGAATTCTCTCTAGTATAAATTCTTTTATGTTGAGATAGGTGTGAAAGCATGTAAAATGATCTGACATATTCTTTACATTTCAAAAGTTTCTTTCCAGTACGCCTTATCTTATGTCTTTTTGAATTTGAACATTTACGAAAGATGTTTGCATATTTGCCACACTGAAATACTTTGCTTTGTGTAGTTGTCAAACTCTGGTTAAGCTTATTATAACCTTTTTTGTGCACCTTACAGTCATCCACATTGGTACAACCAATTTTTAACTGTAAATTCTCATGTCCACATTTTTCATATCTTCTCAATACCACTTTTTGGAAAGAATCTTCTTTGCCCTGCTCTGGCCAAAGGTGTTGAGCAAAATGAGAACGTGTAACTGAAAAGAAATAAAAACAACAAATTAGTCCACTTATTAGACTCAGATAAATATAGTTTCCAAATTTAACCTATAAAATTATTCAAACTGCATAAGCAAGATGACATTGCATTATGACACAGGCCCTAATTCTTCACAGACATATAAATGCAATAAAAGCATACAGACCAAAATACATGTGTGGATAATTTATACATGAGTTAAGTGTGTACAGTGTCTGAATTAAGCCCAATGCAAAGAGCCACATAGAAAAAAAGAAAAGTTTGTTAAATTTACCCAATCAACTCTTTCTGCTCCTCAATATTACCTAGTCCCTTCAGAAGTAAATTGTCAGCTTCTGTTTTTTTTTCTAAAGGCAAGTAAAATATTGGCACATACAACTTAATTTCTGTCTTCTACGGGCCTTTCCACACACTGGTTTCTGTCTCCCATGACATAAAGTGCTGAAAGATATGGTGGTATACTTAGAAATGACAGTTTGAGTCTGCTGAGACCAAAGGTAAATACACCGCAGCAGAGCACTGCAGTGCTGCAGAGAGAACAGGTGTACCAAGTAACTACTTTTCAGAAGAAACATAAATAATCTCTTTTAACTAAAAGTAAGCACAAAATTTCAGACAAGACAAATCTGAAGAAGATGTTTGAGAGACCCACATAATCTCTAGCCAAGACCATTGTTTTCTGACTACACCAGGACAAAGCTACATTATAAATTTTTAAATGTCCAAATCTCAAAGATTACAATCTATACAAAATAGGGCAATATAATCCCATCAAAAATATTATAAAATTTTCAGAAAGAAACCATTAAAAATGTATATACTAATTTTAAAGATTGAATAATACTCTGAGTGAAATAGGAACACAAAAGACTATAGAAAATCAGAAAAATGAGGATAAGAACAAAAATATCTACATTGTGGTGATAAAAAATACAAAAAGAAATAACTGCTTCTAAAATTAAGACAAAATAATGTAAAAATAAAAAACAAGCTCAAAAAGCAAATTAGGATACACACAAATACATTTATAACAAAAACATATTTATAATCACAATTTGAATAGTTACAGACAAAAAGAGAATCTTGGGAGCTGCAAGATAAAAGTGATTTGCAAACAGTCTTACGAGATAACCAGTGAATTGTCAACAAAAGATTTACAGGCCAAAAGAGAACTGTGTGATATAGTCAAAGTCCTAAAAAAAAAAAATAGCTATCAAGTGAGAATAATACCAAATCAGCAAATCTGTCCTGCCTAATAGAAAAAAAACCTTTCAAAATAACCAAATTCATAAAAAGTATATTGGCACTGCATATGTCTTCCATAGGAAAGATGCTGAAAGCAGTTCTTACCACTGAAAATAACATAATGTAAAAAAACAACACCTAGCATTTGAGCTCTGCTAAGGGTCAGACTGCCACCTCAAGTGGGTCCCTGACACCCGTGTCTCCTAATTGGGAGACACCTCCCAGTAGAAGCTGACAGACACCTCATATAGGAGAGCTCTGGCTGGCATCTGGCGGGTGGCCTCTGGGACGAAGCTTCCAGAGGAATGAATGGGCAGCAATCTTTGCTGTTCTGTAGTCTCAGCTGGTGATACCCAGGAAAACAGGGTCTGGAGTGGACCTCCAGCAAGCTCCAGCACATCTGCAGCAGAGGGGCCTGACTGTTAAAAGAAAAACTAACAGAAAGGAACAGAAGCAACGTCTACAAAAAGGATGTTTACTCAGAGACCCCATCTGAAGGTCATCAACATCAAAGACCAAAGTTAGATAAATTCATAAAGATGGGAAGAAGCCAGTGTAAAAAGGCTGAAAATTCCAAAAACCAGAATGCCTTTTCTCCTACAAAGGATCACAACTCCTCACCAGCAAAGAAACAAAACTGAACAGAGAATGAGTCTGACAAATTGACAGAAGTAGTCTTCAGAGGTGGGTGGGTAATAACAAACTCCTCCGAGCTAAAGGAGCATGCTCTAACCCAATGCCAGGAAGCTAAGAACCTTGAAAAAAGGTTAGATGAATTGCTAACAGGAAGAACCAGTTTAGAGAAGAACATAAATGACCTGATGGAGATGCAAAACACAGCATGAGAACTTCGTGATACATGCACAAGTATCAATAGCTGAATCGATAAAGCGGAAGAAAGGATATCAGAGACTGAAGATCAACTTAATGAAATAAAGCAAGAAGACAAGATTAGAGAAAAAAGAATAAAAAGAAATGAACAAAGCCTCCAAGAAATATGGGACTATGTGTAAAGACCAAATCTACATTTGATCAGGGTACCTGAAAATGATGAGGAGAATGGAACCAAGTTGGAAAATACCCTTCAGGATATCATCCAGGAGAACGTCCCCAACCTAGCAAGACAGGCCAACATTCAAATTCAGGAAATACAGAGAACATCTCAAAGATACTACTCGAGAAGAGCAACCCCAAGACACATAATCGTCAGATTCACCAAGGTTGAAATGAAGAAAAAATATGGATGGCAGCCAGAGAGAAAGGTCGGGTTACCCACAAATGGAAGCCCATCAGACTAAAAGTGGATCTCTCTGCAGAAACCCTACTAAGCCAGAAGAGACTGGGAGCCAATATTCAACATTATTAAAGAAAGGAATTTCAACCCAGAATTTAATATCCAGCCAAACTAAGCTTCATAAGCGAAGGAGAAATAAAATCCTTTACAGACAAGCAAATGCTGAGGATTTTGTCACCAGCAGGCCTGCCTTATAAGAGCTCCTGTAGGAAGCACTAAACATACAAAGGAACGACTGGTACCAGCCACTGCAAAAACATACCAAATTGTAAAGACCGTCAACACTATGAAGAAACTGCATCAACTAATGGGCAAAATAACCAGCTAGCATCATAATGACAGGATCAAATTCACACATAACAATATTAACCTTAAATGTAAATAGGCTAAATGCCCCCAATTAAGACACAGACTGGCAAATTGAATACAGTCAAGATCCATCTAAGTGCTGTATTCAAGAGACCCATCTCATGTGCAAAGACACACATAGACTCAAAATAAATGGATGGAGGAATAGTTACCAAGCAAATGGAAAGCAAAAACAAAACAAAACAAAACAAAAACAGGGGTTGCAATCCTAGTCTCTGATAAAACAGACTTTAAACCAACAAAGATCAAAAGAGACAAAGATGGGCATTACATAATAGTAAAGGGTTCAATGCAACAAGAAGAGCTAACTATCCTAAATATGTATGCACCCAATACAGGAGCACCTAGAATCATAAAGCAAGTTATTAGGGACCTACAAAGAGACTTAGATTCCCACACTATAATAGTGGGAGACTTTAACACCCCACTGTCAATATTAGCCCCATCAATGAGACAGAACACTAACAAGGATATTCAGGACGTGAACTTAGCTCTGGACCAAGCAGACCTAACAGACATCTACAGAACTCTTTACCCCAAATCAACAGAATATACATTCTTCTCAGCACCACATCACACTTCTTCTAAAATTGACCACATAATTGCAAGTAAAACACTCTTCAGCAAATGTAAAAGAATGGAAATCATAACAGTCTCTCAGACCACAGTGCAATCAAATTAGAACTCAGGATTAAGAAACTCACTCAAAACCACACAACATGGAAACTGAACAACCTGCTCCTGAATGACTACAGGGTAAATAACAAAATGAAAGCAGAAATAAAAAAGTTCTTTGAAACCAATGAGAACAAAGACACAACATACCAGAATCTCTGGCACACAGACAAAGCAGTGTCTAGAGGAAAATTTATAGCACTAAATGCCCACGAGAGAAAGCAGGAAAGAACTAAAATAGACATGATAAAATCACAATTAAAAGAACTAGAGAAGCAAGAACAAATAAATTCAAACCCTAGCAGAAGATAACAAATAACTAAGAACAGAGCAGAACAGAAGGAGAGAGAGACACACAAAATACCCTTCAAAAAAAAAAAAAAAATTCAATGAATCCAGGAGCTGATTTTTTGAAAGATCAACAAAATAGATAGACTGCTAGCCAGTCTAATAAAGAAGAAAGGAGAGAATCAAATAGATGCAATCAAAAATAATAAAGGGGACATCAGCACTGATTCCACAGAAATACAAACTACCATCAAAGAATACTATAACCATCTCTAAGCAAATAAACTAGAAAATCTAGAAGAAATGAATAAATTCCTGGACACACACACCCTTCCAAGTCTAAATCAGGAAGAAGTCAAATCCCTGAATAGGCCAGTAACAAGTTCTAAAATTGAGGCAGTAATTATTAGCCTATCAATAAAAAATGTCCAGGACCTGATGGATTCACAGCTGAATTCTACCAGAGGTACAAAGAAGAGCTGATCCTATTCTTTCTGAAACTATTCCAAACAATACAAAAGGAGGGAAGCCTCCCTAACTTTGTATCAGGCCAGCCATCATCCTGATACAAAAACCTGGCAGAGACACAACAGAAAAATTTCAGGCCAATATCCCTGATGAACATGGATGCAAAAATCTTCAATAAAATACTTGCCAACTGAATCCAGCAGCACATCAAAAAGCTTATCCACCACGATCAAGTCGGCTTCATCCCTCGGAGCCAAGGCTGGTTCAACATATGCAAATCAATAAACGTAATCCATCACATAAACAGGAACCAATGATAAAAACCACATGATTATCTCCATAGATGCAGAAAAGGCCTTCGACAAAATTCAATACCCCTTCATGCTAAAAACTCTCAATAAACTAGGTATTGATGGAATGTATCTCAAAATAATAAGAGCTATTTATGACAAACCCACAGACAATATCATACTGAATGGGCAAAAACCAGAAGCACTCCCTTTGAAAACCAGCACAAGACAAAGATGCCCTCTCTCACCACTCCCATTCAACATAGTATTGGAAGTTCTGGTGAGGGCAATCAGGCAAGAAAAAGAAATAAAAGGTACTCAAATACGAAAAGAGGAAGTCAAATTGTCTCTATTTGCAGATGACATGATTTAAAAAACCCCATTGTCTCAGCTCAAAATCTCTTTAAGCTGATAAGCAACTTCAGCAAAGTCTCAGGATACAAAATCAATGTGCAAAAATCACAAGCATTCCTATACACCAATAATAGAGAGAGCGCTAAATCATGACTGAGCTCCCATTCACAATTGCTACAAAGAGAATACCTAGGAATACAACTTTCAAGGGATGTGAAGGACCTCTTCAAGGAGAACTACAAACCACTGCTCAAGAAAATAAGAGAGGACACAAACAAATGGAAGAACATTCCATACTCACGGATAGGAAGAATCAATATCGTGAAAATGGCCATACTGCCCAAAGTAATTTATAGATTCAACACTATTCCATCAAGCTACCACTAACTTTCTTTACAGATTTTGAAAAAACTAAATTTAATATGGAACCAAAAAAAAGCTCATATAGCCAATCCTAAGCAAAAAGAACAAAGCTGGAGGCATCACACTACCTGACTTGTAGTATCAAACTATACTACAGGCTACAGTAACAAAAACAGTATGGTACTGGTATCAAAACAGATATATAGACCAATGGAACAGAACAGAGGCCTCAGAAATAACAACACAGATCTACAGCCATCTGATCTTTGAGAAATCTGAAAAAAACAAGCAATGGGGAAAGGATTCCCTATTTAATAAAAGGTGTTGAAAAAACTGGCTAGCCATACTCAGAAAACTGAAACTGGACCCCTTCCTTACACCTTATATAAAAATTAACTCAAGATGGATTACAGACTTAAATGTAACACATCAAACCATAAAAACCCTAGAAGAAAACCTAGACAATGCCATTCAGGACATAGGCATGGGCAAAGACTTCATGACTAAATCACCAAAAGCAATGGCAACAAAAGCCAAATTGACAAATGGGACCTAATTAAACTAAAGAGCTTCTGCACAGCAAAAGAAACTATCATCAGAGTGAAGAGGCAACCTACAGAATGGGAGAAAAATTTTGCAATCTATCCATCTGACAAAGGGCTAATATCCAGGATCTATAAAGAACTTAAACAAATTTACAAGAAAAAAAAAAACCATCAAAAAGTGGGCAAAGGATATGAACAGACACGTCTCAAAAACAGACATTTATGTGGCCAACAAACATGAAAAAAAGCTCATCATCACTGGTCATTAGAGAAATGCAAATGAAAATCACAATGAGATACCACTTCATGCCAGTTAGAATGGTGATCATTAAAAAGTCAGGAAACAACCGATGCTGGAGAAGATGTGGAGAAGTAGGAATGCTTTTACACTGTTGGTGGGAGTGTAAATTAGTTCAGCCATTGTGGAAGACAATGTGGCGATTCCTCAAGGATCTAGAACTAGAAATACCATTTGACCCAGCAATCCCATTACTGGGTATATACCCCCAAAATTATAAATCATTCTACTATAAAGACACATGCATGCATATGTTTATTGCAGCACTATTCACAATAGCAAAGACTTGGAACCAACCCAAATGCCCATCAGTAATAGACTGGATAAAGAAAATGTGGCACATATATACCACGGAATAGTATGCAGCCATAAAAAAGGATGAATTCATGTCCTTTGCAGAGACATGGATAAAGCTGGAAACCATCATTCTCAGCAAAGTAACACAAGAACAGAAAACCAAACATAGCATGTTGTCATTCATAAGTGGGAGTTGAACAGTGACAACACAGGGACACAGGAAGGGGAACATCACACACTGGGGCCTGTTCGGGGGTGGGAGGCTAGGGGATGAATAACATTAGGAGAAATACCTGATGTAGATAACGGGTTGATGCGTACAGCAAACCACCATGGCACGTGCATACCTATGTAACAAACCTGCACGTTCTGCACATGTACCCCAGAATTTAAAGTATAATAAAAAAAATCAAAACAGAATATTAACAATGAAACGGACTACTTAAAGGTGGTATAAAACAACTATTTATGACAGAGGTATAGAGAGCACTCCTCAACATCGGGATATACACCCTTCTCAATAGCTCATACAACATATTTCTTGATAGACCACCTCTTAGGCCAAAAAAGAAGTCTTACCAAATTTTTTAAAACTGAAATTTTATGAATTATTTTCTATGACTAAACTCAAATGCAAGTATACAACAATAATAGAAAAAAATTGAAAAAAAAAATATGCCAGGCATGGGTGGCTCACGCCTGTAATCCCGGCATTTTGGGAGGCCCAGGTGGGCGGATCACCTGAGGTCAGGAGATAGAGACCATTCTGGCCAACATAGTGAAACCTTGTCTCTACTAAAATGTGAAAAACTAGCCAGGCTTGGTGGCATGCACCTGCAGTCCCAGCTACTCAGGAGGCTGAGGCAAAGGAATCGCTTGAACCTGGGAGGCAGAGGTTGCAGTGAGCCAAGATTGTGCCACTGCACTCCAGCCTGGAGATAGAGCAAGACTCCATCTCAAAAAAAAAATACACACACACACACACACACACACACACACACACACACACACACATAGGAATTTAACAAAACACTCAAGCATGCTCTTATGCAAAGGTTGTAATAGTTAACATTGTAAAGATGTTCATCCTGGTCAATGTAATCTACAAATTTAATGAAATGTTTTTCAAATTTCTCATTGCATTTTTGAAGAAATAGAAACAGTAACCCCAAAAGTATATAGAATCTCAAAAGACAATAAAGTTCCCAGCAATCTTAAAACAATAATAATAATAATAAAGCAATGTTACAGGCATTAAAGTTCCTGATTTCAAAAGACATTCCAAGCTACAGAATTAAAACAATCTGGTATAAGGATGAAAAATTAGACTAATGAAATAGAATGCAACACATATATATACTTTAACATGTATGGTCATATGAGGAGTCATTTACATAGCAATAATTATTACTGTAAGCTAACAGGTAAAGGCAATGCAAATTTCTGTCACCAAGTCATTCAGTAAATATAATCTGAAATACAAAAATACTGTAATATCACTCAGTTTGCAAAAAGGAAAAAATGTTCTACCAATTATAAAGATAAATCTTGATAACATTACACAAAATGAAATGAGTCAGCCACAAAAAGACATAGATTATGTGAGATATACAGCTAATAAAGCATTTACACTCTTAGAAGCAGATAAAAAGAAAAAGGTGCCCTATTTGCTTAACCCCCAACAGCAAGAAAGTCTGTCAGTCATCCATGACAAAAATGTCTTAATGAGAGAATCAGGCATCATGGTTAACATCTGTAATGACAGCTACATGGTACAGTAAGGTTGAAGAATTGCTTCAAGCCAAAATTTTAAGACCAACCTGGGTTATGCAGTGAGACCCCATCTCAAAAATAAGTGCCTTTAAGAGAGCTTTGAGATCCAGGGAGGCAATTGGGAAACTTTGCTAAAGCCCAAGATTGAGGAGCACCCTTTTCAGAAGGCAAGCTTTCATTCAGGTGGCAAACTACAGGACCCCTGCTCTTGACTACAGACCAGAAAATGTCCCACCCAACTTGGTCCCACTGAGAATTCTGAACTTACTCTGTAATCATCCCAAACTCCTCCCAGCCACAGTCTGTGAGAGGTCTTGGGTCTTCCAGAGGCCTGGAGAGTGATACCCATTTAGAGCAATGCTGGCAGGCCTGCAGACCTTGGTCCCAATAGCAGTTCCATGACTCAGTTCCAGCTTCCTAAGCCACAGTTCATGGCCAGTTCTGCCTATGTAGAAACCACAGTGACCTCAGAAATCCTCTCTGGTACTCAGTGAAAGCCATAATAACCCACATCCTAATATAAAGCCCACCATATGCAGACCTGACTGCAGAAACCTGCCCTAGCATCTACCCTACTGAGCAAAGTCCTGAAGGATATTTACTCTGTCCAAAAATAAAATGGGAATTACAACTACCCAAGCCCCTTGTAATAAGCCAACCCTAGTGCAGAGCCAGCAGCCTTGTGACCAAGCTACAACCCCGCTCTACTACAAACCCAGAGGGCATTCTATCACCCTGGAGGCCCAACAAAAGAAGATTTTTACCCTCTGAAACCAGTTTATAAAAACTTTAAAAGGTGTTTGCACCTTCAAATTCAGACACCAATGCAAAAGTATATTGTGCCCATTGTCAATGCTTCTATTTTAACACAGCACTTGATGTATGTGGAAGAAAAATTAGTCAAAAAAATTTTAAAGTCATTGAAATTGAAGACAAATAAATAAAACATTGCTGCTTGTAGATCATGCAATGTTCTCTATAAAAAAACCATAAACAGTACATTAAAACCTTTTAAAATACACTCAGTAAATTAGCAAAATATAAAATTAACATACAAGTTATGATTCCATACACTTAAACTATCTGATAAAATAGAGGAAGAAAACAATCTTATTTACAATAGCACTAAAATAATAAATATCTGAGAACAAATTTAACCGAGGAGCTGAAAAACGTTTCAAGTGAAAGATTTATCAATGAAAAATGGGAGAACACAAATAAATTTAAATATATTTTGTCTATCGATTCAAAGAATAAATGTGAAAATGCCATATTATCCAAAGTGGTCTCTAGATTCAATAAACTCTCTATCAATATTCCAGTGGTTTTTTTTCACAGTAATGAAAAATACAATCATAAAATTTACATGAAACTACAAGAAACTATGAATAGCCAAGGCAATCTTGAGGAAAAAGAAAAAAGCAGGACAACATACTTTATAATTTCAAACTGTATTTCAAGACTATAGTAATAAAAACAGGATGAAATGTGCAGAAAAATGAACCAAAAACACCCAATGATACAGAAACCACTACTCTCACACATTTCAGAGATGATGGAAAAAGAGAACTTAAAAGATAGTTTAACATGGAGTACCTTAAAATTATGGAAATATCTGTGTCCACAAAAACAAAAACAAAAAAACTCAGATTGTGCACTCTCTTGTATGCCATGAACAGTACTTTGGCTGTCACTGTAAACTTGAAGGAAGATTACTGAAGGGAAAGAATTCTTAGAAATTTTAAAAGCATAAGACAGAAGATGCCACTGTGTGAGAGAAAATTAAAAAATAAAAATAAAAATTAGGCTTTCCAGAAACTACTTCTTTTGGAACACAGCTTCCCGTATCACTTTAAGGACTGGCTTTCTCCTTGACTTTGGACCTCTCATCCATGTTGTCTATATTCATTCTTACCTACCTGGCAGTTCTTCCACCATCTCATGTCTCTTCATATTCCAGGGCTCTTTTCCTTGCTCCAGAAAAATGATCAGGTCTGGATTAGGGGCAGCAATACCTGTTTTATTAAAAATAAGTAACATGCATCTTGCTCATATTCTCCAATTAACAACTTAGTAATGTGTTCAGTAAAGAGGATGTAATAGAATATTCTAATACATTTATCCCAAAATACTAAATTACAACAGAAATTTCTAAATATTTAGAAAATACTCTAATTTTTTAAGTTCTTAATTTTATCACCTGCTACTACTGAATTAAAAATTGGTGGTGGCAATTAGATTTTAAGGTGTGAGCACCAGTATTTTATGCCAGTAAAATTTTGAAATTACCATTAATCTAAAGTGAAGGACAGAGATCACCTCAAGAATGTGGTAAGTTAAGGTCAAGATGAAACATCTTGAAATTTTTTCTCTATGGAAAAATCCCTATGATTTTCTTGAAAACAGAAATCTGAAAGCATAAATTACCAAAAAGAAATTATACAAAAGATAAATGATGTTGGGAGCCGAAAGGCTGAGTGTTGTGACCAACTCAGCATGCCACTGGAGGCTATATGATCAAACAGCAAACTGTTTATCATGAATGCAGAATGTGGGCAAATTCGCTTCCGCTCCTGCCGCCAGAAGGTACACTAAGGACAGTCATTCCCTGGTGCCATGCTCCTTGAGGTTATCTACTGGAACATCTGGAGAATAGTGTTTAAAGAATACAGTCATGCAGGCCTGTACTAAGTCAAGCAGCTGACCACAACCTCCCCCTTCTCCCTATCTCCTTTACTCAATCTATAGAAGCTCAGGGCCCTTGTTCACTAGAAGCAAGGAGCCCCCTGGTGCCGTCTTCCAAATATACTCTTTTGTCTTTGTCTTTATTCCTGCGTTCATCCTCCTTTGTCCAGGCCAATAAAGTCCACAGCAAAATGAAACCTATAGTGTATACTAGGAATTGCGTATTAAAGTCATTCTCACCCAGGAAGACCAGGTTTCTGTAGTTCTCTAACATCACATTCCTATATAAATTCTGCTGTACAGTGTCCAGGCATTGCCACTCCTCCAGAGAGAACTGTATGGCCACATCCCGAAATGTCAACGATCCCTGGAAAACACACACAAACACACATATTTACCAACTGGTCATGGGCAGAATTTTTAATTTGACTCAAGGTAAAATGGAGAGAGTAAAAAGAGCTGGTTCTGACTTACAAGAGTGACTGAAATCATTCATAAAATAGTTTTCAACACAACAATATTCTCTAATGTATTCTCTAACTCTGAGAAAAGAAAGTGGTATAAGATCCATAACATCCGTGTATATATAGTACTTTTCTAGATAATAAAGTGTAAACTTGAGGGCATAAACACTAACATGTACAATTTTGAGTGCTATATTTACATCATACAGAATTAATTGTGTGCCAGGTGTGGTGGCTCATACCTGTAATCCCAGCACTTTGGGAGGCCGAGGTGGGCAGATCACCTGAGGTTGGGAGTTGTAGACCAGCCTGACCAACATGGAGAAACCACGTCTCTACTAAAAATACAAAATTAGCTGGGTGTGGTGGTGCGTGCTTGTAATTCTGGCTACTTGGGAGGCTGAGGCAGGAGA
The DNA here is from genome assembly GCF_028885625.2 of Pongo pygmaeus. NCBI lineage: Eukaryota > Metazoa > Chordata > Mammalia > Primates > Hominidae > Pongo > Pongo pygmaeus. Next base: position 23,891,175 of record NC_072393.2, read on the forward strand.
ATCGCTTGAACCCAGGAGGCGGAGGTTGTGGTGAGCCTAGATCGAGCCATTGCCCTCCAGCCTGGGCAACAAGAGCGAAACTCCATCTCAAAAAAGGGGGAAAAAAAATTGTTTGTATTTTTCAGATGGAAAAGACATAGTTTTGTATATCATTCAGATGGAACAGACATGTTGAGTTAGAAGGTATCACTCAAATTTTAATGTGTACAATAAGCTGGAGATTCCATTAATGCAGATTATTTTTTTTCAGATCAGGGATAAAGTTTGAGTTGCTGAATTTTTAACAAGCTCATCAGTATGTCAATGGTTTTGGCCCAAAAAGACTATTTTGTCAAATATCCAGTAATTGAATGAGCCTGTGTTTTTCTCAGTTTTTCTGGTTTGTAAACAAAGATGAGAGCCTTCATTTCCCAAAAACAGACAAATGCAAAGGAAACCTAAGAAAGAAGGGCAGCTGCCAGATTAAATGTGTTGGTTTGTTCACATCAGCTGCATAAAGATACTTAACGATGAAGAGAAAAATAATTCTATAGTGAAAAAATGTGTCAGAGAGCTTATCAACAAGTGATTTATTAACATTAACTACACTAGAACAAATTTTTATAATGTCCTGATGCACCCAGAAGGATACAGCATTACTGCTGAGATATTACCCCCCGAAAGGTAAATTATAGTCTGAATTTAACCATAAGGAAACATTAGTTTTATGGAAAGTTCAAGATAGAGATATCTCCCATGTTCTGTAATTTTTAATAGTGATTTTAAATAGTCTTTCTTTAGCACTGTAGACAGCAGTTATCTCCTATAAATTTTTTAGAATTTTCTGGGTAATAAATACCATACTGCTTCAATGAGTGGTTTCTTAATCCTGTACTGCATATAGACATAATAAACAACACAGACGAAACCTCAACATTACATGTTCTCTGTCTTCACTAAAAACCCCAGGTTTTCCTCAATAGGAATTTTGAGTATCTACACCTTCCCATGTTCAACAGCCACAAAAGGACATTTTTAATATCGCAGAATATAAAATCATAGTGAGATTTCTGCACAGCATATACGAAGCTATAATGTAGAGAAGGCTCTGGTATATAGAAAAAATATATTTTTCAGAGACTTTGACTATTGTTAAGAATTTTTTAAAGTAGTTAAGACAAACTCATTAGGGAGGAAAAACACAAGTAGAGAAGTACAGGTTTGCAAGTACTAAACGTATGTTTCCTGGAGGAAGCAGAGCGGACACAGATCTTGATGTGAGACACATTTAGCTGAAAATAAAAGGCCATTTTTTTCTCTTTCTCAGATAAAATTCTCTGGACAAATTACACCTGCATCTTGAGAATATGCCTTTAAAAGGGTCAGCACCACAGGTCTACCTGCTGTCACCACATCCATAGGCAGAAGGACCAAGACAGAAAAACTCCACCCAATTCTGTCCTTTATAGCAGAAGAGATGAAGAAACAATGAGTAGCTCCAGAGAGATAAAAATATGCTTTTCTTTATTTTGTCCTCAGGAGTCATCCCCTGCCACAGGCACCAGCAGTTCTACTACAGTAATGGAAATATGGGCCACGCTGTCCTGCCCCTACCAAATTCAAACAGAACAGGTTCTTGGACCACCCTTTAATGCAAAGATGGAACTTAACTCTCATGAATGTATTTTGAATTCCTCATACTTGATTCTGGCCTCATCTTACAGTCACATGAGCCACTTAATTAAAACAACATGGATGCTTCCACCAAGAACAATAAACAGAATCCATGGAAAGGGCACAAGTAAAAAGAGTTCTGCAAAATAGCCAAGTGATACTACTTAGTGATACTACTTAGAGGCCTGGGCTGATAACCCCTTAACTAAGACTAAGCATTTCCTCTCAAGCTCTAACGAGCTTATAAACCACTTGGTAATTTTCTCCCCACTCTATGAAATGTAATTCTGCAGGTATGGAAAGGGTCCATAAATGAGTCTTTTAAACAAGTGCCCTGTCAATAATGATGTTGCTCCCACTGGGTTTATTCTACCATTAGTTAGAAAAATGAGGCACAACACAGAGTCCCTTAAACCCAGCACTCTTGTCACAACACAAATACTTCTGGTACAAATGAAGACAATCATTCTTCATCCTAAAGTATTACATTCTTTGCTGACTCTAAAGTTTACAGAGAAAACAGAAAGCAGCAATTTCTGAGTAAGTCTGCGTTTGGAAACAACATGTGCACATATACTAATGCAATTTTTATTAAGCAGGTATTATATGCTCAATAGGACATTACAGAGCGCTGTGATACCACATTATGTGATTTAATCCTAATAACACCCTGTGAGTTGATATTAAGTGTTCAGTAATTCCAACACTTTAAAGGACCCAGCATTTTTATTTCTATTTCTGTTTATCTGTCACTGATTTTTTCAAAAAATGCATAGAATAAAAGGCAAAGATAGACAGATGAAAGGGATACAGATGGAAAGAGTTTAATGCAATTTAGATAAATTTTTATTGTGTTTATATTTACTTTCTTGTGACTTGTGAATCAACTACTAGATCTGCAGGAACAGAAAACAGTTGCTAAATAATGTCTCTGCAAGCACTGGTTTTAATAAAAAATTTGAAAAGTAAGATCCTACAATACATACTTTATATTTCCCATTTATCTGCTTTTGGGTTTCAGAAAATGTTGAGCACCAGCTCTAAAAAGGCAACAGGATTCATGACTCAAAACTCTGATTTCCTCTAATCAGTTCTGTGAGGCAAGACTCCAGGGTAGAGCCAGACATAGATAAGGCCTCCAAAAAGGGTGAATATGAACAGGGCTGGGGCAGAGCGTACAGCCAATGTACAATTATGTTCTCTATGCCACTGGGGTGTATTGTCAGTTCTTTTTTTTAAAGCTTACTTAAGTAAACTTAAATCTGAGTTTGTATAATTTTAATCTTTTTTGCCACTGTCCTGTGAATTTTATATTATATGCTAATAAGCAATTAAAAAAATGCCTTAAGGTTTTCTAGAATAATTTTTTAGAAGAAAAATAAGTATTCTTAGCAGGGTAAAATAAATACAAATAACAATGACGACTCTTCTAAGTTCAGTTGTAGACATCAGAAGCCACAATATAAAGTGGCCCAAATAAAGCCCAAGTTTTTGCACACATCTATTTATTGTACCCACCATATGATGTATAATTCAACCATATTTCCAGTTGCTAGTCTAGACTAAAACTGCCAGGATGGTAGGAACCATGACTGCTTCATCTATTTTTCTTTTCTTTTTCCTTTTTTTTGAGACTGAGTCTCACTTTGTTGCCCAGGCTGGAGTGCAATGGTGTGATCTTGGCTCACTGCAGCCTCCACTTCCCAGGTTCAAGCGATTCTCCTGCCTCAGCCTCCCAAGTAACCAGGACTATAGGCATTAGCCACCACACCCGGCTAATTTTGGTATTTTTAGTAGAGACGGGATTTCACCATGTTGGCCAGGCTGGTCTCGAACTCCTGACCTCAGGTGATCCACCCACCTTGGCTTCCCAAAGTGCTGGGATTACACGTATGAGCCACTGCACCCAGCCTGCTTCATCTATTTTTTTTTATGACTATATGAAATGGAAGCAATTAGTTTATCTGTTTGAGCCCAATTAGTTTATCTGTTTGAGCCTCAAGACCTCCTGATTTTTTACCCAAGTACCAGGGAACTTGAAAAACTCTCTTCTGGGTACCAATCAAAGATACTTCTGGTATAAGGGGAGAAACAAACACAAGATGACTCATTTCTCTCACAATGGGACAGAAGCAGAATTTGTCACTCTTATCAGCCTGACACAATTCTGTTCTGGACATTCTCAAATGTCTCAAAGATTCAGAGGTGATTGTGAGAGGGTTCCCCGTGACCCTGGGCTGATGGTCCACTGATAAGCCAGGCAGAGAAGACTCAGGATGATTCTAAATAAAAAATGGAACTGCCTTGGTTGAACTCCAGAACCTGGGTCATCCATCCTGATTTGCTAGCTGTCCTGATTTGCTAGCTGGTGGGTAAGTAGAAGGACAAGAATACTCTACTCCAGTATCACATTTTACAGGTAGGTATAGTTGTGGTCGTGGCTCTGGATACTTTCTGGCCTTAAGATGCTTGTTTACACTTAACAGATTCTGCCATCAGATTCTATTTACTCCTGGAGCCTCTCACATACCTGTGGCAGGTTAATGAAAAAGATGTGAAAAGTTCAAAAAGCCACACTCTCAAAAGAGGAATTTAAAATGTCTATGTTGATATCTTACAATGCCTCCTGTTGGTTTTCTGTAAATTCTCAATCCAAAGTCTGGCCCTGCCTTGTAAATCCCAGGCAGAGGCCAGCCAGACCTTATTTGCAGATTCTAGGTGAAATCAACCTCACCCTGCATTTTTGGGTGTTACAGCAAGTAGAGTGAAATCAAAGGAGAGATTCCCTCATAGAGGCTGCTCTAGAACATTCTAAATAATATTTTACCTTAAAAAAGCTGACACAACATGAACATAAGCAGACAGTTTATTTGGGTCAAGCTTAAGGATTTTAACTTGAGACAAAATATTCAAGTTGCCTGGAATCTACATTTTGATTAGCAGCACTTACAAGTGGATTTGCAAAGGCAAAAAAAAAAAAAAAAAAAAAAAAGGAACAGTGAGTGAGCTGATACAAAATTGGTTGTGAGAAATTCTTATTTGTGTAAAGAAATAACTTTAATAATTGATTGGATATACATTGTTAAGGTTAAGGATATGGAATACAGTGTCCAGTGTGGAATTATTAGTTAAATTTATAGCTACTTATGGCAATAGTGAACAGTTTCAAGAGATACATAGCTGAAAAAAAGGGAGAAAAACATGATTGTGCTCTCATTTTAATGTCTCTCTGAGTTTGATAACTAAAAGGACTTGCATTCCTCAAACAAAAACTTTTTTTTTCTTCTCAGTTCTCAAGACCTAGATTTAGAATTTGGAGCTGCAAATTCAGGTCCTGCATGAGTAAAGTAGCAGCAAGTGTTACCTGAACAATTGTGGGCATTTTAGCATGAGGAGGGAGGGAGAAGTGGATTCTCATGTCTACAGGTCTGCTCAATGCACATTTTACTCTGATTGGACCCCACGGTCACTGAATCAGTTTCAGGTCTGAGGACACAAGAGTCACTGAAAGAGGTAAAATGGTTAATATCTGACCAATGAAGTTTGTAGAAATCTGGTCTAGCCTCTCTAAAAGTGACTCTAGACATGATAGATACCAAGTAGGCAAAGACACAATTCCACCTGCATATTTAGGGGACAGCACGCACTTCACAGCACAATTGTGAACTGACTGGAAGCCGAAAAGACCCATCTAGAATAAAGCTTAGTTGGCACCTTATGTGTTTACATTATGTCTGGTAATTCTAGACAGGATTTGGAAAATATAATTAAAAGCAAAATTTTCTTCAGCCCCAGAGGAACTGCACAGTAACAGAACAGAAAGAAAACTATTTTATTACACAATTACATGTGAATGTGACATGCATTACAGTCAATTTGCTCAAGAGATTGCAAAGACAGAAAGACAGTCACCATAATTAGTCTACAAGTAGAATTTACAGCACCATGTCATACATAGTTCATGCTAAATTTACCTGGTAGTTGGGAAGGCCATCCATGTATGCTAACTGGTTATAATCAATGACAAAATAAACTTTTCGCATCTTCATGACTGGAGGTAGTTTTGCAACTTGAACCCCAGTGCCTGCTGAAGGTAGGCTGTGACTCTTCTACAAAAATTGTTGATTCAGGTGCTATCTTTTTGGCTGTTTACATTTTAAAGCAATAGCTCTCTACTCCCTGAGCACTGGGCTAGAGGACTCCTGTTTCCCTCTCCTGGTGGCTAGTGTACTCTCTTGACCCCTATCATCTGCCACTGAGGCACAGCCCACAGCACAGGGCTCACAGCTGGAAACTCACATCTTAGGTGAACCCCAATTGCCACAGCAGCACTCCAGTGGCACATCAGACAGTGAAGCCTAAGCAGCAGGAGGAGAGCCTGCAGGCCTCCTGGGTAGAAATACACCTTCACAATAATACAAAAGGGAGCAGTGTTTCAGCCTCAGTTTTTATTTATAATGGTGGCATGAAAAAAACACTGCTGGGTTTTGGCATGAGTCCACATAGAGATAGCTCTGAGAGTTCTCACTGTGACAGCCCACGTCTTTCACAGACACCATGGGACTAATAGGGTTTCTGAAACACACACATAATGCATTCGAGAGAAAAACAGCTCTCATTCTGAGAAAGATTATATTGAGAGAAAAAAGTTAAAAGTGTCTTAAGAAAAAACTGAGATTGGATATAAGACTGATCAAGTCAGCCAGAAAATATCTCCCTAAGAAGAATTTCTCTCCAAACACCCAAAGTGCATAGCTACTCTCAGCAAGAGAAACATGAGCATTATTGAATAAAGGGGGCATATTCTCAGCAGAATATTTTGTTGTTTTTGAGATGGAGTTTCATTCTTATTGCCTAGGCTGGAGTGCAATGGCGTGATCTTGGCTCACTGCAACCTCTGCCTCCCGGGTTCAAGTGATTCTCCTGTCTGAGCCTCACAAATAGCTGGGACTATAGGCACGTGCCACCACACCCGGCTAATTTTGTATTTTCGGTAGAGACAAAGTTTCACTATGTTGTCCAGGCTGGTCTCAGACTCCTGACCTCAGTTGATCCACCCACCTTGGCCCCCAAAGTCCTGGGATTAGAGGCATGAGTCACCGTGCCCAGCTCTCAGCACAATTTTTAAAGATTTATCTTCCATCTCTGCCGCTGTCTTATTTCCTAACCATTGAATGTGACATCTATATTGGAATATATCTGACAACTTCCAGCAGCACTTTTTTATAAAAAACTGAAATCTGTGTTAATATAGTAGAATATATTAGAGCTTGCAACATAGCTAACTGGAGAGCTATTATGGTTTTTGGGTAGCCATATCATCTGTCTTTATTTGTCCTGTAATAGCAGCATGCCAATTTGGTAAAATATAAGACACTAAAATTATGCTTACCTATAATTATTCCCACTGGATAAATTAATAAGCATGTCAGACTAATATCTACTGTAACGATTTAATGGTAAATTTTTTTGGATATCAGATATAAATATATAAGTATGAATAATTTTATGTACTAGTCATAAGGTATGTAATATTTTAAAAAATTATCTGAACTATAATTCAGTTGAAACACTGTATTTCAAAAGTATGAATAACAATATTAAAATAACTAAGGAATTCAATCAAAGTAAATATTGTGGCTTTATATTCATACTATTGTAGAAAATACTGTTTAATTTATATGAATGCAGGTTGTCTACAAACACTACACATAACTATACTAACCGTACTGAAGTAAGCCAAGGACAACAGACTCCACTGTTCAGTTTATACACTGAACTCTTCTGGCTTTTGCAGTGTAAGTATGTCAACCTGCAAATAATCACCTTGGATAATCAGGTTTCTGCCAAAGAACTTACTCAGTATCTTTTAGTCTATATTATCCTGTATTGCTAAATTTATTCCGATCTTTGTGCTCAACTTTTTTATGCTCTTGAAATGAAGTTTACTCTGAACAAATCTGTGTCTAGTTTAAAGACTAAAGACAAAAAAAATAATCTTTTGCCAAGACAAAAAGAAAGCAATGAATCTCAGGTCCCAGATAAAGACAATTCTGAGTCAAAAAGAATGGCAAAAGGTTTGTTTCATTGTTAATATGATTTACATATATTTCAAAAAGCAGAAGAAATACATACATATAAACTTTTTTTAAATTAACAAGTTATCCTCCCTTATTTTCACATATGAGAATAAAGCCTCTTATTGCTAATTTGTATTTTCTCTTACAACAGCCAGGTCTCTGGACAAGTTCTTGAACTCTTGGACCTCTGAATTTTGCACACTGTGTGCACTTGAAAGGATGTTTATGAGGGAAAAAGCAGAAGAGAGAAAGATGTTATTAAAAAACCCCATGGGTTCACATGAATAAAGCAAGTTCTTAGAGACCCATGAAGAGACTTAGAATCTGACACAGTAATAATCAGAGACTACATCTGACAAGCACTAACGGACAGATCATTGAAGAAGAAAATTAACAATAATAATATTAGGACCTGAACTCAACACTTGACCAAATAGTCCTAATAGACATCTACAGAACTCTTCATCTAAAAATACCGTAATATACATTCTTCACATCACCACGTAGCACATACTCTAAAATTGACCACACAATCAGAAATAAAACAATTCTCAGCAAATTCAAAAATCCCAAAATGATACAAACCACACACACAGACTACAGCTTAAGAAAAATATAATTCAATACCAATAAAACAACTGGAAACCATACAATTAAATAAAAACTAAACAGCCTACACTTGAATAACTTTTTGGTAAATAATGAAATTAAAGCAGAAACCAAGAAGTGTTTTGAAACAAATAAGAACAAAAATACAAAATACCAGAATCCCTGCAATACAGCCAAGGCAGTGTTAAAAGAAAAATTCATAGCATTAAATCCTCACATCAAAAAGTTAGATCTCAGTTTAACAACCTGATATCATAAATAAAAGACTGAGAGCAGCAAAAGCAAATCAGCCCCTAAGCTAGCAAAAGACAATAACCAAAATCAGATCTGAACTGAAGGAGATTTAGACATGAAAAACTACAAAATATCAAGAAATCCAGGCATTAAATCTATTAAAAAAAAGGTAAATAAACTACTAGCTAGATTAATGAAGAAGATACGAATAAACACAATTAGAAATGAGAAAAAGAGACATTACCACTGACCTCACAAAAATATACTGAAGTCTGCTATGCACATAAAAAAAAAAACCTAGAAGAAATGAAAAAATTCTTCAAAAGGAGACAAATGTGGCTAACAAGCATATAAAAAATGCTCATCACTGATCATTAGAGAAATGCAAAAGAAAAACCACAACAAGAAATCATCTCAAACCAGTGAGAATGGCCATTATTATAATTCAACCATTGTGAAAAGCAGTGTGGTGATTCCTCACTAAACTAAAAACAAAATTACCATTTGACCCAGTAACCTCACAATTGGCTATATACCTAAAAATATGTAAATTATTCTATCATAAAGACACATGCACAATCATATTCATTGCAGCACTATACACAACAGCAAAGACATGGAATCAACCTAAATGCCTATCAATGGTAGACTGGATAAAGAAAATATGGTATGGTTGGGCATGATGGCACATGCCTGTAATCCAGCACTTTGGGGGCTGAGCCAGGTGGATTGCCTGAGCTCAGGAGTTTGAGACTGGCATGGACAACATAGCAAAATCCCATTAAAAAAAAAAAAAAGAAAAATCAGCTCTGCATGGTGGCACAAGCCTTTAGTCTAAAGCTACTTGGGAAGCTTAAGTAGAAGAGGATTGCTTGAGCCTGAGAGGTTGAGAGTCAGCACAGACCCTGATTCAGGGCTCAGTCCCACAACATTGTCCTCACTGCAGATGCCAGTCACAAACTTCATGGGCTCATCTATGCTTCTGACCTACTGTTTAAAAACTGGGGACTCCCATAACCTTTCTGAAATTCAACAATCTGATAGACCTACTCACAGAACTCAGCAAAACACTGTAGTTATATTTACAGGTTTCAAATAAAATATACAACTCCCAAAAAGTCAAATGGAAGAAAACTATAGAACCAAGAAAAGAAGTGGGAAAGATGAAGCATATAGATAATAAATAGCTGTGATTAATAAAATTCTCTATCCTCTGTGTTCTCCAGGAACACTTTTATGAAAAGAAACACCCTTCCCATTGTGACTTAGATGGTGCTCTCTTTACTTACCTAATACACAGCCAGGAAAACACTCTGCATATTTTCTTTTTCTCATTAAAAAAGCAGCTGAATTTGTCTTCAGTGGTCAACATAAAATACTTCTTAATCAAAATTCACTTGTTTATTTTCTTCCCACAGGCTCCTGAACTCTGAGATATGCTCAGTCTGAGCCACCATACAACCTCATTTTATGTCCCTCCTAAGAACACACAGGCTTTAGGGTAAAACATTGTCTGATCTAAAATCTGATTATTTCACCCTTCATTTAAACATTCCCCTCACCTTTTTTCTAATCTTATTTGCTTTTCCCTAGGAAAAAAAAGCCCTTTTCTGCCTAATCTTTGCAATCCTTAAAGATCTTATAGTTGGTACTTCCTCCTGTTGCAATACTCCTTTGGAGTTCTTTTTTTTTTTTTTTTTCATACATCTAATTGATTTATTTTAAAACCTCTCAAAACTGCCTCAAAAAAGTAACAATTTTATCTTCAGTAAGACACTTCCAAACCCCTTCTACCTTAACCTTAACTGCATCTGCCTGTGAGGCCCCAGCTTTCCAGGGCTCTTTAGCTTCTCTCACTATAGAGGCTTCTTCCATGGCTGGGGTAAGCAGGCTGGGACATCTGCAGGAAAGGCTTTCCAGAAGGAACTAACTGGGCCTTTAATAACCTCCTTTTGCCGGCTCAAAATTAACCTTAGCTTGCAGTCATTGGGCTCAAGCTTTAATTACCATGTCAGAGTCATTCACTTAGTTTTTGAAAATAAGTGTTTGAAAAATCCAGCAAAATGATTCAAAAACATATAAGAAAATTTTAATGTGCTTACATTTTGTACCTCAGTAAGAGAAGCAAATGTATTTATTTCTTTTGGACAATAAAGTATTATTTTATTTTTTGTATTAAAAATCATGTGGTAAACAGTTATATGGGAACACTTCTAGGAGGTACCAAATTTCATCACATAAAATTTAGCATTAAACTCAGAAATCGAAATAACAGGATATAGAATAAAGATATTTACTTTAGCAAGTTTACCCTGCAAAAAAAGAAACTGATGTTTTCATGAATCTATGTAACTCATCAATTATCTACCACATTTTCTTGTGGAAATACATTAATTCTCTACAGCCAAAATGGAAGAAAAATTTTTCTTATTTTTTTCCTTGGTAGCTAACATTTTAAAAGCTAGATGGAATTCTGTTTGAAATCATTCAGCCATAAAAAACACACCTGAAGGCCGGGCATGGTGGCTTACGCCTGTAATCCCAGCACTTTGGGGGGCCAAGGCAGGCGGATCATGAGGTCAGAAGATTGAGACCACCCTGGCTAACATGGCGAAACCCCGTCTCTACTAAAAATACAAAAAAATTAGCTGGGTGAGGTGGCGGGCGCCTGTAGTCCCAGCTATTCGGGAAACTGAAGCAGGAAAATGGCGTAAACCCTGGAGACAGAGCTTGCAGTGAGCTGAGATCCCACCACTGCACCCCAGCCTGGGTGACAAAGCGAGACTCTGTCTCAAAAAAAAAAAAAAAAAACCACCAGAGAAAACTCCTAAATTCACTCTGAGAAAGAAAAAGGTGAATGAGAATTTTCAACAAATAAAATATATAGATATTATTTTCTGAAACTCACCTTTTTATGCTCTTTATAAATATTTTCTTACCTTTCAAGCCCTACTAATAAAATGCAATTTACAGTTAAAAAACTGAGGTCAGCCGGGCACAGTGGCTCACACTTGCAATCCCAGCACTTTGGGAGGCCAAGGTGGGCAGATTACTTGAGGTCAGAATTTTGAGCTCAAACAGCCTGGCCAACATGGCAAACCCCCATCTCTACTAAAAATACAAAAAGTAGCCAGGTGTGGTGGTGGGCACCTGTAGTCCCAGCTACTTGGGAGGCTGAGGCATGAGAATCACTTGAACTCGTGATGCAGAGGTTGCAGTGAGCCGAGATTGCACCACTGCACTACAGTCTGGGTGACAGAGGAAAACACTGTCAAAAAAACAAAAACAAAAAAAACCCTGAGGTCAAAATAACTGAACAATGCATTTAATCATTTCAAGGTACAGATATGTCTGACTCATGTGTCAAGTCAGGCCATCCAATTACTTGAGAGATTCTCCCACCCCATCCTGTTCACTTAAGTGCTCAATAATCATTCTCTCAGGAGACTCTGAACTATGCCCCAGTGAGTGCCCCAGGTATATTTTACTTTGCGAGTTTTCGCACCATCTAACTGGGGTCAGTTTTTTTGTCTTTGGAGTGCTATTTCATTTCACAAACCTTTTACCATTTTTCTTTCACTATTTTTCTGTCCCCTAAGAAAATGCAGGGGCAAAAATTATTTTGGTTTCCCCTTCAATACCAGCATCTGATTGTCTGAACAGCAATGTGTCTCCAAGAAATGGAAGCTGGGTGGGTAAAGACAATATTAATACCTCAAGGGGGTAGCTTTCCAAAAAAACAGCACACCATAAGATGCCTCTCAGCCCCAGGGCATTCACCTGCTCTCTTGAGAAGCTACGCTCCATATCTCAGGTCGTCTTATGGGAGAGGAGAGGCTACACTCCATATCTCAGGTTATCTTATGGGAGATGAGAAGCTACACTCCATACCTCAGGTTGTCTTATGGGAGAAAATGACCCAGGAGCTGATATTCACTAGACACTCTCACAGACATAGCCATGGCGGGTATCTTGGTTTTTCCCCAGACAGTACTGAATCTCAGGTCCAAGAAAAAACTGAAGGGTGGCTGAGGACACATCTCCCTATAAAGTTTCCAAAGGGAAACCTTGACCCAAAAACATTCTGATATCTGTGTCTACGGAAAACAGAAGAAAAAATATTTACAAACAGAAAACAAATCTTTTTAAATGTGCCATCAAATGCTTTGTCAAAAAATGATTAAAATAGGTATCAAAATGTACACTAAACTACTTGTTGATAATATGAATAAGGGAGGGGAAATTGGCATTTGGGAATGTCAGAAGGAAGTGAAAATCAAGTATTTTACTGCAAGCCAGAGTCAGGCTGGAGAAATAGGGGATGGGGGATGCACTTGAGGCCCTACTTGGGACACATGTGAAAAATGCAAGGAAGCAGCAGTTCCCTGTGATGTGTGAAAATAATTAAGTGGCTGGCAGTTAGACTGAGGAGGTTGTAGTTCCTAATTTCTACTTTTAAAAAATCTAATTCGGCCAGGCGCGGTGGCTTACACCTGTAATCCCAGCACTTTGGGAGGCCGAGGCGGGTGGATCACTTGAAATCAGGAGTTCAAGACCAGCCTGACCAAGACGGTGAAACCCCGTCGCTATTAAAAATACAAAGTTAACAGGGCGTGGTGGCGCATGCCTGCAATCCCAGCTACCTGGGAGGCTAAGGTAGGAGAATCGCTTGAACCTGGGAGGCGGAGATTGCAGTGAGCCCAGACGGCGCCATTGCACTCCAGCCAGGGCGACAGAGGGAGACTTTGTCTCAAAAAAAACTAATTCAAATGCATTTTTTTGTAAATTACTATATTGGGGAAAAAATTCAGGCTTAACAAACTACAAACTGCCAATTAACCTCTGATTACACAACCAAGAAATTTCCATATTGATAGTACGAATTAAGAAACTACGTAACTGTACCTAACCAATTATTGAATTTGGTTTTCTTCATTAGGCACCTTATAAAACTCTTCCATCAAACCCCTTCAATAGACCATAAACTACAACCCATAGCTGGGTGCTCTACAATTTTGGAATCACTCTTTGGTTAAATTATTTAATACTTGTGCGGTGACTTCCGTAAATTTTTAATACGAGAAAACAGGAGCTGGGAACCTCACGGACCAAAGCTCTTTCCATTCTTGAACCCACACACCGAGTCAGGATTCTCCTGTGACGACCCTCCCATGGTCCCTGCACATCTGAGAGAGACTCCGCGCGGCGGGTGCAGAGCTGCCCCAAGAGGGCTCCAGGCCAGGGCACAATCACAGCGCAGGGAAAAGACAGGACGCCCGGGGACCGGGTGTCAGCGCAGCCGCCATCTTATGGCGGAAGCGGACTGAGGTCGAGCTAGGCAAGGAGAACTCGGGGCACAGATTGTGGAGCTGACTGCGAGGAGGCCTGAGTCCCGCCACAGCCACTTCCCACCGGTTCTAACCAGCCCCGGCCACTCTCTCGGGATGTCGGACCCGGCACACTCACCATTTCTAGGCTTCCGGGAGTCCTGGGACTTAGTTGTGAATCTCCCAATACCTGCAGGTCACAGGGCCATAGAAGCTGGGCCTCTAGGAGCAGACGACACACAGCAGTTAAGAACGACACTTTAACCTCCGGATGCAGCGAGAGCCAAATGTCCTACCACATCCGGGAAACCGCCCTGTCCGCTCCAGCTGCGTGTCTGATTGGACGGTCGCAGCCCAGCGTCCCTGATTGGGTAATGTTTAAGGCCCCGCCCCTTCAGGCCCTGAGTGACGGAAGATGTTATCAAATGCTGGGCTGACTGAAGAAAGAGAGCCAGCCCAGTCAGCCGCCTTTTCAGGCAGGGCTTCCTCCCTGAGCTGAGCCAGGCCCACCCCAGAGCATGGGAAAATTCTATCTCTTCTTTACTCTCTCTCTTTTTAAATGTATTCGAAATGTGAACAAATATAGCTTACTGTCAGGTTAATAATACATAAAATGTTTGTTCAAGAGTAAATCGATTTTTACTTTAGTAATAATTATCAATACTAAAGTCCGGGCGCGATGGTTTACGCCTTTAATCCCATCAGTTTGGGAGGCCGAGGCGGGCGGATCACCTGAGGTCAAAAGTTCAAGACTAGCCTGGTCGACCTGGTGAAACCACTTCTCTACTAAAAATACAAAAATTAGTTGGGCGTGGTGGTGGGCGCCTGTAATCCCAGCTACTCAGGAGGCTGAAGAAGGAGAATCATTTGAACCCAGGAGGTGGAGGTTGCAGTGAGCCGACATCGGGCCATTGCACTCCAGCCTGGGCAACAAGGGTGAAACGCCATCTCAAAAAACAAACAAAACAAAAAAACCCTAATTTTAGTAAAACCTTATAAATAAAGCCATCAAATTTGTCATTTTTGAACACTCTAGATTTTCATATATATTTTATAATCTCTTTTTTTTGTTTGTTTGTTTTTTTGAGACGGTCTCCCTCTGCCGCCCAGGCTGGAGTGCAGTGGCACGATCTCGGCTTACTAAAAGCTCCGCCTCCCGGGTGCAAGTAATTCTCCTCCCTCAGCCTCCCCGGGAGCTGGGATTACAGGCGCCCGCCACCACGCCCGGCTAATTTTTGTTTTTTTAGTAGAGACAGGATTTCACCATGTTGAGGCCAGGCTGGTCTCAAACTCCTGACTTCAGGCAATCCGTCCACCTCGGCCTCCCAAAGTGCTGGGATTACAGGCGTGAGCCACGGCGCCCAGCCTTATAATCTCTTATAATTTTTTAACTCTTTTGATTTATTTTATTAGACTTTTTTTTTTTTTTTAACTTGAAACAACCTTTATTTTATTTTATTTTTTTTTGAGACAGTCTTGCTTTGCCGGCCAGGCTAGAGTGTAATGGCATGATCTCAGCTCACTGCAACCCCTCTTAGGTTCAAGCGATTCTCCTGCCTCAGCCTCCCGAGTAGCTGGATTACAGGCGCCTGCCACCACACCCAGCTAATTTAGCATGGTGGCCTGAACCTGTAGTAGCAGCTATTCAGGGGCTGAAGTAGGAGGATTGCCTGAGCCCAGGAGGTTGTGGCTGCAGTGAGCCCTGATCAAGCCACTGCACTCCATTCTGGATGACAGAATGAGACCCTTTCTCAAAAAAAAAAAAAAAAAAAAAAAAGCCAAAGCATATAAACTTAAACTTACGGGAGTTTGGGGGTTTTTATTTTTGTCTTAAATTATTATATTTCAATAGTTTTGGGGTACAGGTAGTATTTGGTTACATGGATAGGTTCTTTTGTGGTGATTTCTGAGATTTCGGTGCACCAATCTCCCAAGCAGTGTGCGCTGTACCCAATGTGTAGTCTTTCATCCGTCACCGCCTCTCCCACCCTTCCCACTGAGTGCCCAGAGTCCATTATATAATTCTTTTTAATTTTTAATTTTTTTTTTTTTTGAGACGGAGTTTCACTTGCCTCGGCCTCCCAAAGTGTTGAGATTACAAGCGTGAGCCACCGCGCCTGGCCACATTTTGTGATTTTTATGCCTTTGCATCTTCATAGCTTAGCTCCCACTTATAAGTGAGAACTTACAATATTTGGGGTTTTATCCCTTTTTTCTTTTCTTTTTCTTTTTTTTTTTTTTTTTTTTGAGACGGAGTTTGCTGTGATTACAGGCAAGAGCCACCGTGCCTGGCCTATTTTTTGATGTTTTAATTATGGTCTTTTCTGTTTGTTTGTTTGTTTGTTTGTTTTTGAGATGGAGTCTCGCTCTGTCAATCTCAGCTCACTGCAACCTCCGCCTCCTGGGTTCAAGCGATTCTCCAGCCTCAGCCTGCCGAGTAGCAGGGATTACAGACACACGCCATCGCGGCCTGCTAATTTTTGTATTTTTAGTAGAGGCGGGGTTTTACCATGTTGGCCAAGCTGGTCTGGAACTCCTGACCTCAGGTGATCCACCAGTCTTGGTCTCCCAAAGTGCTGAGATTACAGGCATGAGCCACCATGACCAGCCAATTATGGTCATTCTTGTGAGAGTAAGGTGGTATCACATAGTGGTTTTGATTTGCATTTCCCTGATCATTAATCATTAGTGATATTCAGCATTTTTTTTCTATGTTTGTTGGCTATTTGTATATCTTCTTTTGAGAATTGTTTAAAAGTCCCATCTGTCTTTGTTTTTGTTGCATTTGCTTGGGGGTTCTTGGTCATGCACTCTTTGCTCAAGTCAATGTCTGGAAGAGTTTTTCCAATGCTTTAGAATTCAAGTAGTTTCAGGTCTTAGATTAAAGTATTTGATCCATCTTGAGTTGATTTTTTTATAAGGTGAGAGATGAAGATCCATTTTTTTTTTTTTTTGAGACGGAGTCTCGCTCTGTTCCCGGGCTGGGGTGCAGTGGCACGATCTCTGCCTCCTGGGTTCAAGCAATTCTCTGCCTCAGCCTCCCGAGTAGCTGGGATTACAGGCACCCGCCACCACATCCGGCTAAATTTTTTTTGTATTTTTAGTAGAGACAGGGTTTCACCATCTTGGCCAGGCTGGTCTTGAACTCCTGACCTCGTGATCCACCCACCTCGACCTCCCTAAGTGCTGGGATAACAGGTATGAGCCACTGCACCCAGCCGAAGATCCAGTTTTATTCTTCAATATGTGGCTTCCCAATTATGCCAGCACCATTTATTGAATAGGGTGTTCTTTCCCCACTTTGTATCTTTGTTTACTTTGTCAAAGATCAGTTGGCTGTTAAGTATTTGGGTTCATTTCTGGTTTCGCTATTCTGTTTCATTGGTCTACATGTCTATTTTTATACCCATACAATGCTGTTTTGGTAACTATAGCCTTGTAGTATAGTTTGAAGTCATATAAGGTGATGCCTTCAGATTTTTGTGTGTGTGTTTTTGGTTTTGTTGTTGTTTTTTTTTTCTTAGTCTTGCTTTGACTTTGGAGGCTCTCTTTTTATTTTATATAAATTTTAGGATTTTTTTAGTTCTGTGAAGAATGATAATGTTATTTTGATGGAAATTACATTGAATTTGTAGATTGCTTTTGGTAGGTTGATCATTGTCACAGTAGGATTGCTACCCATCCATAAGCATGAAATATGTTTCCATTTGTTTTTGTTGTCTATGATTTCTTTTAGCAATGTTTTGTAGTTTTTCTTGTAGAGATCTTTCACCACCTTGGTTAGACATATTCCTAATTATTTTTTTTTTTTTGCAGCTATTTTAAAATGAGTTGAGTTCTTAATTTAATTCTTAGTTTGGTCACTGTTAGTGTACACCAGTGCCACTAACTTGTGCACATTGATTTTGTATCCTGAAATTTTACTGAATTGATGTATCAGATTGAAAAGCTTTTTTCTCTTTTTTCTTTTTGAGACAAGGTCTTACTCTGTTGCCCAGGCTGGAGTGCAGTAGCATGATCTCGGCTCACTGCAACCTCTGCCTCCTGGGTTCAAGTGATTCTCCTGTCTCAGCCTCCCTAGTAGCTGGAATTACAGCCTCTTGTCACTGTGCCTGGCTAATTTTTGTATTCTTAGTAGAGACGAGGTTTTACCTTGTTGGCTAGGCTGGTCTTGAACTCCTGACCTCAGGTGATCCATCTGCCTCCACCTCCCCAAGTGCTGGGATTACAGGCTTGAGCCACTGCACCTGGCCCTAAAAGCTTTTTAGATGAGTATTTAGGGTTTCCCAGCTATACAATTATATCATTGGTAAACAGTGACAATTTGACTTCCTCTTTACCAATTTAGATGCTGTTTATTTTTTGCTTTACTCTGATTGCTCTGGCTAAGACTTCCATTACTGTGTTGAATAGAAGCGGTGAGAGTGGGCATTATTGTCTTGTTCCAGTTCTCAGAAAAAATCCTTTCCACTTTTTCCCGTTCAGTGTAATGTTGGCTGTTTATCATAGACAGCTTTTTTTTTCTTTTCTTTTTTTTTTTTTTTTTTTTTTTTTTTCAGACGGAGTCTCGCTCTGTCACCCAGGCTGGAGTGCACTGGCACGATCTCCGCTCACTACAATTTCTGCCTCCCGGACTCAAGCGATTATCCTGCCTCAGCCTCCCCAGTAGCTGGGACAACAGGCACCCACCATCATGCCTGGCTAATTTTTGTATTTTTGTACAGACCAGGTTTCACCATGTTGGCCAGGCTGATCTCAAACTCCTGACCTCAGGTGATCTGCCCACCTCAGCCTCCCAAAATGCTGAGATTACAGGCATAAGCCACCGTGCCCAGCCTGTCATAGATGGCTTTTATGACCTTACAATATGTTCCCTCTATCCCAATTTTGCTGAGGATTTTAATCGTAAAGGGATGCTGGATTTTGCCAAATGATTTTTCTGTGTATTTTGAGATAATCATATAATTTTTGGTTTTAATTCTGTTTATTTGGTGTATAACATGTATTGACTTACCTATGTTAAATCATCTCTGCATCCCTGGCATAAAACGTTCTCAATTATAGTGTACTATCTTATTAATATGCTGCTGTGTTGGGTTAGCTAGTATTTTATCGAAGATTTTTGCATTCATTAGGAACATTGGTGTGTAGTTTTCTTTTATTATGTCTTTTCCTGATCTTGGTATTAGAGTGATATTGGCTTCATAGAATGATTTAGGAAGGATTGCCTTTTTCTCTATCTTTTGGAATAGTTTCAGTAGGACTGATCCCAATTCTCTGAATGTTAGATAGAATTGAGCTATGAATCCATCTTGTCCTGGACTTTTTTTGTTGGCAGTTTTTTTTTTTCTTGAGTCTTGCTCTGTCACCCAGTCTGGAGTGTAATGGTGCAATCTTGACTCACTGCAACCTCTACCTCCTGGATTTAAGTGATTCTCCTGCCTCAGCCTCCCAAGTAGCTGGGATTACAGGCCAGCTTGTAACCTGGCTAATTTTTGTATTTTAAGTAGAGATGGGTTTTGCCATGTTGATCAGGCTGATCTCAAACCCCTGACCTCAAGTGATCCACCCACCTCGTCCTACCAAAGTGCTAGGATTACAGGCATGAGCCACTGCACCCAGCTGGCAATTTTTTATTACTAGTTTAATCTTGCTACTTGTTATTGGTCTGTTCAGAGTTTTTATTTCTTCCTGGTTTAATCTAGGAGGTTTGTATATTTTCAGGAATTTATCAAACTCCTCTAGGTTTTCTAGTTCGAGCATGTAAAGCTATTCATGGTAGCTTTGAATGATCTTTTATTTCTAATTGAGCATATTTGGACCTTCTGCTTTTCTGAGTTAATCTCACTAATAGTCTATCAATTTGGTTTATCTTTTTAAATGACTAGCTTATTGTTTTATCTTTTATATTTTTTAAATTTCAATTTTATTTAGTTCTGCTCTGATCTTTGTTATTTTTTTTTTCTGCTGGGTTTGGTTTGTTCTTGTTTCTCTTGTTCCTTGAGGTATAATCTTAGGCTGTTTATTGTGGTTTTTTGCACTTTTTGATGTATGTATTTCATACTATGAACTTTCCTCTTAGCACCACTTTTGCTGTATCCCAGCAGTTTTAATATGTTGTGTCACTATTATTCAGTTTAAAGAATTATTTAATTTCCATCTTGATTTCATTGTGGACCCAATAATCATTCAGGAGCAGTTTATGTAATTTTCATGTATTTGTATGGTTTTGAGTGTTCCTATTGGAATTGATTTCTAATTTTATTCCACTGTGGCCTAAGACAGCACTTTATAAAATTTTAATATTCTTAAATTTATTCAGGGGCTGGGCATGGTGGCTCATGCTTTAATCTCAGTACTTTGGGAGGCTAAGGCAGGCAGATAACCTGAGGTCAGAAGTTCAAAACCAGCCTGGCCAACATGGTGAAACCCCATCTCTACTAAAAATACAAAAATTAGGCACGCATGGTGGCACATGCGTGTAATCCCAGCTACTCAGAAGGCTGAGGCAGGAGAATCCCTTGAACCTGGGAGGGAGAGGTTGCTGTGAGCTAAAATTGTACCATTGCACTCCAGCCTTGGTGACAGAGTGAGGCTCTGTCACACACACACACACACACACACAAAAAATTCAGACTTGTCTTGTGACTTATCATATGGTCTATCTTGAAGAATGTTTTGTGTGCTGATGAAAAGAATGTATATTCTGCAGTTGCTGGGTGGAATATTCTGTAAGTATCTGTTAAGTCCACTTGTTCTAAGGTATAGTTTAAGCCCATTGATTTTTGTTTGTTTGTTTGACTTTCTCTCTTGATGGCCTGTCTAATGCTGTAAGTAAAGTATAAGTCTTCCACTGTTTTTGTGTTGTTGTCTATCTCATTGCATTTCTTAAGGGACAACTTAGGTGAAACAAGAAAATTTATATTTCTGAAGCGTAGAGTTAATATTTTAGGCTAAAATATATTTTTTTCTTTGAGACAGAGTCTTGCTGTGTTGCCCAAGCTGGAATGCAGTGGCATGATCTTGACTCGCTGCAACTTCTGCCTCCCAGGTTCAAGTGATTCTCCTGCCTCAGACTCTTGAGTAGCTAGGACTGTAGGTGCCCACCACCATGCATGACTAATTGTTCTGTTTTTAGTAGAAACAAAGTTTTACTATATTGGCCAGCCTGCTTTCCAACTCCTGACCTCAGGTGATCTGCCCTCCTTGGCCTCCCAAAGTGTTGGGATTATGGGTGTGAGCCACTGCACCTGGCCTTAAATGTACTGTTTATGGTTTTTTAAATATATAATATTATATGATCTGCAAACAGCAACTCTTTATTTACATGTCATCAATTTCAATGGCTTTAAACAATTTTTTTTGCCTAACTCTTCTGCTACATACTTCCAGGGTTATGTTAAAATGGAAGCATTGACAATGGGGACAATATAGTTTTGCATTGCATTGGTTTTTGTAAATTTCATTGAACGAAAACCTCTTCAAGTTTATATAAAGTGGTTACAAGAGGTAAAGATCCCATATTTATAGGATGCCCTCTTCATTTGTAATAGACAGAGGTGGTAGGTTGGTCACAAGGCTGCTTGTTCTACATAGGATTTACCTTTAGTTGGCTTGCTAAAAAAGGCTTGGGTAGTTGTAATTCCCATTTTATTATTGGACAGACTGAATATCCTTCAGGACTTTCATCTGTAGAGCAGACACTAGGGGAAGTTGTTGCAGTCAGGTCTGTATATGGTGGGGCTTACATCAGGATGTGGATGAGGATTCCTTTCACTGAGTACTAGAGAGGGTCTTCCCAGGTCACTGTGTGGGATTCTACCAAGGCGGAATTGGCCATGAAGTGTGGCTTGGAATTAGAAGTAAAACATTAAACTGTATGGCTACAAATGGGTGTCTTCCTCCAGGTCTCTGGAAGAGCAGGAGCTCTCCCAGGCTGTGGCTGGGAGGAGTTTGGAATGGTTATAGGGTAAGTTCAGAATTCTCAGTGGGAGCAAGTTGGGTTGGCTATTTTTTGGTCTGTAGCCAAGAACAGAGGTCCTGTAGTTTACCACCTTAATAGAAGCCTGTCTCCTGAAAAGAACATTCCTCAATCTTGGGCTTTAGGAGAGTTTCACGACTCCATCCCTGGATCTCAACTTACCTTTTACCTTAGAAGGAATATCTTGACAAGCCCTAGACCACTGGACCCCTAGAAATTTTACTGAGCTAGAAGGTCCCTAAATTTTAGTCAGTTTTATTTTCCATCCTCTAGAATGTAAATGTCTCATAAATAAGTCCAGTGTGTTTGCTATTTCTTGCCCATTGGATTCAATCAGCGTAACGTCATCAACGTAATGGACCACTGTAATATTTGCAAAAGCAAAAAGCTACAGAGGTCTCTTTGAATAAGATTATGACACAAAGCCAGAGAATTGATATATCCCTGAGGTAGAACAGTAAAGGTATATTGCTGACTTTGCCAGCTGAAAGCAAATTGCTTCTGGTGGGCCTTATGGACAGGAATGGAGAAAAGGGCAACTGCTAAGTCAATGTCTGCATACCAGGTATGAGGAGATGTGTTAATTTGCTCAAGCAACGAAACCATATCTGGTACAGCAGCTGCAACTGGAGTCATCACTTGGTTAAGCTTGCAATAATCCACTGTCATTCTCCAAAATCCATCTGTCTTCTGTACAGGCCAAATGAAAGAGTTGAACGGGGATGGGGTGGGAATTACCACCTCTGCATCTTTTAAGTCCGTGATGGTGGCACTAATCTCTGCAATCCCTCCATGGATGCAATATTGATTTTGGTTTACTATTTTCCTAGGTAGAGGCAGCTCTAATGGCTTCTATTTGGCTTTTCCCACCATAATAGCCCTCACCCTACTAGTCAGTGAGCCAATTTGGGAATTCTGCCATCTGCTAAGTATGTCTATGCCAACTGTGCATTCAGGCACTGGGGAAATGACCACAGAGTGAGTCTTGGGACTCACTGGACCAACTCTAAGTTGGACCTGCTCTAAATCTCTATTAAGTACCTGACCTCCACAAGCCCCTATTTTAACTGGAGGACCACAGTGATGTTTTGGGTCCCCAGGAATCAATGTCAGCTCAGAGCCAGTGTTTAGTAGTCCCCAAAATATCTAATCATTTCCCTTTCCCCAGTGCACAGTTACTCCCGTAAAAGGCCAGAGATCTACTTGGGGAAAGATGGGAGAAAGATTCACTGGATAAATTGTCCGTAGTGTAGTGGGGTCGCTCTTCAAGAGAATCCGGCCTCCCCTTTATTCAAGGGGTTCTGGGTCTGTAAACTGGCTCAAGTCTGGAAATTGACTGAGGGGCCATGATTCTCTGTTTTTATATTTCAAATTAGTCTTTTGTCCATTCAACCTAGAAGTTTTCTGCTTGTATAAATTAAGTAGGAATGCAGTAGGTTTCCTATCAATTTTACTTCTAGGAACATCGTGATGAATCAGCCAATGCCAGAACTCTACACAAGTCAGACTATTCTGATTGCCGTTTTGCCTCTGCTGTCCATTACAGTAGCTGTGCCCACCTTGCCTTTGATGGTTGAGTGCCACCACTTGGTCCCTGCCACCTCGGGATCCAATTATTCCCATTGTATTTACATTTTTTAGCTGAGTGACTGCGGTTCCCACTGTTGGATCTGACATGCAGAGAAGAGCAATTACAGGGCTCTTCAAAGACTCAGGTGCTGCCCTCACAAATCTATTTTGCAAGGCAATGGTCAAGGGTATATCTTTTGGACCTTCCCTGCTGGAATTAGTAGGTCTAAAGTGACTAATCCACTCCAGTATCACAATCTCTCTTAGCCTTTTGATCCCCCCCTCTACATTAAACCAAGGGACATCAGGCATTTCCAGCTCACTCACAGTGGGTCATCTTTTAATCCACATTTCAGCTAACCAAGCCAATAAACTATTAGAAACTTGTTTAACTCTCCAACCTGTAACATTAAATGCAGTGTTCCTATTTAGTGGGCCCTAATAAATAAATTCAGCCTGATTCAACCCTATGTTCCTTCCACAATTATCCCACACCCTTAACATTCATCCCCAAGCCTGTTCTCCAAATTTCTATTTATATAAATTAGAAAACTCAAGCCTTCTTTTTGAGTGTAGTGTGCCTCCTCATGGGGCACACTCTCAACCTCACCTCTGAAGGTCTGCTGGGACTTTACTTATATGCCTAGAAGCAAACAGGGGTGTTGAGGGTGGCTCCTGAGAAGAATCAACATTATTTTGCCTGGGAACTGCCTCAGGGAAGGCCATCACTGTTGCCTCAGGCAGTGCAAGGTTTATTTCAGACAAAGGTGGAAAGGCAGCATGGATCAGAAAGGGGATGTTGCCACTACTGGGGATGGGGAAGCTGTTTCTTCTAACAGAAAAGGTTCATCGAAGTTTGCAAACTCAGTCACCCTGGCTTCATCAGGGTCCTTCCACACATCCCCATTCCAAGTGGCAGGGTCCCATTCTTTTCCAATAAATGCCCTCACTTTAATAGTAGACACCTGGTGAGGTTGTCCATACACCTTTTGTTGCAGATCAGCCACTAGCATAATAAGAGTTTGTGTCTGTTTTTCCACAATTTCAGCTCTTTCTCTACAGGAGATGAGACTCACTCAGGGTGATCTTAGCAGATTTGAGGCTCAGTATCTGCTTCTAAAGCCAAAAGATAGAATCCGTGAGTTCATTATTTTCTATCGTCTCTCCATCCACTGAACTTAGGACAACCAGATTCATTATGTTCCTTTGTTCTCCACTATGGTCAAAGGTTGTTTTTGTTTTTGTTTTGTTTGTTTTGAGATAGAGTCTCACTCTGTCACCAAGGCTGGAGGGTGGTGTTGTGATCTCAGTTCACTGCAACCTCTGCCTCCCGGGTTCAAGCAATTCTCTGCCTCAGCCTCTGGAGTAGCTGGGATTACAGGCTCCCGCCACCACGCCCGGCTAATTTTTGTATTTTTAGTAGAGATGGGGTTTCACAATCTTGGCCAGGCTGGTCTTGAACTCCTGACCTTGTGATCCACCCGCCTCAGCCTCCCAAAGTGCTGGGATTATAGGTGTGAGCCACTGTGCCCAGCTGGTCAAAGGTATTATGTATAGAGTCACTAAACTCCTTGCCTCCCTTGAGTGATAAATCAAGAGTGTCAAATGCATTTATTTTCCATAACTTCTTAAACAGTTCATCCCAAGGGCTATCAGTGTTCTCCATACTATTAGAAGTAGAGTCTTTAGCATTTTTGGGTCTAATCATATTAAGAAGCCAACTCCAGAAACCCCAGAATCAAAAAAGAATTCCATCCTTAATATTCTGTTCCTCTAGAACCACTCCTGGTACCAAAATCTGTATTAGCCAGGGTTCTCTAGAGGGACATAATTAATGGAATATATGTATATATATATATAAAATATATATATAAAGGGGAGTTTATTAAGTATTAACTCACACAATCACAAGATCCCACAATAGACCGTCTGCAGGCTGAGAATGAAGGAGAGCCACTCCGAGTCCCAAAAATGAAGAACTTGGAATCTGATATTCAAGGGCAGGAAGCATCCAGCACAGGAGAAAGATGCAGGCTGGGAGACTAGGCCAGTCTCTCTTTTCACATTTTTCTGCTTGCTTATATTCTAGCCATGCTGGCAGCTGATTAGATTGTGCCCATCCAGATTAAGGGTGGGTCTGCCTTTTCCAGCCCACTGACTCAATTGTTAATCTCCTTTGGCAACACCCTCACAGACACACCCAGGATTAATACATTGTATCCTTCAATCCAATCTAATTGACACTCAGTATTAACCATCACACCTAGTTAAAAGAGTCAACATCTCTCCATTTGGCTGAGTCCAGGTGAAACAGTCATCACCATTTTTCTAAGCTGAATCCAGAAATGAGTCAGCGTTCCACCTATGGGCAGACTCACATATCACAGTCACAATTCCAACAGTGAATTTTTTTGATGTGTGAGATTTAGAACCTTACCAGTGGACTCTGTTTATATGTGAAGGTGACAATACTAACTGTTAGCTTTGTTTGTATATTAAAGTCACAATCTCACCTGTGTGCTGGGCCTGTGATAAAACTTTGTACTGCCAGAGGGCTTCATGTAATTTCCATTAACTGTAATAATCTTCTGTGAGTCTCATGCAGGTAGGAGACCAAGGACCCTACCAGTTTCCTCAAGCCTAGCTATAATAGTCAACATATCTTTTATTGGCCGGATCCAGGTATGAGAGTAATCAATGTGCCTGTGAGCTAACTTTATAAATAGGTCAACATCACACCTGTGGCTGGATCTACATATGACATTCCAACTGTGGACTGTGTCCATGTACAAGATTCTTGTTCATGTACAAGAGACCTAACCAGAGGTCTCTGTCCATGTGTGAGGGTGACACTCATAACTTTTGGCAGGATGAGCATACAAGATGCTTCACCCATGTGCTGGGTGTAGTTATATGTCAAAATCCCACCTGTGGAAAAGAAACAAGCTAAGAGAGTTACATATTTTAAATTCTAGACTAAAGATATGTTAAAATATGCCTTGCAGGCAGGGCTCAGGAAAGAGAGTTACATCACCTGAGTGCTGTGACTGGTGATATGTCACAATGCCTTCTATGGGCATGGCTCAGGCAGGAGTTTTACATTATTTTTGTGTTGGCTCTATGATATGTCACAATCCCCCTCCATTTGCATGACCTAGAGAAAATAGAAGAGTCACAGCACCTAAATTATGACCACAGAGATATATCACAATACCTCCTGTGGGCAGAGCCTAAGATAGAGGGTCACATCACCTGCAACCTGGACTCAGTACAATGTTTCAATCTCCCCTGAGGCCAGTGGGCCTGTGGTATGTCACAGTTCATTTTTGGGGGGTGCAGAATGCAGGCAACAGAGGAGTGTTACATCACCTAGGTAATGAGTTCAGAAGTATTTCACAATACCTACTGTGGGCAGGGCCCAGGCAGTACTGTCACATCACAGAGGTAGTGGGCTCAGTGACATCTCACAATGACTTTGTGGACAGGGCCCAGGCTAAAGATAAGAGTCACATGACCTAAGTGCTAGGCCCAGTGAAATTTCACAATACCCTCTGTGGGTAGGGCTCAAGCAAGAGAGTCACATCACAATCTCTTCTGAGATCTGGGCCCAGGCAGGGAAGTAAAATCACTCAGGTGCTAGGCAAAAGTATATGTCACAATCATACTTATGGGAAGATCTAGGGCTAAGATTCACAATTCCACACATGTCCCAGCTTCAGGTAAAAGTGTCAACACCTCCTGTGAGTGGCATCCAAGTACATGAGTCACAATATCAATGATGAACTGGATCCATGCATGAGAGTCCGTCCCAATTCCACCTGCAGACTGTGTGTTATGTTGGCTCTATATGTCACAATCCGCCTCCATTTGCATGACCTAGAGAAAGTAGAAGAGTCACAGAGCCTTCTGTGACTGGTATCAGAGTCAAAGCCTTCTAGGTGTGTTGAATCCTGGTCTTAGAGTCATCATCCACCTGTAGACAAAATCCACGTAAAATAATTATAATCCCAACTTTCAACTGCGTCCGAGTGTGAGATTCAGAAGCTCAACAGTTTTCTGTACCCATGCAGGAGGATGACAATTTTTACTGTGGGCTGGAAGTGCATATGAGGATTAAAATCTCAGCTTGTTCTGGGTCCTTTTATGACACTCTCTGTACCACCCGAGGGCTTTACATTGTTTGGGTGAGAGTCACCATCCCCTGTGAGACATTAGTGCTGGTATAAATTCATGATCTTGCCTGTTGCCCTAAGCTTAGGTATGAGAGTCAACATCTCTCCTATTGTCTGGGTCCAGGTATGAAAGTCATTGCTGTGCCTCTTAGTTGGGTTTTATGAGTCACCCTCCCACCTGTGGCTGGATCCACACATGATATTACAAATTCCAACTGTGGACTGTATCTGTAAGTGAGATTCAGGACTTCACAAGTAGGTTCTGTCCATATGTGTGGGGGACAATTCTTACTCTTTGCTGGGTGTGCATTTGAGAGTCACAATCTCAAATTTTGCTGAGTTATGTAATGACACTTTTTGTACAACTTGCAGGCATTATACAATATTAGTGAGTGTAGTAATCCTCTGTGACGTTTATACAAGTAGAAAACCCAAAACCTCACCTGTTACCCTAAGCCTAGGTACAAGCATCAACATATCTTCTGTTGGCTGGGTTTATTGTGCTAGTGAATTGGGTTCAGAAATTTGCCACCATCCAACCAGTGGAATAGGTTCATGTGTGAGGTTCAGGACCTCACCAGTAAGCTTGGCCTATGTGTGAGGGTGGCAATTCAAACAGTTGGCTAGGTGTGTATAGGACAGTCACAATCTCACCTGTGTGCTCAGTCTTGTAATGACACTCTGTATTGCCCAAAAGCTTTATACAATATGTGTTGAGTGTCATAATCTTCTGTTACCTTCCTACAAGTAAAAGACCTAGACCCCTAAGCCTACCTACCAGAGTCAACATCTCTCTTATTGGTTGGGCCCATGTTTGAAAGTCATCACCATTTCTGTGTGCTGAATCCAGAAAAGAGTCACCACCCCACTTCTGGCAAGATATACGTATGACAGTCACAATTCCAGCTGTTGACTGCATTCACTCATGAGACTCAGGACCTCAACATTGGTCTTTGTCCATGTGTTATAGTGACAATAGTAACTGTTGTCTGGGATTGCATACAAGAATAAAAATTTCATCTGTGTGCTGGACCACGTTATATTTCACAATCTTATCTGTGGGAAAGGCTAAAAAATGAGAGTAAAATCACCTGAATTCTTCACCTGCAATATGTCTCAATCTCCCCTATGGGCAAGGCCCAGGCTGGAGAATCAGATCACTTGCATGTAGGGCCCAGTGACATATTATATTTTCTCTAGGCACAGCCCGGGCAGGAGAGTCACAACATTTGGGTGCTGGGCTCAGAGATATGCCACAATCCCTTTTTGGGGCATGTCTCCTGCAACAGAGAAGAGGCACATTATGTAGAAAATTGGTTCAGAGATTTGTCACAATGTCCCCTTTTGGTGGTGCACAGGCAGGTGAGGAGAGTCACATCACCCAGATAATGGGCCTAGCAATATATCACAATGCCCCCTGATGGAAGGGCAAAGAAAAGAAAGTCACAAAACCTAGGTGAGAAAATCTGACATAGGTCACAATGCATGTTATGAGTAGGGATCATGGAAAAGAGGAGAGTCATATAACCTAGGGGCTGCACCCAGATATATGTCATAATCATCCCAGTGGGCAGGGCCTAAGCATGAGAGGAGAGTCACATCACATAAATGCTAGGCCTAGCGATATGTCACAATGCCCACTGTGTACAGGTCCCAGAATAAAGT
Organism: Pongo pygmaeus; assembly: GCF_028885625.2. Classification (NCBI taxonomy): domain Eukaryota; kingdom Metazoa; phylum Chordata; class Mammalia; order Primates; family Hominidae; genus Pongo; species Pongo pygmaeus. The sequence continues at coordinate 23,920,465 of NC_072393.2, forward strand.
AAAGAATCACATCATCTACATGTTGGGACCAAAGATATGTATCAATGACACCTGTCGGCAGGGGCCAGGCAGAAGACCCACAGCACCTGTGTGCTGGACCCTGTGATAAGTTACTATTTATCTGTTGGCATGGCCCAGTCAGAAGAGGCAAATCAAACCACCTGGGTGCTGGGCCCAGTGATATGTCACAATGTCTTCCATAGGCAAAACCCAGGTAACAGAGGAGACTCACATCAAATAGTTGATGGACCCGGAGATATTTCACAATGCCCTCTGTGAGCAAGGGCCAGGCAAGAGACTCACATCACCTTTGTGCTGTGCCACTATCTTTTGTGTGAGCAGAACATAGGAAAAAGAGAAGCGTTGGCCGGCGCAGTGGCTCATGCCTGTAATCTCAGCACTTTGGGAGGCTGAGGAGGGTGAATCACCTGAGATCAGGAGTTTGAGACCAGCCTGACCAACAAGGTGAAGCCCCGTCTCTACTAAAAATACAAAATACACCAAGTGTGGTGGCAGGCGCCTGTAGTCCCAGCTGCTCAGGGGGCTGAGATAGAAGAATTGCTTGAACCCAGGAGGCAGATATTGCAGTGAGCTGAGATCGTGCCACTGCACTCCAGCCTGGATGATGGAGAAAGACTCCATCTCAAAAAAAAAAAAAAAAAAAGAGAGAAGCATCACATCAGCAGAGTGCTGAGCCCAGATATGTCCCAATCCCCCTGTGAGCAGAATCCATGCAGAAGAAGAGAGTCAACATACATGGACGATGGGCACAGAGATATTTCATAATGTCCACTGTAGGAAGGGCACAGGAAGAAGTGTAACATCACTCGAGTGTTGGACAGTGCAATATGTCAAAATAACCAGTGTGGTTAGGGCACGGGCAGAAATCACATAACCTGGGTGCAGGGCCTGACAGTGCATCACAATGCCCTCTATGGGCAGAACCAAGGCAGGAGAACAGGTCACATCAGCTAAGTGCTTGGCCAAGTGATACGTCATAATCCCTACTGGGGGCTGGACCAAGGCTGGGAAGTCAAATCACTCAGATTCTGGGCAGAAGCATACATCAGAATCACACCTGCAGGAAGATCCTGAAATGAAATTAACAATCCTACACATGTCTCAGTTTCAGGTATAAGAGTCAACACCTTCTGTAGGTTTGGTTTAAGTACCTGAGTCACAGTTTCAACAATGGGCTGGATTTGTACACAAAAGACCCAATCCCTCCTGAAGATTGTGTCCCCTTATTGAAGCCACAGCCTCACAGCTGTGGGGAATCTTGGTCTGGGAGTAACCAACCAACCTATGGATCAGATCCACATGTGAGGGTTAATTATTCAACTTCCCATTGCCTCTGGGTGGGAGATTCAGAGCCTTAACAGTGGGCTGTGCTCATGTGAAAGGATGACAATATTTGCTATTGGCTACCTGTGCATAAGAGTGTCAAAATATTACCTGTGTGCTGGGTGCTGTAAGGACACTCTCTGTACCATTCAAGGGCTGTATATGCTATGCATGAGAGTCAGAATTTGCTCTGAGACCTCCATGCTAGTATGAACCCATGATTGTCACCCGTGGCCCTAAGCTCATGTATGAGACTCAACATCTCTTTAATTGACTTCATCCAGATAGGAGATTCCTCAACTGCCTAAGAGATGGTTTTAGAAATGAGTCACCATCTCAATTGTGGTTGGATGTTTACACATGACAGTCACAATTCCAACTGTAAACTGCATCCATATATGAAGTTCAAGACCTCACAAGTACACTGTGTTCTTGCGTGAATGCAATAATCCTAATCATTGGTGGGGTGTGCACACAAGATAAAGAATTTCACCTGTGTGCTGGGCCCTGTGAAGACACTCTCTGTATCACCTGAGGGCTTTATACAGTATGTGAGGGAGTGGAAATAATCTATGACCTTCCTACCAAAAGGAGACCCAGGATCTTACCCATTTCTCTAAGCTTAGCTACAAGAGACAGTATCTCTCCTGGTGACTGCTATGAGAGTCATTATTGCATCTGTCAGCCAGGCCAAGATGTATGTTACAATCCCATTTGTCAGTAGAGAGTGAGTAGGATGGTCACATCACCTGAGTGCTGGGAAAGGGTCATGTCACAATCATTTTTGAGGCCACGGACCAGTGATAAAACAAACATCACCTCAGTGCTAGGCCAAGGGATATATTCCACTGTTTTCTGTGGGCAAGGTTCAGGCAAAACAAACTCATCACCTTGTTGCTGGGCCCAGTGATATGTCACAATTTTCCCTGAGGTCAAAGTGGAGGCTAAAAACAAGGGTCATATCTCTTAGGTCATGATGCAGAGATACATCACAAGGCCTCCTGTGGGCAGGCCACAGGTAGAAATTGCCAATTTCCTAGGTGTTGGAGCCCACGATATGTCAAAATGCACAATGTATGCAGGGCCCAGGCAGGAGAGAAGAGTCACATAACTTAGGTACTGAGCCTAGCAATACATCCCAATTTCTTCTTGGACAGAGCCCAAGAGATAGAAGAGTCTTATTACCCAGGTGTTGGGTCTAGCTATGTGTCAAAATATTCCCTGAAGGGAGAGATAAGGGAGGAGTGTAACCTCATCTAGATGAGAAGCCCAGAGATGTTGCCAATTCTGTGTAAGGCTCAGGAATAAGAGAAGAGTCAGGTAACCTAGAAACTAGGCTAGATTATATGTTGCAATTACCCATGTGGGGAAGGTTCTCATGAGAAGAGACTCACATCATGTAGCTGCTGAGCTAAACGATGCATCACAATTCCCACTGTGTACTGGTCCCAGAAAGAAGAGGAGAGTCCCATCATCTAGGTGATGGGCCCAGAAATATGGCATATGGATCCTGTGGGCAAGCAACAGGCAGAAATATCTCAGCATGTCTGTAGTAGGCCCGGTATTAAGTTACTCTCCCTTCTATGGGCATGATCCAGGCAGAAGAAGTCACATCACCTAGGTGCTGGGCCCAGAGATATATCACAATATCTTTTGTGGGAAAAGACAAGGTAAAAGAAGAGACTCACATCAAATAGTTGATGGGTCTAGAGATATGTTACAATCTTTCTGTGGGCAGAGTCTAGGCAGGAGACTCAGTCACTGTGGTCCTGGGCACAGCACTATGTAAGAATGCTTTATTTTGGAAGAGCCAAGGCAGAAGAATATCACTTGTCTATTAGCCTAGCGACATGTCACAACATCCCCTGCAAATCAAACCTTGAAAGAAGAGTAGAGTAACGTCAGCTAGGTGCTGGTCCCAATTATTTTCAAAATCCTTCTTTTGGGCAGGAATTGGTAGAAGAGGATTATCAAAACACAAAGTTGATTGGTGCATAGATATGTCACAAAAACCTTGTAGGCAGGGCCAGGCAGGAGAGTTACATCACCTGGGTATTGGACTCAGCAACATGTCAAAATGGCCCATATGGGCAGGGCACAGGCAGGGGAGTCACATAACCTGAATGTGGTGCCAAGTGATATGTGACAGTGCTGCCTATGGGCAGCATGAAGGCAGAAGAGACTCATATCACCTGGGTGCAAGGCCAAGCAATACATCACAATGCTCCCTTTTGGCAACTCTATGGCAGAAGTATGCAGCTGCATCACCTAATTGTTGGTTTTGGTGAAATTTTATAATTTCAGCTGTGGGCTGGGCCCAGGGAGTAGAGTTAAATCACTCAGGTGATGGGCAGAATCTATGTCACAATCACATCTGCAGGAATATCCAGGTATGTGATTAACAATTCCATATATGTCTAGGTTCTAGGTGTAAGATTCAATAGCAGGCCAGGCACGGTGGCTCATGCCTGTAATCCCAGCACTTTGGGAGGCCAAGGCAGACAGATCACCTGAGGTCAAGATTTTGACCTCAGATGGCCAACGAGGTGAAACTCCGTCTCTACTAAAAATACAAAAATTTGCCAGGTGTGGTGCCAGGTGTCTGTAATCCCAGCTACTCTACTCAGGAGGCTGAGGCAGGAGAATTGCTTGCAACCAGGAGGTGGAGGTTGCAGTGAGCCAAAATCATGCCACTACACTCCAGCCTGGGAAAAAAGAGTCAGGCTCCATCTAAAAAAAAAAAAAAAAAAAAAAAAAATTCAGTAGCTCATGTATGTTGGACCTAAGTAAAGGAGTCACAATCTAAGTGATAGAGTAATCTGTCCATGAGACCCTTAATCCTCCTGTGACCTGTATCTCCTTAGTGAAGTCACAGCCTCAGACTTGTGTTGAATCTGAGACTCACCATCCCACCTGTGAATGGGATCCAGGCATGAGAGTCAACTTTCCAACTTTCGACTGCCTTCGAGTCTGAGATTCAGAAGCTCAATCATTGGCTGTTTTCACGAGACAGAATAACAATCTTTACTGTTGACTGGGTGTGCATATGAGTGGCACAATCTCACCTGTGTGCTGGGCTCTGTTGGAACACTTTCTGCACCACCTGAGGGCTTTATACAGTGTGCATAAAAGTCACAGTCTGCTCTGAGACCTTTCTGCTTTTATAGACCCATGGTCATACCTGTGACCCTAAGTTCAGGTGTAAGCATAGTTGGCAGGGTTCAAATTAGAGAGTCCTCACTCTCTAGTCAGCAGGGTCTACATTGGAGAGTCTTCACCTGCCTACGCACTGGATTTATTAATGAGTCACCACCTTAATTGTAGCCAAATGTTAATATATGACAGTAACAATTCCAACTTTGAACCGTATCCACCTGTAAGATTCAGGACCTCAACAGTTGGCTTTTGCCATGTGTGAGGTCGACAGTCATAACAGTTGGCAGTTTGTGCATTGCAGAAACAATCTCACCTGTGTGTTAAGCCCTGTGGAGACTCTCTTTGTGCCACCCAAAAGTTTATAGAACACACTAAAGATTGGTAATTCATTATGACATTCATAAAAAAAGGAGGCCCAGGATCTTGTTTCCTAAGCCACACTACAAGAGACACTATCTCCCCTGTTGGCTGATTCCAGGTATCATCATAGCACCTATGAGTTGGGCCAAGATATTTGTCACAATCTCACCTGTAAGTAGAAAATGAGCAGAAGAGTCACATCACCTGGATGCTGTATGAGGGATGTCACAATATTTCCTGGAAGCAGGGCACAGGCAGAAGAGTCACATAATCTGGTGGCTGAGCCCAGGGATATTTCACAATGCTCCCTGTGGGAAAAGACTTGCCAGAAAAGACACATCACCTGGTAACTGGGCCCAGCGATATGTCACAATCTTCTCTCTGTGCAGGATGCAGGCAGAAAAAGAGTCACATCACTCAGGCCATAGATGCAGACATATGTCACAAGGCCATCTATGGGCAGGGCTTATTCAGTAGCCTCTGATCCAATCCTGTAGGTGTTGGGTCCAGGGACATGTCACAATACCAAAAATATGCATGGCTCAGCAGAAGAAAAGATTTACATCATCTAGGTGCTGGATCCAATGATATGTCACAATCTTCTTTTTTGGCATGGCTCAGGAAGAAGTAGAGAGTCACATCACCTAGGTGTTGGACCAAGCCATATGTCAAAATACACAATAAATGCAGGGCCCATGCAAAAGAGGAGAGTCAGATCTGTTAGGTGTGGAACAGTGGTACATCACAATTTCTCCTTTGTCAGAGCCACATCACCTAGATGGCTGGTCCAGTAATATGTCACAATTACCTTGAGAGGTGAGCCCAGGCAAGAGAGCCACATTATTTAGGTGAGAACCCCACAGATGTGTCACTATTTTCCCTGTGAATAGGGCTCAGGAAGAAAAGGATAGTCACATCATTTAAATGATGGGCCCAGAGATGGATTACAATGGCTCCTGGGTACAAAAACCAGGCAGAAGAATTACATCACCTGTGTGCTTGGCCCAGGGATAAGTCACTTTCCCTTTTGTGGGCATGGCTTCAGCAGGAGAGAAGAGTCACATCACTAAGGTTCTGGTTCCAGAAATATGTCACAATCTCTCTTATTGACAAAGTATGCGTAGGAGAGGAGGGTCAAATGAAGCAGTTGATGGGCCCAGAGACATGGCACAATGCCCCCCCCAGTAGGCAGAGTACAAGCAGGTACCTCCCAATTCTTTAGATGTTGTGGCCAGGGACATGTCACAATACTTAAAAAATGCAGGACCCAGGCAATAAAACAAAGTCACATCACCTAGGTGCTAGGTTCAGTGATATGTCACAATTCCTAATTCAAGAGTAGAGATAAAAAGATTCACATAACCAAGGTGTTAAATGTAAAGATATATCATAATATTCCTGTGGGCAGAGACCATTCAGGAGAGTCACACTACCTTAATGTTGGACCTGGGCATATGTCACAATACACAGCATATCCAGGGTTCAAGCAGGGAAGAAAAATCACATCGTCTAGTTGCTGGGTTTGATAATATGTCACAGTCACCTGTTTTTGTAGAACCCAGACAGAAAAGAAGAGTCACATCTCCTACTTGACAGATGCAGAGATAAGCCAAAAGGCTCCTTATGGCCAGGACCCAGGCAGGAGGCTCTTACACCCTAGGTGTTTATCTTAGACATACGTCACAGTACCAAATATACACAGGGCCCAGGCAAACAAGGAGAGTCATAACACCTTGGTGTTAAGTTTAGTGATACGTTACAATCCCCACTTTTGGCAGGGCCGGGACACACACACACACACAAAGTCACATCACCTAGGCAGTATAAAAAAAGATATGTCATAATATCCTCGTAGGCAGGGTCCTTTCAGAAGAGTCTCATCACTTAGGTTTTAGACTCAGTTATTTGTCACAATACACAATTTATGCAAGACTCAGTCAAAAGAGGAAAGTCACGTAACCTAGGTGCTGGGTCCAGTGATACATTACAATCTCTCCTTGGGTAGAGTCCAAGCACTAGAAAAGACATTACCTGGGTACTTGGTCCAGGAATATGTCACAATACCTCCTGAGGAAAGAGTCCAAGAAGTGGAGTCACATCACCTAATCACGGGGTCCAAAGATATTTCCCAGTGCTCCTTGCAGGTAGAGCTGAGGATAAGCAAAAGAGTCACATAACCTAGGGGCTGGGCCCAGCTGTATGTCACAACTACCCCGGGTGGCAAGTCTCTGGTATGAAAGGAGAATCACATCACATAGATACTGGGCCAAGCAATATGTCACAATCCTCACTGTAGGAAGGTCCCAGGAAAAGGGACGAGTCACATTATCTGGGTGATGGGCACAGGAACATATCACAATTACCCTAGGCTTAAGTGTTACTGTCATGCGCGTCCACGTGAAGAGACCACCAAACAGGCTTTGTGTGAGCAATAAAGCTTTTTAACCATCTGGGTGCAAGCGGGCTGAGTCTGAAAAAAGAGTCAGCGAAGGGAGATAGGGGTGGGGCCATTTTATAGGATTTGGGTGGGTAGTGAAAAATTACAGTCAAAGGGGGTTTTTCTCTTGCAGGCAGAGGAGGGGGTCACAAGGTGCTCAGTGGGGGAGGTTCTGAGCCAGGAGAAGGAATTTCACAATGTTAATCGTTCAGTTAAGGTGGGGCAGGAACAAATCATAATGGTGGAATGTCATCAGTTAAGGCAGGAACCAGCAATTTTCACTTCTTTTGTGATTCTTCACTTGCTTCAGGCCATCCGGATGTATTCGTGCAGGTCACAGGGGATATCATGGCTTAGCTTGGGCTCAGAGGCCTGACAGTTACATCACCTGTGTGTGAGGCCCAGTGATAAGCCACTCTTCCTTTTGTGCACAGGGTCCAAGCAAAAGATGAAAAGTCACATCACCGAGGTGCTGGGCTTACAGAATTGTCTCAATCTCTTCTATAGTCAAAGCCAATTTAAAGACATAAATCATATTAGCTGCTCTGCCTAGGGAGCAACCTTTTTTTGTTTCTTTACTTCTCTAATAAACTTGGTTTCACTTTACTGAATGGACTCACCTTTACTTCTTTCTTTCTTGCATGAGATCCAAGAACTCTTTCTTGGGGTGTGAATCAAAAGCCCTTTCCAGAACAGCTTTTTGGCAAACTATAAAGGGACTATACTGGGGAGAAATCTGACCCAAAGGAAATAACTACAGCACCAATTAGCCCACTTTGGGTAACTAGTGGGGTACATTTTTTTCACGCACGTCCATGTGAAGAGACCACCAAACAGGCTTTGTGTGAGCAATGAAGCTTTTTAATCACCTGGGTGCAGGTGGGCTGAGTCTGAAAAGAGAGTCAGTGAAGGGAGATAGGGGTGGGGCCATTTTATAGGATTTGGGTAGGTAGTGGAAAATTACAGTCAAAGGGGTTTGTTCTCTGGTTGGCAGAGGTGGGGGTCACAAGGTGCTCAGTGGGGGAGCTTTTGAGCCAGGATGAGCCAGGAGAAAGAATTTCACAAGGTAATGTCATCAGTTAAGGCAGGAACTGGCCATTTTCACTTCTTTTGTGATTCTTCACTTGCTTCAGGCCATCTGGATGAATACGTGCAGGCTTGGGCTCAGAGCCCTGACATTTATTAATATTTTCTTATATTAATAAGAAAAATAAATAGTGTTGAAGTGTTGGGGCGGTGAAAATTTTTGGGAATGGTATGGAGAGATAATGGGTGATATTTCTCAGGGCTGCTTTGAGCAGGATTAGGGGCAGCGTGGCAACCTAGAGTGTGAGAGATTAAGCTGAAGGAAGATTTTGTGGTAAGGGGTGATATTGTGGGGTTGTTAGAAGGAGCATTTGTAATATAGAATGATTGGTGATGGCCTGGATGTGGTTTTGTATGAATTGAAAAACTAAACAGAAGACACAAAGTCTGAATAAGAGAAGGAGAAAAACAGGTATTAAAGGACTAAGAATTGGGAGGACCCAGGACATCCAATTAGAAAGTGTCCAAGGGGGTTCAGCATAATTACTCACTTTGTTGGCAAGTTTTTGGGCTCTATCCTTGACAGAGTCCTCCTTTTTAAGTCAGAGGCTGAGTTTGGTGAGGTGTGTTTTTAAAAGACTATTAGTCTGTTCTACCTTTCCTGAAGATTGAGGACGGTAGGGAGTATGAAGTTTCCACTGAATACCAAGAGCCTGAAAAACTGCTTAGGTGATTTGACTAATAAAGGCTGGTCCATTATTGGACTATATAGAGGTGGGAAAGCCAAACCAAGGAATTATGTCTTACAGAAGGGAAGAAATGACCACAGTGGCCTTTTCAGACCCTGTGGGAAAGGCCTCTATGCATCCAGTGAAAGTGTCTACCCAGACCAAGAGGTATTTTAGTTTCCTGACTTGGGGCATGTAAGTAAAGTCAATTTGCCAGTCCTGGGCAGGGGCAAATCCCTGAGCCTGATATGAGGGAAGGGAGGGGGCCTGAAAAATCCCTGAGGAGTAGTAGAATAGCAGATGGAATACTGAGACTTGATTTCCTTGAGGACAGATTTCCACGATGGAAAGGAAATGAGAGGTTCTAAGAGATGGGCTAGTGGCTTGTAACCTACATGGAAGAGGTTATGAAATGATGACAGAATAGAATAGGCCTGTGAGGCTGGAAGGACATATTTTCCTTGGTCTAAGAACCATTTGCCTTGTGTGGGAAGAGATTCATAGATGGAAGTTTCAGTGAGGGAGTAGGTGGGAGTGACTGATGAGAAGAAGAAAAACTGGCCATGAGGGACAGAAGTTGGAATGCTAGCTGCTTCTTTAGCTACCTCAGCAGTATAAGCATTGTCCTGAGCTATGAGATCTGACATCTTCTGATGGCCCTTGCAGTGAATGACTCCAGCTTCCTTTGGAAGTAAAGCAGCCTTGAGAAGAGTTTTTATTAAAGAGGCATTAATGATGGAGGACCCTTCATAGTGAGGAAACCTTTTTCAGCCCATATAACAGCAGGGTGGTGCAGGATATGGAAGGCATATTTAGAGTCAGTATAAATATTCATGCATCATCCCTTTGCGAGAGTGAGGGCTCAAGTTAAGGCAATGAGTTCAGCTTGCAGAGAGCTAGTGGAGGAGGGCAGAGTGGTAGCCTCAATGATAGATGTGGAAGATACTATAGCATAGCCTGCCTTTGCTGGTGAGTGGTGATTAGGCCTGGAGATTAGGTTTATCGATTGCCATAGATAAACCAAGTGTGATTAGAGTGAGGAACAAGAAAGAAGGAAATATGGGGAAATGGAGTGAATGTCAGGTGGATCAGAGAGATATAGTCATGGGGGTCAAGTGTGGTATCCGGAATAATGTGGGAGGCTGAATTGAAGTCTGGGCCAGGAACAGTGGTAATTGTGGGAGGTTCAACAAAGAGTGAGTATAGCTGAAGGAGCTGGGGAGCAGAAAGTATATGTGTCAGCTGTGAGGAAGAAAATAGATTTTGGAAGTTATGATAACTGTAGAGAGTGAGTTGAGCATAGTTTGTGATTTTGAGGGCCTCTAAAAGTATTAAAGCAGTGGCAGCTGCTGCACACAGACATGAGGGCTAGGCTAAAACAGTAAGGTCAATTTGTTTGGACAGAAAGGCTACAGGGCACAGTCCCAGCTCTTCTGTAAGAACTCTGACCACACAGCCCTGCACTTCAGCTGTGTGTAATGAAAAGTGAGTGATGAGTTAGGGAGAGCTAGTGTGGGAGCTGTTTTTTAAGGAATGGAAAGGGGAGTGGGGAAAGGATTTAGGATCTATAGGGTAAGCTATGTTTGCTTTTGTGAGTTTATATAATGGTTTAGTCAGGATGCTAAAACTAGGTATCCAAAGGCAGAAGTACCTAACCATGCCTAGGAAGGAAAGGAGTTGTTTCATAGAAGGGGTTGGGGTTTGGGAGATTGGCTGGACATGATTAGCAGGGAGAGCTTGTGTGTTTTCATGAAGAATTATGCCGAGATAGGTAACAGATGAGGAATAAATTTGGGCTTGACTGAAGTAATGGAGGCTGTCCATGAAGCCTTGCAGCAGTACAGCCCAGGTAATTTGCTGAGCCTGATGGGTGTCATGGTCAGTCCAAATGAAAGTGAAGAGAGGCTGGGATGAAGGGTGCAAAGGAATAGTTAAGAAAGCATGTTTGAGATCCAGAACAGAATAATGGGTTGTGAAGGGGTTGTGGAGGGAGGTATTGAGGATAGGAGAGTATATGGGTTTGGCTCCACAGGGTGGATAGGCAAAACAATTTGGTTGATAAGCTGCAGATCCTGAACTAACTTGTAAGACTTGCCTGGTTTTTGGACAGGTAGAATAGGGAAATTGTAAGGAGAGTTTATGGGCTTTAAAAGACCATGCTGTAACAGGTGAGTGATAACAGGCTTTAATCCTTTTAAAGAGTACTGTGGGATGGGATATTGGCATTGAGCGGGGTAGGGGTGGTTAGGTTTTAATGGGATGATAAGGGGTGCATGATCGGTTGCCAAGGAGGGAGTAGAGGTGTCCTATACTTGTGGATTAAGGTGAGGAGAAACAAGGGGAGGATGCAAAGGAGGCTTTGAACTGGGGAAAAGGGTGGCAATGAGGTGTGGCTGTAGCCTAGGAATAGTCAGGGAAGAAAATAATTTAGTTAAAATGCCTAGACTTGATAAGGGAACAGGGCAGGTGGGGATAACTAAAAAGGAGTGCATAAAAGAATATTGTCCAAGTTGGCACCAGAGTTGGGGAGTTTTAAGAGGTTTAGAAGCCTGGCTGTCAATACCCACAACAGTTATGGAGGCAAGGGAAACAGGCCCTTGAAAAGAAGGTAATATGGAGTGGGTAGCCTCCATATTGATTAAGAAGGGGACCGACTTACCCTCCACTGTAAGAGTTACCCAAAGTGTCTGTGATGGTCCAGGAGGCTTCCGAGGCAATCAGGCAGCATCAGTCTTCAGCCGCTAAGCCGAGAAGATATGGGAAGGAGTCAGTCAGAGCCTTGGGCCAATTGGACAGTCCAATTTCCAGTGGGGTCCTGCACAGATGGAACATGGCTTAGGAGGAATCCTGGGCTGTGGGCGTTCCTTGGCCCAGTGGCCAGATTTCCAGCACTTGAAGTAAGATCCTGGGGGAGGAGGTCCTGAAGGAATGCCTGACCGCTGTGGCTTAGGCGTTTTGAGGTTCTTGTGTGCTGGATATGTGGCTGGGGTTTCCCTCACAGAAGAGGCAAGTAATTCCAACTCTTCTCTATTATTGTACACCTTGAAGGTAAGGTTAATTAAGTCCTGTTGCGGGGTTTGAGGGCCAGAATTTAATTTTTGGAGTTTTATTTAATGTTGGGAGCAGATTGGGTAATAAAATGCATATTGAGAATAAGATGGCCTTCTGACCTTTCAGGGTCTAGGGCTGTAAAGCATCTAAGGGTTGTTGCCAAACGGGCCATGAACTGGGCTGGGTTTTTATATTTGATGAAAAAGAGCCTAAACGCTAACTGATTTGGGAGAGGTTGGATAAAGAAAAAGGAGCATTAACCTTGACTATGCCTTTAGCTCCAGCAACCTCTTTAAGAGGAAATTGCTGGGCAGGTGGGGGAGGGCTAGTCACTAAACAAAACTGTAAGCCAGACCGGGTATGAGGAGGGGAGGTGATAAAAGGATTATAGGGGTGGGGAGCAGAGGCTGAGGAAGAATTGGGACCGGGCTCAGCCTGGCAAGGAGCAGCCTGGGGAGGAGAGGACAGATGGGTCCGTAGAAAAGGATTCAAAAGACTCAGTGATGCTTGGGGTTGGGACTGAAGGGACAGGTGGGAGGGAAGGAAGGAGGATTTGGGATGAGTCACATTGGGAACGGAGACTAGGGAGGGGCCGATGTGTAAAAGAATGCCTGGACGTCAGGCATCTCAGATCATTTGCCCATTTTTCGACAAAAATCATCCAGGTCTTATAAAATGGAGAAATCAAAAGTGCCATTTTCTGACTATTTAGAACCATTATCGAGTTTGTATTGGGGCCAAGCAGTGTTGCAGAAGAAAATAAGACGCTTAGGTTTTAGGTCACGCGAGAATTGAAGAGGTTTTAAGTTTTTGAGAACACAGGATAAGGGAGAGGAAGGAGGAGTGGAGGGTGGAAGGTTGCCCATAGTGAAGGAGGGAAGCCCAGAAAAAAGGGAGGGTAGCGACACGGAGAAGGGGTGGGTAGTGAGCAGCCCTGGGCTGCAATGTGGGTGAGCAGCCAAAGCAGGCATCCCCACAATTGACTTGCCACTAAGGAAATCTGGGCGAATGACCAAGGCAGGCATCTCCGTGGTGATCAGACACCAATGGAGTGTGGGTGAATAATCAGGCAGGCATCCCAGCAGTGATTAAACACCAAGGGAAGACTGTCTTCCCGAGTCTGTGACCGGCGCCGGAGTTTTGGGTCCACAGATAAAAGTGTCTCCTTTGTCTCTACTAGAGAGGAAAAAACTGGAATTGGAAGGACAGGGAGATTGAAGGGTAGCAAGACAGGGAGATTGAAGGGTAGCAAGAGAGGCTGGAGAAGAGAGTGAAAAGACCGCTTACCTGATTTGAAATTGGTGAGATGTTCCTTGGGCTGGTTGGTCTGAGGACCAGAGGTCGTAGGTGGATCTCCTTATGGAGTGAGAGTGAGGACAGGGGACCGGTCTCCCAAAGGAGTCCTCCTATCCTGGGTCTTCGGCACCAAATGTCATGTGCATCTGTGTAAAGAGACCAGCAAACAGGCTTTGTGTGAGCAACAAGGCTGTTTATTTCACCTGGGAGCAGGCGGGCTGAGTCCAAAAAGAGAGTCAGTGAAGGGAGATAGGGGTGGGGCTATTTTATAGGATTTGGGTAGGTAGTGGAAAATTACAGTCAAAGGGGGTTATTCTCTGGCAGTCAGGGGTGGGGGTCACAAGGTGCTCAATGGGGGAGGTTCTGAGCCAGGAGAAGGAATTTCACAAGGTAATGTCATCAGTTAAGGCAGGAACAGGCCATTTTCACTTCTTTTGTGATTCTTCACTTGCTTCAGGCCATCTGGATATATACGTGCAGGTCACAGGGGATATGATGGCTTAACTTGGGCTCAGAGGCCTGACAAAAATCAAAAAAAAAAAATACTTCAGTCAACTGAGAAAAAACCTTTTTCCAACAAAACAACATCCAAGAAAGAAAAACATTAAGGCCTTTTTTTTTTTTTTTTTTTTTGAGACAGAGTCTCACTGTGTCACCCAGGCTGGAGTGCAGTGGCACAATCTTGGCTCACTGCAACCTCTGCCTCCTGGATTCAAGCAATTCTCCTATCTCAGCCTCCTGAGTAGCTGAGACTACAGGTGCATGCTACCACACCCGGCTAATTTTTGTATTTTTAATAGAGACAGGGTTTCACCATATTGGTCAGGCTGGTCTCAAACTCCTGACCTCAGGTGATACATCCGCAAGGCCTTTTAAATATACTTATAACTTGGATGTCCACTTTTAATTAAGCTGATCACTCTTTAAGAAAATTCTTTTATTACTTATAAGTATAAAATATTACTTATAAGTATAAAATATTACTTATACTTATAAGTATAAAAATCCCTTATTACTTAACTTTAGCCATGCCAAGCAGCCATTATTTCTGGCTTCCAAATTTTATTAAAGGTTCAGAGAAAGGAGAATCGAAGGCAGTTCATAAAGGAAAAAAGAATTAGCAAAATGCAAAAGTCACAGAGACATCAAACCAGAAAGAACTCACTTTCTAAGCCAGGATTAAACCCCAGACAACCATTGTAATATCGCAAAGGCTAGAACAAAACATTACCACTGTCAGGCCTCTGAGCCCAAGCTAAGCCATCATATCCCCTGTGACCTGTACATATACATCCAGATGGCCTGAAGCAAGTGAAGAATCACAAAAGAAATGAAAATGGCCAGTTCCTGCCTTAACTGATGACATTACCTTGTGAAATTCCTTCTCCTGGCTCAGAAGCTCCCTCACTGAGCACTTTGTGACCCCCGCCCCTGCCCGCCAGAGAACAACCCCCTTTGACTGTAATTTTCCACTACCTACCCAAATCCTATAAAACGGCCTCACACCTACCTCCCTTGACTGACTCTCCTTTCGGACTCAGCCCGCTTGCACCCAGGTGATTAAAGCACTTTATTGCTCACACAAAGCCTGTTTGGTGGTCTCTTCACACAGATGTGAGTGACAGCCATGTGGTGATGGGTCTTGCTCCCAAAGACTTAAAACCAGATGGAGGCCTCCAGCAAAGTTTGCTACAGACCATACAGCGCACAAAGCACACCAGATTGGCTACAGCTTAAGATCAGCCTCACAGATTTTTTCTCACAATAAAAACTCTACAGAAGATATAAACAGTGATGTTCATCATTCCTGGATCAACAGAATGTCCTCCAAAGAGAAAAAAAAGAAAACACGCTTAAAAGTCAACTACTGGCTGTGTGTGTGGCTCATGCCTGTAATCCCAGCACTTTGGGAGGCCAAGGTGGGTGGCTCACCTGAGGTCAGGAGTTTGAGACCAGCCTGGCCAACATGGCGAAACCCTGTCTGTACTAAAAATACAGAAATTAGCCAGGCGTGGTGACGCACGCCTGTATCCCAGCTACTCATGGAGGCTGAGGCAGGACTCGGGGAGCAGAGGTTGCGGTGAGCCGAGATTGCACCACTGCACTCCAGCCTAGGTGACATAAGTGAAACTCTATCTCAAAAAAAAAAAGAAAAGTCAACCCTGACAAGGTAGAAAAAAAAGAAAAGATGCCTGGGGAAGAACGTTTTATTCTTATGCAAATGGGCTTCTCTACCAGAGAGAGAAACTTCATTGCTCTCTAATAAAGTGGGATCTTTTGGCTGGGGGAGGGGAAGCCTCTATGGATGCATAGCAGGGAGTGCTGGCAAGCCTGGCATCGGGCACCCTGTAACCATGCACTCCAGCCCTAGTTGGGAGTGGTGTGGGGAAGCTGCCATTCCCTGGTCCATCCTCCACATACCTGCAGCCATTGGGGTGGGGTGGTGTGCACTTTCAAAGGAGGTCTGAAGAGAAAAAGGCTTAGAAGTAAAAGGAAAGAAGGTTTTTGAGTTTGTATGGTACTCACCCTTCCTCAAGCCCCACGTCTGGAAACCAAAAATGTTATAGGAAAAAAAACAGTTTCTTGTAAAACTACCAGGAAATATTAGGTTCACAGACACACAGAGGGGCGAGGAGCAGAATTTATTAGGCAAAAAGGAAAAAGAAAAAACAACTCAATAAAGTGAGATGGGGTCCTGCTAACAAGCTCTCCACCTCACTGATTGAATTCCAGGTCCCCATACAGGAACAGGAGAGGCCAGGAACCTCCTGCAGATGATGTGAACTTCCTGAGGCTCTGCCCCATCCTCCCCGTGCATAGGCCGGTTTTGAGATTCTCTGAGGACTCATTTTTACTTGGCTGTCTCAATACATAGGCGTTAGCCTTGGAAACTGACTTCTAGAAATCTGCTATGCAATTACAAACATTAAACAAATATTTTATCATTTAATCTCTGTGGTTTTCTTTTTTTTTTCCTTTTTTCTTGAGAGAGACTATCTCTGTCACTCAGGGTGGAGCGCAGTGGCACAATCACAGCTCATTGCAGCCTCAACAATCTAGGCTCAAGCACTTTTGCTACCTCAGCCTCTGAGCAGCAGAGACCGCAGGCATGTGCCACCATGCTCAGCTAATCTCCCATTTTTCTTTTTGTAGAGATAAGGTTTCACTATGTAGCATAGGCTGGTCTCGCATGTCATTCACATAGCCCGTGAAAAAGCTGGCCCTCCTACTCTAGCCCTTTAATATGCAAAGGGAGGGCATCATGGATGTTCTACACATGTGGAGATATGTGGGGGTGGCCATGTTGCCAGGAACATTTGGGGCAAGGGCAAGAAGGCCACGAGGGAATCGCCAAATTGGGTGGACCAAGTTTCTAAGGGCCTGCATTTGTATATCAAAGGTTGCCAGCCTGGCTGTAAGAGCCGGGGCTACACAAGAAACTTTTCCAGAGATGCTTCAAAATATGAAAACTTCCCAAGGACCTATTTTCCTCTAATCTGCCTAAAATAATTTCTTAATAACTCCTACCACACAGTGCTAGGATTACAGGCATGAGCCACTACCTGCAGACTGAGGTTTTATTTTTATATCAAAATATAAAAATAGCATTAGCCAGGCACGGTGGCTCATGCCTGTAATCCCAGCACTTTGGGAGGCCAAGGCGGGCAGTTCATGAGGACAGGAGTTCGAGACCAGCCTGACCAACGTGGTGAAACCCCATCTCTACTAAAAATACAAAATTAGACAGGCATGGTGGCACACACCTGTAATCCTAGCTACTCAGGGGGCTGAGGCAGGAGAATTGCTTGAACCTGGGAGGCAGAAATTGCAGTGAGCCAAAATTGTGCCAGTGCACTCCAGCCTGGGTGACAGAGCAAGGCTCCACCTCAAAAAAAAAAAAAAAAAAAGGAAAAAAAAAAAAGAAAAAATTAGCCGGGTATAGTGGCACATGCCTGTAATCCCAGCTACTCTGGAGACTGAGGCAGGAGAATCACTTGAACCTGGGAGGCGGAGATTGTGGTGAGCCGAGATTGCACCATTGTACTCCAGTCTGGGTAACAAGAGCAAAACTCCATCTCAAAAAACAAAACAAAACAAAAAAAAGAAAGCAAATTCAAATAAATAAAAATAACAAAATATCATGTAGTATAGATTATATGACCAGAAAGAAAAAAAAAGCTTAGCTTTCCTAACTTTAAGTTGCATTAGTACTATAGTACTAATAGAATATCCTTAGTGAAGACTATTCTATTTCCATAAAAATTCAACATAAGATAATTTTCAGGTTTTAGAAACTGATGAATAACATAAAAATATAGAAAGGCAGCAATGTGTTCCCGTGATGTAGTATTTTTGCGAGACAATCAGAGATGGGAGAGACTGAACAGAGTTCAGGAAAGCCTTTATTAAGGTGATCACCTGGCTCAGGAGGACTAGAGTCCAGGAAAGTCTGAGCCCCGGACAAAGAAAGCAGCCGCCTTTTAAGCAGTCAGCGGCCAGGAGCTACATGATGCAGGAAGCATACTTACAGAAGCAAGAACAAAGGCAGTTGATCAGTCTTTTACATTTATCTATACTACATGTTCCACACCCTTGGGAAACCATGCTTCTGTAACATATGCTTACCAACTTTGTAACTCTGCAGCTGCACTAGGGAGGTGAAGCAGGAACTCATTGAACCTCAAGGAATGTGAAACTGGTGAGTACAGATAAGGCTCTCTGAGCACAGAAGGAAAAACAGGCAGTTAGTATTCTCTAACTTAGACTATGGGTGGGGTGGGGTGAGGGGCTACAATACACTTAGCTTTTGAAGGAAAAAGTAAAAATTTCTCGGTTGTCTTTGATTATACTTGTAAAATTGATGAATTCCTTCTTCAGTATTACTTGAAATAAAAACTGGGCAAATACAGCAAAATACATTTTAAAGTTAATCTCATGTCAAAATAGACACAGAAGTTCTAATAAACCCAGGAGGCGGAGGTTGCAGTGAGCCAAGATTGTGCCACTGCACTCCAGCCAGGTGATGGAGCAAGACTCTGTCAAAAACAAAAACAAAAAAACTACTCTTTGAGCACCTGCCATGGACCAAGCACTGTGATTGGCACTAGGAACATAGTGGTAAACTAGACACAGCTCCCAAGAGCAAAGACATAAAGAAGTAAACAGCAAACCCCAAGATCATTTCAGAGAATGTGAAGTGCCAGGACATGCTGCTGTTATAAAGAATGTGTGTGCACTGGGATACTGGGGGTGGGCTCTAGTTAAAATGAGGTGGGTAAAACAAAGCTTCCCAGGGAGAGCCAGAGCTGAGCCAGGCCTGGAGGCTCCTATCAGTGTGAGAATGTGGTTATATTCTGTCTCAGTTTCTTTGTATGCAGCCCTTAAAATCTTTGGAATGTCTGATATGAGAAATGTCTTTTGTATGCTAATGAGATTACTGCTTTCCAGGGGCTTCTGGACAGCCTCAGGATGGGGATTTGTTGCCAGAAAAACCAATCATGTAATAGAGACTTAAAACTTTCAGCTTAACCCCTTATCTCCTGGGATGTTAGAGGAGCTATCTTGCTTTTGTAAAAGTAAAAATAGTACCTTACACCATTCAAATGAATAGATAAATTGTTCAAAAAAGGGGCATATCATTGAAAAGTTCCTCCGCCCCAGCCTGACTACTTAAAGTACTCATTAGGGGAAGTTTTTCTGGTATCCTTCTGAAATTGCTTTCTGTCTTTCCATGCATACCATCCTTAGCAAAGGGCACACTCTTTTTTTTGAGATGGAGTCTTGCTCTGTCTCCCAGGCTGGAGTGCAGTGGCCTGATCTCGGCTGACTACAACCTCCACCTCCTGGGTTCCAGCGATTCTCCCGCCTCAGCATCCCAAGTAGTTGGGATTATAGGCACCTGCCACCACACCCAGCTAATTTTTTGTATTTTTAGTACAGATGGGCTTTCACCATGTCAGCCAGGCTGGTCTTGAACCCCTGACCTCAAGTGATCTGCCTACCTCTCCCAAAGTGCTGGGATTACAGGTGTGAGCCACCATGCTCGGCCTGGGCACACTCTTAAACCAATCTGTAATCTCTGTTCCTGAGGTTTTAGTAACCTGATATTTCTCTCCTGTTGGAGACAACCCTGAAGATGAGTTTTCACCTCAGAGAACAGACCAACAAAAGGTCAAGTGTGCTTAAAAAAGCTGGTGGGGGGAGTTGTGTCCAGAAAGGGCAGGCTGTCCATACATTCAGGGGCATCAGTGTGACTGTCTTTGCAATTAGGAGCCAGGCCCCAGAGAGCTTCCCACTGCATGTGTGTTTGACCTATGCTGGGCCCTGATGTTGATTCGTTTCCTCCACTGGGCAGGTGGCTCATGGTTGGGATATTATATCCAGGAGAATGTTCCAGGCCAGCCCCCAGTCAACTTAAAATAATCAAAAAGGTCGGAATCAAATTCGAAACAAATTTATTCAAGGTCATATATTGAGGATCACTTCAATAAGGATACATTTAAATTGCCCTGAATATATATTCTGATTAGCAGCCATTACAAGTGGGTATTTCTGCAAAAATGGGAAGGCCATTCTTAAGTTGTTTACTAAAAATTTACATTAAAATACATAAGCTATTGATTGGCTATATATTTTTCTGTGTTTTACAAATTTCCAAAAAAAGAAATAATGGGTGAGACAGCCAGTCAGAAACACAATGCAAGGTCCTCTGAACCAGCTACACCATGGTGGAGCCATGTGACCCCTGTGACCCAAAGCCCGGAGCAACAGGAGAACCACTAAAGAAGGAGAAACAGCTAGTTCCTGCCTTAACTGATTAACCAACCTTGCAACATTCCACCATTGTGATATGTTCCTGCCCTACCCTAACTAATCAATTGACTTTGTGATATCGTGCTTTGTAACCTCCCCCTACCTCATGACTGTGCACCTTGTGACATTCTTCCCCTGCCCGAAAAAAACTGCCCTAGCTGTAACTTTCCACTACCTACCTCAAACCTATAAAACCAGTTCCACTAACACCCCTTCACTGACTCCCTTTTCGGACTCAGCCCACTTGCACCTGAGTGAATAAACAGCTTTGTTGCTCACACTAAGCCTGCTCAGGTGGTCTCTTATATGGATGCGCATAACACATAACATCTTTTTTTTTTTTTTTTGAGACAGAGTCTCACTCTGTCGCCAGGCTGGAGTGCAGTGGCACTTTTTTTTGGCTCACTGCAACCTCTGCCTCCTGGGTTCAGATTACAGGTGTGAGCCACCATGCCTGGCAACACATAACATCTTTAAACAATTGACCCTGGGCACAGGTATGGAGTGAGACTGAAGTCCTAGACTCTCATGTCTCTGGACTTGATGAATTGTGCAGAACTCAGAGCTGAGACTGCCATGAGCTATTTTTCTTCTCTCACTCCCTTGCTCAGGTCACATGAACTACAAACAGGAAACAAATTCAAATTAGAAACTTGTCAACCCACAAAAATAATGCCTGAAGATGCCTTCCAGGAATCTGGCTCCTACCTCCTTTCCTCACCCTGCCATCAACTCGCCTTACACACACACACCCTGGATCACAAGAAAGACAAAACCATTCCACCAGTTACTGAGAGAGGAGCCACAGAAGGACCCAGAACCCCTGCATGGCCACCTTGGACCAGCCTAGAATGTACTAACAGCCATTGTTAGCACCCAGGAACTGTTTATTCCCATCTTCACACTACACTAAAGAATTTTTTTTTTTGAGATGGAGTCTCGCTGTGTACCCAGACTGGTGTTCAGTGGCTTGATCTCAGTTCATTGCAACCTCTGCCTCCCAGATTCAAGAGATTCTCCTGCCTCAGCCCCTCTTGTAGCTGGGATTACAGGTGCCTGCCACAATGCCTGGCTAATTTTTGTATGTTTTTTAGTACAGACAAGGTATCACCATGTTGGCCAGGCTGGTCTCGAACTCCTGACCTCAGGTGATCTGCCCACCTTGGCCTCCCAAAGTGCTGGGATTACAGGTGTGAGCCACTGGAAACCAGCCTGGCCAACATTGCGAAACCCCATCTCTACTAAAAATACAAAAATTAGCCGGGCATGGTGGCGCATGCCTGTAATCCCAGCTACTAGGGGTTTGAAGCAGGAGGATCACTTGAACCCGGGAGGTGGAGGTTGCAGGCATTCATAGTCACAGGATGAGATAGGAGACCAGCACAAGACACACTGCACCTAGCAATATGTCACAGTCTTCCCTGTGAGCAGGGCACAGGCAGAATAGAGGAGTCACATATTTAGGTCATGGATGCAGAGATGTGTCACAAAGGCCCTGTGGGTGGGGTCAAGAAAGGAGCTTCCCATTCCCTAGGTGTTGGGCCCAGCAACATATCACAATACCCAACACACAGGAAAAAAGTAGAGTCATATCACCTAGGTGCTGGGTCCAGTGATATTTCACAATTGTTCTTTGTGGCAGGTTCTAGTCACAACACTTAAGTGATGAAAAAGTAATATGTCATAACACCTTTCTGAACAGAGATGATGCAGGAGACTCACAATGTATGCAGAGACCAGGCACAAAAAAACAAAAACAAAAATAAGTCATGCCAGGCATGGTGGCTCACGCCTGTAATCCCAGCACTTTGGGAGGCTGAGGCAGACAGATCACAAGGTCAGGAGATTGAGACCATCTTGGCCAACATGGTGAAACTCTATCTCTACTAAAAATACAAAAATAGGCTGGGCATGGTGACTCATACCTGTAATCCCTACACTTTGGGAGGCAGAGGTGGGTGGATCACCTTAGGGCTGGAGTTTGAGACCAGCATGACCAACATGGTGAAAGCCTATCTCTAGTAAAAATACAAAATTAGCCAGGTGTGGTGGCACATGCCTGTAATCCAAGTTACTTGGGAGGCTGAGGCAGGAGAATTACTTGAACCCAGGAGGCACAGATTGCAGTGAGCCAAGATCGTGCCACTACAATCTACTCTGGTGACAGAGCAAGACTGTCTCAAAAAATAAATACAAAAAAAGTCCAATTTTGGGGCCAGGTGCGGTGGCTCACACCTGTAATCCCAGCACTTTGGGAGGTTGAGGCAGGTGGATCACCTGAGGTCAGGAGTTCGAGACCACCCTGGCCAACATGGCAAAACTCCATCTCTACTAAAAATACAAAAATTAGCCAGGCGTGGTGGCAGGTACCTGTAGTCCCAGCTACTGGGGGGGCTGAGGCAGGAGAATTGCTTTAACCCAGGAGGCGGAGATTTCAGTGAGCAGAGACATGCCATTGCACTCTAGCCTGGGCAACAGAGTGAGACTCCGTCTAAATGAATAAAAAAAAAACAAAAAAGGTCACATTTTGTGCAGAGCCCAAACAGTAGAAGAGAGTCATATCACCCAAGTTCTGGGTCCAGAAATGTCACAGTACCCTCTGAGGGAAGACCCCTGGTAGAAAAGTCACATCATCTAGGTGAGAGGCTCAGAGATATGTCACAATGACCCTATGGGTAGGGCTCAGGAAGAAGAGAAAGATCACATAACCTAAGAGCTGGGCCCAGCTACATATCACAACCACCTAGTGGGCAAGGCCAAAATATGAGAAAAGAGTCTCATCACGTAGGTGCTAAACCAAGTGATATGTCACAATCCCCACTGTGGACAGGTCCCAGGAAGAAGAGGAGTCACATCATTAAGGTAATGGGCCCAGAGATATGTAACAATAACCCCTTGGAACAGGAACCAGGCAGAAGTATTACGTTCCCTGTGTGCTGATCCCAAGGATAAGTCACTCTCTTTTATGGGAGCATGGCAATGGCAGGAAAAAAGAGTCACATAATCTAGGTGCTGGGCCCAGAGATATGTCACAATCTCTCCTATAGGCAAAACCTAAGTAAGAGAGTCACATCACATAGATGATGGGTTCACAGATATGTCACTATGTCTGCCGTGGGCAGGGTTCAAGAAGAAGGCTAATATCACCTCGTTTCTGAGCCTGACAATATGTCACAATGCATGATGAGGAAAGGGGCAAGGCAAAAATGTAACATCACCTTGGTGTTTGGCCCAGCAGTATGTCACAATCTACATTGTGAGCAGAACCTAGGTAGAAGAGAAGAGGCACATCAGCTAGGTGTCAGGCCCAGTGATAGGTAACAATCCTTTCTGTGAGCAGGGACCTGGTAGAAAGAGAGAGTCACATTACCTGGGTAATGGGTACACAGATAGGTCATAATGCTTCCTGTAGGCAGGACCCAGCAGGGAGAGTTACATCACCTGGATGTTGGACATAGCAATATGTCACAATGGCCCATGAAGGCAAGGCACAGGCAGGAGAGTCACTTAATCAAGTTGTGGGGCTCAGTAATATGTCACAATGCCCTCTATGGGCAATACTGAGGCAAAAATATGGATCACACAACTTTGGTGTTGGATTCAGCAATGTGTCACAATTCAATTTGTGGCCTGCAAACCAGGCAGGTGAGTCAAATCACTCAGGTGCTGGGCAGAGGTGTATGTCACAATCACAGTTGCAGAAGAATGTAGAGATAAAATTAACAATCCCACACATGTCCCATTTCTAGGTATTAGAGTCAATACTTTTTTTTTGAGATGGGGTCTCACTTTGTCACCCAGGCTGGAGTACAAGTGGTGCGATCTTGGCTCACTGCAACCTCCACCTCCTGGGTTTAAGTGATTCTCCTGCCTTGGTCTCCTAAATAGCTGGGACTACAGGCATGCACCATCACGCCTGGCTAATTTTTGTATTTTTAGTAGAGACGGGGTTTCACCTGACCTTGTGATCCACCTGCCTCGGCCTCCCAAAGTGTTGGGATTACAGGTGTGAGCCACCGCGTCTGGTGAGTCAAAACCTTTTGTTATGTTCAGTCTGAGTACACGAGTCACAGTCTCAGTGGTTGACTGGATACACTGATGAGAGCCTCAATTGTTGCTGGTTGACTATGTCCCCTTAGCGGAGTCAAAGCTGCATGGGTATGCTGAATCTTGGTCTGAGAGTCACCAACCCACATTTGAACAAAATCCGTGTATGAGAGTCAGTTTTCCAACTTTTGGCTATGTCCAGGTGTGATATTCAGTACTTCAACAGCTGTGCTCATGTGGAAAGACGACAATCTTTACTGTTGGCTGGGTGTGCATAGGAGTGTCACAATGTCACTTGTGCATTGCGCCCTGTTACAGAATTCTCTATACTAACTGAGAGCTTTATACAATATGCACGATAGTCACAATTTGTTCTGGGACCTTTGCTGTAGTATAGACTCAATCGTACCTGTGGACCTAAGCCCATGTATTAGAATCAACATCTTTCCAATTGGCTGGGTCCAGAGGGAAGAGTCCTCACCTGCCTATGAGCTGGGTTTAGAAATGAGTCACTAACTTAACTGTGGTCACATAATCACATGTGACAGTCACAATTTTTACTGTGGACTGCATTCACATGTGAAATTAAGGATCTCTTCAGTGGGCTCTGTCCATGTGTGAGGGCTGCAAGTTATGGAAGTCAACATGGTTTGGATGTTGGGTGTAACTACACAAGTCACAATCTCAGCGTGCATGGATCCATGCATAACAGCCTCAATCTCTCTGCAAACTCTCTCTCCTCAATAAATTATAGCCTCACAGGCATGCTGAATCTTGGTCTGTGAGTCACCAACACCCCTGTGGACCAGGTTCACATATGAGAGTCAATTTTGCAACTTTCCATGTGGTAGGTTGTGCATGAGAGAAACACAGTCTCACCTGTGTGCCTGGTTCTGTGATGATGCTCTTTGTACCATGCAAAGACATTACACAATATACGAAAGAATGACCATCCTTTATGACATTCTTACTACAGAAGACTCAGGAGTTATTCATTTCTGTAAGTCTAGCTACAAGTGGCAGTATCTCTCCTATTGGCTGGTTTGTGGCATGAGTGTCATCATCATAACTATGAGCTGCGCTGAAGTGTATGTCACAATCCAACCTGTGAGTAGAAAGCAAACAGGAGAGTATCATCACCTGGGTGCTGGTTAGGAATATGTCACAATTTTTCCAAGGCAGGGACCAGGCAGGAGAGTCCTATCACCTGGTTGCCTGGGCAGGGTTATGTTACAATTCCCTCCTGAAAGCAAGACACAGACAGCAAAGTTACACCATTCTGGTGCTGGGCCTAGCTATGTCAGAATTCTCTCTGTAGGCAAGGTCTGGGCACAAGGGACACACCACCTTGTTGATGAACCCAGAGATATGTCACAATCTTCTGTGTGGACATAGTGCAGATAGAAGAGGAGTCACATCTCCAAAGTAATGGATGCACAGATATGTCACAAGACTTCCTATGGGCAGGACCCAGCAAGAATTTTTCACCCATTTGGTTTGACCCAGGGATATGTCATAATACCCAAAATACAATGAACCCAGGTGAAAAAGGAAAGTGATATCTCCTAGATGCCAGGTCCAGTGATATCTCACAATCCCCCCTTTTTATAGGGTTCAGGTAGGAAAGGAGAGTTACATCACTTAGGTGATAAACAAAAAGATACGTCCTAATTCCCCTATTAGCAGGGCCCATGCAAGACAGTCACGTTGCCTGGGTGTTGACTCCAATCATATTTCAATATACACAATTTTCTTTTCTTTTCTTTTCTTTTCTTTTGAGATGGGGTTTTTGCTCTTGTTGCCCAGGCTGGAGTGCAATGGCATGATCTTGGCTCACTGCAAACTCCGCCTCCAGGGTTCAAGTGATTCTCCTGCCTCAGCCTCCCGAGTAGCTGGGATTACAGGCATGCGCCACCAAGCCTGGCTAATTTTGCATTTTTAATAGAGATGGGGTTTCTCCATGTTGGTCAGGCTGGTCTCGAACTCCTGACCTCAGGTGATCTGCCCGCCTCGGCCTCCCAAAATGCTGGGATTACAGGCGTGAGCCACCGCGCCTGGCCAATATACACAATTTTCAACATACACAATATAAAATTTGTAAATTTAAATATGGCTGGGTCCAACATCTAGGTGATGTGACCCCCCGCATGGGCCCTGCTAAGGGAATTAGGGCATATCATTTTGTTTGTCACCTAAGTGATGTGACTCTTCCTTTCTACCTGAACACTGTAGCAGGAGACAAGAGTCACATCACTAAGGTGCTGGCCCCAGTGATACCTTACAATTCCTCCACTGGCCGAACCCAAGCAGTAGAAGAGAGTCACATAACCTTGTTTCTAGGTCAAAAAATATAGCACAATATTCCCTGAAGAAAAAAAAATGAGCCCATGCAGCAGAGTCACATCATCTAAGAGAGGACTCCAGAGATATGTCAAAATGACCTATGTGGGTAAGGCTTATGAAGAAGAGAGGAGTCACATAACCTAGGAATTGGGACTAGTTAAATGTTACAATCACCCCAGTGGGGGGACCCAGGTATGAGATGAAAGTCACATTATGAAGATGCTGAGTCAAGTGACATGTCACAATCCCCACTGTGGACAGGTCTCAGAGACAAAAGGAGATGCACAGCATCTAGTTTATGGACCCAGAGACATGTCACAATGTCCCCTGTGGATAGGGACCAGGCAGAAAAATTACATCATCTGTGTGCTGAACCTAGTGATAAGTCACTCTCCTTTCTGTGGTCAGGGCCCAGGCAGGAGAGAAGAGCAACATCACATAGGTGCTTGGCCCAGATAGGTTATAATGTCTCCTAGGGAAAAGCTCACGTAAAAGTAGAGAGTGACATCAAATAGATGATAGGTCCAGGAATATGGCAAAATTTCCCCTGTAGGCAAGGTCTAGGAAGGAGATTCACATCACCTCGGTGTTAGACCCAGCAATATGTTGCAATAGCCCATGTGGGTAGGGCACAGAAAGGACAAACACATTACCAGCATGCAGGGACCAGTGACATGTCACAGTGCCCTCTGTGGCAGCACCAAGAAAAAAGCATAGATCCACATTATCTACATGCTGGGTTCAATGATGTGTCACAATCCCACAATCCCATCTGTGTGCTGGGCCCAGGCAGGAGAATCAAATCACTCTGGTTCTGAGAAGCATGTGTCACAATCACACCTGCAGAAAGGCCCAGGGATGAGAAGAACAATTCCTCACTTGTCCCTGCTCTAGTTATGAAAGTCAACATTGTTTGGATGTTGGGTGTAACTACACAAGTCACAATCTCACTGTGCATGGATCCATGCATAAGAGCCTCAGTCTCTCTGCAAACTCTCTCACCTCAATAAATTACAGCCTCACAGGTGTGCTGAGTCTTGGTCTGTGAGTCATCAACCCCCCTGTGGAACAGGTCCACATATAAGAGTCAATTTTGCAACTTTCCACTGCCTCTGGGAATGAGATTCAGAACTTCAGAAGTGGGTTGGGTTTATGTAAAAGGATGACAATATTTACTGTTGGCTGGTTGTGCATACGGGTGTCAGAATGTCACCTGTGTGCTGGGCCGTGTAAGGTTACTCTATCTGAGGACTTTATACAATATGCATGAGAGTCACAATCCACTCTGAGACCTTTGTGGTACTATGGACCCGTGATTATACCTGTGGCTCTAAGCCAAGGAATGAGAGTCAACTTCTGTCCAATTGGTTGATCCATAAAGGAGAGTCCTCAACTGTCTGTGAACTAGGTTTAGAAATTAGTCATCATTTCTATTCTGGCTGGATGTTTGCATATCACAGTCACAATTTCAACTATGGACTGCATCTGCATGTGAGATTCAGAACCTCACCAGGGGGCTCTGTCCATATTGAGGTAACAGTCATAATGGTTGGCAGGGTGTTCATTTAAGAAACATGATCTCAGCTATGTTTTCAGCCTGTCATGAAGCTCTGTGCCACCTGAGAACTGTTTACAATATTTAAGAGTGGTGGGCCAGGTGCAGTGGCTCATGCCTGTAATCCTAGCACTTTGGGAGGCTCAGGCGGGCAGATCATGAGGTCAGGAGTTCGAGACCAGCCTGGCCAACATGACGAAACTCTGTCTCTACTAAAAATACAAAAAATTAGCCAGGTGTGGTGGCAGGCACCTGTGATCCTGGCTACTCAGGAGGCTGAGGCAGGAGAATCGCTTGAACCCAGCAGGTGGAGGTTGCAGTGAGCCGAGATCATGGCACTGCATGCCAGCCTGGGTGACAGTGTGAGATTCCATCTTAAAAAAAAAAAAGAAAAAAAAAAGAGTGGTGACTCTCTATGACCTTTGCAAATAGAGGAGACTAGGGATTATGTTTGTTTTTCTAAGCCTAGCTAAGAGAGGGTGTATCTCTTTTATTATCTGGTTCGAGGTATGAGAATTATTATAGCAACTGTAAGTGGGGACAAGACATATGTCACAATCACATCTCTGGGTAGGGAGGGGGCAAGAGACTCACACCTGGGGCTAGTTCAGAGATATGTCACAATATTTTTTGAGGGCAAGGACCAGGCAGGAGAGTCATATCACCTAGGTGCTTGGCGAGAGATGCATTAAAATCTGTGCCTGTAACATGGGCGCAGGCAGCAAGTCACATCATCTGGGTGCTGGGCCTAGTGATATGTTACAATGTTTTCTTTGGGCATGATGCATATAGATGAGGAGAGTCACATTTCATAGGTGACAAATGCCAAAATATGTCACAAGACCCCCTGTGGGCAGTGCCCAGACAGAAGCCTCTCATTTCCTAATGTCAAACCCAGTGATATATAACAATATGCAAAATATGTAAGATCCAGGCAAAAGACGAATGTTACATCATCTAGGTGCTAGGTCCAGTGATACATCATAATCTTTTTTTGGCAGGTTGCAGGCTAAAGAAGAGTCACATCACTTAGGTGATGAATGAAAAGATAGGTCATAAACTCTTGTGGTCAAGGCTTATGTAGAAGACTCACATCACTGGGCTGACAGACCCGGCTATATGTCACAATACAAAATCTATGCAGAACCCAGACAAGAGAAAAGAGTCCTGTCATGTAGGTCCTGGGCCCAGTGATACATCACAATCCCTTCTTGGTCAAAGTCCAAGTAGTAGAGGAAGAGTCACATCACCTAAATGCTGCATCCAGCAACATTTTACAATACCCCCTGAGAGGAGAGTCCAGGCAGAGAAGTCACATCACCAAGGTTAAAGGCCCAGAGATATTTTGTAATGTTATCTGTTTGTAGGGCTCCAGAAAAATATAGGACTCAGATAACATAGGAGCTGGGCACACCTATATAGCACAATCACCACAGTAGGTAAAGGCTAGGCACGAGAGAAGAGTCACATCACATAGGTGCTCGGTTAGATTTCCCACTGTGATATGTTACATTTCCCAGCATGACCCAGGCCCAAAGATATATTACAATCTAACCTATGGGCAAAGCCCAGATAAAAGAGGACAGTCACATAAAATAGCTGATGGGCTCAGAGATGTGCAAAATATTTTCAGTAAGTGGGGTCCAGGCAGAAAACTCACATCATCTAGGTGTAGGGCCCAGCAATACGTCACAGTGTCTTACATGGGCAGGACCAAGAAAAAAAAAAGAGTAATATCCATTTGGTGCTAGGTTCAGCGATATTCCACAGTCTGTTTTTCAGGAAAAACTAAGAAATAAAAGAAGAGTCACATCAGCTATGTGCTGTGAAAGGTCACAATCCTTCCTGTGAGCAGACAGTAAGTAACAGAAAAGAGTCACATCACCTGTGTGATTGGTGCAGTCATTTCAAAATGCCCCCTGTAGGCAAGGCACAGGCATAAAAGTCACATCACCTGGGTGTTGGACCCAGCAATATCTCACAATGGCCCAAGTGGGCAAACCACAGACAGAAGAGTCACATAATGTCACTGCAGGGTCATGCAATATGTCACAATATCCTCTGCAGGCAAAACCAAGAAAAAGATTAGAGTAACATCAGCTAAGTACTGGGCATAGCAATATGCTACAATTTCCCTGTAAGCAAAGACCAGGCAGAAGAAGAGAATCACATCACCTGGGTGCCGGGCCCAGTCATATTTCAACAATCTTTCCTGTAATAAAGATCCAGGCAGGAGAAACACATCATCTGGTTGCTGACCACAGCAATATGTTACAATTTTTCCTGCAGGCAGAAGAGGAGAGTCACATCTCCTAGGTGATGAGTTTAGAAATATGTCATAATGCTCCCTATAAGAAGTGCCCAGATAAGAGATTCCCATCCTTTAGGTGTTGAGCCTAGTAATATGTCACAATACCCAAATATGTGTGGCCTCAGAAAAAGAGGAGACTTACATCACCTAGACAGGCCAGTGATATTTCACAATTTCTCTGTGAGCAGAGACCAGGCAGAAGAAGAGAGTAACATCATCATGGTGATAGGCATTCAGTTATGTCACAAAGATGCCTCCTGGCAGGGCCCAGGAAGATAATGTTACATCACCTGGGTGTTGGACCCAGCAATATGTAACAATGTCTAATGTGACATATTTTGCCAAAATATGGCACAAAATACAGGGCACAGGTGGCAGTCACATAACATGGGTGCAGGATCCAGCAATATTTGACAATACCCAAAATTTGTGGGGTCCCAAAAATAGAGGAGAGTCACATCACTTAGGGGCTGGCTCCAGTGATATATCACAATCTTACCTTTGGGCTGTGACCAGGTAGAAAAGTCAAGTCACTCAGGTTCTGATTAGAGGTGTATGTCACAATCATACCTGCAGGAAGGTCCAGTGATGAATTAGCAGTCCTGCACAGGTCCCAGTTCCAGGTATGAGAGTCACCACACTGTCTATGTTGGGTCTAAGTATGATAGTGACAATCTCACTAATAAAGTGGGTCCATGTATGAGATTCTATGTACCTCCTGTGAACTGTGTTTGCTGTGGCCTTAAGCCCAGGTATGGGAGTCAACGTGTTCCCCAGTTGGCTGGGGAACACGTTGACTCCCATACCTGGGCTTAGATAGATAGAATACTCATGAGTTCAGATAGAAGAATTCTCACCTGCCTATGAACTGGATTTAGAAATGAGTCATCATGCCAGGCCCGGTGGCTCATGCCTGTAATCCCAGCACTTTGGGAGGCTGATGCAGGTGGGTCACCTGAGGTCAGGAGCTTGAGACCAGCGTGGCCAACATCATGAAGCCCCATCTGTACTAAAAATACAAAAAATTAGCCAGGCATGGTGGTGGGCACCTGTAATCCCAGCTACTTGGGAGGCTGAGGCAGGAGAATCACCTTAACCCAGGAGATGGAGGTTGCGGTGAGCCAAGATAACGCTGTTACTCCAGCCTGGGCAACAAGAATGAAACTGCATCCCAGAAAAAAGAAAGAAAAAAGTCATAATCCCAACTCTGGCTGGATGTTCACATATGACAGTCACAATTTCAACTGTGGACTGTGTTCGTGTGTGATTCGAGACCTCAACAGTGGGCTCTGTCCATATGTGAGGGTTACAATTTTAATAGTTTCTGGGATGTGCATATGAGAAACACAATCTCACCTGTGTTCTGAACCCTAGAATGACACTCTCTGCACAATTAGAGATTTATATAGTATGCAAGAAAGTGGATATTCCCTATAACCTTTATAAAAGAAGGAGAGCCAGCATTAAACTCATTATTTTAAGCCTAGCAATAAGAAACAGTATCTCTCCTACTGGCTGGTTTGAGGTATGAAAGCCACAGCGCCCAGCATGATGACTCATTTCTAAATCCAGTTCATAGCCAGGTGAGAATTCTTCTATCTGACCCGTGAGGTATGAGGTATGAGAGTCATCATCACACCTGTGAGCTGGGCCAAATTATTTTAAAATCTCACCTGTGAATATGGAGCGACAAGGGTCACAACACCTGGGTTTTTGGCCAGGAATACATCTCAATCTTTTCTTACAGCAGGGACCACACAGGAGTGTCGCATCAACTGAATACTCAGCCAGGAATATGTTACGACTTTCTCCTGAAAGCAGGACACTGACAGTAGAGTCAGACCACCTGGGTGCTGAGCCCAGCAATAGGTAACAATGCTCTCTGTGGTCAAGTCCCAGGTAGGAGAGACACATCACCTGGTACCTGGGCCTAGTGACAATTCACAGTTTTTCCTGTGGGCAGAGTGCAGGCAAAAATGGAGAGTCACATCTCCTAGGTGATTGATGAAGAGATATGTCACAAGTCCCTCTCTAGACAGGGCCCAGGCAGGAGCCTCTGATTTTATAAGTGTTTGGCCTAGTAACATGTCCTAACATGTGAAATATTCAGGGCACAGGCAAAAGAGAAGAGTCACATAACCTGAGTGCAGGGCTTAGTAGTACGTCATAATCCACCCTGTGGGCAGCACCAAGGCTGGAAGAGAAAGTCATATCTTCAAGGTGCAGAGTCAAGCGATATGTCACAATCTTATCTGTGGACTGGGTCAAGGCAGGAGACTCAAATCACTAAGGTGCTTAGCAGATGCATACAATCACACCTGCAGGAAAGTCCAGGAATGAGGTTAGAAATTCCATACATGTCCGGGTTCTAGGTATGAGAGTCAACACCACCTGGATGTTGGATCTATTTATTTATTTTGTTTTTGCTTTTGTTTTTTTGAGATGAAGTCTCGCTCTTGTCCCCCAGGCTGGGGTGCAATGGTGTGATCTCAGCTCACTGCAACCTCCACCTCCCGGGTTCAAGCGATTCTCCTGTGTCAGCCTCCCGAGTAGCTGGGATTACAGGTGCCTGCCACCACACCCGGCTAATTTGTGTATTTTTAGTAAAGATGGGGTTTCACCATGTTGGCCAGGATGGTCTTGAACTCCTGATTTCCGGTGATCTGCCTGCGTTGGCCTTTCAAAGTGCTGGGATTACAGGCGTGAGCCACCGCGCCCAGCCTTGGATGTTGGATCTAAGCGTGTGAGTCACAGTCTCAATGGTTGACAGAATTTTTGCAAGACAGCTACAGTTTATTCTGCAGACTTGTCCTTTCAGTGCAGTTACAACCTCACATGTGTGCTGAATCTTGGTCTGAGAGTCACTAGCCCACCTGTGGAGCAGATCCACATATGAGAGTCAATTCTCTAACTTTTGACAGCCTCCATGTGTGATATTCAGAACCTCAACAGTGGGATGTATTTATGTGGAGAATGACAATCTTTACTGTTGCCTGGGTGTGCATTCAAGAAGCACTATCTCACCTGTGTGCTGTGTTCTCTTATGACACTCTCTGTGTCACCTGAAGGCTTTATACAATATGCAAGAATGGTGATCCTCTGTGACCTTCATACAGGAAGGAGATCCAGAGTCTTTCCTGTGGTTCTGCGTCCAGATATGACAGTCAACATCTCTCCAATTTGTTAAGTCCAGATAGGAGAGTCCTCACCTTCCTACGAGCTGGGTTTAGAAATGAGTCACCATTCCAACTGTGGCCAGATGTTCACTTATGACAGTGAAAATTCCAACAGTGAACTGCATTCACGTGTGATTCAGGACCTCACCAGTGGGCTCTGTCCATGTGTGAGGATAACAATTCTGAAGGTTAGTGGGGTCTGCATAGGACAAACACAATCTCACCTGTGTGCTGGGTCTTGTTACGACATTCTCTGTAACATACTAGGTCTTTATAGATGTGAGAAATTGGTAATTCTCTCTGACTTTTGTACAGAAAAAAGACTTCTTTATTTTCCTAAGCCTACCTAGGAGCAACATTATCTCTCCTATTGCCATCTTCAAGGTATGACAGTCATCATTACATCTTTGTGCTTGGCCATGATATATGTGGGTAAAGAGCAAGCACAAGAGTGACATTAACTGTGTGCTGGGCCAGGGTTATGTCACAATCTTCCCTGAGGGCATGGACCAGAAAGGAGAGTCACATCACGGGGCACTCAACCAAGGATGTCACAATTTCCTCCTAAAAGCAGGACACAGGCAGAAGAGTAAGATCACCTGGATGCTGGGCCAGGAGCTAGTCACAAGGCTCACTGTGGGTGAGGCCCAGAGAGGACAGACACAATACCTGGTTGCTGGGCCCAATGATTGTCACAATCTTCCGAGTGGGCAGAATGCAGAAGTAGACAGTTTCATCTCCTGGGTGATGGATACAGAAATACATCACAAGGCCCCCTGTAGGAAGGGCTCAGTCAGGAACCTTCCAACCCCTAGGTTTTTGTTCTAGTGATATGTCACAACATCCAAAATATGAAGATCTCAGGCAAATGAGGAGAGTCATATCGCCTAGGTGCTGGACCCAGTGATCTGTCACAATCTTTTCTTTTGGCAGGCCTCAAGCAGAAGAGAAGAGTCACACCACCCAGGTAATAAATACAAAGATGTGTTATAATATATCTGTGGGAGGGCCCATGCAAGACAGTCACATCACCTCAGTGTTGGACAAAGAGATGCGTTGCAATACACAATGTGTACAGGGCCCAGGCAGTAGAGGAGAGTCACATCACCTAGGTTCTCAGTTCAGCAATATTTCACAATACCCCCGAGGGGAAGGCCTAGGCAAAAATGTCATATTACCTAGGTAAGAGGCTAGGGATATGTCACAATGCCTTCTGTGGGTAGGGCTCATAAACAAGAGGAAAGACATAACCTAGATGTGGGGCTCAGCTTTATATTCCAATCACCCCACTGAAAAGGGCCCAAGAATGAAAGAAGAGTCACATCACAATTCACACTGTAGACAAATCCCAGAAGAGGAGAGTCACATCATGTAGAAAAAAGAGGGCATTTACCTGGGCTTTGCCCATAGGTGAAATTGCAATGGGTCAAGAGGTATGTTACAATGCTTCCTGTGGTCAGGGTTCAGGCAGATAACTCACATAATCTTGGTGCTGGACCCAGCAGTATGTTTCAGTGTTTTCTAAGGGCACAGCCAGAGCAAAGAAGTAACATCACCTTAGGGTTAGATGCCATGATATGTCACAATCTCATTTGTGGGCAGAAAGTACCCCCTGTGAGTAGAGAAAAGGCAGGAAAAAAAAAAGGCACGTTCCCTCAGTGATTGGTGAAGATGTATATTACAATGACTTCTGTAGACAGGGTCCAGAATGAAGTTACATCACCTAAGTGTTGGACTCAGCCATATGTCACAATAATCCATGTGGAAAGGACACAAGTAAGAGAGTCACATAACCTAGGCCTAGCAATATGTTACAGTACACCTGTGGGCAGCATCAAGAAGAGGAGACTCACATCACCCAGGTGCAGGGCCCACTGATATGCCACAATGCCTCCTGTGGGTTGTATCAAGGCAAAATAGAGTGACATTATGAAGGGTCTGGGTCCCATGATATGTCACTGTGAGCTGGGCCCAGGTGAGAGAGTCAAATAACTCAGATGCTGGGCAGAGTCACATGTCACAATCATACCTGTAAGAAGGTACTGTGGTGACATTAAAAATGACATTGCCAGCCAGGTGCAGTGGCTCACACTTGTAATCCCAGCACTTTGGGAGGCTGAGGCAGGTGGATCACCTGAGGTCAGGAGTTCGAGACCATCCTGGTCAACATGGCAAAACCCCATCTCTATCAAAAATACAAAAATTAGCTGGGTGTGGTGGTGTGCACCTGCAGTCCCAGCTACTCAGAAGGCTGAAGCAGGAGAATCACTTGAACCTGGGAGGTGGAAGTTGCAGTGAGCCAAGATCGTGCCACTGCACTCCAGCCTGGGTGACAGAGCAAGACTCCATCTCGAAAAAAAAAAAAAAAAAAAAAAGGGGGGCCCGGAGCAGTGTCTCATGCCTGTAATCCCAGCACTTTGAGAGGCTGAGGAGGGTGGATCATGAGATCAGGAGTTCAAGACCAGCCTGCCCAAGATGGTGAAACCTCATCTCTACTAAAAATCCATAAAAATTTGCCTGGCGTGGTGGCATGTACCTGTAATTCCAGCTACTTGGGACGCTGAGGCAGAGAATCACTTGAACCCGGGAGGTGGAGGTTGCAGTGAGCTGAGATTGCACCACTGCACTCCAGCCTGGGCAACAGAGCAAGACTCCATCTCAAAAGAAAAAAAATGACATTGTCTTGAATCAAGGAATGAGAGTCAACACCTCCTACCTGTTGGGTTTAAGTACAAGAAGTCACAATCTCAATGGTGGACTGGATTTGTGAATGAGCCTCAATTTCTCTTGCAAACTCTGTGCCTTAGTGAAGTTACAGCCACAAAGGTGTGCTGAATCTTGGTTAAAGAGTCACCAACCTGGCCGGGTGCAGTGGCTCATGCCTGCAATCCCAGAACTTTGGAAGGCTGAGGTGGGCGGATCATGAAGTCAGGAGAGCAAGACCATCCCGGCTAACACGGTGAAACCCCGTCTGTACTAAAAATACAAAAAATTAGCCAGGCATGGTAGCAGGCCCCTGTAGTCCCAGCTACTCGGGAGGCTGAGGCAGGAGAATGGTGTGAACCCGGGAGGTGGAGCTTGCAGTGAGCCGAGATTGGGCCACTGCACTCCAGCCTGGGCAACAGAGCAAGACTCTGCCTCAAAAAAAAAAAAAAAAAAAAAAAAAGAGTCACCAACCCAACTGTGGACAGTATCCATGAAAGAGTCCATTTTCCAACATTCGATTGCCTCCAAATGTGAGATTCAGAACCTCAGAAGTGGATTGCATTCATTTAAGTGAATGATTTGCTGTTGGCTGGGTGTGAATATGAGTGTCACAATCTCACCTGTGTGCTTGGCCCTGTCAGGACACACTGTACCACTCGAGGGCTTTATATGGTATGCATGAATTGCAATCTGCTCTGAGACTTTTGTGCTCCTATGGACCCGTGATCTTATGTGGCCCTAAGTCTAGGTATGAGAGTCAACATCTCTCCAACTGGCTGGGTCCAGAGAGGAGAGTACTCCTCTGCCTATGAGATGGATTTAGAAATGAGTCACCATCTCAACTGTGGCCAGATGTTCACATATGATAGTCACAATTTCAACTATGGACTGCATCTGCGCATGAGAATCATGAACTCATCAGTGGGTTCTGACCGTGTGTGAGAGTGATAATTCTAAAAATTGGCAGAGTGTGCTTAAAAGAAACACAATCTAACCTGTTTGCTATGTCCTCATCACTCTCTGTACCATCCAAGGGCTTTATACAATATATGAGAGAGTACTAATTATCTATAACCTTCATACAGAGAGGAGACCCAGGATTTTACCCCTTTTTCTAAGCCTAGTTGTGAGAGACAGTATCTCTTCAATTGGCTGGTACAAAGTCTTAGAGTCATCATCACACCTGTGATCTGGGCCAAGATATATGTTACCAACCAACTTGTTGGCAGAAAGCACCCAGGAGAATCACATCTCCTGGGTGCTGGACCAATGATATAAAAAATTTTTCCCTGAGGGCAGTGACCAGGCAGGAGAGTCACATCACCTGGGTTCTAAACCAGTGATAGGTTACCATTTCTTCCTGAAAGTAATGCACTTGGAGGAGAGACACATCACCTGGTGGCTGGACCCTGCAATATGTCACAGTCTTTCCTGTGGGCAGGTAGAAAAGGAGTCACATCTTTTATGTAATGGATGCAGATAAATGTCACAAAAACCCTTGTGGACAGGGCTGAGGGAGAAGCCTCCCATCTCTTAGGTGTTTAGCCCAGTTAAATGTCACAATACCCAAAAATGTGGTTCTCAGGCAGAAGAGAAGAGTCATATTGCCTAAGTGCTAGTTCCAGTGATATGGCTCAATCTTTCCCTTTGGCAGGGTCCAGGGTAAAGAGAGGATTCACATAGCCTAAGTGATGAAGGAAAATATATGTCCTAATATGCCCATGAGCAGGGCCTATGTGAGACAGTTGCATCAGCTGTATGTTGAACCTAGTGATATGTCAAAACATACAATTTATGCAGGGCCCAGGCAGAAGAGAGTGTCATAACCTAGGTGTCAGTCCCAGTGATACATCACGATGCCTTATTTTTTTGTTTTTTTTTTGTTTTGTTTTGGTGAAGTCTCACTCTGTCACCACGGCTGGAGTGCAGTGGTGTAATCTTGGCTCACTGCAACCTCCACCTCTTAGGTTCAGGGTCCAGGGATATGTCCCAATCCCTCTTTTTGTCAAGGCCCAGGCATAAGTAGAGTGTATCATCACCTGGGTGATGAAATAAAAGATATGTCATCATACCCCTGTGGGCAAAGCCCATGCAGGAGAGTCACATCACCTAGATGTGGGGCCCAATGATATATTAAAATCTCCTCTTGGGTATATCCCAAGCAGTAGAGGAGAATCACATCACCTAGGTGT
This sequence comes from Pongo pygmaeus, assembly GCF_028885625.2. Taxonomy (NCBI): domain Eukaryota; kingdom Metazoa; phylum Chordata; class Mammalia; order Primates; family Hominidae; genus Pongo; species Pongo pygmaeus. The sequence continues at coordinate 23,959,006 of NC_072393.2, forward strand.
GGGGCCCAATGATATATTAAAATCTCTTCTTGGGTATATCCCAAGCAGTAGAGGAGAGTCATATCACCTAGGTTCTCAGTCCAGCAATATGTCACAATGCCCCTTGAGGGGAGGGCACAGGCAGGAGGGTCACATCACTTAGGTTAGGGGCGAAGAGACATGTCACAATGTTCCCTGTGGGAAAGGCTCAAGAAGAAGAGGAGAGTAACATGACCTAGGGGCTTGGTCAAGCTATGTGTCACAATCATACCTGTGAGCAGGGTCTAGGCGTGAGAGGAGAGTCACATCAAGTAAATACTGGGCCATGTGATGTATAACAATACCCATATAGACAGGTCCCAGGAAGACATCACCTAGGTGCTGGGTCCAGAAATGCGTCACAATGTCTCTTATGGGCAAACACCAGGAAAAAAAGGGGAGGGGATAACATGAACAATCTGATGGGCCAAGAGATATGTCACAATGCCCACTGTGGGCAGGGTCCAGGCAGGAGATGCACATCACCTTGGTGTTGGGCCCAGGAATATGTCATAATGCCTTCTGAGGGCAGGCCCAAGGTGCCCAGCAACATGTTACAATCTCTGCTGCAGGCAGAACCTAGAAAGAAGAGTTGAGTCACACTAGCTAGGTACTGGGCTCAGCAATATGTCACAATAGTTTGTGTGAGAAGGAACTAGGCAGGAGAAGAAAGTCACATCACCTGGGTGATGAGCAAAGAGATATGTGACAATGACTCCTATAGGCAGAACCCAAAGAAATTAGTTACATCACCTAGGTTTTGGACGCAGCAACATGTCACAATGGCCCATGTTGGCAGAGCACAGGTAAGAGAGTCACATAACCTGTAGGGGACAGCAGCTATATGTCACAATACTCACTGTGGGCAGTACCAAGGCAGAAAACAGAACTTCCATCATCTGGATGCTAGGACCAATGATATGTCACAATGCCCCAGTGTGAAAACACAGAAGCAAGAGAATAGAGTCACATCGCCTAGTTTCTGGTCCAGCGATATGTCACAATTTCATCTGTGGGCTAAATCCAGGCAGGAGAGTAAACTGTACAGAGGCATATGGCACAATCACCCTTGCAGGAAGGTCCACAGATGAGATAAACAATTCTGTACATACACCGCTTCTGTGGGCACCAGGGAGGCAGGAGAGGAGACTCACATTACCTGGGTGCAAGACTCTGAGATATGTTACAATGTCCTTTTTGGGTAGCAGGAGAATAGAGTTACATCACCTAGGTGCTGGGTCCAGCAGTATGGCACAATCCTATCTGTAGGCTGGGCTGGTGCTGAAGAGTCACATTACTCAGGTGCAAGGCAGAGGTGTATGTCAAAATCATACCTGCAGGGAGGACAGGGGATGACATTAACAATACTGTACATATCCCATTTCTAGGCATGAGAGTCAACACCTCCTATATGTTGGTTCTAAGTATACTAGTCACAATCTCTGAAATGAACTGAATCAGTGCATGAGAGACTCAATCTCTCTTACCACTGTGTCTCCTTAGTGGAATCACAGCCTCACAGGTGGGTCAAATTTTAGTCTGAAAGTCACCAACTTACCTTTGAACTGGATCCACATATGAGAGTAAATTTTCCACCTTGCAACTGCGTCTGTGTGTGAGATTCAGAACCTCAACTGTAGGCTGTTTTCATGTGCGAAGATGACCACAACCTTTACTGTCGGCTGGGTGTACATATGAGTGTCAAAATCTCAACTGTACTCTGGGCCCAGTTAGAACATGCTCTGTACCAGCCAAGAGTTTTATAAGGTATGCATAAGAGTCACGGTCCTTTATGACTGGGAGACATTTGTGCCAGTTTGGACTCATGATTGTGCCTGTGGCTCTATGCCCAGTTATGAGAATTAACATCTCTGCAATGGCTCGGTCCAGATATGAGAGTTGTCCCCTGCCTATAAGCTTGGCTTACTAAGGAGTCACCACCTCTGCTGTTGCCTGATGTTCACATATGACAGTCACAATTTCAACTCTGCACTGCATCCACCTGTAAGATTTAAGACCTCACCAGTGGGCTCTGTCCATGGATGAAGGTGACAATCTTTTTTATTTTTATTTTTATTTTTGAGACAGAGTCTCGCTGCATTACCCAGGCTGGAGTACAGTGGTAAGACCTTGGCTCACTGCAACCTCCACCTCCCAGGTTCAGCCAATTCTCCTGCTTCAGCCTCCTGAGTAGCTGGGATTACAGGCGCTCACCACCATGCCCAGGTATTTTTTGTATTTTAGTAGAGACACGGTTTCACCATGTTGGCCAGGCTGGTCTTGAACTCATGACCTCAAGTGATTTGCCCACCTCAGCCTCCCAAAGTGATGGGATTACAGGCACGAGCCACCACCCCTGGCCGACAGTGGCAAAGTGCGCATACAAAAAACACAATTCCACCTGTTTGCTGGGCCCTGTTATGACACTATATTACCCGAGGGCTTATACAATATGTGAGAGAGTGTAATTTTCTCTGACCATCCTAAAGAGAGCCAGGATTTTATCCATTTTCCTAAGCCTAGCTGTAAGAAACAGCATCTCTTCTATTGTCTAGATTGAGGCATGAGAGTCAACATCGCACCTATGATCTAAACAAAGATATATGTCACAGTCTCACCTGTGGGTAGGGCGTCCACAGGACAGTTACATCATCTGGGTGCTGGGCCAGGGATATGTCACAATCTTCCCTGAGAACAGGAACCAGGAAGAAGAGTTATCACCTGGGTGGTTGGTCAGAGATATGTTACAATTTCCTCCTGAAAGCAGGGCACACTCAGTAGAGTCACATCATTTGGGTTCTAGGCCCACTGATATGTCACAATGCTCCCTGTGAGCCAAGCTCAGGCAGGAGAAACACATCACCTGATTTCTGGGCCAAAAGATATGTCACAATCTCTCCTATGAGCAAAGCCTTGGTATAAAAAAAGAGTCATATCAAACAGTTGATACTCCCAAAGATATGCCACAATGCTCTCTGTTATCAGGGTTCATACAAACAACCCAAGTCACCTTGTTGCTGGGCCCAGCAATACATCACAGTGCCTTTTGAGGTCCAGGCCAAGACAAAACAGTAATGTCACATTGTTGTTAAGCTCCACAAGATGTCTTAATATCTCTTGCAAGCAGAACTTATGAAGAGTCACATTTATTTGGTACTGGGACAAGTAAGGTGTCAAAATTCCCCATGTGAGCAGGGACCAGGTAGGAAATGAGAGTCACATCATCTGGGTGATGGGTGAAGAGATATGTCATGATGTTCTAGAACCTAGGCAGTAGAATTACATTACCAGGTGTAGGACCCAGCAATATAACACAATTGCTTATGTGGTCAGGGCACAGGCATGACAGTCACATAACCTGGGTGTAGGCCCAGATATATGTTGCAATGCCCCCTATGGGCAGTGCCAAGGCAGGAGAGGAGACTCACATCACCTAAGTGCAGGGCCTGGCAATATGTCACAATGTCTTTGGCAAGCAGCATCAATGCATAAGAACAGAGTCAATATCTGAGATCTGGGTTCAGCAATATTCACTATCCCATCTGTGGGCTGGTACCAGGGAAAAGAGTCAGATTACTCAGGTGCTGGGGAGAGGAAAATGTCACAGTTAAATCTGTAGGAAGGTCCAGGGATGATACTAACAATCTCATATATGTCATGATTTTAGGTATAGGAGGTTAACCCCTTCTATATGTTGTGTCTAAGAGCAGGAGTTATAATCTCAACGGTGGACTAAAATTGTGTCTGAGAGCCTCAACTCCTCCTGTGGACTTTGTCTAATTAGTGAAGTCACAGCCTCATAGGTGTGCTGAATCTTGCTCTGAGTGTTATCAACTCACCTGTGCACTGGATCCACATCTGAGAGTCAAGTTTCCGACCTTTGACTGCCTATGGGTGTGAGATTCAGAACCTCAAAAGTGAGCTGTGTTCATGTGACAAAATGACGATGTATATACTGTTGGGTGGGTGTGCATACAACTGTCACAATCTCCTGTGTTCTGGACCTTGTTACTACCCTCTTTATACTACCCAAAAGCTTTATACATTATGAATGAAAATGACAATTAACTCTGAGATCATGTTTGTAAGCACCTATGACCATACCTATGGCCCTAAGCCCAGATATGAGTGTCAACATCTCTCCTATTGGCTGGGTCCAGACAGTAGAGTCCTCATCTGCTTATGTTCTGGGTTTAGAAATGTGTCACCATTCCAACTGTAGCTGGAGGCTCACATATGACAACCACAGTTCCAAGTGTGGACTGTGTTTGCATGGGAAATTCAAGCAGTGGGCTCTTTCCACATGTGATGGTGATAATCCTAATGGTTGATGAAGTGCACATATGAGAAACACAATTTCATCTGTTTGCCGTGCCCTGTGATGACACTTTCTGTAACACCTGAAGGCATTATATGATAGGTAGGTGGGTGGCAATCCTTTATAACCTTCATACGAAGAGAAGACCCAGGATGTTGTTCATTTTTCTAAGTCAAGCTATGACAGTATTTCTTCTAATAGCTGATTTGACGTATGAGAGTCATCATTGCACTTGTGAGCTGACTATAGTATATGTCACAATTTCACCTGTAGGTAGGGAGCTAGCAGGAGAGTCACATCACCTGGATTTCAGCCAAGGATATCTCACAGTCTTCCCTGAGGGAGGGAGCCAAGCAGGAGTGTCACATCACCTGGGTGCTCAGCCAGGGATATGTTACAATTATCTCCTGAAAGCACAGCACAGGCAACAGACTCACATCACCTGGGTGCTGAGCTCAGCACTATGTCACAGTGCTCCCTGGGGGCAAGACAAAGCAGAAGAGCCACATCACCTGGTGTCTGCTTCCAGGGATATGTCACAATCTTTCCTGTGCAGGCCAGGGTACCAGCAAATATGAAATGTCACATCTTCTAGGTCATGCATGCAGATACATGTCACAAGGTCCCTGTGGGCAGAGCCTAGGCAGGAGCATGCAATCCCATAGGTTTTGGACCTAGTAATGTTTTACAATACCCAAAATATGCGAAGCCCAGGCAAAACAAGAGTCACATCACCTAGGTGCTGGGTTCAGTGATTTGCCACAATTCCCCCTTTTGGCAGGGTCTAGTCAAAAGAGGAGAATTATATCATCTGGGTGATGAATGAAAAGATATGTTATAACACCTCTGTAAGCAGGGCCCATGCAGGAGATTCACATCACCAAGGTGTTAGAAACAGTCACATGTCACAATACGCAATGTACAGGAGGAACCAGGCAGGAGAGGAGAGTCACATCCCCTAGGTGCTGGACCCAGCAATATATTACAATCCCTTCTTGGGGAAAGCCCAGGAAGTAGAGGAAAGTCACATTACCTGGGTACTAGGCCCAGTGATATGTCTCAATGCCCTCTGTGAAAAGCACTGAGGCAAGAGAAGACTCACATCACCTAAATGCTGGGTCCAGCAATATGGTACAATCCCATCTGTACGCTGGGCCCAGGCAGAAGAGTCAAATCACTCTGGTGCTGGGCAGAGGTGTATGTCACAATCACATCTGCATGAAGGTCAAGGTATGAGATTAATAATTTAACACATTTTCTAGATCTAGGTATGACATATCACACCCCGTGGATGTTGGGTCTAAGAACATGAGTCACAATCTCAATAATGGTCTGGATCTGTGTGAGAACCTCAATCCCTCCTGCAAACTGTGTCCTCTTAGTGGAGTCACAGACTCACAGGTGTGCTGGATCCTGGTCTGAGAGACACCTCCCTTATGAATGATAGTTACACATGAGATTTGATTTTTCAAGTATGTCTGCCTCTGGGTGAGATTCAGAACCTCAACAGTGAGCTATGTTTATGTGGAAGGATGGCAGTCTTTACTGTTGGCAGGCTATGCATATGAGTGTCACAACCTCCCCTGTGTGCTGAGTTCTGTGAGGACATTCTCTGTACCTCTTGACAACTTTACACAGTATGTGAGAGAGTGTTAATTCTTTATGATCTTCAAAGAGGAGACCCAAGACATTACTCATTTTCCTAATCCTGGCTATGAGAGGCAGTATATCTGCTATTGGTTACTTTGAGGTATGAGAGTCATCATTGCACCTGTAAGCTGGGCCAGGATATACATCACAATCCCACCAGTGAAGAGGGGCTGAGCAGTAGAGTCGCATCACTCTACTGGGTTTAGGAGCAGTGATATGTCACAATCTTCTCTGAGGGCAGAGACCAGGCAGGAGTGTCACATCACCTGGGTTCTGGGCCCAGTGATATGTTAAAATGTTCTCTGTGGGCAAGGCCCAAGCAGGAAAAACACATCACCTGATTGCTGAGACCAATGATATGTCACAGCCCTCCCAGTGGTGAGGGTGCAGGCAGAAGAGGGGAGTTAAATCTCCTAAATTATGGATACAGAGATATGTCACAAGGCCCCCTGTGTGCTGGGCCCAGGCAGGAGCGTTCCATCCCATGGCTGTTGAACTCAGTGAAATGTCACTATACCCAAAAGGTGCCAGGAATAGGGAAAATAAAAGGGTCACATCACCTAGGTGATGAAAAAGATATGTCATAATACTTCTGTGGGCAGTTCCCATGCCTTAAAGTCACATCACCTTGGTGTCGAATCCAGGCATATGTCACAATACGAAATGCATGCAGGGCTTAGGCAGAAGAGGAGAGTCACATCACCTAGGCGGTGGGCCCAGCAATACATCACAATTCCTTTTTGGGCAAAGCCCAATCCGTAGAGGAGAGTCACATCACCTATGTACTGGGCTCAGCAATATGTCACACTGTCCTTTGTGGGGAGGGCCCATGCAAGAGAGTCACATCACCTAAATGATGGGCTCAAAAATATGTCAAAATGCCCTCTGCGGGTAGGGCTCAGAAAAAAAAGAAAATCATGTAACCCAGGCGCTGGGTCCAGCTATATGTAACAAACACCCCAGTTGGCAGGGCCCAGCATGAGAGAAGAGTCACATCACCCAGGTGCTGGGTTCAGTGTACCATACTGAGACCTTGTCTCTACTAAAGTAACAATAGTTTTTGGCGCGGCCCAGGCAGAAGAGGAGTGTCACATCACCTAGGTGTTTAATAGAAAAATGTTTTATAATATCTCTATGGGTGGGGCCCATGCAGGAGAGTGGCATTATCTAGGTGTTGAAGCCAGTGACATGTCTCAATACACAATGTATGTAGGTCCCAGGCTGGAGAGGAGAGTTACCTCATCTAGGTTCTTGACAGTGATATGACACAATCCCTTTTTGGGTAGAGACCAAACAGTAGAGAATAGTTGCATCACCTAGATGCTGGGCTCAGCAATATGTTACAATACCCCGAGAAGAGGGTAACCAAACAAAAGAGTCATACCATCTAATTGAGGGTCTCAGAGATATGACACAATGCCCCCGTGGGTAGGGCTCAGGAAGAAGTGTGGAGTCACATAACCTTGGACCTGGGCCCAGCTACATGTCAAAATCACCCCCAGTGGGCAGGGCCCAGGCATAAGGAGAGAGTCACTTCATGTAGGTTCTGGGCCAAGTAATATGTCACATTCCCCACTGTGGACAGGTCCCAGGAAAAAGAGAGTCATATAATCTCAGTGATGGGCCAAGATATACGTTACAGTGACTTCTGTGAGCCGGAATAAGAATCATATTACCTGTGTGCTGAACTCATCAATAAGTCACTCTTCAGTGGGCAAGCCCCGGGCAGGAGAGGGGAGACATCACCTCGGTGCTGGGCCCAAAGTTATGTCACAATCTCTTTTTGGGCAACATCTAAGTAAGAGAGGAGAGACACATAAAATAGTCAAAGGTCCCAGAGATATGTCACAATGTACCTTGTAGGCAGGGTCCAGGCAGGAGACTCACATCACATTGGTTCTGGGCCCAGCAATATACCACCATGCCTTCTGAGGGCAGTGCCAAGGCAAAAGAGTAATGTCACCTGGCCGGGCACGGTGGCTCACACCTGTAAACCCAGCACTTTGGTAGGCTGAGAGGGACGGGATCACCTAAGGTCGGGTGTTCGAGACCAGCCTGACCAACATGGAGAAACACCGTCTTTACTAAAAATACAAAAACAAACAAACAAACAAACAAACACAATGTCACCTTAGTATTAGGCTCACTGACATGTCACAATGTCCCCTGCGAGCAGAACCTAGGACAAGGAGGAGAGACATGTTAGCTAGGTATGAGCCCAGTGATATGTCACAATCCCTTCTGTGATCAGGGCCAGGCAGAAGAGAGCCGCATTACCTGTGTGATGGGTGCAGGTATATGACACAATGTCCTCTGTAGGCAGGGCCTAGGCAGTAGAGTTACATCACCTGGATGTTGGACCCAGCAATATGTCACAATGACCCACATGCACAGGGCACAGGCAGGAGAGTCATATAACGTATGTGTGGGGCCCAGCGATATGACACAATGTCCCCCGTGGAAGGACCAAGGCAGGAGAGAAGATTCATACCACCTGGGTACAAGACCCAGTGATGTCACAATGTCCCCTGTGTGCAGTGCCAAGGCAGTAGAATAATCACATCACCTCAGTGTTGGATCCAGTGATATGTCACAATCTCTTCTGTGGGCTGGGCCAGGGCTGGAGCACCAACTCACTCTGGTGCTGGGTAAAGTCATATGTCATAATCACACTGTCAGGAATGTTCAGGGGTGAGATTATGCATCTGGACTGGGAAGAAGCAACACATCAAAAATATGACCAGACCATCCAAGGTGGCTCATGCCTGTAATCCCAGCACACTGGGAGGCCAAGGTGGGAGGATACCTGGAGCCCAGGAGTTCAACACTACCCTGGGGGCTACATGGGGAGACATCTTTATTAAAAAATGATAATTAAAGTTTAAAAAGTAATATATATAACCAAAGCCTGGACAACATACTGAGACCATGTCTCTACTAAAAAAAATAGATAGATAGATAGACAGATAGATAGATAGATAGATAGATAGATAGATAGATAGATAGACAGAGCCAGGCACGGTGGCTCACGCCTGTAATTCCAGCACTTTGGGGGCCAAGGCCTCTCTCAGAAAGAAAAAAAAAAGAAGAAGAAAAAAGAAATCTAAAACAACAGCAACTTCAGTGTGCACGAAGGAGCATGAGAGAGATAAAAGAAAAAGGAAAATAAATAAATAAATAAAAATAAAACAGCAGCCGGGCGCGGTGGCTCACGCCTGTAATCCCAGCACTTCGGGAGGCCAACGCGGGCTGATCACCTGAGGTCGGGAGTTCGACACCAGCCTGACCAACATGGAGAAACCTCGTCTCTACTAAAAATACAAAATTAGCCAGGTGTGGTGGCGCATGCCTGTAATCCCAGCTACTCGGAAGGCTGAGGCCCGAGAACTGCTTGAACCCAAAAGGCGGAGGTTGCGGTGAGCCGAGATCGCGCCACTGCACTCCAGCCTGGGTAACAAGAGCAAAACTCCATCTCAACAAAAAAACAAACAAAAAACAGCAATTCAATGTACTGTGGAAACAAACTTGAAGTGGGGCTAGGAAAACAAAAAACAAAACAAAGAACAGAAAGATCCCCAGAGCCTCAGCTACTCGGGAGGCCGAAAAGAAAGGATTGCCTGCGTGAGCCGGGGAAGGTGGAGGTCGCAGTGAGCAGTAATCGCACCCTCTACTGGATCTTAGCGGTTCTGCAGCCGAGGAGAGCCATCTGGTCCGTCTTAAACATTTCAAGCTGGTGGCCAAGTCCTACACTCTTGGCAGACATCTGGTGGACCCGGCGGCCGGACTGAGAAGCCAGCAGGCAGAGGCCCAGCGGATGCACCCTACAGGCCAAGGGTGGCGCTCGCGGCCTGAAGCCGTTTTTCTGGCATCTAAGTCGCCAACCTTCCTTCCCACCGCGCCCCCAACCCCCGTCTGCTGATCGATGTGGGCGGTGGAAAGAGGAGAAAGGGCTCAAGCGCAGGGACTGCCCCCCCGGTGACCACCCCACCCGCGGGATGGGAGAGGGCCGGGACCCAGACGGCCACCCCCGGGCCCTCACGGCCATACCTGGGATGGGGCCTGCCGGGCCACACCCCCGGACACTTGCAACTCAGCTATCCACACCATGCTCCCCCATCCCTGTCTCAGCCGGGGGATCGAGCTGCCACCACCCCCACTCCCAGGAATGAGGGGAGAAGCCAGGAACCAGAGGGGTGGGAGGCCAAGCAGGGGAGCCCCCCAACCCGAGGCACCCACCGCGCTGCACGCCGTCTCTTTCGGCGCTCGGAAAGCCCTCGGGCGAACCCCTCCCGAGCCCACCCCTCCCGGGACCTCAGAAGATGGCACAGGATGGCCCCTGACTCTCCATGGGGACTTGGGAATAAACTCGGCAGGCGCCTCAGACAGTCAGGACCCGCGTGGGCGTCCCTGGCCCCCTGCGTCAGGCCTGGTGGGTCCCGCGGGTCGGGCCTCGACAGTTGCGGTGCGCTTGGGATCAGCCGGGGCAGCCCCACACTCGGCTAGGGCTGGGAGCGCGTGGACAGACTCCCAAGCCATAGCCCTGCACGCCCGACCTCCGACTCACAAGGGACGCGCCAGAGTTCTGGCTCCATTGAGACAGTTCAGCTGAAGGCTGCGGGCCTTCCCGAGCTCCGCCCAGCTCACAGCGGGGACGGTCTGTCCCTCGGCAGCTGCCGCTGGAGCTCCGGAGGACAAGAGAACTTAGAAAGGTGGCCTCAGTGGAGCCCGACAACCGGCGCAAACGTCAACAAGACAGATCGAGATGGCAAGGGCGGCTCGTGGGCGAAATGGATCCACCTGACCCCAGAAATAATCCCCGATACGTGGCTCTGCGTAGACCAGGACAGAGTCCAGTCAAAGACAACCCGTGGGTGTGGCTGTTTGGAGATGCTTGGAGATGCATCTCAGCGGGAGAAAGAATGACCAGGACTCGGTAGTGGGTGGTTTAGGACACAGGGAGATACAGAATGAGGAAACTGTCCCAGAATCCACACAAAGACGGACAGACGACGGACGGAAGGAAAGAAATAAAGCAGAAAAAAAAGAAAGAGAAGAGAGAGAAAAAAAAATGAAAAAAGAGAAATATCAGAAGAAAAATAGAGAAAATAATGGAAAGAAAAAGGGAAGATGAAAAAGGAAGGAAAAAGGTGGAGAGACACAAAAAGAAAATAGAGGAAGAAATGAAGGAAAAAAGGAAAGAAGAAAGAGAGAGGAGAAAAAAAGAACACAAAGAAAAAAGAAGAAAATAAAAGAGGGCAGGGCATGGTGGCTCACGCCTGTAATTCCAACACTTTGGGAGGCTGAGGTGGGATAATCACTCGAGCCCAGGAGTTTGAGACCAGCCCTGACAACATAGTGAGGCTCTGCCTCTACTAAAAGTTAGCCAGGCATGATGTGACATTCCTGTAGTAGGAAGGAAGGAAGGCAGGAGAGAAGGAGGAAAAAAAGGGAGGAAGGTAGGAATGTTGAGAGAAAGGCAGGAAGGAAGACAGGAAGGAAGGAAGGAAGTTAGGGACCAAGTTCTACAAGGAAGAAATGTTAAAAAGAAACAGAGAAAAAGAAAGGAAGAGAGAAACACAGGAAGAAAAAGGGAAGGACAGTAAGAAAGAGACAGAAAGGGAGAAATTATGAAAATAGAAAAGGAAAAAAGTAGAAAGATGAAAATACATCTTTAAAAGAATAATAGGCGGGGCATGGTGGCTCATGCCTGTAATCCCAGCACTTTGGGAAGTCCAGGCGGGTGGATCATGAAGTCAAGAGATTGAGACCATCCTGGTCAACATGGTGAAACCCCATCTCTACTAAAAATGCAAAAATTTGCTGGGCATGGTGGTGCGTGCCTGCAGTCCCAGCTACTTGGGAGGCTGAGGCAGGAGAATCACACACACACACAAAACCTGCTGCCTCAGGCTTTAAACACACACATGTGTTCTGTAATCCAGGCTCATTTGATTTTGAGGGCTGTTGTCAGAAATGTTACTAAGAGAGGAATATGCATAAATTAGATCACATTTAAGGTTATGCTTATAATGCCACTTGAGTGGGAAGTAAGAGAGTGGAGTTACAGGCACCCAGCTGGGGGTTTACCCACACCAGGTTGTTTCTTTCTCTCTTTTTTTTTTTTTTGAGACAGAGTCTCCCTCTGTCACTCAGGCTGGAGTGCAAAGGCATGATTTCGGCTCATTGCAACCTCCGCCTCCTGGGTTAGAGCAATTCTTGTGCTTCAGCCTCCCGAGTAGTTGGGATTACAGGCACGTGCTACCATGCCCGGTTAATATTTGTATTTTTAGTAGAGACAGGGTTTCACCATATTGACCAGCCTTGCCTTGAACTCCTGACTTCAAGTGATCTGACCGCCTTGGCCTCCCAAAGTGCTGGCATTACAGGTATGAGCCACTGCACCCGGCCAACCAACACCAGTCTCTAGGCTCATGAGAGTGTGGCACAGGTAAACATCACCTGTCATTGGTGGCAGAAGAAAAAAGGCTGGAGGGAAGACCAGGTTGAGGAGAGGTGCTAGGCTGTGGGGCTAGGCCTTGGGCATGCTGGACCCATTAGGTCACTGAACTTCTATCCGGCTGGCCACCTGCCCCTTCACGTCAGTTGAGGAAAGGGGATTGGGCAGCTCTCTCCTTAAGTCCCACTGTGCTGTGAGAATGGAGGAGTGTCTACAAATTGCCATCTTAGGGTAGGTTTCAGAGTGAGCTGGACTCTCTTGGACAGCTAATGAGATGGGAGGAAGACAGTCCGCCAAGTAAACCTTAGGGACAGAGCCTGTGAAGTAAGAGGGGGTGTGTGGAGGTGGCCTGTCCCTATGAGACGGGGAGTTTAAAGCTATTACAGGACGGGCGCAGCGGCTCACGCCTGTAATCCCAGCACTTTGGGAGGCTGAGACGGGTGCACCACCTGAGGTCAGGAGTTCGAGACCAGCCTGGCCACGACAGCGAAACCCCAGCTCTACTAAAACTACAAAAATTAGCCGGGCGCTGTGGCACGCATCTGTAGTCCCAGCTACTCGGGAGGCTGAGGCAGGAGAATCGCTTGAACCTGGGAGACCGAGGTTGCAGTGAGCTGTGATGGTGCTACTGCACTCCAGCCTGAGCGACAGAGTCTCGCTCTGTCTCAAAAAAAGAAAGAAAGAAAAGAAAAAGACATTTCAATTCTAATATCTGTCAGTTCCTCTGAGCCAACTGGAAAATAGATGTCCTTCACCTTGAAGTTTTCTTTTGTTTGTTTGTTTTTTTTTGTTTTGTTTTTTTGAGACAGAGTCTTGCTCTGTTACTGTACTGGAGGGCAGTGGCCCGATCTCGGCTCACTGCAACCTCCGCCTCCTTCAAGCGATTCTCCTGCATCAGCATCAGCCTCCCTAGTAGCTGGGACTACAGGCGCACACCACCACACCCGGCTAATTTTTGTAATTTTAGTAAAGACGGGGTTTCACCATGTTGGCCAGGATGGTCTCTATTTGTTGACCTCAAGACCCGCCCGCCTCAGCCTCCCAAAGTGCTGGAATTACAGGCGTGAGCCACCGGGACTGGCCACCTTGAAGTTTTAAGTGACACCCAAGGATTGCCACCAGTGTCTTGGCTATGGAAGCCTCCTACGTGCTTCCCGTTCCCAGTTTGATTTGCAGGCTCCTGGTTGTGTTGTTGTAAACACGCTTTCCTCTGGCCTTGTCCAATGAATACGGTTCACACGGCTAACAGCACTTCTTGAGAGGGGTTACCATGTAAAGCTGAGAATAGATTGGGTTTAGGTAACATTGTGCCTCCTTATCACCTGAGAGGCCATTGCTCCTGGTTGATTCTGTAAGTGTATTAGTGCTGTCAGACATCTTTGGACAATTCAGATGAAAAGGGGCTGTGGTTTTATAAAGGAAACAAACGCTTTAGATGTGAAATCCTTCTTTTATTCTCCACTTCTTTTAGGTGAAAATTTTTATATTATTTATTTATTTTTGAGACAGAGTCTCCCTCTGTCACCCAGGCTGGAGTGCAATGGTGCGATCTTGGCTCACTGCAACTTCCGCCTCCCGGGTTCAAGCGATTCTCCTGCCTTAGCCTCCCGAGTAGTTGGGATTACAGGAGCCCACCACCATGCCCGGCTAGTTTTTGTATTTTTAGTAGAGACGGGGTTTCGCCATGTTGGTCAGGAGGGTGTCGAACTCCTGACCTCAGGTGATCCGTCTGCCTCTGCCTCTCAAAGTGCTGGGATCACAGGCGTGAGCCACCGCCCCGCGACGCCTCGGCTCATTTGTTAATTAGCAGTAATTCCCTGGGCAAGTGACATCTCCTACTTGAGCCTGTTTCCCTGTCCATAAAATGCGCTAACACTGGGGAAGGTGGGATTGGGAGGTGGGTCCTGGAGCTCCATCCAATCAGTGGCACTGGTGTAGGAACAGCCCAATCAGGGGCGCAGTTGGAGAGGAGGGCGTGGCTTCCGGCACTTGGCGGGGTCTTTGTCTCTCGATCCCGCCAGAGTTTGGGATCGGTTTCCACTGTTCCGCGTGCTCTACCTCGGAACCTCCCACCCCCGCCCGGCGACTTTGTCACAGCCTTTGTTGCTCTGTGATCTGCAGGTCCTGGGAGAAGCACAGCTAAGATGCCAGGGCATCCTGGAAGCTGGGAAGTGGTGCGTATGCGGGGTTGGGCATCCCGAGAGGGGAGAGCAGGCTGTGAAACCGGCAGGACCGGCCTCCCCACAGTCAGCTCCCGGGTCCGCCGACCTCAGTCCTGTCTGGCGCAGCTCGGCCCCAGGCCTCTCTGGATGCAAGATGGCGGCTGGGCCCGCCGCCGGGACCCCCAGCGTCTCACCGCGTCCCTGCTGGGCGCCGTGTCTGGACCTCCCTGGGCAGCTCTGCGCCCGCAGACCCGAGTATTTCCCAGAGTGTTCAGGGATGCCAGGCGGGTCATCACGGCAGAATCCCGACTCGGTGTGTGCGTGGGAGGAGCTGCCACCCGTGGGGTTCCCAAGCTTTCCTGTTAATTTTTTTTTCTTTTCTTTTTAGACAGTCTCGCTCTGTCGCTAGGGTAAAGTGCAGTGGTGTGACCTCGGTTTCTGTAAGCTCTCTCTGCCGGGCTCAAGCCTCCCAAAGTGCCGGGATTACAGGGTTGAGCCACCGCGCCTGGCCTAATATATTAATTTATAAGAAATGCATTCGACTTCGGTTTTAGATTTTTTTAATTTATGAACACAGAGGACTAGAGTCACTTTAGTCTAATTTCCTGCTCTTTAATGATTTTAACACTCCACAGGAGGTCTCGTTTTCTTCTGTGCCTTCCTAATGTATGGCAAGCGGGGCTCTAATCCACCACTTTTTTCCTTTAGCCTAACTCAGGCTTGCAGTAAAATTATAAATTTCCACTTTTGTTCCTACATTCTCAAATGTGGGATATGAGACCAACTTCCCCTCTCCAGTTTACCACACTATCAATTATTTGTCCTTTATTGTACATTAGAGACACAGTATTTTAATTGTTAATCATAATTTTACACAGCAGTGGATGGTGGCAGGTTTTTAAAGATTTGTTTTCTTTCTGTAAACATTTCACATGAGAAAAAAGTAGAAAATAATCATCTGACACTCCACTGTAAAAAATAAAAATAAAAATTATTTCTGCCTCTCCCACTTTTATATTCCCTAGGCACACACACCTTATTAGTACGTCTTTGGGTTGAAGTTTTGCTTTGGAGAAATTACAGGGCCCTTTACAGCAGCCCTCGGATCTTTTCTTGGTCATGAGTTTCAGAACTGTCTGGGATAACCCAAGATGCCCGTAGTGACCATATCTCTTGGAGTGTCTAATGAATATCATCCCCTGGGTCATTTCTTAGAGGGCAGCCTGAGGAATGGGAGTATAGCCTCTCAGAGGAGCAACTGGGTGGCCTGGGCCTGAGGACAGTCTCCTGGTATACCATTTGTCTAAAAAGCTAACCTCTTAGAACATTAAGATTTTTTTTTGTCAAAGGAATGCTTAGGCACCATTGGTGGGAGTTTAAATTAGTTCACCTACTGTCGACAGTGTGGCCATTCCTCAGAGACCTAGAGAAAGCAATACCGTTCAACCTAACAATCCAATTATTGGGTATATACCCAAAATAATATAAATAAATCATTCTACTATAAAGACACATGCATGTGTATATTCATTGCAGCACAATTCACAATAGCAAAGACATAGAGTCAACCTGAATGCCTATCAATGATAGACTGAATAAAGAAAATGTGGTACATATACACCATGGGATATTGTGCAGCCATAAAAAAAATGAGATCATGTCTTTCGCAGGAATGTGGGTGGAGCTGTAGGCCGTTATCCTTAGCAAAGTAACACAGGAACAGAAAACTAAATACCACATATTCTCACTTAAAAGTGAAAGTTGAATGATGGGAACACATGGACACAGAGGGGAACAATCCATACTGGGGTCTATTAGAAGGAGGAGGGAGAGGATCAAAAAAAGTAACTAATGGGTACTAGGTTTCATACCTGGGTGATGAAATAATCTTCACAACAAACCCCCATAACACACCTATGTAAAACGTGTATAGATAAAAATGTGTCTCAAACTTCTGACCTCAGGTGATCTGCCCGCCTTGGCCTCCCAATGTGCTGGGATTACAGGCGTAGGTTTTTTAAAAATTTAGGTAGCTTTTCTCATAATTCCCTAAGAGATTTTTTTTTTTTTTTTTTTTTTTGGGAGATGGAGTCTTACTCTGTCACCCAGGCTGGAGTGCAGTAGCAGTGTCTTGGCTCACTGCAACCTCCAACTCCTGGGTTAAAGCAATCCTTCTGCCTTAGCCTCCCGAGTAGTTGGGATTATAGGCATGTGCCAGCCAACACACCCAGCTAATTTTTGTATTTTTAGTAGAGATTAGGGCTTTACCATGTTGGCCAGGCTGGTCTTGAACTCCTGATGTCAAGTGATCTGACCACTTCGGCCTCTCAAAGTGTTGGGATTACAGGCGTGAGCCACCATGCCCAGTCTATGTGGGGAAAAGAAAGATCAGACTGTTACTGTGTCTATGTAGAAAGAAGTAGGCATAAGAGACTGTCCATTTTGTTCTGAACTAAGAAAAATTCTTCTGCCTTGAGATGCTGTTAATCTGTAACCCTACCCCCAACCCTGTGCTCACAGAGACAAGTGCTGTGTTGACTCAAGGTTTAATGGATTTAGGGCTATGCAGGATGTGCTTTGTTAAACAAGTGCATGAAGGCAGTATGCTTGTTAAAAGTCATCACCACTCTCTAATCTCAAGTACCCAGGGACACAATACACTGCAGAAGGCCGCAGGGACCTCTGCCTAGGAAAGCCAGGTATTGTCCAAGGTTTCTCCCCATGTGATAGTCTGAGATATGGCCTCATGGGAAGGGAAAGACCTGACCATCCCCCAGCCTGACATGGGTAAAGGGTCTGTGCTGAGGAGGATTAGTAAAAGAGGAAGACCTCTTTGCAGTTGAGATAAGAGGAGGGCATCTGTCTCTAGACATGTGTCTTTATAGTAGAATATAGTAGAATAATGATTTATATTATTCCTGGAGAATGATTTATATTATTCCCTGGGCAATGGAATGTCTCGGTCTAAAACCCGATTGTATGTTCCACCTACTGAGATAGGAGAAAACCGCCTTAACGTTGGAGGTGAGATATGCTGGCGGCAATACTGCTCTTTAATGCACCAGAGATGTTTATGTATGTGCACATCAAAGCACAGCACCTTTTCTAACCTTGTTTATGACACAGAGACATTTGTTCACATGTTTTCCTGCTGACCCTCTCCCCACTATTACCCTATTGTCCTACTACAGCCCCCTCTCCGAGATGGTAGAGATAATGATCAATAAATACTGAGGGAACTCAGAGACCGGTGCTGGCACGGGTCCTCTGTATGCTGAGCGCCGGTCCCCTGGGCCCACTTTTCTTTCTCTATTCTTTGTCTCTGTGTCTCTTTCTTTTCTCAGTCTCTCATCCCACCCGACAAGAAACACCCACAGGTGTGGAGGGGCAGGCCACCCCTTCACAGTCTGAAGAGTAATTTTCAACCCTGTGCAATTTAAGACAATTATCTTTTTTTTTTCAGATGGAGTTTTGCTCTTGTGCCCAGGCTGGAGTGCAGTGGCACAATCTCAGCTCACTGCAACCTCCGCCTCCTGGGTTCAAGCGATTCTCCTGCCTCAGCCTCCTGAGTAGCTGGGATTACAGGCATGTGCCATCATGCCTGGCTAATTTCTGTATTTTTAGTAGAGATGGGGATTTTACCACGTTGGCCAGGCTAATCTCAAACTCCTGACCTCAGGTGATCTGCCCTCCTCAGCCTCCCAAAGTGCTGGGATTACAGGTGTGAGCCACTGTACCCGGCCCTATATCAATGTTGTCACTGCTTTGTTTATGACACAATTTTTTTCTGGGTTTTCAATTATTATTTTATATTGTTTTAAGGCAGAGTTTTGCTCTTGTTGCCCAGGGTAGAGCACAATGGTGCGACCTTGGCTCACCGCAACCTCTGCCTCCCAGGTTCAAGTGATTCTTCTGCTTCAGCCCCCTCGGTAGCTGGGATTACAGGCATGCGCCACCACGCCCAGCTTATTTTGTATTTTTAGTGGAGATGAGGGTTTCTCCACATTGGTCAGGCTGGTCTTGAACTCCCAACCTCAGGTGATCCGCCCGCCTTGGCCTCCCAAAGTGCTGGGATTACAGGCGTAGCCACCGTGCCCGGCCTATTACTTTGTCTAGGTGAGTAGTCAAGGAAACAATCTTAAATTCACAATCTACTTATAGTTTGAATGTATATAATTTTGTGAGAAGAGCACTTGTTATTTGAACTTAATTTTTTAGAAATTTTGTAACTTTTTTTTAGGTAGTCTTAAATTTTAAATTGTGGTTAAAAACATACAATAGTCATTTCAAACATTTTTAGGTGTACAGTTTAGAAGTGTTAAGTGCAGTCCTGTTGTTTTCCAGGAGGTTAGAGATGATTTTTGTCTTACAAATGTAAAAGCAAATACTCATTAAACCACAAATTGTCCTTTCCACCCCTCTCTAGCTCCTGAAGAACCCCATTTTACTTTCTTTTTTCATGACTTTGACTAAGTATTTTATGTAAGTGTGATTATACAGTGTCTCTTTTTTTGACTTTTATTTTACTTGACATAGTATCTTAAAGATTTACCATTATTGTAGTATTTATCAAGATGTCCCTATTTTATTTATTTATTTATTTATTTATTTAGTGTCAAAGTCTTGCTGTATCCCCCAGGCTGGAGTGCAGTGGCGCCATCTCGGCTAACTGCAACCTCTGCTTCCTGGGTTCAAGCAATTCTCCTGCCTCAGCCTCCTTAGTAGCTGGGATTACAGGCACGTGCCACCATGCCCAGCTAATTTTTGTGTTTTTAGTAGAGACGGAGTTTCACCATGTTGGTCAGGCTGAGATGACCCTATTTCAAAAGGCTAAATAATATCCTATTTGTATATATGTGCCGCATTTGTTTAATCTACTCATTTGTAAAGGGACATTTGCTTCCAGGTATTATCTTTTGTGAGTCATACTGCAATGTACACGAATGTACAAATATCTATTTCATGTTTTGCCTTGACTATGGGATATTTTGAGTACACTGATTTAGTGTCATGTATATACTCTTACTTTTTTTTTTTGTTTTGAGACAGAGTCTCACTCTGCCACCCAGGCTGGAGTGCAGTGGCGTGATCTCGGCTCACTTCAACCTTCGCCTCCCGACTTCAAGTGATTCTCTACCTCAGCCTCCTGAGTAGCTGGGATTATAGGTGCGCACCACCATGCCCGGCTAAGTTTTTTATTTTTAGTAGAGACGGGGTTTCACCATGTTGCCCAGGCTGGTCTCGAATTCCTGGCCTCAAGTGATCCACCTGCCTCGGCCTCCCAAAGTGCTGGGATTACAGATGTGAACCACTGTGCCTGGCTATGCTCTTACTTTTATTGCCTGATCTTTTGAGGTTGTGTTCCCCAAATCATTGCCAAACCCATTGTCGTGAAGCTTCCCCCTTCTAGGAGTTTTACAGTTATAGATTTTATGTTAAAGCCTTAGTTCATTTCTTTTTTTTTTTTTGAGATGGAGTCTTGCTCTGTCGCCCAGGCTAAAGTGCAGTGGCACAATCTCGACTTACTGCAACCTCTGCCTCCCAGGTTCCAGTGATTCTCCTGCCTCTGCCTCCCAAGTAGCTGGGATTACAGGCACATGCCACCACTCCTGGCTAAGTTTTGAATTTTTAGTAGATACGGTGTTTCACCATGTTGGCCAGACTGCTCTCGAACTACTGACCTCAGGTGATCCAGCCTCCTCCACCTCCCAAAGTGCTGGGATTACAGGCGTGAGCCACTGTGCCAGACCTCTTTTTTTCTTTTTTTTTTTGAGAGTCTCACTTTGTTGCCGAGGCTGGAGGGCAGTAGTGCGATCTTGGCTCGCTGCAAACTCTGCCTCCTGGATTCAAGTGATTCTCATGCCTCAGCCTCCTGAGTGGCTTGGATTACAGACATTTGCCACCACTCCCAGCTAATTTTTGTTTTTGTTTTTTCTTTTTTTTGAGATGCAGTCTCGCTCAGTTACCCAGGCTGGTGTGCAATGGCGCTATCTTAGCTCACTGCAACCTCCGCCTCCCGGGTTCAAGCGATTCTCCTGCCTCAGCCTCCTGAGTAGCTGGGATTACAGGGGCGAGCCACCACGCCCACCTAATCTTTGTATTTTAGTAGAGATGGGGTTTCACCATGTTGGCCAGGCTGGTCTCCAATTCCTGACCCCAAGTGATCCGCCCGCCTCGTCCTCCCAAAGTGCTGGAACTACAGGTGTGAGCCACTGCGCCTGGCTAATTTTTGTATTTTCAGTGGAGATGGGATTTTGCCATGTTGGCCAGACTGGACTTGAATTTCTGGGTTCAAGTGATTCACCCACCTCGGCCTCCCAAAGTGCTGGGATTTCAGTCTGGAGCCAACACGCCCAGCCTTATCTTTTATCTGTTTATAGACAGACCTTGTTCTGTCACCCAGACTGGAGTGCAGTGGTGCAATCATAGCTCACTGTAACCCCAAACTCGCAGGCTACCTTTC
Source organism: Pongo pygmaeus (assembly GCF_028885625.2). Classification (NCBI taxonomy): domain Eukaryota; kingdom Metazoa; phylum Chordata; class Mammalia; order Primates; family Hominidae; genus Pongo; species Pongo pygmaeus. Next base: position 23,980,074 of record NC_072393.2, read on the forward strand.
CACCTCAGCTTCCGTAGTAGCTGGGGCTACAAAAATATGCCACCATGCCATATCTATTTATTTTTTGTAGAGATGAGGTCTCATGTTGTTCAGGCTGGTCTTGAACTTCTGACTTCAAGTAATTCTCTTGTCTCAGTCTTTCACACTGTAGGAATTACAGTCATGTGCCACCACACCTGGCCTTTGCTAACTAGTTTGTAATATGCAGCACTTTTTTATTCATCATTGTCATCCTACTGTGTAATAGAAAACCAGAACTTACTCTTCTTCTCTAATTGTAACTTAATATTTCTTAAGTAACCTCTTCCCATCCTCGCACTTTAGTCTCTGGTGACACCTGTTGTATTCTTGCTTCTATAAACCCTTTCTTTCAGAGTCCTTGTATGAGTAAAATTATGAGATCATGAAGTATTCGTCTTTCTGTATATGACATTTCACTTAACATGATATCCTCTTGGTCCCCCCATGTTGTTGCAAATAGCAGAATTTTTTTTTTTTTTTTGAGATGGAGTCTTGCTCTGTCACCCAGGCTGGAGTTCCGTGGTACGATCTTGGCTCACTTCAACCTCTGCCTCCCAGGTTCAAGCAATTCTCCTGCCTCAGCCTCCCGAGTAGCTGGGATTACATGCACCCGCCTCCATGCCCAGCTAATGTTTTGTATTTTACTAGAGACAGGGTTTCACCGCATTGCCCAGGCTGGTTGCAAACTCCTGAGCTCAGGCAGTCCACCTGCCTCAGCCTCTCAAAGTGTTGGGATTACAGGCGTGAGCCACAGCGCCTGGCATAATTTTTTTTTAATAGCTAAGTAGTATTGTATTGTGTACGTATACCACATTTTCTTTTCTCGTTTTTTTTTTTTTTTTTTTTGAGACAAAATCTCGCTCTTGTTACCCAGGCTGGAGTGCAATGGCGTGATCTCGGCTCACTGCAACCTCTGCCTCCTGGGTTCAGGCGATTCTCCTGCATCAGCTTCCCAAGTAGCTGGGATTACAGGCATGTGCCACCACGCCCGACTAATTTTGTGTTTTTAGTGGGACAGGGTTTCTGCACGTTGGTCAGGCTGGTCTCGAACTCCTGACGTCAGGTCTTCTGCCCACCTCAGCCTTCGAAACTGCTGGGATTACAGGTGCGAGCCACTGGACCTGGCCTTTTTTCTTTATTCATTTATCTGTTGCTATACATTTGAATTGATTCTATATCTTAGCTTTTATAAATAGTACTGCAATAAACACGGGAATGCAGATATCTTTTTGAAACATGGATTTTCTTTTTTTTAGATATGTAGGCAGTAGTGGCTGAGCATGGTGGCTCACATGTGTAATTCCAGCACTTTGGGAGGCTGAGGCCGGCTGATCACGAGGTCAGGAGTTTAAGACCAGTCCAGCCAATATGGTGAAAACCTGCCTCTACTGAAAATACAAAAATTAGCAAGGGATGGTGGCGCATGCCTCTAGTCCCAGCTACTCGGGAGGCTGAGGCAGGAGAACCGCTTGAACCAGGGAGGGGGAGGTTGCAGTGAGCCGAGATTGTGCCATTTCACTCCAGCCTGAGGGACACAGCGAGACTCCGCCTCAAAGAAAAAAAAAAGATATATGCCCAGTAGTAACATTACTGGGTCATATAGTAGCTCTATTTTTAATTTTTCGAGGAAACTCCATACTATTTTCTATAATGGCCATAAGTATTTACACTCCCGCCAACAGTGTATGTGTGTTTCCTCTTTATTACATCCTCATTAGTGCTTGCTTTTTTTTTTTTTTTAATTATAGCCATTCTAATAGGACTTAGGTTGTATATTATTGTAGTTTGGGTTTGCATTTACCTGGTGATTAGTTCATGTTGAGCATCTTTTTATGTACCTGTTAGCCATTCATATGTCTTTTTTTGATAAATGCCTGTTAAGATCTACATATTTTTAATAGATTATGTTTTATTTTAGAATTTCACAGTTTTTAAGATAATTTTGAATATTAACTCCTTGTCGTATGTATAGTTTGTACATTATTTTCCTTCATTTTTTAGATTGTCTCTTCACCCTCATAGTTGTTTCCTTTTATATGCAAAAACATTTTAGCTTGATGTAATCTCATTTGCTTATTTTTGCTTTTGTTTTCTATGCTTTTGAAGTCTTATTTTAAAAAATTATTTCCCAGTCTAATGTTTTAAAACATTTTTTCTATGTTTCTGTTTAATAGTTTCATAGTTTGTGGTATTACATTTGAGTCTTTAATTCATCTTGAGTTGATTTTTGTATATAATGAGGGGTAGGGATATGGTTGTATTCTTCTGTGTATGGATATTTGATTTTCCCTGCCATTTGTTGAAGAGATTGTCTTTTCCCCAAAGTGTGTTCTCACTACCATTGTTAAAAACTAGTTGGCTTTAGGTGCATAAGTTTGTTTCTGAGCTTATTGGGCACATTAATCTATGTGTTTGTTTTTATGTGAGTACAATGCCGTTTTGTTTATAATAGCCGTGTAGCAAATTTTGAAGTCAGATATTGTGATGCCTTCAGATTTGCGCTTTTTAAAAAAATATATACAAAGTATTTCCTAGACAAGTAGCAGATTACATTGTATAAACAAAACCATCTTTGAAAATACTGGCCAATTCTTCTTTAAAACGTACAAATAGGTCTTTTAAAAAAACTTAAATTCAGGGGTACAAGTGTACGTTTGTTGCATTGGTAAACATGTGTCATACAGGTTTGTTGTAAAGATTAAGCCTAGTACCCATTAGTTATTTTTCCTGATCCTTTTCCTCCTCCAACCTTCCACCCTCTGAAAGGCCCCAGTGTGTGCTGTTCCCTTCTGTGTGTCCATGTGTTCTCATTATTTACCTCCCACTTATAAATGAGAACATGCAGTATTTGGTTTTCTATTCCTGTGTTAGTTTGCTAGGGATAATGGCCTCCACCTCTGTCCACATGCCTGCAAAGGACATGATCTCATTCTTTTTTATGGCTGCATAGTATTTCATGGTGTATTTATGTACCACATTTTTCTTTATCCAGTCTATCATTAATGGACCTGTCAGTTGATTTCATGTCTTTGCTATGGTGAATAATGCTGCAGTGAACATACACGTGAATGTGTGTTTATAATAGAAGAATTTATATTCTTTTAGCTATATACCTGGTAATGAAATTACTGGTCAAATGTTATTTCTGTCTTTAGGTCTTTAAAAAATCACCACACTGTCTTCAACCTTAGCTGAACTAATTTATACTCCCACCAACAGGGTATAAGCATTTCTTTTCCTCCACAACCTCGTCAGCATCTGTTACTATTTAACTTTTTTAAAATAGCCATTCTGACTAAGGTGAGATGGTATCTCATTGTGGTTTTGATTTGCATTTCTCTAATTCGTGATGTTGAGCTTTCTTTCAGATGATTTTGACCACACGTAAGTCTTTTTAAAGGCTCATGTCCTTTTAAAAGTTCATGTCCTTTACCCACCTTTTTTTTGTTTTTTTCTTTTTGTATTTTTTTTTCTTTTTTTTTAAGTAGAAACGGGGTTTCACCATGTTGGTCAGGCTGTTCTCGAACTCTTGACCTCAAATGATCTGCCCTCCTCAGCCTCCCAAAGTGCTGGGATTACAGGCATGAGCCACCATGACTGGCTTTTTTTTTTTTTTTTAATATAGACAGAGTCTTTCTCTGTCACCAAGGCTGGAGTGTGGTGGCATGATCTTGGCTGCAACTTCCACCTCCCAGATTGAAGTGATTCTCCTGCCTCAGCCTCTCTAGTAGCTGGGATTACAGGCTCCCACCACCAAGCTTGGCTAATTTTTTTTTGTATTTTTAGTAGAGATAGGGTTTCACCATGTTGACCAGGCTTGTCTCGAACTGCTGACCTCAGGTGGTCCACCCGCCTTTGTCTCCAAAAGTGATGGAATTACTGATGTGAGCCGCCGCACCCAGACCTATTTCACCCAATTTTTTTTTCTTTTTTTTTTTTTTTGAGATGGAGTCTTGCTCTGTCACCCAGGCTGAAGTGCAGTGGCACGATCTCGGCTCACTGCAAACTCCGCCTCCCAGGTTCAAGGAATTCTCTGCTTCAGCCTCCTGAGTAGTTGAGATTACAGGTGCCTGCCACCACGTCCAGCTAATTTTTGTATTTTTAATAGAGACGGGGTTTCACGGTCGTGGCCAGGCTGGTCTGGAATTCCTGACCTCATGATCCACCTGCCTCAGCCTCCCAAAGTGCTGTGATTATAGGCGTGAGCCGCCGCGCCCGGCCCCACCCAATTTTTAATGGAGTTGTTTATGTCTTGTAAATTTGTTTAAGTTTCTTCCAGCTGCTGGATATTAGACCTTTGACGGATGCATATTTTGCAAAAATTTTCTCCCATACTGTAGGTTCTGTTTACTCTATTCATAGTTTCTTTTGCTTTGCAGAAGCTCTTTAGTTTAATTAGATTTTATTTATTTATTTATTTATTGTGATTGCTTTGGCATCTTTGTAATGAAGTCTTTGCCTGTGCCTATATCCTGAATGGTATTTCCTAGGTTGTCCTTCAGGGTTTTTATAGTTTTGGGTTTTTCATTTAAGTTTGTAATCCATATTGAGTTAGTTTTTGTATAGGGTGTAAGGAAGGGATCCATTTTTAATTTTCTGCAAATGGCTAGCCAGTTTATTTATTGAAGAGAAAATTCTTTACTCATTGCTTTTGTCAGCTTTGTCAAAGGTCAGATGGTTGTAGGTGTGCAGCTTAATTTCTGGCCCTCTATTCTGTTCCATTGGTCTGTTTCTGTTCTTGTACCAGTACCATGCTGTTTTAGTTTCTGTAGCCCTATAGTATAGTTGGAAGTCAGGTAGTGTGATGCCTCCAGCTTTGCTATTATTTGCATTTAGGATTGTGTTGCCTATTCAGGGTCTTTTTTGGTTTCACATGAATTTTAAACTAATTTTTTTCTAATTCTGTGAGAATGTCAATGCTTGTTTAATGGGAAAAGCATTGAATCTGTAAATTGCTTTGGGCAGTATGGCCATTTTAATGATATGGATTCTTTTTATTCATGAGCATGAAAAGTTTTTCCATTTGTTTGTGTTATTTCTGATACCTTTGAGCAGTGGTTTGTAGTTCTCCTTGTAGAGATCTTTCACCTCCCTTGTTAGCTGTATTCCTAGGCATTTTATCTTTTTTGTGGCAACTGTGAATTTGAGTTTGTTCGTGATTTGGCTCTCAGCTTGACTGTTGTTAATGTATAAAAATGCTAGTAATTTTTGGCTGGGTGCAGTGGCTCATGCCTATAATCCCAGCACTTTGGGAGGCCCAGGTGGGTGGATCACCTGAGATCAGGTGTTTGAGACCAGCCTGGCCAACATGGTGAAACCTTGTCTCTACTAAAATTACAAAAATTAGCCAGGCGTGGTGGCAGGTGCCTGTAATCCCAAGTACTCGGAAGGCTGAAGCAGGAAAATTGTTTGAACCCAGGAGGCAGAGGTTGCAGTGAGTCGAGATCGCACCACTGCACTCCAGCCTGGGAGACAGAGCAAGACTCCATCTCAAAGAAAAAAAGGAAAAAAGAAATGCTAGTAATTTTTGCACATTGATTTTGTATTCTGAGACTTTGCTGAAGTTGTTTATCAGCTTAAGGAGCTTATGGGCTGAGATTATGGCATGTTCTTGATGTAAGATTATGTTATCTGCAAACAGGGATAATTTGATTTCCTCTTTTTGTATTTGAATGCTCTTTCTTTTTCTTTTCTTTTCTTTTTTTTTTTTTTTTTTTGAGACAGAATTCGCTCTTGTTGCTCAGGCTGGAGCGCAATGTCATGATCTTGGCTCACCGCAGCCTCCACCTCTGAGGTTCAAGCAATTCTCCTGCCTCAGCCTCCCGAGTAGCTGGGATTACAGGCATGCACCACCACGCCTGGCTAATTTTGTATTTTTATTAGAGATGGGTTTCTTCATCTTGGTCAGGCTGGTTTTGAACTCCCAACCTGAGGTGATCCACCACCTCGGCCTCCCAAAGTGCTGGGATTACAGGTGTGAGCCACCACACTCAGCCTAGATGCCCTTTATTTCTTTCTCTTTTCTTGTTACCCAGACCAGAAGTTCCAATATTATGTTGAATAGGAGTGATGAAAGAGGGCATCCTTGTCTAATTTTAGTTTTTGTTTGTTTGGTTTTTTGAGATGGAGTCTCACTCTGTCACCCAGGCTGGAGTGCAGTGGTGCGATCTTGGCTCACTGGAACCGCTGCCTCCCAGGTTCAAGCAATTCTTCCTGCCTCAGCCTCCTGAGCAGCTGGGATTACAGGCGCCCACAACCACGCCTGGCTAATTTTTGTATTTTCAGTAGAGATGTGGTTTCACCATGTTGGCCAGGCTGGTCTTGAACCCCTGACCTCAGGTGATCTGCCCGCCTTGGCCTCCCAAAGTGGTGGGATTACAGGTGTGAGCCATGCACCCGGCCTAGTTTTAGTTTTCAACGAGAATGCTTCCAGTTTTTGCCCATTCAGTATAATGTTGGCTGTGGGTTTGTCAAAGATGTCTCGTAGTATTTTGAGATATATTTTTTCAATACCTTGTTTATTGAGAGGGTTTTTGTTTGTTTGTTTGTTTTTATTTGTTTGTTTTTTGTTTTTCTCCAGACGGAGTCTCACTCTGTCTCCAGCACCTAGGCTGGAGTGCAATGGCATGATCTCAGTGCAGCCTCCACCTACGGGCTCAAAAGATTCTCCCACCTCAGCCTCCCAAGTAGCTGGGACTACAGGTGTGTGCTACCATACCTGGCTAATTTTTTGTATTTTTAGTAGAGATGGGTTTTCACCATGTTGGCCAGGCTGGTCTTGAACTCCAGACCTCAAGTGATCTGCCTACCTCAGCTTCCCAAAGTGCTAGGATTACAGGTGTGAGCCACCATGCCCAGCCTATTGAGAGTTTTTAACATGAATGGATGTTGAACTGTATTGAAAGTTTTTTCTGCATCTATTGAAATGATCATGTGGTTTTGTTCCTTTTTGTTTGTTTGTTTGTTGGTTGGTTGGTTGGTTTTTGAGACGGAGTTTCACTCTTGTTGCCCAGGCTGGAATGCAATGGCGCGATCTCGGCTCACCACAACCTCTGCCTCCCAGGTTCAAGTGATTCTTCTTCCTCAGCCTCTAGTAGCTGGGATTACAGGCATGCGCCACCTTGCCTGGCTAATTTTGTATTTTTAGTAGAGAGGGGGTTTCTCCATGTTGTTCAGGCTGGTCTCGAACTCTCGACCTCCCAAGTGTTGGGATTACAGGCGTGAGCCACCGCACCTGGCTGATTATGTGGTTTTTGTCTTTAGTTCTGTTATATGATGTGTCGTATTTCTTTTTTCCTATTTATTTTTTTCTGTCTCCCAGGCTGGAGTGCAGTGGTGTGATCTCAGCTCCCAGCAACTTTTGTCTCCTAGGTTAAAGCGATTCTCCTGCCTCAGTCCCAAGTAGCTGGGACTACAGGTGGGCACCACCATGCCCCACGAATTTTTGTATTTTTAGTAGAGACAGTGATATTGTTTGGCTGAGTCTCCATTCAGATCTCAATTTGAATTGTGTCTCCCAGAATTCCCATGTGTTATGGGAGGGACCCAGGGGGAGATTATTGAATCATGGGGTCTGTTTTTTTCCTGTGGTATTCTTGTGATATTGAATAAGTCTCACAAGATCTGATGGGTTTATTCGTGGTTTCTGCTTTGCTTCTTTCTCATTTTCTCTTGCTGCTGTGATGTAAGAAGTGCCTTTTGCCTACCACCATGCTTCTGATGCCTCCCCAGCCATGTGGAAATGTAAGTCCAATTAAACTGCTTTTTCTTCCCTGTCCTGGGTATGTCTTTATCAGCACTGTGAAAACAGACTAATACAGTAAATTGGTACCAGTAGACTGGGGCCTTGCTGAAAAAATACCCGAAAATGTAGAAGCGATTTTGGAACTGAGTAACAGGCAAAGGTTGGAACAGTTTGGAGGGCTCAGAGGAAGACAGGAAAATGAGGGAAAGTACGGAACCTCCTAAAAATGTGGTGATTGGCTTTGACAAAAATGCTAATAGTGATATGAACAATAGGATCCCAGCTGAGAGGGCTGGGCACAGTGGCTCATGCCTGTAATACCAGCACTTTGAGAGGCTGAGGCGGGCAGACCACAAGGTCAAGACATCAAGACTATCCTGGCCAACATGGTGAAACCCTGTCTCTACTAAAAATACAAAAATCAGCTGGGTGTGGTGGCGCATGCCTGTAGTCCCAGCTACTTGGGAGGCCGAGGCAGGAGAATTGCTTGAACCTGGGAGGCGGAGGTTGCAGTGAGCCGAGATTGTGCCACTGTACTCTAGCCTGGCAACAAAATGAGACTCCATCTCAAAAAAAGATCCCAGCTGAGGTGGTCTCAGATGGAGATGAGAAACTTGAAACTGGAGCAAAGGTGAGCCTTATGTTTTAGCAGAGACTGGTGGCATTTTGCCCTGCCCTAGAGATTTGTGGAACTTTGAACTTGAGAGAGATGATGAAGGTATCTGGTGGAAGAAATTTCTAAGCAGAAAAGCATTCAAGAGGTGACTTGGGTACTTTTAAAAGCACTCTGTTTTAAAAGGGAAACAATATGAAAGTTCAGAAAATTTGCAGCCTGATGATGCAGTAGAAAAGAAAACCCCATTTTTTTGAGGAGAAATTCAAGCTGGCTACAGAAATTTGCATAAGTAGCAAGGAGCCTAATGTTAATCCCCAAGACCATGGGGAAAACATCTCTAGGCCATGTCAGAGACTTTCACAGCAGCTCCTCCCATCACAGGCCCAGAGGCCCAGGAAGAAAAAGTGGTTTTGCTAGGCATGGTGGCTCATGCCTGTAATCCCAGCACTTTGGGAGGCTGAGGTGGGTGGATCACCTGAAGTCAGGAGTTTGAGACCAGCCTGGCCAACATGGTGAAACCCCATCTCTACTGAAAATACAAAAACTAACCAGGCATGGTGGCAGGCACCTGTAATTTCAGCTACTCAGGAGGCTGAGGCAGGAGAATTACTTGAACCCGGGAGGTGGTGCAGGTTGCAGTGAGCCAAGATCATGCCATTGCACTCCATCCTGTGTGACAGGAGTGAGACTTCATCACCAAAAAAAAAAAAGAAAGGAAAAGAAAAAGTGGTTTTGTGGCCCAGGGCCCAGGGTCCCCATGCTGTGTGCAACCTAAGGACTTGGTGTCCTGTGTCCCGGCTGCTCTAGCCATGGCTGAAAGGGGCCAATGTACAGCTTTGACTGTGGCTTCAGAGGGTGGAAGCCTCAAGTCTTGGCAGCTTCCATGTGGTGTTGAGGCTGTGGGTGCATAGAAGTCAAGAATTGAGGTTTAGGAACCTCCACCTAGATTTCAGAAAATGTATGGCAACACTTGGATGTCCATGCAGAAGTTTGCTGCAGGGGTGGAGCCCTCATGGAGAACCTCTGGTAGGGCAGTGTGGAAGGGAAATGTGGGGTCAGAGCCACCACACAGTCCCTACTGGGCTACGGCCTAGTGGAGTTGTGAGAAGAGGGCCACTATCCGCCAGACCCCAGAATGGTAGATTCACCCGCAGCTTGCACTGTGTGCCTGGAAAAGCTGCAGACACTCAGTGCCAGCCACTGAAAGCAACTGGGAGGGAGGCTGTACCCTGCAAAGCCATAGGGGTGGAGCTGTTCAGGATCATGGGAACCCACCTTTTGCATCAGCCTGACCTGGATCTGAGACCTGGAGTCAAAGGAGATCATTTTGGAGCTTTAAAATTTGACTGCCTCACTGGATTTTGGACTTACATGGTCCCTGTAACCCCTTTATTTTGTCCAATTTATCTCATTTGGAATGGCTATATTTACCCAATGCCTGTACCCCTATTGTATCTAGGAAGTAACTAGCTTGCTTTTGATTTTACAGGCTCATAGGCAGAAGGGACTTGCCTTTTCTCAGATGAGACTTTGGACTGTGGACTTTTGGGTTAATGCTGAAATGAGTTAAGACTTTGGGGATCTGTTGGGAAAGCATGATTGGATTTGAAATCTGAGGACATGAGATTTGGAGGGGCCAGGGGCAGAATGATATTCTTTGGATGTGTCCCCATTCAAATCTCAACTTGAATTGTATCTCCCAGAAGTCCCGTGTTTTGTGGGGGTGACCCAGGGGAATGTAATTGAATCATGAGGGCTGTTCTTTCCCGTGCTATTCTCGTGATAGTGAATATCTCTCACAAGATCTGATGGGCTTATCAGGGGTTTCCGGTTTTGCTTCTTTCTCATTTTCTCTTGCTGCTGTGATATAAGAAGGGCCTTTTGCCTCCCACCATGATTCTGATGCCTCCCCAGCCATGTAGAACTGTAAGTCCAACTAAACCTCTTTCTTCTCAGTCTCGGGTATGTCTTTATCAACAGCATGAAAACAGATTAATATAGACAGGGTTGGTGGCCAGGTGCTGTGGCTCTTGCCTGTAATCCCAGCACTTTGGGAGGCTGAGGCAGGTGAATCACCTGAGGTTGGGAGTTCGAGACCAGCCTGATCAACACGGAGAAACCCCATCTGTCCTGAAAATACAAAAATTAGCCGGGCATGGTGGTGTATGCCTATAATCCCAGCTACTTGGGAGGCTGAAAGAGGAGAATCACTTGAACCCAGGAGGCAGAGGTTGCGGTGAGCCAAGATTGCACCATTGCACTCCAACCTGGGCAACCAGAGCAAAACTCCATCTCAAAAAAATAAAAATAAAAAACAGATGGGGTTTCACCATGTTGGCCAGGCTGGTCTCAAACTCCTGACTTCAGATGATCCGCCCACCTCGGCCTCCCGAAGTGCTGGGATTGCATGCATGAGCCACCACAGCTGGCCTGAATAATATTTCTTAATTTCAGTAGGTTCAACCAACCTTGCATTTCAGAGATGAAGCCTACCTGATTCTGGTGGATAAGTTTTTTCATTTGCTGCTGAATTTGGTTTGCCAGTATTTTGTTGAAATTTTTTGCATCAATGTTCATCAAAGATATTTACCTGAAGCTTTCTTTTTTTGTTGTACTCTGTTGGGTTTTGGTGTGAAGATTGTCCTGGCCTCATAAAATGAGTTAGGGAGAAGTCCCTTCTCAATTGTTTTTTGTTTTTGTTTTTTTGAGACAAAACAAAACTCTTGTTGCCCAGGCTGGAGTAGAAGGGTGTGATTTCAGCTCACTGTAACTTCTGCCTCCCGGGTTCAAGTGATTCTCCTGCCTCAGCCTCTTACAGGTGCACGCCACCATGCCCAGCTAATTTTGTATTTTAGTAGATACGGGATTTCGCCCTGTTAGCCATGCTGTTCTTGAACTCCTGATCTCAGGTGATCCACTCGCCTTGGCCTCCCAAAGTGCTGGAATTACAAGCATGAGCCACTGTGCCCAGCCTGTCCTTAATTTTTTGAAAGAATTTCAGTAGAAACTGTACCAGCTCTTCTTTTTACATCTGGTAGAATTCAACTGTGAATCTCTCTTCCCGTGGGGACTCAGGGACCATCCTGTGTCATCTTCTGAGGGCCCGGAAGGGGTTTGCCTGTGGGCTTTCTAATTGCCGAAAGGGATGGCATGCTACACGGTGGGTGCCCCTGCTGCGGGTTAGGGAGTGCCCCTGCTTGGCATCCCACCCCTCTGGTTCCTGCTTCCCCCCTCATTCTTAGGGGTGTGGGTGGTGGTAGCTCAATCCCTGGGCTGGGACAGGGCTGGGGGAGCATGGTGTGGATGGCTGAGGTGTCTTGGGGTGTGGCCCAGCAGGCCCCATCCCAGGTATGGCCCTGAGGGCCCGGAGGTAGCCGTCTGGGTCCCGGTCCTCTCCCACCCCAGGGGTGGGGTGGTCACTAAGGGGCAGTCCCTGCCGTTGAGCTCTTCCTCCTTTTTCCACCACCTACGGTCGATCAACAGACGGGGTCAGGGGTGTGGTGGGAAGGAAGACTGGCGACTTAGATACCAGAGGAACAGCTTCAGGCCACAAGCGCTGCCCTTGGCCTGTAGGGAGGACCCGCTGGGCCTCTGCCGGTTGGGTTTTCCTTCTGTCTGCCAGGTCCACCAGATATCTGCCAAGAGTGTAGGACTTGGCCACCGGCTTGAAATGTTTAAGGTGGACCAGAGGGCTCTCACTGGGGTCAGAATTGCTTACATCCAGCAGAGGGTGCGATTATGGCTCACTGCGACCTCCATCTTCCTGGGCTCACCCAGGGGATCCTCCCATTTCGGTCTCCCAAGTGGCTGCGGCTCTGGGGATCTTTCTGTTTTTGTTTTTTGTTTTTTTCCCTAGGCCCACTTCAAGTTTGTTTCCACATTACATTGAATTGCTGTTGTTTTTTTCCTTTCTTTTCTCTCTGTTATGCTCCTTCCTGTGCACTGAAGTTGCTATTATTTTAGATTTTTTCTTTTCTTTTTTTTTTTTTAAATCAGGCTTTGGCTCCCAAAGTGCTGGAATTACAGGTGTGAGCCACCATGCCTGGCTCTATCTATCTATCTATCTATCTATCTATCTATCTATCTATCTATTTATCTATCTGTGGGTACTCCATAGATAGGTAGGTAGGTAGGTAGGTAGGTAGGTAGAAAATACATAAGTTTTCATTTATTTATTTATTTATTTATTTTGAGATGGAGTTTCACTCTTGTCACCCAGGGTGGAGTGCAATGGCACCATCTCCAGTCACTGCAACCACCGCTTCCTGGGTTAAAGCAGTTCTCCGTCCTCAGCCTCCCAAGTAGCGGGGATTACAGGCGTGTGCCACCATGCCCAGCTAACTTTTGTATTTTTAGTAGAAATGGGGTTTCAGCATGTTGACCAGGCTGATCTCGAGCTCCTGACCTCAGGTGATCCTCCCACCTCGGCCTCCCAAAGTGCTGGAATTACAGTCATGAGCCAAGGAGCCCAGCCTATCTATTTTTTTAGTAGAGATGTGGTCTCACTATGTTGTCCAGCCTCTGGTTATATATATTACTCTTAACTTTGTCATTTTTCATTAGAGATGTCTCACAGTGTTGCCCCCAGTATAGTATCAGACTCCTTGGCTCCATATATCCTCCTGATTTGGCCTCCCAAAGTGCTGGGATTACAGGCATGAGCCACTGTGCATCGTCTGGTTATATTTTTGATATGTTGACTCTTTCCAGTTCAGATGCATAATCTCATCCCTGAACATTCTGCTGGTGCGATTATGACATATGACTTTACCCAGCACCAGGGTGATTTGATGCTCCTACCTGGGCCCAACTCACAGAAGGGATTGTGACATATCACTGGACCCAGCACTGAGATAGTGTGACTATCTTACTGCCTTGGCACTGCCCACAGAGGACATTGTGACATATCACTGGGTCTTGTACCCAGGTGGTGTGAATCTTCTGCCTTGGTTGTTCCACAGGGGACATTGTGTAATATCGCTGGGCCTCACACATACGTTACGTGACTCTCCTGCCTGTGCCCTGTCCATGTGGGCCGTGGTGACATATTGCTGGGTCCAACATCCGGTTGATGTAACTCTACTGCCTAGGTCCTGCCTAAGGAGGACATTGTGATGTATCCCTGAACCCATCACACAGGTAATACAACTCTATTCTCCTACCTGGCCACTTCTCACAGAAGGGATTGTAACATACCACTGGGCTCAGCACCTAGCTCACATGAGTCTCCCCCTCTTTCTAGATTCTGCCCTCAGAGGATATTGTGACATGTCACTGGGCCTAATACTAAGATGACATCATTGTTTAGTTTTAGCACTGCCCTCAGAAGCCATGGTGGTGTATTGCTGGGCCCAGAGCCAATGTGATGTGAGTCTCCTGCCTGGATCCTGCCTACAACGTGCATTGGGACATATCTCTGGGCCCTTTGACTATTTTATGTGACTCTCCTCTCTTACCTGGATGTTGCCCAAAAAGAGATCGCGACATACTTTGCACCCAGGACTGAGGTGATTTGACTGTCCTCTTCAGCCTGCGCTTTGCCTACAGGAGAGAGAGTGACTTATTACTGAGTTTAGCATACACATGATGTGATTTTCCTCCACTCACAGAAGTCATTGTGACATATATCTTGGCCCATCACTGAGATTGTGACTGTCTTTTTCCTGGGACCTGTCCACAGTGGAGAGTATGACACTTTTTGGCCAAGCACCTACAAGATACGACTCTCTTCTTATGCCTGGGTCACTGGGGTGATTTTGACATGTAGTTGGCCCCAGCTCCAAGATTATGTGACTCCACACTTCTTCCTGAGCCCTACCTACAGGCAGCATTGTGTCATATCTGTGAGACCCTCAATTAGGTGAAATGACTCTTTTGTTTGGGCCCTTTTCTCAAGGTACTGTGACATATTGCTGGGTCCAGCATCTAGGTGTTGTAACTCTACTGTACTGTTTGGTTTCTGCCTAAAAAGGGATTGTGACACACCACTCTATCAAGAACCTAGATGAGGTGACTCCTCTCCAGCCTGGGATCTGCATACATTGCTTATTGACACATATCACTGGCTCCAACACCTAGGTAATGCAACTTTCCTACATGGGCCCCCACCCATAGGGGTATTATAAGATATCTTTTTATTAATCACTCAGGTGATGTGACACTCCTCTTCTGCCTGGGTCCTCCCAAAAAAGTATTGTTACACATCACTGAGCCCAGCACCTAGGTGATGTGACTTTTCTCATGCATCGGCCCTGCCAACTGGGGTGTTTGTTACATATAGCTGGGCCCAGCCCCTAGGTCATGCGATTCTTTTTTTTCTGAGCCCTACCCACAGAGGGCATTTTGACATATTTTGAGCCCATCATTTAGGTGATGTGACCCTCTTGCATGGGCCCTCCCCAGCAAGGGGCACTGTGACATACTGCTGAACCCAGTACATAGGTGATGTGACTCTCCTCTATGGATTGTGGATGTGACTCTCCTCTTGGCTTTGGCCAAGCAGGGCTGTGATGTGTTACTGGACTCACCACCTATGTATTGTGATTATTCTGTTCTGCCTAAGCCCTGCATACGTTGTGTATTGTGACATATGCCTGGATTTAGCACCTAGGTAATGTGACTTTATGGCATGGGAACTGCCCACAAAATTGTATTTTGACATCATTTTCATCACCTAGGTGATATGACCATTTTATTTTCCCTGATCCTGGCATATTTTGGGTATAGTAACATATCACTGAGTCAAATGCCTATGGGATATGTGGCTCCTCCATAGGCCCAGCACATAGAGTGCCTCATGACATATCTCTGCATCCATAGTCTAAGAGATTTAACTCTTCTCCTGACTTTCTTCTCCTGCCTAGTTTCTTCTCACAAAAAGTATTGTCACATATCACTGGGCCCAACAGCAACAGTAACAGTGATGTTACTCTTTGGCTTACTGTTTGCCCTCAGAAGTCATTGTGACACATTACTTGGCCAACATCAAGGTCATGTGCATCTCCTGCCTGGACCCTGCCCACAGGGGACATTGTGACATATCTCTGTGTCCATCACCCAGGAGAGGTGAATATTTTCACCTGCCTGGTGTCTGCTTACTGGGGGATAGTGATATATATTGCTGATTTCATCACCGAGCTGATATAACTCTTCTCGTATTCTTACATCCTGCCCGGAAGAAAACTGAAATATCGTTGGACCCAGCACCAAGGTTATTTTACCTGGCCCCACCCTCAAAAGGCATTATGACATATTGCAGTGCCCAGCACCAATGTAATTTGTCTCCTGCCTACACCCTGCCTACTTGGGGCATTGTGACGTGTCTTGGCCCATCAACTATTTGATAAAATTCTCCTTTCTTACCTGGGTTTTCCCAAAGTAGAGATTGTGAAAGATCTCTGGGACCAGCACCTAGATGATGTGACTCTCTTCTTTTGCCTGGGCCCTTTCCACAGGGATGATCATGTCATATAGTTTTACCCAGCCCCTAGGTTATGTGACTCAGTGGTTTTTGTGACATATTGCTTGACTCAGAACATAGGTGATATGACTCTTCACTGCTTGGACTCTGTCAAGGAGGTATTGTGGGCCAGGTGTGGTGGCTCATGCCTGTAATTTCAGCACTTTGGGAGATCAAGGTAGGTGGGTCACCTGACGTCTGGAGTCTAAGACCAGCCTGGCCAACATGGCAAAACCCTGTCTCTACCAAAAATACAAAGAGAAAAATAGCCAGGTATGATAGTGTGCCCCTGTAGTCCTGGCTACTTGGGAGGCTGAGACAGGAGAATCACTTGAACCCAAGAAGTGGAGGTTGCGGTGAGCCAAGATCATGCCATTGCACTTCAGCCTGGGTGACAGAGTGAGACTCTGTCTCAAGAAAAAAAAAAAGAAGGTATTGCAATGTATCACTGGGACTGACACCTGGGTAATGATACTCTCTCCTGCCTGAACCCTGCATAAATTGTATATTTTGACATAGCACTGCATTCAACATATAGCTGATGCAACTCTAGCACATAGGCCCTGCTCATGGGCATATTAGGACATACATTTTTCATCACCTAGGTTATGTGAATCCTCTTCTTCCCAGATCCTGCCAAAAGGAAAGATTGTGACTTATCACTGAAACCAGCCCTTAGGTAATGTGACTTTTCTGCTCTGCCTGAGAACCACATTTTTGGGTATTCTGACATTTCACTGTGCCAAACACCTAAACGATGGGAGGCCCTGCCTCAGCCCTGTCCACAAGGGTTCTTGTGACATATATCTGCATCCATTACGTAAAAATGTGACTCCGTTTCTACCTGTCCCCTGCTCACAGGAAAGACTGTGACATAGTGCAGGGTCCAGCCACCAGGTGATGTGTCTCTCCTGTGTGTGCATTATTTTTAGGAAGAAATGGTAACATACCATTGATTGAAAACTCAGGTGATGTGACTCTCCTGCCTGATCAGTGCCCTCAGGGAAAATTTTACATATCATTTGCCCAGCATCCAGGTGATGTGACGGTTCTGGGTAATTTCTGTCAACAAGTAGGTTGGTAACGTAGATCTTAGCAGCTCACAGGTTTGATGATGACTCTAATACTTTGTACCAGCCAATGGAAGAGATACTGTCTCTCACAGCTAGGCTTAGAAAAAGGAGAAAAATCCTGGGTCTCATCTCTGTATGAAGGTTATAGAGAATTAATACTCTCTTACATATTGTATAACGCCCTCAGATGGTACAGAGAGTGTCATCATAGGAAAAAGCAAACAGATTAGATCATGTTTCTTGTAAGCATACTCTGTCAATTTTTAGAATTACCACTATCACACAGAGACAGAACCCACGGAGGAGTTCATGATTCTCATGTGCAGATGCAGTCCACAGTTAAAATTGTGATATCATATGTGAACATCTGGCCACAGTTGAGATGGTGACTCATTTCTAAACCCAGCTCATAGGCAGGTGAGGACTGTCCTCTGTGGACCCAGCCAATGGGAGAATGTTGACTCTCATACCTAGACTTAGAGCCACATAAGATCATAGGTCCATAGCACCACAAAAATCTCAGAGCAGATTGTGACTCATGCATACCGTATAAAGCCTTCAAATGGTACAGAGAGTGTCTTGACAGGGCCAAGCACACAGGTGAGATTGTGACACTCATATTCACACCCAGTCAACAGTAAAGATTGTCATCTGCTTAAATAAACACAACCCACTTCCGAGGTTCTGAATCTCACATTGGGAGGCAGTGGAATGTTGGAAAATAGACTCTCATTTGTGGATTCTGTCCACAGTTGAGTTGGTGACTCTTTAACCAAAATTCAGCACATCTTTGTGGCTGTAACTTCACTAAGACACAGGGTTTACAAGAGAAATTGAGGCTCTCATGCACAAATCCATTCCACCATTGAGATTGTGACTTCTTGTACTTAGACCGAACTTGCAGGAGATGTTGACTCTCATTCGTTGACTCAAGACCTTGTCATTTTTAATGTCACCAAAGGACCTTCTTATAGGTGTGATTGTGACACGTGCCTCTGCCCAGCCTCTGAGTTATTTGACTCTCACCTGGGCCCAGTACCCAGTGACATATTAGGGGACCCAGACCTTTGGTAATGTCACTCTATTCTGCCTTGATACAGCCCACAGGAGGCATTGTGACATATCACTGGGCCTTGCACTCAGGTGATGTGAGTTTCCTCTTCTTGGTGCTGCCACATAGGTGTATTGTATCATATTGTTGGGCCTAAGTTATGTGACTCTCTTGCTTGTGTTCTTCCCACGTAGGCTATTGTGACATATGCCTGAGGCTAACACCCAGATGATGTAAGTCTGGACCCTGTCTACAGAAGTCTTTGCAATATATGTCTTCACCAATCACTGAGGTCGAACGCCCAGTGATGTGACTCTCCTTCCTGGTCCATGCCCTCAGGGAAGATTGTGACATACCCCTGGCCCAGCACACAGTTAATGTCACTCATGTGCTTGCTCTCTACCCATGGGTAGGATTGTGACATATATCGTGGCCAAGCACAAAGATGTAATGATGACTGTTATACCCAAAGAAGGCAATAGGAGAGTTAATGTTGCTCCTAGGTAGGCTTAGGAAAATGAGGAAGTCTTCTTTCTGTACAAATCTCACTCTCTGACATATATAAAGCCCTAGTGTGTTACAGAGAATGTCATAACAGGGCTCCTCACACAGGTGAGATCGTGTTCTATGCACAGCCCACCAATCTTTAGAATTGTCACCCTCACACATGGACAGAGTCCACTGGTGAGGTCCTGAATCACACATGAATGCAGTTAACAACTGGAATTGTGACTGTCATCATTGAACATCTGGTCACAATTTGGATGGTGATTCTTTTTTTTTTTTTTTGAGACAGTCTTGCTCTGTCACCCCGGCCGGAGGGCAGTGATGCAATCTTGGCTCACTGCAACTTCTGCCTCCTGGGTTCAAGCAGTTCTCCTGCCTCAGCCCCCTGAGTAGCTGTGATTACAGGAACCCACCACCATGGCCAGCTAATTTTTGTATTTTAAGTAGAGACTTTCACCATGGTGGCCAGGCTGATCTTGAACTCCTGACCTCATGATCTGCCCACCTCAGCCTCCCAAAGTGCTGGGATTACAGGTGTGAGCCACCATGCCCGGCAATGATTCATTTCTAAACTCAGCTTGTTAAAAGGTGAGGACTCTTCTATCTGGACTACACCAATTGGATAAATATTGATGCTCATATCTGGGCTTGGAACCACAGGAAAGATTCTGGATCTTCCTCTTGGACAAAGGTCACAGAGGATTACCACTCTTGCATATTGTAGAAATCCATCAAGTGAAACTGTATCATAAGAGAACATAGCACGTGTGTGAGATTTTGTATTTTGAAAGCACACCCAGGCAACTGTAAAGATTGTCATTCTCCCATATAAACACATCTCACTGTTGAGGTTCTGAATGTCAGACACAGACTGTCAAAAGTTGAATAATTGACTCTCATGTGGATCTGGACTAGAGGTGGACTGGTAACTCTCAGAGCAAGATTCAGCACACATGTGAGTCTGTGACTCCACTGAAAGGACAAGCCTGCAGAAGAAATTGTGGCTTTCCTGCCCACATTCTGTCAACCATTGATGTTGTGACTCACATACTTACACCCAACGTACAGAAAGTGTTGACTCATACCTAGAATCTGGACATATATGGAATTTCTACTCGAATTCCTGGACTTTTCTGCAGGTGTGATTGTATGCATCCGCTACCCACCTTAGTGATTTGACTTTCCTGCCTTGGCCCAGCCCACAGATGAGATTGTGACATATCGCTTGACTGCACCTTGATGGTGCAATCTCCGCTCACTGCAACCTCTGCCTCCCAGGTTCAAGTGATTCTTCTGCCTCAGCCTCCTGAGGAGCTGGGATTATAGGCACGCACCACCACATCCAACTAATTTTTGTATTTTTAGTAGAGACGGGGTTTCACCATGTTGATCAGGCTGGTCTCGAACTCCTGACCTTGTGATCCGCCTGCCTCAGCCTCCCAAAGTCTTGGGATTACAGGTATGAGCCACCATGCCTGGCCTCGCTGGGCCTTTCACCCAGGTGATGTGAGTTATTTTTCTTGCATTGGTACTGCTCACAGGGTGCATTGTGTCATATTTCTAAGCCCTTCATTCAGGTTATGTGACTACTTTTTTGCTTGTGCCCTAACTATTTTGCATGTTAGGACATATTACGAGGCCCAACACCTATAAAATGAGAGGCTCCTCCCTGGGCCCTGTCTACAGAGGGCCTTGTGACATATCTCTGCATCAATCACCTAGGAAATGTGACTCCGTTTTTGCCTGCACTCTGTCCACAGGAAACATTGTGACTTATCACTAGGCCCAGGTACCAGTTGATGTCTCTGGTAACTGGGCCTTGACCATGGAGAGGATTGTTACCTATTGCTGGGCTCAGCCCCCATGTGGTGTGATTATACTGTCTGTGTCCTGCTTTCAGGAGAAGGCTGTAACATATTCCTGGTTGAGTATTCGGGTGATGTGGCACTCCTGTGTTGTCCCTGCCTTCAGAAAAGATTGTGATGTATTCCTGGCCAAAAACCCAGGTGATGTGACTCATTTCTCCCTATTCACAGGTAAGATCGTAAAATGCCTTGGTCTAGCTCACAGGTGTGATGATGTCGATCCTTTTTTTTTTTTTTTTGAGACAGAGTCGCTCTGTCGCCCAGGCTGGAGTGCAGTGGTGTGATCTCAGCTCACTGCAACCTCTGCCTCTTGGGTTCTAGGGATTCTCCTGCCTCAGCCTCCTGAATACTGGGATTACAGGTGCACACCACCAATCTCAGCTAATTTTTGTACTTTCTGTAGAGACATGGTTTCACCATGTTGGCCAGGCTGGTCTCGAGCTCTATACTTCAAGTGATCTGCCCACCTCAGCCTTGCAAAGTTCTGGGATTACAGGCATGAGCCACCGCGCCTGGCCACAAGTGTGATGATGACCCTTATACCTCAACCAGCCAATAGGAGAGACCCTGTTTCTTATAGCTAGGCTTAAAATCATGAGTATGGTCATGGGTCTTCTTGTACGAAGGTCCTATAGAAATAGCACTTTCTTTTATACAATATAAATCTCTTATCATACAGAGATTGCCATTCTAGGGTTCAGAACACAGGTGAGATTGTGTTTCTCATATGCATACCCCAGCAAACATTAAAATTGTCATCTTCATGCATGGACAGGGCCCACTGGTAAGTCCCGAATCTCACACATGGAAAAAATCCACAGTTGAAATTGTGACTGTCATATATGAACATCTGGCCAGAGTTGAAATGATGAGTCATTTCTAAATCCAGTTTATAGGCAAGTGAGAATTTTTCTATCTGAACCCGAGACAATAAAAGATGGTTTTGAATTAGACAAAATGGAGCTAAAAGTTCAAACAAGTGGTGAAAGGATTGTAAAAATCTTGCAAAGAACTCCATGTGTGGATATACTGACTAAATTCAAAAAGGTACTACATGGTTTTTCTGTAAATAAAAAATTGAAATAAAAGCACAACAAGGTACTAGTAATGCACTAATCTGCTTTTTAGCAAAATTTGTTAAAGGTTATAACAGATTGTTGCTTCTTTAAAATTTCAGTCATTGTAACAAAATAAATAATTTACGATAATCTGAAATTCTATTTTATGACATCAAGTGTTTCAAATCTCTAACACTTAACATGCTTCTCAAAATCAAACTTTAGTTTCAAAACTGCCTTTCCTGATTCCTGGCTTTTGGATACTTCAGAGGGCCCCTGGAGTATCCAAAAGAGAGGTAAACAGAATTATTTGACATATTTAGGTACATGAGATTGGCAAAATGGTGTTTATTCAATCTTTAGGTTATATTTTGGTGAATAATACTAATATATGTTCCAAAATTGTTTGGGATTTCTAAAATTCTAATATATGTTTTCAATAGTAATAAAGGTTGTTATGTTAAGTTATTGTAAACCACAGAGATAGCCAAACTTCTTTGTCAATTGTGTTTCTAACTGTAACTAACCTGGACATTTGTTATTCACAGACAAGTGCTGTCTTGTTTTAATTCTTTTTAAAAGATGGTTTATATTAAACTATAGAATTTTCACAGGTGCTTTCAAATACAGGTTTCTGATAGCCTTGGAGATTGTGACATTGGAATAAAGGAAAAAAGGACAGGATTCAGGACTGGGTGTGGTGGCTCACACCTGTAATCCCAGCACTTTGGGAGGCCAAGGCAGGTGGATCACGAGTTCAGGAGATCAAGACCATCCTGGCTAACACAGTGAAACCCAGACTCTACTAAAAATGCAAAATATTAACATGGTGGCTGACACCTCTATTCTCAGCTACTCAGGAGGCTGAGGCAGGAGAATCGCTTGAACGTGGGAGGCAGAGGTTGCAGTGAGCTGAGATCATGCCACTGCACTCCAGCCTGAGCAACAGAGAGAGACTCTGTCTCAAAAAAAAAAAAAAAAAAAAAAATGCACAAGACTCATGAGGAGCTAAAATATTCACTAATATCAAGCAAAACAAGAGTTAAGTAAATGGACTGCACTCAGAAAACTAAAGCAACCTTTTTGACTTTTGCTTGGTATATTGCTGATCCTTGTTTCATCTTTTAGAGTCAAGGAAACTTGTTTTTAACTATTTATGGCCTTCAATAATTGAGTAAAGTATACTCCTATGAACAAAATTTGGAATATGTTTGTTTTTCTCTGCCTGTTTCCTCTAGAATTTGGAAACTATCTGTGAGTATTCTCAATTTATGGCAATATAGTTGTTTGTATGAGTGCAATAAGAATCCATTTTCTTTAGCAACAGGATGCAACTGGAGAAACTGTTTGTTTGTTTGTTTGTTTTAACCAAGGCCTTGACTGAAAGGGTATGCTTCCCTTTAAAGAGTCAAGCTTGACTTGCAGAGATGATAAAAGCCCCTTGAAAAAACTGTCCTCATATCCTTGTCTACACAGTCTCTGTACAGCAGTCCTGACCTGTGGTCAGTGAAAAATATCACTTTTTAACAGGTCTAGGAGCTCCAAGTTTATCTTGGGACCTTAAGAGGAAAGGACAACCCAGCTGACAGATATTTGAGGATAAAAACACATGGCTGTGCTCAGCTTTAGAAGGTCTTATTCCTTGTGGAACAGATTTCCATCGAAGCCAATCTAAAAGGACTATGTAGATAGTCGTTTTTGCTCTACCTTATGCAAATAATCAGGGCAAGTATAGGACTAAAGTCTATGTTGCAAACAACTCAGTCCTGTTATGATTTTTTTTTTTTAGATGGAGTCTCACTCTGTCACCCAGGCTGGAGTGCAGTGGCACAATCTCGGCTCACTGCATCCTCCACCTCCCATATTCAAACAATTCTCTGCCTCAGCCTCTTGAGTAGCTGGGATTACAGGTGCCCGCCACCATGCCCTGCTAATTTTTGTATTTTTAGTAGAGACACGATTTAGCCATCTTGGCCAGGCTGCTCCTGAACTCCTGACCTCGTGATGCACCCACTTCAGCCTCCAAAGTGCTGGGATTACAGGCATGAGCTACCGTGCCTGGGCAGAACCCAATATTTTCTAAAACAATATTTTATACATTTCTTTCTACACGGATTATATAAATTGGGCTTTCCAGCAGAAAAAGGAAAAAAAAAAAGCTTATGTCTCAATGAGAGCACACAATTATGAGAATGGCAACCATGCAAAGAAAAATTGCAAGGACTTAGTGCCAGTGAGGATTTAGAGCAACTAAAACTAGAAATGTAAAATGATACAGTAACTTTGGAAAACAATTTAATGGTTTATTGTAATGATATATATACATTTATCATGTTACCAGGATATCCACTCCTAGGTCATTACTAAAGCAAAGTGAAAACTAATGTTGAAATGAAAATCTTTTTGTGGCTGTGTATTGCTAACTTTATTTTTAATTGCAAAAAGCTAGATATAAACCAGATGCTTTATAGCAGTTGAATAAATAAACTGGTGCATCCATAAAATAGAATCCTAGTTGTCAACAACAACAACAAAAAACAAATTACTGATCTACATCACAGTATACATGAGTCAGAAATGCATTTCTTTCAGTGAAGGAAGTAAGATCCAAAAGGCTACATATGGCATTGTAGAAAAAGAAAGTTATAGAGATTGATTATAATCAAGCTAGGCTTGATAGCTCAAACCTATAATTTCAGCATGTTGGGAGGCTGAGGTGAGAGAGTTGTTTGAGCCAGGGATTTTAAGAGCAGCCTGAGCAATATAGCAAGACCTTCCTAAAAAAGAAGAAGAAAGCAGAAGGAGAAGGGGAGAAGGAGAAATAGAAGGAGGAGGAGGAGAAAAGGAAGGGGAAGAAAAAAGAGGAGGAGGAAGAGGAAGGAGAAGCAGGAGGAAGAGGAGAAAGAAGAACAAAAAGTAGTAGTAGTTAGGACAATGAAACAGTTCTGTGTGGTACTCTGAAGATGGGTATGTGACTCTAGACAGTTGTCAAATCTTATGAAACTGAACATCACAGAGAATAAATTTTCTCTCTGCAAAACGACACAAAACAAAAAAAAATACATTGATTTGAAATGTATTTAGATACAATGTAGAAAATTTTAAAAGGAGCTTAACCTAATAGAAATGTATTACCTAACCCTATTAAAGAAAGTTGGAATGAGGCCAGGCGTCGTTGCTTATGCCTGTCAGCATTTTGGGAGGCCAAGGCAGGTGGATCACCTGAGATCGAGAATTTGAGACCAGCCTGACCAACATGGAGAAACCCCATCTCTACAAAAACAAAATTAGCTGGGTGTCGTGGCACATGCCTGTAATCCCAGCTCCTTGGAAGGCTGAGGCAGGAGAATCACTTGAACCCGGAGGTGTACGTTACTAAGAGCCAAGATGGTACCATTGCACTCCAACCTGGGCCACAAGAGTGAGGACTGTGTCTCAAAAAAAAAAAAAAGGTTGGAATGAAAGGTCTTAATTTAAATCACTTTCAAAAACAGTTTTGATTGAATACTGCAAGAGTCAAAAACTATACACAAACTGTATTCTTGTTGGTATTGTTTTTTGATAAGCATATGAATTAGCAATTTTTAAAACTATATGTTGGCGTATACACACACACATAGTAATTACTGCCTGTTTTTTGAACTTGAAAAATGTTAGCAACAAAGGGAGAATTTTAGAATAAATGATGTGATGCTAGACTGGAATTGCACATGTTTTGTTTTTGTTTTTGTTTTTGAGACAGTCATTGTCACCCAGGCCATAGTGCAGTAGTGCATTCCTGGCTCGCTGAAGCCTCCACCTCCCAGGTTCAAGTGATTTTCATGTTTGAGCCTCCTGAGTAGCTAGAATTACAGGTGTGTACCAACTCACCTGACTTATTTTTGAATTTTTAGTAATGATGGGGTTTCACCATGTTGGCCAGGCTGGTCTCAAACCCCTGACCTCTTGATCTGCCCGCCTTGGCCTTCCAAAGTGCTGGGATTACAGGTGTGAGCCACCACACCTGGCCTGTTTTTTTTAATAAGACTTAAGACTCCCACCTCAGACTTCCAAGTATCCTGGACCCTCTGGTGATATCCTGTCTCTACTTTAAAAAAATACCAAAAAAAAAAAAAAAACCCACCACAGCTCTGTTTTTTGTTATTTTTTTAAAGTAGAGACAGGGTCTCGCCATGTTACCCAGGCTGGTCTCGAGCTCTTGAGCTCAAGCAATTTGCCCTATTTGGCCTTCCAAAGCACTGAGATTACAGGCAGTGTATTACCTGGTAAGAATTCATTAAGCTTTGCATGAATGAATTATTTCCACATATATTTTTGTATGAATGTTTTATATCAACAAAAAATTACATAGTACATATTTGCACAAAATGCTAATTCATCTCAGAATAGTGGCAGCATTTTTGGTTTGTTTATGGTGGAACATACTCAGGACATGATCATACAGATTGTAATATTCCAAGAGGAGTATTAAAGTCCTACCCCTTGGGTGAAACTGTAGGTCTTTTTATTTTTACCTCAGTTTGGTTCATGGTATGTTTTTTATTTTAAGAGAATGCAATTTTTTGTTGTTGTTGTTTGTTTTTTCCAGAAAATGTCCCCTCACAGCAATCATTGCCAATGCCGAACACCTAGCACAGTGCCTTGCTCAGTGGGTACACAGTATATATGGAACTGGGTTGAATAAGGCACAAAACCAACAGCAAGGTTGGTTCAGTGAAGAATAATTTAGTAATACTGCTTAGACTAAAAGGCCATGACTTAGCAGCAAACATTTTTACATTAATTTGAGAAATAATTTACATTACATCACCTAAAAATGTTAATTTACAGTGGTGGCATTTAAGCTTGGCTGCACTCTGTCATCATCTATACAGATTAAAATCACACTGTTGCCCAGGTTCAACTCAAGCAATTCTGATTTAATTAGGGTGTTGCAATTTGTGTTTAGGGGATCTTTAACACCACCACCCCCTCCCCCCACAGCCCCAAGTGATTTTTCCATGCAGTCTGGGATGAAAACAACTGGTTTAGGGTGAGGGATGGGTTCACTGTGTGTGATTATCATGTGTGCTGCTGAGATTTGTCCCATGGCTGCTTCTGACTTTGGGATCTTGAAAAGCAGTGCTGCCATTGTAAAAATCAAAAGACAACTTCAAGATGTACTCAAATACTTTGCTAAATTGCAACAGAATAAAATGTCTTCTTAGCAGATTGGTCTATAGTCACTTTAATTTCAGGCACAGTTTTAGTAAGTGTTGAAAATCATAAATAGCCTATACATACCGAGAAACTATTTTAATCCTTTGACATATTTGACAGACTTTTCCAAATCAAATTTTGGCTTACAAATTGTCTTTTTTTTTTTTTTTTGAGACAGAGTCTCACTCTATTGCCCTGGCTGGAGCACAGTGGTGCAATCTTGGCTCACTGCAACTTCTGCCTCCCAGGTTCAAGCAATTCTCCTGTCTCAGCCTCCCAAGTAGCTGGGATTACAGGTGTGTGCCACCATGCCTGGCTAATTTTTGTATTTTTAGTAGAGACAGGGTTTTGCTATGTTGGCCAGGCTGTTCTCGAACTCTTAACTTCAGGTGATCTACCTGCCTTGGCCTCCCATTAAGTGCTGAGATTACAGGCATGAGCCACAGCACCCAGCTGAAAAATTGTGTCTTTTTTGACCTCTAACTTTTGGATGCTATAGAGTGCCAATGCAGCATATAAAAGAATAATAAACAGAATTATTTGTTTTGTTGAATTACATGGAAAGCATTGTCAAAAATGTTTGATCTTCAGCTTAATATTTTAATAAATTTTATTAATGTTTATTTCAAAATGTATGAAATTTCTTTTTTTTTGAGGCGGAGTCTTGCTCTGTCACCAGGCTGGAGTGCAGTGGCGCGATATTGGC
The DNA here is from genome assembly GCF_028885625.2 of Pongo pygmaeus. Classification (NCBI taxonomy): domain Eukaryota; kingdom Metazoa; phylum Chordata; class Mammalia; order Primates; family Hominidae; genus Pongo; species Pongo pygmaeus. The sequence goes on from NC_072393.2 coordinate 24,007,373, forward strand.
TCACTGCAACCTCCGCCTCCCGGGTCCAAGCGATTCTCCTGCCTCAGTCTCCCAAGTAGCTGGGACTACGGGCACACATCACCACGCCCAGCTAATTTTTTTTTTCTTTTTTTTTTTTGAGGCGGAGTCTTCATCTGTCGCCCAGGCTGGAGTGCAGTTGTGAGATCTCGGCTCACTGCAACCTCTGCCTCCAGGGTTCAAGTGATTCTCCTGCCTCAGCCTCCCAAGTAGCTGGGATTACAGGCGCCACACCCAGCTAATTTTTGTATTTTTAGTAGAGATGGGGTTTCACCATGTTGGTCAGGCTAGTTTTGAACTCCTGGCCTGACCTGGTTTTGAATTCCTGAGCCCACCTCAGGCTCCCCAAGTGCTGGGATTACAGGTGTGAGCCACTGCGCCCAGCCTAATTTTTGTATTTTTAGTAAAGATGAGGTTTCACCATGTTGGCCAGTATGGTCTTGATATTTTGACCTTGTGATCCACCTGCCTTGGCCTCCCAAAGTGCTGGGATTACAGGCATGAGCCACCATGCCCAGCCAATGTATGAAATTTCTAAAAATCTAGTATATCTGAGTATATCTAATTGTCATAATTATGGTTATTATGATAAATTATTGTAGGCTGGAGATATAATCAATTTCTTTTTTTTGTTTCTTTATAACCATTTTTTTTTTTTTTTAAGACAGAGTTTCACTTTTGTTGCCCAGGCTAGGGTGCAGTGGTGTGATCTTGGCTCACTGCAACCTCCACCTCCTGGGTTCAAGCGATTCTCCTGCCTCAGCCTCCCAAGTAGCTGAGATTACAGGCATGCACCACCATGCCTGGCTAATTTTTGTATTTTTAGTAGAGAAGGGGTTTCACCATGTTGATCAGGCTGGATGGTCTCGAACTTCTGACTTTGGGTGATCCACCTGCCTTGGCTTCCCAAAGTGCTGGGATTACAGGCATGAGCCACCGCGCCTGGCCTCTTTATAACCATTTTAAGTCATTTCCACAGTTAATGGTCTAATTCTAATGCAGTTTCTCAAAACTCCAAAAGCTTGCAAAATTGTAAAGTATAATGTCTTTAAGGAGGTTTATGAAAATATGGGTAAAGTCGAGTATAGGTTTCTGATCAGTTTGGGATTAATTGTTTGGACTGGGTAACGATTGTGAGAATCCTAATGAAGAGATTGATTCTTATAAAACTGCTAATCCAAGCAAAAGAAAGATTAATTAAATATTAGAAAAATATTCTGCCACATATAATGTTAGATCAGCCAGTACTGAAGTTTTTTAGACATGCCATTTGAATGAACTCTGTGGCCTAAGTCAAATTACCTATGATAATCCCTCAGTTATCAGTGCTATGCACCTAAATTGGAGAAACAAACCTGGTATTTTAAGAGGACAAATTTAATGTTAAGTGTGGACTCTTGGAGAACCTAGACAGCCAACAGCTACTTGTTCATTCCTGAGTTCTTAAAGCTTTCATTATTAACAGCTCTGCATTCCATTACTCATCACAGAAGAGATAAAATAATCTAAATTAAATATAAATTAAGTTTGTGTGTGGTGACCCTTCTAAATTACTAAAATAGGTTAAGACCAATTTTTTTTTGTCAAGGATATAATCCCAGTAAGACAATCAAAACTTCACATACATTTCTGCTACCTGATGAGCCATTTAAACATTTATACAGAAATTTTAATTGTCATTTTAAATGCATGTTTTCTTGTATAAAAGTTTTCTCATGCAAGAGGGTTGATGTTATAACAGCAACTACAAGGATATTAGGATACATGTTTTCTCATATCTTCAGTGATAAAGATACTTATTTCTCTAAACAAGTTGTAAAACTGTTAAACAAGGTATTAGGCTGGGCATGGTGGCTCACGCCTGTAATCCCAGCACTTTTGGAGGTCGGGGTGGGTGGAACACTGGAGGTCAGGAGTTTGAGACCAGCCTGACCAACATGGTGAAACCCCGTCTCTGCTAAAAATTACAAAAAATTAGCTGGGCATGGTGGTGCACGCCTGTAGTCTCAGCTACTCGGGAGGCTGAGGCAGGAGAATTGCTTGAACCCAGGAGGTGGAGGTTTCAGTGAGCCGACGTCACACTGCTGCACTCCAGTCTGGAGACAGAACAAGACTACATCTCAAAAAAAAAAAAAAAAAAAAAAAAAAGATACAGTAGTATTGAGCAAAGCTAACTAAATTGACTGGATTGCTTTTGTAATTGCAGATTGATGACATATCAGATCCATTTAGAGTGGAAAAAATATGTTGGCCATTTAAAAATAGTCATTAGAAGGCCTTTGCACCTAAGAGAACCTCATGTATCTTCTGCTACTGAAACCTAGTATTACTAAATTCAAAAACGCTTTAATGCATTATGACAAAGCATATGAAGAAAGCCTTAATAGTCTACTGACTGAGGACAGTAAAACCCTTTATTATCTAGAACCCAGAGATTGAGTCGGCCTGCCATGTACACTGAAGCAAGACATCAAGACTTTGAACACTGGGTTGATAATCTCACAACTTAGAGGAGCCCCTCCAAACTCTTTAATTGTAAACCCATAGGAGATCTTAAAGTAAAGCTAACCAGAAAGGTTTCTTCTAAAAAGCAGATGGATACCTTTATGTAGATAGCTTTTTTAATAAGATCAAAAATCAAGACACATCTGCTATCATGATACTCTTAGTTAAGTTTATGGCTCTACAAACAATAGAAATAAAAACATCTTTTGTGTGCACTCATTGGGTATACTTATATGTAGAGAATTTTGCAGCCAACATATGAAAGAACAACATCTTTTATAGGTAAAAAATAAAAGGCAGGCCAGGCACGGTGGCTAACGCCTGTAATTCCAGCAATATGGGAGGCTGAGGTGGGCAGATCATGAGGTCAGGAGTTTGAGACCAGCCTGACCAACATAGTGAAACCTCATCTCTACTAAAAATACAAACTTGCCAGCATGGTGGTGCACTCCTGTAATCCCAGCTACTCGGGGGAGGCTGGGGCACGAGAATCGCTTAAACCTGGGAGGTGGAACTTGCAGTGAGCTGAAATCGCGTCACTACACTCCAGGCTGGGCTACAGAATGAGACTTCGTCTCAAAAAATAGAAAGAAAAAAAAAAACTGGAAGGCCAATATGGATGAGAAATTTTAATGGGACATTTGTTGTCTCGTAATATCAGAAACAGAATGTATGTCCACTGCTCTTAACCTATTTCACAAGTTATAGAGAACTTATTCAAAATAGGTTAAAGAGCATTGCTAGGGTGCCATTACTTTTCTAAATGGGCATCCTTTGATAGGTCTTTTTTTCCCCCAGGTTTAGAGTAATTGAGGCAATGGTTAGAAATGTATCCCCTATCATAGGGCTTTTTAGCAGATTACACTGTAAAGGCTATGGTTACACAATAGACTCTAAATTTTTTGCTAAAGTTGTGCTGAATAATATAATTCCTTTGGATTACTTGCTGTATAAACAGAGAAGTGTCTGCAGTTGCTAATTCTTATAGTTGCACATGGAGAAATACATTGGGTATTACAGAGATGCAGTTGTAGGGGATTAATGAACAGGCTGTTTGGTTAAAATAAGCAGGCTATAGCTAATTATTTGATCTATTTAATGTTAGTTGGTGGCTCATGAGGACTCTGGCTAAAAAGCATGCTTCAAACTCTTGGTATTACCCTCCTGATAGTCAAAATAGTAGTCTCCCTGCTGCACTGTATTCTCAAAAGTTAGAAATGTTTTCATGCAGTCACCTGTAGAATATAAAATTGTCTCTCACTAACTGGAATGACAGAAACTCAAAGACATATGTGACTATGATGAAACCATAACCTATGAATGACATAAGAACAAAGACCCTAAATAATGGAAATAGAGTGGTACTAAGGCTCTGAGTTTTGGTTACACTGTGCACCGTTGAAAATTTTTTGAACAAAATTATTAGAGGCCATCATTCTGGACTGAGTTGTGCACTAGGTCCAAACAGACAAAACCAAACCAAAATGAGTCACTCATGCTAAATGTGACATAATCAAACTGAAAATTTAAGGAAATAGGTAGATTCTATAGGTTTTGTTTTTCTTCTGTAAACAGCAGATCTTAACACAAGGAGTTTCCCTCTACTCAAACCTTTAAAAATAATAATAAAATAATAACCTGAATTTCTTGATTCCACTTTACAAAACCCATAGTTCTGCTATTTCACAGTGGAATCTGAGACTAAGTACATATTTGATGGTGACAGAGTCTAAAGTTTTGATCTATCAAAATTTAGAAGATGACCAAAAAAGGAGAAATTATTTAATTATACCCTAAAGCTACCCCCTTTCATGTTTAAGTTAGGTCAATAAGTTTTTTTGTTGTTTTGTTTTGTTTACATAGTAAACTGAAACATAACTAAATGTGTAAATAGACTGTACTCATTTTTGTACCAACAACTGTGTTTTCGCCAATAACAGGATGTCAAATGTTCAAACCATGTTTAAATAAGGAAAATCCCAAGCTGTAATCAGTCTAGTTGTTCCTGTATTTCACTTCCATTTTCTCATGTCACCTTGCTTCTTCTATCCATAAATCTTTCACCATCATGTTGCTGTGCTGGAGTATTTCAGAGCCTACTTTGGATCCACAGGCTACTTAATTGGCAAATCCCTCTTTGCCCAGTAAAACTCTGTTAAATTTAGTTTATCTAAAGTTGTTTTTCTTTTTCTTTTTTTTTTTTTTTTTTGAGATGGATTCTCGCTTTGTCACCCAGGCTGGAGTGCAGTGCGCGATCTCGGCTCACTGCAAGCTCCGCCTCCTGGGTTCTCACCATTCTCCTGCCTCAGCCTCCCAAGTAGCTGGGACTACAGGCGCCCGCCATCACACCCAGCTATTTTTTTTTTTTTTTTTTGTATTTTTAGTAGAGACGGAGTTTCACTGTGTTAGCCAGGATGGTCTCGATCTCCTGACCTCGTGATCTGCCCGCCTCGGTCTCCCAAAGTGCTGGGATCACAGGCGTGAGCCACCACACCTGGCCCTAAAGTTTTTCTTTTAGAAGTTTTCAAATTTATTCTCTGATCAAAAATGAATAATCTGTTGTTGGGCTTTGATTTTCTAAACTCATCCCTCAGCTATTTTTCCAAATTATTCTATCTCCTTTCAAAATGTTTCTGCAATTTTTTTGAGATGGGATCTCATTCTATCACCCAGGCTGCAGTGTAGTGGTGTAATCAATTATGGCTTACTGCAACTTTTACCTTCCATACTCAAGCCATCCTCCTGCCCTAGTCACAGAGTACCTCGGATGACAGGCATGCAACATCATGCTTGGCTAATTTTTTTTCCTGAAGACAGGATCTTACTATGTCACCCAGGCTGCATTTGAACTGCTGAGCTCAAGTTATTCTCCCATCTCAGCCTCCCAAAGTGCTAAGATTACAGGTGTGAGCCACCACGTGCTTCTGCAATTTCTTGACAGAATTATTTCCAATAATAAACAGTACTATGTGGGCACAAATCTAAAAAAAAAAAAAACAAAAAAAAACTGTCTTCTATTGCAGAAGTGTCACTCTCCAGAATTTCAAAGGTCTGTGGCAGTTACTCTAGTAATATAGTTTGATCTATGGAGGTGCGTGAGCTTTGGAGTCAGAATTTATCCTGAGGTTCAGCCCAGCCAATTAGTAGCTTTGGGTCTTTGGACACGTTTCTTGATGTGAAAGAGTTGTATAAACCACATATGCAAAAAAGGCAGAATGATACTAATTGCAGAAATTGCAGCAATATTTTCATCCCTCCTATATCCTTTGCCAGGTGCTTTTACAGCTGTTCCCACTGAGATATGGAATCTGTTTTCCAGACCCTAGATACGGCTGAGCTTATTTCCTCAGGACAGTAGAAACCTGTGAACATGACCGTGTGCCAGTTTGGGGCCATGGCTCAAATGGTCTTGAATGCTTCTGTTTTTCTTTCAGAATGCTGCTGTCTCCATGAACAAAGCACATGTTAGCCAGCTGGAGGATAACATAACATGGTGGGTGGGGAAGAGAAGCAAAGTGCCTCTGTTGACAGCCCCAGAAGCAGAAGCTCACCCCCAGAAGCACAGCTTCCTAGTCAAGAAGCAGCGGTTGATACATGTCTGAAGGAGCTCAGATGGGACCAGAGGAATGGCCCCAGTGAGCCCAGCCTAAATGGCTGACCATTTCAATTATGACCTAATAAGTTTTGGATGGTTGGTTATGCTGCAATAGCTAACTAATACATGCACCCAGTGCAGATAGGTGCCATGATTTAATGACAGGTTGATTACTAGTTACCTTCTAACAGTGGGCTCCATGAAGGTGCTAATATTTTCCCCTGATTTATAGATGTGTTGTAAGATAATGTTGAGTAATGCTGCAATACATGTAGACATGTATGCATGTGATTGGTCCTTAGTCCCCGCACACACAAGAGAAAACGTAAAACTACAGCCTGACACTTAGGGCCAAGGCCAAATAGCAAAATAATTTTGCCTTTAATCTGTTTTCTTCATATCTAATATTGGAGGTCAAGACTGTGGACAGATCTGAAGACATAGAGTTTTCTTCCCCTGTGGCCCCATCATCCTTTGTTCAGTGTCTGATCTCTGGAAGAAAGGTGGTCACCAGGTAGTGATTTACCTGTGGTTATTTAATTCTGTCTTTTCTTTTCTTTTTCTTTCTTTCCTTCCTCTTTCTTTCCTTATTTCTTTTCTTTCTCCTTTCTTTCTCTCTCTCTTCCTCCTTTCCTCCTTTCCTCTCTTCCTCCCTTCCTTCCTTCCTTTCGTCTCAGTCTGTCACCAGGCTGGAGTTCAGTGGCACGATCTTGGCTCATTGCAACCTCCACCTCCTGGGTTCAAGCGATTCCCCTGCCTTAGCCTCCCGAGTAGCTGGGATTACAGGCGCGCGCCGCTACTCCCAGCTACTTTTTTTTTTTTTTTGTATTTTTAGTAGATACTAAAAGAAAGTGGGTTTCACTTGCTGGCCAGGCTGGTCTCAAACTCCTGACCTCAGATGATCCACCCGCCTCGGCCCCCGAAAGTGCTGGGATTACAGGCGTGAGCCACCGCGCCCGGTCTATATTCTTTTGATTTGTGAATATTCATATAGCATATTATTTATAAATGCATATGATCTTACACAAAAGATTAAAGGCAATACCCTCTGGGGTGGGCCTGTCTCAGCTCAGGGAGGAAGCTCTGCCCGAAAGTCACTCTTCATTCAGCCCAGCATCTGATCACACCTGTCACTCAGGGCTTGAGGGGGCGGGGCCTTAAACGTTATCCAATCAGGGGCGCTGGGCTGGGGGCCGTCCAATCACGCCCGCAGCTGGAACAGACAGGGCGGCTTCCGGGATTTGGCGCGGTCTTTGTCTCGCTGCCCCCGAAGCTCCAAGTCTCGTCTGTCTGCTTTGTGTCCTCTGCTCCTAGAAGCCCAGCGTTTGTGGCCCTGCGACCTGCGGGTATTGGGAGATCCACAGCTAAGACGCTAGAGACCCCTGGAAGCCTAGAAATGGTGAGAGTGCCGGTCCGACATCCCGAGAGAGGGAACGGGGCTGGTTGGAACCGGTAGGAAGCGGCTGTGGCGGGACTCAGGCCTTCCCGCAGTCAGCTTCACAATCTGCGCCCAGAGTTCTTGCCCAGCTCGGCCTCAGTCCCCTTCAGCCATACGATGGAGGTCGTATGACAGCCGGGGCCCCGGGTGTCCTGTCTCTTCCCTGCACTGTGACTGTGCCCTGGCCTGGAGTCCTCTGTGGGCAGCTCTGCACCCTCAGCGCCGCGTCTCCCAGATGATGCAGGAACCAGAGAGGATCGTCAGGGGAGAATCCTGACTCGGGATGCGAGTTCATGAATGGGAAGAGCTTTGGTCTGTGGCGTTACCAATTCCTCTTTCCTTCTGTTAAAAATTTACGGGAGTCACCGCCAAAATATTAACGAATTTAATTGAACAATGATTCTAAAATTGTAAAGCACCCAGTTATGTGGTGTAGCTTGTTATCCATGGGATGGGCTTGAAGGAAAGACTTTCATAAGATGCATGGTGCAAAACCCCAAATTCAGTAATCAGTTAGGTACAGTTACATAGTTTCTAAAATTGCAACTTGAGCGTACAAATTTTCTGGTTATGTAATCAGAGCTTAATAGGCAGTTTTTAGTTTGTTGCGCCTAAATTTTGTTTTCCTTAATGTAGTAATTTACAAAAAAATACATTTGAGTTACATTTTTTTTAAAAGTAGGAATCCTGGCATCGCAGCCACATACCTCGAATTGCCTGTCACTTAACCATTTTCACACTCCACAGGGGATTGATCTTCTGCATTTTTTTTTTCATGTTTCTCAAATGGGGTCTCAAGTCTACCCCTCAACCCCCATTCCTCCAGCCTAACTCTGGCTTGCAGTAAAATACTAAATTTCCAGTTTCTTCTGATTATCCCAAATGCCAACTTTCCCTCTCTATTTCCCATTATTATCTATTTGTCCTTTAGTGTACATTTTTGATACTGTATTTTATTTTTTTGACAAACCATTGGGTGGGATATTTAAAAAGATTTGTTTTCTGTTTGTAAATATTGCCCATGAAAATAAACCAAAACTAATTCCCTGACACTGTATTGTAAAAAAATCTCTGTGCCTCTTTTTCTTTTGTCTTCCCTAGGCACAGAGATCTTATGAAAATGTTTTGGGGTCAAGTTTGTTTTTTGTTTTGTTTTTGTTTTTGTTTTTTTAATCTTTATGGGATGATGTATTCTCAGCCACCCTTTAGTTTTTTCCTGGTCCTGGTTTTCAGTACTGGCTGTGAATAAACCAAGGTACACACCATGGCTATGTCTGCTAGAGTGTTTGATGATTATTAGCTTCTGGGTCATTTTCTCTCACAGGACAACAAGAGGTATGAAGTGTAGTCTCTCAAGAGAGCAGGTGGATGCCCTGGGGCTAAGAGGAATCTCCTGGTGTCTTTGAAAAGCTAACCACTTCAGACATTAACATTGTCTTCACCCAACCTAGCTTCCCTTTCTTAGAGACACATTGCGGGTTAGCCAATCTTATGCTGGTATTGAGGGAAAAACAGAAGTGATTTCTGCCCCTTGGATGCTCTGCAATTCATGGAAAAAATAGTATCCTAAAAGACAAAAAATAAAAAACAAAAACAACCTGACCCCAGTGAGATGGTGCAAAAAAACTTGCGAAGTAAAACGCACTTGGGGCACTTAGGGGGACATACTGCAGTGTCTCCTGAGAGGGCACAAAAGAGGTGAGTTCAAAAATAATTAATCATACATTCCATTTGTTTGAAACTCTCATTTACGTTTCTCTTTTTCTGGTTTTTTTTTTTTTTTTTTTTTTGTGGGTGGGGTTGGGGCTTGGGTGGTTTTGAATAGAATTTCAAGACTTAGCTTTTAGAATGCTACCAAATAAAAGAATAGGTAAAATCTCTTTGCCATTTTGGCTGTAGAAAGTACATACATTTTGCTGGGTGCAGTGGCTCATGCCTGCAATCCCAGCACTTTGGGAGGCAGAGGCGGACGGCTCACGAGGTGAGATCGAGAGCATCCTGGCTGACATAGTGAAACCCCGTCTCTACCAAGAATACAAAAAAATTAGCCGGGAGTGGTGGCGGCCGCCTGTAGCCTGTAGTCCCAGCTACTCGGGAGGCTGAGGCAGGAGAATGGCGTGAACCCGGGAGGCAGAGCTTGCAGTGAGCCCAGATCACACCACTGCACTCCAGCCTAGGCAACAGAGTGAGACTCTGTCTTAAAAAAAAGAAAGTGCATACATTTTTATAAGAAAATGTTGTAGATAATAGGTGAGTTACAAGATTTATGAAATCATCGGTTATTTTTGCAGGGTAAATTTGTGACAATGAATATCTCTGTTCTATATCCTGTTACCTTAATTTCTGAGTTTAATGCTAAATTTTATAAAAAGAAAAAGAATCATCTGCAAACAGAGATTGTTTAATTTCCTCTCTTCCTGTTTGAATGTGTTTAATTTCTTTCTCTTGCCTGAATGCTCTGGCCAGGACTTCCAATTTTATGTTGAATAGTAGGGGTGAGAGAAGGCATTCTTCTTGTGCCAGTTTTCAAGAAGGAATGCTTCCAGCTTGTGTCCATTCAGTATGTTGGCTGTGCGTTTGTCATAGATAACTCATTATTTTGAACTATTTGCCTTCAATGCCAAGTTTGTTGAGGGTTTTAAACATGAAGGATATTAACTTTTATTGAAAACTTTTTCTGTATCGAAATAATTTTGTGATTTTTATCTGTAGTTTGTTTATCTGATTAATCACACATATTGATTTGTGTATGTTGAACAAACCTTGCATCCCAGGGATACAACCTACTTGATCATAGTGGATTAGCTTTTTAATGTGCTGCTGGATTTGGTTTGCTAATATTTTGTTGAAGATTTTTACATCAGTGTTCATCAAGGATATTAGCCTGAAGTTTTCTTTTTTTGTTTTATCTCTGCCACATTTTGGTATTAGAATGATGTGGTTGCCAGGAGCGGTGGCTCACGCCATCTCAGCACTTTGGGAGGCTGAGGTGGGTGGATCAGGATGTCAAGAGATGGAGACGATCTTGGCCAACATGGTGAAACCCTGTCTCTACCAAAAATACAAAAAGTAGCTGGGTGTGGTGGTGCACGCCTGTAATCCCAGCTGCTTGGGAGGCTGAGGCAGGAGAATCTCTTGAACCTAGGAGGCAGAGTTTACAGTGAGCTGAGATCGCGCCACTGCACTCCAGCCTGGTGACAGAATGAGACTCCATCTCAAAAATAAATAAATAAACAAATAAAAAGAATGATGCTGCTTTTATATAATGAGTTGGGGAGGAGTCCCTTCTTCTCAATTTTTTAAAATAGTTTTATAAGATATAATACTTGTTTTTCTTTGTACATTTGTTAGAATTCAGCTGTGAATCTGTCTGGTCCTGGACTTTCTTTCTTTCTTTCTTTCTTTTTTTCCCAGACAGAGTCTCACTCTGTCGCCCAGGCTGAAATGCAGTGGTGGGATTTTGACTCACTGCAACCTCCGCCTCCCAGGTTCAAGCAGTTCTCCTGCATCAGCCTCCCGAGTAGCCAGGACTACAGGTGGGTGCCACCATGCCCGGCTAATTTTTGTATTTGTAGTAGAGACAGTATTTCACCATGTTGGCCAGGCTGGTCTCAAACTCCTAACCTCAGGTGATCCTCCCACCTCGGCTTCCCAAAGTGCTGGGATTACAGGCATAAGCCAACACACCTGGTTGGTCCTGGGCTTTCTTTTGGTTGGTAGGCTGTTTACTACTATTTCAATTTTGGAGCTTGTTATTGGTCTATTCACTGATTCATTTTGTTGTTTTTGTTCAGTTATGGGAAGATGGATTTTTCCAGAAATATATCCATTTTTATTTTTAGATTTTCTAGTTTGCACAGAGAAGTTTATAGTAGACTTCAGTACTTATTCATATTTTTGTGGGGTCAGTGGTAATGTCCCTTTTGTTATTTCTAATTGTGTTTATTTGGATCTTCTTTTTTCACTAATCTTATTAGTGGTTTATTTATCTTATTAACTTTTTCAAAAGATTTAACTCAATAGATTTCTTATTTGTATGACCTTTCATGTCTAAATCTCCATCAGTTCAGATCTTCTTATCTTCTGCTAGCTTAGGAGTTGGTTTTCTCTTGCTTCTTTCATTCTTTTATTTATGATGTTATGTTGTTATATTGGCCTCTTTCTAACTTTCTGATGTGAGCATCAAAAAGTGCTATACATTTGCCTCTTACCACTATCTTAGCCATGTTGCAGAGATTCTAGTATGTTGTATCTTGGTTCCCATTTGTTTCAAAAAACTGCTTAATTTCTACCTTAATTTCATTATTTATTCAAAAGTCATTCACATGCAGATTCTTTAATTTCCATGTAATTGTATAATTTCAAGTAGTTTTCTTTGTGTTGAATTATATATTTATCAAGCTGTGGCCTAAGAATGTGTTTGGTATGATTTGGGGATTATTAAATTTGCTGATAATTGTTTTATTTCTGATTGCATAGTCAATTTTAGAGTATTTGACACGTGGTGGTGAGAAGAGTGTATACTGTGTTGATTTCAGATGGAGAGTGTTGTAGATGTCTATTAGGACTATTTGGTCAAGCATTTAGTTCTGATATCTTTGTTAATTTTCTGCCTCAATGATCTGTCTAATAGTGTCTGTGGGGTGTTGTAGGAGTCAGAATCTAAGTCTCTTCATAGTTCTCTAAGAACTTTGTGTGTGTGTGTGTGTGTGTGACAGAGTCTCGCTCTGTTGCCCAGGCTAGAGTGTAGTTGGCATGATCTCGGCTCACTGCAACCTCCGCCTCCCAGGTTCAATAGAGTCTCCTGCTGCTTCAGCCTCCTGAGTAGCTGGGATTACAGGAGCATGCCACTATGCCTGGCTAATTTTTGTATTTTCAGTAGAGACCAGGTTTCACCATGTTGGTCAGGCTGGTCTTGAACTCCTGACCTTGTGATCCATCTGCCTCAGCCTCCCAAAGTGCTGAGATTACAGGCGTGAGCTGCCATGCCCAGCAGAACTTGTTTGATTCATGTGCATGCATGGATTTTTAAGGAAAAATTTTTTTCTGTCTGCTTTTTTTTCATAAACATTCTTTCAAGTGCATACAGTATGCCCAAGGCTATACAGCTTAGATGTCTGCATCCAGTGTCTACTGAAATTCAGATGTCCAGTGTTCAAGAACATGTCCAGAGACTTGGCTGTTGTAGAAAAAATATAAATTAAAGATAAGAGGCTTTATTCTCTTACCTGAAAGTAAGGGAGGATATTTTGTTCATCTCTCTTTTTTTAAAACATTTAGATTACAGGTAGATAGTTTTCTCTGCTTTTTAGAAATATATGTAAATCATAGTAACAGCTATATAAACCTTTTGTTATTCTTTCTGACTCAGAATTGTCTTCATCTAGGACCTCAGAACCATTGCTTTGTTTTTGCTTTGGCAAAGGTTTTTGTTTCTTTTCATTTTTAGTCTTTTAAAGTAGACACAAATTTGTTTAAAGCTTTTTTTTTTTTTTTGAGACAGAGTTTCACTCTTGTCACCCAGGCTGGAATACAATGGCACAATCTTGGGTCCCTGCAACCTCCACCTCTCAGTTCAAGTGATTTTCCTGCCTCAGCCATTCAAGTAGCTGGGATTACAGGCTCCCGCCACCACCCTCGACTGATTTTTTATATTTTTATTAGAGACGGAGTTTTGCCATGCTGGCCAGGCTAGTCTCAAACTCCTGACCTCAGGTGATCCTCCCACCTTGGCCTCCCAAAGTGCTGGGATTACAAGCATGAGCCACCACACCAGGCCATTTAAAGCTTATTTTAAGAGCACACAAAAGTTGAGCACAAAGATAAGATTAAATTTAGCAACACAGAATGATAAAGAATAAAAAAGATACGAGGAAGTTTTTTTGACAGAAAACTGATTATCCAAGGTAATTATCTCATATTTGTAGGCTGAAGTACTTACACTGCAAAGGCAAGAACAGTTCAGTTTATTCACTAAATAGTGGAATCTGTAGGTGGATTTTGGTTTCTGTTACTTCAGAACAATTAGTATAGTTAGGCGTAGTGTTTGTAGACAACTTGCATTCACATAAATTAACATTTTGTACAATAGTATGAATATAAGGCTACAATATTTGAATAAATCCCTTAAGTAGTCATTTTAATATTGTTATTTATACTCCTGAAATATAAAATGTTTTAACCGAATTATGGTTATAGATATTTTTAAAGTTCTACATACATTGTGACAAGTACATTAAAATTATTTATACTTAGATATTTATATCTAATATCCAAAGAAAATTCACTACAAAATTGTTACAGTAGATATTAGTTTGACATGCTTATTAATTAATCCAATAGGCATAATTATAGGTAAGCATGGTTTTAGTGTCTTTCATTTCACTAAATTTGAATGCTGCTATTACAGGACAAATAAACATGATGGGTGATGTGACCACCCAAAACCATAATAGCTCTTCAGTTAGCTATGTTGCAAGCTCAAATATATTCCACTGTATAACAAAGTCAGATTCCAGTTGTTCGTCAAAAAGTGCTGGTGAAAATTGTCAGATGTATTCCAATATAGATCCCCAATTCACTGGTTAGGAGATGGGAGAGCAGCAGACATGAAAAAGAAACCTTATAGGCCAGACACGATGGCTCACGTTTGTAATCCCAGCACTTTGGGAGGCCGAGGTGGGCGGATCACGAGGTCGGCAGATCGAGATCATCCTGGCTAACATGGTGAAACCCCATCTCTACTAAAAACTACAAAAAATTAGCCGGGCGTGGTGGCGGGCGCCTGTAGTCCCAGCTACTCGGGAGGCTGAGGCAGGAGAATGGCGTGAACCCAAAAGGTGGAGCTTGCAGTGAGCCGAGATCGTGCCACTGCACTCCAGCCTGGGTGACACAGCGAGACTCCAAGACTCCGTCTCAAAAAAAAAAAAAGAAACCTTATAAAATTCTGCTGAGAACATGCCTTTTTTTACATAATGCTCATGTTTCTCATGCTGACATGCTGAGAGTAGCTGTGCATTTTGAGTGTTTCAAGAAAAATTCCTTTTGGGGGACTATCTTCTGGCCAAGTTGATCAGTCTTACATCTAATCTGAGTTTTTTCTTACGATGCTTTTAACTTATTTTTTCTTTCAATATAATCTTGCTCAGATTGAGAGCTGTTTTTCTCTCCAGTGCTTTGGGTGTCTGTTTCAGAAGCCCTATTAGTATCCCATGGTCTCTGTGAATGAGGTGGGTTGTCACAGGGAGAATTCTTGGAGTTATCTCTATCTGGATTCATGCTGGAAATCTAGCAGTATTTTTTTTTTATGTCACCATTATAAATAGAAACTGAGGGTGAAATACTGCTCCCATTCCCATTATTGTGAAGGTGCAGTTCTACTCAGGAGGACTGCAGGCTCTTCTCCCTGCAGCACAGGCTTCACTCTCTGATGTGACACTGGAGTGCAGCTGTGACATTGGGGTTCCTGTAAGATGTGAACCAGCAGCTTTGAGCTGTGTGTTGTGGGCTGTGTCTCAGTGGAAGTTGGTAGGTGTAAAGAGAGGATGCTGGCCATCAGGAGAATGCAAGCAGGGTGCTACATGTTCTACATTCTGTGAGAGGTTCCGAGAGTAAATAGAATCTGATGGCCAAATCTGTAAATGTAAACAAGCATCTTAGGAGTGAAAGATCAAGGCTACAAAATATCCAGAGCCATAACCACAACTATACCTACCGGTAAAATGCAAGACTGGAGTAGAGTATTCTTGTCCTTCCTCTTACTCAAGAGCTAGAATCAGGACAGGGGATCCAGGTTCTGGAGCTCCACCAGAGCAGTTCCATTTTTTATTTAGAATCAGCCTGAGTCTCTCCTGCCTGGCTTATCATTGGGCAATCAACCCAAGGTAACTGGGAACCCTCTCACAATTACCTAGCCATCTTTGAAACATTTGAGAATATCCAGAGCAGAATTTTATCAGGCTGACAAGAGTGGTTAATTCTACTTCTTTCTCAGTGTAAAAGAAATGAGTCATTCTGTGTTTGTTCCTCCCTCATACAAGAGATAATTTTGGTTGGTACTCAGATGATAGTTTCCCCAGTTTTCTTGTACTTGGGTGAGAAACAAGGAAGAGGTCTAGAAACTAAAACATAAACTGATTGCTTTCATTTCATATTATCATTAGAAAAATAGGTAGAGCAGTTATGGTTCTTACCATACAGAAACTTTTAGTCTAGACTAGTGATATGGCTTGGCTATGTCACCACCCAAATCTCATCTTAAATTGTAACTCCCACAGTTTCTACATGTTGTGGTAGGAACCCAGAAGGAGGTGATTAAATTATGAGGGCAGATCTTTCCTGCACTGTTCTCATGATAGTGAATGAGTTTCACAAGATCTGATGATTTTAAAAATGGGAGTTTCCCTGCACAAACTCTCATTTTGCTTGCCACCATCCATGTAAGATATGACTTGCTTCTCCTTGCCTTCTTCCATGATTGTGGGGCCTCCCCAGCCATGTGATATTGTAAGTCCATTAAATCTCTTTTTCTTTCCAGTCTCTGCTGTGTTTTTATCAGCAGTGTGAGAACAGACTAATACAAAAAATTGTTACCAGTAGAGTGGGGCATTGATTAAAAGATACCTGAAAATGTGCATGTGACTTTGGAACTGGGTAACAGGCAGAGGTTGGAGCAGTTTGGAAGTCTCAGAAGACAGGAAAATGTGGGAAAGTGTGGAACTCCCTAGAGACTTGTTCAATGGCTTTGACCAAAATGCTGATAATGATATCGAAAATAAAATCCAGGCTGAAATGGTCTCAGATGGACATGAAGAACTTGCTGAGAACTGGAGCAAAGGTGACATTTCTTGTGTTTTAGCAAAGAGACTGGTGTTATTTTGCCCCTTCCCTAGAGATTCGTGAAACTTTGAACTTGAGAGAGATGATTTAGTTTATTTGGCAGAAGAAATTTCTAAGCAAGGCAGGTCTCTGTTGAGCCATGGATGCCAGTCTCTGTTCTGCAGTATAGTTTTTGTTAAAGTTGTTAAAAATAATGCCTATTTTAAGAGATACCAAATGAAATTTAGAGGACAATTTAGAGAATAATTACTATTCTTGGAAATGCTTGTTGATACAGGATAAAAATAAATACAACACACCCAAATACAGGATGATAGTTTTTTTGTTAGTTGGGTTTTTTAAAGCATAATACAGGAGTAGATTTATTATAGCTACTCCAAATGTTAAAGAGTGATACAATGACCACAAGTTAAAAACTCTCACTGTTATTGCTGTTTATTTTACAATAATTGGTTTAGTCTACAAGTTTAAGGCAGACATACTAATGCATTTGCTTTTCTTCAGAAATCATAAAGATTACATACAATCTGTCCCAAAACTTCAAAGAAATATTCAGTAGTTAAAAATACGTCTGATTAAGATGCTTTACCAGGATACATGAATGAACTAAGGTGGTATATAATGCTTTTTTAAAAACAAAATTTAAAAAAATTCAATAAAGGCAATCTTTATCTTGTTTGAACAATGCATTCTGAAAAGGTTAAACTTCAGAAATTATTTAATGGTAAATAAGATGGCATCCATAAGGAATACTATTTATAAAATAAATGCAGTTATAGAGGCTACTTTAAAGAAGAATAAAATTTGGACTTCTGAGTATGATGAGTGCACAATAATGGACCACTATCTTGGGGAACACAGTGCGGCATTACACCACATAGACTGGCAGTGCCTGTACATGGCACTGCTCCATGCTTCTCAGAAAAAGAGTAGATCCATTTTGTCAGCTGGTTTTTGTTTGTTTCCAGTGAGCATAAATGCTTAGCATCATTAAGAAAACAAAAATAAAATTTGAAGGAAGGCTGCCCTTTTCAACAGGAAGGTGGAATGTGGCTTATGTGTCTCCGTTTAGCACTGCCAGGCAGTTTGGCAGCAACTGTAGGTTACCCTTTGCATGCTTCAGTTCTAACTCTGCCAGTTCCACTAATTTTTTTCTGAATGCAGCAATGCTTCTTGTCTTAAAATCTGTAAGTTCTTGTTTTGCAGACTGAGATTTTTTTTTTTTCAAATTTCTGACTACATAATTGTTGGGAAGTTTTAGCCAGCAGAACATCTTTATTTTTTGCTCTTGCTTTATCCAGTGCTCTATTAGCATATTCATAATCCACTAGTGACCTAGACTTTCAATACAGGAGATCCTTAGCAGCTTGAGTTTCTCTTAAGTAATATTTTTAAGGGTCAGAAAGTTTGAGGTCCTCATCAGCAGACACTCATGCTTCTATTTTTCTTGTTTTATCAAACACTTCTGAAACTTTGGAAAAAACTTGCATATATCTGTGAATCCTGAGTTCCTAAAGCATATAATGAAGAACCAATTCTATTGTAATCATCTGCAGCACTTTTGTGGGATCTTGTCATTCATGATTCCTTAGCAGATGCATCCTTAACTTGGTTTTGATATTCTAAAAGAAATGTTCGTTCATGCTGAAAGAAATTATCTACATCCTTTACTTCTGAAACAATTACTCCATCTGCTGATTTAACCATGTTTTCAAAGAAATCTTCAAGTTTCTCTTTTTATTTTTCCTTGCACAGTCAAATCTTGATTATATCCCAAGAAGACATGGAAATTTAAATATTTTCTCAAAATAGGATGTGCTGTCACATGACATAGGAACACTTCATGCATCGCAACTGTCTTCTCGAATATTCCCGAATATTCCCAAATATTCAGCTTCCAGTTCCTGTTTTTATCTTTGTGAATTCTTCCTTTGTCATTGATCCTTCTCCTTCTCCAAGCTTCTGTACTTTTTCCCTTGAAGCATCAAAATCAGGTCTTGGTGGTGCTGGTGGAATGATGTAACCTGCATAGTCTTCATTTTTAAGAAAGGAATCATGAAGCCAGATAAATTTCTCATGTTTCTGAACAACAGAAAACTTATTTTGTTTAAAATTTGGCAATAAACTCTTTGTATGAACAGTGAATTTTACTTTATCCCACTCACTAAGAGCATCAGAAATGTTCACCTGCAGAGCAGGATCACTTTGAAGATCTACATTTATTGCTTTAAGTCCACGGTTCTCTTCCCAAGAGGAAGTCAGGGCCATCGTCCAGGTCTTCCATCATGGCTGCTCCCCAGGATGATAGTTTGTGTAACATACAGAGATATTGTCAGATTGCTTATACCCGTATAGAAGAGGATGTGATAGTATGCAGAGCATATGCGCTTAAACTGCCAAAATATGATGTGAAGGTTGGCCTAACCAATTACACTGCAGCGTATTGTACTGGCCTGCTGGCCTGCAGGCTCTTCAATAGGTCAAGATCTGTGATGTTTGGCATGAACAAGATCTGTGAAGGCCACGTGGAAGTGACTGGCAATGAATACAATGTGGAAAGCACTGATGGTCAGCCAAGTAAGTGCCTTTACCTGCTATTTGGATGTAGGCCTTGCCAGAACTACCACTAGCAATAAAGTTTTTGGTTCCCTGAAGAGAGCAGTAGATAGAGGCTTGTCTATCCCTCATAGTACCAAACAGTTCCCTGGTTATGATTCTGAAAGCAAGAAATGTAATGCAGTAGTACACCAGAAGCACATCATAGGCCAGAATGTTGCAGATTATTACATGGGCACTACTTAATGAAGTAAGATGAAGATGCTTACAGGAAACAGTTCTCTCAATATATTTAAAAAAGCATAACTCCAGACATGAAGGAGATGTGTAAGAAAGCTCATGCTGCTATGTGAAGGAATCCAGTCTGTGAGAAGTCCAAGAAAAAAGTTAAAAAGAAGTGGAACCATCCCAAAATGTCCCTCACTCAGAATATCGAATAGCTCAAAAGAAGGCAACCTTCCTCAGAGCTCAGGAGTGGGCTTCTGAGAGCTAAACCAAACAATTTTCAATGAGGATTTTTCAGATGAAGAAAATAGACTTATTGACAGCAAAATTTAAAAAAAAATTAAATTTATAAGCAGCAAAGCATTCAAGAGATTACTTGGGTTATGTTAAAGGCATTCAGTTTTAAAATGGAAACAGAGCATAAAAGTTTGGAAAATTTGCAGCCTGACGATGCAATAGAATAGAAAACTTCATTTTTTGAGGAGAAATTTAAGCCACTTTGGGAAAAATGTCTCCAGGTCATGACAGAGGTCTTCTCCACAGCACCTTCCATCACAGGCCCAGAGGTCTAAAAGAAAAAGATGGCTTTGTGGGTCAGGCCCAGGGCTCCCCTGCTCTGTGAAGCCTAGGGACTTGGTATCCTGTATTCCAGCCACTACAGTCATGGCTAAAAGGGGCCAAGGTAGAGCTCAGGTTGTTGCTTCAGAGGGTGGAAGCCACAAGCCTTGGCAGCTTCCGTATGGTGTTGAGCCTGCGGGTTCATGGAAGTCAAGAATTGAAATTTGGCACCCTCCACCTAGATTTCAGAGATATATGGAAACCCCTGGATGGCCAGGCAGAATTTTGCTGCAGGGGTGAAGCCCTCATGAAGAATATCTGCTAGGGCAGTACAGAAAAAAATGTGGGGTTGGAGCCCCCACACAGAGTCCTTACTGGGGCACCGCCTAGTGGAGCTGTGAGAAGAGGGCCATTGTCCTCCAGATTCCAGAATGGTAGATCCCGACAGCTTGCCCCATGTGTCCGGAGAAGCCACAGACACTCAACACCAGCCCATGAAGGCAGCCAGGAGGGAGGCTGTACCCTGCAGAGCCACAGGGGTGGAGCTGCTCAAGACGATGGGAACCCACCTTTTGCATCAGCATGACCCAATGCGGGACATGGAGTCAAAGGAGATCATTTTGGAGCTTTAAGATTTGACTGCCCTGCTTGATTTTGGACTTGCATGGGGCCAGTATCCCCTTTGTTTTGGCCAATTTCTCTCTTATGGAGTGACTCTATTTACCCAATGCTTGTACCGCCATTATATCGGGGAAGTAACTAACTTGCTTTTAATTGTACAGGCTCATAGGCAGAAGGGACTTGCCTTGTTTCAGATAAGACGTTGAATTGTGGACTTTTGTGTTGATGCTGAAATGGGTTAAGACTTTGGGCTGGGCGTGGTGGCTCATGCTTGTAATCCCAGCACTTTGGGAGGCCGAGACGGGTGGATCACGAGGTCAGGAGATCGAGACCATCCTGGCTAACACAGTGAAACCCCGTCTCTACTAAAAATACAAAAAAAATTAGCCGGGCGTGGTGGCAGGCACCTGTAGTCCCAGCTGCTTGGGAGGCTGAGGCAGGAGAATGGCGTGAACCCGGGAGGCGGAGCTTGCAGTGAGCCAAGATCGTGCCATTGCACTCCAGCCTGGGTGCTAGAGTGAGACTCCACCTCAAGAAAAAAAAAAAAAAAAAGGACTTTGGGGGACTGTTGGGAAGGTATGATTGGTTTTGCAATGTAAAGACATTAGATTTGGGAGGGGCCGGGGTGTAATGTTATGGTTTTGCCATGTCCCCACCCAAATCTCATCTTGAATTGTAATTCTCACAAGTCATGGGAAAAACACGGTGGGAGATGATTCAATTATGGGAGTGGGTCTTCCCTGTGCTGTTCTCGGGATAGTGAATGAATTTCAGAATATATGATGGTTGTAAAAATGGGAGTTTTCCTGCACAAGCTCTCTCTTTGCCTGCTGCTATCTATGTAAAATGTGACTTGCTTCTCCTTGTCTTTTGCCATGATTGTGAGGCCTCCCCAGCCACATAGAACTGTAAGTTCATTAAATCTCTTTCTCTTCCCAGTCTTGGGTATGTCTTTATCAGCAGCGTGAGAACAGACTAATAAAACTAGCAACTGAATAAAAAGTCGAATTATGCATCATATGGTAGGTAAATAAATGTGTGCAAAAAAAAACTTGGGCTTTATTTCGGCCATGTTCTTTACATTCTTGTGACTTTTGGTGTTTTCACCTGAAGGAATATTTATGAACAGAAGGGTTGTTATTATTATTTGTATTTCCTTTACCTTACTAAAAATACATATTCATCTTTTAATACAATTATCCTAGGAAACCTTAAATGATTTGTTTAAATGGCTTATTAGTATATGATATAAAATTGACAGGGAAGTGGCTATAAAAGGTTTAAATTACACAAACTCTGAGATTTAAATTTCTCTTAGGTAAGCTTAGGAAAAACAAAGCTGGAAATACCCCCATTGGCATACAGAACCAAATTCGAGCTAGAGTCCACTCCCTGCCCCAGTTCTGTTCAGATTTACCCCTTTTTTGAAGGCCTTATTTAGGTCTGGCCCTGCCCTGGAGTCTCATCTCACAGAACTGATTAGAAAAGATCAGTTTTGGGTGATGAATCCTGTTCCATTTTTAGAGCTGGTGCTCACAATTTTCTGAAACAGAAAAGCAGATAAATGAGAAATATAAAGTATGAATTTTAGGATCTTTTTAAAATTATTAAAACCAGTGCTTCCAGAGGCATTTTATTTAGCAGCTTGTTTTCCATTCCTGCAGATCTAGTAGTTGCTCCCCAAGCCACAAGAAGTAAATATAAAAAAATAAAAATTCCTGTAAATTATATTAAACTCTTCATTTCTCTATTCCTCTCATCTGTTTATGTTTAGCTTTTATTCTACACATTTTTTTAAAAAGTCAATGACAGAGAAACAGAAAAAAATATGGATCATTTTTCTAAATACTGGGAATTATTGAACACTTAGTATCAACAGAAAGGGTGTTATTAAGATTAAATCCTGTAATGTGCTATCACAGTGCCCTGTAGCATCTTATAGAGCATGTAGTACCTGAATAATAAACATTGCATTACTACATGTGTACATGTTGTTTTCTTTCTTTTTTTTTTTAAATTATACTTTAGGTTTTAGAGTACATGTGCACAACATGCAGGTTAGTTGCATATGTATACATGTGCCATGTTGGTGTGCTGCACCCAGTAAGTCGTCACTTAACATTAGGTATATCTCCAAATGCTATCCCTCCCCCTTCCCCCCACCCCACACCAGGCCCTTGTGTGTGATGTTCCCCTTCCTGTGTCCATGTGTTCTCATTGTTCAATTCCCACCTATGAGTGAGAACATGCAGTGTTTGGTTTCTTGTCCTTGCAATAGTTTGCTGAGAATGATGGTTTCCAGCTTCATCCATGTCCGTACAAAGGACATGAACTCATCATTTTTTATGGCTGCATAATATTCCATGGTGTATGTGTGCCACATTTTCTTAATCCAGTCTATTATTGTTGGACATTTGGGTTGGTTCCAAGTCTTTGCTATTGTGAATAGTGCCGCCATAAACATACGTGTGCATGTGTCTTTATAGCAGCATGATTTATAATCCTTTGGGTATATACCCAGTAATGGGATGGCTGGGTCAAATGGTAATTCTAGTTCTAAATCCCTGAGGAATCGCCACACTGACTTCCACAAGGGTTGAACTAGTTTACAGTCCCACCAACAGTGTAAAAGTGTTCCTATTTCTCCACATCCTCACCAGCACCTGTTGTTTCCTGACTTTTTAATGATCGCCATTCTAGCTGGTGTGAGATGGTATCTCATTGTGGTTTTGATTTGCATTTCTCTGATGGCCAGTGATGACGAGCATTTTTTCATGTGTCTGTTGGCTCCATAAATGTCTTCTTTTGAGAAGTGTCTGTTCATATCCTTTGCCCACTTTTTGATGGGGTTGTTTGTTTTTTTCTTGTAAATTAGTTTGAGTTCATTGTAGATTCTGGATATTAGCCCTTTGTCAGATGAGTAGATTGCAAAAATTTTTTTACCATTCTGTAGGTTGCCTGTTCACTCTGATCATAGTTTCTTTTGCTGTGCAGAAGCTCTTGAGTTTAATTAGATCCCATTTGTCAATTTTGGCTTTTGTTGCCATTGCTTTTGATGTCTTAGACATGAAGTCCTTGCCCATGCTTATGTCCTGAATGGTATTGCCTAGGTTTTCTTCTAGGTTTTTATGGTTTTAGGTCTAACATTTAAGTCTTTAATCCATCTTGAATTAATTTTTGTATAAGGTGTAAGGAAGGGATCCAGTTTCAGCTTTCTACATATGGCTAGCCAGTTTTCCCAGCACCATTTATTAAATAGGGAATCATTTCCCCATTTCTTGTTTTTGTCAGTTTTGTCAAAGATCAGATGGTTGTAGATATGTGGCATTACTTCTGAGGGCTCTGTTCTGTTCCATTGGTCTATATCTCTGTTTTGGTACCAGTACCATGCTGTTTTGGTTAGTGTAGCCTTGTAGTATAGTTGGAAGTCAGGTAGCATGATGCCTCCAGCTTTGTTCTTTTGGCTTAGGATTGACTTGGCAATGAGGGCTCTTTTTTGGTTCCATATGAACTTTGAAGTAGTTTTTTCCAATTCTGTGAAGAAAGTCATTGGTAGCTTGATGGGGATGGCATTGAATCTATAAATTACCTTGGGCAGTATGGCCATTTTCACGATATTGATTCTTCCTATCCATGGGTATGGAATGTTCTTCCATTTGTTTGTATCCTCTTTTATTTCCTTGAGAAGTGGTTTGTAGTTCTCCTTGAAGAGGTCCTTCATGTCCCTTTTAAGTTGGATTCCCAGGTACTTTATTCTCTTTGAAGCAATTGTGAATGGGAGTTCACTCATGATTTGGCTCTCTGTTTGTCTGTTATTGGTGTATAAGAATGCTTGTGATTTTTGCACATTGATTTTGTATCCTGAGACTTTGCTGAACTTGCCTATCAGCTTAAGGAGACTTTGGGTTGAGACGGTGGGGTTTTCTAAATATACAATCATGTCATCTGCAAACAGGGACAATTTGACTTCCTTTTTTCCTAATAGAATACCCTTTATTTCCTTCTCCTGCCTGATTGCCCTGGTCAGAACTTCCAACACTATGTTGAATAGCAGTGGTGAGAGAGGGCATCCCTGTCTTGTGCCAGTTTTCAAAGGGAATGCTTCCAGTTTTTGCCCAGTCAGTATGATATTGGCTGTGGGTTTGTCATAGATAGCTCTTATTATTTTGAGATACGTCCCATCAATACCTAACTTATTGAGAGTCTTTAGCATAAAGGGCTGTTGAATTTTGTCAAAGGCCTTTTCTGCATCTGTTGAGATAATCTTGTGGTTTTTGTCTTTGGTTCTGTTTATATGCTGGATTACATTTATTGATTTTCGTATGTTGAACCAGCCTTGCATCCCAGGGATGAGGCCCACTGGATCATGGTGAATAAGCTTTTTGATGTGCTGCTGGATTTGGTTTGCCAGTATTTTATTGAGGATTTTTGCATAGATGTTCATCAGGGATATTGGTCTAACATTCTCTTTTTTTGTTGTGTCTCTGCCAGGCTTTGGTATCAGGATGATGCTGGCCTCATAAAATGAGTTATGGAGGATTCTCTGTTTTTCTATTGATTGGAATAGTTTCAGAAGGAAAGGTACCAGCACCTCCTTGTACCTCTGGTAGAATTTGGCTGTGAATCCATCTGGTCCTGGACTTTTTTTGGTTGGTAAGCTATTAATTATTGCCTCAATTTCAGGGCCTGTTTTTGGTCTATTCAGAGGTTCAACTTCTTCCTGGTTTAGTCTTGGGAGGGTGTATGTGTTGAGGAATTTATCCATTTCTTCTAGATTTTCTAGTTAATTTGCATAGAGGTGTTTATAGTATTCTCTGATGGTAGTTTGTATTTCTTGGGATCGGTGGTGATATCCCCTTTATCATTTTTTATTGCGTCTATTTGATTCTTCTCTCTTTTCTTCTTTCTTGGTCTTGCTAGCAGTCTATCAATTTTGTTGATCTTTTCAAAAAACCAGCTCCTGGATTCATTGATTTTTTTAAGGGTTTTTTCTGCCTCTATTTCCTTCAGTTCTGCTCTGATCTTAGTTATTTCTTGCCTTCTGCTAGCTTTTGAATGTGTTTGCTCTTGCCTCTCTAGTTCTTTTAGTTATGATGTTAGGGTGTCAATTTTAGATCATTCTTGCATTCTCTTGTGGGCAATTAATGCTATAAATTTCCCTCTACACACTGCTTTGAATGTGTCCCAGAGATTCTGGTATATTGTGTCTTTGTTCTCATTAGTTTCAAAGAACATCTTTATTTCTGCCTTCATTTCATTATGTACCCAGTAGTCATTCAGGAGCAGGTTTTTCAGTTTCCATGTAGTTGAGCGGTTATGAGTAAGTTTCTTAATCCTGAGTTCTAGTTTGATTGCACTGTAGTCTGAGAGACAGTTTGTTATAATTTCTGTTCTTTTGCATTTGCTGAGGAGTGCTTTACTTCCAACTACGTGGTCAGTTTTGGAATAAGTGCAGTGTGGTGCTGAGAAGAATGTATATTCTGTTGATTTGGGGTGGAGAGTTCTGTAGATGTCTATTAGGTCTGCTTGGTGCAGAGCTGAGTTCAATTCCTGGATATCCTTGTTACTTTCTGTCTCATTGATCTGTCTAATGTTGACAGTGGGGTGTTAAAGTCTCCCATTATTATTGTGTGGGAGTCTAAGTCTCTTTGTAGGTCTCTGATGACTTGCTTTATGCATCTGGGTGCTCCTGTATTGGGTGCATATATATTTAGGATAGTTAGCTCGTCTTGTTGAATTGATCCCTTTACCATTATGTAATGAACTTCTTTGTCTCTTTTGATCTTTGTTGGCTTAAAGTCTGTTTTATCAGAGACTAGGATTGCAATCCCTGCCTTTTTTTGTTTTCCATTTGCTTGGTAGATCTTCCTCCATCCCTTTATTTTGAGCCTATGTGTGTCTCTGCACATGAGATGGGTTTCCTGAATACAGCACACTGATGGGTCTTGACTTTTTATCCAATTTGCCAGTCTGTGTCTTTCAATTGTAGCATTTAGCCCATTTACATTTAAGGTTAATAGTGTTACGTGTGAATTTGATCCTGTCATTATGATTTTAGCTGGTTATTTTGCTCGTTAATTGATGCACTTTCTTCCTAGCCTTGATGGTCTTTACAATTTGGCATGTTTTTGCAGTGGCTGGTACTGGTTGTTCCTTTCTATGTTTAGTGCTTCCTTCTGGAGCCCTTTTAGGGCAGGCATGGTGGTGACAAAATCTTTCAGCATTTGCTTGTCTGTAAAGGATTTTATTTCTCCTTCACTTATGAAGCTTAGTTTGGCTGGATATGAAATTCTGGGTTGAAAATTCTTTTCTTTAAGAATGTTGAATATTGGCCCCCACTCTCTTCTGCCTTGTAGAGTTTCTGCCAAGAGATCAGCTGTTAGTCTGATGGGCTTCCCTTTGTGGGTAACCCGACCTCTCTGGCTGCCCTTAACATTTTTTCCTTCATTTCAACTTTGATGAATCTGACATTTATGTGTCTTGGAGTTGCTCTTCTCGAGGAGTATCTTTGTGGCATTCTCTGTATTTCCTGAATTTGAATGTTGGCCTGCCTTGCTAGATTGGGGAAGTTCTCCTGTATAATATCCTGCAGAGTGTTTTCCAACTTGGTTCCATTCTCCCCATCACTTCCAGGTACACCAATCAGATGTAGATTTGGTCTTTTCACATTGTCCCATATTTCTTGGAGGCTTTGTTCATTTCTTTTTATTCTTTTTTCTCTAAACTTCTCTTCTTGCTTCATTTCATTCATTTGATCTTCCATCGCTGATACCCTTTCTTCCAGTTGATCAAATTGCCTACTGAGGTTTGTGCATTCATCACATAGTTCTTGTGCCTTGGTTTTCAGCTCCATCAGGTCCTTTAAGGACTTCTCTGCATTGGTTATTCTAGTTAGCCATTCATCTAATTTGTTTTCAAGGTTTTTAACTTCTTTGCCATGGGTTCGAACTTCCTCCTGCAGCTTGGAGTAGTTTGATCATCTGAAGCCTTCTTCTCTCAACTTGTCAAAGTCATTCTCCATCCAGCTTTGTTCTGTTGCTGGTGAAGAGCTGCATTCCTTTGGAGGAGGAGAGGCACTCTGATTTTTAGAGTTTCCAGTTTTTCTGCTCTGTTTTTTCCCTATGTTTGTGGTTTTATATACCTTTGGTCTTTGATGATGGTGACTTACAGATGGGGTTTTGGTATGGATGTCCTTTCTGTTTGTTAGTTTTCCTTCTAACAGTCAGGACCCTCAGCTGCAGGTCTGTTGGAGTTTTCTGGAGGTGCACTCCAGACCCTGTTTGCCTGGGTATCAGCAGCGGAGGCTGCAGAACACAGACATCAGTGAATAGCAAATGTTGCTGCCTGATCGTTCCTCTGGAAGTTTTGTCTCAGAGGAGTACCCGGCCGTGTGAGGTGTCAGTCTGCCCCTACTGGGGGGTGCCTCCCAGTTAGGCTACTCAGGGATCAGGGACCCACTTGAGGTAGTCTGTCCGTTCTCAGATCTCCAGCTGCGTGCTGGGAGAACCACTACTCTCTTCGAAGCTGTTAGACAGGGACATTTAAGTCTGCAGAGGATTCTCCTGCCTTTTGTTTGGCAATGCCCTGCCCCCAGAGTTGTAGTCTACAGAGGCAGGCAGGCTTCCTTGAGCTGCAGTGGGCTCCACCCAGTTCGAGCTTCCTGTCCGCTTTGTTTACCTACTCAAGCCTCGGCAATGGCGGGCGCCCCTCCCCCAGCCTCTCTGCCACCTTGCAGTTTGATCTCAGACTGCTGTGCTAGCAATGATTGAGGCTCCGTGGGTGTAGGACCCTCCGAGCCAGGTGCGGGATATAATCTCCTGGTGTGCTGTTTGCTAAGAGTGTTGGAAAAGTGCAGTATTAGGGTGGGAGTAACCTGATTTCCAGGTGGCATCTGTCACCCCTTTCTTTGACTAGGAAAGGGAATTCCCTGACCCCTTGCACTTACTGGGTGAGGCAATGCCTTGCCCTGATTCGGCTCATGCTCAGTGCGCTGCACCCACTGTCCTGCACCCACTTTCCAACACTCCCCAGTGAGATGAACCCAGTACCTCAGTTGGAAATGCAGAAATCACCCATCTTCTCCGTCGCTCACGCTGGGAGCTGTCGACTGGAACTGTTCCTATTCGGCCATCTTCGTACATGTTGTTTTCTAAACGCAGACTTAAACAGTGTTGCTTTCTAAATAAAAAAACGGAAAACAAAGAAACAGAAAACAGTGTTGCTTTCTGTTTCTTCTGTAAACTTAAAAAAAGCCAGCAAAGAGTATAATACTTTAAGGTAGAGATTGGTTGTACTTATTTGTACCAAAAGTATTTGTATTGTCACAAGAGTGCTGAGTGTAAGGAACTCTGCGCTGTGCCTGTTTGCTGTAACTAATGCTAATAATGACTCTAGGTGGAGAAACATCAGCATTGATAGGAAACTTGTTTATAACACCCATTCATGTATCTTTTCAAAACCTGCAGAATCACATTTCATAGAGTAGGGCCAAAATTACCAAGTGATTTATAAGCTTGTTAAAGCTGGAAAGGCAATGCTTAGTTAAATGGTTATAAGCCCAGGCTTCTAATTAGAATCATGTGACTCTAAGTTGAGGCCAGAATCAAGTATGAGGGTTCAAGATACATTTATGAAAGTTAAGTCTCATCTTTGCACTAAAGGGTGGTCCCAGAACCTGTTCTGTTTGGGTTTCATAGGAACAGGGCAGTGTGGTCCACATTTTTATTACTGTAGCAGAAATTGCTGGTGTCTGTGGCAGGGGAGGGCACCTGAAGACAGGAAAGCAGAAACATATTTTTACATCTGTGGAGCAGCTTATTGTTCCTGAACCTCTTCTGTTATAAAGGACAGAAATGGGTAGAGTTTTTCTGTATTGGTCCTTCTGCCTATGAGTGTGGTGGTAGCAGCAGGTAAAGATGTGGTGCTTACATCTTTCAAGGCATATTCTCCAGATGCAGATGTAATTTGTTTCAAAAACCTCATCTGAGAAGAAATTCCAGAGAAAGACGAGAAGAGAAAAGATGACTTTTTTTCAGCTAAACATGCCTCGGAGTAAGAGTTGTGTCCACTCTGCCTGCTAGAATACCATGCCTTTAGTACTTGCAAAACTTTAATTCTCTACTTGTGCTTTTCCTGTTAAATGAGTTTATTGTAACTACATTTTAAAATTCTTATAATAGTCAAGGATCTCTGAAAAATATTTCTTTCCTATGTACCAGAGCCTTCTCTACATTATCTACATCATGGCTTCTTATATGCCAAGCAGTATTCTCACCATGAATTTATAATCTGCAATATTAAAAATATTCCCTTTGTGGCTGTTGAACATGGGAAGGTGTGGATGCTCAAGATTCCTATTGGGGAAAAGCTGGGGTTCTTAGTAAAAATAAAGACCATGTAATGTTGAGGTTCTGTCTGTGTTCTCCATCAGCTCTATATAGAGAAGGATTAAGAAAATGCTTATTTAAAGAGGATGGCATTTATTACCCAGTAAGTTCTGAAAAAAATTATTAGGAGATACTTGTTCTCCAGGGTGCTAAAGAAAGTATTTAAAATAATTATTAACTATTAACAATTATAGAACATGGCAGATATCTGTATTTTGAACTTTACATAAAACTGATGTTTCTTTATAGTTAAATTCAGGCTGTAATTTACTTTTGGAGGGCCAATATTACAACAGTGATGCTGTGTCCTGTGTGCATCAGCACATCATAAAAATTTGTCTTAGTGCAATTGATATTAGTAACTCACTTGATTAATGAAGCTCTCTGATGGATTTCTTTAATATGGAGTTAATTATCTTTCTCTTCGTTAGTAGTGTCTTTATGCAGCTGATGGGCAGAAACCATCACATTTAATCTGGCAGCTGCCCTTCGTATGTTTTCTTTGCCTTTATCTGCCTTTGGAAAATGAAAACTCTAATGTTTGTTACAGACCAGAAAAACTGGAAAAAAAAGACCACAGGCTCTTCCAGTTACTCTATATTTGACAAAATAGCCTTCTTGGGCCATAAATATTGGCATCACTGGTCATCTTGTTTTTTTTTTTTTTTTTGAGACAGAGTTTCGCTCTTGTTGCCCAGGCTGGAGTACAATGGCACAATCTTGGCTCACCGCAACCTCTGCTTCCCAGGTTCAAGCAATTCACCTGCCTCAGCCTTCCCAAGTAGCTGGAATTACAGGCATGCACCACCATGGCCGGCTAATTTTGTATTTTTAGTAGAGATGGGGTTTCTCTATGTGGGTCAGGCTGGTCCCGAACTCCCGACCTCAGGTGATCCACCTGCCTCGGCCTCCCAAAGTGCTGGGATTACAGGCATGAGCCACCACACCGAGATCCAGAAACTCAGGCTTTATTCCAGACCTTCTGACACAGACTGCATTAACAAGATCTTCAGTTTATTGTAGACATTACAATTTGAGCAGTACCTTCTAACTCAATGTGACTTTTCCATCTGAAAAGTTTACACAACTCTTTCTGTATGATGTAAATATAGCACTCAAAAATGTACATGTTAGTGTTCATGTCTTCATCATCTGGAAAAGTATCATATATACGCTGATATTTTAGATCTTATGCCACTCTCTTTTCTCAGAGTTAGAATATACATTAGAGAATATTTCTGTGTTGAAAGTTATTAGATAATTTCCATCACCCCTATAAGTAAGACCCAATTATCTTTACTTTTATTTCACCTTGAGTCAAATTTAAAATTCTGCCCAGGGGCGCTTGGTAAATACGTTTGTTTGTATTTTTCAGGGAGCGTTGACATTTAGAGATGTGGCCATAGAATTCTCTCTGGAGGAGTGGCAATGTCTGGACACTGAACAACAGAATTTATATAGAAATGTGATGTTAGATAACTACAGAAACCTGGTCTTCCTGGGTGAGGATAACTTTAATACACAATTCCTAATATACCCTATAGATTTCATTTATTTTTGTAAAAATTCTATGCTTTCAGATCCCGGGTTTTTTTCTTTTTCTTTTTTTTTTTTATGTCTTCAGGATTTGTCCATGTAGAAAAGAATTTCAAGATGTTTTATTTTGACCTGAACTTTCCACTTTCCTGAGCTGATTTGTTTCCTTCACTCTAGATTAGGGTTAATTTTAGAAATTTAGTTGCAATATATTGTTGCTCACATCTTAAAATGTAATCACCATCACCAATTTTTGAATTAGTACAAGGTAGTTATATTAAGAACCTATAAAATTAAAATATTTCTAAATATTTAGAAATTTCTTTTCTTTATTTTTTAAATTTTTTTGGAGACAGAGTCTCACTCTGTCACCCAGGCTGGAGTGCAGTGGCACAATCTTGGCTCACTGCAACCTCTGCCTCCTGGGTTCAAGTGATTCTCCGGCCTTGGCCTCTTCAGTAGCTGGGATTACAGGCATGTGCCACCACACCTAGCTAATTTTTTCATATTTTTAGTAGAGACAGGGTTTCACTATGTTGGCCAGGCTGGTCTCGAACTCCAGACCTTGTGCTCCGGACCTTGTGATCTGCCTGCCTCAGCCTCCCAAACTGCTGGTATTAAAGGCATGAGCCACCGTGCCTGGTATATTTAGAAATTTTTTCTAAATTATTTTGGGGTTAATTTACTAGAATATTCCATCACATTCTCTTTACTGAGAGCATTACTAAGTTGGTAATTGGAGAATATGAGCAAGATTTGTGTTATTTTTTGTAAAACAGGTATTGCTATCTCAAAGCCAGACCTGATCACCTGTCTGGAGCAAGGAAAAGAGCCTTGGAATGTGAAGACACATGATATGGTAGCTGAACCCCCAGGTAGGTGAGAGTAAATAGAATAGACAAAACTGGTAAGAGATCTATAGTTTAAAAAAAGAAAAAAGCCAGTTTTTAAAATAATTTGGGAAGCTGTTTTACAAAGGAAATAGTTTCTGTTTCTTTTTATTTATTTTGCTTTTTATTTATTTTTTTTCCTCTCACATAGAAGCATCTTTTGTCATTTTTAAATCTCTAAAAATTCTTCTTTCCCTTTGGTAATCTTACTTTAAGTTTACAGTGAGAGCCAAAGTCCATTTCATGGCATATAATAGACTGCACAATCTGACTGCTTTTCCATTGTTTCTGGAAACACACAGATATTTGCATAATTTTGAGAAACTCTATGTTGAACTATTTTTATTTTATTTATTTATTTTTTTTGAGATGGAGTCTCACACTATCACCAGGACTGGAGTGCAGTGGTGCGATCTCAGCTCACTGCAGCCTCTGCCTCCTGGATTCATGTGATTCTCCTGCCTCAGCCTCCTGAGTAGCTGGGATTACAGGCATGCATCACCACACCCAGCAAATTAAACTATTTTTTAAGTTCTCTTTTTGCATTGTGTCTGAAATGTGTGAGAATAGTGGTTTCTGTTTCATTTATTTATTGCTAATTTTTCTGCACATTCCATGCTGTTTTATTACTATAGTTTTGAAATATAGTTTGAAATTATACAGTATGATGTTCTCCTGCTTTTTTTTTTTTCTTTCAAGATTGCTTTGGCTATTCAAAGTTTATTGTAGTTTCATGTAAATTTTAGAACTCTATTTTCTATTACCTTAAATAACTGGAATTCTGTTGGGAGTTTATTGAATCTAGAGACACCTTAGATAACAAGGCACTTTCGCCTGGGCACGATGGCTCACACCTGTAATCCCAGCACTTTGGGAGGCCGAGGCAGGTGGATCATGAGGTCAGGAATTCCAGACCAGCCTGGCCAGCATAGTGAAACCCTGTCTCTACTGAAAATACGAAAAATTAGCCAGACGTGGTGGCAGGCATCTGTAATCCCAGCTACTTGGGAGGCTGAGACAGGAGAATTGCTTGAATCTGGGAAATGGAAGTTGCAGCGAGCCAAGACTGTGCCACTGCACTCCATCCTGGGCAAGAAAGCGAGACTCTGTCAAAAAAATAAAAATTAAAATAAGGCACTGCAACAATATTTATTCTTTCAATTAATAGACATAAAATATTTTTAAATTTATTTGTGTCTTCTCTAATTTTTTTAATTGATATATCTTTCATTTAAAATATTTTTTAGTTCCTTGGTTAAATTTGTTCTCAGAAATTTATTTTAGTGCTATTGTATATAAGATTACTTTCTTTCTATATTTTATCAGATAGTTTAAGTGTATGGAACCATAACATATAGTTGTATGTTAATTTTCTATTTGCTAATATATTGAGTATAATTATTACTTTAATCAGGTTTTAATGTACTGTTTGTGGTTTTTTATATATAAAGTCAAATGCTCTAGAACCAGCAACTTCTTACTTGTCTTCAATTTCAGTGACTTTAAAAATTTATTTTGACTAATTTTTCTGCCACGTACATTCAGTGCTATGTTTAAGTAGAAACACTGAGAATGGGCACAATATAGTTTTGCATTGGTCTCTGTGAATTTTAAGAAACAAACACCTCTTCAAGTTTTTATAAACTGGCTTCAAGATGTAAAGATATTCTTTTGTTGGGTGCCCAGGGTGATAGAATGCCCTCTGGGCTTATAGTGGAGAGGGGTTGTAGCTTGGTAACAAGGCTGCTGGGTCTTCACTGGGGTCCAACTTTAGTTGACTTGTTACAAGGGGCTTGGGTAGTTATAATTCCCATTATATTTTTGGTCAGAGTAAATATCCTTTAGGACTTTGCTCCGTAGGGTAGACACTAGGGCAGGTTTCTGCAATTGGTTATGCATATTTGGTGGGCTTTATATCAAAATGTAGATGAAAATGGCTTTCACTGGGTACCAGAAAGGATTTCCCCAGGTCTCTGTGTGGGTTTCCATGTAGGTAGAACTGACCATGAACTGTGGCTCAAAGAGCTGGAACTGAGTCATGGAAGTGTTTCAGGGAAGACAATAAGGACCAAGGTCTGCAGTCTTGTCTGTGTGGCTATAAATGAGTGTCTTTCTCCAGGCCTCTGAAAAGGCAAGACCTCTTCCAGACTTTGGCTGGGAAGAGTTTTGGATGGTTTCAGAGTAAGTTCAAAATTCTCAGTGGGACCAAGTTGGGTGGATAATTTTCTGGTCTGTAGCCAAGAACAGGGGTCATGTTGTTAGCCACCTGAATGAAAGCCTGCCTTCTAAAAAGGATGCTCCTCAATCTTGGGCATTAGCAGAGTTTCACAACTTCCTTCCTGAATCTCAAAGCTCTCTTAAGGCACTTATTTTGGAGATGGGGTCTTGCTACATAACCCAGACTAGTCTTGAAATCCTTGCCTGAAGCAATTCTTCAACCTTAATGTACCATGTAGCTATCATTACAGGTTTGAGCCATGATGCCTGTTTCTCTCATAAAGGCATTTTTTTTCAGGGATTGCTGACAGATTTTCTTGCTGTAGGAAAATAAGCAAATAGGGCACCTTTTATTTTTCCATCTTACTGATGTCACTCTCCCTGTATATTTTTACTTTCTATTTTAATTTTGTGTGTAATTTTAGATTGAAACATTTAGGGAAATATACTAGAATTGACATATTATGTCTGAAGTAAATTAGATAATTTGTAGGCAGGCAGGCAAAAAGAAATAGGCAAAATGGAATTATAGGATTTCCACCCATGATTGTCAGCCTATGTCTAAAAAATAACATGATTTATTCTCAAATATTTGGTTTATATATCAGAGATCCTAACTATATTCTGCAAAATATATATATATTTTTCTTTATTTAGCAATGTAAAGCTATTCTTTGCTTCTAAACTTGGATTACAGCAGTTTCATTTTATGTATAAATAGCATATATTTAAAACTTAAAAATTATTTTTGGTTTCTTTTAAATGTTTATTTATCAAAAGTTTTTCATTAGAATCTTCTATTTATAATTATACTGCATTTTCTCTGAAATTTTACTACCATACAGTGCATGCTAATGATTCAAAATACCTTTCCTCCATGAGTACAGTTTCAGTCTAATATTGCAGTTATCTAGACAAATTCTTTTTTGGTTTTTGTTTTTTGTTTTTTTCTGAGACGGAGTCTTGCTCCCTTGCCCAGGCTGGAGTGCAGTGGTGTGATCTCAGCTCCCTGCAACATCCACCTCCTGAATTCAAGCAATTCTCTTGCCTCAGCCTCCCAAGTAGCTGGGACTACAGGCACCTGCCACCATGGCTGGCTAATTTTTGTATTTTTAGTAGAGACAGGGTTTCACCCTGTTGGTCAGGCTGGTCTCGAACTCCTGACCTCAGGTGATCCACACACCTCGGCCTCCCAAAGTGCTGGGATTACAGACGTGAGCCACTGTGCTCAGCTAACAAATTCTTTTTAATGCTACATCAACGTTGCATACCAGATTTTATGAGTAAGCATTTCTGTTATTATTGTTTTGCAGTTCCATATCAGTGTGTTTTTTCAGTGTGGGTTTCTTAACATCAGTTTATTGTGTTTTCTGGTTTTACAGTTTTAGGCAGTTTGCAACTCTGTTTGTACATATAAGTCAATGTGGGGTATAATTAGGAGATAAATCAGCCATATGTTTATCACAATCAGATTATATGTGTGTGTGTGTATCTATAAATATGACCCCTGCTTTGGTTATGGCACATCTTATATATTTTTTTCTCAGCAGATTTTCCATGGTGTTTTTTTCTTGTCTAAGTGAGTAGTCATGAAAGTAGTTTTATTTTCACCTTATGTTTAATAATAAACATTTCCTTTGAGAAAAACACTTTTGTGACTTGAAGGTCATATTTGAAAAAATTTATAATTTTGTATCTTTTAATTCTTTTTAAAAAATAGACTGGGCGTGGTGGCTTGTGCCTGTAATCCCAGCACTTTGGGAGGCCAAGGTGGGCAGATCACTTGAGGTCAGGAGTATGAGACCATCCTGGCCAATGTGGTGAGACCCCATCTCTACTGAAAAGACAAAAAATTAGCCAAGCGTGGTGGCATGAACCTGTAATCCCATCTAATTGGGAGGCTGAGACAGGAGAATTGCTTGAACCCAGGAGGCAGAAGTTGCAGTGAGCCAAAATAGTGCCACTGCACTCCAGCGTGGGCAACAGAGCGAGACTCGGTCTTAAAAAAAAAATGCAAAGTCATGTGACCTAAAATTTACCATCTTAAAACTGTTTAAGGCCGGCTGTGGTGGCTCACATCTGTAATCCCAGCACTTTGGGAGGCTGAGGCAGGTGAATCTCAAGGTCAGGAGTTCAAGACCAGCCTCACCAATATGGTGAAACCCCATTTCTACTAAAAATATAAAAATTGGCCAGGCGTGGTGGCCAGTGCCTGTAGTTCCACCTAGAGGGGAGGCTGAGGCAGGAGAATCGCTTGAACCCAGGAGGCAGAGGTTGCAGTGAGCCTAGATTGTGCCACTACACTCTAGTCTGGGTGACAGAGTGAGATTCTGTCTCAAAAAAAAAAAAAAAACTAAGTATTCATTTCATGGCCAGTCATGGTGGTGTTTCACATCTGTAATCCCTGGATATTAGGAGGCTAAGGCAAAAGGATCACTTGAGCCCAAAAATTTGAGACCAGCCCAAGCAATATATGGAGACCCCATCTTTCCAAAAAAAAATTTAGGCTGGGTGAGTGGCTTACGCCTGTAATCCCAGCACTTTGGGACACCAAGGCGGGTGGATCATGAGGTCAGGAGATCGAGACCATCCTGGCTAACACGGTGAAACCCCGTCTGTACTAAAAAAACAAAAAAATTAGCTGGGTGTGGTGGTGGGCACCTGTAGTCCCAGCTACTCGGGAGGCTGAGGCAGGGGAATTGCTTCAACCCAGGAGGCAGAGGTTGTAGGGAGGTGAGATCACGCCACTGCACTCCAGCGTGGGTGACAGAATGAGACTCCATCTGAAAAAAAAATTTTTTAAATAAACAGACATGGTGTTGTGCACCTGTTATCCCAGCTACTTGGGAGATTAAGGGGAAAGGATTAATTGAGCCTAAAAGTTTGATGTTGCAATGAGCTGTAACTGTGGCACTGTACTCCAGCTTGGGTGACAGAGTAAGACACTGTCTCAAGAAGCCTGTATATTTCAGGCATGTTAAGTATATTCACACTGTTGTGTAAAAGACTTCTAGAAATTTTACATTACACATTAAACAACTACCAATTTTTCCCATTTCCTGGCACTTTTCAAACACCATTCTGTTTTCTGTTTGTAACAACAAAACTGCTTTATAGATCTCATAAAATTTTTGTCAGTTTGTGGCTGGCTCATTTCATTGTGCATAATGTCATCAAGATTTAACTTTATAATTGTTGGAATATTTTCTACTTCTTGCAAATTGAGTGATATTCCAGTATGTTTTTTTTTGTTGTTGGTTTTTTTTGTTTGTTTGTTTTTTGAGACAGAGTCTCGCTCTGTGGCCCAGGCTGGAGTGCAGTGGTGTGATCCCTACTCACTGCACCCTCCGCCTCCTGGGTTCAGGAGATTCTCCTGCCTTAGCCTCCTGGGTAGCTGGGATTACAGGCACACACTGCCAAGCCCGGCTAATTTTTATATTTTTAATAGAGACCA
Source organism: Pongo pygmaeus (assembly GCF_028885625.2). Classification (NCBI taxonomy): domain Eukaryota; kingdom Metazoa; phylum Chordata; class Mammalia; order Primates; family Hominidae; genus Pongo; species Pongo pygmaeus. Next base: position 24,045,210 of record NC_072393.2, read on the forward strand.
GATTTCACCACGTTGGTCAGGCTGGTCTCGAACTCCTGACCTCATGATCTGCCCGCTTTGGCCTCCCAAAGTGCTGGGATTACAGGCATGAGCCACTGCACCCAGCCTCCGGTATGTTTATATTTCAAATTATATCTACTGAATAATTTGGTGACAAAAATTTGCATTGCTTTTACCTATTTGCTTTCAGTAACAGTGCTGAAATAATTACGGGTATGCAAATGACTATTCATAAGACCATATACGTAAAAGTTTATATATGCGCTGCATTCTGTTTTATTTATTTATTTATTTATTTTGAGATGGAGTCTCTCTGTCTCCCAGGCTGGAGTGCAGTGGCGCGATCTTGGCTCACAGCAACCTCCACCTTCCTGGTTCAAGCGATTCTTCTTCCTCAGCCTCCCGAGTAGCTGGGACTACAGGCACTCGCCACCATGCCCAGCTAATTTTTGTATTTTTAGTAGAGATGGAGTTTCACCATATTGGTGAGGCTGGTTTTGAACTCCTGACCTCAGGTTGTCCACCTGCCTTGGCCTCCCAAAGTGCTGGAATTACAGGTGTGAGCCACCACACCCAGCCTGCATTCTATTTTATTAGTCTACTTTTTCACTGTTAAACTCATAGTTAATTTTTTTTTTTCTTTGAGACGGAGTCTCACTCTTTCACCCAGGCTGGAGTGCAGTGGCGTGATCTCGGCTCACAGCAACCTCCACCTTCCTGGTTCAAGCGATTCTTCTTCCTCAGCCTCCCGAGTAGCTGGGACTACAGGCATCTGCCACCATGCCCAGCTAATTTTTGTATTTTTAGTAGGGATGGAGTTTCACCATATTGGTGAGGCTGGTCTCGAACTCCTGACCTCAGGTTATCCACCTGCCTCGGCCTCCCAAAGTGCTGGGATTACAGGTGTGAGCCACTGCACCCAGCCTGCATTCTATATTATTAGTCTACTTTTTCACCATTATACTCATAGTTAATTGTTTTTTTTTTTTCTTTGAGACGGAGTCTCACTCTTTCGCCCAGGCTGGAGTGCAGTGGCATGATCTCGGCTCACTACGAGCTCTGCCTCCTGTTTTCACACCATTCTCCTGCCTCAGCCTCCCAAGTAGCTGGGACTACAGGCACCAGCTACCACGCCCGGCGAATTTTTTGTATTTTTAGTAGAGACAGGGTTTCACTGTGTTACCCAGGATGGTCTCAATCTGACCTCGTGATCCGCCCACCTTGGCCTCCCAAAGTGCTGGGATTACAGGCGTGAGCCATCACGCCCGGCCAGTAAATTGTTTTATTTTTATTTATTTATTTATTTATTTATTTATTTTTTCAGACAGAGTCTCTCTCTGTCTCCCAGGCTGGAGTGCAGTGGTGTGATCTCAGCTCACTGCAACCTCCACCTCCTGGGTTCAAGCAATTCTTGTGCCTCAACCTCCTGAGTAGCTGGGATTACAGGCACCTGCCACCATGCCCAGCTTGTGTTTTCAGTAGAGACAGGGTTTCACCATGTTGCCCACGCTGATCTTGAACTCCAGGGCTCAAGCAATCCACTTGCCTCAGTCTCCCAAAGTGCTGGGATTGCGGGTGTGAGCCCCCGTGCCCGGCAATTGTTTTAATTCTGTAGCTTTGTGCTGTGTGTTTAAATCAGAAACTATAAAGCCTCAAACATTGTTCTCTTTTTTTTTTTGAAGATTGTTAAGTACTTTATTGTCTGTTGAGATTCTATATACTCGAGGGGTTGCTGTTCAAAAATGCAATGAGAAATTTCAAAAACATTGCATTAAATCTGTAGATTGCATTGAGCAGGATAGACATATTTACAATATTAACTATTTCAACCTTTCTACAAGAGCACAATCAAGAGTGTGTTAATTTTTATATATTTGTGAATTTTTTAGTTTTTTTCTCTTATTATTTATAGTCTCATTCCATTTTGGTCCTATAAAGTAATTTATAAATTATTATAAAGTAATTTATAAAACTTTAGTTTTAAAAAATTTGGTAAGACTTTTTTTTGGCCTAGGAAGTTGTCCGTCAAGGAAAATGTTCTATGAGCTATTGATAAAAGCTCATAAAAGGTTGTTGATGGGTGCCCTCTATACCTTTGTTAGGAATAATTGTTTTATACTGCCTTCAAGTTGTCTGCTTTCTTACTAATATTCTGTCTTGTTTTATTTTTACTACAGAAAGTGCAATATTAAAGTATACAATAATTATATTGCTCTCTATGTGTTTCTTTTATTCTGTCGATATTTGCTTTATATGTTTAGAGCCCTAATGTGAGAAATATATACACACACACATACACACACAGAAAAACACACACACACACACAGAAACACACGTGTATATACAAATGTTTCATAGGTTCCCAGTGAATAAATCTATAATTTTTTGAGGTCCTATTTTGTCTCTTTAGAGTTTTGACTTCAAGTACATTTTATAAAACATGACAGTTTTTGACTTAAGATGTAGTTGCATAATATTATTTTGACCTCTTCTGCTCTCATTTGATTAATATTTGCATGAACCGTCTACGTCCATCTTCCCACTTTCAGTCTATTTTTATCATTAGATCTCAAATGACCCTTGTAGATAGGCAAGTTGGATCTTGGTTTTTAAAATGTTAAATAAATCTATTTATTGAAAGTATGTCTCTTGGCCAGGTGCGGTGGCTCACGCCTGTAATCCCAGCACTTTGGGAGGCCGAGGCAGGCCGATCACAAGGTCAGGAGATTGAGACCATCCTGGCTAACACGGAGAAATCCCATCTCTACTAAAAATACAAAAACAAAAATTAGCTGGGTGTGGTGGCAGACAACTGTAGTCCCAGCTACTTGGGAGGCTGAGGTGAGAGAATGGCGTGAACCTGGGAGGTGGAGCCTGCAGTGAGCCAAGATCGTGCCACTGCACTCCAGCCTGGGCGACAGAGCGAGACTCTGTCTCAAAAAAAATAAGTTTATCTCTCAATTTGAAAGTTAATAGATATATATTTAAATAACTTTATGAAAGAGAAAGACTTACTGTTATTTTATTATTTTGATTCTTGCATTTTTGTCCCTCATTTTCTCTTTTTGTCTTATTTTGTGTCTTTTTAATTTTTGTATTGATATGCTTTTACTCATTTCTTATTCTCTTTGTGTATCTATACAGATATTTTCTTTGTGGTACCTTGGGGATTACATAAAACCTCTTAAAAAAACAACAATAGCCAGGCGTGGTGGCTCACGCCTGTAATCCTAGCACTTTGGGAGGCCAAGGTGGATGGATCATGAAGTCAGAAGATCGAGACCATCCTGGCTAACACGGTGAAACCGTGTCTCTACTAAAAACACAAAAATTAGCCGGGTGTGGTGGCGGGCACCTGTAGTCCCAGCTACTCAGGAGTCTGAGGCAGGAGAATGGCATGAACCCCAGGAGGCGGAGCTTGCAGTGAGCTGAAATAGTGCCACTGCACTCCAGCCTGGGGGACAGAGTGAGACTCCATCTCAAAAAAGGAAGAAAAAAAAAAACTATATTTTTGGTTTGGTAAAAATTAGCTTCAACTGAATAAAAAATTCTTCCTTATTACATCTGCCTTGAAATTTGTCATTGATGTTGCTATCATCTTTTTATGTTGTATATTTATTAACAGATGTTTATAATAATTGCTATGCTTTTATCTTTCAAATTTTAGAGAATAATTTAAAATGTTTTCTGCACCATTATGATAATGCTGCAAAAATCCTATTCTATGTATGTGCATATTTTTCTCAGAACATAATTTTTTTTTTGATTATATGGTATTTTCTTGAATCCTTTTATTTTCCATTTCAGGAACTGCTTTCAGCATCTTTTATATGTTTGTGCAGTTTTATAAGTATATGCAGTGCCAATATACTTTTTCAGAATTTGGCTATTTTGGAACATCGTTTTTTCATTTTTCAGAACATATTTGCTGATGGTGTTACTCTCACTTGAAAGCTATTTTTTTTTCGAGGACTTTGACTACATCACACAATTTCTTTCTGGCCTGCAAAATTTTTGTTGACAATTCACTGGTTATATCATAAGACTATGTTTGTATATGACATATCACTTTTATCTTGCAGCTCCCAAGATGCTGTCTGTGACTTTTGAAATTGTGCTTATATATGTATTTGTTATAAATATCTTTGTATGTATCCTAGTTTGTTTGTTAAGCTTCTTCATGTTTACATTATTTTTCTTACTGAGGGATTTTTCAGTTATTATTTCTTCTTGTATTTTTTACCCCCATAATTTCTATTTTTTAATTTTTTCAACATTTTTGTTCTTATCTTCATTTCTGATTTTCTGTAGTCTGTGTTCCTGTTTCACTTATTGAATATTCAATATTTTAATCAATTTTTAAAATTAATGTGTACATCTTTTCTATGGTTTCGTTCTGAACATTTTATAGAATTTTTGATGGAATTATATTGCCCTGTTTTGTATACATTGTAATCTTTAATTGAGATTTGGACATTAAAAAAAATCTACCTGTCAAAATCTTTATAATGTAGTTCTGTCCTGACATAGTCTAAAAACAATCATTTTGGCTAGACATTCTGGGAGTCTCTCAAACATGTTCTTAAAATGTGTCTTGTCCAAAATTTTGTGTTTGCTTTTAGTTAAAGGAGTTAGTGTTTCTTCTTAAAAATCAGTAGGCCAGGTGCGGTGGCTCATGTCTGTAATCCCAGCACTTTGAGAGGCTGAGGCGGGTGTATCACGAGGTCAAGAGATCGAGACCATCCTGGTCAACATGGTGAAATCCCATCTCTACTAAAAATACAAAAAATTAGCTGGGCTTGATGGCATATGCCTGTAGTCCCACCTACTTGGGAGGCTGAGGCAGGAGAATCGCCTGAACCCAGGAGGCAGAAGTTTCAGTGAGCTGAGATTGCACCACTGCACTCCAGCCTGGGTGACAGAGCAAGACTCCTGTCTCAAAAAAGAAAAAAATATTAGTAATAACTTTCTACATTTGTTCTCTGTCTGTGATACCACAGTCTCTCTGATGCTGTAAAACTTAGTTTTTGTCTCAGGAGGCTCAAATTGTCATTTTAAAGTATACCGCCATTTCTTTCAGAACTTTCTGTGATAAGAGACAGAAACCAGCATCTGGAAAAGCCCCTATAAACCCGAAATAAAGATGTATGTGCCAGTATTTTACTTGTCTTTTAAAAAGGAAACCAGGAGTTGGTAGTTTACTTGTAAAGTCACTATGTTACAATGGAGGGAAGGAAGAGCTGTATTGGGTAAAATGTAACACTTTATTTTTTCCTCTATATAGCTCTTGGCATTGTGCTCACCTGGGGCACTGTACACACTCAACTTACTTTTTCACAAATGTACTTTGAATTTTTGTTACATTTATATGTTTATGAAGAAATTAGGGCCTGTGGTATTTTGCTATGCCCTCTTTTTATGTAGTTTGTATAACTTTATAGGTTGGGTTTATAAACTCTACTCAGTCTAGTACATGAAGTAATTTGTTATTTTTATTTCTTTCAGTTATATGTTCTTATATTGCCCGAGACCTTTGGCCAGAGCAAGGCATAAAGGATTATTTCCAAGAAGTCATACTGAGACAATATAAAAAATGTAGACATGATAATTTACTGTTAAGAAAAGGCTGTAAATGTGTGGATGAGTTTAAGATGCACAAAAAAGTTTATAATAGACATAACCCGTGTTTTACAACTACCCACAGCAAAATATTTCAGTGTGACAAATATGTGAAAGTCTTTCATAAATTTTCAAATTCAAACAGACATAAGATAAGACATACTTCAAAGAAACCTTTCAAATGTAAAGAATATGGAAAATTATTTTGCATTCTTTCACACTTAGCTCAACATAAAAAAATTCATACTGGAGAGAAACCCTACAAGTGTGAAAAATGTGGCAAAGCCTTTAATGAGTCCTCAAACTGTACTACACATAAAAGAATTACTGAGAAAAAACCTTACAAATGTAAAGAATGTGGCAAAGCCTTTAACTGGTTTTCACATTTTACTACACATAAGAGAATTCATACTGGAGAAAAACCCTACCAATGTGAGAAATGTGGCAAATCTTTTAACCAATCCACAAACCTTACTACACATAAAAGAATTCATACTGGAGAGAAACCCTATAAATGTGAAGAATGTGGCAAATCCTTTAACCAGTCCTCAAACCTTACTGAACATAAGAAAATTCATACTAAAGAACAACCATACAAATGCGAAAAATGTGGCAAAGCTTTTAAGTGGTCCTCAACCCTTACTAAACATAAAAGAATTCATACTGGAGAAAAACCCTACAAATGTGAAGAATGTGGCAAAACTTTTAACCGATCCTCAACCCTTAATAGACACAAGGTAACTCATACTGGAGAGAAACCCTACAAATATAAAGAATGTGGTAAAGCTTTTAACCAATCCTTAACTCTTACTACACATAAGATAATTCGTACTGTAGAGAAATTTTACAAATGTGAAGAATGTGGCAAAACCTTTAGCCGGATCTCACACCTTACTACACATAAGAGAATTCATACTGGAGAGAAACCCTACAAATGTGAAGAATGTGGCAAAGCTTTCAACCAGTCCTCAACCCTTACTACACATAAAAGAATTCATACTGGAGAGAAACCCTATGAATGTGAAGAATGTGGCAAAGCTTTTAACCGGTCCTCAACCCTCACTAAACATAAGATAATTCATTCTGGGGAAAAGATGTACAAATGTGAAGAATGTGGTAAAGCCTTTAGGCGGTTCTCACACCTTACTAGGCATAAGACAATTCATACATAAAATTGTAAAGACTGTGGCAAAGCTTTTAAACAATCTTTATACCTTACTACACATAAGATAATTAATGCTGAAGAGAAACCCTACAAATGTGAAGAAAGTGGCAAAGTCTAACCAGTCTTCACACTTTACTACACATAAGATAATTCATACTGGAGAGAAACCCTACAAGTGTTAAGAATATGGCAAAGCCTTTAACAAATCCTCAATTCTTAACAGACATAAGATGATTCATACCAGAGAGAAACTCTACAATCCTGAAAGTTGTAACAATGCTTTTGACAACACCTCAGACTTTTCCAAACATCAAAGAAATGCTGGTGAGAAATTCTAGAAATATGAAGAAAGTGACAAGGCCATTAATTTGTTGTCACATTTAATTGTAGGTAAGGTGATTCATACTGGAGAAAACTTCTACAAGTGTGAACAAAGTGGCAAAACTTTTAACCAATGCTCACACTTTATTGCACAGGACATTTATACTTGAGAACAAATATACAAATATAAAGAAAGTGAAAACCCTATTAATGCCTGCTCACATCGACTCAACATCAGAGTTCATACTTAATAAAATCATTAAAAGTGTAATTACTGTCCAAAGATTTTTTCAGAAAATATAAGCCTTTAAACTTCAGAAGATGATTTATTTTGAAGACAAACATTAAAATATAGAGTTATAGTAACTTTACTTGTATCACAATCTTATTCTGCTCATTTCGTATTAGAGGCAAACCCTGAAGCCACTGCTTAAACTTTGTTCAACATCAGACAGAGAATTTGTATTAATGAAAAACTCTCCAAATAAAATAGATTTGGAGAAAACATTTTTTTCAAAAACTACAGCTTAGAACACTTCAGAGAGTTTATACTAAAATATATTTTTGCAGATGCAATAAATAGAAAAAAAATGTAATACAAAATTAAGTCTATGTAAGTCCAGGCACAGTGGCTCACACCTGTAATCCCAGCACCTTGGGAGGCCAAGGCTTGCATTTCTGTAATAATAACTGACATTGATAATTTCTTAATGTATCTGTTGGTCATATGTATGTATTTTCTTGAAAAATATTTATGCCTCTTGCTCATTTTTAATAGTTATTTGTTGTTTGTTGTGTAGTCATTTGTTTCTTACATATTTTTGATATTAACCCCTTGACATATGTATGATTTACAAATATTTTGTTCCAATTTTTAGTTAACTTGTTGACTGTGTCAGATTCTGTGCAACAGCATTTTAATTTGTAGTAATCTGACTCATTTGTTTTTCCTTTTCTTCCCTGGGATTTTGAGGTTAAATTTAAAAAGTCACTGCCCAACCAATGTTATGGGGCTTTTACTCTATTTTTTGTAGTAGTTTCCAGTTTTCAGGCCTTACATTTAAGTAATTTATTTTGAGTGGCCAGGCATGGTGGCTCATGACACTAATCCCAGTACTTTGGGAGGCCAAGACAGGCAGATTACCTTAGGTTAGGAACTCGAAACCAGCCTTGCCAACATGAGGAAACCCCGTCTCTACTAAAAATACAAAAATTAAGTGGGCATGGTGGCACCCACCTGTAATCTCAGCTACTCAGGTTGAGGCAGGAGAATCACATGAACCTGGGAGGCAGAGGTTGGAGTAAGCTGAGATCATGCCACTGAACTCCAGCCTGGGTGACAGGGTGAGATTATGTCTCAAATAATAATAATAACAATTTATTATGAGTTGGTTTTTATATATGATGTGAGATGACAGTCTCATTTCATTACTCTAACTGTGGCTACAACATTTTCTCAACACCATTTATTGAAGATATTGTCCTGTCTCTAAGAAATAGTCACCTTTATTTAAAATCAGTTAGCTGTGAGTAGATGGATATATTTCTGGTCTTTTTTTTTTCTGCTCCATTGTCCTATGTGTCTGTTTTTATTCAAGTACCATACTGTTTTTGTTACTATAGCTTTATAGTATGTTTCAAAGTCAGGTAGCATGACACCTTTACTTTTTTTTTTTTTTTTTGCTTTATTTGGCTATTTAGGGTGGTTTGTGGTACCATATAAATTGTAGATGTATTTTTAAAAATATTTACTATGTCACTGGTGTTTTCATTGAGATTGCATTATATCTGTAGATCATTTTCTGTAATACAAATATTTAACAGTATTAATGCCAATTCATGAATAAGAAATGTTTTTTATTCATGTATTAATTTCTTTATTGTGCTTTAGAGTATAATGTAAGGTGTTTCAAATTTTTGGTTAAATTTACTTCAAAGAATAGTTATAGTTATTGTAGATGGAATTGTTTTTAAATTCATTTTGAGATAGTTGTCAGTGAATAGAAATTCTGACTTTTGGATGTTGCTTTTGTATTCTGCAAGTTTAATAAATTTGTTTATTTGTTCTAATAGGTTTTAGTGAAGTCTTAGGCTTTCCTTTACTTATGATTATGTATACAGATAAAATATTATACAGGAATAATTTAACTTTTTCTTCTCAACTGGATGCTTTTGATTGTATTCTTCAATATGTCTTTCTTGGACATTTAGTACTATGTTTAGTAAGACTGAAGAAATGGCACATTGTTGACTTGTTTTAGATCTTAGAGTAAAATCTTACAACATTTCCCTGTTTAGTTGTTATTAGCTCTGTATTTTTTGTTATATGTGACATTTATTGGCTTGAGGTGCCTTTTTCGTATACCTAAATTTTTCAGAGATTTATCATGAGGAAATGTTGAATTTTGTCAAGCTTTTATTCTGCAACTATTTAATGTTAAAAATGTAAAATCACAATGAATTCTACATAAATTCAAAAATTTTCAAAGACTTATGAACATCTCTATGTAGGCAAACTAAGAAATTTAGAGAAAACTGATAAGGTTTTAACTACACACAACTTTCTAAGATTGAACCAGTGAGAACCAGAAGTCTTGACCAGAGCAAAAATGTATAAAATATATAATGATATTGAATAAGTAATAAAAAAACTATCAATAATAAAAAGCCTTGTGTGATATAAACTCACAGCCAAATTTTACCATATATACATTGATGAGTTGGTACTAAGCCTTCTAAATGTATTCCAAAATATCAAGATAGGATGCTGCCCTAACTTGTTATATAAAATCAATACCGTCTTGATACCAAAATATAGTGAAGACACAAAAAAGAAAACTACAAGCCAGTGTTTTTATAAACATTGAAACAAAATTATTCATGAAATAATAGTAAACTGAGTTTATGAGTAAATCCAAAAGTTATTTTGCCACAATCATGTGAGCTTCATTCCACGTAAGGATGTTTTTTCACATGCAAGTCATTAAGTGTTCTTCACCATGTAAAGATAAGCCAAAAATTATTAACACAATAGATGCAGAAAAAACATTCAAGAAAACTTAATATTCATGAAAATATTCTCAACAAACTAGACACTGATGAAACATACCTCTAATAAAAGCCATCCCTCACAAATCTTCAGCCCACATCATACTGACCAAGCAAAATCTGGATGTATTCTCCATAAAAATAAACATAAAACAAGAATTTCCACTCTAAATAGTTCTATTAAACATAATTCTTCAAGTTCTAGGCTGGGCATGGTGGCTCTTGCCTGTAATCCCAGCACTTTGGGAGGCCAAGGTGGGCAGATCACCTGAGGTCAGGAGTTCAATACCAGGCTGGCCAACGTGGTGAAACCCTGTATCTACTAAAAATACAAAAACTAGCCAGGTGTGGTGGTTCATGCCTGTAGTCCCAGGTATTCAAGAGACTGAGAAGGGGAAATGCTTGAACCTGGGAGGTGGAGGTTGCAGTGAGCTGAGATCACCTAACTGCACTCCAGTCTGGGTGACAAAGCAAGTAAAATTCATAGGGAATAATAAGAAAACCCAAATAGCCAAGGCAACTTTAGACATTAAAAAAAGAAAGAAACCCTGAAGGCCTCCCATTACCTGACTTTAAACTGTACTACAAGCTACTGTAACCAGTATAACATGATTCTGGTACAAAAATACACATATAAACAAATGGAAAAGAGAGAGCCCTGAAATAAAGCAATACTTTTACAACCAACTTATTTTTTACAAAGTCAACAGAAATAAAGGAGAAATAACTTCTATTCAATAAATGGTAGTACTGGGAAAACTAGTTAGTCGTGCAGAAAAAAAGTAGACCCCTGTCTCTTCCCATATAAAAAATATAACTCAAGATGGATTAAAGACTTACCTGTGAGTCTTCGAGCCACAAAAATTCTAGACACTGGCCTCTGGTAAAAATTTGTGAATAACACCTTAAAAGTGAGTGCAAATAAAAATCAAAAGGCTGTGCATGGTGGCTCATGCTTGTAATCCTAGTGCTTTGGGAGGCCAAGGCGGGTAGATCACCTGAGGTCAGGAGTTTGAGACCAGCCTGGTTCACGTGGTGAAATCCTGTCTCTACTAAAAATATAAAAAATTAGCCAGGCGTGGTGGCTCATACCTGTAATGCCAGCTACTCAGGAGGCTGAGGCAGGAGAATCACTTGAACCAGGGAGGCAGAGGTTGTAGTGAGCTGAGATTGCACCACTGCCCTCCAGCCTGGGCTACAGAGCAAGACTCTGTCTCAAAAAAATAAAAATAAAAAATGGCATCTAATTAAACTAAAGAGCTTCGGCACAGCAAAAGTAAACAAAGTAAGCAGACACCCTACAATATGAAGTAAAATATTTGCAAACTGCATACAACAAAAAATATATAGAATTTATTTAAAAATTAATTTAAAAACAGACAGATGATATGAGTAGATACTTCTCAAAGGAAGACGTGTTTCCAGTAAACATGCCAAAAATGTTCAACACTCCTAATCATCTTAAAGATGTAAATCAAAATGAAAATGTGATACTATTTCATACCAGTTAGAATAGCTGTTATTAAAAGTCAGAAAATAACAGATTTGAAGTTGTGGAGAAATGCATTATAAAGATAATTTATCTTCATAAATTGGTGGGAATGCAATAAAATTTAGCCACTGTGGAAAGTAGTTTGGAGATTTCTCAAAGAACTATAAATAGAATTGCCATTTGACCCATCAGCACCATTATTCCCAAAAAGAATAAATTTTCTTTGCCAAAAAGACACCTACACTCACATGTTTGTTCTAGCATGATTCACAATAGCAAAGACATAGAATTAAACCAGGTACCTATAAACTTTAGATTCGATAAGAAAAATGAGGTCCTTATATACCATGTGATACTATGCAGCCACAGAAATGAAGTAATGTCCTTTGCAGCAACATGAATGCAGCAGATGGCCATTAATCTAAGAAAATTAACACAGATCAGTAAAACAAATACCACATGTTCTCACTTACATGTGGAAGGTGAACATTGGATGCACGTGGAAACAGATAAAATCAATAAACACTGGGAATTCTAAAAAGATGGAAGAAGAAATGGAGACAAGCATTGACAAACTACTTTCCAGTGTGTTGTACACAACTTGGGCGATGGGATTATTAAGTATCCAAACCTCAACACCATGCAGTATACCTATGCTACAAATCTGCACATGTACTCCCTGAATCTAAAATAGAAATAAGATGTTTTGTGGTATAATAACATGTTATGTATCTTTAGCTCCAAGTTAATCGTTGGAATTAGCAGTGTAAGACAGAAGTATTTACCTCTTAAGGCATAGGGGTAAAGGTTTTTATACCAGGTCTCCCACATGTTGTAAGCTATCCTCTGAAAGCTCTTGGCCTATAGCCCAAGAAGTGTTTTATTCCCAAGTGTGCAGCTGAAATAAATGACTATATCTTTTTTTTTATGTATTAACTGTAGACAAGAATATATAGTTAGTTACTCTTTTTGGGGAAAAGTGGTATGTGGTTTAATCACTTTTATTTTTAGAATGAATCTTTTTTTAATGTGAGGTTGTGAAAATCATGTTAAATTACTGAATAAGGAAAACAAAACATTTTTCTTAAGCATAAAAGTCTTATGGCCAAACCCCAAGAATGATGAAACAGAGAGTGTGGATTAAGACCACACTGCTGCAACCATTTCATCACAATCATTCTGGTAAAAACAAAATAATGGGTCAGAATGAATTTTTAGAATACTTTTTTGATTCTATCACAGTGTTAAATTTTCATTTATGTTTATTATTTGCTATATAGAAGTCTGTACTTCAGCAAAAGATGCCATGAATTTCTAGTTAATGTGCTCACACATATATTCTCCCTAGCAAGGTACTGCTGTGTTTACAATAAATGTGGAGCATTCATTATCTTCCTTGTGCTGCTATGTTTGTATAAAGTAAGAAGACTTATTCAAGTCTGACTTTGCAAGTAAAGCAGAGTCAACCTTGACTTTTCTAGTTTCAACAGCCACAGCCTCCGAAATTTAGTATGATGTCAACTATGAATAATGATAGCATTCCAAAACTGAGGAAAAGAAATTGATAACTGTATATTTTTAGTTTATCGTTTAGTTTATAAAAATTTATAGTTTTTAAATTATATGTTAAATAACTTGAACATGCAGATACCTAAAAGATTCATTTAGATGATAGTATTAATATTTAATAGCTTATAATTTTGTATCACATTTGCCACTTTGGGCTTCCTGGAAAGCAGTTATTTAGCTTCTAAATGTAAATAGAGAAAAGGCTTTCTATAATCCTAATCATACAGCTCTTTTAAGATTTGCACTATGTTTAGATTTGAATAAAATTCGTAGATTTGTAAGTAAGGTAAATGTTAAATTTTTTTTCTAAAACCAACATTTTAAGTGACTGATCAGTAATTTCAATCTATTTCATTTTATTAACTGAGAAGACTTAAATTACTTAATCAAAATAAGTATTCTTATATTACTTTTCCTGGAACTTTCAGAAACTAGACAACTCAATGGATGATAATGTACATACAGACCACAAATATTCTATATAATAATAGGCTCATTCTTGCTCTCTTTTTTTGCCCAGGCTGTTGTGCTGTGGCACAATCCCGGCTCACTGCAATCTCTGCCTCCTGGGTTCAGGTGATTCTCCTGCCTCCCAAATAGCTGTAGCTACAGGTGCATGCCACCACACCCAGCTAGTTTTTTTGTATTTTTAGTAGAGATGGGGTTTCACCATGTTGGTCAGGCTGGTCTCGAACTCCTGACTTCATGATCCACCCCTCCCTCAGCCTCCCAAAGTGCTGGGATTACAGGCGTTAGCCACCACGCCTGGACCATTCTAGATTTTAATATAAAAAATATAACATATTTCAAAAGTAAAATTGGTGTCTGCTCTTTTAAGTCATGAGAGGAACACCATTGTTAGAATCTATTTACCAAAGTGCATTAGGCTTAGTAATAAGTGCTTTAAACCAAAAATCAAGTTCTACCTACTATCTAAGGGTAAGGAGAGGTAGTTTTAAAATTCCTATGTATTTCTACTACATTAAAAAATTAAAAGCCAAAATGTTAGCAATAAAAACAAGCATTGCATGAAATGGTGTTAAGCATAAAGATTAAAATTGAAACTCAATATTAGGTGGTGCTGTAGCAGGACAAGCTGCAGACAAAACCCCTCAGACACCGAGTTAAAGAAGGAAGGGCTTTATTCGTCTGGGAGCTTTGGCAAGACTCATGTCTCCAACAACCAAGCTCCCTGAGTGAGCAATTTCTGTCCCTTTTAAGGGCTTACAACTCTAAGGGGATCTGCGTGAGAGGGTCATGATCAATTGAGCAAGCAGGGAGTACATGACTAGGGGCTGCATGCATCAGTAATCAGAACGGAACAGAACAGGACAGGGATTTTCACAATGCCTTTCCATACAATGTCTGGAATCTATAGCTAACATAACTGGTTAGGTCGGGGTCGATCTTTAACCAGGCCCAGGGTGTAGCACCGGGCTGTCTGCCTGTGGATTTCATTTCTGCCTTTTAGTTTTTACTTCTTCTTTCTTTGGAGACAGAAATTTGGCATTAGACAATGTGAGGGGTGGTCTCCTCCCTTATTCCCCCCCTTTGAGAATCTCACTCAATAGTGGGGGTTCTCAGTTTTATTCTTAATACCCATGTCTTCTTACAAGACAGATCAATAGTGATTCAAATAGTAAACTTGTGCTGAAGCATTTTGGTGAACTAAGGTAGTGATAAAGCTTTCTATCATTTGAAGAAGTACAGGTAGCAAACAAGGGAGCAGTAAGCAAGTTTCCATTACTATTATAACTCCTACTATAAGAGTTTTAAAACTTTTTAGCACTGGGAACCACTTTCGAAACTTGGCCCCAGGATTAAATCCATGCCACACTTGCACAGGCATGTGTGCCAGTTGTCATATTTCTATGTCTTCAACTACTTGCCCTTGATCATCGGTGTAGACAGCAATTAGTAAGGTTAAATTTTCTACTGACCCCCTCCTTCAGCTGCTAGCAAGTAGTCAAGGGCCAATCTATTTTGATAGATAGCATTTCTCATCAAGTTTCTTGCCAGGCCAGAATAGTCAAGGTTCTCTGCTGGTCTTATTAGTGATTATTTTTAAGACAGCTTTTAACTGTATGATTTGATTGAGCATGTAAATGGGGGTTGGGTATCCCCACTAGCCGTCTTGTGGCCAAGTAGCAGGCCCATAATATTATATGATTCTCTCAGAGGGCCATTCATTATCTTTCCTATTTTCTATAGCTATGCTTCTCTTTTCGCGGGAAGCATAGACAGGGAAGCCCAAGAGTTCACCTGTCTTTATGGGCAGTAGGAAGAAAGATGGTTTAATAGTGCCAATAACACAACTACCTGCCCACTGGTCAGGTAATTTGGCATAAGGTCTATGCCCACATAACCAGTATAATCCAGTGGGTCCAGTCCCGGTGGGACTCTGGGTGGGTCCACACAGTTTGCAACTTTGGGAATTTACTAAATGGATTTTTCTTAATATGGTTTGAACTATACTAGGTGGCTGTTTTTGTAGTACTATTATAGTTTTTGCCCAAGGCAGCTGAGTCTTCCCACAGGATGGGTGAAGTCCTTCCCGACTCTTGCTATACAGTATTGTCTAATGATTGAGGCTTTTGGACCCAAAATTTATCAGGGTGATTCTTTTGAGCCAGGAATTTATCAGGAACTGGGTCTGTAGGTACTAATTCTTGGGCTTCCCATGGCCATTGATCTCCCATTATAGTTCCTCCACATACATAACATGAAGTGACATTGAGAGACTGGGCTACATGCTCGGCTAATTGCAAAAACAAATTTCTTGTTTTTCCTGGAATTTCTGGTACTGGCACATTCAGTTCATCATAGAAGGTTTGAAATACTGGCACAGGAGAGCATTTATAAATTCCTCAAACCATGATACTTACTTGAGGATCCAATTCAGCTTCATCGATTTTTAGGGTTACACATTCCCCTTTTTTCCAGTGAGGATTAAGGGGGTGGGTTATTACTAGTTCTAATGTGTTACACTGACCACTGGTACAGGAAGGGCCACTTTTCCTTTTCTGAAGGTGGACAGGATTCTTTTCATTTTTTATCCAAGTAGCATAAATGACACAAGATCAGTATCCACATTCATTTCCGCACAGTCCTAATTCATGGCAAATGTACTTATTTTCTGCCATATAGCCTCTTCTTTAAATTAAGAGAACCATATCCTATTCCTAGCTTATTACTATTAGTGACAGCACAGGTATCATATTTCAAGGTGACTTCTTTGGGCACCCCTTTTTCTTCTGTTTTGGCTAACACTTTACTCGTATTGTTTATGAGCCTTCACCAGTCCTCAGTCCTTAATCTTATTTTAAAAACTGTGGTCAGCTGGGAGCTGTGGCTCAGGCTTTTAATCCCAGCATTTTGAGAGGCCAAGGCAGGCGGATCACGAGGTCAGGAGATCAAGACCATCCTGGCTAACACAGTGAAACCCCGTCTCTACTGAAAATATAAAAAATTAGCCAGACATGGTGGCAGGCACCTGTAGTCCCAGCTACTTGGGAGGCTGAGGCAGGAGAATGGTGCGAACCCAGGAGGTGGAGCTTGCAATGAGCCAAGATCACACCACTGCACTCCAGCCTGGGTGACAGAACGAGACTCCATCTCAAAAAAAAAACAAAAACAAAAACAAAAACTGTGGTCATGGAAGGCTCAGATGGGTCATAACACACATCAGGTTGGTCATTTCCTGGGCTACTTACCTTGTATAGAATAACATTATACAAATAAGTTCTCTTTAGAGTTCCAGTACACTTATAATAACCATAAAATCATAGGACCGTAGCAATCTTTTGTCCTACCTCAGTGACTTGATGCATACATTGGGAACAGTCCTCAGTATGAGGAAGGTCAGTTGAAGTCCTTACTGTAAAAGTCCAAATTTTAAGGAAAATGAGTCCTACAATGAGTTTTCTCATGCTTCGGCCATGCATGGACCAGTCAGCTTCCAGGTGTGACTGGAGCAGGTCTTGTCTTCTTCAGAGTCACTTTGCAGGGGTTGGAGAAGCTGTTCCCGTCCACGTACAGCTCCCAGTCAACTGATGTTCAAGGATGGTCTCAGAGGTTGGGCCTGCTAGAATAAACTGAGTCCTACACGTCTACACAGTTATGTTCAGCTGCACTCTCTGATTCCGGGAACAAGGTGGCGGGGTTTAGGGTGTTGCAAACTTCAATGGTTATGCGGGAATTTCCACATAGCAAGCTTTGGTACTTGGTTAATCTAGCATTTGTTAACCAATGATGTCCTTTGGTAGTCATTAAAGTTACCACAGCATGGGGGGCCTTTATATTTAGGTTTTGCCCAAGGCTTAGTTTATCTGCTTCTTGTGCTAACAGGGCCGTTGCTGCCAGAGCCCTTAGAAATGGGGGCCAGTCTTTGGAAACCCCGTCTAGTTGTTTTGAGAGATAGGCCACTGGGCTTGGCCAGGCCCCCACGGTCTGGGTTAAAACTCCAACTGCCATTTTTTTCTCTTTCTGACACATAGGGTGTAAAGGGTTTTGTCATGTCAGGTTGCCCCAGGGCTGGGGCCAACAAGAATTTTTCTTTTAACTCATGAAAAGCTTGTTGCTATTGGCTGTAATGGATGTAGTTTATTCAATCTACATTTTTATTAACTGTCACCACCAAAATATTGACTCATATGCTGCAGCTATTTGATTTTAAGCTTTAAATTGATCTGGTATTCCCCGTGGGACGCCAGTTGCATCTAAATGGACGTGAGAGTCGATAGACCCATAAGGGGCTTCTCTCGCTTTACGATGTCTTATTTTCCCTCCTTCTGGTTGATGAAATGCCAGGGTGAAAGGGAGAGCCAAATGGACTAAAGTATAAGTGCCACTCCAGTTATTTGGCAGAGTGCCCAGTAAAGGTCTACCACAATAACACCACACATCCACTCAAGGATGAACAAGGGTTAACTGATTGATAAGGTCTTGAAAATTCTTAAGCTCACTGCATCTCTTCAGGTCTCCAAGGAATGCTAAGTTTCCTCCCTGTCATGAGAGACAAAAAGTGAACTTAATGTTGGGAGACAGAAGCTGGATGGCCCTCAGGGGCTGACCCTCAGGGTACTGGACTTCGGGATATAGCAGAGAGAGAGCTTGGCACGACTTGTTACTCCAGGCTGTAGAATCCTGGAAAAGAGATACCATGCAGCTCATGCCTAGTCATCTGGAGAACCACCTAGTGGAAAGGGGACAATCTGGGCCTCTGGCCTGCCATGTGCACAAGCATAACAATTGCTTTTGTTTAACATGCTGATGGAATATTTGATCCATTCCAACCAGGCATTTGCATCTTGGTATCCTGTCTTAATTGCCAAAGTTTGTTTTAAGTCTTTAACTTCTATGATCCTCTAGTAAAATGAATCTATGATTTCAGGAAATTATAAAAATCATCAGGGCAGTCCATCCTTGCTCTTCAGTGGTCCAAAGAACGTTGGACCAACTACAGCATAGAAGGTCTACATTGGGGGGCAAGACTCCTCATTGACAATGGGGTCTTTATCGAAATTTCCCCAGATTAAATGGTCCTAATTTACTAATGCCCAGTCTAAGGGGAGTCAGGAAGGACAGAGGTACTTTTCTGAAGTAGAGAGCTGTCTTTGACTTGGCAAGTCCCCACAGGGTATAACAAGGTAAACATTAAATGTAATAGTTTGAGGCAAAATTGACTTGGTTATGTTAATAACTAGATGGTCAGCAATAGAGTGAGGAAAGAAGAACGTAATAGAATAGATGAAAGAGTTAAATTTTTCTAAGCTTTAGTTTGGTAGGTTTTTCCCCTGGGACTATGGCCCATGACTCTGAAGGGGGTGGTGCTTTCTTGACTCAGGTATAATGAGTCCATCATTTTTACACTGTATGAACAGCAGTCTCAGTGGTTAGCAGCACAAGGTAGGGTCCTTCCTAGGCTGGCTCGAGTTTCCTTTTTTTTTTTTTTCACCTTTTGATGAGAACGTGATCTTCAGGCTGGTGCTAGTTTACCAGAAATTCTAGAGGTGGTACATGTGCTAAAAGAGTTTTAGTTTTGAGGGAAAGGAAAGTGGAAGATAAACCAAGTATATAATTTTTAAGAAATTGACCTTTTGTTTTAAATGTGGGGACATCAGCAGTGGCCTTTATAGTCCTTGGTGCCTTTCTACTGAGAAATTTCCTTTAGCACCCATTTTTTAAATAGTTTTTAGACCGAAGAAGCCAAACAGCATTTTATATTTGACAATGCTTCCTGTGTGATTTTTATACCAGAGAAGCTAAATATCACCTTTTTATTAGTGTGCCATTAATGTTAAACTTAGTTTTAATAAAACTTTGTAGACATATTTATTCAATTTTTAATGTCAGACCATAGATTAAGATTTTTATAGACTCTTTTTAACCTTTTATAATTTTTGTTAAAGAGTAGGTTAGTGTTTTAAGAAAAGCTCATTGTGTTTATACTTTAATTTCCTATTCACAGAAAAACTGGATGATACCCCTTTAACTTTAGCTGATATGTTTACACACAGAATTTTCTTTACAATGAACATTTCAAAACTTGCTTAAACCTTCAAAACAATTTTTTAACCTTTTAATGGAGGTAAAAATCCACATTCTTATGCCTCCTTATAATCCTTTTACCAAAGGTATATTTTACTTTCCTTATGCACCTTGCACATAAACTGTTTCTTCAGTAGTACTCAGGAGGCCTTATTACTTTTAAATTATACAACATTTCTTGCATAAATTTTTTTTAACATTTTTCTCTTTCATGACTTTTGCAGACAATTCTTTGACATGCCTCAACTTTCTGACTTATTACAAACATTTCTTTCTTTAAACAACCAGTTATTTCAGGACAATAATTTACCATATAACATTCTTTTTACAGAAATTCTGCCCCCCCCAACTTTTTTTTCGAAGATGATAACGATTCTTTTCCAAAGCGAACTTCTTTTATGTCTATGGACTAGACTGTCTAAGGCCACAAGATTAGAAGTTGCTATAATACCTGTTGCACTGTTAACTTTCAGCAAATTTTACTTTTGTTGAAAACCTTGTAAGTTTGGGATTTCAATTATCCTTTGCTATTAATAAGACCTTGTTTAGTCCAAATGAACTTAGAATTTGTATAGACAGGTTTTTTTTTCTTTAATTACCTGGGAGGAAACATCTATCATCCTGTCATGAAGGGAGTTCCTCCTAGGTCTGGTGGGAACTTTGTATGGTAATTAAGATTTAGATCTCCTGTTAGAAAACTTGCTGGGTTAAGGGAATTTTCAGCGGTTAATGTTAATCATCTTTTTTTCTTTTTTTAGGATACTTCTGAACTGGTGAGATGTGCTCAAAATGAGGTTTCCTCTAGAAGTTATTTTTCTACTTTCTTCTGTTATCAAAGCAGTTGCCACTGCAGATTGAATGCATTTGGGCCATACACAGATTACTAGGTTAAGGATTTTTGATAGGAAGTCTACACAGGTTGTCAGAGGCCTCAGTGCGTTCAGGCTACACCATTGTTTACACTGATAACAAAGTGATATTGGAGTGTTATAGGGTTATGGAGAATACCTTTAATTATCAATTATAGGTTTTAAATTTACCTTGGCTTTTAAAGGAATAGGGTGCACGGTTTTTTTTCTTAACTACTTGTATATCTCTCTTTCTTTCTCTCTCTGATTTTCTGTCTCTTTTTCTCTTTGACTTTCCTTTTGCCTCTGTCTCTTTCTCTCTCTCTGTCCCTCTCTTTCTCTCTCTCTCTTTCCTTGACTCCCTCTTTGTCTTTCTGTCTCTTCCTCTTTCTCTCTCTGCTGGTCTTTCCTTGCCTCTGCCAGCCGCTTATGCTGCTGTTCTCTCAACCACTGTGGGGGGAGTGGTCTAAAACCAGCTGTGAGCAAGTGTCTATGTATGGCAACTGGTCTGAGTGTCCTGCCTTACAGGTTACCTTGTGCCATACCTTTGAAACAAGGGGCCTGTCCAGGCTTCCTTCTGATGGCCAACCCACTTCTAATGCTGACTAGTCTATTTCATACAAAGTTCTAAGTTTTCCTGCTGTCATAGTAACACTGTAATCTCCCTTAAATCCTTTCTTGAAATTTTTCAACATAGTTCCTAGTGGGGTGGGCTTACTTTGTGCCTGACCCATGCTTCTTTGAGACAAAACATCAGGCTCACACCACACGCATACCACAAAACAAAGAATGGGTAAAAAGGGCACACATACACTTTTACAGTTTACACCAAACCAGAATCAAAACTAAAATCAAAGTATCCACAAATCCAAGCCAGGTCAAAACCAAAACCAAAGTATCAAGCAATGCAAGTCAAGTCAAAAACAAAAACCAAAGTACTGGTATAGGCGCAGTGTGGGTGATCAGACCACACTTCCACTCAAATGGAGTGGGCAAGTTCCAAAGACTAGTCTTACCAAGTTTCAGATGTCCAGACTCCAAGTGCCAGTTCCTTCCCGGTGTTCAGCCACTGCGCTGATCCTCCACGGGGGCCTGCCATGCACTGCTCTGGTGAGGCCTTCCACCAGGGCAATTGCCTACATGGGAGTGCTCTCAGAATCCGTATCGCTCAAGCTGGCTGCAGTCCCCCGCAGGGATGCTCCACAGGGCAGGCCTAAGCCACCTAAAATGCTGCCTCAATCATCTGTTAATCACCTTGCTTCCCAGTCAGGGAACCAAGAAATGTATCAGGATGAGCCACAGACAAAACCCCTCAGACACCTAGTTAAAGAAGGAAGGGCTTTATTCAGCCAGCAGCTTTGGCAAGACTCATATCTCCAACTACTGAACTCCACAAGTGAGCAATTCCTGTCCCTTTTAAGGGCTTACAACTCTAAGGGGGTC
Source organism: Pongo pygmaeus (assembly GCF_028885625.2). Classification (NCBI taxonomy): domain Eukaryota; kingdom Metazoa; phylum Chordata; class Mammalia; order Primates; family Hominidae; genus Pongo; species Pongo pygmaeus. The sequence goes on from NC_072393.2 coordinate 24,067,264, forward strand.
TGCGTGAGAGGGTTGTTATCCATTGAGCAAGCAGGGGGTACATGACTGGGGGCTGCATGCACTGGTAATCAGAATGGAAGAGAACAGGACAGGGATTTTCACAATGCCTTTCCATACAATGTCTGGAATCTATAGATAACATAACCAGTTAGGTCAGGGGTCGATCTTTAACCAGGCCCAGGGCACGGTGCCAGGTTGTCTGCCTGTGGATTTCATTTCTGCCTTTTAGTTTTTACTTCTTCTTTCTTTGGAGGCAGAAATTGGGCATAAGACAATATGAGGGGTGGTCTCCTCCCTTGGTGCCTGATTGTATCCCAGTTCTCCCACTTATGGGCTGTATGACCTAAATATAGTTCTCGCCTGTCTGTGCTTGGCCCTATAGTGGTACTGTGAGAATAATAGTGCCTACATCCTAACGTTTTGGTTAAATTAAAGCAATCAATGCAAATAAAGGTGTCAGAAAAATGCCCAGCACATAACAAGTGTACAGGAAATTTAATAGCTCTTATTTGTTGATTCTGTTAAATCATGACAAATATTAAGCCTGAAAACAAGATGGCCATACCACTGGTTTGTAACCCATGTTCCTTCTAATTTGTCCTTCTGGGGCTATAATAGTAGATGAATGATTTTAATACTAACCTTGGCAAATTCCCATATATTCACATACAGCATAGATATAAATATTTTTAAAAGATTTATCACTGAGTACTGCTCTTTAGCACTCCAGTAAATGGATAAAGAAGCACTTAAATGGTGAGCGTTTGTCAGTTTTATTCATTAGAGAATGAGACAAATTGTTTCTTTATCTACTTGTTTAATATACTTCTTATTTATTTTCATTTGATACATTTAAATGTAGTTTGAAAATACATATTCAAATAACTTTTTTCTCTAACAAATGAAGAAAATCATTTATTTAGAAATTTAGAGAGAATTTTACACTAAACTGTTGCTTTAGACTCTGTTTTTTAAGGTATTATTTGGATCATTAAAAATCAGCATACTTTATTTCTGAGTGTGGGTTCAGACTATTCATGATATTAAAAGTTTGCTTACATCACTACATGAGCAAGTCACATGAAATAAACAAATAAGTATATGTTTCCTGAAATTTTAAAATGAACAAACACTTTATTCTCTGGCCCAATTTCTTAACATTTCTTTCTTTTTTTTTTTTTTTTTTGAGACAGATTCTTGCTCTATCACCCAGGCTGGAGTGCAGTGGCATGATCTTAGCTCACTGCAACTTCCACCTCCCAGATTCAAGCAATTCTCCCTGCCTCAGCCTCCCGAGTAGCTGGGATTACAGGCACCCGCTACCACGTCCAGCTAATTTTTGTATTTTTAGTAGAGACAAGGTTTCACCATGTTGGCCAGGCTGGTCTTGAACTCCTGACCTCGGGTGATCTGCCCACTTCGGCCTCCCAAAGTGCTAGGATTACAGGCATGAGCCACTGCACCGGGCCTCTCTCTCTCTTTTTTTTTTTTTTGAGATGGAATCTCACTCTATCACCCAGGCTGAAGTGCAATGGCACAATCTCAGTTCACTGCAACCTCTGTCTCCTGGATTCAAGTGATTGTCCTGACTCAGCCTCCCAAGAAGCTGGGATTTTAGGCACCTGCCACCACACCAGGCTAATTTTTGCATTTTTAGAAGAGATGGGGTTTTGCCATGTTGGCCAGGCTGGTCTCCAACTCCTGACCTCAGGTGATCCACCTGCCTTGGGCTCTGAAAGTGCTGGGATTACAAACGTGAGCCACCGCACCCAGCCTTCTCTTATATATTTTTTAAAGTATTAATAGCATTTTTGATTGGCAAATAAGAGTTGTATAAATTTATGGGTTAAAATATGGTTTTAATATATGCATATTATATAATATGATTAAGTCAAGTTTTATAACATATCTATCAACTCACTTATCAATCATTTCTTATGATACATTTGAAATTTACTCAGTTTTTTAAAAAATATAGTACTTTATAGTTTACTATCATCATGCTGCTGTGCAATAGATCTCAAAACCTACTTATCCTGTCTTTTTGAAATTTTGTACCCTTTGATCAACAACTTCCTATTTACTTCCCACCACACCTAACCTCTCGTAACCAATATTTCATTTTCTACTTTTTTGTAGTATTTGTCTTTTTGTGTCAGGCTTATTTCATCTAGCATAATGTCTTCAAAATTTATCTATATTGTTTTAAATGATGGGATTTATCCATTGTTATGGTCGACATCGTGTATCTATACCAAGACTTAAAAAAATAAATAAATATATGTATATTAATTAATAACTAATAATATTAATTTAATGTTATTTATATAAATATATATTTATCTCTTGGTTGAAAAACTAGTGTGTTATGAGAAAATATTTCTTTGTTAAAGCATGTATCATTGTAATTTAGTATATAAATATTTTGTTAATAATAGCTTATTTGTACCAAGCACTAACCATAACACTATAAGTGTTAATAAATTTAATTCTGACAGTAATTTAATAACATAAGTATACTAATTATCATTATTTCATAGTGGAAGAAACAGAGCCACTGAGAGAAATGACTCACTCACAATAGCAGAGCCCATATTAAAATACAAGCAACTTTGTCTGCAGAGATAACTCTTGAGTACAACCATAAATATCTTTCAAACAGATAAGACAAAATTACTTTTAACAATTATTTTTCATAAAAACTAACACAAATTGAATAATTGGATAAATTGTCATTGTTATACGTGTGTGTAAATGTATAAAATGGTACATAAAATAGAAATAATTTAAGCTAGAAAAAAGATGTTAATAATTATTATGAATAAAATGGAGAGGTAGTCAATTATTATTTGTAGATGATATCTTTGTTTACTTAGATAACAAAAGAAACTACAAGACTACTTTAAATGTCTATTCAGGTGAGTAGGCAAAATTTTAAGATGATTACCTGGATTTTCAGTCTGTTGTACACCTGCTGTGTAATCTTCACCTCTGAAGTGTAAAAAACAAGTGTCTCACTGTGGTGGAAAATCACTTATGAAATTAGGTTACTAATGGTTGACTCTGTGTTCATCAAAAGGGAGATTATCCTGATTGGGCTAAACTTAATGAGAGGTACCTTTAAGAGAAAAAGACACATCATAGAAAAAGACCCCTGCTGACTTGGAAGTAAGTGACTTCTAGGTCAACCAATTTGTAAACTGCTTATTGTGACCACATGGCAGGAAATCTATTTGTATATTGTCAGAATTCCTGCCTTCCACATGATGCTTCCAGTAGGAAGAGAAAAAGGATACCGTGACAGGTTTAAAAAAAAAAAGGGAGGGGTCTCTTTTTGCAAGAAAAAATCACCTCATATCTGGGAAAGCTTAATAAACAGAAGAGACCATAACATGAGCACATCAATGAGAGGAAAAAGCAACCTGGTTGAAAGGGCTCACTGACATGATGGAGCAACATTTACTAAGTCATAGTGAATGATTAGCCTCTGGGATAGCAATAGCCTACCAAGAAGTCTACACTCATTCTTATACTGATTACATGTAATACAGATGTTTATAATAATAAACTGCTAATTTTAGAAGATTCTACTATATTGTCATACAATATTGAACTTTAAACACCTTAATATGAATATATCTTGAATGCATGAACAGCTATACTGATAGTTTCTCTTAGATTAGCATGATAAAAGTAACAATTAGAGAAAACATTTAGAATGGAATAAAATTTATCAAAACCACATTTTTTCAATGGCTTGGAATAATTGTCATGCTTTTTGAAATGGCTAGATTACTAACAAGAAGCAAAGAGAAAATTGTGGTTTTGCCAAATGATTAAGTTCTTGACCATTTAAAATCTAAAATTCTGGCTAATGGATTTATGTGGCTTCTTAGGGTTACAAAGGCAATACAAGAAGAATTTTGATAGGCAGGAAAATACATTCTACATACACACATTGCTCTTCTCCAATTTGCTTTCACATTAAAAGATTGAAGATTGCAAATCTAGTCTCTCAATTTAGAGTTAATTAATAAAAAGTTTTACATTTTAGCCAAGCAAATAATTGTATAGAGCTAATAGGTAATAAAATGAAGTCATTAACTGCCAGAAAATAGTATGACTAGATTCAGTAAGTATCTAGCCATGCAAATGACACCACAATTAAATCAAAATTCTAATAGGCCCATGTGGAAAGCATTTATGTACAATGTGGTGAACTTCTGCTAGGCCCTTTTTTTTTTTTTTTTGAAAAGCAATATTCTTTATCCACAGTGGGCTTTAGAAGTACAACTCATGTCAAGACATGTATTTATTATTATGCTTTGGTATACAATCCTAGATATTTTTTATCTGGAATACAAAACCAAAATAAATAGCACAACTTTTAGAAATTGATGTTTTTTTCCATCAGCTTTATTTCCATGATGAGTAAGAGCTTGTGCAAGAGCTGCTTAAGACCATCCAGTGGTTGCTCCTATCCATTCAGTGGCCTGAGCGGTGGGAGCTGCAGACCAGTCTTCCAGGGTAGGCTGAGCTCTCCAGTCTTCAGTAGGGAACTGCTGAATAGGCACAGAGGACACCTGTACACCTTCAGACCAGTCTGCAACCTCAGGCTGAGTAGCAGTGAACTCAGGAGCTGGAGAAGTCCATTCACCCTGAAATTTCTCCTTGGTCACAGCCTTTTCAGCAGCAGCCTGCTCTTTTTTTTTTCTTTGAGATGGAGTCTCACACTGTCACCTGGGCCAGTGTGTAGTGGTTGATCTTGGCTCCCTGCAACCGCCACATTGTGGGTTCAAGCGATCCTCTGGCCTCAGCCTCCCAGGTAGCTGGGATTACAGGTGCCCACCACCACTCCCAGCTAATTTTTTGTATTTTTAGTAGAGATGGGGTTTCACTACTTTGGCCAGGCTGTTCTTCAACTCCTGACCTCACGATCCGCCCGCCTCAGCCTCCCAAAGTGCTGGGATTACAAGCTTGAGCCGCTGCACCTGGCCCCTAGCCCTGTTCTTAAAGGGTTTCACCCACAGGCAGATCACGAGGTCAGGAAATCAAGACCATCCTAGCTAACAGGGTGAAACCCCGTCTCTACTAAAAATACAAAAAAATTATGGTGGTGGGCGCCTGTAGTCCCAGCTAGTCGGGAGGCTGAGACAGGAGAATGGAGTGAAGCCAGGAGGCGGAGCTTGCAGTGAGCCGAGATCCCAGCACTGCACTCCAGCCTGGGCGACAGAGCGAGACTCTGTCGCAAAAAAAAAAAAGGGTCTCACCCAATAATCCAATTGGGAAATTAGAAAAAAAAAATCTTATAATTGTTGAATCTTCTGGTTGTCTGTGTGGCTATATATGTGTTATGTGTGCAGTGTCTATTAAAAGAGCTCTAATTAATTGACCTAAGAAAAATAAGCACTTAAATATTTTTAAGGAAAAAGTAAAATCTGTGAGACCTTTCAGTTCACATGACTTTAATCTTTAAAGCTGACAGGTACAGTAAGATTAGAAATGTCTTCAGAGTTGCCAGGATACATTTTTGTTTGCATTTATTAATCAAGCAATTCCATACTTAGCCCTGCCAAATACTAAAAGATGTCAAAATTTGGCATAGAGGCTACAAAACTATAACTCAGCCCAAACAGAATAATCTTTGCTTGTATAATTTTTAAATAAAACAATAATATTGGTTTAATAAAGTTAGCTACATCTTGAACTATTTAGTGAAATACCCTAACTTCCTAACTTTTAATCTTGTGGCCTTAGGCAGTCTAGTCCACAGACATGAAAGAAGTTTATTTTGAGAAAGGACTGTTATCATCTTTAATATTGAAGAAAAGAGAATTTATAAAAAAAAAAAGAGGATCTTACGAGGTAAGTTTCTTTCCTAAAGTAAATTAACCAGTTGTTTGAAGAAAGTGATGTTTGCAACAAGTCAGAAAGTCGAGGCATGTCAGAGATTTTGAAGATTATGAAAAATTTTATAAAAGGGAATTTATGCAAGAAATGCACAATTTAAAAGTGATTAGGCCTCCTGAATGCTTTATAAAATGCCACTATAACTCTTAGCTGTGCAACCTAAGACCTAGGACATGTGGAGTTAAATGCTGGAATAAGCCAGACCTTATCTGCATTTCTGTCTAGGTCCTAGGCTCTACACCTAGCACATAATTAAAATCTCAAACTTACCAAGAAAAGTAAAGATTGCTAAAAGTTAACAGTGTAACATGTATTTAAAACTATTGAAAAAACAGTTTACTTATACTTTTGGTAAAAAGATTATAAGAAGGCATGAGAATGTGGATTTTTACCTAGAATAAAAGGTTAAAGAATTGTTTTAAGTTGAATAAAATAAAAATGAAGGTTTAAGCACGTTTTGGAAGGTTAATTGTAAAGGAAAAGTTGTAGAGATATCATTCAGTTTTTCAGTAATTTGAACATTAAAATAAAAGCACAATGAGTTTCTTATTTTTTTTTTCTTTTTGACATAGACTTCCGCTCTTGTTGCCGAGGCTGGAGTGCAATGGTGCAGTCTTGGCTCAGCTCACTTCAACCTCTGCCTCCCGGGTTCAAGTGACTCTCAGCCTCCCAAGTAGCTGGGATTACAGGCATACACCACCACACCAGACTAATTTTGTATGTTTAGTAGAGACGGGGGTTTCCCCATGTTGGTCAGGCTGGTCTTGAACTCTCAACCTCAGGTGATCCACCAGCCTCCCCCTCCCAAATTGCTGGGATTACAGCCATGAGCCACCGTGCCTGGCCGAGTTTCTCTTAAAGGACTAACCTGCTCTTTAACAAAAATTATAAAGGGTTAAAAAGGGTCTATAAAAATGTTAGCTATGGCCAAATATTAAAATTGGGTAAATGTGTCTACAAGATTTTATTAAAAATTGAGTTTAGCATTAATAACTCACTAATATAAAGGTAAAATTTGGCTTATTTGGTATAAAGTCATACAGAAAGCATTGTCAAATATAAATTGGTGTTTGGCTTTCTTTGAGCTATATTTGTATAAATGTGTTATTGGTATGTGTTCCAAAATTATGGGAGACTCATAATTCTGTTATTTCTTAGTGTACATTTTCAGTAATAATTATAATTGTTGAAATTATTGTGTGCCACAAAGATGACAGATATCCTTGTTAATTGTAACTTTAACTGTGGCTACCCTAAAACTTTTGGTCATCCATAAACAATTGTTTTGTTTTGGTCCTCTTTAGAAGGTAGTTTTATAATCAGCTATAGAGTTCTAACAGCTGCTCTTGAGTGCAGGTTTCTGATAACCTTAGAGACTGTGACATCAGAATAGAGGAAAAAGGTTGAGGACTCTTGAAGAGCTAAAATGTTAATTAATATCCAGCAGAACAGGAATTAACTGCATGAACTGAAGTAATAGGATACTGGAGTGATCATTTTGACGTTTTGCTTAAAATATTGTTAATCCTTTGTTTTGGTTTTCAAAGTCAAATAAACTTTTCTTTTGCGTGATTGACAGCTTTTAATAATTTAATTCCATGAACAAAATTTGAAGCACACTTGTTTCTCTCTACCTGATTTTCTCCAGAATTTGGAAACTCTCTGTGAATATTCTTGTTATGCCAGTATAGTTATTTGCATAAGTGCAATAAGAATCTGTTTTGTTTTGTTTTGTTTTTTTGAGACGGAGTCTCGCTCTGTCACCCATGCTGGAATGCAGTGGTATGATCTTGGCTCACTGCCACCTCCACCTCCTGGGTTCAAGTGATTCTCCTGCCCCAGCCTCCCAGGTAGTTGGGATTACAGTTGCCTGCCACCAGGCCTGGCTAATTTTTTTTTTTTTTTTTTTTTTTGTAGAGATGGGGTTTCACCACCTTGGCCAGGCTGGTCTCAAACTCCTGACTTTGTAATCCACCAGCCTCGGCCTCCCAAAGTGCTGGGATTACAGGCATGAGCCACCGCACCTGGCCTAAGAATCTGTTTTCTTTTGTGACATTACACAACTGGAAAACTTGGTTATTTTACCAAGGCTTTAAGTGGAATGTTGTGCTTTCTTTTAAGGAATCAAACTTGACTTAGGAAACCAATAAATCCTTTGGAAACTGGCCTCATATTTTGTGTACACAGTCCCAGTACAGGGTTTCTGATCTGTGGTAAGTAAAGAATGTCACTTTCTAGCAGGCCGGGAAGTCCAAGTTATCTTGGAACTTCAAGAAGAGAGAAATTCACTCAACTCATAGGTATTTGATGGTACAAATCCATGGCTAAGCTTGGCTGTAAAAAGTCTTATCTCAGATTCCTTCTACAAAACAAAGTTCCATCAAAGCCAATTTAAAAGACCTATGTAACAAATAATTATTCTTGCTGCACCGTATACAAATAATTAAGTCAAGTATAATAAAGCAAAACCCATCCTACCATGATTTGTCTTCTAATAAAAATGGGAAACTGGAGAGAGAAAATTGTTTCAAAAACTATAGCATGCCTGTTGTTAAATTCTAGTCTTGCCTAATGTTTATTTTTATTATTTTCTACAATTTAAATTAAATTCTAATTTTTCTGGCTACAATTTCCAAAATAAGCTGTGTTTTCTTAAAGCCCTATGAACTGAAAACTAAATGTTTCAGCAGGCACTGCCTCTAAGCCCCCGTATCATCACAGGAGGAAATCTCTTCACTGCTAGTACTGACAACTAATAACCAAGTGTGCCCAGAATACTTCTCCACCACATCTAGTGAGTCCATGGAACCCAGGGTAATTCAAAGAGTATCTGTTATAGGAATCAACTCCTGGATACATCACATGTAAGTCAAAGCCTGGAAAGATGAGGAAGCAGCCCCTGATAGCCCAAAAGAATGTCCTAAATATCAATGTAAAGAAATAGGAAATCTTAAGCTGAAAATAGTAAAAAATAAGTAACTGAGTGAGAACTACTCATCTTACTCAGTCTCACCCCTACCTCACCGAATACTTTTTGTCATTCCTACCTCAAATATTAATGAGGCAGGAATTTTAAAATAATAATAATAATAATAAGTACTGCATTTATTCACTAAAAGTAAAAGCTAAGTCTCAGAATTTGGCAAGGCAAGGGTTAAAAAGAAAAAGAACAAATTTTCCTCTGCCTAGCAAGCTCACTTCAAGGACAGTTATAAGATAATGAATGCTGTCTGAATAGCCAAGGCCAAAGGAATGGGCTCCAGACACCCCCCACGCCCTTCCAGAGCAAGGTTGAAGGAAAAAGAAGAAAGACGGATTCTTTTACTGTTACTCTTTTCCCAGGCTTCTTAAGCATTATTATGTTTTACAAATGTCTGTATTTAGCCAGTTCTTGTTTTTCTTTCAATGCAGCTACAAGAGCACCAGCTATGCAAGGTCACAAGTTATGTTATGCTATAGATTACGTGACCTGTCACTGTATGACTAACTTCTTGTGTTTTGCTTCTGTAAGCGTACCTAAAATAAACAACAATCCTCCTGTACTCCATATTGGTCTCTCTGTTCCTCAGTTTACCGCAACATTAAAACTTTTTAATGAAAGTTATTATTATTTTTTTGAGATGGAGTTTCATTCCTGTTGCCCAGGCTGGAGTGCAATGGCATGATCTCAGCTTATCACAACCTCCACCTACCGGGTTCCAGTGATTCTCCTGCCTCAGCCTCCTGAGTAACTGGGATTATAGGCGTGCACCACCCACCTGGCTAATTTTGTATTTTTAGTAGAGATGGAGTTTCTCCATTTTGGTCAGGCTGGTCTCGAACTCCTGACCTCAGGTGATCCATCCACCTCAGCCTCCCAAAGTGCTGGGATTACAGACATGAGTCATTGCACCTGGCCATGAAAATTATTTACTGTGCCACCTTGTGGGAATTGCTTTACTTACTCTACTATTTGCACTAGGACTATATGCTGTAGCACCTTCAGGGTGGAATATTGGACAGAGAATATCAATTACTGTAGCCTTTTGCTTAGTTATTATCCTCATAGTGGGAATAATGGTTACTAATAAAAAATAACACATGGGCCTTACCAAACATGCACCTCTGCCTCTCATTAGGTATGCAATGTTGTTTCTATCTCAACCAGTCTGGCCTAGTAAGGAGACGCTGCTGAAAACTTAAAGGACTAAAAAGCTAAGGTAATACCAAAACAACCAAATAGATTCTTGGTTTGGGAACAAAATCATAGCATGGGTCATCCCATTCTTGGGCCCTCACCTAATAATATGCCTAGGACTAGTGTTCTTACCCTGCCTAATTAACCTTTTTCAAAGATTTTTAACTAACAGGATCATGGCCATTTCAAAGACAACTACCCCAAAACATCTACAGATGGCATTACTCCTGCAATCTATCTGAGACCTGAAAACTCTTGGTCCCCTTGTCAGCAAGAAGTAGCCAGAAAGAACATGCCGCCCCTCATCGTTTTTATAACTACAGCGTCTGGATTGATAGAGCAGGAGCTTCACCATCTTGGACAAGTACTGCCATTTTTCACCTCAATCAAAAACTGCCTAAATCCAAAGGGCATCAGTCAGCATGACCATAAACCACAAATAACATCTCTGACCAGATACACTCCAAACCCCTCTCTAACCAGAAACATGCCAGCCGTGAGATAACCTCCCCCCTGGCTGGAGAGATGTCAGCCCCAAAATAACCTCCCCTCTGACCAGAGACATTCTAACCCTGCCATAAACTTCTCCCCCACACAGAAACATTTCAAGCCTGTGATAAGCTGTCTCACCTTGAACCTTTAAATAATCTTAGTCTGTAAGAGAAACTGCTCCTGACCAAAATCAGCCAGAAGCCCCTCTCAGAACTGCCTTTGACTGTTGAGCTGCTTTTCATGTTTTGTTCCTCTTTCTTTAACTCTTACAGTGACTAATATAAATTATTAAAATAGATTAAGAACTTTTTTTGTACAACTTATAATCCTGAGAAGACAGTCAAAACTTTATGTACATTTCTGCTACCTGAAGGGCCATCTAAACATTTATACAGAAACATTTATTTAACTGTCACTGTGTTGTTTCTTGTTTGAGATGGAGTCTCACTTTGTCACCCAGGCTAGAGTGCAGTGGTGCAATCTCAGCTCACTGCAACCTCTGCATCTCCAGTTCAAGCGATTCTCCTGTCTCAGCTTCCTGAGTAGCTGAGATTACTAGTGCATGCCACCATTCCCAGCTAATTTTTGTATGTTTAGTAGAGACAGAGTTTCACCATCTTGGCCAGGCTGGTCTCGACTCAAGTTCTGCCAGGCCGAATTCCACCCACCTTGGCCTCCCAAAATGCTGGAATTACAGGCGTGAGCCACCGTGCCTGGCCAATTGTTACTTTTAATGCGTGTCTTCTGTTAGTATAAAAGCTTTCTCATGCAAGAAGTTTGATGTTACAACAGTAGCTAAAAGAATATTAGAAAATATGTTTTCCTCATGGAACATTTCTGAAAAAGTCTCATAGGATGAAGATACTCATTTCACTAGACAAGTCGTAAAACTGTTAAATAAGGCATTACAATATTATTGAGCAAAACTAAATTGACTGGATTGCCTTTGTGATTGCAGATTGATGACAATCAGATCTATTAAGAGTGGAAAAAATATGTTGACCCTTCTAAAATAGTCAGTGGAAAGCTTATGCATGTAATAATAGAACCTCATGTATCTTCTGCTACTGAAGTCTAATATTACTAAATGCAGCAAGTCTTTAATCCGTTATGACAAAGCATATTTTCACAAGGTAAATAAAGCTTTGCTTTTTTTTTTACAGTCTCACTCTGGCACCCAGGGTGCAGTGGCACGATCTCTACTAACTGCATCTTCCACCTCTCAGGTTCAGGGATTCTCATTTCTCAGCCTCCAGAGTATCTGGGATTACATACATGCACCACCACTCCTGTCTATTTTTTGTATTTTTAGTAGAGACAGGGTTTCTCCACGCTGGCCAGGCTAGGCTGGTTTCAAACTCCTGGGCTCCAGTGATCCACCCACCTTGGCCACCAAAAGTGCAGGGATTATAGTCATGAGCCACTACACCTGGCCACTACTTACTCAGGGTAATAAAACCTTTTACAATCTAAAACCAAGACATTGAATCTGCTTGCCATCTACACTGCAGCAAGACTTGGGGCCCTTGAAATTTGGGTTTATAACCTCACAACTCAGAAGAACCCCTCTAAACCCTTTAGAGATCTTAAGGGAAAGCTAACCAGAGAAGTTTCTCCTTAAAAACAAATGGCAACTTTGATTTAGATAGTTTTTTTTACAAGATCAAAAATGAAGACATCTCTGCTATTATGGCACTCTTAGTTGACAAGTTTTTTTCTTATGGCTCCACAAACAACAGAAATCAAAAAGAAATCTCTCATGTGCACTCATGGTGGTATTCTCTTATATGTAGAGAATTTTGCAGCCAACCTTATATATGAGGTTTCATACCCACATTAAGAAAGAAATTTTAATGAGACATTTGCTGCCTCATAATATCAGAAACAGAATATTGGTCTACTGCTCTTAACCTACTTCATAACTTAAAGAGAACTTCTTCAGAATAGGTTAAAGAGCATTGCTAAGAAGCCATTCAACTTCTGAATGGGCATTATTTGTTAGGTTCCCCCCACACCCTGCATGGAGTAGAGTAAATGAGGCAATACTTAGAAATGTATTTTCCATAATAGACTCTATAGCAGATTTTACTGTAAAGGCTATGGTTACACAATAGACTTTAAATTTTCTTACTAAAGTTTTGCTAAATAATATAATTTCTCTAAATTACTGAATAAACAGAAAAGTATCTGTGCAGTTGCTAATATTTGTGGTTGCACATGGAGAAATACATTAAGTACTACATAGATTACATTGCAGGCGATTAATAAACAGGCTGCTTTGTTGAAATGAATAGAACATTTATCTAACTAATTATTTGATCTATTTAATTTTAGTTGGTTTGTTCATGGGGACCCTGGTTAAAAAGCATACTCCAAACTCTTGGTGTTATCCTCTTTATAGTAAAAATAGTATTTCTCTGCCACACTCTATTCTCTCAAAAGTTATAAATGTTTGAATGCAGTCATCTGTAGAATATCAAATGGTTTATGTTTTTAACTGGAGTGAAAAAACCTCAAAGACATATATGACCATGAGGACACCATAACCTATGAATGACATGGTACAAAAAAAAAAAAAAAAAAAAAAACTCAAAATAATGAAAACTGAGAGTGTCCACATTAAGGCCCTGAATTTTGGTCACACTCTTACCTACATGAGAACTTAACCAAAATGGGAGGGGGGGATATTTTAAATAAAATTATTGGAGGCCATCATTCTGAACTAAGCTTGTGCGCTAGGCACAGAGCAAACCAAAATGGAGTCACTCATGCTAAATGTGATGTAATCAAACTTAAAATTAAAGAAAATAGATAGATTCTAAAACAGGCCAAGTTTTGTTTTTGGTAAACAGCAGAAGTAAACACAAGGAGGTCCCCTCTATTGTAATTATTTTAAAAAATAATAACCTGAAGTCGTTGTTTCCACTTAAAAAAACCCACAGTTGTCATATTTCACAGTGGAATTTGAGACTAAATAAGTACATTTTTGATGGTGACAGAGAAATATCAATGTCTAAAGTTTGGATCTGTTTCTCAAAATTGAGAAAATAACCAAAAAAGAGAAAATGTTAATTAATTATAGCCTAATGCTGCCCCCTTTCATGTTTAATTTTGGTCAATAGGTCATTTTGTACATAGTGTACTAAAACCAAACTGTATATGTAAATAGACTGTAACCCATTCTTGTACCTGTCAGGCCTCTGAGCCCAAGCTAAGCCATCATAACCCCTGTGACCTGCACGTATACATCCAGATGGCCTGGAGAAACTGAAGAACCACAAAAGATGACATTCCACCATTGTGATTTGTTCCTGTTCCACCCCAACTAATCAACTGACCTTGTGACATTCTCCCCTGGACAATGAGTTTCATGGTCTCCCAACCCTGCACCCTGTGACCCCTGCCCCTGCTCACAAGAGATAACCACCTTTAACTGTAATTTTCCACTACCTACCTAAATCCTATAAAACTGCCCCGCCCCATCTCCCTTTGCTGACTCTCTTTTTCGACTCAGCCCACTTGTACCCAAGTGAAATAGCCTTGTTGCTCACACAAAGCCTGTTGGTGGACTCTCTTCACATGAACTCATGTGACATTTGGTGCTGAAGACCTGAGACAGGGGGACTTCTTTGGGAGACCGGTCCCCTGTCCTCACCCTCACTCCATGAGGAGTTCCACCTACTACCTCAGGTCCTCAGACCAGCCCAGGGAACATCTTACCAATTTTAAATCGGGTAAGTGGCCTCTTTTTATTCTCTTCTCCAAACTCTCTCACTATCCGTCCACCCTTCAACCTCTCCCTTCCTTAATTTCCGTTCCTTTCCCTTTCTGGTAGAGACAGAGGAGACATGTTTTATCTGCGAACTCAAAACACTGGCACTGGTCATGGAGTCAGAAAGACAGTCTTCCCTTGGTGTCTAATTACTAAGGGGATGCCTGCCTGATTATTTCACCCACATTCCAGAGGTGTATGATCACCTCAGGGACACCTGCCTTGATCCTTCACCTTGGTGGCAAGTACCACCTCCCTGACAATTTGACTTCCTCTTTTCCTAATTGAATATGCTTTATTTCTTTCTCCTGCCTGATTGCCCTGGCCAGAACTTCCAACACTATGTTAAATAGGAGTGGTGAGAGAGGGCATCCCTGTCTTGTGCCAGTTTGCAAAGGGAATGCTTCCAGTTTTTGCCCATTCAGTATGATATTGGCTGTGGGTTTGTCATAAATAGCTCTTATTATTTTGAGACACATCCCATCAATACCTAATTTATTGAGAGTTTTTAGCATGAAGGGCTGTTGAATTTTGTCAAAGGCCTTTTCTGCATCTATTGAGATAATCGTGTGGTTTTTGTCTTTGGTTATGTTTACATGCTGGATTACGTTTATTGATTTGCATATGTTGAACCAGCCTTGCATCTTAGGGATGAAGCCCACTGGATCATGGTGGATAAGCTTTTCGATGTGCTGCTGGATTTGGTTTGCCAGTATTTTATTGAGGATTTTTGCATCAATGTTCATCGGGGATATAGGTCTAAAATTCTCTTTTTTTGTTGTGTTTCTGCCAGGCTTTGGTATCAGGATGATGCTGGCCTCATAAAATGAGTTAAGGAGGATTCCCTCTTTTTCTATTGATTGGAGTAGTTTCAGCAGGAATGGTACCAGTTCCTGCTTGTACCTCTGGTAGAATTCAGCTGTGAATCTGTCTGGTCCTGGACTTTTTTTGGCTGGTAGGCTGTTAATTATTGCCTCAATTTCAGAGCCTGTTATTGGTCTATTCAGGGATTCAACTTCTTCCTGGTTTAGTCTTGGGAGGGTGTATGTGTCCAGGAATTTATCCATTTCTTCTAGATTTTTTAGTTTATTTGTGTACAGGTGTTTACAGTATTCTCTGATGGTAGTTTGTATTTCTGTGGGATTGGTGGTGTTATCCCCTTTATCATTTTTTATTGTGTCTATTTGATTCTTCTCTCTTTTTTTCTTTATTAGTCTTGCTAGGGACAACATTCTTTTATGCACTCCTTTTCAGTTATCCCCACCTGCCCAGTTCCCTTATGAGGTCGAGACATTTTAACAAAATTATCTGCTACCCTGACTATTCCTGTACTGCAGCCACATCTCATTGCTGCTCTTCTCCCCAACCCAAAGCCTCCTTCATGTCTTCCTCTTGTATCACCCCCACCTTAACCCACAAGTATGGGACACCTCTGCTCCCTCCCTGGCAACCAATCACACAGCCATTACTATCCCATTAAAACCTAATCACCCTTACCCCACTCAATGCCAGTATTCCATCCCACAACAGACTTTGAAGGGACTAAATCCTGTCCAGAATCTTCACCTTATCAACCAAATTGTCTTGCCTATCCACCCAGTGGTGCCAAACCCATATACTCTCCTATCCTCAATACCTCCCTCCACAACCCATTATTCTGTTCTGGATCTCACAGATGCTTTCTTTATTATTCCTTTACACCCTTCATCCCAGCCTCTTTTCACTTTTACTTGGACTGGCCCTGACACCCATCGGTCTCAGCAACTTACCTGGGCTGTACTGCTGCAAGGCTTCAGGGACAGCCCCTATTACTTCAGTCAAGCCTTTCTTCATGATTTACTTTCTTTACATCCATCTGCTTCTCACCTTATTCAATATTTTGATGACCTTCTACTTTATAGCCCCTCCTACGAATCTTCTCAACAAGACAACCTCCGGTTCCTTCAATATTTATTCTCCAAGGGATATTGGGTATCCCCCTCCAAAATTCAAATTTCTTGTTCATTCTTTACCTACCTCAGCATAATTCTTCATGAGAACATGTGTGCTCTCCCTGCCAATTGTGTCCAGCTGATCTCTCAAACCCCAACCCCTTCTTCAAACAACAACTCCTTTCCTTCCTGGGCATAGTTGTATACTTTCACCTTTAGATACCTGGTTTTACCATCCTAACAAATCTGTTGTACCTGAGCGAGTTAGAGAAAATGCCACACTTTGAGATGAATTAAGAGTCCATTTATTTAGCCAGTGGCCAAGAGATGGCTAATGCACAAAATTCTCTTGGCCCTGAAGAAGGGGCTAGATTTTCTTTTATACTTTGGTTTAGAAAGGGGAGGGGGGTCTAGTTAAAACAATTTTACAGAAATAAAGTAAGCAAAAAGTTAAAAGGATAAATGGTTACAGGAAAGTAAACAGTTCCAGGTGCAGGGGGCTTAAAACTATTACAAGGTGATAGACTCGGGGCTTTGGGCATTATCAATCAGATGAATTCCTGGGAATTGCAGATATAGCTTGCCACAGTATCTTATCAGTTAATTGCATTCTTGGATGTGCTGGGAGTCAGCCTGCACAAGTTAAGTCCTTGAGGAAGGGGCTGCCAGTGAAAGCGCCAAGATAGAGTATGTCTGGCTCTCTTAGCTAAGGTAGAGTCAATTCAGGTGGAAACAAGGCTAGGTGATTAAAGGGAAAGGGAGAGTCTAAAAACAGGGTTAGTAAAAACAAGGTTGAGCATTACATTCCTCACTTGTGTTTTGAGGGAATCAAATTGTTGATTCCTCAGTTATAACAAGGGGGTTATACTGAGTCTTAAGATACATAAGTTTGACAGAAGCTATGCAATGTTTTATAAAATTAAGAAACTAATTTAATATACAAGGCCCAAAAATTGACTTAATAGTAGGATGGGGAGGGGTGCAGCTAACTTAGTGATTGGAGTAGTTAGCCAACGGTTCTAGTTGAACATGCTTTGATACTAGGGGATGTTATTTTATCATTTTTATTGGCACCTATCTAGATTTTCTCACACCTTTTGGAGTGTATCTTTTATGACTAAGAATGGTGGAGGAACAGTTAAATCAATTTTGTCAGGGTGTTTTTGGAACATAAGGTTACTTAGATCAGTTAAAGGCCTGATTGACTTAGGTGGGCTCTATGAGACTAAAATTTTCTTTTGGATGGTGAACATAGTTCTAACATCGAATCCTGGGATATAAAGTCTTAATCTTTATGACACGCCATAATACTATTGAGCTGAATTAGGGTCATGAACAGTTATAGCAAGAGGATTACAATTCTTTTTAGTACATGATTTAGGATGAGAAGCATGAGTTATGGAATGAAGATCTGGTTGATCCTCTAGAGTAGGTGGCTAAAGTTACACATGTCTAATCAGGGCAGAAAAACTGATAAGTATCTTGACAGCTAGCGACAGGGTGATTTCTAGGACAGAGGTAAAAGTCAACATTTTGGAGTCTTTTTTTTCTGCACTTTTGGAGCTTCTACATCTAGTTTGGCTCTTGGAGCATTTAAATATTGCTGCAAGGTCGACCACTTCCCGCTCCCGGGATTGGCAGATTGTGTTGCTCTTCATGGGTATGGGCTGGCTCTGGGAACAGTACACGTTAATCAACTGCAAAGGAGACTTCTTTGGAGGTACTGGCCTTCTAAGTGGTGTTTGCAAATACACGTCCTGTTATGAAAGAGGTGAGGAGAAAGGAGTAGGAAGGTACAGAGGATGTAATGGGCAAAAACAAGTGAAGTAGATAATAAGAATTAATCTAATGGCTTCACTTGACTTAGGTGCAGTTTTAAGGGGCCTGACCTAGGCCTGGGGACCTATGTTTCTAGTTGGTCTCTGTTGGCCTTCTTGATGCAGGAGTGATGAATCTTAGCAGGAATGCCATCCACCTTCAGAGCCATTGGTATCATGAGGATGATGGTGTGAGGTCTTTTCTAAGCAGGAGTGAGTCCTTGTTTTTGGAACTTTTTAACAAACACTAGGTCTCTGGGCTGGAACAAATGGCACGAATCTGTCTGGTCAGGAATTGGATTGGGATGGGCTCCTTGAACAAGTGGCAGGATGATATCTTTTACTTGTTGGAGAGACTGTAGGTACTGGAACAAATTAGCTTGTGATATTTCTGCCAATTGGGCATCTCTTAGCTTAGGCAAGATAGACAGTGCCTTCCTATACATGATTTCAAAAGGTGAGACCCTAGCCTAGTAAGGAGTACATCTTACTTTAAGTAGGGCTAAAAGAAGGAGACTTACCTAATTTTCATCGGTTTTTAAGATTAATTTTGTAAGAGTGTTTTTTAGGGTGCAGTTCATGCGTTCCACTTACCTAGAGCTCTGGGGTCAATAGGCACCATGGAGCTTCCATTGAATGTTTAACGCCTTGCTGACCGACTGAGCTATGGACGAGGTGAAGGCCGGTCCATTATCAGACCTTATGGCAGCAGGCAGCCTATGTCAAGGGATGATTTCACTGAGTAAAAACTACTGCGCTGGCAGTTTCATTTTTGGTAGCAAATGCCTCAGTCCATCCAGAGAAGGTGTCTACAAGTACTAGAAGGTATCTGTACTTAGCCTGGTGTGGTTTTACTTCTGTAAAGTCAATTTCCTACTTTTCTTCTGGTGAGTTTTCTCAGAGATGGTGGCCTGGGCTGGGTTTAGGACTTTGCTTGGCATTTACCTGGGCGCAGGTTGTGCACCAGAGAGCTGCCTGATCTGTTAGGCTTTGAAGATGGGGGATTCTTCTTTGTTTTTGATATCCTTTCCTGCTGAGGTGAGTAGCCCGCGCTCTTGGTAGATGGCTCCATGTACATGCACAGTAGCAAAGGCGTAATTGTTGTCAGTGTAAACGTTAATACATTTATCCTTACCTTATCAGAGAGCCTGAGTGAGGGTGATCAATTCAGCTTTTTGCGCTGAGGTGTTTGCTGGTAAAGCCTGAGCCTACAACACATCTGTCTCAGTGGAAACAGCTGCACTGGCCTTTTGTACTCCTTGCTCAAGAAAGCTGCTACTGTCTGTGAACACAGTGGTGTCCACCTTCTCTAGGGGCACATCTTGAAGGTCAGGTCAGCCAGTTTCAGTAGTTTCTAACAGTTCCTGACAGTCACGGATAGTAGCTGGATTTAAACACCTTGTGGGAGAGAAAGTCAAACGAGGCTGATCTAACAGTAAACTCTGATACTGCAGGATGCAAGCATTTGACATCTATTCACCAGAAGCACTTTGAAGTGAAGTCTCTATGGCATGAGGAGCTGTAAGGGGTAAATTTTGGCCTAGAATCAACTTATCAGCCTCTTGGACTAGGCTTGCTGTAGCTGCTACAGCTCACAGACAACTTAGCTATCCGGAAGCCACAGGATCCAGTCTCTTAGATAAATAGGGCACTGGACATCTCCAGAGTCTTAAAGTCTGGAGTCTTCAGCTGTTTTAGCAATTCCCTGGCTTTCATGGACAAACAGGTGAAACGGCTGTGAGATATTAGGGAGGGCTAAAGCAGGGGCTTCAGTTAATGCCTTTTTCAGGTTTTGAAAAGTCTGTTCTTCTGTGTCTGTCCAAATTAATGGGCCATTTCATCCTGTACTTCTTGGATAGCCACTATTAAGATTTTTGTTTGTCTTTTGAATGCTTTATCAGCGGCCTTTTCAGCTACCTGTGTTGCTTATTTCTGTTTTTCAAACTCTCGATTGTCAAAAACCTTTTGGGTTATTTCTAAAAGCTGATTGATATTCGTTCCAGCAAATCCTTCCAGTTTTTGGATTTTTCTTTTTAATATCTGAGGCTGCCTGAGCCACAAATGCTAAATTAGGAGGACGGCTATTTTCAGGGGCTGCCAGGTCAAAATGATTGTAAATCCAATAAGCCTCCTGGAGGCGCTCTAAAAATGCTCCTGGTGACTCATCGGGCCTCTGGACGATTTCAGTCACCTTAGATAAGTTTATGGGTTTCTGAGCAGCTCCTTTAATACCCACGAGGGGATACCAGTGGAAATTGTCTAAAGCTTTCCCACCACTTGAGGAATTTGGGTCCTAATTAGGCTGGGTAGAGGGGGAAGCCCTCCTCCAGGAGGTCTCTAGCTTCCTCCTCCAGTCTATTGGCTGATGTGAAGTTGACAATCATCCTAGGTGGGCCGATGTGTCTGCAGTATGGACTCCATCAGTGAGGTCAAAGCCTGGGGCTTTTCATAGAAGGGAGGATTATGGGTTTTCTAACTATACAAGTCAGAATTAGAAAGAAGGGACATAAACTAAGAAGGGGGCTGAAAGCTTGTCATCTGGAGGGACTTTGCCTCTCTTAGTGGTAGTAGAGGGGCTACTTCCTCCTGCCGTGGCCTCAGTCGAGAGGCAATGGATGGTGAGCCTACAGGAGATGTCGTTGAGGAGACATGGGATGACCTTAAGGGAGCAGGCTGGTTGTAAGGCGCTGGGACTTGATGAGGGGGACTCTCCTCTTCTTCAGAGGGAGGCAGTACAGGGGGAGCCAAACCAGCTGAGGGTCGAGGCAACAACACAGTCTGGCTCAGGAGGACTTTGGAGGTAGAATTATTAATGGTGCATGAATGGAGCCATGGAGGAGGGCTCCTGACCAAACTCAGCCATTGATCAATGAAGGGAAACTGATCAGGGTGGCTGGGAGTTTCGGTAACAACCTGCCACACAGCTTGAACAGTTGTAGGATTCAGTGACCTTTCAGGGGGCCACCTAACTCTAAACTTTGGCTATTCTATCTCGCAGAGTGTCTAGAGCTTGTCTTTTTTAAGGCAGACTCTATAATCTTTAGAAAAACTGAGAAAAATTATGTAGCATACATTGGAGAGGGCTCTAACTTATACAAGGCCGGGAGGAAGTGTTTCTTTTTTTTTTTTTTTAAAGGCAATTTAACAGAATTTGAGCAGAGATATCAGATCTAACATGGACAGAGAAACTCGCTCCCTGGGGGGCTGGAGTATCAGAAAAACAGAATTAACATAACTAGAAAGAACAGAAAAACTGCAACAGCTAATACTACTTGCCACATTGCTGTAGCTTTAAGATTGAGGGAGGGGGACTAGAGGCTAGTCTGAGGTCTCCTGGGTCGGTTGGATCTAGGCATTCTCCTTCTCCTTTTTCTTCTAGACCTGTACCTTAAATACCTTTGATGTCTCCACAACTCAAAGGCAAATAGCTAAAATTCAGCTCTTTCTTTTAAGGGTTCAAGGAGTGAGAGCAGAGCCAAGTCATGGAAATGCTGAACTTGTTGTCACATCAGAAAATGAGATGTGCAGCATAGGGGGTAGGGATGAGGAGGAAAAGGACCACTCAGATCATCCTTAAGATGAGAGAGTAGCCGCAGACGAACAGAGTAGGAATCTAAACAAAGTAAAGCAGTCCGGGCATAGGTTTCCTTACACAGTGTTCTATTTAAGGGCACTGGAAAAGTTACAGAATGACAAAAGAGGTGAGCAAGGAAATCTGCAGGGTGGTTGTTTTGAACCTACTACCAGTTTAATCACGATGAGGTCTAATCACTTGGATGTGGGGTATGACATTCTAAATGCCTACAACCTCCATGGTGCCAGAAATCTTAATCAGATGAATGTTCTTCATACTTGTTCCTGTAACAACACTTGACTTGCCTCTGGCAGAAAAGACAGGACTGTGGTGGCCAGCCCAAATGATTGATGAGAAATTTAACCTCTTGTGACAAAAAGTCAGCACTAAGGACCTTGAAGAAGTTTTTACCTAGACATCTTGGGCAATACTTAATGTCTTGACATGCAAAACCTTGAAAACTACTAAACAAGACAATAGACACTGAACAAAACAATAAACATAACACAAACCATTGACTTTAGGGCATGTAAACACTTATAACAGTTTTCCTATTTATTTTTTATTAGACAGACAAGGGGAGGGGGTCCTGTGATGGGATCATTCAGATGCCTGCCTGGCCGCTCTTCCTGAGGGGACTTGGGCTCCTCTTATCATTGGCAGGCCGGTATAAACTTCTGGCTCGGATCGAGCTATGCCTGACGCTGCCTTAAGCCTTATGATGTCACCACGGAACTGCATGTGAGGACCCACTCAAACTCCGTAGCTTTCGCTGTGGAGCTACAAACTGGAAGACAAATGCAAGCTCTTGTCTTCCCCACTTACTCACCATTCACACAGAGTTTATAACAATTTTTTTTCTTTTCTTTTTTCCTTCTTGGAGATTCTCCAAGAAACTTGAACAAGAGAAAGATGAGAGATAGAAAAAGAGAGAGAGAGAGAGACTGGTCTGCCAGAAACTAAAGCTCTGTTCCCCAGCATCCTGGGACGTGAACTGAGTCAAGGGAGGGCCCCTGTCAGGACCACTTCCTACCTAAACCAAGACACAAAGGCACCTACGAGAAAACCAAGGCTCAACCTTTAGCGTCCTGGAGTAACAGGCTGAGTCAAAAGAGGGACGCCTTTGTCAGGGCTGCTTCCTTCTTATCAGAATCGAAGTCAAATCTGACCTACCTGACCCTGGGGTCAGAAGCTGAGGACTCAGATGTTGAATTTTAGGGCACCCACATGGTAGTTGATCTGCTCTCCTCCGGAAGACGGTCACCCTTAGGGGACCTGAAAAAAATTTTTCAGGTGACACCTCCCCCATAAGCCAGCCATCTGTCCTGGGGAGCCTGGAGCAAGATCGGCTCTTGCCTGGTGGTGTTAATATCTCACTGGGGCCTCCAAATATTGTACCTGAGTGAGTTAGAGAAAACAACACACTTTGAGATGAATTAAGATTCTGTTTATTTAGCCAGCAGCCAAGAGACAGCTAACGCTCAAAATTCTCTTGGCCCTGAAGAATGGGCTAGATTTTCTTTCATACTTTGGTTTAGAAAGGGGAGGGGGGTCTAGTTAAAACAACTTTACAGAAATAAAGTAGGCAAAAAGTTAAAAGGATAAATAGTTACAGGAAAGTAAACAGCTCCAGATGCAGGGGGTTTAAGACTATTACAAGGTGATAGACTTGGGGCTTTGGGCGTTATCAATCAGATGAATTCCTGGGAATTACGGATATAGCTTGCCACGGTATCTTATCAGTTAATTGCATTCTTGGATGTGCTGGGAGTCAGCCTGCACAAGTTAAGTCCTTGAGGAAGGGGCTGCCAGTGAAAGAGCCAAGATGGAGTCTGTCTGGCTCTCTTAGCTGAACGAGAGTCAATTCAGGTAGAAACAAGGCTAAGTGATCAAAGGAAAAAGGAGAGTCTAAAAACAAGGTTAGTAAAAACAAGGTTAGGCATTACAAAACCATTATATAAACTCACAAATGGAAACCTAGCTGACCCCAAAGATCCTAAATCCTTTCCCCACTCCTCTTTCCATTCCTTGAAAACAGCTGTAGAGACTGCTCCCACACTAGCTGTCCCTGACTCATCCTAACTTTTTTTTATTACACACAGTCAAAGTGCAGAGCTGTGTGGTCAGAATTCTTACACAAGGACCAGGACTGTGTCCTGTAGGCTTTTTGTCCAAACAACTTGACCTTACTGTTTTAGTCTGTCTTTCATGTCTGCATGCGTTGGCTGCTGCCACTGTAATAATTTTATAGTCCCTCAAAATCATAAACTATGCTCAACTCACTCTCTACAGTTCCCATAACTTTCAAAATCTATTTTCTTCCTCACACCTGTTGCATATACTTTCTGCCTCCCCACCCCCCACCCCAGCTCCTTCAGCTGTACTCACTCTTTGTTGAGTCTCCCACAATTACCATCATTTCTTGCCTGGACTTCAATCCGGCCTCCCACATTATTCCTGATACCACACCTGACCCCCATGACTGTATCTCTCTGATCCACCTGGCATTCATTCCATTTCCCCATATTTCCCTCTTTCCTGTTCCTCACCCTGATCACATTTTGTTTATTAGTGGCAGTTCCACCAGTCCTAATCACCACTCACCAGCAAAGGCAGGCTATGCTATAGTATCTTCCACATTTATCATTGAGGCTACTGCTCTGCCCCACCTCCACTGCCTCTCAGCAAGCCAAACTCATTACCTTAACTCAAGCCCTCACTCTTGCAAAAGGACTGCATGTCAATATTTATATTGATTCTAAATATGCCTTCCATATCCTGCACCACCATGCTGTTATATGGGTTGGAAGAGGTTTCCTCACCACGCGAAAGTCCTACATCATTAATGCGTCTTTAATTATAACACTTCCAAAGGAAGATGGAGTCCTTCACTGCAAAGGCCATCAAAGGGCCTCAGACCCCATTGCTCAAGGCAACAATTATGCTGCTAAGACAGCTAAGGAAGCAGCCAGTATTCCTACTTCTGTCCCTCATGGCCACTTTTTCTCCTTCTCATCAGTCACTCCTACTTACTCTCCCACTGAAGTTTCCACCTATTAATCCCTCCCCACTCAAGGCAAATGGTTTTTGGACCAAGGAAAATATCTCCTTCCAGCATCACAGGCCCATTCTATTCTGTCTGTCATCATTTCTTTTTTTTTTTTTTTTTTGAGATGGAGTCTTGCTCTGTCACCTAGGCTGGAGTTCAGTGGCACGATCTCAGCTCACTGCAAGCTCCACCTCCTGGGTTCATGCCGTTCTCCTGACTCAGCCTCCCAAGTAGCTGGGACTACAGGTGCCTGCCACCATGCCTGGCTAACTGATTCTCCTTTCTCAGCCTCTCAAGTAGCTGGGATTACAGGCATGCACCACAGGTTGTAGAGTTTGAGGGGTCAGATTCTTAACAAGAACTGATTGTCCAGCTATGGTGTCTTCATATGGCTGGGAATCTGGAGTAGGCAAGAGAAGATTAGCAGCCTGGCAAATTTCCTGTCTAGCTTGCTAGAGGATTGGAACATAGTCGCCTAGAGGGCTGGTGTCTGGGATGAGGTCAGGGCCAAGCAAGAAAGTGCGTCCATATAGAAGTTCAAATGGACTGTACCCTTTAGCATCTCAAGGACAGGCTCTAATTCTGAGAAGGGCAAGAGGTAAAAGTACTGTCCATTCTGTTTTAAGTTGGAGGCTGAGCTTGGTGAGGTGTGTCTTTAAAAGACCATTAGTCCATTCTACCTTTCCAGAGGATTGAGGACGGTAAGAGGTATGAAGGTTCCACTGAATACCAAGAGCCTGAGAAACTGCTGGGGTGATTTGACTAACAAAGGCCTGTCCCTTTTCAGACTGTATAGAGGTGGGAAGGCCAAACCAAGGAACTCTGTCTGACAGAAGGAAAGAAATGACAGCAGTGGCCTTCTCAGACCCTGTGGGAAAGGCCTCTACTCATCCAGTGAAAGTGTCTACCCAGACCATGAGGTATTTTAGTTTCCTGACTCAGGGCATTTGAGTAATTTGCCAGTCTTGGGCAGGGGCATATCCCGAGCTTGATGTGTAGGGAAGGAAGAGGGCCTGAAAAATCCCTGAGAGTAGTAGAATAGCAGATGGAACACTGATAAGTGATTTCCTTGAGGATAGCAATTTCAATTGCTCTTTTTTATTCTTGGCCAGGCATGGTGGCTCATGCCTGTAATCCCAGCACTTTGGGAGGCCAAGGCAGGCAGATCAGGAGATCAGGAGATCAGGAGATCGAGACCATCCTGACTAACATGGTGAAACCCCATCTCTACTAAAAATACAAACACAAAAAAAATTAGCCAGGTGTGGTGGTGGGTGCCTGTAGTACCAGCTACTTGGGAGGCTGAGGCAGGAGAATGGCATGAACCTGGGAGGCAGAGCTTGCAGTGAGCCGAGATCGTGCCACTGCACTCCAGCCTGGGCGACAGAGAGAGACTCCATCTAAAAAAAAAAAAAAGACATTGTAGCCAAGAAATACATGCAATGATTATATTTTGATTAAAAACATAATCTTTTAAAAGGAGCAATTATTTTTTATTCAATGAATCTTTGATATAGTCACTTTAATTCTTAGGTGTTAAGCGTATAAATGTTCAATGGCTTAGGTAATGTCTTATACTGCATATCCTAAATGCTAATCACTGTGACTATCAGATTCTCTTTTGTTCATAGCATTTTAAAAATATAATATTTTGTTTTTCTTATTAAAATTCATTTTTCTGTCATGCCTAAATATTGATAAAAATAAAGAGGATTGATTTGCCTGATTTATTCCAAAGTCAAATAGCAGTTTTGCTTTTTTCTTTTTATTCAGTAACTCAATTGTTTCACACAGTAAACATGAGAATTAAATAACACAATTATAGTTATATCCTCATGCTAACATTGGAGAAATATTTGAGTTATTTTTTGATAGGGCTAAAGTCCTATTTTATATTTTTATTACAGATTATTTCATGTCAAGTAACTAGAATATGAATTTTAATAATATACTATGAAATTAGAAAATGTGATAGTCACAAATTACGGAAGTACAGTGAAGAAATAGATTCTATTAAGAGGTGTACATTTATGTATACACACAGTTTTTATTATATCTATAATAAAATGGAGTATATAAATAGCCATATAACAAGTAAAGTAAAAAGTTTACTTAAAATGTTTTTACATAAAAAGCTTAGTGTCAAGTTGCTTAAATTTTAAATTTTACCAACACTTAATGAAAAGTTGATACCAATTTCCCACAAAAACTGTCAGCAATAGAAGAGGTAACATTTCCCAATTCATCTATTAGCTAGGATTACCATGATCCCAAAACCAGACAAAAGAATCAGAAATAATGAAGACTGTGGAACAACGTCCCATATAAATATAGATGCAGAAATTTTCAGAAACACTAGCAAATTAAATCCAGCAACATATGAAAATGAGTACATACCATGACCAGGTAATATTTTTTCGCAAATTTAGTGTTGACTTAATATTTAAAAAATCAACTAACATATTACAAAATATTAATTACTCACAGGTTTTGTCCTGGTCGCTTCACCTGTGCAGGACCCAAGAATCTGCTCTGCTCTTGCGTCTCTAAGAAGCCAGGTGTTTAACCATGAGAACCAGGAGAAAGAAAGCTGAAGGAGCCAGAAGAGGAAGCGAGCTACAGAAAGAGGGGTGACAGGACCTCCAGGTGCAGGAGGTTTCCGGCAGGGAGGCGGGCAGGGCTGGCGGTTGCCTGGGTCAGGTAGCATGAGGTGGATCTCAGGGTACTCACGGACAGGATGTTCCAGAAACGAAAAGAGCAGAAGCTCCAGCTTTTAGTTGCATGGCCATTACCACGACCAAACAATGGGAAAAGGACTGACTCTCCAACAAATGGCACCAGAGAACTTAATGTTTAAATTAAAAAAAAACAAAACAAAACAAAAAAAAACTTGGTGCTGGGCGCGGTGTCTCACGCCTGTGATCCCAGCACTTTGGGAGGCCGAGGCGGGCGGACCACTGGAGATCAGGAGTCAAGACCAACCTGACCAACATGACGAAAACCCTGTCTCTACTAAAAATACAACATTAGCTGGGCGTGGTGGCACGTACCTGTAATCCCAGCTACTCAGGAGGCTGAGTCAGGAGAATCACTTGAACCCAGGAGGCAGAAGTTGCAGTGAGCCGAGATCGTGCCACTGCGCTGCAGCCTGGGACACAGAGCAAGACTCTGTCTCAAAACAAAAAAGCAAAAACCTTGGACCCTTTTTTTTGCATGTTATACAAAAAATGTCTATGTATGCAAAGCAGAAACTGGAAGTAACATTTGCATACTCATGTTGATAATCACATTATTCACAAAACCAAAATTTGGAAGCTTTATAAATGATTTTTGATGTATAAATTTTTTTTTTTTAATTGAGACAGGGTCTCACTCTGTCGTCCAAGTTGAAGTGCAGCGGCGCCATCTTGGCTCACTGCAACCTCCGCCTCTGGGGTTCAAGTGATTCTCCTGCCTCAGCCTCTGGAGTAGCTGGGATTACAGGCGTGTGCCGCCACACCCGGCTAATTTTTGTATTTTTAGTAGAGACGGAGTTTCACCATGTTGGCCAGGCTGGTCTGGAACTCCCGACCTCAGGTGATCTGCCCACCTCTGCCTTCCAAAGTGCTGGGATTACAGGCTCGAGCTCCCACACCCGGCCATATGAATGGATTTTTAAAATGGCATATACATGCGATGGAATATAATTATACTTTAGAAAAGGAAATTATGTCACATGCTACAATGAAGACGAACCTTTAGGGCCAGTGTGGTGGCTCACTCCTGTAATTCAGTTTGGGAGGGTGAGGCAAAAAAATGTTTTGAGCCCAGGAGTTTATGACTAGCCGGGCAACACACACACACACACACGCACACACACACACACACACAAAGGATAAACCTTTAGGACATTAATGTTAAGTGAATTATGCCAGGAACAAAATAACAAAAAGCATATAATTTGATTTATATGAGATATCTTCAGTAGTCAAATTAATAAAAATTGAAAGTAGAATGGTGTTTGTCAACAACTGGGGTAGGGGGTAAAAGGGGAAGTTCTTGCTTAATGGGTTTGAATTTTGAGTTTTACTTTGCAAAATGTAAAAGTTCTAAAGGTCTCTTGCATAACTTTTTTTTTTTTTTTTTTTTTTTTTTGATGCTGAGTCTTGCTGTGTCGCCCAGGCTGGAGTGCAGCAGCATGATATCGGTTCACTGCAACCTCCACCTCCCGGGTTCAAGCAATTCTCCTGCCTCAGCCTCCTGAGTAGCTGAGATTACAGGCACCTGCCACCATGCCTGGCTAATTTTTGTATTGCATAACAATTTTAATACACTTAATACTACTAAACTATAAACTTCATGGTCAAATATATGTAATAACATTTTAAAAAGCATAATTATTAAAGATACAATTTTTAATTAAATAGGATTGACCTTGCATCTTCTTTGCTTTATGATTATGTAAAGTTTCATTTCCATTATCATGCCAGTTTTCTACCTTCTCTTTCTTTTTTTTTTTTTTTTTTTTGAGATGGAGTCTCACTGTGTCCCCCAGGCTGAAGTGCAGTGGCATGATCTCAGCTCACTGGAAACTTTGCCTCCCGGGTTCAAGTAATTCTCCTGCCTCAGCCTCCAAGTAGTTGGGACTACAGGCACGTGCCACCATGCCCGGCTAATTTTTGTATTTTTAGTAAAGACAGGGTTTCACCATATCGGCCAGGCTGGTCTCGAACTCCTGACCTTGTGATCCATCCTCCTAGACCTCCCAAAGTGCCACCAGTCCTGGCCATTCTACCTTCTCTTTCTAATCCTACTGAGATTTTCTTAACTCTTTTCTATTCTTGCATAATGAATAAATTCAATGCATTTCTCTGAGATTTATTGTAACAAATTTTTACTTTTACTTTTTTTTTTTTCCTTGAGACAGAGTCTCTGTCACCCAGGCTGGAGTGCAGTGGTGCAATCTCGACTCACTGCAAGCTCCGCCTCCCAGGTTCCCGCTATTCTCCTGTCTCAGCCTCCCAAGTAGCTGGAACTACAGGCACCCGCCACCACGCCCGGCTAATTTTTTGTATTTTTAATAGAGACGGGGTTTCACCATGTTAGCCAGGATGGTCTCCGTCTCCTGACCTCGTGATCCACCCGCCTTGGCCTCCCAAAGTGCTGGGATTACAAGTGTGAGCCACTGCGCCTGGCCTTACTTTTACTTTTTTTTTTTAAGTGAAAGCAAGTTTATTAGGAAAGTAAACAAACAAAATAATTGCTACTCTACAGGCCTACCTTTGATTTTTATACCTACAAGTTGTTTTTGAAAAGAGATCATTTGAGAAATACTAATAGTAATTGCCTGCTATGCAAAACTGTGTAAAATCAGTAACCAAAATTACAATTCTTCTTTGAAGCAAAGCCCTATAATGCTTTCAGTCTAGTACCAAATGTAAAATTCATTTTCTGCAAAGAACTGTTCCTTTCACTGGAAAACACAGATACCACACTGAGCAGGCTTGTCTGTACTTATTTGGGAAACTTAGTCATTGTGCCCTAAGTACAATAATTTCCTTCTTTCTTCCTTCCTTCCTTTTTCTTTTTCTTTTTTTTTGACGAGTTTAGCTTTTTTTGCCCAGGCTGGAGTGCGATGGCGCGATCTCGGCTCACTGCAACCTCCGCCTCCCCGGTTCAAGCGATTCTCCTGCCTCAGCCTCTCAAGTAGCTGGGATTACAGGCATGCACCACCACGCCTGGCTAATTTTTGTATTTTTAGGAGAGACGGGGTTTTGCCATGTTGGTCAGGCTGGTCTTGAATTCCTGACCTCAGGTGATCCGCCTGCCTCAGCCTCCTAAAGTGCTGGGGATTACATGCGTGAGCCACTGCTCCAGGCCTATAATTTCTTAGAATTAGGAAATGAGAAAAATAAAAATAATATTAACTTATACAATTGAAATGTTTAAAAATGAAGTGTATTGTGTAATAAAAAATAATTTCAACATCTTTGTTACTAAGAAAAAGATTTGTTTCTTTTTTTTTTTTGAGACAGAGTCTCACTCTGTCGCCCAGGCTGGAGTGCAGTGGCGTGATCTCAGCTCACTGCAAGCTCCACCTCCCGGGTTCACTCCATTCTCCTGCCTCAGCCTCCCGAGTAGCTGGGACTACAGGCGCCCGCCACCACAACCAGCTAATTTTTGTATTTTTTTTGTTGTTGTTAGTAGAGACAGGGTTTTACTGCATTAGCCAGGATGGTCTCGATTTCCTCCTGATCTTGTGATCCACCTGCCTCGGCCTCCCAAAGTGCTGGGATTACAGGAGTGAGCCACCGCGCCCAGCTAAGATTTGTTTCTTGTTCATAGAATTGTTACACAGATTAACTGCATTTTTACTAGTTTTTGTCTTTGTTCCAAAATCCAGGCTGGTGAAGCGGCTTCTGTCTACATTTTTCTGATTTTCATGGCTTAGAGAAAAGAAGCGGTTGGCCGGTTGCAGACGCTCACGCCTGTAATCCCAGCACTTCGGGAGGCTGAGATGGGCAGATCACGAGGTCAGGAGTTCAAGACCAGCCTGGCCAACATGGTGAAACACCGTCTCTAGTAAAGATACAAAAAATTAGCCAAGCATGGTGGCATGCCCCTGTAGTCCCAGCTACTCAGAAGGCTGAGGCATGAGAATAGCTTGAACCCGGGAGGTGTAGGTTGCAGTGAGGTGAGATGGCGCCATTGCACTCCAGCCTGGGTGACAGGGTGAGACTCCATCTCAAAAAAAAAAAAAAAAAAAAGAAGCGGTCAATCACACATTGACTCTTAAAATTTATACTCAGAAGTGACACACCTTACTTTAGTCTATTTTCACTGGCCAAATAAAGTTAAATAGCCAAGTCTGATGTCTATGGGGTAGGAAAATATAATTCTCTTGGGAGGGTCATCAAATATCAGGAAACAATAATACAACTTACCACAAAACCTTCCTACTCAACTAAATATTAAATTATAATATAGTCATTCATAAACAAATGAACTTTGAATTTAATACTTTAATACTATTTATTAGTAGTAATATTTAATATATATTGTTTGCTTTTCTGCTAGAATCAATGATATGCATTTTATTTTTTAATTTTTTTAGATAGGGTCTCACTCTTTTATCCAGGCTGGAGGGCAGTGGTGTAATCACAGCTCATGGCAGTCTCAATCTCTTGCTGAAATGATCCTCCCACCTCAGCTTCCTGGGTAGCTGAGATTACAGGCATGCACCACTGCACCTGGCTAATTTGTTTCATTTTTTTGTACAGATGGGGTGTAGCTATGTTGCCCAGGATGCTATCCAACTCCTTTGCTCCAGCAGTCTACCTGTCTTGGCCTATCATAGTGCTGGCATAGGCTGCTGTGCCCAGCCAATAAGTGTTTTTTTTTGTTTTTTGTTTTGTTTTGTTTTGTTTTGAGATGGAGTCTCACTCTGTGGCCCAGGCTGGAGTGCAGTGGCACGATCTTGGCTCACTGCAACCTCTGCCTCCCAGGTTCAAGCGATTCTTCTGCCTCAGACTCCTGAGTAGCTGGGACTACAGGTGCCCGTCACCACACCTGGCTAATTTTTGTATTTTTAGTAGAGACCAGGTTTCACCATATTGGCCAGGCTGGTCTCGCACTCCTGACCTCCAGTGATCTGCCTGCCTCGGCCTCCCAAAGTGCTGGGATTACAGGCATGAGCCACTATACCTGGCCTATAATATGTGCTATTTCATTTAAATGTAAGAGGCTGGCATATAATTATCCCTAGTTTAAAGATGAAGCTAGTAAAATTTAGTGAAGTTTTGAGTTGCATAAATAATATAAGTAATGAAGTAGAGCTGCCTCAAATCCTTAGTAAATTGCCATACGCACACTAATAGTAACAATGTGTCAGTTTATAAATGCGCATGAAGTTGTACCCAAAGCTACTGATAATTTTTTTCTTTACTAATTTGGATTATCCTTGGAGCTGCCATGAATAAAATATCCATCTAGAGCCCACAAAAGAGCAGCACACCTGAGAATAAACATGAAAACAATGAAGCAGCCACTTTTAGTGAGCTCAGCAGAACCATGGGTTCAAACTCTATTGACCATACTTATAAACCATCCAGGGCTCCAGGACAACTAAAACTGTGGCTTCTAATAATGGAGAACTACCTATGACATTTAAGGTGTGACTTTTTAAAACTGAAAAGAACAAATATGATTACTGCTGACATTTTTATTTTGTTTATTTGACTTTGAGGATGAATGAGTAGATGCAAGAGAGGGGAATGACATGCCTTAATAGTCTTCTGAAGTAATAAATAATTTGATTTGGTCTATCAGAAGTCTATTGGCTACTACCAAACAAACCACAGTTATCCCGGGTTCAAGAGATTCTCCTGCCTCAGCCTCCTGAGTAGCTGGGACTAGAGGCGTCTGGTTAATTTTTTGTATTTTTAGTGGAGACAGGGTTTCACCGTGTTGTCCATGATTGTCTTGATCTCCTGACCTCATGATCCTCCCGCCTCGGCTGGCGTGAGCCACCGCGACCGGTAGGCTGGAGTGCAGTGGCACGATCTCGGCTCACTGCAACCTGCGCCTCCTGCGTTCAAGCGATTCTCCTGCCTCAGCCTCCTGAGTAGTTGGGATTACAGGTGTGCAACGCCACGCCCAGATACTTTTTTTTGTATTTTTAGTAGAGACAGGGTTTCACCATGATGGCCACGATGGTCTGGATCACTTGACCTCGTGATCCGCCCGCCTCGGCCTCTCAAAGTGCTGGGATTACAGGTGAGCCACCGCGCCCAGCCCAACAGCATCCTTTTTATCTAAAGCTGTAGTTCAGCAAATGCTGTAAGGTGAATAATTAAATATTATTTACTACAGACCCAAGCAGTCCACTATGATTTTATTACCCTTTAATACACATTTATTTCTTGAATTAAATAATTATTTCATTCTATTTTAGTTGTATTTTCTTTCTTTGTGTCTGTTGCTAAGTTTTGCTGAAATACTACCATTTTACTTAAACTTGCCCCGCAAATAGTTTTTTATTTGTTTTAAACACTTCAAAAATAAAATATTGTAAACATGACAGCTTGCATTGGTCACGCAAGCTACTCAGGAGGCTGAGGAAGGAGAATCTCTTGAACCCAAGCAGTGGAGGTTGCAGTGAACTGAGATGGCGCCATTGCACTCCAGCCTGGGCAGCAAGAGTGAAACTCCACCTCAAACTAAAAAAAAATAAAGAAAGAAAGAAAAAGAAAAATGTAGAATTCAATATGCTAAAACAACTTTTTTATATCAAATATATACATCATATTGATGGTTGTCTGATATGAATATTGTGTTCCGTATTAGATTTTGCAAACTATATAAATTTTTTGCACATGACGAGCAAAAGTCCCAACTATTCAAATGGCCATAAAAAAGGATTTTTTTGAAAAATAATATGATTTTAAAAAGTTTGGGCGGGGCACAGTGCCTCACACCTGTAATCTCAGCACTTTTAGAGGCCGAGATGGGCCGATCACCTGAGGTCAGGAGTTCAAGACCAGCCTGGCCAACATGGTGAAGCCCTGTCTCTACTAAAAATACAAAAATTAGCCTGGCGCTGTAGCATGTGCCTGTAATTGCAGCTACTCGGGAGGCTGAGGCAGCAGAGTTGCTTGAACCCAGGAGGTGGAGGTTGCAGTGATCCAAGATCACACCACTGCACTCCAGCCTGGGCAACAGAGAGCGACTCGGTCTCAAAAAATAAATAAATACATACATACATACATACATACATAAAGAACAAAACACCGTCTCAAAAAAAGAAAATTAGCATTCTCTGCTTTTTTTTTTTCGGTTCTTTTTTTGGGTTTTTTGTTTGTTTTGAGATAGAATCTCTCTCTGTTACTCAGGCTGGAGTGCAGTGGCATAATCTCAGCTCATTGCAACCTCCACCTCCCGGGTTCAAGCAATTCTCCTACGTCAGCCTCCCAAGTAGCTGGGATTACAGCCATGTGCCACCACACCCGGCTAATTTTTGTATTTTTAGTAGAGATGGGGTTTCACCATGTTGGCCGGGCTGGTCTTGAACTTCTGACCTTGTGATCCACCTGCCTCGGCCTCCCAAAGTGCTGGGATTACAGGCGTGAGCCACCACGCCTGGCCAACGGTTTTCTTTTTTATAGATGAGGGTTTGCTACATTGCCTAGGCTGTTCTCGAAGTCATTGGCTCAAGCAATGAGGCTCCTGCCTCAGCCTCCCAAAATGTTCTCTGTAATATTTAATAATACTTATATGAGTCAAGTGTGCTGACTCATGTCTGTAATCTCAACACTTTTGGAGGCTGAGGGGAAAAATTGTTTGAGTTCAGGAGATTAAGACGAGTCTTGGCAACATCGTGAACCCTCATCTCGACTAGAAATAAAAAAATAATAGGTGGACATGGTGATACATACTATAGTACTAGCTACTTGAGAGGCTTATGTGGAAAGATCACTTGAGCCCTGGAGATAGAGGTTGCAGTGAACTATAATCGCACCACTGCACTCCAGCCTGGGCAACATAGTAAGACTCTATCTCAAAAATAATACTTATAGACAGAATGCATTTATATAATTTTGTCATTCATTGTATTGGATTAACTTATAAATAAAAAATATAATATAGTCAAAGGCAAAATCATCCCTTTCTAGTCTTTCTTTTGCCTTTCATATTAGCTCTTCACTCCCAAAGCAACCCAGGCTGTAGGGCTAGATGTTGCCATGCTGCCAACTGTTTACATTCTTACTCTGATACCATATTAGCTTTTCTGAACATATCTCTCATATTAGAGAATAATTTTGCTTTATATTTGTGTAAATAAAGAGAATATAAGGTTGGCTCTCTTTCTACTTCTTTTTCAATGATTAAAAACAAATCCTGGGCCAGACGCAGTGGCTCACGCCTGTAATCCCGGTACTTCGGGAGGCCGAGATGAGTGGATCACCTGAGATCAGAAGGTCAAGACCAGCCTTGCCAATGTGGTGAAACCCCGTCTCTACTAAAAATACAAAAATTAACCAGGCATGGTTGGTGGCAGGCACCTGTAATCCCAGCTACTCGGCAGGAGAATTGGTTGAACCCGGGAGACTGAGGTTGCAGTGAGCCCAGATCGCACCATTGTGCTCCAGCCTGGGTGACGAGCGAGACTCTGTCTCAAAAACAAATAAACAAACAAAATCTTGGCTGCTGGCAACCAGGCACAGCCAAGTAAGGAAAGAGTAGAAGGCAGAAACTTGCAATCCATGATGCATCAGCTTTTTTAACATATTTTTTCTCTCCAACTACATAGAAAATATCCTAAGTGTTTGATCTTACGCATCTTTGAATCCAAACATCTCATTTTTTGCCTTATACATATTACAAACGTATTCACAATTTATAATACATAATCTATTGGAAAATACTCAAAACAAATGCATTCTCTTCATGGAACCAAGTAGTATGCCTGAATTAAAATTTGTATTGAGAATTATTAGTATAATAATTTTTAAAAACCATTTATTAAGTACTTTTAGATGTTTAGCACTTGGAAAATATTATAAAAACCTTCTCAAAATTAACCTGGGACTCCAAAAGACATGTATGGTCCAAACAGTTCTTTTCTTCCTAACAGCGAGGAATGGCATACAAGGCTGTCTCCAAGAGGTCACATCTCTTCCAGACCTTAAAGAACCTTAAAAATAATTTTTCATGTGCAGTGACTAGCAAGAAATCAAAGATGACAAAGCTCACAATAAATAAGACAGTGTGAAATACACCAGAAAAAAAATAACTGAAGGAAATTTGCAAAGACATCTAATATTAGAATTATCAGATACAAAAATATTAAAAACAACTATGCCTACCATATTACAAGAAGATAAAGTATTGGCAGGAAAAAAAAATTAAAAGTTTTAAAAATAACTAAGTTGTGGCTGGGCGCGGTGGCTCACGCCTGTATTTCCAGCACTTCGGTAGGCTGAGGCAGGTGGATGACCTGAGGTCAGGGGGTTCAAAACCAGCTTGGCCAACATGAAAAAACCCCGTCTTGGGCTGGGCACGGTGGCTCACGCCTGTAATCTCAACACTTTGGGAGGCCAAGGAGGGCAGATCACGAGGTCAGGGGATTGAGACCATCCTGGCTAACACGGTGAAACCCCGTCTCTACTAAAAATTTTAAAAAAAATTAGCCGGGCATGGTGGCAGGCGCCTGAAGTGGGAAGCTGAGGCAGGAGAACTGCTTGAACCTGGGAGGCAGAGGTTGTAGTGAGCCGAGATTGTGCCACTGCACTCCAGCCTGGGGAACAAGACTGAAACTCCATCTCAAATAAAATAAAAGACTAAGTTGTAGAATGAATAATAAAATAACTAAAATGAAAAACTCACTAGTCACATTTGAACTTATGTGCACAAGACAGAATCAGTAAACTAGATGCTAGATCAGAAGAAATTAACACATAGGCAACAAATGTCCGTCTCAGAAAACTTTTCTGGTAAGTTTTCCAGACATTCAAAATTTAAAACTGAAAAGCATAATGTTGATATTATTTAGCCTCTTCCAAAAAACAAAGTAAAAAACCTTGCACAACTTAATTCCTGAGTTAATATGAAAGCTTGACAGAAACAAAATGAGAGCAACTTATAGACAATCTCATTAAGACAAATAGAAAAAATGTTAAAGCAATTGCTAACAAACTAAATTTTGCTCTGTAAAAAATAAATAAAACCATAAGTAAGTTTGGTACAGGATAAGTTGAAATTGTAAAATCTACATGTCTATATATAATAGGCACAGAAAAAGAGTTTGGTAAAAACTTTTTAGCAAACTAGAAATAAAAGAAAATTTCATTTTATTTTCTAAATATACAAGGTATCTAAAATAAACTACAGCAAATGTAAATGTACAACTATTGAAAGCTTGTCTTTTGATGTCATAAACATGATAATGATGCTGCTGTCAACGTTTTTATTAAATATTGCATGTATGGCTCCAGCCAACAAAATAAAATGAGAAATTAGTATTACAATTATATTGGCAAAGCAGAAACTAGTCAATAAACTAGTACCTAAACAACTGGTTCTACCTAGGTAGATTGAATCTCTGCAAAGCAACTCACACAAAAATTGTTCATATAGATCGAGGATTTAAAACTTTTGGGAGAAAATAGAGGATAACATTGTTTTTATTAAGGGAGGAGACCACCCCTCATATTGTCTTATGCCCAATTTCTGCCTCCAAAGAAAGAAGAAGTAAAAACTAAAAGGCAGAAATGAAATCCACAGGCAGACAGCCCAGCGCCATGCCCTGGGCCTGGTAGTTAGATTGACCCCTGACCTAACCAGTTATGTTAGCTGTAGATTCCAGACATTGTATGGAAAAGCATTGTGAAAATCCCTGTCCTGTTCTGTTCCGTTCTGATTACCGGTGCATGCAGCCCCCCGTCATGTACCCCCTCCTTGCTCAATCAATCAGGACCCCCTCACGCAGACCCCCTTAGAGTTGTAAGCCCTTAAAAGGAACAGGAATTGCTCACTCAGGGAGCTCGGTTTTGGAGACATGAGTCTTGCTGAAGCTCCTGGCTGAATAAAGCCCTTCCTTCTTTAACTCGGTGTCTGAGGGGTTTTGTCTGTGGCTTGTCCTGCTACATTATAACTGTGAGGTAAAAAGACTTATTAAACATATAGAAATAGTGCATAGGCTGGGCACAGTTGCTGATGCCTGTAATATCAGCACTTTGTGAGCTCCAGGTGGGTGGATTACTTCTGGTCAGAAGTTCAAGACCAGCCGGGCCAAAATGGTGAAACCCTATCTCTACTAAAAACACAAAAATTAGCAAAGTGTGGTGGCACATGTCTGTAGTCTCAGCTACTACTCAGAAGGCTGAGGCATGAGCATCACTTGAACGAGGAAAGCAGAGGTTGCAGTGAGCTGAGATTGTGCCATTGCACTCCACCCTGGGCGACAGAGTGAGACTTTGTCTCAAAAAAAAAAAAAAAAAAAAGCATGAAAATATTTATAAATTAGACTATATCAATTTTAAGAATGTTAATTATCAAAATCTTATAAAAACATGTTTTAGTAAAGATAGTGGAAAAGCACACCATAACTGGGAGAAAATGTTTTAAAAACACATATTACAGGCCGGGCGTGGTGGCTCACACCTGTAATCCCAGCACTTTGGGAGGCCAAGGCAGACGGATCACAAGGTCAGGACTTCAAGACCAGCCTGGCCAATATAGTGAAAACCCGTCTCTACTAAAAATACAAAAACTTAGTAGGCGTGGTAGCGGGAGTCTGTAGTCCCAGCTACTCAGGAGGTTGAGGCAGGAGAATCGCTTGAACCCGGGAAGCGGAGGTTGCAGTGAGCCAAGATCGTGCCACTGCACTCCAGCCTGAGCGACAGAGTGAGACTCCATCTAAAAAAAAAACAAACATGTTACAAAATATCAGCATTTAGAAAATATATATTACAGAATATGTATGCATAAACAAGGAAATGACAAACATTTAAAATAGGACAGATGGCAAATCTTAAAACAAGAACTTAAAAAATTGCTAACTCTATTAGTAAGCATGGAAATGCTAATTCAAACTACAAATGATACACTTTCTTTTTTTTTTTTTTTTTTTTGAGACGGAGTCTTGCTCTGTCTCCCAGGCTTGGAGTGCAGTGGCCCGATCTCGGCTCACTGCAACCTCCGTCTCCTGGGTTCACGTCTTTCTCCTGCCTCAGCCTCCCGAGTAGCTGGGACTACAGGCACCCGCCACCATGCCTGGCTAATTTTTTATATTTTTAGTAGAGACGGGGTTTCACCGTGTTAGCCAGGATGGTCTCGATATCCTGACCTCGTGATCCGCCCGCCTCGGCCTCCCAAAGTGCTGGGATTACAGGCTTGAGCCACCGCGCCCCGCCGATACACCTTTCTAATTCACCATTTTGTCAAATAATTATGTCTGGTAGTTTTAAGAGTTGATAAAAATGTGAAGTAATTCAAATATCCATTGGCAATAGACGTGGTTTATAAACTGATGTATGTTTGCACTATGCAACAGTAAAAATAGAGAACTAAAGGCCGGGCGCGGTGGCTCACGCCTGTAATCCCAGCACTTTGGGAGACCAAGGCAGGCAGATCACAAGGTCAAGAGATCGAGACCATCCTGGCCAACATGGTGAAACCCCGTCTCTACTAAAAATGCAAAACTTAGCTGGGCGTGGTGGCACGCACCTGTAGTCCCAGCTACTTGGGAGGCTGAGGCAGGAGAATCGCTTAAACCCGGGAGGCGAAGGTTACAGTGAGCGGAGATTGCCACTGCACTACAGTCTGGGCGACAGAGCCAGACTCTGTCCCAAAAAAAAAAAAAAAAAAAAAAAAGAGACCTATAGCTATGCAAAGCAACATGAAAAAATAGAAAAACAACATAAATAAGCAAGTCACAGATGAAAACTTATGCTAGAATATATATACAGGCAAAAAATAGGCAACACTGAAATGTATATTGTTTATACTTAAAATTGCATAAAGTAAATGATAAGAGGCCGGGCGCGGTGGCTCACGCCTGTAATCCCAGCACTATGGGAGGCCGAGGCAGGCGGATCACCAGGTCAGGAGATCAATACCACCCTGGCTAATACGATGAAACCCCATCTCTACTAAAAATACAAAAAACATTAGCCGGGCGTGGTGGCACGCGCCTATAATCCCAGCTACTCCGGAGGCTGAGGAAGGAGAACTGCTTGAACCCGGGAGGCGGAGGTTGTGCCGAGATCGCGCCACTGCACTCCAGCCTGGGCGATTTCAAAGCGAGACTCTGTTTCAAAAAAAAAAAAAGGGATATAACACAAAATTCAGGTAGTGGTCACTTTGGGGTAGGAGGTTAATAGAAGACTTTAGAGGTATTGACTTTACAGGAGTGTGTGACGATTTTATGCAGCAAGATTGAAAGTTTTAAAAGAGTAAAGAGCAATAATTTTATTTTTTTCATTTTATTTCCTAAGGCTAGCAAAAAGTATCGCACAAAGTGTGTGCTCCACACACATTTCTAGGTTAAATGAATGAATACATCCCCTTTGTAAACTGTCAAGCTATGCAAACCAAGACTTTATTATTATTAGTTACTATAGATTAGTTCATAGAATCAAATGAAAGGTAATGAACTGTGGGATTCAGAAAGCACTATTGAAAGTTCAATGTTACCCCAGCATTCTTAGGTAAAATAAATTAAAATTTTTAGTTTCTAAATTTGCGACCATTATAATTACATTTAATTTGCCACGTGTACATGGAACATGAAATCTTACTTCAGGCGAGCATAATTTGAGATGAAAAGGCAAAAAGGAAAAAAATTAAAAAAGAATAAAAACTCGATTGAGTCAAATCTGCAAGTTCTACTTTATACTTAAAAAAAAAAAAAAATTGTCTCCTTCTCTCCTGACCCAGAGTGAGGCTGGCTGGGGAGCCTGGGTCCCTCTGTCCTTCCCGCGGTGGCAGTGGCTGATCTCTGCTCCGGCGTGAGAGGCGCCGCCCTGCGCTAGGCTGGAGGCTGTCCGGTGTCTCCGGGCCCCTGCACAATCCTGAGCGTCCCTCTGACGGAAGCCGAGGTGGTAGCAGGAAGCTGGTGGAAGGAACTGGCTCCGCAGGCAGGGAGGTCTCGCCCAGGAAATGCTCTGTTGGCCT
Organism: Pongo pygmaeus; assembly: GCF_028885625.2. NCBI lineage: Eukaryota > Metazoa > Chordata > Mammalia > Primates > Hominidae > Pongo > Pongo pygmaeus. The sequence goes on from NC_072393.2 coordinate 24,108,639, forward strand.
CGGCTTCCTGTGCACGCAGCTGGGCGCGGACCCAGGGTTGGAGCCGAGGCGTCCCCGGGCTGGGCGACCCTGGGCGGTGGCGCGTCGGCTGCTGCTGCGGTTCCTGCTGTGCTCGGCTCGGCTGTGGAGGAAGGTGGGATCCAGGCTGGAGGCCAGAAATGCAGGAGCTGCCTTGCAGGCGGGAGGAGTCGGTAGCCATGGTCTCTGAAAACTGGGCCCTGTAAACAAATTTCAGACGCCAGGAACAGAAGAACCGGCAGAAACTGCCCTAGAGCTTGAGCCGAATGGACGGACTGTTGGAGCTGCTGAGGGCGAAGCTGCCCAAACTCCTCAGAGTGGAGCAGCAAAGCAACCACCAGAGATGGACAAGAAAAATGAAAAGTCAAAGAAAATGAGCAGAAATCAAAGGCAGATGCTAGAGCAGTGCACAACCATTCACGCCACGATGGAAACGGAGTTGATGCAGGAGTCTGGGAAACGAATCTTTTTTTTTTTTTTTTTTTTTTTAAGACGGAGTCTCACTGTCACCCAGACTGGAGTGCAATGGCATAGTCTTGGCTCACTGCAACCTCCGCCTCCGGGGTTCAAGCGATTCTCCCGCCTCAGCATCCCGAGTAGCTGGGACTACAGGCGCGTGCCACCACACCCGGCTAATTTTTCTATTTTTAGTAGAGACAGGGTTTCACTATGTTGGCCAGGCCAACATATAGGGCAACTCATTTCTTTGGTTCCTCCAAACTGAGGCCTCACAAAGGCTCAAATATGGAGTGAGAAGGACTCAACAACAGAGCATGCAAAACAAAAAGGATGAGGTAGGATGGTCAGATCTAAGGCTTAGGGAGTGCCTGGGGGATGCCAATATAATGATTGCAGCTATAAAGCTTACTGGGTAGAAATAAACATAAAAAGCTGAAAACACCATGGCTTGAATTTGGTAAAAAACAGTCTCTGGAATTGTAGCAGTTGTGCCAAAATAATTGAGCAAGAATGACATGTATCTAAGGATTATTAAGGGGAATGTTTACAAGCACACAAAAATTTGTTCCAAATCTTATTACAGTAGTAATATTATTTTCCGTAATGACAGTTTCCCCAAGCTAAAGATGCCATAGAGAGACTTCGGCAAGTGCTTAACATGTTGTAGGCATTTAGTTTCAAAATTTAACAAACTTACAATGATTTTATGAATTCATTTGAACTCTGTTTCATGTATAAATTTCACTAAAAGGCACTAGTAGCTATTTCTCTCAGTTTTTCTGGAATTTTTCTGTTGCTTGATTCCAAATCAACCTTACTTGAATCCCAGTCATTTCTAAAGCCTCAGATGTAAGAACAGAAAAACAGCAGAAATGAAGCCAAGTTACTGCAAACAGTCCACGTCTAATACATTTGGTTTCCCACATGAACCAAAAACCCCCACAAACTAAACAACAGTGGGTTTAAAATTCAACCTAAATTCAACAATAGCCGTCACAGCCATATGTAAAAATTAGCAAATCACAATGTAGAAACCTTTAGTCTGTTATTGCATTGTTATTCTTAAATATTTACTATATGTAGACAAGACTTTCAGTAAAAAGTACTTATAGCTACCATGTATGAATTCAAACAGCCCTGGGGGAAATAGTATTTTTTATTAATGATGAAGACTGAAGCTCCAAGGATGTAAAATAATTTCTAGTAGGCACACAGCTAATGACCCAAACCAAGCGCATATATGTTTGATTTTAAAATTTTTAATTCTTTCACTGTTGACAATGTTGACAAAACTTTTCAATCATAGTTTCAGTGTTGGTGCTTGGGAATAAATCACAACAAGTACTACTGAGGGAGGATGGGTAGTCAAGAAAGTGATGATGTCCTTGGGATGCAGCAACCGCGGCGATTGCGTGGTGACTGCATATTGTCAACACAATAAGTCCCAGCATTTGCTTCGTATTCCAGCTCATTCAAGCAAAGCTCTCTCCAATAGGAAAATTTTCCTGTAAAGAGCATGCACATTTTTATTTTACCTGTCCTCAGACTGACCTGACCTCTTACTCATTATTAATAGTAAAAAACCATGCCCATGGGTAGAGATTTAGAATGTCATTGAGACATGTGACATATGAAGAAGCATGTACAGCCACTGTGTATGTGCATCAAGAGGAACACCCAGAACATGCTTACTAGTAACACCTCTCCCCTTATAAATAATTGTGTAAGGCTCCCGTAAGTGGAGTCTCCCTAGTTCCTTTCTTTCCTGTCTCATTCTTACAGCCTGTCTTGAATCCCTTTCTTTCAGGGTGTACTGGCTATTCTGCATCTAACTTTTTTTTTTTTTTTTTTTTTTTTGAGGTGGAGTCATGCTCTGTCACCCAGGCTGGAGTGCAGTGGCATGAACTCGCCTCACTGCAACCTCCGTCTCCCGAGTTCAAGCGATTCTCCTGCCTCAGCCTCCTGAGTAGTTGGGACTACAGGCGTGTGCCACCACGTCAGGCTAATTTTTTTTTTTTTTTTAGTAGAGAAGGGGTTTCACCATGTTAGCCAGGCTGGTCCCGAACTCCTGACCTCAAGCAATCTGCCTGCCTCACCCTCCCAAAGTGCTGGGGTTACAGGTGTGAGCCACCACACCTAGCCTGCACCTAACTTTTAAGTCTTTCTGTTTTGCAATAAACCCTATGCTGCATCTCCTTTGTTGTGTGTCTCATGTTTCAGTTTTTTTTTTTTTAACTTAGAAGACAAAAACTGAGGTCTCACAACAGCCATTAACACTATTGCACTTTGTTTTGTATTTTTTATTATAAACATTTTATTCTCTGATAACGTCAATATTCACATTTCAAACAGGCAACTTATATTGAAGTCTACTATATAACAATGCTAAATTGAAAATTTAAATGATCAGGCAGGGCGCGGTGGCTCAAGCCTGTAATCCCAGCACTTTGGGAGGCCGAGGTGGGCGGATCACGAGGTCAGGAGATCGAGACCATCCTGGCTAACAGGGTGAAACCCTGTCTCTAGTAAAGATAGAAAAAATTAGCCGGGCGTGGTGGTGGCGGGTGCCTGTAGTCCCAGCTACTCCAGAGGCTGAGGCAGGAGAATAGCGTGAACCCGGGAGGTGGAGCTTGCAGTGAGCCGAGATCGCGCCACTGCACTCCAGCCTGGGCGACAGAGCAAGACTCCGTCTCAAAAAAAAAAAAAGAAAATTTAAATGATCACAAAATGATTTGTCATAAAAGCATGTATATTTTACAAGTTTCAGCTTTATCACACTATTCAATTTCTTAAAACAATTTCTGACACAAATAAATATTTTATTTAAGGATTTGGATTCAATTCCAAAATAATTTACATTCGTTTATTGTTATATGTACTTTTGACAAAAGTGGATTTGAAAACTAAGAAAAAACTAAAGCATGTTCTTATTTTTGGTTTGTTTGTTTGTTTTTTTTTTTGAGACGGAGACTCGCTCTGTTGCCCAGGCTGGAGTGCAATGGGGTAATCTCTGCTCACTGCAACCTCTGCCTCCCAGGTTCAAGCGATTCTCCTGCCTCAGCCTCCTGAGTAGCTGGAATTACAGGCAGACGCCACCACGCCTGGCTGACTTTTGTGTTTTTAGTAGAGACGGGGTTTCACCATGATGGCCAGGCTGGTCTCGAACTCCTGACCTCGTGTTTCACCCGCCTCGGCCTCCTAAAGTGCTGGGATTACAAGTGTGAGCCACCGCGCCCTGCTAAAGCATGTTTTTAAAGGTTCAAGGGACTTAAGCTTAGAGGCACAAATGCTCTGTAGTAAAATAAATAAAGCCTCATCTTTTTATCAATAATATTTTAATAGTTTTATGTCTGAGCACTTAAGCATCAAGAACAGGACTCTGGATGATGTTGAGAGAATATTTAAATGGATAAAATAGAAAGTGATCATCGGAGTCTAATAAGTGATGGATACAGCAACATAATACTTGACAAAACCATTCAGGGTGTGTTTGACAAACAAGGTTACATAGGAGCTGCACTGCCTGATTAATGTAAAGTGTTTTCTCTCTAACTTTAGTCTTTATTCTCAATCTTACAAATATCACATACTCACATACACAGAATAATTAACTTTTTTTCCTGGAAGGCAGTGTTTCATCTTTTATTATATCTGTTTCACATTGCTGTAATGATGCTGCTGAAGTACACTCTCTTTCACCAGAAGATTACCTGTGTGAATTTGAATAGACTGACACTGGAGAGGACCAGCTCAGCACACTCACTTGAACTGTCTTGCTTTTCAGGCAGTTAAAATGCCTTTGAAGAGTGAAAATATACTGACTGCTGATTACGCAGAAAGTTTTACATTAAAAAAACTTGTCAATTGTTTGAAAATTACATCACATGGTCTACAACTTTTAAAATATAAAATGCATAAAAATACTGCACAACAAAATAGAAATGATGGAGTTGGCCACAAAGGACAGCCAAATCTGTATATAGCAATATAGAAAAGTATGTATCTACTGTCAGAGTGAGGTAACCTGAAGTATTTGAGAGATGTTCTCTAAGAATCTAAAATTACTTTTAGTTTCAGTGTCCATGTTTTTTAAGCATTTTTAATTTTCGAAAAATGTTTAAATGTGTCCATTGTTTTATTCCTAGAAATAAAAACGGAAGGAAAAAAGAGGTATAAAAACAAATGAAATAGAAGAAAGAAAGTGGATTACTCACAATAGCTAAGGTATAGAATCAACTTAAGTGTCCATCAACCAGTGAATGAATAAAGAAATTATAGTATATTTACTGAATGGAATGATATCCATTTCTTTAAAATAGAAAGTCTTGTTATTTGCAACAACATTGATAAACCTAGAGAACATTATGCTAAGGAAAATAAGCCAGCACAGAATAAAAGCATATCACATGATCTCATTTCTAGGTAGAGTGTAAAAAAGTTGAAATTCATAGAAGCAGAAAGTAGAATGATAATTGCCTGGGGCTGGAGGAGATGTTGATCAAAAATACTAGGTCTTGTCTACATCTCTTAAGTTAACAAATAAGTTATTCTCCTCTCAAATTGGATTAACCAGGGAATTGAATCATACACTGAAGAATCAATACTGAAGAAATAACACATTTGTTATAGCAATGATGGTTGTATACCGAAATTTCAGAGGCTTAGCAAAATAATATATTCTCTGCTTAGATCACCATGCCCTGTCGAATTTCTTTTTCTGGTTAAGAGGACGTCTTCATGATCTTTCACGGATCATATTTTCTTTCATCTTCTATCTGCATTCTCCTTTCTTCAGCGAATGGATGAAAAAAAAACGATACAGAGAAGACATATTTGCATCTTACCCACACATCACTTTTACTATTAGGCAAAGTGGGTAAGCAAAATAGGCATATGCATGAATAAAGTGCTTGTGGTAAAATAATCATTTTGTTGATTTCTGTAGAGCTCAGGTTATAGACCAAAAGCTAGCAAATATACAGCAGAAAAGAGTATTATTTGAAATAAGAATACTGTGAATGACATTATTCTGTCAATAGAAGTAAAAACACAACCTTATCCTGATAGTCTCACCTATATTTGTACATCAAATTCTTTTTATTAAAAATTGTATTTCATATAAATATGCAACTTATATCACCTTTTTTACCATTTCAATGTCTTCTCCACTCTGTACTAGTGGAAAACAGGCCAGCTGGCCCGGGAATGATAAAGAGCACTCGTTTGGGTGATACTCCTGTGCCAAACACCGTTATTTGGCCCAAGGTACTGGTTTTCTATTTTTCTCTACATTTAGTAATAAAATAAAATTCTTAGCTAAGAAGACTTGATCTCATTCAAATATGTTTTATGGACTATGTCTGACATTTAAGAGTCACTGACTTATCTTGAATATTGACTTTTTTATGAATTCAAATTGAGTACTATAAATAATCTTTTACTAAAAGCCTTTGCAAAGTGGAGTAAGATTCATAAAATTTCTTTATAATATAAAAGGAATATGCTAACCATGCTTCCAGTAATCACTCTGACCACAGCATTCTCAATTTCCAGTATTCACCCTGAGTCACTCAGGGGAAATTGGTATTTGTAAACAGGCAGAACAAGGTGCTGCTGAGTGGAGGTGCACCACACTGCACATAATGCTTTCCACATGCACCTCTTAGGCTCTTAATTTAATTGGACTGTCATTTATATGGCTAGATACCTACTCAACCTAATCATACTATTTTTTAGCAGCTAATGATATGTGTTACCCATTAGTCCTATACAACTATTTGACTGGCTGAAAAATATTTTGTTAATTTACTTTAAATTGAGAGACTAGATTTGCCATCTTCAATCTTTCAGTGTTAAAGCAAATTAGAGAAGCACAATGCATGTAGAATGCTCCTTCCCTTCCTTCCCTTCGTTTTCTTTTCTTTTCTTTTTGTTGTTGCTATTGTTGAGACGGACTATCGCACTGTCATCTGGGCTGGAGTGCAACGGCGCGATCTTGGCTCACTGCAGCCTCTGCCTCCCGGGTTCAAGTGATTCTCCTGCCTCAGCCTCCCAAGTAGCTGGGATTACAGGTGCCTGCCACCACACCTAGCTAATTTTTTTATTTTTTGTAGAGACAGGGTTTCACTATGTTGGCCAGGCTGGTCTTGGACTCCTGACCTCGTGATCGGCCTGCCTCGGCCTCCCGAAGTGCTAGAATTACAGGCGTGATAGAATGCATTTTCCTGCCCACCGTAATTCTTCTTTACATAGAATATATTCCATTCAAACTATTTAGCCAGGATTTTAGATTTCAAAAGGTCAAGAACTTAATAACTGAGTGAAGCCAAAATATTGTCTTTGCTTCTTGTTAGCAATCTAGCCATTTCAAAAAGCACAGCAATTATGCCAAGCCATTGAAAGCATGTAGTTAACTTTATCCCATTTCAAAAATTGTTACTTTTATGTTAATTTAAGAGGAACTATCTACATAATTTTACATGCATTCAAGAAATATTTATATTAGCTGGATGCAGTAGCTCACACCTGTAATCCCAGCACTTTGGGGGCTGAGGAGGTAGGATCATATGAGGTCAGGAGTTCAAGACCACCCTGGCTGACATGAAAAGCTCCGTATCTACTAAAACTACAAAAATTATCTGGGCGTAATGACGCACGTCTTTAATCCCAGCTACTCAGGAGGCTGAGGTATGAGATTCTCTTGAACCTGAGGCAGAGGTTGCAGTGAGCCAAGATTGCACCACTGCACTCTAGCCTGAGCAACAAAGCAAGACTCTGTCTCAAATAAATTTTCATATTAAGGTATTTAATGTTCAATATTGTATGACAGTATAGCGGAATCCTCAAAAATGAGCAGAAGTTTATTATTAATAAATTTATTAGGCCGGGCGCAGTGGCTCACGTCTGTAATCCCAGCACTTTGGGAGGCCGAAGCGGGTGGATCACGAGGTCAGGAGTTCAAGACCAGCCTGGCCAACATGGTGAAACCCCGTCTCTACTAAAAATACAAAAATTAGCTAGGTGGGGTGGCGCACCTGTAATCCCAGCTACTCAGGAGGCTGAGGCAGAAGAATCGCTTGAGCCTGGGAGGTGGAGGCTGCAGTAAGCTGAGATTGCACCACTGCACTCCAGCCTGGGCAACAGAGTGAGGCTGCGTCTCAAAATACATAAAATAAATCAATCAATAAAATTATTTTCTTCAAAGTTTTTCAATTGTTAAAGAATCAGGTATGCTTTTCACGATAAGTTCAATTTTAGGAGGGTACCCACTGGTCTCCATGGTATTTCTGTAATGGATAGTATAAAACTGGGTCACCAGAATTACGCAGACATGCTCATTTAATCAGAATGAGTTCAGCCTTCGTGGTGTATTGGTATCTCAGGAGCTGATCATTCACTACAACTTAGTAAATATTGCTCCATAATCCCAGTGAACTCTTTCAACCACGTTTCCTTTTTTCTCTCATTGATGTGGTCATGTTGTGGTCTCCTCTGTTTATCTTAAGCTATCCCAGATGAGAGGTGATTATTACATGAATGAGACCCCCTTTTTTTCCTCTTCCTTGGGATCCTCCTGCCCTCCCTACTGGAAGCAACATGTGAGAGGCAGGAATTATGACAATATACAAATATATTTCCTGCCAGGGGACCAGCATAAGAAGCTTACAACATGACCCATCTAGAAGTCACTTACTTCCAGGCCAGCAGGGGTGTTTTTCTATGATGTGTCTTTTTCTCTTAAAAGCATCTCTAATTAAGTTTAGCCCAGTCAGGATAATCTCCCTTTTGATAAACACAAAGTCAACACATTAATACCCTAATTTCATGAGTAATTAATTTCCTACCACAGTAAATCACTTTTTTTTTTTTTTTTTTTGAGATGGAGTCTCACTCTGTGGTCCAGGCTGGAGTGCAGTGGCATGATCTCGGCTCACTGCAACCTTCGTCTCACAGATTCAAGTGATTCTCCTGCCTCAGCCTCCAGAGTAGCTGGGATTACAGGCGCCCTTCACCATGCTTGGCTAATTTTGTATTTTCAGTAGAGATGGGGTTTCGCCATGTTGGCCAGGCTGGTCTCGAACTCCTGACCTCAGGTGATCCACCTGTCTCTGCCTCCCAGTGTTGGGATTACAGGCCTGAGCCACCGCGCCCAGGCAGTCACACACTTTTTTACACTAAAAAGATAACACTGCAGGTGTGCAACAGCTGGGAATCCTGGGGATCATCTTCGAATTTTGCTTATCCACCTGAATAGACTTTTCTTTTTTTTGAGATGGAGTTTCACTCTTGTCGCCCAGGCTGGAGTGCAATGGTGTGAGTTTGGTTCACTGCAACCTCCACCTCTCCGGTTCAAGCGATTCTCCTGTGTCAGCCTCCTGAGTAGCTGGGATTACAGGCGCCCACCACCACACCCGGCTAATTTTTGTATTTTTATTAGAGACAAGGTTTTGCCACGTTGGCCAGGCTGGTCTCGAACTCCTGACCTCAGGTGATCCACCGGCCTCGGCCTCCCAAACTGCTGGGATTACAGGTGTGAGCCACCGCACCCGGACCTGAATAGACTTTTCAAATTCTTTCAGTTGCTTTTGTTATCTAAGTAAACAAAAATATCTGCAAATAATAATTAACTACTTTCCAATTTAATTCATTACAAATATCTTTTTTCTGGCTTAATTTCTTCATGTACCATTTTATAGATTCACACACACACATATAACAATGAAAATGTATCCAATTATTCCATTTTTGTTAATTTGTATTATAAATGAGTATTAAAACAATTATTTCTTTTCTGTTTGAAGGGTTTGTTTGTTGTCCTTTGTTTTTTTTTTGTTTTTTTTTTTTTGAGACAGAGTCTCACCCTGTTGCCCAGGCTGGAGTGCAGTGGTGGGATCTCGGCTCACTGCAACGTCCGCCTCCTGAGTTCAAGCGATTCTCCTGCCTCAGCCTCCTGGGTAGCTGGGATTACAGGTGCGTGCCACCACGCCCGGCTAACTTTTGGGTTTTTAGTAGAGACAGGGTTACACCATGTTGGCCAGGCTGGTCTCATCCTCCTGATCTCAGGTGATCCACCCACCTCGGCCTCCCAAAGTGCTGGGATTACAGGCGTGAGCCACTGCGCCCAGCAACACAGAACTATTTTTATAACACACGTCTTTCAACCAATAAATATATATTTAAATTATTTCTTAAAATGTGGTATAGATACACAATGGAGTACTATTCAGCCTTAAAAAGGGGTAAATCCCGTCGTTTGAAATATGCATTTGAAGACATTATGCTAGATGGAATAAGCCTGACACAGAAAGACAAATACTGCATAATCTCATTTATATGTAGAATCTAATAAAGTTTAACTCAAAAAAAAAAATAGAAAGTGAAATAATGGTTACCAGAGGCTTGATGTGGTGGGAAGAAATTAGAGTTTTTGATTGAAGGGTACAAAGTTTCAAATAGACAAGGTAAGTAGCTTTTGAGATCTATTTCACAGCAGCGTGACTATAGTAAACCACAATGTAATTGTATTTTAAAATGACTAAGAGTACATTTCAAATGTCTTACCACAAAGAATGATAGGTAAGCGAGTTGATAGATGTTATTTAACTCAACTCAATCATTCCATATTACATACATATATTCAAACGTCACATTTTACCCCATAAATTCATTCAACTTTGATTTGCCAATCAAAAATAGTATTCATACTTTAAAGAGAAATAAACTTTAAGAAATTTGATGAGAAAAGTGTTCATTTTAAAATCTTAGAAAACATACATATATTTTGCATATATATATATTTCAAATGGCTTGCTCCTTTAATGATGTAAGTAAACTCTTTTTTTTTTTTTTTTTTTTTTTGAGATGGAGTCTCACTGTCACCCAGGCTGGAGTTCAGTGGCATGGTCTCTCACTGCAGCCTCCGCCTCCCAGGTTCAAGCGATTCTCCTGCCTCAGCCTCCCGAGTAGCTGCGATTACAGGTGCCCACCATCATGCCCGGCTAATTTTTGTAATTTTAGTAGAGACTGGGTTTCACCATGTTGGCCAGGCTGTTCTTGAGCTCCTGACCTGAGGTGATCCACCCACCTCGGCCTCCCAAAGTGCTGGGATTACAGGCGTGAGCCACCGTGCCTGGCCGTAAGTAAACTTTTAATATAATGAATAGTCTAAACCCAACACTCAGGAATAAAATGTTTATTTTTAATGTTCAAAATACAATACTATAAAAGACTCTAAAGTAACTGCTTAGAGTACCATTATTTCTACATTTGTAAATAAACTATTCCTTCACTTGTTAAAGTTATTTGAATATATATTTTAAACTACATTTCAAAGTATTAAATCAAATGAACATATATACTTGGCAATAAAAAATTTATTAAACAGGTAGACAAGAAAACAACTTGCCTTCTTTTCTAATTTTAAAACTGACAAACACTCGGCATTTAGGTGCTTATTTGTCTAGTGTTACTGGAGTGCTGAAGAGAATTACTCAATGAGAAATCTTTCCATATTTATATCCATGCTGGGTGTGAATATATGGGAATTTTCCAAGGGTAGTATTATAAACATTCAACTACTATTATATATAGCCCCAGACTGACTGACTAGAATAAACATGGGTTACAAACCACTGATGTGGCCACCTTGTTTTTAGGCTTCACATTGATCATGATCTAACAGAATCAACAAATGAGAGCTGTATGCTGGGTGCTCTTCGGGCACCTTTATTTGCATTAATTGCTTTAATTTTACCAAAACCCTAAAGTTGGGGATGCAATCAGTAACCAGCTGATACCGAGTTTCAATCTAACCATTACGCCCAACACCCTGTCACCCAATGCTTGTTTTAAATCCTGACCTAACATTTTGGCTTTAAATTTTTTAATTTAGTAAAAATAAAGATAAATTTACAAACCACTTCTTTTTATCCATAGATAGTATGTAGAACTTAATTTTTGGTTTAAAGTATTCATTACAAAGTCTGAGACAAACACTTCAGTAAGTGAATTATAACATTATTCCTCTTATGACTTAAAAGAACCATTAATTTTACTTTTGAAATAATGAGTGTTTATATTTAAAGTTAAAATGAGCCTATTATTATATAGAAAACTTGTTGTCTGCATGAAACTTGTCATCCACTGAGTGGTCTACAGTTGCTTTCAGAAACACTAATAAGAATACTGTTTCTTATTGAATAATTAAAGAATGTTATGCTTTTTCAGTTACTAAAATAAAATAGATTGAAATTACTGATCAGTAACTTACAATGTGGTTTAAATGTTATTTAATAAATACATGTGAAGTTTCTTTTAAACTCATTTTAATAAATGACTTCTACTGTTTTTCACTTCTATTAGAAAAAAGTATTAAAATTTCTGTTATTATAAGCCTATAAATTTTATTCAGATCTAAACATAGCGCTAATCTTAAAAGATCTGTATGCTTAGGATTATAAAAAGCCTATTCTCCATTCACACATACAAGATAAATAACTGCTTTTCAGTAAACCCAATGGGGCAATTGTGACTCACAACTATAAGCTATTAAAATATTAATACTATCACCTAGATGACACTTTTAGGTATCTGCATGTTTAAGTTGTTTAACTTATAATTCAAAAATAAATTTTTATAAACTGTAAAAAATACAAAGAATTTTCTTTTAGTTCTTAAATACTGTCATTATTTCTAGTTGACGTAACATTAAATTTTAGAGGCTGTGGCTTTAGGAACAAGAAATGTCATGGTTGACTCCGCTTTACTTCCTGCCTTATTTCACACAAACACAGCAGCACAAAAAAGGCCAGAAATGCTACAACTTGACTGGAAATACACCAGTACCTTTCTAGGGAGAATATATGTGGGAGCGTATTTACTTGAAATTAATGGCATCTTTTGTTGAAGTACAGACTTCTATATGGCAAGTAATAAATACAAAAATTTTACAGGGCAAAAGAGTAAGAGATATACTCTAAAATTACCTTCTAACCCATTATTTCTTTTTTCACTAGCATGGTTGTGATGGAATGAGCATTTGCAGCAGCTTTTTTTTTTTGAGACAGAATCTTGCTCTGTCGACCAGACTGGAGTGCAACGGGCATGATCTCAGCTCACTGCAACCTCTGCCTCCTGGGTTCAAGTGATTCTTCTGCCTCAACCTCCTGAGTAGCTGGATTACAGGCACGTGCCACCACAGGCTGCTAGTTTTTCTATTTTTAGTAGAGATGAGGTTTCACCATGTTGGTCAGGCTGGTCTCAAACTCCTGACCTCATGATCAGCCCGCCTCAGCCTCCCAAAGTGCTGGGATTACAGGTGTGAGCCACGGTGCCCGGCCCGCAGCACGGTCTTAAATAACCTACATTCTCTGCTTCGTCATTTTTGGGATATGGCCATAAGACGTTTATGATTTTACTAGAAAAAAAGTTTTCTTTCTCTAATTCAGAAATTTAGCAAAATTTCACAGGTGGATAATGCGGTCAGGAGTTTGAGACCAGCCTGACCAACATGGTGAAACCTAGTCTCTACTAAAAATACAAAAATTAGCCAGATGTGGTGGCACGTGCCTGTAGTCCCAGCTACTTAGGAGGCTGAGGCAGAGTGCAATTGTGCCACTGCACTCCAACTTGAGCAGCAGAAAGACTCCATCTCAAAAAAAAAAAAAAAAAAGAAAATTGAATCTACAATAACTGTAGTAATTATACTTTGAAATAAATTTAACCAAAAAGTGGAAAAACCTGTGCATTATAATCTAAACAATACTGAAGTACAAAATTAAATAATACACAAACGGAAAAATATTACCTATAAATGAATTAGCATTATTATTGTTAAATATCTGTATTACACAAAATTATCTACAGACATAATGCAACCTCTATGAAAATACCAGTGACACACTGGTATAAATTTTAAAACATATATCTAAAATTTATATTGTACCACAGAAGACCCAAAGTAGCCAAAGCAATAAAGAAAAAAAAAAAGTGTGCTTTGGGAGGAAAAGGCGGGTGGATCACGAGGTCAGGAGATTGAAACCATCCCGACTAACACGGTGAAACCCCGTCTCTACTAAAAATACAAAAATTTATCTGGGCGTGGTGTCGGGCGCCTGTAGTCCCAGCTACTCAGGAGGCTGAGGCAGGACAATGGCGTGAACCCGGGAGGCGGAGCTTGCAGTGAGCCGAGATTGTGCCACTGCACTCCAGCCTGGGAGAATGTGCGAGACTTCGTCTTAAAACAAAAAAAGAAAAAACAAAATAAAAAAGGGTGAAGATATCACCCTACCTGACTTTGAAATATACTAAAAAAGCTATATTAGCTAAAATAGTATGGTAATTGAAGAAAAACAGACACATACTCCAATGCAGCAGGAACCAAAAAAAAGACCAAAAACGGCTGATTTGAAGTTACAACTAACCCCAGCAGAAATATTTATGGCTTATTATGGAGCATCAGTTACGCAGCAAGCAGTGTCTTTTTTTTTTTTTTTTTTTTTTTGAGGAGTCTCGCTTTGCCACCCAGGCTGGAATGCGGTGGCGCGATCTCAGCTCACTGCAACCTCCACCTCCTGGGATTAAGCGATTCTCCTGCCGCAGCCTCCCGAATAGCTGAGATTTCAGGCGCGTGTCACCACACACAGCTAATTTTTGTATTTTTAGTAGAGATGGGGTTGTGCCATGTTTGCCAGGCTGGTCTTGAACTCCTGGCCTCAGGTGATCTGCCCACCTTGGCCTCCCAAAGTGCAGGGATTACAAGCATGAGCCACCGTATCTGGCCTCACTGTCATGTTTCTTTGATACATTTATATATAAAAACATTCTCATGACTTATGAAACTTCCCTAGAACTTACCTAAAAAAAAGACTCAATAAATAAGTAAATTCACTTATGTCATCTATAAAAAGGACAATAACTAAAGAAAAGTAGGCTTATACAGGCATCTGCAACTAAAAGAACAAAATGGAATGTTCTAAATAAAATATAACAATACATTAGTTATGGAATTACTTCCAAAAATTATGTGCACTACTGAATTTTACAAAAAATTCTTATAATCACGACCAGCTCATGTAATGGATACTTCATACACTATAAAACAAAAAATTATAACAAGAAAATTATAGGTTTGGCATGAGTGCCAGGCAAAGAGTTTGTATGGCGAGATTCTGAACAATAAGCCATAAGTTTTTACAGTAATGAATTTAATACAAAGCTGAGAGCATAAATTTGCTTTCAGCATTTTTGAGGTTTTTACTATCTAGCAAATTAATCACCTTATTAAAATGATTTGTTCTGATATTGCTCTATTCTTCTGAAAATAGGTACAAACTCATGCTCATACAAACACACTCACTCCATAATTTTCTTTCCTAAGGTTTATCTTTAGAGTAATACATGCATATTTTTAACTTTATGTAAATCAAAATTAAAAGTCTTTGTGTTTGCAGGCAGAGAGGCCACATGTTCAAATAAAAATATGTAAGAAATTTATTAAAATATGTATTCAAGTCTCACAAATGTATGCATTTTATTCATACTTCTAAATAATATAATCATAGAAATTACCCTGTAGTCAATGTCTATTTATTTATTCATTTTGAGACACAGTCTTGCTCTGCCACCCAGGCTGGAGTGCAGTGGCACGATCTCAGCTCACCACAACCTCCACCTCCAAAGTTCAAGCGATTCTCCTGCCTCAGACTCCTGAGTAACTGGGATTACAGGCACTCACCACCATGCCTGGCTAACTTTTCTATTTATAGTACAGACAGGGTTTCAACATGTTGGCAATGCTGGTCTTGAACTCCTGAACTCAGGTGATCCACCTGCCTCGGCCTCCCAAAGTGCTAGGATTACAGGCATGAACCACGGTGTCCGGCCATCAGTAACAGTTTAGTTGTACATTTTAAACTAACAAAAAGTGTAAAATTAAATTTTCTGTAATACAAAGGATAAATGCTAGAGGTAAGGCAGTCGGTAACAGTTTAGTTGTACATTTTAAAGTAACAAAAAGTGTAAAATTAAATTTTCTGTAATACAAAGGATAAATGCTAGAAGTGATAGATACCTAATTTACCATGAGGTGATTATTATATATTGTATGTATGTATCAAAATATGCCATATGTGATTTAAATATATACACATACTATGTACCCAAAAATATTAAGTAAATTTAAATGAGAAAGAAAAAATAAAAACTTAACATACAGGAACAACATTCTTTAACTTCTTTGCAGTTTAAAGCCACTAGCAAAAAAGATTACTACAAATACTACTTTATTATGTTAACAAATAATATATTGTTACCATCTTTTACCTACACTCTTGAGTAAGGTGGAATGGGTTAAGGTTAGTGGCAAAATAATGCTTCACTGAATGCACAATACTATTTAACATGTTAAAAATGTTAAATTAAAAAGTTAAGTCTACACATAATTTCAAAGTTTTAAAATGTACTGGATTGTATCACATAAAAGTACAATTAGTAAAATAATACACTATTAATTAAATTTTAACTAAAATTAAAAATATTTTTCTCTCATAGTGTAGAGTATTAAACTGAACACCTACTTCATGCATTGCTCAATATTATAAGTTAACCACAAAGAGCATCCCTACTTAGATTTTCATCATACATCTTACATTTTAATGTCTTTACTCTTTCATAGAAGAGATAATATATAACGCCCACCTAATAAAAAAGAATCTCTCATATCTTTCATGCAGGAACAATTCATCACATACCTTCACATGTGAATACAATAGGAATAAAGAAACAGCATGAATTTGAGAGTTGAATTACATCATTATTCACATATTTAAAAAGTCTATAAAATTTTCTCAAGAAAAAAGTATACTTTGGTGGACACAGTGGCTCATGCCAGCACTTTGGGAGGCTGAGGCAGGTGGATCACCTGAGGTCAGGGGTTCAACCTGCCCAACGGCCAAGACCCCATCTCTACTAAAAATACAAAAATTAGCCAGGCGTGTTAGTTCCTGCCTGTCATCCCAGCTACTTGGGAGGCTGAAGCAGGAGAATCACTTGAACTGGGAGGCGGAGGCTGCACTCCAACCTGGGTGACAGAGCAAGACTTTGTCTAAAAAAAAAAAGTAAAGCCTGGCCAACATGGTGAAACCCTGTCTCTACTAAAAATACTAAAAATTAGCAAGGCATGGTGGTGCGTGCCTGTAATCCCAGCTACTCAGGAGGCTGAGGCAGGAGAATCACCTGAACCTGGGACGTGGAGGTGGAGGTTGCAGTGAGCCGAGATAGCACCACTGCACTCCATCCTGCATGATGGGAGCAAGACTCCATCTCAAAAAAAAAAACCAAACCAAACAAAAAAAACTGTACTTTGAATGTAATAACTCTCCAAAATATCTTATACACTTTTTAAAGTTATATACAAAATATTTATGTACAAACTTCAGTTTTGAATTATTTTCTAAACTCAGCCCTCTGATTTAGTGTACTGTCTGAAGTGTCAGTTCCCTAGATATATCTACTCTGAATTGATATTTACAGACTTAATTTTTTCAAATAACTAATTTTTTATATTACTGCATCTGCAAAAATATATTTTAGTATGAACTCTCTGGTGTTTCCTAGGCTGTAGTTTGTAAAAAAAACTGTTTTTCCAAATTTATTACCTTTGCAGCGATTTTCTTCAAGATAAATTATCTGATGTTGAAGAAAGGTGGAGCAACTACTTCAGGGTTTTCCTCTAGTATAAAATGTGTAAAATAAGATCTGTAATACAAGTAATGGTACCACAACACTCTTCATATTAGTTTTTTTGTTTTTTGTTTTTTTTGAGATGGAGTGCAGCTGGAGTGTCCAGGCTGGAGTGCAGTGGCACAAACTCAGCTCACTGCAACCTCTGCCTCCCAGGTTCAAGCGATTCTCCTGTCTTAACCACCGAATAGCTGGATTAGCCATGCACCACCACACCCACCTAATTTTTGTATTTTGGGTAGAGACGGAGTTTCACCATGTTGGCCAGGCTGGTCTTGAACTTCTGACCTCAAGTGAACCACCCGCCTTGGCCTCCAAAGTGCTGAAATTACAGGCGTGAGCCACCATGCCCAGCTTACACTCTTGATATTTTAATGCTTGTCTTCAAAATAAATACTCTTCTTCACTTTAAAGGCTTATATTTTCTGAAAAATCTATTGACAGTAATTTCATTTTTAATGCTTCTATTAAGTATGAAATCTCTGATATTGAATAAGATGTGAACAGATATTAATGGCTTCTTCACATTCTTTACATTTGCATAATTTTTCTCAAGTATACATCATTTCCTGTCCAATAAAGTGTCAGCATGGGTTAAAAGTTTTGCCACATTCTTCACACTTGTAGAGGTTTCCTCTAGTATATTTTACCTACAATCAAGTGTGACAACCATTTAAAGGTGTTTAGAAATGTTGAGGTGTTGTCAACTGCATTGTTATATCTTTCAGGTTTGTACGGTTTCTCTCCAGTAATTCTCTTCGTTGGCCAGGATGGTCTCAATCTCTTGATCTTGTGATCCACCCGCCTTGGCCTCCCAAAGTGCTGGGATTACAGGTGTGAGCCACCGCGCCTGGTCCATTCTTCTTACTTGTCAGATTTTTCTACAGCATGAATTTTCTTGTGTGTAGTAAGGTTTGAGCATTGGTTAAAAGCTTTGCCACATTCTTTACATTTGTAGGGTTTCTCTCCAGTATGAATTACCTTATGTTTAGTGAGAGTTGAGGACCAGTTAAAGGCTTTGCCACATTCTTCACATTTGTAGGGTTTCTCTCCAGTATGAATTATCTTATGTTGAGTAAGGTTTGAGTATTGGTAAAAAGCTTTGCCACATTCTTCACATTTGTAGGGTTTCTCTCCAGCATGAATTATCTTATGTCTAGCAAGTGTCGAGGATTGGTTAAAAGCTTTGCCACATTCTTTACATTTGTAGGGTTTCTCTCCAGTATGAATTTTCTTATGTGTTGTAAGGTGTGAGGATAGGTTAAAAGCTTTGCCGCATTCTTCACATTTGTAGGGTTTCTCTCCAGTATGAATTATCCTATGTTCAGTAAGGTTTGAGGACCGCTTAAAAGCTTTGCCACATTCTTTACATTTGTAGGGTTTCTCTCCAGTATGAATTATCTTATGTGTAGTAAGCTGTGAGAACTGGTTAAAGGCTTTGCCACATTCTTCACATTTGTAGGGTTTCTCTCCGGTATGAATTCTCTTATGTGTGGTAAGGTGTGAGGATGTGTTAAAGGCTTTGCCACATTCTTCACATTTGTATGGTTTTTCTCCAGTATGAATTCTCTTATGTTGAGTAAGAGTTGAGGACACGTTAAAGGCTTTGCCACACTCTTCACATTTGTAAGGTTTCTCTCCAGTATGAATTCTCTTATGTTGAGTAAGGGTTGAGGACACATTAAAGGCTTTGCCACATTCTTCACATTTATAAGGTTTATCACCAGTATGAATTCTCTTATGTTTAGTAAGGTTCGAGGATTGGTTAAAAGCTCTGCCACAATGTTCACATATGTAGGGCTTCTCTCCAGCATGAATTATCTTATGTCTAGTAAGGGTTGACGATTGGTTAAAAGCTTTGCCACATTCTTTACATTTGTAGGCATTCTCTCCAGTATGAATTATCTTATGTGTAGTAAGGTGTGAGGATATGTTAAAAGCTTTTCCACATTCTTCACATTTGTAGGATTTCTCTCCAGTATGAATTACCTTATGTGTGTTAAGGTGTGAGGACTTGTTAAAGGCTATGCCACATTCTTCACATTTGTAGTGTTTCTGTCCTGTATGAATTCTCTTATGTTGAGAAAGGGTTGAGGACACATTAAAGGCCTTGCCACATTCTTCAAGTTTGTAGGAATTGACAGTAGTGTGAATTCTTTTATGTTGAGTTAGGTGTGAAAGAACACAAAATGACTTGCCACATTCTTTACATTTAAAAGGATTCTTTTCAGTCTTATGTCTATTTGAATTTGAAAATTTATGAAAGTTTTTCACATATTTATCACATTGAAATATTTTGCTCTGGGTAGTTGTCAAACACTGGTTAAATCCATTATAACTTCCTTTGTGCACCTTATATTCATCCACACTTTTATAGCCTTTTTTTAACTGTAAATTGTGATGTCCACATTTTTCATATTTTCTCAGTATTATTCTTTGGAAAGAAGCTTTTATGCTCTGCTCTGGCCAAAGGTCTTGGGCAAAATAACAACACATACCTGAAAGAAATAAAAATAACAACTTACTCCACATACTAGACTCAAATACATATTCTTTACACATCTAACCTACAAAACTATACAAACTACATAAACAAGATTGCATAAGAAGGCCAGGCATGGTAGCTAATGCCTGTACTCCCAGCACGTTGAAAAGCTGAGATGGGCAGATCACCTGAAGTCAGGAGTTTGAGACCAGTCTGGCCAATTGGTGAAACCTGTCTTTACTAAAAAATACAAAAAAATTAGCCGGGCATAATAGCATGCACCTGTAATCCCAGCTAGTCAGGAGGCTGAGGCAGGAGAATCGCTTGAACCTGAGTGGGAAGTTGCAGTGAGCTGATATCACACCAACGCACTCCACACTGGACAACAGAGCAAGACTTTGACTCAAAAAAAGAAAAAAACAAAAAAAAAAACTGTATAACAAAATACCAAAGGCCCTAATTTCCTTATAGACATATAAATGTAAGAAAAATACACAGACCAAAATACATTCGTGAAAAATTTATAAATGAGTTAAGTGTGTAGTGTGTACAGTGCCCCAGGAGGTGAGCACAATGCAAAGAGCCACAAAGAATAAAGAGAAAAGTCTGTTATGTTTACCTAATACAGCTCATCCCTCTCCCCAATATAATATAGTGCCTTTAGAAGTAAACAGCCAGCCAGGCAGGCTGGCTCACGCCTGTAATCCCAACACTTTGGGGTGCCGAGGTGGGCCAATCACCTGAGGTCAGGAGTTTGGAACCAGCCTGGCCAATATGGTGAAACCCTGTCTCTACTAAAAACACAAAAATTAGCCAAGCGTGATGGTGGGCGCCTGTAGTCCCAGCTACTTGGGAGGCTAAGGCAGGAGAATCGCTTGAACCCGGGAGGCGGATGTTGCAGTGAGCCGAAATCACACCACTGCTCTCCAGCCTAAGCGATAGAGCAAGACTCCGTCTCAAACAAAAAACCAAAAAAAAAAAAAAAAAAAAAACCCACCAAATCTGTTGACAATGCTATGAAAATGAAACTTATGTTGATTGTTGATGGAAAACAAGGATGCAGCCATTATTTTAAAATGTTACGTTTCACACATAATTAAAAGTAGAATTATAATTAAATACAGCAATCCCATTTATTAATCTATATCCAAAGTATGCAACACAGGACCTAGAAGAGATATGTAAACATCTATGTTTATTGTACCAGCATTCACAAAAGCCAAAAGGCTGAAGTAACCCAGATGTCTTTTGATTCACAAACATATCAAAAAATGTGACATATACATACAATGGAATTTTATTCAGCCTTAAAAAAATCGTGGCCGTGCATGGTGGCTCACATTTGTAATCCTAGCACTTTGGGAGGCAGAGGCGGGTGGATCACCTGAGGTCAGGAGTTCCAGACCAGCCCGGACAACATGGTGAAACCCCGTTTCTATAAAATACAAAAAAATTTATCCGGGCATGATGGTGGGTGCCTATATTCCCCGCTACTCAGGAGGCTGAGGCGGCAGAATTGCCTGAACCCGGGAGGCGGAGGTTCCAATGAGCCAAGATGGCACCATTGCACTCCAGCCTGGGCAACAAAGCAAGACTCCATCTCAAAAAACAAAAAACAAAAACCACTTGTAAAATTCTAAGATAAACTTTGAGAATATTTTATCACCTAAAATAAGACAGTGACAGAATGATGCATACTATACGATTCCACTTATATGAGATATGTTATAAAGAGTCACACTCATAAAAACAGAAAGTGGAAGAGTGTTTGTCAAGGGCTGGGGAGAGGGGAAAATGGGCAGTTGTTACTTAATGGATATTGAGTTTTCATTTTACAAGATGAAAGACTTCTAGAAGTGTTTTGCATAACCAGGTGAATATATTCTGTCACCCAAGCTGAAATACAGTGGCAAGATTATGGCTCACTGTAGCCTCAAATTTCCAGTCCCAAGTAATCCTACCCCTTCAATCCCCCAAGCTGCTGGGACCACAGGTGCACACCAACCCATGCCTGGCTATTTTTCAAAAAAATTTTCTAGAGAAAGGGTCTTTTTTTTGTTTGTTTGTTTTTTGAGATGGAGTCTTGCTCTGTCCCCCAGGCTGGAGTGCAGTGGCTTAATCTTGGCGCACTGCAAGCTCCACCTCCTGGGTTCATGCCATTCTCCTGCCTCAGCCTCCCGAGAAGCTGGGACTACAGGCGCCCTCCACCATGCCAGGCTAGTTTTTTGTATTTTTAGTAGAGACGGGGTTTCACCGTGTTAGCCACGATGGTCTTGATCTCCTGACCTCGTGAGCTGCCCGCCTCGGCCTCCCAAAGTGCTGGGATTACAGGCGTGAGCCACCGCGCCCAGCCCGAGAGAGGGTCTTTACGGGTGGGCCAGGCTTGTCTCAAACTTTTGGGCTAAAGTGATTCTCTTGTCTTGGCCTCTCAAAATCCTGGAATTACAGAAGTGAGCCACCACCATGCATAGTCCTAATATGTACACTTAAATAGATTTAAGATGGTAAATTTTATGTCATCTGTTTTTACAACAATTTTGTAGAAGAAGAACTGAAAAAAGTAAAGAATTATAAATCTTTTCAAAAATTAACTTCAAATCACAAAAGTGATCTGAAAGGAACACAAAGGAAATGTACATTCATTATTAAACACAGTGTGGAAATAAGATTATTTTCACAACTACTCACTTATATAAGACAAAACAACCACTGAAAATCAGCTAAGAAAAAATATATACAAGATAGGCCATAACCATAATTAGGGTCATATTTATAAATAAAAAACACACACATATATAATCTGATTGCGATAGACATATAGCTAATTTATTTCTTAATTAAGCCCTATGTTGACTTAAAGTGTACAAACAGAATTACAAATTGTCTAAAATTATAAAGGTAAGTAAAAAAGCCAAAAACACAATAGATTGATGTTAAGAAACCAACACTAAAAAAACACACATAAAGAACTGCAAAATAATAAGGGAAATGTTTACTCACAAACTCTGGTATGCTACATTAATGGACCATTAAAAATGAATTTGTCTAGATAACTACAATATTTGACTGTAACTGTGTACTCATGGAAGGCAGGTATTTTGAATCACTGGCATTAACTATATGGTAGTTAAAATTTCAGAGAAAATGCAGTATAACCATAAATAGAAGATTCTAATGAGAAACTTTTAATAAATAAGCATTATAAAAACTAGAGGTAGTTTTCATGTTTTAAATATATGTTATTCTTATACAAATTGAAACTGCTGTAATTCAAATTTAGAAGCAGGCCAGGCGTGGTGGCTCACGCCTGTAATCCCAGCACTTTGGGAGGCCGAGGCGGGTGGATCACTTGAGGTCAGGAGTTCGAGACCAGCCTGGCCAACATGATGAAACCCCATCTCTACTAAAAATACAAAAAACTAGCCAGGTGTGGTGGTGCACGTCTGCAATCCCAGCTACTTGGGAGGCTGAGGCAGAAGAATCACTTGAACCCAGGAGGTAGAGGTTGCAGTGAGCTGAGATCACGCCACTGCACTCCAGCCTGGGCAACAGAGTGAGACTCCATTAAAAAAAAAAAAAAAAATCAAATTATATTGCTAAATTAAAAAGAAATAAATATATTTTTGCAGAATATAATTAAAGTCTCTGATATATATAAAACAAATATTTGGGAATAAATTATGTTTTTATTTAGATATAGTCTGAAGAAAGTGGGTGCAAATCCTGTAATTCCTATTTGCCTGCAGCAAACAAATGTGTAAGTAACTATTTTAGTAAATATGGAGTGCCTACTAAGTATCTAATTTACTTCAGGCATAACATTTAAATTCTGACATATTGTCCTAAATGTGTCAATCTAAAATTACAGACAAATTTGAAATAGAAAATAGAAAGAAAAATGAATAGAGAAAGTGACATTAATTTGACAGAAAAATAAAAGGTGACCTATTTTCTTAACCCCTAACAGCAAGAAAATTTGTCAGCCATCCCTGACAAAAATGCCTTTATGAGAGAGCCAAGCATCATGGCTCACACCTGTAATGACAGCTACATGGTACATTGAGGTTGGAGAATTTCTTCAGGCCAAAATTTCAAGACCAGCTTGGTGTATGTAGCAAGTCCTCATCTCCAAAATAAATGCCTTTAAGAGAGCTTTAAAGGCCGAGTGCAGTGGCTCACCCCTGTAATTCCAGCACTTTGGGAGGCTGAGATACGTGGTTCACCTGAGGTCAGGAGTTCGAGACCAGCCTGGACAACATGGTGAAACACTCTCTCTACTAAAAATACAAAAATTAGCCAGGCGTGGTGGCGCATGCCTGCAATCCCAGCTACTCGGGAGGCTGAGACAGCAGAATTGGTTGAACCCGGCTGGGAGGCAGAGGTTGCAGTGAGCCAAGATCGGGTCACTGCACTCCAGCCTGGGTAACAGAGATAAGACTTTGGGAGGCTAAGGCGGGCAGATCACCTGAGGTCGGGAGTTTGAGACCAGCTGGCCAACATCATGAAACCCCGTCTCTACTAAAAATACAAAAATTAGCCAGGTGTGGTGGCATGTGCGTGTAGTACCAGCTGCTTGGGAGGCTGAGGCAGGAGAATCGCTTGAACCTGGGAGGAGGTTGTTGCAGTGAGCTGCGATTGAGCCACTGCACTCCAGCCTGGGCGACAGAGCGAGACTCCACGCCCCACTTCCAAAAAAAAAAAAAAAATTATCCGGGCATGGTGGTGCGTGCTTATAACCCCAGCTACTGGGGGGCTGAGGCAGGAGGATCACCTGAACCTGGGAGGCGGAGGTTACAGTGAGTTGAGATGGTGCCACTGCACTCCAGTCTGAGGAACAGAGTGAGACTCCGTCTCAAAAGAAAAAAAAAAAAAAGAGAGATTGAGAGAGAGAGCTTTGAGATCCAGGGAGGGAGTTGTGAAACTCTGATAATGCCCAAGACTGAGGAGCATCCTTTTCAGAAGGCAGGCATTCATTCAGGTGGTAAACTACAGGACCTCTGTTCTTGGCTACAGACTGAAAAATAGCCCACCCAACTTGGTCCCATTGAGAATATTGAACTTACCCTGTAACCATCTCAAACTCCTCCCAGTCACAGTCTGGGAGAGGTCCTGCCCTTCCAGAGGCCTAGAGGAAGTCACCCATTTATAGCCATGCAGGCAGGTTTGCAAGACCTTAGCCTTTACTGTGGTCCCTGAAGCAGTTCCATGACTCAGTTTAAGGCCAGTTCCATCTACATAGAAACCTACACAGTGACCTGGCAAAATCCTCTTTGATACTAAGTGAAAGACATACTCATTCACATCCTGATGTAAGGCTCACCATATGCAGACCTGACTACAGAAACCTGCCTAGTGTCTGCCCTACAGATCAAAGTCCTGAAGGATATTGAGCCTGTCCAAAAATAAAATGCAAATTACAACTACACAATCCCCTTGTAACAAGCCAACTAAAGGTAAACCCTTGTGCAGACATAGCAGCCTTGTGAGCAACCTACAACCCCTCTTCATTACAAACCCATAGGGCATCCCATTATCCTGGGGGCCCAACAAAAGATCTTTACCTCCTGAAACCAGTTTATAAAAACTTGAAGAGGTGTTTGTTTCTTGAAATTCACAGACACCAGTGCAAAACTACATTGTGCCCAGTGTCAATGCTTCTATTTTAAAATAGCACTGGAAGTATGTAGCAGAATAATTAGAACAATTTTTAAAAAGCCATTAAAATTGAAGACAAATAGGTAAAAAGTTGCTGTTTGTAGATCATATAATCTCATATATAAAAAATCATACACAGTACATTTAAACATGTCTAAACTAATTAATATACTCAGTAAATTAGCAAAATATAAAATTAACATACATTTATAAGATACGGTTCCATAAACTTAAACTATCTGATAAAATAAAGGAGGAAAACAAGCTTATTGACAATAGCATTAAAATAATAAATTTCTTAGAACAAATTTAACCAAGGATCTAAAAAGCCTTTAAAATAAATGATATATCAATGGAGGAAATTAGAAAAGACACAAATTTTAAAATATTTTGTGTGTATGGATTGAAAGAATAAGTATTGTTAAAGTGCCATATTATCCAAAGTGATCTACAGATTTAATAAACTCCCTATCAAAATTCCAGTGGTATTTGTTTTCATAGTAATGAAAAACACAATCATAAAATTTACTTGAAACTTCGATAAACTCTGAATAATGAAAGCAATCTTGAGGAAAAAGAACAAAGCAGGAGGACAACATACTTTATAATTTCAAACTATATTTCAAGACTATAGTAATAAAAACAGGAAAGAATGTGTAGAAAAAATGCACCAAAAAAAACGAAACAGAAACTACTATTCTCACATATTTCAGACATGATGCAGAAAGAAAATTTAGTAAACAGTTTAACATAGAGTTTCTTAAAATTTCCCAGGTATTTATGTGTCCGCCAAAACATTAAAAAAGCAGATTTTGTAGTCTTGTATATGCCAAAAAGGGGACTTTGGTTCTCACTGAAAACTTGAAGAAAGATAATGGAAGGAAAAGTATATTCCTTAGAAAAGTTAGAAGGATAAGACAAAAGATACCTCTATGTAAGAGAAAAAATAAAATAAAAAATAAACCTCAGGCTTCCCAGAAACTATTTTCCTTGGGGCACAACTCCCAAATTGTATTTCTTATTTTTATTCGTTTATTTATTTATTTATTTGAGACAGAGTTTTGCTCTTGTTGCCCAGGCTGGAGTGCAATGGCGCGATCTCAGCCCACAACAACCTCTGCCTCCCAGGTTCAAGCAATTCTCCTGCCTCAGCCTCCTAAGTAGCTGGGACTACAGGCATGCGCCACCACACCCAGCTAATTTTGTATTTTTAGTAAAGACGGAGTTCTGCATGTTGGTCAGGCTTGTCTCGAACACCCGACCTTAGGTAATCCGCCTGCCCTGGCCTCTCCAAGTGCTGGGATTACAGGCATGAGCCACCGCACCTGGCCCCAAATCGTATTTCAAAAACTGACTTTCTCCTTGACATTTGGACGTCTCATCTGTGTCATCTGTCATATTCACTCTCACCTACCTGGGGGTTTGGCCACCATCTCATGTCTCTCCATATTCCAGGGCTCTTTGCCTTGCTCCAGACAGGTGATCAGGTCTGGCTTAGAGACAGCAATACCTGTTTTATTAAAAATAAATAACATGAATGTTGCTCATATTCTTCAAATAATGTGCTCAGTAAAAAGGGTGTAATTAATAGAATAGTAAATTAATCACAAAATACTCATTTAAAACAAATTTATAAATATTTAGACACTATTTTAAATTTGTAGGTTCTTAATTTTACTACTTAGTACTACTGAATCAAAAACTGGAGATGACAATTAGATTTTAAGGTATAGAAAACAATATTTTATGCCACTAAATTTCTGGAATTACCACTAATTTAGAGTGAAGGATACAGATCAGCTCAGGAACATAAAAAGTCCAGATCAAGATAAAACATCTTGAATTTTTTTTTTCTACATTGACAAATCCCTAAGATTTTCTTTCTCTCTTTTTTTTTTTGAGATGGAGTCTCACTCTGCCACCCAGGCTGGAGTGCAGTGGTGCGATCTCGGCTCACTGCAACCTCCATCTCCTGGGTTCAAGTGATTCTCCTGCCTCAGCCTCCCAAGTAGCTGGGACTACAGGTGTGTGCCACCACACCTGGCTAATTTTTGTATTTTTTTTGTAGAGATGGGGTTTCACCATGTTGGCCAGGCTGGTCTTGAACTCCTGACCTCAGGTGATCCACCCACCTTGGCCTCCCAAAGTGCTAGGATTACAGGCATAAGCCACCGTGCTTGGCCCCCAAGATTTTCTTAGAAATAGAGATCTGACACTCATTTATGCAAAGATCAATTACCAAAAAACATTCTACAAAAAAAACAAATGAAATATTTAGGGTAGATTAGGAATTGTGTATTGAAGTTATTCTCACCCAGGAAGACCAGGTTTCTGTAGTTCTCTAACATCACGTTCCTATATAAATTCTGCTGTGCAGTGTCCAGGCATTGCCACTCCTCCAGAGAGAATTCTATGGCCACATCCATAAATGTCAATGGTCCCTGAGAAGTACACACACACATATTTACCAAGTGGCCATGGGCAAAATTTTTAATTTGATTCAAGTTGAAATGAAAGACTAAAGAGTACTGGTTCTGACTTATAAAAGTGAATGAAATTATCCAAATGAAGTAATTTTAAAGACAGAAATATTCTCTGATGTATTCTCTAACTCTGAGAAAAGACTAGAATAAGATCCGCAACATCAATTTATATATGATACTTTTCTGGATAATAAAATATAAAATTAAGGGCATGAACACAAGCATGTACATTCTGGAGTGCTATATTCACACTATACAGAATGAGTTCTGTTGAGATGAAAGACATGTTAAGTTACAAGGTACATCTCAAATTTTAATGTGTACAATAAACTGGAAATCTTGTTATGCTTTTTTTTTTCCAGAAGATCTGGAATAAAGTCTGAGTTGCTGAATTTTTAATAAGCTCACAAGTAATGCCAATGATTTTGCCCCAGAGAAAAATCTTTATCAAAATCCAATAAGTGAAATAACCTGTTTTTTTCCCCCGTTTTTATGGCCTATAAGAGAGAGATGACAGCCTTCATTTTCCAAAAACAGATATATGCAAAGAAACCCTAAGAAGAGCAGCTGCCAGATTACATTTGATAATTTATACAAATCAGCTGCATAAAGATACTTAATAATGAAGAAAAAAATAATTAACTCTATAGTGAAAAAATCTGTCAGACAGCTCTTTAACCAAGTGAACCATTAGCATCAACTGCACTAGGACAAATTTTTATGGTGTGCTAAAACACACAGAAGGACACAGCATCACTGCTGGAATATTGTTCCCAATAAGTAAATTATAGTCTAAATTCAACCATATGGAAACATCAGTTTTATGCAAAGTTCAAGATACAGGTATCTTCTATTCAAGATACCTGTATCTTCTATGTTCTGTAATGTTTAATAGTGATTTTAAGTAGTCTTTCTTTAGCACCCTAGAGAACAGGTATCTCCTGATAATTTTTTTCAGAACTTTCTGGGTAATAAATGCCATACTGTTTAAATAAGCACTTTCTTAATTCTGTTCTGCATAGGGCTATTTAGCAAACACAAATGGAACTTCAACATTACATGTTCTCCATCTTTACTAAGGATCCCAGCTTTTCCCCAATAGTAATCTTGAGTATTCACACTTTTCCAAGTTCAACAGCCACAAAAAGAACACTTTTAATACTGCAGATCATAAATTAATGGTGAGAATTTTGCAAGGCATATAAAAAGCCATAATGTAAAAAATTTAGAGAAGGCTCTGGTATATAGGAAAGAAATATTTTTCAGAGACCCTTGATTATCATAAGAATTTTAAAAAGTAGTTAAAACAAACTCATTAGGGAGAAAAAAACACAAGTATAGAAGTCAAGGTTTGCAAGTACTAAACACATAGCATTCCAGAGGCAGAGCGGACACAGCTCTTGATCTGAGACATGTTTAGCTGGAAAAAAAAAAAAAAAAAAAGCCACTTTTTCCTCTATCTCCTCCTTCTCTGGGATTTATTTTCAGATGAGAATTTCTGGACAAATTACACCTTCATCTTGAGAAAATGCCACCTGTTTACATGCTACGACCACACCCACAGGCAGAAGGACCAAGACCCTCAGAAAATGTCCACCCATTTCTGGGTGAATCTTCAGAAAAGATTCAGAAACAATGACGAAAAAAATAGAAGTTTCTCCTTTCCTGTCCTTAGGTACCCTCCCCACCACAGACACCAGCAATTTCTGCTACAATAATGGAAATACGGGCCATGCTGCCCTGTCTTTACCAAACCCAAACAGAACTGGCCCTGTGACCATCCTTCAGTGAAAAAGTAAAACTTAACTCTCATGAATGTATCTTGAACCCCTCATAGTTGATTCTGGCCTTACCTTAGAGTCACATGAGGCACTTAATTAAAAAACATAAATGTATCCACACAAAACAATAAACAGAACCTGTGAAGAGGGCACAAGTAAAGGGATTTCTAATAATTAGCCACGTAATTTGAGTGCCTACACCTAAGTAATCCACATTACTTAGAATGGCAAAAACGTCAATTAACTTTTCCACCAACCTAATAGAAGTCCAGCTGATA
The DNA here is from genome assembly GCF_028885625.2 of Pongo pygmaeus. NCBI lineage: Eukaryota > Metazoa > Chordata > Mammalia > Primates > Hominidae > Pongo > Pongo pygmaeus. The sequence goes on from NC_072393.2 coordinate 24,138,538, forward strand.
AACATTTAGCTAAGCATTGCCTTGCATTTTTTTTTTTTTTTTTTTTTTTTTTTTTAAAGACGGTGTTTTTGCTCTTGTCTAACTTGTTTTGCTGGAGTGCAATGGCGCAATCTCTGCTCACCGCAACCTCCACCTCCTGGGTTAAAGAGATTCTCCAGCCTCAGCCTCCCAAGTAGCTCAGATTACAGGCATCTGCCACCATGCCCGGCTAATTTTTGTACTTTTAGTAGAGACAGGATTTTACCATGTTGGACAGGCTGCTCTGGAACTCTTTATGTCAGGTGATCCACCCACCTCGCTCTCCCAAAGTGCTGGGATTACAGGCATGAGCCACCACACCCAGCTGCCTTGTAATATTTAATAAGCTTATAAATCACTTGGTAACTTTGGACCTTCCCTATGTATTTTGATTCTGCAGGTTTTCAAAGGGTTCATGAATGTGTGTTTTAAATAAGTCCCCTGTCGATGCTGATGTTACTTCTTCTAGGCTCATCATTAGAATTGGTTAGAGAAGCAGGCACAGCACAGAGTCCCTTACACTCAGCACTCTTGTCACAACACAAATACTTCTGGCACAAATGAATACAACAAATCTCCATCTTTAAGTATCATATTCTTTGCTGGTTCTTTAAAGTTTACAGAGGCAACAGAAAGTAGCAACGCCTGAATAAGTCTGCACTTGGAAAACAACATGTACTATTGAAATGTTTATAAAGCAGGTACTATGTGCTCAAGACTATGTTACACAGCACTGTGCTTGGAATAATACATTACGTGATTTAATTCTCATAACAAACTGGGAGTCAGCACAGATGTTTAATAATTTGCAGGATTTAGATTAAGGGCTTAGCATTTTTATTTCAACTTCTGTTTCTCTGTCCTTGGTTTTTAAAAAAAATGTATAGAACACTAAATATAGACAGATGAGAGGGATACAGAAAGGAAGAACTTAATGTAGTTTAAAGAAATTTTTATTGTGTTCATATTTACTTGTTTGTGACTTGTGGAGCAACTACTGGATCCGCAGGAATAGAAAACAAGTTGCTAAATGTCTCTGCAAGCACTGGTTTAATAGAAAATTTAAAAATTAAGATGCTAAAATACATACTTTATTTTTCCAATTTTATCTGCTTTTGGGTTTCAGAAAATTGTGAGCACCAGCTCTAAAAATGTAACAGACTCACCAGTCAAAACTTCCAATCAGTTCTGTGAGGCCAGACTTCAAGGTGGGGCCAGACCGAAATAAGAGGTAAAATAGCTGATTGCTACCCTGTGAAGTTTGTAGAAATCTAAAGTGACTGGAAGCCTGAGAGGAAAAGGCCCCTCTAGAGTAAAGTTTGGCTGGAACCGTATGTGTTCATATCACGTCTAGTAATTCTAGACAGTGTTTGTAAAATATAATTAAAAGAAAAAATTTCTCCAGCCCTAGAGAAACTCCAAAATGACAGAACATAAACTGTTTCATTACGCAATTAAACCAGAATGTGACATGCATCACAGTCAATCTTCTTAAGAGACTGCAAAGACAAAAAGACACTCCCATAATTAGTCCACAAGTAAAAGAATTTACAGCACCATGTAACACATGGTTCATCCTAAATTCACCTGGTAATGGGGGAGTTGATCCATGTATGCTAATTGGTTATAATCAATGACAAAATTAACTTTTCACATCCTCATGACAAGAGGTAATTTTGCAACTTAGGGAGTTATCTTTTTGGCTATTTACATTTTAAGCAATCAATGGCTCTGTACTCCCTGAGCACTAGGCTCTGCCTGCCCTTTCCTGATAACCAGTGTCCTTTCTTGACTCCTACCACAGGGCTCACAGCTGGCAGCTCACATCTTACACGAACCCCAACTGCCAGAGCAGCACTCCAGTCCCACATCAGGTAATGAAGCCTGAGCTGCAGGAGGAGAGCCTTCAGCCCTCCTGGCTGAAATTGCACCTTCACGATAATGGGAATGGGAGCAGTGTTTCAGCTTCAGTTTCTATTTATAATGGTGACATGAAAAAAATACTGCTGGATTTTCAGCATGAGTCCGCATAGAGATACCTCTAAGAGTTCTCCCTGTGACAGCCCACCTCATTCACAACACCATGGGATAGTAACAGAGCTTCTGAAACAGACACCCAAAACATTGGAGACAAAAATCGTTCTTCATCTTAGTAAAATTATATTGAGAGTAAAAAAGAAGAGCATCTTAAAAAAAACTCAGATTAGATATAAGATTGATCATGTTGGCCAGAAAATGTTCCCCTAAAATAAACGTCTCTCTAAACACCCAAACTGCACAGCTACTCTCAGTATGAGAAGCATGAGCATTATGAAGAAAGGGGACATATTCTCAGCAAAATTTTATAAAGTTTCTCTTTTATCTCTGCTGCTCTCTTGTCTCCGAGGCATTAAATGGGGGATTTATATTGGAATACATCTGACAATTTCCAACAGCTCCTTTTTATTTTTATTTTTATTTTTTGAGACAGAGTCTTGCTCTCTCACACATGCTGGAGTGCAGTGGTGTGACCTTAGCTCACTGCAATCTCCACCTTCCAAGTTTAAGCGATTCTCCTTCCTCAGTCTCCTGAGTAGCTAGAATTACAGGCACCCACCACCACCCCCAGCTAATTTTTGTATTTTTAGTAGAGACAGGGTTTCACCATATTAGCCAGGCTGGTCTCAAACTCCTGACCTCAAGTGATCTGTCCACCTTGGCCTCCCAAAGTGCTGGGATTACAGAGGTGAGCCACCACACCCAGCCTTCAACAACACTTTTTGATGAAGAATCAGAATCTGACTTTGTTTATATAGTAAAATATATTTGAGCTTACAACACAGCTAACTTAAAAGCTATTCTATTTCTTGCATGGTCACATCGCCCATCATGTTTATTTGTACTGTAATAGCAGTATTCAAGTTTAGTAAAATAAAAGATACTGAAATCATGCTTACCTATATCTATTGGGTAAATTAATATGCATGTCAGGCTAATACCTACTGTAACAATTTTGCAGAGAATTTTTTTGGATATTAGATATAAATATATAAGCATGAATAATTTTAATGTACTAGTAATAATGTAGAATTTTTAAAAATTTTCTGTAACCATAATTTAGTTATAACACTTTATATTTCAAAAGTATGACTAATATTAAAATGACTAAGACATTCATCCAAAATAAATATTGCGGTCTTATATTCATAATATTGTAGAAAATACCGTATAATTTAGACCGGGTGCAGTGGCTCATGCCTGTAACCCCAGCTACTCAGCCGAGATCACGCTACCGCACTCCAGCATGGGCAACAGAGCAAGACTCCGTCTTAAAAAAAAAAAAAAGGAAAATACTGTATAATTCACACGAATGCAAGTTGTCTACAAACACTACACATAACCATGCTAATTGTTTTGAAGTAGTAAATAGGAACCAAAGCATAACCACACACTCCACTGTTGAGTTTATACACTGAACTGTTCTTTCTTTTGCAGTATAAGTACTTCAGCCTGCAAATATTGGATAATTACACTGAATAATGTTTTTTGTCAAAGAAACTTCCTCTGCATCTTTTAGTCTTTATCATTCTGTATTGCTAAGTTTAATCCTATCTTTGTGCTCCACTTTTTGTGTGCTCTTAAAATGAGCTTTAATCTAAACAAATCTGTATCTACTTTAAGAGACTGAAAACAACAACAACCACCAAAAAAAAAACCTTGTAATCCCAGCACTTTGGGAGGCCGAGGTGGGCGGATCACGAGGTCAGGAGATGGAGATCATCCTGGCTAACACGGTGAACCCCATCTCTAGTAAAAATACAAAAAATTAGCCGGGAGTGGTGGCGGGCGCCTGTAGTACCAGCTACTTGGGAGGCTGAGGCAGGTGAATGGCGTGAACCCGGGAGGCGGAGCTTGCAGTGAGCCCAGATCACGCCATTGCACTCCAGCCTGGAAGCAAGACTCCGCCTCAAAAAACAAAAAACAAAAAAAACCTTTGCCAAAGCAAAAACACTGCAATGGTTCTGAGGTCCTAGATAAAGACATTCCTGAGTCAGAAAGAATGACAAAAGGTTTCTTTAGCTGTAAATATGATTTACGTATATTTCAAAAAAGCAGAGAATATCTACATATAACCAAAATGCTTCAATAAAGAGAGATGAACAAAATAACCTTTTTATAAGGTAAGAAAATAAAGACTCTTATTTCTAATTTATATTTTCTCCTATAACAGCCAAATCTCGACCAGGCATGGTAGTTCATGCCTGTAATCTCTGCACTCTACGAGGCCGAGGTAGTTAGATCACTTGAGGTCAGGAGACCAGCCTGGCCATCATGGCGAAACCCTGTCTCTACTAAAAATACAAAATTAGCCAGGCGTGGTGGAGTGTGCCTGTAATCCCAGCTACTCAGGAGGCTGAGGCAGGAGAATCGCTTGAACCTAGGAGGCAGAGGTTGCAGTGAGGTGAGATCGTGCCACTGCACTCCAGCCTGGGCATCAGAGTGAGACTCCATCTCATAAAACAAAAACAAAAACAGCTAAATCTCTGGACAGGTTCTTGATCTCTTGGACATCTGAATTTCAGTAGACTGTAGGTTCAGGCATCTAACGAGTAGCCTTGGGCACACTAGAGAAAAAAGCAGAAGAAAGAAAGGTGTTCTAAAAAAATCCATGAGTGCATATGAATAAAGCAAGTTCTTAGAGAGCTATGAAGAGAGTTGGATTCTGACACAATAATAGTGGGAGACTACAACACCCCACAGACACTGTTACATCATTGAAGCAAAAAAATTAACAAAGATATCAGGACCTAAACTCAACATTTGACCAAATAGTCCTAACTGACATCTATAGAACTGTCCAACTGAAATCAACATAGTATACATTCTTCTCATCACCACATGTCACATACTCTAAAATTGACCACACAATCAGAAATAAAACAATCCTCAGCAAATTCAATTTTCCCAAAGTCATACCAAACACACATTTAGGCCACAGCTTGGTAAAGATATAATTCAATACAAAGAAAACCAGTTCAAATTATCCAATGACATGGAAATTTAAAAACCTTCACCTGAATGACTTTTGGGTAAATAATAAAATTAAGCAGAAATCAGTAAGTTCCTTGAAACAAGAAGAACAAAGATACACAAACCAGAATCACTACAACACAGCCAAGGCACTGTTAAGAAGGAAATTTATAGCACTAACTACTCACATCAAAAACTCAGAAATCAATTTAAATACCTAACATCATAAATAAATGAATGAGGCCAGGTATGGTGGCTCACTCTGTAATCCCAACACTTTGGGAGGCCGAGGAAGGCGAATCACTTGAGTTCAGCCTGGGTGGTAAAACCCTGTCTCTACAAAAATTAGCCTGTCATGGGGGCACTCGCCTGTAATCTCAGCTACTCGGGGGGCCGAGGCAGGAGAATCCCTTGAACCCAGGAGGCAGAGGTTGCAGTGAGCCAAGATCGTTCCATTGTACTCCAGGCTAGGCAACACAGCCAGACTGTGTTTCAATCAATCAATAAAGCAAGAGAAAACCAACTCCCAAGCTACCAGAAGACAAGAAATAACCAAAATTAGATCTGAACTGAAGGAGATTTAGAAATGAAAAGTCATAGAAAATATCAAGTAATCCAGGAGTTAAATCTCTGAAAAAAATTAAGAAGACAAACCACTAGCAAGATTAGTGAAGAAAGAATAGAAGATCCAAATAAGCACAATTAAAAATGACAACAGCGGGCCAGGTGCCGTGACTAACGCCTGTAATCCTAGCACTTTGGAAGGCCAAGGAAGGTGGATCACCTGAGGTCAGGAGTTCGAGACCAACCAGCCTGGCCAACATGGTGAAACCCCATCTCTACTAAAAATACAAAAATTACCCAGGCGAGGTGGTGCATGCCTGTAGTCCCAGCTACCTGGGAGGCTGAGGCAAGACAATTACTTGAACACGGGAGGCGGAGGTTGCCTGGGCGACAGAGTGAGACTGTCAAAAAAAAGAGATAAAGACAAAACCCAAAAAGGATGAAAACTGAGAATGGCACTAAGGCCCAGAGTTTTGGTTGCACTCTGACCAAAAAAGGAGACAATTTTAAACAAAATTATTGGAAGACATTATTGTGGACTGAGCTTGTGCACTAGGTCCAAACAGACAAACCTAACCAAAATGGAGTCACTCATGCTTAAATGTGACATAATGGAACTGAACATTTAAGGAAAGTGGTAGATCCTAAAACAGGCCAGGTTTTGTCTGTCTTTTGTAAACAGCAGATTTAAGCACATAATTGCTTAAACCAGGAAGGCAAAGGCTGCAGTAATCTGAGATCATTCTACTGCACTCCAGCCTAGGTGACAGAGTGAGATTCCACCTTAAAAAAAAAAAAAAAATGGCAACAGAGGCCAAGCACAGTGGCTCATGCCTGTAATCCCAGCACTTTGGGAGGCCGAGGCAGGTGGATCACCTGAGGTCAGGAGTTCAAGACCAGCCTGACCAACATGGTGAAAACCTGTCTCTACTAAAAATACAAAAATTAGGCCAGGTGTGGTGGCATATGCCTATAATCCCAGCTACTTGAAAGGCTGAGGTAGGAAAATTGCTTAAACCCCAGAGGCAGAGGTTGCAGTGAGCCAAGATCACGCCAGTGCACTCCAGCCTGGACAACAGAGCAAGACTCCATCTCATCAAAAAAAAAAAAAAAAAAAAAAAAAAGACTACAGAGACATTACCTCTGACCCCACAAAAATACAAATAGCTATTGAAGTGTACTATAGACACCTGTATACACAAAAACTAGAAAATCTAAAGGAAATGGGTAAATTTCTAGACAAATAAATTCTCTCAAGACCAAACAAGTTGAAGCCCTAAATAGATCAATAACAAGCTCCAAAATTAAGTTAGTAGTACATAGGCTACCAACTAAAAAAACCCAAGACCAGAAAGTTCATATCTGAATTCTACCAAGTGTAAAAAGAAAAGCTGATATAATGCCTTCTAAAACTATTACAAAAAATTAAGAAGGGGACTTCTCCCCAGCTCATTATATAAGAGCATCATTCTGATACCAAAACCTGGCAGAGACAAAACAAAGAAGAAAACCTCAGGCTAATATCCTTGATAAACATTGCTGCAAAAATCCTCAACAAAATATGGGCAAACCAAATCCAGCAGAACATCAAAAAGCTAATCCACTATAATCAAGTAGGCTTTATCGCTGGAATGCAAGGTTGGTTCAACTTACAAAAAATCAATAAATCTGATTCATCACATAAACAGAACTAAAGAACCACAAAATTATCTCAATAGATGCAGAAAAAACTTTCAATAAAATGTAACATTGTTCATGTATAAAACCCTCAACAAACTAAGCATTGAACATACATACTTCAGAATAATGAGTTATCTATGACAAATCCAAAGCCAACATACTAAATGGACACAAGCTGGAAGCATTCCTTCTGAAAACTGGCACAAGATAAAGATGCCTTTTCTCACCACTCCTATTCAACAGAGAATTGGAAGTCCTGGCTACAGAAATCAGGCAAGAGAAAGAAATAAAATGCACCCAAACAGGAAGGGAGGAAATCAAACTATCCCTGTTTTCAGATGACATGATTCAGTATCTAGAAAACCCTATAGTCTTGGCAGAAATGCTCTATAAACTGACAACTTCTGCAAAGTTTCAAAATACAAAACAAAGGTGCAGAAGTAAGTAGCACCTCTATACATCAACATACAAGCCAAAATCCAAATCAAAAACACAATCACATTCAAAAATGCCACAAAAAGAATAAGGTATCTAGGAATACAGCTAACCAGGGAAGTAGAAGATCTCTATGACAACAATTACAAAACACTGCTCAGAGAAGTCAGAGATGACACAAACAAATACAAACTATTTTATGGTCATGGACAAAGAAGATCAGTATCATTAAAATGGCCATACTGACCAGGCATGATGACTCATGCCTGTAATCCCAGAACTCTGGGAGGCTGAGGCAGGCAGATTGCCTAAGCTCAGGAGTTTGAGACCAGTCAGGACAACATAAAGAAACCCAATTTCTACAAAAAAAACTAAAAGAAAAATTAGCTAGGCATGGTGGCGTGTGTCTGTAGTCCCAGATACCTGGGAGGCTGAGGTAGGAGGATTGTTTGATCCCAGAATGTTAAGGCTGCAGTGAGCCAAGATCATGCCACTGCACTCCAGCCTGGGTGACAGAATAAGACCCTGTCTCTTCATAAAATAAAATAGAAAAAAAATTTTTTTAAATGAAAATATAGGGCCGGGCGCTGTGGCTTACACCTGTAATCCCAGCACTTTGGGAGGCTGAGTCGGGTCGATCATGAGGTCAGGAGTTTGAGACCAGCCTGGCCAACATGGTGAACCCCCCCCACCCCACTAAAATACAAAAATTAGCCGGGCTTGGTGGCACATGCCTGTAATCCCAGCTACTTGGGAGGCTGAGGCAGGAGAATCACTTGAACCCAGAAGGCAGAGGTTGCAGTGAGCCAAGATCACACCATTGCACTCCAGCCTGGGTGACAGAGCGAGACTCCGTCTAAAAAAAAAAAAAAAAGTGATAATAATAATAATAATACAGGCCTGGCACGGTGGCTCACACCTATAATCCCAGCACTTTGGGAGGCTGAAGCAGGTGGATCATCTGAGGTCAGGAGTTCGAGACCAGCCTGACCAACATGATGAAACCCCAGCTCTACTAAAAATACAAAATTAGCCAGGTGTGGTGGCACATGCCTGTAATCTCAGCTACTCGGGAGGCTGAGGCAGGAGAATAGCTTGAACCTGGGAGGCGGAGGTTGCAGTGAGCCAAGATCGCGCCATTGCACTCCAGCCTGGGCAACAAGAGCGAAACTCCATCTCAAAAAAAAGAAAGAAAACATAATACGTAAATATCACGGAATACTGTATGACCATAAAAAAGGAACAAGATCATTTCATTTGCAGCCACATGGATGAAATTGAAGCCCATTATCCTTAGACAACTAATGCAGAAAGGCCAGCCATGGTGGCCCACACCTGTAATCCAAGTACTTTTGGAGGCCGAGGAGGGCAGCTTCCTTGAGGTCAGGAGCTCCAGACCAGCCTGGCCAATATGGTGAAACTCCATCTCTACCAAAAATACAAAAACTAGACAGGCGTGGTGGCTCGTGCCTGTAATCCCAGCTACTCAGGAGGCTGAGGCAGGAGAATCGCCTGGGAGGCAGAGGTTGCAGTGAGCTGAGATCGTGCCACTGCACTCCAGCCTGAGTGACAGAGCGAGAGTCCGTCTCAAAAAAAAAAAAAAAAAAAAAAGTAAACTGATGCAGAAAGGGAAAAACAAATGCACTATCTCATTTATAAGTAAGAGCTAAATAATAAGAACACATGGATGCAAAGAGGGGAAAAACAGACACAGGTCTAGTTGAGGTTGGCAGGACAAAGACCTGTTTGGGCCGGGCATAGTGGCTCATTCCTGTAATACCAGCACTTTTGGAGGCTGAGTTGGGCAGATCACCTGAGGTCAGGAGTTCGAGACCAGCCTGGCCAACATGGTGAAACCTCGTCTCTACTAAAAATATAAAAATTAGCCGGGCATGGTGGCAGGCACCTGTAATCCCAACTACTTGGGAGGCTGATGCAAGAGAATCACTTGAACCCAGGAGGCAGAGGCTGCAGTGAGCCGAGATCACACCATTGCACTCCAGCCTGGACAACAAAAGCGAAACTCCATCTCAAAAAAAAAAAAAAATTAAATTAAATAAATTTTAAAAAAATACCTGTCTGGTGCTATGCTTAGTACCTTGGTGAAAAAATAATCTACATCAAATTTTCATGACACAATTTTACCTATGTAATAAACCTGCATGTGTACCTCTGAACTAAAATTAAAAGTTGAAAGGAAAAAACTCGATGGGTGGGGTTAAGTGCAATATGTAAGCTGAAAGACTGGTTTGTGCTATTTATTTCTGGGTCCATGCAGGCACATGAGATTATGAACAAGTGGCCCAGAACCCTAAGTTGGTGGGGAAAACAGGTTGCTGCTGCAGATTCGGTGTCTGGGGAACGGGAATATGCCAGGAGACTCGTAGACACTTTTGAAGGATTTTTGCAAGAAATGCTAGAATCAAAAATGCTGTGGTGAAGTTCCTGAGGGTGGTGCCTTGTCCTGAGAGGGGTGTGGATGCATCAGTGTCTAGTGGGCATGATTGTGAGTCGGTGGGAATCCTGTGGTGGCAACTGTGGAAAGAGAAGGTCTGTCATCAGAGCTTCTTTCCTCTAAGTTTTCAGCCCTCTCTCACTCTAAGAGAAGACCTGGAATCAGAAAACAATGGGCAGTGTGACAGCCAGTACATAGCAGCAGAGCCTCCCATTCCCAAACACTCAGTTTTATTCCAGGCTAGACCTTTATGGTATTTTTATTCTGGCACAAAATCTACAGACTTTGCTGAACACCAAGCAACTCTCCAACACCAATTCTTTGTCTAACATTTAAATTCTGACACCACCCAGAGTCAGCACAGACCCTGATTCAGGGCTTGGTCTCAAAATATTGTTAACAGTTGCCAGTAACAAATCCCATGGACCCATCTATGCTTCTAAATTATGAGCCCATTATGAGCTCTGTTTAAAAATTCAGGACTCCCATAAACTTGCTCAAGTTCAATAACTTAATAGTGCTAGACACAGTACTCAGAAAAACACTGTAGTTATGTTGACCGGATTATTATAAAAGATACAACCCAGGAAAAGTCAAATGAAAGAAATGTGTAAGACAAAGAAAAGAGGTGGTGAAAGATGAAGCACATAGGTAATCCTGGTAAATGGCTATAATTAATAAAATTCTCCATCTTTTGTGTGCTCCAGAAACAGTTTATGGAAAGAAACACACATCCCATTATGACTTAGATGATGCACTCTTTTCTTACCTAACACATAGCCAGACATAGATTCTGCCCATTTTCTTCTTATTCTCTTAGAAAACTCAGCTGAATTTGTCTTCAGTGGTCAAAATAAAATACTACTTAATCAAACTTCAGTTTATCTCCTTCCCACAGCTCCTGAACTTTTGAGCTACCCTCAGTCTAAGCCAACATACGACCCCATTATATGCTCCTCCTAAGGACATGCTAAACATTCTCTGATTTAGCCAGGCGCGGTGGCTCACGCCTGTAATCCCAGGACTTTGGGAGTCCGAGGTGGGTGGATCATGAGGTCAGGAGATCGAGACCATCCTGGCTAATACGGAGAAACCCCATCTCTACTAAAAATACAAAAAATTAGCCGGGCGTGGTGGCGGGCGCCAGTAGTCCCAGCTACTCAGGAGGCTGAGGCAGGAGAATGGCGTGAACCCAGGAGGCGGAGCTTGCAGTGAGCGGAGATCGCGCCACTGCACTCCAGCCTGGGCGGCAGAGCAAGACTCCATCTCAAAAAAAAAAGAAAATTATCTGATTTAGAATCTGATGTTTTCACCCTCCATTTGCCATTCCCCTCCCATCTTGTTTCTCATCTTGGTTGCTCCTTCCGATGAAAAAAACCCACCCTTGTCTGCCTAATCTTTGAGATCCTTAAAGATCTTATAGTTGGTACTTCCTCCTGTTGCAATACTCCTTTGGAACTTAATTTTTTAATATAAATCTAACTTTATTTTTAAAAGTCTAGAAACGCCTCAAAGCAAGAACAACTTTATCTTCAGTAAGATCCTTTAGGTCCCGTTCCATCTTAACTGCATTTGTCTGTGGGTCCCCCCCCAGCATTCCAGGGCTCTATAGCTTCTCTTCAGATAAAAGGCTTCTTCCATGGCTGGAGTGAGCACGCTAGGAAATCTGCAGGGGAGGCTCCCCAGGAAGAACTAACTGGGCCTTTAATAACCTTTTGCAGGCTCAATATGAGCCTTTAGCTTGGAGTCACTGGGCTCAAGCTTTAATTTTCAAGTAGGAGTTATTCACTCAGGTTTTGAAACTTGGTGTTTGAAAAATTCGGTAAAATTACTCAAACACGGCGCTCATATAAAAGAAAAAAATTTAAGGTGCTTACATTTTATACCTCAACAAGAAAAGCAGAAGAATCTATTTCTTTCAGACAATAAATGTACTACTTTATTATCTCCATTATAAATCATGTAGTAAACAATTAGTCATATGGGGACACCTCTAGGAGGTACCAAGTTTTATCTTATAAAGTTTAGCATCGGCCGGGCGCAGTGGATCACATCTGTAATCCCAGCATTTTGGGAGGCTGAGGCGGGCAGATCACGAGGTCAGGAGTTCAAGAACAGCCTGGCTAACCTGGTGAAACCCCGTCTCTACTAAAAATACAAAAATTAGGTGGGCGTGGTGGGGTGCACCTGCAATCCCAGGTACGCTGGAGGCTGAGGGAGGAGAATTGCTTAAACTCGGAGTCAGAGGTTGCAGTGAGCCAAGATCGCACCATTGCACTCTAGCCTGGGCGACAGAGCAAGACTGTCTCAGGGAAAAAAAAAAATTAGCATTAAACTCATACATCAAGATTACAGGATATAGAACAGATATTCACTCTCAGAAATTTACCCTGCAATACGAGGAACTGATGTTTTTATGAATCTATGTAATTCAGCAATTATCTAGCACATTTTCTTGTGAAAATGTATTCATTTTCTACAGCCAAAATGGAAGAGAAATTTTCCTTATTCTTTTCCTTGATAGCTCTCTAAAAGCTAACGCTTGAAATTCTGTTTGAAAACACCCAGGCAAAAAAAACACACCTGAGAAGGCTGGGCACGGTGACTCATGCCTGTAATCCCGGCACTTTGGGAGATCAGGAGTTCAAGACCAGCCTGGCCAACATGGCGAAACCCCGTCTCTACTAAAAATACAAAAATTAGCCAGGCATGGTGGCATGCACCTGTAATCCCAGCTACTCAGGAGGCTGAGGAAGGAGAATCGCTTGAACCTGGGAGTCAGAGGCTGCAGTGAGCTGAGATCATGCCACCGCACTCCAGCCTTGGCAACAAAATGAGACTCCATTTCAAAAAATAAAAAACACACCTGAGAAAATTTCTAAACTCACACTGGGGAAAAAAAAAGTAAATGAGAATTTTTAACAATGGAATATATGATTAGGTATTTTTTGAAACCTGCCTATTTTATGTTTTTGTAAATATTTTCTCACCTTTCAAACTCTACTAATAAAATACAATTTACAGTTTAAAAGAGTCAATATAAGTGAACAAATCTTTTCAAGGTGACAAAACAAAGGAGTGGCAGTGCTGATTAGAAAACAGATGTGTCTGACTCATGTGTCAAGTCAGGCCATCCAATCCCTGGAGAGATTTTCCCACGCCATCCTGTTCACTTAAGTGCCCAATGACCACTCTCTCAGGAGACTCTGCATTACGCCCCAATGAGTGCCCCAAGTGCATTTTACTTGGCAAGTTCTTGTACTGTCTCACTGAGGTGAGGTTTTTTTCTGTCTTTGGGGATACAATTTTTTTTTCACAAATCTTAGAGAATCCAGGTGGCAGAAATCATTTCTGATTTCCCCTCAATACCAGCGTCTGATCGCTGACCAGTAATATGTCTCCAAGAAATGGAAAATGGCTTGGATAAAAACAATCTTAATGTCTCAAGGGGTTAGCTTTTCAAAGGAAGAATACACCAGGAGATCCCTCTAAGCCCCGGGGCATTCACCTTCTTCTTGAGGCTACACTCCATACCTCAGCTTGTTCTATAAGAGAAAATGACCCAAGAGCTGATATTAACTCCAGCAGACAGACATGGTGGGTATCTTGGTTTATTCAGATAGTACAGGACCAGGAAAAAACTAAAGGGTAGGACACATCACCCCATAAAGTTTACAAAAAACACTGACCCCCAAAACATTATGATCTCTGTGCTTAGGGAAGATAAAAGAAAAAAAGGCAGAGATATTTTTTACAATACAGTGTCAGGGGATTACTCTTTGCTTTCCTCTCATGGAAAATATTTAAAAACAGAAAACAAATTTTTTAAATGTTTTCAATGTGTTGTTGGTAAATAATTAAAATACAGTATGAAAAATGTACACTAAAGGACAAATAGTTGATAATGTGAATTAGGGAGGGAAAGTTGACAGTTCCTTGAAGCAAAGTACTAAATTTTCAGTTCTCGAGATTGTCAGAACTGGAAATTTAGTATGTATTTTTACTTCAAGCCAGAGTTAGGCTGGAGGTAAGGAGAACTGGGGGATACTCGGGAGACCCTGCTTGGAACACGTAAAAAAATGCAAGGGAAAATCAGTCTTCTGTGGAGTGTGAAAATAGTTAAGTGCCAGGCAATTAGTCTGAGGTGGAAATCTAGGCCCTGGATTCCTGCTTTGAAAAAAAAATCTAACTCAAATGCATTTTTTTTTTTTTTTGTAAATTACTACATTAGAGGAAACAAAATTCAGGCTTAACCAACTATAAACTGTCAATTAAGCTCCAATTACATAACCAGGAAATTTGTACGCTCAAGGTGGAAATTAAGAAACTGAGGCAGGGAGCGCTGGCTCATGCCTGTAATCCTACCACTTAGGGAGGCTGAGGCCGGTGGATCACCTGAGGTCAGGAGGTCGAGACCAGCCTGGCCAACATATTGAAACTCCGTCTCTACTAAAAATACAAAAATTAGCCGGGCATGGTGGTGGGCGCCTGTAATCCCAGCTACTCGGGAGGCTGAGGCAGGAGAATCGCTTGAATCTGGGAGGTGGAGGTTGCAGATCGTGCCACTGCACTCCAGCTTGGGCGTCAGTGCAGGACTCCGTCTCAAAAAAACAAACAAACAAACAAAAAAACTAAGAAAACGAAAAGAGGAGAGAAACAAACAAAGACAGGAAGACAAAAAGAATACAACTGTACCTAACCAATTATTGAATTTGGGATTTTTCCATCATGCACCTTATAAAAGTCCTTCAAGCCCCTCTTATAAACCAAAAACTACAACCCATAGGGGTGCTCTAAAATTTTTGAACCATTCTTTGATGAAATTATTTAATATTTTTGCGGAGACTGCCATTTTTTTTTTTTTTTTTTTTTTTTTTGAGACAGAGTCTTCTTACTCTGTCGCCCAGGCTGGAGTGCAGTGGCGCGATCTTGGCTCACTGCAACCTCCTCCCGGGTTCAAGCGATTGTCCCGCCTCAGCCTCCCGAGTGGCTGGGATTACAAGCATGCGCCACTATGCCCGGCTTTTTTTTTTTTTTTTGAGACGGAGTCAAGCTCTGTCACCCAAGCTGGAGAGCAAATGGTGTGATCTCGGCTCACTGCAACCTCCGCCTCCCGGGTTCAAGCGATTTTCCTGCGTCAGCCTCCTGAATAGCTGGAGTTGCGCCACCACGACCGGCTAATTTTCTGTATTTCTAAGCAGAAACGGGGGTTTCACCATGTTGGTCAGGCTGGTCTCGAACTCCTGACCTCGTGATCCGCCCGCCTCGGCCTCCCAAAGTGCTAGGATTATAGGCGTAGGCCACTGCGCCAGACTAATTTTTATATTTAGACTAATTAGTAGAGACGGGGTTTCGCCATGTTGGCCAGGCTGGTCTCGAACTCCTGGCCTCGGGTGATCCGCCCGCCTCGGCCTCTCAAAGTGCTGGGATTACAGGCGTGAATCAACGCGCCCGGCCTACCATAAATTTTTAATAGGGGGAAAGATGAACTGGAAACGCAGTGGACTAAAGCCCTTCCCATTCATGAACCAGCTCCCCGAGTCAGGATTCTCCCGACTATCCTCCCGTGGTCCCTGCACAATCTGGGAGAGACGCTGAGCTGCGGGAGCAGAGCTACCCCGAAAGGGCTCCAGGTCAGGGCACAGTCACTGCGCAGGGAAGAGACAAGACGCCCAGGGGCCGGCTGTCAGCGAAGCCGCCATCTTATGGCTTAAGGGGACTGAGGCCCAGCTGGGCAAGGAGAACTCAGGGCGCAGTTTGTGGAGATGACTGCGGGGAGGCCCGAGTCCGCCACAGCCACTTCCCACCGGTTTCAACCAGCCCCTCCCTCTCTCTCCGGATGTCGGAGCCGCCACTCTCACCATTTCTAGGCTTCCAGGGGGGCCCTGGCGTCTTAGCTGTGGATCTCCCAATACTTGCAGGTCACAGGGCCACAGAGGCTGGGCCTCTAGGAACAGGGGACACAGAGCAGGGAAGAAGAGACCAGGAGCTCCAGCTGCAGCGAGAGACAAAGGCCCCGCCAAATCCCGGAAGCCGCCCTGTCCGCTCCAGCTGCGTGCCTGATTGGACAGTCCCCAGCTCAGCGTCCCTGATTGGAAAACATCTAAGGCCCGGCCCCTTCAGGCCTTAAGTGACAGAAGACCTGACCAAATACTGGACTGAATGAAGAAAGAGTGACAGCCTAAGCTGCAGCCTTTTCAGGCAGGGCTTCCTCCCTGAGCTGAGCCCACCCCGGAGGGTATTTGCATTTAACCTCGTGTATGAGGTTTCATGTATTTATAAATAACATACTATATGGCTATTCACAAATGAAAAATATATAATAACAATAATTTTAAAATTTCAGTTTTTATGATCTTCCTGGCTTCTGGCATTTGAGCAAGAAGCCTGAGATTTTTTTAAAAAGGCAATCCTCTGAAATAAAATATAAGCCACATGTGAATTTTGAATTTTCTAGTAGCCAACTTTAAAAAGAAACAAGAAAAAGGTGGAGCTGATTGTAACAATTTACCCAATATATCCAAAATATTATCAGTTTAATATGTGAGCAATAAGTAATGATATATATATATATAAAACTAAATCTTTGAAACTAACTTTACCTTTCCAGCACATCGCAGTTTAGACCAGCGACATTCCAGGCACCCAGAAGCCACACGTGGCCAATAGCTGCCATGTTGAAGTGCAGCTGCGATGTCAGCTGAGTGAAGGGCCTGGACATCAGAGGTGGAGGAAAAGCCTCTTCCTACCAATATCTCTCCTCAGTTCCAGGGTGGAACAGATAGTGGTCATAAAAGAGCAGAAGGCAGCAAGAATAAAATAACCACACATAGACCACTGCTGGCCACCTGTTGACTACTTTCCTTCCAGATTAGACAGTGAACAAAAAGTGATGGGGCGACAGGAGAAGTAAACTCTATGTCTTCATATCTGTCCAGTCTTTTTTGAGACAGAGTTTCACTCTTGTTGCCCAGGCTGGAGTGCAATGGCAGGATCTTGGCTCACCACAACCTCCACCTCCCGGGTCCAAGCAGTTCTCCTACCTCAGCCTCCCAAGTAGCTGGGATCACAGGCATGCGCCACCACGCCCAGCTAATCTTTTGTATTTTTATTAGAGACAGGGTTTCTCCATGTTGCTCAGGCTGGTCTCAAACTCCCGACTTCAGGTGATCTGCCCGCCCCCCACCTCCCAAAGTGCTGGAATTACAGACGTGAGCCACCACACCCGGCCTTTTTTTTTTTTGAGACAGACTTGCTCTGTCGCCCAGGCTGCAGTGCAGTGGCACGATCTCGGCTCACTGCAACTTCCACCTCCTGGGTTCAAGCAATTCCCTGCCTCAGTCTCCTGAGTAGCTGAGATTACAGGCGCCCACCACCACGCCAGGCTAATTTTTGTATTTTTAGTAGAGACAGAGTTTCACCATCTTGGCCAGGCTGGTCTTGAACTCCTGATCTCATGATCCACCCGCCTCGGCCTCCCAAAGTGCTGGGATTACAGGCGTGAGCCCAGCCTTGTCCACAGTGTTGACCTCCAATGTTTATATATGAAGAAAACAGATTAAAGGCAAACTTATTTTGCTATTTGACCTTGGCCCTAATGGTCAGGCTGTGGTTATCTGTTTTATTTTGTGGTGTGGGGGGGTCTGTGTAAGTACAAATCACATGCATAAATGTCTACGTGTATTTCTGCATTACTCACCATTATCTTACAAGACATCCAACTTTATTTCTTTTTATTTATTTATTTTTGAGATGGAGTCTCACTCTGTCACCCAGGCAGCGCAATGCGACCTTGGCTCACTGCAACCTCCACCTCCTGGGTTCAAGCTATTCTCCTACTTCTGCCTCCCCAGTAGCTGGGATTACAGGCACGTTTCACCACGCCCGGCTAATTTTGTAGAGACAGTGTTTCACTGTGTTAACCAGGATGGTCTCCATCTCCTGACCTCCTGATCTGCCCACCTTGGCCTCCCAAAGTGAGCCACCGCACCCGGCTAAGACATCCAACTTTAAATCAGAAATAAAAAATTAGAGGCTGGGCGCGGTGGTTCAGGCTTGTAATCCCAGCACTTTGGGAGGCGAGGCGGGTGGCTTATGAGGTCAGGAGATTGAGACCATCCTGGCTAACACGACGAAACCCCGTCTCTACTAAAAGTACAAAAAATTATCCGGGCGTGGTGGCGGGCGCCTGTAGTCCCAGCTATTCGGGAGGCTGAAGCAGGAGAATGGCGTGAACCCAGTAGGCGGAGCTTGCAGTGAGCCGAGATGGCGCCACTGCACTCCAGCCTGGGCAAGAGTGTTAGACTCCATCTCAAAAAAAACCAAAAAGGTTTGTGACTTACGTATAATCTTTAATAAATAAGGCTACTTGAAAATTATTGGTAAAATAGTATCAGCAATGTCTTAAATATTGTTAGCATTTTGTTAACTTTTTTTTTTTTTTTTGAGATGGAGTCTCACTCCATCGCTCAGGCTGGAGTGCAGTGGCGCGATCTTGGCTCATTGCAACCTCCGCCTCCCGGGTTCAAGCAGTTCTCTGCCTCAGCCTCCCGAGTAGCTGGGATTTACAGGCGCCTGCCATCATGCCTGGCTAATTTTTGTATTTTTAGTAGAGATGGAGTTTCACCATCTTGGCCAGGCTGGTTTTCAACTCCCGACCTTGTGATCCACCCGCCTCGGAATCCCAAAGTGCTGGGATTATAGGTGTGAGCCACTGCGTCTGGCAACATTTTTTTAATCAAGGGGTTTTTGGCCAGGCTCAGTGGCTCATGCCTATAATCCCAGCACTTTGGGAGGCCAAGGCAGGTGGATCATTTAAGTCAGGAGTTTGAAACCAGCCTGGACAACATGATGAAACCCTATCTCTACTAAAAATACCAAAAGTTGGCCAGGTACCGTTGCGCATGACTGTAATCCCAGCTACTCAGGAAGCTGAGGGAGGAGAATGGCTTTAATCCAGGAAGCAGAGGTTGCAGTGAGCCGAGATTGCACCACTGTACTCTACCCTGGCTGACAGAGTGAGATTCCATCTCAAAAAAAAAAAAAAAAAAAAAAAAAATCAAGTGGTTTTATGATTATTCCTGCAAGAATACTAGAAGATTTGCCCTAAGGGTTATAAATGATAAAGCCCAGCACATGGCAGAATAATCTTTGCTTGCGTATGCTTATAAAATATTGTTGGCTTAATGAAAACAGCTAAATTGTGCACTTTTGGTATAAACTTAAAATTAACCCTTTTGTTTAATTTTTTTTGAGAATGGTATGAGGTTACAGATTGGTTTAAGAGTGTGCCCTTTCTTAAGGATGATATGCATGGAAAGGCCAAAAGCAATTTCAGGATACCAAAAAAACTTCCCCTAATTGGTACTTTAACTAGTGAGGCTGGGATGGAAGAGCTTTTCATGGATATTCCCCTTTATTTAACAATTTATTTAGTTGAATCAAATAAGGTACTCTTTACTTTTACAAAGCCTGGATGGCTTCTCTACCATCCAAGGAGGTAAGAAGTCAAGCTGAGAGTTTTTTTTGTTTTTGTGTTTTGAGATGGAATCTTGCTCTGTCACCCAGGCTGGAGTGCAGTTGCTTGACCTCGCCTTACTGCAGCCTCCGCCTCCCAGGTTCCAGCGATTCTCTTGCCTCAGCCTCCTGAGTAGCTGGGATTACAGGTGCTCACCTCCACACCCAGCTAATTTGTGTATTTTTAGTAGGGATGGGGTTTCACCATTTTGGCTGGGCTCGTCTTGAACTCCTGACCTTAGGTGTGATCTGCCTCCCAAAGTGTTGTGATTACAGGCATGAGCCACCACGCCCGGCCAGCTGAGTTTTAATCCTCTATTACACAATTGGTTTCTCTGGCAAACAACCCTGGTCCTGAGGCTGTCCAGAAGCCTCCAGCCAGAAGTCATCTCATTAAGATACAAAAGATGCTTCTCTTTTCAGACATTCTAAAGATTTTAGGGGCTGCATACAAAGAAACTGAGACAAACAAAGTACTGACATTGATAAGAGCCTCCGGACCTGGCTCAGCTCTGCCAGTCTCTGGAAAGCTTTGCTTTACCCACCTTCTTTTAATTAGAACCTACCCCCAATAACCCTGTGGACATTCTTTATAGCAGCAGCATGTTCTGGCATTTCACATCTTTGATGTAATCTTGGTGTTTGTTGTTTACTTCATTATACTTTTGTTCCGGGGAGCTATGTCTTGTTTACACTATATTCCCAGTGCCAATCACAGGGCTCAGCCCGTGGCAGGCGCTCAATGAATAGTTGTTTAATCAATGCACAATGGCATTGTCTGTAAAAGGGAAGCAAGAAGGAGTAGGTCAGAGCACACTTTAGCTCAGCCACTTCCTATCTGGTTGACTTTCGGCAAGTTCCTGAATTTTTTCTTCTTTCAGTCACCTTGTCTGTGACACGAGGAATCATTAAACTTACCTACAGAGTTTTTGCTGATGAAGATTTAATAAGCAAAAATATCTAAGCGGCTTTGAAACACTGGCTGGCATGGCAAGAGTGCTCCACACATCAACTGTGTTGACTAAGGGTCAAACTCTTTAAAATATTTGAAGAAATTTACTGAGTCAAATATGAGTGACCATGCCCCATGACACAGCCCTCAGAAGGTCCTGAGGACATGTGGCAAAGGTGTTCTTCAAAGTGTTCATTATTAAGGCATCCATTTCCCATTACTTCAATGCACTTTGCTAAACAATGCATTATTTCTGAGAGGATGTCTGAATCTGTTTCTGTACCAATGGTCTTAATTAGAACATCACATAAATTGCCACATCTGTGTGAGATACTCAGGACCACGGACTCTCACACACTCCAGGAGAAAAGGCATGGATTCTGCTGCTGCCCCTCCAACACCATTGTGGAAACAAAATTTCAGTAAAGGGACCACCAGTCTGACAACCTGCTTGGTGTACTCAACAAAGCACAGTCAAATCAGCTATGTGCTGCAAAAGGTCACAATTCTTTTTTTTTTTTTTTTTTTTTTTGAGATGGAGTCTCCCTGTCACCCAGGCTGGAGTGCAGTGGCGCAATCTTGGCTCACTGCAATCTCCACCTACCTGGTTCAAGCGATTCTCCTGCCTCAGCCTCGTGGGTGGCTGGAACTACAGGCGCCTGCCACCACGCCCACCTAATTTTTGTGTTTTAAGACGGGGTTTCACCACATTGGCCAGGCTGGTCTCGAACTCCTGACCTCAGGTATCCACTCGCCTCAGCCTCCCTAAGTGCTATGATTACAGGTTTGAGCCACCGCGCCTGGCCAAGGTCACAATTCTTCCTGTGAGTAGAGACCAGGTGACAGAAGAAAATCACATCACCTGTGTGAGTGATGCAAAGACAATGTCCTCTGGTGCCAGGACCCAGGCATAAAAGTTACATCACCTGGATGTTGGACCCAGCAATATGTCACAATGGCCCAAGTGGGCAGAGACAGAAGAGTCAGATAATGTGAGTGCAGGGCCCAGCAATGTCACAAAGTCTCCTGCAGGCAAAACCTAAAAGAAGAGAAAAGTGCTGGACATAGCAATATGCTACAATGTTCCTGTAAGCAGGGACCAGGCAGAAGAAGAGAGTCACATCACCTAGATGCTGGGCCTAGTAATATGTCAACTATCTTTTCTGTAATAAAGACCCAAGCAGGAGAAACACATAACCTGGCTGCTGGCCACAGAAATGTGCCACAATTTTCCCTGTAAGCAGGGTGCAGGCAAAAGAGGAGAGTCACATCTCCTAGGTAATAACTGTGACATACCTGTGCAGAGGTATGTCACAATGCCCCCTTCAGGAAGGGGCCAGGTAGGGGACTCCCATCCCTTAGGTGTTGAGCCCAGTGTCACATTTGGGTATGTCACAATACCCAAAATATATGGGGCCTAAGAAAAAGAAGAGAGTCACATCACCAAGATGCTAGGCCAATGATATGTCACAATTTCCCTGTGAGCAGAGACCAGGCAGGAGAAGAGTAACATCACCATGGTTATGGGCATTCAGTTATGTCACAAAGCCCCCTGTAGTCAGGGCCCAGGAAAATAATGTTACATCACTTGGGTGTTGAGCCCAGCAATATGTAATGATGTCTAATGTGACACATTGTGCTGCAATATGGCACAACATGCAGGACACAGGTTGGAGAGTCACATAACATGGGTACAGGATCCAGCAATATTTGACAATACCCAAAATTTGTGGTGTCCAAAAAGAAGAGTCACATCACTGAGATGCTGGGTCCAGTGACACATCACAATCTTCACTTTGGGTTGAACCAAGGCAGGAGTGTCAAACCACTCAGGTGCATAACAGACATATGTCACAATCACACCTGCAGGAAGGTCCAGTAATTAAAAATCCTGCACATGTCCCAGTTCTAGGTATCAGATTATGTTGGGTCTAAGTATGCTAATGACAATCTCACCAACTGGATCTGTGCATGAGAGCTGAGAGCCTTCATCCCTTCCATGAACTGTTTGGCCCTAAGCCCAGGTAGGAGAGTCAACATGTCCCCCAGCCAATTAGGGACATGTTGACTATCCTACCTAGGCTTAGACAGGTAGAATTCTCACCTGCCTATGAACTGGATTTAGAAATAAGTCATTATTTCAACTCTAGCCAGATGTTCACATATGACAGTCACAATTTTAACTGTAGACTGTGTATGTGTATGAGATTCAGGGCCTCACCAGTGGGCTCTGTCCATGTGTGAGGGTGACAATTCTAACAGTTGGTGGGGAGTGTATATGAGAAACAATCTCACCTGTATGCTGAACCCTGTAATGACACTCTCTGTACCACAAGAGATTTATATAGTATGTAAGAAAGTGGCAATTCTTTATGACCTTTGTACAAGGAGACCCAGAATCACATTCATGACTCTAGGCCTAGCTGTAAGAGACAGCATCTTGGGCTGGGCACAGTGGTTCATGCCTGTAATCCCAGCACTTTGGGAGGCCGAGGTGGGCAGATCACCTGAGGTCGGGAGTTCGAGACCAGCCTAACCAACATAGAGAAACCCCATCTCTACTAAAAATACAAAATTAGCTGGGCCTGGTGGCACATGCCTGTAATCCCAGCTACGTGGGAGGCTGAGGCAGGAGAATTGCTTGAACCTGGGAGGCAGAGGTTGTGGTGGGCAGAGATCATGCCATTGCACTGCAGCCTGGGTAACAAGAACGAAACTGTCTCAAAAAAAAAAAAAAAAAGAGAGCGAGAGCGAGAGAGAGAGAGCATCTCTCCTATTAAATAGTGTGAGGTATGAGATTAATCATTGCATCTGTGATCTAGGTCAAGATATATTTTACAGGCCAGGCGCAGTCACTCACACCTGTAATCTCAGCACTTTGGGAGGCTGAGGCAGGTGGATCACCTGAGGTCAAGAGTTTGAGACCAGCCTCACCAACATTGGGAAACCCTATCTCTACTAGAAATACAAAAATTAGCCAGGTGTGGTGGCTAGCTACTTAGGAGTCTGAGGCAAGAGAATTGCTTGAACCCAGGAAGCTGAGGTTGCAGTGAGCCAAGATCATGCCACTGCACTCCAGCCTGGGTGACAAAATGAAACTGTCTCCAAAAAAAAAAAAAAAAAGATATATTTTACAATCCTGCCTGTGAATACGGAGAGAGGAGAGTCGCATCATCTGGGTTTTTAGCCAGGAATATAACACAACCTTTTTTTTTTTTTTTTTTGAGATGGAGTTTTGCTCTTGTTGCCCAGGCTGGAGTGCAATGGCACAGTCTCGGCTCACTGCATCCTCCTCCTCCTAGGTTCAAGCGACTGCTGTGCCTCAGCCACTCTGGTAGCTGGGACTACAGGTGCATACCACCACGCCCGGCTAATTTTTGTAATTTTTTTTTTTTTCCCAAGATGGAATCTTGCTCTGCTGCCCAGGCTGGAGTGCAGTGGCACGATCTTGGCTCACTGCAACCTCCACCTCCCGGGTTCAAGCAATTCTCCTGCCTCAGGCTCCCGAGTAGCTGAGATTACAGGCGCCCGCCACCATGCCCGATTAATTGTTGTATTTTTAGTAGAGACAGGGTTTCACCATGTCGGCCAACTGGTCTCAAACTCCTCAGGTGATCCACCCACCTCGGTCTCCCAAAGTGCTGGGGATTACTGGCATGAGCCTCCGGGCCTGGCTTGACACAACCTTTTCTGAGGGCAGAGATCAGTCAGGAGTGTGACTGAATACTCAGCCAGGAATAAGTTACAACCTTCTCCTGAAAGCAGCACACAGGCAGCAGAGTCACATCACCTGGGTGCTGAGCCCAGCAATCAGTAACAATGCTCTCTGTGGTCCAGGCCAAGACAGCAGAGACACATCACCTGGTACCTGGGCCAGCCACAATTTTTTCTGTGTGGCGAGTACAGGCAAAAATGGAGAATCACATTTCCTAGGTTATTGATGCAGAGGTATGTCACAAGGCCCTCTGTAGAAGGGGCCCAGGTGGCAGTCTCCCATTTTATAGGTGTTAGACCTAGTGATATGTCTTAACATGAAAAATATTCAGGGCCTAAGCAAAAAAGGAGTCACATAACCTGAGTGCAGGGCTTAGGAATATGTCACAATGCAACATGTGGGCAGCTCCAAGGCTGGAAAAAAGTCAGATCTTGGAGGTCCAGAGTCAAGCCATATGTCACAATCTCATTTGTGTGCTTGGCCAAGGCAGGAGAATCAAATCACTAAGGTGCTTTGCAATGCACACAATCACACCTGCAGGAAAGTCCAGGGATTAGATTAGAAATTCCAAACATGTCCAGGTTCTAAAGGTATGAAAGTCAACACCTCCCGTATGTTGAGTCTAAGTACATGAGTCGCAATCGCAATGATTGACAGAATGTGTGCAAAAGAGCCACAATTTCTTCTGCAGACTGTATCTTCTTAGTGTAGTCACAGCCTTACATGTGTGCTGAATCTTGGTCTGGAAGTCACTAACCCACCTGTGGACCAGATCCAGACATGAGAGGCAATTATCCAACTTTTGACAGCCTCTGTGAAATTCAGAACTTCAACAGTGCGATGTGTTTATGTGGGAGAATGACAATCTTTACTGTTGCCTACGTGTGCATTCGAGAGACACTCTCTGTGTCACCTGAGGACTTTATACAATATGCAAGATTGATAGTCCTCTGTTACCTCTGCACAAGGAGCTCCAGAATCTTTCCTGTGGTTCTAAGCCCAGACATGAGAGTCACCATCTCTCTAATTGACTGAGTCCAGATAGGAGAGTCTTCACCTTCCTATGAGCTGGATTTAGAAATGAGTCACCATCCCAACTGTAGCCAGATGTTCACATATAACAGTCACAATTCCAACTGTGGACTGCATTCACACGTGACTCAGGACCTCACTAGCGGACCCAACGATATGTTAAAATCTTCCCTGTGGGCAGAATGCAGGCAAAAATACAGTTTTATCTCCTGCATGATGGATGCAGAAATACATCACAAAGCTGGGCGCAGTGGCTCACAACTGTAAACCCAGCATTTTGGGAGGCCAAGGCAGGTGGATCACCTGATTTCAGGAGTTTGAGACCAGCCTGACCAACATGGAGAAACCCCGTCTCTACTAAAAATAGAAAATTAGCCGGGCATGGTGGCAGATGCCTGTAATCCCAGCTACTCAGGAGGTTGAGGCAGGAGAACCACTTGAACCCGGGAGGCGGAGGTTGCAGTGGGCCGAGGTCATGCCACCGCATGCCAGTCTGGGCAACAAGAACAAAACTCCATCTCAAAAAAAACAAAAAACAAAAAAAATCACAAGGCCTCCTGTGGGAGGGACTCAGGCAGGAGGCTTCCAACCCCTAGGTGTTTGTTCCAGTTATATGTCACAATATCTAAAATATGCAGGTCTCAGGCAAATGAGGAGAGTCACATCACCTAGGTGCTGGGTCCAGTGATCTGTCACAATCTTTTCTTTTGGCAGGCCTGAAGCAGAAGAGTCACGTTACCTAGATAATGAATAAAGAGATGTGTTATATTTCTGTGAGAGCATCCATGCAGGACAGTCACATCACCTTGGTGTTGGACCCAGAGACATGTTGCAACACACAATGTATGCAGGTCCCAAGCAGAAGAGGAGAGTCATATCACCTAGGTTCTTGGTCCAGAAATATTTCATAATATTTCTGGAGGGGAGGGCCTAGGCAAAAAAGTCACATTACCTAAGTGAGAGGCCTAGAGATATGTCACAATGCCTCCTGCGGGTAGGGCTCATAAACAAGAGGAGAGTCACATAACGTAGGTGCTGGGCTCAGCTTTATGTTCCAATCATCCCAGTAGGAAGGGCCCAAGCATGAAAGAAGAGTCACATCACATAAGAGCTACATCAAGCGATGTATCACAATTCCCACTGTGGACAAACCCCAGAAGAGGAGTCACATCATCTAGGTGATGGGCCCAAACATATATCACAGTGACTTGTGTGTGCAAGGACCAAGCAGAATAATTACATCACTGGTGTGCTTGGTCCAGTGATAAGTCACTCTCTATTCTGTGGGCACGGCCCAGGCAGTAGAGGAGTGTCAAATCACATAGGTAAAAGAGGGCATTTATCTGTGCTTTTCCCATAGGAGAGATTGCAATGGGTCAATAGATAGGTCACAATGTTTCCTGTGGTCAGGGTTCAGGCAGAGAACTTACATCTTGGTGCTGGGCACAGCAGTATGTCTCAATGCCTTCCAAGGGCACAGCCAAAGCAAGTAAGTAACATCACCATAGTGTTAGGCCCAGCAATGTGTCACAATCTCCTTTGTTGGCAGAACCTAGATAAAAGAAAAGTCACATCAGCTAGGTGCTGGGCCCAATATGTCCCAATACCCCCTGTGAGTACAGAACAGGCAGGAATAAAAAGTCACATTTCCTGGGTGATTGGTGAAGACATATATTACAATGCCCTCTGTAGACAGGTCCAGGATGAAGCGTTACATCATGTGGGTGTTGCACTCAACAATGTTACAATGGCCTAAGTGTTTAGGGCACAAGCAAAAGAGTCACATAACATATGCCCAGCAATATGTCACAATACACCTGTGGGCAGCACCAAGGCAGAAGAGGAGACTCGAATCACCTAGGTGTAATGCCCAGCGATGTCACAATGACCCCTGTGGGCTTTATCAAGGCAGAATACAATCACATTACCAAGGGTCTGGGTCCAGTGATATGGCACTGTGAGCTGGACCCAGGAAAGAACAAATAACTCAGATGCTGGGCCAAGGTATATGTCACAATTACACTTGTCGAAAGGTCTTATGATGACATTAACAATTACACACATGTCCTGAGTCAAGGGATGAGAGTCAACACCTCCTGCATGTTGGGTCTAAGTACAGGGTGGACTGGATTTGTGCGAGAGCCTCAATTTCCTTTGCAAATTGTGTGCCTTAGGCTGGGCACGGTGGCTCACACCTGTAATCCCAGCATTTTGGGAGGCCGAGGTGGGCGGATCACTTGAGGTCAGGAGTTCAAGACCAGCCTGACCAACATGGTGAAACCCCATCTCTACTAAAAATACAAAAAATTAGCCAGCATGGTGGTGCACCTGTAATCCCAGCTACTTGGGAGAATCAGGCAGGAGAATCGCTTGAACCCAGTAGGCAGAGGTTGCAGTGAGCTGAGATCACGCCACTGCACTCCAGCCTGGGTTACAAGAATGAAACTTCATCTCTAAATAAATAAAGCTCCTTAGTGAAGTTACAGTCACAAAGGTGTGCTGAATTTTGATTAAAGAGTCACTAACCCAAATGTGGACAAAATCCACAAATGAGAGTCAATTTTCCAACATTCAACTGCCTCCAAAAGTGAGATTCAGAAACTCAAAAGTAGGGTGTGTTTAAGTAAATGACAATCTTTGCTATTGACTGGGTGTGAATATAAGTTTGACAATCTCACCTGTGTGCTTGGCCCTGTAAAGGCACTCTCTTGAGGACTGTATGAGTTGCAACCTGCTCTGAGAACTTTGTGCTGCTTTGGACCCATGATCTTACGTGGTCCTAAGTCTAGGTATGAGTCAACATCCCTTCAATTGGCTGGGTCGAGAGAGGAGAGTCCTGACTCACCTATGAGCTGGGTTTAGAAATGAGTCACCATCTCAACTGTGGCCACATGTTTACATATGATAGTTACAATTTTAACTGTGGACTGCATCTGTGCATGAGAATTACGACCTCATCAGTGGGCTTTTACCACGTGTGAGGATGACAATTCTAAAAATTGGCAGGGAACGCTTACATGAAACATGATCTAACCTGTTTGCTGGGTCCTATGACGACATGCTCTGTACTATCTGAGTGCTTTATACACTATATGAGAGAGTGGTGATTCTCTATAACCTTCATGCAGAGAGGAGACCCGGGATTTTACTTTTTCTAAGCCTAGCTGTGACAGACACTATCTCTTCTATTGGCTGGTATGAAGTATTAAGAGTCATCATCAAATCTGTGAGCTGGGATGAGATATCTGTTACCAATCAACTTATTGGCAGAAAGCACCCAGGAGAGTCACATCACCTGGATGCTGGGCCATTGATATGTAAAATTTTTCCCTGAAGGCTGTGAAAAGTCAGGAGAGTCACATCATCTGGGTTTTCAACCAGTGATATGTTACAACTTTCTCCTGAAAGTTATGTACATTCAGGAGAGACACAACACCTGGTGGCCAGGCCCTGCAATGTGTCACAATCTTTCCTGTGGGCAGGGTACAGGCAGAAAAGGCATCACATCTTTTATGTAATGGATGCAGATATATGTCCAGATATATGTGGACAGGGCTGAGGCAGGAGCCTCCCATTTTTTAGGTGTTTGGCCCAGTGAAATGTCACAATACCCAAAATACGTGGTTGCTAGACAGAAGAGTCTCATCACCTAAGTTCTGGTTTCAGTGATATGTCACAATCTTTCCTTTTGACAGGGTTCAGGGAGGAGAGGAGTCATATCACTGAGACGATGAACAAAAATAAATGTCCTAATAACCCCATGCTCAGGGTCCATGTGAGAGAGCTGAATCACCCATGTGTTGAACCCAGTGACATGTCAAAATATACAATTTATGCAGGGCCCAGGCAGGAGAAGACAGTATCTTCACCTAGGTGTCAGGCCCAGCGATACATCACAATACCTTCTGTGACAGAGTCCAAGCAGTGGAGAAGAGTCACATTACCTAGGTGCTGAGTCAAAAAATATGTCACAAAAATCACTGAGCAGAGGGCCCAGGCAGGAGAGTCAAGTTACCTAAATTAGGGGCTCAGAGATATGTTGCAATGACCTCTGTGGGTTGGAATCAGGAGAAACAGGAGAGTCACATAACCTAGGGGCTGAGTAAAGCTATATGACATAATCACCCAATTTGATAAGCCCAGGCAAAAGAAAAGAGTCTTATCACATAAGTGCTGGGCCAAGTGATGTGTCACAATCCTCATTATGGACAGTTCCCAGAAAGAAAAGGAGAGTCACATCATCTAGGTGATGGGTCTAGAGATGTCACAATAAGCCATGTGGGCTGGGATCATGCAGAAGAATCAAATCACTTGTGTGTTGAGCCTAGCGATAAGTCATTCTTTTCTGTGGGCATGGACCAGGCAGGGGAGGACAGTCATAACATCTAGGTGCTGGGCCCAGAGATAGGTCACAATCTCTACTATTAGCAAAGCCCAGGTACGAAAAGAGTCACTGGGCACAGTGGCTGATGCTTGTAATCCCAGCACTTTGGGAGGCCGAGGCAGGCAGATCACCTGAGGTCAGAAGTTTGAGACCAGCCTGACCAACATGGAGGAACCCCTCTCTACTAAAAATACAAAAAATTACCTGGGCATGGTGGCAGGCACCTGTAACCCCAGCTACTTGGGAGGCTGAAGCAAGAGAACTGATTGAACCCGGGAGACGGAGGTTGCAGTGAGCCAAGATTATGCCACTGCACTGCAGCCCAGGCGACAGTGCAAGACTCTGTCTCAACTAAAAAAAAAAAAAAAAAAAAACCCAAAAAAACACAAAGAAAAAACAACAACAACAACAAAGCTCTACTGTGTACTAAATATTTCACAAAATATATATATATATATTTTTTTGAGACGGAGTTTTACTCTTGTTGCCCAGGCTGGAGTGCAATGGTGTGATCTCAGCTAACTGCAACCTCTGCCACTCGGGTTCAAGCGATTCTCCTGCCTCAGCCTCCCAAGTAGCTGGGACTAGAGGCACCCGCCACCATGCCCAGCTAATTTTTATATTTTAGTAGAGACGGGGTTTCACAACGTTGGCCAGGCTGGTCTTGAACTCCTGACCTTGTGATCCACCCACCTCAGCCTCCCAAAGTGCTGGGATTACAGGCATGAGCCACTGCATCTGGCCCAGAATATTTTCATAAACAGGGGCAAATATTATTACTTCTCATAAATTATTTTGTTGTATTGTGCATTCATATATAAAAAATTGCTAGGATAAAATTTAGTATATAGTCAATATAGCCCAAGAAAGATTGTTGCCAGGCATGGTGGCTCATGCCTGTAATCTCAGCAATTTGGGACTCCAAAGGAGGAGGATCACTTAAAGTGAGGAGTTCCAGACCAGCATGGCCAACATGGTGAAACGTCTCTACTAAAAAAAAAAAAGAAAAAATACAAAACAATCGGCCAGGCACAGTGGCTCACGCCTGTAATCCCAGCACTTTGGGAGGCCGAGGAGGGTGGGTAACAAGGTCAGGAGATCGAGATCATCCTGGCTACAAGGTGAAACCCCGTCTCTACTAAAAATACAAAAAATTAGCCGAGCATGGTGGCGGGCGCCTGTAGTCCCAGCTACTCAGGAGGCTGAGGCAGGAGAATGGCATGAACCTGGGAGGCAGAGCTTGCAGTGAGCCAAGATGGCACCATTGCACTGCAGCCTGGGCGACAGAGCGAGACTCCGTCTCAAAAAAATAAAAAATAAAAATAAAAAAAAACATTAGGAAGGCTTTGTGGCACGTACCTGTAATCCCAGCTACTCAAAAGGCTGAGGCAGAAGAATCACTAAAACCTGGGAGACAGCAATTGCAGTGAGCCAAGATCGCGCCACTGCACCCCATCTTGGGTGACAGAAGATGACTGTCTCAAAAAAAAAAAAAAAGATTGTTGCCATTCTTGCTATAATGCTATAAACCTGTAAATTCTATAAAACTCTCAATTTCATATTCTCCACGAATTCTTACAGGCACACACCTGTAATCCCAGCTACTTGAAAAGCTGAGACAGAAGTATTGCTTGAACCCTGAAGACAGAGGTTTGCAGTGAGCCAAAATTGTGCCACTGCACTCCAGCGTGGGGAATAGGCAAGACTCTTTCTCAAAAAAAAAAAAAAAAATGCAGAAACATAAGCTCAACCCCGGATCTCTTGAATGAGAATCTGCATCTCAAGAAGATCTCCAGTTTATTGTTGCACATGATACAATTTACAAAGTATGCTTCTAAATTACTGACTTTTCCACCTGATAATTATACACAGCTGATTCTGGATGATTTAAAATAGCACTCAGGCCGGGTGTGGTGGCTCACGCCTGTAATCCCAGCAGTTTGGGAGGCCGTGGTGGGCAGATCACAAGGTCAAGAGATCAAGACCATCCTGGCCAACATGGTGAAACCCTGTCTCTACTAAAAATACAAAAATTAGCTGGGTGTGGTGGCCTGTGCCTGTAGTCCCAGCTACTTGGGAGGCTGAGGCAGGAGAATGGCTTGAACCCGGGAGGCCATGTTGCAGTGAGCCGAGATCGTGCCACTGCACTCCAGCCTGGCGACAGAGCGAGACTCTGTCTCAAAAAAAATACATAAAAATAAATTTAAAAATATAAAAAATTAGCCAGGCGTGGTGGTGCACATGTAATCCCAGATACATGGGAGGCTGAGGTAAGAGAATTGCCTGAACCTGGGAGGTGGAGGCTGCAGTGATCTGAGACTGTGCTACTGCACTCCAGCCTAGGCAACAGGGCGAGACCTCATCACAAACAAACAAACAAACAAACCAGGCTGACTTCTGCGTAAAATATTCCCTGATCTAGCATCTACTTTCACCATGTTCTATCCCTCCCCTTCCCACTTTTTTTCTGACTTTGTTTTCTCTTCCTTATGAAAGAAAGTCCTTTTCTCTCTAACCTTTAAAATTCTCCAACATCTTACAATTGGTGCTTTCCCCTTGTTGCAATACTCCTTTAAAATTAAGTAACTTCATTAGCTGGGCATGATGGCGGGTGCCTGTAATCCCAGCTACTTGGGAGACTAAGGCAGGAGAATTGCTTGAACCCGGGAGGCGGAGGTTGCAATGAGCCAAGATCACCCCACTGGACTCCAGCCTAGGGAACTGAGCGAAATGCCATCTCAAAAAAAAAAAAAAAAAAAAAAATTAAGTAACTTCTTGCCAAGCACGGTGGCTCACACCTGTAATTTCAGCACTTTGGGAGGCTGAGGCGGGTGGATCACCTGAGGTCCAGAGTTTGAGAACAGCCTGACCAACATGGTGAAACCCCATCTCTACTAAAAATAGAAAAATTAGCCAGGCATCGGGGTGCCTGTTTGTAGTCCCAGCTACTAGGGAGGCTGTGGCAGGAAGATCGCTTGAATCTAGGAGGCAGAGGTTGCAGTGAGCCGAAACTGCACCACTGTACTACATCCTGGGTGAGAGAATGAGATTCAAAAAATTGAGTAACTTACCTAAATCTAAATTTATCATATTTTACAAAATCTAGAAACAACCTCAGAATAATAACAACTCTATTCCCAGAAAGAGCTTCCCAACCCCACTTTTGTGCCAATCCCAACTGCATCTGCCTGTGGATTTCAAGGTTTTCAGGGCTCCGTGGCTTCTCTGAGTATAAATGCTCTGTCCATGGCTATTGTGAGCAGGCCAGGACATCTGCAGGGGAGGCTCCTCAAGCAGAACTGGCTGCTCCTTCAATGATCTCACTTTACAGGCAAAGCTGTCCTTAGCTTGGAGTCACTGAGTTCAGGCT
Source organism: Pongo pygmaeus (assembly GCF_028885625.2). NCBI lineage: Eukaryota > Metazoa > Chordata > Mammalia > Primates > Hominidae > Pongo > Pongo pygmaeus. The sequence goes on from NC_072393.2 coordinate 24,171,669, forward strand.
TCTACTTACCAGTCAGGGTTACTCACTTAGTTTTAAATAAGAAAATGACCAATGTATGGCCAGGCGCGGTGGTTCAATGCCTGTAATCCCAGCACTTTGGGAGGCCGAGGCAGGAGGATCACTTAAGGTCAGGAGTTCGAGACCATTCTGACCAATACGGTGAAACCCATCTCTACTAGAAATACAAAAATTAGCCGGGCATAGTGGCATGTGCCTGTAATCCCAGCTATCCATAAGGCTGAGGCACAATAATCCCTTGGACCCAGGAGGCGCAGGTTGCAATGAGCCAAGTTCACACCACTGTACTCCAGCCTGGGCGATAGAGCAAGACTCAGTCTGAAAAAAAATAAAAAATAAAAAACGTCAAAAAACGAAAATGACCAGCGTTTCAAGAAAAGAGTAAAATCACTCCAACACATTGTTTATAGAATATTGTAAGGAAATTGTAAGACTTAAATTTTCTACTACAATATAAAAAGCTTAAGTAGGTTTGGGCACGGTGGCTCACACCTGTAATCCCAGCACTTTGGGAGGCCGAGGTAGGTGGATCACCTAAGGTCAGGAGTTCGAGACCAGCCTGGCCAACATGGTGAAACCCATCTCTACTAAAAATACAAAAATTAGCTGGGTGTGGTGGCGCTTGCCTGTAGTCCCAGATACTTGGGAGGCTGAGGCAGGAGGATCACTTGAACCCGCGAGGCGGAGGTTGTAGTGAGCCGAGATCATGCCACTGCACTCCAGCCTAGGCAACAGAGCGAGACTTCATCTTAAAAAAAAAGAAACACGTAAGTATATGTCCTTTTCAGACAATAACATGTTATTTAAATATTTCCCTGATAGACAATTTAATAAACAACCATATGTGAACATTTCTAGAAGGTGTCAAGTTCCATCTCATAAAATTTAGCATTAAACTTGGCCATTCAGACAACAGAATACAGAAGAGAGATACCCATTGTTACAAATTCTAGACCCTGCAAAAAAGACGAGTTGATGGTTTGAGAAATATATATAATGCACCAATTAATCTATCACATTTGCTTGTAGAAATGTATTCACTTTCTATAGCTTTAATGGAAAAAAGATTTTTCCATTTCTCTTCTCTGGTAGCATTCCCAAAGCAAAGCCCTGGGGTTCTATTTAAAATCATGCAACCGGCCAGGCGCGGTGGCTCACGCCTGTAATCCCAACACTTTGGGAGGCCAAGGCAGGCGGATCACGAGGTCAGGAGATCAAGACCATTCTGGCTAACACGGTGAGACCCTGTCTCTACTAAAAATACAAAAAATTAGCCGGGTGTGGTGGCGGGTGCCTGTAGTCCCAGCTGCTAGGGAGGCTGAGGCAGGAGAATGGCATGAACCTGGGAGGCAGAGCTTGCAGTGAGCCGAGATGGTGTGACTGCACTCCAGCCTGAACGACAAGAGCGAGACTCCATCTCAAAAAATAATAAAAATAATAATAACCATGCAACCAGAAAAAACAGATATGAGAAACTTACTACACTCACTCTGGAGAAGATAAGGTAAATAAGAATCTTTAACAAATAACATATAAGACTAGATTTTTCTGAAATATACCTTTCATAGTCTTTGACTTTTTAAACATCATTTAAGCTCTTTTGATGAAATGTAACTTACAGTTATTAAAAAACTGAAATTGAAATAAGTGAAAAAATCTTTCCAAGGTGACAAACTCAGGAAGTGGCAGTGCTGACTGGGACACAAACATGTCTGACTCCACTGTCAAGTCAGACCATAATATCACTCAAAATATTCTGTCATCCCCATCCTGCCCATGAAATTAGTGACCACCTTCCCAGGAGACACTGTACTGTGTCCCACTGTAAGCCTCAGGTGCATTTTGCTTCAGGTTCTTGCATTGCCTTACTGGGATGGGATCTTCTTGTCCTTTGGAAAAAATTTTATTTCAAGAATCAACAGAAATCATTTCTGCTTTTTCTCATCAATACCAACATCTGATTGGCTCATCATCAATGTGTCTACTAAGAATAAAAATTAGGTTGAGAGGCCGGGCGTGGTGGCTTACACCTGTAATCCCTGCACTTTGGGAAGTGGGTGGATCGCCTGAGGTCAGGAGTTCGAGACCAGCCTGGCCAACATGATGAAACCCCATCTCTACTAAAAATACAAAAAATTAGCCAGGTGTGGTGGCAGGCACTTGTAATCCCAGCTACTCAGGAGGCTGAGGTAGGAGAATCACTTGAACCTGGGAGGCGGAGGTTGCAGTGAGCCGAGATTGGGATACTGCACTCCAGCCTGGGCAACAAGAGTGAAACTCCATCTAAAAAAGAAAAAAAAAAAATAGGTTGAGAAGAAACTTTTTAACTGTTTACACAGTTGTTCATTTTTATGTCATCGGGGAAGACCCCTCAATATATTTCAGAGTCAATGGGTAACATTTTATTTTTAATAATTTTTTTTGAGACAGAGTCTCGCTCTGTCACCCAGGCTGTAGTACAGTGGCATGATCTCAGCTCACTGCAACCTCCGCCTCCCAGGTTCAAGCGATTCTCCTGCCTCAGCCTCCCAGATAGCTGGGACTACAGGTGCCCTCCACCACGCCCGGCGAATTTTTGTATTTTTAGTAGACACAGGGTTTCACCATATTGGCTAGGCTGCTCTCAAACTCCTGACTTTGTGATCCGTCCACCTCCGACCTCCCAAAGTGCTGGGATTACAGGCATGAGCCACCACGCCCAGGCTTTTTTTTGTTTTTTTTTTTGTTTTTTGAGATGGAGTCTTGCTCTATTGCCCAGGCTGGAGTGCAGTGGCGATCTTGGCTCACTGCAACCTCCGCCTCCTGGGTTCAAGCAATTCTCCCGCCTCAGCCTCCTGAGTATCTGGGATTACAGGCACATGCCACAAGGCCCAGCTAATTTTTTGTATTTTTAGTAGAGACAGGGTTTCACCATGTTGGCCAGGCTAGAAATAATTTTTTACTCTGGGGCTGGGCGCAGTGGCTCACGCCTGTAATCCCAGCTACTTGGGAAGCTGAGGTGGGAGCATCGCTTGAACCTGGGAGGCGGAGGTTGCAGTGAGCCGAGATCGCACCACTGCACTCCAGCCTGGGCAACAGAGAGAGATTCTGTCTCAAAAAAAAAAAAAAAAAAAAGAGGTATACTCTGCACCAGCAGCATTAACACAAAAAGTTCTATTAAACTCTGACACCCACTCAAATGTCACCTCCTTTATAACGCTATCTTTGATTTTCCCTCTGTCAGTGGCACAATTGATCACTATTACTATTCAGCTCCTCAATACCTTATGTCTTTTTATGTACAAGTATTATTCTCCAGAATAAATTAATCATTTACACAACTATCCATGCTAATGAACTATAAACTCCTACGGGGCAGGTATGTTGAACCCTGTTCATCTCTGTAATCCAAATGTCTTATACATAATAGGTGTCCTATACAAGCAAAATCAAAATGCTATCAGGGAATTATTGGAAAAGCTACCAAATTCTTTTAAGTTCAAGGGTACATGTGCAAATTTTTTACATAGGTAAATGTGTGTCATGGTGGTTTTTTGTGCAGATTATTTCATCGCCCAAGTATTAAGCCTACTACCCATTAGTTATTTTTCCGGATCCTCTCCCTCCTCCAATAGGCCCCAGTATGTGTTTTTCCCTCTATGGGTCCATGTGTTCCCATCACTTAACTCCCACTTATAAGTGAGAACATATGGTATTTAGTTTTCTATTCCTGTGTTAGTTTCCTAAGAATAATGGCTTATGGCTCCATCCACGTTCCTGCAAAGGATATGATCTCCTTTTTTTATGGGTACACAGTGGCTTGGTGTATATGTACAACATTTTCTTTATCCAGTCTATCACTGATAGGCATTTAGGTTGATTCCATGTCTTTGCTATTGTGAATTGTGCTGCAATGCACACACGCATGCATGTGTCTTTATAATAGAATGATTCATATTGCTTTGGGTAAATACCCAATAATGGATTGCTGAGTCAAATGGTATTTCTGTCTTTAGGTCTTTGAGGAGTTGCCACGTTGTCTTCCATAATGGTTGAACTAATTTACACTCCCACCAACAGTGCATAAGGGTTCCTTTGTGAAAAAATAATTTTAATTTTCTAAGAGGTTAGCTTTTTAGACAAATAGCATACAAGGAAATTTTCCACAGGCCTAGGCCATCCAGTTGCTCTTCTGAGAGGCTACACTCTTACTCCTCAGGCTGTCCTCTAAGAGATGACCCACGGGATGATATTCATTAGACACTCCAAGAGATAACGGCCACTGTGGGTATTTTGGATTATCCCAGACCATTCTGAAACTCACGACCAAAAATAGACTGGAGGGCTGCTGTAAAGGGCTCTGTAATTTCTCCAAAGCAAAACTTCAACCCAAAGATGTACTAATAAGGTGTGTGTGCCTAGAAAAGATAAAGAGAGGCACAGTTTTTTTTTTTTTTCCAGTAGCGTTCCAGAGGATTATTTTCTACTTTTTTCTCACATAAAATGTTTACACACTTGGGAGGCTGAGGCGGGTGGATCACCGGAGGTCAGGAGTTCGAGACCAGCCTGGCAAACATGACAAAAGCCTGTCTCTACTAAAAATAAAAAAATTAGCCAGTCATGGTGGCGGAAGCCTGTAATCCCACCTACTTGGGAGGCTGAGGCAGGAGAATCGCTTGAACCTGGGAGGTGGAGGTTGTAGTGAGCTGAGATCACGCCATTGCACTCCAGCCTGGGCAACAGGAGTGAAACTCTGTCTCAAAAAAAAAAAAAAAAAAAATGTTTACAGACAGAAAACAAATCTTTAAAAACCTGCCATTCACTGCTGTGTAAAAACATGATTAACAATTAAAACACTGTGTTTGAAATGTACAATAAAGGACAAATAGTTGATAGTGTTGTAAATTGGAGAGACGAAGCTGTCCTCATTTCCTACATTTGAGAATGCAGGAATGAAAGTGGACATTTATAATTTTACTGCAAGCCTGAGTTAAGCTAGGAGAAAAGGTGGATTTGAAGTCCTGCTTGCCATACATTAGGAAGTCACAGAGGTAAACCAGTCCTCCTGTGGAGTGTTGAGATAATTAAAAAGCAGGAAATTAGACTGAAGGGGCTCTAGTGCCCTGTGTTCATAAGTAAAAAATGAAAAACCTAACTCAAATTCACTTCTTATAAATTACTATTTTAGGCAGAAACAAAATTCAGGCTTAACCAATCATAAACCTGCAATAACCTCTGATTACATAACCAGGAAATTTCCTCCTGAATCATACAAATAAGGTGACTACATAACTGTAACCAATTCTTGAATTTGGTTTGCCTTCTCACCCACCCTTTATAAAACCCTTTCCTTTATGTCTCTCAGGTGGGCCACATATTATGGCTGGGTGCTTTCCATTTCACCAATCACTGCTCAAATAAACTCGTTAACATTTTAACATTGACTCCCTTTAATATTTAATAGAAGAGGCTGGGAGCGGTGGCTCATGCTGGTAATCTTAGCACTTTGGGAGGTCGTGGCGGGCGGATCACTTGAGGCCAGGAGTTCCAGACCAGCTTCCACCATGGTGAAACCACTTCTCTACTAGAAATACAAAAATTTGCCAGGCGTGGTGGCGCAGCTCTGCAATCGCAGCTTCTCGGGGATGCTGAGGCAAGAGAATCGCTTGAGCCTGGGAGGCAGAGGTTGCAGTGATCACGCCACTGCACTCCAGCCTGGGCAACAAAGCAAGACTCCGTCTCAAACAAACAAACAAACAAAATGTTTTAACAAAAGAGACTGGGAGTCTCACCTGCCGCAGCTCCTCCTAGGCACACACGAGTCGGAATTCTGCCCTAATGACCCGCCTGGCATCCCTGAACAATCCGGGAAATACTCGGGGCTGCGTGCAGAGCTGCCCAGGGAGCTCCAGACAGGGCGCTGCGGGGTCCGGGCGGGACTCCGGGGTCCCGGCTGCGGGCCAAGCCGCCATCTTACGGCGAGAGGGGTCTGGGGCGGAGCTGCGCCAGCGGGTACGCAGGTCCGCCACCCGGGAGCTGCCTGTGGGGTGGCCGGTCCCGCCGGTTTCACAGCCCGCTCTCCCCTCTCGGGATGCCCAACCCCGCACACTCACCTTTTCCCAGCTTCCAGGATGTCCTGGCATCTTAGCTGTGCGTCTCCCAGAACCGGCAGATCACAGGGCAAGAGGCTGTGACAGTCACCGGGGACTCCCGAGGTGGAGAACGCAGAACAGCAGCGACTCATCCCAAGATCTGGCGGGAGCGAGATACACAGGCCCCACCAAATGCCGGAAGCCACGCCCTCCCCTCCAACTGGGCGGTTCCCGCGCCAGCGCCACTGATTGGGTAAAGCACCAGCACTGTCTCTCCATACCAACCCCCTCCTCTCAGCATTAGTGTATTTTAGAGACAGGAAAACAGGCTAAAGTAGGTAGGGTAACGTGCACAGGGAATTATAGCTAATTAAGAAGCGAGCTGAGACTTGAAATGCACTTGCTCTTTCCCTTACCTGGGTTTGCTTGTATTATTTACTACTTAAGGGTAAGAAAAAAACATTTGGACTTTTTTTTTGCGGGGGGGACCTAGTTTCGCTCTTATTGCCCAGGCTGGGGTGCAATGGTGCGATCTTGGCTCACTACAACCTCCGCCTCCCGGGTTCAAGCGATTCTCCTGCCTCAGCCTCCCGAGTAACTGGGATTACAGGCGCATGCCACCATGCCCGGCTACTTTTTGTATTTTTAGTAGAGACGGGGTTTTGCGGTGTTGGCCAGGCTGATCTCGAACTCCTGACCTCAGGTGATTTGCCCGCCTCAGCCTTCCAAAGTGCTGAGATCACAGGCGTGAGCCACCGTTCCCGGCCCATTTGGACTTTTTTTTTTTTTTTGAGACGGAGTTTCGCTCTGTCGCCCAGGCTGGAGTGCAGTGGCAGGATCTCGGCTCACTGCAAGCTCCGCCTCCCGGGTTCACGCCATTCTCCTGCCTCAGCCTCCCGAGTACCTGGGACTACAGGAGCCCGCCACCACGCCCGGCTAATTTTTGTGTGTGTGTGTGTGTGTGTGTGTGTGTTTTTAGTAGAGACAGGGTTTCACTGTGTTAGCCAGGATGGTCTCGATCTCTTGACCTCGTGATCCGCCCGCCTCGGCCTCCCAAAGTGCTGGGATTACAGGCGTAAGCCACCGCGCCCGGCCCCATTTGGACATTTTAAAACAACTTTTTAATCATTTTGATAATGCAGAAAAAAAACAGCACTTTGGGAGGCCGAGGCGGGCGGATCACGAGGTCAGGAGATCGAGACCATTCTGGCCAACATGGTGAAACCCCATCTTTATTAAAAACACAAAAAATAGCTGGGTGTGGTGATGTGCGCCTGTAATCCCAGCTACTAGGGAGGCAGAGGCAGGAGAATCTCTTGAACCAGGGAGTCGGAAGTTGCAGTGAGCTGAGATCGTGCCATTGCACTCCAGCCTGGCTATAGAGCGAGACTGCATCTCAAAAAAAAGAAAAAACAAACAAACAAATCCTGAGATGGTGCTGCTGGATGTGAGTGCTGGAAAGGGGGAGGGAATTAGGAGCTGACCAGATCCCTCCTGACTGCCCCCCAGAATAAGTGGGGGGTGGTGCTGCACTAAATGGTGCCCCCCCGCCCCCCCGCCCAGAAGATGTATTTGCATTGGATCAATGAATATACAATGCAGAGACCTAAATGAAGACATGTGAATGGGTGTATGTGGACATCAGCTTGCAGCTGGGAAACAGGTGCCTCTCATTCTCCCCAGCAAGTGTGGAATGTGTCCATGCCCATGAGGGTATAGATCTGTCCTTCTTAACTTGTATACAACTCTAGGTCAGTTCTGAGTGAATGACGTGCAGATGAGATTTCTCAGATCATTTGTATGTTTCACACTGTGGCTGCTGCTTTTGCTGCCACCATCCCCAGGCCCAACCTGGCTTAAAGTCCAGGCTTTAGGTCAAAACAATGGAGGGCTTCCTGTGTTCTGGGATGGGAAGTTGGAGATCTGTGGTAGGGCTGGGGGTTGGGGTACACTTTAGTTTTGTGCAGAATGAGAGCTGCAGTGGTTTTATTCATTGTGATTGGCCTGGCCTGGTTGTAGCTCTGGGCGGGGGGGAGAAGGAATCAGCAGTGGTGGTTCCCCAGATATTCATGTGCCCAGCCCTGGCCTTCCTGCCCTCAGATCCAGCAAAAAGTACCACCACAGACTCTGACTTGCCTCCCTACTCCCTGCACCCCATTTGGGAATACCTTGGAGGCCAGACTCTGAATGTATTATTCTCCCCGTTCTAACCGGACCTGCCTAACACACAGTGAGGGAGTGAGGATAGGCGGGGTGAGGGAGCTGGGGAGAACCAGAGTGGAATCACAAATCCTTGGGAAAAGTTAAAGATACAGGAGTGGGCTGGGCTCAGTGGCTCACGCCTGTAATCCCAGCACTTTGGGAAGCCGAGGCAGGCAGATCACCTGAGGTCAGGAGTTCAAGACCAGCCTGGGCAACACGGTGAAACCTGTCTCTACTAAAAATAGAAAAATTAGCCGGGCATGGTGGCACACACCTATCGTCCCAGCTACTCGAGTGGCTGAGGCAGGAGAATTGCTTGAACCCGGAAGGCAGAGGTTGCGGTGAGCCAAGATCGTGCCACTGGGTGACAGAGCGAAACTCCGTCTCAAAAAGAAAAAAAAAAAAATTGTTCTATCTCTGAAAATTTGAGAAGATGACCAACAGGGAGAAATTGTTAAATTAATTATACCCTAAAGCTGCTCCCTTTCCTGTTTAATTTTAGTCAACAGTTGTTTTTTGTTTTACATAGTAAACTGAAACCTAACTGGATATGTAAATAGACTATACCCATTCTTGTACCAACCACTATGGTTTGGCCAATAAAAGGATGTCAACTGTTCAAACCATGTTCAAATAAGGCGAACCCCAAGGTGTAATCAATCTGGCTGTTTCTGTACCTCACTTCCATTTTCCGTATGTCACTTTGCTTTTTCTATCCGTAAGTCTTTTTCCACCTCATGGCTGTGCTTGAAGGGGGCCTGCCCCTTCACACCTGTGGGTGTTTCTCGAAAGGTGGAAACGAGAGACTGAGAAAAAAAATAAGACACAGAGACAAAGTATAGAGGAAGAAAAGTGGGCCCAGGGGACCAGCACTCAGCATACGGAGGACCCACACCGGCACCAGTCTCTGAGTTCCCTCAGTATTTATTGATCACTATCTCTACCATCTCGTTAGATGGTATTTATTGATCACTATCTCTACCATCTCGGCGAGGGGGATGTGGCAGGACTATAGGGTAATGGTGGGGAGAGGGTCAGCAGGAAAACGTGTGAGCAAAGGACTCTGTCATAAATAAGTTTAAGGAAAGGTGCCGTGCCTTGATGTGGACATAGGCCAGCTTTATGTTTGACTTTACACAAACATCTCAGTGCAGTAAAGAGCAATATTGCCACCAGCATGTCTCACCCCAGCCATAAAGTGTTTTTCTCCTATTGTTGTAACCAAGCGAGTTATAGAGAAATGCCACACTCTAAGACTAATTCAGGAGTCCTTTATTGCCAGCAACCGAGAGACGGCTAGAGCTCAAAATTCTCTCGGCCCCGAAGAAGGGGCTAGATTTCTTTTTATACCTTGGTCTAAAAGGGGAGGGGGAGCCTAGCTGAAGCAATTTTTACAGAAGCAGAACAGGCAAAAAGTTAAAAAACTTAATGGTTACAGAGATAGTTACAGCAAAATAAACAGTTCCAGGTGCAGGGGCTTAAATTATCACAAAGAGATAATGCAGGAGCTTTGGGTATCATCCACCGAGCGCGTCCCCAGGAGCTGCTGGTTCAGCTTGCCTCAATATCTTATCAGTAACTGCATTCCTGGACGTGCTTGGAGTCAGCTTGCACTAGTTATGTCCTTAAGGGAGGGGAATAAGGGGGGCTACAAGTGAAGAAATAAAAATGGAGTCTGTCCAGCTCTCTCAGCTAAGAGAGAGTCAATCCGGTTAAAACAAGGTAGGGTATCACACTATCTCAGTAAATAGAATGTATGATCGGGTTTTACACCAAGACATTCGAATCCCAGGGATGAGCAGGAGACAGATGCCTTCCTCTTATCTCAACTGCAAAGAGGCCTTCCTCTTTCACTAATCCTCCTTAGCACAGACCGCTTATGGGTGTCAGGCTGGGGGATGGTCACGTCTTTCCCTTTCCATGAGGCCATATCTCAGGCTGTCTCAGGGGTGGGAAACCTTGGACAATACACAGGCTTTCTTGGGCAGAGGTCCCTGCGGCCTTCTGCAGTGCATTGTGTCCCTGGGTACTCGAGACTGGAGAACGGTGATGACTTTTACCAAGCATACTGCCTGCAAACACATTTTTAACAAAGCACATCCTGCACAGCCCTAAATCCATTAAACCTGGAGTCAACACAGCACATGTTTCTGCAAGCACAGGGTTGGGGCTAGGGTTACAGATTAACAGCATCTGAAGGCAGAAGAATTTTTCTTAGTACAGACCAAAATGGAGTTTCTTATGTCTTCCTTTTTCTATGTAGACACAGTAACACTCTGATCTATCTTTCTTTCCCCTAGAATGCTGAAATCTCTCTGAGCCTACTCTGGATTCACAGGCTACTCGATTTGCAAATCACTCTTTGTTCAATTAAACTCTGTTGAATTTAATTTCTCCAAAGTTTTTGTTTTATTTTAAACATTTTCCTCAAATTTTTTCTATCATTAAAATGAATAATGTGTTCTTGGGCTTTGATTTTCTAAATTCATCCCTCAGCTATTTTCCCAAATTATTTTGTCCTTTCATAATGCTTCTGCAATTTTTTTTTTTTTTTTTTTTTTTTTTTTTTGAGACAGAGTCTTACTCTGTCACCCAGGCTGGAGTGCAGTGGTGCAATCTCAGCTCACTGCAATCTCTACCTCCCAGGTTCAAGCCATTCTCCTGCCTCAGCCTCCTGAGTAGCTGGGACTACAGGTACGTGCCACCATGCCCGGCTAATTTTTTGTATTTTTAGTAAAGATGGGGTTTCACCGTGTTAGCCAGGATGGCCTCCATCTCCTGACCTGGTGATCTGCCCGCCTTGGCCTCCAAGAGTGCTGGGATTACAGTCATGAGCCACCGCACCCGGCTACATCTGTTTTCTAATCAGTACTGCCACTCCCTGGGTTTGTCACCTGGAAAAGATTTGTTCACTTATATTAACATCAGTTTTTTAACTGTAAATTGCATTTTATTAGTAGAGCTTGAAAGGTAAAGTATTTACAAGGGCATAAAGAAGGTGAGTTTCAGAAAAATCTAATAATATATTTCTTTGGTTAAAAATTCTCATTTACCTATTTTTTTTTTTTTTTTTTTTTGAGACGGAGTCTCACTCTGTCACCCAGGCTGGAGTGCAGTGGCGTGATCTCGGCTCATGGCTGCTTCCGCCTCCCGAGTTCAAGCGATTCTCCTGCCTCAGCCTCTGCAGTAGCTGGGATTATAGGCACCTGCCACCATGCCTGGCTAATTTTTGTTTTTTGTTTTTTTTTTCAGTAGAGATGGGTTTCACCATGTTGGCCAGGCTGGTCTCGAACTCCTGACCTCAGGTGATCCACCTGCTTTGGCCTCCCAAAGTGCTGGGATTAAAGGCATGAGCCACCACACCTGGCCTAATTTTTTTCTTTTTTTTTTTTTTTTTGAGACAAAGGCTCACTCTGTCACCCAGGCTGGAGTGCAGTGGGGCGATCTCGGCTCACTGTAATCTCCATCTCCCAGGTTCAAGCGATTCTCCTGCCTCAGCCCCATGAGTAGCTGGGATTGCAAGTGCACATCACCACGCCTGGGTAATTTTTGTATTTTTAGTAGAGATGGGCTTTCACCATGTTGGCCAGGCTGGTCTTGAGCTCCTGACCTCAGTGATCTGCCCACCTTGGCCTCCCAAAGTGCTGAGATTACAAGTGTGAGCCATGGCACCCAGCCTCACCTGGATAATTTTTTAATTTTTAGTAGAGATGGGGTTTTGCCATGTGGGCCAGGCTGATCCCGAAGTCCTGACCTCAGGTAATCCATTTGCCTCAACCTCCCATAGTGCTGGGATTACAGGCATGAGCCATGGTGCCCAGCCTAAAAATTCTCATTTTTTCTTCCCCAGGGTGAATTTAGAAATTTTCTCCGGTGTGGTTTTTTTTTTTATGGCTGGGTGATTTCCAACAGAATTCCAAGGCACAGCTATTGGAATGCTAGCTACCAAGGATAAAATAAGGGAAATCTCTCTTCTATTTTGGCTGCAGAAAATAAATATATTTCCACAAGAAAATGTGGTAGGTAATTAGTGAGTCACATAGATACATTAAAACATCAGTTTTTCTTTTTACAGGGTAAATTCGTGACAGTGAATATTTTTGTTGTATATGCTGTGATTTTTATTTCTGAATTTCATGCTAAATTTTGTGAGTCAAAACTTGAGGCCAGGCACAGTGGCTTACGCCTGCAATCCTAGCACTTTGGGAGTCTGAGGCTGGCAGATTGCCTGAGCTCAGGAGTTCGACACCAGCCTGGGCAACACGGTGAAACCCCGTCTCAACTAAAATATAAAAGAATTAGCCGGGTGTGGCATCATGTGCCTGTAGTCCCATCTACCTGGGAGGCTGAGGCAGAAGAATTGCTTGAACCTGGGAGGCGGAGGTTGCAGTGAGCTGAGATTGCACCACTACACTCCAGCCTGGGTGACAGAGAGAGACTCCATCTCCAAAAAACAAACAAAAAAAAACTTGGTGCCTCCTAGAAATGTTCGCATATGACTAACTGTTTGCTACATGATTTTTCATGAAAATAATGCAATAATACATTTATTATCTGAAGGGAACAGGTGCTTTTGCTTTCCTTGTTGAGGTATAAAGTATAAGCACCTTAAAATTTCCTTTTGGCGGGGCACAGTGGCTCACGCCTGTAATCCCAGCACTTTGGGAGGCCGAGGCGGGTGGATCATGAGGACAGGAGATCGAGATCATCCTGGCTAACATGGTGAAACCCTGTAATAAAAATACAAAAAAAATTAGCTGGGCATGGTGGCACATGCCTGTAGTCTCAGTTACTCAGGAGGCTGAGGCAGGAGAATCACTTGAACCCAGGAGGCAGAGGTTGCAGTGAGCCGAGATCATGCCACTGCACTCCAGCCTGGGCAACAGAGCATGACTCCGTCTCAAAAAAAAAAAAAAAAAAAAATTCCTTTTTTTACATGAACATAGTGTTTGAGTAATTTTGCTAGATTTTTCAAACACTTTCAAAAATCAAGTGAGTGGCTGGGCATGGTGGCTCATGCCTGTAATCCCAGCACTTTGAGAAGCTGAGGCAGGCGGATCACCTGAGGTCAGGAGTTAAAGACCAGCCTGGCCAACATAGTCAAACCCCATCCCTACTAAAAATACCAAACAGCCGGGTGTGGTGGTGGGTGCCTGTAATCCCAGCTACTCGGGAGGCTGAGGTGAGAGAATTGCTTGAACTGGGGAAGTGATGGTGGCAGTGAGCTGAGATTGTGCCACTGCACTCCAGCCTGAGTGAAAGAGTGAGACTCAGTCTCAAAAGAAAAAAAAGAAAAAAAAAATTATCTCTCTCTCTGTCTTTGATTGTCACACCCAGGCTGGAGTGTGACAAAAACAAAACTAACAGGTCAAATTCAGCATGCAGGAAGAAGCACAGGAAAATAGAGAGAGAAAAGAAAAAAGAAGAAAAACAACACCAAGTTACTCTAAGTACTGTGGAAATAAACTGAAAGTGGGGTTAGAAAAAAAAAGAAAGAAGAAGGTCCAAGTAGTTCCAGGTACTTGGGAGGCTGAGATGGGAAGACCACCTGGCTGAGACCAGGGAGATCGAGGCTGCAGTAAATCATGATTTCATCCCTCTGCTGAGCCTAAACAGTACTGCCACCGTCAAGGGCCATCTGGTTGACTTTGCCACTGGAGACAGCCATCTGGTCAACCTTAGACATGGCAAACTGGCAGTTAAGTCCAATGTTCAGTGTCAACACCTGTCTCAAAATAAATAAACAAAATAAGGACAGTAAATATTTAACAATAACGAATAATAACAAACAATATTAAACACCAATAAATAAATAAGTGGGAGTGAAGAAAGGTAAAAGGTGGTTAATATTATAATTAAGGTCTTCTGGGCCGGGCATGGTGGCTCACACCTGTAATCCCAGCACTTTGGGAGGACGAGGCGGGTGGATCACGAGGTCAGGAGATCGAGACCATCCTGGCTAACACAGTGAAACCCCGTCTCTACTAAAAATACAAAAAATTAGCCGGGCATGGTGGCTGACGCCTATAAGCCCAGCTACTTGGGAGGCTGAGGCAGGAGAATGGCATGAACCTGGGAGGCAGAGCTTGCAGTGAGCTGAGATCGCGCCACTGCACTCCACCCTGGGTGACAGAGCGAGACTCAGTCTCAAAAAAAAAAAAAAACAGAGGAAGAAGGTCCGAGTAGTCCCAGGTACTTGGGAGGCTGAGATGGGAAGACCAACTGGGCGTGACCAGGGTGATCGAAGCCACAGTGAATCATGATCTACGTGGACCTGAGTGGTACTGACGCCAGTGAGAGCCATCTGGTCGACCTTAGACATGGCAAGCTGACAGCCAGGTCCAAAGCTCATGGCCAACATCTCTCTCAAAATAAATAAACAAAAAACCAACAGTAAATATTTAACAATAACAAAGAAATAATAACAAGCAATAAGACCAATAAATAAGTAGAAGTAAACAAACGTAAAAGGTAATTAATATCACAATTAGTTGTTCTCTCTCTCTGTTTCTCGGTTTGTGACTTTCTGTTTCTCTGTCTCTCTCTCCGTTGATCTCTGTGTGTCACACTGTCACACCCAGGCTAGAGTGCAGGTGTATGCTTACAGCACACTGTTGATCGCACACCTGCACTCAAGCCATGATGTGACAGAGTGAGAAGACCTAGCTAAATAGAAATATATATAACATCAACTTCAGCATCTAGGAAGGAGCATAAAAGATTTTAAAAAGAGAGAGAGAGAACAAAGGACACAAAAGAAAAACTACAGCAACTCTGTCTAAGTACTGTTGAAGCCAACTGAAAGTGGGGCTAGAAGAAAAACAGAGGAAGAAGGTTTGAGTAGTTTTATGTACTTAGGAGGCTGAGTGGAAAGATCACCAGGGTAAGACTGGGGAGATCGAGGCTGCAGGGAATCGCAATCGCATCCTTCCTTTGGACCTGAAAAGTACTGCCACTGGTGATAGCTATCTGGTCCACCTGAGACATGGCAAGCTGGCAGCCAAGTCCAATGCTCATGGCTGAAGTGTGTCTCAAAATAAATAAACTAACAACAGTAAATATTCAACAATAAAGAAATAATAACAAACAATAAGACAAATAAATAAGTGGCAGGGAACAAAGATAAAAGGTAATTAATATCACAATTAATTGTCTCTCTCTCTGTCTCTCTCTTGGATCTCCATGTGTCACAGTTTCACAGCCAGGCTGGAGTGCACATGTGTGGTCACAGCTCATTGCTGATCACTCACCTGCACTCCAGCCAGGGTGTGACAGAGTGAGAAGACCTAGCTAAAAAAAAAAAAAAAAAAAGAAATCTAAAACATCAGTTTCAGCATGCAGAAAGGAGTGTAAAGAAATGAAAGAAAGAGAGCAAAGAACAAAGGAGAAAAACCACAGCAACTCCCTCTAAGTTCTGTGGAAGCAAACTGAAAGTGGAGTAGGAAAAAAAACAGAGGAAGATCCAAGCAGTTTCAGGTACTTAGGAGGCCGAGATGGATGGGAAGACCACCTGGGCAAGACCAGGGAGATCAATGCCACAATGAATCACAATTGCATCTATTTCCAGCCATGCGCAGTGGCTCACGCTTGTAATCCCAGTACTTTGGGAGGCCGAGGCGGGCGGATCACGAGGTCAGGAGATCAAGACCAGCCTGACCAACGTGGTGAAACCCCGTCTCTACTAAAAATAAAAAAAAATTAGCTGGGCGTGGTGGCAGGCGCCTGTAATCTCAGCTACTTGGGAGGCTGAAGCAGGAGAATCATTTGAAACTGAAAAGGGGAGGTTGCAGTGAGCCGAGATTGCGCCACTGCACTCTAGCCTGGGCAACAAGAGTAAAACTCCATCTTAAAAAAAAAAAAAAAAAAATTGCATCCCTCAGCTTACCTGAGCAATACTGCTGCCAGTGAGAGCTATCTGGCCGACCTTAGACAAGGCAAGTTGGCGGCCAGGTCCAACGCTCGCAGCCGACATCTGCCTCAAAATTAATAAACAAAAAACCAACAGTAAATAATAATAACAAAGAAATGATAACGAACAATAATATGACCAATCAATAAATAAATAAGTGGGAGTGAACAAAGGTAAAAGGTAATTAATATCACAATTTATAGTTGTCTCTCTCTGTCTCTATTTCTCTGTTTCTGTCTGTCTGTGTCTCTGTCTTTCTGTCTCTGTCTTTGATCTCTACATGTCACACTGTCAAACCCAGGCTGAAGTGAAGGTGTGCGGTCACAGCTTACTGCTGGTCATGCACCTGCACTCCAGCCAGGGTGTTACAGAGTAAGAAGACCTAGCTAAAAATATATATATATGTATATAAAACATCAACTTCTGCATGCAGGAAAGAGCATAAAAAAAGTTAAAAAAAAAAAAAAAAGAGCAAAGAACAAAAAGAAAAACTACAGCAACTCTCTCAAAGTACTGTGGAAGCAAACTGAAAGTGGGGTTAGAAATAAAACAGAGGAAGAAGGTCTGAGTAGTCCCAGGTACTCGGGAGGCCAAGATGGGAAGATCAGCCCCGTGAGACTGGGTAGATGCAGGCTGCCGTGAATCATGATCACATCCCTCTGCTGGACCTGGATGGTACTGCTGCCAGCAAGAGCCAAATGGTCGACCTTAGACATGGCAAGCTGGCGACCAAGTCCAATACCCGTGGCTGACATCTGTCATTAAATGTATAAACAAGAAAACCAACAATATATATATTTTTTGAGACAGAGTCTTGCCCTTGTTGCCCAGGCTGGAGTGCAATGGTGCAATCTTGTCTCACTGCAACCTCCGCCTCCTGGGTTCAAGAGATTCTCCTGTCTCAGCCTCCCAAGTAGCTGGGATTACAGGCATGCACCACCACGCCGGGCTAATTTTGCAGTTTTAGTAGAGACGGGGTTTCTCCATGTTGGTCTGGCTGGTCTCGAACTCCCAACCTCAGTTGATCTGCCTGCCTCAGCCTCCCAAAGTGCTGAGATTACAGGCGTGAGCCACCTTGCTCAGCCCATAAATATTTAAAAATACCAAAGAAATAACAATAATAAGACCAATAAATAAATAAGTGGGAGTGAACAAAGGTAAAATGGAATTAATATCACAACTAATTGTTGTCTTTCTGTCTGTCTCTGTTTCGGTCTCTCTGCCACTGTCTGTGTCTCTGTCTCTGTGTCTCTCTATCCCTCTCTCCATCAATCTCCGTGTGTCACACTGTCACACACAGGCTGGAGGGCAAGGGCACGGTAATGACTCACTGCTGATCGAACACCTACACTCCAGCCAGGGTGTGACAGAGTTAGAAGACCTACAAAAAATAAAATAAAATTAAACATCCACGTCAGTATGCAGGAAAGAAGGTAGCAAAAAATAAAAGAAAAAAAGAAACAGAGCAAAGAACAAAGAAGAAAGACCACAGCAACCCCCCCTAAATACTGTGGAAGCAAAATGAAAGTGGGGATAGAAAAAAAAAAGAAGGCAGAAGGACTGTGTAGTCCCAGGTAAATGGAGGCTGAGATGGGAAAACCTTCCGGGTGAGACCAGGAAGATCGTTGCTGCACTGAATCATGATTGCATCCCTCTGCTGGGCCTGAACAAATACTGCTGCCAGTGAGAGCCATGTGGTCAACCTTGACACCAGCAAGAGCCATCTGTTTGGCCTTAGACATGGTGAGCTGGCGACTAAGTCCAACACTTGCAGCCGACATCTGTCACAAAATAAATATACAAAAAAAAACCAACAGTAAATATTTAACAATAACTAAGAAATAATAACAAACAATATTAAAGACTGTTGGGAACAGGCTCCCAAATCTGGCCATAAACAGGCCCCAAAACTGGCCATAAACAAAATCTCTGCAGCACTGTGACATGCTCTTGATGGCCATGATGCCCACGCTGAAGGTTACTGGTTTACTGGAATGAGGGCAAGGAACACCTGGCCCACCCAGGGTGGAAAAACGCTTAAGGCATTCCTAAACCATAAATAATAGCATGAGCAATCTGTGCCTTAAGGACATGTTCCTGCTGCAGATAACCAGCCAGAGCCCATCCCTTTGTTTCCTGTAAGGAATGCTTTTAGTTAATCTATAATCTATAGAAACAATGCTTATCACTGGCTTGCTGTCAATAAATATGTGGGTAACACTCTGTTTGTGGCTCTCAGCTCTGAAGGCTATCAGCCCCCTGATTCCCACTTTGCACTCTGTATCTGTGTCTGTGTCTTTAATTCCTCTAGCGCCGCTGGGTTAGGGTCTCCACGACTGAGCTGGCCTTGGTAAAACACCAATAAATAAATGAGAGTGAACAAGGGTAAAAAACAATTAATATCACAGTTAAGATCTTCTTTTCTCTCTCTCTCTCTCTGATTATCACATTCAAGCTGGAGTGTAACAAAAATAAAAAAAATCTAAGAGGTCAACTTCAGCATGCAGAAAGGAACATAGAAGAATAGAGAAAAGAACAAAGATTTAAAACAACAGCAAGTCACTCTAACTACTGTGGAACAAACTGAAAGTGGGGTTAGAACAAAAACAGAGGAAGTAGGTCCTACTAGTTGCAGGGACTCTAGAAGCTGAGATGGAAAGATCACCCATGTGAGAACAAGATTGAGGCCACAGAGGATCATAATCACAGCCCTCTGCTGGACCTGAAACAGTATGGCCACCAGTGAGAACCATCTGGTCAACCTCAGACATGGCAAGCTGGCAGCTAAGCCCAACACTCATGGCCGATATCCATCAGAAAATATATAAACAAAAAAGCCAACAATAAATATTTAATAATATCAAAGAAATAATAACAAACAATACTAAACACCAGTAAATCAATAAGCAGGAGTCAACAAAGGTAAAAAGTAATTAATATTACAATTAAGATCTTCTTCACTTTCTTTCTTTCTCTCTCTCTCTTCATTTGTCACACACAGCTGGAGTGTGACAAAAAAATCTAAAAGGTAAACTTAAGTGCGTAGAAAGGTATGTAGAATAGAGAGAGAAAGAAAAAAAGTAAAATAACAGCAAGTCATTCTAAGTACTCTGGAAACAAACTGAAAGTGGGGTTAGAAAAAAAAAAGGAAGAAGGTCTGAGTAGTCCCAGGTACTCATGAGGCTGAGATGGGAAGACCACCCAGGCAAGCCTGGGGAGATCAAGGTCACAGTGGATCTTGATTGCATCCCTCTGCTGGACCTGAATGGTACTGCCACAGGTGAGAACCATCTGGCCAACCTTAGACATGGCAAGCTGGTGGCTAAGACCAAGGGTCATGGCTGGCATCTGACTCAAAATTAATAAACAAAAATACCAACAGTAAACATTTAACAATAACAAATAACAATATTAAGGACCAACAAATAAATAAGTGGGAGTGAAAAAAATAAAAGGTAATTAATGTCACAGTTAAGATTTCCTCTCTCTCTCTCTCCTTTTGTCACACCCAGGCTGGAGTGTGACAAATAAAAAATAACCTAAAAATTCAACTGCAATGTGTGCAAAGGACTATAGGAAAATAGAGAAAAGAACAAACAAGGAAAACAACAGGAAGTCACTCTAAGTACTGTGGAACAAACTGAAAGTGGGGTTAGGAAAAAAAAAAAAAGGAAGAGGGTCTGAGTAGTCCAAGGTACTCAGGAGGCTGAGATGGGAAAACCACCTGGGTGAGACTGGAAAGATCAAGGCTGCAGTGAATCAGGATGGCATCCCTCTGCTGGATCTAAATGGGACTGCTGCTTGCAAGAGCCATCTGGTTGACCTTAGACATGGTGAAACGTGAGGCATCTGGAGGACCTTAGACATGGCAAGGCAAGAGCCATCTGGTCGGCCATAGACATGGCAATCTGGTGGCTAAGTCCAACGCTCACAGCCGACAGCTGTCTCAAAATAAATAAACAAAAAACCCAACAGTAAATATTTAACAAGAACAAAGAAATAATAACAAACAATATTAAGGAAAATAAATAAATAAGGAGTGAAAAAGGTAAAGAGGATAATAAATACCACAATCAATATTTTCCCCTCTCTTTTTTTCTCTCTTTCTCCATTTGTCACACCCACGCTGGAGTGTGACAAAAAAAAAAAAAATAGTTAACTTCAGCTTATAGGAAGGAGTGTAGGAAAATAGAGAAAGAACAAAGAAGAAAAACAACAGCAAGTCACTAGAAATACTGTGGAAACAAACTGAAAGTGGGTTTAGAAAAAAAGAGAAAGAAGGTCCGAGTAGTCCCAGGACTCAGGAGGCTGAGATGGGAAGACCACGCAGGTGGGACCAGGAAGACTGAGGCTGCAGAGAATCATGATCACATCCTTCTGCTGGACCTGAACGGTACTGCCACTTGGCAAGAGCCATGTGGTGAATCTTAGACATGGCAAGGGGAGAGCCATCTGGTTGACCTCAGACATGTCAGGGCGAGAAACTTCTGGTCCTGCCTCCAGTTTCCCTCTCCAAAATGGATTTGTGTTTTAATATATTTAATAATTCTAACATTGAAATAACTTTATTTAATGTTTTTGTTCATCAAAAATACTAATTTTCCCTATAATTAAAGGTTAGATTTAATTTAATTAGATTTAATAGAGAAATTGCCACAATCAAAATTTTTTTAAAGTACAACTATATTTTATAGTTATAAAATATACAAAATATGCAAAATTAAAAATAAAAAATGTGCGACATATTGAAGTGTATATGTGTCTGTAAGATTGAGAAACACAGTGGATAAGCACATTGTCTACTCCTGAAACTTTCTTTTTATAATGAGGTGACTTTAGAAATGTCATTCAGCCTTCTTTTGTTTAATATCTCCTCACCTGTAAGAAGGGAACAATAAAGCACGTTGTAGATTTATGATAAAAATACTTGTAAAACTTGTTATAGTATTCTAGCATAGTGCTATAATATAGTGGGAATATATGTTTTTCTTTTTAGAACAAAACCATTATTAAAAAAGAGGTTCAATAAAATATTTCTGAGTTGGAAACAATGGCAAGTATACAGCAGAATGTTTTGGTTTCCTCCATAAAGCAGACCTCATCTGTCCATGAAAGATCTCCTCACTTGGAATGAAATTATAAGTCACTTGAAAATAACAGATTGTCTCCAGTAATATAGCAGTAGGAATGATCTTATCTCAGACCATAGTTAAATAGCTGGGATTTTTTTTTTCTTGGCATCAGAGTTTTCTTTATTTACCAGATGCACATTATGATCTACAGATTTGATTCTCAATCAGCTGACTATGGCCAACTCCTTGGTACTCTCTAAAAAAGTCCTTTAGACTATGACTGATTTGGAGTTGAAATATTTTTTCAGTCATATTAAATAGAAAGTGTTTTCTATGTTCAGAGAGGGGCCAGAGCATGTGCATTGACACCATCTGCCTCTTGAGTATCTCTCAGACCGTCACCATCATCAGCCCCAAAAACTTCAGGTGGGCATAGCTTAACCTACATGCTTCCAAATATATTTGAATCTCTAATATCTAAATTATGTGCTGAATTCTGAATATGCTTATAAGTGTCATTTTTCCTATGTATGTTACTGGCAAGTGGAACACAACAAACAACACAAAAATTATTTAAAATGTTGTTCTGGAGTAGTTAATAACAGAATTCCACATTTATCACATGTTGTGCTTTTATTATTTTTTAATGTTTTGTGTTTGGAACTTTTAACCTGGGCCAGCAGCTCCATGACTTTTATCCTGTTTAACACAAGTAGTGGGTCCAACACATTCATAGGTCCAACACCACTCCTAAATTCTCACCTGAGTCCAGAGTCACCCAAAACATCTTTGTCCTAAGGAGCACCTTTGTATCATTTTACAGTCTCTCCTACATCTTTTCAGTATATAGGGTTCTTTTTTATAATCCAAGTTGTTGGCTTATGAAAAACTCTAAACTGATCACTGCTTGTTTCTTCTATAGTCAGGTCCATTGTTCTCATAAGCCATGACCCCAGAATATCCAGGATAACCTCTTCCTTCTATGGAAGGAATATACAGTTTCCTAAGATGATCACATAGATCTACATTTTATGTGGGATTATTTTTTTAATGTACAGACATTCATTCATTATTTTATGCAGAGGTTTAATTACCAGAAAGAGCAGTCACATATCAGAGAACCCGTGAGTCACCGACAGAGTCCTTGCCCTCATAGAATTTATTATATAGTAGCAATGACAGTTACAGACTAAATGTTTTGAATAGTTCTTTGATAATTTCCTATTTACTATATGTTATAAAAAAGAAATTTAGAAGCCAAAATTTTATTTTAAAATGGGGCCTCTAGTAATTTAGAGACAATGGAAAACTTATATGGGTATGTAGCTTTAAACTAATTAATTTAAAATGTCTGCTGGGCGCTGTGGCTCATGCCTGTAATCTCAGCACTTTGGGGGGCTGAGGCAGGCAGATCACCTGGGGTCAGGAGTTCGAGACCAGCCTGGCCAACATGGCGAAGCCCTGTCCCTACTAAAAATATAAAAATTAGGTGTAGTGGTGTGTGCTTGTAATCCCAGCTACTCTGGAGGCTGAGGCAGAAGAATCGTTTGATCCTGGGAGGTGGAGGTTGCAGTGAGCCAAGATAGTGCCACTGCACTCCAGCCTAGGTGACAGAGCGAGGCTCTGTCTCAAAAAAAAAAAAAAAAAAAAAAAGCCATAACCGGTTCATAGGTACATCAAGATGGCAGAACGGAAGGCTTCACCAACCATCCCCCCTGCAAGGACACCAATTTAACAACAACCTATATTTAAAAACACCTTCATAAGAAACAAAAATCAGGTTAGCACTCATGGTACCTGGTTTTAACTTCATATTGCTGAAAGAGGCACTGAACGGGTAGGAAAAACAGTCTTGAATCTCTTACACTATTTCTCCCACATCCCCCAACAATGGTGGCATGGTGCAGAAAGGGAGAGTTGAGCAATCGTGAGGCGTTGAATTCAGTGCTTTCATGTTATAACAAAAAGAAAAACCAAACGAAACTCAGCTTACACCTGCTGATGGAGAAATTATTTAAACCATATAGTTAAATACAGTTGCTGGTAATAGTAAGTACACAGAAAATCAAATAATATTATAACACTGTAACAGTGGTGTATGAACAACTCTTATGCAAGGTAGAAAGACTAAACAATAAACCAATCAAAAATAACAACTACAACAACTTTTCAAGACATAGACAGTAAAATTACATATAAATAGAAACAACAAAAAGTAAGGGAAAAGAATTAAAGCGTAGAGTTTTTATTATTCTTTTTGCTTCTTTGTTTATTCAAACAGTGTTAAGTTGTTAATAGATTAAAATAATAGGTTATAAGATAGCATTTGCAAGCCTCATGGTAACCTCAAACCAAAAAACATACAAGGAATACACAAAAAATAAAAAGCACAAAACTAAATCATATCATCAGAGAAAACTACCTTCACTAAAAGGAAGACAAAAAGCAAAGAAAGATAAAAGAGAAGACCACAAAGTAACCGTGAATCAAATAAAATGTCAGAAGTAAGTTCTAGCTTATCAGTAATAACATTGAATGTAAATAGACTAAACTCTCCAGTCAAGACAGAGGGGATGAATGTATATAAAAACAAGACATACTGATCCTTTGCCTGTAAGAAATTCACCTCCTCTATGAAGACACACATAGACTGAAAGTTTTAGAAGTGGAAAAAGATATTCAATGTCAATGGAAACAAAAAAAATGCGGTAGTAGCTATACTTACATTAGAAAAATAGATTTTAAGACAAAAATTATAAGAAAAGACAAGGAGGTTACTATATAATAATAAAGGGGTAAATTTAATGAGAGACTATAACAATTTCAAATAAAAATGCACCCAACTCTTGAGCACTGAAATATGTAAAGCAAATATTATTAGAGCCAAAGAGACAGATAGACTCCAGTACAATAATAGCTGGAGACTCCAACACTCCACTTTTAGCATTGAATCCTGACAGAATATCAACAAAGAAATGTTGGACATAATCTGTACTATTGACCAAATGTATCTGATAGAGATTTAGAGAATATTTTATCAAATGATTGCAGAATACACATTCTTTTCTTTAGCACATGGATTATTTTCAAGGATAGACTGTATGTTAGGCCACAAAACAAGTCCTAAAACATTCAAAAACTTGAAATAATA
This sequence comes from Pongo pygmaeus, assembly GCF_028885625.2. Classification (NCBI taxonomy): domain Eukaryota; kingdom Metazoa; phylum Chordata; class Mammalia; order Primates; family Hominidae; genus Pongo; species Pongo pygmaeus. The sequence continues at coordinate 24,196,092 of NC_072393.2, forward strand.
TCAAATATCTTATTTGTCCACAATGGAATAAAATTAGAAATTAATAAAAAGAGGAGTTATAAAAATTATACAAATACATGAAAAATAAACAATATGCTCCTGAATGATCAGTGGGTCAATGAAGAAATTAAGAAGAAAATTAAAAATTTTCTTGAAACAAATGATAATAAAAACACTACATATCAATATCTATGGGATACACAAAAGCAGTACTAACAGGAAAGTTTATAGGTATAAGTGCCTACATCCCAAAAAAAGAAAAATTCTCAAATACACAACCTAACATTGTATCTTAGAGAACTAGAAAAGCAAGAGCAAACCAAATCCACAGTTATTAGAAGAAAAAAATCATAAAGATTAGAGCAGAAAAAAAAATTGAACAAAAAATACAAAAGATCAATGAAAAAATTGGCTTTTTTGAAAAGTTAAAAATTGACAAACCTTCAACAAACTAAAAAAAATTTTAAATCCAAACGTAAAATAATTTAACAAACAAATAAACTATGATACAGGAGGGCAAGTGAGTGAGTGAGGCCTACAGGCTCCAGGGCAATGTAAGAGACCTCAGAAGCCTCCTGTGCTCCCTTGTTTGCCTCCACTGTTCTGAGGTATTCCGTTAACCCACAAGGCTTCATCATCCCAGCCTGGAAAGTGACTCTGGTTCCACTTCCAAAAAAGAACCCCAAAGCTATGACAGGGATGGTCTTCAGAGCAGTGATCTGATGCTCTGCCACATTCTACACTAACCTGAGTGCTCAGTCCCACAAACCCCCAAGCCAATTTCTGCTCTGAAAGACCTCCAGAGGATATAGAGAAATTTCCAAGGATCTGATAGTACAGTGGGTAATTGATAGACAGCAAGGTCAACTCACCTTTTTAAGCGTTTGAAATTTAGACACCACCCAGGTCAATTACTTCAATTTATAGAGAAAAATTTGAGGTTTTTCACTACTGTATTCCCCTTCATACTGTGTGTAGGGGGATTACTCCCAATTTTAATTACACAGAGCAATGAATGCAGAAACTAAGTTTTTGTCCTCTGAAAGCTTTCCTGGGGATGGCCACAGCCCAGGCAGATCCATGGGAACCTTGAGGTTCCCAAGTCATCAGCCTGTTATCTTTTTTCCTCCCCATGTTATAGGTCCTGGGCATGTTACCAGGAGACTGGGTGCCCCCACCCCGTGGCAGAACTGCCCTCATCCTCTGTCTTCTTGTCACTCCATCAGTGTTAACTGCTTTTCTGACCTTTAACCTGAGAAGTCTGTGTGTGTGTGTGTGTGTGTGTGTGTGTGCTCATGCACACAAACCTGTGCAAGTTTAATGGTATAGATATGAGTTTGCTCCATATGAGAAAATTGGCAGAAATTCTCAAGATCTCAGGGACTCTCATTCCCAAAGCAAACCCCATGATAGGGATGAGCCCTGGCCTATGAGGTCAGAATGCTCTTTTATCCTCTGGACTCTGCCAACTTTATGTTCTCTGGGCCGTTCTCTGCTTCTCTCCAGACCTCAGTTTCCCAGTTATCCAGTGAGATGTTAGATGTCAAAGTGCTTAAGCCACAGCTCAGCATGCACACGGTGCAAGCTCCCTACCAACTAGGATGGGTGTAGCAGAGCTGTGATCAGGGTGTACCCAGATCTTCCTCAGTTGGGCAGAAATAGATGGGTTCTGCACTGGGCAGCTAGACCTTCAGTCCAAAAAGGTCATGCACACAGGATCCATCAAGGCCCACAGACAATGTGTTCATGTGAGCCCCACCTCTATCCCCCAGCAGCTCCTGATGGAGCATACCCAACATGCCCCCTGTCCTCTGCATCTAGAAAGTGGTGACATCCACACTCAACACATGGACTGATGGACCCTTTGTGGTGGAGTAGTCCCACAAAAAGAATCTGAGATGCTATTAACTGTACAAGGAACTATGGATATGGGCCATAGGACGGCACTAGAACTTCAGAATTAAATCTTCCCCACTCCTGCCTCCACCACTATGCAGATAAAAAAAAAGTCCTCGGAAAGCGATATGTCTTACCGAAGATTACCAGGGATTCCATGTCAAAGCTAGCACTTTGGTTAGGATTACATTTGCCTATAAGTAGAAGGATACCCAATATAACAGTAGTGCAGACAAGATACAGAATGCTTTCTTTCTCATAAATAAGAATCTTAGAGCTGGACAGTCCATGCTGACTCTGGACTGTGCACCAAGGCAGTCAAAAATTATCTTTTTGCTACTTTTTTTTTTCTTTTTCTAACTTTTAAGTTCAGGGGTACATGTGCAGGATGTGCAGGTTTGTTACATAGGTAAAGATGTGTCATAAAGATTGGTTGTACAGATTTTTTTATCACCCAGGTATTAAGCTTACTATCCATTAGTTATTTTCTCTGCTTCTCTCCCTCCTCCCACTCTCCACCTCACAATATACCTCAGTGCATGTTGTTCCCTTGTATGCGTCTGTGTATTCTCATCATCTAGCTCCCACTTATAAGCGAGAATATGTAGTATTTGGTTTTCATTACCTTTGTTAGTTTGTTAAAGACAATGACCTCCGGCTTCATCCATGTCTCTACAAAGGACATGATCTTCTTCTTTTTTTATGGCTGCATAGTATTCCATGGTGTATATGTACTATATTTTCTTTATCCAGTCTATCATTGATGAACACATGGGTTGATTTAAGGTATCTGCTATTGTGACTAGATCTGCAATGAACGTGTGCGTGCATGTGTCTTTATAATAGAAAGACTTATATTCCTTTGGGTATATACTCAATGATGAGATTGCTGGGGTGAATAATATTTCTGCCTTTAGGTCTTTGAGGAATCATCACACTGTCTTCCACAACGGTTGAACTCATTTACACTCCCACCAACAGGGTAAAAATGTTCTTTTTTCTCCACAACTTTGCCAGGATCTGTTATTTTCTGAGATTTTAATAATAGCCATTTTGACTGGTATAAAACAGTATCTCATTGTGGTTTGGATTTGCATTTCTCTAATTATTGGTGACGCTGAGGTTTTTTTCACATGCTTTATTAGCTGTGTATATGTATGTCTTCTTTTGAGAAGTGTCTCTTCCTGTCCTGTGCACACTTTTAATGGGGTTGTTTGCTTTTTTCTTGTAAATTTAAAATCCTTATAGATGCTGGAAATTAAATCTTTGTCAGACGCATAGTTTGCAAAAATTTTCTCCCATTCTGTATGTTGTCTGCATACTCTTTTGACTTTTTTTTTTTTGCTATGCAGAAGCTCTTCGGTTTAATTAGATCCCATTTGTCAATATTTCCTTTGTTCCAATTGCTTTTGGCATCTTCATCATAAAATATTAGCTCGTGCCTATGTCCTGAATCATTTTGCCTAGGTTGTCTTCCAAAGTTTTTATAGTTTTGGGTTTTACATTTAAGTTTTAAACCATCTTGACTTAATTATTGTATATGGTGTGAGGAAGGAGTTCGGTTTCTTTTTTTAAATTTTACTTTATGTTCCAGGATGCAAGTGCAGAACGTGAAGGTTTGTTACATAGGTACATATGTGTCATGTGGTTTACCGCAACAATTGACCCATCATCTAGGTTTTAAGCCCTGCATGCATTAGCTATTCATCCTTATGCTCTCCCTCTTCTCGCCCCCCATCCCCTGACTAGCCCTGGTGTATGTTGTTCCCCTCCCTGTGTCCATGTGTTATCATTGTTCAACTTCCACTTATGAGTGAGAACATGTGGTGTTTGGTTTTCTGTTCCTGTGTTAGTTTGCTGAGGATGATGGAGGAAGGGGGTCAGTTTCAATTTTCTGCATATGGTTAGCCAGTTATCCCAGCACCATTTATTGAATAGGGAGTCCTTTTCCCATTGCTTGTCTTTGTCAGGTTTATCAAAAATCAGATAGTTGTAGATATGTGATCTTATTTCTGGGTTCTCTATTGTGTTTCATTGGTCTATGTGTCTGTTCTTGTACTAGTACCATGTTTTTGGTTACTGTAGCACTGTAGCATAGTTTGAAGTTGGGTAGCATGATGTCTTCTGCTTTGTTCTTTTTGCTTAGGATTGTGTTGACTATTCAGGTTCTTGTTTGGTTCCATATCAATTTTCAAATACATTTTTCTTGTTTTGCAAAAAATGTCAGTGGTAGTTTAATGGGAATACTATTAACTCTACATGTTTACTTGGGCAGTGTGGCCATTTTAACAATATTAATCCTTCCTATCCATAAGCATTGAATTTTTTTTTATTTGTTTATATCATCTTTTTTTTTTTTTTTTGAGTTGGAATCTTGCTCTGTCACCTAGGCTGAAGTGCGGTGGTGTGATCTTGGCTCACTGCTACCTTTGCCTCCCAGGTTCAAGCAATTCTCCTGCCTCAGCCTCCTGAGTAGCTGAGATTACAGGCGTGCACCACCTTGCCTGGCTAATTTTTGTATTTTTAGTAGAGATGTGGTTTTACCATGTTGCTCAAGCTGGTCTCGAACTCCTGACCTCGTGATCTGCCCACCTCGGCCTCCCAAAGTGCTGGGATTACAGGCATGAGCCATCATACCCTGTTCTGATTTCTTTGAATAGTGTTTTATAGTTCTCCTTGTAGAGGCCTTTCACTTCCTTTGTTAGATGTATTCCTAGGTGTTTTATTCTATTCATGGTGATTGTGAATGGGAGTTTATTCAGGATTTTGCTCCTGGCTTGACTGTTGTTGGTGTATAAGAATGCTAGTAGGCCAGGTGTGGTGGCTCACGCCTGTAATCCCAGCACTTTGGGAGGCCGAGGTGGGCAGATTATGAGATCAGGAGATCGAGACCATCCTGGCTAATGCAATGAAACCCCATCTCTACTAAAAATACAAAAAATTAGCCAGCGTGGTGGTGGGTGCCTGTAGTCCCAGCTACCTGGGAGGCTGAGGCAGGAGAATGACATGAACCTGGGACATGGAGCTTGCAGTGAGCAGAGATCACGCCACTGCACTCCAGCCTGGGCGACAGAGTGAGACTCCGTCTCAAAAAAAAAAAAAGAATGCTAGAAATTTTTGCACTTTAATTTTGCATCTTGAGACTTTGCTAAAGATGTTTATCAGCTTAAGAAGCTTTGGGGCTGAGACGATGGGGTTTTCTACATGTAGGATCATATTGTCTGCCATCAGGCATAGTTTAACTCCCTCTCTTTCTATTTGAATGCCTTTTATTTCTTTCTCTTGCCTGATTGCTGTGGCCAGGACTTTCAATACTATCTTAAATAGGAGTGGTGAGAGAGGGCATCCTTGTCTTGTGCCAGTTTTAATGGGGAATGCTTTCACCTTTTGCCCTTTCAGTATGATGTTGTCTGTGGGTTTGTTATATAAGGCTTTTATTATTTTGAGGTATGTTTTTTCAATACCTAGTGTATTGAGAGTTTTTAACATGAATGGATGTTGAATTTTATTGAAAGCCTTTTCTGCATTTATTGAGATAATCATGTGGTTTTTGTCTTTAATTCTGTTTATGTGATGAATCACATATTGATTTGTGTATGTTGAACCAACCTTGCATCCCATGGATGAAGCCTACTTGATTGTGGTGGATAGGCTTTTTTACGTACTGCTGGATTTGGTTTGCCAGTATTTTGTTGAGAATTTTTGCATCTATGTTCACCAAGAATATTGGCCTGAAGTTTTCTTTTTGTGTGTATGTCTCTGCCAGGTTTTGGTACCATGATGATGCTGGCCTCATAGAAAGAGTTAGGAAGGAGACCCTCTGTTTCAATTCTTTGAAACAGTTTCAGTAGGAATTTTGCCAGCTCTTCTTTGTAAATTTCGTAGCATTCAGCTGTTAATCTTTTTGGTCCTGGGGTGTTTTTGGTTGGCCGGCTCATTATTGCCTCAATTTCAGAGCCTGTTATTTGTCTTTTCAGGGATTCAATTTCTTCCTAGTTTAGTCTCGGGAGGGTGTATGTGTCCAGGAATTTATCCATTTCAACTAGATTTTCTATCTTATGTGCATAGAGGTGTTTATAATATTCTCTGATGGTTATTTTTATTTCTGTGGAGTCAGTGATAATATCCCCCTTATTATTTCTGATTGTGTTTATTTGAATTTTTGATCCTTTCTTCCTTATTAGTCTATCTAGTGGTATATCTATATTATTAGATTTTTCAAAACAAACAAACAGCTCCTGAATTTGTTGATCTTTTGAATGGTTTCTCATGTCTCCATCTCCTTTAGTTCAGCTCTGATTTTGGTTATTTCTTTATTTTATTTTATTTTTTGAGATGGAGTCTCACTCTGTTGCCCAGGCTGGAGTGCAGTGGCACGATTTCGGCTCGCTGCAAGCTCCGCCTCCCAGGTTCACACCATTCACCTGCCTCAGCCTCCCAAGTAGCTGGGACTACAGGCACCTGCCACTACGCCCAGCTAATTTTTTGTATTTTTAGTAGAGACAGGGTTTCACCATGTTAGCCAAGATGGTCTTGATCTCCTGACCTCGTGATCTGCCCACCTCAGCTTCCCAAAGTGCTGGGATTACAGGTGTGAGCCACCATGCCCAGCGATTTTGGTTATTTCTTGTCTTCTCCTAGCTCTAGGATTTCTTTGCTCTTGTTTCTCTAGTAATTTTAGTTGTGATGTTAGGTTGTCAACCTGAGATCTTTCTAGATTTTTGATATGGATATTTAGTGCTATAAATTTTCTTCTTAACATTGCCTTAGCTGTGTCCCAGAGATTCTGGTATATTTTGTCTTTGTTCTCATTAGTTTCAAAGAAACTCTTAATATCTGCCTTAATTTCATTATTTACCCAAAAGTCATTCAGGAGCAGCAGGTTATTCAATTTCCGTGGAATTGTATGGTTTTTAGTAAGTTTCTTAGTCTTGAGTTTGAATTTGATTGTACTGTGGTCTGAGACATTGTTTATTATGATTTCAGTTCTTTTGCATTTGCTGAGGAGTGTTCTACTTGTGACTATGTGACCGATTTTAGACAAAGTGCCATGTGGTGAAGGGAGGAATGTATATTCTGTTGTTTTGGGGTGGAAAGTTCTGTAAATATCTTTCACATCCATTTGATCCAGAGCTAAGTTCAGATCCTGAATATCTTTGTTAATTTTCTGCCTCAATAATCTGTCTAATATTATCAGTGGGGTGTTAAAGTCTCCCACTATTATTGTGTGGGGGTATAGGTCTCTTTGAAGACCTCTAGGAACTTGTTATAGAAATCTGGTTGGTCCTGTGTTCAGTGCATATATATTTAGGATAGTTAGTTCTTCTTGTTTAATTGAACCCTGTGCCATTATGTAATGCCTCTATTTGTCTTTTTTGATCTTTGTTGGTTTAAAGTCTGTTTTGTTGGAAACTAGGATTGCAACCCCTGCTTTTTTCTGTTTTCCATTTGCTTGGTAAAATTTCCTCCATTTCTTTATTTTGAGCCTGTGTGTGTTATTGCATGTGAGATGGATGTCTTGAAGACAGCATACCAATGGGTTTTGGTTCTTTATCCACTTGCCACTCTATGTCTTTTAATTGGGGCATTTAGTCCATTTACATTTAAGGTTAGTATTGTTATATGTAGATTCAATCCTGTCATCTTGATGCTAGCTGGTTATTTTGCAGACTTGTTTATGTGGTTGATTTATAGAGTCACTGGTCTGTGTACTTCAGTGTGTTTTTGTGGTGGCTGGTAATAATTTTTTCTTTCCAAATTAGTGCTTCCCTCAGGAGCTATTGAAAGGCAGATCTGATGGTAATGAATTACCTCAGCATTTGCTTGTCTAAAGGCAATGTTATTTCACCCCAGCTTAGGCTTAGTTTGGCAAGACATACAATTCTGGGTTAAAATTTCTTTTCTTTAAGAATGTTAAATATTGACCCACAACTTCTTTTGGCTTGCAGGGTTTTAACTGAGAGGTCTGCTATTAGTCTGATGGGCTTCCTTTTGTAGGTGACCTGACCTTTCTCTCTGGCTGCCCTTAACATTTTTTCTTTTCATTTCAACTTTGGAGAATCTGATTTTTATATGTCTTGGGTATGATCTTTTTATGGAGTATCTTACTGGGGTTCTCTGCATTTTCTGAATTTGAATGTTGGCCTGTATAGCAAGGTTGGGGACATTCTCATGGATGATATTCTGAAATATGTTTCCCAAATTAGTTCCAGTCTCCCCAGCTCTTTCAGGTACACCAATCAGTTATAGATTTGGTCTCTTTACATAATCCCATTTTTCGCAGAGGTTTTTTTTATTCCTTTTTATTTTTTCTTCTCTACTCTTGTCTGCCTTTCTTACTTCAGAAAGACAGTCTTCAAGGTCTGAGATTCTTTCCTCTGCTTGGTCTATTCTGCTATTAATACTTGTGATTGCATTATGAAATTATTGTATTGTATTTTTTAGCTCTACCAGGTTGATTAGGTTCTTCTCTATCCTGGCTACGTTGTTTGTCAGCTCCTGCAATGTTTTATTATAATTTTTAGCTTTCTTGCATTGAGTTAGAACATCCTCCTTTAGCTCAGTGAAGTTCATTTATATCCACATTCTGGGGTCTACTTCTGTTATTTCAGCCATGTCAGCCTCAGCCCCATTCTGAACGCTTGCTGAAGAAGTAATATGGTTATTTGGAGAAGGGAGGGCACTCTGGCTTCTTGGGTTTTTAGTATTCTTGTGCTGATTCTTTCTCACCTTTGTGTGCCTATCTACCTTTAATCTTTGAGGTTGCTGACCTATGAATGGGAGTTTTTGTTTGTTTGTTTTTAACTATTTGGCCATTCTTTGTAGAGCTGCTGCAGTTAGTTGGGCATCTGCCCCAGTTCCTAGTTCTTGGATTTTTCAGTATCTGGAGGTATCACCACTGAAGGTTGTGAAACAGCAAATATAGCAGCCCACTCTTTCCCTTGGGAGCTCCATCCCCAGGGGAGGTGCAGACATGTTGCTGGCCCAAACACATCTGGAGGAGGTGACTGGAGATCCCAGTTAGAAGGTCTCACCCAGCTAGGAGGAACAGAATTGGGGACCCACTTAAAGAAGCAGTTTAGTCCCACTTTAATAGAGCAGCCATGCTGTGCTGGGGTACCATTTTTGCCCCTCATCAGGGTGGGCTCTCCCAAGCCTGGAGGCTGAAACAGCTACATTGCAAAACAGCAAAGATGTTGGCCCACCCCTCTCTCTAGGAACTATGCCCCAAAACGTTTTCAAACCTCTGTTGCCCAGAGAACATCAGTGGGAGTAGCTGGAGGCTCTGGTTGGGAATTATCTCTCAGAGATGAGGAGCATATCAGAGTCCCACTTAAAGAAGCAGTCTGGTCACATTATGGTAGAGCCACTGTGCTATGCTGGGAGATTCCTTCTGTCCCTTGATGATTTGGTCTCTCCTAAGCCCACGGCTAGAATGGCTGAGTTGTCCAAACACCAAATACAGTGTCCCACTCCTTCCACTAGGCACTGCATCCCAGAGAGAAATCAAAACCCTGTCTGCCAGAGAATATGGGAGGGGCTGGCTGGAGTCCCTGATAGGAGGCCCCACTCTGAGACAAAAAATGTGTCAGGGTTCCACTTAAAGAAGCAGTCTGGCCAGATTTTGGTAGAGCCACTGTGCTGTGCTGGAGGTTTCTTTCCATAGGCTGTCAGTTTTGTTTGGACTTTCCTAAACCCACAGGCTAGAATGGCTGAGTCATCCAAACAGCAAATATGGGAGCCTGCCGCTGCCTCCAGGAACTCTGTCCCATCCCAGGTAGATGCAACGCCATTGCTGGGGAGTGGCTGGAATTCAAAGCCAGTGGGTCTTATCCTGTGAAGCTCCATGAAAGTGGGGTCCACAGACTGATGCTGCTCAGCCCCATGGATTCAGCTTTCTTCCTAGGGGTGTTTACAGAGGTCCAAATTCTTGCGTTTTCTGAGTAGCTTTCACCTTTGCCAGAGATCCCAGAGCCAGAGTATCTAAGGCTCCTGAGACTGTTTGTGCCTGAGTAGTTGCTCTGCCAAGACCACACAGCTCTGTGCGTCAGACAAAAAGCCCTGGTGGAATGGGTTCAAGAGAAAATCTCCTGACCCAAGGATTGCAAAGATCCATGGGAGAAGTGTGGTTTTCCAGGATCACACATTCACTCATCACTTCCCTGGGCAGGGTAGTTTCCCTTGGCTCTGTGTCACTCATGAGTGGTCAGTGGCCCTGTCCTGCTTTCCTCCATTCTCCATGGGTTGAGCTGTTTCCTTCATGAGTCCCAAGGCAAATACTTGGGTGTTTCAGTTGAAGATGCTGCATTTACTCTCCTCTTGTTCCTTTCCATGAGAGCCACACATCGTAGCTGCTTCTAATCAGGTATCTTGGCACCCTTCTCTGCTACAATATTTTGGTAGATGGTTTTCATCCTGTAGGCTGTCTCATGGCCCAAGATGGCTGTAGGAGCACCAGCCTGCGCCAACCACCATGTGCATTTCAAAGAGCAAGGAGGAGGAAAGGTGCAAAGTCAAAGTGACTCACACAGCTGTGTTAGCTTCAACTAAGGAGTCTCCCCAAAGTTCCATCAATACTTCTGCTTACACCCAATTGTCCTGAACATCCTCTAGTCATTGTCAGCTTCAATAGGGGTCAGGAACTATAACCTTTGTGTTCGGTAACTTGCTGTTTGAATGAAACAGAATCTCCATTTTTAAGAATGAAAGAAAAATAAAAACTGTGGCAATGACCAGTGCTCTTTTGCTACACTAAATTCAAAGATAGAGAGAAAAAGATGGAGTTATTCTCAGGTGAAGTGGGCACTTATTTTCCAAACAAAGCCTCTTTTACTGTTTATTTATTTTCAGATTAGATGGGAAAAAGTCTTCATTCTGACAAGCAGTCCCTTTATGACCAAAGGTTAGTTAAGCTTAACTGAACCTTCTTTTTGACTAAGCCAACCTTGACTTACTACCCTACTCTTGGTTTGAGAAGCTCATTTTCAGAAATCCTGTTAAGATTGCTTAGTAAGAATCCGCATATTCTTTACAACTTCAGAAAACTTAATTCCCCTTCCTTGATATTTAAGTCCTTAGCCTGCCCGTAGCCAGGATCCTGTTAGAAAAAAATCTCTCTTCTTTTGGTATTTTATCAAATTTCTCTCAGTAATTTTTTATCCACTGATCTATTCTTTCTATTGACTATAAATCCTGAGTTGTCTGTGTTCAGAGTTCTGATCAATTTTTGAACCCTATTAAAATGGTCATAACATCTACTGCAATAGTATTAAAGTCTTTCTTCCAAATTTTTAACAAATGTCAGAATTAATTTATTTGACAGTTGCCCAACAGGATGTTTGAGTATAAAACCAGTTTTCCGTTCCCAAGAAAAATGATGTGAATAATATGTAGTTGTATCTGCAAGTGTGTCTGAAAAATTATCTTCTTTTTCAAGTGGGGTGTGGGTGAAAGATTATGGAGTCAACATGTTCCTAAAATGCTGAGTCATAATTCAAACCATACAGATCAAAGAGGTACAATGCTTGGACCCCAACATTTTTAACTTTGAGGATACTTTGATGTCCATGCTCAAAAGTATTGTGAAACTGGCGGGATGCGGAGGCTCATGCCTGTAATCCCAGCACTTTGGGAGGCCAAGGTGGGTGGAGTACCTGAGGTTGAGAGTTCGAGACCAGCCTGACCAACAATGGAGAAACCCTGTCTCTACTAAAAATACAAAGTTAGCCGGACTTGGTGGCACATGCCTGTAATCCCAGCTACTTGGGAGGCTAAGGCAAGAGAATCAGTTGATCCTGGTGGACGGAGGTTGCGGTGAGCTGAGATTGTGCCATTGCAGTCTAGCCTGGGCAACAGAGTGAGACTCTGTCTCAAAAAAAAAAAAAAAAGTATTTTTTTGTTGCTCCTACGTGTGAGCAAGAAATTTACTAAAACCACAACTGTCATTCAATGCCAAGTCTAAAATGTTTCTTTTCATTCTGATTAATATAGGAACAGAGATAAACTAGCTTTAAAGGCACTAACCGAAATTGAAAATGCTGACTAATTCCATTTAAAGCTTACATCTTTTCAGGAGCTGTTTATTTTTGGACACGTGACATTGGAACACAATTTTGTAATTGGTTTGGTTGACGGAAGAAGTGACTTCTTGAATTGGGGTAGAAAAGCCAAGGTCTATAAATTGAAGATAGACTGCAATATTGAAAGCAAATTTCAGATTCCTTTGCACACTTTAACTTGAAGGTTAACAGATAAAATATATGTAGATAAACATATGCAAACACATACAAATATATAAATATATCTCTGTAATGTCCATTTATGAGTATGTCTTGTAAAAAAAAAAAAAAGTCAGAGATCATTTCCCCACTTCTCAGGGGAGGTGAATACAATAAGCCCATTTACTCAGCCCTGATTATTTCAATCAGCCAATTAGCTCAGCCCAGTTTATTCCAATTAGCCAGTTAGCTTGGTCTAGGTAATTCTGCTCAGCCAATTAGCTCAGATCAGGTAAATCCAATCAGTCAATTACCTCATTCTAGGTGATTTCAATCAGCCATTAGGTCAGCACTTTTGATTTTGATCAGTCAATTAACTCAAACCAGATAATTACAGTCAATTAGCCAATCCCAGGAGATTAAAATCAGCCAATTAGTTTAGCCCAGGTGGCTCCAGTCAGCCAGTATTTGAACCCAGATTATTTTAACTGGCCAATAAGCTCAGCCCAGGTGATTTCAATCAGTCAGTTATCTCAGCCCAGGTGGATTCAGTCAGCCAGTTCTCTAAATTTCAACTGTAGATTAATCAAGACTGGCCTCCAGTGGTGCAAGAGAATAGCTCATGCATACACTGAGAAGGAAAGCAAGGTCCAGAAATGCTAACCTGCACAGGAAGTGTTACATGACTTTACTATCAGCTTATTTCCCAGACCTTGCCACTGAAAGTGCAGCTTTGTCTATACAAAAAACATTCTATACCTATGTTCCATTCTGACATGCTACTGAGCCAGAGAAGAGAAATAATTCTACATCTCTTCTGCCTGGGCCCTGCCAAAAAAAAAAAAAAAAAAAAAAGTTTATTGTAACGTATCACTGGATTGAGCACCTAGGTAATGTAACTCTTCTCTTTTGCCTGGGCCCTGCATGTGTTGAATATTGTGACCTAATGCTAGTCCCAACTTATAGTGTATGAGAGATTCCTGCCTAGGCGATGACCACCAGAGGCCTTGTGACATATCTTTGCACCCATCACCTAAGAGAGGTGACTCTCCTCCTCTGCATTCATGCTGCGTATAGGAAAGATTGATACATATCGTGGAACCCAGAAACCAGGTGATGTGTCTTTCACGCCTGGGTATTACCCAAAGGTAACAGTGTGACATATCATTGAGCCCTGAATCCGGGTGATGTGCTGCTGTTGCCTGTGCCCTGCTTTCAGTGGGGAATTGTAACATATCCCTGGCTGAGAACCCAGGTGATGTGTCTCTTTTTTCTGGTCCCTTCTTTCAGAAAAGGTTGTCACATATCTCTGGCCCAGCACTTAGGTGATGTGACTCTTCTGTTTGCTCCCGATACACAGATAGGATTTTGACATATATCCTGGCTCAGTGCACAGGTGCAATAATGACTCTAATATTTTGAACTGGCTAAGAGGACAAATACTGTCTGTCATAGCTGGGCATAGAAAAATGGGTAAGATCCTGGGTTTCCTTTCTGTACGGAGGTTATAAAATGTTACCACTCTCTCACACATTGTATAAAGCCCTTGGGTGATAGAGAGAGTGTCATCACAAGGCCCAGCATGCCGATGAGATTGTATTTCTTGTGTGCTCACCCTGACAACCATTACGATTGTCACCCTCACACATGGATGACGCCCACTGGTGAGATACTTAATCTCACACCTGGATGCAGTCCACAGTTAAAATTGTGACATTCATTTGTGAATTTCTGTCAAGAGTTGTGATGGAGACTCATTTCTAAACCCAGCTCTGGCAGGTGAGGACTCTCCTATCTGGACCCAGCCAATTAGAAAGATGTCGACTGTCATACCTGGGCTTAAAGCTACAACAGACACTATCGTGGGTCCATACCAGCACAAAGGATTTAGAGGGAATTGTGACTCCCATGCATACCATATAAAGCCCTTGGGTGATACAGAACATATCTTAACATGGCCCTGAACAAAGGTAAGATTGTGACACTCTTACACACACACAGCAAACAGTAAATATTATCATCCTTTCACAGCCCACTCTTGAGCTTCTGAATTTCATACCTGGAGACAGTCAAAAGTTGGAAAATTGACTCTCATGAGTGGATCTGGTCCATAGGTTGACTGCTGTCTCTCAGACCAAAATCTAGCACACCTGTGAGACTGTGATTCTAATAAGGAAACACAGTACACAGAAAAAATTTAGGCTCTCATGAGTAGATTCAGTCCATTGTAGAGATTGTGGCTCATGTATTTCCAAGCAACATACAGGAAGCATTGACACTCATACCTAGAATTTGGACCTGTGTGGAATTTTTAATCTCATCCTTGGACCTTCTTGCAGGTGTGACATGTGCCTCTTCCCAGCGCCCAAGTGATTTGACTCTCCTTGTGTGGGCCCAGCCCACAGAAGGGATTGTGACATATCACTGAACCCAGTAGCTAGGTGATGTGACTCTACTCTTTCCTTTACAATGTCCACAGGGGTATTGTGACATACTGGTAGGCCTTGCCCCCCAGGTGATGTGAGTCTCATGTTCTGCCTTGGTGATGTCTACAGGAAGCATTGTGACATGTCGCTGGACCCAACACCAAGGTGATGTCACTTTTTTGCCTTAGCTCTGCCTTCAAAAAGGCACTATTACAAATTACTTGGACTATTACCAAGGTGAGTTGAGTTTCTTGCTTGGACCGTCCCCACAGTAGGCATTGTGACATATCACCTAGAAAATGTGGCTCTTCACCTCTGCCTACACCCTGACCACAGAAAGAATTGTGACATATCACTGGATCCAGAAACCAGATGATGTGTTTCTTTTGCCAGGACCTGGGTCATAGAAAATATTGTGACTTATATGTGGGTCTCTTAGCTAGGTGATGTGACTCACTCTCCTGCCTGGAGCCTTCACTCAGAGGATATTGTGACATATTGCTGGACCAAGCATTTAGGTGATGTGACTCTCTCAACATCTTGGACTCTGACCAGTAAGGAATTTTTATGTGTTGATGTGCCCTGCATCTAGGTGATGTGACTCTCCTCTCCTGCCTGGGCCCTGCACATATTGTGTGTTGTGACATGTTGCATGTTATCACACCTAGGTGATGCTACTCTCTCACATAAGCCCTGCTCACAGAGGCATCATGATATATGTTTTATGTCTATTTCCTATGTGATGTGTCTCTCCTCTTCTGCCGGGTCTTGCCAAAAGCAGGGATTGTGACATATTACTGGACACAGATTCTAGGTAACATGATACTCCTCTTTTGTCTGGGCCCTGGATATTTAGAGTATTGTGACATATTTTTGCACTAAACATCTAGAAAATAAAAGGCTCCTGCCTGGGCCTTGCTCACAGGAGGCCTGTGACATATCTCTACATTTATCACTTAGGAAATGTGACTCTCCTCTTTGGCCTGCACCCTGTGCACAGGGGAGATGGTGACACATCACTGAGCCCAGTAAGCAGGTGAAGTAACTCTCTTTTCCTGCCTGGCCCCCACGTATATTGTGTATTGTGAAATATGGCTGGGTCCAACACGTAGGTGATGTGACTCTCCTGCATGGGTCCTGCCCATAAGGTTATTATGGTGTGTCTTTTGTTCATCACTAGGTATTTCAAATTTTGTCTTCTGCCTAGGCCATGCCAAAAAAAAAAAAAAGTACTGTGACACATCACTGGAGCCAGCAGTAGGTAATGTGCCTTTGCTGATTGGGTCTAGCCACAGAAGACATTGTGACATATCGTTAGGCCCAGCAACCAGGTGAAGAGACTCTGCTGCCTTAGTCCTGCTTTCAGGAGGGGATTATACCATATCCCTGGCTGAAAACACAGGTACTGTGACTCTCTTGCTGGTCCCTACTCTCAGGAAAAATTATGACATAACCCTAGCCCAGCAACAACGTGATATGACTCTCCTGCCTGGTCACTGCCCTCAGAGATGGTTGCAAATATCTCTGGCACAGCACCCAGATGGTGTGATTCTCCTGCTCACTCTCTCCTTACCCAATTGTGGGACTGTCATATATATCTTAGTTCAGTTTACAGGTGTCGTAATGACTCTCATAACTTGAGCCAGCCAATATGAAAGATACTGTCTCTCTTAGCTGGGCTTAGGAAAATGGGTCAAATCTAGGTCTCATTTTTGTATGAAGGTCATAGAGAATTAACCACTGTCTCGTATTTCATAGAAAGTCCTTGGGTCGTACAGAGTGTCAACACAGAGCCCAAGACACAGGTGAGGTTTTGTTTCTCATCATTTTCTCACTTGAACAAAGCCCATTATTGAGGTCCTGAATCTTATAGGTGGACACAGTCTAGAGTTGAGATTGTGACTGTCATACATAAACATGTAAGCACAGTTGGGATGATGACTCATTTTAAGGTCAGCTCATAGGAAGGTGAACATTCTTCATTCTGGACTCAGCTTACTGGAGAGACGATGTTGACTCTCATACTTGGGCTTAAGGCCACAGGTACAATCATGATCCATACTAGTACAAATGTCTCCGAGCAGATTGAGAATCTCATGCATCAGGTATAAAGCCGTAGGGTGATACATAGGTGAGATTGTGAGACTCACCAAGTTGACAGAAAAGATTGTCATCTTCCCACATGAACACAGCCCATTGTTACGGCTCTGGATTTCACAACCAAAAGCAGTCAAATGTTGGAAAACTGACTCTCGTATGTGAATCTGGTCCACAGGTAGGTTGGTGATTCTAAGACCAATATTCAGCACACCTGTGAGGCTGTAACTTTACCCAGATAAAACAGCACACGGGAAAGATTGTGCCCCTCATGCACAGATCCAGTTTATTGTTGAGATGAACTCATGTACTTAGACACAACATATATGAGGTGATAACTCACATACTTAGAAACAGGACATGTGCTGGATTGTAAATATCATTCTATGACTTTCTTACAGGTGTAAATGTGATATATGCCTCTGGCCAGCACCTGAGTGATTTGACCTACAGTCTGGGCCCAGCCCACATACAGGATTGTGACTTATTTTTGGACCCAGCACCTAGGTGATGTGACTCTATTATCCTGCCTTGGTGCTGCCCACAGGGCACATTGTTGGGACTCACTTCTTCTGCCTGGTTCCTGCTCACAGTGGGGATTGTGACCTGTGACTAACCCAGCACCTAGCTGATGTGACTCCTCTTCTTTTTATGTTCTTCCCTCAGGGAAGATTGTGATGTATCAGTGGGCCCGGAAGCCAGGTGATGTGTCTCTCCTTCATGTTCCTTGCTAACAGAGAACATTGTAATTTACTGCTGGGCTCGGCATCCAGGTGAGGTGACTTTGCTGCCTGTGTCCTGCTTTCAGGAGGGGACTGTAACATATCTCTGGCCCAGGTGAGATTGCGACACTCTTATGCACATAAAACTCATAGTAAAGATTTTCATTCTTGCCCATGAATTTAGCTTACTGCTTAGGTTCTGAATCTCACATTAGGAGGAAGTTAAAAGTTGGATAATTGACTCTCATACATGGATGTAATTCACAGGTGGGTTGGTGAATCTCAGACTATGATTCCATGAATAAGACACAGTCCACAGAAGGGACTGAAGTTCTCATGCACAAATTCAGTCCACTGTTGATATTGTGAATTTTGTACTTAGACCCAACATACAAGAGGTGTTTGCTCTCATAGCCAGAACAGGGACATATGTAGGATCTTTAATCTTATCCTTGAACCTACCTGCAACTCTGATTATTACATACACTTCTGCCAAGCACCTGAGTGAGAATGTCACAATAAAGGCATATACCCTAGGTGTAGGTCTATGAATGTCACATGGAATTGTGACATACTTCGGCCCCTAGCACCTAGGGTACAGTTTTTTATTCTTTTGACTTGGCATTGCCCACATTGCATCTTGTGACATATTTCTAGGTCTAAAACCCAGGTGATATGAGTCTCCTGCCTAGATTCTGCCAACAGGGGGAATTGTGACATATCTTTGGACCCATTATCTATTTGATGTTATTCTCCTCTCTTACTTGGTATTTGCCAAGAGGTGACATTGTGACATATCTCTGGGCCCACCTAGGTAATGTGACTCTTCTTTTCTTCCTGGGCTCTGATCACAGAAGGGAGGGTAACTTATCCTTGGATGCAGCCCACAGGAGATGTGATTCTTCTTGCTGGTTCCTGTCCATAAAGACAAGAGATACACACATTGTGATGTATCTCTGCGACCATAAACTAGATTATGTGACTCTCCTTTATTTCCAGAGACCTGTCCACAGTGCGAGTTGTGACATATCACTTGGCACAGCATCTGTGTTATGTGACTCTCCTCTCATGCCTGGGCCCTGCTCACTGAGGTTGTTGTAACTACGGCTGGCCCCAGCCCCTAGGTTACTTTTCTCTTCTCTTCATCCTGAGCCTTACCCACAGAAGGCATGTTTACAGATTTCTGGAACCCTCCCCAGATGATGTAACTCTTCTGCCTGGGCTCTTTTTTCAGGGTTTATTGTGCCATATTTTCGGGTCCAGCAGCAAGGATTGTCTCTACTGCTTGGGCTTTGCCCTAAAAGAGACTGTAATGTATTGCTGGGCACAGCACCTAGGTGATGTGACTGTCCTCTCCTTTCTGGGCTCTGCATACATTCTGTATTGCAAAATATACAGCACCTATGTGGTGTGACTCTTCTCTCATGTTTGAACTCTTTTCACTGGAGTGATTGTGACATATAGGTCACCCCACCTATGAGGTTATGCAACTTCCTTCTTCATTCTGATCTTTACCCACACAGAGAATTGTGACATATTTCTAGGCCTCTCACCTAGATGATGTTACCCTTTTACATGGGCCCTCCTGTCAGGGGTCAGGTATTGCTGGACCTAAAGCAGGTGGTGTAACTCTCCTTGACTGCTTAGCCTTTGCTCAAGGAAAAATTGTAATGTTTCAACGGATTCAAGACCTAAATGGTGTGACTATCATCTCTTGCCTAAGCCCTGAATACATCGTGTATTGTGACATATGGCTGGGTCCAACAGCTAGGTGATGTGACTCTCTTGCATGGGCCCTGCCAACAGAAGGCATTATGACATATCTCTGGGCACACCAATTATTTGATGTGACTCTGCTGTTTTACCTGGACTCTGCCCATAGAAGAGATAGTGACAAATCTTTGGGCCAAGCAGCTAGGTGTTGTGACTCTCCTCTTTTGCTTGTATCAGGCCCACAGAAGGGATAATGAATTATCACTAGGCCCAGCACACAAGCAATGTCATTCCTCTGCCTGGTTATTGTCCACAAGGGCCACTGTGACATACCTCTGGGCCCATGACCTGACCTAGGTGATGTGATTCTCGTTTTCTTTCTTGGACCTGTCCACAGTAGAAATTGTGACATATTGCCTACTGCAGCACCTACATAATATTACTCTCCACTCTTGCCTGAGCCCTGCCCACGGGTGTGATTGTGACAGATAAGTGAGCACTGACTCTATATTATGTGATGCCTCTCTTTTTTTCTAGCCCTACCCACCAGGGACATTGCTACATATTTCTTGTCCCCTCACCAAGGTGATGTGACACTTCTGGCTAGGCCTTTCTCTCAGGAAGTATTGTAGGAAATTTTTGTACCCAGAACCTAAGTAAGTAATGTGACTCTTCTCTACTTCTTGGGCTCTGCTCAAGGAGGCATTGTGATGTATCCCTGGACGCAGCACCTAGGGGATGTTACTCTCCTCTCCTGCATTTGCCCAACATACATTGTGTATTGTAATATATGGCTGGACTCAACAAGCAAGTGATGCGACTCTTCTGCGTGAGCCCTGAAGAAAGGGGTATTATATGATACAATTTATTCATCAACTAGGAGATGTGACACATTTTTGTTGCCTGGGACCTGCCAAATAAGAAGATTGTGACATATATCACTTGACCCACCATCTAGGTGAGGTGATTTTTTTTTTTTTTTTTTTTTTTTTGCCTAGTCCCCACATGTTTTGGGTTTTGTGACATATTGCTGGGCCCAATACCTAGAAAATGGAAGGTTCTGCCTGGGGCCTGTCCACAGTGGATCTGGTGACGTATCTCTGCATTCATCACCTAAGAGATGTGGCTGTCTTCTTCTCCCTGAACCCCGCTTACAGGGAAGATTGTGACATATTGCTGGCATCAGCAAACAGATGATGTGTCTCTGATAATTGGTCCTTGCCCACAGAAAGCATTTTGACATATCGCGGGGCTTATTACTGAGGTGAGGTGACTCTGCAGCCTGCACCCTGCAGGGGTTGTAACATTCCTGGCTGAGTACCCAGGTGATGTGACTCTTCTGCCTGGTCCCTTGTGTCAGGGAAGATTGTGATATATTCCTGGCCCAGAACACAGGTGATGTGACTCTCCTGTTTGCTCCCTATCCACAGGTAAGACTGTGACATATATCTTGGTCCAACTAACAGTTGCAATAATGACTCTCATGCCACACATCAGCCAATAGAAAGGATACTGCCAGTTTTAGCTGAGATTAGAGAAAAGGGTAAGATCCCATGTCTCCTCTTTGTATGAAGGTTATAGAAAATTACCACTTTCTCATACATGGTGTAAATCCCTAGTGTGGAACAGAATGCCATCACAGAGCCCAGCATCCAAATGAGATTGTGTTTCTCATATTCTCACCCTACCATGCATTGGGATTTTCACCCTTACACGTGGACAGAGCCCACAGGTTAGGTCCTGAATCTCACAGGTTGACACAGACCACAGCTGGAATTGTTTCCATCATATGCTACAGTTGGGATGGTGACTCATTTCTTTTCTTTTCTTTTTTTTTTGAGGCGGAGGCTCGCTCTGTCGCCAAGGGTGGCGCGATCTTGGCTTACCTAAAGCTCTGCCTCCCGAGTTCACGCCATTCTCCTGCCTCAGCCTCCCATGTAGCTGGGACTACAGGCACCCGCCACCATGCCTGGCTAACTTTTTTTTGTATTTTTAGTAGAGATGGGGTTTCACCTTGTTAGCTAGGATGGTCTCGATCTCCTGACCTCATGATCTGCCCGCCTTGGCCTCCCAAAGTGCTGGGATTACAGGCGTGAGCCACCACGCCCGGCCAGGTGACTCTTTTCTAAACCTAGTTCATAGGTAGGTGAGGATGCTCCTATTTGGACCTAGCCAATTGGAGAGAAGTTGACTCTCAGACAAGAGCTTAGGTTAAAAATTATAACCATGGGTCCACACCAGCAGGGAGATCTCAGAGCATATTGAGACTCTCATGCATAAAGCCCTCTGGTGCTACAATGAGTTTCCTGACAAGGCACAGCACAGGTGAGATTTTGACACTTGTATGCACATCCAGTTGACAATAAAGATTGTCATACTGCCACGTGAGCACGGCCAACTTTTGAGGTTCTGAATGTCACATTTGGAGGCAGTCGAAACTTGAAAAAGTGACTCTTTTATGTGGATCCAGTCCACAGGTAGGCTGGTGACTCTCAGACCAAGATTCAGCACACCTGTGAGGCTGTGACTCTACTAAGGAGGCATAGTGCACAGAAGAAAGCGAGGTTCCCACGTACAGACCTAGTCCACCATTAAGATTGTGACTCATGTATTTAGACCCAACATAGAGGAGATGTTGACTCGCATACTTAGAATTGGGTCATGTGCAAGAATTTTAATTTTATCCCTGTATCTTTCTGCATGTGAGATTGTGTGACATACGCCTCTGTCCAGCAACTAAGTGATTTGACCCTTCTGCCTGAGCCCATCCCACAGATGGAATTTTGACATCTTGCTAAACCTAGCACCTTCATGATGGGACGTTCTAGTCCACTGCCTTGGCACCGCCCACAGACAGCACTGTGACATATCACTGTCACTAGGCCTTATATTCAGTTAATGTGAGTCTACCCTTCTGTTTTGTCACTGTGCACAGAAGGCATTGTGACACCCAAGTTATGTGATTCTCCTGTCTGTACCCTGCCCACGTGGCCCACATGGGCTCAAAACTCAGGTGATATAACTCTCCTGCCTGGTCCCTGCCTACAGGAGGCATTGTGACATCTCTGCACCCATTAGCTAGGTGATGTGACTCACTTCTGCCAGATCTCTGCTCACAGGGAATATTGTGACTCATCACTGGGCCCAGCATTGAGTTGATGTGATTCTTCTATTCTTTTTAGGTTCTGCCTGCAGGAAAGGTTGTGATGTGTCTCTGGACCCAACGGTAAGGTGATGTTACACTTTTGCCTTGGTCCTGGCCTCAGAGAGCTTTGTGACATATTGCTGGGCTCAGCACCAAGATGATGTGAGTCTCTTACCTGGACCCTGCCCACAGGGGGCATTGCAACATATCTCTAAGTTCATGAACTATTTGATATGACTCTTCTCGCTTACTTGGGCTTTGCCATTAGAAGAGATTGTGACATGTCTCTGATTCCAGTACCTAGGTGTTGTGACTCTCCTCTTTTGCCTGTGCTATGCCCACAGAAGGTAGAGTGAATTATCCCTAAGCCTAACACACAGGTGATGTGATTCTACTGTCTGGTCATTGCCCACAGGGGTCACTGCAATGTATCTCTGGGCCCATTACCTAGGTGGTGTAATTCTCCTTATTTTTCTGCTTCTGTCCGCAGTAGGGATTGTGACATATTCCTTCACCCAACATTTGTGTGATGTGATTCTCCTCTCATGTCTGAACTCTGACCACTGCTGTAATTTTGACATAGGGCTGGTCTCATCTGTCTAGGTTATGTGACAGGTTATGTGAGTCTCTTTTTTCCTAAGCCCTACCTACAGGGAGCATTAGTATATAGCTCTGGGCCCCTCACCGAAATGATGCAATCCTCGTTCTTGGGCCCTTCACTCAGTGAGTACTGTGACATATTGATGGACTCAGCACCTAGGTGAGGTAACTCTCTTCTACTTCTTGGGCTCTGACCAAGGAGGTATTGTGATGTATCGCTGAGCCCAGCACATAGGTAATGTTACTCTTTTCTCCTGCCTGAGCTCAGCATAAATTGTGTATTGTGACATGTGGCCTATCTTAACAACTATGTGATGCAACTCTTCTGCATGAGCCCTGCCCATGGGGATATTATGCCATATCTTTTTATCACCTGGGTGATGTGACACATTTATTTTTCTGCCTGGGCTCTGCTAAAGAGGGTTATTATAACATATATTTTGGCCCAGCACCTACATGATGTGACTCTCCTTTCTCCCAGGCCCCAAATATTTGGTGTATTGTGAAATAACACTGGGTCCAACACCTAGAAAATAAGAGGCTCCTGCCTGGGCCCTGCCCAGTGGGCCTTGTGACATATATCTGTATACACTACCTAGGAAATGTGACTCTTCTTTTCTGCCTGCATCCTCCTAACACAAAAGATTATGACACACCACTGGACCCCGCAACAAGGTGGTGAGGCTCTTTTGACTGAGTCTTGAATATGTAGATCATTGTGACATATTGCTGAGCCCTCAGAGAAGATTGTGACATACATCTGGCCCCAAACCCAGGTAATGTTACTCTCCTGCTTACTCCCAATCCAGAGAAGTGATTGTGACACATATCTTGGCCTAGCTCACAGGTGTGATAATGACTCTCATACCTTGAACTAGCCAATGAGAGAGATACTGTCTCTTATAGCTAGGCTCAGGGAAAAAGGTAAGATTCTGGGTGTCCTCTTTGTACAAAGTCACAGAGGTTCACCACTCTCTTGCATATTGTATAAAGCCCTCAAGTGGTACAGAGAGTGTCATCACAGGTCCAAGGACACAAGAGATACTGTTTCTGGTATGCACACCCTGCCAATCCTTAAAATAGTCATCCTCACACGTGGATACAACCCATTGGTGAGATCCTGAATCTCACACGTAGACACAGTCTACAGATGGAATTGTGTCAGTCATATGTGGACATCTGGACACATATGGGATAGTAACCCATTTCTAAACCCAGATCATAGGCAGATGAGTACTCTTCTATTTAGACACAGCCAATTGGGGAGGTGTTGACTCTCATACATGAGCTTAGAGTGACACGTACAATCATGGGCTCATATCAGCATGAAGGTCTTAATGCAGATTGCAATTCTCATGCATATCATATTGTATTAGTTCATTTTCACACTGCTATAAAGAACTTCCCAAGACCAGGTAATTTAGGTAGAAAAGAGATTTAATTGACTCACAGTTCCACATGGCTGGGGAGACCTCAGGAAATTTATAATCATGGCAGAAGGAGAAGCAGGAACCTTCTTCACAAGGTGGCAGGAGGGAGAAAGTGAATAAAGAAGGAACTTGCAACGCTTATAAAACCATCAGATCTCTGAGAACTCACTCACTGTCATGAAAACAGTATGGGGGAAACTTCCCCATGATCCATTTACCTTCTTCCCTTGACATGTGGAGATTACAATTGCAGATGAGATTTGGATGAGGACATAGAGCCAAACCATGTATCTCATAAATTCTTTGGGTGGTACAGAGAGTGTACTAACAGATCCCAGCTCAAAGGTGAGATTGTGACACTAGTAAGCAGACAGTCAAGAGTAAAGATTGTTGTCCTCTCACATGAGCATGGCCCACTGTTGAGGTTTTGAATCTTATATCTAGAGGCAGTCAAAAGTTGCAATGTTGACTGTCATACATGGATTTGTTATGCATGGATTTGTTGACCCTCAAACCATAATTTAGCACACGTGTCAGGCTGTGGTTTATCTAAGGGGACACAATGCCCAGAAAACATTGAGAAGCTGCGGCACAGATCCAGTTCACAGTTGAGATTGTGACTCATGTACTTCACACAACATACAAGACATATTGACTCTCAGACCTAGAACCAGGACATGTGAGGGATTGATAATCTCATCCACGGATTTTTTGAAGGTGTGATTGTGACATACGCTTCTGCCAAATACCTGATTTAACTCTCCTGCCTGGGTTTGGTTCACAAATAGAATGATGACATATTGCTGAACCCAGAATGCAGGTGAGATGACTCTATTCTCAAGCCTTGGTGCCTCTTACAGGAGGCACTGTGACACATCGCTGGGACTTGCACTCAGGTGACATAAGTTTTCTCTCCTACCTTGGTGCTGCACACAAGCGACATTGTGACACATTGCTCATTCTAATACTTAGGCGATGTGACTCTTCTGCCTGGGCCCAGCCTAAAAAGGGGATTGTGACATCTCCCTGCACTCCTCACCCAGGTAATGTACTCTCATCTCTTGCCTGGAGGGATGGTGACATATCCCTGGGCTCAGCACCTAGCTAATGTGACACTTCTCTTCTTCCTAGGTTCTGGCCACAGGGGAGATTGTTACATATATCCTGGGCCCAGCTCCAAGATGTTACTCATTTGCCTTGGCCCTGTCTTCAGAAGGTATCCTGACCTATTGCTGGGCCCAGGACCAAGGCGATGTCACTTTCTTGCCTTGACTCTGTCAAAAAGGGGCATCTGTGGGTCCATAAATATTTCATGCATCTTTCTTTTCTTACCAGGGTCTTGCTTATAGAAGAGATTGTTACATATCTCTGTTTCCAGCATCTAAGTGATGTAACACTCCTCGCCCACCTGGGCCATGTCCATAGATGAAATAGTGACTTATCCCTGGGCCCAGCACACAGGCAATCTGATTTATTTCTCCTAATCTCTTTCTACAGGGGGCATTGTGAAGTATCTCTTAGCTCATCAACTATTTGATGTTTATCTCTTCTCTTACCTGGGCTTTGCCCATAGGGGATGTTGTAACATATGGCCCAGAAAGTAGGAGATGACACTCTCCTCTGATTGTTACATATTGCTTTGCTCAGCATCTACTTGATGTGACTCTCCTCTCATGCATCGTCCCTGCCCCTTGGGGTGATTGTGACATATAGCTGGCTGTAGCCCCTAGGTTATGTAACTTTCCTCTTCTTCCTGAGCCCTACCCACAGAAGCCCTACCTGCCATATATCTGGGGCTCTCACCTAGGTGATGTGGCGCTCCTGCTTTGGTCTTCCTCTCAGAAAGTATTGTGATGTATTGCTGGACCTAGAACCTAGGTGATATGGCTCTCCTCTACTGTTTGGTCTCTGACCAAAAAGGGATTGTGATGTATCACTAGGCCCAGCACCTAAGTGTTGTGGCTCTCTGCTCTCTCCTAGGCACTGCATACATTGCTTATGGTGACATATGTCTGGATCCAAAACCAAAATAATGAAACTGTTTTGCATTGGCAACGTCCACAGGTGTATTACCACATATCTTTTCCTTTAGCTCTGAAATTGAGCCCTGAAATAATCGGATTTTTTATCTGTGTGTCTCTCCTGTTGAGTTTGAACTTTAATCCAAAAGCCATGAAAAGAGTCATAATTACTGTCACAAAGTGATAACTTTTTTCTCCTCCTCCTCCTTTTATTTTCCTCCTTTCCATCTCCTCCATTCCTTTTCCTCTTCTCCTCTTCCTCTCATCTTTCTCATCTCTTCTTCCTCTCCTCTTCATGTTCTCCTCTTTTCTCCTTTCTCCCCTCCTCTTCTTCCTCACCTCCTCCTCCACTTCTCCCCTTTCTTCCTCCTCCTCTCCTTTTCTTCCTCTCATCATTTCTTCCCTCCTCCTCTTCCACCTCCTACTCTCCTTTGCTTCCCTTCATTTCCTCCTCCTCCTCTCTTCCTCCTCCTCTTTCTGCTCTCCTTCTCTCTTCCTCTCCTCCTTCTCCTTTCCTCCCTCTCCTCCTTCTCTCCTCCTCCTCTCCTCCTCCTCGTCTCCTCCTTCACTTCTCCTCCTCTACCCTCTTCCTCCTCCTCTCCTTGTCTCTTCCTGTCCATTTTCTCTTCCTTTCCCTCTCCGCCTCCTCTGCCTTCTCCTCTTCTCCTTTCCTCTTGTTTTTCTCCTCCTCCTCCTCTCATTCTCCTCCTCCTCCTCTCATTCTCCTCCTCCTCCACTCCTTTTCCTCCTATTTCTCCTCTCCTCCTCCTCTCTTCCTCTCCTTTTCCTCCTCTTCCTCTCCTTTTTCTCCTCCTCTCCCCTGCTTCTCTTTCTACTTTTCTCCTCCTCTTCTCCTCTCCTCCTCCTACTCCTCTCCTCCTCCTACTCCTCTTCTCCTTTTCTCCTCTTCCTTTTCCTCTCCTCCTCCTCTCCTTCTCCTTTCCTCCTATTTCTCCTTCTCCTGTCCTATTCCTCCTCTTCTCCTCCTTCCCCAAACCTCTCCTCCTCCTTCTCCACTCCTCCTCCTACTACTCATCTTTTACTTCTCATCCTCTCCTCCTTCTTCTCTCCTCCTCCTCTCCTCCTTTCCTTATTTTCCTCCTCCTTCTTCTCCTGTCCTTTTCCTTCTCTCCCCTTTCTCCTCTTTTTACTTCTCCTCTCCTCCTCATTCTTTTCTCCTCCTCCTTCTTTTCTCCTCCTCTCCTCTTCCTCCTCCACTCCTGCTTTTTTTTTTCTGTTTTCTTCCTCCTTCTACTCCTTCTTCTACTCTCCTCCTTCTCCTCCGCTTCCTCTCCTCCTTCTCCTCCTCTTCCACTCCTCCTCCTTCTCTTCTCCTCCTCCTTCCCCTCTGCCCCTTTCTCCTTTCCTTCTTGTTCTTTCAATCTCCTCCTCCTTCTCCTCTACTTCTCCCCTCCTCATTATTCTTCTCTCCCCCTCCTTCACCTCTACTCTTCTTCCTTCTCATCTTTTTCTCCTCTTTCTCTTCTACTTCTTCTCCTCTCCTCCTCTCCTTTTTTCTGTCCTTTCTCATTTTTTCTCCTTTCCTCCTCCTCTCCTCCTCTGCCTTCTCCTCCTCCTCCTTCTCTTCTACTCCTCCTTCACTTCTCCTTCTCCTACTTATCTTTTACTCCTTTTCTTCTTCTCTCCTTTTTCTTTCTCCTGTTCCTCGTTCTCCTCCCTTCTTCTCTCCTCTTTCTGCTGCTTTTTTCTCCTCTCCTTCTCCACCTTCTCCTCTCTTCCTCCTCCTACTCCTCTCCTCCTTCTTGTTCACCTCTCCTCCTCCTTCTTCTTCCTTCCTCCTCCTTCTCTTTTCTCCTCGTCTTCTCCTCCCCTCCTCCTCACCCTCTCTTCTCCTCCTCTTCCTCCTCCTCTT
Source organism: Pongo pygmaeus (assembly GCF_028885625.2). Taxonomy (NCBI): domain Eukaryota; kingdom Metazoa; phylum Chordata; class Mammalia; order Primates; family Hominidae; genus Pongo; species Pongo pygmaeus. The sequence continues at coordinate 24,224,232 of NC_072393.2, forward strand.
CCTCTCATCTCTTCCTCCTCCATTCCTTCTTTTTCTCCTCTCCTTCTCCTCTCCTTTTCCTCCTCTTCTTCCTACTCCTTCTAGTTTCCTCCTGCTCCTCCTCCATCTCTTCTTCTCCTCATGTCTTCCTCCTCTCTTTCTTCTTCTCCTCCACTCCATTTTTCCTCTTCTCCTTCTTTTCCTCTCCTCCTCCTCCACTTCTCTTCCTAGTCCTCCCCATTTTCCTTCTCCCATCCTCCTCCTCCCCTTCTCCTTATTTTTCTCCCCTTCCTCCTCTTATCCTTCTCCTCCTCCACTCCTCTTCCTTCTTGTTTCTCCTCTCCTCCTCCACTCAGCCTCTCAATTTCCTCCTCCTCCTTCTCATCTCCTTCTCCTCCTTTTCCTCTTCTCCTTTTACTCTCCTCCTCCTCTGCTCCTCCTTCTCCTCTCTGCTTCTCCTCCTTCTCCTTTTACTCTCCTCCTCCTCTGCTCCTCCTTCTCCTCTCCGCTTCTCCTCCTTCTCTCTTCCTCATTCTCCTCTCCTCCTCCTCCACCTCTCCTACTACTAATCTTTTACTCCTCCCCCCTCCTCCTTTTCCTCTCAGCCTTTTTATAATTTTCCTCCTCCCCCTCTCCTCCATTTTCTCCTCTCCTTCTTTTTTCCTCCTCATCTCCTCCTTCTCCTCCTTTCCATCTCCTTTTCCTCTTTTCCTCCTCTTCTCCTCCTTATTCTGCTCTCCTCCTTTTCCTTCTAAACATCTTCTCCTCCTCCTATTCATCTTTTACTCTTCCTCCTCTCCTCCTTCTCCTCCTCTCCTTATTTTCCTCCTCCTCCTTTTATCCTCTTCCTTCTTCTCTCCTCTTCCTCTTCCTTTTACTTCTCCTCTCCTCCTCCTCCTTATCCTCTCCTCCCCTTTTTCCTCTCCTCCTCCTTTTGTTCTTTTTCTACTCTCCTCGTCTCCTCTTCCTCATCCACTCCTCCTCCTTTTTCCCTCCTTTTCTCCTCTTGCTTCTACTCTCCTGCTTTTCTTTCTTTCTCCTCCTCCTGTCCTGCTCCTTCTCCTCTCCTTTTTCTCCTCTTCTCCTCCTCCTTCCCCTCTACTTCTCCTTTCTTCTCTTCTCCTCATTCTCCTCTCCTTGTCCTCCACTTCTTCTACTCCTGCTGATCTTTTACTCCTACTCATCTCCTCCATCTTCTCTCCTCCTTTCCTTTTTTCTCCTTTCTTCTCTCCTCTTCCTCTTCCTTTCTCCGTTTCCTCTCCTCCTCTTCCTTCTTTCTTCTTTCCCTCTTCTCCTCCTCCTTTCCTACTCCTCCTTCTCCTTTCCTCCTCCTCCTTGTCCTCTTCTCTGCCTTCTCCTTCCTTCTCCTTCTCCTTTCTTTCTCCTTGTCTCCTCCTCTCCTCTTCCTCCTTCATTCCTCCTTTTGTCCTCTCCTCCTACTCCTTCTTCTACTCTCATCTTCCTCCTCTTTCTTCTCTTCTCCTCCTTCCCCTCTTCCTCCTCTCCTCCTCCTATCCTCTTTCTCCGCTTATTTTCCTCTCCTCCTCCTTGTTCTCTTCTACTCCTTTTTCTCTCTTCTTCCTCCTCTGCTTCTTCTCCTCTCCTTCTCCACTCCTCCTTCTCTTTTTTATTCCTTTCTTTCTACTCCTCTCTTCCTCCCTCTCTTCTCCTCCTTCTCTTTTCCTCCTTCTCCTCTTCCTTCTCACTCCTCCTCCTTCTCCTCTTCTTCTCTTCCTTCTACTCCTTATTCTACTCTCCTACTTCTCCCCCTCTCCTCCTTCTCTTCTCCTCTCCTCCTCCTTCTCCACTCTTCCTTCTTTTTCCTTTTTAGTACTTCTGCATTCCTCCTCCTCTCTTCTCTTTTTTTCTTCTCCTCCTCACCTTTCTCTGCTCTCCTCCTCACCTTTCTCTGCTCTCCTCCTCACCTTTCTCTGCTCTCCTCCTACTCCTGCTTCTCCTCTTCTTCTCCTCTCTTCCTCCACTTCTTTTACTCCTTCTCTTTTTTCCTCCTGCACCTTTTTCTCCTCTCCTCCTCCCCTCATTTTTCTTATTTTCCCCTCCTTCTTCTCTCCTCCTCCTTTTCCATTTCTCCTCTCCCTCTTCTCTTGTCCTTCTCCTCTCCTTCTTCCCCTTTCTCTCTTCCTCCTTCTCTTCTCCTCCTCCACGTTTTTCTCTTCTCCTACTCCTCTTCATTTTTTCCTCCACCTCCTTTTCTTCTTCTCCTCCTCCTCTCCTCTTGCTCCTTCTCATTCTTCCCTTTTTCTTTTCCCTTCCTCCTCCTCCTCTCCTTTTACTCCCCTCCACCACCTCCTCTCCTCCTCCTTTCTTTTCCGTCTCCTCTCTTCTCCTTTTTCTCCTCATCCTCCTCTTTCTCCTTTTTCTGTCTCCTCCTCCTTTCCTCGTCCTCCCCTCCTTTTTTCTTTTCTTCCTCCTCCTCCCCTCCCCCTTCTCTCCTTTTCCTCTCCTTCTTTTCAGTTCTTCCTTTTCTCCTCTTCCTTCACCTCTCCTCCTTCTCCTTCCCTCCTCCTCTCCACTTTTTTCTCTTCCTCCTTCTCCTATCCATATTCTCCTCTTCCTCTCTTACTTTTCCTTTCTCTCCTCCTTCTTCTCCTCTCCTGCTCCTCCTTTCTCCTCTCCTCCTGTTCCACCTCCTCCTCTCCCTCCTCCTCCTCTCCTTTTTATCCTCTCTCCTCTTCTTTCTTCTCTCCTCCTTCTCCTCTTCCTCATCTTCCTCTTTTCTCCTTCTCCTCATCCTCCTCTCCCCCTCCTTTCCTCCTCTTCCCTTCCTCTTCCTCCTACTCTCTTCCCCCTCCTTTTTTTCTCCTTTCCTCCTTCTCCCCATTCTTTTCCTTGTTTGTCCTCTACTTCTCTCTGTCCTCTTCTCCTCCTCCTTCTCTCTTCTTCCTATCATCCTCCTTTTCCTCTTTCTTCTCATCCTCTACTCTTCTCCTCCTTTTCCTTTTTCTCTCCTCTTCCTCTTTTTCCTTTTCCTCTCCTCTTCCTCTCATCCTCCTTTTCCTTCTTCTTTTCCTCCTCCTTTTCTCTTCTCCTTTCTCCACCTCCTTCTCTTCTCCTCCTCCTTTCCTCTTCTCTCCTCCTCCTCTCCTTCTCCTTTTCTTTCTCCTCTCCTCCTTCTCTTCCTCCTTTTTTTCTTCTCCTCTTATCCTCTCCTCCTCCTCTCCTTTTCCTCCTCATTCTTTTCATCTCCTCCTTCTCTTTCATCTTCTCTTCCTCCTTCTCCTCCTCCTCTTTTTCTACTCCTTCTCCTCTCCTCCTTTTCTTTTTCTCTCATCCTTTTCCTCCTCTTCTTCTCCTCTTCGTCTCCTATTCCTATTTTTTCTCCTCCTCTCCTTTCTCTTTCTCCCCTTTCTTTTCTCCTCCTTCTTCTCTTCTCTTCTTTCTCCTTTCCTCCTCCTCTCCTTCACCTCTTCATCTCCTCCTCCTTCTTCTGCTCCCGATTCTCCTCTCCTCTCTTTTCTCTTCATCTTCTCCTCCTCCTTCTTGTCCCCTCTTCCTCCTTCTCCATCTCCTCTACTCCTCCTTCTCTTCTCCTCCTGTCCTCCTCCTCTTCTTCTTTTCCTCCTTTCCTCTTCTTCTCATCCTCTGCTCCTCTCGTACTCCTTCTTCTCCTTTTTTCCTCATTCTTTTCTTCTTCTCCTCCTCCTTCTTTTTCTCCCTACTTCCTCCTAGCTTCCCTTTTCTCCTCTCCTCTCCTGGTCCTGTTGTCCTCCTCTCCTTTTTTTTTTTTTTTTGCTCCACTTCCTCTCATCTTACTATCTTCTCATTTTCTCTTCTAGTTCTTCTCTTTCCTCCTCCTTTTCTTCTCTTCTCCTCCTCTTTCTTCACTCCTCCACTCCTACTCCTCCTCTTACTGTGCCACTGGCCATGCCAAACAGCACCCAGCACGAGTAGTGGCACCCTCTTCAGTGCTGCGCTAGAAAGATCTGATGTGCATTTATATTAGCTTTTGGAGCATAGTAGTAATCTGGCCTAACTCAGGAGGCCAAGTATGTATATATACATATGTATATACATATATACACACATATATATTTATAATTTATAGATACATTCTATGAGAAAGAATCTTGCTCTGTCACCTAGGCTGGAGTGCAGTGGCACAAGATTATGACTCACTGTAGCCTCAAGAGATCCTCTCACTTCACCCTCCTGAGTAGCTGGGACTATAGGTGTGGCCCATCACACCTGACTAAATTCTTTTTTAGTGACGGGGTCTCAACACGTTGCCTAGTCTGGTCTGAAACTTCTGGGTGCAAGCTCTCTAATGTTTTTGCATTCATAGTCTCCCTTATTTTAATTTCTCAAGTTTTTGCAAAATTCTTACATAACTATCTGCCCTTTCCATAGAGCGGTGTTTCTGAGCCAGGTCTTCTGTCCATACATGTCCTCTTGAGAGAGTGGATGTCAGCCAGCTACCCTGGCTGAGAGGGATGGGGATAATACAGGGATGCAATAAAGGAGACAGTGATAATTTCTATGATCTGGGACCCCAGGCCTCACACCAGAACTGTCTAGTATACTTTTAGCAAACAAGTGCCACTGATCTGAGCCTTGTTCTGCCCTCCTACTTTCCACTTTATTACACAAGCAGGAGATATGCAAGGGAGAAGGCAGGATGATGAGGAAACTGAATTCCAGAAAAGAAAGGGCTGCCTGCAGTAAGCAGACAGTTGCCCCCAAAGTGGTCTGGGCTCCCACTTACCTTAGAGATATGTGCAACACTTGAGAACAGTTGTTTTATAATTCTGAAATCAGTGAACAGACTGTAAGCATCCCATTGGTGTCAGTTGCCAGGTGCCCAATGCCTGTTCCCTGTAGCAACCTTTGTGGTCCTATACCTGGGAGTGAGTTCTGTTCCTGCAGAATGCCCAGTGCATTCTGGTGCTTTTGTGCCCTCTCCTCTAACCTATAAACTGACAACTCTAACTCTATATTTTCACTTACAATTTTTCTGAAGCAGTGATCTTTTGTCATCTCGATCACACTACAAGTCCCTCACCCTGCAAGTACTTGTAAAAATGAAAGTAATGTCCATTCCTCTGGAAGGTGATTGCTATGCACACAACCTACTAGGCCAGGAACATTACTGCTGGCTGTCCTGATGCGTGTCTCTCTCACCCCCATGTCCAGTCACCAGGCTCTCCTCAAAACCATGCTCCAGTCACTGACTTTGGCTGTTTAATCACTTCTGACCTGAGTTCCTCATTGAGTCATAAGCACCTCTTGAGTTAATTTTCTGCCACCAGTTTCTGTCTACTGCTGTTAATCTTCCACCCTGCTGCCAGAGTCATCATCTTCAAAAATGAAAGCTGCTCTTGTTGTTTGCCTGCCTAATAACATCTCTTGCCTCCCTGTTGTCTACAAAAAGAAAAATCCAAACTCCTTCACTTGTTTTACAAAGACCCTCATCTGCTTCCAAACCAAATTGCTAGTCTTGGCTCTTGTCTCTGTCTTCCACATCACTGCCACACTGAATAATTCTTTACTGCTTCTGCTGTTGCATGGGTTGTTCTTTTTGTTTTGTCTCCATCCCCTTCCCCCAGCAAAGAATATTTACTCTTTACTCTTCTGTTGAGACCCATCTCAAATACTACCTTTTCTAGGGAAAATTAGGCCTTCTGTTCCTAATAACTTTTACCCCCATCTATCAAGTCTGTCTGCTGTAATTTATCTGTTAACATGTTTCTCCCACCTCAAGAATATTTTCTCCATCTTCTGTACCTAGCACAATTGCATGGTTGGTGCTCACTGACTACTACATGTTGATTGATTTATTTTACTTGTTTGAGAGGTGGAGTCTTGCTCTGTTACCCAGGCTGGTGTGCAGTGATACACTTGGCTCACTGCAGGCTCTGCCTCCCAGTTTCAAGCAATTCCCCTGCCTCAGCCTCCCAAGTAGCTCAGATTACAGGCACCCACCACCACATCCCACTAATTTTTGTATTTTTAGTAGAGACAGGTTTCATCACATTTGTCAGGCTGGTTTTGAACTCCTCACCTCAGGTGAGCCACCTGCCTCGGCCTGGCAAAATGCTGGGATTACAGGCATAAGCCACCATGCCTGGACTTGCATGCTGATTTCTAATATAAAAATGAAATTTTTGAAGATTTTGGAGAATACCATCGTGTAAATTGGAAGCTAAGGCCTAACTATTACTACACATTCAGCAAAGGAAGTGGGCATAAACTAACATCTTTGGCACATCTGTCATGCAGTAGTTTGCTGCAAGGTGGAAGAGATTCAGGTGCTTTGGTGGGAAATACTGTTGAATTACAGAAATTCTAAAACAAAAGTTGGCTCAGCTTAAAGAGAAAAGAAAATGCTTGCTAATGCCTGCTTGCACTAAAATCTGTCACACTGTGGCCTTTAATAATTATAAACATTTTTAATGGATTTTGGTTTGAACTTCAAATTAAATAGGAAAAATAAATGCACAGATAAAGGACTCAGATCATTTCAGAGCTCCAATGTGTGAACCCATTTTCTCTACTTATTTAGAGTTTTGTTTCACTAGTGGCATGAGTTAATAGGAGTGTTGCTTTGTACATAATTTAAATTCTCTTTATTCCATTACTTCTTGGTTTTAAAAATTGAATGCAAAACCAGAAAACTACAGGGTATAAATCTTGCTTGATGTGTGTGTGCAATGTACATACTTGATAATAATTGATTATATATCATATTTATAAAAAGAATCATGTGTACTGTTTTAGGAGAACATACTTTACCCTGATACTTTATTGTTAAAAACAACAACAATGCATTTCTCTAACTACTAAAAATCAAAATTTTAACTTTCTTTTAAAAGAGGTACATATATCTTCAGAAATAAAAGGAATACCCACAAGATAAGGTAGGTGTTCTGAAACACAAGATGAAAAAATTTGAATGGGTTTTTTAATCAAACAATAAATTTTTAACAAGAAAAAGTTTGCATTGTGGGTGAAATATACTTAGTATCTTTATACAAGATGAAATCCTGATTGATTAAAGATACATTACTAACTTTAAATGTCTTTTAATAAGTGCTTACATGCTAACTACTATTTAGACTCATACCTGGCAGATACATTTAGATATAATATTCTAACTTAGTTTCATTTCTGAGGAGGCTTGTATATTTTCCTCTGTGATACAGAAAATAGATTTTTTAAGCCATTTTATCTTTTACTTTAGAGTTTTAATTGTTTGTTAAGTGGTTTATAATGGTTTAATTAACAACTCAAACAGGTTTTCTGTGATTTGGTTGGTTAAATCTATATGCATTTGGTTAAAACATTCTACTTCAGAGTTTTAAATGAAGAGTGACTTAAAGGAGTTTTAACTTGTGTTTCTCTGAATTTGATTTGTAGTTAAATTATGAAATTAAGTTTTCAAAGAACCATTTTTGTGTTCAAAAGCTTATTAAGGTTTCACAACTTAATTTTCCTAAGAAAAATTTTTTTAATCAGACTTAGCCTCCTTTTAGAAAAGAGAGTTTTTTACTACCAAATTTACCATTCCCATTTTTTTTTTTACTTTTACAGATTTGTATTTATTCCATAAATATCCAAATATCTGCTTGTGAAGGTTCTGTCTTTACCACCAAGCCTACTGGTATGGCAAAGACATACAGTTGCTAATCTCATTAAAGATAGATCACATTGAAAGAGACTCATCTAGCCATGAACAGGTCACTTCTATCAGTGTTAACTGCTCAAAGTTAAGTATGACAAGAACCTATGAAGTAAAGTTTGGCCTCTGTGTATGGGAGAGGAATGGAGGATGCCAGGATGCAGGTCAAGGAAGGCATCCTCTGGAAGTAACATTTGAGCTAATATCTGAAGGATGTGTGATAGAAGGAAAAAGAATGCTTTAGAGAACAGCCGGTACAAAAGCCCTGAGGTTGAAAAGGTGGATGTGTCAGGGAAATGGGGGAAGTACAGTGTCTGGAAGAAGAAAAGACACTGAATGAGGTGAATGACAGGAATGATGAAGTAGATAGGAGCTAGAGCAGATTGTAAGAACTCTGGAAAGCTTTGAAAACTGTTGGGCCAAAAAGTAGTATGATGAAATTTGCATGCTAAGGACTATTTTTACTGAAGTAGTAAATAGATCTGGTAGAAGGAAATAATGATTGGCCTTCTGTTTGGAAGATCAGTTAGAAGGCTAGTTTATGAAAACTTTGAAAAGCAGTGGTGGCCTGCAGCATCGTGACAGTAAAGCTGGGCGCTCAGATGGATTTGATAGAGGTTTAAGAGGTAAGAGAGGCTTGCTGATTGGATGGTGTGGGAAAGGGATAGATGACTTCCTGATCTTGGATTTTATAGCTGGGTGGATGGTGGTGCCTCACCGAGACTGGAATGCTGGATTAAGCAATGTATATGAACAGGGCATGTTCCCTACCCTTTAAAGAGTTATGTATATGTTTTCCATGTTTTTAGCTATTTCTCCACTTGTAATGTGTTTTAGTTGGTTAAAAATTATGTACCTGGCATGGATGATGCATTAAATGTACTTATGTAACTGATAAACCAATGTTATATTCTTACCTATGAAAATAAATGGCTTTCTCCTATTCTTTTCCTTCTTTCAATTTTTTGATACTAAAATGCAAAGAAAAGATTTCTTGTAGATGACCTGAGCTTTTGGATGATTTTCAGATGAGATGTACACCTAAATGTTAAGAGTGTTGAAGTTTGTGTTTGACTTAGTGATGCCTTATGTTTGACTTGGAAGCATAGGATTCATGAGAAGAGACTTCGGGTAGGAAGCAAGCTAGGACTCTCAGGATGGCTTAAGCCCATCAGAACAGTTCTGATGCTAATTAGGAGCACCAGAACTCCTTTCAAGGCCTGATTTTTCAAATCATTTCTTAATTGAAAGCCCATAAAGAACATAAGTGGTCTTGTGATATGCTTAATGTCTTAGAGATATATCAATATTTTGCTTCACCAGTAATCTGTGAAAATAAAGTTTATGTAGTAAACAGAAGTTGCTGTTTATCTACTGGATGAAAATGATTCATTTTACCCCTTTCACAAAGAGTGAAACTTATTTCCACAGAGTGTTTGCCTAGCCAGCATTTAAATACTTCTGGTGATGACAGACTTTCTACCTACCCCTAAGCAGTCCTTGAGTCCTTATCAAGTTACTATAACTTGATAATTATAGTAAAAATTATCTACTATAATTTTTAATGGCAAACAAAGTACTATATATTTTAATGGCAAACAAAATAGTGATGTTTTCTGCTGAGTTGGTACATGCTAGAAACTGGAGTGCAGGCAGGCTGTCCTGTGCTTTATGCAACTCAGGGAGACAGTGTGCAATCTGACCCCCAGAGAGTTCCATCAAGGCATGCTTCAACCACTCAGTGAGTGACCATCTCCTACCTTAAGATTTCTGCTCCTGAGAAAAAATATCTGTCTCACTTGGCTGCACAGCCACCCTCTTCTGTGTGAATTGGGCCACCATCTTCTAAGACCATCTCACATAAAAATTTTATTGGGACTCGTGGCCAGGCATGGTGGCTCATGCCTGTAATCCCAGCACTTCTGGAGGCTGAGGCGGATCACCTGATGTCAGGAGTTCGAGACCAGCTTTGTCAACATGGTGAAAGCTCGCCTCTCCTAAATATATAAAAATCAGACGGGTGTTGGGGCGGGCACCTGTAATCCCAGCCACTCGGGAGGCCGAGGCAGGAGAATCACTGGAACCTGGGAGGTGGAGGTTGCAGTGAGCCGAGATTGTGCCACTGCACTCCAGCCTTGGCAGCAGAGCCAGACTTCATCTCAAAAGAAAAAAAAAAAAAAAAAAGGAAGTCTTCTAATACCATCTCACATGAAAGTCTTATTAGGATGCTCATTTTGTGTAATGCTTGTCTCTGATGTCATCCACATGACTCACCAAAATTGGAGGTGAGACCCACTGTGTTCCAAAGATGGTCCTCTGTTATGGTATTAATCCTGACAGATGTAACTTGAACATCCCTTTGGGCCCCAGGTAGCATTGATTTTCCCATTTTGGGGAGAATATGATTTTTCATCTCTTGCTTGAGCCCATGGATATTTCTGCATCACTACACCGATAAATATCATTAGGACAGAACCACACTTTATTCCATTTCTATATGGGAGAAGAGAAACTGAATATAAAGGAATAATACTTTAAAAAGCCCTTCCTACTCCTCACTTTTAAAAATTGAAATAGCTTGGTGAAGGGATGCTGGGAAGAATACTTCTAAAACTAAGCTTAGGTATGTTTTTTGAAAAGTTAAATCTTAAGGTACTCTACAAATAACTCAGAGTTTTTTGCCTCACTGTGACCCAAGCATATGTGTGCATTTAGAAGTCTAATTACAAGTTAGTCATAAATATATCTTACCAGGTAATTACCATGTTGTGAATACCCAAAATTGGAATGAATAGTATGTTCAGAAACAATTTGTGGTGACAAGTCTATATAAGGCAACTTTTGGATAAGCCACTCATAGCTACTTATTTTGGAGAGTGCTGGATAGTGGTGACCATACATGCTGTCTGTTGGGTGATGTAAGTTTTCCTAAATATTTGTGTATTTGCACTGTTATAGTGCTGCTTCCTCAAGGCCCTGGTGTGTTACATTTTCTATGCTTTGGGGTATGGGCATGTCTTACATATGGCTGTCTTCTGGATATGTTAGAGCTTCTATTGTGGTAAGATTAAGTCAATGAAAGTTGAATATATTTTCTGTGAAGTCCCTGAAGAAATTAATTAAATAAGTTAATAAAGAAATACATGTTTGAAATTTGAGTTTACTTCAGAGAAATTAAAAATTGTATCTGGTAATACAGGCCATGCAATGTGTCTTAGGGTTGTCTGTAATATGCCTATTCTTTGCATGCCCAAAGCCAGTGTCATGTTGCTAAGAATGTGAGATCAGGATATATGCTGTAAAATTACTCTTTCCTCAGGAAAGTGGATGCTGTGCCTCAGAATGAGAGTGTGTGTGCATGTTTGGTCTTCTTGTGACAGTAAGTGCTGAAAACAGGGTAGTCACTCATCTTCTCAGTTTCTCATGGATTTGGCTTCTTTTTTTAAGCAGCTCTAGATGTAGATGTGGTGAATATGGTGGTCTGTGTGTTCTGAAGCTTGCTTTGTGCCTTTGTTACTCTGTTCTGCACTGGAGAGTGGATAGTGTGTGGTCATGTGTTTGTTTTGTGTTATGCTAAGAGAAAGGGAGAAGTATCAGTGTATTGGAGAAGTGGAGTCGTTAACACTGGTCAAATTCTTATGTTTAGAGATTATTATTTATTTCATTATTATCTTTACAGTAAATGTAATTTTGTAAGGGCTCATTTGCCCAGCTTGTCTCTAAGAAGTCTGATAGTAGCTAGGGCTGTCTCTGGTGTCTCTTCAGAAAATTAAATAAACAGAAATCCAGTCCTAAACACCAGAAACTATGACATGCTTCTATTACAAACAAATCTGTCTAGAGTACTTTTAAATAAGTTTAACCTACAGTATTCAAGTTGCAGACAAACTTTGGTGAAAACCATTTCTTAGCCAAGTTTGTTTGTATTTGCATTAAATCATATAAACCAGAAGTTAAATCTTTCTGTTTCTCTTCTACCTGTGCTAGACCTATAATTGATAGGAATCCAGTCTGTAAGTCAATAATCAAAAGTTGTACTTTAATTTTCACCCTCTGTTGGTTGTTAGCTTTTTTACATAGAAACACACTCAACATGATGGCAGTAAGAGCAGAAGTCATGAGATCTAACAATTACTGACCACTAGCTACCAGCATCCTAATTTTTTTTTTTTAACGCATCATCTTTTTCATTCATTACAGTTCTATGACAGAGGGATGTGGATGTAATTATTATCCTCAGGATTCACATGAGAAAATAGAGACCCAGGGAGGCAGCCAGCTATTAGAACTCAAACTGTTAAGTTTGTCTCCAGGGCTGTGCTTCTGACCTGTGCCAGACTACCTACCATAGAGACACGATTCATTCACCAAACAAATACTAACTGAAAATCTCCTGTGTGCAGAGTTCTCCCTGTTAGGCACATCAAGGGAAAAGATGGGCACACCAAGGAAAAAGTATAAGTGTGCCAGGACAGGGTTCTGGTTTCCAGAAATAAATCACAGCTTACCTAGTCAACACCTCATTTTAGCTAATATTTGACGACATAAGTTGGACCTTCCCTTCTGTGATGATCAGGAATGGAGATTGGTGTTCTGTGGACTGAGGGGCTTGCAGAGGTCATGTTACTACATGAACTGACTGACTTGGATTTGTGTGCCCTTAAAGAGGGGAAGTTCAACAAGACACTAAAGCAGAATACTAGCAGGCTGAGATCCAGTGGGAAAGAAGAGTGAAACCCTGAACAAAGCCTGTCAAGGGTCAAATTGTTACCATGTTCTCATTGGAAAGGATAGTGTGTGAAAAAGAGGTGGTCTTTCACATGGTAGGAAATATTCCAGAAGTGAAAAAGGGTGGGCATGGACTCTGCGATTCTGCTGGTCCTCTGTGTGGTGGATCATGGGGGACTCTCTTATCTTTTGAAACCAGTTTTGTGGACACCCACTTTTAACCTCACTGAAAGTGCTGAGCCCTGTTCAAGGACTCACATGAAACTTCCTTTTGAAGAGATTTCAAACTGTAAACTCATAAGTGTTTGGGAAATTTAGTTTTGCTTTGGGTAGGCCCAACACCTTGAGAACAGGTCTATTGGTTTGTTATAATAGGTTATTGTTACTTTACATTTTATAGAAACTCAAGCTTTTGCCTCAGAATTTGCATTGGCTCATATCACGTTCATAACGTGATATAAGCCAAGTAAAGGCAACAATTGAATTGGCTTGACTACTAATCTAATCTAAAGATTTGTCCAAGATCAACTGTGATAGCCTCTGGGAGGTATTATTTCTTTGTTGTTTTGCTTTTTAAGCAGGAGAAGCCACATGTACTGGAGGACAGTGAGAGGAAGACCTTCTGTGTTTTGAGTGTGTTTGAGATGGGGTCACCAGTGTGCCTAGATTCTTTTATAAGGGTGCCTGAGCAAGTTATGAAATTGGCAAATCTTGCATTGTGATAGGCACTTGAGGGTCTGTTTCCTGTTTCTTCCTATCTGTGGATAAGGACTATTTTGAAACTAGGAATAAATAGAGAATTGAAATCATGAATGCTACCAGCTCAATTTTAACTGACTTGTCTTCTGTATTTACTGCTAGTATTATTATTATCATTGTTATATTTCTCATGACATTGGGAGAGTTACAGCAAAGCAATAGTGGAAAGCAATGTGGATTAGCAGACCAGCATTCTGGCTCCTTTCTTTTGTCATCTGTTGAATATCACTTTCAGCAAGCTTGGATTGGGGACCATTTTTTGACACCCACCTGGTATCAGGCTGTGGAACTATAAAGATTGATATAATATGGTTCTAGTTCTAAAATTCACCAGTGACTCACAACCAGCAAGAACAAGTGGAGAACTGGCAAGTGAAAAGTTGCAGTGCAAAGAAAAGGTGATACCCTCAAATGTACATGTTTTCCATGTGTAGAGGAAGAGTGTGGGAAAGAAGAAATGTAAATTCAGGCAAAACAGTAGTTTAAGTACAGGACTTGAAGTATTAAAATATAAGGCTTATTCGAGGACAGGGTAGGACAAGAAGTAGAGTGTGACAAGAGAATATAGTTTGGGAGTGTTGTGTAGAGTTGGCATGATAAGAGACATTGGCCTTAGGAAAATGGATGGGGGCTCAGCTGTGTAGGCTGTTATGAGCCGTCAAATGTTTTGGAGCAGGGCTGTAATGTGAGCAGCTCTGTGTTTCATAGAGAACACTGCTAACCTTTTAGAAAGGTTAAGCTTGAAAAAACACAATGTGTTCAGCAAAGTGCAGTGCAAACTTGTAATTTGGTACCCTTTTTGATAGAATACATTTTCCCTTTTTAAAAAGAGACTTTTCAGCCCAGAATGTATTGGCTGCCTTCCTATACATGGTTAAATAATAATAGAAGGTGAGAACATTTATTTTCCACAAATCAAATTCAATTAGACAATGTTTAAACTTCCCTAATTGTGTTTACTAATTAGTACTTATTTAAACTCCTTAGAGAGTAGACATCTTTAGAAGGGAGGGACTTCTTTTCTCTCAAAAACATTGAATATGAACACTAGGAGCTGAATGGAGATATATGTAAAATAATTTTGAACAAATGATTATTATAATGGGGTTACCAAAAGCTTATACAAATCAGTAAAAAGTTAAATAATTCAGTAGCAAAATAAGCAGAAGACCTTACTAGGTAATTCAAAAGTAGTACACTAAACATATATACAACCAAGTTACCTAAATAGTTACTAAAATGCATATTAAAATAATGAGATGCCAGTTTTTCACATACCAAAAAAAATTTTTTTAACCGGATTTTTTTTATTTTTTATTTTTTATTCTTTAAGTTCTAGGGTACATGTGCACAGCGTGGAGGTTTGTTACAGTCAGGACCCTCAGCTGCAGGTCTGTTGGAGTTTGCTGGAGGTCCACTCTAGACCCTGTTTGCCTGGGTATCACCAGCAGAAGCTGCAGAGCAGCAGATATTGCAGAACAGCGAATGTTGCTGCCTGATCCTTCCTCTGGAAGCTTCGTCTCAGAGGGGCACCCGGCTGTATGTGGTGTCAGTTGGCCCCTACTGGGAGCTGTCTTCCAGTTAGGCTACTCGGGGGTCAGGGAGCCACTTGAAGAGGCAGTCTGTCTATTCTCAGATCTCAAACTCCGTGCTGGGAGAACCACTACTCTCTTCAAAGCTGTCAGAAAGGGATGTTTAAGTCTGCAGAAGTTTCTGCTGCCTTTTGTTCAGCTACGCCTTGCCCCCAGAGGCAGAGTCTACACAGGCAGGCAGGCCTCCTTGAGCTGCGGTGGGCTCCAACCAGTTCAAACTTCCCAGCGGCTTTGTTTACCTAGTCAAGCCTCAGCAATGGTGGACACCCCTCCCCCAACCTCGCTGCCACCTTGCAGTTTGATCTCAGACTGCTGTGCTAGCAGTGAGCAAGGCTCCATGGGCATGGGACCCTCTGTGCCAGGCACAGGATATAATCTCCTGGTGTGCCATTTGCTAAGACCGTTGGAAAAAAGCCTAGCATTAGGGTGGGAGTGTCTCAATTTTCCAGGTACCATCTCTCACGGCTTCCCTTGCCTAGGAAAGAGAATCCCCCGATCCTTTGTGCTTTCTGGGTGAGGTGATGCCCTACCCTGCTTCAGCTCACACTCCATGGGCTGCACCCACTGTCTAACAAGTCCCAGTGAGATGAACCCAGTACCTCAGTTGGAAATGCAGAAATCACCTGTCTTCTGCATCACTCATGCTGGGAGCCGTAGACTGGAGCTGTTCCTATTCGGCCATCTTGGAACCCCGGAAAATATTTTTTAAAATAGCATGTTCCATTAAACTCTTCATAAATGATAATTGTAGGGAAACAAGAGCTTTCTAACACTGTTACTGGAAGTATAATTTGATGTCATATTTGTATATGGCAGGTTTTACACTGTGCATCAGCAGCCTTTAAAATGTGCTACATTTCTTAATATAGTAATTTTAACTAATATATTAATTTTAACATAATGAAGTGGAATCACTTGTTTGGGGTGAATACCTGAGGTTCATCATCTCATACCAAGGAAATCGAGTACATGGACACACGAAAACTTGGTTTAGAAGCAGAGGTTTAATAGGCAAAAGAAAGAGAAAGGAGAATAGCTCTCTCTCCTGAGAAAGAGTGGGACTTCTAGCTTGCAGAGAAGTGCATTGGATTTTACAGACTGCCTTCAGGAGGCGGTGTCTGATTTACATAGGGGCCAAAGATTGGCTGGATCAGGTATGGATGTTTACACAGCTCAGGAGGAAGCTGGCTGCCCCACCCTAATCTTCAATTATGCAAATGGAGCATTTGCCTGCACCATGTTGCCTGCTTGTTACTCTACACGTGGTTTACAAAGAAAAGGGAGGATGGAGCTACTATTTTGAACATGTGTTGTTTCCAGGTAGCTCCTTTTCCTATTAGCAAAGCTGCAGGCATTTATTCATGAAAGCTTCCAGCTTGCTTATCTATGTCTACAGCTCAATCGTACAGGCTGCTCTTTGTTAAAAAGAAATAATTTGGGGGTTTTTATTAAAAGGAAAGGAAAACTTTACCAAGGACTATTTTTGCCCTCACTCACTATCTGCCTAAATTATTTATTTACTTATTTATTTATTTTTCATTATTTTTTATTTTTGTTGAGACGGATTCTCGCTGTCGCCCAGGCTGGAGTGCAGTGGCGCGATCTCGGCTCACTGCAGGTTCTGCCCCCCAGGTTCACGCCATTCTCCTGCTTTTAACACCTGTATCAATAATAGTCAATGTCGTGGGAAACATTTATAACGTATTTGTATGTATGAATAAGCAAGATAGCAAGTTTTAACTAGTGGTTGTGTTTAATTTATTTATACAAATGTGTTGGGTACAAGTATAATTTAGTTACATGCATAGATTGCATAGTGGTGAAGTCAGGGCTTTTATGGTATCTATCACTCAAATAATGTACATTATAAGTATTAAGTAATTTCTCAGCATCCACCCCACCCTGTCTTCTTACCCTTTCATGTCAGATGTGCTGGCCCTCAATGACCAACACAACAAAGATAAATTTATTGTTTTCTGAGACTTAGACTTAGAATTAAAAATCAACCTAAGAGAAAAGATGACCTCTAAGCCAATAAAACTTGTTTTATATATATATATTTATAAACACACACATACACAAGCAGACATGTATATATATGTGTGTGTGTGTGTATATATATATATATATTTGTTTATACTGAAGAAACTTATACAGTCTTTCCCACTGCACAAACCCAAAAGTAAAGCCACATGGCCCTATGCAATAAACATTATGGTAATAACTTCCAAAAAAAAAAAAAAAAAAACTTCCTCCAACGAATGTAAATTCAGAAATAAAATGAAACAACTATTTCTCCAGATGTGCAGAAATCAATATAAAGACACATAAAGACACAGGAAACACAGAAAAGCAAGGCTTATGACACTTTCAAAGGAACACAGTAATTCTCCAGTACTCTAAGAAAAAAAAATTCATTGAAATGACTTTAAAATACTTTAAAAAGACTTCAAAATATAGATTTTAAAGAAGCTCAAAGAGAGGCAAGAGAAATCTGAAAACCAATACAAAAATAAATAAATAAATTTAGAGTCCAAATGGGAAATGTTCCAAGGAGACAGATATCTTTTAATAGAAACTGAAACAAAAATTATGGAACTGAAAGATTTATTGAAGGAAAAAGAAAATACATTCAAAGATTCAATAATAGACTGGAAGAAACATAAAAAGAATTTTCAAACCTTTAAACAGGTCTTTTAAAATGATATACTCAGACAAAAATAAGGAGAAAAGAATAAAAAAGAATGAAGACTTTGTTTCCGACTACATGAAGTGACTAAACTTCAAAATTATCAGTGTTTCTGAGGAAGAAAAAACATCAAAAAGTTTAGAAAACCTATTTAAGAAAACAATTGATGAAAACTTCCCAACTCTAGCAATAGAATTAGACATACATATACAGGAAGCTCAGCAAACAAAATACAACAAAATATAAACAAAATATATTGCAAAACAGACATCATAATGGTACATGATAATCAGAATATCTAAAGTCAAAGTGAAGGAAGTAATTCTAAAATAAGCAAAAGAAAAGCATCTAGTAATTTATAAAGAAATTGGATTAAAAGCAGACTTCTCAGCAGAAACTTTACTGACCAGAAGAGAATGGGATGGCAGTTTTAGAGTGTTGAAAAAAAAGAAAACTGCCAGCCAAAAATTTTATATCAAGCTAGAATAACCTTCACAAACAAAGAATATAAAGTCTTACCCTGACAAATAAATGCTGGGGAAACTAATTACCACTAGACTCGGCCTATGAAAGATGTTAAAAAAAAATTCTAATATAAAAAACAAGAGATTGATATTCACCATTATTAAAATATATAAAAGTATAAAACTGACAGGTCTTACAAAACAAAACAGAAAGTGAAATAAATCAAATCACAACATGACAGAATTTTATTAAACTACAAAGACAGATAAGAAAAAAGACAAGAAAATAATTAACATTATGATAGTAACAAAACCTTACATATTAATATTTACCTTGAATATAAATAAATTAAATCCTTCATTGAAATATATAGATTTGGTTGGGTGCGGTGGCTCACGCCTGTAGTCCCAGCACTTTGGGAGGGTGAGATGGGGGTATCACGAGGTCAAGAGATCAAGACCAGCCTGGCGAATATGATGAAACCCCGTCTCTTCTGAAAATACAAAAATTAGCTGAGCATGGTGGTGTGTGCCTGTAGTCCCAGCTACTCGGGAGGCTGAGACAGGAGAATCACTTCAATAGGGGAGGCAGAGGTTGCAGTGAGCAGTGGGATGAGATTGCGCCACTGCACTCCAGCCTGGCGATGGAGCAAGACTCCGTCTCAAAAAAAAAAAGTAAAAAAGTATAGATTTATGAAATGAATGAGAAAAAATAATGCAAATCTATGCTGCCTACAAAAACCTCACCTTACTTGTAAGATACATATAGATTAAAGGCAAATGGGGGGGAATATATTAACACAAACAGAAACCAAAAGTAAATAGGAGTATCTATACTTACATCAAATAAAACAGACTTTAAATTAAAAAGCTGTAACAAAAAAGGATAAAGAAGATCATCATCCAATAATAAAGAAATCATTTCAGCCAAAAGATATAACAATTCTAAATATATATGCACCCAAAATCACAGCACCCAGATTTACAAAGAAATATTATTAAATCTATAGAAAGAGATAGTAATACAATAATAGTGGAGAAATTCAATATTCTACTCACAGCATTAGAGAGACCACTGAGATAGGAAATTTGGCAAATCAACAAAGTATCCCCCCAAATCAAAATTATATGAACTACCTACTTAGACCACAGTAGACTAAAACTACAAATCAATATCAAGAGAAATTTTAGAAACTATAAATTTACAAAGAATTTAAACAACATACTCCTCAACAGTGACTGTGTAAATGAAGTAATTAAGATGGTTGACCAGGGGTGGTGGCTCACACCTGTAATCCCAGCACTTTGGGAGGCT
This sequence comes from Pongo pygmaeus, assembly GCF_028885625.2. Classification (NCBI taxonomy): domain Eukaryota; kingdom Metazoa; phylum Chordata; class Mammalia; order Primates; family Hominidae; genus Pongo; species Pongo pygmaeus. Next base: position 24,243,394 of record NC_072393.2, read on the forward strand.
GAGACAGGTGGACCACCTGAGGTAAGAAATTTAACACTAGCCTGGGCAACATGGCAAAAGCCTGTCCCTACAAAAAAAAAAAAAAAAAAAGAAAAAATAACTAGGTGTGGTGCTGTGAACCTATGGCCCTAGCTACTTGGGAGGCTAATATAAAATGATCGTTTGAGCCTGGAAGGTGGATGAAAAAATAGCTAGGTGTGGTGGTGTGCACCTATGGTCCTAGCTACTCAGGAGGCTAATATAAAACGATCATTTGAGCCTGGAAGGCGGAAGTTGCAGTGAGTCAAGACTGTGCCACTACACTCCAGCCTGGGTGACAGTGTAAATCCTGTGAGATACATCAAAGGTAGTACTAAGAGGGAAGTTAATAGCCTAAAGGCCTGCATCAAAAAAAATAGAAAGCTTACATATTAAGGACCTGACATCACATTTCAAAGAACTAGAAAATTAATAACAAATCAAATCCCAAGTTAGAAGAGGAAATAAATAATAAAAATCAGAACAGAACCAAATGACATGAAGTCCAAAAACAATAAAAATGACCAACAGAATAAAGAGTTGGTTTCTCAAAAAGACAAAATTTGTAAATTGCTAGCTAGATTAACCACAAATAGAATAGAAATCTAAATAAACAAAATCAGAAATGAAAGAACAGACATTATAATGGATACAACAGTAATACAGAAGATCACTAGAAACGATTATAAACAACTAGACACTCACAAACCTGAAAACCTAGAAAGAATGAATAAATCCATGGAAACAAACAACCTCCCAAGATAGAGTCGGGAAGAAATAGAGTACCTGAACAAACCAATAACGAGTAGCATGATTGAGTCAGCAATAAAAAAAATGTCTTGACAAAGAAAAGCTCAGGACTAAATGCACAGCAAAATTCTACCAAGTGTAAAAAGAATAATAATCCTCCTGAAACTCTTACCAAAATTGAGGATAATGAAACTCTTCCTAAGTCACTCAGAGGTCAGTATCACCCTGATACCAAAACTAGCCAAGGACACAACAAAGAAAACTATTATTATATTATTATTATAAAAAAATAGACAAATGGAAATCAAACTAAAAATTTTGGCACAGAAAAAAAATCAACAGGGTAAATAGGCAAGCTACAGAATGAAAGAAAATATTTGCAAACTATGTGCCAACATGGAACTAATATTCAGAACTTACAAATAACTCAAACAACTCAAAAATATAATAATAGTAATAATAAAGAATTCTATTGAAAATTGAGCAAATAACATTCTAATCATTTTTCAATAAAGACATACAAATAGCCAACACATATTCTAGAAAATGAAAAAAGATCCACAAAACCAGTGTAGGTACTATATATACATATGGAATCCATATATTTAATATATATTAAATATTATACAAATTTCTAGAAATTTTATTCCAAAATACTGTTTTCTGACAGAAACTTTTGAATATTTAAAACATATGTGACATTTCTGGGTCCTTAGCTCTACTATCCAATACTGAATATAAAATTAGTGCTGGATATTGGATTTTAATATTTGTGCAACAGTATTTAATGCCACTGAATTTCTAGAATTATCATTAATCTAGAGTGAAGGATACAGATTAGCTCAAGAAAGGGGAAGGTTCCCATTAAGATAAAACATCTTGAAGATTTTCTTATCTATTCCAATAAACCTTCAAGTTTTTCTTAAAAGTATTGATCTAAAAATAATTTATGCAGAGCAAAACCTCCCAAAATCTTTCTGCAAAGGGAGAAAACAGAAGCCTAACGGTATATTAGAAAATCTGGGGAATATTTATTCTCACCTAGAGACCAAGTTTCTGTAGTTCTCTAACACTGCATCTCTATACAAATTTCACTGAGCAGGATTCGGACATTCCCACTCCTCTTGAGAGAATTCTATGGCCAAAGCCTTGAATGTTAACATTTCCTAAACAAACCGAAACACCCACACATATTTAGCAAATGGCCACGGGCAGAATTGTTAATTTTACTCTAGGTGTTTGAGAGTTAAGAGAGCTGGCTCTGTTTTACATGAGAGACTGGAATTATCCAATAAAATATTGTTAAATAGAGAAAGATTCTCTAATATATTTTTGCATTCTGAGGAAGGAAAATGAAAAAAGATCCACAAAACCAGTGTAGGTACTATAGTTTTCTGAATAATACAGCATAAAATTTATGGCATAAACACAAGCATATACAGTTTTGAATGCCATATTTACATTATACACAGTAAGTTCTGTCCAGTTCTCATATGGAGAAGTCACAGTAAGTTAGAAGGTACCTCTCAAATTTTAATGCATACATCAATGAACTGCCGATTTTGTTAAAATATGGATTCTAATTCAAGAGATCTGAGATGAGACCTGAGTTACTGCATTGCTAACAAACTCACCAATGACATAAATGATTCTAACTTAAGGAAAATAGTTAATAGTTACTTAACTTAAAATAAGTAAAACATCTAGTGATAGAACCTGGGCTTTGTCCCCATGTATATGACCAGTGAACAAAGATGACAGCCTTCATTTTCCAAAGCAAGATATAAACAAGAGAACCTATTAAGATAAGGGATGTAAGAAAAATGGATGTGCTGGGGTCAAGAATAAGCTGAGGTAAACATCTGGTTCAGCATGACTCAGTGAGTTTGAGTGCAGGTGCACAATTCTGCTCATTATGTAACCTAGTTATGTAAGCTCATACTTGGCTGAGCCGCTATTGTGTGTAAGGAGTACACAGACAGGTGGACAGGAGGGGAAGAGAGAGAGTAAAGCTGCTGACCCTGCACACAAGGCTCATGCCCAGGCTTCTGCCCAGAGAGATAATAAAGCTATATCAAAACTGCCCACAATTCCTCAAGTGTTTTTCCAGCAACTCACCACTCGCCCACTGACTTCTATCAGACCTCAGCTTGGGCTGGAACCTGACACTTGGCATGACAGCGGAGCTTTCAGATTAAATGTGATTGTTTATGCACATTAGTCAGAAAGTCAAAAATACCTGTTAATAATACAGTTTTTAGAAAGTAATTTTAAAGTGAAGAATTCCTTCAGGAAACATGCTAGCCAAGTGAATAAAATGAATTGGACAGATTGGCATCAGGTGCGGATACATATATGAGGATGCAACATGACTTCTGTGAGATTACTGGCCAAAAATCATAAATTATTATTATTATTTATTTATTTATTTATTTAGAGATGGAGTCTCGCTCTGTCACCCAGGCTGGAGTGCAGTGGCATGATCTTGGCTCACTGCAAGCTCCACCTCCCGGGTTCACACCATTGTTCTACCTCAGCCTCCCGAATAGCTGGAACTACTGGCGCCCACCACCATGCCTGGCTAATTTTTTATATTTTTAGTAGAGACGGGGTTTCACCGTGTTAGCCAGGATGGTCTCAATCTCCTGACCTCGTGATCCGCCCGCCTTGGCCTCCCAAAGTGCTGGGATTACAGAAGTGAGCCACCGCACCTGGCAAAAAAACATAAATTATAATCTGAATCTAATCATGAAAAACATGTTTTATGCAAAGTTCAAGCCACATATGATGCCCATGTTTTGTAATTTCTAGCAGTCTATTTAAATACTGTCTCTTTAGCATTCTAGAAGGCACATTTCTTTGAATTAATTCCTTTACATACATATCTTTCTAAATTATTCCAGGCTATTAATTCCATCCTTTTTCAGTGGGGATTTTAAAATTATGTTCTTCAGAGAGCTGATGAAGCATTCAGATGGAACCTAAACGGTGCACTTTTCTCCCTCACTGATATCTGAGGACCCAGCAGCAACCCCAATAAGAATGTTTTATATCCCTGAAAGATTCTCCCAAAAACTTAAGGGAATGAATAACTCCTTCCACAGGCCTAGTCCAAAGGCACAAAGCCACTTGCACCAGCAGCGTGTGTCAGCAAGAGAGCGGAAGCAGGAAGAGTTGGCGGGAAGACACATATCCCCTGAAGATCAAGAGGGAAGCCATCTGGGTACAGCAGCTCGACAAAGGAAGCTTCTCAGCCTCCAGTAGTCTGTCTGTGCATGCCCCTCGGTCACTGATCTCACCTACAAGTAAGTATCCCGGGAGCCCAGTTAACAAGGAAAAATCCACATAGCTTCTCTTGGTCTCTCCGGTCCAAAAATCCAACATTGGTCCAAGAAGTCTCTGGCATGTGCCAGGCACTTGCTGATCATCTGGTCTTAGGGGGATGCCTCTAAGCCATTTGATCCCATTCTGGGAACAAAAAAGGCAGTGGTGACAATCGCTCCTTTTATCATCTCCCTCCAGCTTCCCAGGATGGTCCCATTTTCCCTGTTCTCTTTAGCCTAACCTCGGTTATGGGAAATTTCAAGTTTTCCATTCCAAAGGACATCCTTCTAGGCTGCCTCATAAAAAAACCTACAAACCTTAGGCCTCAGGAAAGACATCCGTGCCTTGTCTTGTTTTACAATTCAATCTGGCCACAATATGAATTGGATAATGGGTCCAAATGGCCTGCAAATGGAACATTGGACTTTACAATTTTAACTGACTTAATCAATTATTGCTGATGGCTGGAAAAATGAGGAGAAATCACTTATATCCAGACCTTTTTTGCACTCAGATCACAACCCGACCTCTGCAATTCTTGCTCACGTGTTCAAATCCTCCTCCTCTATTCTCAGCACCCAGATTGCCTTCTTCTTCCCGACCCTACCTCTTTTTCCTTTTGGATCCCTCAGACTGCTGTCCACCCCTCCCAGCCCCTGCCTCTCCCTCTCAACCATCTTCTTTCACCCCCAAGCCTTTTCTTTATCTTCTCAGCCACAATCTTCTCAGTATCACCATCTTCTCAGCGGCCATACTCCCAGCCACCATCTTCCCAGTCAGCAGTATCCACTTCTTTTCCTACATCGTCCCCTCCTCAGGACAATTTTAGTATTGCCTGTACCCGTTGATCTCCCCCACCACCCTCTCCTGAGGCTTGTAAACCCATCCCGCCACTTTACACTCCTATCTATCCTCCACTGCCTGTTAACTCAACCCCCCTTCCTGGTTCAAACCCTCAGCAGGAACCACTTCCAGTTTCGTCTTTCTCTCCCATCCATACTTGCTCAGGCGACACCTTTAGCCCATGCCCCACCCTTACTTCAGCGGCTGTACTACAGTGCCCCCTTCAGGAAGTTGCAGAAACTGAACATGTTGTTAGAGTTCATGTTCCCTTCTCCCTCACTGGATATCTCTCAAATTAACAAAAAGACTCAGTTCATTTCCAGAAGACCCTACCTCTTATATTAGAGAGTTTCAGTACCTCACCCAGTGTTATGAACTAATTTGGCATGACCTCTACTTTATCCTCTGTGCCACCCTCTCCCCAGAAGACTGGGACCGTATCTGGACCCTAGCTCAGGTGCATGCCAATACAATCCATCACCAGGCTCCTGCCCAGCCTACTGGTGCAGAGGCAGTTCCCAACCAGGACCCCACTGGGATTATCAAGACATGATCCCTGGATACCACCATCGAGAACACATGATTGTGTGTCTCCTTGCAGGACTCAAAAAGGGTGCCCATAAAGCGGTAAACTATGAAAAACTTTTGGAAATCACCCAAGGTCATAACAAAAACCCAGCCCTTTTTCTCTCGTTTAACTGACACCATGAGAAAGTATACTAACGTAGACCCAGCTATCCCAGAAGGAACCACTAAACCTTTCTCTCTCTATACCGATGAATGGTGTGGAGTTGCAGTAGGTGCTCTAACCTAGTCTAAGGGATCCACCCTCCAGGCTTTTGCCTACCTTTCTAAATAGCTTGAAGCCACAGTTCTCGGATGGCCTGTCTGCCTCTGAACATTGGCGGCAGCTGCTGTCCTCGCCCTTGAAAGCCTGAACTATCTCTCCATGCCAACTTAACAGTTTATTCAATCCATAACATCAAAGAAAGACATGCTAGCTCACCGCAGAGTTTCATCTCTCCCACAGGGCTCCTCCAACTGTTGCTCTATTCATAGAAACTCCGCACTTTACCATGGTAACCAGCTCCCATCTAAACTTGGCCACGCCAAAGATCCTACACACTTGTGTGTCAACACTGTTCAAACCTTTCTTATACCTTTTCCAAACCTAACAGACCAACCCCTTCCAGATGCCTTCTTTACTTGGTTTGTAGATGGCAGCTCCTTCCTACAACAAGGATGCCGGCATGCTGGCTATGCTATAGTGTCACCCCCCTACACACTGTTCAAGCCAATACGCTCTTCCTAGGCACCACCTCCCAAACAACTGAACTCATCGCCCTCATTCGAGCTCTCACTCTAGCAGCCAGACAACAGATCAACATATATTTAAATTCTCATTATGCGTTCCACATAGTGCACTCACACTCATCCATCTGGAAAGAACAGTTTCCTAACTGCAAAAAAACACTCCTGTTATAAATGACTCTCTCATCAGCAAGTTCCTTCAAGCTGCCAGACTCCTGCAGACCCGTCATTCATTGCAGGGGCCACCAAACCCCAGACAATCCTATTTTGGCTGGAAATCTAGCAGATAGAGAAGCCAAACAAGTAGCTCTACAACCTGTACAAGGCCAGTTTCTGTGCCTGTCCTCATTCTCTCCTCTTTACTCTCCAGAAGAAAAGGAGGACTACCAAGCCCAAAACCTTCAAAAACAAGGACCATAGTATGTCAAGGAAGGGCACTTCGTTCTTCCTCACTCTCAAACAATCTCTATCCTCCAAAGCCTCCACAACTCTTTCCATGTCAATTACAAACCTCTCCTGCAACTTCTCCATCCTATCCTCACTTGTCTTCATCTTTCCAGCTGTGTTTGAGAGATTACCCACTCCTGCTCTATCTGCCACTCAGTATCACCCCACAGTTCCCTTTGGCCACCGCTTTTTCCTACCCACTAAGCCCAGGGCCAGGTACTCAGGCAAGATTGTCAAGTAGACTTCACTCACATGCCACCCAATAAATGGCTCTGCTTTCTTCTAGTCTTTGCCCGTACTTTCTCTGGGTGAATGGAAGCATTCCCAACAACTTCAGAAAGTGCAAATGTCATCACACAAACTCTCAACATGCATATAATTCCCAATTTTGGACTGCCAACATCCATCCAGTCCGATAACGGCCCTGCCTTCCTCAGACAAATTACCCAAGGCATCTCTATATCCTTAGGTATAAAATGGGTTCTCCACACACTCTACAGGACTCAATCTTCAGGCAAAGTTGAAAAAAATTACGTCTGTTGTTAAACTCACCAAGCTGGCTCTAGAAACCCTCCAGAGGTGGATAAAAAAATCTCCCTTTTTCCCTCAAGAGATTCTGTGCAACACCAAAGACACACTCTTTTTATAGTCCCTTTGAAATCATGTATGGCCGAATGTTGCGGGAAGTCAGGGACCCCGAAGAGAGGGACCAGCTGAAGCTGTGGCAGAAGAACATTAATTGTGAAGATTTCATGGACATTTATTAGTTCCCAAAATTAACACTTTTATAATTTCTTACACCTGTCTTTACTGCAATCTCTGAACATAAATTGTGAAGATTTCATGGACATTTATCACTTCCCCAATCAATACTCTTATAATTTCCTATGCCTGTCTTTACTTTAATCCCTTAATCCCATCATCTTTGTAAGCTGAGGATGTATGTTGCCTCAGGACCCTGTGATGATTGAGTTAACTGTACAAATTGTTTGTAAAACATGTGTGTTTGAACAATATGAAACCTAATTGTAAAACATGTGTGTTTGAACAATATGAAATCAGGGCACCCTGAAAAAGAACAGAATAACGCGATTTTCAGGGAACAAGGAAAGATAACCATAAGGTCTGACTGCCTTATGGTTATCTCTATTCTGCAGTCTGACTGCAGAATAGAGCCATATTTTTCTTCTCACAGAGAGCCTATGGATGGACATGTGAGTAGGATAAATATCACTGAATTCTTTTCCCAGCAAGGAATATTAATAATTGATAACCCTGGGAAAGGAATGCATTCCCAGGGTAGGCCAACGGATGACCACTCTGGGAGTGTCTGTCTTATGCGGTTGAGAGAAGGGATGAAATACACTCTGGTCTCCTGCAGTGTCTTCAGGCTTGCTAGGATTGGGAAATTCCAGCCTAGTGAATTCTAGTCAGACCAGTTCTCTGCTTTTGAACCCCGTTTCCTGTTAAAGTGTTTATCAAGACAATGTGTGCCCAGCAGGACATGGATGCTCATTGGTAATTCTAATTTTGCCTTTGCCTTGTGATCCTGCTCTACACTTTTGCCTTGTGATCTTTTATTGCCCTTTGAAGCATGTGACCTCTGTGACTCACTCCCAATTCGTACACCCCTCCCCTTTTGAAATCCCTAATAAAAACTTGCTGGTTTTGTGGCTCGGGGTCGCCATCACAGTCCTACCAATATGTGATGGAATCCCTGGAGGCCCAGCTGTAAAATTTCTCTCTTTGTACTCTTTCCCTTTATTTCTCAGACCAGCCAACATTTAGGGAAAATAGAAAATAACCTACATTGAAATATTGGGGGCTGGTTCCCCCGATAGCCAAACTTTTGTCTTGGGGCCTCCACCCTCCCCAGATTCTGAGCCATTCAGGAATTACCTCCCCTCCTTAATCCAGACACGGTCTTCCATTCGTGAAGCAGCAAATGAGGCCATGCCCCTCCCTGTCAACACCTCCTTGTCCTCTCAACATAGCTGTCTTGCAGGCACAGATGTGTTTATCTGCCAACTCGAGCCTCACAAAAACCTACAACTGAAGTGGACAGGCCCCTACACTGTGATACTCAGCATGCCAACTGCAGTGCGAGTCCAAGGACTCCTCAACTGGATTCATCACACTAGGGTCAAGCTCACCCCCAAGGCTACGCCTTCCTCCAAAACATTAACGTGGGCAACACTCTCAGAGTACGTGTACATAATAATAATTTTAAACAAACAAACAAACACAACCATGATCCATAAAGGCAGGAGGAAGCCAAAGATGGCAACAGGATGAATGGCCTCCGCAACGGATCATCGAATATTACAGTCCTGCCACTTGGGCTGAGGATAGTTCATGGGGTTATTGCCCTCCCATATATACTCTAAATATAATAATTAGACTACAGGTGGTTCTAGAGATAATCACTAACCAAATCGCCTCAGCCTTGGAAATGCTCACGCAACAAGAAAACCAAATACGTGCAGCAATTTATCAAAACAGGCTAGCACTAGACTACTTATTAGCAGAAAAAGGTGGGGTCTGTCGTCAGTTTAATATCTCCAATTGTTGTCTTAACATAGACGATAACAGAAAAGCAGTACTAGAAATCACTTCAAACATCAGAAGAGAAGCCCATGTGCCAGTCCAAACCTGGAAGGGGTGGGGCCCAACAAACCTTTAAGGAGGGTGGTTCTCTAATTTAGGGGGACTTAAAATGCTGGTAGGACCAGTAATCTTCATCACTGGGTTCCTCCTGTTTCTCTCCTGTGTTATCCCACTAATAATAAGAGCCATTAAAACTCTTATTGAAACTAAAGTTAGCTGCCAGACAATCCAGACCATGCTCCTGCTACAACGACACGATGGATACCAACCCGTCTCTCAAGAATACCCCAAAAATTAAGTTTTTATTTTTCAAAGGTGCCCATGCTACCCCTATGTCATGCCTGAAGTAGTTATTGAGAAAGTTGTCCCTTTTTTCTATAACCAAATAGACAGGAATGAAAGATTCTCCCTGGGGTCTGAAAGCTTAAGGGAATGAATAACTTCTCCCTCCTCAGGCCCAGTTCCAAGGTGCAAGGCCACTTGTGCAAGTAGTGTGCATCAGCAAGATAGCAGAAGCAGGAGGAGATATGGCCAGGAGACACATTCCACCTGAAGATTGAGAGGGAGGCTGTCCAGTACTACGTAGCAGTTGCGTCAGACTGGGACAATTGCTTTTTACAGAGGACTATAAAACCCCTGCCCTGTCCTTACTTGGGGCTGACGCCATTTCAGGCCTCAGCCCACCTGCACCGAGGTGCTCATTAAAACAGTGTGTTGCTCCACATTGCCTCATCTTTTCTGTTGGCACACTCTCAGGGTTTGAACCAATATAAGAGCCTTGCAATCCCCACCTGCCCAAGCTGATCTGTCAACAAAGAAAATACTTTCATGCTGGGCACAGTGGCTCATGCCTGTAATCCCAGCCCTTTGGGAGGCCGAGGTGGACAGATCACCTGAGGTCAAGAGTTTGAGACCAGCCTGGCCAACACGGTGAAACCCCATCTCTACAAAAACACAAAAATTAGCCAGGCATGATGGCGCATGCCTGTAATCCCAGCTACTTGGAGGCTGAGGCAGGAGAATTGCTTGAACCCTAGAGGAGGAGGTTACAGTAAGCCAAGATCGCGCCACTGCACTCCAGCCAGGGAGACAGAGCAAGACTCAACTACAGAAAAAGAAAAAAAAAAAAAAAGAAAGAAAAGAAAGGAAAATACTTTCAATACTTCAGGGTATAAATTCAAGGTGAGTATTATTTGTGATATGTAAGAAGGCTGGATGGAGAGAGTTAAGGCTGTGATAAATCGGGGAGAATTATTTTAAAGAGATCCTTTCACTGTCATGAGAATAAAAGGGAAAAGGTAGTTGAAATCATCTTGTTAGGCAAAAGCATCAGAAGTAGAAATGTAAATGATTGCAATTCTAAATACATGACATTCTAGAAGAAAATGTGAACAGTTTTGACCTGGGACACACTTATCTAAGAATCAACCATTTTTTTTCTCTCTTCTCTAATTCCTTCTCAGGTGAGATTATCTGAACAAATCACCACCTTCATCTTGAGAATGTATCTTCAAAGGCATTAGGATAGACCCTCTGAAGGAAGTAGACTGCTCCTGCAGGACCCAGGAGACACCCTAAATACTGTGAGTGCCCCAACTGCAGAAATGGGAAAAGGAGACCCTTCTCTCCTGAACACACACCCCCATACAGGCTGGAGGAGGCAACAGGGAGGCCCTGGGAGCTCGCTGAATCCTGAAGCAGCCCATTCCTGCTGGGCACCACAGGAATCCATCAGGAGGGAGGACAGAGGAGCAGGGTGTAAAACTCTGAAGGGAGAAGGACTTCCCTAGCTCAACTTTGCAAGAATTTGAAGGAGGCAAGAAGCCTCCTGGCCAGAACTCAGGGGAAGGCGAGAACCTGGCTTGCAGACTTCACAGGCAGGGAAAAACTAAAGCCCTGTTCTTTCCCAGCTGGGAGGCAGGAAACCTTAAGAAATTTTCAAGCCCAACTTGCCCTCCACCTGGAAACAGACTCGGGGCTGTTGTGGGGGCAAAGTGAAAGTGAGACCCGCTCTTTGGTTTGCATGGGAGCTGAGTGAGGCTTGTGACTGCCAGCTTTCCCCCACTTCCCTGACATCCGTATGACTCAGCAGAGACAGCCATAATCCTCCTAGGTACAAAACTTTAGTGACCTGGGAATCTCACCCCCATCCCCCACAGCAGCCACAGCAAGACCCGCCCAAGAAGAGTCTGAACTCAGACACATCTAGCACCTCCCGCACCCAATGATTCTTCCCTACCCAACCTGGTAGTGGTAGACAAAGAACATATAATCTTGGGAGTCACACCACTGCACTCCAGTCTTGGAGACAGTGTAAGACTCTGTCTCAAGAAACCCCACAAAACACCAAACTATGCAGGCAACAAAGAGCATGATGAATGCAATGGTACCACACATTTCAATATTAACATTGAATGTAAATGGCCTAAATACTCCACTTAAAGGACACAGAACTGCAGAATGAATAAGAACTCACCAATCAACTATCTGCTGTCTTCAGGAGACTCAGCTAATACATAAGGACCCAAATAAACTTCAAGGGGTGGAAAAAGGCATTTCATGCAAATGGACACCCAAAGCAAGCAGGGGTAGCTGTTCTTATACCAGACAAAACAAACTTTAAAGTAACAGTGATTAAAAGAGACAAAAAGGGACATTATGTAATGGTAAATGGCCTGGTCCAACAGAAAAACATCACAATCCTAAACATATATGCACCTAACACTGGAGCTCCCAAATTTATAAAACAGTTACTAATAGACCTAAGAAACACCATAATAGTGGCAAACTTCAATACTCCACTGACAGCACTAGACAGGTCATCAAGACAGAAAGACAACAAAGAAACAATGAAGTTAAACTATACCGTGGAACAAATGGACTTAACAGATATTAGAAAACATTTCATCCAACAACCGCAGAACACACATTCTACTCAACAGTGCATGGAACTTTCTCCAAGATAGATCATATGATAGACTATAAAATGAACCTCAATAAATTTAAGAAAATTGAAATTATATCAAGCACTCTCTCAGACCACAGTGGAATAAAACTGGAAATCAACTCCCAAAGGAACGTTCAAAACCACGCAAATTCATGGAAATTAAATAACCTGCTCCTGAATGAGCAGTGGGACAAAAACAAAATCAATATAGAAATAAAAAAATTCTTCAAACTGAGTGACAATAATGACACAACCTATCAAAACCTCTGGGATACAGCTAAGGTGATGCTAAGAGGAAACTTCATAGCCCTAAATGCCTACATCAAAAAGTCTGAAAGCAAAAATGGACAATCTAAGGTCACAACTCAAGGAACTAGAGAAACAAGAACAAACCAAACCCAAACCCAAACCCAACAGAAAAAAAAGGAAATAACCAAGATCAGAGCAGAACTAAATAAAATTGAAACAAAAAATACAAAAGGTAAATGAAACAAAAAGCGCTTATTTGAAAAGATAAATAAAATCGATAGACCATTAGCAAGATTAACCAAGAAAAGAAGAGAGAAAATCCAAATAACCTCACTGAGAAATGAAACAGGAGATATAACTGACACCACTGAAATACAAAAAATCATTCAAGACTACTATGAACACCTTTACACATATAAACTAGAAAACCTAGAAGAGAAGAATAAATTCCTGAAAGATAAACCCTCCTAGCTTAAATCAGGAAGCATTAGATACCCTGAACAGACCAATAACAAGCAATGAGATTAAAATGGTAATTTAAAAATTACCAACAAAAAAAGTCCAGGACTAGACAGATTCACAGCAGAATTCTACCAGATATTCAAAGAATTAGTACCAATTCTCTTGACACTATTCCACAAGATAGAGAAAGGAGGAACCCTCCCTAATTCATTCTATGAGGTCAGCATCACCCTAATACCAAAACCAGGAAAAGACACAACCAAAAAAGAAAACTACAGACCAATATCCTTAATAAACATTAATGCTAATATCCTTAACAAAATACTAGCTAACAATATCCAACAACATGTCGAAAAGACTATCCAACAACATGTCGAAAAGATAATCCACCATGATCAAGCTGATTTCATACAAGGTATGCAGGGATGGTTTAACACACACAAGTCAACAAATGTGATACACCACATAAATAGAATTGAAAACAAAAATCACATGATCATCTGAATAGATGCAGAAAAAAAAATTGACAAAATTTAGCATCCCTTTATGATTAAACCTCTCAGCAAAGTTGGCATACAAGGGACACAGCTTAATGTAATAAATAAAAGCTATCTATGACAAACCCACTGCCAACATTAATACTGAATAGAAAAAAGTTGAAAGGATTTCCTTTGAGAACAGGAACAAGACAAGGATGCCCACTCTCACTACTCCTCTTCAACATAGCCCTGGAAGTCCTAGCCAGAGCAATCAGACAAGAGAAAGAAATAAAGGGCATCCAAATCAGTAAACGAGAAGTCATACTGTCCGTTTGCTGATGATGTGATCATTTACCTTGAAAACCCTAAGGACTCCTCCAGAAAGCTCCTAGAACTGATAAAACAATTCAGCAAAGTTTCAGGATACGAGATTAATGTACACAACTCAGTAGCTCTTCTATTCACCAACAGCAACCAAATGGAGAATTAAATCAAGAACTCAACCTCTTTTACAATAGCAGAAAAAAAAATTATATGAATATACCTAATGAAGGAGTCGAAAGACCTGTACAAGGAAAACTACAAAACACTGCTGAAACAAATAATAGACAACACAAAGACACGGAAACACATCCCATGCTCAAGCATGGGTAGAATAATTTGTGAAAATGACCATACTGCCAAAAGCAATCTATAAATTCAACACAATCCCCATCAAAAAACCACCGTCATTCTTCACAGAGTTAGAAAAAACAATTCTAAAATTCATATAGGACCAAAAAAGAGGCTGCATAGCCAAAGCAAGACTAAGCAAAAAGAACAAATGTGGAGGCACCACACTACCTGATTTCAAACTACACTATAAGGCCATGGTCACCAAAACAGCATGGTGCTGGTATAAAAATAGGCACATAGACCAATGGAACAGAGAACCCAGAAATAAATCCAAATAATTACAGCCAAGCAATCTTCAAAAAAGCAAACAAAAACATAAAGTGGGGAAAGTATACCCTTTCAACAAATGGTTCTGGGATAATTGGCTAGCCACATGTAGAATGAAACTGGATCCTCATCTCTCACCTTATAAAAAAAATCAACTCAAGATGGATTAAGGACTTGAACCTAAGATCAGAAACTATAAAAATTCTGGAAGATAAAATTGGAAAAAAACCCTTCTAGGCATTGGCTAGGCAAAAATTTCATGACCAAAAACCCAAAAGCAAATGCAATAAAAACAAAGATAAATAACTGGGACCTAGTTAAACTAAAGAGTTTTTGCATGGCAAAAGGAACAGTCAGCAGAGTAAACAGACAACTCACACAGTGGGAGAAAATCTTCACAATCTATACATCTGACAATGGATTAGTATCCAGAATCTACAACAAACTCTGTACCTCTGACAAAAGATTAATATCCAGAATCTACAACAAACTCAAGCAAATCAGTAAGGAAAAAAACAATCGCATCAAAAAGTGGGCTAAGGACATGAATAGAAAATTCTCAAGAGTCTCTCCCTCTCCCTCTCCCTCGTCTCCCTCTCCCTCTCTTCGGTCTGCCTCTCCTTCTTTTTTCGGTCTCCCTCTGTTGCCGAAGCTTGACTGTACTGCTGTGATCTCGGCTCACTGCAACCTCCCTGCCTCGGGCTCCTGTGATTCTCCTGCCTTGGCCTGCCCAGTGCCTGGGATTGCAGGCACGCGCCGCCACGCCTGACTGGTTTTTGTGTTTTTAGTGGAGACGGGGTTTCGCCATGTTGACCAGGCTGGTCTCCAGCTCCTGGCCTGGAGTGATCTGCCCACCTCGGCCTCCCAAGGTGCTGGGATTGCAGACGGAGTCTCGCTCACTCAATGCTCAATGTTGCTCAGGCTGGAGTGCAGTGGCGTGATCTTGGCTCGCTACAACCTCCACCTCCCAGCCGCCTGCCTTGGCCTCCTAAAGTGCTAAGATTACAGCCTCTGCCCTGCTGCCACCCTGTCTAGGAAGTGAGGAGCGTCTCTGCCTGGCTGCCACCTCATCTGGGAGGAAGTGAGGAGCGCCTCTGCCCGGCTGCCCCATCTGGGAGGTGAGGAGCGCCTCTGCCCGGCCGCCCATCATCTGGGAAGTGAGGAGCGCCTCTGCCCCGCCGCCCATCGTCTGCGAAGTGAGGAGCGCCTCTGCCCGGCCACCCCGTCTGGGAAGTGAGGAGTACCTCTGCCCGGCCGCCCATCATCTGGGAAGTGAGGAGTGCCTCTGCCCGGCCGCCACCTCCTCTGGGAGGAAGTGAGGAGTGCCTCTGCCTGGCCATCCCATCTGGGAAGTGAGGAGCACCTCTGCCCGGCCGCCCCGTCTGGGAGGTGAGGAGCACCTCTGCCTGGCTGCCACCCCGTCTGGGAGGAAGTGAGGAGCACCTCTGCCCGGCCGCCCCATCTGGGAGGTGAGGAGCGTCTCTGCCCGGCCGCCCCATCTGGGAAGTGAAGAGCGCCTCTGCCTGGCTGCCACCCCGTCTGGGAGGAAGTGAGGAGCGCCTCTGCCCGGCCGCCCTGTCTGGGAAGTGAGGAGCGCCTCTGCCCGGCCGCCTATCGTCTGGGAAGTGAGGAGCACCTCTGCCCGGCCGCCCATCGTCTGGGAAGTGAGGAGCCCCTCTGCCCGGCCGCCCCGTCTGGGAAGTGAGGAGGACCTCTGCCCGGCCGCCCCATCTGGGATGTGAGGAGGGCCTCTGCCCGGCCGCCCCGTCTGGGAAGTGAGGAGCGCCTCTGCCCGGCAGCCCCATCTGGGAGGTGAGGAGCGCCTCTGCCTGGCTGCCACCCCGTCTGGGAGGAAGTGAGGAGCGCCTCTGCCTGGCCGCCCATCGTCTGGGAAGTGAGGAGCACCTCTGCCCAGCCACCCCGTCTGGGAAGTGAGGAGCACCTCTGCCCGGCCGCCCATCATCTGGGAAGTGAGGAGCGCCTCTGCCCGGCCGCCACCTCCTCTGGGAGGAAGTGAGGAGTGCCTCTGCCCGGCCGCCCCGTCTGGGAGGTGAGGAGCGCCTCTGCCTGGCTGCCACCCAGTCTGGGAGAAAGTGAGGAGCGCCTCTGCCCGGCCACCTCGCCTGGGAAGTGAGGAGCGCCTCTGCCCAGCTGCCCCGTCTGGGAACTGAGGAGCGCCTCTGCCCGGCCGCCCCATCTGGGAAGTGAGGAGCGCCTCTGCCTGGCTGCCACCCCGTCTGGGAGGAAGTGAGGAGTGCCTCTGCCCAGCCACCCCGTCTGGGAAGTGAGGAGCGTCTCCGCCCGGCCGCCCCGTCTGGGAAGTAAGGAGCGCCTCTGCCCGGCCACCCATCATCTGGGATGTGAGGAGCGCCTCTGCCCGGCCGCCCTGTCTGGGAGGTGTACCCAACAGCTCCAAAGAGCTCCATCGGGAGCGGGCCATGAGGACGATGGCGGTTTTGTTGAAGAGAAGGGGGGAAGTGTGGGGAAAGGAAGGAGAGATCAGATTGTTGCTGTGTCTGTGTAGAAAGAGGTGGGCATAGGAGACTCCATTTTGTTCTGATTAGGAGAAATTCTTCTGCCTTGGGATGCTGTTGATCTATGGCCTTTCCCCCAGCCCAGTGCTCTCTGAAACATGTGCTGTGTCAACTCAGGGTTAAATGGATTAAGGGCAGTGCAAGATGTGCTTTGTTAAACAGATGCTTGAAGGCAGCATGCTCTTTAAGAGTCATCACCACTCCCTAATCTCAAGTACCCAGGGACATAAACACTGCAGAAGGCCGCAGGGACCTCTGCCTAGGAAAACCAGAGACCTTTGTTCATGTGTTTATCTCCTGACCTTCTCTCCACTATTATCCTATGACCCTGCCATATCCCCCTCTCCGAGAAACACCCAAGAATGATCAATAAATACTTAATAATAAAAAAGAATTCTCAAAAGAAGATATACAAATGGCCAACAAACATAAAAAATGGTTAACATCACTAATGATCAAAGAAATGCAAATCAAACCCACAATGTGATACCACCTTATTCCTGCAAGAATAGCCATAATGAAAAGATCAAACAACTGTAGATGTTGGCATGGATGTGGCAATCAGGGAACACATCTATACTGCTGGTGAGAATGTAAACTAGTAGAGCCGCTATGGAAAACATATAAATGCATATGGAAAACAGTGTGGAGAGTCTGTAAAGAACTAAAAGTAGAACTAGCATTTGATCCAGCAATCCCACTACTGAGTATCTACCCAGAGAAAAAGAAATGATTATTTGAAAAAGGTACTTGCACATGCATGTTTCTAGCAGCACAATTCACAACTATAAAATAGTGGAACCAACTGAAATGCCCATGAATTAACGCGTGGGTAAAGAATCTGTGAGAGATATATATATATGTGTGTATGTGTGTGTGTATATATATAAAAATATATAAACACTTAAATGTATACACACACACACACACACACACACACATATATGTTGGAATACTACTCAGCAATAAAAAGGAATGAATTAACAGCATTTGCAATGTCCTGGATGAGATTGGAGACTATTATTCTAAGAATGGTAAACCAAATGTCATATGTTCTCACTGATATGTGGGAGGTATGCTATGAGGATGCAAAGGCATAAGAATAATACAATGGACTTTGGGTACTTGGGGGGAAGAGTGAAAGGGGAAGGGACAAAATACAACATATATGGTGCAGTGTATACTGCTTGGGTGATGGATGCACCAGGATCTCACAAATCACCACTAAAGAACTTACTCAACTAACCAAATACGACCTGTACATAAGTAACTTATGGAACAATAAAATTTTAAAAAATTATTTTTATAATTACAGACAGGCTCACATAATGAATTCTTCATAAACTATTACACAGGCTGGGCCTTTACCTCATGCCTGTAATCCCAGCACTTTGGGAGGCCGAGGTGAGTGGATCACCTAAGGTCACCAGTTGGAGACCAGTTTGACCAACATGGTGAAACCCTGTCTCTACTAAAAATACAAAAATTAGTCCAGGCGAGGTGGCTCACGCCTGTAATCCAGCACTTTGGGAGGCTGAGATGGATGGATCACGAGGTCAGGAATTTGAGACCAGCCTGACCAAAATGGTGAAACCCCATCTCTACTAAAAATACAAAAATGAGCCGGGCATGGTGATGCATGCCTGTAATCTCAGCTACTCAGGAGGCTGAGGCAGGAGAACCGCTTGAACCTGAAAGGTGGAGGTTGCAGTGAGCCCAGATTGCACCATTGCACTCCAGCCTGGGAGAAAGACTAAGACTCTGTCTCAAAAACAAACAAACAACAACAACAAAAAACAACTAAACAAACTAAAAAACCTATTAAACAAACAAAAATTATGGGTCTAGCATGAGTACCAGTCAAGTTAAAACAGAATTTGCATGGGGAGACTCTGAACCATAAGCCAAAAGATTGTACAGCAAGAAATTCAATACAAAGCAGAGAGTATAAATTTGCTTTCAGCATTTTTGAGAATTTTTGTTTTGTAGTAAATGACACCTTCTTAAAATGATTTATTTTGTTCCAATATTGCTATTTTCTGCTAAAAATAGTTTCAAACTTATACTCAAACACACTCCATAATTTATTTACACCTAAGATTTATCTTTAGACTAACAGATGTGTATATTTAACTCTATGTAAATCAATACTAACAGTCCATATGTGCTTGCAGGCAGAGGCCACATGTTCAAAGAAAAATATATGAGAAATTTAAAAAAGATTTATTTGGGACTCAGAAATGTATGGATTTTACTTATGTTTGTATATAAGTTTTATTATGACCATAAAAATAATCCTGTAATCAATAACAATTTAATTGTACATTTAAAAATAACAAACTGTAGAATTGAATTGCTTGTAATACAAAGAATAAATGCTAGAGGTAATGGAGACCGCATTTAGTCTAATGTGATTGTTATATATTGCATGCCCGTATCAAAATATGCCATATATGGCATAATATGTACACATATTACGTATCCACAAAAATCAAGGAAAATAAATTTAAATGTGAAAATAAAAATAAAAATTTAGCCTATAGGAACAATATTCTTTAACTTAATGGCAATTAAAATTCACTGGCAAAAAAAATTTACTAGAGATGTCAGTTCATTGTCTCACCAAATAGTGTATTTTTACCATCTTTTACCTACACCCTTGAGTAAGGTGGAATAGGTTAAAGTTACTGGCATAATAACACTTCATTGAATTCACCATAGTATTTAACATGTTAAAACTGTTAAGTTGAAAAGTTAAGTTCACATGTAATTTATAAGTTAAAAATACGCTGCATATATTTCATAAAAATACAATAAATCATACTAAATTTTAACTAAAATTAAGAATGTTTTTCTTTCATAATAATGCAGAATATTAATCTGAACACCTACCTCATGCATCACTCAATATTATAAGTTAACCATAAAGATCCTCTCTACTTAAATTTTCATCATGCATCTTACATTTTAATGTTCTTACCTTTCCATAGAAAAGGTCATAAATAATGCCTCTTCATATTTGTAATGCTTTTTCAAAATAAATACTCTTCTGTACTTTAAAGACATATTTTCTGATCGATCTTTTGACAGTAATTACACTTCTAATGTTTTTATTTAGTATGAACGCTCTGATTTTGAGTACGATGTGAGCAGGTATTAATGGCTTTTTAACTTTGTCTACATTTGTACACGTTTTCTCAAGTATAAATGCTTTCCTATACATTAAGGCATGAGCATTGGTTCAAAGCTTGGCCACATTGTTCACATTGGTAGTTTTCGCCAGTATGAATTTTCTTACCTATGATCAAGTGTGACAATCATTTAGAGGCTTTGTCACATTCTTCACATTTCTAGGATTTCTCAGCAGCATGATTTTCTTGATGTTTAGAAAAGTTTGACTTGTCAAAAGCATTGGCACATCTTTCAGGTTTGTAGAGTTTCTCTCCAGTATGAATAATCTTATGTCTGTTAAGAATTCAGGACTTTTTATAGACTTTACCACATTATTCACACTTGTAAGATTTCTCTCCAATATGAGTTATCTTATCTGTAGTAAGGTGTGAAAACTGGTTAAAGGCTTTGCCAAATTTTTCCTGTTTATAGGGTTGCAGTCCAGTATGAATTTTCTTATGTCTGGTTAGGGCTGAGGACCAGAAAAAGGATTTGCCACATTCTTCACATTTGTAGAGTTTTACTCCAGTATGAATTACCTTATGTTTAGTAAAGGTTGAAGACCGGTTAAAAGATTTGCCACATTCTTTACATTTGTAGGGTTTCTCTCTAGTATGAATTTTCTTATGGTTAGTAAGGATTGAAGACTGGTTAAAGGCTTTGCCACATTTTTCACATTTGTAGGGTTTCTCTCCAGTGTGAATTATCTTATGTTTAGTAAGAGCTGAGCACTCTCTAAAGGCTTTGCCACATTCTGCACATTTGTAGGGTTTCTCTCCAGTGTGCAACCTCTTATGTCTAGTTAGGGTTGAAGATTGGCTAAATGCTTTGCCACATTCTTCACATTTGTAGGGTTTCTCTCTAGTATGAATTCTCTTATGTCCATTTAGGGTTGAGGATGATATAAATGCTTTGCCACATTCTTCACACTTGTAAGGTTTCTCTCCAGTATGAATTATCTTATGTGTAGTAAGCTTTGAGGATCGATTAAAAGCTTTACCACATTCTTCACATTTGTATGGCTTCTCTCCAGTGTGCATCCTTGTATGTCTAGTTAGGGTTGAGGATTGGCTAAATGCTTTGCCACATTCTTCACATTTGTAGGGCTTCTCTCCAGTATGAATTATCTTATGTTCAGTAAGAGTTGAAGATTTCCTAAAAGCTTTGCCACATTCTTCACATTTGTAGGGTTTCTGTCCAGTATGAATTATCTTATGTGTAGTAAGGGTTGAGGATTGGCTAAAAGCTTTGCCACATTCTTCACATTTGTAGGGTTTCTCTCCAGTGTGCATCCTCTTATGTGTAGTAAGGTGTGAAGGTTGGCTAAATGCTTTGCCACATTCTTCACATTTGTAGGTTTTCTCTCTGGTATGAATCCTCTTATGTTCAGTAAGGGTTGAGGACCAGATAAATGCTTTGTCACATTCTTCACTCTCTGAAGTTTTCTCTTTAGTATGAATTATCTTATGTGTAGTAAGATTTGAAGATTGATTAAAAGCTATGCCACATTCTTCACATTTGTAGAGTTTCCCTCCAGCATGTATTATTTTATGTTTAGCAAGGGTTGAGGGGTGCTTAAAAGCTTTGCCACATTCTTTACATTTGTAGGGTTTCTCTCCAGTATGAATTGTCTTATGCTTAGTAAGGGTTGAGGAATGGCTAAAAGCTTTGCCACATTCTTCACATTTGTAGGGCTTCTCTCCAGTGTGTATCCTCTTATGTCGAGTTAGGGTTGAAGACCATATAAATGCTTTGCCACATTCTTTACATTTGAAGGGTTTCTCTCGAGTATGAATTCTTTTATGTTTAGTAAGGCTTGAGGACCAGTTAAATGCTTTGCCACATTCTTCACACTTGTAAGGTTTCTCTCCAGTATGAATTATCTTATGCGTAGTAAGATTTGAAGATCGATTAAAAGCTTTGCCACATTCTTCACATTTGTAGAGTTTCTCTCCAGCATGTATTATTTTATGTTTAGTAAGGGTTGAGAGTCGCTTAAAAGCTTTGCCACATTCTTTACATTTGTAGGGTTTCTCTTCAGTATGAGTTATCTTATGATTAGTAAGGGTTGAGGAATTGCTAAAAGCTTTGCCACATTCTTTACATTTGTAGGGTTTCTCTCCAGTATGAATTCTCTTGTGTTTAGCAAGGGTTGAGGAATGGCTAAAAGCTTTGCCACATTCTTCACATTTGCAGGGCTTCTCTCCAGTGTGCATCCTCTTATGTCTAGTTAGGGTTGAGGACCACAGAAATGCTTTGCCACATTCTTCACACTTGTAAGACTTCTCTCCAGTATGAATTATCTTATGTGTAGAAAGATTTGAGGATTGATTAAAAGCTTTGCCATATTCTTCACAATTGTAGAGTTTCTTTCCAGCATGAATTATTTTATATGTAGTAAGTGTTGAGAATTGCTTAAAAGCTTTGCCACATTCTTTACATTTGTAGGGTTTCTCTCTACTATGAATTATCTTATGTTTATTAAGGGTTAAGGATTGCCTAAAAGCTTTGCCACATTCTTCAAATTTGCAGGGTTTCTCTCCAGTATGAATTATCTTATGTTTAGTAAGGGTTGAGGATTGCCTAAAAGCTTTGCCACATTCTTCACATTTGTAGGGCTTCTCTCGAGTGTGTAACCTCTTATGTCTAGTTAAGGTTGAGGACCATAGAAATGCTTTGCCACATTCTTCACACTTGTAGATTTTCTCTTCAGCACAAATGATTTTGTGTGTAGTAAGGGTTGACAGTTGCTTAAAAGCTTTGCCACATTCTTCACATTTGTAGGGTTTATCTTCAGTATGAATTTTCTTATGATTAGTAAGGGTTGAGGACCAATGAAAGGTTTTTTCACATTCTTTACATTTATAGGACTTCTCTGTAATATAAACGCATTTATGTTGGGTTTTGTGTAAACGGATGCAAAATGATTTGACACATTTTTTACATTTGAAGCATTTCTTTCCAGTATGTCTTACCGTATGTCTGTTTGAATTTAAAAATTTATAGAAGACTTTCAAATATTTACCACATTGAAATACTTTGCTCTGGGCAGTTGTGAGACACTGGTTAAGTTTATTATAACCTTCTTTGTGCACCTTACACTCATTCACACTTTTACAACCTTTTCTTAACTGTAAAGTCTCACATCCACATTTTTCATATTTTCTCAGTAATACTTTTTGAAAAGAATCTTCCATGCTCTGCTCTGGCCAAAAGTCTTGAGCAAAATGAGGACATATACCTGAAAAAAGAATTAAAAATAATAAATTACTCCACTCACTAGACTCACATGAATATAGTTTAAAAATCTTACCTACAAAATATACAAACTATGTAAACAATATGGCACTGCAAAATACCACAGGCCCTAATTCTATTTTTGTTTTGTTTTTTTTTTTTTTTTTTGAGACGGAGTCTCGCTCTGTCACCCAGGCTGGAGTGCAGCGGCGTGATCTTGCCTCAGTGGAAGCCCCGCCTCCTGGGTTCACACCATTATCCTGCACAGGCCCTAATTCTTTCATAGACATATATATGTAACAAAAACATACAGATCAAATTACATCTATGGAAAATTTATGAATGAGTTAAGTGTGTGCAGTGTCTCAGGGGAGCACAATGCAAAAAAACCACACAGAAAAAAAAGAAAAGTCTGTTAAATTTACTCGACACAGCTTTTCCTGCTTCCCATTATAACAGTGCCTTTAGAAGTAAATTGCCAACTCCTGATTTCTGTTTTAAAAGAACGGTGAAATAGTAGCCCATTCATTTTTATTTATAGCTTTTAGGGGCTTTTCCTGACACTGATTTCCATCTCTTATGACATAAAGTGTTGAAAGAAACTGTGGCATAATTTGGAATGAAAGTTTGAGTCTGCTGAGACCAAAGAAAAATGTTACAGCAGCAGAAAGACTGCAGTAGCACAGAAAGGAAACAGGCATAGCAAGTGATTACTGACTCCTACAAAGTAACATGAGTAAACACTCTTAATTAAAACATAAACACAAAATTTCAGACAACACATACCCTAAGAACATATTTGAGAAATTCCCATAATCATTAGACAAGACAGTTGTTTTCAAACTATGCCAGGACAAAACTACATTATAAAGACTTCGACAGTTAGCTTTTTATAAATGTCCAAATCTCAATCAAAGATTACAATGTATACAAAATAGGGCAATATGATCCCACCAAAATATTATAAAATTTTCTGAAAGAAACCATAAAAAAGATGTATACATTAATTTTATGAATTGGTAATAAATTGAATAATACTGATTAAAATAGGAACAGAGACAACTATGGAAAATCAGAAAAATGAGGATGAGAACAAAAATATTTAAGATTTCACAAAACCAGAAATTGTGGAGGTAAAAATATAAAAACTGATAGATCCTAAAAGTAAGAAAAAAATGATGTAAAAATAAAGAAGCTCAACAAACTAGGATCACAGAAAGATATTTATAACAAACACATACACAAGCACAATTTCAAAAGTCACAGACAAAAAAAATCTTTGAAGCTGCAAAATAAAAGTGATGTGTCAGGCCAGGCCAGGCATGGTGGCTCACACCTGTATTTTAGGCACTTTGGGAGGCCAAGGACAGATCACCTAAGGTCAGGAGTTCAAGGCCAGCCTGGCCAACATGGTGCAACCCTGTCTCTACTAAAACTACAAAAATTAGCCAGGTGTGGTGACACACGCCTGTAATCCCAGCTACTTGGGAGGCTGAGGCAGATTACGAGGTCAGGAGTTCGAGACCAGCCTGACCAACATGGAGAAAACCTCCCTCTACTAAAAATACAAAATTAGCTGTGCGTGGTGGCACATGCCTGTAATCTCAGCTACTCAAAGACTGAGGCAGGAGAATCACTTGAACCCAGGAGGCAGAGGTTGTGGTGAGCCGAGATCACGACATTGCACTCCAGCCTGGGCAACAAGAGCAATTTCGTCTCAAGAAAGAAAAAAAAAAAATGGTAGTTGTTTAATATGTATTAAGATTTAGCTTGCAAGATAAAAACATTTTAGCAATATGTTGCATGAAAATTTCAAGATGATTAATATGACTAAACATTTAAATATAGTTTCTGGTAAATTTTGTTTTGTTTTTTTGACAAGTAAAAATAATAATAACTAAAAGTACAGAGTTATGATAGTTTTAAATTATATTCACATTTAAAAGTGTTTCTCCCATAAAAAAACATATAGATTCAGAAATAAATAGGATGTTGAAATTATAAGAATTTCATGACTACTCAGCTACGCAGGATTAGAAAATCATTCACAACAAATCCACACAACAAATATACAAGTTATAAAAAATACGATAACATTTATACAGGCAAACAAACATAGAGATAATTCTATTGGAAAAAGACATATGGCTCAATCATATTTGATTTTGCTCCAGACTGTCTTAAATTGCATAAAGTTAAATATTGACATGCACAATTATTATACTAAAATATCAAAGCACAATTAACAGATGTGTAGTGGCATACACTAAAATATATAACACAAAAATATAAAATTGCAAAACCAAATTAAAACATGGAATGTAAACTTTATTAGACACCATCAACTAGATTAACATATTCATTAAAAAATCTTAGAAGAATATGGGAAAAATAATACAGAGATTACTTGAAAATAAAAAAAGGTGAGAAATTCCCAAATTTTGATGTAATAAAAGAAAAAAAAACTCTAACCAAGAATACTTGATTTAAATTTATTTCACTTTAAAAAGAAGATGAAAATAAAAAATTTCCAAAATAAAAAGTGAGAGTGTTCATCATCACTAGCACAGTTCTACAAAAAAAAATGCTACATGGTGTCCAGGCACCGTGGGTGGGCTCATGCCTGTAATCCTACAGTTTTAGGAGGCAAGCCTGTCAGAACACTAGAAACCAGGAGTTTCATAACAGCCTGAGTAATGTGAGACTCTGCAAATAACAATAAGAAATGCTAATATGAGTTGCTAAAATGAGTCAGTTTTGTTTAAAAAGAAATACTGGACAGTATCATAAAACCATATATAAAATAAAGCTCTCTATTAAATGTAAATATACAGACAAATATAGAAATCTTTACTATCATAATGATGATGCTTAAAATCCTTAAAGATCTTCTGTAGAATATTTAAAACAGAATAAAAATGGTAATTGTAGACACCAAAATCCCATTTTCAATAATAAATAGAAGATTCATATAAAAATGAATAAGAAAACAGAAAACCTAGACAACATTATACACTGTATTTATCATTCTGCATATAGAGGAATACCTGAGAGTAGATAATTTATAAAAAAACAAGTTTATTTGGCTCACAATTCAGCAGACTGTATAAAAAGTCTGTGCCAGCATCTGCTTCTGGTGAGAGTGTCAGCAAGCTTACAATCATGGTTGAAGGCGAAGATTAACTGTACACACCACATGATAACAGACAGAGCAAGTATGAGGTGAAGGAGCCAGGTTCTTCTAATAAACCAGCTTTCTTTTGAATTAATAAAGTGCACACATTTTGATTACCAAGAGGATGGTGCCAAACTATTCATAAGGACTCTGCCCCATGACCCAAACACCTCCTACCAGGTCCAACATCTAACATCAAGAATTACATTGCAGCATAAGGTTTGAGTAACATCAACATCAAAACCATATTATAGACCAACTAGGTTTAACAGACACGTACAAAACTTTTCAGTCAAAAGCAAGGGAATACACAATATTCTTATTTGCACCTGGTGTATTCTGTTACGACACATACTAAGTTTTATTAAATTTAAGAATGCCAGGTGGGTGGTGTAGCTCATGCCTATAATCCCAACACTTAGAGAGACCAAGGTGTGAGGATCACTTAGAGCTAAAAGTTTCAGGCCAGCCTGGGCAACATAGTGAGACCCTATCCCCACAAAATAATCAAATAATTATTCAGGCATGGTACTTTGTTTGTAGTTTCAACTACTTGAGAGACTTAGGTGGAAAGATAACTTGAGCCCAGTAGGTTGAGGCTGCAGTGAGTCAAGATTATGCCAATACACTCCAGCCTGGGTGACAGAGTAAGATCCTGTCTCCAAACAAAAACAACAAACACAAAAAAACAACAAATAAATTTAAGAAGATCAATGTTATCCACTTTGTGTTTTCTGACCAAAATTAAATTAAACTGGAGATTAAAACTGAGAAATCCAAAAATACATGAAAATAAAAAACTCTTCAACATATTTTTGCTCAGGAATAAAAAAAATTAATTTTTCAAAGATGTCAGTACAACCTACAGTGGTACACAAATTCAATATAATCTTTATAAAAATCCCAACAGTAGTTTTTAAAAGAAATACTGTTTGAGATGTTAAAATTTTGTTATGAACTATAGACAAACACCCACGGAAAAAAAAAGAGGCATTATAACTTCTGATTTTGAAACGTATTAAAAGCAACAATAACAAAAACAATGAGGTACTCACACAAAGACAGATAACCAGATGAAAGAACAGAGTAGAGAGCCCAGAAATGAACCCTTCTGTATATGGCCAAATAATCTCCCACAAAATTGACATGAGCACACAATGGAAGATAATCTTTTCAAAAAATTCTGTTAAAAACTGAATATCCATTCTGATAAAATAAAGATTATTTCCTTAAACCATATGTGAAAATCTTTTAATTAGACATAAGAAGGTAACTTTGTTGTTGTTGTTGTTTTTGAGATGGAGACTCGCTGTTGCCCAGGCTGGAGTGCAGCCACCCAAGTAGCTGGGATTACAGGCACCGGGCACAGCGTCTGGCTAATTTATGTATTTTTAGTAGAGACGGGGTTTCACCATGTTGGCCAGGCTGGTCTCGAAATCTTGACCTGTGATCCACCCGCCTCGGCCTCCCAAAGCACTGGGCCACAAGGCCCAGCCACATAAATTTTAATCTCTTAAACACATATAGGGGAGGCAGGGCACTGTGGCTCATGCCTGTAATCCCAGCACTTTGGGAGGCCGAGATAGGTGGATCATGAGGTCAGGAGTTCAAGACCAGACCAGCCTGACCAAGACGGTGAAAACCTGTCTCTACTAAAAATATAAAAATTAGCCAGGCGAGGTGGCATGCACCTGTAGTCTCAGCTACTCAGGAGACTGAGGCAGAAGAATCGCTTGAACCCAGGAGGCGGGTGTTGCAGTAAGCCGAGATCGCGCCATTACACTCCAGCCTGGGTGACAGAGCGAAACTCCGTGTCTCTCTCTCTATATGAAACACATGACATTAGTCTTGGTGCAAAATTCTTAGATACAACATTAAATGCATGAGCAACAAAGAAAAAAACAGAATAATTTAACTACACTACACTTCAAAATTTCTGCATATTTAAGTAAACATTTAGTAGAGAAATAATGCCTCCTAGAAAATGGATGAAAATATTTACAAATTACATGTGATAAGAGTGAATATCCAAAAAATATAAACAACTTTTAAAATGGAACAATAAAGTTAAATAACTTTATTTAGAAATAGACAAATAATTAAAATAAATTTTCATAAAAAAACACAAAAAAATTTGAAAGGACACACAAAATTACTAATTTGTAGAGAAATGCATTAAAACCACAATGAAAATCAAAATCCCCTCACACCCACTTAAATGGTCACTATCAATTTTTTAAAAACACCAAAGCTGTTGATAATGCAATCAAAATGAAACCCTTGGCTGGGCACAGTGGCTCACACCTTTAATCCCAGCACTTTGGGAGGCTGCGGCAGGCAGATCACAAGGTCAGGAGTTCAAGACCAGCCTGCTTAACATGGTGAAACCCTGTCTCTACTAAAAATACAAAAATTACCCAGGTGTGGTGACGTGTGCCTGTAATACCAGCTAGTCAGGAGGCTGAGGCAGGAGAATCGCTTGAACCCAGGAGGCAGAGGTTGGAGTGTGATAGGATCGTGCCATTGCACTCCACCCTGGGCGACAGAGCAAGAATTTGTTTCCAAAAAAAAAAAAAAAACTTATATTGATTGTTGGTGGAAAGCAGGATGCAGCCATTATTTTATAATGTTATATACGTACTTTAAATAAAATTATTATCAAATACAGCAATTCCATTTATGAATCTATATCTAAAATATGCATCATAGGACCCTGAAGACATATTTGATACAATGGAGTATTATTCAACCTTAAAAAAAAAAAACAAAAAACTTGTCACATTTGAAGATACACTTTGAGATTATGTCAACTGAAATAAGCTAGTAACGAAATGATGAATGTTATGATTTCACTAAGATATATAAAATAGTCGCACTCATAAAAACAGAAAGCGGAAGGGTGTTTGTCAAGGGCCAGAGAGAGCATAAAATGGTCACATGTTATTTAATGGACATTGCATTTTAATTTTGCAAGACGTAAAATTTCTAGAAATCTTTTGCATAACAATGTTAATATAGTTAACAGGTCTGAAATACACAGTTTTGTTTTTTTTTTTTTGAGACAGGGTCTCAATCTGTCACACAAGCTTGAGTGCAGTGGCACATTATGGCTCACTGCAGCCTTACACTCCCAGGCTCAAATAATCCTGTCCCTCAATCTCTCAAGTAGCTGGGACCACAGGTAAACACCATCATGCCTGGCTATTTCTTATATAAAAATGTTTGTAGAGAGGGTGTCTCCATATTTTGCCCAGGCTGGTCTCAAACTTTTGGGCTCAAGCAATCTTCCTGTCCTGGCCTCTCAAAATCCTGGTCTTACAGAAGTGAGCCACCACCATGCCTGGCCCTGACATGTACACTGAAATAGATTTAAGAAGGTAAATTATATGTTATGTGTTTTTACAACAATTATTTTTGAAAAAACTAGAAAAAATAAAGAATTATAAATTTTCTTGAAAATTACCTTCAAATCACAAAAACTGTTTTTCACACAAAGGAAATACATATTTATCATTAAACACATGGTGAAAATAATGCTATTTCAAAGGCTACTCACTTAGACAAGATAAAACCAACATTGAAAGTGAACTAAGAGGCTGGGCAAGGTGGCTCACACCTGTAATCCCAGCACTTTGAGAGGCCAAGGCAGGCAGATCACCTGAGGTCAGGAGTTCAAGACCAGCCTAACCAACATGAGAGAAACCCTGTCTCTACTAAAAGAAAAATACAAAATTTAGCAGGGCATGGTGGCACATGCCTGATATCCCAGGTACATCAGAGGCTGAGGCAAGAGAATCGCTTGAATCTGGGAGGTGGAGGCTGCAGTGAGCCAAGATCATGCATTGCACTCCAGCCTCGGCAACAAGAGCAAAACTCCATCTCAAAAACAAAAAAGAAGAAAAAAATGAGATAAGAAAGAATATGTACAAGATAAGCTATAACCAAAATTGGGGTCATATTTGCAGACATAAAAACACACACATATATATAATCTGATTGTGATAGACATATGGCTCATTTATCTTTTAATTAAATCCCACACTGACTTAAAGTATACAAACAGAATTGCAAATTGTCTAAAATTATAATACATAAGTAAAACCAAAAAACAATAAACTGATATTAAGAAACTTACACTAAAAAACACACTAATGTAGAACTGCAAGAAAATAATGAAAGAAATGCTTACTCATAAAATCTAGTTGGCAACATTAATGTACATTAACAAATAATTTGTCTAGAAAACTGCAATGTTTGACTAACTGTGCAGTCATGGAAGGCAGGCATTTTAAATTACTGGTATCTATTGTATGGCAATAAAATCCCAGAGAAAATGTAGTACAATCATAAATAGGAGATGCTAATGAGAAACTTAATAGATAAGCATTTAAAAGAAACTAGTGTCAATTTTTGTTTTAAATATGTGCTATTTTTACACAAAATAAAACTACTGTAATCCAAGTTTAGAACCAACTATAGCCTTAAATTGCTAAATTACGTATATATTTAGCAAAATATGGTTAGAGCTTCATGTATAAAACAAATATTTGAGGAATAAATTATGTTATTATTTAGTTATAGGCTGACAAAAGTGGCTGAAAATTCTGTAATTCCTATTTGCCTGCCTGTACACTAATTATCTAACTCAGGCACAACATGTACATTCTAGTATATTGTCCTAAATGTCTGAATCCAAAACTACAGACAAATTTGAATTAGAAAATAAAAATAAAAATTTATATGAAGAGTGACATTAATAAGATAAAAAAATTAAAGGTGCCCTATTTGCTTATCTCCTGACAGCAAGAAAATTTGTCAGCCATTCCTGACAAAAATGTGTTTGTGAGAGAACCAGGCATCATGGTTCACACCTGTCATGACAGCTACACGGTACATTAAAGTTGGAGAATTGCTTCCGGTCAAAATATTAAGACCTGCCTGGGTTATGTTGCAAGACCCCATCTCAAAAATAAGTGCCTTTAAGAGAGCTCTGAGATCCAGGAAGGGAGTTATGAAACTCTGCTGAAGCCCAAGATTGAAGGTAATCCTTTTTAGAAGGCAAGCCCTCATTCAGGTGGCAAACGACAGGACTACTATTTTTGGCTACAGACAAGAAAATGTTCCACCTAACTTGGTTCCACTGAGAATTTTGAACTGTACTCTGTAACCATCCCAAACTCTTCCCAGCCACAGACTGGGGGAGGTCCTGCCCTTCCAGAGGCCTGGAGGAAGACACCCACTTATAGCCATGCTGGCAGGCCTGCAGACTTTGGCCTTTACTGTGGTCCCTGAAGCAGTTCCATGATTCAGTTCCAGCTCCCTGAGCCACAGTGCATGGCCAGTTCTGCCTATGTCGAAATCCAAAGTAACCTGGGAAAATACTCTCTTGCACTCGATGAAAGCCATGCTCATCCACATCCTCATATAAAGCCCACCATATTGCAGACCTGACTGCAGAAACCTGCCCTTGGGTCTGTCCTGCACAGCAAAGTCCTGAAGGATATTCACTCTGTCCAATAATTAAATGAGAATTACAACTATCCAAGCCCCTTTTAACAACACAACTAAAGGTGGACCCTTGTGCAAACCCAGCAGACTTAAGACCAAGCTACAACCCCTCTTCACTACAAACCCAGAGGACATTCTATCACTCTGAGGACCCAACAAAAATAGATTTTTACTTTCTGAAACCAGTTTATAAATACTTGAACAAGTGTTTGCTCCTTCAAGTTTACAGTCACCAATGCAAAACTATTTTTCTTATTGTTAATGCTTCTATTTTAACATAGCACTGAAAGTATGTGGAAGACGAAACAATCAAAAGAAAAATTTAAAGTCATTGAAATTGAAGACCAGTAAGTAAAATGTTGCTTTTTGTAGATCATGTAATCTTATATATATATAAATGAATAGTACTTTAAAACCTGTTTAAACTAATGAATACACTCAGTTAATTAGCAAAATGTAAAATTAACATACAAGAGTAAGTTACGGTTCCATACACTTAAAACGAACTATCTGATAAAATAGAGGAAAAAAAAGTGTTAATTACAATAGCAATGAAAAAATCAATTTTAGAACAAATTTAACCAAGGAGCTCATAAATCTTTTAAGTGAAAGATACATCAATGAAAAAAATTAGAGAGAACACAAATAAATTTAAAAATATTTTACTTTTATTGAAAGAAAAAGTATTGTGAAACTGTCATGTTATCCAAAGTGATCTATAGATTCAATAAACTCCCTATCAGAATTCCATTGTTTTTCCTTCACAGTAATGAAACATACAATCCTAAAATGTACATGAAACTACAATAAACTTTGAATAGCCAAAGCAATCTTGAAGAAAAAGAACAAGCAGAAAGACATCAAATTTATAATTTCAAACAATATTTCAAGACCATAATAATGAAAACAGGATGAAATGTGCAGAAAAATAAACAAACAAACAAAAAAACCCAGTGGAACAGAAACCACTACTCTCACGCATTTCAGACATAATGCAAAAAAAAAGAACTTAAGAAACAGTTTAGAATAGAGTATCTCAAAATTACGCAGATATCTGTCTGTCCACAAAAACAAGAAAAAAGAAGTCAGATTGTGAACTCTTTTGTATGCCATGAACAGTACTCTGGCTGTCACTGTAAACTTGAAGAAAGATCATTGAAGGGAAAGTAGAATTCTTAGAGATTTTATAAGGATTAACAGAAGTGAGAGCATAATTAAAAAAAAAATTCAGGCTTCCCAGAAACTATTTCCTTTGGAACACAGCTTTTCAGATCACTTTAAAGACCTGCTTTCTTTTTGACTTTGGGCCTCTCATCCATGTCATCTGTTGTATTCACTCTCACCTACCTGGAGGTTCATCCACCATCTCATGTTGTTTCATATTCCAGGGCTCTTTTCCTTGCTCCAGACAAGTAATCAGGTCTGGCTTAGAGACAGCAATACCTGTTTTATTAAAAATAACTAACATGAATCTTGCTCATATTCTCCAATTGCCAACTTAGTAATGTGCTCAGTAAAGAGCATATAATAGAATATTTTAATAAATTTGTCCCAATATACTAATTTGTAACAGAAATGTTTAAATATTTAGAAGGTATTTTAATTTTATAAGTTCTTAATTTTACTGCTTGGTACTACTGAATCAAAAACTGGTGATGGCAATTAGATTTTAAGGTGTGAGTAACAGTATTTTATGCCACAAAACTTCTGAAATTACCACTAATCTAAAGTGAAGGACACAGATCAGCTCAGGAATGTGGAAAGTTCAGGTCAAGATGAAACATCTTGAAGAAATTCTTTTCTAAACAAACAAATCCCCAGGATTTTCTTGAAAACAGAAATCTGAAAGCATAAATTTCCAGAAAACATTCTACAAAAAAGAAATGAAGCCTGTAATCCCAGCACTCTGGGAGGCTGAGGCGGGCAGATCATGAGGTCAGGAGATCGAGACCATCCTGGCTAACACAGTGAAACCCCGTCTCTCCTAAAAATACAAAAAAAAAAATTAGCCGGGCACAGTGGTGGGTGCCTGTAGTCCCAGTCACTCGGGAGGCTGAGTCAGGAGAATGGTGTGAACCTGGGAGGCAGAGCTTGCAATGAGCTGAGATCTCGCCACTGCACTCCAGTCTGGGCAACAGAGCAAGACTCTATCTCAAAAAAAAAGAAAAAAAAGAAAAAAAAAAAAGAAAAGAAATAAAACCATTAGTTTATATTAGAAACTTAGTATTAAAGTTTTCCTTACCCAGGAAGGCCAGGTTTCTGTAGTTCTCTAACATCACATTCCTATATAAATTCTGCTGTGCAGTGTCCAGACATTGCCACTCCTCCAGAGAGAATTCTATGGCCACATCCCTAAATGTCAACAGTCCCTGGAAAACACACACAAACACACATATTTACAAAGTGGCTATGGGCAGAATTTTTCATTTGACTCAAGGTAAAATCAGAAAGTGACTAGAACTGGTTCTGACTTATAAGAGTGGCTGAAATTATCCAATAAAATAATTGTCAACACACAAACGTTTTGTAATGTATTCTCTAACTCTGAGAAAAGAGACTGGCATAATATCCACGACATCAGTGTATATATGATACTTGTCTAGATGATAAAGTGTAAAATTGAGGGCATAAACACTAACAAGTACATTTTTGAGTGCTATATTTACATAACACAGAACGAGTTGTGTATTTTTTTCAGATGAAAAAGGCATAGTTGTTTATATATTTCAGACAAAATAGACATGTTGAGTTAGAAGGTACCACTCAAATTTTTTTTTTTTTTTTTTTTTGAGACAGAGTCTCACTCTGTTGCCCAGGCTGGAGTGCAGTGGTGCAATCTTAGCTCACTGCAAGCTCCGCCTCCCGGGTTCCACGATTCTCCTGCCTCAGCCTCCCAAGTAGCTGGGACTACAGGCACCCGCCACCACCCGCCCGGCTAATTTTTTGTATTTTTAGTAGAGACAGGGTTTCACCGTGTTAGCCAGGATGGTCTCGATCTCCTGACCTCGTGATCCGCCTGCCTCGGCCTACCAAAGTGCTGGGATTACAGGTGTGAGCAACCATGCCCGGCCAGTACCACTCAAATTTTAATGTGTATGATAAACTAGACATCTTGTTAATGCAGATTATTTTTTCAGGAGATCTGACATAAAGTCTGAGTTACTGAATTTCTAAAAAGTTCACTAGTAATGCCAATGTTTTGACTCCAAAAGACTGTTCTGTTAAACATCCAGTAAGTGGAACAGCCTGTGTTTTTTTCAGTTTTTCTGGCCTGTAAACAAAGATGAGAGCTTTCACTTACCTAAAAAAGATCAATGCAAAGAAAACCTAAAAAAAAGGGCAGCTGCCAGATTAAATGTGATGTTTTATGCACATCATCTGCATAAAGATACTTACTGATGAAGAGAAAAATAACTCTGTAGTGAAAAAATCTGTAAGAGAGCTTATTAAGCAAATGAGTTATTAATATCAATCGCACTAGGACAAGTTTCTACAGTATGCTGATGCACCCAGAAGGACACAGCATCACTACTGAGATACTGCCCCCACTAAAGTAAATCACAGTCTCAATTTAACCATAAGAAAATATCAGTTGCCTGGAAAGTTCAAGATACAGGTATCTTCCGTGTTCTACAATTTTTAATAGTGATTTTAAGTACTTTCTTTAACACCCTAATAAGCAGGTATATCCTGATAATTTTTTCCAAACTTTCTGGGTAATAAATGCCATCCTGTTTAAATGAGCACTTTCTTAATCCTGTAATGCACAGAGATAATAAACAAAAAAGAACCTCAACATTATACGTTCTCCATCTTTACTAAGAATCCCAGGTTTTCTCCATAGAAATAGATTATCCACACCTTTCCATGTTCAACAGCCACAAAGAGAACATTTTTAATATTGCAGATCACAAATTCATGGTGAGAATTCTGCATGGCATATAAGAAGCCATCATGCAGAGAAGGCTCTGGTAGATAGAAAAGAAATATTTTTCAGAGATCCTTGACTATCATAAGTTTTTTTTTTTTGAGATGCAGTTTTGCTCTTGTTGTTGCCCAGGCTGGAGTGCAATGGCATGCTCTCGGCTCACCACAACCTCTGCCTCCCGGGTTCAAGCGATTCTCCTGCCTCAGCCTCCCGAGTAGCTGGGATTACAGGCATGCATCACCACGCGCAGCTAATTTTGTATTTTTCGTAGAGACAGGGTTTCTCCATGTTGGTCAGGCTGGTCTCGAACTGCCAACCGCAGGTGATCTGCCCACCTCGGCCTCCCAAAGTACTGGGATTACAGATGTGAGCCACCACGCCTGGTTTATCATAAGCATTTTAAAAAGTAGTTAAGACAAACTCATTAGGGAGAAAAAACACAGGTATAGAAGTAAAAATTTGCAAGTACTAAACACGTGGCATTCCACGAGGCAGAGTGGACACAGGTCTTAATCTGAGACATGTTTAGCTGAAAAAAAGCCATTTTTCTCTTTCTCCTCCTCCTCTCGAATTCTTTCTCAGATTAGATTTTCTGGACTAATTATATCTGCATTTTGAGAATTTGCCTTTAATAATTTGAGCACCATGTGTTTACCTGTTACCACCACACCCAAAGGCAGAAGGCCCAAGACACAAAAACTCTACCCATTTCTATCCTGAATAACAGAAAAGATTCAGGAAAAATAAGCTGCTCCACAGAGATAAAAATGTAAGTTTCTCTTTTTTTTTTTTTGTCTTCAGGTGCCATCCCCTGCTACAGACATCAGCAATTTCTGCTACAGTAATACAAATATTGGCCACACTGTCCTGTCCTTACCAAATCCAAATAGAACAGGTTCCTGGACCACCTTTTAGTGCAAAGGTGGAACTTAACTCTCATGAATGTATCTTAAACTTCTCATTTTGATTCTGGCACCTTAGAGTCACAGGAGGCACTTAATTAAAACAAATAGATGCTTTCTTCAGAACATTAAACAGAAACTGTGAAAAGGGCACAAGAGAGTTCTGTGAATTGGCCGTGTGATTCTAATTAGAAGCCTGAGCTTATAACCACTTACCAAAGCATTGCCACTCAAGCTTTAATTAGCTTATAAATCACTTGGTAAACTTGGCCCCACTCTATGTAATGTGATTCTGCAGGTTTGGAAATGGTCCATAAATAGGTGTTCTAAACAAGTCCCCTGTCAGTGCTGATGTCACTCTCTCTGGGCTATTAGCATTTGTTAGAAAAATGAGGCACAGCACAGAGTCCCTTACACTCAGCACTCTTGTCACAACACAAATACTTCTGATAAAAATGAAGACAACCATTCTCTATCTTCAAGTATATTACTTGCTGGCTCTTTAAAGTTCACAAAGAAAACAGAAAACAGCAATTTCTGAGTAAGTCTGCATTTGGAAAACAACATGTGCACATGTACTAATGCAATGTTTATTAAGCAGGTACTATGTAATCAATAGGATGTTACAGAGCACTGTGATAACTCATTATTTGATTTAATTCCAATAACACCCTGTGAGTTGATACTAAGTGTTGAATAATTCCAAGGATTTAGAATAAGGATCCAGCATTATTTCTTCTTCTGTATTTCTGTCACTAATTTTTTTTTTAAAATGCATAGAATAAAATCTAAATATAGACAGATGAGGGGATATAGAGTGTAATGTAATTTAGATGAATTATTATGTTTATATTTACTATTTTGTGACTTGTGAATCAACTACTGTATCTGCAGGAACAGAAAACAGCTTGCTAGACGGAATGTCTCTGCAAACACTGGTTTTAACAAAAAATTAAAAAATTAAGACCCTATAATACATATTTTATATTTTCCATTTATCTGCTTTTGGGTTTCAGAAAATTGTGAGAACCGACCCTAAAAAGGCAAAAGGATTCATCACCCAAAACTCTGATCTCTTCTAATTAGTTCTGTGAGGCAAGACTCCAGGGTAGGGCCAGACCTAAATAAGGCCTTCAAAAAGGGTGAATCTAAACAGGGCTGAAGCAGGGTGTAGAG
This sequence comes from Pongo pygmaeus, assembly GCF_028885625.2. NCBI lineage: Eukaryota > Metazoa > Chordata > Mammalia > Primates > Hominidae > Pongo > Pongo pygmaeus. Next base: position 24,281,404 of record NC_072393.2, read on the forward strand.
CTGATGTAAAATTCTGTTCTTTATGCCATTGGGGAGTATTTTTAGTTCCATTTCTTTTTTTAAACTTAGCTAAAAAACAAAAACAAAAACAGAAACTTAAATCTCAGAGTTTGTGTAATTTTAATCTTTTTTAGCCCCACTGCCCTTTCAATTTTATATCACATACTAATAAGCAATTTAAACAAATCCCTTAAGGTTTTCTAGAATAATTTTTTAGATGATAAATAAGTATTCTTAGCAGGGCATAAAAAATACAAATAATAACTTTTGTTTATTAATATATGTTCAGGTGTAGATATCACAAGTCACAAAAATATAAAGAAAACGGCCCAAATAAAGCCCATATTTTTGCACACATCTATTTATTGTACCCAACCTTTTGATGCATAATTAAACCACTTATCCAGTTGCTAGTCTAGACTAAAAGTTCTTGCATGGTAGGGACCATGACTGCTTCATCTATTTTTCTAATGACTATATGAATTGGAAGCAATTAGTTTATTTGTTTGAGTCTCCAGACCTCCTCATCATTTTTCACTCAAGTACCAGGGAACTAGAGAAACTCTCATCTGGGTACCAACCAAAGACATCTCTTGTATGAGGGGAGGAGCAAACACATGATGACTCATTTCTTTTACACTAAGATAGAAGCAAAATTAACCACTCTAGTCAGCCTGACACAATTCTGTTCTGGAGATTCTCAAATGTCTCAAAGACACCTAGGTGACTGTGAGAGCATTTCCAGTGACCCTGGGCTGATGGTCCAATAATAAGCCAGCAAGAGAGACTCAGGCTGGTTCTAAATAGAAAATGAAACTACCAAATAGGCAGAGACACAATTCTGCCTGCATGTTTAGGTGACAGCACACATTTTACAGCATAACTGTGAGTTGACTGGAAGCCTGAGAGGGAAAGTCCCCTCTAGAGTAAAGCTTGGTTGGCACCTTATGTGTTTATATTATGTCTGGTAATTCTAGACAGTGTTTGGGAAATATAATTTTTATTAATTCTCTTCAGCACCAGAGAAACCACAGTAATAGAACAGAAAGAAAACTGTTTCATTACACAATTAAATCTGAATGTCACATGTATTACAATCCATCTGCTTAAGAGATTGAAAAGAAAGACGGTTACCATAATTAGTTCACAAGTAGAAGAATTTACAGCGCCATGTCATAGGTAGTTCATCCTAAATTCACCTGGTCACTGGGGAGGTCATCCATGTATGCTAATTGGTTATATTCAATGACAAAATAAGCTTTTCACATCTTCATGGCAGAAGGTAGTTTTGCAACTTGAAGCCAGGTGCCTGCTTAAGGTAGACTTTCATTCTTCTACAAAAGTGGTTGAATAGGGTGCTGTCTCTTTGGCTACTTGCGTTTTAAAGCACTGGCTCTCTACTCCCTGAGGACTGGACTAGCGCACTCCTGCTTCCCCTCTTCTGGTGGCCAGTGTCCTCTCTTGTTTCCTACCATCTGCCACTGTGGTACAGCCCACAGCACAGGGCTCACAGCTGGCAGCTCACATCTTAGATGAATGACAATTGCCACAGCAGCACTTTAGTGTCACGTCAAAGAGTGAAGTCTGGCCGGGTGCGGTGGCTCATGCCTGTAATCCCAGAACTTTGGGAGGCCGAGGTGGGCAGATCATGAGGTCAGGAGTTCAAGGGCAGCCTGGTCAACATGGTGAAACCCCGTCTCCACTAAAAATAAAAATAAAAAATTTGCTGGGCATGGTGGTGGGCACCTGTAATCCAAGCACTCAGGAGGCTGAGGCAGGAGAATCCCTTGAGCCCAGAAGGGGGAAGCTGCAGTGAGCTGAGATTGCGAGACTGCACCATCGCACTCTGGCCTGGGCAACAGGGGGAGAATCCATCTCAAAAAAACAGAAGAGTGAAGCCTGAGCTGCAGAAGGAGAGCCTGCAGGCCTCCCGGGTAGAATTGCACCTTCAAATAATGGGAATGCGAGCATTATCTAAGCCACAGTTTCTATTTATAATGGTGACATGGAAAATATACTGCTGGATTTCCAGCATGCATCCAGATAGAGATAGCTCCAAGAGTTCTCACTGTGACAGCCCACGTCTTTCACAGACATTATGGGATACTAATAGGGCTTCTAAAACAGATACACAAAGCTTTCGAGAGAAAAACAGCTCTCATTCCGAGAAAGAGTATATTGAGGAAAAAAAAGAAGTTAAAAGCATCTTAAGAAAAAACTGAGATTACATATAAGATTGATCAAGTCAGCCAGAAAATATTCCTCTAAAAATAATTTCTCTCTAAATATCAAAAGTGCATAGCTACTCACAGCATGAGAAACATGAGGGTTGTGAAGAAAGGGGGTACATTATCAGCAGAATTTTAGAAGATTTTTTTCTATCTCTGCTGCTCTCTAATCCGCTGCCCATTAAATGCGGAATCTATATAGAAATATATCTGACAACTACCACCAGCACTTTTTGATAAAAAAAATTAAAACCTGACTGTGTTAATATAACGGAATATACGTGAGCCTGCAACGTAACTAACTAAACAGCTATACAGTTTTGGGGTGGCCAAATCACCTGCCTTTATTTGTCCTGTAATAGCAGCATTCCAATTTCTGTAATGAAAACCACTAAAATTATACTTACCTATAACTATCCCTATTGGTTAAATTAATAAGCATATCAGACTAATATCTACTGTAACGATTAGGTAATAAATTTTCTTTGGATATTAGATATAAATATGTAATTATGAATAATTTAAATATACTACTCATAATGTATGTAGGATTTTTAAAAATTTTCTGCAACTATAATTCAGTTGAAAAACTACATTTCAAAAGTATGAATCACAATATTAAAACAACTATTTAAGGAATTCATTCAAAGTAAATATTGTGGCTTATATTCATACTCTTGTAGAAAATACTATTGAATGTATATGAATGCAGGTTGTCTACAAACATTACACATAACTATGCTAATTGTACTGAAGTAATAAATAGAAACAAAGATATGACAGCACACTCCACTTTTCAGTTTATAAACTGGACTCTTTTTTTCTTTCTCTTTTTTTTTTTTTTTTTTTTTTTTTGTTGAGACTGAGTTTTGCTCTCATTGCCCAGGCTGGAGGGCAAAGGCATGATTTCGGCTCACCTCAACCTCCACCTCCTGGGTTCAAGTGATTCTCCTGCCTCAATCTACCGAGTAGCTGGATTACAGGCATGTGCCACCATGCTCAGCTAATTTTGTATTTTTCTTAGAGACAAGATTACTCCATGTTGGTCAGGCTGGTCTGTAACTCCCAACCTCAGGTGATCCACCCACCTTGGCCTCCCAAAGTGCTGGGATTACCAGCGTGAGCCACCGCGCCCAGCCATAAACCGAACTCTTTTTGCTTTTGTAGTATAAATACTTTAGCCTGCAAATAATCATCATGGATAATCAGGTTTCTGTCAAACAACTTACTCAGTATCTTTTAGTCTTGATAATTCTTTATTGCTAAATTTAATACTATTTTTATGCTCAACTTTTGTGTGCTGTTGGAATGAGCGTGACTCTGAACAAATCTGTGTCAACTTTAAAAGACTAAAAATCATAAGAACAACCTTTTGCCAAAGCAAAAACGAAACAATTAATCTCAGGTCTCAGATGAAGACAATCCTGAGACCAAAAAAAAAAAAAAACGACAAAAGGTTTATTTAGCTGTTATTTGATTTACATATATTTCGAAAAAAGGGAGATAAAAATATATACATAATCTAAATGTTATAAGAAAAGAGATTTTAGTAAGATATTTTCTTACTTTTATGTAGACTAATTAAGCCTCTTATTTCTAATTTATATTTTCTTTTACAACAGCCAGGTCTCTAAACATGTTCTTGAACTCCTGGACATCTAAATTTTGCACACTGTGTGCACACGAAAGAATGTTTATGGAAGAAAAAACAGAAGAGAGAAAGATGTTATATAAAATTCATAGGTTCAGATGAATAAAGCATGTTCTCAGAGACCTATGAAGAGATTTAGATTCAGACACAATAATAGTGGGAGATTACAACATCCCACAGGCACTAATAGACAGATAATTGAAGAAGAAAATTAACAAAATATGAGAACCTAAACTCAACACTTGACCAAATATTCCTAATAGGTATCTACAGAACTCTTCATCTAAAAATAACATAACATACATTCTTCTCATCACCACATGGCACACACTCTAAAACTGACCACACAATCAGAAATAAAAAAATCCTCAGGAAATTTAAAAAATCTCAAAATTATACAAGCCAAACACAGAGATATTACCACTGAACCCACAAAAATATCTTGAAGTCTATTATGAACACCTCTGTGCACACAAACAAGAAAATCTAGAAAAAATGAAAAAATTATTAAGGAATACATCCTTCCAAGAATGAACAAAAAAGAAATTAAAGCCCTAAATAGATGAACAAGAAGCTCAAAAACTGAATTGTAATAAATAGCCTACCAACCAAACAAAGCCAAGGACCAGACATTCACAGCTGGACCAGACGTACAAAAAAGTGCTGGTATTATTTCTACTAAAACTATTTTAAGAACTTAAGAAAAAGTAACTTCTCTCCAACTCATTATATAAGAACAGCATTATTCTGATACCAAAACCTGGCAGAGATAAACCAATAAAATTCAGGCCAGTATCTTTGAACACTGATACAAAAATCTTCAACAAAATCCTGACAAAATCCTGACAAAATCCAGCAGCATATCCAAAAGCTAACCCACTATAAGCAAGTAGAATTTATTTTGGGAATGCAAGGTTGGTTCAACATACACAAATTAATAAATGTGATTCATCACATAAACAGAACTACTAAAGACAGAAATCACAAGATTACCTCAATAGATGCAGAAAAAGCTTTTGGTAAATTTTAACATCTTTCATGTTAAAAATCCTCAACAACCTAGGCATTGAAGGTACATGCTTTAAAATAAGTTATCTATGACAAACACTCAGCCCCAACATACTGAATAAACAAAACCTGGAAGCAGATGGGTACAGTGGTTCACTCCTGTAATTTCAGCAATTTGGGAGGCCAAGGCAGGTCTTGAGTTTGAGGTCAGGAGTTTGAGATCAACCTGGCTGACATAGCAAAACCCATCTCTACTAAAAACGCAAAAATTAGCCAGGTGTGGTGGCGGGTGCCTGTAATCCCAGCTACTCAAGAGGCCAAGGAAGGAGAATCGCTTGAACCCAGAAGGCAGAGGCTGCAGTTGGCCGAGATTGTGCCACTGCACTCCAGCATGAGAGACAAAGGGAGATTATCTCAAAAAGAAAAAAAAAAAAAAGCTTGAAATATTCCTCCTTGAAAACTGGCAAAAGGCAAAAGATGCCTTCTCTTAACACTACTATTCAACATAAAATTGGAAGTCCTGGTCAGAGCAATCAGGCAAAAGATAAAAATAAAAGGCATTTGGCTGGATGCAGTGGCTCATGCCTGTAATCCCAGCACTTTGAGAGGCCAAGGCGGGTGGATCATGAGGTCAAGAGTTCGAGACTAGCCTGACCAACATGGTGAAACCCTGTCTCTACTAAAAATACAAAAATTAGCCGAGCGTGGTGTCACGTGCCTGTAATTTCAGCTACTCACGAGGCTGAGACGGAGAATCACTTGAACCTAGGAGGCGGAGGTTGCATTTACCGAGATCGTGCCACTACCCTCCAGCCTGGGCGACAAAGCAAAACTCCATCTAAAAATAAATAAAAATAAAAATAAAAGGCATTTAAACAGGAACAGAGGAAGTCAAGCTATCCCTGTTTGCAGACAACAGGATTCTACATCAGGAAAACCGTAGAGTCTTGGCAGAATAGCTCTTTAAACTTACAAATAACTTCAGTATAATTTCAGGATACAGCCCTCCGCAACCACCCGATCCCGGGCTGCAAGGGATCTGGGAAGCTGCAGCCTGGCCACAGCAGTGCGATCAGGTGGCCTCGCTTCCCTGCGGGTCACCGCCCACCACGCCGGAATCGCGCACAGCTAGAGCCACTTCTGAAGCCACTTGAGAAAAATGATGTGACAGTTCCTAACGAAAAAGATTCTTCAGAAACATATACCATCTGTGAAAAAGTTGCCCTTTTTTCCGCTTGCAAAATAGACATTCTCAAATTCCAAAATGCCAGCCAAGGCCCCAATTTACCTGAAAGCAGCCAATAACAAGAAAGGAAAGAAATTTAAACTGAGACATTCTGTCTCCCGATATCATCAGTCCCCCTCTTGGAGACTTTTGCCATACCATCCAAATCGGCAAAGAGGGCCAAGCACGATGTCTTTGGTGATATTTCCTTTCTTCAAGGGAACAATGAGCTTTTACCTGGAAACTAGGAGAAAGCACACCTGGGTCAGTTCCCCGGGCATAATAAGTTCTTCCGGGCCAACAGCACCTCAGACTCTGTGTTCACAGAAACACCCTCCTCAGTGGTCAAAAATACCATCTCCTTCACGATCACTGGAGGGTCCCAAGCTCTCATGTTGCTCTTATTGTCACCGGTGAACTTTAATTCCAAACAGGAGTCCTTTGGGCCAGCAAAGTTGCCAAGGCTTAGCTGCAAGCCCATCATGGAGGAAAAAGGTCAGGAGAAAAGCAGTCTGTTGGAGAATGGGACAGTCCGCCAGGGAGACAGCTCATGGGGCTCCAGCGGCTCTGCATCTCAGTCCAGACAGGGCAGGGACAGCCACTCCTCCAGCCTGTCCGAACAGTACCCCAACTGGCCAGCCGAACACGTTTCACCATCCCGCGTCATGCGAGCTCATCAAGGGAAAGACTGTCAGAGGAGTCCCTCTCTGACCTTACAGGTTCCCTCCTCTCCCTGCAGCTTGATATATTGGGCCCTCACTTTTGGATGAGGGGCTGAATGTCATGGAAAAAAATAAGTAACAGGATGACAACTTATTTCCTTTGGGGTAGAAGGTACAAAAACAAACTAAACTAACCACAGTTGAACAGAAGGGCTTCCGAAGCTGTATTTGCAGTTTTGTGATGGGTTTTCTAAAATAATATTCTTACAAAGTATTTTTATTTTTTACCTGTTATGCCTTGTTTGCAAAAACAATTTAGAAAAAAAAAAAAAAATCCTGTCTTGGCAAAACGAGGAAATCCGTCAGTCAGAACCCATTTTCAGCAGGCACTGGTGATGTTTGGCTTACATATTGTTTGCAGACACACAAGAAATCTGGTTTGGCCAGGATTGGCACTAGCTACGAAGAGCTGGGCGAGTCACATTAGAAATTTACAGAACTTTACAGCACTCCAACATTTTCTGAGCAAGAGGAAGTAAAAACGTATTTAACACCTCAGCCTTTTTTCTAGACTCTTTTCTATATATTGCTTGGGCTCACCGTAGAGAATTCTCCAGTGTTAAAACTTTTCTGTTTTCACATTTGAACTTTATGGGTTTGGAGATTTTCTTGTAGTTCTTATATATCCCCATATATTATATCTATATTGCAAAATTTTAACTGTCAGCTACATGTTGGTAAGATACACACGAAGTATTAGTGTAACTAAGTTATTTTTAAAGTAAAAATATATTTTTACACGGCTTCGGAAAAAAATAATTTTAGGACACAAAATAAATGGACAAAAATTAGTAGCATCCCTGTGAATCAACAACATCCAAGCCAAATATGAATCATAAACATAATCCCATTCACAATTGCTGCAAAAAGAATAAAAGATCTAAGAATACAGCTAACCAGGAAAGTGAAAGATCTCTATAAGAATTACAAAACAATGCTTAAAGAAGTCAGAAATGGCACAAATGGAAAACAACTTTATGCTCATAGAAAAAATCAATATCCTAAAAGTGATCATACTGTCCTTCAAAATTTACAGATTTAATGCTATTCAATATCAAATGACCAAAATATTTTTAACAGAATGAAAAAAAAACTGTTGTAAAATTCATATAAAACCAAAAAAGAGTCTGAATAGCCACAGTAAACATAAGCAAAACAACAAAGCTGAAGGCATTACATTACCTGTTTTCAAATTATACTACAAAGCTACAGTAAACAAAGCAACATGGAACTGGTACAGAAACAAACTCATAGATGAATGTAACAGAATAGGGAGCCCAGCAATAATGCCACACACCTACACCCATCTGATCTTCACCAAAAGTAACAATAGAAATGTTAGACCTAAAACCGTAAAAACCCTAGAAGAAAACCTAGGCATTACCATTCAGGACATAGGCATGGGCAAGGACTTCATGTCTAAAACACCAAAAGCAATGGCAACAAAAGCCAAAATTGACAAATGGGATCTAATTAAACTCAAGAGCTTCTGCACAGCAAAAGAAACTACCATTAGAGTGAACAGGCAACTTACAAAATGGGAGAAAATTTTCACAACCTACTCATCTGACAAAGGGCTAATATCCAGAATCTACAATGAACTCAAACTAATTTACAAGAAAAAAACAAACAACCCCATCAAAAAGTGGGCAAAGGATATGAACAGACACTTCTCAAAAGAAGACATTTATGCAGCCAAAAGACACATGAAAAACTGCTCATCATCACTGGCCATCAGAGAAATGCAAATCAAAACCACAATGAGATACCATCTCACACCAGTTAGAATGGCAATCATTAAAAAGTCAGGAAACAACAGGTGGCTGGAGAGGATGTGGAGAAATAGGAACACTTCTACACTGTTGGTGTGACTGTAAACTAGTTCAACCATTGTGGAAGTCAGTGTGGTGATTCCTCAAGGATCTAGAACTAGAAATACCATTTGACCCAGCCATCCCAATACTGGGTATATACCCAAAGGACTATAAATATGCTGCTATAAAGACACATGCACACGTATGTTTATTGCGGCACTATTCACAGTAGCAAAGACTTGGAACCAACCTGAATGTCCAACAATGATAGACTGGATTAAGAAAATGTGGTGTATGTACACCATGGAATACTATGCAGCCATAAAAAATGATAAGTTCATGTCCTTTGTAGGGACATGGATGAAATTGGAAATCATCATTCTCAGTAAACTATCACAAGGACAAAAAACCAAACACCACATGTTCTCACTCATAGATGGGAATTGAACAATGAGAACACATGGACACAGGAAGGGGAACATCACACTCTGGGGACTGTTGTGGGGTGGGGGGAGGGGGGAGGGATAGCATTAGGAGATACACCTAATGCTAAATGACGAGTTAATGGGTGCAGCACACCAGCATGGCACATGTATACATATGTAACTAACCTGCACATTGTGCACATGTACCCTAAAACTTAAAAGTATAATAAAAAAAAAAAAAGGAAAGAAATGAATGTGGAAAGAATTCCCTATTTAATAAATGGTTGTGGAATAACCAGCTAGCACTATGGAGAAGACTAAAACTGGACCCCTTTATTACACCATACACAAAAATCAACTTAAGATTGATTAAAGACTGAAATGTTAATTTTAAAATGATAAAAAACCCTGGAAGATAACTGAAGAAATACCATTCTAGACATAGAAACTGGCAGAGACTTCATGATGAAAATACCAAAAGCAGTTACAACAAAAGTGAAAATTGACAAATTGGATCTAATTAAACTAAAAATCTCCTTCAAAGAAAAGGAAACTATCAACACAGTAAACAGACAACCTACGGAATAATAGAAAATATTTGCAAACTATGCTTCTGACAAAGGTCTAATATCCAGAATCCATAAGGAACTTAAACAAGTTTACAAGAAAAAAAATACCTCATTAAAAAGTAGACAAGAAACATGAAAAAAGATGCTTTTCGAAAGAAGACATTTGGCTAACAAGCATGTAATAAAATACTCATCAATAATCATTAGAGAAATGCCAAGAAAAACCATGAGATACCATCCACACCAGTGAGAACGGCTATTAAAATGTCAAAAAATAGATGCTGTCAAGGTTTCAGAGAAAAGGGAATACTTATACATTGCTGTTAACAGTGTACATTAATTCAACCATTGTAAAAAGCAGTATGGCAATTCCTCACAGAACTAAAAACAGAATTACCATTTCACCAAGCAACCTCATCATTGGGTATATACCCAAAGAAATATAAATTATTCTCTCATAAAAACACATGCACAAGGGTGTTCACTGCAGCACTATTCACAATAGCAAAGACATGGAATCAACTTGAATGCCTATCAATGGTAGACTGAATAAAGAAAATATGGTATGATCAGGCACAATGGCTCATGCCTGTAATCTCAGCACTTTGAGAGGCCAAGGCAGGTGGATTGCCTGAGCTCAGGAGTTTGAGACCAGCCTGAGCAATATGGGAAAATCCCATCTATAAAAATGCATCTCTAAAAAAAATACAATAAGAAAAATTAGTTAGGCATGGTGGCACACACCTGTGGCCCCAGCTACTTGGAAGGCTGAGGAACAAGAGTATTGCTTGGCCCACCATGATGGCTCATGCCTGTAATCCCAGAACTTTGGGAGGCCAAGGTGGGTGGATCACCTGAGGTCAGAAGTTCAAGACTAGCCTGGCCAACATGGTGAAACCCTATCTCTTCTAAAAATACAAAAATTAGTTGGGCATGGTGGTGGTGGGCGTCTGTACTCCCAGCTACTCAGGAGGCTGAGACAGGATAATCACTTAAACCCAGGAGGCGGAGGTTGCAGTGAGCTGAGATGGCACCATTGCACTTCATTCTAGACAACAAGAGTGAGACTGTCTCAAAAAAAAAAAAAAAAAAAAGCCCAGGAACAGTGGCTCATGCCTGTAATCCCAGCACTTTGGGAGGCAGAGGTGGGCAGGTCACCTAAGGTCAGGAGTTCCAGACCAGCCTGGCCAACATGGTGAAACCCCGTTTCTACTAAAACTACAAAAATTAGCCGGGCATGGTGGCGGGCACCTGTAATCCCAGCTACTCAGGAGGCTGAGGCAGGAGAATTGCTTGAACCCGAGAGGAGGAGGTTGCAGTGAGCCAAGATTATGCCACTGCACTTCAGCCTGGGTAACAGAGTGAGACCCTGTCTCTAAAATAAAATAAAATAAAATATATAATAAAAAAAGATACATAAACATCATGGAATACTGTGTGGTCATAAAAAACAAACAGAAAACAATAACCAAAAACATTGTTTTTGTATAATTCATATAAAACCAAATTGTAAAATTCATATAAAACCAAAAAAGAGTCTGAATAGCCAAAGTAAACATAAGCAAAACAACAAAACTGAAGGCATTACATTACCTGTTTTCAAATTATACTACAGAGCTACAGTAAATAAAGCAACATGGAACTGGTACAGAAAAAAACAAGATTATGCCCTTTATAGCAACATGAAGCTGGAGACCATTATTCTTGGAAAACTAATGCGGAGGCCAGATGCAGTGGCTCACGCCTGTAATCCCAGCACTTTGGGAGGCCAAGGCAGGCAAATCACCTGAGGTCAGTAGTTGGCGACCAGCCTGGCCATTATGGTGAAACCCCGTCTCTACTAAAAAATACAAAAATTAGCCAGGCATGGTGGTGGGCACCTGTAATCCCAAGCTACTTGGGAGGCTGGGGATGGAGAATTGCTTGAACCCAGGAGGCGGAGGTTGCAGTGACCAAAGATCACGCCATTGCACTCCAGCCTGGGTGACAAGAGTGAAACTGTCTTTAAAAAAAAAAAAAGAAAGAAAGAAAATTAATGTGTAAATGGAAAACCAAATGCAGGTTATTTATAAGTAAGAGCTAAATAATAAAAACATGAACACAGAGGGGAACAACAGACACTGAGGCCTAGTTGAGGGTGGAGGGTGGCAGGAGAAACAGGGTTGGAAAAAATACCTCTTTGGTGCTATACTTAGTACCTTAGTTACAGAATAATCTATACACAAAACCACCATGACACAATTTTAGCTGTATAACAAACCTGCATGTGCACCCCTAAACCAAAAATAGAAGTTTAAAAAAAAACAAACTCCCTGGGTGGGGAAGAGTACACTCCAGGTAGAAGGATTGGTTTGTGCTACAGATAGTGGCCCAGGTGGGGCTGTACTCTTATTTCTGGGTCCATGCAGGCAGATGAGTTTATAAACAGGTGGTCCAGAACCCCAGGCTGGTGGACAAAACAGGTTGCTGCTGCAGATTCAGTGTCTGGAGGTGGGAATATGCCAGAAGACTTGGAGACACTTCTGTAAATTTTTGGCAAAAAAAACACTAGGATCAAAAATGCTGTAGTAAAATTCCTGAGTGTGGTTCCCTGTCCTGGGAGAGGTGTGGACACATTAATGTCTAGTGGGTATGTTAGTGAGTGGGTGAAAATCTTGTGGTGGTGGCTGCGGCAAAAGGGGATCTGCCATCAAAGCTCCTTTCCTCTAAGTTTTAGGTCCTCTGTCACCCTGGAAGGGGAGCTGGAATCACAGAACAAGGGACAGTGTGACAGCCTGTGTAGAGAGCACAGCCTCTCATTCCTGGACACCCAGAGGTTTATTCTAATCCAGGAGTCTGTGATATCTTTCTTCTGGCACCAAATCTGTAGAGTTTGCTGAACACCAAGCAATTCTCCAACACCAACTTATTGTCTAACACTTCAATTCTGACACCACCAAGAGTCAACGCAGACCTTGATTCAGGGCTCAGTCCCACAACATTGTCCTCACTGCAGATGCCAGTCACATACTCTATAAGCCCATCTATGCTTCTGAGATACTGTTTAGAAACTGGGGACTCCCATAATGTTACTGAAATTTACTAATTTGTTAGAGCTACTCACAGAACTCAGCGGAACACTGTAGTCATATTTACCATTTTCACATAAAAAATACAACCCGGGACAGGCACGGAAGCTCACTCTTCTGTAATTCCACCACTTCGGGAGGCTGAGACAGGCGAATCACCTGAGATCAGGAGTTCAAGACCAGCCTGACCAACATGGAGAAACCCTGTCTCTAGTAAAAATACAAAATTAGCCAGGTGTGGTGGCACATGCCTGTAATCTCAGCTACTTGGGAGGTGGAGGCAGTAGAATTGCTTGAACCCAGGAGACGGAGGTTGTGGTGAGCCAAGATTGTGCCATTACACTCCAGCCTGGGCAACAAGAGTAAAACTCCCTCTCCAAAAAAAAAAAAAAAGGTACAACCCCAACAAAGTCGTGTGAAAAAAATGTATAAGACCAAAAATAAAGGTGGAAAAAGATGAAGCACACAGATCATAAACATCCATGATTAATAAAATTCTCTGTCTTTTGTGTTCTCCAACAACACTTTATGGGGGGGGAGGGGAACCCTTTTCATTATGATGCCCACCACCACCACGCCCAACTAATTTTTGTATTTTTAGTAGAGATGGGGTTTCATCATGTTGGCCAGTCTGGTCTTGAACCCCTGACCTCAGGTGATCCACCCACCTTGGCCTCCCAAAGTTCTGGGATGACAGGCATGAGCCATCATGGTGGGCCAAGCAATACTCTTGTTCCTCCGCCGTCCAAGTAGCTCGGACCACAGGCGTGTGCCACCATGCCTAACTAATTTTTCTTATTGTATTTTTTTTTAGAGATGAATTTTTATAGATGGGATTTTCCCATATTGCTCAGGCTGGTCTCAAACTCCTGAGCTCAGGCAATTCACCTGCCTTGGCCTCTCAAAGTGCTGCGATTACAGGCATGAGCCATTGTGCCTGATCATACCATATTTTCTTTATTCAGTCTACCATTGATAGGCATTCAAGTTGATTCCATGTCTTTGCTATTGTGAATAGTGCTGCAGTGAACACCCTTGTGCATGTGTCTTTATGAGAGAATAATTTATATTTCTTTGGGTATATACCCAATGATGAGGTTGCTTGGTGAAATGGTAATTCTGTTTTTAGTTCTGTGAGGAATTGCCACACTGCTTTTTACAATGGTTGAATTAATGTACACTGTTAACAGCAAGTATTCCCTTTTCTCTGAAACCTTGACAGCATCTATTTTTTTGCTCTCTTTTCTTACCTATCACACAGCCAGAAAAACGCTTTGCGCATTTTCTCCTTTTTCTCATTAAAAATCAGCTGACTTTGTCTTCAGTGGCAAATATAAAATACTTCTTAATCAAACTGAACTTAAGTTTATTTTCTTCCTACAGGCTCCTGAACTTTGAGCTACCCTCAGTCTGAGCCACCATACAACCCCATTTTATGTTTATCCTAAGAACATGCTGACTTCAGGGTAAAACATTCTCAAAATCTGATTTTATTACCCTCCATTTAAACATTCCCCTCCTACCTCCTTACTAATCTTGTTTGCTTTTCCCTGGGAAAAAAAGCCATTGTCTGCCTAATCTTTGCAATCTTTAAAAATCTTATAGTCGCTACTTCCTCCTGTTGCAATACTCCTTTGAAATTCAAGTTTTTACATACATCTAACTTGTATTTTAAAAAGTCTAGAAACTGTCTCAAAACAATAACACCTTCATCTTCAGTAAGACCCTCCCAATACCCTTTTATGTTAACCTTAACTGCATCTGCGTGTGGGTTGCCAGCTTTCCAGGGCTCTGTAGATTGTCTTAGTATAGAGGCTTCTTCCACAGCTGAGGTGAGCAAGCTGGGACATCTGCAGGGGAGGCTCCCCAGAAGGAACTAACTGGGTCTTTAAAAACCTCCTTTTGCAGGCTCAATATTAGGCTTAGCTTGGAGTCACTGGGTTTAAGCTTTAATTTCTATGTCAGAGTTATGAACTTGGTTTTTGAAACTATAACTGGGTGGTAAAATAATTCAGCAAAATTACGGAAACACAGTGTTCATATAAGGGAAGAAAAGTTTAAGGTGCTTACATCTTATACCTCAGCAAGAAAAGCAAAAGTATTTATTCCTTTCAGACAATAAATATGTTATTATTTGTATCAAAAATCACGTAGCAAACAATTTAGTCAGCTGGGCACAGTGGCTCATGCCTGTAATTCCAACACGTTGGGAGGCCAAGGTGGGTGGATCACCTGAGGGCAGGAGTTCAAGACCAGACTGGCCAACATGGTGAAACCCCGTCTCTACTAAAAATACACAAATTAGCCGGGTGTGATGGCAAGCGCCTGTAATCCCAGCTACTCAGGAGGCTGAGGCAGGAGAATCACTTGAACCCAAAAGCAGAGGTTGCAGTGAGTTGAGATTGCACTACTGCACTCCAGCCTGGATGACAAGAGTGAAACTCCGTCTCAAAAAAAAAAAAAAAGAAAAAAAAAAGTCACATGGAACACTTCTGGGAGGTACCAAGTTTCAACACATAAAATTTAGCATTAAACTCAAAAATCAAAATACCAGGATATAGAACCAGGCACGATGGCTCACATCTGTAATCCCAGCACTTTGGGAAGCCAAGGTGGAAGGATCATGAGGGCAGGAATTTGAGAGCATCCTGGGCCACATGGCGAAACCCCATCTCTACTAAAAATACAAAAATTAGCTGGGAGTGGTGGTGCACGTCTGTAATCCCAGCTACTGGGGAGGCTGAGACAGGAGAATTCCTTGAAAGTTTGAACCCAGGAGGCAGAGGTTGCAGTAAGCTGAAATCACATTGCTGCACTTACTCATAAATAAATAAATAAGACAAAAAAAAACCCCTTAGGTCAAAATAAGTGAACAAAGCTTTTCAAGATACAGATATGTCTTCCTCATGTGTCAAGTCAGGCCATTCAATTACTTGAGAGATTGTTCCACCCCATCCTGCTCACTTAAGTGCTCAATAACCCCCTCTCAGGAGACTCTGAACTATGCCCCAGTGAGTGCCTCAGGCACATGATACTCCGCAAGTTCTTACACCATCTCACTGGGGTCAGTTTTTTGGTTTTGTTTTGTTTTGTTTTGTTTTTGTCTTTTGGATTGCTGGGTATTTTTTTTCTAGAAATTTTTTTACTATTTTTCTTGCACTATTTTTCTGCCCTCTAAAGGAATCCAGGAGGCAGAAATTATTTGTTTTCTCCTCAATACTAGTATCTGATTGGCTGACCAGCAATGTGTCTCCAAGAAATGAAAGCTGAATTGGGTGAAGGCAATATTAACGTCTCAAGGAATTAACTTTGACAAAAAAGTGCACCAGGAAATGCCTCTTAGCCTTAGGGCATCTACGTCCACACTTGAGAAGCTAAACTCAATACCTCAGGTTGTCCTATGAGAGAATATGACCCAGAAGCTGATATTCACTAGACACTCTAGCACACATAGCCATGGTGGGTATCTTGGTTTATCGCCATACAGTACTGAAACCTAGGTCCAAGAAAAAACTGAAGGGTGACTGAAGATACATCACCCTATAAAGTTACCCAAAAACATTCTGGTAAGATATCTGTGTCTAGGGAAAACAGACGAAAAAAATGCACAGAGATATTTTACAATACAGTGTCAGGAGATTATTCTTTGCTTTCTTCTCATAGGAAGTATTTACAAAAAGAAAACAAATCTTTTTAAATGTGCCATCAAATGCTTTGTCAAAAAACAAAATTAATTGGCCAGATGCGGTGGCTCACGTCTGTAATCCCAGCTCTTTGGGAGGCCGAAGTGGGCAGACCACTTGAGGCCAGGAGTTCGAGAGCAGCCTGGCCAATACAGTGAAACTGTCTGTACTAAAAACACAAAAATTAGCCAGACGTGGTTGTGAGCGCCTGTAATTTCAGCTACTTGGGAGACTGAGACAGGAGAATCATTTGAGCCCAGTAGGCAGAGGTTGTAGTGAGCCTAGATTGCGTAACTGCACTCCAGCCTGGGTGACAGAGCAAGGCTCTGTCTCAAAAATTAAAAATAAAAATGATGAAAATCGGTATCAAAATGTACACTACAGGACAAATAGTTGATAAAGTGAATTAGGGACGGGAAATTGGCATTTGGGAATGTCAGACGAAACTGGAAATTTAGTACTTTACTGCAAGCCAGAGTTAGGCTGGAGGAACAGGGAACGAGGGGTGGACTTGAGGCCCTGCTTGAGACACATGTAAAAAATTCAGAGAAAAATCGTCCCCTTTCGAGTGTGAGAATAATTAAGTGGCAGGCAATTAGATTGAGGTGGCTCTAGTCCTCGGATTTCTACTTCTAAAAATAAAAATCTAAACTCAACAGCATTTTTTGGTAAATTACTACATTGGCAGAAACAAAATTTAGGCTTAAGCAACTATAAACTGCCAATTAAGCCCTGATTACATAACCAGGATATTTCCACCCAGATTGTAAAAATTAAGAAACTAGGCCAGGCGCCGTGGTTCACGCCTGTAATTCCAGCACTTTCGGGGGCCAAGGTGGGTGGATCACCTGAGGTCAGGAGTTCGAGACCAGCCTGGCCAACAAGGGGAAACCCCGTCTCTCCGAAAAATAAAAAAATTGGCCTGGTGTGGTGGCAAGCGCCTGTAATCGCAGCTACTAGGGCTGAGGCAGGAGAATCGCTTGAACCCGGGAGGCAGAGGTTGTGGTGAGGCGAGATCACGCCATTGCACTCCAGCCCAGGCGACAGAGCCTTCTCAAAAAACAAAACAAAACAAAACAAAAACCCTACATAACTGTACCTAGCAAATTACTGAATTTGGTTTTCTTTATCATGAACCTTATAAAAATATTTCCTTCAAGGTCTTTCATAGACCACAAATTACAAACCATAGCTGGGTGCTCTACAATGTTTGAATCACTCTTTGATTAAATTATTTAATATTTTCGCGGTGACGCCCACAAATTTTTAATAGGAAAAAAGAGGCCCTGGGAACCCCACGGACTAAAGCTTTTCCTATTCATGAGCCAGCACCCCGAGTCAGGATTCTCCCCTGACGACCCTCCCGTGATCCCCGCACAATCTGGGAGAAACGCGGCGCTGCGGGTGCAGAGCTGCTCAGAGAGGGCTCGAGGCCAGGGCACAGTCACTGGGCAGGGAAGACACAGGACCCCCGGAGTCCGCCAGTCAGCGCAGCCGCCATCTTATCGCTGAAGGGGACTGAGGCCGAGCTGGACAAGAACTCGGGGCACGGATTGTGGAGCTGACTGCGGGGAGGCCTGAGTCCCGCCACAGCCGCATCCCACCGGTTTCAACGAGCCCCGTTCCCTCACTCGGGACGTCGCACCTGGCAGTCTCACCATTTCTAGGCTTCCAGGGGTTCCTGGAGTCTTAGCTGTGGCTCTCCAATACCTTGCAGGTCACAGGGCCACACAGGCTGGCCTCCTGGAGCAGAGCAGTGAAGTCGAGCATGAAGTCGAGACCTGGAACTCCGGCGGCAGCGAGAGACAAAGGCCCCGCCACATCCCGGAAGCCGCCCTGTCCGCTCCAGCTTTGTGCCTGATTGGACAGTTCCCAGCCCAGCGTTCCTGATTAGATAACGTTTAAGACCCCGCCTTCTCAGGCCCTGAGTGACAGAAGATGTGATCAGACACTGGGCTGAATGCAGAAAGAGTGACAGCCTAGGCTGCAGCCTTTTCAGGCAAGGCTTCCTCAGCTCAGCCAGGCCCGCCTCAGAGTGTGGGAAAATCCTCTCTTTTTTGCTCTCTCTTTCAATGTATTCAAAATGTGAACAAAAATATTTGATGTATATTAATAATACATAAAATTTTTGATCCACAGAAAATAAACTTTTACTTTATTAATAGTGTATTATCAATAATAAAGCTAATTTGATAAAACGTTGTAAGTCCCTCAGCCGGGCGCCGTGACTCACACCTGTAATCCCAACACTTTGGGAGGCCGAGGCAGGTGGATCTCCTGAGGTCAGAAGTCCGAGACCAGTCTGGCTAACATGGTGAAACTCCATCTCTACTGAAAATACAAAATTAGCTGAGCGTGGTGGTGCGTGCCTGTAATCCCAACTACTCAGGAGGCTGAGGCAGGAGAATTGCTAGAACCCGGGAGGCCAAGGTTGCAGTAAGCCTAGATCGCGCCAATACATTCCAGACTGAACAATAAGAGTGAAATTCCGTCTCAAAAAAATGAAAAATAAAAAATAAAAATTAGCCGAGCATGGTGGCACACGTCTGTAATCCCAGCTACTCTGGAGGCTGAGGCAGGAGAATCGCTTGAACTCGGGAGGCGGAGGTTGTAGTGAGTTGAGATCGTGCCACTGCACCCCAGCAAAAATAAATAAATAAATAAATAAAAAATAAAAATAAAAATACATTAAATTTGGGTTTTTTACCTCTCTAGATTTGTATACATACTTTATGATCTCTTATAATTTTTTTAATTTTTTTTTTTGAGTCAGTCTTGCTCTGTGGCCCAGGCTGAAGTCCAGTGGCACGATCTTGGCTCACTGCAACCTCTGCCTTTCGGGTCCAAGGGATTCTCCTCCCTCAGCCTCTCGAGTAGCTGGGATGACAGGTGCACCACCACACCCAACTAATTTTTTGTATTTTTAGTAGAGATGCAGTTTCACCATGTTGGCCAGGCTGGTCTCGAACTCCTGGCCTCAGGTGATCCACCTGCCTTAGCCTCCCAAAGTAGTGGGATTACATGGGTAAGCCATGATGCCGGTCCGTTGTTTAACTTTTTATATTTCATTTTAATCTACATTATTTTTACTTTTTCAATTTGAAGCAACCTTTAAGTAATTTCAAAGCAGACAAATGTTTCTTTCTTCATCAAAAGCATATTTTGCTTCTGTTTATACACTATTTTGTTTTAATTTCCGAGAGAGAAGCTTGTTCTGTCACCCAGGCTGAAGTGCAGTGGCATGATTTCAGCTCACTGCAACCTCCACCTCCCAGATTCAAGCGATTCTCCAGCCTCAGCTTCTGGAGTAGCTGGGATTACAGGCGTGCGCGATCATGCCCAGTTTATTTCCTTATTTGAAGTAGTGACTGGAATTTGCCATGTTGCTCAGGCTGGTCTCGATATCCTAAGCTCAAAATGATCTGCCTATCTCAGCCTCCTAAAGTGTTGGGATTACAAGGCGTGAGCCACGACACCTGGCCTTAAACATTCTCTTTGAAGAATTAGTTTTTTTACATCTAGTGGTCTTATATTATATATATTAATTACATTAACCCTTAACAAACTAATTTTTAGTGAAAACCCTAGGAAGTAATTTTGAACTGTTTTATATAAAACAGATGAAAAACATTTATGTATTTTAATGTTAAATACAGTGAGTTCTAAATTTCTCTTCAAAGAATCAGTATGTCAGTATATTCAGCTCCCTGTTCTTTATTCTCCATTTTAAAGTTTAACTTCTTTGTTGTTTTTGTCTCCAGTTTTAGTAAAGAATCTTCCCGCCATTTCTAATCAGTAGTTTACATCTGTACCCCTGGTCACCTGCTCCATCCTGAGTCACCCCTAGTCACCTGCTCTGACCTGAGTCACCTTGGTCACCTTTTCCATAACAGTAGTTCCCACCCAAACTGCTCACCCCACCACTCTGGCTTGTACCCCTCCTCTCTTTAAAATAGCCAATGGGAATTAGCTTAGACTGTGAAGTCCAACCCTAGCCAATAGGGGAATGACACAGCAGTAGGGGCTACCTGCATCAGGGCTAAGAACCCCTTTCCCTCCCTTGTTCAGGTGTGCTCTTGCCATTGCTCCATTCGTGAGATGCACCCTTCTATAAAAGTAAATATTGCCTTGCTGAGAAAATTTACATTCAACTACTATTTCTTTTGCAGCATCAAAAATTTGCTTCTAACATTTAATAGATTTTTTTTTGAATTTTCTGTAAACTAACAAATCTAAATATAGTTAGCTTTTTTATAACACATTAAAGATTCTGGGCTGGGTACAGTGGCTCACACCTGTAATCCCAGCACTTTGGGAGACTGAGGTGGGTGGATCACGAGGTCAGGAATTCAAGACCAGCCTGGCAAATATGGTGAAACCTTGTCTTTACTAAAAAATACAAAAATTAGACGGGCATGGTGGCGCGCTCCTGTAGTCTTAGCTACTCAGGAGGCTGATGCAGGAGAATCACTTGAACCCAGTAAGCAGAGGTTGCAGTGGGCCGAGATCGCACCACTGCACTCCAGCCTGGTGACAGAGTGAGACTCCATCTCAAAAAATAAAAAGTAAAATAAAATAAAAAAATTATAGTCAGGCATGTTGGCTTATGCTTATAATCCCAGCACTTTGGGGGAGCAAGTAATGAAGACTGTTTAGGCCCAGGAATTCGAGACCAGCCTGGGCAACATGGCAAAAACACATGTCTAAAAAAAATTTAAAAATTAACTGAGCATGGTAGCCTGCACATTTAGTACCAGCTATTCAGGAGGCTGAGGGAGGAAAATTGCATGAGCCCAGAAGTCGAGGCTGCAGTGAGCCCTCATTGAGCCACTTCACTCTATTCTGGGTGACAGAGACCCTTTCTAAACAAAACAAAACAGCCAAAACATAGAAAGTTAAACTTATGGGGTTTTGTGTTTTTTCATTTGTGTTTGTAATTATTATTACTTCCAAAGTTTTGAAGGTACAGGTGATGTTTGGTTACATGGATAAGTTCTTTTGTAATCATTTCTAAGATTTAGGTGCACCCATCTCCCAAGCAGTGTGCACTGTACCCAATATGTAGTCTTTTATCCCTCACCCCTCTCTCCCGCCCTTTCTGCTGAGCACCCAGAGTCCATTACATAATTCTTATGCCTTTGCATTCTCATAGCTTAGTTCCCACTTATAAGTGAGAACATACAATGTTTGGTTTTTTATTGCGGAGTTACTTAGAATAATGGTCTCCAACTAAATCGAGATTGCTGCAAATGCTTTTATTCCTTGTTAGGGCTGAGTAGTATGCATTGGTATATATATGCCACATTTTCTTTTTCCACTCATTAGCTGATGGGCATTAGGCTGCTTCCATATTTTTGCAATTGCAAATTGTGCTGCTATAAACATATGTGTGCAAGTGTCTTACTCATATAATTTTTTTCTTCATGTAGATATGCAGTAGTAGAATTGCTTAATCAAATGGTAGCTTTACTTTTATTTAATGAATCTCCATACTGTTTTTCATAGTGGTTGTACTAGTTTACATACCCACCAGCAGTGAAAAAGTATTCTTTTTTCACGACAGCCAAGCCAACATATATTATTTTTTGATGTTTTAATCATGGCCGGTTTTGCAAGAATATATTGGTTTGGTTCAGAAAGGCGGGACAACTCAAAGCGGGTAAATTTAAATATTTTGTGGTTGACAATTGGTGGAATCTGAAGACCTGGGATCAATGAAAGGGAAGGTTTAGGTTAAGGTAAAGGATTGTGGAGACCAAGTTTTATTGTACAGAGGAATCTCTCAGATAAGTGAATTAAAAGAGAGAGCAGGTTGTAAAATGTTTCTTATTAGACCTAAACGGGTACCTGGCTCTTAGTTGATTATCTCCTGGATCTGCAAAGAAAGAAAGGAAAACAAAAGGGGAAGGGGATTCTCTACAAGGCCTAGGCATGAGAGGAGAGTCACATCAAGTTAAGTACTGCGCCACGTGACATATCACAATCCCCATGTGGACACATTCCAGGAAGACATCACTTAGGTGCTGGGCCCAGGAACATGTGACTCTGTCTCTTATAGGCAAACACAGGGTAGAAGAGGGGAGGGGATAACATCAAACATCTGATGGGCCAAGAGATATGTCACAATGGCCCCTGTGGGCAGGGTCCAGGCTGGAGACACATATCACCTTGGCGTTGGGCCCATGAATATGTGACAGTGCCTTCTGAGGGCAGGCCCAAGGCAAAAG
Source organism: Pongo pygmaeus (assembly GCF_028885625.2). Lineage (NCBI taxonomy): Eukaryota > Metazoa > Chordata > Mammalia > Primates > Hominidae > Pongo > Pongo pygmaeus. The sequence continues at coordinate 24,304,024 of NC_072393.2, forward strand.
AGTAACGTCATTATGCGGCTGGGCCCAGTGGTTTTTTACAATCTTTGCTGCAGTTGAAACCTAGAAAGAAGAGAAGAGTCAGGCCAAGTGCAGTGGCTCATGCCTGTAATCCCAGTACTTTGGGAGGCCGAGGTGGGAGGATCACCTGAGGTTAGAAGTTCGAATCCAGCCTAGCCAACATGGCGAAACCCTGTCTCTACTATAAATACAAAAATTAGCCGGGCGTGGTGGCACATGCCTTTAATCCCAGCTACTTGGGAGGCTAAGGCAGGACAATCGCTTCAACCTAGGAGGCAGAGGCTGTAGTGAGCTGAAATCATGCCACTGCACTCCAGCCTGGACAACAGAGTGAGACTCCATCTCAAAAAAAAAAAAAAAAAAAAGAAAAAGAAGAATTACACCAGCTAGGTGTATTGGGCCTAGCAATATGTCACAAGTTGTTTTGTGAGAAGGAACTAAGCAGTAAAAGGGAGTCATATTACCTGGGTGATGAGCACAGAGATATGTGACAATGACTCCTGCAGGCAGAACCCAAACAAGAGAGTGACATTACCTGGGTTTTAGACCCAGCAATATGTTACAGTGACCCATGTGGGCAAAGCAGAGGCAGGAGAGTAACATAACCTAGCGGGGAGGGCAGCAATATTTCACAATTTTCATTGTGGACAGCACCAAAGCAGGAGAGAAAACTCCCATCACTTGGGTGCAAGGCCCAGTGATATGTCACGATGCCCCATATAAAAACACAGAGGCAAGAAAATAGAGTCACATCACCTAGTTTCTGGTACAGCGATATGTCACAATTCCATCTATGGGTTAAATCCAGGCAGGAGAGTAAACTCACTCAGGTTCTACACAGAGGCATGTGTCACAATCACATGTGCAGGAAGGTCCAAGATGAGATTAACAATCCTGTACATATCTTGCTTCTGTGTGCAGCAGAAAGGCAGAAGAGGAGACTCACATTACTTGGGTGCAAGGCTCTGAGATATGTTACAATGTCTTTTTCGAGTAGCACCAAGGCAGAAGAATAGAGTTACATCACTTAGGTGCTGGGTCCAGCAGTGTGGCACAATCCTATCTGTAGGCTGGGCCAATTCTGAAGAATCACATTACTCAGGTGCTAGGCAGAAGTGTGTGTCAAAATCACACCTGAAGGAAAGACCAGAGATGAGATTAACAATCCTGTACGTACCCTAATTCTTGGTATGAGAGTCAACACCTCCCGTATGTTGGGTCTAAGTACATAAGTCACAATTTTTAGAATGAGCTGAATCACTGAATGAGAGACTCAATCCCTCTTACTGGCTGTGTCACCTTAGTGGAATCAGACAAACAGGTGTGTTCAATCTTGGTCTGAAAGTCACCAACTTACCTTTGGACTGGATTCACTTATGAGTAAATTTTACAACTTGCAACTGTCTCTGCATATGAGATTCAGAACCTCCAGTGGACCGTTCTTATGAAAAGATGATAATCTTTACTGTCGGCTGGGTGTACAGGAATGTCAAAACCTCAACTGTACACTGAGTCTAGTTAGAATACTCTCTGTACCAACCGAGGATTTATAAGGTACGCATAAGAGTTGCAATCTTTTCTGACTGGGAGACATTTGTGCTGGTATGGACCCATGATCGTACCTGTGGCTCTATGCTCAGATAAGAGAGACAACATCTCTGTAATGGCTGGGTCCAGATATGAGAGTTGTCACTGCCTGTAAGCTAGGCTAATGAGTCACCACCTCATGTTGCCTGATGTTCACATATGACAGTCACAATTTTAACTCTGCACTGCATCCACATGTAAGATTTAAGACCTCACCAGTAGGCTCTGTCCATGGATGAGGGTGACAATCTTAACAATTGGCAAACTGTGCATACATAAAACAATCTCATCTGTTTTCTGGACCCTGTTATGACACTTTCTGGACCACTTGAGGGCTTTATACAATATGGGAGAGACTGTAATTTTCTTTAACCTTCCTACAAAGGGGAGAGCCAGAATCTTACCCATTTTCCTAAGCCCACATATGAGAGACAGTATATCTCCTATTGACTGATTTCAGATATGAGAGTCAACATTGCACCAATGATCTGAACGAAGATATATGTCACAATCTCCCCTGTGGATAGGGAGAGAGCGGGAGACTTATATCATCTACGTAATAGGCCAGGTATATGTCACAATCTTCTCTGAGAATAGGCACAAGGCAGAAGAGTTAAAAACTGGGTGCTTAGTCAGGCATATAAATTTTCTCCTGAAATCAGGGCACAGAGAGTAGAGTCACATCACCTGGGTGCTGAGACCAGCAATATGTCACAATGCTCCCTATGAGCAAAGCTCAGGCAGGAGAAACACATCACTTGATTTCTGTGCCAGAAGATGTGTCACAATCTCTCATATGAGGAAAGCCTTGGTAGAAAGGGAGAGTCACATCAAATAGTTGATGCTCTTAAAGATATGTCACAATGCTCTGTTGTCAGGGTCCATACGGAAGACTCATGTCACCTTGTTGCTGGGCCCAGCAATATGTCACAATGCCTTTTCAGGTACAGGCCAAGGCAAAACAGTAATGTCACATTGGCGTAGAGCCCCACAATATGTCTCAGTCTTCCTTGCTAGCAGAAGCTATGATGGAAGAAGAATCACATTTGTTTGGTACTGAGCCACATGATATGTCGCAACTCCCCCTACGAGCAGGGACCAGGCAGGAGAAGAAAGTCACATCACATGGGTGAGGTGTGAAAATATATGTCATAATGCTCCTTGTGGGCAGTAGAGTTGCATTACCAGGGTGTCTGTCCCAGCAATATGTCACAATTGCTTATGTGGTCAGGGGACAGGCAGGAGAGTCACAAAACCTGGGTGTAGGGCCCAGAGATATGTGACAATGCATTCTATGGGCAGTGCCAAGGCAAAGGAGGAGACTCACATCACCTAAGTGCAAGGCCCAGCGATATGTCACAATGTCCCCTGTGAGCAGCACCAATGCAGAAAAAGAGAGTCATATCCCCTCAGTTCTGGGTTCAGCAATATGTCACTATTCCATCTGTAGGCAAGAGAGTCAGATCACTCAGGTGCTGGGCAGAGAAATATGTTCCAAGTAAACTTGCGAGAAGGTGTAGGGATCAAATTAACAATCCCACACATGTTCCGGTTTTAGGTATAGGAGGTTAACCCTTCCTATATGTTGTATCTAAGGACAGGAGTTACAATCTCAACAGTAGACAAAATTTGTACCTAACAGCCTATACTCCTGCTGTGGACTTTGTCTAATTAGTGAAGTCACAGCCTCATAGGTGTGCTGAATCTTGCTCTGAGTGTCACCAACTCACCTGTGGACTGAATCCAAATATGAGAGTCAATTTTTCCACCTTTGACTTCCTCTATGTGTGAGATTCAGAACTCACAATGATGATGTGTACTGTTTGATGGGTGTTCATATAATGGTAAAAGTCTCCTCTGTGTGCTGGGTCTTGTTAGTACACTTTTTTTCTTTTTCTTTTTGATGTGGAGTCTCACACTGTCGCCTGGGCTGGAGTGCAGTGGTGCGACCTTGGCTCACTGCAACGTCTGCTTCCCGAGTTCAAGCGATTCTCCTGCCTCAGCCCCCTGAGTAGCTGAAATTACAGGCGCCTGTGAGGGATCAGTCAGAATGGTAAGAAAAACTATAGGGAAAGGACGCAAACCTTCTGAAAGTTTGGAAGGTTCTGCAAAGACCCAGGGGAGAACAGCTGAAGGCAGCTGTTTTATAACCCTGAGGCAGAGGGCCAGGAGTAGGTACAGTGGAGTGTAGGGGAATTTATCTTAAACAGGCATGTTTACTTATATTGACCAGGAACTGACCTTTGATCATCCACAGGAGTGACGTTCCCTGAAAGGAGAACAATAAATGTTAATTACCTACAGGTTGTGTTTGCTTCAGGTTTTTGGCCTTGTGCCTGCACTGAAAGAAAGCAAGCAGCTCCAGCTTCTTGGGGCAGCTCTCTGGCCACTAGAGCCAGGCCATTATCTAGCTGCTGTTACACTGCATACCTGTGTCTGAGTACTAATTCTATCCATCAGCCAGGGCCTACAGGAAAGGCCCAGTAGGCAGCCACATCCATGCTCAGCTGATTTTTTGCAATTTTAGTAGAGGCAGGTTTTCACCATGTTGGCCAGGCTTGTCTCAAACTCCTGACTCATGATCCACCTGCCTCAGCCTCCCAAAGTGCTGGGATAACAGGCGTGAGCCACGGCGCCCAGCTAGTACACTCTCTATACTACTCAAAGGCTTTATCCAGTATAAATAAGAGTCACAATTTACTCTAAAGTCATGTTTGTAAAAACCCATGACCATACTTGTGGCTCTAAGCCCAGGTATTAGAGCCAACATCTCTCCAGTTGGTAGAGTTTATATAGTAGAGTCCTCATCTGCTATGTTCTGAGTTTAGAAGTGTGTCACCATCTCAACAGTGGCCGGAGGCTCATATATGACAGTCACAATTCCAACTCTGGACAGTGTTTGCATTTGAGATTCAAAACCTCAGCAATGGGCTCTTTTCATGTGTAAGGGTGATAATCCTAATGGTTGGTGAGGTGTGCATATAAGAAACAATCTCACCTTTGTGCTGTGTGCCCTGGGATAACACTCTTTGTAACACTCGAGGGCATTATATGATATGTTGGAGGGTGGCAATTCTTTATGACCTTCATAAAAAGAGAAGACCAAGAATGTGACTCATTTTTCTAAGTTGAGCTACGAGAGACAGTATTTATTCTAATAGCTGACTAGAGGTATAAGAGTCATCATTACAGTTATAAGCTGACTATAGTACATGTCTTCATTTAACCTGTAGGTAGAGAGTTAGCAGGAGAGTCACATCACCTGGGATTTCAGCCAAGGGTATCTCACAATCTTCCCGGAGGGAAAGAACCAAGCAGGAGTATCACATCACCTGGGTGCTCAGCCAGGGATATGTTACAATTATCTCCTAAAAGCACAGCACAGGCAACAGAGTCACATCACCTAAGTGCTGAGCTCAGCATTATGTCACAATGCTCCCTGGGGGCAAGACAGAGGCAGAAGAGCCATATCACCTGGTATCTGGTTCCAGGGAGAAGTCACAATCTTTCCTGTGCAGGGCAGGTTGCAGGCAAGAAGTGTCACATCTTTTAGGTCATGGATGCACATATATGTCACAAGGTCACTGTGGGCACAGCCCAGGCAGGAGCATGCAATCCCAGAGGTAGTGGGCCTAGTAATATTTACAATACCGAAAATATGTGAGGCCGAGGAAAAACAGGAGAATTGCATCACCTAGTTGCTGGGTCTAGTGATATGCCACAATCCTCCCTTGCCCTCTGTGAAAATGCCTTCTGTGAAATAAGAATAGACTCACATCACCTAAATGCTGGGTCCAGCAATAAAGCACAATCCCATCTGTACACTGGGTCCAGGCAGGAGAGTCAAATCACTCAGATGCTAAAAAAAGGTGTATGTCACAAACACACCTGAATTAAGTTTCAGGTATGAGATTAACAATGTCACACATTTTTTAGTTCTAGCTGAGACATAATACCCTCTGTATCTTGGGTGTAAGTACCTGAGTGACAATCTCAATGATAGTATGAATCTCAGTGATAGTCTGAATGATAGTCTGAATGTACTCCACCTGGGTACAAGACCCAGCGATATGTCACAATGCCCGTTGTGGGAAGTGCCAAAGCAGTAGAATAGTTACATCACTTTGGTGATGGGTCCATTGATATGTCATAATCCCTTCTGTAAGCTGGGCAGGAGCATCTACTCACTCTGGTGCCGGGTAAAGTCATATGTCATAAGTACACCATCAAAAATGTTCAGGTATGAGATTATACATCTGGACTGGGAAGAATCAACACATCAAAAATATGACCAGGCCAGGAGCAGTGGCTCCTGCCTGTAATCCCAGCACTTTGGGAGGCCGAGGCGGGCAGATCACCTGAGGTCGGGAGTTTGGACCAGCTTGACCAACATGGAGAAACCCCATCTCTACTAAAAATACAAAATTAGCCAGTGTACTGGCACATGTCTATAATCCCAGCTACTCGGGAGGCTGAGGCAGGAGATTTGCTTGAACCCAGGAAGTGGAGATTGCGGTGAGCTGAGATCGTGCCATTGCACTCCAGCCTGGGCAATGAGAGTGAAACTCCATATCAAACAAACAAACAAAAAAAAAATGACAAGACCAGGCATGGTGGCTCATGCCTGTAATCCCAGCAGTTTGGGAGGCCAAGGCGGGAGAACATCTGGAGCCCAGGAGTTTGAGACTATCCTGGGGGCCACATGGTGAGACAACACCTATATTAAAAAATAATAATTACAGTTAAAAAAAAAAATATATATATATATACGACCAGAGCCTGAAAAACATAGCAAGAACACGTCTCTACTGAAAAAAAAAAAAGAAAAAAACATAGATGATTGATAGAGAGACACACAGATAGACAGATAGATAGATATAGATAGAACCAGTCATGCTGGCTCACACCTGTAAGCTCAGTAATTTGAGAGGTCGAGGCCAGCAGATCGTTTGACTGCAGGAGTTTGAGATCAGCCTGGAAAACACGACGGAACCCTATCTCTACAAAAATAAAAAGTAAAATATACAAAATAAAGCGTCAGTGTGGTGGCGCATGCCTTTAGTCCCAGTTACTGGGAAGTGGGGTGTCTGAGATGGGAGGATCACCTGAACCCAGGGAGGTCGAGGCTGCAGTGAGCTGTGATCATGCACCTGCACTTTAGCCTGGGTGAAAGAAAAAAACAACAGAACTCAATGTACTGTGAAAACAAACTCCAAGTGGTGCTTAAAAAAAAAAGAAAAAGAAACAGAAAGATCCTGAGAGCCCCAGCTATTTGGGAGGCCAAAATAAGAGGATCACCTGGATGAGCCTAGGAAGGTAAAGAGTGCAGTGAGCCATCATTGAACTCCTCGGCTGGACCGAAGCTGTACTGTCCCGGTGAGAGCCATCTTGTCCACCGTAAACATTTCCAGCTGGCGACCAAGTCCTACGCTCATGGCCCACATCCTGCACACCTGGCAGCCAGAAAGAGAAGCCAGCTGGTGGTGGAGGCAGAAGCAGAAGCCCACTGTGTCTACCCTACAGGCCACATGTGGCACTCGCGGCCTGAAGCTGTCCCCGTTGGAACCTTATTTCCCCCAAGGCGGCCCACCTCGGCAGCCAGCCTCTAAGTCCGCCGACCTTCCTTCCTAAGCTTTGAATCCCTGGTCCACCCAAATGAGAGGCCAGCAGCCACAACTACTGGCCACAGCTCGCCACCCACATCTGGTCAACCCGGCGGCCAGACTGAGAAGCCACCGTGTCCACCCTGCAGGCCATGTGTGGCGCTCGCCCCTGAAAATGTCCCTCTGGTGTCTAAGTCTGCGAGCTTCCCATTACTCCCTGGGCGACAGAGCGAGACTCCATCTGGGAAAAAAAAAAAAAAAAAAAAAAAGAAGGTGGAGAAGAAGGAAGGGAGGAAGGGAGGGAGGAAGAGAGGAAAAGGAAGAATGAAAAGGAAAAAAAGAAGAAAATAAAAGAGGACAGAGCATGGTGGCTCAAACCTGTAATCTCAACACTTTGGGAAGCTGAAATGGGAGAACTGCTTGAGCGCAGAATTTTGACACCAGCCCTGGGAACACATAGCAGAAGGAAAGGAGGAAGGAGAGAAGAAAGAAAGGTAGGAAGGAAGGAAAAATAAAACCAAAAAAGTTCAGGGAACATCACTCGCACTGATGATCAAAGGTCAGTTCCTGGTCAACAAAAGTAAACAAGCCTGTTTAAGATAAATTCCCCTACACTCTGTTGTACCTACTCCTTGCCCTCTGCCTCAGGCTTATAGAACAGCTGCCTTCAGCTATTCTCCCAGGAGGCTTTGCAAAACCTTCCGACTAGAAATACAAAAATTTGGCAGGCGTCGATGTGCCTGCTTGTAGTCCCAGCTACTAGGGAGGCTGAGGCAGGAGAATCGCTTGAATCTGGGAGACTGAGGTTGCAGTGAGCCGAGATCATGCCACCGTACTACAGCGTGAGTAACAGAATGAGACCCTGGCTCAAAAAAAAAAATAAATAAATAAATAAATAAATAAATAAATAAATAATAAATAAATAACTTCTTACCTAAATCTAGATTCATCCTATTTTACAAAATCTAGAAACAACCTCAGAAGAATAACAACTCCATTCCCAGAAAGAGCCTCCCAACCCCACCTTTGTGCCAATCCCAACTGCATCTGCCTGTGGATTTCAAGGTTTTCAGGGCTCTGTGGCTTCTCTAAGTATAAAGGCTCTGTCCATGGCTATTGTGAGCAGGCCAGGACATCTGCAGGGGAGGCTCCTCAGGCAGAACAGCTGCTTTTTCAGTGATCTCCCTTTGCAGGCAAAACTATCCTTAGCTTGCAGTCACTGAGTTCAGGCTCCTACTTCCCAGTCAGGATTATTCACTTAGTTTGAAATAAGAAAATGACCAATGTATGGTCAGACATGATGGCTCACGCCTATAATCGCAACACTTTGGAAGGCTGAGGCAGGTGGATCACTTGAGGTCAGGAGTTCGAGACCAGCCTGGCCAACATGGAGAAACCCTATCTCTACCAAAAATACAAAAATTAGCCAGGCGTGGTGGCATGCGCCTGTAATCCCAGCTATTCAGAAGGCTGAGGCACGAGATTCCCTTAAACCTGGGAGGCGCAGGTTGCAGTGAGCCAAGATCGTGCCACTGCACTCCAGCCTGGATGACAGAGTGAGACTCAGTCTCAAAAATAAATAAATAATTAAAAAAACAATGTTTCAAAACCAATGTTTCAAAAAAGTGCAAAATCACTCCAACACACAGTTTCTAGCATAGTGTAAGGAAATTGTAAGACTTAAATTTTCAACTACAATATAAAAAGCTTAAGTAAGGCTGGGCATGGTGGCTCACACCTGTAATCCCAGCACTTTGGAAGGCCGAGGCAGGAGGATCATCTGAGGTCAGGAGTTCGAGACCAGCCTGGCCAACATGGTGAAACCCATCTCTACTAAAAATACAAAAATTAGATGGGCTTGGCAGCTGGCAACTGTAATCCCAGCTACTAGGGAGGCTGAGGCAGGAGAATCGCTTGAATTCAGGAGGCAGAGGTTGTACCGAGCCGAGATTGTGCCAATGCACTCCAGCCTGGGCAACAGAGCAAGATTCCATCTCAGAAAAAAAAAAAAAAAAAAAAATCTGTCCTTTTCAGATGATAAACATCTCATTTAACTATTTCCATGATAGATAATTTAATAAACAATCATATGTGAACATTTCTAGAAGATGTCAAGTTCCATCTCATAAAATTTAGCATTAAACTTGGACATCTAGACAACAGAATACAGAACAGAGATATTCACTGTTACAAATTCTAGACACCGCAAAAAAGAGGAGCTGATGGTTTGAGAAATATATACAATGTACCAAGTAATCTATCACATTTGCTTGTGGAAATATATTCACTTTGTATAGCCATAATGAAAAAAAAGATTTTTCCTATTTATTTTCTCTGGTAGCATTCCCAAAGCAAAGCCCTGGGGTTCTATTTAAAATCATGCAACCAGGAAAAGCAGACATGAGAAACTTACTACACTCACTCTGGAGAAGATAAAGGTAAATAAGAATCTTTAATACACAAAATATATGAGTAGATTTTTCTGAAATATACCTTTCATAGTCTGACTTTTTAAACATCTTTTAAACTCTACTGATAAAATGTAATTTACAGTTATTAAAAACTGAAATAGAAATAAGTGAAAAAATCTTTCCAAGGTAAAAAACTCAGGAAGAGGCACATGCCACAATGCCTGACTAATGTTTTCGTATTTTTAGTAGAGACGGGGTTTCACCATGTTGGCCAAGCTGGAAATAATTTTTTACTCTGGGGCCAGGTGTGGTGGCTCATGCCTGTAATTCCAGCTACTTGGGAGGCTGAGGTGAGAGAATCGCTTGAAGGTGGAAGGAGGCTGAAGTGAGAGAATCACTGGGAGGTAGAGGTTGCAGTGAGCCGAGACTGCACCACTGCACTTTAGCCTGGGCAACAGAGCAAGACTGTCTCAAAAAAAAGCATACTCTGCACCAGCAGCATTAACACAAAAAGTTCTAGTAAACCCTGACACCCACTCAAATGTCACCTCCTCTATAAAGCCCTCCTTGATTTTCCCACTGCTATGTCACTGGCAGAATTGATCACTATTACCATTTAGTTCCTCAATACTTTATAAGTCTTTTTATGTACAAGGGTTATTCTCCAGAATAAATTAATCATTTACACACCTATCCATGCTAATGAACTATAAACTCCTACAGGGCAGGTATGTTGAACCCTGTTCATCTGTGTAATCCAAATGTCTGATACTTAATAGGTGTCATATACACATAAAATCAAAATGCTGTCAGGGAATTATTGGAAAAGCTACCAAATTCTTTTTTTTTTTTTAACTTTTAAGTTCAAGGGTATATGTTGAAGTTTTTTACATAGGTAAACGTGTGTCATGGGGGTTTGTTGTGCAGATTATTTCATCACCCAAGTATTAAGGCCTAGTACCCATTAGGTATTTTTCCTGATCGTCTCCCTCCTCCAATAGGCCCCAGTATGTGTTTTTCCCCTCCATGGGCCCATGTGTTCCCATCATTTGACTCTCACTTATAAGTGAGAATATGTAGTAGTTTGTTTTGCTTTTTTTTGAGATGGAGTTTCGCTCTTGTCACCCAGGCTGGAGTGCAGTGGCACTGCAACCTCTGCCTCCCGGGTTCAAGAGATTCTCCTGCCTCAGCCTCCTGAGTAGCTGGGATTACAGGCATCTGCCACCACACCTGGCTAATTTTTTGTATTTTTAGTAGGGATGAGGTTTCGCCATATTGCTCAGGCTGGTATCAAACTCCTGACCTCAGATGATCCACCTGCCTCAGCCTCCCAAAGTGCTGGAATTACAGCTGGAATTACAGCTGGAATCACCGCATCCAGCCAGTATTTAGTTTTCTATTCCTTTGTTAGTTTCCCAAGAATAATGTCTTATGGCTCTATCCATGTTCCTGCAAAGGATATGATCTCATTTTTTTTAATGGGTGCACAGTACTCCATGGTGTATATGTACTACATTTTCTTTATCCAGTCTATCATTAATAGGCATTTAGGTTGATTCCATGCCTTTGCTATTGTGAATTGTGCTGCAATGCACATATGCATACATGTGTCTTTATAATAGAATGATCCATATTGCTTTGCGTAAATACCCAATAATGGATTGCTGGGTCAAATGGTATTTTCTCTCCAGGTCTTTAAGGAGTTGCCACACTGCCTTCCATAATGGTTGAACTAATTTACACTCCCACCAACAGTGTATACGCGTTCCTTTGTGAAAAAATAATTTTAATTTTCTAAGAGGTTAGCTTTCTAAGACAAATGGTATACAAGGAAACTTTCCACAGGCCTAGGCCATCCAGCTGCTCTTCTGAGAGGCTACACTCTTACTCTTCAGGCTGTCCTCTAAGAGATGACCCAGGGGATAATATTCATTAGACACTCCAAGAGATATGGCCACTGTGGGCATCTTGGGTTATCCCTGACAGTTCTGAAAATCATGGACAAGAAAAGACTGGCGGGCTGCCACAAAGGGCCCTGGAATTTCTCCAAAGCAAAACTTCAACCGAAAGACCTACTAATAAGGTGTGTGCACCAGGGAAGATAAAAGGACAGTCACAGAGATTTTTTTCTTTTTAACAGCAGAGTTCCAGAGGATTATTTTCTCACGTAAAATGTTTACAGACTTCGGAGGTTGAGGTGGGTGGATCACCTGAGGTCAAGAATTCAAGAGCAGCCTGGCCAACATGAGGAAACCCCGTCTCTCCTAAAAATACAAAAATTAGCCGGCCACGGCGGTGGGAGCCTGTAATCCCAGCTACTTGGAAGGCTGAGGCATGAGAATCGCTTGAACCTGGGAGGCGGGGATTGCACTGCACTCCAGCCTGGGCAACAAGAGTGAAACTCCATCTCCAAGAAAAAAAAAAAAAAAAAATTTTATACAGACAAACAATTATTTTAAAACCTGCCATCCACTGCTGTGTAAAAACATGATTAACAATTAAAACACTGTGTTTGAAATGTAAAATAAAGGACAAATAGTTGATAGTGTTGTAAATTGGAGAGAAGAAGTTGTCCTCATTTCCACTTTTGAGAATGTAGGAACAAAGGTGGAAATTTATAATTTTACTGCAAGCCTGAGTTAAGCTAGGGTAAAAGGGTAGTGGATTAGAAGTCCTGCTTGCCATACATTAGGAAGTCACAGAGGAAAACCAGTCCTCCTGTGGAGTGTTAATTAAAAAGCAGGAAATTAGACTGAAGGGGCTCTAGTGCCCTGTGTTCATAAGTAAAAAATGTAAAACCTATCTCGAATTCATTTAAGTTATTTTAGGCAGAAGCAAAATTCAGGCTTAACCTGCAATTAACCTCTGATTACATAACCAGGAAATTTCCTCCTGAATCATACAAATAAGGTGACTACATAACTGTAACCAATTCTTGAATTTGGTTTGCCTTCTCACACGCCCTTTATAAAACCCTTCCCTTTTTGCCTTTCAGGTGGCCCACATATTATGGCTGGGTGCTTTCCATTTCACTAATCGCTGCTCAAATAAACTCGTTAACGTTTTAACATTGACTGTCTTTACTTTATAAGAGAAGAAGCTGGGCGCGGTGTCTCATGCTCGTAATCTTAGCACTTTGGGAGGCCGCGGCGGGCGGATCACTTGAGTCCAGGGGTTCCAGACCAGCTTCCACCATGGCGAAACCACTTCTCTACTAGAAATACAAAATCAGCCAGGCGTGGTGGTGCAGATCTTTAATCCCAGCTTCTGGGGGGCTTAGGCACGAGAATCGCTTGAACCTGGGAGGCGGAGGTTGCAGTGATCACGCCGTTGCACTCCAGCCTGGGCGACAGAGCAAGACTTTGTCTCAAACAAACCAACAAAATGTTTAACAAAAGAGACTGGGAGCCCCACCGGCCACAGCTCCTCCTACGCACACACGAGTCGGGATTCTGCCCTGATGACCCGCCTGGCAACCCTGAACAATCTGGGAAATACTCGGGGCTGCGTGCAGAGCTGCCCAGGGAGCTCCAGACAGGGCGCCGCAGGGACTAGGCGGGACGCGGGGGTCATAGCTGCGGGCCCAGCCACCATCTTGCGGCCAGAGGGACCTGGGGCGGAGCTGCGCCAGCAGGGACTCAGGTCGGCAACCCAGGAGCGGTGAGGAGGCAAGTCCCGTCGGTTCCTCAGCCACCTCTCCCCTCTCAGGATGCCCAACCCCGCACACTCACCCTTTCCCACCTTCTAGAATGTCCTGGCATCTTAGCTGTGCACGTCCCAGGACCTGCAGATCACAGGGCAACAGCCTGTCACCGGCTGGGGGGAGAGGGGGGCAGAGGTGGAGGACGTTGAACAGCAGAAAGGGATCCCAAGCTCTGGCTGCAGCGAGAGACAAAAGCCCCGCCAATGCCGAATGCCACGCCCTCCTCTGCAACTGTGCCACTGATTGGATAAAGCACCAGCACTCGCCCCGTACCACTCCCTCCACCCCCAGGAAAACAGGCTAAAGCAGGGAGGGTCAGCTGTAGGGAATTACAGCCAATTAAGAAGTAAGCTGAGACTTGAAATGAACTTGCTCTTTCCCTTACCTGGGTCTGCTTGTATAATGCATCTTATTTGCTACTTCAGGGTAAGAAAAGAACATTTGGACTATTTTTGTTTGTTTGAGACTGAGTTTTGCTCTTACTGCCCAGGCTTGAGTGCAATGGTGTGATCTTGGCTCACTGCAACCTCTGCCTCCCAGGTTCAAGTGATTCTCCTGCCTCAGCCTCCCGAGTAGCTGGGATTACAGGCACATGCCACCACACCCAGCTACTTTTTGTATTTTTAGTGTAGACGGGGTTTCGCCATGTTGGCCAGGCTGGTCTCAAACTCCTGACCTCAGGTGATCTGCCCGCCTCAGCCTCCCAAAGTGCTGGGATTACAGGCGTGAGCCACCGTGCCCGGCCCATTTGAACATATTTTAACAACTTTTTAATCATTTTGATAATGCAGGAAAGACCCTTATCCTATCCCTGAGACCCTCTCTCACCATGCTGTACCACACTGTTGACCACATCCTGGGATGGCCATTAGGAATGGGGCAGGGGTGGGGGAAAGCGGTGGCTGAGAATGGTTAAGCAAAAATTATGTTACCCAAATTTGTTCATTTTAGAAAGGCTCCTCAATCATTCTGTGTGAAGTGTGTATTCCAGGGTAATTGTGCCCTGACTGCACTGCATCTCAATCTGACTTCTCTTTTTCAAAATCACTGGATTACTCTCACTAATGGGGTATTTTATTTTCTATTTTATTTCTATTTGAAAATGGCCAACTGTCCTTTGTGAGTGTCCTGATTTGATTTGCTGGGTTAGACCCTGGAGGTAAGGGTGAGGAAATACTGGGCCACATCAGAATAACTTATTCTCATTTAGAGAATATATAGGAATTTTTTTTTTTTTTTGGGATGGAGGTTTGCTTTTGTTGCCCAGAAGGGAGTGCAATCGTGTGATCTTGGCTCACTGCAACCTTCTTCTCCTGGGTTCAAGCGATTCTCCTGCCTCAACCTCCTGAGTAGCTGGGATTACAGGCTCCCACCACCATGCCCTGGGTCTGTCAGGGTTTCATCATATTGGCCAGGCTGGTCTCGAACTTCTGACCTCAGGTGATCCACCTGCCTCAGCCTGCCAAAGTACTGGGCATACAGGCATGAGCCACCACGCCCAGCCAGGAATTTCTTAATAATATATAACAGTTTTCTCAATACCCATTTTATATATATATATATTTTTTTTTTTTTTTTTGAGACGGTGTTTTGCTTTTGTTACCCAGGCTGGAGTGCAATGGCACGATCTCAGCTCACCTCAACCCCCACTTCCCGGGTTCAAGCGATTGTCTTGCCTCAGCCTTCCAGCCTCCCGAGTAGCTGGGATTATAGGAATGCACCACTACGCCCGGCTAATTTTATGTTTTTAGTAGAGATGGGGTTTCTCCATGTTGGTCAGGCTGGTCTTGAACTCCTGACCTCAGGTGATCTGCCCACCTCGGCCTCCCAAAGTGTTGGGATTACAGGCGTTTGCCACCGTGCCCGGCCAATACCATTATATTTAACAGTGATAGCTTACAGGGCAGGAAGGGGACACATATGACACAACCTTAGCATTTTAATTTGGTCGTAAGTTTTTTTGTTTTGTTTTGTTTTTGGAGACAAGGTCTCACTCTGGTGCCTAGGCTGGAGTACAGTGGCACAACCATAGCTCATAACTTGGTTGTAACAGTTCGTTAAAAAATATTTTTGGCTGAGTTTGATGGCTAACACCTGTAACTCAAACACTTTGGAAAGCCATGGTGAAATGATTGCTTAAGCCCAGGGGTTCAAGACCAGTCTGGGCAATGTAGTGAGAGTCAGTCTCAACAAAAATTTTAAAAATTGGCCTCGTGTGGTGTTGCATGCCTGTAGTCCCAGCTACTTGAAAGGCTGAGGTGGAAGCATCACTGGAGGTTGAGGCTGCTGTGACCCATCATTCAGCCACTACACTCCAGCCTGGGTGACAGAGTGTACACACACACACACACACAGACACATACATATATATATACACACATATACATGTACCCTATATATATAATCAAAATAATATGTATGTTGAAAGAAATTCAAGCACAGAAGAAAAGTGAAAGACCCTGGTTGGGAATGTGGTAAAAGATGAGTATGGCTCTTACAGCTCAGTGAGATTTGTTTTTCCATCTTGAGGAACTGCTCTCCCACACTGAGACAACAATCCAGCACATGCCAGTTCTCACAATGTTTATACTTTGCTCAAAGGCAGCAGAAATAGGCCAACGTCATGGTTTCTGACATGGAAGTCTATTCCCCACTGAGACCTTTTAAAAATGTTATTATCTTAAGCCCTCTTCCTTCTAATAAAGTCTATACAAATACACACATAAAAGCCTGAAACTACTCTAAATAAAATATCAGGTTTTTAAACTCCCATAAAGAAACAAGCAAACACAAAATCAGCCACTTTGATTGAGGAGAGAGTGGGATGGAGGGGGTTACGAGGCTGCCCGCATCATCTCCGTATCATCTCCGTATCTCCGCATCATCTCCGTATCCGCATCATCTCCGTATCTCCGCATCATCTCTGCCCCATGTGGAGGAGCAGATGGAGTCTAGGGAGACCCTGGGGAAGTCACTTGTTCAGACTGGGCTTTCTCCTAGCTCGACACTTTGCTAACCATTTCCTGGGAGGAGCTTAGGAAACTCCTGTGCTCTAGTGAGGCAGAGCCTCCCCTCACAGGATACTGGCAAGGAGGGATTCTGAGACTGTGATTGAGAAGCTAGCACAGTGCTTGACAAGTACCTGTGGGAACTGTCATCCCTTGTAACTATCATGTGGCCTTGGAGTGTTCAGATGGCCTGGCCTGGGGCTTGGCGGAGATGTTTGAGGGTCAGCTGCTTTAGGCTCCCACTTTCTCCTCATCAAAGTGGCTGTTTTTGTGTCTCTTTGTTTATTTATGGAATTTAAAAACCTGATGTATAAATAGAAAGTGCAGCTGGAGGTGCCGAGGCTCAGTGTCTAGAGCTGTGCTGCTTGGGCTTGCTTGCTGGCCTGTGGCCAGGTGAACTCTGGGTGTGAGGTGGTTCCCACCCTGGATCTACAATCCCCACCACCTCTCCCAGGCCCTGAGTAACCAACACAAGGCGGTGCTAAACAGCTGGTGAGTGACAGCCATGAAGCCCATCAAGGAAGATTTGAATGCTATCTGGGCTGGGGCTGTCAGGGGTAGGAACTATGGCGGTCTTGTCTTGTCATGGCCCCACCCACAGATGTGACTGCTTCTCCAGCCTCCTGTGCTGCTTCTCCAGCCCTGAGCCTGTTGTACCATACCTGCTTCTTCATGCTGTTCATGTTTAAAAAAAAAAAAAATTCTGAGATGGCGCTGCTGGATGTGAGTGCTGGAAATGGGGAGCCACCTTTGTCCTAGGGAATTAGGAGCTGACCAGATACCTCCTGAGTGCCCCCCAGCACAAGTGGGGAGTGGTGTTGCACTAAATGATGCCCCCCATTCCCGCCACCAAGGATGTGTTCATATTAGCTCAATGAATATACAATGCAGAGACCTAAATGAAGACACGTGAATGGGTGTATGTGGACATCAGCTTGCAGCTGGGAAACAGGTGCCTCTCATTCTCCCCAGCAAGTGTGGAAGGTGTCCATGCCCATGTATGTATAGATCTGGCCTTCTTAATTTGTTCACAACTCCAGGTCTGTTCTGAGTGAATGACGTGCAGATGAGATTTCTCAGGTCATTGGTATATTTGACATTGTGGCTGCTGCTTTTGCTGCCACTACCCCCAGGCCCAACCTGGCTTAAAGTCCAGGCTTTAGGTCAAAAAGACGGAGGGCTTCCTGTGTTCTGGGATGGGAAGTTCCAGATCTGTGGTAGGACTGGGGGTTGGGGTACACGTTAGTTCTGTGCAGGATGTGAGCTGCAGTGGTTTTATTAATTGTGATTGCCCTGGCCTGGTTGTAGCTCCGGGTGGGGAGAAGGAATCAATAGTGGTGTTTCCCCAGATATCCATGTGCCCAGCCCTGGCCTTCCTGCCCTCAGGCCCAGAAGTAAGCACCACCACAGACTCTGACTTGCCTCCCTATCCCTGTACCCCAGATGGGAATACCTTGAAGGCTACAATCTGAATGTATTATTCTCCCCGTTTTAACCAGACCTGCCTAACACCCAGTGTGGGAGTGAGGGTTGGATGGGTGGGGGACCTGGGGAGAACCAGAGTGGAATCATAAATCCTTGGGAAAAGTTAAAGATACAGAAGTGGTGGTAACCTCTCCATGAAGCCCAGCTCCCTACCTGATTCTTGCCACACAGCCCCTCCTACAGACACTGTAGGGTGGCTCTGGGGGTTGTTGGGGATCCCTATAGGCCCAGGCTGCTCTCTGTCCCCACCTGCCTGTGCTCCTTCTCTGTTTTTTGTTGTTATTCTTGTTTCCTTGTTTTGTTTTGTTTTTCAGATGGCAGTTTCATTCTTGTTGCCCAGGCTGGAGTGCAATGGCGCGATTTTGACTCACTGCAACTTCTACCTCCTGGGTTCAAATGATTCTCCTGCCTCAGCCTCCTGAGTAGCTGGGATTACAGGTGCTCACCACCACACATGGCTAATTATTGTATTTTTAGTAGAGAAGGGTTTTCGCCATGTTGACCAGCCTCATCTCAAACTCCTGACCTCAGGTGATCCGCCTGCCTCAGCTTCCCAAAGTGCTGAGATTACAGCTGTGAGCCACCACACCCGGCCCCTGTGCTCCTTCTCTTTGCCAGCTGTCAGGGCCCTAACGTGGAGGAGGAGGCAGGTCCTCAGTCTCAGGTATAGCTGAATGTCTTTTGGAGTGTTTGAAGCATGCTATATGTCTTAGAAATTCTAAAAAGTAAAACGAATTCCAATTGTAATGTCTGTTAGTTTTCCTGAGCCAACTGAAAGAAAAGGATTTTTCACCTGAAATTTTTAAATGACACCCAAGGATAGCCACCAGTGTCTGGGCCATGGAAACCTCCTACGTGCTTCCCACCCCCAGTTTGATTTGCAGCCTTATGATTGTGTTGCCCTGAACATACTTTCCTCTGGTAAATATGGTTCACATGGTTAACACCACTTCATGAGAGGGGGGCAACATGTAGAGATGAGAATGGATTGTCTTTAGTTTCCATTGTGCCTCTTTGTCACTTGAGAGGCCCATTTTTCCTGGCTGATTCCATAAGTGTGTTAGTGTTGTCAGACACCTCTGGACAACTCGAATGACAAGGGGCTGTTGTTTTATAAAGGAAACAAAGCCTTTAGATGTGAAATCCTTCTTTTCTTTTTCCCTTCTTTTAGGTGAAATGCTTCAGTTTTTTTTTTTTAAGGGTAAACAGTGGTATCTCAGCAGGTTTAGTGTGAGAATTGGCATGTGCTAGGTTGTGGTTTCAGTGTGGATGGGCAGTTCCCAAGATAGAGAACCAGATCTCACTGAATTGCAGGAGCCACACTTTCTCTTTTTCACATCCCCCACCGTGTGCACGTGTGTGTGTGTGTGTGTGTGTGTGTGTTTACACATACAGGTCTCACTCTGTCACCCAAACTGGAGTGCAGTGGCTGAATGATGAGTCACTGCAGCTTCAAACTTTCAGTCTTAAGTGATCCTCCCACCTCAGCCTCCCCAGTAGCTGGGACAACAGGCATGCACCAGCCTGCCTGGCTTTTTTTTTTTTTTTTTTTTTTTTTTTTTTAAAGTAGAGACAGAGCCTTGCCATGTTGGGTAGGCTGGTCTTGAACTCCTGAGCTCAAGCAATCTGCCCACATTGGCTTCCCAATGTACTGAATTACAGACATAAGCCACTGTGCCCGACCTAGTTTTATTATCTGATTACACAAGGTATTTCTTCATAACAATTCACTGAGCTTTACTTGAATGAAGAATTTGTGCATGTATTTCTCTATGCATGTTACATATCAATAAAAAATTACATAGTACATATTTGCACAAAATGCTAATTCACTATCTCAAAATAACAGCAGTATTTTTTTTGCTTGTTTCATGGTGAGACACACTCACTCAGAACATGATCATACTTCTCTATCACGACACACTTATTTCACAGTTTTTTATGGCTCTACAAACAATAGAAATAAAGAAGGGGTCTCTTGTGTGCACTTATGGGGTATACTCAAATGTAGAGAATTTTGCAGCCAACATTATATATGAAAAAACTTACACCTTGATAGGTGAAAGATGAAGGGCCAGCCTGGGTGAGAAATTTTTATGGGATATTTGTTCCCTCACAATATCAGAAACAGAATATCGGTCCACTGCTCTTAACCTACTTCACAAGTTAAGGACAACTTTTTCACTATAAGTTAAGGAGCATTTCCAGGATGCCCTTACTCTTCTGAATGGCCATCATGTGTTAGGTCTTTCTTTCCATGGTATAAAGTAAATGAGGCAATGGTTAGAAATGTATCCCCCCAATAGGGCTCTATAGAAGATTATACTGTAAAGGCTATGGTTACACAATAGATTTTAAATTTACTTACTAAAGTTGTGCTAAATAATATTATTTCTTTCTTTCTTTCTTTTTTTTTTTTTTTTTGAGATGGAGTCTCACTCTGTCACCCAGGCTGGAGTGCAGTGGCTCGATCTCAGCTCACTGCAAGCTCCGCCTCCCAGGTTCACACCATTCTCCTGCCTCAGCCTCCTGAGTAGCTGGGACTACAGGCGCCCACCACCATGCCCAGCTAATTTTTTGTATTTTTACTAGAGTCGGGGTTTCACCATGTTAGCCAGGATGGTCTCGATCTCCTGACCTCGTGATCCGCCCATCTCGGCCTCCCAAAGTGCTGGGATTACAAGCGTGAGCCACTGCGCCCAGCAATAATATTATTTCTTTTAGTTACTTATTGGATGAACAGAGAAGTACCTGTGAACTTGCTAACACTGATAGTTGCACCTGGAGAAATACATAGTGTAGGCTCCCTGAGCCTACTGTGCACACACAGAGATGCAGTTGTAGAGGATTAATGAACAATGTGCTTGGTTGAAATGAGTAGACCACTTATCTAGCTAACTATTAGACCTATTTAATTTTAGTTGGTTGTTCATGGGGACCCTGGCTAAAAAGCATGCTTCAAACTCTTGGTATCATCCTCCTGATAGTTGAAATAGTAGTGTCTCCCTACTTCACTGTATTCTCTCAAAAGTTATAAATGTTTGCATGCGGTCATCTCCAGAATGTCAAATGGTCTCTTTTAAACCAGAATGACAGAAACTCAAAGACATATGTGACTATGAAGACACCATAACCTATGAATGACATGATAAGGACAACCCAAAATAGGCCAGGTGCGGTGACTGTAACCTCAGCACTTTGGGAGACTGAAGTGGGTGGATCATGAGGTCAGGAGTTTGAGACAAGCCTGGGCAACACAGTGAAACCCCATCTCTACTAAAAATACAAAAATTGGCCTGGCGCGGTGGCTCAGGCCTGTAATCCCAGCACTTTGGGAGGCCGAGGTGGGTGGATCATGAGGTCAGGAGATGGAGACCATCCTGGGTAACACGGTGAAACCCTGTCTGTACTAAAAATACAAAAAATTAGCCAGCTGTGGTGGCACGAGCCTGTAGTCCCAGCTACTCGGAAGGCTGAGGCGGGAGAATTGCTTGAACCCAGGATGGGGAGGTAGCAGTGAGCTGAGATAGTGCCACTGCACTCCAGCCTGCACTCCAGCCTGGACAACAAAGCAAGATTTCATCTTAAAAAGAAAAGAAAGAAAGAAAGAAAAAAAGATAATGGAAACAGAGTGGCACTAAGGCCCTGAGTTTTGGTCACACCGTGACCTATGTGAAAGCTTACAAATGGGGTAATTTTTTTTTTTTTTTTTTTTTTTTGAGATGGAATCTTGTTTTGTTGCCCAGGCTGGAGTGCAGTGGTGCAATCTCGGCTCAATGCAACCTCTGCCTCACGGGTTCAAGTGATTCTTCTGCCTCAGCCTCCCGAGTAGCTGAGACTACAAGGTGTGTACCACCACACCCGGCTAATTTTTGTGTTTTTGCTAGAGACGAGGTTTCACCATACTGGCCAGGCTGGTCTGGATCTCCTGACCTTTTGATCCACCAGCCTCGGCCTCCCAAAGTGCTCAGATTACAGACCTGAGCCACTGCGCCCTGCCTGGGGTGAATTTTTTAAACAAAATTATTTATGGCCATCATCTGGACTGAGCATGTGCACTCTTCCCAAACAGACCAAAACAAAACCAAGTGAGTCACTCATGCCAAAAGTGAGCTAATCAAACCTAAAATTTAAGAAAATACCTAGATCTTAAAACAGACCAGTTTTTCTTTGGGAGGCGGAGGCGAGTGGACACCTGAGGTCAGGAGTTCGAGACCAGTATGACCAACATGGAGAAACCCGTCTCTACTAAAAATACAGAATTAAGGCTGGGCGCGGTGGCTCATGCCTGTAATCCCAGCACTTTGGGAGGCTGAGGTGGGTGGATCTCATCAACTTCAGCATCCAGGAAGAAGCATAAAAGATTTTAAAAAGAGAGAGAGAGCAAAGAACACAGAAGAAAAACCACAGCAACTCACTCTAAGTGCTGTTGAAGCCAACTAAAAGTGGGGCTAGAAAACAGAGGAAGAAGGTTTGAGTAGTTTCACGTACTCAGGAGGCCGAATGGAAAGACCACCTGGGCGAGACTGGGGAGATCGAGGCTGCAGGGAATCACAATCGCATCCTTCTCCTGGACCTGAAGAGTACTGCCACTGGTGACAGCTTTCTGGTCTACCTTAGACATGGCAAGCTGGCAGCCAAGTCCAATGCTCATGGCTGAAGTCTGTCTTAACACAAATAAACTAACAACCAACAGTAAATATATATTTTTTTATCCAAAATGTGTTTATTGAGATGGTTTCCCACTCATCTTGATTCAGAGTGCTTTTAGTGCTGCTTCCTCCTGAAGGAACATCCTTCTGTAAGCCTTGCTTTTCCTCCTGTAGGCTGGCAGAGGACAGTGGAGCAGCCAACACACAAAACTACCGTTTGTGCATGGCTAAAGACCATGGTGATTTTATAGCATCCTGGGCATTTCACATCCATGAAGTAGGAATTGAGGCTCTGCACCAGGCGTTTCTTCTTGTGTTTCCTCTTCTCTTCTGGAGAGGGATGAAGGAGATCCTTTGCGAGAGGCATGTTCTCGTGTGGGTAGGTCGTCACCGCCAGAAAGCCCAACAGTAAATATTTAATGAAAATAATAACAAATAATAACAAGACAAATAAATAAGTGAGAGGGAACACAGATAAAAGGTAATTAATGTCACAGTTAATTGTTGTCTCTCTTTCTCTGTCTCTTCCTCAATCTCCATGTGTCACACTTTCACCCAGGCTGGAGTGCACGTGTGTGGTCACAGCTCATTGCTGATCACTCACCTGCACTCCAGCCAGAATGTGATAGAGTAAGAAGACTTAGCTAAAAATAATGATTATATATATATATATTAAAAAAAGTCAATTTCAGCGTGCAGAAAGGAGCATAAGAAAATAAAAGAGAGAGAAAGAGCAAAGAACAAAGGAAAAAAAAAAAATCAGAGCAACTCCCTGTAAGTACTGTGGAAGCAAACTAAAAGTGGAGCTGGAAAAAAAAAAGAACAGAGGAAGAAGGTCCAAGTATTTACAGGTACTCAGGAGGCCAAGATGGATGGGACGACCACCTAGGAAAGACCAGGGAGATTAATATCACAGTGAATCACAATTGCATTCCTCTGCCTTACCTGAACAATACTTCTGCTGGTGAGAGCTATCTGATAGACCTTAGAAATGGCAAGCTGGCAGCCAAGTCCAATGTTCGCAGCCAACGTCTGCCTCAAAATTAATAAATAACTAACAGTAAATAATAAGAAAGAAACGATAATGGACAATAATATTACCAATAAATAAGTGGGAGTGAACAAAAATAAAAGGTAATTAAAATCACAATTAACTGTATCTCTCTCTGTGTCTATTTCTCTGCCTCTCTCTGTCTTTCTGTTTCAGTCTGGGTCTGTGTCTCTCTGTCTTTCTGAATCTCTCTTCCCTGATCTCCATGTGTCACACTGTCAAACCCAGGCTGGAGTGAAGGTGTGTGGTCACAGCTCACTGCTGATCATGCATCTGCACTCCAGCCAGGGTGTGACAGATTGAGAAGACCTAGCTAAAAAAAAAATGTGTATATATAAAACATCAACTTCAGCATACAGGAAACAGCGTAAAAAATAAAAATAAAAAAAAGAGAGAAAGAGAGCAAAGAACAAAGAAGAACAACTACAGCAACTCTAAGTACTGTGGAAGCAAACTGAAAGTGGGGTTAGAAGTAAAACAGAGGAAGAAGGTCTGAGTAGTCACAGGTACTTGGGAGGCCAAGATGGGAAGACCACCTGGATGAGACTGGGGAGATCAAGGCTGCAGTGAATCATCATCACATCTCTCTTCTGGACCTCAATGGTACTGCTGCCAGCAAGAGCCAAATGGTCAACCTTAGACATGGCAAGCTGGCGGCCAAGTCCAACACTCATGGCTGACATCTGTCATAAAATGTATAAACAAATAAACCAACAATAATTTTTTTTTTGAGATGGAGTTTTGCTCTTGTTGTGCCCAGGCTGGAGTACAGTGGCACAATCTTGGCTCACCGCAACCTCTGCCTCCCAGGTTCAAGTGATTGTCCTGCCTCAGCCTCCGGAGTAGCTGGGATTACATGCATGCACCACCACGCCTGGCTAATTTTGTAGTTTTAGTAGAGTTGAGGTTTCTTCATGTTGGTCAAGCTGGTCTGAAACTCCTGACCTCAGTTGGTTTGCCCGCCTCGGCCTCTCAAAGTGCTGGGATTACAGGCATGAACCACCTTGCCTGGCACATAAATATTTAACAAAAACAAAGAAATAACAAACAATAATAAGACCAATAAATAAATAAGTGGGAGTGAACAAAGGTAAAATGGAATTAATATAACAACTAATTGTTGTCTGTCTCCCTGTCTCTCTCTGTTTCTGTCTCTCTGCCACTGTCTGTTTGTGTCTCTGTCTCTGTGTCCCTCTCTCCATTGCTCTCCATGTGTCACACTGTCACACACAGGCTGGAGGGCAGGGGCATGGTAACGGCTCACTGCTCATCCAGCACCTACACTCCAGCCAGGGTGTGACAGTGAGAAGACCTACCAAAAATAAAATTTAAACATCCATGTCAGCATTCAGGAAGGAGGGTAACAAAAAAGAAAAAAGAAACAGAACAAAGAACAAAGAAGAAAGACCACAGCAACCACCTCTAAATACCGTGGAAACAAAATGAAAGTGGGAGTAGAAAAAAAAAAGAAGGAAGATGGCCTGAGTAGTCCCAGGTAAATGGGAGGCTGAGATGGGAAGTCCTCCGGGTGAGACCGGGAAGATCGTTGCTGCACTGAATCATGATGGCATCCCTCTGGTGGGCCTGAACAATACTGCTGCCAGTGAGAGCCATCTGGTCAACCTTACCACCAGCGAGAGCCATCTGTTTGACCTTAGACATGGCGAGCTGGCAACTAAGTCCAATGCTCACAGCCAACATCTGTTACAAAATAAATATACAAAAAAACCAATAGTAGATATTTAACAATAACTAAGAAATAATAGGCTGGGCGTGGTGGCTCACACCTGTAATCCCAGCACTTTGGGAGGCCGAGATGGGCGGATCACAAGGTCAGGAGATCGAGACCATCCTGGCTAACACAGTGAAACCCCGTCTCTACTAAAAATACAAAAAATTAGCTGGGCATGGTGGCGGGCGCCTGTAGTCCCAGCTACTCAGGAGGCTAAGGCAGGAGAATGGCGTGAACCTGGGAGGCGGAGCTTGCAGTGAGCCCAGATGGCGCCACTGCACTCCAGCCTGGGCGACAGAGCGAGACTCCATCTCAAAAAAAAAAAAAGAAATAACAACAAATAATATTAAAGACCAATAAATAAATGAGAGTGAAAAAGGGTAAAAGGTAATTAATATCACAATTAAGATCTTCTTCTCTATTTTTCTCTCTCTCTGATTGTCACACTCACGCTGCAGTGTGTCAAAAAAAACTAAGAGGTCAACTTCAGCATGCAGAAAGGAACATAGAAAAATATAGAGAGAAGAACAAAGATTTAAAACAACAGCAAGTCCTTACCCTAAGTACTGTGGAAGAAACTGAAAGTGGGGTTAGAACCAAAACAGAGGAAGTAGGTCCTAGTAGTCCCAGGTACTTGAGAGGCTGAGATGGGAAGACTACCCTTGTGAGACCAAGATCGAGGCCACAGTGGATCATAATCACATCCCTCTGCTGGACCTGAAACGGTATGGCCACCAGCGAGGCCATCTGGTCGACCTCAGTCATGGCAAGCTGGCAGCTAAGCCCAACGCTCATGGCCAATATCCATCACAAAATATATAAACAAACCAACAGTAAATATTTAATAATATCAAAGAAATTATAACAACAAACATTAAACACCAGTAAATAAATCAGTGGAAGTGAACAAAGGTAAAAAGTAATTAATATTACAATTAAGATCTTCTTCACTCTTTCTCTCTCTCTCTCTGCATTTGTCACACCCAGCTGGAGTGTGACCAAAAAATCTAAAAGGTAAACTTAAGCGTGTAGAAAGCTATGTAGGAAAATAGAGACAGAAAAGAAAAAAAAAAGTAAAAGAACAGCAAGTCATTATAAGTATTCTGGAAACAAACTGAAAGTGGGGTTAGAAAAAAAATAGGAAGAAGAAGGTCTCAGTAGTCCCAGGTACTCAAGGAGGCCAAGATGGGAAGACCACCCAGATGAGACTGGGGAGATGAAGGCTGCAGTGGATCACAATTGCATCCCTCTGCTGGACCTGAATGGTACTGCCACAGGTGAGAGCCATCTAGTGAACCTTAGACATGGCAAGCTGGCAGCTAAGTCCAAGGGTCATGGGTAGCATCTGTCTCAAAATTAATAAACAAAAATACCAACAGTAAAAAAAAAATTAACAATAACAAAGAAATAACAAACAATATTAAGGACCAATAAGTAAATAAGTGGGAGAGAAAAAAATAAAAGGTAATTAATATCACAATTAAGATCTTCTCTCTCTGTCTCTCTCTTTTTGTCACATCCAGGCTGAAGTGTGACAAATGAAAAATAACCTAAAAATTCAACTGCAATGTGCACGAAAGACCATAGGAAAATAAAGAAAAGAACAAACAAGAAAAACAACAGCAAGTCACTCTAAGTACCGTGGAACAAACTGAAAGTGGGGTTAGTCTGTAATATTGTTTGTTATTCTTTCTTTGTTATTGTTAAATATTTACTGTTGGGTTTTTTTGTTTATTTATTTTGAGACTGATATCGGCCTCAAGGCTTGGACTTAGCTTCCAGCTTACCGTCTTTAAGGCTGACCAGATGACTGACTCTCGCTTTGCCATGTCTAAGGTTGACTGGATGGCTCTCACTGGAGGTAGCACCATTCAGGTCCAGCAGAGGGATGCGATTGTGATTCACTGTGGCCTCGATCTCCCCGGTCCCACCCAGGTGATCTTCCCATCTCAGCCTACCGAGTACTGGGGACTACTCGGACCTTCTTCCTCTGTTTTTTTCCTAAACACACTTCCAGTTTGTTTCCACAATACTTAGAGTGACTTGTTGTTTATCTTCTTTGTTCTTTTGTCTCTCTATTCTCCTATGCTCCTTCCTGTACGCTGAAGCTGACCTTTTGGTGGTTTTTTTGTTTTTTGTTTTTGTCACACTCCAGACTGGGTGTGATAAAGAGACAGAGAGAGAGAGTGTGTGTGTGTGTGAGAGAGAAAATAAATCTTAATTGTGATACTAATTACCTTTTACCTTTGTTCATTCCCATTTATTTATTTATTGGTCTTTAATATTGTTTGTTATTCTTTGTTATCATTATATATTTACTGTAGGTTTTTAAATTTATTTTGAGACAGATGTCGGTCTCAAGCGTTGGGCTTAGCTGCCAGCTTTCCATGTCTAAGTTTGACCAGATGGCTCTGGCCTTGTCGTGTCTAAGGTCGTCCATATGACTCTCGCCAGTGGCAGTACCGTTCAGGTCCAGCAGGGGAATACGATCGTGATTCACTCTGGCCTTGACCTCCCTGGTCTTGCCCAGGTGGTCTACCCATCTCTACCTCTTGAATACCTGGGACTACTCGAACCTTCTTCCTCTGTTTTTTTCTAACCCCACTTTCAGTTTCTTTCCACAGTACATAGAGTGATTTCCTGTTGTTTTTCTTCTTTGTTCTTTTCTCTCAGTGTTTTCCTACACTCCTTCCTGCATGCTGAGGTTGACGTTTTGTTGTTTTGTTGTGTGACTACCTGGATAAGACTGGAAAGATCAAAGCTGCAGTGAATCAGGATTGTATCCCTCTGCTGGAGCTGAATGGGACTGCTGCTGGCAAGAGCCATATGGTCAACCTTAGACATAGCAAAACATGAGCCATCTGGAGGACCTTAGACATGGCAAGGCAAGAGCCATCTGGTCGACCATAGGCATGGTAATCTCGTGGCTAAGTCCAACGCTCACAGCCAACAGCTGTCTCAAAATAAATAAACAAAAAAACCCAACAGTAAATATTTAACAATAACAAAGAAATAATAACAAACAATATTAAAGAAAATAAATAAGGAGGAGTGAAAAAGGTAAAGAGTACAATAAATATCACAATGAAGATTTTCTCCTCTCTCTTTCTCTCCATTTGTGACACCCAGGCTAAAGTGTGACCAAAAAAAAAAAAAAAAGAAAGAAAGAAAATAGGTTAACTTCAGCTTATAGGAAGAAGTGTAGGAAAATAGAGGAAAGAACAAAGAAGAAAATCAATAGCAAGTCACTATAAGTACTGTGGAAATAAACCGAAAGTCGGTTTAGAAAAAAAAAATACAGAAAAAGAAGTTCTGAGTAGTCCTGGGTACTTGGGAGGCTGAGATGAGAAGACCACCCAGGTGTGACCAGGGAGACTGAGGCTGCAGTGAATCATGATCACATCCTTCTGCTGGAACTGAACAGTACTGCCACCAGTGAGAGCCATATGGTGAATCTTCGACATGGCAAGGGAAGAGCCATCTGGTCGACCTTAGACATGTCAGGGTGAGAACCATCTGGTCAACCTTAGACATGGCAAGCTGGCAGCTAAGTCCAATGCTCACTGCCAACATCTCTCAAAATAAATAAACAAAAAAAAGTAAATATTTAACAATAAGAAAGAAATGATAACAATATTAAACACCAATAAATAAATGAGAGTTAACAAAGGTAATTAATATCACAATTAAGATCTTTCTCTCTCTCTCTCTCTCTCTGTGTGTCTCTCCCCTTTGTCACACCCAGGCTAGAGTGTGATAAAAAAATATTTAAAAGGTTAACTTCACTGAGGGGGAAGGAGCATAGGAAAATAGAGAAAAGAACAAAGAAGAAAAACAAGAGCAGGTCACTCTAAGTACTTTGGAAACAAACTATCAGTAGGGTTAGATAAAAAACAGAGAAAGAAGGTTGTTTCAGGTACACGGGAGGCCAAGATGGATAGATCACCCAGGTGAGACTGGGAACATTGAGGTCACAGTGACTCATGATCATATCCCTCTGCTGCACATAAACTGTACTGTCACCAGCGAGAGCCATCTGCTCGACCTTATACATAGCAAGGCAAGAGATACCTAGTTGACCTTAGACATGGCAAGCTGGCAGCTAAGTCCAATGCTTGTGGCTGAGATCTGTCAAAAAATAAATACACAAAGAAAACAACAGTAGATATTTAACAATAACAAATAAATAGTAACATACAATATTATTGACCAATAAATAAATAAGTGGAAGTGAACAATAATAAAAGGTAATTAACATCACAATTAAGATCTCTTTTCTCTTTCTCTCTGTATGTCACACCCAGGCTGCAGTGTGATAAAAAAAATCTAAAAGTCAACCTCGGCGTGCAGGAAGGAGTGTAGGAAAATACTGAGAGAAAAGAACAAAGAAGAAAAACAACAGCAAATCACTGTATGTACTGTGGAAAGAAAGTGAAAGTGGGGTTAGAAAAAAACAGAGGAAGAAGGTTCAAGTAGTCTCAGGTATCCAAGTGGCCGAAATGGGTAGACCACCTGGGCAAGATCAGGGAAGTCAAGGCCAGAGTGAATCACGATCGTATCCCCCTGCTGGACCTGAACGGTACTGCCACTGGCGAGAGCCGTAATGGACGATCTTAGACAGGGCAAGGCCAGAGCCATCTGGTCGAACTTAGACATGGAAAACTGGCGGCTAAGTCCAACGCTTGCAACCGACATCTGTCTCAAAATAAATTTAAAAACCTACAGTAAATATATAACAAAAAACAACAAACAATATTAAAGACCAATAAATAAATAAATGGGAGTGAACAAAGGTAAAAGGTAATTAGTGTCAAAACTAAGATTTATTTTCTCTCTCTCACACACACACACACTCTGTCTCTTTGTCACACCTGGAGTGCGACAAAAAAAACCAAAAGGTTAGCTTCAGCGTACAGGAAGGAGCATAGGAGAATAGAAAGACAAAAGAACAAAGAAGATAAACAACAACAAGTCACCCTTAAGTATTGTGGAAACAAACTGGAAGTGTGTTTAGGAAAAAAACCAGAGGAAGAAGGTCCGAGTAGTCCCTGGTACTCGGTCGGCTGAGATGGGAAGATCACCTGGGTGGGACCGGGGAGACCAAGGCCGCAGTGATTCACGATCGCATCCCTCTGCTGGACCTGAATGGTACTACCTCCAGCGAGAGCCATCCAGTCGACGTTAGACACGGCAAAGCGAGAGTCATCTGGTCAGCCTTAAAGATGGTAAGCTGGAAGCTAAGTCCAAGGCTCGAGGCCGATATCAGTCTCAAAATAAATAAACAAAAAAACCCAACAGTAAATATTTAACAATAACAAAGAATAACAACCAATATTACAGACCAATAAAGTGGGAGTGAACAATGGTATAAGGTAATTAATATTACAATTAAGATCTCCTTTCCTCTCTCTTTTTTCTCTCTCTCTCTCTCTCTTTTTTCCATTTGTCACACCGAGGCTGGAGTGTGACGAAAAATAAAATCTAAAACTTCAATTTCAATGTCCAGGAAGGAGCTAAGGAAAATAGAGAAAAGAACAAAGAAGAAAAACAACAAGAAGTCACTCTAAGTACTATGGAAACAATCTGAAAGTGGGGTTAGAGAACAAACAGAAGACGAAAATGCGAGTACTCCCACGTACTACTCGGAAGGCCAAGATGGGTAGACCACCTGGGCGAGACCAGGGAGATGCAGGACACAGTGAATCACGATTGCATTCCTCTGCTGGACCTGTGTGGTACTACCGCCGGCAGGAGCCACTTGGTCGACTTTAGACAATGCAAGCTGTTGGCTAAATCCAACACGTGCGACCCACATCTGTCTCAAAATAAATTTAAACACCAACAGTGAATATATAACAATAACAAAAAATAGCAAACAGTATGAAAGACCAATAAATAAATGAGTGAACAAAGGTAAAAGATAATTAATATTACAATTAAGACCTTCTCCCCTTACTCTCATTTTTTTTCTCTCTCTCTTTCTCTCCCTGTTTGTCACACTCAGGCTCGAGTGTGACAAAAAATAAACCGAAAGGTCAACTTCAGCATGCAGGATGGAGCATAAAAGAATAGTTTCCGGGTTAAGGCTCAGAAATGGGAGGAAGCCTGGGAATTGCAGGACCACAAGAAATGAAAAGCTGTGTTCATTCTCCCCTGATGACCCTATGCTCAGCAGGGACTAGCAGAAACTGAGGGTTTTGTGATTTGAAAGGGAGGATGTGTCCAGCCACATACCCCTGGCTGTTACCTAATATGTGGGCTTCACTAACATTAGATAGTAATTTGGGGAAAAGAGTAGAAATAGATCATTTGTTTGTCTGCATGTAATTTTTTTTTTTTAAGACAAAGTCTCACTCTGTCACCCAGGCAGGGGTACAATAGTGCAATCTTGGCACACTGCAACCTCTGCCTCTGGGGCTCAAGCAATTCTCCTGCCTCAGCCTCCCAAGTAGCTGGAACTACAGGCGAATGCCACCGTGCCCAGCTAATTTTTATATTTTTGTAGAGATGGTGTCTCACCATGTTCCCCAGGCTGGTCTCAAACTTCTGAGCTCAGGTGATTCACCCTCTTCTGCCTCCCAAAGTGCTGAGCCACAGTGCCCAGACTTCATATAAGAGTTTTCAGTGTGAATTTTTTTTTTCTTCTACTGGTCAGCATAGAACCTTTCTTCAACATGTGAGTTTCTTCCTAATTACTGGATTGTGGCACCAAAAAAAGGCATATTTGAAGTTCTAAATGTCATATTATACACTGTGAAGTGACTTCTCAGGACTGATCTTATCTAAGAAAGAAGTCTGGAGAAAGAGAGAAAAGAGACATGAAGAATGGCAATATCAATCCAGGTGATAGTCATTCTTGGTTGATTCTCTATCTTCTTACTGCAGTGCTGTGTTTAGCACTGACTAACCTTTGATTCTGCAGTCTCCTACCTGACACATTGGCTTGCACTCACCTAGGACCTTGCCTCAGTCTCCTCCCATCTTTATCTAACTGTCATTTCATGAAATGGCACTTGTGAAAAGGCTCTGTATAGATTGTCTTGGGCAAAGCTTCACTCCAGACCTAGATTGAGGACACGGAGTGGGCTCTGTGGGTTCAGTGGAGTTGAGCTGCAGGGATTGTTTAGGGGCCACATCTGGAGGTACCATCTGCTTTCTTTGAACCAAAATTAAAGAAAATGCACACATAATGGTGCATGAATATCCAGGAAGACCTTGGGAATCTTAGACAACAAATATTGATACCAAAAAACCTGCTAAGTTTGACTTCATAATGCATTTGAAGCTAACCCAAGTGAATTAGCGCTGTTTGAGCCTCAAAGTAGAATCCGTAAAATGCTACAATTACAAATATAAGCCAATTCCATCTTTAAGTTAAATTTGTTGTAGGTTGTGCCTTGTCTGAAAAAGTAACTCTTCTGTTCCAGAAACTGACCACTGCCAAAACCATGCATAAGGTGTGAAATAATTACTAACTCACAGGCTGCAATTGTGGAAAGAATATAATATCAAGAACATAAGCCATTCCCTAACTGATCATAATTTAATATTATGTAATTCTCAGTGGTCATCATTGTTGCTTTGTGATGTATAAAGCTATGAAATATGTTTTATGAAAAGTTCTTCAATACATTTTGACTATTAATCTGCCAACTCTTATTTTCTCTACGAGAGTCAGGAATGACTCCAAGATTAGTAGATGTATTTCTCCAATACCTTCATGCATATGAAGTACACAGAATGTAGCTGATTGAATTATCTTATTCTTTTCAAAAATATTAAATATAGGTTTTTTGTTGTTGTTATTTTACCTGCTAGGGCATATTATATACTTAGGAAAGATCATAATTGGACGGGGACAGAAAACATCTGGTCTTTGTCCATTATGATAAGACTATTTGCTTCATTAAATCAGGGAAGGAGTATTCAAGGAAATGTAACTTGATGACGTTATGTTTTCACATTAGAAAAAAAACATGGATTTCAATTGTTTTCAGAATTGAATAGTTTGTGACATTTCTTCTGGGTTTAAAAATATTCTAAAGCCACAGCCTGGCCAACATAGTGAAAATCCATCTCTACTAAAAATGCAAAAATTAGCTGGGCATGGTGGCATGTGCCTGTAGTCCCAGCTACTTGGGAGGCTGAGGCAGGTGAATCGTTTGAACCCAAGAGGCGGAGGTTGTGGTGAGCCAAGATCGTGCCACTGCATTCTAGCCTGGGCAACAGAGGCAGACACCGTTTCAAAGAAAAAAAAATTCTAAACCCTTGCCAGGCTTGATATTCAACTATTTCAATTATTTAAGTAAATAAGTATCTGTGCCTCCAGTTTTCCTCTCCAAAATGGATTTGTTTTAACATATTTAATGATTCTAACATTGGAATAACTTTATTTTATGTTTTTATTCATTAAAAATACAATTTTCCCTATAATAAATGGTTAGATTTAATTTAGTTAGATTTAAATGAGATTGCCACAATCAAAACTCTTTTAAAGTACAAATATATTTTATAACTGCCAAATATGCAAAATTAAAAATAACAAATTTGTGACATATTTAAGTGTATCTGTGTCTGTAAGATTGAGAAACATAGTGGATAAGCACATTGTCTACTCCTGAAACTTTCTTTTTACAATGAGTAAATGACTTTACAATGACTTTAGAAATGTTATTCAGCCTTCTTTTGTTTAATATCTCCTCACCTGTAAAAAGGGAACAATAAAGCACATTGTAGATTTATGATAAAAATACATGTAAAACCTGTTATAGTATTCTAGAGTAGTGTTATAGTATAGTGGAAATATATATGTTTTTCTCTTTAGAACAAAACTATCGTGAAATAAAAGGTTCAATAAAATATTTCTGAGTTGGATACAATGGGAAGTACATAGTAGAATGTTTTTATTTTCTCCATAAAACAGACCTCATCTGTCCATGAAAGATCTCCTCACATGGAAATGAAATTATCAGTTACTTGAAAATAACAGATTGTCTCCAGTAATATAGCAGTAGGAATTATCTTATCTCAGACCATAGTTAAATAGCTGGATTTTTTTTCTTCCTTGACATCAGAGTTTTCTTTAATTACCAGATGCACATTATGATCCACAGATTTGACTCTCAAGCACCTATGGCCAACTCCTTGGTACGCTCCAAAAAAGTCCCTTAGACAATGACTGATTTGGAGTTGAAATATTTTCTCAGTAATATTAGATAGAAAGTTGTTTTCTATATTCACAGAGTGGCTACAGCATGTGCATTGGCGCCATCTGTCTCTTGAGTATCTCCCAGGTCGTCACCATCAGCCCCCAAAACGTCAGGTGGACGTAGCTGAAACTACATGCCTCCAAATATATTTGAATCTCTAATATCCAAATTATGGGCTGAATTCTGAATAGGCTTGTAAATGTCATTTTTTCCTGTGTATGTTACTGGTAAGTGGAACACCACAAAGAACACAAAAATCATTATTTTTTTTTTTGAGGGTGAAGTATTGTTTATTGTTGAAATGTGTAGTAAAGAGAAATAATACTAATATAAATTGAAATGGTTGGATAATTAATGGACCAAGTGGAATACATCTTTGACTAAGGATCATATAGATAGCAATAAGTAATGGTTAGTGCTCTGAGTTAGTTGCAAGTTTCACATTTGTTGTATTAAGAAAAAATTAATAAATACTCAAATGACTATGTAAATGAATGGTGAAAAATATAGATTAATGTAAAGAATATTCAATTTTTTTAAAGTATTTATTGATCATTCTTGAGTGTTTCTCAGAGAGGGGGATGTGGCAGGGTCATAGGATAATAGTGGCGAGAAGGCCAGCAGATTAACACATGAACAAAGGTCTCTGGTTTTCCTAGGCAGTGTTTGTGTCCCTGGGTACTTGAGATTAGGGAGTGGTGATGACTCTTAATGAGCATGCTGCCTTCAAGCATCTGTTTAACAAAGCACATCTTGCACTGCCCTTAATCCATTTAACCCTGAGTTGACACAGCACATGTTTCAGAGAGCATGGGACTGGGGGCAAGGCCACAGATCAACAGCATCCCAAGGCAGAAGAATTTCTCCTAGTCAGAACAAAATGGAGTCTCCTATGCCTACTTCTTTCTACACAGACACAGTAACAATCTGATCTCTCTTTCTTTTTCCCAAATTTCCCCTTTTCTTTTCAACAAAACTGCCATCGTCATCATGGCCCATTCTCGATGGTCGCTGTCTCTTCGGAGCTGTTGGGTACACCTCCCAGATGGGGTGGCCGGGCAGAGGTGCTCCTCACATCCCAGACGATGGGTGGCCGGACAGAGGCACTCCTCACTTCCCAGACGGGGCAGCCGGGCAGAGGCTCTCCTCACTTCCTCCCAGACAGGGTGGTGGCCGGGCAGAGGCGCTCCTCACCTCCCAGATGGGGTGGCCAGGCAGAGGCACTCCTCACTTCCCAGACGGGGTGGCCAGGCAGAGGCGCTCCTCACCTCCCAGACGGGGTGGCTGGGCAGAGGCGCTCCTCACTTCCCAGAAAGGGTGGCCGGGCAGAGGCGCTCCTTACATCCCAGATGATGGGCGGCCAGGCAGAGACGCTCCTCACTTCCCAGATGGGGCGGCTGGGCAGAGGGGCTCCTCACATCCCAGAGGATGGGCGGCCAGGCAGAGACGCTCCTCACTTCCTAGACAGGGTGGCGGCCGGGCAGAGGCTGTAATCTTAGCACTTTGGGAGGCCAAGGCAGGCGGCTGGGAGGTGGAGGTTGTAGCAAGCCGAGATCATGCCACTGCACTCCAGCCTGGGCAACATTGAGCACTGAGTGAGCGAGACTGTCTGCAATCCCAGCACCTCGGGAGGCCGAGGTGGGCAGATCACTCGAGGCCAGGAGCTGGAGACCAGCTCGGTCAACACGGTGAAACCCCGTCTCCACCAAAAATACAAAAACCAGTCAGGCACTGCAGCGCGCGCCTGCAATCCCAGGCACTCGGCAGGCGGAGGCAGGAGAATCACAGGAGCCCAAGGCAGGG
Organism: Pongo pygmaeus; assembly: GCF_028885625.2. Taxonomy (NCBI): domain Eukaryota; kingdom Metazoa; phylum Chordata; class Mammalia; order Primates; family Hominidae; genus Pongo; species Pongo pygmaeus. Next base: position 24,340,286 of record NC_072393.2, read on the forward strand.
AGGTTGCAGCGAGCTGAGATCACGGCAGTACAGTCCAGCCTTGGCAACAGAGGGAGACTGAAGAAAGAAGGAGGGAGAGGGAGAGGGAGGAGAACACAAAAATTATTTTAAACACTGTTCTGGAGTAGTTAATAACAGAATTCCACATTTATGACATGTCATGTTTTTATCATTTTTTAGTGTTTTGTGTTTGGAAATTATAACCTGGGCCAACAGCTCCATGACCTTTATTCTGTTCAACACAAGTGGTGGGTCCAACACATTCATAGGTCCAACACCACTCCTAAATTCTCACCAAAGTCCAGAGTCACCCAAAGCTTCTTTGTCCTAAAGGAGCACCTTTGTATCATTTTACACTCTCTCCTACATCTTTTCAGTATATATGGTTATTTTGTATAATTCATATTATTGGCTTATGAACAACTCTAAACTGATTACCGCTTGTTTTTTTCTATAGTCAGGCCCATTGTTCTCCTGAGCCATGACCCCAGGATATCCAGTATAAACTCTTCATGCTGTGGAAGGAATATACAGTTTCCTAAGATAATCAGATAGATCTACATTTTATGTGGAATTATTTTTTAAATGTGCAGACATGTATTCATTATTTTATGCAGAGGTTAAATTCCCACAAAGAGCAGTCACATATCAGAGAAACTGTGAGTCACAGACTGAGTCCCTGCCCTCATAGAATTTATCGTATGGTAGCAATGACAGTTACAAACTAAATGTTTTGAATAGTTTTTTGATAATTTTCTATTTACTAAATGTTAAAATAAATGTAGAGGCCAAAAATTTATCTTAAAATTGGGCCTCTAATAATTTAGACAATGGAAAGCTTATATGGGTATGTAGCTTTAAACTAATTAATTTAAAATGTCATAGATGGCTCATAGGTACATCAAGATGGCAGAATGGAAGGCTTCACCAACCATCCCCCCTGCAAGGACACCAATTTAACAATGACCTACATCTGAAAAGCACCTTCATAAGAATCAAGTCAGGTGAGCACTCATGGTACCTGGTTTTAACTTCATATTGCTGAAAGAGGCACTGAATGGGTAGGAATAACAGTCTTGAATCTCTTACACTATTTCTCCCACATCCCCCAACAATGGTGGCATGGTGCAGAAAGGGAGAGTTCAGCAATTGTGAGGCATTGAATTCAGTGCTTTCCTGTTATAACAGAAAGAAAAAGCAAATAAAACTCAGCTAACACCTACTGATGGAGGAATTATTTAAACCATATAGTTAAATACAGTTGCTGGTGATAGCAAGTACACAGAAAATCAAATAATATTATAACACTGTAATGCTGGTGTGTGAACTACTTTTATGCTAGGTAGAAAGACTAAAAAATAAACCAATCAAAAATAACAACTGCAACAACTTTTCAAGACATAGACAGTAAAATTACATATAAATAGAAACAAAAACAGAGGGGAAAGATTTATGCTTTAAATCTTTTTATTATTCTTTTTTTATTTTTTTTTTGCTTCTTTGTTTATTCAAACAGTGTTAAGTTGTTACTAGATTAAAATAATAGATTACAAGATACCATTTGCAAGCTTCATGGTAACCTCAAACCAAAAAAACATACAAGAATACACAAAAATAAAAAGCACAAAACTAAATCATAACACCAGAAAAAACTACCTTCACTAAAAGGAAGAAAAAAGCAAAGAAAGATAAAAAAGAAGACCACAAAGCAACCATAAAACAAATAAAACAGCAGAAGTAAGGTTTTGCTTATCAATAATAACATTGAATGTAAATGGACTAAACTCACCAATCAAGACAGAGTGGATGAATGTATATAAAAACATGACATATTGATCCTTTGCCTGTAAGAAATTCACCTCATCTATAAAGACATACATACACTAAAAATTTTAGAAATGGAAAAAGATATCCAATGTCAATGAAAAAAGTGCAGTAGTAGCTATACTTACATCAGAAAAATAGATTTTTAGACAAAATTTATAAAGAAAGACAAAGACAGCTGGGTGTGGTGGCTCACACCTGTAATCCTAGCACTTTAGGAGGCTGAAGGGGGTGGGTCATGAGGTCAGGAGTTTGAGACCAACCTGGCCAATATGGTGAAACCCCATCTGTACTAAAACTACAAAAATTATTTGGCCGTGGTGGCATGCACTTGTAGTCCAAGCTGCTTGGGAGGCTGAGGCAGGAGACTCACTTGAACCTGGGAAGTGGAGGTTGCAGTGAGCCAAGATTATGCCACTGCACTTCAGCTTGGGCAACAGAGCAAGACTCCATCTCAAAAAAAAAGACAAAGAGGTTACTATATTATCATAAAGGGGTAGATTTAACAAGAGGGTATAAAAATTTTAAATACAAATACAACCAACTCTTGAGCACTGAAGTATATAAAGCAAATATTATTAGAGCCTGAGAGAGATAGACTCTAAAACAATAATGGGTGGAGACTCCAAAAACCCACTTTCAGCATTGAATAGATATTCCAGATATTCCAGACACATTATCAACAAAGAAACATTGGACTTAATCTGTTGGACTATAGACCAAATGTGCCTAGTAAATATTTATAGAACATTTTATGTAATGGTTGCAGAATGCATTCTTTTCTTTAGCACATGGATTATTTTCAAGGATAGACTATATGTTAGGTCACAAAAAAGTCCTAAAATATTCAAAAACTAGAAATAATATCAAACATCTTTCTTGTCCACAATGGAATAAAATTATAAATTAATAAGAAGAGGAATTACAAAAACTATACAAATACACTAAAATAAACCATATGCTTCTGAATGATCATTGAGTCCATGAAGAAATTAAGAAGAAAATTAAAAATGTTCTTGAAACAAATGATAATAAAAACACTGTGTATCAAAATCTATGGGCTGCACAAAAGCAGTACTAACAGGCATGTTTATAGGTATAAGAGCCTACAACCCAAAAATGGGAACATTTTCAAATAAACAACCTAATAGTGTATCTTAAAGAACTAGAAAAGCAAGAACAAATCAAACCCACAGTTATTAGCAGAAAAAAATCATAAAGATTAGAGCAGAAATCAATGAAAAAATTTGGCTTTTTTGAAAAGTTAAAAATTGACAAACTTTCAGCAGACTAAACAAAATTTTAAAATCCAAATTTAAAACAATTTAACAAACAAAAAAATAAACAAAGAAACAGGAGGGCAAATTAGTGAGGCCTACAGGCTCCAGGACAATGTAAGAGATCTCAGAAGCCTCCCATGCTTTCTTGTCTGCCTCCACTGTTCTGAGGTATCCAGTTAACTCACAAGACTTCATCATCCCAGCCTGGAAAATGACTCTGGTTCCACTTCCAAAAAAGAACCCCAAAGCTATGACAGGGATGGTCTTCAGAGCAGTGATCTGATGCTCTGCCATGTTCTATACTAAGCTGAGTGCTCAGTCCCACAAACCGCCAGGCCAATTTTTGCTCTGAAAAACCTCCAGAGGATAATAGAGAAATTTCTAAGGATCTGAGAGTAGAGTGGGTAACTGATAGCAAGGTCAACTCACCTTTTTAAGTCTTTGAAATTTAGAGGCCACTCAGGTCAATTACTTCAATTTACAGAGAAAAGTTTGAGGTTTTCACTACTGTATTCCCCTCCATTCTGGGTGTAGGGGGATTCCTCCCAATTTTAATTACACAGAGCAGTGAATGCAGAAGCCAAGTTTTTGTCCTCTGAAAGCTTTCCTGGGGATGGCCACAGCCCAGGCAGATCCATGGGAACCTTGAAGTTCCCAAGTCATCAGTTATAGGTCCTGGGCATGTTACCAGGAGACTGGGTGCCCTACCCCATGGCAAAGCCACCCCCATCCTCTGTCTCCTTTCTTCTTGTCACTCCATCAGTGTTAGTTAACTCTTCCTTTAACCTGAGAAGTCTATGTGTGTGTGTGTCTGTGTGTGCACAGGTGCATGCAAAACTGTGCAGGTTTAATGAGGCAGACAGGAGTTTGCTGCATATGAGAAAATTGGCAGAAATTCTCAGGATCTCAGGGGCTCTCATTCCTAAAGCAAACCCCATGATAAGGATGAGCCTTGGCCTATGAGGTCAGAATGCTCTTTTATCCTCTGGACTCTGACAACTTTATGTTTCTGGGCCATTCTCTGCTTCTCTCCAGACTTCAGTTTCCCAGTTATCCAGTGAGATGTTAGATGTCAAAGTGCTTAAACCACAGCTCATCATGCACATGGTGCAAACTCCCTACAAACTAGGATGGGTGTAGCAGGGCTGCAATCAGGGTGTGCCCAGATCTTCCTCACTTGGGCAGAAATAGATGGGTTCTGCACTGGGCAGCTGGACCTTCAGTCCAAAAAGGTCATGCACACAGGATCCTTCAAGGCCCACAGACAATGTGTGCATGTGAGCCCCACCTCTATCCCCCAGCAGCTCCCCATGGAGCATACCCAACATGCCCCCTGTCCTCTGCATCTAGAAAGTGGTGACATCCACACTCAACACATGGACTGATAAGCCCTTTGTGGTGGAGTAGTCCCACAAAAAGAATCTGAGATGCTATTACTGTACAGGAATTATGGATGTGGGCCACATAGAAGCACTAGAACTTCAGAATTAAATCTCCCCACTCCTGCCTCCACCACTATGCGGATAGGAAAATGTCTTAAGAAAGAGACATGTCTTACTGAAGATTACCAGGGATTCCATGTCAAAGATAGCACTTTGGTTAGGATTACATTTGCCTACAAGTAGAAGGATACCCAATATAATAGTAGTGCAGACAAAAGACAGAATGCTTTCTTTCTGATAAATAAGAATCTTAGAGCTGGACAGTCCATGCTGACTCTGGACTGTGCAACAAGGCAGTCAAAAATAATCTATCTTTTTGCTACAACTTTTTTTCTAACTTTTATTTTAAGTTCAGGGGTACATGTGCAGGATGTGCAGCTTTGTTAACTAGGTAAATATGTGTCATAAAGTTTGGTTGTACACATTGTTTTATCACCCAGGTATTAAGCCTACTATCCATTAGTTATTTTTTCTGCTTCTCTCCCTCCTCCCACTCTCCACCTCATGATATGCCCCAGTGCATGTTGTTCCCTTCTGTGTGTTCTCATCATCTAGCTCCCACTTTTAAGTGAGAAAATGTGGTATTTGGTTTCCTTTTCCTGTATTAGTTTGCTAAAGATAATGGCCTCCAACTTGTTCCATGTCTAAAAAGGACATGATCTTGGTTTTTCTTTTTAATGGCTGCATAGTATTCTATGGTGTATACGTACTACATTTTCTGTATCCAGTCTATCATTGATGAACACGTGGGTTGATTTAATGTATTTGCTATTGTCAATAGGTCTGCAATGAATGTGTGTGTGCATATGTCTTTATAATAGAATGACTTTATAATAGAATGACATATTCATTTGAGTATATACTCAGTGTTGAAATTGCTGGGTTGAATTTTATTTCTGTCTTTAGGTCTTTGAGGAATCTTCACACTGTCTTCCATAATGGTTGAACTCATTTACACTCCCACCAACAGGGTAAAAATGTTCCTTTTTCTCCAAAGCTTTACCAGCATATGTTATTTTTGACTTTTTAATAATAGCCATTTTGACTGGTATAAAACAATATCTCATTGTGGTTTGGATTTGCATTTCTCTAATGATCAGTGATGTTGAGGTTTTTTCATATGCTTTTTTAGCTGCATGTATGTCTTCCTTTGAGAAGTGTCTCTTTTTGTCTTTTGCTCACTTTTTAATGGGGTTGTTTACTTTTTTCTTGTAAATTTAAGTTCCTTATAGATGCTGGAAATTAAATCTTTGTCAGATGCATAGTTTGCAAAAATTTTCTCCCATTCTGTACGTGGTCTGCTTACTCTGCTGATAGTTTTTGTTTTTGCTTTTCTTTTCTTTTCTTTTTTCTTTCCTTTTTTTTTTTTTTTTGGCTGTGCAGAAGCTCTTTAGTTTACTTAGATCCATTCATCAATATTTCCTTTGTTTTAATTGCTTCTGGCATCTTCATCATAAAACATTTGCCCATGTGTATGTCCTCAATTGTATTGCCTAGGTTGTCTTCCAAAGTTTTTATAGTTTGGGGTTTTACATTTAAGTCTTTAAACCATCTTGAGTTGATTATTGTATATGCTGTAAGGAAGGAGTTCAGTTTCTTTTTTTAAATTTTACTTTAAGTTCCAGGATACAAATGCAGAATGTGCAAGTTTGTTACATAAGTATACATATGCCATGGTGGTTTGCTGCACCTATCAACCCACCATCTAGGTTTTAAGCCATGCATGCTTTAGCTATTTGTCCTTATGCTCTCCCTCTCCTAGCCTCCCATCCCCCGACTAGCCCTAGTGTATGTTGTTCCCCTCCCTGTGTCCATGTATTATCATTGTTCAACTCCCACTTACAAGTGAGGACACGTGGTGTTTGGTTTTCTGATCTTGTGTTAGTTTGCTGAGGATGATGGAGGAAGAGGGTCCATTTCAATTTTCTGTATATGGCTAGCCAGTTATCCCAGCACCATTTATTCAATGGGGTGTCCTTTCCCCATTGCTTGTTTTTGTTAGTTTTGTCAAAAATCAGATAGTTGTAGCCATGCAGTCTTATTTCTGGGTTCTCTATTCTGTTTTATTGGTTTGTGTGTCTCTTCTTGTACCAGTACCATGCCTTTTTGGTTACTATAGCCCCGTAGCATAGTTTGAAGTTGTGTAGCATGATATCTTCAGCTTTGTTATTTTTGTTTAGGATTGTCTTAAGTATTCAGGCTCTTGTTTCCATATATAATTTTTTTTATTATACTTTAAGTTCTTGGATATGTGTGCAGAATGTGCACTTTTGTTACATAGGTATATATGTGCCATGCTGGCTCACTGCACCTAGCAACCAGTCACTTACATTAGGTATTTCTCCTAATGTTATCCCTTCCCTAGCCCCCCACACCCTGACAGGCCCCAGTGTGTGATGTTCTTCTCATTATGTCCATGTGTTTTCATTGTTCAACTCCCACTTATGAGTGAGAACATGAGCTGTTTGATTTTCTGTTCTTGTGATAGTTTGCTGAGAATGATGGTTTCCAGCTTCATCCACGTCTCTGCAAAAGAAATGAACTCATCCTTTTTTTATGGCTGCATAGTATTTCATGGTGTATATGTGCCACATTTTCTTTACCTAGTCTATTATTGATGGACGTTTGGATTGTTTCTGAGTCTTTGCTATTCTGAATAGTGCTGCAGTAAATATATGTGTATATGTGTCTCTATAGTAGGATGATTTATAATCCTTTGGTTATATACCCAGTAATGGGATTGCTGGGTCAAATGGTATTTCTAGTTCTAGATCCTTGGGGAATTGCCACACTGTCTTCCACAATGGTTCAACTAATTTACACTCCCACCAACAGTGTAAAAGCATCCCTATTTCTCCACATCCTCTCCAGCATCTGTTGTTTCCTGACTTTTTAATGATTGCCATTCTAACTGGCATGAGATGGTATCACATTGTGGTTTTCATTTGCTTTTCTCTAATGACCAGTGATGATGGGCATTTTTTCATATGTCTGTTGGCTGCATAAATGTCTTCTTTTGAGAAGTGTCTGTTCATATCCTTTGCCCACTTTTTGATGGGGTTTTTTTCTTATAAATTTGTTTAAGTTCTTTGTAGATTCTGGATATTAGCCCTTTGTCAGATAGATAGATGGCAAAAATTTTCTCTCTTTCTGTAGGTTGCCTTTTCACTCTGATGATAGTTTCTTTTGCTGTGCTGAAGCTCTTTAGTTTAATTAGATCCCATTTGTCAATTTTGGCTTTTGTTGCCATTGCTTTTGGTGTATTAAACATGGAGTTTTTGCCCGTGCCTATGTCCCGAATGGTATTGCCCATGTTTTCTTCTAGGACTTTTATGGTCCTAGGTCTTATGTTTAAGTCTTTGATCCATCTTGAGTTGATTTTTGTATAAGGTGTAAGGAAGGGGTCCAATTTTAGTTTTCTGCATATGGCTAGCCAGTTTTCCAAACACCATTTATTAAATAGGGAATCTTTTCCTAATTACTTGCTTTTGTCAGGTTTGTCAAAGACCAGATGATTGTAAATTTGTGGCATTATTTCTGAGGCCTCTGTTCTGTTCCACTGGTCTATATATCTGTTTTGGTACCAGTACCATGCTGTTTTGGTTACTGTAGACTTGTAATATAATTTGAAGTCAGATAGCATGATGCCTCCACCTTTGTTCTTCTTGCCCAGGAGTGTCTTGGCTATGCAGGTGCTTTTTTGGTTCCATATGAAGTTTAAAGTAGCTCTTTCCAATCCTGTGAAGAAAGTCAGTGGTAGCTTAATGGCGATAGCATTGAATCTATAAATTACTTTGGGCAGTATGGCAGTTTTCAAGATATTGACTCTTCCTATCCATGAGCATGGAATATTTTTCCATTTATTTGTGTCCTCTCTTATTTCCTTGAGCAGTGGTTTGTAGTTTTCCTTGAAGAGGTCCTTCACACACCTTGTAAGTTTTATTCCTAGGTATTTTATTATCTTTGTAACAATTGCGAATGGGAGTTCACTCATGATATGGCTCTCAGTTTGTCTGTTATTGGTATATAGAAAAGCTTGTGATTTTTGCATATTGATTTTGTATCCTGAAACTTTGCTGAAGTTGCTTATCAGCTTACAGAGATTTTGGGCAGAGACAATGGGGTTTTCTAAATAGACAATCATGTCATCTGCAAACAGAGAGAATTTGACTTCCTCTCTTCCTATTTGAATATCTTTATTTGTTTCTCTTGCCTGGTTGCCCTGGCCAGAACTTCCAACACTGTGTTGCATAGTAGTGGTGAGAGAGGGTATCCTTGTCTTGTGCCAGTTTTCAAAGGGAATGCTTCCAGTTTTGGTCCATTCAGTATGATATTGGCTGTGGGTTTGTCATAAATAGCTCTTATTATTTTGAGATACGTCCCATCAATACCTAATTTATTGAGAGTTTTTAGCATGAAGGAGTGTTGAATTTTGTCGAAGGCCTTTTCTGCATCTATTGAGATAATCATGTGGTTTTTGTCTTTGGTTCTGTTTATATGCTGGATTACGTTTATTGATTTGTGTATGTTGAACCAGCCTTACATCCCAGGGATGAAGCCTGCTTGATTATGGTGGATAAGCTTTTTGATGTGCTGCTGGATTTGGTTTGCCAGTATTTTATTGAGGATTTTTGCATTGATGTTCATCAGGGATATTGGTCTAAAATTCCCTTTTTTTGTTGTGTCTCTGCCAGGCTTTGGTATCAGGATGATGCTGGCCTCATAAAATGAGTTATGGAGGATTCCCTCTTTTTCTATTGATTGGAATAGTTTCAGAAGGAATGGTACCAGCTCCTCCTTGTACCTCTGGTAGAATTTGGCTGTGAATCCGTCTGGTCCTGGACTCTTTTTGGTTGGTAGGCTATTAATTATTGCCTCAATTTCAGAGCCTGTTATTGGTCTATTCAGGGATTCAACTTCTTCCTGGTTTAGTCTTGGGAGAGCGTATGTGTCCAGGAATTTAACCATTTCTTCTAAATTTTCTAGTTTATTTGCATAGAGGTGTTTATAGTATTCTCTGATGGTAGTTTGTATTTCTCTTGTATCAGTGGTGATGCCCTTTATCATTTTTTATTGCATCTATTTGATTCTTCTCTCTTTTCTTCTTTATTAGTCTTGCTAGTGGTCTATCAATTTTGTTGATCTTTTCAAAAAAGCAGCTCCTGGATTCATTGGTTTTTTGAAGGGTTTTTTGCATCTCTATTTCCTTCAGTTCTTCTCTGATCTTAGTTATTTCTTGCCTTCTGCTAGCTTTTGAACGTGTTTGCTCTTGCTTCTTTAGTTCTTTTAATTATGATGTTAGGGTGTCAATTTTAGATCTTCCCTGCTTTCTCTTGTGGGCATTTAGTGCTATAAATTTCCCTCTACAAAATGCTTTAAATGTGTTCCAGAGATTCTGGTATGTTGTGTCTTTGTTCTCATTGGTTTCCAAGAACATCTTTATTTCTGTCTTCATTTTGCTATGTACCCAGTAGTCATTCAGGAGCAGGTTGTTCAGTTTCAATGTAGTTGAGTGGTTTTGAGTGAGTTTCTTAATCCTGAGTTCTAGTTTGATTGCACTGTGGTCTGAAAGACAGTTTGTTATAATTTCTGTTCTTTTGCATTTGCTGAGGAGTGCTTTACTTCCAACTATGTGGTCAATTTTGGAATAAGTGTGATGTGGTGCTGAGAAGAATGTATATTCTGTTGATTTGGGGTGGAGAGTTCTGTAGATGTCTATTAGGTCCACTTGGTGCAGAGCTGAGTTCAATTCCTGGATATCCTTGTTAACTTTCTGTCTCGTTGATCTGTCTAATGTTGACAGTGGGGTGTTAAAGTTGCCCTTTATTATTGTGTGGGAATCTAAGTCTCTTTGTAGGTCTCTAAGGACTTGCTTTATGAATCTGGGTGCTCCTGTATTGGGTGCATATATATTTAGGATAGTTAGCTCTTCTTGTTGAATTGATCCCTTTACCATTATGTAGTGGCCTTCTTTGTCTCTTTTGATCTTTGTTGTTTTACAGTCTGTTTTATCAGAGACTAGGATTGTGACCCCTGCCTTTTTTTGTTTTCCATTTGCTTGGTAGATCTTCCTCCATCCCTTTATTTTGAGCCTATATGTGTCTCTGCACATGAGATGGGTCTCCTGAATACAGCACACTGATGGGTCTTGACTCTTTATCCAATTTGCCCGTCTTTGTCTTCTAATTGGAGCATTTAGCCCATTTACACTTAAGGTTAATATTGTTATGTGTGAATTTGATCCTGTCATTATGATGTCAGCTGGTTATTTTGCTCGTTAGTTGATGCAGTTTCTTCCTAGTATCAATGGTCTTTACAATTTAGCATGTTTTTGCAGTGGCTGGTACCGGTTGTTCCTTTCCATGTCTAGTGCTTCCTTCAGCAGCTCTTGTAGGGCAGGCCTGGTGGCAACAAAATCTCTCAGCACTTGCTTGTCTGTAAAGGATTTTATTTCTCCTTCACTTACAAAGCTTAGTTTGGCTGGATATGAAATTCTGGGTTGAAAATTCTTTTCTTTAAGAATGTTGAATATTGGCCCCCACTCTCTTCTGGCTTGTAGAGTTTCTGCCAAGAGATCCACTGTTAGTCTGATGGGTTTCCCTTTGTGGGTAACCTGACCTTTCTCTGTGGCTGCCCTTAACATTTTTTCCTTCATTTCAACTTTGATGAATCTGATAATTATGTGTCTTGGAGTTGCTCTTCTCAAGGAGTATCTTTGTGGTGTTTTCTGTATTTCCTGAATTTGAATGTTGGCCTGCCTTGTTAGATTGGGGAAGTTCTCCTGGATAATATCCTGCAGAGTGTTTTAAAACTTGGTTCCATTCTCCCCGTCACTTTCAGGTACACCAATCAGGCATAGATTGGGTCTTTTCACATAGTCCCATATTTCTTGGAGGCTTTGTTCATTTCTTTTTACTCTTTTTTCTCTAAACTTCTCTTCTCACTTCATTTCATTTGTTTGATCTTCAATCACTGATACCTTTTCTTCCAGTTGATCGAATCGGCTACTGAAGCTTGTGCATTCATCAGATAGTTCTTGTGCCATGGTTTTCAGCTCCATCAGGTCATTTAAGGACTTCTCTACACTGGTTATTCTAGTTAGCCATTCATCTAATCTTTTTTCAAGGTTTTTAGCTTCTTTGCATTGGGTTCGAACTTCCTCCTTTAGCTCGGAGAAGTTTGATCGTCTGAAGCCTTCTTCTCTCAACTCATCAAAGTCATTCTCTGTCCAGCTTTGTTCTGTTGCTGCAGAGGAGCTGCATTCCTTTGGAGGGGGAGAGGTGCTCTTGATTTTTAGAATTTTCAGCTTTTCTGCTCTGTTTTTTCCCCATCTTTGTAGTTCTATCTATCTTTGGTCTTTGATGATGGTGACTTACAGATGGGGTTTTGGTGTGGATGTCCTTTCTGTTTGTTAGTTTTCCTTCTAACAGTCAGGACCCTTAGCTGCAGGTCTGTTGGAGTTTGCTGGAGGTCCACTCCAGACCCTGTTTTCCTGGGTATCAGCAGCAGAGGCTGCAGAACTGCAAATATTGTTAAACAGCAAATGTTCCTGCCTGAACCTTCCTCTGGAAGCTTTGTCTCAGAGGGGTATCCGACCGTGTGAGGTGTCAGTCTGCCTCTACAGGGTGGTGCTTCACAGTTAGGCTACTTGGGGGTCAGGGACCCACTTGAGGAGGCAGTCTGTCTGTTCTCAGATCTCAAACTCTGTGCTGGGAGAACCAGTACTCTCTTCAAAGCTGTCAGGCAGGGGCATTTAAGTCTGCAGAGGTTTCTGCTGCCTTTTGTTCGGCTATGCCCTGTCCCCAGAAGTGGAGTCTATAGAGGCAGGCAGGCCTCCTTGAGCAGCGGTGGGCTCCACCCAGTTCGAGCTTCCTGGCCACTTGTTTACATACTCAAGCCTCAGCAATTGTGGGCTCCCCTCCCCTAGCCTCACTGTGGCCTTGTTGTTCGATCTCAGACTGCTGTGCTAGCAATGAGTGAGGCTCCGTGGGCATGGGACCCTCCAAGCCAGGCATGGGATATATTCTCCTGGTGTGCCATTTGCTAAGACTGTTGGAAAAGTGCAATATTAGGGTGGGAGTGACCCAAATTTCCAGGTGCCATCTGTCATCCCTTCCCTTTGCTAGGAAAGGGAATTCCCTGACCCCTTGCACTTCCCATGTGAGGTGATGCCTTGCCCTGCTTCAGCTCACACTCGGTGGGCTGCACCCACTGTCCTGCCCCCACTGTCTGACAAGCCCCAGTAAGATGAACCCAGTACCTCAGTTGGAAATGGAGGAATCACCCATTTTCTACATCACTCACGCTGGGAGCTGTAGACTGGAGCTGTTCCTATTTGGCCATCTTGGAACCACCTCCCATTTTGATCTTTACCCACACAGAGAATTGTGACATATTTCTAGGCCTCTCACCTAAATAAAGTTATCCTTTTACCTGGGCCCTCCTCTCAGGGGTTATTGCAAGGTATTGCTGGACTTAAAGCCTAGGTGATGTGACTCTTCTAGACTGCTTAGCCTTTGCTCAATAAAAAATTTTAATGTTTCAATGGATCCAAGACCTAAATGATGTGACTATCATCTCTTGCCTGAGCCCTGAATACATTGTGTATTGTGACATATGGCTGGGTCCAACACCTAGGTGATGTGACTCTCTTGCATGGGCCCTGCCAACAGAAGGCATTATAACAAATCTCTGGCTGCATCAATTATTTGATGTGACTCTGCTATTTTACCTGGACTTTGCCCATAGAAGAGATAGTGACATATCTCTGGGCCAAACAGCTAGGTGTTGTGACTCTCCTCTTTTGCCTGTGCCAGGCCCCCAGAAGGAATAATGAATTATCACTAGGCCTAGCACACATGCAATGTCATTCTTCTGCCTGCTTATTGTCCACAAGGGCCACTGTGACATATCTCTGGGCCCATGACCTAGGTGATGTGATTCTTGTTTTCTTTCTGGGACTTGTCCACAGTGAAAATGGTGACATATTGCTTGCTGTAGCACCTACATTATATTACTCTCTACTCTTGCCTGAGCCCTGCCCACTGGTGTGATTGTGACAGATAAGTGGGCACTGACCCTGTTATGTGATTCTCATCTTTTTTTTCTAGCTCTATTTACCAGGGACATTGTTACATATTTCTTGTTCCCTCACCAAAGTGATGTGACACCTCTGCCTAGGCCTTTCTCTCAGGAAGTGTTGTGGCAAATTATTGTACCTGGCACCTAAGTAATGTGACCCTTCTCTACTTCTTGGGCTCTGCTCAAGGAGGCATTGTGACATATCCCTGGACACAGGGCTGAAGGGGTGTTACTCTCCTCTCCTGCCTGGGCCCAGCATACATTGTGTATTGTAACATATGGCTGGACCCAACAAGTAGGTGATGCAACTCTTCTCTATGAGCCCTGAAGACAGGGGTATTATATGATACTGTTTGTTCATCACCTAGGAGATATGACACATTATTGTTGCCTGGGACCTGCCAAATAAGAAGATTGTGATATATCACTTGATCCATCATCTAGGTGACATGAGTCTCTCTCTCTTTTTTTTTTTTTTTTTTTTGCCTGGTCCCCACATGTTTTGGGTATTGTGACATATCGCTGGGCCCAATATCTAGAAAATGGAAGGCTTCTAGCTGGGGCTGTCCACAGTGGACCTGGTGACATATTTCTGCATTTATCACCTAAGCAATGTGGCTCTCTTCTTCTGCCTGCACCCTGCCTACAGGGAAGGTTGTGACATATTGCTGCCCTCAGCAAACAGATGATGAGTCTCTCCTAATTGGGCCTTGCCCACAGAAAGCATTTTGACATTGCTGGGCCCATTACCAAGGTGATGTGGTTCTGCAGCCTGCATCCTGCATCCAGCTTTCAGGAGGGGATTGTGATTGTAACATACTCCTGGCTAAGTACCCAGGTGATATTATTCTTCTGCCTGGTCACTTCTGTCAGGGAAGATTGTGACATACTCCTGGACCAGAACACAGGTGATGTGACTCTCCTGTTTGCTCCCTACTCACAGGTAGGGACATATATCTTGGTTCAGGTAACAGTTGCAATGATGACTCTAATACCACACACCAGCCAGTAGAAAAGATACTATCTGTTTTAGCTGAGATTAGAGAAACAGGTAAGATCCCTTGTCTCCTCTTTGTATGAAGGTTATAGAAAATTACTACTTTCTCACACGTTGTATAAAGCCTTAGTGTGGAACAAAATGTTACCACAGAAACCAGCATTCAAATGAGATTGTGTTTCTCATATTCTCACCCTATCATCCATTAGGATTTTCATCCTTACACATGGACAGAGCCCGCAGGTGAGGTCCTGAATCACACAGGTTGACACAGTCCACAGCTGGAATTGTTTCTCTCATATGCTACAGTTGGGATGGTGACTTATTTCCAAACCTAGTTCACTGCTATTTGGACTGAGCCAATTGAAGAGAAGTTGACTCTGAGACAAGCGGTTAGGGTAAAAACTATAACCATGGGTCCATACCAGAAGGGAGGTCTCAGAGCATATTGAGACTCTCATGCATAAGGCCCTCAGGTGCTACAAAGTGTTTCCCGACAAGGCACAGCACAGGTGAGATTTTGACACTTGTATGCACATCATACTTCCACATGAACACGGCCAACTTTTGAGGTTCTGAATGTCACATTTGGAGGCAGTCGAAACTTGAAAAAGTGACTCTTATATGTGGATCCAGTCCACAGGTGGGCTGGTGACTCTCAGACCATGATCCAGCACACCTGTGAGGCTGTGACTCTACTAAGGAGGCATAGTGCACAGAAGAAAGCGAGGTTCCCACGTACAGACCTAGTCCACCATTAAGATTGTGACTCATGTATTTAGACCCAACATAAAGGAGATGTTGACTCGCATACTTAGAATTGGGTCATGTGCAAGAACTTTAATTTTATCCCTGTATCTTTCTGCATGTGAGACTGTGTGACATATGCCTCTGTCCAGCAACTGAGTGATTTAACACTTCTGCTTTGGCCCAACCCACAGATGGAATTTTGACATCTTGCTAAACCCAGCACCTACATGATGGGACTCTATTCCACTGCCTTGGCACTGCCCACAGGCAGCATTGTGACATATCACTGTCACTAGGCCCTATATTCAGTTAATGTGAGTCTACCCATCTGTTTTGTCACTGTGCACAGAAGGCATTGTGACATTGGGCCCCATACCCAAGTTATGTGATTCTCCTGCCTGTACCCTGCCCACGTGGCCCATTGTGATATGTTGCTGGATCCAGAACCCAGGTGATGTAACTCTCTTGACTTGGCACTTCCTACAGGAGGCATTGTGACATCTCTGCACCCATTAGCCAGGTGATGTGACTCATGTCTGCCAGATCTCTGCTCACAAGGAATATTGTGACTCATCACTGGGCCCAGCATTGAGTTGATGTGATTCTTCTATTCTTTTTAGGTTCTGCTTGCAGGAGAGGTTGTGATGTTTCTCTGGACCCAACGGTAAGGTGATGTTACACTTTTGCCTTGGTCCTGACCTCAGAAAGCTTTGTGACATATTACTGGGCTCAGCATCAACATGATATGAGTCTCTTGCTTGGACCCTGTCCACAGGGGGCATTGTGACATATCTCTAAGTTCATGAACTATTTGATGTGACTCTTCTTGCTTACTTGGGCTTTACAATTAGAAGAGATCATGACATGTCTCTGATTCCAGCACCCAGGTGTCGTGACTCTCCTCGTTTGCCTGTGCTATGCTCACTGGATGTAGAGTAAATGATCACTAGGCATGACACACAGGCGATGTGATTCTACTGCCTGTTCATTGCCCACAGGGGTCACTGCAACATATCTCTGGGCCCATTACCTAGATGGTGTAATTCTCCTTATTTTTCTGCTTCTGTCCCAGTAGGGATTGTGACATATTCCTTCACCCAACATTTATGTGATGTGGTTCTCCTCTCATGTCTGGACTCTGACCACTGTTGTAATTTTGACATGGGGCTGGGCTCATCTGTCTAGGTTATGTGACAGGTTATGTGAGTCTCTTCTTTTTTCCTAAGTCCTACCTACAGGGAGCTTTGGTACATAGCTCTGGGCCCCTCACTGAAATGATGTAATCCTCATTCTTGGGCCCTTCACTCAGTGAGTACTGTGACATATTGACGGACTCAGCACCTAGGTGAGGTAACTCTCTTCTACTTCTTGGGCTCTGACCAAGGAGGTATTGTGATGTATTGCTGAGCCCAGCACATAGGTAATGTTACTCTTTTTGTTTATCACCTGGATGATGTGACACATTTTTTTTCTGTCTGGGCCCTGCTAAAGAGGGGGATTATAACATATCAGTTGGCTCAGCACCTATGTGATGTGACTCCTTTCTTCTAGACCCCAAATATTTGGTGTATTGTGAAATAACACTGGGTCCCACACCTAGAAAATAAGAGGCTCCTGCCTGGGCCCTGCCCACACGGGGTCTTGTGACATATATCCACATACACTACATAGGAAATGTGAGTCTTCTTTTCTGCCTGAACCCTCCTAACAGAAAAGATTATGATGTATCACTGAACCCTGCAAGAAGGTGGTGAGGCTCTTTTGACTGGGTCTTGAATACATAGATCATTGTGACATATTGCTGAGCCCTCAGAGAAGATTGTGACATACATCTGGCCCCAAACCCAGGTAATGTTACTCTCCTGCTTACTCCTGATCCAGAGGAGTGATTGTCACATATATCTTGGCCCAGCTCACTGGTGTGATGATGACTGTCATACCTTCAACTTGCCAATGAGAGAGATACTGTCTCTTATAGCTAGGTTTAAGGAAAAAGGTAAGATTCTGGGTGTCCTTTTTGTACAAAAGTCACAGAGGTTTACCACTCTCTAAAGACCTATAGTGGTACAGAGAGTGTCATCACAGGTCCAAGGACACAAGAAATACTGTATTTCTGGTATACACACCCTGCCTATCCTTCAAATAGTCATCCTCACACATGGACACAACCCACTGTTAAGATCCTGAATCTCATACGTAGACACAGTCTACAGATGGAATTGTGTCAGTCATATGTGAACATGTGGACACATATGGGATAGTGATCCATCTCTAAATCCAGCTCATAGGCAGATGAGTACTCTTCTATTTAGACACAGCCAATTGAGGAGGTGTTGACTCTCATACCTGAACTTAGAGTGCCAGGTACAATCATGGGCCCATATCAGCATGAAGGTCTTAATGCAAATTGCAACTCTCATGTATATCATATTATATTACTTCATTTTCACACTGCTGTAAAGAACTGCCTAAGACCAGGTAATTTATGTAGAAAAGAGGTTTAATTAACTCACAGTTCCACATGGCTGGGGAGGCCTCAGAAAACTTACATTTATGGCAGAAGAGGAAGCAGGGACCTTCTTCACAAGGTGGCAGGAGGGAGAAAGTGAATGAAGGAGGAACTTCCAACATTTATAAAACCATCAGATCTCCTGAGAACTCACTCACTATCAAGAAAACAGCATGGGGGAAACGGCCCCATGATCCAATTACCTTCCTGCCTTGACACGTGGAGATTACAATTGTAGAGATTTGGGTGAGGACATAGAGCCAAACCAGGTATCTCATAAATGTTTTGGGTGGTACAGAGAGTGTACTAATAGCCTAGCTGAAAGGTAAGATTGTGACACTAGTAAGCAGACAGTCAAGAGTAAAGATTGTTGTCCTCTCACATGAGCATGGCCCACTGTTGAGGTTTTGAATTTTATATCTAGAGGCAGTCAAAACTTGCAATGTTGACTCTCATACATGGATTTGTTATGCATGGATTTGGTGACCCTTAAACCATAATTTAGCACACATGTCAGGCTGTGACTTATCTAAGGGAACACAATGCCCAGAAAACATTGAGAAACTGCTGCACAGATCCAGTTCACAGTTGAGGCTGTGACTTGTCTACTTTACCCAACATACAAGACATGTTGACCCTGGTACCTAGAACCAGGACATGTGAGGGACTGGTAATTTCATCCCTGTATTTTTTGAAGGTGTGATTGTGACATACACCTCTGCCAAACACCTGATTTGACTCTCCTGCCTGGCTCAGTTCACAGATAGAATTGTGATATATTGCTGGACCCAGCACTCAGGTGAGATGACTCTATTCTCAAGCCTTAGTGCCTCTTACAGGAGGCACTGTGACATATCGCTGGGATTTGCAGTCAGGTAATATGTTTTCTCTCCTACCTTGGAGCTGCCAATAAGGGGCATTGTGAAATACTGCTCATTTTAATACCCAGGTGATATGATTCTTCTGCCTGGGCACAGCCTAAAGGGGGGATTGTGACATCTCTCTGCACTCATCACCCAGGTAATGTACTCTCATCTCTTGCCCAGTTTCTGTTCACAGGAGGGAAGGTGACATATCTCTGAGCTCAGCACCTAGCTAATGTGACACTTCTCTTCTTCCTAGGTTCTGCCCACAAGGGAGATTGTTACATATATGCTGGGCCCAGCTTTAAGATGTTACTCATTAGCCTTGTCCCTGTCTTCAGAAGGCATTGTGGCCTATTGTGGGGCCCAGGACCAAGGTGATGTCACTTTCTTGCCTTGACTCTGTGAAGAGGAAACATCATGACATATCTCTGGGACCATAAAATATTTGATGCATCTTTCTTTTCTTACCAGGGTTTTGCTTATAGAAGAGCTTGTTGCATATCTCTGTGCCCAGCATCTAAATGATGTGACTCTCCTCTCCTGCCTGGGCCATGTCCACAGATGAAAAAGTGACTTATCGCTGGGCCCAGCACACAGACAATCTGATTTATTTCTCCTACTCTCTTTCTACAGGGGGCATTGCGAAGTATCTCTTAACCCATCAACTATTTGATGTAAATCTCTTCTATTACCGGGGGCTTTGCCCATAGGGGAGGTTGTAACATTTCTCATGGCCCAGAATGTAGGAGATGACACTCTCCTCTGATTGTTAATATTGCTTTGCTCTCCACTTACTTGATGTGACTCTCCTCTCATGCATTGTCCCTGCCCCTTGTGGTGATTGTGACATATTGCTGCCTGTAGCCCCTAGGTTATGTAACTTTCCTCTTCTTCCTGAGCCCTACCCACAGAAGGCATTGTGCCGTATCTCTGGGGCTGTCACCTACATGATGTGGCGCTCCTGCTTTGGTCTTCCTCTCAGGAAGTACTGCAATTTATTGCTGGACCTAGAACCTAGGTGATGTGGCTCCCCTCTACTGTTTGATCTCTGACCAAAAAGAGATTGTGGTGTATCACTGGGCCCAGCACCTAAGTGTTTTGGTTCTCTGCTCTCTCCTAGGCACTGCGTACATTGTTTACAGTGACACATGGCTGGATCCAAAACAAAAATAATACAACTCTTTTGCATTGGCAATGTCCACAGGTGTATTATCACATATCTTTTCCTTTAGCTCTGAAATTGAGCTCTGAAATAATCTGAATTTTTTTTTTTTATCTTTGTGCCTATCTCTCCTATTGAGTTTAAACTTTAATCCAGGGCCGGGCACTGTGGCTCACGCCTGTAATCCCAGCACTTTGGGAGGCCGAGGTGGGTGGATCACGAGGTCAGGAGATTGAGACCATCTGGCTAACACAGTGAAACCCCGTCTCTACTAAAAATACAAAAAATTAGCTGGGCGTGGTGGTGGGCACCTGTAGTCCCAGCTACTCGGGAGACTGAGGCAGGAGAATGGCGTGAACCCGGGAGGCGGAGCTTGCAGTGAGCCGAGATGGCGCCACTGCACTCCAGCCTAGGCAAAAGAGTGAGACTCTGTCTCAAAAAATAAATAAATAAATAAATAAATTAAATGAAATAAATAAACTTTAATCCAAAGCCACGAAAATAGTCATAATTACGGTCACAAAGTGATAACTTTTTTCTCTTCGTCCTTCTTTTCTCTTCCTCCTTTGCATCTCCTCCTTTCCTTTTCCTCTTCTCCTCCTCCTCTCATCCTTCTCCTCCTCTCCTTCTCATCTCTTCTTCCTCCCCTCTTCATGTTCTCCTCCTCTTCTTTTTCTCCTTTCTCCCCTCCTCTTCTTCCTCTCCTCCTCCTCCACTTCTCCTCTTTCTTCCTCCTCCTCTCCTTTTCTTCCTCTCATATTTCTCCCCTCCTCCTCTTCCACCTCCTACTCTCCTTCACTTCTTTTCATCTCATCCTCCTCTCTTCCTCCTCCTCTTTCTCCTCCTTCTCTCCTCCTTTTTCCTCCACTTCCTCCTCTTCTCTTTCTCCTCCTCTCCTCCTTCTCCTCCTCCTGTCCCTCTTCTCCTCCTCTCCTCCTTCTCCTCCTTCTCTCCTCCTTTTCTCCTCTGCTCCTCCTCCTCTCCTGTCCTCCTCCTCCTCCTCTCCTCGTCTCTTCCTCTCCATTTTCTCTTCCTTCCCCTCTCCTCCTCCTCTGCCTTCTCCTCTTCTTCTCCTTTCCTCTTGTTATTTTTCTCCTCCTAGTCCTCTCATTCTCCTCCTCCTCCACTACTTTTCTCCTATTTCTCCTCTCCTCCTCCCCTCTTCCTCTCCATTTCCTCCTCCTCTCCTTCTTTTTCTTCTCCTCTCCTCCTGCTCCTCTTTCTACTTTTCTCCTCCTCCTTCTCTCCTCCTGCTACTCCTCTTCTCCTTCTTTTCTCCTCCTCCTTCTCCTCTCCTCTTCCTACTTCTCCTTCTCCTGTCCTGTTTCTCCTCTCCTCCTCCTTCCCCAAACCTCTCTTCCTCCTTCCCCAAAACTCTCCTTCTCCTTCTCCACTCCTCCTCCTACTACTCATCTTTTACTCCTCATCCTCTCCTCCTTATCTCCTCCTCCTCTCCTCCTTTCCTTATTTTTCTCCTCCTCCTTCTTCTCCTGTCCTCTTCCTTCTTCTCTCCTCTTTCCCTTCTTTTTACTTCTCCTCTCCTCATTCTTTTCTCCTCCTCCTTCTCTTCTCCTCCTCCTTCTTCTTTCTCTTCTCTTCCTCCTCCACTCCTCCTTCTTCTTTTTCTCTTTTCCTCCTCCTTCTACTCCTTCTTCTACTCTCCTCCTCTTTTCCTCCTCCTCCTCTCCTTTTCCTCCTCTCCTTCTCCTCCTCCTCTTCCACTGCTCCTCCTTCTCTTCTCCTTCTTCCCCTCTCCTCCTCTTTCTCCCTTCCTTCTGTTCTTTTAATCTCCTCCTCCTCTCCTCCTCCTCCTTCTCCTCTACTTCTCCTCTCCTCTTCATTCTTCTCTCCCCCTCCTTCACCTCTTCTCTTCCTCCTCATCTTTTACTCCTCTTTCTCTTCTACTTCTTCTCCTCTCCTCCTCTCCTTCTTTCCTTTTCTTTCTCCTGCTCCTTCTCCTCTCCTCCTCTTCTTCTCTCCTATTTCTCCTTTTTTCCTCCTTTCCTTCTCCTCTCCTCCTCTGCCTTCTCTTCTCCTCTTCCTCCTTTTCCTCTCCTCCTTCACCTCTTCTCCTTCTCCTACTCATCTTTTACTCCTCTTCTTCTTTTCCTCTCCTCCTTTCCTTTTCTTTCTCCTTTTCCTCCTTCTCCTCTCCTCCTCTTCTTCTCTCCTCTTTCTCCTTCTTTTTTCTCCTATCCCTCTCCTCTCCTCCTCTGCCTTCTCTCTTCCTTCTCTGCTTTCTTCTCTCTTCCTCCTCCTTCTCTCTTCCTCCTTTTTCTCATTTTGTCTTCCTTCTCCTTTCCTCCTCCTTCTCTTTCTTCCTCATCTCCTCTTCCTCCCTCCTCCTCACCCTCTCTTCTCCTTCTCTTCCTCCTCTCCTCCTCTTATCTCCTCTTCCTCCTCCACTCATTCTTTTCTCCTCTCCTCCTTCTCTCCTCCTCTCCTTTTCCTCCTCTTTCTCCTACTCCTTCTAGTTTCCTCCTCCTCCTCCATCTCTTCTCCTCTTCCCCTTCTCTTCCTCCTCTCCTCTTCCTCCTCTC
Source organism: Pongo pygmaeus (assembly GCF_028885625.2). Lineage (NCBI taxonomy): Eukaryota > Metazoa > Chordata > Mammalia > Primates > Hominidae > Pongo > Pongo pygmaeus. Next base: position 24,362,737 of record NC_072393.2, read on the forward strand.
TTTCTTCTCCTCTTCTCCTCCTCCATTCCTACATTTTTTCCTCTTCTCCTCCTTCTTCTCCTCTCCTCCTCCTCTTCTCCTCATAGTCCTCCCCCTTTTCCTCCTCTCCTCCTCCTCCTCCCCTTCTCCTTTTCTTATTTTTCTCCTCCTACTCCTCTTATCCTTCTTCTCCTCCACTCCTCCTCCTTCTTCTATTTCTCCTCTCCTCCTCCTCTCACCCTCTCAATTTCCTCCTTCTCCTTCTCTCCTCCTCCTACTTTTCTCTTTTGTTTTCTTCTCTCCTCCCCCTTCTCCTCTCCTTCTCCTCCTTCTTTTCCTCTTCTCCTTTTTCTCTCCTCCTCCTCTCCTCCTCCTTCTCCTCTCCTCTTCTTCTCCTCCTTCTCTCCTCCTCATTCTCTCCTCCTCCTCCCCTTAACCTCTCCTCCTCCTACCCCTCTCCTCCTACTATTACTCATCTTTTACTCATCCTCCTCTCCTCCTTCTTTTCCTCTCCTTTTTTTATTTTCCTTCCTCCTCCTCCTCCTTTTACTCATCTCCCTCTTCTCTCGTCCTCCTCCTCATCTCCTCCTTCTCCTCCTCTCCTTCTTTTTCCTCTTTTCCTCCCCTTTCCCCCTCATTCTGCTCTCCTCCTTTTCCTCCTAAACATTTTCTCATCCTCCTATTCATATTTTACTCCTCTTCCTCTCCTCCTTCTTCTCCTCCTCTCCTTATTGTCCTCCTCCTCCTCCTTTTATCCTCTTCCTTCTCTCCTCTTCCTTTTACTTCTCTTCTCCTCCTCCTCCTCTCCTCCTCCTCTTTTCCGCCTCCTCTTCTTTTTCTACTCTCCTCGTCTCCACTTCCTCATCCACTCCTCCTCCTTCTCTCCTTTTCTGCTTCTGTTTCTACTTCTACTCTCCTCCTTTTCTCCTTTTTTCTTTCTCCTCCTCCTGTTCCTCCTCCTTCTCCTCTCCTCCTTTTTCTCCTCTTTTCCTCCTCCTTCTCCTCTACTTCTCCTTTCTTCATTCTCTTCTTCTCCTTATTCTCCTCTTCTTGTCCTCTGCCACTTCTTCCACTCCTACTGATCTTTTACTCCTCCTCCTCTCCTCCATCTTCTCCTCTCCTCCTTTCCTTTTTTCTCCTCGTCCTTCTCTTTTCTTCTCTCCTCTTCCTCCTCCTTTTATTCTCTTCTCCTTTTCCTCTCCTCCTCTTCCTTCTTCTCCTTTTTCTTTCTCTCTTCTCCTCCTCCTTCTCCTTTCCTCCTCCTCCTCACTCCCTCTTCTCCTCCTTCTTTCTTTCTCCTTGTCTCCTCCTCTCCTATTCCTCCTTCATTCCTTTTTCTCCTCTCCTTCTACTCCTTCTTCTACTCTTTTCCTCCTCCTCTTTCATCTCTTTTCCTCCTTCCCCTCTCTTCCTCTACTCCTCCTCCTATCCTCCTTCTCCTCCTCCTTCACTCCTACTCGTTTTCCTCTCTTCCTCCTTTCCTCCTCCTCCTTGTTCTCTCCCTCTTCTCCTTTTTCTCTCTTTTTCCTCTTCCTCCTCTCCTCCTTCTCCTCTCCTTCTCTTCTCCTTTTTCATTCTTTCTTTCTACTCCTCTCTTCCTCTCTCTCTTCTCCTCCTCCTTCTCCTCTCCCCCTCCTTTTCCTCCATCTCCTCTTCCTTCTCCACTCCTCCTCCTTCTCCTCTTCTTTTCCTCTTCCTTCTACTCCTTCTTCTACTCTCCTCCTCCACCTCTCCTCCTTCTCTTCTCCTCTCCTCCTCCACTCCTCCTTCTCCTCCCTTCCTCTTTTTCTTCCTTCTCTGTTTTTTCATACTTCTTCTGCATTCCTCATCCTCTCCTCCTTTTTCTCCTTCTCATCTACTTTTTCTGCTCTCCTCCTTCTACTCCTTCTTCTCCTCTCCTCCTCCACTTCTTCTTTCACTCCTTCTCTTTTTCCTCCTGCACCTTCTTCTCCTCTTCTCCTTCCCTCCTTTTTCTTCTTTTTCCCTCCTTCTTCTTCTCTCCTCCTCCTTTTCCATTTCTCTTCTCCCATACTCCTCCTCCTCTTCTCCTCTTGTTCTTCTCTTCTCCTTCTTCTCCTCTTCTTTTCCTCTTCCTCCTTCTCCTCTCCTCCTCCACCTTGTTTTTCTCCTCTCCTGTTCCTCTTCAGTTTTTCCTCCACCTCCTTTTCTTCTTCTCCTCCTCCTTTCATCTTGCTCCTTCTCCTTCTTCCTCCCTTTTTCTTTTCCCTTCCTCCTCCTCCTCTCCTTCTCCTTTTTACTCCACTCCACCTTCTCTCCTCCTCCTTCTTTTCCATCTCCTCTCCTCCTTTTCCTCTTCTCCCTTTTCTCCTCATCTTCCTCTCTCCTTTTTCTGTCTCCTCCTTTCCTCATCCTCCCCTCCTTTTTTCTCTTTTCTTCCTCCTCCTCCTCTCTTCCTCCTCTTCCTTCTCCCTTCCCCCTCCTCTCCTTTTCCTCTCCTCCTTCTCCTTTCTTCCTCCTTTTCTCCTCCTTTTCCTTCTCCTCTCCTCCTCCTTCTCTTCTCCTCCCCTCCTCCTCTCCATCTTTTTCTCTTTCTCCTTCTCCTCTCCACCTTCTCTTCCTCTCACTTTTCCTTTCTTTCCTCCTCCTTCTCCTACTGTTCCTCCTCATCCTCTCCTCCTTCCTTTGTCTCTCTCCTCTTTCTCCTCTTTTTTTCTTCCCTGTTTCAGCTTCTCTCCTCCTCCTTCCCTCTTTCTCTTCCTCCTCATCTTCCTCTTCTCCTTGTCCTCCTTTCCTCCTCCTTTCCTCCTTTTCCCCTCCTCCACTTCCTCCTACTCTCTTACCCCTCTTTCTCCTCCTTTTCTTCTTTTTCTCCCACTTTCCTCCTTCTCCTCAATCTTTTCCTCCTCCTTTTTATCTCCTCTACTTCTCTCTCTCCTCTTCTCCTCCTCCTCTCCTCATCCTCCTTTTCCTCTCCTCCTTCTCCTCCTCTACTCCTTTTTCTCTTCTTCTCCTCCTTTTCCTTTTTCTCTCCTCTTTCTCTCATTCTCCCTTTCCTTTTTTTCTCTCCTCTTCCTCTCATCCTCTTTTTTCCTACTTCTCTTATCCTCCTTCTCCTTCTCTTTTTTCCCCTTCTCTTTCTCCTCCTCCTTCTCTTCTTCTCCTCTCATCTTCCTTTCCTCCTCTTTTCCTCCTTCTCTTCTTCTCTTCTCCTCCTTCTCTTCTTCTCTTCTCCTCCTTTTCTCCTTCTCCTTTTCTTTCTCCTCTCATCCTCCTCATTCTCCTTTTTTTAACTCCTCCTTCTTCTCCTCCTCCTCCTCCTCTTCTCCTCCTCCTCATTCTCCTTTTTTTTACTCCTCCTTCTTCTCCTCCTCCTCCTCCTCTTCTCCTCCTCTCCTCCTTTTTCTCCTCCTCGTTCTTTTCATCTCCTCCTTCTCTTTCATCTCCTCTTCCTCCTTCTCCTCCTCCTCTTCCTCCTCCTCCTTTTCTACTCCTTCTCCTCTCCTCCTAAATTTCCTTTTTCTTTTCTTCCATCCCTTTGCTCCTCCTTTTCTTCTTCTTTTCTTCTTCTCCTCTTCATCTCCTACTCCTCCTATTTTTCTCCTCCTCTCCTTCTTTTTCTCCCCTCCTCTTTCTTCTTTTCTCCTCCTCCTTCTCTCCTCCTCCTATTTCTCGTTTCCTCCTCCTCTCCTTCACCTCTTCGTCTCCTCCTCCTTCTTGTGCTCTGCATTCTCCTTCTCTCCTCCCTTTTCTCTTCATCTTCTCCTCCTTCTTCTTGTCCCCTCCTCCTCCTCCATCTCCTCTACTCCTCCTTCTCCTCCTCTCCTCCTCCTCTTCTTCTCCTCCTGTCCTCCTCCTTCTATCCTTCTTTTCCTCTTTTCCTCCTTTTTTCTCCTCCTCTCCTTCTCCTCCTTCTCATTTTTTCCTCGTTCTCTTATTCTCCTCCTCCTCCCTCTCTCTCTCTCTTTTTTTTAATCTACTTCCTCCTAGCTTCCCTTTTCTCCTCTCTTCTCCTGGTCCTGTTGTCCTCCTCTCTTTTTTTTCTCCACTACCTCTCTTCTTACTATCCTCTTCTCATTTTCTCTTCTAGTTTTTCTCTTTCCTCCTCCTTTTCTTCTCTTCTCCTCCTCCTCTTTCTTCAGTCCTCCACTCCTACTCCTCCTCTTACTGAGCCACTGGCCATGCCAAGCAGCACCCAGCACACGTAGTGGCAGCCTCTTCAGCGCTGTGCTAGAAAGACCTGATGTGCATTTATATTAGCTTTTGGAGGATAGTAGTAATCCGGCCTAACTTAGGCGGCCAAGTATATATATATAATCTATATATATATATATATATGTTCTATGAGAAAGAATCTTGCTCTGTCACCTAAGCTGGAGTGCAGTGGCACAAGATTATGACTCACTGTAGCCTCAAGAAGTCCTCTCATCTCAGCCTCCCGAGTAGCTGGGACTACAGTAGTGGCCCATCACACCTGACTAAATTTTTTTTCAGTGACCGGGTCTCAACATGTTGCCTAGACTGGTCTGAAACTTCTGGGCGCAAGCGCTCCGCCTGTCTTGGTCTCCCGGAATACTGGAGTGAATGTATTTGTTATAGAACCGCCCTGATTCAGATGGTGCAAGCCTCGCAGGCTAGAAACATCTCCCTGACGCTGCTCCCCACCTTCTGCCCTCTCTTTCCCGGCATCCTTCCCCTGTGGAATGAGGAACTTTCCTTCTAAGGTCTTTCCAGCCCCTCCCTGGCAGGGAAGCCTGGAAACTAGGGCCCCTGCTTTCCCCTGCAGTCGCAAAGCATCTGGGTGCTGGCCAGGAGGTGGCCTCCTGGGGTGTTCTCACCAGGGTGTTTGGTGGAAGCCCCTGCCGCACCCTGCTCTGTGGATTTGATCTTCCTGGGCAGAGGACACTGGCTTTGAGGGGGCAGCAGGCAGCCCTGTGCCCTGGCCCTTTCCTGGCTGGCGGTTTTGCTGTGGCTGGCCTTAGGCGCCCAGGAAAGAAGGGGGCCAGGGCCTGGCCATAAGGGCACCTATCGTTCCTCGCCCTTCCGTTGGCGAGGTGCGTGTTTTACAGGGATCCGTCGGTGTGGAGTGCACCTTGCAGTCGGGGGCTCGGTTCCGGGTGCCGTCGTTAGTCCAGGAAAAAGGCGGGGAGCCTTCTCCCGCTCCAACAATTTGCAGCTAGTTCCGGGGCTTCCCTTCCTCCTCCCACACCGGCCCGCAGCCTAGTGCTGCTTTCTCTGCCCCCAGCACCAGCCTCTTCGTGGGCTCCCTCCTCCCCTTCCCACTCGCGTCTCTTATGAAACTGCGACCGTAGTGTTTGCTAAGGAGCAGGGGAGGTCCTACTTCCTTCCCGTCGCCGACGCCCCCTGCCGGGGAAGCGGCGCGTTTTCTGGGCAGAGGGCGCATCAAGGATGTGACCTACTCCCTGGCTAAGGGTGTGGATGGGGAACGGCGACCGATCCCACTGCCTGGCGGGGCCGCTTCCTTTCCAGGCAAGGCGGAGACCTGCAGGGCGCGGAGACCCCGCCCGGCGCAGAACGCTCTGGCCAGTGGGCAGCTTGACAGGGGCCCCGTGCGCCTAGCGACCCTCCTCAGCGCTGCATCCATGAGAGGTTATAAATGAGGCGGAAAGAATTTTTCCCTGCTCAGCGGATTTGTCCTTTTTCTCTCCTGACTAGATAGGAGATAGAACGCAGATACAGCCCAGATCCGGGGCAGCAGTTCACATTCCATTACAAAACTCTACACAGCTTCCGAGCTAGCAGCAGCACACATTCGGGGAACATTGGAGGGATTTTCTTCTTCTTTTGTGGGTGGTGGTGTTGGTGGTTGTGGAGAGAGATAGAAGAGTGAATAAAAAATGTATAACGATTTGGTAGGCTGAAAAACCTCTCTGGGATTTTCATTAATAGAAAATTGAAGTCTTGTCCTTGTTTAAGATTTCAGATTTAAGCTTAGCCGTTTCAAAGTCAATGGAAACAAAGTTTGCCTTTTAGATAGGAATGCTGAAAATAATGAGACACTTCTGTCTGGAGGAAACAAAATGATTTCTGCAAAGGCAGAGTCGCCAGTCCATCCCCATATATTTGAGGGTTTTTTTCCTTTTTTAGATATGTGTAGTCTCTGCACCTATGCACAATGTTACTGAAGTATATTTAATAGAAGTGGAAAGTGAGGGAAAGGGAATTGCAAATAGAAGAATGTGATTTTGTTTTCATTTTTTTCATACCTGTGAAAAGCATTCTCTAGAGTTGATGTTTTTTCAAGTAGGCAGGTAGTGTTTCTAACCCTGTTTTAATCAGGGAGTCTGTTAGAGACCAAAATCTTGGCTAAAACCTCTTTGGAAACACACACACAAAAAAGGCTTAGTTCTGTGCTACCTTCAAGAGTCGGCAGAATTTTTGCAGAAATGAGTATGAGTTCCTTCTAAAGGATCTTGTGCTCCATTTTAGGTACATGAAGTTGCCCTGTCTTATTTTATTTATTTATTTATTTATTTATTTTTGCGACTGAGTTTTGCTCTTGTTGCCCAGGCTGGAGTGCAATGGCACGATCTTGGCTGACTGCAACCTCCGCCCTCCCAGGTTCAAGTGATTCTCCTGTCTCAGATTTCCCAGTAGCTGGGATTACAGGCATGCACCACCATGCCCGGCTGATTTTTGTATTTTTAGTAGAGACGGCGTTTCTCCATGTTGGTCAGGCTGGTCTTGAACTCCCGACCTCAGGTGATCTGCCCACCTCGGCCCCCCAAAGTGCTGGGATTACAGGCATGGGCCACCGCACCCAGCCCTTATCATTCTTAAAAATACTGCTAAACTGGTTGCATATTAGGATATCTCGTTTTTAAAGGATTTGCTGGATGTGCAAGACTTTTAAGAAATGCTACTGATGCTTATGGATATATGGAATATCATTCTCTGGGGTTTTCTATATACCACTTTATTTCTCATCAGAAATTCAGACTCTAAGCCCTTAATGTGCCAGACACAAGTTTGTTATGTAATGGTTAACATGCATTTCACTAAGCTGGTACAGGTGATACATTCATACCTAACTTGTTACACCATCTAAGTGACCGTTTGATGAAAGGGTCTTTTATTTTAAGTTTATTCAGGCAGACTTTTGAGGTCTTATTTGCATCTGACAAAGGTACAGCATGTTGAAGGAGAAAAAATAAACCTTACTTTATTATTCCTGCATTAGATCAATAGCTGTTTATTGGCCACCTGGTCTGTGCCAGGCACTGTACAACATGGGTGCCCTAGTAATAAATGGATGGTAATAAATGTAGTTGCCAGCCGGGCATGGTGGCTTGTGCCTGTAATCTCAGCACTTTGAGAGGCCTAGGCGAGTGGATCACCTGAGGTCAGGAGATCAAGACCAGCCTGACCAACATGGTGAAACCCCATTTCTACTAAAAATACAAAATTAACCGTGCTTCTTGGCTCATGCCTGTAATCCCAACTATTCGGGAGGCTGAGGCAGGAGAATCACTTGAACCCCGGAGGCAGAGATTGCAGTGAGCTGAGATTATACCACTACACTCAATAAATAAACGAATAAATATTGTTGCCCTACATCAGGAGTCGTCAACACCCAGGGCACAGACTGATACCAGTCTGTGGTCTGTTATAAACCAAACTGCACAGCAGGAGGTGAGCAGTGGATGAGTGAGGCTTCATCAGTATTCACAGCCACTCCCCATCACTCGCATTACAAATCAGCAGCAGCATTAGATTATCATAGGAGTGCAGACCCTATTGTGAACTGCGCACATGAGGGATGTAGGTTGTACACTATTTATGAGAGTCTAATGCCTGAGGATCTCTCACTGTCTGTCATCACCCCTAGATGGGAACCTTTAGTTGCAGGAAAACAATCCCATGGCTCTCACTGATTCTACGTTATAGTGAGTTGTATAATTATTTCATTATATATTACAATGTAATAATAGAAACAAAGTGCACAGTAAGTGTAATGCGCTTAAATCATACCAATAGAAAACCATCTTGCCACATCTGTGAAAAAATTGTCTGTCATAAAACCAGACCCTGGTGCCAACAAGATTGAGAAGCACTGCCCTACATTGTACAGTGCCTGACATATACCAGGTAGCCAAAAAAATTCTTAGTGGGGTTAATTGGGGCTTTTAAAAACTGTATTTGTCTTTCTCTAGCTTGCTTTGTATTTTCTTTTTTTTCCATGTTCTCAGAGACAATGGGGTAGGACTATATAAATGTGTGATATTTCTGGTAGTTTAATTACTTTAAAATGTTCTTTATTTATTTTGATGTACCTTCTTGGACTAAGTTATTTTCACCCTGCTTTTTTGAAATCATTCAGCAAAGTTCCACGTTTGTACTCAGAACAACACTATTAGGGTTGGGTGGGTATGTTGACCCATTTTATAGCTGCTTAATGATGTACCCAAGAGCTGGCAATAAATTAAGCTCAGGATCCACAATTCCTAACTACCACCTAGCTCCATGGAACACCTGGTTTATAGAGTCAGCTTGATCTAAAAAAAAAAAAAAAAAAATCATAGATTTAAATGTATACTGCTTATTTACCTCTGTGTATGTGTGTTGTTATTTTTAATAAAGAAGACCTTTTTTTTCAAAATAAATTTGATCGAATTTGAAGGTATAAGGGAATTTCAAATGAAACTTTAGCCTCTGGTGACATTGCCATTGATGAATATGATAGGCATCTTGTCAGTAGCCTGTCTACCTCATGGGATTGTTGTAGAGATAAATAAATGTTCCAGAAACTCAAAACCTACATATGGAATAAAGTGGTATATTTTGAGATCAGGAAGCTTTGTGGGTATCCACTGTGGATTTCCTTTCCAGAATTTTGAATTTTTGAGTGACTTGCTTTGGGGAAGGGTGCTACTGGCCTTAGGTATACAGACACTAGAAATGCTGCTCAGCATATTACAATACACAGGACAGCCACAAATGTCAGCAGAGCTGAAGTCAAGGAAGCCTGCTTGAAAGGTATAGTAGTGGCCTTTATTGTATCCACAAGCACACTGGGTGCATTCCCTCTATTACATGTGCTATATTTAGAAATCTGAAATTCCATAAAGTAAGTAAGCTTTTATTTGCCTCTACGATGCCATGGTTGGCAGGGTCAAAGTTTTACAAGAAGCTTGGGATTGAGGAAAACACTAAGTGATGTTCAATGTATTTGAAAACTCCATAGTAAATAAGAGCTCTAGAAATCATCAGCTTCTTCAACAAATGAAATGCATTGGCTCTGTAAAGCTGTTTTGGTAGGTGGCTCCTACTTCAGTCATTTAGGAAATTCACTCTGATGCTGTCATCTGCCAGTCTCCCTCATGTTTTCAGTTATGTGGAGCATATCTTTTTAAAAAATTCTTTGAACTAGCTCTTACTAGCTTGATAGTTAATGTTTTTGTATTCGTAGTCTCCCTGATTTTAATTTCTCAAGTTTTTGCAAAATTCTTACATAACTATCTGCCCTTTTCATAGAGCGGTGTTTCTGAGACAGGTCTTCTGTCCACACATGTCCTCTTGAGAGAGTGGATGTCAGCCAGCTGCCTTGGCTGAGATGGATGGGGATAATACAGGGATGGAATAATGCAGACAGTGGTAATTTCTATGATCTGGGACCCCAGGCCTCACACCAGAACTGTCTAGTATATGTTTACCAAATAAGTGCCAATGGTCTGAGCTTTGTCCTGCCCTCCCACTTTCCACCCTACTACACAAGCAGGAGATATGCAAGGGAGAAGGCAGGAAGATGAGGAGACTGAATACCAGAAAAGAAACGGCTGCCTGTAGTAAGCAGACAGTTTCCTCCAAAGTGGTCTGGGCTCCCACTTACCTTAGAGACATGTGCAACACTTGAGAATAGTTGTTTTAAAATTCTGAAATCAGTGGACAGACTGTAAGCATCCCATTGGAGTCAGTTGCCAGGTACCTGTTCTCTGCAGCAACCTTTCACCTCTCACATCTGGGAGTGAGTTCTGTTCCTGCAGAATGCCCTGTGCATTCTGGTGCTTTTGTGTCCTCTCCTCTAACCTATAAACTGGCAACTCTAACTCTACATTTTCACTTACAATTTTTCTGAAGCAGTAATCTCTTGTCATCCTCATCACACTACAAGTCCCTCACCCTGCAAGTACTTGTAAAAATGAAAGTAATATCCATTCCTTCTGGAAGCTGATTGCCATGCACACAACCTACTAGGCCAGGAACATTACTGCTGGCTGTCCTGATGCATGTCTCTCTCACCCCCATGTCCAGTCACCAGTCTTTCCCCAAAACCATGCTCCAGTCACTGACTTTGGCTGTTTAATCACTTCTGACCTAAGGCCCTCATTGAGTCATAAGCACCTCTTAATTTTCTGCCACCAGTTTCTCTCTACTGCTGTTAATCTTCCACCCTACTGCCAGAGTCATCATCCTCAAAAACGAAAGCTGCTCTCGTTGTTTGCCTGCCTAATAACATCTCTTGCCTCCCTGTTGTCTGCAAAAAGAAAAATCTAAACTCCTTCACTTGTTTTACAAAGAACCTCATCTGCTTCCAAACCAAATTGCTAGTCTTGGCTCTTGTCTCTGTCTTCCACATCACTGCCACACTGAATAATTCTTTACTGCCTCTGCTGTTGCATGGGTTGTTCTTTTTGTTTTGTCTCCATCCCCTTCCCCCAGCAAAGAATATTTACTCTTTACTCTTCTGTTGAAACCCATCTCAAATAGTAATTCTAGGGAGAATTAGGCCATCTGTTCCTAATAACTTTTACCCTCGTCTATCAAGTCTGTCTGCTGTAATTTATCTGTTAACATGTTTCTCCCACCTCAAGAATATTTTTTCGATCTTCTGTACCTCCACAATTGCATGGCTGGTGCTCACTGACTACTGCATGTTGATTTACTTATTTTATTTTACTTGTTTGAGAGATGGAGTCTTGCTCTGTTGCCCAGGCTGGAGTGCAGTGGTGCAATGTTGGCTCATTACAGTCTCTGCCTCCCTGTTTCAAGCAATTCTCCTGCCTCAGCTTACCCAGTAGCTCAGATTACAGGCACCCACCACCACGTCCAGCTAATTTTTGTATTTTTAGTAGAGACAGGTTTCACCACATTGGCCAGGCTGGGAAATGAAGGGATGGGCCAAATTAAAGGAATAGGTTGGGCTAATGAACTGCAGCAGGAGCATGTCCTTAAGGCACAGATCACTCATGCTATTGTTTGTGGCTTAAGAATGCCTTTAAGCAGTTTTCCGCCCTGGGTGGGCCAGGTGTTCCTTGCCCTCATTCTGGTCAACACGCAACCTTCCAGCGTGGGTGTTATGGCCATCATGAACATGTCACAGTGCTGCAGAGATTTTGTTTATGGCCAATTTTGGGGCCAGTTTATGGACAGATTTTGGGGGGCTTGTTCCCAACAACTGTAAATGAAGTAATTAAAATTGCCAGCCAGGAGTGGTGGCTCACCTCTGTAATCCCAGCACTTTGGGAGGCTGAGGCAGGTGAATCACCTGAGGTCAGGACTTTGAGACTAGCCTGGGCAACATGCCAAAACTGTATCTCTACAAAAAAATTTACAAAAATAGCTAGATGTAATGGTGTGCACCTATGGTCCTAGCTATTCGGGAGGCTGAGATAAAAAGATGGTTTGATCCTGGAAGGTGGAGGTTGCAGTGAGCCAAGATTGTTCCACTGCCCTCCAGCCTGGGTGACAGATTAAAACCCATTTCAAAAAGAAAATTAAGATAAAAATTAAAAATATGTGGGGAAAAAGATGGAAAGAGAAACACAATATAATAAAACCTGTGAGATAAAGCAAATATAATACTAAGAGGGCAGTTTACAGCCTAAATGACTGCATCAAAAAAGTAGAAAGCTTACATATTAAGCACCTGACATCACACACTCTTCAAGGAACTAGAAAATTAATAACAAACAAAATTCCAAGTTAGAAGAAAAAAATAACAAAAATCAGAACAGAATCAAATGAAATATAGATGAAAAACAATAACATTGATCAACAGAACAGAGTTGGTTTTCCAAAAAGACAAAATGAATAAATTGCTAGGTAGATTAACCACAAACAGAATAAAAATATAAATAAACAAAATCAGATATGAAAGAAGGCATTACGACGGATACAACAGTAATACAAAAGACCACTAGAAATGATTATAAACAATTAGACACTAATAAACCTGAAAACCTACAAAGAATGAATAAATTCATGGAAACATACAACCTCCCAAGATAGAGCCAGGAAGAAACTGAGTACCTGAACAAACCAATAATAAGTAGCATGATTGAGTCAGCAATAAAAAATATCTTGACAAAGAAAAGCTCAGGACTAGATAAATGCACAGCCAAATTCTACCAAATATACAAACAATAGTAATCCTCCTTAAACTCTTCCCAAAAGTTGAAGATAATTAAATTCTTCCTAAGTCACTCTGAGGTCAGTATCACTCTGATACCAGAACTAGCCAAAGACACAACAAAGAAAACTATTATTATATTATTATTATAAAAAATAGACAAATGGGACTCAAACAAATGAGTTTTTGCACAGCAAAAAATAAATAAATAAATAAATCAACAGGATAAATAGGCAACCTACAGAATAAAAGAATATATTTGCAAACTATGGGCCAACATGAAACTAATATTCAGAATTTACAAATAACTCAAACAATTCAAAAATATCATAATAATAAGAAATCCCATTGAAAAATGAGCAAATACTACTAAGCATTTTTCAATAAAGACATACAAATAACCAACACGCATATAAAAAACATACTGAATCTCAACTAAAAATAAAACTACCATTTGATTCAGAAACCTCATCATTGGGTATCTACTCAAAGAAAATTAGTTTATTATATGAAAATGATACCTAATATCACCAACAAATAGGCAACTGCAAATGAAAACGATGAGCTATCACTTCAAATCTGTTAAAATTACTAATATCAAAAAGAAAAAATAGAGGCTGGGCACGGTGGCTCACGCCTGTCATCCCAGCACTTTGGGATGCCAAGGCGGGAGGATCACTTATGTTCGGGAATTCAAGACCAGCCTGACCAACATGGGGAAACACCATCTTTACTAAAAATACAAAATTAGCTGGTTGTGGTGGCGCATGCCTGTAATCCCAGCTACTCCAGAGGTTGAAGCAGGAGAATCTCTTGAACCCAGAGGAGAATCGCTTGAACCCAGGAGGGGAAGATGGTGGTGAGCTGAGATGACACCATTGTACTCCAGCCTGGGCAACAAGAGCAAAACTCTGCCTCAAAAAAAAAAAAAAAGAAAAGAAAAAAAGAAAAAAAGAAAGAAAAGAAAAAATAGAGAAATAACAAGTAACATCTGTCATTGATGCTCCTGAGATTTCTGAAGCAAATCTTAATGTCACCACTGCTCTCACACACTTCAGATATGATGGAAAAAAAAAAACTTCAGAAATGATCTAACATGCACTTCCTCAAAATACTCAGAGATATTCTTATATTCCCCCTTGAAGCAATGGAAAAGGAGGCATATCATGCAGTACCTTATAAGCCATAAAGAGGACTTTAGCTCTCGTGGTACCTTCAAAGGAAAATCACTAAATAGCAAGTAGAGTCCATAGAGAATTTAACAGTATGGGACAAATGATGCTCCTATACAAAAGCTACAGAATAAAAAATGGTTTTTTAGGAAACATTTCCATTGAAGCAGAGCATCTCATACCACATTTTAAGGTCTGCAATTCTTTTTGACATTTGTACCTCTTGTCTGTGTTATCTGCTTCATTCATGCTTACCTGCCTGAGTATTTGACTACTGTCTCATGTCTCTTCACATTCCAGGGCTCTTTTATTTGCTCAAGGCAGGAGATGAGATCAGGTTTAGAGATAGTAAGGCCTGTTTTGTTAGAAAAAAGCAACATAACTTGCTGAGATTCTACAGTTACCAACCTTGTACCATGTTCAGTCAGTCAGACAGGAGAAAATATGAAAGATTCTAGAAATTTAATTCCAAAATACTGTTTTCTGACAGAAACTTTTGAATATTTAGAACATATTTTACATTTCTGGGTCCTTAGCTCTACTATTCAATATTATTGAATTTAAAATTGGTGCTGGATATTGAATTTTAATATTTGGGCAAGAATATTTAATGCCACTGAATTTCTAGAATTACCATTAATCTAGAGTGAAGAATAAAGGTTAGCTCAAGAAAGGGGAAGGTTCCTGTTAAAACATCTTGAAGATTTTTTTTCTGTTCCAGTAAACCTTCAAGTTTTCCTTAAAAGTGTTGATCTAAAATAATTTATGCAGAGGAAAAACTGCCAAAATCATTCTACAAAGGGAGAAAATAGAAGCCTTAGGGTATATTAGAAAATTGGGGGAAAATGTATTGACACCGAGAGACCAGTTTTTGGTAGTTCTCTAAACACTGCATCTCTATACAAATTTCACTTAGCAGTATTCAGACATTCCCACACCTCCTGAGAGAATTCTATGGCCACAACCTTGAAAGTTAACATCTCCTAAAATAAACCCAAAGACCCACACATACTTAGCAAGTGGCTATAGGCAGAATTATTAATTTTACTCTAAGTGTTTGAGAGTTAAGAGAACTGGCTCTGTTTTACATAAGAGACTGGCATTATCCAATAAAATATTGTTCAATAGAGAAAGATTCTCTAATGTATTCCTTCATTCTGAGGAAAGAGGATGAAACAAGATCCACAAAACCAGTGTATGTACTATAGTTTTCTGAATGATACAGCATAATATTTACGGCAAAAACACAAGCATATACAGTTTTGAGTGCCATATGTACATTATACAGAGTAAGGTGTGTACAGTTCTCATATGGAGAAGTCACAGTAAGTTAGAAGTTACCTCTTGAATTTTAATGCATACATCAATAAACTGGAGATTTTGTTAAAATACATATTCTAATTCAAGAGATCTGGGATGAGACCTGAGTTACTGTATTGCTAACAAACTCACCAATGATGTCAATGATTCTAGCTTAAGAAAAATACTCTGTAAAACATCTAGTAAGTGATAGAACCTGGGTTTTATCCCGGTGTTTATGACCAGTAAACAAAGATGACAGCCTTCATTTTCCAAAGCAATGTATAAACAAAGAGAAACTATTAAGAAAAAGAGTGTAAGAAAAATGGATGTTCTGTGGTCAAGAATAGGCCATGGTAAACGTCTGGTTCAGCATGACTCAGTTAGTTTGGAGTGCAGGTGCACAATTCTACTTATTATGTAACCTCGTTGTGTAAGCTCATGCTTGGCTCTGATCCACTATTGAGTGAAAGGAGTACACAGACAGGTGGACAGGAGGGAGAGGGAGAGTAAAGCTGCTCACCCTGTACACAAGGCTCATGCTCAGGCTTGTGCCTAGAGAGAAAAAAAAGCCATCTCAAAACTTCCCACAGTTCCTTGATTGTTTTTCCAGCAACCCACCACTTACCCACCCACTCCTGTTAGACCTCAGATTAGGCTGGAACCTGACACTTGGCATGACAGGGGAGCTTTCAGAGTAAATGTGATTGTTTATGCACATTAGTCACCTCTCCAAAATACCTATTAATACAATTTTTAAAAAGGAACATTATAGTGAAGAAATTCTTCAGAAAACACATTAACCAAGTGAATAAAATTAATGGGACAGATTGGTATCAGGTACTGATACATATAGGAGGATGCAACATGACTCTGTGAGACTACTGGCCAAAAAACATAAATTATAATCTGAATCTAATCAAGAAAAATGTTTTATGTAAAGTTCAAGCCACATATGTTGCCCATGTTTTGTAATTTCTAATAGTGTATCTAAAAACTCTCTCTTTTAGCATTCTAGAAGACAAATTTATTTGAATTCATTCCTTTACATATCTTTCTAAATTATTCCAGGCTATTAATTCCATTCTTTTTAAGTGTGCATTTAAAAATTATGTTCTTCATAGAGTTGATGGAGCATTCTGATGGAACCTAAAAGGTGCGGTTTTCTCCCTCACTGATATCTGAGGACCAAGCACCATCCCCAATAAGAATGTTTTATATCCCCAGCTGCCCAGGCTGATCTGTCAACAAAGGGAATACTCTCAATATTTCAGGGTATAAATTCAAGGTGAGTATTAGTTGTGACATGTAAGAATCCTGGATGGAGAGAATAAAGATAAGGCTCTGAAACATAGGGGAGAATTATTTTAATGAGGTCCTTTCACTGTCACGAGAAAACAAGAGAAAGGTAGTTCAAATAATCTTGTTAGGCAAAAGCATCAGAAGTAGAAATGTAAATGATTGCAATTCTAAATACATGACATTCTAGAAGAAAACGTGGACAAAATTTTGACCTGGGACACATTTATCTGACAGTCAACCATTTTTTCCTCTCTTCTCTGATTCCTTTTCAGGAGAGATTATCTGAACAAATGACCACTTTCATCTTGAGAATGTGTCTTTAAAGGCATCAGGACAGACCCTCTGAAAGAAGCAGACTGCTCCTTCAGAACCCTGGAGACACCCCAAATACTGTGAGTGCCACAACTGCAGAAGTGGGAAAGGGAGGTCCTCCACTCCTAAAAACACAACCCCACTGGAGAAGCTGAAAGTCTGTTTGTGGGAGAAGTTTCTAACTACCTGGAGCTGCGTCAAGTTAGAGAGCCAAGCTGAGTGAAATACAGGGGTGTAGGAGGCAACAAAGAGGCCCGGGGAGCTCGCTGAATCCCCAAGGAGCCCATTCCTGCCTAGCACCACAGGGATCCATCGAGGGGAGGACAGAGGAGCAGGGGGTAAAACTTCCAAGGGGAGGACTTTCCCTAGCTGAACTTTGTAACAATTTGAATGGGGCAAGAAGACTTCTGGCCAGAACTCAGGGGAAGGCATGAATCTGGCTTGAAGACTTCACAGGCATGGAAGAACTAAAGCCCTTTTTTTTCCTGCAGCTGGGAGACAGAAATCCTGGGGAAATTTTCAAGGCCAACTCACCCTCCACCTGGAAAGAGACTCAGGGCTGTTATGAAGGGCACAGTGAGAGTGAGACCAGCCCTTTGGTTTGCATGGGAGCTGAGTGAGGCCTGTGACTGCCAGCTTTCCTCCACTTCCCTGACACCCTGCACGACTCAGCAGAGACAGCTATAATCCTCCTAGGTACACAACTCCAGTGACCTGCAAATCTCACCCCCATCTGCCACAGCAGCTGCAGCAACAACCACCCAAGGAGACTCTGAACTCAGACATGCCTAGCGCCCCCCACACCCATTGGTCCTTCCCTAACAGACCATGGTAGTGGAAGAGAAAGGACATATAATCTTGGGAGTCCTAGGGTCCCACCCACTGCTGGTCCCTTTCAACAGTACTACAGCTGATACTTTCTGGAAAGCACTATCTCCTGGCAGGAGGTCTACCAGCACAAAAATAAAGCATTAAACCACCAAAGCTAAGGACACCCATGGAGTCCATTGCACCCTTAGCCACCTCCACCAGAACAGGCACTGGTATCCATGGCTGGGAGACCCATAAACAGTTCACATCACAGGACTCTGTCAGACAACCCCAAGTATCAGCCTGGAGCTGGGAAGACTCACTGGGTGGCTAGATCCAGAAGAGAGACAACCAATCACTGAAGTTCAGCTCACAGGAAACCACATCCATGGAAAACGGGGAGAGTACTACATCAAGGGAACACCCTGTGGGATAAAAAAAAATCTGAACAACAGTTTTCAGCCCTAGACCTTCCCTCTGAAAGAGACTGCCCAAATGAGAAGGAACCAGAAAAGCAAACTAGGTCATATGAGAAAAGGAGGTTCATCAACACCCCCCACAAAAAAAATCACACTAGTTCACTGGCAATGGATCCAAACCAAGAAGAAATCCCTGATTTATTTAAAAAAAGAATTCAGGAGGTTAGTTCTTAAGCTAATGAGGGAGGGACAAGAGAAAGGTGAAGCCCAATGCAACAAAATAAAAAAAAAATCATACAAGAAGTGAAGGAAGAAATATTCAACAAAATATATAGCTTAAAGAAAAAAATCAAAAATTCAAGCAACTTTGCACAGACTTTTAGAAATATGAAATGCTCTGGAAAGTCTCAGCAATAACAAGTAGAAGAAAGAAATTCAGAGTTCAAAGACAAGATATTTGAATTAACCAAATCCAACAAAGACAAAGAAAAAAGAATAAGAAAATATGAACAAAACCTCCAAGAAGTCTGGAATTATGTTAAATGACCAAACCTAAGAATAATTTGTGTTCCTGAGGAAGAAGACAATCCTAAAAGCTTGAAAAATATATTTGAGGGAATAATCAAGGAAAATTTCTCTGGCCTTGCTAGGGACCTAGACATGAAAATACAAAAAGCACAAAGAACACCTGGAAAATTCATTGCAAAAAGATCTTCACCTAAGCATATTGTCATCAGCTAATCCAAAGTAAAGACAAAGGAAAGAATCTTAAGAGTTGTGAGACAGAAGCACCATGTTACCTATAAAGGAAAACCTACCAGATTAACAGCAGACTTCTCAGGAGAAACCATACAAACTAGAAGGGATTGGGGCCCCATCTTCAGCCTCCTCAAACAAAACAATTATGCACCAAGAATTTTGCATCCAATGAAATGAAGCATCATGTATGAAGGAAAGAAACAGTTGTATTTTTAGTAGAGAGGGGGTATCTCCATGTTGATCAGGTTGGTCTCAAACTCCTGACCTCAGGTGATCCACCCGCCTTAGCCTCCCAAAGTGCTGGCATTATAGGAGTGAATCACCGTGCTCGGCCCAGAAACTCTTTAAAGCATAAATCAAACAAGACTTATAAAATAAAAATACAAGTTAAAAAACAAAATACCAGATGCAGTGGCTCACGCCTGTAATCCCAGTAAGCACTTTGGGAGACTGAGGTGGGTGGATCACAAGGTGTCTGATATGGTGAAACCCTGTCTGTACTAAATAGACAAAAATTAGCCTGGTGTAGTGGTGGGCACCTGTAGTACCAGCTACTCAGGAGGCCGAGGCAGGAGAATCACTTGAACCTGTAAGACGGATGTTGCAGTGAGCCAAGATTGAGCCACTGCACTCCACCATGGCTGACAGAGCAAGACTCCATCCCAAAACAACAACAACAACAACAACAAAAACACCAAAGTATGCAGGCAACAAATATCATGATGAATGCAATGGTACCTCACATTTCAATACTAACATTGAATGTAAATGACCTAAATGCTCCACTTAAAAGACACAAAATGGCAGAATGGATAAGAACTCACCAACTATCTGCCATCTTCAGGAGACTCACCTAACATAAAGACTCAAATAAAGTAAAGGGGTGTAAAAAGGCATTTCATGCAGATGGACAGCAAATGTAAGCAGGGGTAGCTATGCTTATATCAGACAAAACAAACTTTAAAGCAACTGTGGTTAAAAGAGACAAAGGAGGACATTATATAATGGCAAATGGCCAGATCCAACAG
Organism: Pongo pygmaeus; assembly: GCF_028885625.2. Classification (NCBI taxonomy): domain Eukaryota; kingdom Metazoa; phylum Chordata; class Mammalia; order Primates; family Hominidae; genus Pongo; species Pongo pygmaeus. The sequence continues at coordinate 24,382,145 of NC_072393.2, forward strand.
GAAAACATCACAATCCTAAACATATATGCAATCCTAAATATACAAACATCACACTGGAGCTCCAAAATTTATAAAACAATTACTAACAGACCAAAGAAATGAGATAGACACCAACATCATAAGAGTGGAGGACTTCAATACTCCACTGACAGCACTACACAGGTCATCAAGACAGAAAGTCAACAAAGAAACAATGAATTTAACTATACCCTGGAAAAAATGGACTTAACAGATATACACAAAACATTTCATCCAACAACCATGGAACACACATTCTGCTCAACAGCGCATGGAACTTTCTCCAAGATAGATCATATGATAGGCCATAAGACAAGCCTCAATAAATTTAAGAAAATTGAAATTATTTCAAGCACTCTGTCAGACCACCATGGAATAAAACTGGAAATCAACACACAAAGAAACTTTCAAAACCATGCAAAAACATGGAAATTCAGTAACCTGCTCCGGAATGAGCATTGGGGCAAAAACAAAATCAATATGGAAATTAAAATTTTTTCTAACTGAATGACAATAATGACACAACATATCAAAACCTCTGGGATACAGGAAAGGTGGTGCTAAAAGGAAAGTTCATAGCCCTAAGTGCCTACATCAGAAAATCTGAAAGAGCAGAAAGAGACCATCTAAGGTCATACCTCAAGAAACTAGAGAAATGAGAGACAAGAACGAACCAAACCCAAATCCAGCAGAAAAAAAGGAAATAACCAAGATCAGAAAAGAACTAAATGAAATTGAAACAAAAAAAAAATACAAAAGGTAAATGAAACAGAAAGCTTCTCCTTAGGAAAAATACATAAAATTGATAGACCATTAGCAAGACTAATGAAGAAAAAAAGAGAAAATCCAAATAACCTCACTGAGAAATGAAACAGGAGATATTATAACTGACACCACTGATACACAAAAAATCATTGAATGCTAGTATAAACACCTTTACAAAAAAACCAGAAAACCTAGAAGAGATACTTAAATTCCTGGAAAAATACAACTCTCCTAGCTTAAATCAGGAAGAATTACATACCCTGAATAGACAAATAACAAGCAGTGAGATTAAAATGGTAATTTAAAAATCACCAACAAAAAAAAGTCCAGGACCAGACAGGTTCACGACAGAATTCTACCAGATATTCAAAGAATTGGTACCAATATAGAGAAAGAAGGAAATCTCTCTAATTCATCCTATGAAGCCAGCATCACCCTAATACCAAAACCAGGAAAAGACACAACCAAAAAAGAAAACTACAGACCAATATCTTTGATAAACATTGATGCTAAAATCTTTAACAAAAAATTAGTAAATTAAATCCAACAACGTGTCAAAAAGATAATTCACTGTGATCAAGTGGATTGCGTACCAGGGATGCAGGGATGGTTTAACACACATAGGTAAAAAAATGTGATACACCACACAAATAGAATTTAAAACTAAAATCACATGATAATCTCAATAGATTCAGAAAAAGCATTTGACAAAATCCAGCATCCTTTATGATTAAAACTCTCAGCAAAGTTGACATACAAGGGACACAGCTTGATATAATAAAAGCTATCTATGACAAACCCACAGCCAACATAATACTGAATGGGGAAAAGTTGAAAGCATTCCCTCTGAGAACAGGAACAAGACAAGGATGCCTGCTCTCACTACTCCTCTTCAACACAATCTTGGAAGTCCTAGACAAAGCAATAAGACAAGAAATAAAGGGCATCCAAATCAGTAAACAAAAGGTCAAACTGTCCCTGTTTGCTGATGATATAATCATTTACCTTGGAAACCCTAAGGACTCCTCCAGAAAGCTCCTAGAACTGATAAAATAATTCAGCAAAGTTTCTGGATACAAGATTAACCTACACAAATAAGTAGCCCTTTTATTCACCAACAGCAACCAAACAGAGAATTAAATCAAGAACTCAACCCCTTTTACAATAGCTCAACAAAAATAAAATACTTAGGAACACACCTAATGAAGGACTTGAAAGACCTCTACAAGGAAAACTACAAAGCACTGTTGAAAGAAATAATAGATGACACAAATGGAAACACATCCCATGCTCATGGATGGGTAGAATCAATATTGTGAAAATGACCATACTGCCAAAAGCAATCTACAAATTCAACACAATCCCCATCCAAATACCACCACCATTCTGAAGATGGTGAGTTAGAAAAACAGAGTTGGAAAAAACAATTCTAACATTCATATGGAGCCAACATAGCCAAAGGAAGGCTAAGCAAAAAAAAAAATCTGAAGGCACCACACTACCTGATTTCAAACTATGCTGTAAGGCCATAGTTACCAAAACAGCATAGTACTGGTATAAAAATAGGCACATAGACCAATGGAACCAAGAACCCAGAAATAAACCCAAATAGTTACAGCCAACTGATCTTCAACAAAGCAAACAAAAACATAAAGTGGGGAAAGAACACCCTTTTCAACAAATGGTGCTGTGATAACTGGCTAGCCACATGTAGGAGAATAAAACTGGATCCTCATCTCTCACCTTATACAAAAATGAACTCAAGATGACTTAAGGACTTAAACCTAAGACCTGAAACTGTATAAATTTTGGAAGATAACATTGGAAAAACTCTTCTAGGCAGTGGCTAGGCAAAAATTTCATGACAAAAACCCAAAAGCAAATGCAGTAAAAACAAAGATAAATAGCTAAGACCTAATTAAATTAAAGAACTTTTCATGGCAAAAGGAACAGTTAGCAGAGCAAACAGACAACCCACAGTGTCGGAGAAAATCTTAACAATCCATACATCTGACAAAGGACTAATATCCAGAATCTACAATGAACTAAAACAACTCAGTAAGAAAAAAATTCCCATAAAAAAGTGGGCTCTTGATTAGACAATTCTCAAAAGAAGATATACAAATGGCCAACAAAAATAGATTTAAAAAACTCAACATCACTAATGATCAGGGAAATGCAAATCAAAACCACAATGTAATACTACCTTATTCCTGCAAGAATGGCCATAATCAAAAGATCAATAAACTGTAGATGTTGGCGTGGATGCAGCAATCAGGAAACACTTCTACACTGCTGGTGGGAATGTAAACTAGTACAGCCACTATAGAAAAGAGTGTAGAGATTCCTTAAAGAACTGAAAGTTCCCACCACTGGGTATCTACCCACAGGAAAAGAAGTCATTATTTGAAACATAGAACAATGAAACAGAGAACCCAAAAATAAACCCAAATACTGATTATAGAAAAACATACTTAAACATTCATGTTTCTAGGAGCACAATTCACAATTTCAAAATCGTGGAACCAAACAAAATGTCCATCAATCAATGAGTAGATAAAGAAGGTGTGATGTGTATATGTGTGTGTATATATGTATATGTTGGGATGCTACTCAACCACAAAAAGGAATGAATTAACGGCATTTGCAACGACCTGGATGAGATTGGAGAATATTATTCTAAGTGAAGTAACTGAGGAATGGGAAACCAAATGCTGTGTGTCCTCGCTGATATGTGGGAGGTAAGGTATGAGGACACAAAGGCATAAGAATGATACAATAGACTTTGGGGACTTGCGGGGAAGAATGGGAAAAAGGAGGGATAGAAGACAACATGTATGGTGCAGTGTATACTGCTCAGCTGATGGGTCTATCAGGATCTCACAAATCACTAAAGAACTTACTCATCCAACCAAGTATCACCTGTACCCCATTAAATTATGGAACAATGAAATTTTTTAAAAAATTGTTCTTATAATTACAGACTAGCTCACATAATGAATACTTCATAAACTATTACACAGGCTGGGCACAGTGGCTCATGCCTGTAATCCCAGCACTTTGGGAGGCCAAGGTGGGTGAATCACCTGAGGTCAGTAGTTTGAGACCAGCCTGACCAACCCTGTCTCTACTAAAAATACAAAACTTAGCTGGGCATGGTGGCAGGCACCTGTAATCCCAGGTACTTAGGAGGCTGAGGTAGAAGAATTGCTTGAAACTGACAGGCCAAGGTTGCAGTGAGCCAAGAGAGCACCATTGCACTTCACCCTGGGCTATACAGCAAGACTCCATCTCAAAAACAAAACAAAACAAAAAAACTATTAAACAAACAAACAAAAAGAAAATTATGGGTCTAACATGAGTAATAGTCAACTTAAAACAGAGAATTTTCATAGGGAGATTCTAAAGCATAAGCCAAGGATTATACAGTAATAAATTCAATACAAAGCAGACAGAATAGATTTGCTTTCAGCATTTTTGAGAATTTTTTTTCTAGTAAATTAGACACCTTCTTAAAATGATTTATTTTGTTCCAATATTGCTTTTTTCTGCTAAAAATTGTTTCAAGCTTACAATAACACAAATACATTTACTCCAAAATTTATTTACACCTAAGATTTATCTTTAGACTAATAGATGTATATTTAACTCTGTAAATCAATACTAACTGTCCATATGTGCAAGCAAGCAGAGGCCACATGTTCAAAGAAAAATATATTAAAATTTTAAAAAATATTTCCTCAGGACTCAGAAATGCATGGATTTTACTTATGTTTCTACATAATTTTCATTATGACCATAAAAATGATCCTGTAGTCAATAACAATTTAATTGTACATTTAAAAATAACTAAAACTGTAGAACTGAATTGCTTTTAATACAAAGAATAAATGCTACAGGTAATGGATACCTATTTTCCTCTAATATGATTATATATTGCATGCCTGTATCAAAATATGCCATATATGGCATAAGCATATACACATATTATATATCCACAAAAATTAAGAAAAATAAATTTAAACATGAAAATAAGAACAAAAGTTTCACCTATCGGAACAATATTCTGTAACTTATTGACAGTTAAAGCTACTGGCAAAAAAGATTACTAGAGATTTCAGTCCGTTATCTTACCAAATAATATATTGTTACCATCTTTTACCTACACCCTTGAGTAAGGTGGAATAGGCTAAAGTTAGTGGCATAACACTTCAATGAATTCATAATAGGATTTAAACTGTTAAAAATGTTTAAACGGAAAGTTGACATAAAATTTATCATTTAAAAGTATAATTAATATTATTCCATAAAAGTACAATTAATAAGATAACATACTAAAACAAAATTTAAAAATGTTTTTCTTTCCTAATAATGCAGATTACTCTGAACACCTACCTCATACATCACTCAATGTTATGTTAACCACAAAGAGCCTCTCTACTTAAATTTTCATCATGCATCCTACATTTTAATGTCCTTACCCTTCCATAGAAAAGGTCATAAATAACACCTACCTAAAAAAAAGAATCTTTCGTATCTTTTATGCAGCAACAATTAGTCACATATTTTCACATGTGAATACACTGGGAATGATGAAACAGCATGAAGTAATTTAAGACATTAATTCCATTATTACTCACTTTTTAAAAATTCCATATTTTCACAAAAAGTATACTTTGAATGTAATTATATCTTTCCAAAAATTTTTTTAAAGTTATATACAAATAATGTCTACATTAACTTTAGTCTGTATTTTTTATACTCAGCATTCTGATTTAGTATAATGTCTAAAGTTTGAGTGCCCTAGATATTTCTACTGTGAATGATTCCCTGATATTTACATAGAACTAACTTTGGATTGAACATCTTTCACATTTAATGCATCTGCAAAGATATATTTTAGTATAAACTCCGGTGTTTTATAATTTGCAGTTTTTGAAAAAAATGTTTTTCCAAATTTATTACATTGGCAGGGTTTTCTTCAGTATAAACTCCTTGATGTTGAACAAAATTTTAACAACTGCCTCAAGATTTTCCTCTAGCACAAAATGTGTACAATACGATCTGTGATACAAGCAAAGGTATTACAACCCTCTTCATATTGGTAATGCTTTTTCAAAATAAATACTCTTCTGCACTTTATAGACATATTTTCTGATAGGTCTTTTGATAGTAATTAAACTTTTAATGCTTTTATTTAGTATGAACTCTGATTTTGAGTAAGATTTGAGCAGGCATTAATGGCTTTTTTGTCAATATTTGTACATTGGTTCTCGAGTATAAATGCTTTACAGTTCAATAAGATGTGAGCATTGGTTAGAAGCTTGGCCACATTGTTCACACTGTCAATTTTCTCAGTATGAATTAGCTTATCTATAATCAAGTGTGACAATCATTTAAAGGCTTTGTCACATTCTTCACATTTCTAGAATTTGTTGGCAACATGTTTTTATGTTTAGAAAAATTTGAGGTGTTGTCAAAAGCATTGTCATATCTTTCAGGTTTGTAGAGTTTCTCTCCAATATGAATAATCTTATGTCTGTTAAGAATTGAGGACTTTTTATAGGCTTTCCATATTATTCACACTTGTAAGATTTTTCTCCAATATGACTTATCTGTAGTAATATGTGAGGACTGGTTAAAGGCTTTGCCAAATTTTTTCCATTTGTAGGGTTGCTGTCCAGTATGAATTTTCTTATGTGTTGTTAGGGATGAGGATGAGAAAAAGGCTTTCCCACATTCTTCACATTTGTAGGGTTTTACTCCAGTATAAACTACCTCAATGTTTATTAAAAGTTGAAGATAAGTTAAAAGATTTGCCACATTATTCATATTATCAGGGTTTCTCTCCAGTATGAATTCTCTTATGGTTAGTAAGAACTGAAGACTGGTTAAAGGTTTTGCCACATTCTTCACATTTGTAGGGTTTCTCTTCAGTATGAATTATCTTATGTTTAGTTAGATTTGAGGACCATTTAAAGGCTTTGCCACATTCTTCACATTGGTAGGGTTTCTCTCCAGTATGAACTATCATATGTTTAGTAAGATTTGAGTAACGATTAAAAGCTTTGCCACATTCTTCACACTTGTAAGGTTTCTCTCCAGTATGAATTATCTTATGGTTAGAAAGGATTGAAGACTGGTTAAAGGTTTTGCCACATTTTTCACATTTGTAGGGTTTCTCTTCAGTATGGATTATCTTATGTTTAGTAAGAGTTGAGGACGAGTTAAAGGCTTTGCCACATTCTTCACATTTGTAGGGTTTCTCTCCAGTATGATTCATCTTATGTGCAGTAAGTGTTGAGCATTGTCTAAAAGCTTTGCCATACTCTTCATATTTGTAGAGTTTCTCTCCAGCGTGCATCCTCTTATGTATAGTCAGGGTTGAGGATTGGCTAAATGCTTTGCTACATTTTTCACATTTGTAGGGTTTCTCTCTGGTATGAATTTTCTTATGTTCAGTAAGGTTTGAGGACCATATAAATGCTTTGCCACATTCTTCACACTTGTAAGGTTTCTCTCCAGTATGAATTATCTTATGTGCACTAAGATTTGAGAATCGATGAAAAGCTTTGCCACATACTTCACATTTGTAGGGTTTCTCTGCAGTGTGCATTCTCTTATGTTTAGTTAGGGTTGAGGACCATACATATGCTTTGCCACATTCTTCACATTTGCAGTGTTTCTCTCCAGTATGAATTATCTTATGTGTAGTAAGGGTTGAGAATTGGCTAAAAGCTTTGCCACATTCTTCACATTTGTAGGGTTTCTCTCCAGTGTGCATCCCCTTATGTTTAGTTAGGTTTGAGGACCACACATATGCTTTGCAACATTCTTTACATTTGTAGAGTTTCTCTTCAGTGTGCGTCCTCTTATGTATGGTTAGGGTTGAGGATTTGTTAAATGTTTTGCCACATTCTTCACACTTATAAGATTTCTCTCCAATATGAATTATCTTATGTGTAGTAAGATTTGAGGATCAATTAAAAGCTTTTCTATATTCTTCACATTTGTAGGGTTTTTCTTCAGTACAAATTTTCTTATGATTAGTAAAGATTGAAGACCAATTAAAGGTTTTTCCACTTTCTTTACATTTGTAGGACTTCCCTGTAGTATAAATGCTTTTATGCTGGGTTTTGTGTGAAAGCATGCAAAATGATTTGACACATTTTTACCTTTGAAAGGTTTCCTTCCAGTGTGTCTTATGTCTGTTTGAATTTACAAATTTATAAAAGACTTTCAAACATTTACCACATTGAAATACTTTGCTCTGGGTAGTTGTGTAACACAGGTTAAGTCCATTATAAGAACCTTCTTTGTGCACCTTAAACTCATCCACACTTTGAGCCTTTTCTTAACTGTAAATTCTGATGTCCACATTTTTCATATCTTCTCAGTATTACTTTTTGAAAAGAATCTTCCATGCCCTGTTCTGGCCAAAGGTCTTGAGCAACATGAGAACATATACCTGAAAAAAATCTTTTTAAATAAATTACTCCACTTACTAGACTCACATGAATATAGTTTAAAAATCTTACCTACAAATTTATACCATCTACATAAATAAAATGGCTTTGCAAAATACCACAGGCCCTAATTCTTTCACAGACATATAAATGTAACAAAAACATAGAGACCAAAATACATTTGTGGAAAATTTATAAATGAGTTAATTGTGTGCAGTGTCCCAGATGAGCACAATGTGAAAAACCACATAGAAGAAAAAGAGAAGTCTGTTAAATTTACCCAATGCAGCTTTTCCTGCTTCTCACTGTAACATAATGCCTTTAGAAAGGGCAGCCTGGCCAGCATGGTGAATCCCTGTCTCTACTAAAACTGCAAAATTTAGCTGGGTGTGGAAGCATGTGCCTGTAATCCTAGCTACTTAGGAGGCTGAGGCTGGAGAATCGCTTGAACCTGGGAGGTGGAGGTTGCAGTTAGCTGAGGTTGCACCAGTACACTCCAGCATGTCTGGAGGATAGAGCGAGGTTCTGTCTTCAAAAAATAAAAATTAAAAGAAAACAGTGATGTGCCATTTACAAACATAGTCTTATGAGATAATCTGTGAACAGTTAACAAAAATTTTGCAGGCCATAATGGAACTGTGTGACGTAGTCATAAAAAAAGTTGTGGAAATAAACATCTATTAAGTGAGAATAATACCATCAGTGAATCTATCCTGCCAAATAAAAATACATAAACTTTCCAAAGTAAACAAATTCTAAAAAAGTATATTGGTACTGCTTATGTCCTACATATAAAGGGTGCTGAAAATGGTTTATTTTACTTAAAATAACATGATTCAAAAAAAACCACATAATCATATAAAAATAATTTTCTGGAAAACATACACAAATAAACAAAAGTAGAATTTCTGAGTATTATCCTAGTGGTGCAGAAAACATTTCTAATTATTCTCTGAAATTTGAAAGAAAAAAGTATAGAAATAATTATAAATATCTGTTAATGAATATACAACACAAAAAGACATAACTAGCAATGTCAATGACAAATTTGAGGGAAGATGTAATGAAAAAGAATTTTTGTATGCAACTTATTTTTTTACCAGATTAAAATATATTGTTGTATTTCTCAGAGGTTATATGTAATCCCCAAAGTACCACAAACATATTTGTATAAATGCACAAAAGAGGTTGGGCACTGTGGCTCATGCCAGTAATGCCTCACTTTGGGAGGCTGAGGCAGGTGGATCACGAGGTCAAGAAATTGAGACCACCCTGGCCAACATGGTGAAACCCCATCTCTACTAAAAATGCAAAAATTAGCCAGGCGTGGGGGCAGATGCTTGTAGTCCCAGCTACTCAGAAGGCTAAGGCAGGAGAATCACTTGAACCCAGGAGGCAAAGTTTGCAGTGAGCCGAGATCATGCCACTGCACTCCCACCTGGGTGAAAGAACAAAACTCCATCTCAAAAAAGAAATTTAATGATTAAAAAAGACTGGAAGTAGACACTCCATGCAAACATTAATCAGATGACAGCATAAACAGTCAAAATAATCATACACAAGCTCCATCTTAAGTCAAAAAGTATAATATTTTATAAAATGTACTTGAAATTAAAACTCCAAAGAAACAAAGAAGAACATCAAAAAATAATCGATTCATTAACTGGGAACCTATTACAAATTTCTGTGTGTGTGTGTGTGTGTGTGTGTGTGTGTGTGTGTGTGTGTCTTACATTAGGGTTCCAAATATGTAAAGCCAATATTGACAGAATGGAAGAAACACAAAGAAAGCAGTGTAATTATAGAAAGATATTTTAATACCACACTTTCTGTAACAAAAATAAAACAAGAATGTTAATAAGGGAACAGGCTAGTTAAAGGCAGTATAAAACAATTATTCCAAACAGAGTTATGGAGAACACTCCTCAACAACATCAGAATACACACCCTTCTCAATAGCTCGTATAACATTTTCCTTGATAGACCACATCTTAGGCCACAAAAGAAGTCTTACCAACATTTTTAAAAGCAAAATTCCATGAACTACTTTCTATGACCAAAATGATATGAGAGTACACAACGATGAGAAAAAAAATGAAAAATTTACAAATACATAGAAATTAAACAACCCACTCTTGAGTGTGCTTTTATACAAAAGTTGAAATAGTTAAATTGTGAAGATGTCCATTGTGCTCAATGCAATTTACATATTTAATGCAATGTTCTCCAGATTTCTCACTGCATTTTTGAAGAAATAGAAACAACAACCCCAAAAGTATACAGAATCCCAAGAGACTATAAAGCGCCCAACAATCTTCAAAAAAAGAAAAAAGAAACAATGCCGGAGGCATTTAATTTCTTAATTCAAAATACATTACAAAGCTACAGAATTAAAATGATTTGCTATTAGTATAAAGGTAAAAAAGCAGACATAAAATAGAATGCAGCACACATATAAACTTTCACATATATGGTCATATAAGGAGTCATTTACATACTCATAGTTATTGTAGCATTGTTACTGTAAGCCAATAGGTGAAAGCAATGCAAATTTCTTTCACCAAATCATTCAGCAGATATAATTTGAAATATAAAAATTGTGAGGCCAGGTGTGGTGGCTCAAGCCTGTAATCCCAGCACTTTGAGAGGGTGAGGCGGGCAGATTACCTGAGATTGAGAGTTTAAGACCAGCCTGACTAACATGGAGAAACCCAGTCTCTACTAAAAATACAAAATTAGCCAGGTGTGGAGACACATGCCTGTAATCCCAGGTACTTGGGGGGCTGAGGCAGTAGAATCACTTGCACCTTGGAGGCAGAGGTTGAGGTTAGCCGAGATCATGCCATTGCACTACAGCCTGGGCAACAAGTGGGAAACTCCATCTAAAAAAAGAAATAGAAAAAAGAAAAAAAATTCTGGAATATCACTCAGTATTCAAAAAGAAGGAAATATTCTACCAACTATAAATATAAATCTTGATGGCATTATGCAAAATGAAATGAGCCAGCCACAAAAACAGACAGTGTGAGATATATGAAGGAGTTACACTTTTAGAAACGAAGAACAGAGTGATATTCGAAAAGTGCCATAAAACAGAAAAAATTGGGGCCAGCCATGGTGGCTCACACCTGTAATTTCAGCACTTTGGGAGGCCAAGGCAGGTGGATCACCTAAGGTGAGGAGTTTGAAACCAGCCCGGCCAACATAGCAAAACCACATGTTTACTAAAAATGCAAAAATTAGCCAGGCATGGCAGTTGGTACCTGTAATCCCAGCTACTCAGGAAGCTAAGGCACTAAAATTGCTTGAACCTGGAAGGTGGACATTGCAGTGAGCTGAGATCATGCCACTGCTCTCCAGTGTCGGTGACAGAGCAAGACTCTGGAAAATTTGGTAGACAATGGAAAAATTAGTAGTTGTTTAATATGTATTAAGATTTAGCTTTACAAGATAAAAATGTTTTAGCAATATGTTGCATGACAATGTCAAGATAAACTGAATATTTAAAAATATTTTGTGGTAAATTTTGTTATGTTTTATTGACAAGTAAAAATAAACAATAATATCTAAAAGATATATAGTTATGATAGTTTTAAATTATATTCAAATCCAAATGTGTTTCTCCCACACAAAAATCATATAGATTCACAAATTAATAGGATGTTGAAATTACAAGAATTTCATGACTTCTCATCTACACAGTATTAAAAAACCACTCACAACAAACCTTCACAACAAATATACAAGTTATAAAAAAAAACAAGGATAACATTTTTCCAGGCAAATAGAGATAATTCTATTGGAAAAGACATATGGCTAATTCATATATGATTTTGCTCCACAATGTCTTAAATTGTACAAAGTTAAATATTGGCACGCACAATTAGAATATATACTAAAAAATCAAGACACAATTAACAGATGTGTTCTGACATACCCTCAAATACATATATCTATTTATATACAAAAATATAAAATTGCAAAATAAAATTAAAACATGGAATGTAAAACTAATTAGATACCATCAACTAGATCGATATATTCATTAAGGAAGAAGAATATGAGAAAAAAATAATAGAGGTTACTTGAAGATAAAAAAGGGTGAGAACTTTCCAAATTTTGATGTAATAAAAGAAAAAACAATTCTAACCAATAATATTTGATTTAAATTTATTTCACTTCAAAAAGAAGATGAAAATAAAAAAAAATCCAAGATAAAGGGTGAGGGTGTTCATCACCACTAGCACAGTTTTATGAAAAAATGCTGCACGGGGGCAGGCACTGTGGGCTCATGACTGTAATCCTACAGTTTTAGGAGGCCAAGGCTGTCAGAACACTAGAGACCAGGAGTTTCAGATCACGCTGAGTAATCCAGTGAGACTCTGCATATAACAAAAAATATGCTAAAATGAGTCAATTTTGTTTAAAAATAAAATACTGGACAGCATCATAAAACCATATATAAAACAGAGAGCTCTATTAAATGTAAATATACAAATATAGAAATCTTTACTCTCATAATGATGATGCATACAACTCTTAAAGCTATTCTGTAGAATATTTAAAACAGAATGAAAACCTGCATAAATGTTAATATACAATATAAAATAATTTTTAATGTTAATAACAAACTGAAAAATATAGAGGTATAATTTTTATATTCAATTTGTCATGAGATTTAAATATATTGTTTTAATTTTAAGATGTTTCATGTAAACTCCATGTTTTAAGATGATATGGTTTGGCCATGTCCCAACTCAAGTCTCATCTTTAATTCCCACATGTTGTGGGAGGAATGTGGTGGAAGGTAATTGAATCATGGAGGCAGGTCTTTTCTGTGCTGATCTCATGACAGTGAATAAGTCTCATGAAATCTGATGGCTTTATAAGGCAGAGTTTTCCTCCACAAGCTCTCTTTCTTGTCTGCCAATTAGGTGAGACATGCCTTTCACCTTCCAGCATGATTGTAAGTTCTCCCCAGTCATATGAAACTGTAAGACCAATAAACCTCTTTCTGTTGTAAATTGCCCAGTCTCGGGTTATATCTTTATCAACCAGCATGAAAACAGACTAATACACAAGATGGTTATGAAGATAATATTTACAGAAACTATGCAAAACAAAATGTAAAAAATAATTGAAGCACGTCACTACACAATTAAAATAAAATTTAAGGCAATAAAACAATTTATTTAAAAACCCACTGAGGAATACATAAAACAATAACAATAAAACTAATAACTTCATTTTAATAAATAATTTTAAATGTAAATTAATTGAACTACTTAATAGAAAGAAATGTAATCTCAGGACTTTCGGAGTTAAGGTGGGCTAATTACTGGATCTCAGAAGTTTAAGACCAGCCTCGGCAATGTGGTAAAACTTTGTCTCAACCATACATACAAAAAAACTAGCTGGATGTGATGCTACACACTACCTGAGAGGTTACACACAACTACCTGAGAGGCCAAAATGAGAGAATCTTCTGAGTTTGGGAGGTTGAGGCTTCTGTGAGCCATGATCACAACACTGCAAACCAGCCTGGTTGAGAGTGAGACCTATCTCAAAAATAAATGAATAAACAAGTAATTAAATGAAAGTATAAAAAGAAAAAATAAAATGCCTTAGTGGCTTAAGAAAAAGCCACCTACAAGGGACTCATTTTAGCACTGAGTTAAATAGGCTGAAAACCACATGGTGAAAAAAAACTTTATTTTATGAAAATAGTAACTACAATTGGGTATTAGACATAATATCCTTTAAGTCAAGTGCTAACATGAGACAAACATTGATAGTATATATTGGTAAAATGAATTGATTTACCACAAATCCATAACTACTTTTTCTTTCTTTCTTTCCTTCCTTCCTTCCTTCCTTCCTTCCTTCTTTCTTTCCTTTCTTTCTATATGTATATGTATATATAACATCAGGCTCCAAAATACATAAAGAAAATATTAACAAAAGTAAAGCAAAAAATACATAGCAACATAATAATTGTAGACATCAAGACCCCATTTTCCATCATAGAAAACACACATAAAAAAATCAATTAAAAAACAGAAAACCTAGACAACATTATAGACTGTATTAATTATTTTGCATATAGAGGAATACTTGAGAGTGGATAATTTATAAAGAAATAATGACTTCACCATTTCTGCACATATAAATACAGATAAATATTTAATAGGGGGATAATGCCTCCTAGAAAATGGGTGAAAATATTTACAAATCATATGTGATAGGAGTCAATACTCAAAAAATATAAAAACTTTTAAAACTAAACAATAGCCAGGTGCAGTGGCTCACACCTGTAATCCCAGCGCTTTGAAAGGCCGAAGCAGGCAGATCACGAGGTCAGGTATTCAAGACCAACCTGACCAACATGGCAAAACTTCATCTCTACTAAAAATACAAAAGTTAGCCAGGTGTGGTGGCATGCGCCTGTTATCCAAGCTAGTCAGGTGACTGAGGTGGGAGAATCGCTTGAACCTGGGAGGTGGAGGTTACAGCCTAGGTGACAGAACGATACTCTATCTCAAAACAAACAAACAAACAAAACAATAAAGTCGAATAACTTTATTTAAAAATAGGCCAGTAATTGAAATAAATTTTCATCAAAACATTTGAAAGGACACACAAAACTAATTTGTAGAGAAATGCATAAAAATCATAATGAAAAACAAAATCCCCTCACACTCATTTAAATGGCCACTATCAATTTTTTAAAAACACCAAACCTGTCGATGATGCAATAAAAATGAAACCCTTGGCCGCGCGTGGTGGCTTAAGCCTGTAATCCCAGCACTTTGGGAGGCTGAGGTGGGCAAATCATGAGTCAGGAGTTTGAGACCAGCCTCACCAACATGGTGAAACCCCATCACTACTAAAAATACAAAAGTTAGTTGGGTTGATTGTTGGTGGAAAACAAGGATGCACCCATTATTTTATAACATTATAAATGTACTTCAAATAATTAAAAATAAATTATCAAATACAGCAATTCCATTTATGAATCTATATCTAAAATACGCAACATAGGACCTTGAAGACATATTTGATACAATGAAATATTATTCAGCCTTAAAAAAAACTTCTCACATTTAAAGATACACTCTGAGAATATTATGTCAACTGAAATAAGCCATAATGAAATGATGGATGTTATGATTTCACTTATATAAGACATATAAAATAGTCTCATTTTTAAAAACAGAAAGTGGATGGGTGGTTCTCAAGGGATGGAGAGAGTATAAAATGGATAAATGTTATTTAATGGATATTGAGTTTTAGTTTTACAAGATGCAAAATTTCAAGAAGTCTTTTGCATAACAATGTGAATATACATGACATGCCTAAAATAAACATTTTGTTTTTGTTTTGAGACTGGGTCTCAATCTGTCACCCAAGCTTGTGTGCAATGGCACAATTATGGCTCACTACAGCCTCACATTCCCAGGGTCAAGTAATCCTGCCCCTCAATCTCTCAAGTAGCTGGGACCACAGGTGCACACCACCATGCCTAGCTATTTCTTAGAAAAAAATATTATTAGAGAGGGTGTCTCCATATTTTGCCAAGGCTGGTCTCAAACTTTTGGGTTCAAGTAATCCCCCCGTCCTTGCCTCTCAAAATCCTGGTTTTACAGATGTGAGCCACCACCATGCCTGGCCCTGACATGTACATTTAAATAGATTTAAGAAGGTAAATTGTACATTATGTGTTTTTACAACAATTTTTTTTTAAACTGGAAAAAATACAGAATTATAAATCTTTTTTAAAATTACCTTCGGATCACAAAAGTGTTTCTCTCACACAAAGGAAATATATATTCATCATTAAACACATGGTGAAAGTAAGACTATTTCCAAGGCCACTCACTTAGAAAAGATAAAACCAATATTGAAAATGAGCTAAGAGGCAGGGCAAGGTAGCTCATGCCTGTAATCCCTGCACTTTTGGTGGCCAAGGTGGGCAGACCTTCTGAGATCAGAAATTCCAGACCAGCATGACAAACATGGAGAAACCCCATCTCTACTAAAAAAAAAAAAAATACGAAATTATCTGGGTGTGGTGGCATATACCTGTAATCCCAGCTACTAAGGAGCCTGAGGCAGGAGAATCACTTGAACCAGGGAGGCAGAGATTGCAGTGAGACAAGATCTTGCATTGCACTCCAGGCTCAGCAACAAGAGCAAAACTTCATTTCCAAAAAAAAATAAAAGAAAGAAAGAAAATGAGCTAAGAATGTATACAAGAGAAGGTATAGCCAAAATTGGGGTCATATTTGCAGATAAAAACACACATATATAATTTGATTGTGATACATATGGCTCATTTATCTTTTAATTAAAACTTACATTAACTTAAAGTATACAAACAACTGCAAATTGTCTAAAATTATAATACTGAAGTAAAACCAACAGACACAATAAACTGATGTTAACAAACTTACACTAAAAAGCACACTAACATACAACTGCAAGACAATAATAACAGAAATGCTTAGTCACAAAATCTAGTTGGCAACATTAATGTACATTAACAAATAATTTGTCTAGAAAACTGCAATGTTTGAGTGGAACTGTGCACTCATGGAAGGCAGGCATTTGAAATTACTGGCATCCATTTTATGGCAATAAAATTTCAGAGAAAATGCAGAACAATCATAAATGGGAGATGCTAATGAGAAACCTTTAATAGATTTAAGCATTAAAAAAACAGTGCCTATTTTTATGTTTTAAATATATGCTATTTTTAAACAAAATATAACTACTGTAATCCAAGTTTAGAAGCAAAGAAAATCCTTACATTGCTTGTATATATATATATATAGAGAGAGAGAGAGAGAGAGAGAGCAGAATATGGTTAGAGCCTCCTATATAAAATGAATATTTGGGGAATAAATTATGTTATTATTTAGATATAGGCTGATAAAAGTTGTTGAAAATTCTATAATTCCTTTTTGTCTGCATGCATACTAATTACCTAATTTAATTCAGGCACAACATGTAAATTCTAGTATATTACCCTAAATTTCTGAATCTAAAATTACAGACAAATTTGAAGTAGAAAATAGAAAGTAAAAATGTATATGGAAAGTGACATTAATAAGATTTTAAAAAAAAAGGTGTCCTACTTTCTTATCCCCTGAAAGCAAGAAACTTTGTCAGCCATTCCTGATAAAAATGCCTTTATGAGAGAACCAGGCATCATGGTTCACACCTGTAATGACAACTACATGGCAAAATAAAGTAGGAGAATTGCCTGCAGTCAAAATATTAAGACCCATCTGGGTTATGAAGGAAGACCCCCATTTCAAAAATAAGTGCCTTTAAAAGAGCTCTGAGATCCAGGAAGGGAGCTGTGAAACTCTGCTAAAGCCCAAGACTGAAGGTATTTCTGTTTAGAAGACAGGCCCTCATTCAGGTGGCAAACTATAGGACTACTGTTTTTGGCTACAGACAAGAAAATGTTCCACCTAACTTGGTTCCACTGAGAATTTTAAACTTACTCTGTAACAATCCCAAACTCTTCCCAGCCATAGTCCGGGGGAGGTCTTGCCCTTCCAGAGGCCTGGAGGAAGACCTCCATTTATAGCCATGCAGCAGGCCTGCAGACCTTTGCCTTTACTGTGGTTCCTGAAGCAGTTCCATGACGTAGTTCCAGCTCCCTGAGCCACAGTTCATGGTCGGTTCTGCCCATGTAGAAACCCAAAGTGACCTGGGAAAATTCTCTCTTGTACTCGTTGAAAGCCGTGCTCATCCATATCCTGATATAAAGCCCACCATATGCAGACCTGACTGCAGAAACCTGCCCTTGGGTCTGCCCCGCAGAGCAAAGTCCTGAAGGATATTCACTCTGTCCAAAAATTGAATGAGAATTACAACTATCCAAGCCCCTTTTAACAAGACCACTTAAACGGATTCTTGTGCAAATCCAGAAGGCTTAAGACCAACCTAAAACCCCTCTTCACTACAAACCCAGAGGCATTCTATCACTCTGGGGGCCGAACAAAAATAGATTTTTCTTTCTGAAACCAGTTTATAAAATCCTGAAGAGGTGTTTGCTCCTTCAAATTTACGCACACCAATGCAAAACTCTTGTTTCTTATTGTCAATGCTTCTATTTTAACATTGCACTGAAGGCATGTGAAAGAAGAAATAGTCAAAAGAAAAATTTAAAGTCATTGAAGTTGAAGTGCAATAAGTAAAATATTTGTTTGTAGATCATGTAATCTTAAATATATAAAAAATAAAAAGTACATAAAGACCTGTTTAAACTAATGAATACACTCAGTTAATTAGCAAAATATAAAACTAACATACAATTCTAAGTAATCATTCCATACACTTAAAACAAACTCTCTGACAGAGGAAAAAACAATCTTATTTATGATAGCATAAAATAATCCATTTTAGAACAAATTTAATTAAGCAGCTCATAAATCTTTTTTTTTTTTTTTTTTGAGACACAGTCT
This sequence comes from Pongo pygmaeus, assembly GCF_028885625.2. NCBI lineage: Eukaryota > Metazoa > Chordata > Mammalia > Primates > Hominidae > Pongo > Pongo pygmaeus. The sequence continues at coordinate 24,400,872 of NC_072393.2, forward strand.
TGCTCTGTCACCCAAGCTGGAGTGCAGTGGCACAATCTCGGCTTACTGCAATCTCCACCTCCCGGGTTCAAGCAATTCTCCTGCCTCAGCCTCCCGAGTAGCTGGGATTACAGGTGCCTGCCACCACGCCCAGCTAATTTTTGTATTTTTAGTAGAGACGGGGTTTCACCATCTCACTGGTCTTGAACTCCTGACCTCGCGATCCACCCACCTCGACCTCGTGATCCACCCGCCTCGGCCTCCCAAAGTGCTGGGATTACAGGCGTGAGCCACCATGCCAGGCCAAGAGCTCATAAATCTTTTAAATGAAAGATATATCAATAAAAAAATTAGAGAGGACACAAATAAATTTAAAAATATTTTATTTCTATTGAAAGAATAAGAATTGTGAAAATGCCATATTATCCAAAGTGATCTCTAGATTCAATAAACTCCCTATCAAAATTCCAGATGGGATGCAACGCAAAAAGAGAACTTAAAAATAGTTTAGGCCAGGCATGGTGGCACACGCCTGTATTCCCAGCACTTTGGGAAGGCAAGGTGGGCAGATAACCTGAGGTCAGGAGTTTGAGACCAGCCTGGCCAACATGATGAAACTTCATCTTTACTAAAAATACAAAGTATTAGCTGGGTACGGTGGTGTATGCCTGTAACCCCAGCTGCTCAGGAAGCTGAGGCAGGAGAATCACTTGAACCTGTGAGGCGGAGGTTGCAGTGAGCTGAGATTGTGCCATTGCACTCCAACTTTGGCAACAAAAGCAAAGCTGCCTCTCAAATAAAATAATATGAAACAAAATAAAATAGTTTAACAGAGTATCTCAAAATTACGCAGATATTTATCTGTCCACAAAAACAAGAAGTCAGATTGTGCCCTCTTTTATATGCCATGAACAGTGCTTTGGCTGTCACTGTAAACTTCAAGGAAGATCATTGAAGGGAAAGTAGAATTCTTAGAGATTTTATAAGCATAAGCAGAAGAGAAGATGGCCCTATGTGAGAGTGTAATTTTTAAACAATTTCAGGCTTCCCAGAAACTATTTCCTTAGGAATACAGCTTCCCAAATCGCTTTAAAGACTTACTTTCTTCTTGACTTTGGACCTCTCATCCATGTCGTCTGTTGTATTCACTCTCACCTACCTGGGGGTTCATCCACCATCTGATGTTGCTTCATATTCCAGGGCTCTTTTCCTTGCTCCACACAGGTGATCAGGTCTGGCTTAGAGAAAGCAATACCTGTTTTATTAAAAATAACTAACACAAATCTTGTTCATATTCTCCAATTACCAACTTAGTAATGCGCTCAGTAAAAAGGATATAATAGATTATTCTAATAAATTTATCCCAATATACTAATTTATAACAGAAATTTTAAAATATTTAGAAAATATTTTAATTTTGTAGGTTCTTAATTTCAGTGCCTGGCACTACTGAATAAAAAATTGGTGAAGCAGATAGATTTTAAGGTGTGAATAACAATATTTTATGCCACTAAGCTTCTGAAATTACCACTAATCTAAAATGAAGGACACAGATCAGCTCAGGAATATGGAAAGTTCAGGTCAAGATGAAACATCTTGAAGAATTTTTTTCTAAACAGACAACTCCCAGGATTTTCTTGATAACAGAAATATGAAAGCATAATTACCAGAAAACATTCTACAAAGAGAAATGAAATTTTTATTTTATATTGAGGAATTTTGTATTAAAGTTATCGTCACCCAGGAAGACCAGGTTTCTGTAGTTCTGTAACATCACATCCCTATATAAATTCTGCTGTGCAGTGTCCAGACATTGCCACTCCTCCAGAGAGAATTCTATGGCCACATCCCTAAATGTCAACAGTCCCTGAAAAACACACACAAACACACATATTTACAAAGTGGCTATGAATAGAATTTTTTATTTGACACAAGGTAAAATCAGAAAGTGAATAGAACTGGTTCTGACTTAAAAGAATGACTGAAATTTTCCAATAAAATAATTGTCAACACACAAACGTTTTCTAATGTATTCTCTAACTCTGAGAAAAGAGACTGGCCTAATATCCACAACCTCAGTGTATGTATGATACTTGTCTGAATGATAAAGTGTAAAATTGAGGGCATATCACTAACATGTACATTTTTGAATGCTATATTTACATAATAGAGAATTAGTTGTGTACATTTTTCAGAAGAAAAAACATAGTTTATATATTTCAGACAAAATAGACATGTTGAGTTAGAAGTTACCACTCAAATTTTAATGTGTACAATAAACTGGACATCTTATTAAAGCAGATTATTTTTTCAGGAGATCTGAAATAAAGTCTGAGATGCCAGGCTCTACCAAGCTCACCAGTAATGCCAATGTTTTGACACCAAAAGACTATTTTGTCAAACATCCAGTAAGTGGAAGAGCCTGTGTGTGTGTGTTTGTTTTTTTTTTTTCAGTTTTTCTGGCCTGTAAACAAAGATGAGAGTTTCATTTACCAAAGAAAGATAAATGCAAAGAAAACCTTAAAAAAAAAAAAAAGCAGCTGCCAGATTAAATGTGATGGTTTATGCACATCAGCTGCATAAAAATACTTAATGAAGAGAAAAATAACTCTATAGTGAACAAATCTGTAAGAGAGCTTATTAAGTGAGTTATTAATATCAACTGCACTAGGAAAAGTTTTTATAGTGTGCTGATCCACCCAGAAGGACACAGCATCACTACTGAGATATGGCCCCTACTAAATTACGGTCTGAATTTAACCATAAGAAAACATCATTTTTATGGTAAGTACAAGATACAGGTATCTTCCATGTTCTACAATTTTTTTTTTTTTTTTTTTGAGAGTCTCGCTGTCGCCCAGGCTGGAGTGCAGTGGCATGATCTGAGCTCACTGCGAGCTCTGCCTCCCGGGTTCACGCCTTTCTCCTGCCTCAGCCTCCCGAGTAGCTGGGACTACAGGCGCTGGCCACCAAGCTAACTTTCTGTATTTTTAGTAGAGACGGGGTTTCACCGTATTAGCCAGGATGGTCTTGATCTCCTCCCCTCGTGATCCGCCCGCCTCGGCCTCCCACTGTGCTGGGATTACAGGCGTGAGCCACTGTGCCCGGCCTATGTTCTAACATTTTTAATAGTGATTTTAAGTAGTTCTTCTTTTAGCACCCTAATAAGCAGTTATCGCCTGATATTTTTTCAGAACTTTCCAGGTAATAAATGCCATCCTATTTAAATGAGCATTTTCTAAACCGTGTAATGCATAGATTTTGAATACAGTATAAGAAATTCTCCTTCAAATGTTTAGCTAGCTTAAGTTTCTTTGCCCTTCTGTTCCCTGTTTTCAAGGCCAGACTTTCTTACTCTGTATGTTCCCCCTGCCCTGGGAAACAACCTTCTCCCAGTTTTTATCTATGGAGCCCACATTCCAAATCTACTACCGAATCTGTGAATTACCCCTCCCATCGCAATGGCTACTTCCGCCGAAACTGATCTTCCTGCCTTCCCAACGGTATAACTGCATTCCTGCATTTTTCAAGTTGGCCAACTGGGTTTAGTTTAGATTATGCAATCCAACTCCAGCCAGTGGAGGCAGGACACAGTAACAAGAAAAAGCTGCATCAGAGGTAATAAAAACCCCCTACTTTCCTTTGTTCATGTGCACCCTCCTGCAGCGCAAGCTTTAATTTCCACATCAGAGTTATTAACTTGGTTTTTGAAACTAAAACTAAGTGTTAGAAACATTCAGCAAAATTACTCAAACACAGTGTTCATGTAACGGAAGAACATTTTAAGGCACTTGCACTTTATACCTCAAAGAATAGCAAAAGTATTTATTCCTTTCAGACAATAAATGTATTATTTTATTATTTGTATTAAAACTCATGTAGGAAACAATTAGTCGGCCAAGTGCGGTGGCTCACGTCTGTAATTTCAGCACTTTGGGAGGCTGAGGTGGGTGGATGACCTGAAGTCAGGAGTTCGAGACCAGCCTGGCTAACGTGGTGAAATCCCCATCTCTACTAAAAATACAAAATTAGCCGGGCATGGTGGTGGAAGCCTGTAATTCAATCTACTCGGGAGGCTGAGGCAGGAGAATCACTTGAACCAGGGAGGTAGAGGCTGCAGTGAGCCGAGATTGCACCATTGCACTCCACCTTCAGCAACAAGAGCAAAACTCCATTTCAAAAAAAAAAAAAAAAAAATTAGTCACTTGGGAACACTTATAGGAGGCACCAATTTTCATCACATAAAATTTAGCATTAAACTCAAAAATCAAAATAACAGGATATAGGGCCGGGCATGGTGGCTCACACCTGTAATCCCAGCATTTTGGGAGGTCGAGGTGGACGGATCACTTGAAACCAGGAGTTCAAGACCAGCCTAACATGGTGAAAATCCATCTTTGCTAAAATCACAAAACTTAGCCAGGTGTGGTGGCACATGCTTGTAGTGCCAGCTACTCAGGAGGCTGAGGCAGGAGAATCACTTGAACCTGGGAAGTGAAAGTGGCAGTGAGCTGAGATTGCACTCCAGCCTGGACATCATTGTGAGACTCTATCTTAAAAATAAAACCAACACACATACAAAAAAACAAGATATAGAACAAAGATATTCACTGTCAAAAATTTACCCTGCTAACAAAAGGAACTGAAGTTTTCAGGAATCTATGTAACTAACCAGTTACCAACCACATTTTGTGTGTGTGTGTGTGTGTGTGTGTGTAAATATATTCATTGTCTACAGCTGAAATTGAAGAGAAATTTTACTTTGTTTTCTTCCTTGGTAGCTACCATTCTAAAAGCTAGATGGAATTCTGTATGAAATTACTCTGCCATAAAAGCACACACCTGAGAAAATTTCTAAACTCTCTCTGAGAAAGAAAAAGGTAAGTGAAAATTTTCAACAAAATGTATTATTAGATATTAATGTTTTTAAGACTCACCTGCCAGGTGTGGTGGCTCACGCCTGTAATCCCAGCACTTTGGGAGGCTGAGAAGGGTGAATCATCTGAGGTCAGGAGTTCGAGACCAGCCTGACCAACATGGAGAAACCGTCTTTACTAAAAATATAAAAAATTAGCCGTGTGTGGCGGCATATGCCTGTAATCCCAGCTACTCGGGAGGCTGAGGCAAGAGAATCACTTGAACCCAGGAGGTGGAGGTTGTGGTGAGCCAAGATGGTGCCATTGCACTCCAGCCTGGGCAACAAGAGCGAAACTGTCTCAATTTAAAAAAAAAAAATACTCACCTTTTTCATGCTCTTTGTAAATATTTTCTTACCTTTCAAGCTCTACTAATAAAATGCAATATACAATTAAAAAAAAAACACCTCGGCACAGTGGCTAACACCTATAATCTCAGCACTTTGGAAGGCCCAGGCAGGTGAGTCACTTGAGGCCAGAAGTTTGAGACCAACCTGGCTAACATGGTGAAATTCTGACTCTACTAAATATACAAAAACTAGCAGGGAGTGGTGGTGAACACCTGTACTCCCAGCTACTTGGGAGGCTGAAGCATCACCTGAACTCGGGATTTAGAGGTTTCAGTGAGCCGAGATGGCACCACTTCACTCCAGCCTGGGTGACAGAGGAAAACTCTGTCTTAAAAAATAAATAAATAAACCTCAGGTAAAATAAGGGAATAAATCTTTTCAGGGTACAGATATGTCTTATTCATGTGTCATGTCAGGCCATTCAGTTACTTGAGAGATTGTCCCACCCACCCTGCTCATTTAAGTGCTCAATAACCCCCTCTCAGGAGACTCTGAACTATGACCCAGAGAGTGCCTCAGGCGCATTTTACTCTGCAAGTTCTTACACCATCTCAATGGAGTCAGCTTTTTGCAGTTTGGTGGTTTTCTTGTCTTTGGAGTGCTGATTTTTTTTCTAGAATTTTTTTACTGTTTTTCTTGTACTATTTTTCTGTCCCCTAAAGGAATCCAGGACACAGAAATTATATTTCTCCTCAATACTGGTATCTGATTGGCTGACCAGCAATGAGTCTCCAAGAAATGAAAGGTGGGTTAGGTGAAGACAATATTAATGTCTCAAGAGGTTAACTTTGAAAAGAAAAAAAAAAAAGTACACCAGGAAATGCCTCTTAGCCTGAGGGCATCCATGTGTGCACTTGAGAAGCTACACTCAAAACCTCAGGTTGTCCTATGAGCGAATAAGCCCCAGAGGTGATATTCACTAGACACTCTAGCAGACATAGTTATGATAGGTATCGTGGTTTATCCCCATACAGTACTGAAATCCAGGTCCAAGAAAACCTGAAGGGTGACTGAAAACACATCACCCTATAATGTTTCTAAAAAAAAAAAAAACTTGACCCAAAAACATTCTGATAAGGTATCTGTGTCAAGGGAAAATAGAAGAAAAAAAACCCACAGAGATATTTTACAATAGTGTCAAATTATTCTTTGCTTAACTCTCATAGGAAATATGTACAAAAAAAAAAATCTTTTTAAATGTGCCATCAAATGCTTTGTCAAAAAACAATTAATTAGCCAGGTGCGGTGGCTCAGGTCTGTAATCCCAGCTCTTTGGGAGGCAGAGGCAGGTGGACTTCTTGAAGCCAGAAGTTCAAGACCAGCCTGGCCAATATAGTGAAATCCCATCTCTACTAAAAATACAAAAATTAGCCAGGCATGCTGGTGAGTGCCTGTAATTCCAGCTACTTGAGAGACTGAGACAAGAGAATCGTTTGAGCCCAGGAGGTGGAGGCTGCAGTGAGCCTAGATTGAGCCACTGCACTCCAGCCTGGGCAACAGAGCAAGGTTCTATCTCAAAAGTTAAAAAAAAAAAATTAATTAAAATAGGTATTAAAATGTATACTAAATGACAAATTGTTGATAAAGTGAATTAGGGAGGGGAAATTGGCATTTGGGAATGTCAGATGAAACTGAAAATTTAGTATTTTACTGCAAGCCAGAGTCAGACTGGAGGAATAAGGGATGAGGAGTGGACTTGAGGCCCTGCTTGAGACACGTGTGAAAATTTCAGAAAAAAAAATTAGTCCTCTGTGGAGTGTGAAAATAATTAAGTGGCAGGAAATTAGATTGAGGTGGCTCTAGTCCCCGGATTTCTACTTCAAAAAAAAAAAAAAAATTCTAAACTCAAGAGCATTTTTTGGTAAATAACTACATTGGAGGAAACAAATTCAGGCTTAACCAACTATAAACTGCCAATTAAGCTGATTACATAACCAGAATATTTAGACCTTGATTGTAAAAATTAAGAAACTATGCTGGGTGCAGTGGCTCACGCCTGTAATCCCAGCACTTTGGAAGGCCGAGGTGGGTGGATCATCTGAGGTCAGGAGTTCGAGACCAGCCTGACCAACATGGTGAAGCCCCGTCTCTACAAAACATAAATAAAAAAATGGCCAAATGTGGTGGCGAGCGCCTGTAGTCCCAACTACTAGCGAGGCTGAGGCAGAAAAAACGCTTGAACCTGGGAGGCGGGGATTGGGGTGAGCCACTGCACTCCAGCCTGAGTAACAGAATGAGACTTTGTCTCAAAAAATAGAAAATCAAAACAAAACAGCAACAACAAAGAAACTACATAACCATACCAAGACAATTCCTGAATTTGGTTTTCTTATAAAAATCTTTCCTTCAGGCGCCTTCCATGGATTGCAAATTACAAACCACAGCAGGGTGCTGCTCAACAATTTTTGAATCACCCTTTGATTAAGTTATTTAACGTTTTCGTGGTGACACCCATACATTTCTAACAGAAAAAAAGGGCCTGGGAATCCCACGGACAAAAACTCTTCCCATTCATGAACTTGCGCCCCGGGTCAGGATTCTGCCCTGACCTTCCACCCGTGGTACTTGCACAATCTGGGAGAGATGCAGGGCTGCAGGTCCAGAGCTGCCCAGAGAGGGCTCCAGGCCAGGACACGGTCACTGCGCAGGGAAGAGACAGGCCGTCTGGAGGGCCCGGCTGTCAGTGCAGCCGCCATCTTATGGCTGAAGGGGACTGAGGCCGAGCTGGGCAAGGAGAACTCCGGGCGCAGATTGTGGAGCTGACCGCGGGGAGGCCTGAGTCCCATCACAACCGCTTCCCACGGGTTCCAACCAGGCTCGTCCCTTCTCTCGGGATGGGACCCGGCACTTTCACCATTTCTAGGTTTCCAGGGGGTCCTCCTGTCTTAGTTGTGAATCTCCAATACCCGCAGGTCACAGGGCCACAGAGGCTGGGCCTCTAAAAGCAGAAGACACAGACCAATCAGGACGACACCAGGAGCAACGACTGCAGCCAGAGACAAAGGCCCAGCCAAATACCAGAAGCCGCCCTGTTCGCTCCAGCTGTGTGTCTGATTGGACAGTTCTCAGGACAGCGTCCCTGATGGGATAACGTTTAAGACCCCGCCTTCTCAGGCCCTGAGTGATAGAAGATGTGATCAGAGGTTGGACTGAAAGAAGAAAGATTGACAGCCTAAGTTGTAGCCTTTTCAGGCAAGGCTTCCTCCCTGAGCTGAGCCAGGCCCATCCCAGAGCACGGGAAAATTCTATCTCTTCTTTGCTGTCTCTTTTTTTCAATGTATCCAAAATGTAAACTTTTTTTTTTGAAACAGAGTTTTGCTCTTGTTTCCCAGGCTGGAGTGCAATGGCACGATCTCGGCTCACTGCAACTTTCGCCTCCTGGGATTAAGCGATTCTGCTGCCTCAGCCTCCAGAGTAGCTGGGACTACAAGTGCAGACCACCACACCTGGCTAATTTTTGTATTTTTAGTAGAGACGGGGTTTCTCCATGTTAGCCAGGCTGGTTTCGGCCTTCTGATCTCAGGAGATCCACCCGCCTCAGCCTCCCAAAGTGCTGGGATTACAGGGGTGATTCACCACATCCGTGGACTCGATATTATCTTTAAAGCAAAATTAGGAATACCTCTGCTCTCCACATATTGGGATATCTGGACAGTCCTAAGTCTGGTTCTGCTTAGTAAACATTAATTCGTTCCCTTAATCGTAAACATCTAGATGCTAGGAACGTCTAACTTGCTGAGAATGCAGCCCAGCAAGTCTCAGCAGCATTTTCCTAGCCCTCTCTCAAAATGGAGTCGCTCTGGTATAAATGCTTCTGACATATTTTCCCCTTGTTTTACAAGAGGACCCTTAATCCTAAGAGTTGCAGAGAGACAAAGATTCACCTTCTGTAAATTTTTCAGGCTGAATAGGGGCGATGATATTCCTAACTGTTGGGGCCTCCTGCATTCAGGGTAGAGAGAAACTCAGACAGTGTTGGTATAGTGAAGGTCATTCATAACTTCAAGTTCCAAAAAAAGGTGATTACTGGAAGACTAATAAATGTCCAATTTAAGAAAGCATTTAGTGAGCTTGTCTTGCATTTCTACACAAAGAGTAAAACCACAGTATATTTCACAACAGCAAAGCAAAATTAGTAAAATTATCCCAGGTAAACTAAACAGGAAAGCTCTGCAAGAAGTGGGCAGTTGTTGGAACCAAGCTGATATGTGGTTGACTGATAGTGCATAAATGGCAGAGATATGAGTGCCTAAAACTTTTATAGCCTGGGTAATATTATGTGAATAGTCTGGAGCATACACACAACATTTGGTTTTGATCAAAGCACAGGTTTCCTTTTGGGTCTCTGTTAAAATGTCTACATACCCAACAGTTTGTTTGATTATGTAGAGAGGATGAAGTCTGTGCTCACTCAGTAAATAAGTTACTCTGCATGATTCCAACTTATACCCAAAAGTAGAATGGCAATCTATATCTTTATGTTACCCATCCCATGCATTTCTTCTGAACAGGAGTCAGAGGTCACTGGCTCATGGAAATAAACAGGATCAGTCTCTTGTGTTCTGCCAGCTTGTAGGACTTCATAAGAGACAGGTTTAATTTGAGATAAGTGGACCCAGCTGTTTATTCCCAGAATTTTAACCGCAGTTGGGTTACTAAAGAGAGCTTGATAAGGTCCCTTCCATTTTGGGGAAACTTGATCTGCTGGGGATCCTTCTTTCCAAGTTTTTAATAGGACCCAATTTCCTGACTGGGTTATAAGAAGATTATCTTCCTTAGTTGGGAAAGGGAGTCTTTGATTTTCATATTCAGAGTGTGTTTTGTACTTGTCACATAATTCTGTAGCTTGAAAGTATCTGTGTCTATTAGAAGGTATGTAGCTGAGAAAGGCCTTGCATACATTATTTCAAAAGAGCTGAGCTGCAGATTTCCCTTAGCGGCCACTGGAACCTGTAATAAGGCTACAGATAGTAAAGACAGTGAGGACTTTGATGTTTCTTGGCATAGCATAGCAAGAGTCATCTTTTGAGTTTGATTAGCTCTTTTTACTTTCACTGAAGACTGTGGCCTTCATGCTGAGTGAAGGCATTACTAAATTTCTACGGCTCAAGATATGTTCTGTGTAATTGTCACTGTGAAAGATAGGCCTTTATCTCTCTGTAAGCTCTTAGGCAGCCCAAATCTAGGAATTATTTCTTTTTCTTTTCTTTCTTTCTTTTTTTTTTTTTGAGACGGATTTTCTCTCTTGTTGCCCAGGCTGGAGTGCAGTGACATGATCTTAGCTCACTGCAACCTCCGCCTCCCTAGTTCAAACAATTCTCCTGTCTCAGCCTCCTGAGTAGCTGGGATTAGAGGGGACTGCCACCATGCCTGGCTAATATTTTATATTTTTAGTAGAGACAGGGGTTTCATCATGTTGGCAAGGCTGGTCTCCAACTCGTGACCTCAGGTGATCCACCCGCGCCTTGGCCTCCCAAAGTGCAGGGATTACAGGCATAAGCCACCACACCAGGTGAAATTATTTCTTTTAGTAGGAATTTAGGAACCTCAATTGCCTTTTCAGACCGGGTAGGAAAAGCCTTGATCCAAACAGTAAAGGTGTCAGTGAATACTAATAAATATTTAAACCCTTTACATGGGAGCATCTGAGTATAGTCTATTTGCCATCTTCACCACGGTACATTCCTCTATGCTGAACAGGCCTTACTAAAGGAGGAGATAAACATTGGTCATTTGGGTTATTCCAGGCACATAGTTCACAGGCTCGAGTTACCGGGTTTACTGTTTTAAGTAATCCTTTTTCTATAAAAGGCCAACATTAATTGAAACAGGGAATCTCTTCCCAAATTAACAGAGTCATACAAATGTTTAACTATTTTTCACTGATTAGCACCTCGCATCAACAGTTTATCAGGAGTGTCTAACAAAATGCCTGATATTTCAATAAGCGTCCCCCTATCATCCACTGGTGTCCTTTAGCTTCTAGGACTCCTTGTACTTGGTGTGGGTTTAAACCTCAGGGTGTTGTTCTAAAGCCAGTTTATTGGCTTTATCTACCAAAAGAGAAGCTGCTGTGACTGCCCTGAGGCATCCAGGCATGACAAGAAAGTTATGTAAGAAAACCAAAGTCTCTAAAAAACAGCTTAGAGAAAAGATAAAATGGCATCTATGGGCTTGCCAATCTATCCCTGTGACCATACAGTTTTGGGGCAACAGAAACCCATTATAATGGGTCAAAACAGAGTAAGCAGTACAGAAGAAAGTTTATATATATATATATATATATTTTTTTTTTTTTTTGAGATAGAGTCTTGCTCTGTTTCTTAGGTGGAGTGCAGTGGCACAATCTCAGCTTACTGCAACCTCTACCTCTCGGGTTCAAGCAATTTCTGTCTTTTTTTTTGCATTTTTATTAGAGATGGGGATTCACAGATATGTCACTATGCCTGCTGTGAGCAGAGTTTCGACAGACAGCTCACATTACCTTGTTCAGTCCAGCAGTATGTCATGATCTACATTGTGAGCAGAACCTATTTAGAAGAGTCACTTCAGCTAGGTGCTGGGACCAGTAAGAGGAAAAAAATCATTTATGTGTGAAGGTACCTGGTAGAAAAAGAGAGTCACATTACCTCAGTGATTGGTACAGAGGTGGGTCATAATGCTTCCTGTAGGCAGGACCCAGCAAGGAGAGTTACATCACCTGGATGTTGGACATAGCAATATGTCACAATAATCCATAATTGCAGGGCACAATCAGGAAAGTCACATAACCAGGGTGTGGGTCTCAGTCACGTGTCACAAAGCCCTCCGTGGGCAGTGTCAAGGCATATGTACAGCCACACCACCTAGGTGTTGGGTCCAGCGATGTGCCACAATCCAATCTATAGGCTGGGCACTAGGCAAGAGAATCAAATTACTCAGGTGCTGGTCAGAGGTGTATTTCACAATTACAGTTGCAGTAAATGTAGGGAAAAATTAACAATCCTGTGCATGTCCCATTTCTAGGTATTAGAATCAACACCCTTTGTAAGTTGAGTTTGAGTACATCAGTTACAATCTCAATAGTAGAGTAAATACATGTATAAAAGTCTCAATCTTTGCTGTGAACTGTGTCCCCTTAGTGAAGTCAAAGCCTCACTGGTATGTTGAATCTTGGTCTGAGACTCATCAACCCACATATAGACTGAATCCACGTGTGAGAGTCAATTTTTCAACTTTTGGCTACCTCTAGGTGTGAGAATCACAACTTCAACAGTGAGCTGTGTTCATGTGGAAAGATGACAATCTTTACTGTTTGCTGGGTGTGCATATAAGTATCACAATGTCACCTGTGATGGACCTCATTATAAAACTCTCTGTACCACCTGAGGTATTTATACAATATGCATGATAGTCACAATTTTCTCTGAGACTTTTTCCTAGTATGGACTCATAATTGTACCTGTGGAACTAAGCCCATGTATGAGATTCAACATCTCTCCAAGTAGCTGGGTCCAGAGAGGAGAGTGTGCACCTGCCTATGACCTGGGTTTAGAAATGAGTCACCCTGTGAACTGTGATGGCATGATCACATATGACAGTCAGAATTTTTACTGTGGACTGCATTCACCTGTGAAATTCAGGATCTCTCCAGTGAGCATGACATGCTCTGTACCATCCAAACACTTTATAAAAAATGTGAAAGAATAGTAATCCTCTATGATGTTATTATCTAGAGAAGACACAGGAATACACCCATTTCACCAAGTTTAGTTACAAGTGCCAGTATCTCTCCTTCTGGCTGATTCATGGTATTAGTGTCAACATCACAACTGTGACCTTGGCTAAAGCATGTGTCACAACCCAAACTGTGAATAGAAAGAAAACAGGAGAGTAACATCACCTGGGTGCTGGGACAGAAATATGTTACAATTTTTTTTAGGGCAGGGACCAAGCAGAAAGTCATATCACCTGGTTGCGTGGCCAGGGTTATGTTACAATTCTCTTCCAAAAGCAAGGCACAGAAAGCAAAGTCACATTACCTGGATACTGGGCTCAGCTATATGTCACAATTTTCTCTGCAGTTAAGACCTGGGTACAAGAAAATCACCACCTGGTTTCTGAACTCAGAGGCATGCCACAATCTTCTGTGTGGGCATGGTGCAAATGGAAGAGGAGAGTCACACCTCCAAAGTAATGGATGAAGAGATATGTCACAAGGCCTCTTGTAGGCAGACCCCAAGCAAGAGCCTTTCACCCATTTGGTTTGACCCAGCAATATACACAGGGCCTTGTATTGGTTTGACCAAAATACACAGGGCCGATTTGAAAGATGAGAGTGATAAGGCCTGGCAAAATGGCTGACACCTGTAATTTCAATACTTTGGGAGGCTGAGGTGGGCAGATTTCTTGAGGTCAGGGGTTCGAGACCAGCCTGGCCAACATGGTGAAACCCCGTCTCTACTAAAAATACAAAAATTAGCCAGTTGTGAGTGTGCACGCCTGTAATCCCAGCTACTCAGAAGGCTGAGGCAGGAGAATCACTTGAACCTGGGAGACGGAGTTTGCAGTGAGCCAAGATGATGCTACTGCACTACAGCCTGGGCAACAGTGTGAGACTCCATCTCAAAAAAAAAGAGAGAAGAGGGATATCACTCGATGCTGGGTCCAGTGATGTCACAATCCCCCCTTTATGCAGGGCTCAAGTAGAAAAGGACAGTTAAATCACCTAGGTGATAAAATATGTCATAATTCCCTTATCAGAAGGGCTCATGGGGGAGAGTCACATCACCTAGGTGTTGGACACAGCCATACTTCAATATATACAATTTTAAATATACACAATATACAATTTGTATATTGAAATACGATTGGGTCCAACACCTAGCTGATGTGACTCTCCTGCATAAGCCCTGCTAATAGGGAAAATATGACATATTATTTTATTTATCACCTAAGTGATGTAACTCTTCTTTCTGACCTGAACCCTGTAGAAGGAGAGCAGAGTCACATCACCAAGATGCTGGGCCCAGTGATATATCACAATCCCTCCTTGGGCAGAGCTGAAGCACTAGAAAAGTGTAACATCAGCTTATTTCTAGGTCAATAAAATATGGGACAAAACTTCCTAAAAAACAAAAGGCCCATGCAGCAGTCTACCTAATTTAGAGCTTCAGAGATATGTCAAAATGCCCTAGGTGGGTGAGGTTCAGGTCGAAGAGAAATGTCACATAACCTAGGGCCTTCACTTAGTTATATGTCACAATCACCCCAGTGGGAAATGCCCAGGCATGGGAAAATGTTAGGTAGGTGCTGAGACAAGTGATCTGTCATAATCCCCACTGTTGACAGGTCTCAGAGACAAAAAAAAAAAGTCATAGAATCTAGTTTAGTGGGCCAGGGACATTCACTATGTCCTCTGTAGACAGTTATGAGACAGAAAAATTACATCACCTGTATACTGTGCCTAGGGATTAGTCACTCTCCCTTCTGTGGTCAGGGCCCAGGCAGGAGCAAAGAGTAATATCATGTCGGTGCTTGGCCCAGATATGTTACAATGTCTCCTATGGAAAAGCCCATGTAAAAGTGGAGAGTAACATCAAATAGATGATGGGTCCAGGAATATGGCAAAATGCCTCCTGTAGCCAGGGTCTAGGTAGGAGATTCACATCACCTGGGTGTTAGACCCAGCAATATGTTACAATAGCCTATGTGGGCAAGGCACAGAAAGTACAAACACATTACCTGGGTGCAGGGACCAGTGATATGTCACAATGCCCTCTTTGGCAGAACCAAGGCATGAGTACAGGGTCACATCATCGACATACTTGTTCCAACAATATGTCCCAATCCCATCTGTGCACTGGCCCCAGGCAGGAGAGTCAAATCACTCAGGCTATGTGCAGAGACATGTTTCATAATCACACATGCAGAAAGGCTCAGGGATAACATGAATAATTTTTCACATATTCCCATTCTAGGTATGAAAGTCAAGACCATTTGGAGGTTGGGTCTGAGTACACAAATCACAATCTCAATGTGGATGGATTCCTGAATAAGAGCCTCAATGTCTCCTTCAGACTGGGTCTTCTCAGTAAAATCATAGCCTCAGAGTTGTGCTGAATCTTGGTCTGAATTACCAGCCCAGATGTGGACCAGATCCACATATGAGAGTCAATGTTTTCCACTGCCTCCAGGGTTGAGATTCAGAACTTCAGAAGTAGGTTGTGCTTATCTAAAAGCATGGCATAGTTACTGTTGACTGGTTTTGAGTACCTGTATCACAATGTCACCAGTGTGCTGGGCCATGTAAGGGCATTCAATGTATTACCTGAGGGCTTTATTGCCAGGTGTGTCCCACAGATTCTGGTCTATGGATTAAATGAGTACTCAGACAGAGGTATGCAGTGTAAGAGCAGCTAGGGGAATGCCCGGCTTTAGTAGTCAAAGTGCAGCCCTGAAAAGCTGGAGCCACTTGCTTTTTTCAGTGCAGGCACAATGCCGAAAACCTGGAGCCAACACAACCTGCAGGTAATTAATATTTATCATTCCCCTTTCAGGGAATGCCATGCATGCAAATGATCAAAGGTCAGTTCCTGATCAACATAAGTAAATAAGCCTGCTTAAGATAAATTCTTCCGTACTCCCTTGTACCTACCGCTTGCCCTCTGCCTCAGGGTTATGGAACAGCTGCCTTCAGCTATTCTCCCCTGGGGCTGTGCAGGACCTTCCGACATTTCAGAAAATTTGCATTCTTTCCCTATAGCTTTTCCATCACTCTGACCAATCTCCCACATCTCCTCTTTTTCTCTTTTTTTTTGCATCAGGTTTTGTTGATTGAAGCATACAGATGTGAGCAGCGACAGGTTTGACTGGCGCAGTGGTTACAGCTCATGTTCCAGCTTTGCATCCTAGAAACAGTCAATAACATAAGACAAACATGAGTATAATCAATATTATTCTTTTCCAATCAAGGATTGTTATGTAGTGTTACTTGGCACCTCAGTCCAATGTGTGCCATTACTAAGGGACCCCATGGGGGGTATGTCAATACCTCCCAGCCAATCGGTCATGTTATCAGAGGCTGGGAAGGGGATATCTGCCCAAGTGAAAGGGGGTAAGAAAGGCAGATCTAGAAGATGGGCCCAATAGTGTAATAGCAGGTACGGGTTGCAGGCAAAGAGAGAGAATAAGAAGAATCTGTATTCTATAAGAGTTGCAATGTACAATAAAAAACATAGCAAGGAACTAATTATCTGGAGTGAATGGTATCTGTGTCTGAAGAGATTTGCTCAGCCTCCTGAGTTGCCTTCTTCAGCATTCCCCAGGTAAAGTTTGGGGCCTATGTCATCCAAGGAAGCCACATCAGCCAGGGTTGCAGGTTCTGCATGGTCATTTCCTTTATTTCTGGTACCAGGTTGGGCCCTAGCCATACTGTGGTAAGTTTTGATGCATCATGCTGGAATCCAAAGAGGACCTAAGGGGGTGTGAACACGAGCATATCCTCTTCCCTACTTTAGCAAATCATTTGGACCACACCATACATTACTATTTACCTCTTTCCATAAAACTGAAGGTTTTATACTTTGAGAGGTTTTTGCAAAGTGCTTTTCTATGGCTGATTGAAATGTAGCATATGATTGAAATGTAGTGGACCTAGGTGCTAGGTCCACTGATCTGTCACAATCTTTTTTTCTTTTTTTTTTTTTTTTGGCAATGCTCAAGCAGAATAGAAAAGTCACATCACCAAGATAATGAACAAAAACATGTGTTAGAATATTTCTGTGTGAGAGCCCATGCAGGAAAGTCACATCACTCTGTTGTTGGATCCAGAGATAACGTTGTAATACATGATACATGCAGGTCTCAGGCAGGAGAGGAGAGTAACATCACTTAGGTGCATGGTGCACCTAAATTCACATCACAATTTCTCCTTAAGCACACCCCAAGCAGTACCAGAGAGTCACATCACCTAGGTTCTTGGTCCAGCAGTATTTCACAATACCCCTGAGGGGATGGCCTAGGCAAACAAGTCACATTACCTAGGTGAGAAGCCTACAGATATGTCACAATGTCCCTTGTGGGTAGGGCTCATAAACAAGAGGAGAGACATAGCCTAGGTGCTGGGCTCAGCTTTATGTTCCAATCACCCCAGTGGGAAGAAGCCAAGAATGAGGAAGAATCACATCATATAGGAGCTATGTCAAGTGGCATATCACAATTCCCACTGTGGACAAACCCCAGAAGAAAAGAGTCACATCGTCTAGGTGGAAGGCCCAAACATATGTCACAGTGACTCCTGTGTGCAGGGACCAGGTGGAATAATCACACCACTGTTTTACTTGCCCCAGCAATAAGTCACTCTCTATTCTGTGGTCATGGCCCAGGCAGAAGAGGAATGTCACATCACATAGGTATAAAGGGCATTTACCTGAGCTTCTCCCATAGGAGAGATTGTAAGGGGTCAAGAAATATGTCAACCCACAGCCAATATCGTACTGAATGGGCAAAAACTGGAAGCATTCCCTTTGAAAACTGGCACAAGACAGGGATGCCCTCTCTCACCACTTCTATTCAACATAGTGTTGGAAGTTCTGGCCAGGGCAATTAGGCAGGAGAAGGAAATCAAGGGTATTCAATTAGGAAAAGAGGAAGTCAAATTGTCCCTGTTTGCAGATGACATGATAGTATATCTAGAAAACCCCATTGTCTCAGCCCAAAATCTCCTTAAGCTGATAAGCAACTTCAGCAAAGTCTCAGGATACAAAATCAATGTGCAAAAATCACAAGCATTCTTATACATCAATAACAGACAAACAGAGAGCCAAATCATGAGTGAACTCCCATTCACAATTGCTTCAAAGAGAATAAAATACCTAGGAATCCAACTTACAAGGGATGTGAAAGACCTCTTCAAGGAGAACTACAAACCACTGCTCAATGAAATAAAAGAGGATACAAACAAATGGAAGAACATTCCATGCTCATGGGTAGGAAGAATCAATATCATGAAAATGGCCATCCTTCCAAAGGTAATTTACAGATTCAATGCCATCCCCATCAAGCTACCAATGACTTTCTTCACAGAATTGGAAAAAACTACTTTAAAGTTCATATGGAACCAAAAAAGAGCCCGCATCGCCAAGTCAATCCTAAGCCAAAAGAACAAAGCTGGAGGCACCACACTACCTGACTTCAAACTATACTACAAGGCTACAGTAATCAAAACAGCATGGTACTGGTACCAAAACAGAGATATAGATCAATGGAACAGAACAGAGCCGTCATAAGTAATGCCACATATCTACAAGTATCTGATCTTTGACAAACCTGACAAAAACAAGAAATGGGGAAAGGATTCCCTATTTAATAAATGGTGCTGGGAAAACTGGCTAGCCATATGTAGAAAGCTGAAACTGGATCCCTTCCTTACACCTTATACAAAAATCAATTCAAGATGGATTAAAGACTGAAATGTTAGACCTAAAACCATAAAAACCCTAGAAGAAAACCTAGGCATTACCATTCAGGACATAGGCATGGGCAAGGACTTCATGTCTAAAACACCAAAAGCAATGGCAACAAAAGCCAAAATTGACAAATGGGATCTAATTAAACTCAAGAGCTTCTGCACAGCAAAAGAAACTACCATCAGAGTGAACAGGCAACCTACAAAATGGGAGAAAATTTTCGCAACCTACTCATCTGACAAAGGGCTAATATCCAGAATCCACAATGAACTCCAACAAATTTACAAGAAAAAAACAAACAACCCCATCAAAAAGTGGGTGAAGGACATGAACAGACACTTCTCAAAAGAAGACATTTATGCAGCCAAAAAACACATGAAAAAATGCTCACCATCACTGGCCATCAGAGAAATGCAAATCAAAACCACAATGAGATACCCTCTCACACCAGTTAGAATGGCGATCATTAAAAAGTCAGGAAACAACAGGTGCTGGAGAGGATGTGGAGAAATAGGAACACTTTTACACTGTTGGTGGGACTGTAAACTAGTTCAACCCTTGTGGAAGTCATTGTGGTGATTCCTCAGGGATCTAGAACTAGAAATTCCATTCGACCCAGCCATCCCATTACTGGGTATATACCCAAAGGACTATAAATCATGCTGCTATGAAGACACATGCACACGTATGTTTATTGCCGCATTATTCACAATAGCAAAGACTTGGAACCAACCCAAATGTCCAACAATGATAGACTGGATTAAGAAAATGTGGCACATATACACCATGGAATACTATGCAGCCATAAAAAATGATGAGTTCATGTCCTTTGTAGGGACATGGATGAAATTGGAAATCATCATTCTCAGTAAACTATCACAAGAACAAAAAACCAAACACCGCATATTCTCACTCATAGGTGGGAATTGAACAATGAGAACACATGGACACAGGAAGGGGAACATCACACTCTGGGGACTGTTGTGGGGTGGGGGAAGGGGGGAGGGATAGCATTGGGAGATATACCTAATGCTAGATGATGAGTTGGTGGGTGCAGCGCACCAGCATGGCACATGTATACATATGTAACTTACCTGCACATTGCACACATGTACCATAAAACCTAAAGTATAATAATAATAATAAAAGAAAAAAAAATATATCACAATGCTCTCTGTGGTGAGGGTTTAGGCAGAGGACTCACATCATCTTAGTACTGGGCCCAGTAGTATGTCTCAATGCCTTCTAAGGGCACAGCCAAAGCAAAAAAAAGCAATATCACCTTACTGTTAGGCACAGTCATATCTCATAATCTCTTTTATGAGCAGAAACTTAAAAAAAAGAAAAGTGTCAGCCGGGAGCAATGGCTCATCCCTGTAATCCCAGCACTTTGAGAGGCCAAGGCAGGCAGATCACCTGAGGTTGGAAGTTTGAGACCAGCCTGACCAACATGGAGAAACTGTGTCTCTACTAGAAACACAAAATTATTTGGGCATGGTGGCACCTGCCTTTAATCCCAGCTGCTCGGGAGGCTGAAGTAGGAGAATCGCTTGAACCCAGAAGGCAGAGGTTGTAGTGAGCTGAGATCACACCATAGCACTCCAGCCTGAGCAAGAAGAGTGAAACTCCATCAAAAAAAAAAAAAAAAAAAAGGAAAGAAAAGTGTCATATCAGCTAGGTGCTGGGCCCAACAATATGTCCCAATACCCCCAGTGATTGGGGAACAGGCAGGAAAAATAAGTCACATTTCCAGGGTGATTGGAAAGATGTATGTTACAATGCCCTCTGTAGACAGGTCCAGGATGAAGCGTTACCTCACCTGGCTGATGGACTTAGCAATATGTCACAATGGCCTATGTAGGTAGGACACAAGCATGAGAGTCACATAACCAAAGTGTGAGGCCCAGCAATATGTCACAATAAACATGTGGGCAGCACCAAGGCAAAGAGGAGACTCACATCACCTTGGTGCAAGGTTCAGCAATATGTCGCAATAACCTCTGTGGGCTTTATCAAGGCAGAATAGAGTCTGGTTCCAGTGATATGTCACTGTGAGCTGGGCCCAGGCAAGAGAGTCAAACTATTCAGATGCTGGGCCAAGGTGTATGTCACAATCACACCTGTAGGAAGGTCCTGTGATGATATTAACAATAACACGCATGTCCCGAGTGAAGGGATGAGAGTCAACAACTCCTGCATTTTGGGTGTAAATACAGGAGTCAGTCTCAATGGTGGATTGGATTTGTGCATGAGCCTCAATTTCTCTTGCAAACTCTGTGCCTTAAAGTTACAGCCACAAAGGTGCACTGAATCTTGGTTAAAGAGTCACCAACCCAACTGTGAAAAGAATCTGAGTCAATTTTCCAACATTCAACTGCCTCCAAAAGTAAGATTCAGAATCTCAAAAGTGGGTTGTATTCATTTAAGTGGATGACAATCTTTGCTATTAACTAGGTATGAATATGAGTGTCACAATCTCACCTGTGTGCTCCGCCTTGCCAGGACACTGTCTGTATCACCTGGGTGCTTTATGTGGTATGCAGAAGGGTTGCAATCTGCTCTGAGACCTTTGTACTTCTATGGATCCATAATCTTATGTGGTCCTAAGTCTAACTATGAGAGTCAACATCTCTCAAATTGCCGAGATCCAGACAGGAGAGTCTTCCAATGAGCTGGGTTTGGAAATGAGCCAGCATTTCGCCTGGGCATGGTGGCTCACACCTGTAATCCCAACAGTTTGGGAAGCTGAGGTGGGCAGATCACCTGACTTCAGGAGTTCAAGACCAACCTGACCAACATGGAGAAACCCCGCCTCTACTAAAAATACAAAAAAAAAGAAAAAAAAATTATCCAGCTGTGGGGGCACATGCCTGTAATCCCACCTAGTCAGGAGGCTGAGACAGGAGAATTGCTTGAACGTGGGAGGCAGAGGTTGCAGTAAGCAGAAATCACACCATTGCACTCCAGCCTGGGCAATAAAAGGGAAACTCCAT
The DNA here is from genome assembly GCF_028885625.2 of Pongo pygmaeus. NCBI lineage: Eukaryota > Metazoa > Chordata > Mammalia > Primates > Hominidae > Pongo > Pongo pygmaeus. The sequence continues at coordinate 24,422,558 of NC_072393.2, forward strand.
GTTAAAAAAAAAAAAAAGAGTCAGCATCTCCACTGGCCAGATGTTCAGATATGATAGTCACAGTTTCAACTGTGGACTGGATCTGCATGTGAAAATCATGACCTCATCAGTGGGCTTTGTCTATGTGTGAGGGTGACAATTCTAAAAATTGGCAGAATGTGCTTATAAGAAACTTGATCTTTAGGCCAGGCATGGTGGCTCACACCTGTAATCCCAGCACTTTGGGAGGCCAAGGTGGACAGATCATGATGTCAGGAGATCGAGACCATCCTGGCTAACATGGTGAAACCACATCTCTACTGAAAATATAAAATATTAGCCATGCATGGTGGCACGCACTTGTAGTCCCAGCTACTCAGGAGGCTGAGCCAGGAGAATCACTTGAACCCATGGGATGGAAGTTGCAGTGAGCTAAGATGGCACCACTGCACTCCAGCTTGGGTGACACAGCAAGACTCTGTCTCAAAGAAAAAAAAAGAAAAAAGAAACAAAACATGATCTAACCTGCTTAGCAGCCCTAACCAGGACTGTGGCAGGAGCCTCCCATTTTAGAAGTCTGGCTCAGTGAAATATCATAGTACCCAATATGCAGTTCTCAGGCAGAACAGAAGAGTCACATGACCTAAGTTCTTGTTCCAGTGATATGCCACAATCTTGCCTTTTGGCAGGGACCAGGGAGAAGAGAGCAGTCACATCACATATGTGATGAATAAACATATATGTCCTAATACCCCCATGTACAGAGAAAATGCAGGACAGTTGCATCAGCTATTTGCTGAACCCAGTGATAATGTCAAAATATACAATTTATGCAGGGCCCAGGCAGGAGAAGAGAGTATCATCACCTACGTGTCAGGCACAGTGATACATTACAATACCTTCTTGAGAGTCCAAGCAGTGGAGAAGAGCCATATCACCTAGATGCTGAGTCAAAAAATATGTCGGCCAGGCATAGTGGCTCATGCCTGTAATCCCAGCACTTTGGGAAGTGGAAGTGGGTGGATAACCTGAGGTCAGGAGTTTGAGACCAGCCTGGCCAACAGGGTAAAACCCTATCTCTAACTAAAACTATGTGGGGGGTTCAGTCAGGATGGTGGGAGAAATTGTGAAATTATAGGAAATAAACACAAACCCTTGTGGAAGGCCTGGGGATTTGCATAAAGTGTTTGGCTGAAGGCAGCTGAATTCTCTTAAAAGTTTAGGGCATAGATACATAGGAATATAGAGTAGTTTACCTAAATAACTTGTTCACTCATGTGGTCCTAAAACTAACCTTTGATAGCTAGTGGGCAGGATGGCTCTTTTAGAGGGGAAGGTGACCAGGTTGATTACCCTCTAATGGTGTCAACTCAAAGCCTTTGTCATTTAATGTGTGCTGAATAAATGCCAGCAGGGCCAGTGAGTCAGGGCCGTGGCTGCAACTCTTTATAGCCCTCTCTTTGGAGTCTGTAAGTGGCCCAGACCCTCAGCCGATCTGACAAGCACAATATCTGTGTCAGTGTACGTTATTCATCTGTCACTGGGTCAGGGTCTGCAGGACAGACACCGCAGCTGGTGCCCCATGTGAGGAATGTTGTGCAGGGAGCATGACCGACCCTCAAACAATGGTAAAAAAGGAACTGCACAGTCAGTGAGTAATCAGTAAGTCATTGGCACCCACATGGGATTTCCAAGTTTGGTGGGGATTGTTCAGGCTGAGGTTTCATCATGGGGCAATACTTATCAGCTCAACAGAAATAGTATATAAAAGTATTGAAATAGCTGCTTAAAGCTAGTGGAGCCTCAGTTTTAAAGGCTCAATTAAGGGACCTAATGCAAACTGTTGCAACCCATAACCCATGGTTCCTGAAAGAAGGCATGCTAGACATAGAGCTCTGGGAAAAAGTGGGGAGAAATCTTAAGCAACACCATGTGCAAGGGTAATGAGTCCCAGTATCATCTTTAATACTATGGGCTCTAGTCAGGGTGGCCTTGGTCCCATTATACACAGAAGAGCCTAAAAAGGGGAAAAAGGAGGAATCATCACCTGCCTTACCACCTCCTTCTCCCTCAGCCCCAAAATAACAAAGAAGAAACAGAGGTTTTGCCTAAGCCTCCTCCTCAAATAAATAGGAATAAAGATGATGGATACACTACAGCAATGCAACCCTGTCTAAAGTAGCATTAGAATGGGAGCTCTTAGCCTGCCCAGTAATGCAAAATCAATGAGGCAACCAGTTACATAAAGAGTTGAGAGGCCAGGCATGGTGGCTCATGCCTGTAATCCCAGCATTTTGGGAAGCTGAGGCAGGCAGATCATGAGGTCAAGAGATTGAGACCATCCTGGCCAACATGATGAAACCCTGTCTCTACTAAAAATACAAAAATTAGCTGGGAGTGGTGGCTAATTTGGGAGTGGTGCCTATAATCCCAGCTACTCAGGAGGCTGAGGCAGGAGAATCACTTGAATCCAGGAGGCAGAGGTTGCATGAACCAAGATTGCACCGCTGCACATCAACCTGGCCCAGCCTGGTGACAGAGCAAGACTCTGTCTCAAAAAAAAAAAAAAAAAAGAGTTGAGAAAAGGTATTAGAGGCCAGAGCTGTGCAGCCAAGCAGGCAGTGGGCAGAAGAAAAGGTTCAGCAGCAGGGAAACTCACAGACACGGAGCCAGCAAATGCTCCCCAAAACAGCCTGTGTGGTGGTGAGGATGGGGAGCCAGGCCCAGCATGCCAGAGCTAGCCTGCTAAGGAGGGGTGGAAGGCATGCATGGGAAGGTCCGCCAAGCCAGCAGCAGCCTGGTGGTGGGGGAAGGGAACAGCACAAGCAAAAAGTCACACAGGCAAAAAGTGGTGCCTAGGCAAGCACAACATAACAGCCACCCCAGGACTCGCTCTGCTGCCCTCCGACTCCACGGGCGGCCCATGGCAAAATTTCATGTGTTCCTTGTACACAAGCTGTCAAGCCTCTGATCCCAAGCCTGCACATAGACATCCAGATGGCCTGAAGCAACTAAAGAACCACAAAAAAAGTAAAAATAGTCAGTTCCTGCCTTAACTAATGACATTCCACCATTGTGATTTGTTCCTGCCCCACCCTAACTGATCAGTTGACCTTGTGAAATTCCTTCTCCTGGACAATGAGTCTCAGAACCTCCCCACTAAGCACCTTGTAACTCCCCACCCCCCGCCTGCAAGAGAAAAACTCCCTTTGACTGTAATTTTCCACTACTTACCCAAATCCTATAAAACTGCCCCACCCCTATCTCCCTTTGCTGACTCCTTTTTCGGACTCAGTCAGCCTGCACCCAGGTGATTAAAAAGCTTTATTGCTCACACAAAGCCTGTTTGGTCATCTCTTCACACGGATGTGAGTGACATTTGGTGCTGAAGACCCCACACAGGGAACTTCTTTGGGAGACTGGTCCCCTGTCCTCACCCTCACTCCATGAGGAGATCCACCTATGACCTCGGGTCCTCAGTCCAACCAGCCCAAGGAACATCTCACCAATTTCAAATTGGGTAAGTGGTCTTTTCACTCTCCTCTCCAGCCTCTCTCACTACCCTTCAATCTCCTTGTCCTTCCAATTCCAGTTCTTTTTCATCTCTAGTAGAAACAAAAGAGACACATTTTACCCATGAACCGAAAACTCTGGCACTGGTCATGGATGCAGGAAGACAGTCTTCCCTTGGTGTCTGATCATCATGGGAATGCCTACCCTGATTATTCACTCACATTCCATTGGTGTCTGATCATTGCGGGGATGCCCGCCCTGATCACCCACATTCCACTGGTGTCTGATCAGCACAGGGACGCCTGCCTTGGTCATTCACCCACATTACCTTGCTGGTAAGACAATTGTGGGGATGCCTGCTTTGGCTGCTCACCCACATTACAGCCCAGGGCTGCTCACCCCACACCCTTCTCCACATCTCTACCCTTCTCTTCAAACTTCACCATGGGCAACTTTCCACCCTCCATTCCCCCTTCTTCTCCCTTAGCCTGTGTTCTCAAGAACTTAAAACCTTTTCAACTCACACCTGACCTAAAACCCAAGTGCCTTATTTTCTTCTGCAACACTGCTTGGCCCCAATACAAACTTGACAATTGTTCCAAATGGCCAGAAAATGGCACTTTTGATTTCTCCATCTTACAAGACCTGGATGATTTTTGTCAAAAATGGGCAAATGGTCTGAGGTGCCTGATGTCCAGGCATTCTTTTACACATCAGTCCCTCCCTAGTCTCTGCTCCCAATGTGACTTGTCTCAGATCTTTCTTCTTTCTCTCCTGTCTGTTCCTTCAGTCTCCAACCCAAGTTCTGAGTCCTTTAAATCTTCCTTTTCTAAGGACATATCTGACTCCTCCTCTCCTCCCCAGGCTGCTCCTCACCAGGATGAGCCAGGTCCCAATTCTTCCTCAGCCTCTGCTCCCTCACCCTATAATCCTTCTAGGACCTCCCCTTCTCAGACTTGGTCTGGCTTACAACTTCGTTCCACAACTAGCCCTCCCCCACCTGCCCAACAATTTCCTCTTAAACAGGTGGCTGGGGCTAAAGGCATAGTCAAGGTTAATGCTCCTTTTTCTTTATCTCACCTCTCCCAAATCAGTTAACATTTAGCCTCTTTTTCATCAAATATAAAAACACAGCCCAGCTCTTGGCTTGTTTGGCAACAACCCTTAGATGCTTTACCGCTCTAGACCCACAGGGGCCAGAAGGCCATCTTATTCTCAATATGCATTTTATTACCCAATCCGCTCTCGACATTAAAAAAAAAAAGCCCCCAAAATTAGATTCTGGCCCTTAAACCCCACAACAGGACTTAATTAACCTCGCCTTCTAGTTGTACAGTAATAGAGAAGAGGCAGCCAAGCGGCAATGTATTTCTGAGTTGCAATTACTTGCCTGTGCTGTGAGAGAAACCCCAGCCGCATCTCCAGCACACAAGAACTTCAAAACTCCTAAACTGCTGGGGCCACGTGTTCCTCCAGGACCTCCTCCCCAGGATCTTGCTTCAGTTGCCAGAAATCTGGCCATTGGGCCAGGGAATGCCCACAGCCCAGGATTCCTCCTAAGCTGTGTCCCACTTGTACAGGACCCCACTGGAAGTTGGACTGTCCGACTCACCTGGCAGCCACTCCCAGAGCCCCTGGAATTCTAGCCCAAGGCTCTCTGACTGACTCCTTCCCAGATCTTCTTGGCTTAGTGGCTGAAGACTGATGCTGCCCAATCACCTCGGAAGCCTCCTGGACCATCACAGATGCTTTGAGTAATCTCTTATAGTGGAAGGTAAGTCCATCCCCTTCTTAATCAATATGGAGGCTACCCACTCCACATTCAAGTCTGTTTCTTTTGCCTCTATAACTGTTGTGGGTATTGATGGCCAGGCTTCTAAACCTCTTTAAACTCTCCAAATCTTGTACCAACTTGGACATTCTTTTATACACTCTTTTTTAGTTATCCCCACCTGCCCAGCTCCCTTATTAGGTAGAGACATTTTAACTAAATTTTCTGCTTCCCTGACTATTCCTGGGCTACAGCCACAACTCATTGCTGCCCTTTTCCCCAGTTAAAAGCCTTCTTTGCATTCTTCCCTTGTGCCTCCCTACCTTAATCCACAAGTATGGGATACCTCTACTCTCTCCTTGGTGATAGATCATGCACCCCTTACCATCCCATTAAAACCTAATCACCCTTACCCCACTCAATGCCAGTATCCCATCCCACAACAGGCTTTAAGGGGACTAAAGCCTGTTATCACTCACCTGTTACAGCATGGCCTTTTAAAGCCTACAAACTCTCCTTACAACTCTCCTATCCTACCTTTCCAAAAACCAGACAAGTCTTACAGTCTTGTCCAGGATCTTCACCTTATCAACCAAATTTTCTTGCCTATCCACCCCATGGTGCCAAACCCATAGACTCTCCTATCATCATGACCTCCCTCCACAACCCATTATTCTGTTCTGTATCCCAAAGATGCTTTCTTTACTATTCCTTCACACCCTTCATCCCAGCCTCTTTTTGCTTTCACTTGGAGTGACCCTGACACTCATCAGTTTCAGCAACTCACCTGGACTGTTCTGCCCCAAGGCTTCAGGGAGAGCCCACACTACTTTGGCCAGGCCCTTTCTCATTATCTGCTTTCTGTTTGCTCAACTGCCTTCCACCTTATTCAATATTTTGATGATCTTCTTTGTAGCCCCTCTTACCAATCTTCCCAGCAGGACACTATCCTGCTTCTTCAACATCTCTACTCAAAGGGATACCGAGTATCCCCCTCCAAGACACAAATTTCTTCCCCTAGCATTACCTATCTCAGTATAATCTTCCATGGACATACACGTGCCTTCCTGTAGACCAGGTTCAGTTAATCTCCCAGACCCCAATCCCCACCACAAAACAACTCCTTTCCTTCTTAGGCATTGTTGGTTATTTCTGACTCTAGATACCAGGTTTTGCTATCCTAACCAAACCACTTTACAAACTCACAAAGGGTAACTTAACTGATCCCACAGACCATAAGTCTTTTCCCCATTCTTCTTTTTGCTGTCTTAAAAAGGCCCTGGAGACAGCTCCTACACTAGCACTCCCCGACTTATCCCATCCTTTTTCCTTACCCACAGCTGAAATACAAGGCTGTGCTGCTGGAGTCATCACACAGGAGCCAGGCCCATGACCTGTTGCCTTTCTATCAAAACAACTTGACCTCACAATTCTGGGGTAGCCCTCATGTCTATGTGCAGCAGCTGCCACTGCTTTAATACTTTTAGACGCCCTCAAAATCACAAGCTATGCTGCACTTACTCTCTACAGTTCCCATAGCTTTCAAAATCTATTTCCCTCTTTCCTGTTCCCCACCCAGACCACACTTAGTTTATCAATGGTAGTTCTTCCAGGTCCAATTGCCAATCACTGGCAAAGGCAGGTTATGTTAGAGTGTCTTCCACATCTATCAATGAGGCTACAGCCCTGCCCCCTTCCACTACCTCTCAACAAGCAGAACTCATTGCCTTAACTTAAGCCCTCATTCTTGCAAAGGGACTACCTGTCAATATCTATACTGATTCCAAGTATGCCTTCCACATCCTTTACCACCATGCTGTTATATGGGCAGAAAGAAGTTTCCTCACTACACAGGGGTCCTCCATCATTAATGCCTGCTTAATAAAAATTCTTCTTAAAGCTGCTCTACTTCCAAGGAAGCTAGGGTAATTCACTGCAAGGGCCATCAAAAGGCATCAGATCCCATTGCTCAGGGCAACGCTTATGCTGATAAGGTAGCTAAAGAAGCAGCTAGCTTTCCAACTTCTGTCCCTCATGGTCAGTTTTTCTCATTCTCATCTTTTCACTTTACATATCCAGTTTTTCCTTACAAAGGTCTCTTCTTCCTCTGTGATTCTTCCACCTACATGTGTCTACCTATTAATTGGACAGGCACATGTACACTAGTTTTCTTTGCTCCCAAAATTCATTTTGCAAATAGGACTGAACAGCTTCCTGTTCCCCTCATGACACCAACACTTCATCACTATTTTGTTTCATTTTTCTTATTAATATAAGAAGACAGAAATAGGCCTCGAATTACTGCTGAAAAAGGAGGACTCTATTTTTAAATGAAGGGTGTTGTTTTGACCTAAATCAATCTGGCCTGTTGTATGACAACATAAAAAAATCTCAAGGATAGAGCCCCAAAACTCACCAACCAAGCAAATAATTACACTGAAACCCCTTGGGCACTCTCTATTTGGATATCCTGGGTCCTCCCAATTCTTAGTCCTTTAATACCTGTTTTTCTCCTTCTCTTATTTGGACCTTGTGTCTTCCATTTAGTTTCTCAATTCATACAAAACCACTTCAAGGCCATCACCAATCATTCTATATGACAAATGCTCCTTCTAACAACCCCACAATGTAACCCCTTGCCCCAAAATCTTTCTTCAGTTTGATCTCTCCCACTCTAGTTTCCCACGCCACTGCTAATAACACTTGAGAAACATTGCCCATTATCTCTCCATACCATCCCCCAAATTTTTTGCCACCCCAACACTTCACCACTATTTTGTTTTGCTTTTCTTATTAATATAAGAAGACAGGAATGTCAGGTCTCTGAACCCAAGCGGGCACCTACGTATACATCCAGATGGCCTGAAGCAACTAAAGAACCACAAAAGAAGTGAAAATAGCCACTTCCTGCCTTAACTGATGACATTCCACCATTGTGATTTGTTCCTGCCCCACCCTAACTGGTCAATTGACCTTGTGAGATTCCTTCTCCTGGACAACGAGTCTCAGAACCTCCCCACCAAGCACCTTGTAACCCCTGCCCCTGCCTGCAAGAGAAAAACCCCCTTTGACTGTAATTTTCCACTACCTACCCAAATCCTATAAAATTGCCCCACCCCTATCTCCCTTTGCTGACTCTTTTTTTGGACTCAGTCTGCCTGCACCCAGGTGATTAAAAAGCTTTATTGCTCACACAAAGCCTGTTTGGTCATCTCTTCACACAGACATGCATGACACAAGTGACATCCCAGATTATAATTCTCTGCTAAGATTTAAGTAAAATTTAAGAATTTAAAAGACCTCTTTCTAATAATGGCCACTGTTTTTATCTCTCTCTTACCCCAATGTGACTCTCTCCAATTCCAATTTAAGTAAAACAGTAGCCTCTGAAGGGAGAAAAGTTACAAGTGGCTCATGAATTACTTGAAAAGCAATTAAAAGCTGGGCATGTAGAACCATCTAATAGCCTTTGGAATTTGCCCATTTTCGTCATCCCCAAAAAGTCAGGTAAATGGAGACTTTTACATGACCTATGTGCTATTAATGCCAATTTGCAATGTATGTGACCCCTTCAGCAGGGGTTCCCTTCCCCCATGGCAATTCCTCAAGATTGGCCTATAATCATTATTGACTGAAAAGACTGTTTTTATATGATTCCCCTAGCAGAACTGAACGAAGAAAAATTTGTGTTTACAATACCAGCTATCAATAATGAAAGCCCAGCTTGTTGATTTTATTGGAAAGTGCCTCCTCAAGGAGTGCTAAACAGTCCTCTCCTTGGAAATATCTTGGGTACATACTAACTTCCCAGTCAGTAAGACCTCAAAAAGTTAAACTAAATACTAGGCAACTTACATACATTAAATGATTATCAGAATTTACTGGTCAATATTAACTGGCTCTTCCCCACTTTGGGGAGTCCTACTGATAAGTTACAAAACCTGTTTTCTATCTTAAAGGTCAATACAGCCCTAGATTATCCCAGATATTTAACCCCTGCAGCAAACAGGGGAAATCAAGGAAATAAAAAAATCCATCTCTCAGAGGCAGCTAGATTGCACACATCCAGGCTACTCAATTCAGTAAAACACTCCCCTACAGGGTTAATAGGACAGCTAACCCCAGAACTGTGCTTCCTAGAATAGGTTTTTTGCTCACATACTGGTACTAAAACTCTCTTTCCCTGTATCCAGTTACTCAGTAAAGTCATCTATTCTGGCTACAAACGATGCAGTCAGTTGCTAGATTATGATCCTGATATCATCAGGATTCCTTAAAGTAAAAGGCAATTCAAAGCAGTATTGCCAGTATTTATCGATATGCAAATAGCTCTCTCTGATTACACAGGACAAATAGAGCATGTCCTTCCTGCTAATAAACTCCTTCATTTCTTATCTCGTACTCCTGTGATTTTGCCTACAAAAATAGTTCACTTCCCCTTACCTAATGCTTTAACATGGTTTACTGATGGTTCAGGTAAACATAGAAAAGTGGCAGTGTGGTGGAGACCATAAAATTCACTCACTCAATCTGGGTTTACTTGCACTTGGCTGAGATTGGGGCCCTGATATTGGCCTTGGAAACTTTCCACTCAGCCCATCAATATTGTGAGTGACACTGCTTACTCTATTTATTGCAGAATCTTGAGATAGCCCTGATTAAGTCCACTCTAGAGTCTGCCCTGTGTGCTCTTTTTCTCTAACTTCAGCAATTGCTAGATCAATGCACACACCCTATTTTTATTACACACATTCGAGCCCACAGCTCACTGCCTGGCCCATTAGCTTATGGAAATAATCAAGCAGACCTTCCGGTTATAACATCACTGCTTAACCAAGCCACCAAATCACATCAATTCTCCCACCAAAATTAGAGAAACTTATCTAAACAATTTCAACTTACCCAGAGGCTGGCTAAACAAATTATCCTGCAATGCCTAGATTGCCAGCTCACAGGCATGTCCTCTCCTTCAACAGGTGTTAACCCTAAAGGACTAGAACCTAATCAGTTATAGCAAACAGATGTAACACACATCCCTGAATTTAGAAAACTTAGACATGTACATGTCTCCTCTGATACCAACACTCATCTAATTAGTGCACAAGCCCTTCCTGGAAAGTCCATTCAATATGTCATTAAAACATCTTTTAACTTTTGTGTTTATGGGGTGGCCCACAACAATTAAAACTGATAATGGTCCAGCTTATGCCAGCTCACAATTTCAACAATTTTGTCACACATGGAATGTCCAACATTCCACAGGCATCCCATATAACCCCCAAGGACAAGCCATAGTAGAATGTGCCCATTCCACTCTTAAAAAATATGCTCAAAAAACAAAAAAGAGGGAGTATGGGCAAAGACCCTGCAACACTATTGGCACAAGCCTTATTGACCCTTAATTTTCTAAATTTAGATGACAAATTTCAATCAGCTGTAGAAAAGCACTTTGCTAAAACCTCTCAAGACATAAAACCTGCAGTTTTTGCTAATGTGGGGAAGAGGATGTGCTTGTGTTCATACCCCCTCAGGTCTTCTTTGGACTCCAGCACAATGCATCAAACCATACCATGGCATGCCTAGGACCCAATCCCATGCCAGAAATGAAGAAATTGACCTTACAGCACCCACAGCCCCGAGCAATGCAGCTTCCACAGATGACACAAGCCCCGGACCTGGCGGATGCTGAAGAAGACAACTCAGGAGGCTGAACGAATCCTGTTCTGGACACAGGCACCAATTACTCCAGATAATTTGTTCCTTGCTATGCTTTCTGTTGTAGATTGCAACTCACATAGGATATTGATCCTTTTTATGCTCTTGCTTTGTTGGCAACCTGTACCTGCTACACTCTATTAGGCTTATACTTGGACCCACGTTTTTTTCCCCTGTCACCTGGGCAGACACCCCCTTCCCAGCCTTTAATAATGTAACTGCTTGGCTAAGAGGGATAGATTTACCCCTAGTAGGGCTCCTTAGTAACAGCACACATAGAAATGAAGGGTCAAACAACACTACAGGTCACTCTTTCACTGGAAAAGAATGTTTGTTGCTAATTATACTCATGATTGTCTTATGTTATCTGCTAATTCTAGGATGCAAAGTTGGAATAAGAGCAATGACCACCTCTCCTGACAGACCTGTTGCTTCATGCATCTATACTTTTCAGTCAACAGAACCTGATGCAAAGAACAGAAAAGGGGGCCTTGAGGGGGATTCAGTCAGGATGGTGGGAGAAATTATAAAATTATAGGAAATAATCACAAACCCTTGTGAAAGGCCTGGGGGTTTGCATAAAATGTTGGGCTGAGGGCAGCTGAATTCTCTTAAAAGCTTAGCACATAGATACATAGAAATGTAGTTTATCTAAATAACTTGTTTACTCATGTGGTCCTAAAACTAACCTTTGATAGTTCGTGGGCAGGATCGCTCTCTCAGTGTAGGGGGAGGGCAACCAGACTGATTACCCTCTGATGGTGTTGACTCAAAGCCTTCATCATTTAATATGTGCTGAATAAATGCCAGCAGGGCCAATGAGTCAGGGCCACAGCTGCAACTCTTTATAGCCGGTCTGACAAGCATAATATCTGTGTTAGTGTACGTTATTCATCATTCGTTGGGTCAGGGTCTGCAGGACAGACCCCTGCAAAAATAAAATAAAATAAAAAAATAGCCAGGTGTGGTGGCACACACCTGTAATCCCACCTACCTGGGAGGCTGAGATAGGAGAATCGCTTGAACACGGGAGGCAGAAGTTGCAGTGAGCTGAGATCATGTCACTGCACTCCAGCCTGGGCAATAGAGTGAGACTCTATCTCAAAAAATATACATATATATATGTGTGTGTGTATGTTTGTGTGCATGTACGTGTGTCACAATAATCACTGAGGGGAGGACCAAGGCGAGAGAGTCAAATTTCCTAAGTTGTGGGATAAGAGATATGTCACAATAACCTCTGTGAGTAGGACTCAAGAAAAATAGGAGAGTCATGTAACCTAGCAGCTGGGTAAACCTATATGACATAATCATCCTTGTGGACAGGGCACAAGAAGAAAGTCACATCACATAAATCCTGGACCAAGTCATATGTAACAATCCACACTATGGACAGTTCCCAGGAAGAGAAGAGTCACACCATTTAGGTGATGGGACAAGAGATGTGTCACTATAGTCCACATAAGCAGAGATCATGCAGAAGGAAGAAATCACCTAGATGATGTGTTGGGTGTAGCAATGTCACTCTATTTTCTGTTGGCATGACCCAGGCAGGAGGGGAGAGTCACATCATCTAGGTGCTTGGCCCAGAGATATGTCACAATCTCTACTATGGGCAAAGCCCAGGTAAGAAAGGAGAGTCACATCAAATAGTTGATGAGCCAAGAGATATGCCACAATGCCCCAAATAGGCATGGTCTGAGCAGTAGACAAATTACATTCATGCCGGGCACTGCAATATGTCACAATGTCTTTTGATGGCAGGGCCAGGAAAAATAACCTCGGTGTTGGGCCCAGCAATACGTCAGTTTTCTTGCAGAAGAAAAGAGTCACATCAGCTCATGCTGAAACCAGCAATACATATCGTTATCCACCAGTGAGCAGGGATCAGGCAGTGAAAACATTCACATCATCTAGGTGATCCACACAGAGATATATTACAATTTCCCTGGAAGGCAGTGCCCGGAAGGAACGGTTACATCACCTGGGTATTGAAAGCAGCTATACTTCACAATGGACTATGTAGGCAGGCCATAGGTGGCAAAGACCCATCACCTGGGTGCTGAGTCCAAGGATATATCACAATTTTCCTGAAAGAAAAGCTCAGGTGGGAGAGAAACACCTTCTAATTGCTAGGCCCAGTGATATTTTCAATCTTCTCTGTGGGAAGAATGCAGGTAAAAGAGGAGAGTCACATCTTTCTAGGTAATGAAGGCAGAGACATGCCACCAAGCCTCCTGTGGGCAAGGCGCAGGAAGAAGCCTCTCATCCCCTAGGTGTTGGGCCCAGAGATATATCACAATACTCACAATATGCCATGCCCTGGCAATAGAGGTGAGTCACATTACCTAGGTGCTGGGTCCAGAGATATGTCACAATCCCTGTTTTGTCAAGGCCCAGGCATAAATGGAAGAGTCACATCACCTGAGTGAAAAATGAAAAGATATGTCATCATACCCCCGTGGGATAAGCCCATGCAGGAGGGTCACTTCACCTAGGTGCTGGCCCCAGTGATGTGTCACGATACATAATGTATGCAGGGCCAAGGCAGGAGAAGAGTAACATCACCTAGGACACTGGCCCAGTGATATATCAAAATCTTTTTCTGGCAGTAGAGAGTCACATCACCTAGGTTCTTAGTACAGCAATATGTCATAGTACCCCTTGAGGGGAGGCCCAGGCAGGAGAGTCACATCACTTAGGTTAGCAGCCAAGAGACATGCCACAATGCCCACTGTGGGAAGGGTTCAAGGAAAGAGGAGAGTAACATAACCTAGCAGCTAGGCTATATGTGATAATCACCTCAGGTGATCCACCCACTTTGGCCCCCCACAGTCCTGAGATTACAGGCATGAGCCACTGCACCCGGCCTTCTGCCTTTTTTTTGGAAGGAGTCTCACTCTCACCCAGTCTGGAGTGCAGTGGCATGGTCTCGGCTCACTGCAAACTCCGCCTCCCAGATTCAAGCAATTTTCCTGCCTCAGCCTCCCGAGTAGCTGGGACTACAGGCACATGCCACCACGCCCAGCTAATTTTTTGTATTTTTAGTAGAGACAGAGTTTCACTGTTTTAGCCAAGATGGTCTCAATCTCCAGACCTCATGGTCCACCCACCTTGGCCTCCCAAAATGTTGGGATTACAGGCATGAGCCTCCTTGCCAGGCCTGCCCTTCTTTTAAGAAGAAATTGTGGCTGGTCACAGTGGCTCACACCTATAATACCAGCAGTTTGAGAGGCCAAGGTGGACAGATCACCTGAAGTCAGGAGTTCGAGACTAGCCTGGCCAACACGTGAAACCCCATTTCTACTAAAGATACAAAAAATTAGCTGAGTGTGATGGTGCATGCCTGTAATCCCAGCTACTTGGGAAGCTGTGGCAGGAGAATTGCTTGAACCCAGGAAGTGGAGGTAGCAGTGAGCCAAGATCACGCAACTGCCCTCCAGCCTGGGTGACAAGAGCAAAACTCTGTCTCCCCCCACCCCCCAAAAAAGAAAAGAATAAGAAAAGAAAGAAGGGCAGAGGCAGTAGAGTCACATCACATGGGTGCCGGGCTCAGTGATATGTCACAATGCTCCCTGTGAGCAAAGTCCAGGCAGAAGAAACACATCGCCTGATTTCTGGGCCAAAAAATATGTCACAAACTCTTCTTTATATAAGCAAAGCCTTGGTATAGAAAGAGTCACAATAAATAGTTGATTTTCCCAAAAGTATTTCACAATGCTCTGTTGTCAGGGTTCATACAGGAGACTCACATCACCTTGTTACTGGGCCCAGAAATATGTCACAATACCTTTTGAGGTCTAGGCCAAGCAAAACAATAATGTCACATTGGTGTTGAGCCCCACAATATGTCCCAATCTCCTATTCAAGCAAAATTTATGATGAAGAGAAGAGTCGCCCTTGTTTGGTAGTGGGTCAAGTGATACGTCACAATCCCTAGTTTTTGGAGAAACCAGGCAGAAGACAGTCACATCACCTGGGTGGTGGGTGGAAAGATATGTCACTATGCCCCTTGATGGCAGAACCCAGGCAGTAGAGTTAAATTACCAGGGTGTTGGACCCAGCAGTCTTTTACAATTGCTTATGTGGTCAGGAAACAGGCATGAGAGTCATGTAACCTGGGTGTGGCATCCAAAAATATGTCACAATGCCCCCTGTGGGCAGTGCGAAGCACGAGAGGAGACTCACATCACCTAAGCACAAGGCCCAGCAAGGTGTCACAATGTCCCCTGCAAGCAGCACTAACACAGAATAGAGTCATATACCCTCAGTTCTGGGTTCAGCAATATGTCATATCCCATCTGTGGGCTGGGCCACACAAGAGTCAGATCACTCAGCTGATGAACAGAGAAAAATGTCACAATTAAACCTGTAGGAAGGTTCAGGGATGAAATTAACAATCCCACACATGTCCCGGTATTAGGTATAGGAGGTTAACACTTCCTATATATTGTATCTAAGGACAGGAGTTACAATCGCAATGGTTGACTAAATTTGTGCATGAGAGCCTCAACTCCCCCTGCAGACTGTCTAATTAGTGAAGTCACAGCCTCATAGGTGTGCTGAATCTTGCTCTGTGTATCACCAACTCACCCGTGGACTGGATCCACATCTGAGAGTCAAGTTTCTGACCTTTGACTGCCTATAGGTGTGAGATTCAGAACCTCAAAAGTGGATTGTGTTCATGTGGGAAAATGACAATGTATACTGTGTGCGGGTGTGCATACAACTGTCACAATTTTCCCTGTGAGCTGGGCCTTGTTAGTACATTCTCTATACTACCCAAAGGCTTTATACGGTATTAATGAGAATCACAATTCTGTCTGAGATCTTCATCTTTGTTTCCCCAAGGGAGCATCTTCCCCCCACCCCCACCAAGATGGAGTCTTGCTCTGTTGCCCAGGCTGGTGTGCAGTGGCGTGATCTCAGCTCACTGCAACCTCTGCCTCCTGGGTTGAAGCAATTCTCCTGCCTCAGCCTCCCAAGTAGGTGGGATTACAGGCACCCACCACCATGCCTGGCTAATTTTTGTATTTTTAGTAGAGATGGGGTTTCACCATGTTGGCCAGGATGTCTTGAACTCCTGACCTTGTGATCCACCTGCCTTGGCCTCCCAAAGTGCTGGGGTTACAGGCATGAGCCACCGTGTCTGGCCAGATCTTCAACTTTGTATGCAACCACAACCATACCTGTGGCCCTAAGCCCAGATATTAGAGTCAACATCTCTCCAATTGACCGGGTCCAGATAGTAGAGTCCTCACTGCTTATGTTCTGGATTTAGAAATGTGTCATCATTTGAACAGTGGCTGGATGCTCACATATAACAGTCACAATTCCAACTGTGGACTGTGTTTGCATGGGAAATTCAAGACCTCAGCAATGGGTTCTTTTCCATGTGTGAGGGTGATAATCCTAATGGCTGGTGAGGTGTGCATATAAGAAACAAAATCTCACCTACGTGTTGTGCCCTGTGATAACACTCTAATGCTTGAAGGCATTATATGATAGGTGGGGTTGTGGCAATCCTATATGAACTTCATACAAAGAGAGGACCCAGGATGTTGCTCATTTTTCTAAATTGAGCTATGAAGGACAATATTTTTTCTAATAGTTGATTTGATGAATGAAACCAATCATCACATTTGTAAGCTGACCACAGTTTATGTCATAATTAGATAGGAAGCTAGCAGGAGTCACATCACCTGGAATTTCAGCCAAGGATATCTCACAATCTTCCCTGAGGGAGGGAGCCAAGCAGGCATGTCACATCACCTGGGTGCTCAGCCAGGGATATGTTACACTTATCTCCTGAAAGCACAGCACAGGCAACAGACTCGCATCACCTGGGTGCTGAGCTCAGCACTATGTCACAGTGCTCCCTGGGGAAGCAGAAGAGTCACATCACCTGGTGTCTGCTTCCAGGGATATGTCACAATCCTTCCTGTGAAGGGGATTATAAAATGTCATATCTTCTAGGTCATGGATGCAGATATATGTCACAAGGTCCCTGTGGGCAGAGCCCAGGCAGGAACATGCTATCCTATAGGTGTTGGGCCTAATGATATTTTAAAATAACCAAAATATGGGAGGCCCAGGCAAAACAGGAGAGTCACATCACTTATATGCTGGGTCCAGTGATATGCCCCAATATCCCTTTTTGGCAGGGCCTAGGCAGAAGACAATTACATTACCTAGGTGATGAATGAAAAGATATGTTATGTTTGGGAACAGTGGCTCACGCCTGTAATCCCAGCACTTTGGGAGGCCGAGGCAGGTGGATCACAAGGTCAAGAGATCAAGACCATCTTGGCCAACATGGTGAAACCCCATCTCTACTAAAAATACAAAAATCAGCTGGGCGTGGTGGCAGGCACCTGTAGTCCCAGCTACTGGAGAGGCTGAGGCAGGAAAATTGCTTGAACCCTGGAGGTGCAGGTTGCAGTGAGCCAAGATCGCGCCACTGCACTCCAGCCTGGCAACAGAGCGAGACTCCGTCTCAAAAAAGTAAAAAGGAAAGATACGTTATAATACCTCTGGGCTCAAAAATATGTCAAAATGCCTTATGTGGGTAGGGCTCTGGAAAAAAAAATCACATGACCTAAGGGCTGGGTTCAGCTATATGTAACAAATTCCCTAGTTGGCAGGACCCATGCATGAGAGAAGAGTCACATCACTTAGGTGCTGGGCTCAGTGATATGTAACAAAGCTTTTTGGCAGGGCTCAGGCAGAAGAGGAGTGTCACATCACCTAGGTTATTAATAAAATGATAGCTCATAATACCCCTATGGGCAGGGCCCACGCAGGAGAGTTGCATTATCTGGAGGTGGAGTCAGTGATATGTGTTAACACACAATGTGTGCAGGTCCCACGCTGGAAAGGAGTCACCTCATCTAGGTTATTGACCCAGTGATACATCACAATCATTTTTCGGGCAGAGACCAAACAATAGAGAAGATTCACATCACCTAGATGTTGGGCCCAGCTATGTATCACAACACCCTGAGAAGACAGCCCTAGCAAAAGATTTGCATCACCTAACTGAGGGTCTCAGACATATGACACAATTCCTGCTGTGGGTAGGGCTCAGGAAGAACTGTAGAGTCACATAACCTTGGAGCTGGGCCCAACTATATGTCAAAATCATCCCAGTGAGTAGGGCCTAGGAATAAGAAGAGAGTCAAATCATGAAGGTGAAGGACCAAGCAATGTCACACTCCCCACTGTGGACAGGTCCCAGGAAGAAGAGTCACGTAATGTCAGTGATGGGCCCAGATATATGTCACAATGACTTCCGTGAGCCAGAAGAAGAATCACATCACCCGTGTGCTAAACTCAGTAATAAGTCACTCTCTCCTCTGTGGGCAAGGCACAGGCAGGAGAGGAGAGTCACATTACCTCTGTTCTGGGCCCAAAGTTATATCACAATCTCTTTTTGGGCAACATCCAGGTAGAGAGAAGAGTCACATAAAATAGTAAAGGGCCCAGAGATGTATCTTGTAGGTACCTTGCATGAAGTGTCAGGAAGGAGACTCACATCACATTGCTTCTGGGCCCAGCAATACATCACCATGCCTTCTGAGGGCAGTGGCAAGGCTAAAGAGTAATGTTACTTTAGTATTAGACCCAGTGACATGTCACGGTATCCCCTGCAGGCAGAACCTAAGACAAGGAGGAGAGTTATGTCGCTAGGTGCCAAGCCCAGTGGTCTGTCACAATCCCTTCTGTGAGCAGGAGTCAGGTAGGAGAATAGAGTCACATTATCTGTGTGATGGGTGCAGGGATGTCACAATGTCATCTGTAGGCAGGGCCTAGGCAGTATAGTTACCTCACCTGGGTGTGTGACAGAGCAATATGTCACAATGGCCCACATGGGCAGGACACAGGCAGAAGAGTCACACAACCTGGGTGTGGGACCCAGCGATATGACACAATGCCCCCTGTGGAAGAGACAAGGCAGAAGATTCACACCACCTGGGTACAAACTCAGTGATATGTTACAATGTCCTCTGTGGGCAGTGCCAAGGCAGTAGAATTGTCACACCACCTTGGTGCTGGGTCCAGGGATATGTCACAATCCCATTTGTGGCCTGGGCCCAGGGAGGAGCATCGAATCATTCTGGTGCTGGGTAAAGTGATATGTCATAATCACACCAGCAGGAATGTTTAGGAATGAGATTATGCATCTGGACTGGAAAGAATCAACACATCAAAAATATTACCAGACTGTGCAAGATGGCTCATGCCTGTAATCCCAGCACTTTGGAGGCCAAGGCAAGAGGATATCTGGAGGCCAGGATTTGGAGACTATCTTGGGGGCAATGTGGTGAACGAGACCTCTATTGAACAATAAAAATAAAAGTTAAAAAAAGAGGCTGGGTGTGGTAGCTCATGCCTCTAATCCCAGCTACTCAGGAGGCTGAGGCAGGAGAATCGCTTGAACCCGGGAGATGGAAGTTGCAGTGAGCTGAGAATGCACCATTGCACTCCAGCCTGGAGGACAAGAGTAAAACTCCATCCCCCCAGAAATGAATAAATAAATAAATAAATAAGTAAATAAATCTGAGGTCAGCTGGGTGCAGTGGCTCACGCCTGTAATCCCAGAACTTTGGGAAGCTGAAGCAGACAGATCACAAGGTCAGGAGTTTGAGACCAACCTGGTCAATATGGTGAAACCTCATCTCTACTAAAAATACAAAAATTAGCCAGGCGTGGTGGTGGGCGCCTATAGTCCCAGCTACTCAGGAGACTGAGGCAGGAGAATCGCTTGAACCCGGGAGGTAGAGGTTGCAGTGAGCTGAGATCATGCCACTGCATTCCAGCCTGGGAAACAGAGAGCGACTCCATCTCAAAAAATATATATATTAATATTAATAATTCTGAGGTCCTAGAGAAAAACAGTCTTGAGTCAAAAATACAAAAGACCTATTTGGCAGTTAGAATAGTTTGTATATATTTGAAGTAGGCAGGAAAAGAATTTACATACAAAAGTTTTATACAGAAAATGATATAAGACAATAAAAAAGAAAAATCTCTGCCTTTATTTTCAAGAAGGGTGAAGCCTGTATTTGTAATTTGTATCTTTTTTTTTTTTACAACATCCAGGTCTAGGGCCATAATTTTGAACTCATGGACATCTGAATTCTAGTAGGTGCTAGATTCAGGAACCTGAGGGCTGGCCTTGGGCACACTCTGCACATCAAAAAGTGTTTGTGAGGAAGTAAAAGAACAGGGAAAGGTGCTATCAATAACTCATTAATAGGGGACAGTGCATGGTAACTGGGAGGACTGGTTTATGCTACAGATACTAACCCAGGCAGGGCTATATTCTGACATATTCCTGTGTTCATGCAGGTGGATGAGATTACGATTGGTGGTTCACAAGCCCAGGTTGATGAAGAGATCAGTTTCAGGGTCTGGGATAGAGATTAGCCAGGAGTCCTCTATGAACTTGTATAATTTTTTGGTGAGAAATTCTAGGGGCAAAGGCACTATACACATAATTCTTGAGAGTCAAAGTACACTTATTTTATGTTGAAATACACGTAAGGGGTTGGGCACGGTGGCTCATGCCTGTAATCCTAGCACTTTGGGAGGCCAAGGCAGGCGGATCACCTGAGGTCAGGAGTTAGAGACCAGACTGGCCAAAATGGTGAAACACTGTCTCTACTAAAAATAAAAAAAAATTAGCCGGGCGTAGTGACACATGCCTGTAGTCCCAGCTACACACGAGGCTGAGGTAGGAGAATTACTTGAACCTGGGAGGCAGAGGTTGCAGTGAGCAAAGATCGTGCCATTGCTCTCCAGCCTGGGCGACAAGAGCAAGACTCTGTCTAAAGAAAGAAGAAAGAAAAGAAAGAAAGAAAGAGAGAAAGAGAGAAATAAATAAATAAATAAATAAATACACTTATGGATTTCCTGAAAGTCAAAATACACTTATGGTATAGTGTTGTATGCTGGAGAGAGGAAGATGGCCTCATTTCCAAAATTTGAGAATGTAGGAACGAAAGTGGAAATGTACAATTTTACTGCAAGCCTGAGTTACGCCAGGGGAAAACAGTGGTGGCTTAGAGGCCCTGCTTGTCATACATTAGAAAGACCAGTCTTCCTGTGGAGTGTTAAAATAATTAAACAGCAGGAAATTAGACTGAAGTGGCTCTAGTGCCCTTTGTTCATAAGTAAAACATCTAAAACCTAACTCTAATGCATTTCTTATAAATTACTATCTTAGGGAGAAAAAAACTCAGGCTTAAGTGGTTATAAACCTGCAATTAACCTCTGGTTACATAACCAGGAAATTTCCACCTGGATCATACAAATAAGGTAACTACATAACTGTAACCCATTCTTGAATCTGGTTTGCCTTCTCAAGCACTTTATAAAACCCTTTTCTTTATGCCCCTCAGGTGGACCACAAATCAGGGCTGGGTGCTTTCCATTTCACTAATCACGGTTTGCTCAAATAAACTAGTTCAGGTTTTAACATTGACTCCCTTTAATTTTAACAGAAGAGACCATGCACCTGGTTGCTCAGGCCTGTAATCCCAGCACTTTGGGAGGTGGAGGTGGGCAGGCCACTTGAGGCCAGTAGTTTGAGACAAGCCTGGTCAACATTGCAAAACCCCATCTTTACTAAAAATACAAAAATTAGCCAGGTGTGGTGTACAGGTAATCCCAACTATTCGAGAGGCTGAGGCACGAGAATCGCTTGAGCCTGGGAGGAGGTTATAGTAAACCGAGATTGCACCACTAAAGTGTACTCTGGGAGACAGAGTGAGCCTCTGTCTCTCTGTCTTAACAAAAAAAATTAACAAGAGAGACTGAAGACCCCATGGGCCGCAGCTCCTCCCACGCACACACCAAGTCAGGATTCTGCCCTGATGACCCCCCTGGCATCCCTGAACACTCTGGGAAATACTCGGGGCTGTGGGTGCAGAGCTGCCCAGAGAGCTCCAGCTAGGGCGCCCTACAGGGACCAGGTGGGATGCCGGGGTCCCTGCTGCGGGCTCACCCGCCATCTTGCAGCCAGAGGGCCTGGGGAGGAGCTGAGCCAGTGGGGACTCAGGACGGCGACAAGGGAGCGGACTCTGGGGAGGCCGGTCCGGTGATTTCACAGCCCGGTCTCCTCTCTCTGGACGCCCAGCCCTGCATACTCACCATTTCCCAGCTTCCAGGATGTCCTGACATCTTAGCTATGCGTCTCCCAGGACCTGCAGATCACAGGGCAACAGAGGCTGTGACAGAGTCACCGGGGGCTCCCAAGGAGGGGGACGCAAAACAGGAAGAGGAGCAGAACAGCGGAAATGAATTCCAAGCTCTGGAGGGAGGGAGACAAAGGCCCCACCAAATGCTGGAAGCCACGACCTCCTCTCCAACTGAGTGCCTGATTGGGTGGTTCCCATGCCAGCACCACTGATTGGATTAAGCTCCAGGACCCACATTCCACACCCCCCACCCTCCCCAGCATTACTGCATTTTATGGACTGGGAAACAGGTTCAAGTACGCGGGGTCACATGCCCAGGGTATTGCAACTAGTTAAGAAGAGAGCTGAGACTTGAAATGCACTTGCTTTTTTCCTTACCTGGGTTGGCTTGTATAATGCACCTTATTGGCTAATTAAGAGTAAGAAGAGGAATATTTAGACAACTTTTTTAAAAAGTTTTTTTTTTTTTTTTTTTGGCCGGGTTCAGTGGCTCACGCCTGTAATCCCAGCACTTTGGGAGGCTGAGGCAAGCTGATCACAAAGTCAGGAGTTTGAGACCAGCCTGGCCAAAATGGTGAAACTCCATCTCCACTAAAAATACCAAAATTAGCTGGGCCTGGTGGCTGGCACCTGTAATCCCATCTACTCAGGAGGCTGAAGGAGGAGAATTGCTTGAACCCAGGAGGCAGAGGTTGCAGTGAGCTGAGATCGCACCATTGCACTCCAGCCTGGGCCATGAATCCAGCGGGAACAGTCTCCCCACAGTCAGCTCCCAGTCATGACCTGAGTCCCTGGTGGTGCAGCTCTGCTCCAGGCCCCTCTGGCTGCAAGATGGTGGCTGGGCCTGCAGCTGGGACCCTTGCATCCTTCCCCATCCCTGCACGGCCCCCTATCTGGAACTCTCTGGGCAGTATTAGGTACAGTGTGTTCCTCATCAAAGAGTCAACTTGTTCAGCTTCCTTGTTCTTTGATCTCGATTTTCAAAGCCTAACTTCCTCATTCTTTGTGGCTTCTTGCCCCTAGTTACGGTAAGCAACCTTCCCACCAGTCCTAATCTATAACTCACATCTGTTCCCTTTATTACCTGCTCTGTAACTGATCTTCTGTCCAAACTGCTCTTACTGCCACTGTAACCCACACCTCTGCCCCATTTGAAATAGCCAATCAGGATTAGCTTAGATTGTGCGTTCCAGCCCCAGTCAATGACACAGCAACAGGGACTAACTGTGTTAGGGATAAAAGCCCCTTCCCTCCCTTGTTCTATGTGCTCTTGCAATTGTGACTGGCACAAGCTGCAACCTTCTGCAGAACTAAATTGCCTTGCTGAGAAAGCTTTTGGCCAGAGTGCTGATTCTCCTTTGCGGGACTGAGCATTTGTTTCTAACAGCAGCTCTGCACCTGCAGATTGTTCCCAGAGTCTTCCCAGAGTGTTCAGGGATGCTAGACAGGTCATCAGGGCAGAACCTCAACTCAGTGTATGTGTGGGAGGAGCTGCGGCCCTGGGGTCCCCAGTCTCTCCTGTGTCAAGACCAGCTTGGTCGGGGAGACCCTAACCCAGTGGCACCAGAGGAATTAAAGACATACACATAGAAATATAGAGGTGTAAAGCAGGAAATCAGGGGTCTCACAGCCTTCAGAGCTGAGCCACCCAGGTGCCGAGGCAAGAGACCGAGGACACGAGCTGTTCCAGTATAATAAAATATAAAACAAGAATAGTTATACCAGATATAGATCTTAGATATGATTATATATGAATATCATTAATCATTAGTTTGTAGCAATTACTCTTTATTCCAATATTATAATAATCTTTGCTCTATAATCATAACCTAGGAAAAACCAGGCCATACAGAGATAGGAGCTGAGGGGACATAGTGAGGAGTGACCAGAAGACAAGAGTGTGAGCCTTCTGTTATGCCCGGACAGGGCCACCGGAGGGTTCCTTGGTCTAATAGTAACATCAGTGTCTGGGAAGACACCTGTTGCAGAGCGGACTGTGGTCTAGCGGTAGCCTCAGTGTCAAGGAAAAACACCGGCTACTTAGCAGACTGGGAAAGGGAGTCTCCCTTACCCCGGGGGAGTTTAGAGAAGACTCTGCTCCTCCACCTCTTGTGGAGGGTCTGACATTAGTCAGGCTCACCCGTGGTTATCCACAGGCCTAACCATCTCCCTGTGCTGCTGTGCTTCAGTGGTCATGCTCCTAGTCAGCCTTCATGTTCCATCCTGTACACCTGGCTCTGCCTTCTAGATAGCAGTAGTAAATTAGTGAAAGTACTAAAAGTCTCTGATATGCAGAAATAGTGGCATAAGCAGTCTTTCTATCTGTCTCCTCTCCCTCTCTGCCTTGGCTGCCAGGCAGGGAATGTCCCCCTGTCCAGAGGACATGTGACCCACGTGACCTAACCTATCATTGGAGATGACTCACACTCTTTACCCTGCCCCTTTTGCTTTGTATCCAATAAATAACAGCGCAGCCAGACATTCAGAGCCACTACAGGTCTCCGTGACTTGGTGGTAGTGGTCCCCTGGGCCCAGCTGTCTTTTCTTTTATCTCTTTGTCTTGTGTCTTTATTTCTACACTCTCTCATCTCCACACACGAGGAGAGACCCACTGACCCTGTAGAGCTGGGCCCTACAGCTGAGAGCCTCGAACAGAGATTTACCCACATATTTATTAACAGCAAGCAAGTCATTAACATTGTTTCTATAGATATTAGATTAACTAAAAGTATCCCTTATAGGAAACAAAGAGATGGGCTGAAATAAAGGGATGGGTTTGGCTAGTTGTCTGCAGCAGTAGCATGTCCTTAAGGCACAGATGGCTCGTGCTATCGTTTGTGGTTTAAGAATGCCTTTAAGTGGTTTTCTGCCCTGGGTGGCCCAGGTGTTCCTTGCCCTCATTCCAGTAAACCCACAACCTTCCAGCATGGGCATCATAGCCATTATGAACATGTCACAGTGCTGCAAAGATTTTGCTTATGGCCAGTTTTGGGGCCAGTTTATGGCCAGATTTTGGGTGGGGGGGCCTGTTCCCAACATGTCCCCTTTCTTAGATTTGCAAAGCAATAAAAGCAAGGGCAGCTTTGTCACTGTGAGCTACTTCTCACAGGAGTCAGGATCCACATCTGAAGACTATACAATGACAAACAACACAGATTAAAAGTACAATCATCATAGGAATCACAGAGTTTCCAAGCGTTTTTATCCATTTTAATGGGATATTAGCTGCTAATCTCTCTGCAGCTCCTTTAAGCACTCCAGTTCTTGGCATTAAGGTCAGGCATGCCTGAGATGCTTTAAATATTTGTTCTTTTATCCAAAAACAAGTTTGTAAAGTGTCTTTCTAGATGCTTTTTTATTCTTTCCCAAATTTTGACCTTATTAAGCCACAAATCCTTATGTTTAGCTCCTACAATGGGCCATATCTTTTGAGGTTGAGGTGCCACTATACCACCATGGTTACAGATAATAGGAACTCTTGCCATACTTTTTATCATTTCTCATCTGACCATTTTGTTCAGATCATGTGAACATAGTGTGGCTGTGGCATGCAGACTGAGAGGTGCAATTCAAGCTAAACATCCCCTTAGGTGACCAATGATTCCATAGGAATCATTGTGCAGCACCTCTGCCTATTCTGCAATGCAATCTTCCTAAACAAGTACGTTCATATTTTCTGGCCAGGTTCAATTTTGTTTACAAATAGGTTTTTTAGGGCAGTATGCCTCAATTGTAGGAGTAGATTTATTATGATAAATACTGAGATCAGAAAGCATGTGTAACTGTGGCATAGAGTGATTATATCCAGGCATTATTGCCAGCTAAGATTGATAAATATGCCCAATAAGTATAATTGTTCTCTGTGTCAGCCTTTGTTGAAGGAATAATCATGGCAGTGGTGATAATTGCTATTATAGCTACCATTAAATTACTCATGGTGACTGGTTGTCCCACTTTCCTCGTGTTTTCTTCTACCATCTGTGACATCTTCTTGATCTGTCCCCAGGTGGGTGGCTGTGTTCAATGGGTGTTGCTCATGACAGTTGGGGTCCTCCTCGGTGTCAGTGTTGACATGGCTGCAACCAGGGGTTCCTTGGGATCATCCCAGAGTCTCTTCCTTGGCATCTGGCTCATGATAAGGTTTCAGGTGTCTTGATGGTATCCAAATCAGCTATTTCTTTTGGCCTGGAGTAACATAAGCATAACCTCTACCCCAAGTTATTTTTTTACCTATTTCCCAATTTTTGTTATCAGATCTCTCCACCAAACCAGTTGTTCTGCTTCTGTCTTTGCAGCTGGTTTCTGTAGATGCTGTTCAGTTGCTGATAACATCTGGTCTTTGGGCAGGCTCAAAAAATTTAAAGTTAATAATGCTAGATTCAATTGTGTAGGAGCTGTCCCATAATCCCTATTCCTCCCCTTTTTTTTTGCTTTTGTTATCAGTTGTTCATCTGTATGAAATAGTAACTGAGCATTTTCAATTAACTGTGTGGAATGAACCATGTATGAAGAATCAGAAATCACATTAATAGACATATCAAAAGCAGTCAATACCTCAATTACAGCTACAAGCTTTGCTTTCTATAGGGAGTCTGGAAAACTTTACTTTTCAAGCCAGAATAAGAAGTTTTACCATTACTAGACCCATCTGTAAAACAATGAAAACACTTAGCAGGCTGCAGGTTGTTTACCACAGGAATTGTAAATGCAAACCGTTCACAGTCTTGCTAGGCTAAAGGGATAGTAAAGAAACAGTCTTTTAAATCTATGACTATTAAAGGCCAAGTTTTTGGACTTATAGCAGGAGAAGGCAATCCTGGCTGTAATGCTCCCATAGGTTGTATAACTGAATTGATGGCTCTTAAGTCAGTTAACATTCTCCATTTACCTGATTTTTTCTTTATTATGAAAACTGGAGAATTCCAAGGGGAAAATGTTGGAGCTATGTGCCCATTTTCTAATTGTTCAGTAACTAATTTCTCTAAAGCTTCCAGTTTCTCTTTACTTAGCCACCAATGTTCTATCCAAATTGGCTTATCTGTTAACCATTTTAAAGGTATAGGTTCTGGAGGCTTAACAATGGCCACCATCAAAAATGATATCCTAATCTTTGGTGGGAACTTTGCCTTTCCACTTGAAGTGGCTCTTTCAAACCTTGCAAATTTTTTTCTAGTCCCATACCAGGGACATAACCCATTTCATGCATCATATGTTGACTTTGAGGGCTATATAATTGTTCTGGAATTAGAACTTGTGCTCGCCATTGTTGTAATTAATCTCTCCCCCATAAATTTATAGGTACAGAAGTTATAATTGGTTGAATAGTCCCAGGGTGTCCATCGGGCCCTTCACAATGCAAAATATAACTACTTTGATATACTTCAGGGGCCTTATCAACTCCAACTATGTTAAATTGAGCAGGTTGAATTGGCCACACCAATGGCCAGTGCTGTAGAGAAATGATTGAAATGTCCACTCCTGTATCTACCAAACCTTTAAATTTCTTTCCCTGAATAGTTATTTCACAGCTAGGAGGTTTATCAGTAATTTGATTTACCCAATAAGCTGCTTTGCCTTGTTTTTTTGTGCTTCCAAATCCTCCTGTTTGTTTAATTTCACTTTTTCCCATTCCCACATACAGCACAATCAGGAGCTGTGCTATGCACTCTCCTGGCTCTGCTTTCCAGAGAACAGAAGTAGATATAACAATTTGAATTTCCCCATTGTAATCTGAATTAATGACTCCTGTATGTATTTCTACCCCCTTTTAAACTTAAACTAGACCTTTCTAAAAGTAATCCTATTGTCCCCCCTGGCAAGGGTCCACAGACTCCTGTTGGGACCTTTTGCAGGGGTTCCGCAGGCAGAAGGCTCACAGCTTTTGTGCAGCATAAATCTACTGTGGCACTACAAGCTGTGGTGGGGGACAGACATTGTACAGGGCTGAGTACAGCCTGAGCTGGAAATGCCCCAGTTTAGAATGGGGCCCAGGATGGGCCCCTCATGGTGTTTCCCGAAATTGGGTTCCCTCCTCTATCAAACTTAGAGTGACACTGATTAGCCCAATATATTCCTTTTTTACATTTTGGACATATTTCAGGCTCAGCAGTTTTCTTTTTTCCCCTATCTGGCAGCCTGACTCGCTGATTATTTCTACATTCTGTTTTAGCATGAATAGCTTGTTTAAATTCTTTGAGTAATTTAAGAGGAAAAGGCTCAAATGTAGCTATAATATTTCCCTGTTGATCTGGAGGGTGTATTCTAACAGAGAGCTGCCAAGCCTCTAAATCACCCTCTCATCTAGCTTGCTGAATTCTTGCCTGAATAGAACTAAGAGCAGTCACTCAAGGCACTGCTCGAACAGTCACTGGGGCAACTACTTTTTGCCCAGTGTCCTCCAGAAGAGAAAGATCTGGAGGGTCTTTTTCTTCAAAATAATAATGAGGGAGTGCAGAAGGGTAGGGATGAACCTCTCCCTCCTTTGCCACTTTAGCTTTAGCTGGCAAATAAACCTGCTCTGTAACCTCTTCTGTTAATTCATTATACTCCCCTTCCTCCTCATCATCAGTGTGAAAAAGTTCCAAGGTGGAACAAACCAGACCCCACATTTGTCCCATTTTTACCCTGATGCTTCTGAGCTCCCCTTTTTACTCACCACAGGGATTGCTTTAAGAGTACTCAGGTGTCCTCCAGCTTAGTTCCATGTTTTCCAACCATCACTCTGGCAACCCTTTGACCTGCATTTGAGCCCCCATGATGGATGCCACTTGCCAAGACCAGCTCGGTCATGGAGACCCCAACCCAGCAGTGCTAGAGGAATTAAAGGCACACAGAAATATAGAGATATAAAGTGGGAAATCAGGGGTCTCACAGCCTTCAGAGCTGAGAGCCTTGAACAGAGATTTACCCACATATTTATTAACAGCAAGCCAGTCATTAGCATTCTTTCTATGGATATTAGATTAACTAAAAGTATCCCTTATGGGAAATGAAGGGATGGGCCAAAATAAAGGGATGGGTTTGGCTAGTTATCTGCAGCAGGAGCATGTCCTTAAAGCACAGATCGCTTATGCTATTGTTTGTGGCTTAAGGATGCCTTTAAGTGGTTTTCTGCCCTGGGTGGCCCAGGTGTTCCTTGCCTTCATTCTGGTAAACCCACAACCTTCCAGCATGGGCATCATGGCCATATGAACATGTCACAGTGCTGCAAAGATTTTGTTTATGGCCAGTTTTGGGGCCAGTTTATGGCCAGATTTTGGGGGGCCTGTTCCCAACACTCCTATTAAATTTTTTGTTAACATGGAGTTTAGCTCTGTCTCCTAGGCTAAAGTGTAATGGTATAATATCGGTTTACTCTAAACTTTGCCTCTGAGGCTCAAGAGATTCTCGTGGCTCAGTCTCCAGAGTAGCTGAGATTACAGATGTGCACCACCACACCAAGCTAATTTTTGCATTTTTAGTAAAGATGGGGTTTCGCCCTGTTGGCCAAGCTAGTCTCTAACTCCTTTACCTCATTTGACCTGCACACCTCAGCCTCCCAAAGTCCTGTGACTACAGGAGTGAGCCACCACGTATGGTCTCTCCTACTAAAAGTTAAAGAACATCAATGTTTAAACATTAATGAGTTCATTGGAGCAAACAGCGATTGGTGAAATGGAAAGTGCCCAACCATGGTTTGTGGTTAATGTGAGGGGCATGAAGGAAAGGTTTTATAAAGTGCTTGAGAAGGCAAATCAGATTCAAGAATTGGTTACAGTTACACAGTCACCTTACTTGTATGTTCCAGGTAGAAATGTCCTGGTTATATAATTAGAGGTTAATTGCAGGTTTATGATAGGCCAAGCCTGAATTTTTTTTCATCCTAAGATAGTAATTTGTAAGAAATGCATTCAAGTTAGGTTTCAGATTTTTTACTTATGAGCACAGGGCACTAGAGCCACTTCAGTCTAATTTCCTGCTGTTTGTTTATTTATTTTGAGATGGAGTCTTGCTCTGTTGCCCAGGCTGGAGTGTGATGGCATGATCTTGGCTCACTGCAACCTTCGCCTCCCAGATTCAAGTGATTCTCCTGCCTCAGCCTCCTGAGTAGCTGGGATTACAGGTGCATACCACCACACTCAGCTAATTTTTGTATTTTTAGTAGAGGTGGGGTTGCACCATGTTGGCCAGGCTGGTCTCAAACTCCTGACCTGGTGATCCACCCTCCTCAGCCTCCCAAAGTACTGGGATTACAGGCATGAGCCACTGCACCCCGCCATAGTTAGTTTTTCATGTGTGTTATTTTTAGTGGGTGATTTCAAATAAATAATTCTTTGGCTTCGCTTTGGGAATGCTACTAGGGAAAAGAAATTGAGAAAATCTTTCTTCCACTATGACTATAGAAAGTGAATACATTTCCACAAGCAAATGTGAAAGATTAATTGATGAATTTCATATATTTGTCAAAACATCAGATCCTCTTTTTTATAGGATCTAGAATTTGTAACAGTGGATATCTCTATTTTGTACTCTGCTCTCTGGATGTCCAAGTTTAATGCTAAATTTTATGAGATGAATCTTGGCACCTTCTAGAAATGTTTATATATGATTGTCTATTAAATTATTTAGTATGAATAATAAGGAGGCACAAAAAAGTCAGAAAAAAAGGTGGGAGGGGAAGGGAGAGATAAAACATGGTAAAATCAGATCCTAGATGAGAGAATATTTCACCCAGAAGTCAGCCTATTCTTAAGAGGGTCATAAAAAGGGCTTGTATGTTAGCTTAGAGTAAGATTGGGTCCAAGTTAGGAGGCCTGAGGAAGGAAAGAAACTTAAGCAAAGTTTGGTTAACAATTTATTATTCAATTATTTATAAGGGAAAAAAGGAATTTAGAGAGTCTGTGGCTTTGTGATATCAAAAACAGGAAGGGTGTTCTGTGCAGTAAGATGATCTTGGAAAACACAAAAGATGGTGGATTACTTTAATCACAGCTGTTACCTACCCACCCCATTTTTCCCCATCACTTTTTTTGCCCTGTACATTTCTTCCATTTGGCTGTTGCTGACAACAACAATCATTGTCTTTTTTTTTTGGCGGTGGGAGGGGGATGGTTACAGAGTGTTGCTCTGTCACCCAGGCTGGTGTGCAGTGGCTTGATCTCAGCTCACTGCAACCTTTGCCTCCCAGATTCAAGTGATTCTTCTGCCTCAGCCTCCTGAGTAGCTGGGATTACAAGTGCACACCACCATGCCTGGCTAATTTTTGTGTTTTTAGTAGAGATGGGGTTTCACCATGTTGGTCAGGCTGATCTTGAACTCCTGACCTCGTGATTAACCTGCCTCAGCCTCCCAAAGTGCTGGGATTACAGGCATAAGCCACTGCACCTGGCCTCTGTTTTTAATTATATTTCTCTAACATTATTCGGAATTACTAGACATGATATGAACACATAATGTGTTCACAAGGCTTCACTCTGTATGGACCTTTTTCTCTTGGGCTTCCAGTCACAACCCACAGTCATGCAGCAAAGTTCACACTGCCCTCAAAGTCTGCAGGCTGAATGTTATTCCTGCCTATCTGGGATCTAACATTCTTTTTTTTTTTTTTTTGAGACGGAGTGTTGCTCTGTCACCCAGTCTGGAGTGCAGTGGCGCAATCTCGGCTCACTGCAAGCTCCGCCTCCCAGGTTCATGCCATTCTCCTGCCTCAGCCTCCCAAGTAGCTGGGACTACAGGCACACGCCACCACACCCAGCTAATTTTTTTTTGTATTTTTAGTAGAGACGGGGTTTCACTGTGTTAGCCAGGATGGTCTCGATCTCCTGACCTTTTGATCCACCCACTTCGGCCTCCGAAAGTGCTGGGATTACAGGCGTGAGCCACCATGCCCAGCTGGGATCTAACATTCTTAATAGTGCAGTTTGACCAGATTTCTACAAAAACAAACATAGGGCATTAATCAGCTATTCTCACTGTGTCTTTCCATTCCCCCAGCATCTTCAGACTTTAAATTGATTCAGATAACATGTGGCCTGAAAACCCAACTAGGTTCACACATTTGCATTGAGTAGGCCTGGGAATCTAAATATTTCACTCATTCTCTTGCCTGAATACCCATAAATGTGCCAAGTGTCCCTGTGGCTTCCTTTCCTTCCCTTCCAAAACATAAATCTGCAGTTCCAAATTTTGAGTCCAGCTTCTAGGGTTCTCCAGTATGTGTTAGAGCAGCCTTCATGTTGGAATTTCTCCTCCAGTTTTTCTCTCCTTACTGTAAGGCCAAGAATACAGAGACAAGTTAATGGTACCTAGAATCTACACATAAGGGCTGATATCCACCTGGAATTCACAAGACAGGGCCAGACTTTACATCTTGGGCAGTGAGCCACTGTGGTTGTTTGAGGGGCTCCTGGTATAAGGTAAATTTGGTGGCAGAATCTATAGGTGTATAGAAGCAACTTAGCAGAGGCAAGGGAGGGCCACAGCTGTCCAGAGCGATGAAGATAAGTACATCTCCTATATGTGAATTGTGTTACTGGAGAAGGGTATTCTTGTCCTTGAACCCAACAGCTAGCTGCTCAACATGTATAGGTAATAACAGATCTGGATCGAGAATTAGGGGTTGTTCTATTTCTTATTCTGGCTCCACAGAGTCAGCCTGAGTCTCCTCTGTTTGAATAACTATTGAAGCATCAGCCCAGGGCCACTGCAGACCCTCTCACTAGCACCTAGGAGTCCTTGAGACATTTAGGGAGGTACTGTGCAGACAAGGGTCAGGCTAACAAGCCCAATCTTCCTCCCGTCTCATAAAAGAATGAGTAATCCAGGGATTCTTTCTCCCATCACAGAAGGTATCTCCTTATTTGGTGTCCAAATAGGAGTTGCTCCTATTTCCTGATATTTGCGTGGAGAACAAGTAGGAGGTCTGGAGGCCCAAACTGACAGGTTAACAAATTGTTTCCATTTTATTTGGCCATGAGAAGAACAGGTGAAGCAGTCATGGACCCTACCATCAAGGAATTTTTATTCTAGAGCCAATGAATAAATTATTTAAATTAGAGTAATGTGATCAGAACAAAGAAGTGAGTTGTATAGAGAACTTGGGCTTCATTTGGGACACTAACTGTATGTTGTGGTTGTGAGTTCTGAAGCCACCACCTGAAGGGCCACCCATGGACAGAAAAGTTGTTACAATTATTATTTCTATTTCTTTTCACTTGTCAAGAATAAATAGTTTTCTATGTAATTTTCTTTATTATTATTATTTTTTTTATTTGAGATGAAGTCTCACTGTTGCCCAGGCTGGAGTGCAGTGGCAAGATCTCAGCCACTGCAACCTCTGCCTCCTGGGTTCAAGCAATTCTCCTGCCTCAACCTCCTAAGTAGCTGGGATTACAGGTGCCCACCACCACGCTCGGCTAATTTTTGCATTTTTATTAGAGACAGAGTTTCATTGTATTGGCCAGGCTGGTCTCGAACTCCTGACCTCATGATCCACCTGCCTTGGCCTCCCAAAGTACTGGGATTACAGGCATGAGCCACCATGCCCAGCTTCAATGTAATTTTTTTAGAAAGACCTACGTGATTTGGTAAAATTGGTTGCTATTGTATCATGCAAAATACATAGGATGAGGCTTAAATCATTTAAATCAGAAAAGTTCTGGGAGTCACGTTCTTATTGGTCAGGCTTAGAATAGAGACCTGAAAATAAGCCAGCAGCATAGAGATGGGAAGCTGAGGGCCAGCTCCCTGCCCCAGCCCTACCCAGCTCTACCCTCTTTTGAGCCTTGTCCAGGTCTGGCCTCACCCTGATATCTCCCTCACAGAACTGATTAGAGGAGATCGGATTTCTGTGTGGCGACTCTTGGTATCTCTTCAGAGCTGGATCTCACAATTTTCCCAGACCCAAAAACGAATAAATGGGAGCAAAGGATTATTTATTTGGGGCCTTAATTTCTTTTTTTCTTATTGAAACCAGTGCTTCTAGAGACATTTCATACAGCAACCTGTTTTACACTTCTGCAAATCCAATAGTTTTTCTACATGTTATGAGAAAGAAAATATAAGCGCAACAATTAAAAGTCTTTTGGACCTCTACTTAACCCTTCATTTCTGTATCCCTTTTATCTGTTTGTATTTAGGTTTTATAGTGATAAGAAAACAAACAGGGCTGGGCACAGTGGTTCACGCCTGTAATCCCAGAACTTTGGGAGGCCGAGGTGGGCAGATCACCTGAGGTCAGGAGTTCAAGACCATCCTGGCTAACATGGAGAAACCCAGTCTCTGTTTAAAATACAAAATTAGCCGGGCATGGTAGCACATGCCTGTAATCCCAGCTACTCAGCAGGCTGAAGCAGGAGAATCACTTGAACCTGGGAGGAGGAGGTTGCGGTGAGCTGAGATTGCATCATTGCGCCAACAAGAGTGAAACCCTGTCTCAAAAAAAGAAAACAAACAGAAAGCCTGAATCATCATCTAAATCCTGCTAGAAATTATGGGACACTTAATACCTACTTCACAGAATTTTTTGAGGTTTAACTCACACCAGGTGAGTTTCCCAGCACAACACACCACAGCATACTTGTGAGCACATAGTATGAGCTCAATAAACATTGTATTAATGCACGTGTACATGTTTCAAAATGCATTCTCCAGCCTTCTGTAGACTTCAAATAGCTGGCAAAAAATGTGATCTTTTGGGATGGTGATTAGTGGTTTTCACTGTAAACAAAAAGTATTCATGTTTCAATAAGAATATTGTATGTAAGGGACTTTGTGTGTTATTCCTGCTTTCTCTGAGTGCTGGAGAGCAACATCAGCCTTAACAGGGAAATTTTTTTTTTTTTTGAGCCAGAATCTCGCTCTGTCACCCAGGTTGGAGTGCAGTGGCATGATTTTGGCTCACTGCAAACTCCACCTCCCAGGTTCAAGCAATTCTCCTGTCTCAGCCTCCTGAGTAGCTGGGACTAAAGGCGCCTGCCACCACGCCCAGCTAATTTTTGTATTTTTAGTAGAGATGGAGGTTCACCTTGTTGGTCAGGCTGGTCTCAAACTCCTGACCTCAGATG
Source organism: Pongo pygmaeus (assembly GCF_028885625.2). Taxonomy (NCBI): domain Eukaryota; kingdom Metazoa; phylum Chordata; class Mammalia; order Primates; family Hominidae; genus Pongo; species Pongo pygmaeus. Next base: position 24,457,780 of record NC_072393.2, read on the forward strand.
ATCCACCGGCCTCGGCCTCCCAAAGAGCAGGGAATATAGGTGTAAGCCAATGCATCCAGCCTATGGGGAACTTTTTTTAAACAAGCCAATTCCTGGACCCCTTCAAAACCTGCAGGATCACATTAGTTAGAGAAGGGCCCAGAATACCAAATGACCTATATGCACATTGAAGCTTGAAAGGGAATGGTCAGCTAAGTGGTTCTCAGCCCAGGCGTCCGGTTAAGACCACATGGCCAGTTAGAAGAAATACCATCACCTGCGTCTTCCCCTACAGGTTGTATTTTCTCATGAGTAGATTCAGATGATTATGTACTTTTCTCTCCATCAATATTGCAGCAGTAATAATGGGCCCACCTAAGTGTCTTCTTAGTGCAATAGGCAGCATACCAATCTCATAATGGGCCCATCTGTGCGTTGGCCCCTAAATCTGGTTTGTCTCATTACAGCTGATGCTAAATTTATTCATCTGGCTAAGGTGTTTTCTGCCAAATTCCTTCACTATAAAGTTAGTTATTTTTTTCTTTATCAATAATGAGTATCTTAGAAGTGGGATTTACTGAGGTGTATAAATTATCAAATTTAATTTAAAAACTCCTATTTCTTTTTCTTTCTTATACCTTGCTTTGGAGAATAAATACTTTCCTATTTGTTGACTATAGATAGCAGATTTTGAAACTGGAAGTTCTGAAACAGGTCTCAGTTGTTTAGGTTTCCATTTAATTTCACCTTCATTTCACAAGCATGTACTTTATTCTCTGTAATTTTAGGGACAAAGAAAAAATATGTAATCAATATATCTATTGTCTTAAAATTCTAAAACGTACTATGGCACATAAAATAAACAAAGCAAAACATTAAAAATAATCCGACTCTGTGGATCACCTGAGGTCAGGAGTTCGAGACCAGCCTGATCAATATGGTGAAACCTCGTCTCTACTAATAATACAAGAATTAGCCCTGCATGGTGACACACACCTGTAATCCCAGCTACTCAGGAGGCTGAGGCAGGAGAATCGCTTGAACCCAGGAGGCAGAGGTTTCAGTGAACCAAGATTGTGCCATTGCACTCCAGGCTGGGGGACAAGAGTGAAACTCTGTCTCCAAAAAATAAAAAATAAAAATAAAAATCAAATAAAAAATACACAACTAACAATAACTCTTATTTTACTTTATATTATTGTATGTTTTGATCTTCACATACAAGCACAAAACACAAAAATAGATCTACAAACAATTTTATAATTGTTAAACAATTTAAAACAGTTAATTTTATTTATACAGAACTGTTCTACTCTCTCACTTTTCATGTGTATATAGTTACCATTTCTATGATGTGTGCATAAAATGTAAATATCATTTGATCAATTTTGTGTTGCTGCCTTTTTTTTTTTTTTTTTTTTTGACGGTGTCTCACTCTGTCATCTAGGCTGGAGTGCAATAGCGTGATCTCAGGTCACTGCAACCTCCGTCTCCTGAGTTCAATCTATTCTCCTGTCTCAGCCTTCTGAGTAGCTGGGACTACAGGCACCCACCACCATGCCCAGCTAATTTTTTGTATTTTTAGTAGAGACCAGGTTTCACTGTGTTAGCCAGGATGGTCTCGATCTCCTGACCTTGTGATTTGCCCACCATGGCCTCTCAAAGTGTTGGGATTACAAGCATGAGCCACTGCACCTGGCCTGCTGCCTTATTGTTTTTATTAATCTTCTCAATTATAAAAACTGCTCTGGCCAGGCGCGGTGGCTCACACCTGTAATCCCAGCACTTTGGGAGGCCGAGGTGTGTGGATCATTTGAGGTCAGGAGTTTGAGACCAGCCTGGCCAACATGGTGAAACCCCATCCCTACTAAAAATACAAAAATTAGCTGGGCATGGTGGCACACACCTGCAGTCCCAGCTACTCTAACTCAGGAGGCTGAGGCAAGAGAATGGCATGAACCTGGGAGGCAGAGGTTGCAGTGAGCCCAGATTACATCACTGCACTCCAGCCTGGGCGACAAAGTGAGACTCCGTCTCAAAAAAAATAATAATAATAATTTAAAAATAATTAAATAAAAAATAACTGGTCTGGGCCAGGCACAACACCTCACGCCTGTAATCCTAGAACTTTGGGAGGCTGAGATGGGTGGACTGCCTGAACTTAGGAGTTCGAGACCAGCCTGGGCAACATGGTGAAACCTTGTCTCTAATAAAAGACAAAAAAACCCAAAAGCCTGGTGTGGTGTTGGGTGCCTGTGATCCCGGCTACTTTGGAGGCTGAGACAGGAGAATCACTGGAACCCAGGAGGCAGAGGTGGCAGTGAGCCGAGATCATGCCACTGCACTCCAGCCTGGGCAACACAGTGAGACTCTGCCTCAAAAAAAAAAAAACAAAAAAAAACTGCTTTTGTTGTATCCAAGAAGTTTTGGGTCCTTGTGTGTTGAATTTGATTTATATCAGGGTACTTTTTTTTTTTTTTTGAGATGAAGTCTCGCTCTATCACCCAGGCTGCAGTAAAGTGGTGTGATTTTGACTCACTGTAACCTCTGTCCCCTGGGTTGAAGCGACTCTCTTGCCTCAGCCTCCCAAGTAGCTAGGACTACAGGCACATGCCACCATGCCCGGCTGATTTTTTGTATTTTTACTAGAGACAGAGTTTCACTATGTTAGCCAGGATGGTCTTGATCTCGTGATCTCGTGATCCACCCACCTTGGCCTCCCAAAGTGCTGGATTACAGGCATGAGCCATCATGCCTGGCCCAGGGTGCTTTCTTATTATTTTCCCTCTAATTTCTTCTTTGACTGTCATTTGTTGTTTAGGAGCATGTTGTTTAGTAGCCACATGTTTTGAGTTTTCTAATTCTCTTCTTGCTATTTTTTTCTAGTTTTATGCCATTGTGATCAGAATAAAAACAACATAATTTTAACCTTCTTAAATTTGAAAAAGCCTGTTTATTTATTTCTGGTTTAATGTATAATTTCTCCTGAAAAATATTTTATGTACTTCTTATTTTTATTTTCATTTTGTTATTTTTTTCTTTGCTCTGTCTTGCCCTGTTGCCCAGGCTGGAGTGCATGGATGCAGTCTTAACTCACTATGCCCTCCTGAAATTATAATTTCTCAAAGTATAATTACTCCTGAAAAATATTTTATGTATTTTTTTGTTTTTATTTTTATTTTGTTATTTTTGTTGTTGTTGTTCAGTCTTGCTCTGTCGCCCAGGCTGGAGTGCATGGGTGCAGTCTTGACTCACTGTGACCTCCATCTCCCTGGATCAAGCGATTTTTCTGCCTCATCCTCCCATGTAGCTGAAACTGCTGGTGCACACCACCAAGCCCAACCAATTTCTGTATTTTCCATGATGATGAGGTTTCACCATATTGGCCAGGCTGGGAGAATATTTTATGTATGTTTGAGATGAGTGTGTATTCTCACACTGTTGAATGAAATGTTATGTGTATATCATCTACTTAGTCTGTAGTGGTATACAACTACACTGTTTTCTTAGTAGATTTCCGTTTGAATGATCTGTCTGTTGTTTTGAGTAAGGTATTAAAGTTTTATTGTATTTCTGTCTACTTCTCCCTACAGTTTTGTGAATATTTGCTTTATATATTTAGAAGCTCCAGTGTTGGGAGCATACATATTTTTAATTACTGTATCCTCTTGACAAATTAACTTCTTTATTATTGCATGGTAAACTCATTTGACTCTTGTGATAGATGTTGCTAGGAAGTCTTTTTTGTCTAATTTAACAATAACTACCATTGCACACCTTTGATTATCATTTTCATGGAATATCTTTTTTCATCCTTTCACTTTTGGCCTATGCCCATCCTTAAATCAAAAGGGAGCCTCTTTTAGGCAGCATATCAATGGGCTTTTAAAAAGTGAGTTGGTCACTCTTTTTCATTGTGTTGTTTGTTGCTATATCAGTGTATCACAGACTAAGTATTTTATGAAAAGCAAAAATTTATTTGCTTCATGATTCTGGAGGCTGAGATGGCAAAGAATATGATACTGGCATCTGTTGAAGGCTTTGTTCTGCATAATAACATAGCCAAAGGCATGAGGAAGAGACAGCTTCCTTTTATAAGAGACCCTCTCATTATAATTAACCCATCTCATGATAAGAACATTTATCCATTTATAAGGGTTAGGTTGCTTATGGCCTAATCAATTCTTAAAGGTCCCACCTTTTAATTCTATTACAATGGCTATTTAATTTTAACCTAAAATATGGAGATGACATTGTGTATAGTAGCAGTGTCTGTTTATTGGATAACTTATTTTCTTTATATGTAAAATAGTGATAGTTTACTATTAATAAGTTACTATTGTGATTTTGTTTTTTCTGTTTATTCAAATTTTTAAAAATATTTTATTCTTGTCCCGTCTTTCCTATGGTTTTGTTACTTTGTGTCAAGAAAGGGTTATGCTTTATTGCCCAAGCTAGAACACAGTGGCATAGTCACAGCCCTCTATAGCCTCAACCTCCTGGGCTCAAGCAGTCCTCCCATCTCAGCCATCTAGATGGCTGAGACTACAGGCATGCTCCACAACAGCCAGCTATTTTTTTTTTTTCATAGAGAAATGTCTCATTATGTTGCTCAGGCTGGTATCAAACTCCTGAACTCAAGTAATTCTCCCACAGTGCTGGGATTTTAATAGTCTAGTTTAGGATGATAACAATTTAACTTCTGTGTTTGTAAAAACTGTACACATTTTCTTCTTTTACACACTTAATACTATATAGTCATACTTTATAACTTTTTATGTTGTATATTTATTAAAAACTTACTGTCACTATATTTATTTTTAATACTTTTTGTATAGATCTTATTTTAGAGTTTAAAGTATTTTTACAAAACCATTACAATATTCTGAATTTCACTATATACTTATCATTTCCAGTGACATTTATACTTTAATGTTTTTCATATTGTTAGTTGTCATTCCATCATTTTAATGTGAAGAATTCCCTGTATCATTTCTTGTAAGACAGGTTGAGTGGTGATAAATTTCCTCACCTTCTTCCTTTGTCTTGAAATGTCTTGATCTGTTTTATGGATAAAGGACAGCTTTATTGGATATAGTATTTTCAGTTGTCAGGTTTTTTCTTTTCTTCTTTCAGCATTTTAAATATATAATTGAATCTTCTGGTTTGCAATATTTTTGCTGAAAAATCCACTGATTACATAAAGTTTCTCTTGTATGTAAAGAATCTCTTATCTCTTCCTGTTTTCAAGATTTGTGCTTTATCTGTGAATGTTGACAATTTAATGATATTGTGTTCTAGGGTAATATTTACTAGGTTTATATTTTTTTTTCTGTGGATAAATTGAGCTTCATAAAACTGGATGTTCATATCCTTTTCTAAATTTGGAAAGGTTTTTTTTTGTGACAGGGGCTCACTCTGTCACCCAAGCTGAAGGGCAGTGACATGATCTCAGCTCACTGCAACCTCTGCCTTTCAGGCTCAAGCAATCTTCCCACATCTGCCACCCAAGTAGCTGAAACTAAAGGCATGTGCCACCCTGCCTGGCTAATTTTTGTATTTTTTTGTAGAGATGGGATTTTGTCATATTGTCCTGGCTGGTCTCAAACACTTAAGCTCAAGCCATTCACCCACCTTGGCTTCTCAGAGTGCTAGGATTACAGATGTGAGCCATCATGCTCGGCCTAGATTTGGAAAGCTTTCAGACATTATGTCTTTCAATCTCCTTTATTCTTTTTCTCTGTCTTCTTCTGAAAATTCTAAAATGTGTCAATTTGTTCACTTTATGATTGATTACTTTCAAATGACAAGTTTTTGAGTTTGTTGAATTTTCTTTTTTATAATTGAGTCTCCTGTTAAAATTTTCTACTACACTTCTTCAGTTCTGCCATTGTTTACCTTAACTGCAGGATTTTTGTGTGGTTGTTTTTATGGTTTTCATTTCTCTCTCTATATATATATATATATGTATATATAACATGAGATGTCATTTTGCTATGTTGGCCAGGTTTGTCTTGAACTCCTGGTCCCAAGTAATGCTCCTGCCTCAGCATCCCAAAGTTTTATTATTATAGGTGTGAGCCACCATGCTTGGCCTACTTATGTATTGTTTCTAATTTTGTTTCTGTGTTGTTTCCTAAAATTTTTTTAGTTATCTGTGTTCTTTGCATCTTATTGAATTTTTTTAAGGTAATTGTTTTCTTTTTTAAAATTTTTTGAGATGAACTCTCACTCTGTCACCCCAGCTGGAGTGCAAGGGCATGACATTGGGTCACTGCAACCTCCACCTCCCATGTTCATGTGATTTTCCTGCCTCGGCCACCCAGGTAGCTGGGAATACAGGTGCCTGCCACCACACCTGGCTAATTTTCATATTTTTAGTAAAGATGGGGTTTCACCATATTGGTCAGGCTAGTCTAGAACTCATGATGTAATGTGATCCACCCACCTTGGCCTCCACAAGTGCTGGGATTACAGGCATGAGCCACTGTGCCCAGCCTGGAAGACTAATTTGAGGGAACAATAATAATAAAACAACAACAACAACAACAAAACTTCCACAGCTTTGCTAGAGATTTACACATTCAGATACAAAAAGCTCAAAGAGCCCCCAGGAAATTCATTACAAAAAGATAATTACCTAGGCAATAGTCATCAGGTTATCTAATGTCAAGATGAAGAAAATAATCTTAAGAGCTGTGAGGTGAAAGCATCAGGTTACCTATAAATAAAAACCTACCAGATTAATGGCAGATTTTTCAGCAGAAATATTACAAGTGAGAAGGGATTGGCATTCTATCTTTAGCCTCCTTAAACAAAATAATTATCAGCCAAGAATTTTGAATCCAGTGAGATAAAGGAATATAAATGAAGAAGAGATAAAGTCTCTTTCACAGAAACAAATGCTGAGAGAATTTGCCACTGCCCACTCAGCACTACAAGAAATGCTGAAAGGATATCTAAATCTTGAGACAAAACTTCAAAATACACAAGAGTAGAATCTCCTTAATTCATAAATCTTACAGGACCTATAAAACAATAACACAAAGAAAAATAACAAGATATTCAGGCAACAGCTGGCATGATGAACTCAGCAGTACCTCACTTTTCACTACTAATGTTGAATGTAAATGGCAAAAGTGCTCCACTTTAAAGATACAGAATGGCAGAATAAATAGGAATCCATACAACAAGTAGCTGCTGTCTTCAAGAGACTCAATGTAAGCATACATCAAGAAACTAGAGAAAGAACAAACAAAACTCAAACCCAGCAGAAGAAAAGAACAAAAATCTGATTAAAATCTGAGAAAAACTGAATAAAATTGAAACAAAACCACAAAAGATAAAACAAGAATCTGGTTCTTTGAAAAGATAAACAAAATTGATATGCCATTAGTGAGATTAACTAAAACAAGCAGAAAGAGAAGCTCCAAATAAGCTCAATTAGAAACAAAACAGGAGCTATTACAACCAATACCACAGAAATACAAAAGATTATTCAAGGCTACTATGAACACCTTTACATGCACAAACTAGAAAACCTGCAAACAATAATTCTTGGGAAAAATATAACCCACCTAGATAAAACTACAAAGAAATAGACACTCTGAACAGACCAATAACAAGTAGTGGGATTGAAACAGCAATTTAAAAAATTGTCAACAACAAAAAAGTCCAGGACCAGATGAATTTACAGGTGAATTCTATCACCTGTGAATTGGTACCAATCCTACTGAAACTGTTCCAAAAAATATAGAAAGTGGAAATCCTTCTTAAATTATTATATGAAGCCAATATCACCTGAATATGAAAACCAGGCTAGGACATAACACAAAGAGAAAACTGCACTCCAATGTTCCTGATGAAAACAGATTTAAAAAATTGTCAACAAAATACTAGCTAGCCAAACACAACAGCATATCAATAAGATAATACACCATGGTCAAGTGCATTTTATACCAGGGATGCAGGGATAAATGTAATAGACCACGAACAAAATTCAAAACAAAAATTATACAATTATCTCAATAGATGCAAAAAAAAATTTGATAAAATCCAGCACCTTTTTATGATTAAGACCCTCAGCAATATCAGCATAGAAGGGACATAGCTTAACATAATGAAAGCCATCTATGACAAACCCAAAGCAGACATTACACTGAATGGGGAAAAATTGGAAGCATTCCCTCTGCAAACTGAAATAAGACAAGGATGCCCACTCTCACCACTTCTATTCAACATAATACTGGAAGTCCTAGCCAGAGCAATCAGACAAAAGAAAGAAATAGATGACATTAAATTAGTAAAGGAGTCAAACTGTCACTGTTTACTGATGCATATGATTGTATACCTAGAAAGCCCTAAAGACTCACCCAAATAACTTCTAGATCTATTAAATAAGTCCAGTAAAGTTTCAGGATACAAAATAAACGTACACAAATCAATAGCAGTGCAAAACATAAACAGCTACTAAGTTGAAAATCCAGTAAAGAGCCTAAGCCCTATTACAACAGCAGCAAAAAAAATAAAATAATTAGAGCCGAGTGCGGTGGCTCACGTTTGTAATCCCAGCACTTTGTGAGGCTGAGGATTGCTTGAGCTCAGAAGTTTGAGACCAGCCTGGGCAACATGGTAAAACCCCCTGTATACAAAAATTAGTCAGGCGTGGTGGTGCATTCCTATAATCCAAGCTACTTGGGAGGCTGAGGCACTAGAATTGCTTGAACCTGGGAGGTGGAGTTTGCAGTAAGCTGAGAACATGCCACTGCACTCCAGCCTGGGTGAAAGCGTAAGATTCTGTCTCTACATAAATAAATAAATAAAATTAGGAATATACTTAACCAATGAAGTAAAAAGTCTCTACAAGGCAAACCACAAAACACTGCTGAAAAAAATCATACATAACACAAAAACACACCCCATGCTCATGGATGGGTAGAGTCAATATTGTAAAAATAACCGTACTGCCAAAATCTGTATACAAATTTCATACAATTTCCATCAAAATGTCATCATTATTCTTCACAGAACTAGAAAAAACAATCCTAAAATTCATATGGAACCAAAAAAAAGCCCACATAGACAAAGCAACACTAAGTAAAAAGAATAAATCTGAAGGCATTATGTTACTTGATGTCAAATCATATGACAAGGCTATAGTTACCAAAACAGCATGGTACTCATAGAAAAACAGGCAGGTAGACCAATGGAACAGGTTAGTGAACCCAGAAATAGAGCCAAATACTTACAGCCAACTTTTTTGACAAAGTAAATAAGAACATAAAGTGGGGGAAGGACACGCTATTCAACAAATGCTGCCGGGATAATTGGCAAGCCATATGGTAGAAGAATAAAACTGGAAACTCATCTCTCACCTTATACAAAATTCAACTTAAGATGGATCAATGACTTAAATGTAAGATCTGAAACTATAAAAATTGTAGAAGATACCATCAGAAAAATTATTCTAGACATTGGCTTAGGCAAAGGTTCATGACCAAGAACCCAACAGCAAATGCAACAAAAACAAAGATAAATCAATGGGCCTTAAACTAAAATGCACAAGTGGGAGAAAACTTTTATAAACTATTCATCTGACAAAGGAATAATATTCAGAATCTACAAGGAACTCAAACAATCAGCAATAAAACAAATAATTCCATCAAAAATTTGGCTAAGAACATGAACAGTCAATTCTAAGAAGATATACAGATGACCAACAAACATGAAAAAATCCTCAATATCCCTAATTATCAGGGAAATACAAGTTAAAACAATAAAGTGATACCACCTTCTGCAAGAATGACCATAATTAAAATATCAAAAAATATTACATGTTCACATTGATGTGGTGAAAAGGGAGCACTTTTACATTGCTGGTGGGAATGTAAACTATTAGGCTAGTGCAAAAGTAATCACAGTTTTGCCATTAAAAGTAATGAAGCCTGAGCGAGGTGGCTCAAGTCTGTATTCCCAGCACTTTGGGAGGTCGAGGAGGGTGGATCACAAGGTTAGGAGTTCAAGACCATCCTGGCTAACACTGTGAAACCCCGCCTCTACTAAAAATACAAAAAATTAGCCAGGTGTGGTGGCATGTGCCTATAGGCCCAGCTACTAGGGAGGCTGAGGCAGGAGAATTGCTTGAACCCAGGAGGCAGAGGTTGCAGTGAGCCGAGATTGTGCCACTGCACTCCAGCCTAGGTGACAGAGCAAGACTCTGTCTCAAAAAAAAAAAAAATTATTTCTGTTTTAATAGTCAGTAATCACTTGCTACATGTGTTTCCTGTATGTGATATTGCAGTCTCTCTGCTGCTATAACATTTACGTTTGGTCTCAGCAGACTCAAACTGTCATTCCAAATTATCCTATCATTTCTTTCACCACTTTATGTAATACAGGGAAGAAAATAGGATCTGGAAAGGCCCCTTAAAGGCAGAAATAAATATGTACGTGCCAGTATTTTTCTCATCTTTTAAAAAAGAAACCAGGAGTTGGCAATTACTTTTTTTTTTTTTAAAGACAGAGTCTTGCTCTGTCACCCAGGCTATAGTGCAGTGGTGAGATCTTGGCTCACTGCAACTCCACCTCCCAAGTTCAAGTGATTCTTATACCTCAGCCTTCAGAGTAACTGGGATTACAGGTGTGTGCCACCATACCTGGCAAATTTTTAAATTTTTAGTAGAGATGAGGTTTTGTTATTTTGTCTAGGTTGGTTTCAAAATTCTGACCTTGGGTGATCCACCTTTCTCTGCCTCCCAAAGGGCTTGGATTACAGGTGTTAGCCATCATGACCAGCCAACAATTTACTGCTAAAAAAGCTTTGTTATCTTAGGGATCAGGAAAAGCTGTGTTGTGTAACTGTAACACAATCTTTCTATGTGGCTCTTTGCATTGTTTTTACCTGGGTATTGCACACAGTTAACCCATTTATAAATTTTCTGCAAGTGTATTTTGGTCAGTATGTTTTTGTTACATGTATATGTCTATAAAAGAATTAGGGCCTGTGGTATTTTGCTGTGCCATCTTGCTTATGTAGTTTGTACAATTTTATAGATTAGGTTAGTAAAGTATATTTATCTGAGTCTAGCAACTGGAGTAATTTGTTATTTTTGTTTCTTTCAGTTACGTGTTCTCATTTTGCTCAAGACCTGTGGCCAGAGCAGGGCATAAAAGATTCCTTCCAAAACTTGATACCGAGAACATATGCAAAGTGTGGAGATGAGAATTTACAACTAAGAAAAAACTGAAAAAGTGTGGATGATGGTAGGATGCACAAAGGAGGTTATAATGGATGTAATCAATGTTTGACATCTACCCAGAGCAAAATATTTTGGTGTGATAAATATGTGAAAGTCTTTTATAAATATCCAAATTCAAATAATAATAAAATAAGATATACTGAAAAAAATTCTTTCAAATGTAAACAACGTGACAAATCATTTTACATGCTTTCACACCTAACTCAACATAAGAAAATTCATACTAGAGAGAATTCCCACAAATGTGAAGAATGTGGCAAAGTCTTTAAATGGTCATGACCCTTACTCAACATAAAAGAATTCACACTAAAAAGACACTGTTCAAATGTGAAGAATGTGGCAAAGCTTTTAAACAGTCCTCAAATCTTACTGAACATAAGAGAATTCATACTAGAGAAACACTACAAATGTGAAGAATTTGGTAAAGATTTTAAGTGGTTCTCAAATCTTACTGAACATAAGATAATTCATATTGGAGAAAAACCTTATAAATGTGAAGAATGTGGCAAAACTTTTAAGTGGTCTTCAAACCTTACTAGACATAAGATAATTCATACTGGAGAGAAACTATACAAATGTGAAGAATGTGGCGAAGCCTTTAACTGGTCCTTACAACTTGCTGTACATAAGATAATTCATACTGAAGAGAAACCCTACAAATGTGAAGAATGTGGCAAAGCCTTTAAATGGTCCTCAAACCTTACTAAGCATAAGATAATTTATACTGGAAAGAAACTCTAGAATTTGAAGAATGTGGCAATGCTTTTAAGTGGTCCTCAAAACTTACTGAACAGCTTTCTGGTGGTGACAACCTACCCACACGAGGACATGCCTCTCACAAAGGATCTCCTTCATCCCTCTCCAGAAGAGGAGAAGAGGAAACACAAGAAGAAACGCCTGGTGCAGAGCCTCAATTCCTACTTCATGGATGTGAAATGCCCAGGATGCTATAAAATCACCACGGTCTTTAGCCATGCACAAATGGTAGTTTTGTGTGTTGGCTGCTCCACTGTCCTCTGCCAGCCTACAGGAGGAAAAGCAAGGCTTACAGAAGGATGTTCCTTCAGGAGGAAGCAGCACTAAAAGCACTCTGAATCAAGATGAGTGGGAAACCATCTCAATAAACATATTTTGGATTTAAAAAAAACTTACTGAATATAAAATAATTCATACTTGAGAAAATCTACAAATGTGAAGAATGTGGCAAAGCTTTTACTCATTTCTCAATCCATGCTAAACATAAAATAATTTATGCTGAAGAGAAAACTTACAAATGTAAAGAATGTGGCAAAGCCTGTAACCATTCCTCACATCTTACTACACATAAGTCATACTGAAGAAAAATTACAAATGTGAAGAATGTGGCAAAGCCTTTAATAAGCCCCCAAATCATACTGGAGAAAAACTTCACAAACCTGAAAGATGTGACAATGCCTTTGACAACAACTTAAACCTTTCTAAACATAAAAGAAATCATACTGGTGAGAAAGTCTAAAAATGTGAGGAATACCACAAAGCGTTTAAATGGTAGTCATGCTTAATTGTAGGTAAGATAATTCATACTGGAGAAAACTTCTACAAGTGTGAAGAATGTGGCAAAACCTTTAACCAATGCTCACACCTTATTGCACAGGAAACCATTTATACTTGAGAAAAATTGTATAAATTTAAAGACTATAGAAAAGCCATTGATATCTGCTCTCAACTTACCCAATATCAGAGAGTTCATACTTAATAAAAGCATTATAAATGCAATTAGTCTTAAAAGATCTTTCAGAAAATATAAGCCTATAATGTGAAACACTATTTATTCTGAGGATAAACCTTACAAATATAAAAAGGATTGTAGTGTAGCAGGATGAGCCACAGACAAAACTCCTCAGACACTGAGTTAAAGAAGGAAGGGGTTTATTCGGCAGGGGGTATTGGCAAGACTCCTGTCTCAAGAGCCGAGCTCTGTGAGTGAGCAGTTCCTGTCCCTTTTAAGGGCTCACAACTCTAAGGGCATGTGTGTGAGAGGGTTGTGATTGAGCAAGCAGGGGGTACATGACTGGGGGCTGCATGTACCGGTAATTAGATCAGAACAAAACAGGATAGGGATTTTCACAGTGCTTTTCTATACAATGTCTGTAATCTATAGATAACATAACTGATTAGGTCAGGGGTCAATCTTTAACTACCAGGCCCAGGGTGTGGCGCCAAGCTGTCTACTTGTGGATTTCATTTCTGCCTTTTAGTTTTTACTTTGTCTTTCTTTGGAGGCAGAAAGTGGGCATAAAACAATATGAGGGGTGGTCTCCTCCCTTAATAGTACCTTTACTTGTATCATAGATCTTATTGTATATATTTCATACTAGAGGAAAACCCTAAAGATGTTGCTCAAACTTTGTTCAATATCAGGAAATTTATACTGGAGAAAAACCCTGCAAATGTAATGGATTTGAAAGAAATACATTTCAAAAGCTACAGCTTAGAAAACATCATAGAGTTTATAGTAAGATATATTTTTGTAAATGAAGTAAATATAAAAAATACTTCAAAATTAACTTTATGTAAATCACAGAGAATACACAGTAGAAATAAGACACTTACTCTTCAGACATTACACTAAATCAGAGTGTTGGGTATAGAAAATAATCCCAAACTAAAATTATTTGATAAGTTATTAGTATATAACTTTAAAAGAAGTAGAAGATTTTTTGTAGAGTTATAATTACATTCAAAGTATACTTTTTTATTATTACAGATTTTTTTGAAAAGCAAATAATGATGTAATTTAACTCTCAAATTACTTCATGCTCTCCATTCCTATTGTATTTACATGTGAAAGCATGTGACCAAATATTACTGCATCACAGATATAAGATATTCTTTTTTATTAGGTAGGCATTATTTATGACCTTTACCATGGAAGAGTATGAGCATTAAAATATAAAATACATAATGAAAATTTAAGTAGAGAGGCTCATTATGGTTAACATAATGTTAAGTGATGTATGAGGTAGGTGTTCTGAGTAATATTTTTGTCCACTATAGTGAAAAAAAGTTTTTTAAGTTTTAGTTAAAATTAATTAAATTAGCAGTAGCTTATTAATTGTACTTTTATGTAATATGCAGTACATTTAAAATTTTTTCAGTTATATGTGAATTTAATTTTCTAGTAAAACATTGTTTAAAATGTTACATCTATTGTACATTCAATGAAGTGTTTTTTTTTTTTTTTTTTTTTTTGAGATGGAGTCCTGCTGTGTCATCCAGGCTGGAGTGTGGCGGCATGATCTTGGCACACTGTAACCTCCACCTCCCGGGTTCAAGCAATTCTCCTGCCTCAGCCTCCCAAGTAGCTGGGATTACAGGCACTTGCCACCATGCCCAGCTAATTTTTGTATTTTTAGTAGAGAGGGGGACTCACCATGTTGGCCAGACTGGTCTCGAACTCCTCACCTCAAGTGATCCACAAAAATGGCATATTTTGGTACAGGCATATAATATGTAATAATGACATTAGAGTACATGAGGTATCCATCACCACTAGTATTTGTTCTTTGTATTACAAACAATCCAATTCTACACCTTTAGCTATTTTTAAATGTACAATTGTTATTGAGTACAGGATCAATTTTATGGTCATAATTAAAATTATATAAACAAAATTCATACATATATGAGTCCTAAAAAAACTTTCAAAAATTTGTTTTATATATATATGTATTTTTGAACATGTGGCAACTCTGCCTGCAAACACATATATACAGAATTTTAGTTTTGATTTCAATCGGGTTAAATATACACATATATTATTTTAAAGATAACAATAGGTATATGCAAATTATGATGAATGTGTGTGTAAGTATGAGTTAGGGCATATTTTCAGAAGAAAACAATAAATTTTTTTTTTTTTTCCAGACTGAATCTCACTCTGTTGCCCAGGCTGGAGTGCAGTGGGGCGATCTCTGCTCACTGCAAGCTCCACCTCCTGGGTTCACACCATTCTCCTGCCTCAGCCTCCCGAGTAGCTGGGACTACAGGCACCTGCCACCACGCCCGGCTAATTTTTTGTATTTTTAGTAGATACGGGGTTTCACCGTGTTAGCCAGGATGGTCTCCATCTCCTGACCTCGTGATCCACCCGCCTCGGCCTCCCAAAGTGCTGGGATTACAGGCGTGAGCCACCGTGCCCAGCCATAAATTTTTTTATTAAGGTGACTAATTTAGTAGAAAACTAAAAACCTAAAAAATGTGGAAAGCAATTCTATACTGTCTGCTTTGTATTGAATTCTTTAAAATTTTATGGCTTATGGTTCAGTCTCCCCATGCAATTTGCCTGGTTTTACTTGCCTGGTACTCTTTGCTAGACCTGTAATTTTCTTGTTTCTTATATTTTTTGTTTTGTAGTTTATGCAGTATTCATTATGTGAGCTGGTCAGGGATTATAATGATTTTTATGAAATTTAGTAGCACACACAAAATAATTTGTAGATGTAGTTTTACAATTAGTGTATGAAGTTATGTTTTATTTAATTAGAAGATTCCATCCTGTTCTTTTACTTGGAGAATACTATATAAGCCCACTTTTATTTAGTTACTGCTCCTTTCAGATTTTAAAATTGTCATAAGTTAATTTATTTATTTATTGAGCAAATTTGTTCAGGTAAGTACTAGGGAGGCTTCCATAAGTCAAGAGGATGTTTTTGTATATGAATGCAGCAAATGAACATGGCAGTGCTTGCTGTGTAGCAGATGCTTCAGGATAAGCCATAAATATTCCTCCTGGAGTTAGTTTGCAACTTCAAGTCAGAGAGAGAAAATATCAATGGTGAAGAAATAACGTTGATTTGTCATGTGAAGAGGATTTTTTTTTTTGGCTGCACAGCTGACTCTTGCTGAATTTAAAGAGAAAACCTGCTTTTTTTATTTTTATTTTTGAGATAAGAGTTTCACTCTTGTTACCCAGGCTGGAGCGCAAGGCATGATTTCGGCTCACTGCAACCTCTGTCTCTTGGGTTCAAGTGATTCTCTTGCCTCAGCCTCCTGAGTAGCTGGGATTACAGGTATGTGCCACCATGCCTGGCTAATTTTGTATTTTTAGTAGAGATGGGATTTCTCCATGTTGGTCAGGCTGGTCTTGAACTCCTGACCTCAGGTGATCTACCTGCCTCGGCCTCCCAAAGTGCTGGGATTACAGGTGTGAGCCACTGTGCCTGGCCAATTCTGCTTCTTATATTACCAAATTATCTCAGGTTTGTTTGTCTCATTATTGGCATTCCAACTATGTATGCATCACAGACCTTCTTTTTTTTTCTGTGTTACAGCTACACTATCCTCACTGTTGTCTTCATACCATGTCATTTCACACTGTACTTTGTAGGTTTTGATAAGGAAGTTGGTATTTTAGTAATGCACTGAAAAATTAGTTTTAACTGAAGAATTAGCTTATCAATGTAACTTTCAGATCAGTTAATTAAGAGGTGGCCGGGCACAGTGGCTCATGCCTGTAACCCCAGCACTTTGGGAGGCTGAAGTGGGTGGATCACGAGGTCAGAATTCAAGACCAGCCTGGCCAAGATGCTGAAACCCTGTCTCTACTAAAAATACAAAAATTAGCCAGGCACGGTGGCAGGCACCTGTAATGCCAGCTACTCAGGAGGCTGTGGCAGGAGAATCACTTGAAACCCAGGGGGCAGAGGTTGCAGTGAGCTGAGATCACATCACAGCATTCCAGTCTGGGCAACAGAGTGAGACTCTGTCTCAAAAAAAAAAAAAAAAAAAAAGAAAAACACACATTCACTGTCCACAGGTAAGAGAAATAAATCAGTTAGCACTGTTTTTCTTTGTAACAGAAAAATCTCATTAGATTCTTACACAAAGTGTAAATATAAAATGTGTTAGAAAATATATCATACAAATTAAGTTTTTAAGACTTATTCACAAGTAAAAAAGTTTTAATTTTTTATGATATAACACAACTTACGTTCTCATGCAGAATCTTTTGTCTTTAAGTGATAATGTTAAATTTTGCAAAATAATAAAATGAACTCTGTGGATTTGAAATTCAAAATAATATTTCTGTTTCATATTGATACTACAATTTTGATGAGTTTCTCTTATCGTATATAATATTTTTAGTGGATGAAGTTCAGTCTACAGTTTTCATTCTTAGTTACCTAACTGTAGCGAACTCCTTGGTCATTTTTTTTTTTTCTGGAAAAAATTTTAAAGATCATGGCTGCTTTTGGATTAAAACATTTTCTGTTATTTTGCATGCAAACTTGTTTACTGTATTCACAGAGTGCCCTGTTATGGGACCATAAGCAACACCTGCTTTCTTAGTGTCTTTTATACCTTTATTATCAGCACCAGAAACTTCATGTGCCCTCAAGCTTAAAATAAAAGCCGTAATGTACATTGGCTTCTCCCATGCACTGTTCTGGGTTCAGAACATGCTGATAAATATCAGAATTTCTATGATTGTGACTGAGAAATCAAATGGCAGAAGCAGCACAGAAACCATATGTTTTTGATACTATTTAGCCAAATTAATGACAAAGAGACAGTATTTTACACACTGGTATTCTTCTGTAATATTTTTAAAATATCCTTTTAACTTGACAGATAAGTGTATTTATTCTGTAAAACATGATGTTTTGAAGTATATATATACATTGTCAAGTGCTTAATTTTAGGTAATTAATGCTTTACCTCACATAGTTAAAATTTTTGTGGTGAGACCACATGACATTGTCCTAGCATTTTTTAAAAAATGTAGTAAATTATTATTTTTTTCTTATTTTATGTTCCAGAGTAGATGTGCAAGTTTGTTACATAGGTGAATGTGTTACATAGGTAAACGTGTGCCATGGTGGTTAACTGCACCTATCAACCCATCACCTAAGTATTAAGCCCGGCATGCATTAGCTGTTTTTCCTGATGCTCTTCCTATCCTGCCTTCCCCTGACAGGCCTCAGTGTGTGTTGCTTCTCTCCTGGTGTCCAGGTGTTCTTATTGTTTAGCTCCCACTTACAAGTGAGAACAGGAGGTGTTTTGCCTTCTGTTCTTGTGATAGTTTGCTGAGGATAATGGCTTTGAGCTTCATTCAGGTCTCTGTGAAGGACATAATCTCACTACTTTTCATTGCTGTATAGTATTACATTGTTTATATGTACCAAGTATTCTTTATCTAGCCTATCATTAATGGGCATTTGGGTTGATTTCATGTTTTTGCTATTGTGAATAGTGCAGCAATGAACATACACATGCATGTATCTTTATAATAGAATGATTTATATTATTTTGAGTATATACCAAGTAATGGAGTTGTTGGGTCAAATGGTGTTTCTGGTTTTAAATCTTTGAGGAATTGCCACACTGTCTTTTCCAATAATTGAACTAATTTACATTCCTACCAACAGTATATAAGCATTCCTGTTTCTCTGTAACATAGCCAGCATCTGTTGTTTCTTGACTTTTTAATAACCACCATTCTGACTGACATAAGATGGTATCTCATTGCGGTTTTGATTGGCATTTCTCTGATGATTAGTGATGCTGAGCTTTTTCTCACAGGTTTGTTAGCTGCATGTATGTCTTCTTTTGAAAAGTGTTTGTTCAGCCAGGTGCAGTGGCTCACGCCTGTAATCCCAGCACTTTGGGAGGCCGGGATGAGGGGGTGCAGATCACGAGGTCAGGAGTTCGAGACCAGCCTGACCAAAGTGGTGAAACCCTGTATCTACTAAAAATACAAAACTTAGCTAGGTGTGGTGGCACACGCCTGTAGTCCCAGCTATTCAGGAGGCTGAGGAAGAATTACTTGAACCCAGGAGGAGGAGGTTGCAGTGAGCCAAGATCATGCTACTGCACTCCAGCCTAGGCGACAGTAAGACTCCATCTCAAGAAAGAAAAAAGTGTTCATGTTCTTTGCCCACTTTTTTATAGGGTTGTTTGTTTTTTTCTTATAAATTTGTGTAAGTTCCCTCTAGATTCTGGATATTAGACCTTTGTAAGATAGATTGCAAAAATTTTCTCCCTTTCTGTAGGTTGTCTGTTTGGTCTGATGATAGTTTCTTTTTATGTGAAGAAGCTCTTTAGTTTAATTAGATCCTAATTCATCAATTTTTGCTTTTTTTGCAAATGCTTCTGGTGATTTTATCATAAAATATTTGCCCATGCCTATGTCCTCAATTGTATTGCCTAGATTCTCTTCCAGGGTTCTTATAGTTTTGGGCTTATATTTAAGTCTTCAATTCAGCTTGAGTTATTTTCTATGAGATATAAGGAAGAGGTCCAGTTTCAATTTTCTACATATGGCTAGCCAGTTCTCCCAGCACGATTTATTAAATAGAAAAAATTTTTTCCATTGCTTGTTTTTGTCAAGTTTGTTGAAGATCAGATGGTTGTAGACATGCAGTTTTATTTCTCATTTCTCTATTCTGTTCTATGTGGCCTATCTGTCTGTTTTTGAACCAGTACCATTCTTGTTTTAGTTACTGTAGCCTTGTAGTATACTTTGAAGTCAGGTAATGTAATGCCTTCAGCTCTGTTCTTTTTTCCTAACATTGTCCTGGCTATATGGGCTGTTTTTTTTTTTGTTTGTTTGTTTGTTTTGAGATAGAATCTCACCCTGTCATCCAGGCTGGAGTGCAATGGTGCTATCTCAGCTCACTGCAATCTCCGCCTCCGGGGTTCAAGTGATTCTCTTGCCCCAGCCTCCTGAGTAGCTGGGAAATCAGATGCCCGCAACTATGCCCGGCTAATTTTTGTGTTTTTAGTAGAGACAAGGTATCATCATGTTAGACTGGTCTCGAACTCCTGACCTCAGGTGATCTGCCTGCCTTGGCCTCCCAAAGTGCTGGGATTATAGGTGTGAGCCATCACACCCAGACTATGGGCTCTTTTTTGGTTCCATACAAATTTTAATGTAGCTTTTCCTAATTCTGTGAAGAATGTCAATGGTAGTTTTATGGGAATACCATTGAAGCTATAAATTACTTTGAACAGTATGGCCATTTTCACAATATTGATTCTTCCTATCCATGTGTGTAGAATGTTTTTTCATCTGTTTTTGTCCTCTAATTTCCTTGAGCAGTGTTTTGTAGTTCTCCTTAAAGAGTTCTTTCACTTCCCTTGTTAGCTATATTCCTAGGTACTTTATTCTTTTTGTGGCAATTGTGAATGGGAATTCATTCATGATTTGGCTCTCTGCTTGTCTGTTGTTGGTGCATAGGAACGCTTGTAACTTCTGCACATTTATTCTGTATACTGAGACTTTGCTGAAGTAGTCTCATCAGCTTAAGAAGCTTTTGAGCTGAGTAAATAGGGTTTTCTAAATATAGGATCATATCATCTGAAAACAAAGACAATTTGACTTACTCTCTTCCCGTTTGAAAATTCTTTATTTTTTATTCTTGCTTGATTGCCCTGACCAGAACTTCCAATAATATGTTCAATAAGCATGGTGAGAGAGTGCATTCTTGCCTTGCACTGGTTTCCAAGGGGAAATGTTTCCAGTTTTTACCCAGTCAGTATGATATTGGCTGTGGGGTTTGTCATAAATGGCCCTTATTATTTTGAGGTATGTTCCTTCAATACCTAGTTTATTAAGAGTTTTTGTTGTTGTTGTTGTTGTTGTTATTGTTTTGAGACAGAGTTTCACTCTTGTTGCCCAGGCTGGAGTGCAATGGCGCTATCTCGGCTCACTGCAACCTCCACCTCCTGGGTTTAAGTGATTCTCCTGCCTCAGCCTCCTGAGTAGCTGGGATTACAGGCATGTGCCACTACACGTGGCTAATTTTATATTTTTAGTAGGGACAGAGTTTCTCCATGTTGGTCAGACTGGTCTCAAACTCCCGACCTCAGGTGATCCACCCACCTCTGCTTCCCAAAGTGCTGGGATTACAGGTGTGAGGCACCACACCTGGGCTGTGAAGAGTTTTTAACATGAAGGGATGTTGAATTTTATTGATGGACTTTCCTGCATCTATTGAGATAATCATGTGGGTTCTTTTTTTTTTTTTAGATCTGTTTATATGATGAATTACATTTATTAATTTGCATATGTTGAACCAGCCTTGCATCTTGGGAATGAAGCCAACTTGACCATGGTGGAAGAGCTTTTTGATGTGCAGGTGTATTCAGTTTGCAAGTATTTTATTGATAATTTTTGCATTGATTTTCATTAGGGATAATAGCCTGAAGTTTTCATTTTTTGTTGTATCTCTGCCAGGTTTTTGTATCAGGATGATGCTGGCCTCATACAATGTGTCAGGGAGAAGTCCCTCCTTTTTAATTGTTTGGAATAGTGCATAAGAAAGGGTATCAGCACCCCTTTGTAGTTCTGGTAGAATTCAGCTGTAAATTCATCTGGTCCTGGGCTTTTTCTGGTTGGTAGGCTATTATTGCTCCGATTTCAGAATTTGTTAGTGGTCTATTCAGGGATTCGACTTCTTCCTGGTTCAGTCTGAGGAGGGTGTATTTGTTCAGGAGTTTATCCATCTCTTCTAGGTTTTCTAGTTTATTTGCATAGAGGTGTTTATAGTATTATCTGATGGTTATTTGTATTTCTGCAGGGTAAGTGGTGGCATCCCCCTTCTCATTTCTGATTATGTTTATTTGAATCTTCTCTCTTCTCTTATTTAATAATTTAGCTAGCAGTCTATCTATTTTATTGATATTTTGTCAATAAATCTGCTTCTGGATTCATTAATTTTTTGAGTAATTTTTAATGTTTCTATCTTTCACAGTTCCACTCTGAGCTTGGTTATTTCTTCTGCTAGCTCTGGGGTTTGTTTGCTCTTGGTTCTCTAGTTCTTTTAGCTGTGATGTTAGGATTTCAATTTGAGATCTTTCTAGCTTTATGATATGGGCATTTAGTGCTATAAATTTTCCTCTTAAACTGCTTTAGCTGTGTCCCAGAGATTCTGGTATGTTGTCTCTTTGTTCTCATTAGTTTTAGAATTTTTTAAATTTCTGCCTTAATCTCATTATATACCCAGAAGTCATTCAGGAGCAATTTGTTCAATTTCCTTGTAGTTGTGTGGTTTTAAGTGAGTTTTTAAATCTTGAGTTCTAATTTGATTGCATTGTGGTCTGAGAGATTGTTATGATTTTAGTTATTTTGCATTCTCTAAGGAGTGTTTCACTTCTAATTATGTAGTATATTTTAGAATGAGTGCCATGTGGCACCAAGAAAAATGTGTATTATGTTGTTTTTGTGGGGAGAGTTCTGTAGATATCTGTCAGGTTCACTTGATCCAGAGCTCAGTTCAAGTCCTGATTATCTTTGTTCATTTTCTGTCTCAATGAATTGTCTAATATTGACACTGGGGTATTAAAATCTCCCACTATTTGGCCAGGCATGGTGGCTCACAAGTGCTGTAATCCCAGCACTTTGGGAGGCCAAGGTGTGTGGATCACAAGGTCAGGAGATTGAGACCATCCTGGCTAACACGGTGAAACCCCATCTCTACTAAAAAAAAAAAAAATACAAAAAATTAGCTGGGCATGGTGGCGGGTGCCTGTAGTCCTAGCTATTTGGGAGGCTGAGGCAGGAGAATGGTGTGAACCTGGGAGATGGAGCTTGCAGTGAGCTGAGATTGCACCATTGCACTCCAGCCTGGGTGACAGAGTGAGACTCTGTCTCAAAAAATAAATAAATAATAAAGTCTCCCACTATTATTGTGGGGGAGTCTAAGTCTCTTTGTAGGTTTTTGAGAACTTGTTTTATGAATCTGCATGCTTCTATAATGGTTGCATATATATTTAGGATAGTTGGCACTTCATGTTGAATTGAACCATATTCTGTTATGTAATGATCTTTTTTTACCTTGTTGGTTTAAAGTCTATTTTGTCAGAAACAAGGATTGCATCTCCTCCTTTTTTCTGCTTTCCATTTGCTTGGTAAATTTTTTTCTATCCCTTTATTTTGAGCCTATGTGTTCTCTGCACATGAGATGTGTCTCTTGAACACAGCACAGTGATGAGTCTTGTCTTTTTATCCAGCTTGCCATTCTGTGTCTTTTAACTGGGGCATTTAGCTCATTTACATTTAAAGTTAATATTGTTATATGTGAATTTGGTCCTGTCATCATGATGCTGGCTGGTTAATTTTGCAGACTTGTTAATGTAGTTGCTTCAGTGGTTTTGGTCTGCGTACTTCAGAGTCTTTTTGTGGTGGGTGGTAACAGATTTCCTTTCCATGTTTAGTGCTTCCTTCAAGAGTTTTTGCAAGGCAGGATGAAATCCTTGAGTATTTGCTTGTCTGCAAAGGATTTTATTTCTTCTTCACTTACAAAGCTTAGTTTGGCAAGATGTGTAATTCTGGGTTGAAAATTCTTTTTATTAAGAATGTTGAATATTGGCCCCCAATCTCTTCTGGCATGTAGGGTTTTCACTGAGAGGTTTGCTCTTAGTCTGATGAGCTTTCCCTTCGTTGGTTACCTGGCCTTTCTCTCTGGTTGCCCTTAACTTTTTTTTTTGTTTCAACCTTGGAGAATCTGATGATTATATTTTTGGGGGTTGATGTTTCATGGAGTATCTTATTAGGATTCTCTGGATTTTCTGGATTTGAATGTTGGCCTGTCTCGCCAGATTGGGGAAGTTCTCCTGGATGATCTCCTGAAGTGTGTTTTCCAGCTTGGTTCCATTCTCTCCGTCTCTTTTAGGTATGCCAGTCAGTCGTAGGTTTGGTCTTTTTACATAGTTCCATAGTTCTCAGAGTTTTTGTTCATTCCTCTTTATTTTTTTGCCTCTAATCTTGTCTGCTTGCCTTATTTCAGCAAGATAGTCTTCAAGTACTGACAGTCTTTCTCTTGGTCAATGCAGCTATTGATACTTGTGTTTGTATCATGAAGTTTTCATGCTCTGTTTTTCAGCTCTATTGGATCATTTATGTTTCTTTTTAAACTGGCTATCTAGTTAACAGCTCCTGTAATCTTTTATTATGGTTCTTAGCTTCTTTGAATCAGGTTACAACATAATCCTTTAGCTCAGCGAAGTTCATTATTACTTACTCACCTCCTGAAGCCTACTTTTGTCAGTTCATTTATCTGAGCTTCAGCCCAGTTCTATGTCCTTGCTGGAGAGGTTTTTTGCAATCAATTGGAGGAGAAGAGGCATTCTGGCTTTTGGAATTATCAGCATATTTGCATTGGTTTTTCCTCATCTTTGTGGATTTATCTACCTTTGAGATTTGAATGAGGTTTTTGTGGGGTCTTCTTGATGTTGTTGCTCTTTTCTTTCTTTTTCAACAGTCTTCTCTTCTGCAGGTCTGCTGCAGTTTGCTGGGGGTCAGTCCACTCCAGATGCTGTTCACCTGGGTATCACCAGTGAAGGCTGCAGAACAGCAAAGATTGCCACCTGCTCCTTCCTCTGGAAGCTTCTTCCCCTGGAAGCTTCTTCCCACAGGGACACTGACCTGATGCCAGCCTGAACTCTCCTGTATGAGGTGTCTGGGAACCCCTGTTGGGAGGTCTCACCCAGTCAGGAGGCACAGATTCAGGAACTGATTTAAAGAAGCAGATTGGATACCCCTCACTGGTGTCAGTGTATTGTGCTGTGGGGAATCTCCCTCGTCTAGATCATCAGGACACTTCAGAGCCAGAAGGCAGAAAAGATTATATCCACTGAACCTTAGATTATGACCGCCCCTCCCCCAGGTGCTCTGACCCAGAGAGATGAAAGTTCTGTCTGTAAATTTATAGCTGAAGTTCCTGGAATTTGTGCAGGGAGGCTCTGCCCAGTAAGGAGAGATGTATCTGTTTCCCACTTAAAGAAGCAGTCTGGCCATGATCTGCCACAGCCACTGTGGCTGTGCCCTGGGGACTTTCACCCAGTACAAACCTAAGTCTCTCTACCACTGGCAGAGGAAAACTACCAACTAGAGCCACAGTTACGGCAGTCACCCCTCTCTCCAAAATAAACTTGGTTGCATTATGCATACTTCAGGCTGCTTTGCTGGCCAGCAGGCATTCCAATCCAGTGGTCTTAACTTGTGGGATTCAATGGGAGTGGGATCTGCTGAATGAGACCACTTGGCACACTGGCTTTAGTCCCCTTCCCACATAAGTGGATGAATCTCCTGCCTCATGAGTTCTGGAAGCCACTGGAGTTGCAAAAATTCCTGCAACTAAGTGCCTGCCTGAATGGCTGCTGACCCTAGCAGCTGCCACAGGTCCACACAGCTTTGTGCTTGGAATGCAAGGGCCTGGTAGTGTGGGAGCAAAAGGGACTCTCCTAAACCACAAATTGCAAAAATCCATGGGAAAAGTGTAGTTTTTCACCTGGGTAACATAATCTCTCACTGCCTTTCTTGGCTGGGGGAGGGAGTTCCCTTTCACCCTGTGCAGGTCCTGGGTGACCTGTGGCCCCACCCTGCTTTTTCTTGCTATCTGTGGGTCACACCAACTGCCTAGTCAGTTCCAGTGAGAGAATCTGGGTACCTCAGTTAGAAATGCCAAATTCACCTGCTGTTTAAATTTGGTGGCAGTTGCAGACCGGAGCTGTTTCTACTTGGCCATCTGGGCACTTCCAAATATAATACATTATTCTTAACTATAGAAACCATGCTGTACAATATATCTCTTGAAAGTATTCCTCCTATCCAACTATAATTATGCATTATCTGACAGACATCTTCCCAAACACCCCTTTCTTTTAAATTCCTTGGGATCTGGTGGTCACCATTTTACTCTCTACTTCAATGAAATTAAGTTTTACAGAATCCATGTGTAGGTGAAATTATGAAATTTTTATCTTTCTGTGCCTGGCTTATTTCAAGTAATATAATGTCCTCCAAGTTAATCCATGTAATTGAACATAACAGAATTTTCTTTTTTAAAGATGAATTGTATTTTATTGTGTGTATATACCATACTGTCTTTATTTACTCATTAGATGTTGAAGTGTTTCTTCTATATTTTGGCTATTGTGAAGAGTGTTGCAAACAACAGAGAGGTGCAAATGTTTCTTCATTCTCATTTTATTTCTCTTAAATATATATGCAATAGTGAAATTGCTGTATTATAGGGTAGTTTGATTTTAAATTTTTTGAGAAATCTCTACTTTGTTTTTCATAATGGCTGGCCTCATTTACATTCACATCAACATTGTGCAAGCATTCTCTTCACAAATTTATCATTTTTTTCTTTTTCTTTCTAATAATAGTCATTCTAATAAAAGCGAGTTGATATATTATAGATTTTTTGGCTTTCCTTTCCCTGATAATAATTGACATTGAGGTTTTTTTTTTTTTTTTTTTTTTGACTGAGTTTCACTCTGTTGCCCAGACTGGAGTGCAATGGCACACTCTCTGCTCACTGCAGCCTCTGCCTCCTGGGTTCAAGCAATTCTCCTGCCTCAGCCTCCTGAGTAGCTGGGATTACAGGTGCCCACCACCATGCCCAGCTAATTTTTGTATTTTTAGTAGAAACTGAGTTTCACCATGTTGGCCAGGCTAGTCTCAAATTCCTGACCTCAGGTGACCCACCTGCCTTGGTCTCCCAAAGTGCTGGGATTACAGGCATGAGCCACTGCACTCGGGCCACATTGAGCATTATTTAATATATCTATTGGCCATATGTATCTTTTCTTAAAAAATATTTAAGCCCTTTGCTCATTTTGGTAGTTATTTGTTTTTTGTTGTATAGTCACTTGAGTTTCTTACATATTCTTAATATTAACCCCTTGTCAAATGTATAATTTGCAAAAAAACTTTTTAGTTGTCTCATTTTAAGTGTGTCAGATTCTGTGCAGCAGCTTTATAATTTGAATTAATCTTACTCATCTATTTTTTATTTTGTTCCCTGGGATTTTGAGTTTAAATAAAAAAAAAGTCACAGCCCAGACTGATGTTATGGGGCTTTCACTCTGTATTTTTTGTAGTAGTCTCAGAGTTTCAGACCTTGCATTTAAGAATTTATTTGATTTTTATATATGAAGTAAGATG
Organism: Pongo pygmaeus; assembly: GCF_028885625.2. Lineage (NCBI taxonomy): Eukaryota > Metazoa > Chordata > Mammalia > Primates > Hominidae > Pongo > Pongo pygmaeus. Next base: position 24,484,954 of record NC_072393.2, read on the forward strand.
AGGGTTGCATTTTATTGCTCTGCATGTTGCTATTAAGTTTTTCTCAGTGCCATTTATTGAAGATACTGTTCCTTTTCTAAGAAATTGTTACCTTTATCTAAAATCAGTTAGCTGGAAGTGCATAGATATATTTCTAATTTCTCTTTTCTGCTCCATTGGCCTATGTGTCTGTTTTTGTTCAAGTACCATACTGTTTTATTTGCTTTAGCTTTGTAGTATATTTCAAAGTCAGATAGGGTGATAACTTCTGTCTTTCTTATTTGCTGGAGTTCTTTGACTATTCAGAGTCTTTTGTGGTACCATAAACTTTTAGATTTTTTAAATTTTCTATTAAATATGTCACTGGTATTTTGACAGAGTTGCATTCTATCTGTAGATCATTTTGTGTAATAAACATATTTAACAATACTAATAACGCCAATGCATTAATGAGTAATGTTTTCCATTTGCATATGATTTTATTTTAATGTTCTTTAGATTATAATGTACAAGTGTTTCAACTTTTTAGTTAAATTTATTTCAAATTATAGTTACTACAGTTATTGTAGATGAGATTGTTTTGCATTATAATTTCATTTTGAGATAATTATGAGTGTATAGAAATGCTACTGACAAATTGGCACCTAATTAAACTAAAGTGCTTCTGCACAGCAAAATAAACTATTGACAAACAGACAACCTACAGTATAAAATAAAATATTTGCAAGCTGAATACAACATAACAATAATATACAGAATCTATAAGAAATTTAATAAGAAAAAAGCAAATGATCTAAATAAGTGGTACTCAAAGAAAGATATAAAAGCTGTTAATAGGGCAGTTCCAAGATAGCCGAATAGGAACAGCTCCAGTCTACAGCTCCCAGCATGAGCGATGCACAAGGCGGGTGCTTTCTGCATTTCCAACTGAGGTACTGGGTTCATCTCACTAGGGATTGTTGGAGAGTGGGTGCAGGACAGTGGGTGCAGCGCACCAAGCATGAGCCAAAGCAGGGCGAGGCACCGCCTCACCTGGGAAGTGCAAGGGGCCAGGGAATTCCCATTCCTAGCCAAGGGAAGGGGTGACAAACAGCACCTGGAAAACCAGGTCACTCCCACTCTAACACTTCACTTTTCCAATGGTCTTAGCAAATGGCACACCAGGAGATTATATCCCGTGCCTGGCTCAGAGGGTCCTACACCCACGGAGCCTCACTCATTGCTAGCACAGCAGTCTGAGATCGAACCGCAAGGTGGCAGCGAGGCTGGGGGAGGGGCACCTGCCATTGCTGAGGCTTCAGTAGGTAAACAAGTGGCTGGGAAGATTGAACTGGCTGGAGCCCACCACTGCTCAAGGAGGCCTGCCTGCCTCTGTAGACTCTGCCTCTGGGGGCAGGGCATAGCCAAACAAAAGGCAGCAGAAACCTCTGCAGACTTAATTGTCCCATATGACAGCTCAGAAGAGAGTAGTGGTTCTCCCAGCATGGAGCTTGAGATCTGAGAACGGAGAGACTGCCTCCTCACGTGGGTCCCAGATCCCCGAGTAGCCTAACTGGGAGGCATCCCCCAGTAGGGGCAGACTGACACATCACATGGCCGGGTACCCCTCTGAGACAAAACTTCCACAGGAATGATCAGGCAGCAACATTTGCTGTTCACCAATATTCACTGTTCTGCAGCCTCCACTGCTGTTACCCAGGCAAACAAGGTCTGGAGTGGACCTGCAGCAAACTCCAACAGACCTGCAGCTGAGGATCCTGACTGTTAGAAGGAAAACTAACAAACAGAAAGGACATCCACACCAAAACTCCATCTGTCAGTCACCATCATCAAAGACCAAAGGTAGATAAAATCACAGAGATGGGGAAAAAACAGAGCAAAAAACCTGAAAATTCTAAAAATCAGAGTGCCTCTCCTCCTCCAAAGGAACGCAGCTCCTCACCAGCAATGGAACAAAGCTGGATGGAGAATGACTTTGATGAGTTGAGAGAAGAAGACTCCAGACGATCAAACTTCTCTGAGCTAAAGGAGGGAGTTCGAACCCATGGCAAAGAAGTTAAAAAACTTGAAAAAAGATTAGACGAATGGCTAACTAGAATAACCAATGCAGAGAAGTCATTAAAAGACCTGATGGAGCTGAAAACAATGGCACAAGAACTACGTGACGAATGCACAAGCTTCAGTAACCGATTCGATCAACTGGAAGAAAGGGTATCAGTGATGGAAGATCAAATGAATGAAATGAAGCGAGAAGAGAAGTTTAGAGAAAAAAAGAATAAAAAGAAATAAACAAAGCCTCCAAGAAATATGGGACTATGTGAAAAGACCAAATCTATGTCTGATTGGTGTACCTGAAAGTGACGGGGAGAATGGAACCAAGTTGGAAAACCGTCTGCAGGATATTATCCAGGAGAACTTGCCCAATCTAGCAAGGCAGGCCAACATTCAGATTCAAGAAATACAGAGAATGCCACAAAGATGCTCCTTGAGAAGAGCAACTCCAAGACACATAATTGTCAGATTCACCAAAGTTTAAATGAAGGAACAAATGTTAAGGGCAGCCAGAGAGAAAGGTCAGGTTACCCACAAAGGGAAGCCCATGAGACTAACAGCTGATTTCTCAGCAGAAACTCTACAAGCCAGAAGAGAGTGGGGACCAATATTCAACATTCTTAAAGAAAAGAATTTTCAACCCAGAATTTCATATCTAGCCAAACTAAGCTTCATAAGTGAAGGGGAAATAAAATCCTTTACAGACAAGCAAATGCTGAGAGATTTTGTCACCACCAGGCCTGCCCTACAAGAGCTCCTGAAGGAAGCACTAAACATGGAAAGGAATAACTGGTACCCGCCACTGCAAAAACATGACAAATTGTAAAGACCATCGATGCTGCATCAACTAATGAGCAAAATAATCAGCTAATATCATAATGACAGGATCAAATTCACACATAACAATATTAAAAACCCATCTCATATGCAGAGACACACATAGGCTCAAAATAAAGGGATGGAGGAAGATCTACCAAGCAAACGGAAAACAAAAAAAGGCAAGGGTTGCAATCCTAGTCTCTAATAAAACAGACTTTAAACCAACAAATATCAAAAGAGACAAAGAAGACCATTACATAATGGTAAAGGGATCAATTCAACAAGAAGAGCTAACGATCTTAAATATATCAGCCCAATACAGGAGCACCCAGATTCATAAAGTAAGTCCTTAGAGATCTACAAAGAGACTTAGACTCTCACACAATAATAATGGGAGACTTTAACACCCTACTGTCAACATTAGACAGATCAATGAGACAGAAAGTTAACAAGGATATCCAGGAATTGAACTCAGCTCTGCACCAAGCAGACCTAATAGACATCTACAGAATTGTCCACCCCAAATCAACAGAATATACATACTTCTCAGCATCACACTGCACTTATTCCAAAATTGACTACATAGTTGGAAGTAAAGCACTCCCCAGCAAATGTAAAAGAACAGAAATTATAACAAACTGTCTCTCAGACCACAGTGCAAACTAGAACTCAGGATTAAGAAACTCACTCAAAACCACTCAACTACATGGAAACTGAACAATGTGCTCCTGAATGACTACTGGGTACATAATGAAATGAAGGCAGAAATAAGGATGTTCTTTGAAACCAACGAGACCAAAGACACAACATACCAGAATCTCTGGGACACATTTAAAGCAGTGTGTAGAGGGAAATTTATAGCACTAAATGCCCACAAGAGAAAGCAGGAAAGATCTAAAATTGACACCCTAACATCACAATTAAAAGAATTAGAGAAGCAAGAGCAAACACATTCAACAGCTAGCAGATGGCAAGAAATAACTAAGATCAGAGCAGAACTGAAGGAGACAGAGACACAAAAAAAATCCTACAAAAAGTCAATGAATCCAGGAGCTGGTTTTTTGAAAAGATCAACAAAATTGATAGACTGCTAGCAAGACTAATAAAGAAGAAAAGAGAGAAGAATCAAATAGACACAATAAAAAATGATAAAGGGGTTTTTTGAAAAGGTTTTTTGAAAAGATCAAAAAAATTGATAGACCGCTAGCAAGACTAATAAAGAAGAAAAGAGAGAAGAATCAAATAGACTCAATAAAAAATGATAAAGGGGATATCACCACCAATCCCATGGAAATACAAACTACCATCAGAGAATACTATAAACACCTCTATGCAAATAAACTAGAAAATCTAGAAGAAATGGATAAATTCCTCGACACATACACTCTCCCAAGACTAAACCAGGAAGAAGTTGAATCTCTTTGAAATTGAGGCAATAATTAATAACTTACCAAACAAAAAAAGTCCAGGAACAGATGGATTTACAGCCGAATTCTACCAGAGGTACAAGGAGGAACTGGTGCCATTCCTTCTGAAACTATTACAATCAATAGAAAAAGAGGGAATTCTCCCTAATTCATTTTATGAGGCCAGCATCATCCTGATACCAAAGTCTGGCAGAGACACAACCAAAAAAGAGAATTTTAGACTAATATCCCTGATGAACATCAATGCAAAAATCCTCAATAAAATACTGGCAAACCTAACCCAGCAGCACATCAAAAAGCTTATCCACCATGATCAAGTGGGCTTCATCCCTGGGATGCAAGGCTGGTTCAACATATGAAAATCAATAAATGTAATCCAGCATATAAACAGAACCAACGACAAAAACCACGATTATCTCAATAGATGCAGAAAAGGCCTTTGACAAAATTCAACAGCCTTTCATGCTAAAAACTCTCAATAAATTAGGTATTGACGGCACATATCTCAAAATAATAAGAGCTATTTATGACAAACCCATAGCCAATATCATACTGAATGGGCAAAAACTGGAAGCATTCCCTTTGAAAACTGGCACAAGACAGGGATGCCCTCTCTCACCACTCCTATTCAACATAGTGTTGGAAGTTCTGGCCAAGTCAATCAGGCAGGAGAAAGAAATAAAGGGTATTGAATTAGGAAAAGAGGAAGTCAAATTGTCCCTGTTTGCAGATGACATGATTGTATATCTAGAAAACCCCATTGTCTGAGCCCAAAATCTCCTTAAGCTGATAAGCAACTTCAGCAAAGTCTCAGGATACAAAATCAATGTACAAAAATCACAAGCATTCTTACACACCAATAACAGACAAACAGAGAGCCAAATCATCAGTGAACTCCCATTCACAATTGCTTCAAAGAAAATAAAATACCTAGGAATCCAACTTACAAGGGAAGTGAAGGACCTCTTCAAGGAGAACTACAAACCACTGCTCAATGAAATAAAAGAGGATACAAACAAATGGAAGAACATTCCATGCTCATGGGTAGGAAGAATCAATATCATGAAAATGGCCATACTGCCCAAGGTAATTTATAGATTCAATGCCATCCTCACCAAGCTACCAATGACTTTCTTCACAGAATTGGAAAAAACTACTTTAAAGTTCATATGGAACCAAAAAATGTGCCTGCCTTGCCAAGTCAATCCTAAATCAAAAGAACAAAGCTGGAGACACCACACTACCTGACTTCAACCTATACTACAAGGCTACAGTAATCAAAACAGCATGGTACTTGTACCAAAACAGAGATGCAGACCAATGGAACAGAACGGAGCCCTCAGAGATAATGTCATACATCTACAACTATCTGATCTTTGACAAACCTGACAAAAACAAGAAATGGGGAAAGGATTCCCTATTTAACAAATGGTGCTGGGAAAACTGGCTAGCCATATGTAGAAAGCTGAAACTGGATCCCTTCCTTACACCTTATACTAAAATTAATTCAAGATGTATTAAAGACTTAAATGTTAGACCTAAAATCATAAAAACCCTAGAAGAAAATGGGATCTAATTAAACTAAAGAGCTTCTGCATAGCAAAAGAAACTACCATCAGAGTGAACAGGCAACCTACAGATTGGGAGAAAATTTTTGCAATCTACTCATCTGACAAAGGGCTAATATCCAGAATCTGCAATGAACTCAAACTATTTTACAAGAAAAAACAAACAACCCCATCAAAAAGTGGGCAAAGGATATGAACAGACAGTTCTCAAAAGAAGACATTTATGCAGCCAACAGACACTTGAAAAAATGCTCTGCATCACTGGCCATCAGAGAAATGCAAATCAAAACCACAATGAGATACCATCTCACACCAGTTAGAATGGCGATCATTAAAAAGTCAGGAAACAACAGGTGCTGGAGAGGATGCGGAGAAATAGGAACACTTTTACTCTCTTGGTGGGAATGTAAACTAGTTCAACCATTGTGGAAGACAGTGTGGTGATTCCTCAGGGATCTAGAACTAGAAATATCATTTGACCCAGCCATCCCATTACTGGGTATATACCCAAAGGATTATAAATCATGCTGCTATAAAGACACATGCACAAGTATGTTTGTTGTGGCACTATTCACAATAGCAAAGACCTGGAACCAACCCAAATGTCCAACAATGAGAGACTGGATTAAGAAAATGTGGCACATATACACCATGGAATACTATGCAGCCATAAAAAATGATGAGTTCATGTCCTTTGCTGGGACATGGATGAAGCTGGAAACCATCATTGTCAGCAAACTATCGCAAGGACAGAAAAACAAACATCACATGTTCTCACTCATAGGTGGGAATTGAACAATGAGAACACTTGGACACAGGAAGGGGGACATCACACACCGGGGCCTGTTGTGGGGTGGGGGGAGGAGGGAGGGATAGCATTAGGAGATACACCTAATGTAAATGATGAGTTAATGGGTGCAGCACACCAACATGGCACATGTATTCATACATAACAAACCTGCACGTTGTGCACATGTACCCTAGAACTTAAAGTATAATAATAAAAAAAAGCTGTTAATAAACATGCAAAAATTGCTCAACATTCCTAATAATCAGAGAGACATATATCAAAATGACAATGTCATATCATCCCACATCCGTTAGATTGGCTGTTGCTAGAAAGTCAAAAAATAACAGATGTTTAAGTTATTGAGAAAAGGAAATCTTCAAACACTGTGAAAATGCAAATTAATTCAGCCCCAATGAAAAGCAGTTTGGAGATTTCTCAAAGAACTAAGAATATAATTGCCATTTGACCCATCAGTCATATTACTGGGTATATACCCAAAGGAAAAATAAATTATCAAAAAGACACCTGCATTCATGTGTTTATTACTGCATTATTCACAATAGCAAAAATGTAATTTTTTTTTTGAGACAGAGTCTTGTTCTTGTTGCTCAGCATGGCATGATCTCGACTCACTGCGACCTCCACCTCCCAGGTTCAGTCGATTCTCCTGCCTCAGCCTCCCAAGTAGCTGGCATTACAGGCGCCCACCACCACACCTGGCTAATTTTTGTATTTTTAGTAGAGATGGGGTTTTGCCATGTCGGCCAGACTGGTCTCAAACTCTTGACCTCGTGATCCCCCGACCTCGGCATCCCAAAGTGCTGGGATTACAGGCGTGAGCCTCCACACCTGGCCAAATAAAATTAAATTAGATACCCATACATCTTAAATTGAACTTTTAAAAAATGAGGTACTTACACACTGTGCAATAATATGCAGCCACAGAAAAGAATGAAATAATGTTCTCTGCAGCAGCATGAATGCAGCAGAAGACCATTATTTTAGGCAAATTAACACAGAACAGGAAAATATCAACATGTTCTCATTTATACGTGGGAGCTAATCATTGCATGTGCATGGAAACAAAGATGGAAAAAATAAACTCTGGAAATTCTAAAAAAGGAGGAAGGGAGACAAACATTAAAAAACTACGTATCAGGTATGATGTACGCTACTTGGGCAATGGAATTATCAAGTCCCCAAACCTCAACATCATGCGGTATGTTACAGGTCTGCACCTGTACCCTCTGAATCTAAAATAAAAATAATAGAAAGCTATGTGGTAAAATGACATGTTACATTTCTCCAGTTCTGGGTTACTAGTTGAAATTAGGAGTGAAAAACAGAATTATGTCCCCTTTGGCCATAAGGGTGAATGTTTCTATACCCGGTCTCCCCATATTCTATAAGCCAACCTCTCAGAAATCTCTAAACCTATGTCCCAAGAAGTGTTTTATTTCCAAGTGTGAAGCTAAAATAAATGACTATACATCTTTATTTTTAATGTTTTAACTGTTCACTAGACTACAGAGTTAATGTATCACCCTGCTTTATCGGGGGAAAATGATAAGTGGCTTAATCACATTTCTTCTTTAGAATAAACCATTTATGAAAATGTGAGGCTGTGGAAATCATGCTAAATTACTGAATTGGAAAGAGAAAATGTTTTTGTAAAGAAAAGCATAGAAGTTTTATAGCCATAGCCCAAATATGATGAAACAGAGTGTGGGATATTTAGGACCACACATCTACTAAATGCTCACTTCATCACAACCCTTCTTGTGAAAAAAGGAATAATGGGTCAGCAGGTACTTTTAGAACACTTTTCTGATTCTACTATAGTGTTAAATTTTTTGTCTTTATTATATGCCATATAAAAGTCTTTACTTCCACAAAAGATGCCATGAGTTCAAAGTTAATATGCTCACAGATATATTCTCCCTAGAAGGGCACTACTGTGTTTGCAGTCAAGGTGTAGCATTTCTGGCCTTTTTTTTTTTGCTGATATATTTGTGTGAAATAGGCAGGAAGTAAAGCAAAGTTAACCATAACATTTCTAGATTCTATAACTACAGCATCTGAAATCTAGTATTATGTCAACTAGAAATAATGACAATATTTCAAAGCTGAAAAAATAAATTAATACTTTATATGTTTATTTTTAATAGTTTATAAAAATTTATAGTTTCTAAATTATAAGTTAAACAAGTTAAACATGCAGATACCTAAAAGTTCTATTCGGATGATAGTATTAATATTTTAATATTTTATGATTGTGAATCACTGCTGCCTTATTGGGTTTACTGTAAAGCAGTTATTTATCTTCTAAATGTAAATAGAGAAGAGGATTTTCATAATGTTAAGCGTACAGATTTATTAAGATTAGCACTTTGTTTAGATTTGAAGAAAATTTATATGTTTTTAGTAATAAAAAATTTAGCATTTTTTCTAGTAGAAATAAGACAGCAATATGTTGTCAAAAATTTGTTTAAAAGAAACTTTACATGTGTTTGTTAAATAACATTTAAAACCACATTGTAAGTGACTGATTAGTAATTCCAATCTTTATTTTAGTCACTGAGAAAACTTAGTATACTTTAATTATTCAATAGAAAAGAGTATTCTTATATTAGTGTTCCTGAAACTTTCAGAAACTATAGACCACTCAATAGATGATGATGTAGATGCAAAACACAAATGTTCTATATAATAATAGACTCATCTTAACCTTTTTTTTTTTTTTGAGATGGAGTCTAGCTCTGTCACCCAGGCTAGAGTGCAGTGGCATGATCTCGGCTCACTGCAACCTCTGCCTCCCAGGTTCAAGAGATTCCCCTGCCTCAGCCTCCTGAGTAGCTGGGATTACAGATGCCTGCCACCACGCCTGGCTAATTTTTGTACTTTTAGTAGAGACAGGGTTTCACTGTGCTGGCCAGGCAGGTCTCAAACTTCTGACCTCATGATCCACCTGTCATGGCCTCCTAAAGTGCTGGGATTACTAGCGTAAGCCACTGTGCCTGGCCTCATCCTAGCTTTTAATATAAACATTCAAGTAAAATTAATGGCCTTTTTTTTTTTTTGCGACAGTGTCACTTATCGCCAGGCTGGAGTGTGGTGGCGCCATGTGGACTCACTGCAACCTCTGCCTCCCGTGTTCAAGTGATTCTCCTGCCTCAAACTCCTGAGTAGTGGGACTACAGGAGCACGCCACCACGCCCAGCTCATTTTTGTATTTTTAGTAGAGACGCGGTTTCACATGTTGGCCAGGATGGTCTCGATCTCTTGACCTTGTGATTTGCCTGCCTGGACCTCCCAAAGTCCTGGGATTACAGGCATGAGCCACTGCACCGGGCCCTTTTATTATTTATTTATTTATTTATTTATTTTTTGAGACGGAGTCTGGCTCTGTCGCCAGGCTGGAACGATGCAGTGGTGCGATCATGGTTCACTGCAACCTCCGCCTTCTGGGTTCAAGCAATTCTCCTGCCTCAGCCTCCCGAGTAACTGGGACTACAGGGGCCCGCCACCACGCCCGGCTAATTTTGTATTTTTAGTAGAGATGGGGTTTCACCATGTTTGTCAGGCTGGTCTCTAACACCTGACCTCAGATGATCTGACCGCCTGGGCCTCCCAAAGTGCTGGGATTACAGGCATGAGCCCCCGTGCCCGGCCAATTAGTATCTCTTTTAAGTCATGAAAGGGATAACATTGTTAGAATCCATTTACCAAAGTATTTGTGTTAGGCTTAGTAATAAGAACTAAACCAAAGTAATAAACCAAATATCAGGTTCTACGTACTATCTAAGGGTGAAAAAAAAAAAAACCCTTGTTTTAAAATTTCTCTTTATTTCTACAAAGTTAGAAAATTCAAAGCTAAAAATGTTACGTCAGGAATAAAAACAAGTATTGGGTGAGAGGGTGTTGGGCCTAATGGTTAAGATTGAAACTCATTAAAAGGGAGTTCCTGATTGCATCTCACTGATACAAAGTGAAGAAGGTATTGAAATAGCGAAAAACAGTGATACAAATTGAGTAGTTACATATAAAATACAATTTTTAATAAAAAGTAGCATTTAATGTACAGCTATAGAGGAGAACTTTTAGTCAAATATTACCTGCCTTCAATAGAAATCAAAAAAATATTATTTTGTATTTTTTTTTCTTTTTTTCTTTTTTTTTTTTTGAGATGGAGTCTCACTTTGTCGCCCCAGCTGGAGTGCAGTGGCAATCTCAGCTCACTGCAACCTCGGCCCCCTGAGTTCAAGCGATTCTCCCATCTCAGCTGCACAAGTAGATGGGACTACAAGCACATGCCACAGCCCAGCTAACTTTTATATTTTTTAGTAGAGACGGGGTTTCACCATGTTGGCCAGGCTGGTCTCAAGCTCCTGACCTTAAGTGATCTGCCCTTCTCAGCCTCTCAAAGTACTGAGATTACATTCTTGAGCCACCGCCCTCGGCCATAAAAAAAAAAATTCTTTATTTTACCACAAGCATTTTATTATTGATGCATATGCTTATTTTGCTTAAAATACAGTATCTTTTGATGAAAGACTTATACGTTTCTTTCAGTGTGTTGTTTATTGCTGAGAAGTGGCTGTCCGGCTAAGAAACTGCTATTCTCAGCAACACCCACATTGACTAATAGTGAATGGAAGTGATGTGTGGATAAGAAGCAAATGTGTCTTCTCTGCATCTCTTTTTTCATCCATTGGCTGAAGAATGAGAAAGATGTAGAGAGAAAATGAAATAAGATGTAATTCCTGAAAAATAATGAAGTCCTCTTTTGGTTTTTTTGTTTTTTGGTTTTTCCTTTTTTTTTTTTTTCTGAGTCTCGCTGTGTCGCCCAGGCTGGAGATCTCGACTCACTGCAACCTCAGCCTCCCAGGTTCAAGTGATTCTCCTGCCTCAGCCTCGCAAGTAGCTGGGACTGCAGGCTCTGTGCCACCACATCCGGCTACTTTTTGTACTTTTAGTGGGACAGGGTTTCACCGTGTTAGCTAGGATGGTCTCGATCTCCTGACCTTGTGATCTGCCTGCCTCAGCCTCCCAAAGTGCTGGGATTACAGGCATGAACCACCACGCCTGCCTTTGAAGTCCTCTTAACAACAACAACAAAAACTTACACAGGAGGCCGGGAGCAGTGGCTCATTCCTCTAATTCCAGCACTTTGGGAGGCCGAGGTGGGCAGATCACCCAAGGTCAGGTGTTCAAGACCAGCCTGGCCAACATGGCGAAACCCCGTCTCTACTAAAAATATGAAAATTAGCTGGGTGTGGTGGCACGTGTACCTGTAATCCCAGCTACTCGGGAGGCTGAGGCAGGAGAATCACTTGAACCCCGGAGGCAGAGGTTGCTGTGAGCTGAGATGGCGCCATTGCACTCCAGCCTGGGTAACAAGAGTGGAACTCTGTCTCAGGGGAAGAAAAAAACTTACACAGGAGATAGTGACATGAGCAGAAAATATATTATTTTGCAAATCCTCTGAAATTGTAATATACAACCCAAACTGTTTTAACAAATATATTATTCCTTCAGTTCTGACTCTTCAAGATATGATTCAATTGCCTGGTGAATCAAAGCTGAGAGGATAATAACTTATTTTACTTAGCATAATGTCCTCGAGGTTCATCAATATTGTCGCAAAGGACAATACTTTATTCTTTTTAAGGGCTAAATAGCATTCTATTGTGTAAATATACCACATTTTCTATATTCAATTCACCTGTTGAAGAACACTTGGCTGATACAATATCTTAGCTACTGTGAGTAATAATCCACTTTCTTCTTTTTTTTTTTACTTGTTTTTATATCTCTTTTTTCTTTACTTTTTTAATTTCTAGAAGTATTTTAACTTTATTTATTTATTTATTTAGAGATGAAGTTTCGCTCTTGTTGCCCAGGCTGGAGTGCAATAGTGTGATCTCAGCTCACCACAACCTCCACCTCCTGGGTTCAAGCGATTCTCCTGTCTCAGCCTCCTGAGTAGCTGAGATTACAGGCATGTGCCACCATGCCCAGCTAATTTTTGTATTTTTAGTATAGACAGGGTTTCTCCGTGTTGGTCAGGCTGGTCTCGAACTCCTGACCTCAGGTGATCCGCCCGCCTCGGCCCCCTAAAGTGCTGGGATTACAGGCGTGAGCAACTGAGCCAGGCCATTTTAACTTTAAAATATAAATTGTGTCTTTTGACCGGGTACGGTGGCTCACGCCTGTAATCCCAGCACTTTGGGAGGCCGAGGTGGGCGGATCACCTGAGGTCGGGAGCTCAAGACCAGCCTGACACATGGAGAAACCCCATCTCTACTAAAAATATAATTAGCTGGGCATGGTGGGCGCCTGTAGTCCCAGCTACTCGGGAGGCTGAGGCAGGAGAATCACTTAAACCCTGGAAGCGGAGGTAGCGATGAGCCGAGGTAGTGCCATTGCACTCCAGCCTGGGCAACAAGAGCGAAATTCCATGTCAAAAAAAAAAAAAAAGAAAAGAAAAGAAATAAAGAAACAAATAAATAAAAACTCTCTGCTCTGCTTAATCAGCGGTCACCTTATTTTCACACTTCAAAGGCATTTTGGCTGCCTGAAAAGCAGAGTTACAGTTCAAGTGAGTGTGCTGAGCTGGTCCTCAACAGTGTCAGTCTATTCAATTTCACACAGATGATCTTCTGGTAAAAATAGTGCACTTCAACAGCATTACCACAGCAATGTGGAACACATGTAATAAAATAAAAGTTAGGCTGGGTGCGGTGGCTCACACCTGTAATCCCAGCACTTTGGGAGGCCAAGGTGGGTGGATCACTTGAGGTTGGGATTCAAGGCCAGCCTGGCCAACATGGTGAGACCCCCGTCTCTACTAAAAATACAAAAAATTAGCCAGGCATAGTGGCATGTGCCTGCAATCACAGCTACTCGGGAGGCTAAGGTGGAAGAATAGCTTGAACCCAGGAGGTGGAGGTTGCAGTGGGCCAAGATCACACCATTACACTCCAGCCTGGGCAACAGAGTGAGACTCCGTCTCAAAAAAAAAAAAATATATATATATATATATATATATTCACCATGGATGTGTTTTTTACTGTTATCATGAGTAAAAACATCAGTTTGAGAACAGGTAAAATCAAAATGCGCATGCTCTCTACAGAGAAATTTTCCTACTGCAGATAGCTTTGCTTGAATTACCTGAAATACAATGTAAATGCTGGGGCTTATTGTGTTGACAATATGCAGTGACCATACAGTCGCCATGGTTGCTGCATCCTGAGGACATGGTCACTTTCTTGACTACCTGTCCTGTCTCAATAATACTTGTCTTTATTTATTCCTAACTACCAACTTTGAGATAAGATTCAACTGTTATATCATCATTGTCAACAGTGGGAAAATCAAATTTTTTTTTTTTTTTTTTTTTTTTTTTGAGACAGAGTTGCTCTTGTTGCCCAGGCTGGAGTGCAATGGCATGATCTCAGCTCACTGCCACCTCCACCTCCTGGGTTTAAGCAATTATCCTGCCTCAGCCTCCCGAGTAGCTGAGATTACAGGCATGTGCCACCACGTCTGGCTAATTTTGTACTTTTAGTATTTTTAGTAGAGACAAGGTTTCTCCATGCTGGCCAGGCTGGTCTCAAACTCCCGACCTCAGGTGATCCGCCCACCTCAGCCTCCCAAAGTGCTGTGATTACAGGCGTGAGCCACTGCACCTGGCCAGGAAAATCAAAATTTTAAAATCAAACATATTTGAGCTAGCTTTGGGTCATTAGCTGTGTGCCCAAGAGAAATTATTTTACATCCTTGGAGCTTCAATTTTCATTATTAGTAAAACATTCTATTTTTCACAGGGCTGCTTTAATTCACACCTGGTAGCTATAAGTCTTTTCACTGAAAGTCTTTTTTATATATGTATATTACATATTTAACAATAAAAATAAAATTATTCATATTTAAAGATATTCTAATTGAGTAGGTATATTTTGTCATATTTAATGTATTTATCCTTTCTAAAAAATACCAAAATTAGAATTTTATTATTTTTCCTGGAATAACATATTAAGAGTGTCTACATTGTGACTTTGCTAATTTTTGCATATGGTTTTGACTGCTGCTGTTGAATTTAGGTTGAATTTTAAACCCACTGTTGTCTAGCTTGTGTGATTTTAGTTCATTTGGGGAACCAAATATATTAGACATGGATTGTTTGGGGTAACTTGGCTTCATTTTTGCTGTCTTTCTGTTATTACATCTGAAGCTTTAGAAATGACTAGGATTCAAATAAGGTTGATTTGGAATCAGGCCACAGAAAATCCCAGAAAAGACTGTGGAAAATAGTTACTTGATAGTGCCTTTCAGTGAGATTTATACACGAAACAGAGTTCAATAAAATTATTGCAAGTTCGTTAAATTTCAAATCTAATTGCCTGTAACATATTAGGCACTTGTCTTAGTTTGTCTATGGCATCGTAGCTTGGAGAAGCTGACATTACAGAAAAGGATATTGCTACATTAATAAGATTAGGAACAAATACTAATGTGCTTGTAAACATTGCCTTAATATTCCTTAGATACATGCCACTCTGGCTCAATTCTTTTGGTACAACTGTTTATGATTCCAGAGACTCCTTTCCACCAAATTCAAGTCATGGTGTTTTCAGCTTCTTATGTTTATTTTTATCCAGTAATCATGATGTTGGAATACCCCAGGCAATCCCTGAGCCTTACAGCGACCATCCTACCTTATTCATCTTGTTTCACATTCTCTGTTGTTGAGTCCCTCTCCCTCCAAATCGGAGTTTTAATGAGGCCTCAATGGTTTGGAGGAAACAGTGGAATGGATTGCCGTATATGCTGAGTTGAGAACAAGGGTCCTCTTGAGGATAAACACCTTACATTTATTATTCATAGTACAAAGCAGTATTTTTAAGATGTGAACGTGTGTCACTCAAATTAAATATGAATGATTTATCAGTATGACAATATAGTAAAATTAACTGCATAAAGTTCACCAAATGTTTCACTTTGGACTCTCCAAACACAAAGATTCATATGTATGCATTGGTGGATGTTAGCTTTTTTTGGTGTAAGTTTTTGTTCATTTTCATTTTTAAAGATTTTTGCCTACTTTATAGCTCATGTTAAGCTACAGAAAGTTTACCAAAAGCTTTATTTTACCAATTTTTTTAACCAAAAGTTTAAATATTGAAAGTGACATTTTGGATTACTACTTTTCACTGATGTAGTTTGCATTTATTAGTACATTTCAGTTTTTCCTTATGTGGTGTAAGGTTTTAAAAATGCCTTCCAGGCCGGGTGCGGTGGCTCACGCCTTCGATCCCTGCAGTTTGGGAGGCGGAGGCGGGTGGATAAACTAAGGTCAGGAGTTGAAGACCAGCCTGGCCAACATGGTGAAACTCCGTCTCTATTAAAAACATAAAAATTAGCCGGGCACGGTGGCGCGTGTCTGTAGTCACAGCTACTCGGGAGGTTAAGACAGGAGAATCACTTGAACCCAGGAGGTGGAGGTTTCTGTGAGCCGAGATTGCGCCACTGCACTCCAGCCTGGCGACAGAGCGAGACTCTCTGAAAAAAAAGAAGCCGGACATGATGGCGGGTGGCTGTAGTCCCAGCTATTTGGGAGGCTGAGGCAGGAGAATCACTTGAACGCGGGAAGTGGAGGTTGCAATGAGCCAAGATCGTGCCACTGCACTCCTGCCTGGCAACAGAGAGACTCAGTCTCAGAAAAAAAAAAAAAAAAAAAAAAAATATCCTTCCAGTTGATTGTTTAGGTAACAGCAAAATCTGTTTTCTTAGACAGCAGCATAAGAATTATTGATATGCCACCTTTAGAGGTACTGGAAGCAACTGGATAAATGTGCTGAAATCTGCATTTATTTATAGGCTAATTAGAGGCTAAGTCATAGCAACATATGTTAGTTCCATTCAATTTTTTTGGTCTAAATTTTGTCGAGCCACTTCCATCTGTATATATAACTCTATCTTGGTAACAGCTTTTTTATTCTAAGCCAGAACTTGTTTTACCTTCATTAAAATGAAGGTGGCTTCATTTTAAATGTGTCAGCTGTATTATAACACATTCAAATAAGTAATAGAAATTTTATTCAAAAAATATGGATAGAAAAGTCATACAGGCACACTGAAAATAAATTGGAATCTAGCACCTAACACTAATTAACAGGTGGAGCATATTAGACTAGACTAAAATCCCTGCAAACAATACTGAAAGACAGAATTTTTTAATTAAAAACATCTTCAGGTGGGCGTGGTGGCTCACGCCGGTAATCTCAGCACTTTGGGAGGCTGTGGCAGGTGGATCACCTGAGGTCAGGAGTTCAGACCAGCCTGGCCAACATGGAAAAACCCCATCTCTACTAAAAATACAAAAAAAAATTAGCCTGGCGTGGTGGTAGGCACCTGTAATCCCAGCTACTCGGGAGGCTGAGGCAGGAGAATCACTTGAACCTGGGAGGCAGAGATTGCAGTGAGCTAAGATCGCACAATTGCACTCCAGCCGGGGCAACAAGAGTGAAACTCCGCCTAAAAAAAAAAAATTCAACAATTTAATAGGCCTATGAGATATTTATAAAATTGATTTGTTTACCCATCATCAATCAATATCAAATTAAACTAGAAAATTTTAAACACATCATACAAAAAATATAATTACTCAACTATCCCCTGACTTAATCTGATTAAAGCAAGACTTCTGGGTATTTCAAAATGCTAAATTATTGGTGAAAAATATTCATTTTGAACAGCTCTTTTATATATATATTACTACTAAGTAAAACCTAATACTGATAGGTATGATTTATGAAATGTTTGTGAATGTCTATCACTGTAGTCAGAAAATCAAAAAATTATTTTAATCTGCTGTCTAAATAATTTTGATTTAAATATTTGGTATTTTAATTGAGTGGCAGCATATATGTGTGTGTATATATATATATGCTAATCACCATTTCTTTACTATTTTGCCATTTTATAAAATAAGCCTGAATTTGTGGAGACATTTTTTAAAAATCCCATCTTTTATTTAAAAAAAAAAAAATTAGGCCAGGAGCGGTGGCTCATGCCTGTAATCCCAGCACTTTGGGAGGCTGAGGCAGGTAGATCACCTGAGGTCAGGAGTTTGAGACCAGCCTGACTAACCTGGTGAAACCCAGTGTCTACTAAATACAAAAAATTAGTGGGCATGGTGGTGCATGCCTGTAATCCCAGCTACTAAGGTGGCTGAGGCAGGAGAATCACTTGAACATGGGGAAGCAGAGGTTGCAGTGAGCCAGGATTGCACCATTGCACTCTAGCCTAGGCAACAAGAGCAAAACTCCATCTCAAGAAAAAAAAAAAAAAGACTCAGACATCAAAAAGTAAAGATATTAAAGTCATAATATTACATATTTCGCTAAACCCTACAGTAATTTGTAAAGTTTGTTTACCCATACCAATCTTAGATTATCTAAAACATAATAAAGTTTCTTTTTTATGTTATATTAAACATACAAAAGTCCAAAATATATCCAGACAGACAAGAGCTGTGGCTATCATTTTAAGAAACAAATAATTTAGCACTATACACTCTTCTGTGTATGTACAGATGAAAAACAAAACCTTGAAGTTTTCAAATCATAAACAGGAACATTATTTGTGAGTCTGAGCCTTAAATATATAATACTAATACATACAGTTTACTCTGGCTGTAACACTTAGACCATTTTTATCCATGGGTTCCACCTTCATGGAATCAGCCAACCATGTATGGAAAATATCTGGGAAGAAATTCCCACAAAGTACCCAAAAGCAAAACTTAAAAACTCACCAAGTACTATGTTGCATTTATGCTAATGAAGTAATGCATAGGTATTATATTAGGTATTATAAATTAATATTAGGTATTATAAATAATTTAGAGATAATTTAAAGTATATAGTAGGATGTACATAGGTTATGTGCAAGCACTACACTATTTTATATCAGAAACTTGAGACTCCTTGGATTTTGGTATCCATGGAGGAGAGTAGGGTTGGTCCTGAAACCAATCCCCCTTGAATACCAAGGGGTGACTGTACTTGTAGACATCCATGTAATAATACGTCTCTGTTGGCATGATGTAAGGATCCAGTGGGATCATTTAGGTTAAGTAAGCACTGGGCCTGGCACATGAAAAGTCTTCAGTACATGTTACCTATGGCTTCACGGCTTCATTCTTTTTTTTTTTTTTTTTTTTTTTGAGACAGTGTCTTGCTCTGTCACCCAGACTGGAGTGCAGTGGTGTGATCTCAGCTTACTGCAACCTCTGCCTCCCAGGCTCAAGCAATTCTTGTGCCTCACCCTGCTGAGTAGCTGGGACTACAGGGTGTGCACAAGCATGCCTGGCTAATTTTTGTATTTTTAGTAGAGATGGGGTTTTGCCATGTCGGCCAGGCTGGTTTTGAACTCCTGACCTCAAGTGGCTGCTTGCCTTGGCCTCCCAAAGTGCTGCAATTACAAAAGTGAGCCATTGTGCCCGGCCCAGTTTACTCTTTTTAATTTAAAATATACTGTACTTTTGTGTTGGATCATGATGGAGGACAGGAGGCAGGACTAGATTGCAGCTCCAGACAGAGCAGCTTGCTGAAGCTTGCATTGTGAATTTTAGCTCCAAATATACTGCAAGAACAAGCCAGAAATCCCAAGAGGACCCACAGACCCTCTGAAGAAAATGGACTGCTCCTGCAGGATCCAGGAGACTCTCCAAATACTGTAAGTGTCCCAACTGTGGAAGTGGGAAAGGGAGATTCTCCTCTCCTGAACACACACCCCTACTGGAGAACCTAAAGTTCTGTTTGTAGGAGAAGTTTCTGAATTTATATGGAACTGAGTCAATTTAGATAGCCAAGCAAAATATAGGGGTAGAGGAAGCAGCAGAAAGGCCTGGGAGCTCACTGAATCCCCTAGTGGGCCATTTTTGTCTGGCACCAAAGGGATCCATCAGGAGGGTGACCAGAGGAGCAGGAGGTAAAACTCCACAGGGAGAAGGAAATCTCTAGCTGAACTTTGTGACAATTTGAATGGGGCAAGAAGCTTTTCTCCTGTATCCACAGCTGAGAAGCCCTCTGTGGGGAGGGCACAAATCTGGTGTGCAGATTTCACAGGTGGGGGAAGAACCAAGCCCCTTTCTTTCACATTTGGGAGATGGGTAGCTGGGGGCAAGTTTTCAAGCCCATCACACCCTCTGCCTGGAAACAGACTCGGGGCTGTTGCAGGGTACATGGTAGGAGGGAGACCAGCCCTTTGGTTTGTGTGGGAGCTGGCTGGGGCCTGTGACTGTCAGCTTTCCCCAACTTCCCTAACAACATACATGACTCAGCAGAGGCAGCCATAATATTCCTAGGTACACAACTCCAGTGAGCTGGGAATCTCACCCCCATACCCCACAGCAGCCACAGCAAGACCTGCCCAAGAGGAGTCTGAACTCAGGCACACCTATCCCCGCCCCCAACTGATGGTCCTTTTCTATCTACCCTGGTAGCAAAAGTCAAAGGATATATAATCTTGGGAGTTCTAGGGCTCCACCCACTTCCGGTCCCTCTCTATGTTACTACAGTTGATGCTTTTCTGGAAAGCACCACCTCCTGGCAGGAGACAAACCAGCACAAAACTAGAGCATTAAACCACCAAAGCTGAAAACCTTCACAAAGTCTATTGCACCCTGCTGCCACCTGCACTAGAACAGGTGCTGCTATCCACAGCTGAGAAGCCTATAAATGGTTCACATCACAGGACTCTGTGCAGACAACCCCAGTACCAGCCTAGAGTCATGTAGACTTGCTGGGTGGCTAGACCCAGAAGAGAGACAACAATCACTGCATTTTGGCACACAGGGAGCCACATCCATAGGAAAAGGGGAAGAGTACTACAACACCCAGTGGGACAAAAGAATCTGAAAACAGCCTTCAGCCCTAGACTTTCCCTCTGACAGAGCCTACCAAAATGAGAAGAAAAAAATCAGAAAAGAAACCCTGGTAATATGGCAAAACGAGGCTCTTTAACAACCCCCAAAAAATCACACTAGTTCACCAGCAATGGATTCAAACCAAGAAGAAATCCCTAATTTACCTGAAAAATAACTCAGGAGGTTAATTATTAAGCTAATCAGGGAGAGGCCAGAGAAAGGTGAAGCCCAATGCAAGAATATCCAAAAAAAATCATACAAGAAGTAAAGGGAGGAATATTCAAGGAAATTGATAGCTGAAGGAAAAAACAATAAAAAATTCAGGAAACCTTGGACATAATTTTAGAAATGTGAAATGCTCTGGAAAGTCTCCGCAATAGAATTGAAGAAGTAGAAGAAAAATTCAGGGCTCTAAGACAAGGTCTTTGAATTAACCCAATCCAACAAAGACAAAAATAAAATAAAATAAAATAAGAAGAAGAAAATATGAACAAAATCTCCAAGAAGTCTGGAATTATGTTAAATGACCAAACAAGAATAATCAGTGTTGTTGAAGAAGAAGAGAAACCTAAAAGTTTGGAAAACATATTTAGGGGAATAACTGAGAAAAGCTTTCCTGGCCTTGCTAGAGACCTAGACATCCAAATGCAAGAAGCACAAAGGACACCTGGGAAATTCATCTCAAAAAGATTGTTGCTTAGGCACATTTTCATCAGGTTATCTAACGTTAAGATGAAGGAAAGAATATTAAGAGCTGTGAGACAAAAGCACCAGGTAACCTATAAAACAAAACCTATCAGATTAACAGCAGATTTCTCAGCAGAAACTCTACAAGCTAGAAGGGATTGAGGACCTATCTTCAGCCTTCTCAAACAAAGCAATTATCAGCCAAGAATTTTGGATCCAGCAAAATTAAGCTTTACATATGAAGAAAAGATAGTCATTTTCAGACAAACAAATGCTGAGAGAATTTGCCATTATCAAGTCACCACTACAAAACAGCTAAAAGAGAGCTAAATCTTGAAACAAATTCTGAAAACACATCAAAACAGAACCTCTTTAAACCATAAATCTCATGGGACCTAAAAAACAAAAATACAATTTAAAAAACAAAAACAAAGTATACAGACAACAAATAGCATGATGAATGGAATGGTGCCTCACATCTCAATACTAACACTGAATGTAAATAGACTAAATGCTCCACTTAAATGACACAGAATTGCAGAATGAACAAGCATTCCCCAACCAACCATCTGCTGCCTTCAAGAGACTCACCTAACACATAAGGACTCACAAAAACTTAAGGTAAAGTGGTGGAAAAACACATTTCATGCAAATGGACACCAAAAGCAAGCAGGAGTTGCTACTCTTAAATCAGACAAAACAAACTTTAAGGCAACAGCAGTTAAAAAAGACAAAGATGGACATTATATAATGACAAAAAGCCTTGTCCAACAGGAAAATATCACAATTCTATACATATATGCACCTAACAGTGGAGCTCCCAAATTGATAAAACAATTACTAATAGATCTAAGAAATGAGATAGACAGCAACACAATAATAGTGGGAGAGTTTAATTCTCCACTGACAGCACTAGAAAGGTCACCTGGGTGTGGTGGCTCATGCCTGTAATCCCAGCACTTTGGGAGGCTAAGGCAGGCAGATCACCTGAGGTCAGGAGTTCAAGACCAGCCTGGTCAATATGGTGAAACTCCGTCTCTACAAAAGTAAAAAAATTATTTGGGCATGATGGCAGGTGCCGGTAATCCCAGCTACTTGGGAGGCTGAGGTGACAGAGTCACTTGAACTTGGGAGGTGGAGGTTGCAGTGGGCCAAGATCGTGCCATTGCACTCTAGCCTGGGTGAGAGAGCAGATTTCATCTAAAAAAAAAAAAGTCATCAAGACAGTATACAAAGAAACAATGTACTGAAACTATACACTGGAACAAATGCATCTCTCTCTCTCTCTCTCTCTCTCTCTCTCTCTCTCTATATATATATATATATATATATATGTAGATATAGATATATAGATATCTATATATATCTACCTGTGTCGAGGTGTAGTGTTACACACTTTATTTCAATTATTTAATTTGATTCTAACAATGAGATGGATAATATCCTCTTCATTTTACAGATGAGACAACTGAGCCTTAAAGGTTAAACAAATGATTTCCTAAGCTCATTCAGCCAATAAACGGTAGGGGACTGCTTGACTCTAGTCCAATTGATCCTCAAATCCATGACTTCTGCCACCATATTCACAGAAACAAGACGAGCTGAAAGTATAGCCTGACTCTTGAAACAGTCAAAGAATTGTGTATGTTTATGAAAGATATAGATATAGATATAGATATATAGATATATAGATATGTCTCTCTCTCTCGCTCTCTCTCTCTCTCTATATATATATATATAGAGAGAGAGAGAGAGAACATTTCATCCAACAACCACAGAATATACATTCTATTCAAAAGTGCATGGAACTTTCACCTAGACAGACCATATGATAGGCCACATAACGAGCCTTGATAAATTTAAGAAATTAAATTTAAGAAAATTAAATTTAAGAAAATTAAAATTCTATCAAGCACTCTCTCAGACCACAGTGGAATAAAACTGGAAATCAACTCCAAAAGGAACCCCCAAAATCATGCATATACATGGAAATTGAATAACCTGCTCCTGAATGATTATTGGGTCAAAAATGAAATTAAGATGAAAATTATAAAATTCTCCTAACTGAATGAAAAAGGGGACAAAATCTATCAAAACCTCTGGGACACAGCTAAGGTGGTGCAAAGAGGAAAGCTTATAGCTCTAAATGCCTACATCAAAGTCTGAAAGAGCACAGACAATCTAAGGTCGCACCTCAAGGAACTAGAGGAACAAAAACAAACCAAACCCAAACCCAGAAGAAGAAAGGAAATAACCAATATCAGAGCAGAACTAAATACAGTTGAAACAAAGAAAACAACACAAAAAATAAATTTAACAAAAAGCTGGTTCTTTGAAAAGATAAAGAAAATTGATAGACCATTAGCAAGATTAACCAAAAAAAGAAGAGAGAAAAGCCAAATAAGCCCAACAAGGAATGAAACAAGATACATTACAACTGACACCACAGAAATACAAAAGATCATTCAAGGCTACTATGAATACTTTTATGTGCATAAACTAGAAAACCTGTAAGAGATGGATAAATTCCTGGAAAGATACAACCCTCCTAGCTTAAATCAGGAAGAATTAGATATCCTGAACAAACCAATAACAAGCAACAAGATTGAAATGGTAATTTAAAAATTACAAACAAAAAAAAGTCCAGGACCAGACAGATTCACAGCAGAATTCTACCAGACATACAAAGAACAGTTGGTACCAATCCTATTGACACTATTTCACAAGATGGAGAAAGAGAAAACCCTTCCTTGGGTTTTCCTTCATTCTATGAACCCAGTATCATTTTAATGCCAAAACCAGGAAAGGATATAACCAAAAACAAACAAACAAAAAACTACAGACCAATATCCCTGATGAAAATAGATGCTAAAATCCTTAACAAAATACTAGCTAACTGAATCTGACAACATATCAACAAAGCATGATCAAGTGGGTTTCATACCAGGGATGCAGGGATGGTTTAACATTGCAAGTCAATAAATGTGATACACCACTTAAACAGAATTAAAAACAAAAATCACATGATCATCTCAATAGATGCAGAAAAAACATTTGACAAAATCCAGCATCCCTTTGTGATTAAAACTCTCAGCAAAATAGGCATACAAGGGACATACCTCAATGTAATAAAAGCCATCGATGACAAACCCACAGCCAACGTAATACTGCACGTGGAAGAGTTGAAACCATTTTCTCTGAGAACTGTAACAAGACAAGGATGCCCACTCTCACCACTCCTCTTCAACATAGTACTGGAAGTCCTAGCCAGAGCAATCAGACAAGAGAAAGAAATAAAGAGCATCCAAATCAGTAAAGAGGAAGGTCAAACTGTCACTGTTTGCTGATGACATAATTGTTTACTTAGAAAACCCTAAAGACTCCTCCAGAAAGCTTCTAGAACTGATAAAAGAATTCAGCAAAGTTTCTGGACACAAAATTAATGTGCACAAATTAGTAGCTCTTCTATATACCAACAGTGACCAAGCTGAGAATTAAGTCAGGAACTCAACCCCTTTTACAATAGCTGCAAAAAAAATTAAATGCTTAGGAATATGCCTAACAAAGGAGGTGAAAGCTCTCTACAAAGAAAACTACAAAACCCTGCTGAAAGAAATCATAGACAACACAAACAAATAGAATGACCTCCCATGCTCAGGGATGGGTAGAATCAATATTGTGAGAATGACCATACTGTCAAAAGCAATCTACAAATTCAACACAATCCCCATCCAAATACCACCATGATTCTTCAGAGTTAGAAAAACCTATTCTAAAATTCATATTAAACTGAAAAACAGCTCACATAGCCAAAGCAAGACTAACTAAAAAGAACAAATCTGGAGGCAACACATTACCTGATTTCAAACTGTACTATAAGAAGATAGTCACCAAAACAGCATGGTACTGGTATAAAAATAGGCACATAGACCAATGGAACAAAATAGAAAACCCAGAGATAAACCCAAATACTTACAGCCAACTGATCTTCAACAAAAAAAAAAACAAAAACATAATGTGGGGAAAGGATACTGTTTTCAACAAATGGTGCTGGGATAATTGGCTAGTCACATGTAGGAAAATAAAACTGGATCCTCGCCTCGCCTCTCACCTTATACAAAAATCAACTCAAGATGGATTAAGGACTTAAATCTAAGACCTGAAACTAGAACATTGAAAAAAAACCCTTCTAGACATTGGCTTAGGCAGGACTTCATGACCAAGAACCCAAAAGCAAATGCAATAAAACAAAGATAAATTGCTGGGACTTAATTTAACTAAAGAGCCTTTGCATGGCAAAAGTAAAGTCAGCAGAGTAAATAGAAAACCCACAGAGTGGGAAAAAATCTTTACAATCTATACATCTGACAAAGAACTGATATTCAAAATCTACAATGAACTCAAAAAATGCAACAAGAAAAAAAAAGAAACAATCCTTCCAAAAAGTGGGCTAGGACATGAATACACAATTATCAAAAGAAGATATATAAATGGCTAACAAACATATGGAAAAAATGCTCAACATCACTAATGATCAGGAAAATGCAAATCAAAACCACAATGTGATACCACCTTACTCCTGCAAGAATGGCTGTAATCAAGAAATCAAAAAATAGTAGATGTTGGTATGGATTCAATGAACAAAGAACACTTCTACACTGTGGGTGGGAATGTAAACTAGTACAACCACTATGGAAATCAGTGTGGAGATTCCTTAAATAACTAAAAGTAGAACTACCATTTGATCCAGCAATTCCACAACTGGGTACCCAGAAAAAAAGAAGTCATTATATGAGAAAGATACCTGCACATGCATGTTTATAGCGGCACAATTCACAATTACAAAATCGTGCCCAAATGCCCATCAATTGAGTGGATTAAGAAACTGTGGTATACGTATATGATGGGAATACTACTCAGCCTTAAAAAGGAATGAATGAATGGCATTCTCAGCGACCTGGTTGAGATTGGAGACTATTATTCTAAGTGAAGTAACTCAGGAATGGAAAACCAAACATCATATATTCTCACTAATAAGTGGAAGCTATGTTATAAGGATGCAAAGACATAAGAATAATATAATGGACTTTGGGGATTCAGGGAGAAAGGGTAGAAAGGGGGTAAGGGATAAAAGATTACCAATAGGGTCCAGTGTATACTGTTCAGGTGATGGGTGCACCAGACTCTCACAAATCACCACTAAAGAACTTACTTATAGGGGAACATCACACTCTGGGGACTGTTGTGGGGTTGCGGGGGGAGGAGGGATAGCATTAGGAGATATACCTAATGCTAAATGGCGAGTTAATGGGTGCAGCACACCAGCATGGCACATGTATACATATGTAACTAACCTGCACATTGTGCACATGTACCCTAAAACTTAAAGTATAATAATAAAAACAACAACAACAACAAAAAAAAGCTGATTGTCATGGGAAAAAAAAAAAAAAAAAAGAAGAACTTACTTATGTAACCAAACACCACCTGTTCCCCAATAACCTTTGGAAATAAAAACAATTTTTAAAAAATGCCAGTCTCAGCACGTGCAGTTTCAGCTGTGCTTCAGAGACCTGAATTCCTTTGATTCGTGGTCCAGCTAAAATTAAATTAAATTAAATTTTAAAATGTCAACGTTTTCAAAGGAAGTACAATAAGCTTGAAAATATTTTAGATAAAAATATTTTTGTAAATTTTACAGGTTAAGGCCGGGTGCGGTGGCTCACGCCTGTAATCCCAGCACTTTGGGAAGCTGAGGAGAGCGAATCACAAAGTCGGGAGATCGAGACCATCCTGGCTAACATGGTGAAACCCCGTCTCTACTAAAAATACAAAAAAAGAAAAAAAGAAAAAAAAATTAGCCGGGCATGGCAGCGGGCGCCTATAGTCCCAGTTACTTGGGAGGTTGAGGCAGGAGAATGGCATGAACCTGGGAGGCTGAGCTTGCAGTGAGCCGAGATTGCACTACTGCACTCCAGCCTGTGTGACAGAGCGAGACTCCATCTCAAAAATAAAAATAAAAAAAATTATGGGTTAATGTGGTATAAGACTAAAATAATTAGTAGAGCACATCTGAAACACTTCAGATTACAAATATTTAGTCTTTTTAGGACACAGTTTTAAAAATTAATCACTATTTTTATGAATAAAAGACTTTTTGAATTGTAAAACTTTATTTTCCACATGTCAACATTCTTATTAACACAGCTTGATTGAAAAAATTCTGACCATAAGCATGTTGATTATTTCCCTTTGGAACTGGTGAAATCAGAAAAATAAAATATTTATTTTGCATACATAGCATCAAAAATATTCACTTAATGTGGACTTCTGTGTGTATATTAAAAGGCTTTCTTCTGGCCTGGCGCGGTGGCTCATGCCTGTAATCCCAGCACTTTGGGGGGCTGAGGCGGGCAGATCACCTGAGGTCGGGAGTTTGAGACCAGCCTTACTAACATGGAGAAATCCTGTCTCTACTAAAAATACAAAATTAGCCGGGCATGGTGGCACATGTCTGTAATCCCAGCTACTCGAGGAGGCTGAGACAGGAGAATTACTTGAACCCAGGAGGAAGACGGAGTATTTATTAGAAAGAGAGAAAAGGGATTGATTACAGATGTTAGTAGCAAATATAATTTATTGTGATTGGAACTAAATGTTACCAAAAAATTTAGGTTGTATGTGAAATTCTTCGATAAATTTTATGGACTTCAATAGGTCACAGAAAATCTTACTGTGCTCTTCTTTCTTTTACAGCACAAAGTTGGCTGGGCGCAGTGGTTCATGTCTGTAATCCCAGCACTTTGGAAGGCTGGGGTGGGTGGATCACTGTCATTATTTCTAGGTGACATAATGTAACAATTTACATGATGTGGCTGTAGAAACTGGAAATGTCCTGGTTGACTCTGCTTTACTTCTTGCCTTCCTATTTTAGAGAAACAAAGCAGCACAAGAAAGGCCAGAAAGGACACACCTTGATTGCAAACACACTGGCGTCTTTCTAGGGAGAATATATGGGTGATAATATTAATTTGAAATTTATAGCATCTTTTGTAGAAGTACGGACATCTATATGGCAAATAATAAATACAAGTAAAAATTTAACACTGCGATAGAATCAGGAAAGTTTGCTAAAAATACCTTCTGATCCATTATTCCTTTATTCACTAGTATGGTTGTGATGGAATGGTTTTTGCAGTGTGGTCTTAAATAGCCAACACTCTGTTTCATCATCCTTGCGCTACGGTCACAAGATTTTTTTTTTTTTTTTTTTTTTTTTTTTGACATGGAGTCTCACTCTGTTGCCCAGGCTGAAGTGCAGTGGCATGATCTCGGCTAACTGCAACCTCTGCCTCCTGGGTTCAAGCGATTCTCCTGCCTCAGCCTCCCGAGTAGCTGGGACTACAGGTGTGCACCACCACGCCCAGCTAATTTGTATCTTTTTAGTAGAGACAGGGTTTCACCATGTTGGCCAGGATGGTCTCCATCTCTTGACCTCATGATCTGCCTGCCTCGGCCTTCCAAAGTGCTAGGATTACAGGCATAAGCCACTGCACCTGGCCACTTTTTTCTTTAGAAAAATACTTTATTTTCCTAATTCAGAAATTTAACATAATTTTCAGTCTCACATTTTCAAAAATGGTTTATTCTAAAAGAAGTATGATTAAACAATTCAGCATTTTTTTCCAAAAAAAAGAGTAAAAAGTTAACTTTATACTCTAGTGTAGTTAATAAGTAAAAAACAAAGATGTAGAGTCATTTATTTTAGCTGCACACTTGGAAATAAAACACTTCTTTGCCTATAGGCTGAGAGCTTTCAAAGATGCTAGCTTATAGAATGTGGGGAGACCTAGTATTAAAACATTCAACCCTATGCTCAAAGGGAACATAATTTTGTATCTTCTTTGACTCCTAATTCCAACTATTAACCCAGAACTAGAGAAATGTAACATTTCTTTATAGCACAAAATATTTTATTATTTTTATTTCAGATTCAAGAAGTATAGGTGAAGATGTGTAACATAGGCATACTGCATGATGTTAAGGTTTGGGCACTTGATAACTCCATTACCCCAGTAGTGTACATCATACTTGATAGGTAGTTTTTCAATGTTTCTCTCCTTTCTTTTTTTACTTTTAGAACTCTGCATTTATTGTTTTCGTCTTTGTTTCCATGTTCGTTTTTTTTTAATTAATTAATTAATTTATTTATTATTATACTTTAGGTTTTAGGGTACATGTGCGCAATGTGCAGGTTAGTTACATATGTATACATGTGCCATGCTGGTGTGCTGCACCCACTAACTCGTCATCTAGCATTAGGTATATCTACCAACGCTATCCCTCCCCTCTCCCCCGTTTCCATGTTAACCCAATGTTTAGCACCCACTCACAAGTGAGAACATGTGGTATATGACATACTTATAGACAATGCAATACTATCCAGCCACAGAAAAGAAATAGTGTTTTTTGCAGCAACATGGATGCATCAGAAGTAATGTTCTTTGCAGCAATATGGATGTTAATTTTCTCATTATAAGCAAATTAAAAAAGAAAATTAATCTAAAGGCCGGGCGTGGTAGCTCATGCCTGTAATCCAAACATTTTGGGAGACCGAGGTGGGCGGATCACGAGGTCAAGAGATTGAGACCATCCTGGCCAACATGGTGAAACCCCATCACTACTAAAAATACAAAAATTAGCTGGGCGTGGTGGTGCATGCCTGTAGTCCCAGATACTTGGGAGGCTGAAACAGGAGAATTGCTTGAACAGGGGAGGTGGAGGTTGCAGTGAGCTGAGATCGCACCACTGCACTCCAGCCTGGTGACAGAGGGAGACTCCATCTCAAAAGAAAAAAAGAAAAAGGAAATTAATCTAAAATTCATGAGTACCTGGTTAAATTGTAGATATTTGCTATGGTGAATAGTGCTACAGTAAACATGTCAGTGCAAGTCTTTTTTCTAAAATTATTTTCCCTTGGGCATATACTCAGTAATTGGGTTGATGGGCTAAATGGCAATTCTATTTTAAGTTCTTTGAGAAATCTTCAAACTGTGTTCCATAGAGGCTGAATTTATTTTCATTTCCATCAACAGTGTAAAAAGACAACCTTTTTTTCCACAACTTGAATATCTGTCACTTTCTGGCTTTTAATAAGTCATTCTAACTAGCATGAGATAGTATCACATTGTTATTTTGACTTACGTTTCTCTGATGACTAGGGATGTTGAGCATTTTTCTTAGTATGTTTATTGGCAGCTTTTATGTCTTTCTTTGAGAAATAGCTTTTCATATTATTGGTATTTTTTTAATAAAATTTCTGATGGATTCTATATATTAATACTTTGTTGTATGTAGTTTGCAAATATTTTATTTTATACTACAGGTTGTCTAATTTGTCAATAGTTTCTTTTGCTATGCAGCTATTTAGTTTAATTAGGTGCCAATTTCCAAGTTTTTTCCATTGAATTTACTTTTAAGGTGTTATAAATTATTTCCAGAGAGCAGTGTCTAGAAGAGTAATTTCTAATTGGTCTTCTAGAATTTTTATATATTAAAGTCTCACAGTTATTAATCTATCTTGTTTTATATATGAGAGGTAGGGTTTCAGTTTTCTTCTTTTGCATTTGACTAACAAGTTTTCCCAATACTATTTATTAGATAGGTAGTTATTTCCTTTTTATTTCTATTAACTTTGTCAAAAATAAGTTGGGGGAAGGAGTGGTGGCTCCTGCCTGTAATCCCAGCACTTCAGGGGCCAAGGTGAGCAGATCACTTGAGTTCAAGTGTTTGAGACCAGCCTGGCCGACATGGTGAAACCCCACCTCTACTAAAAATACAAAAGTTGGCCAGGCATGGTGGTGCATATCTGTAATCACAGCTACTCGGGAGGCTGAGGCATGAGAATTGCTTGAACCCAGGAGTCTGAAGTTGCAGTGATCTGGGGATTGTTCCACAACACTCCCTCAAAAAAAAAAAAGGTTTGTTGTATAGGAGTGTAGCTTTATTTCAGGGCTCTCTCTCTGTTCCATTGGTCCATATGTATATTTTTATACCAGAACGATGTCATATTGGTTACTGTAGCTTCTGGTAAAGTTTGAAGTCAGGTAATGTGAGGCATCCAGTTTTCTTAACGTTGCCTTGGCTATTTAGGCTTGTTTTTCTATACATTTTAGAAGATTTTTTTTTTAATTCTATAAAAATGGCATTAAGGGTTTGATAGAAATAGCACTTAATTTGTAGGTTTTAGGCAGCACGAACATTTAAATTATATTGATTCTTCAAATCCATGAGCATAAAATGCTTTTCCATTTACTTGTGTTTTCTGATTTCTTTCAGCAGTGTATTGTTGTACTCCTTGTAGAGATATTTTACCTCTTTGATTTAATGTATATATATTTTTTGTCTGTGGCTATCATAAACTGTGTTCTTGATTTTGTTCTCAGCTTGAATGTTATTAGTGTAAAAAATGCCACTGATTTTCGTATGTTGATTTTGTATCATGAGACATTGCTGAAGTCATTTTTTAGGCTTACGAGTCTTTTGGTGAAATCTTTAAAGTTTCCCGGGTAGAGAATTATATCTTCTGTGAAGATAATTTGACTTCCTATTTTTCTATTTAGATGCCTTTTATTTATTTGTTTGATTGCACTGGCTAGGACTTCCAGAACTATGTTGAATAGGAGTGTGAGTGTTGAGTGAATATTGTTATTTTTATGGAGAATGCATCCAGCTTTCATCTGTTAAGTATGATGTTAAATGACGATTTGTTATGGGTGACTCATTATTTTGAAGTGTTTCTTCAATGTCTAGTTTGTTGAGATTTTTATGAATATTGAATTTTCTTGAATGCTTTTTCTGCATGTTTTGATAATTACATAATTTTTGCTTTTAATCATCTTTACAAGGTGAATTTCACTTACTGACTGCATATCATAAAACATTCTTGCATTCATAAAGCCCACATGATTGTGGAAAATAACTTTTTTATTTGCTTGTGAACTCGGCTTGCTAGTGTTTCATGGAGGATGTTTCAATGTTCATCAAGAATATTTGCCTGCAGTTTTTTTTTGTGTCTTCACTAGATTTTGGTATTAGGATGATACTTGTTTCATATAATGAATTAGAAATAAATTCCACTTTGATTTTTTATATATATTCAGTAGAATTAGTACCAGTTCATCTTTTTTTTTTTTTTTTTGACGGAGTCTTGCTCTGTCGCCCAGGCTGGAGTGTAGTGGTGCGATCTCAGCTCACTGCAACCTACCCGTACTGGGCTCAAGCAATTCTCCTGTCTCAGCCTCCTGGGTAGCTGGGACTACAGGTGCCCACCACCAACACACTCAACTAATTTTAGTATTTTTAGTAGAGACAGGGTTTCACCATATTGGCCAGGCTGGTCTTGAACTCCTGCCCTTGTGATCTGCCCACCTCAACCTCCCAGAGTGTTTTTGTTTGAGGCAGAGTCTCGCTTTGTCGCCCAGGCTGGAGTGCAGTGGCATGCATGATCTTGGCTCACTGCAACCTCCACCTCCTGTGTTCAAGTGATTCTCCTACCTCAGCCTCCTGAGTAGCTAGGATTACAGGCACACACCACCATGCCCAGTTAATTTTCGTATTTTTGATAAAGACAGGGTTTCATCATGTTGCCCAGGCTGGTCTCGAATTCCTGACCTCAGGTGATCCGCCTGCTTCGGCCTCCCAAAGTGCTGGGATTACAGGCATGAGCCACCATGCCCGGCCCATCTTTTTTATATGTGGTGAAATTTGGCTGTGAATGTATCTGATTCAGGGCTAATTATGTTTTTTTATTACTAATTCAATTTCATTATACATTTTTCTCTGTTCTACATTTTTGTTTCTTAATGGTTCAATTTTGGGAGATTGCGTGTATCCAGTTTATTTTCTCTAAATTTTTTAGTTTTCATGCATAGAGATGTCCATAGTAGTCTCTGAAGATGTTTTATATTTATGTGGGATTAGCTTTCACATGTTTAACATTTAAATACATGCAGAATAAAAGTTTGACAAAAGTCATATTCCCTCATGATAAATATGTGAATAAATTAGGTATAGGGCAAATGCATTAAGCCAATAAATGCCACATATAACAAAAATTGCACAGCTAACAACATAGTAGATGGAGAAATGTTGTGAGCTTTTACTCTAAGAGCTAGAATAACACAAGGATTCCCACTTTCTTCAGTCTTACTAAACAGAGTACTAAATGTCCATGGCAGAGAAATTGGAAAATAAAATCAAAGGCATCCATATTGGAAAAAAATTAAATTATTGCTGCTTGCAGATGACATCTTAAGTATAGAAAAGTCTAAGACTTTACTGAGAACCACTAGAATAAACAAATTTATTAAACTGGCAGAATATAAAATCAACATACAAAATTAGTAGCATTTCTATACACTAATGATTAACTATCTGAAAATGAAATTAAAAACCAATTCCATCTACAATAACTAGTTACTAGACTTTGAATTAAATTTAACTAAAAAGTTGAAACATGTTACATTATAGGATAAAGAATCTTAAAGAAATTAAATAATACACAAATGAAAAAATTACAAATATTTGCAAAAACTACCAAAGTACCAGTGACACACTAAATAGAAAATTTTAAATATATATCTAAAATTTTATATATATCTAAAATTTATATGGTACCGCAAAATACCTGAATAGCCAAAACAACTAAGAAAAAAAAGACTGAAATTATCACCCAAACTGACTTAGAAATATACTACAAAGCTATAGTAATCAAAATGGTATGCCACTTGAATAAAAATAAACATACACAAATGAAGCAGAAAAGAGCAGAAACATATTCATGCATTTATAGCTAAATGATTTTAGAAATAGGTGACAGTTTCTTAGGGAAAGGACAGTATCTTCAATAAATGGTGTTGAGAAAACTATATAGCCACATGAAGAGCAATAAAACAAGATCTGCATATCACATCATATATATAAATCAACCCAAAATAAATTAGATACTTAACTGTAAGGCTTGAAACTGGAATTACTACAAAAAAATATAGGGTGAAAGCCCTATAACATTGATCTGGACAGTGACTTTTTTGCTGTAATCTCAAAACCCCAGGAAAATAAAGGAAAAACAGATGAGTCATATTACTTCAAATTAAAAAGTTGCTGCACAGAATTCTCATACAATTAACAGGATTAGACAACTAAAGAATCAGAGAAAATATAGGCAAATCATACATGAGACAAGTTTTTTGTTGTATACTAAAATTACTACACCAAAAAAAAACTTAAAAATGAGCAAAAGGTTTGAATATTTTTCAAGACATACATATTGCCAAGCTATAAATAAAAAATGCTCAATATCAATTATCAGAAAAGGAAAGCAAAAAAAAATTACTATGAGATATCAACTCACTCCTGTTAGAATGACTCTTATTAAAAAGAAAAAGTGTAGTAAAGCTGTGCAGAAAAGGGAATGCTTGCACACTGTTGGGGTGAATGTAAATGAGGACAGCCATTATGAAAAACAAAATAGAGATATCTCAAAAAATTTAAAATCAAACTATCTAATGCAGCAAGTGCAATATTGGATACATACCCAAAACAAAA
Source organism: Pongo pygmaeus (assembly GCF_028885625.2). Lineage (NCBI taxonomy): Eukaryota > Metazoa > Chordata > Mammalia > Primates > Hominidae > Pongo > Pongo pygmaeus. Next base: position 24,519,823 of record NC_072393.2, read on the forward strand.
TCGGAATGAAGAAACATTTGCAACTCTATGTTGTTTGCAACACTCTTCACAATGGCCAAAACATAAAATCAGTGGTTCAACATCTAATTAGTACATAAAGACAATGTGGTATACATACACAACAAAATACTATTCATCTTTAAAAAAGAAAATGTAGTTTTCAATTACATGATTAATCTGGAGGACATTAGTTGAAGTAAGGCATAGATATTACTTTATAATTTCACTTACAGATGGATTCTAAAAAAACTTAATCTCATTGAAGTAGAGAGTAACATAGTGACCACCAGATGCCAAGGTATTCAGAAAGGGAAGCTTGAAAATAAATCTGTCAAATAATACATAATTATAGTTGGGCAGGAGAAATAAGTTCAAACAATATGTTCTACAGCATAGTGACTATAGTTCATAATAATGTATTTGCATTTTTTAAAAAAATTAAGACAATATCATGTGCTCTCACCACCAAGAGTTAACTATGTGAAGCATTACCTAAAATTAAGCATTTGACAATGTACATATACTTCAAAATGTAATGTTTTACAAAATAAATACACATTTATTTATTACAGATGGTAATGGTATGAAAGACACTAAAAGGGCAGGTGTTCGGGCTGGGCACAGTGGCTCACACCTGTAATCCCAGCACTTTGGGAGGCTGAGGTGGGCAAATCATGAGGTCAAGAGATCGAGACCATCCTGGCCAACATGGTGAAATCCCGCCTCTACCGAAAAGGCAAAAAACTTAGCTGGGTGTGGTGGCACATGCCTATAGTCCCAGCCACTCAGGAGGCTGAGGCAGGAGAATCGCTTGAACTAGGGAGGTGGAGGTTGCAGCGAGCCGAGATTGTGCCACTGCACTCCAGCCTGGTGATGGAGCAAGACTTCGTCTCAAAACAAAACAAAAAAACTTACATTGATAAGCAAACTCTCCAGTTAAAATCAATTTTTCTTTCTTTTTTTGAGACAGTCTCGCCTTGTCGCCTAGGCTGGAGTGCAATGGTGCAATCTCAGCTCACTGCTACCTCCGCCTCCTGGGTTCAAGCGATTATCCTGCCCTAGCCGCCTGAGTAGCTGGGATTACAGGTGCATGCCACCGCACCTGGCTATTTTGTATCTTTAGTAGAGACAGGGTTTCACCATATTGGCCAGGCCGGTCTCAAACTCCTGACCTCATGATCTGCCCGCCTCGGCCTTCCAACGTGCTGGGATTACAGGTGTGAGCCATCGCACCTGACCAAAAAAACAATTTTTCAAGTGCATTAAAAATACCAACTTTCTCATCAAAACCTACAAAATAGCATGTGAAATGACATGGCATTTAAAAAAAAAAAGTGAGAAAATTGTAGCTATAAAACAGAAAAAAAGAAGTGCTCTGATGCCATACATAGTTGGAAAACACATAAGAAACAAAACTGAAGATAACTGGAAAATAAAACAAGCAGAATTTTGCTTTATATTCAGCAAGATTTAGGTTTGCTGCTTAAAAAAAGATCCTCTCCACATAAAGAAGCAATGTTTTTTCTTTGTCATTTATATTTTACATCTCTGACTTAAAGTTACAAACTAACTCTAGCAGGAATATTTACAGATTATAAAACATCTGTTATTCAGCAAGCACTGTCATGTTTTTTGCTACATTTATATATTAAAACATTCTCATGACTTATGAAGCCTCCTTAGTACTTACCTGAATGTTATGGGAAGTCAGGGACCCTGAACAGAGGGCTGGAGCCGTGGCAGAGGAACATAAATTGTGAAGATTTCATCTTAATATGGACATTTATCAGTTCTCAAATAATACTTTTGTAATTTCTTATGCCTGTCTTTAATCTCTTAATCCTGTTATTTTCATAAACTGAGGATGTACATCACCTCAGGACCACTGTGATAATTGTGTTAACTGTACAGATTGATTGTAAAACGTGTGTTTGAAAAATATGAAATCAGTGCACCTTGAAAAACAACAGAATAGCGACTTTTACGGAACAAGGGAAGACAACCATAAGGTCTGACTGCCTGCGGGGTCGGGCAAAAAGAGCCATATTTTTCTTCTTGCAGAGGGCCTATAAATGGACGTGCAAGTAGGAAATATATCACTAAATTCTTTTCCTAGCAAGTAATATTAATACTCTGGGAAAAGAATGTGTTCCTGGGGGATGTCTATAAATGGCTGCTCTGGGAATGTCTGTCTTGTACAGTTCAGATAAGGACTGAGATAAGCCCTGGTCTCCTGCAGAACCCTCAGGCTTACTAGGGTTGGGAAAACTCAACCCTGGTAAATTTGTGGTCAGACCAGTTCTCTGCTCTCGAACCCTGTTTTCAGTTGTTTGTTTATCAAGACAATACATGCACTACTGAACATAGACCCTTATCAGTGGTTCTGCTTTTGCCCTTTGCCCTGTGATCTTTGTTGGACCCTTATCAGTGGTTCTGCTTTTGCCCTTTGATCTTTGTTGGACCCTTATTAGTGGTTCTGCATTTGCCCTTTGCCCTGTTCCCTCAGAAATATGTGATCTTTGTTAGACCCTTATCAGTGGTTCTACTTTTTGCTCTTTGAAGCATGTGATCTTTGTACCTACTCTGTTCTTACACCCCCTCCCCTTTGGAAACCCTTAATAAAAACTTGCTGGTCGGAGACTCAGGTGGGCATCATGATCCTACCGTGTGTGATGTCACCCCTGGCAGCCCAGCTGTAAAATTCCTTTCTTTGTCTCTCTTTATTTCTCAGCCGGCCAACACTTATGGAAAATAGAATGAACCTACGTTGACATATTGGGGGCGGGGTCCCCGAATACCTGAAACTGGCTCAATCAACAAATAAATTTACTTCTGTCAATTATAAAAAGTGAAAGGAATAATAACTTAAATAGGCTTATATAAGGTTCTTCAATTAAAAGAACAAAATAGAATGTTTTAATTCAATAAAACAATACACTAATTGTGGAACTACATCTAAAAATTATTTTGCGTGCCCTACTAAATTTTATAAAAATAGCTTATATCTTTGACCACTTCACATAATGAAAACCTCATAAACTATAAAAGAAAAAAAATTATAAGAAACAAAAAAATGTGGGCTAGGCATGAGTACCAATCAAGTAAAAACAAAATTTGCATAAGGAGATTTTGAACCCATAAGCCATACTATTTTACAGTAATTCAGTAGAAAGAGTATAGATTTGCTTTCCGCATTTTTGAGGTTTATAGTTTTCTAGTAAATTAGTTACCTTCCTAAAATGTTTTGTTCCAATATTGCTCTTTTCTTCTGAAAATAGGTACAAATTTATACTCACACAAACATGCTTACTTACTCCATAATTTTCTTACACCTAGGGTTTAGCTTAAGAGTAATGTATATATTTAACTTTATGTAAATCAAAACTAACAAGTCTGTATGTGTTTGCAGGCAGAGAAGCAACATGTTCAAAAATACATATAACAATTTTTTAATGCTTATTTAGGACTCAATGTGTGGACTTTATTTATACTTCTATATAATTTTTAGCGTAACCATAAAAATAGCCCTGTAGTCAATAACAATTGTACATTAAAAAAACTAAAACTGTAGAACTGGTTTATAATACAAAGGATAAATGCTGGAGATGATGGATACTTAATTTTTCCTGATGTAATTATTACATATGTCTGTATCAAAATGTGCTATATATGGCATAAATATACAATGTATCCACAAAAATTAAAAAGTATAAACTTAAATGAGAAATAAATATTTAACCTATGGGACCAACATTCTTTAACCTCCTTGCAGTTTAAAGTCACTGGCAAAAGGGATTACTAGAACTGTTAGTCCATTATGTTACCAAATAGTATGTTACCATCTTTTGCCTACACCCTTGAGTAAAGTGAAATAGGTTAAAGTTAGTGGCATAATAACTTTATTAAATGCACAATTTTATAAATGTTAAATAAAATTTTAATAAAATAAGTTCACACATAACTTAAAATTTTAAGAATGTACATTTTATTACATAAAAGTACAATTAGTAAAATAATTTACTAATTTTAACTGAAATTTAAAATCTTTTTTCTCACTATAATGCAGAATATTACTCTGAACACCTATCTCATGTGTCACTTATATTAACAAAAAGAGCCTCTCCACTTAGATTTTTATCATGTGTTTTACATTTTCATGTCCTTACCCTTCCATAAAAGATCATAATGCCCAACTAATAAAAAAAATTCTCCTATCGCTGATGCAGCAACAATTAGTCACAAGTTGAATACAATAGAAATGAACAAGAGTTTTGAATTTTGAGAGTTGAATTACATTATTCATGTTGCAAATAATCTGTATTTTTAAGGAAAAAGGTATACTTTCAATGTAATTATAACTTTTCAAAAAATCTTCTACACCTTTTAAAGTTATACACAAATAATTTATCTAACAACTTTAGTTCTGGATTCTTTTTTATACTCAGGACTCTGATTTACTGTAATGTCTGAAGTGTCAGTGCCTTAGACATTTCTACTGTGAGTTATCAGATATTTACATAGACTTAATTTTAGAATAGTTTTATATTTACTGCATCTGCAAAAAAATGTATATATAGAGAGAGAGAAGAAGAGAGAGGAGAGAGAGGAGAGAGGAGAGAGAGAGGAGAGAGAGAGAGAGAGAGGAGAGAGAGAGAGAGGAGAGAGAGAGAGAGAGGAGAGAGAGAGAGAGAGAGAGCTGGAGTTTCACTCTTGTTGCCCAGGCTAGAGTGCAATGGCATGATCTTGACTCACTGCAACCTCTGCCCCCCGGGTTCAAGCAATTCTCCTGCCTCACCCTCCTGAGTAGCTGGAATTACAGGCAATCACCACCATGCCTGGCTAATTTTTGTATTTTTAGTAGAGACAGGGTTTCGCTATGTTGACCAGGCTGGTCTCGAACACCTGACCTCAGGTGATCTATCCGCCTCAGCCTCCCAAAGTGCTGGGATTACAGGCGTGAGCCACTGTGCCCAGCCTGCAGAAATATATTTTAGTACTAACTCTCTGGTGTTTTCTAAAGCTATAGCTTTTGAAAAAATGTGTTTTTCTAAATGTATTACATTTGCAGAGTTTTTCTCCCAGACAGATTCACTGATGTTGAAAAAACTCTGAGCAACTGCTTCAGGGTTTTTCTCTAGTACAAAATGTATATGATAAGATTTGTGATACCAGTAAATGTACTACAACCCTCTTTATGTTTGTAATCTTTGTCTTCAAAACGAATACTCTTCTTCACTTTAAAGGCTTATATTTTCTTAAAATCTTTAGACAGTAATTGCATTTATAATGCTTTTATTAAGTACCAACATTCTGTTATTAAGATGTCAACAGATATTAATGGCTATTTTACATTCTTTGTATTTGTACAATTTTTCTTAAGTATAAATGCTTTCCTGTGCAATAAGGTTTGAGCCTTAATTAACAGTATTGCCAAATTCTTCACACTTGTAGTTTTCTCCAGTATGAATTATCTTACATACAATGAAGTGTGAAAACCATTTAAAGACTTTGACACATTCTTTACATTTCTAGAATTTTTCACCAGTATGATTTCCTTTATAATTAGAAAAGTTTGAGGTGTTGTCAAAATCATTGTCACACATTCCAGTTTTGTAGTTTCTCTCCAGTATGTATTTTTTTATGTTTAGTAAGGTTTGCAGATTGGTTAAAAGCTTTGTCACATCTCTCACATTTATAGGGTTTCTCTCCAGTATGAATTATCTTATGTTCAGTAAGTTTTGAGGATCGGCTAAAAGCTTTGCCACATTCTTCACATTTGTAGGGTTTCTCCCCAGTATGAATTCTCTTATGTGTAGTAAGGGATGAGGAGTGTTTAAAAGCTTTGCCACATTCTTCACACTTGTAGGGTATCTCTCCAGAATGAATTTTCTTATGTTCAGTAAGTTTTGAGGATTGGATAAAAGCTTTGCCACATTCTTCACATTTGTAGGGTTTCTTTCCAGTATGAAGTTTCTTATGTTCAGTAAGTTTTGAGGATCGGTTAAAAGCTTTGCCACACTCTTCACATATGTAGGGTTTCTCTCCAGTGTGAATTCTCTTATGTGTAGTAAGGGCTGAGGAGTGTTTAAAAGCTTTGCCACATTCTTTACATTTGTAGGGTTTCTCTTCGGTATGAATTTTCCTATGTTCCGTAAGATTTGAGGATCGGTTAAAAGCTTTGCCACATTCCTCACATTTGTAGGGTTGCTCTCCAGTATGAATGTTTTTATGTTCAGTAAGTTTTGAGGATCGGTTAAAAGCTTTTCCACATTCTTCACATTTGTAGGGCTTCTCTCCAGTATGAATTCTCTTATGTGTAGTAAGGGTTGAGGATTGGGTAAAAGCCTTGCCACATTCTTCACATATGTAGGGTTGCTCTCCAGTGTGAATTTTTTTATGTGTAGTAAGATTTGAGAATTGGTTAAAGGCTTTGCCACATTCTTCACATTTGTAGGGTTTCTCTCCTGTATGAATTATCTTATGTGTAGTAAGGTGTGAGGACTGGTTAAAGGCTTTGCCACATTCTTCACATTTGTATGGTTTCTCTCGAGTATAATCTTTTTTATATTCAGTAAGGTTTGAGAATTGGCTAAAAGTTCTGTCACATTCTTGACATTTGTAGAGTTTCTCACAAGTATAAATTCTTTTATGTTTAGTAAGCTTTGAAGATTGGTTAAAAGCTTTTTCACATTCTTCATATTTGCAGAAATTCACCTTGGTATAATTTCTTTCATGTCGAGTTAGGTGTGAAAGCATGCAAAATGATTTGCCACATTCTTTACATTTGAAAGGTTTATTTTCCACATGTTTTATCTTACGTCTATCTGAATGTGAAAATTTATTAAAGACTTTCACATATTTATCACACTGAAACATTTTGCTTTGTGTAGTTGGTAAACATTGGTTAAGACCATTATAACCTCCCTTGTGCACCTTACATTCATCCACACTTTTACAGCCTTTTAACTGAAAATTATCATTTCCACATTTTTCATATCTTCTCAGTGTCACTTTTTCAAAAGAATCTTTTATGTTCTGCTCTGGCCAAAACTCTTGGGCAAAATGAGAACACATTACTGAAAGAAATAAAAATAACACATTACTTTACAGACTCAGATAAATATACTTTCCAAACCTAACTTATAAAATTACACAAACTACATAAGCAAGATGGCACCACAGGCCATAATTAAGTGTATGCATTGCCCCAGGTGAGCACAATGCAAAGAGCCGCATAGAAAAAAAAAAATTCTGTCACATTTACCCAACACAGCTTTTTCTACTCCCCAACATAACATAATGTTTTTAGAAGTAAATTACAGCCAGGTGCAGTGACTCACACCTGTACTCCCAGCACTTTAGGAGGCTGAGGCGGGCGGATCACGAGGTCAGGAGTTCAAGACCAGCCTGGCCAACATAGTGAAACCGCATCTCTACTAAAAATAGAAAAAAAAATTAGCTGGGCATGGTGGCAGGAGCCTGTAGTCCCAGCTAATTGGGAGGCTAAGGCAGGAGAACCGCTTGAACCCAGGAGGCTAAGGTTGCAGTGGGCGGAGATTGCACCATTATACTCCAGCCTGGGTGACAAAGCAAGACTCTGTCTCAAAAAAAAAAAAAAAAAAAAAAAGTAAATTGCAAACTTCAAAATTATTTACATATAGAGGAATACCTGAGAGTGGATAATTTATAAAGAAAAAAGATTTGGGTCACAGTTCGGCAGACTGTACAAAAAGTGTGTGCCAGCATCTGCTTCTGGTGAGGGTCTCAGGAAGCTTACAATCACAGTGCAATGCACAGAAAACTGGACACATCACATGGTAAGATACAAAGCAAGTGTGAGGTAAAGAAGCCAGGTTTTTTTTTTTTTTTTTTTTTTTTTTTAATGAACTAGCTCTTACTTGAATTAACAGAGTGTAAACTTACTGATTAACAAGAGGATAGTGCCAAGCCATCCATGAGGAACTTTCCCTCATGACCTAAGCACCTCCCTCTAGGTCCCATATTCACCTTCTATCAGGACCCAAAACAATGATGATTACATTGCAATATGAGGTTTGGAGAACATCGACATCCAAGCCATATCACAGACCAAATAGGCTTAACAGACCTGTACAAACCTTTTTAATCAAAAGCAAGAGAATACACAATATTCTTATTTGCACCTGGTGTATTCTGTTAGGACACAAATCAAGTCTTATTAAATTTAAGAATGCTGGCTGGGTGCAGTGGCTCATGCCTATAATCTGAACACTTTGGAAGACCCAGCTGGGCCAGAAATTTGACACCAGCCTGGGCAACATAGCGAGACCCTGTTCCTACAAATAATCAAAAAATTAGCCAGGCATGGTAGCAGCCATGGCACGTCTGTAGTGCCAGCTACTTGGAAGACTGAGGTAAAAGGATCACTTGAGCCTGGGAGGTTATGGCTGCAGTGAGCCAAAATTATGCCACTGCACTCCAGCCTGAGTGACACAGTAAAATCTTCTAACAGCAACAATAAATAGATTTAGGAAGACCAAAATTATAAACACTTTCTGACCAAAAGTGAATAAAACAAAAAATTAAAAGCAAAAGTAAAACTGGCAAATTGAAAAATATATGAAAATAAAACAGTCTTCAACACATTCTTGGCTCAAGGGCCAAAACACTTAATTTTTCAAAAATGTCAATGCAACCAAAAGTGGTGAACAAATTCAACATAATCTCTATAAAAAATGCATTAGGAGTGGCTCACGCCTATAATCCTAGCACTTTAGGAGGCTGAGGTGGGCAGATTACCTGAGGTCAGGAGTTTGGGACCAGCCTGGCCAACATGGTGAAACCCCTTCTCTACTAAAAATACAAAAATTAGCTGGGTGTGGTGGCATGTGCCTGTAGTCCCAGCTACATAGGAGGCTGAGGCATGAGAATCACTTGAACCCAGGATGCAGAGGTTACAGTGAGCCAAGATATTCCCCACTGCACTCCAGCCTGGGTGACAAAATGAGACTCCATCTCAAAAAAAAAAGGTATATATATATATATATATGTATATATACACACACACACACACACACAACGGATTATTCAGCCTCAAATAAATCTTGTCACATTTTAAGATAAACTTTGAGATTATATCACCTGAAGTAAGCCAGTAACAAAATGATGGATACTATATGATTCCACTTATGTGAGATATCTTAATTAGTGACACTCATAGAAAGTGCAAGGGTGTTTGTCAATGGCTGGAGAGAGGATAAAATGGGCAGTTGTTAATGGGTATTGAGTTTTAGTTTCACAAGATGAAAAATTCATAGAAGTCTTTTGCATAACAATACAAATACACTAAACATGCCTGAAACGTACAGTTTTTTTGAGACAGGTTCTCACTCTGTCATCCAAGTTTGAGTAAAGTGGCACAATGATGGCTCACTGTAGCCTCAAACTGCCAGGCTAAAGTAATCCTGCACCATCAATCTCCCAAAAAGCTGGGACCACAGGTGCACACCACCATGCCTGGCTATTTTTAAAAATTTTTTGTAGACAGAGAATCTCCACACGTTTCCCAGGCTAGTCTCACACTTTTGGGCTCAAGCAATTCTGTCTTGGCCTCCCCAAATCCTGGGATCAAAGATATGAGCCACTATCATGCCTGGCCCTGAAGTATACACTTCAATAGATTTTAGATGGTAAAATTTACTTTATGTGGTTTTACAATTAATTTTTTTAAAACAAAAACTGGAAAAAATACAGAATTATAAATCTTTACATGAATTACCTTCAAATCACAAAAGCGTTTCTCTCACACAAAAGAAATATATATTTATTATTAAATACATGGTGAAAATAAGACTATCTCACCGGGTGTGGTGGCTCACGCCTTGTAATCCCAGTACTTTGGGAGGCCGAGGCAGGTGGATCACCTGAGGTCGGGAGTTGGAGACCACCCTGACCACATGGAGAAACCTCGCCTCTACTAAAAATACAAAAAATTAGCTGGGCGTGGTGGCACACGCCTGTAATCCCAGCTGCTTGGGAGGCTGAAGCAGGAGAATCACTTCAACCTGGGAGGCAGAGGTTGCAGTGGGCGGAGATCACACCATTGCACTCCAGCCTGGGCAACAAGAGTGAAACTCCATCTCGAAAGAAAAAAAAAAAAGACTATCTCCATGACTAATCACTTAGACAAGATAAAACAATCATTGAAAATCAGCTAAGAAAGAATACATACAAGATAAGCCATAAACAAAATTGGGGTCATATTCATAGATAAACACACATATGTAATCTGATTGGGATATATATGTGGCTGATTTATTTCTTAATTAAATCCCACAGACTTAAAGTGTACAAACAATTGCAAATTGTCTCAAATGGTAAAACAAAAAAACAATAAACAGATGTCAAACTGAAAAAACACACTAATACGGAATGGCAAAACCATAGTAAGAGAAACGTTTACTCATAAAATCTTGCAGGCAACACTGATGTAGCATTAAAAATAATGTGTCTAGGACAGATGCAGTGGCTCATGCCTGTAATCCCAGCACTTTGGGAGGTGAGGCTGGTGGATCACAAATTCAGGGATTCGAGACCAGACTCGGCAACATGGTGAAACTCTCTCTACTAAAAATGCAAAAAAATTAGCCAGGTGTGGTGGCGCACACCTGTAATCCTAGATACTCAGGAGGCGGAGGCAGGAGAACTGCTTAAACCCGGTAGGCGGAGGTTGGAGTGAGTCGAGATTACACCATTGCACTCCAGCCTGGGAAACAGGAGCAAAACTCCATCTCAAAATAAAATTTAAAATAATAATAATAATAATTTTGGGCCGGGCTTGGTGGCTCACACCTGTACCAGAACTTTGGGAGGCCGAGGAAGATGGATCACGAGGTCAGGAGTTCAAGACCAGCCTGGCCACCATGGTGAAACCCCGTCTCTACTAAAAGTACAAAAATTAGCCAGGCATGGTGGCATGTGCCTCTAGTCCCAGCTACTCAGGAGGCTGAGACAGGAGAATCACTTGAACCTGGGAGGTGGAGGTTGCAGTGAGCAGAGATTGTACCAGTGAACTTCAGGCTGGACGACAGGGCGAGACTCTGTCTCAAAAAAAAAAAAAAAAAAAAAGACAGAAATTTTATGTTTTAAATATATGCTATTGTTACACAAAACAAAACTGCTGTAATCCAACTTTAGAAGCAAAAAAATAGCCTTACATTGCTCTTTCTCTCTCTCTCTATATATATATAAAATGCTAAATATATATAAATGTTAAATATATAAATATATATATTGCAGAATATGGTTAGTGTCTGATAAATAAAACAAATACCTGCGAATAAATTATATTATTTAGATATAGGCTGGACAAAATGGGTGTAAATCATAGAATTCTTTTTTCCTACATCAAGCCTAAATTTATAAGTAACAGTTTTAGTAAATATGGAGTGTCTACAAATTATCTAATTTACTTTAGACATTACATGTAAATTCTAGCATATTGTTCTAAACTTCTAAATCTAAAACTACAGACAAAATTGAAACAGAAAATGGAGAATAAAAATGTATAGCAGGAGTGAAATCAGTAAGATGGGAGAATAAAAGGTGCCCTATTTTGTTATCTCCTGCACAGCAAGACAATTTGTCAGCCATCCCTGACAAAAATGCCTTTATGAGATAGCCAGGCATCATGGCTCACACCTGTAATGAAAGATACATGGTATATTAAGTTTAGAGAATTGCTTCAGGTTAGGATTTCAAAATCAGCTTGAATTATGTATGTAGCAAGACTCCATCTCAAAATAAGTGCCTTTGAGAGCTTTGAGATCCAGAGAGAGAGGGAGTTGTGGAACTCTGATAAAGCCCAAGATTTAAAAGTCTTCTTTTCAGAAGGCAGGCCCTCATTCAGGTGTAAACTACAGGATCCCTGTTCTTAACTACAGACTAGGAAATGGCCCACCCAACTTGGTCCCACTGAGAATTCTGAACTTACTATGTAACCATCCCAAACTCCTCCCAGCCAAAGTCTGGGAGAGATTCTGCTTTTCCAGAGGCCCAGAGGAAGATACCCATTTATAGCCATGTGGACTGGCCTAAGGTAAAGGACCTTAGCCTTCACTGTGGTCCTTGAAGCAGTTCAATGACTCAGTTCCAGCTCGCTGAGCCACAGTTTATGGTCAGTTCTGCCTATATAGAAACCCACATAGTGACCTGGAAAGATCCTTTCTGGTACTCGCTGAAAGCCATAGTCATTCACATTTTGATATAAGGCCCACCATATGCAGACCCTACTGCAAAAACCTGCCCTAGTGTCTGCCCTACAGAGCAAAATCCCCTGCCAAAATTCAGTCTGTCCAAAATGGGAATTTAAACTACCCAACTTTTTTAGGACAAGCCAACTAAAGGTAGACTCTAGTGCAGACCCAGCTGCCTTGTGACAAAGCTACAACCCTGTCTCCACTACAAACCCAGAGGGCATCCCATCGCCCTGAGGGTCCAACAAAAGATCTTTACCTTCTGAAACCAGTTTATAAAAACTTAAGGTGTTTTCTCCTGTACACAGATGCCAATGCAAAACTATATGGTGCCCATTGTCAATGCTGCTAGTTTAACATAACACTGAAAGTATTGGCAGAAGAATTAGTCAAAAAATGAAAGAGCAATTGAAACTGAAGACACATAAGTAAAAAGTTGCTGGCTGTAGTTCATATGATCATATATATATAAACACAAACAGTACATTAAAACTTGTAAATACACTCAGTAAATCAGAAAAATATAAAACTAACATACAAGTTAGGGTTCCATAAACTCTCTGATAAAACAGAGAAAAAAAATCTTATTTACAATAGCATTAAAATAATAAATTTCTGAGAACAAATTTAACCAAGGAGGTACAAAATCTTTACAGTGAGAGATGTATCAGTGAAAGATATTAGAAAAGACATAAATAAACTTGAAAATATTTTATGTCTATGAATTGAAAGAATAAATACTGTTAAAGTGCCACGTTATCCAAAATGATCTATAGATCCAATAGACTCCCTATCAAAATTCCAGTGGCATTTGTTTTTCACAGTAATAAAAAATATAATTCTAAAATTTAAATGAAACTATGATATACTTTAAATAGCCGAAGCAAGCTTGAGAAAAAAGAACAAAGCAGAAGGATATCATACTTTATAATTTTCTTGAGACGGAGTCCCGCTCTATAGCCAGGCTGGAGTGCAGTGGCACAAGCTTGGCTCACTGTAACCTCCACCTCCCGGGTTCAAGCGATTCTCCTGCCTCAGCCTCCTGAGTAGCTGGGATTACAGGCGTGTGCCACCACACCCGGCTAATTTTTTGTATTTTTAGTAGACACAGGGTTTCACCATGTTAGCCAGGTTTCCAAACTGCTGAATCAAAAGAAAGATTTACCTCTGTAAGATGAATGCACACATCACAAAGCAGTTTCTCAGAAAGCTTCTTTCTAATTTTTATCTGACCTCCTGATCCGCCCACCTCGGCCTCCCAAAGTGCTGGGATTACAGGCGTGAGCCACCGTGCCTGGGTGCCTGGCCCTTGAGCCGCTGCACCCAGCCCTTTATAATTTCAAGACTACATCTGAAGACTATAGAAATACAAACAAATAAAATGTGTAGAAAAATGAAAAAAAAAGGGCGAGGAATAGTGGCTCACACCTGTAATCCCAGCACTTTGGGAAGCCAAGGCAAGCAAATGACCTGAGGGCAGGAGTTTGAGACCAGCCTGGCCAACATGGTGAAACCCCATCTCTACTAAAAACACAAAATTAGCCGGGCGTGGTGGCACGTGCTTGTAATCCCAGCTACTTGGGAGGCTGACACAGGAGAACTGCTTAAACCCAAGAGGCAAAAGTTACAGGGAGTCGAGACTGTAGCACTGCACCCCAGCCTGGGCTACAGAGCAAGACTCTGTCTCAAAAAAAAAAAAAAAAAAAAAAAAGAAGAAAAGAAACCAATAGAAAAGAAACTACTTCTCACACGTTTCAGACATGATGGAAAAAAAGAACTTAAAAAAATCATTTAACAGAGTTTCTCAAAATTATGCAGGTATTTCTGTGCCTCCAAAAAAAATGAGTAAGGATTCAGATTGCACAGTCTCCTGTATGCCATGAAGAGGACACTGGTTCTCACCGAAAACTTGAAGGAAAATTACCAAAAACGTAAACAGAAACCTTAGAGAATTTAAAAGCATAAGACAGAAAATGCTCAAATCTGAGAGCATAAAATACTCAGGCTTTCCAGAAACTATTCCTTTAAAACACGGCTTCCCAAATCACATTTTAAGGACTGGCTTTCTCTTTGACCTTTCTCTTTGACCTTAGTATTTATTCTTTCAATTCATAGACATAAAATATTTTCAAGTTTATTTATGTCTTTTCTAATCTCTTTCACTGATATATCTCTCACTGTAAAGATTTTGTACCTCCTTGGTTAAATTTGTTCTCAGAAATTTATTATTTTAATGCTATTGTAAATAAGATTTTTTTTCTCTGTTTGGACCTCTCACCAGTGTCACCTGTTGTATTCACTTTCATTCTCACTTACCTGGGGGTTCATCCACCATCTCATGTCTCTTCACAGTCAAAGGCTCTTTTTCTTGCTCCAGACAGGTGATCAGGTCTTGCTTAGAGACAGCAATACCTGTTTTATTAAAAAATAAATAACATGAATCTTGCTCATATTCTCCAATTACCAACCTAGTAATGTGTTCAGTAAAGAGAATGTAATAGAATAGTCTAGTAAATTAATCCCAAAATACTGACTTATAACAGAAATTTTTAAATACTTAGAAAATATTCTAAATTTGTAGGTTCTTAATTTCACTACCCAGTATTACTGAATCAAAATTTGGTGTTGGCAAGTAGATTTTAAGGTGTGGGCAACAATATTTTATGCCACTAAACTTCTGAAATTACCACTAATCTAGAGTGAAGGACACAGATCAGCTCAGGAATGTGGTAAGTTCAAATCAAGATGAAACATACTAAAGAAATTCTTCTCTATACAGACAAATCCTTAAGATTTTCTCAAAAACAGGGATCTGAAACTCATTTATGCAAAGCATACATTACCAAAATATATTCTACAAAGAAGAGAAATGAAACCTTTACGGTATATTAGAAACTGTGTGTTGGGACAGGCATGGTGGCTCACACCAATAATCCCAGCACTTTGGGAGGCCGAGGCAAATGGCTCATCTGGGGTCAGGAGTTAGAGACCAGCCTAGCCAACATGGTGAAACCCTGTCTCTACCAAAAATACAAAAAAAAATTAGCTAGGCATGGTGGCTTACGCCTGTAGTCCCAGCTACTTGGAAGGCTGAGGCACGAGAATTGCTTGAACCCAGGAGGCGGAGGTTGCAGTGAGCCAAGATCGCACCACTGCACTCTAGCCTGGCAACAGAGCCAGACTCTGTCTCAAAAGAAAAAAAAAAAAAAGAAAGAAACTGTATGTTTAAGTTATCCTTACCCAGGAAGACCAGGTTTCTGTAGTTCTCTAAAATCACATTTTTATATAAATTCCGCTGTGCAGTGTCTAGGCATTGCCATTCTTCCAGAGAGAATTCTATGGCCACATCCCTAAATGTCAACAGTCCCTGAAAAACACATACACACAAACATATTCACCAGGTAGCCAACAGAGATTATAATTTGACTCAAGGTAAAATGAGAGACTAAAGAGAACAGGTTCTGACTTATAGGAGTGACTGAAATTATCCAATAAAATCATATTTTTTTACACAGAAATATTTCCTAATGTGTTCTCTAACCCTGAGAAAACAGAGTGGCACAAGAGCCACAACATCAGTGTATACATAATAATTTTCTAAATAATAACATATATAATAGGTCAGGCACAGTGGCTCATGCCTGTAATCCCAGCACTTTGGGAGGCCAAGGCGGGCAGATCACCTGAGGTCGGGAGTTCCAAGACCCACCTGACCAACATGGAGAAACCCAATCTCTACTAAAAATACAAAATTAGCCAGGCGTGGTGGCGCATGCATGTAATCCCAGCTACTCAGGAGGCTGAGGCAGGAGAATCACGAGAATGGCTTAAACCTGTGAGGTGAAGGCTGTGGTGAGTGGAGGCTGCCGTGAGCTGAGATCATACCACTGCACTCCAGCGTGGGCAACAAGAGTGAGACTCCGTCTCAAAAAAAAAAAAAAAAAAAAAAATACATAATTAAGGGCATAAACACAAACACGTACCTTTTTGAGTGCTTCACAAGCTTCTGTGTAATAAACGCTATCTTGTTTAAATAATAGCTAATTGAGAACACAGATGGAGCCTCAACATTAGATGTTCTCCATTTTTACTAAGGACCCCAGGTTTTCCCAATAGAAATCTTGAGTTATCTACACCTTCGCATGTTCAATAGCCACAGGTAACATTTTTAATATTGCAGATTATAAAATAATGGTGAGAATTCTGCATGGCATATAAGAAGTCATGATGTAGAGAAGGCGCTGGTATATGGAAAAGAAGTATTTTTCAGAGACTCTTGACTATCATAAGAGTTTTTAGAAGTAGTTAAAACAAACTCATTAGGGAGAAAAAACCCAAGTAGAGAAGTCAAAGTTTGCAAGTAATAAACGCATGGCATTCCAGGAGGCAGAGCAGACACAGCTCTTGATCTGAGACATGTTTAACTGAAAAAAAGCCATTTTTTCCTTTCTCTGAAAATTCTTTTCAGATGCGATTCTCTGGAAAAATTACACCTGCATCTGGAGAATATGCCTTTAAAGGCATCAGCACCACATGTTTACCTGGCACCACCACACTCACAGGCAGAAGGACCAAGACTCACAGAAAAAGTCCACCCATTTCTGTCCTTCATACCAGAAGCGATTCAGGAACCATGAGCTGCTCCACGGAGATAAAAGTAAAAGTTTATTTTCTTCTGTCCTCAGGTGCCCTCCCCTGCCATGGACACCAACAGTTTCTGCTACAGCAATGATAATTCGGGCCACACTTTCCTGTCACTAACAAACCAAACAGAACCAGCCCTTTGACCATTCTTTAGAGCAAAGGTGGAACTTAACTCTCATGAATATATCTTGAACCCCTCATACTTGATTTTGGCCTCACGTTAGAGTCACATGAGGCACTTAATTAAAACAACATGGGCAGGAACAGTGGCTCACACCTGTAATCGCAGCACTTTGGGAGGCCAAGGTGGGCAGATCACTCGAGGCCAGGAGTTTGAGAACAACCTGGCCAACATGGCAAAACCCCATCTCTACTAAAAATACACAAATTAGCCAGGCATAATGGTACATGCCTGTAATCTCAGCTACTTGGAAGGCAGAGGCAGGAGAATCGCTTAAACCTGGCAGGCGAATGTTGCAGTGACCTGAGGTCATACCACTGTACTCCAGCCTGAGCAACAGAGTGAGACCCTGTCTCAAAAACAAAAAACAAAACATGATACCTCCGCCCAGAATAAACAGACCTGTGGATAGGGCACAAGTAGATATTTCTGCAAACTGGCCATGTAATCTTAATTAGAAACCTGGGCTGGGCATGGTGGCTCACACCTGTAATCTCAGCACTTTGGGAGGCCAAGACGGGGGGATCACTTGAGGTCAGGAGTTCCTGACCAGCCTGGCCAACATGGTGAAACCCCGTCTCTACTAAAAATACAAATATTAGCTGGCCGACGTGGCACTTGCTTATAATCCCAGCTACTCAGGAGG
Source organism: Pongo pygmaeus (assembly GCF_028885625.2). NCBI lineage: Eukaryota > Metazoa > Chordata > Mammalia > Primates > Hominidae > Pongo > Pongo pygmaeus. The sequence goes on from NC_072393.2 coordinate 24,537,527, forward strand.
CTGAGGCAGGAGAATCGCTTGAACCCAGGAGGTGGAGGTTGCAGTGAGCTGAAATCGCACCACTGCACTCCAGCCTGGGCACAGAGCGAGACCCTGCCTCAAAAAAAAAAAAAAAAAAAAATCAAACCTGGGCTGAAAACCACTTAGCTGGGCATTGCCTTTAAAGCTTTAATGAGCTTAAAAAATACTTGGAAACTGTGGCTCCACTCTCTGTGATGTAATTCTGCAGACTTAGGGTTCATGAGTGGTTTTTTTGTTTTTTGGGTTTTTGTGTGTGTATGTGTGTGTGTGTGTGATGGAGTGTCGCTCTGTAGCGCAGGCTGGAGTGCAGTGGCGCAATCTCAACTCACTGCAACCTCCGCCCCCTGGGTTCAAGCGATTCTCCTGCCTCAGCCTTGAGTAGCTGGGATAACACAGGCGCCTGCCACCACAAGCAGCTAATTTTTTGTGTATTTTTAGTAGAGGCAGGGTTTCACCATGTTGGTCAGGCTGGTCTCAAACTCCAGACCTCTAGTGATTCACCCAACTTGGCCTCCCAAAGTGCTGGGATTACAGGCATGAGCCATGGCAGCCAGCCATTAATGGGTATTTTAAACCCATTAATGTTCCCTATCAATGCTGACGTTGCTCTTCTGGGGCTCATGATTAGCATTAGAGAAAGCAGGCACAGCATGGAGTCCCTTACACTCAGCACTCTTGTTACAACACAAATACTTCTCAAATGAAGACTACCAATTTTCATATTCTTTGCTGGCTCTTTAAAGTTTACAGAATAAACAGAAGGCAGCAACATTTAAATAAGTCTGCATTTGGAAACCATGAGGTACACATGTACTAATGAGGCAGGAGAATAGGGTCTGGAGGCAGGGAACCTAAGACCTTTTCACACCGAATTCCTAGACCTAAATGGAAAGGAAAACTAACTTTCCATGCCTAAGTAACAAAAAGACCAGAGGCTATTGCCTTTGCAAATCCCCACCTTTTCTGTGAGGCAGATAGGAAATTGGCTGTCCACAACCAATCAGACTGATTGTGGGCTGAGTCTCTATTTGAATAAAAGTGACACTTTGTAACTTCACCTTAGCCTCTGATTGGTTGCTTTTGCAATCAATCGGATATTTGCTGAGGATTGTGACCTTTGTAACTTCCCATCAGCATCTGATTGGTTGCTTTCTGCAACTAATCAGAGCAATTGTGGGCCACCACTTCATTTACATGAGGTGAGCACCAAGTGGGCAATGAGAAACCTCTAGGGGATATCTGAACCGAAGAAAATTCTGTGTCTGGGACCTTAAGCCATTGTTCGGGCCCACTTTCACACTGCAGAGTGTAATTTCATTTTCAATAAACCTGTTTTGTTCCTTTGTTGCTTCATTCTTTTCTTGCTTTGCTGTTTCATCCAATTCTTTGTTCAAAAGGCCAAGAATCTGGACAACTTGCAGTCAAGACCCTCTACTGGTAACTTATTTTGGTGAGCCAGGCAGGAGAGGAGGTAGGCCTAAAGTATGGGATTTAATTTTTTCCTTTCTCCTTTTACATACAAGTCTTTCTCTTTCTCTCTTTCTCTCTCTCCCCTCCCCCCACCCCACCCAGGGCCACTTTTTGATGAAACTGAAAGGTTTCCACATGTAAGTGCCTCACTACCACCTCACAGTTTGGGTGAGGGACCTGAGACCTTTTTTTTGTTTGTTTTTCTGAGTCCTATTGTTTTTGTCCTTTTTCTTTTTTTTGTCCTTTTTCTGAGACCTTTTCCTTTTCTCCTTTTTCAGTCTTTCAGCAGCCATTTTCTGGTAGATGTTCGTAATTGAGTGGAACTAGCCAGATCCACTCTCTGATGTTCTCTGAAGGCCAACGAGCAAACAGGGTTGCCTGTCCTGCCCAGAAGGGGGAAAGATTTTCTATCCTTTCTGGTTACAGTCCCTGATCCCTACATATGACACAGTTGGCAGCGGGCAGTTCGCCCAGGGTGAACTCACACATTTCAGGTGACTTAAACCTTCTTTTCTTTTCTTATGCTAAATTCTTCCCTTCCCCCACTCAACTAGCTATGCACAGAAAACCCACCTAGCTATGCAAAAAGGTTATATAAGTCAGAGGGTCCAAGCATGTTGCAGGTGGTCTGTGAGGTGCATGGTGGAGGGGGGGAACTTATGAAAGGAAATGTATTATTGCCGAAGTTGAGAGAGTTAAAGGGTTGCTTTAAATGGGATAGATAAACCTTAAAAAAAGCTCATAGTAGTCCGGGTGCGGTGGCTAATGCCTGTAATCCCAGCACTTTGGGATGCCAAGGCAGACAGATCATAAGGTCAGGAGTTCAAGACCTGCCTGACCAACTAAAAATACAAAAAAATTAGCCTTGCGTTGTGGCACGCACCTGTAATGCCAGCTACTCAGGAGGCTAAGGCAGAAGAATCGCTTGAATCCAGGAGGCAGAGATTGCAGTGAGCCAAGATCACGCCACTGCACTCCAGCCTGGACGACAGAGCGAGACTCTGTCTCAAAAAAAAAATTAAAAAAAAAAAAAAAAGCCTCATAGTAGGTCATCAGTGATTGAGGGAACCATTCTAAAGTGGTGCTGGCACCTATCTAAGGTCAGAGCCATCTGACAGACTTAAGTCTGGGGCCTAAAGAAGGGATGTTCCCAGAGACCCCAGTCTGGGCCAAGAAGTTTTCCAGGGAGATGCCCCAGGAAAAATTTGGGTCACCTAATGAGCCCTCTACTTTGCAAAGTCCTCTTCTTTTTTCTTTTTTGTAGACCACTATGAGCAACTCTCAATCTATTTCACCTGATTCCACTGTGGGCAACTCTATTTCCAATTCTGATTCCCTGCTTGGCTATATCTTCCACCATTAGAATCAATTTGACCCTGACAGTCTAAAGAGGAAATGTGTAGTATTTTTCTGCAATACTGTCTGGCCCTATTATGAGCTGCTCAGTTCAGAACACTGGGCAGTCAATGGTAGCATTAATTATGACACTATCCTGCAATCAGGCCTATTTTGCAAGAGGCAGGACAAATGGTCAGAAATCTCCTATGTACAGCCCTTCATGACCCTGTATCAAAACCTAACAATCTGTGAAACTCCCAGAACCTACCCCCCAAAGGAAAGTTCTAAGGCAGAAGTAGATATTATAGATAACCTTCTTTTACAGGGCCACCTGGTTCTCAGGGTGAGCAGCGACCATCCTTGCCAAGCGACCCCTTGCCAAGTGCTTCTGAGGCTAAAACTCAGGAGCAAACACTGGGGACCCTACAAGTTCCCCTTATACTCAAGGGGGAACACTGTATTGAACTCTCTCTCCAGCCCTGCTACTTCTTAGGGTAGCAGGAGCTGAGGGGCCAGTCCTAATGAAGGTCCCCTTCTCTATAACTGATAAACAACAATGTAAGGAGAAGCTAGGAAGCTATTCTGAGAATCTTGGGAAATTTGCTGATGGATTTCAAACTTTGATCTCTCATGCAGAGATGTTCAATTTATTCTAGCAACCTGTTGCATCCCTTCAGAAAAAGAACAAACCTTTGAGGCCACCCACCAGGAAGCGAACGGATTATTCACCTGAAACCCTCAGGGCAATCACTCAGGACCAGAAACAGTTCCCACTACTGATCCTCATTGAAACTACAACACCACTGTGGGAAACAACCAGGCTAAATTTCTTGAGGCTCTCCTTGGAAGAATGAGAAAGGGAATAACTAAGGCAGAAAATTATGATAAAGTACAGAAGGTTACACAAAGCAAGAAGAAAAATCTAGCCATGTTTTATGGCAGGTTGGAGGAAGCCTTTTAAAAAATATACTAATCTAGTCCCTTCCTCTCCTGAAGGGAAAATATTAATGGCAAAGCATTTTATTAGCCAATCTGCCCCTAACATTAGACATAAGCTCCACAAGCTACAGATAGGGCCACAGACTAACCAAAACCAGCTTCTTGATACTATGTTTATGGTGTATAACAATTGTGACCTGAAGGAAGGAAAAAGGAAAGAGTAAAGAAAAACGGCAAGCCAAAATTATGGCAGCCATCATTGGTGATGTCCTGAATGCCCAAAGAGCATCTAAGGAAAATCTGAAGGGCCATAAAGATAAAGCCAGCAGAGACTCTTGCTTCAAATGCAAGAAAAGTGGGCATTGGGCAAAGGGATATACTAAGCCTCTGCCAGGTCCCTGCTGTCAATGCAAAGGTACCAGTCATTACCCCTGGAGAACTGACTGCCCCTGTGCCACTATGGGGTTGGGTCAGAAAACTCTAGCAGTGCAAAAGGAGGAATTAGATGAAGACTGAAGGGGCCTGGGATCTTCTTCACTGCCCCTGTCTAGGAACATCGTAGCAACCATATCATGCCCAATTCAGCCGTTTATCTAGTTGCTCGTCTAGACTAAAAGTTCCCGGATGACAGGGACCATGACTGCTTTATTTATTTATCTAATGGTCATATGAAATGGAAGCAATTAGTTTATCTGAGTCTCCAGACCTCTTCCTTGTTTTTCACCTAAGTACCAGGAAACTGGAGAAACTCTCATCTGAGTACCAACCAAAGACATCTCTTGCATGGGGGTAGGAACAAACACAGGATGACTTATCTCTCTTGCATTAAGACAGAAGCAGAATTAACCACTCATGTCAGCCTTACACAATTCTGTTCTGGACATTTTCAAATTTCTCAAAGATGCCTAGGTGATTGTGAGAGGGTTCTCAGTGCCCCTGAGCTGGTGGCCCAATGATAAGCTAGGGATGAGAGACTCAGGCTAAATGAAGAATGGAACTGTCCTGGTAGAGCTCCAGAAGTTGAATTGCATGTCTTGATTAGTTAGCTCTTGGGTATATTAAAAAAAAAAAAAAAAAAAAGGACAAGAATACTCTACTCCAGTATCACATTTTATGGGTAGGTATAGTTTGGTCATGGCACTGGATACCTTGTAGTCTTAATCTCTTACTCTGAAGATGCTTGTTTACACTTACAGATTCTGCAATCAGGTTCTATTTACACCTGGAGCCTCTCACATAACTGTAGAAAGTCACTGGACAAGATCTGAGAAGTTCAAAAACCTGCACCCTCAAAAAGGGCTTTTAACATTTCTATGTTGACATCTCACAATGCAGAAAATGTCTCCTGTATGTTTTCTGTACATTCTCAATCGAAAGCCTAACCTTGACTTGTGAATCCCAGAGGTTAGACCTTATGTGCAGATTCTACGTCAGATAAACCTGGCTCTGCATTCTTGTGTGTCACAGAAAGTGGAGTACAATCAAAGGAGAGGTCCACTCACAGAGGCTGCTCTAGCTCATTCTAAATGATATTTCTACCTAAAAGGAAAAAGCTGAGGCAACATAAATATAAATAGACAGTTTTGGGGGGACCAAGCTTGAGGATTATAACATGAAAGCAAAGACTCAAGTTGCCTAGAATTTATACTTTGCTTACCACCAGTTACAAGTGTATTTGTAAAGGTAAAAAGAAGACAGAGGCTGGTCCCTCTTTGGGCTGGTACAAACTTGTTTGTCAGAAACTCTTATTTATAGGAATAACATTAATTATTGATTGGATGTACATCATTAAGGTTTAGAGTGTCCAGTGTGGCATTATTAATTTAATTCACAGCTACTGGTGGCAATAGCAAACAGTTTCAAGGTATGAATACATATAGTTGAAAGTGGGGAGAAAGACATAATTGTGCCCTCATTTTAATGTCTCTTCAAGTTTGACAGCTAAAAGGACCTGCATTTCTCAGATATAAATTTTTTAATTTCCAAAATTTCAAGACCTAGATTCAGAATTTGGAGCTGCAGATTTAGGTTCTGGATGGATAAGAATATCAGCAGGTGTTACCTGCACATTTGTGAGCATTTCAGTAACAGGAGGAAGTGGAAAGTGGAGATTCTCATGTCTACGTGTATACTCAATGCACACCTGTTACTCTAATTGGGTTTGTGGGCCCCATGGTCTCTAAATCAGTTTCAGGTCTGAAGATACAAGAGTAATTGAAAGAGGTAAAATGGCTGATTGCTGCCCTGTGAAGTTCGTAGAAATCTGGCCTAGCCCGTCTAGAAGTGACTGTAGAGGACTATAGATACCAAATAGGAGAGACAATTCTGCCTGCATATTTAGGTGACAGCATGCACTTGCAGCAAATTTGGGAGTGACTGGAAGCCTGAGAGGGTAAGCCCACTCTAGAGTAGATCCTGGTTGGCACCTTATATATGTTTCTATCATATCTGGTAATTCCAGACAGTGTTTGGGAAATATCATTAAAATAAAAATTTTCTGGTGGGGGGCAAGGGGAGGGAGAGCATTAGGACATATATCTAATGCATGCGGGGCTTAAAATTAGATGACAGGTTGATAGGTGGAGCAAACCACCATGGCACATGTATACCTGTGTAACAAACCTGCACGTTCTGCACATGTATCCCAGAACTTAATAAAGTATAATAAAAAAATAATAATAATAAAAAAAAATTTTATCCAGTCCCAGAGAAACTCCACAATGATAGAACATTAAGAAAACTGTTGGCCGGGAACAGTGGCTCACGCCTGTAATTCCAGCACTTTGGGAGGTTGAGGTGGGTGGATCACCTGAGGTCAGGAGTTCTAAACCAGCCTGGCCAACATGGTGAAACCCTGTCTCTACTAAAAATACAAAAATTAGCTGGGCATGGTGGTGGGCACCTGTAATTCCACCTACTCAGGAGGCTGAGACAGAAGAATTGTTTGAACCCGGGAGGCGGAGGTTGCAGTGAGCCGAGATCAAGCCATTGCACTCCAGCCTCGGCGACAAGAGCAAAACTCTATCTCAAAACTAAAATAAAATAAAACAAAAATAAAAATAAAATCCTGAGTCATAAAGAATGCCAAAAAGTTTATTTACCTGTTAATATGATATATATTTATTTTTAAAAAGCAGAGAAAAATATCTACATATAACCTAAATGCTTAAAGAAGTGAGAGATGGGCAGGCCACAGTGGCTCACGCCTGTAATCCCAGCACTTTGGGAGGCTGAGGCGGGCGGATCACCTGAGGTCAGGAGTTCAAGACCAGCCTGGCCAACATGGGGAAACCGCATCTCTACTAAAAGCACAAAAATTAGCCGGGCGTGGTGGCAGGCATCTGTAATCCCAGCTACTCGGGAGGCTGAGGCAGGAGAATCACTTGAACCCAGGAGGCGGAGGTTGCAATGAGCCTGGTCGACAGAACGAGACTCCGTCTCAAAAAAAAAAAAGGAGAGAGATGAGCAAAACATTCTTCCTTATTTTCAGGTATAAAAACAGAGCCTTTTGGCTGGGTGCAGTGGCTCACACCTGTAATCCCACCACTTTGAGAGGCCAAGGTGGGTGGATCACTGAGGTCAGGAGTTCAAGACCAGCCTGACCAACATGGTGAAACTCTATCTCTACTAAAAATACAAAAATTATTAGCTGGGCATGGTGGCATGTGCCTGTAATCCCAGCTACTTGGGAGGCTGAGGCACGAGAATCACTTGAACCCGGGAGGCGGAGGTTGCAGTGGGCCAAGATCACACCAGTGCACTCCAGCAGCCTGGGTGACAGAGCAAGACTCCATCTCAAAAAAGAAAAAAAAAAAAAAAAGAGAGAGCTTTTTATTTCTAACTTACATTTTCTCTTACAACAGCCAGGTCTCTGGATATGTTGAACTCTTCAACATCTTAATTTTAGTAGACACTGGATTCAGGCATCTAAGGAGTAGCATTGGGCACACGGTATTCACTTGAAAGAATGTTTATGGGGAAAAAAGCAGAAGAGAAAAAGGTGCTATAAAAAATCCATGGGCCCACATAAATAAAGCAACTTCTTAGAGACCTATGAAGACAGTTGGATTTTTACACAAAAATAGTGGGAGGCTACAACACGCCACAGACACTAGTAAACAAATCACTGAGGCAGAAAAATTGACAAAGACATTAGGACCTAAACTCAACACTTGACCAAATAGTAATAAAACATCTACAGAACTCTCCATCTAAAAACAACATAATATACAATGTTTTCACCACCACAGGGCACATACTCTAAAACTGACCACAAAATCAGAAATAAAACAATCTTGAGCAAATTCAAAAATTTCAAAATTGTATCAACAACATACTCAGACCACAGCTTGATAAAAATATAATTCAATACAAAGAAAACCACTTGAAACCAGACAACGACATGCAAATTAACCTGAACATGAATGACTTTTGGGTAAATAATAAAATTAAGGCAGAAATCAAGTTCTTTAAAATAAATGAGAACAAAGACACAACATACCAGAATCACTGCAACACAACTAAGACAGTATAAGAGGGAAATTTATAGCATTAAATGCTCACATCAAAAAGCTAGAAATATCTCAATTTAATAACCTGACATCCTAAAGAAAAGAATGAGAGAAGTGAGAGCAAATCAACCCCTAAGGTAGCAGAAAACAACAAATAACTAAAATCATATCTGAACTGAAGAATATTTAGATGATGTAAAAAACTACAAAAAAGATTAAAAAATTAGAAGTAAATGTTTTGAAAAAACTCAGTAAGATAAATAAACCACTAGCTAGATTAATGAAGAAAAAAGAGAAGATCCAAAAAAAAACACAATTAGTAATGACAAACGGACATTACCACTGATTCGGCAAAAATACAAACAAGGATGAAAGTCTACAATGAGCACTTCTATGCACGGTAAGTAAAAAATTTAAAAGAAATGAATAAATTCCTGGACAAATACCTCCTCCCTAGACTGAACAAAAAAGAAATTGAACCCCTGAATAAACCAATAAAAAGCTCCAAAATCAAATTAATAATAAGTAGCCTACCAACCAAAAAAAGCCCAGGACCAGACGGACTTACAGCTGAATTCTACAAGATGTACAAACAAAAGCTGGTATTATTTTTACTAAAACTATTCCAAATAATTGAGAAAGGACTTCTCTCCAAGTTATTATATAAGAACAGCATCATTCTGATACCAAAACCTGGCAGAGACAAAACAAACAAACAAACAAAAAACTTCAGACCAATAGTTTTAATAAATATTAACAAAAAATCATCAACAAAATACTGAAAAACCAAATCCAGCAGCACATCAAAAATTTAATCCACCATTATCAAGTAGGATTTATCACTGGAACACAAGGTTGGTTCAATATATACAAATCAATAAATGTCATTTATCACATAAACAGAACTACAGACAAAAACCACAAAATTAACTCAATAGATGCAGAAAAAGCTTTCAGTAAAATTTAACATCCTTTATGTTATAACCCTCAACAAACTAGGCATTGAAGGTACATACTTCAAAAGAGTTATCTACAGCAAATTCACAGCCAACATACTGAATAGACACAAGTTGCAAACATTTTTTTTCTTGAAAACTGGCACAAGACGGCCAGGCGCGGTGGCTCACGCCTGTAATCCTAGCACTTTGGGAGGCTGAGGCGGGCAGATCACGAGGTCAGGAGATCGAGACCATCCTGGCTAACATGGTGAAACCCCGTCTCTACTAAAAATACAAAAAAATTAGCCGCGCATGGTGGCGGGCGCCTGTAGTCCCAGCTACTTGGGAGGCTGAGGCAAGAGAATGGCGGCGTTAACCCGGGAGGCGGAGCTTGCAGTGAGCCGAGATTGCGCCACTGCATCCCAGCCTGGGCAACAGTGCAAGACTCTGTCTCAAAAAAAAAAAAAGAAAGAAAGAAAAAAAAGAAAACTGGCACAAGACAAGGGTGCCCTCTCTCACCACTCCTATTAAACATGGAACTTTGAAGTCCTTCCTGGCTGAGTAATCAGGCAAGCCGAAACAATAAAAGCACCCAAAAAAGAAAGAGAGGAACTCAAACTATCCCCGTTTGCAGATGACATGACTCTACATCTAAAAAAAACCTATAGTCTCAGCAGAAAAGTTCTGTAAGCTGACAACTTCAGCAAAGTTTCAGAATACAAAATAAACGTACAAAATTAGTAGCATCTCTGTACATCAACCATATCCAAACCGAAGGCCAAATTAATAACACAATCCCGGCCAGGCACAGGGGCTCACGCCTGTAATCCCAGCACTTTGGGAGGCCAAGAGGGGCAGATCACCTGAGGTCAAGAGTTCGAGACAAGCCTGGCCAACATGGGGAAATCTCGTCTCTACTAAAAATACAAAAATTAGCCAGGTGTGGTGGTGCATGCCTGTAATCCCAGCTACTCAGGAGGCTGAGGCAGGAGAATTGCTTGAACCCAGGAGGCGGATTGCAGTGAGCCAAAATCACACCACTGCACTCCAGCCTGGGCAACAGAGTGAGACTCCATCTCAAAAAACAAACAAACAAACAAAAAATCCCATTTGCAATTGCCACAAAAAAGAATAAAATATCTAGAAACACAGCTAACTAGGGAGATGAAAGATCTCTAGGACAAGAATTACAAAACACTTCTTAAAGAAGTCAGAGATGGCCAGCTGCAGTGGCTCACACCTGTAATCCCAGCACTTTGGGAGGCCGAGGCGGGTGGATCACCTGAGGTCGGGAGTTTGAGACTAGCCTGACCAACATGGAGAAACCCCATCTCTGCCTAAAAATACAAAATTAGCCCGGGGTGGTGGTGCATGCCTGTAATCCCAGCCACTCGCGAGTCTGAGGCAGAAAAATCACTTGGACCCTGGAGGCGGGAGGTTGCGGTGAACCAAGATTGTGCCATTGCACTCCAGCCTGGGCAACAAGAGTAAAACTGTCTTGGGGGGAAAAAAAGTCAGAGATGACGCAAACAAACGGAAAATCATTTTGTGCTCATTGATAGAAAAGTTCGGTATTAATATGGCCATACTGCCAAAAGAAATTTACAGACATGTTATTTCTATGAAACTATCAAAAAAAAATTTTTTTTTTTTTTTGACGGAGTTTGGTTCTTGTCGCCCAGGCTGGAGTACTGTGGTGAGGTCTTAGATCACTGCAACCTCCACGTCCCGGGTTCAAGGCTGCCTCAGCCTCCCAAGTAGCTGGGATTACAGGCATATGCCACCACACCAGGCTAATTTTTTGTATTTTTATTAGAGACAGGGTTTCACCATGTTGGCCAGGCTGGTCTTGAACCCCTGACCTCAAGTGATCCACCCACCTTGGCCTCCCAAAGTGCTGGGATTACAGGCATGAGCCACCACACCCGGCCTTAAAAATATTCTTTTTTTTTTTTTTATCTTTTTTATTTTTTTATTTTTTTTAATTTTTTTTTTATTTTATTATTAAAAAATATTCTTAACTAAAAAAAAAAAAAAAAAAACAATTAAATACATATGGAACCAAAAAAGAGCTCTAATAGCCAAGGCACTTTTCTAAGCAAAAAGAACAAAGCTGGAGACATTACATTACCCAACTTTATACTACAAAGCTATAGTAACCAAAGCAGCATGGTACTGGAACAAAAACAGACTCAGACAAATGCAACAGAATAGAGAGCCAAAAAATAATGCCACGCACTTAAAACCATCTGATCTTCAACAAAGCTGACAAAGAGAAATACAGGAACAATTTCCTATTTAATTTTAAATGTTATTTAAAATTTTAATTTAAACATTTAAATTTCTGGCCGGGCACGGTGGCTCACGCCTGTAATCCCAGCACTTTGGGAGGCCGAGGCGGGTGGATCACGAGGTCAGGAGATCGAAACCATCCTGGCTAACACGGTGAAACTCCGTCTCTACTAAAAAATACAAAAAATTAGCCAGGCGTGGTGGCGGGCGCCTGTAGTTCCAGCTACTTGGGAGGCTGAGGCAGGAGAATGGCGTGAACTCGGGAGGCGGAGCTTGCAGTGAGCCGAGATCACGCCACTGCACTCCAGCCTGGGCAACAGAACGAGACTCCGTCTCAAAAAAAAAAAAAAAGAAAGAAAAATTAAATGTAAATATTTAAATAATCCTATTAAAAATAATGCCACACACTTACAACCATATGATCTTCAACAAAACTGACAAAGAGAAATATGGGAATAATTTCCTATTTAATAAATGGTGCAGTAATAACTATTCAGCACTATGTACAAGGCTAACCCTGGATCTCTTCCTTACAACATATACAAAAATTAACAAGATGAATTAAAGACTTAAATGTAAAACTTAGAATTATAAAAAACTCTGGAAGATAACCTAGGAAATATCATTCCAGACATAGGAACCAGAAAATTTTATAATGAAGATACCAAAAGCAATTGCAACAAATTGACAACTGGGATCTAACTGAAGAGTTTCTTCATAGAAAACTATTAACAGAGTAAAGACAAACTACAGAATAAAAGAAAATATTTGCAAACTATGCTTTTGACAAAGGTCTAATATCCAGAATCCATAATGAACTTAAATAAGTTTACAAGAAAAAAAAAAAAAAAACTCATTAAAAAGTAGGTGGCCAGGCACGGCCACCTACTTGCTCACGCCTGTAATCCCAGCACTTTGGGATGCCGAGGCAGGTGGATCACCTGAGATCAGGAGTTTGAAACCAGTCTGGCCAACATGGTGAAACCCTGTCTCTACTAAAAATACAAACTTACCCAGGCGTGGTGGCAGGTGCCTGTAATCCCAGCTACTTGGGAGGCTGAGACAGAAGAATCGCTTGAATCAGGGAGGCAGAGGTTGTGGTGAGCCAAGATTGCACCACTGCACTCCAGCCTGGGCAACAAGAGCGAGACTCCGTCCCCACAGAAAAAAAAAAAAAATTAATAAAAACAAAACATGGCCTGGCGCAGTGGCTCACGCCTGTAATCCCAGCACTTTGGGAGGCCTAGGCGGGCAGATCATGAGGTCAAGAGATTGAGACCATCCGGCCAACATGGTGAAACCCCGACTCTACTAAAAATAGAATTAGCTGGGTGTGGTAGCAGGCTCCTGTAATCCCAACTACTAGGGAGGGTGAGGCAGGTGACTCACTTGAACCTAGGAGGCGGAGGGTGCAGTGAGCTAACATCTGCACAGCTGCACTCTAGCCTGGGGACAAAGCCAGACTGTCTCAAAAAAAAAAAGGTACATAAACATCATGGAACACTGTGTGGCCATAAAAAGAGACCAAGATCATTTCTTTTGCACCAACATGTATAGTGCTAGAGACCACTATCCTTAGAAAACTAATGCAGAAACAGAAAACCAAATGCATGTTATTATTTATAAATAAGAACTGGCTGGGGGCAGTGGCTCACGCCTGTAATCCCAGAACTTTGGAAGGCTAAGGCGGGTGAATCACAAGGTCAGGGGGTGTTTGAGATCAGCCTGGCCAACATGGTGAAACCCTGTCTCTACTGAAAATACAAAAATTAGCCAGGTATGGTGGTAGGCGCCTGTAACCCTAGCTACTTGGGAGGCTGAGACAGGAGAATCGCCTGAACCTGGGAGATGGAGGTGGCAGTTAGCTGAGACTGAGCCATTGCACTCCAGCCTGGGCAACAAGAGCAAAACTCCGTCTCAGAAAAATAAAAAAATAAAAAAATAAGAGCTAAATAATAAGAACACATGGACACAAAGAGAGGAACAACAAAAACTGAGACTTAGTTGAGGGTGGAGAGTAAGAGGACAAAGAGAATCAGAAAAAAATACTTGTTTGGTGCCATGCTTAGTACCTCAGTGACAAAATAATCTGCACACCAAACCTTCATGACACAATTTTACCTATAAAACAAACCTGCAGATGTACCCATGAACCAAAAATAAAAGTTAAAAGTAAAAAATCCATGGGTGGAGGAGAGTGCAATGTAGGTGGAAGGACTGGTTTGTACTACAGATAGTGGCTTAGGTGAGGCTACACTGATTTATTTTTGTGCCTACGAAGGCAGATGAGATTATGAACAGTTGGTCAAAACCCTAGGATGGTGGAGAAAACAGATTACTACTGCAGATTCAGTGTCTGCAGGTGGGGATATTCCAGGAGACATAGTCATTTTTTGGGTTTTTTGCAGGAAGCACTAGGATAAACAATGCTGTTGTGAATTTTCTGAGGGTGGTACCTAGTCCTGGGAGGGGTGTGGGCACGTCAGTGTCTAGTGGGTGTGTTTGTGAGTGGGTGGAAATCTTGTGGTGGTAGCTGTGAAAAAGTGGGGTTTGTTATCACAGCTCTTGTCCTTTAAGTTTTCAGTCCTCGCTCACCCTTGGAGGAGACCTGAAATCACAGGACAACGAGCTTGTGTACAGGAGAGCAGAGCCTCCCATTCCCAGGCACCCAGAGTTCCATTCCAGGCCAGGCCTCTGTGATATCTTTTTTCTGGCACCAAATCTGTAGAGTTTACTGAACACCAAGCAATTCTCCAACACTCATTGTCTAACATTTGAATTCTGACACCACCCAGAGTCAGCACAGACCCTGATTCAGAGCACAGTCCACAACATTGTCTTTACTGCAGATGCCAGTCACAAACTTCATGGGCTGATCTATGCTTCTGAGCCACTGTTTAATAATTGGGGACTCCCAGAACTTTCCTCAAGTTCAGTAATATAATAGAGCTATTCACAGAACTCAGTGAAACACTGTAGTTATCTTTACCAGTTTATTATAAAAGATACAACTCAGAAAAAGTCAAATGGAAGAAATATATAGGACCAGGAAAAAAGGTGGGGAAAAATGAAGCACAAAGATAATCCTGGTAAAGAGCTATGATTAATAAAATTCTCCATCCTTTGTATTCTCCAGAAATAGTTTTTAAAAAGGAATACCCTCTTATTATGACTTAGATGGTGCTCTCTTTTCTTACCTGTTGTATAGCCAGACATAGACTGCATATTTTCTTCCTTTTCTTAAAAAAATCAGCTAAATTTGTCTTCAGTGGTCAAAATAAAATACTTCTTAATCAAACTTAAGTTTTTCTTTTTCCCACAGCAACTAAACTTTGAGCTATACTCAGTTTGAGCCAACATACAACCCCATTTTATGTTCACCCTAAGAACATGCTAACTTCAGGGTAAAACATTTTCTGATCTAAAACCTGATTTTTTCACCCTCTATTCACCATTCTTCTGCTATTTTCTTTCTAATCTTGTTTTCTCCCCTCTGTGAAAAAAAGTCTGCCTGAACTTTGCAATAATAGTTGGTACTTCCTCCTGTTGCAATACTCCTTTGGAATTAAAATTTTTTTTACATAAATCTAACTTTGTTTCATTTTACAAAATTTGGAAACTGCCTCAAAACAGTAATACTTATCTTCAGTAAGACCTTTTCAGTCTTTTTTCATTTTAACCTTAACTGCACCTGCCTGTGCATCCCCAGCTTCCCAGGGCTCTCAAGCTTCTCTCAGGATAAAGCCTTCTTCCATGGCTGGGGCGAGCAGGCTGACATATCTGCAGAAAAGGGTCCCCAGAAAGAACTAACTGGGCCTTTAATAACCTCCTTTTGCAGGCTCAATATTAGCTTGATATGGGCTCAAGCTTTAATTTTCATGTCTGAGTTATTCACTTGGTGTCTGAAACTACGTGTTTGAAAAATGCAGCAAAATTACTGATACACAGTGTTGATATATAAAAGAAAATTTTAAGGTGCTTCCATTTCATACCTCTATAAGAAAACCAAAAGTATCTATACCTTTCAAACAATTGAAGTATTATTTTATTATTTATTTTAAAAGTTATGTAGTAGGCCGGGCACGGTGGCTCACACCTGTAATCCCAGCACTTTGGGAGGCCAAGGCCAGCAGGTCACCTGAAGTCAGGAGTTCGAGACTAGCCTGGCCAACATGGTGAAACCCCATCTCTACTACAAATACAAAAATTAGCCAGGCGTGGTGGTGCGCATCTGTAATCCCAGCTACTCGGGTGGCTGAGGCAGAAGAATCACTTGAATCTGGGAGGCGGAAGGTTGCAGTGAGCTGAGATCATGACACTGCACTCCAGCCTGGGTGACAGAGCGAGACTCTGTCTCAAAAAAAAAAAAAGAAAGTTATGTAGTAAACAATTAGTCATATGAGAACACTTCTAGGAGGTACCAAATTTCATAACACTTAGCATTAAATTCAGAAATCAAAATCATAGGATATAGAACAGATATTCACTGTCACAAATTTATGGTGCAAAGAGGAACTATGTTTTCATGAATCTATGTAACTCACCAATTATCTACTACATCTTCTTGTGGAAAGGTATTTAATTTTTACAGCCAAAAAGGAAGAGAGATTGTCTCGCTCTGTCTCCCAAGGCTGCAGTGCAGTGGTGCAATCTCGGCTCACTGCAACCTCCACCTCCCGGGTTCAAGAGATTCTCCTGCCTCAGCCTCCCAAGTAAGTAGCTGGGACTACAGGCACGTGCCACCGTGACCGGCTAATTTTTGTATTTTTAGCACAGATGAGGTTTCACCATATTGACCAGGCTGGTCCTCAACTCATGACCTCGTATTCTGCCCACCTCAGCCTTTCAAAATGCTGGGATAATAGGTGTGAGCCACCCCACCTGGCTCTTATTCTTTTCCTTGGTAGAATTCTAACAGCTAAACCTTGGAATTCTGTTTGAAATTACCCACCCATAAACACAACTGACAAATTTTCTAAACTCACTCTGGGAAAGAAAAAGGTAAATAAAAACGTTTAACAAATAGAATATACAATTAGATTTTTTTTTCCTGAAACCCAACTCTTACATGCTCTTTGTACATATTTTCTTACCTTTCAAATGCTACTAATAAAATGCAATTTACATTTAAAAAAACTAAAGTCACCGGCTGGGCGTAGTGGCTCACGCCTGTAATCCCAGCACTTTGGGAGGCTGAGGAGGGCGGATCACAAGGTCAGGAGATGGAGACCATCCTGGCTAACACAGTGAAACCCTGTCTCTACTAAAAATACAAAAAAATTAGCTGGGCGTGGTGGCGGGCACCTGTAATCCCAGCTACTCGGGAGGCTGAGGGAGAAGAATGGCTTGAACCCAGGAGGCAGAGCTTGCAGTGACCCCAGATCGCACCACTGCACTCCAGCCTGGGTGACAAAGCGAGACTCCGTCTCAAAAAAAAAAAAAAAAAACAAAAACTCAAGTCTAAATAAGTGCACTAATCTTTTCAAGGTGACAAACCTAGAGAGTGGCAATGCTGATTAGAAAACAGATGTGTCGGCCCAGCGCAGTGGCTCATGCCTGTAATCCCAGCACTTTGGGAAGCCAAGAGGGGCGGATCACCTGAGGTCGGGAGTTCGAGACAAGCCTGGCCAACACGGGAAAACCCCGTTTCTACTAAAAATACAAAATTAGCTGGGCATAGTGGTGCATGCCTGTAATCCCTGCTACTCGGCAGGCTGAGGCAGGAGAATCGCTTGAACCTGGGAGGCGGAGGTTGCCATGAGCCGAGATGGCGCCATTGAACTCCAGCCTGGGCAACAAAAGCGAAACCCCATCTCAAAAAAAAAGAAAACAGATGTGTCTAATTCATGTGTCAAGTCAGGTCACCAATCACTTGAGAGATTCTCCCACCCCATCCTGCTCACTTAAGTGCTCAATGACCACCCTCTCACTGCACTATGCCTCAGTGACTGCCCCAAGTGCATTTTACTTTGCAAGTTTTTGCATCATTTCACTGAGGTCACTTTTTGTCTTTTGAAATGCTATTTTTTCTTTCACAAATCTTACACAATCCAGGGGACAGAAATTATCTCTGTGTTCTTCCCTCAATACCAGCATCTGATTGGCTGACCAGCAATATGTCTCCAAGAAACGGAAGCTGGGTTGAGTAAAGGCAATCTTAATGTCTCAAGGCTTAGTTTTTCTTTTTTTGAGATGGAGTTTCGCTCTTGGTGCCCAGGCTGGAGTCCAGTGGTGCGATCTTGGCTCTCAGCCTCCGAAGTAGCTCGGATTACAGGCAGGCACCACCACGCCCAGCTAATTTTTTTGTATTTAGTAGAGACGGGGTTTCACCATGTTAGTCAGGCTGGTCGTGAACTCCAGACCTCAGGTGATCCACCACCTCAGACTCCCAAAGTGCTGGGATTACAGGTGTGTGCCACCGCACAGGCAAGGGTTAGTTTTTCAAAGGAAGAGCACAGGGGAGAGTCCTATCAGTCCAAGGGCATCCATCTGTTCCATTGACAGGCTACACTCCATACCTCAGGTTGTTTTATGAAAGAAAATAACCCAGTAGATTATATTCACTAGACACTCGAGCAGACATAGCCATGGTAGATATATTGGTTTATTCACAGAAATTACTGAAGCCCAGGACCATAAAAAACTGAAGGTGGCTGAGGCCACATCACCCATAAAGTTTCCAAAGGGAAACCTTGACCCAAAAATATTCTGATACTATCTCTGTGCCTAGAGAAGATTTTTTAAAATGAGGCGAAAAGATTTTTTACAATACAGTGTCAGGGAATTGTTCTTCTTTTTCTTCTCATAAAAAATATTTTCAAACAGAAAACGATTTAAGTGCCATTCAATGTCAAAAAATGCTTAGTTAAAATACAGCATCTAAGGTGTACAATAAAAGACAAATAGTTGATAACGTGAATTAGAAAGGGGAAGCTGGCATTTGAGAATGTGAGAAGAAACTGGAAATTTAGTATTTTACTGCAAGTCATAGTTAGTCTGGAGGAATGGGATGACGGGTAGGCTTGAGACCCAGCTTGAGAGAACTGTGAAAAATGCAGGGGAAAATCAGTCCCCTGTGGAGTGTGAAAATAACTAAGTAGCAGGCAATTAGACTGAGGTTACTCTAGTCCCTGGGTTCCTACTTTTTAAAAACTCTAACTCAAATGCATTTTTTTGTAAATTACTGAATTGAGGGAAACAAAATTTAGGCTTAAACAATCATAAACTGCCAATTAACCTCTGATTACATAACCCCGAAATGTCCACCTTAATCGTACAAATCAAGTAACTATGAACTGTACCTAACCAATTATTTAATTTGGTTTTCTTCATCATGTACCTTTAAAAGTCTTTCCTTCAAGCTGCTCTCATAAGTCACAAGCGCCAAACCACAGCTAAGTGCTCCACAATTTTTGGATCACTCTTTGCTTAAATTCTCCAATATTTTTGTGGTGATCCCCATAATTTATTTATTTATTTAATGTATTTCTATATATTTTTTGAGACGGAGTTTCGCTCTTGTTGCCCAGGCTGGAGTGCAATGGCGTCATCTCGGCTCACTGCAACCGCCACCTCCCGGGTTCAAGTGGTTCTCCTGCCTCAGCCTTCTGAGTATCTGGGATTACAGGCATGTGCCACCACGCCCGGCTAATTTTGTATTTTTAGTAGAAACGGGGTTTCACCATGTTGGTCTGGCTGGTCTTGAACTCCTGACCTCAGGTGATCCACCTGCCTTGGTCTCCCAAAGTGCTGGTATTACTGAAGTGAGCCACCGAGCCCGGCCCTCCCATAAAATTTTAATAGGAGAAAACAGGAACTGGGAACCCCACGGACCAAAACTCTTCCCATTAATGAACCTGCACCCTGAGTCAGGATTTTCCCGTGACGCCCCTCCCGTGGTCCCTGCACAATCTGAGAGAGATGCGGCGCTGAGGGTACAGAGCTGCCCAGAGAGGGCTACAGGCCAGGGCACAGTCACTACGCAGAGAAGAGACGGGACGCCCCGGGGCTGGCTGTCAGGGCGCCGCCATCTTATGGCTGCAGGGCACTGAGGCCGAGCTGGGGAAGGAGAACTCGGGGTGCAGATTGTGGAGATGACTGCGGGGAAGCCTGAGTCCCGCCATAGCCACTTCCCACCGGTTCCAACCAGCCCCTTCCCCCTCTCGGGATGTCGCAGCCGGAACTCTCACCATTTCTAGGCTTCTAGGAGGCCCTGGAGTCTTAGCTGTGGATCTCCCAATTTCTGCAGGTCACAGGCCCACAGAGGCTGGACCTCTAGGAGCAGAGGACACAGAGCAGTGAAAGGAGACACGGAGCTCCGGCTGCAGCGAGAGACAAAGGCGCCGCCAAATCCCGGAAGCCATCTTGTCTGCTCCAACTGCGTGCCTGATTGGACGGTTCCCAGCCCAGCGTGCCTGATTGGACAACGTTTAAGGTCCTGACCCTTCAGGCCCTGAGTGACAGAAGATGTGATCAGACACTGGGCTGAGTGAAGAGTGACAGCCTACGCTGCAGCCTTTTCAGCCAGGGCTTCCTCTTTTAGCTGAGCCAGGCCCATCCCAGAGGGTATTTGTATTTAACCTTGTGTATAAGGTCATATACATTTATAAATGATATATGGCTACTCACGAATAAAAATAATATAATAATAATTATTTTAGAATTTCAGATTTTATGACCTTCCTGGCTTCTGGTCCTTTGAGTAGGCAGCCTGAGAATTTTAAAAAGAGGCAATCCTCAAATAAAATGTGAGCCTCATGTGAATTTTACGTTTTCTACTAGTCAAACTTTAAAAAGAAAAAAACAAGTGGAATTGATTGTAACAATCTAATTAACCCAATATATCCAAAGTACTATCATTTTAGTATGAGAGCAATATGAAATTATTGATGAAATACACATATATATGTATATATGTGTGTATATATATACACACACACACACACATACACACACGGAACTAAATCTTTGAAAATAACTCTGTATGTTACCAAACACATTGCAATTCAGACCAGCCACATTCCAGGCACCCAGTAGCCACACGTAGCCAATAGCTGCCACATTAAAGTGCAGCTCTGATGTCAGGGGGGTGAAGAAGAGCCTGAACATCCCTTTTTTGCCAGAGGTGAGGGGACAGCCTCTCTCTACCAACATCTCTCTTCAATTCCAAGGAAGAAACAGTTAGTGACCATAGAAAGAACAGAGGACAGATAGAATAAAATAACCACAGGTCGACCTGTGGTTACCTCTGGTGATTTTATTAACTACTGCTGCCCACCTGTTGCTTACCTTAATTCCAAACATCAGACAGTGAACAAAGAATGATGAAGCCACAAAACAAGAAAACTGCGTGTCTTCAGATCTGTCCACAGTCTTAACCTCCAATGTTTAGATATGGAAAAAATAGATTAAAGGCAAACTTATTTTGCTATTTGGCCTTGGCCCTAATGGTCAGCCTGTGGTTATCTGTTTTCTCCTGTGGTGTGGTGAACTGTGTGAGTATAAGCACTAATCACACGCAGACATGTCTACGTGTATTTTTTGCATTATTCAATATTCTCTTACAAGACATTGGACTTTAAATCAAGAATAAAGGTAATGCGAGTCTTTTTTCTTGCCTTGGCGCTGCCCACAGGGTGCATCGTGACATATTGCTAAGTTCGGTATTCAGGTTAT
The DNA here is from genome assembly GCF_028885625.2 of Pongo pygmaeus. Taxonomy (NCBI): domain Eukaryota; kingdom Metazoa; phylum Chordata; class Mammalia; order Primates; family Hominidae; genus Pongo; species Pongo pygmaeus. The sequence goes on from NC_072393.2 coordinate 24,558,711, forward strand.
GTGACTCTTTTCTTTTACCCAGGCCCAGAATATTTTGCACAATAGAACATATTACTAGGCCCAACATATATAAAATGGGAGGCCCTCGCCTGGGCCCTTTTTACGGAGGGCTTTGTGATATATCTCTACATCAATCACCTAAGAGATGCAACTCTCCATTTTTCCCTGCACTCTGCCCAGAGGAAAAATTGTGACTTATCACTAAGTCTAGGTACCAGGTGATGTGTCTCTCCTGCCTGGGCCTTGAACCAAAGAAAGCATTGTTACCTATTGCTGGGCTCAGCACCCAGGTGATGTGACTCTGCTGCCTGTGTCCTGCTGTCAGGAGAAGGTTGTAACATATTCCTGACTGAGTATTCAGGTGATGTGACACTCCTGTCTGGTCCTTGCCCTCGGAAAATATTGTGACATATTCCTGGCCCAAGTATGAGAGCCAACATGTCCTTCAGGAACACTTCAGGTCCTTTAACCTTGGGTACATCATCTCACAATTCAGAAGGGCCCTTCCAAACTCAGGAATGAACAAGTGGCTGTTGGCTGTCTAGGTTCTCCATGAGTTCTCATTTATCATTGAATTTATGTCCGCTTAAATATCAGGTTTGTTTCTTCAATTTAGGTGTATAACACTGATAACTGAGGGGTAATTATAGGTAATCTAAATTGAACCACAAAGTTTATTCAAATGGCATATCTAAAAAGTTTTAGTGCTGGCTTATTTAACACAAAAATGTGTCAGAGGCCGGGCGCAGTGGCTCATGCCTGTAATCCCAGCACATTGGGAGACCGAGGAGGGCAGATCACGAGGTCAAGAGATCAAGACCATCCTGGCCAACATGACAAAACCCTGACTCTACTAAAAATACGAAAATTAGCTGGGTGTGGTGGCACATGCCTGTAGTCCCAGCTACTCGGGAGGCTGAGGCAGGAAAATCGCTTGAACTGGAGAGGCGGAGGTTGCAGTGAGCTGAGATCACGCCACTGAGACTCCAGCCTGGTGACAGAGCATGACTCCATCTCAAAAAAAAAAAAAAAAAAAGTGGCAGAGTATTTTCCTGATGTTCAACTATTTTTGTTTTTCCTGAATTAGCAGTTTTATGAGTCAGTGTCTTCTTTAGAATTCTCACAATCCTTACCCAGTCCAAACAATATAATTTTAAAATTATCAGAAACCTGTACTCAACTTGTCTGGGCTATGTCCATCTTTTCATGAACCTCCTTACAGACACAGTACTCCAGGATTTTGCATGCTTTTAAAGTTTATAGAAACTGCATCAGAATTAAACCATTAACTGTAGAAATGACTTCAAATAATTATAAAGAAACAAATGAAACAAATTGATTATGTCTGTGACCTGCAATAACTTATCATAACCATAATTATGACTAATAGCTTGTACTCAGATATATAAGATTTTTAGAAATTTCGTAATATTATGAAATAAATGTTAATAATATATATTAAAATAGAAGTTGAAGAGGGTCAAACATTATCTTTAATTCAACAATGCTTTTCATGTAATTTAACATATCAAATAATTACGTTTTTCACTCTTCTGGATGTTGTGTAGACCCTCTGTAGCATCCAAAAGTCAGGGGTCTAGGCCGTGCCCAATGGCTCACACCTGTAATTCCAGCACTTTGGGAGGCCGAGGCAGGTGGATCACCTGAAGTCAGGAGTTTGAGACCAGCCTGGCCAACTTGGTGAAACCCCGTCTCTACTAAAAATACAAAAAATTAGCTAGGCGTGGTGGCAGGCAGCTGTAATCCCAGCTACTTGGGAGGCTGAGGCAGGAGAATTGCTTGAACCTGGGAGGTGAAGGTTGCAGTGAGCCGAGATCACGCCATTGCACTCCAGCCAGGGTGAAAGAGTGAGATGCTATCTCAATAAAAAAGAAAAAAAAAGTTAGGGGTCTAATAATACATAAAATTTGTGTTCAAGAGAAAATTGTTGTACTTTTTAATTAGTGTATTATCAATGGTAAAGCTAATTTTAATAAAACCTACGAGTAAATTCATCAAATTTGTCATTTTTGGCCAATCTAGATTTCCATAAATATGTTATAATCTCTCATAATTAATCGCTTAAACTTTTTATATTTTATGTTTATCTACTATTTTATTTTTTCAATTTGACACAACCATTAAGTAATTTCAAACTACACTAAATGTTTCTAACTTCCTTCATCAAAAGCATTTTTTGCTTTTGTTTCTACACTCTATGCAGAATTGTTTTTCATATATCTAATTGATTTAATTATATATAAATCACATTAACTCTTTTTTTTAAGATGGAGTCTAGCTCTGTCTCCCAGGCTGGAGTGCAATGGCGGGATCTCAGCTCACTGCAACCTCTGCCTCCTAAGTTCAAGCGATTCTCCTGGCTCAGCCTCCAGAGTAGCTGGGACTACAAGTGCATGCCACTATGCCCGGCTAATTTTTGTATTGTTAGTAGAGATGGGGTTTCACCATGTTAGCCAGGATGGTCTCAATCTCCTGATCTCATAATCCTCCCGCCTCAACCTCCCAAAGTGCTAGGATTACAGACGTGAGCCACGGTGCCTGGCCTCATTAACTCTTAACAACCTTTTAGTGAAATTCCTAGGAAGCAATTTTGAACTGTTTGTTTCAGTATTGGTAGACAAAATTTATTTTATATTTTAAATAAATATTTTTTTATTTTTTTTAAATAACAGGTCTAAATATATTTAGCTTTTTTATATTACATAAAAATAAGATTCTGATCAGGCATGGTGTCTCATGCTTGTAATTCCAGCACTTTGGGAGACCAAGACAGGAAGGCTGTTTAAGCCCAAGAATTCAAGACCAGCTGGGGCAACATGGCAAAATCCCATGTCTACAAAAAAATACAAGAATTAGCTGGGCATGGTTGCCTGCACCTGTAATACCAGCTATTCAGGAGGCTGAGGTAGGAGGACTGCCTGAGTCCAGAAAGTTGAGGCTGCAGTGATCCATGATGAAGCTATTGCACCCAATCCTAAGTAATAGAGTGAGAACTTTTATTTAAAAAAGGCCAAAGCATATGAACTTAATGTTATGGGGGTTTTTTGGTTTATTATTATTATTATTTTAATAGTTTTGGGGGTACAGTTTATGTTTGGTTACACGGATAAGTTTAGTCATAATTTCTGAGATTTTGGTGCACCCATCTCCTGAGTAGTGTACACTGTATCCAATGTGTAGTCTTTCATCTCTCACCCACCTCCCGCCCTTCCACCTGAGTCCCCAGAGTTCTGTGTATAATTCTTATGCCTTTGCATAAGAGCTTAGCTCCCACTATGAGTGAGAACATACAATATTTGGTTTTTCATTCCTGAGTCACTTCATTTAGAATAATTGTCTCCAACTTCATCCAGGTTGCTTCAAATGCCAATATTTTGTTCCTTTCTTGACTGAGTAGTATTTCATTGTTTGTGTGTGTGTGTATATATATAGTGATATATATACATGTATATATAGTGATATATATACATGTATATATATTATGTGAATTATATATATATATATGCACACATATATATCACATTTCTTTATCCACTCATTGGTTGATAGGCATTTAGGCTGGTTCTGTATTTTTACAATTGTAAATTGTGCTGCTGTAAACATGTGTGTGCATGTGTCTTTTTAATACAATGATTTCTTTGTGTGTGTGTAGATACCAAGCGGTGGGATTGCTGGATCAAATGATAGTTCTATCTTTAGTTTTTTGGGTTTTTTTTTTCTTTTTTTTTGAGACAGATTCTCACTCTGTCACCCAGCTGGAATGCAGTGGCGTGATCTTGGCTTACTGCAACCTCTGCCGCCCGGGTTCAAGGGATTCTCTTGCCTCAGCCTCCCAAATAGCTGGGATTACAGGCGTGAGCCACCCCACCCAGCCCTACCTTTAGTTCTTTAAAAAATCTTCGGACTGTTTTTCTATAGTGGTTGTACTAGTTTACATTCCCACCAGTAGTGTAAAAGTGCTTTTGTTTCACCACATTTCTGTCAACAGCTAGTATTTTTAAATTTTTTTAATTAAGACCATTCTTATAGGAGTAAGGTGGTATCACACTATGGTTTTGATTTGCATTTCCCTGATAGCTAGTGATGTTTAGCATGTTTTTATATGTTTGTTGGCCATTTTTATATCTCCTTTTGAGAATTTTTTATTCATGTTTTTAGCTTACTGTTTCATGGGATTTTTTTTTTCTGATTCTTTTGAGTTCCTTGTAGATTCAGAATATTTGTCTTTTGTTGGATGCATAGACTGTGAAGATTTTCTCCCACTTGGCAGGTTGTAAGTTTACTCTGCTGATTATTTCTATTGTGGTCAAGAAGGTTTCTGGTTTAATTAAGTCCCGTTTATTTTTCTTTGTTTTTGTTTTATTTGCTTTTGGGTTCTTGGTCATGCACTATTTGCCTAAGCCAATGTCTAGAAGACTTTTTCTGATGTTAGCTTCTACAATGCTTACAGTTTCAAGTTTTAGATTTAAATCTTTTCTCCATATTGAGTTAATTTTTGTATAAGATAAGAGATGAAGATTCAGTTTTATTCTTCCACATGTGGTTTGCCAGTTATCCCAGCAGCATTTGTTGAATAGGGTGTCCTTTTCCTACCTTATGTATTTATTTACTTTCTCAAAGATCAGTTGGCTGCAAGTATTTGGCTTTATTTCTGAGTTCACTATTCTGTTCTATTTGTCTGTGTGTCTACTTTCATACCAGTAGCATGTTGTTTTGGTAACTATAGCCTGGTAGTATAGTTTGAAGTTAGGTAATGTGATGCCTCTGATTTTTTACTTTTTGCTTAGTCTTGCTTTGGCTATGTGGGCTTTTTTTAGGCTCTATATGAATTTTAGGATTTTTTTCCTAGTTCTGTGAAGAATGATGATGGTATTTTGATGAAAACTGACTTGTAGAATGCTTTTGTCAGTATGGTCATTTTTACAATGTTGACACTACCTATCCATGAGCATGGGATATGTTTCCATTTGTTTGTGATATCTATGGTTTATTTAAGCAGTGTTTTATAATTTTCTTTGTAGATGTATTTCACCTCTTTGGTTAGGAATATTTCTAATTTTTGTTTTTTTTTTTTTTTTGCATGTTTTTGCAATGGGTTGAGTTCTTGATTCGATTTTCAGCTTGGTAGCTGTTGTTGTATAGCAGTGGTGCCAATTTGTATACATTGATTTTGTATTCTGAAAGTTTACTGAATGTATTCATTAGATCTAGAAGCTTTTTAATAAATCTCTAGGGTTTTCTAGGTATAAAATCATAAATTCAGAAAACAGTGACAGCCTGACTTCCTTTTTACAGATTTGAATGCAATTTATTTATTTATTTATTTATTTATTTATTTATTTATTTATTTTTATTGTCTAATTGCTCCAGCTAGGACTTCCAGCACTATGTTGAATAGAAGTGGTGTAAGTGACCATTCTTGTCTTGTTCCAGTTGTCAGGAAGAAAGTTTTAATTTTTCCTCATTCAGTATAATGTTGGCCGTGGATTTGTCACAGATGGCTTTCATTACCTTAAGGTATGTACCCCCTGTGCCGATTTTGCTGAGAGTTTCAATCATAAAAAGATGCTGGATTTTAAGTATGTTTCTCTCGTCTGAGTGTGGTGGCTTATGCGTGTAATCCTAGCAGTTTGGGAGGCCGAGGCTGGTGGGTTGCCTGAGCTCAGGAGTTCAAGACTAGCCTGGGCAACATGGTGAAACTCTTTACCAAAATACAAAAAATTAGCTGAGTGTAGTGGCACACACCTGTAACTTTAATTTTAGCTACTTGGGAGGCTGAGGCATGAGAATCTTTTGAACCCAGGAGGCAGAAGTTTCAGTGAGCCGAGATCATGTCACTGCACTGCAGCCCAGGTGACAGAGATTTCATCTGAAGGAAAAACAAATGTTATTCTGCATCCGTTGAGATGATCATATGGTTTTTGTTTTTAATTCTGCTTATGTGATGTATCACATTTATTGACTTACGTATGTTAAACCATCCCTACATCTCTGGTATAAAATGCACCTGATCATGGTGTATTATTATTTGATATGCTGTTGTATTTGGTTAGCTAGTATTTTGTTAAGAATTTTTGCATCTATGTTCATCAGGAATATTAGTGTGTAGTTTTGTGCTATGTTCTTTCCTGGTTTTGGTATTAGGGTGATACTGGCTTCATGGAATGATTTAGGAAAGATATGCTCTTTCTCTATTTTTGAAATAGTTTTATTTGGGTTGGTAGCAATTCTTCCTTAAATGCCTCATAGAATTCAGCTGTGAATCCATCTGGTCCTGGACCTGTTTTTTTTTTTTTTTTTTGGAAATTTTTTATTACTGTTTCAATCTCACTACTTGTTATTGGTCTATGCAGAGTTTCTGTCTTTCTGGTTTAATCAAAGAGAGTTGTACATTTCCAGGAACTTATCCAACTCCTCTAGGTTTTCTAGTTTGTGCATGTAAAAGTATTCATAGTAGCCATGAATTATCTTTTGTATTTCTGTGGTACTGGTTGTAATATCTCACATTTTGTTTCTAACTGAGCTTATTTAGATCTTCTTTCTTCTTTTCTTGGTTAATCTCACTAATGGTGTATTAATTTTGGTTATCTTTTAAAAAACAAGCTTTTTGTTTCATTTGTCTTTTGTGTTATTTAAAATTTCAATTATGTTAATTCTTCTCTGATTATTGTTCGTTTTTTTGTTTGTTTGTTTGTTTGTTTTTGTTTTTTGCTGGGTTGGTGTTTGGTTTGTTCTTGTTTCTCTAGTTCCCTGAGGTGTGAGGTTAGATTTTCTATTTGTGCCCTTTCAGACTTTTTGATGAAGGCATTTAATGCTATGAACTTTCCTCTTAGCCTCACTTCTGCTGTATTCCAGAGGTTTTGATAGGTTGTGTCACTACTATTGTTTAGTTATAAAAAAATTTAAATTTTCATCTTGACTTCATTGCTGACACAATTATTCAAGAGCAGGTTATGTAATTTCCATGCATTTGCATGGTTTTGAGGATTCATTTTGGAGTTGATTTCCAATTTTATTCCAATGTGGCCTGAGAGAATACTTGATATAATTTTGATTTTCTTAAATTTGGTGAGACTTGTTTTGTAGCCTATTATATGGTCTATTTTGGATAACGTTTTATGTGCTACTAAATAGAATGTATATTCTTCAATTGTTGAGTAGAATGTTTTGTAAATATCTGTTAAGTCCATTTATTCTAGAGTATAGTTTAAATTCATTGTATCTTAGTTGACTTTCTGTCTAGATGACCTTTCTAGTATTGTCAGCGGGGTATTAAAATACCCCATTATTATTTTGTTGCTTTCTATCTCCTTTCTTATGCCTAGCAGAAATTATTTTATAAATTTGGGAGCTCCAGTGTTAGGTGCATATGGATTTAGAACTGTGATGTCTTCTTGTTTGGACTAGTTCTTTTATTATTATATAATGTTATTCTTTGTTTTTTTGTTTTGTTTTGTTTTTTACCATTGTTGCTTTAAAGTCTGTTTTGTTTGCTATGAGAATAGCTACTCCTCCTTACTTTTTGTTTCCATTTGCATAGAATATCTTTTTCCACTTCTTTGCCTTAAGTTTATTTGAGTTTTTATTTGTTAGGCAAGTCTCTTAAAGACAGCAGATACTTGGCTGGTAATTTTTTTTTTTTTCTTTTGAGATGGAGTGTTACTCTTGTTGCCCAGGCTGGAGTGCAGTGGCACGATCTTGGCTCGCTGCAACCTTTGCCTCTCAGGTTCAAGCAATTCTCCTGCCTCAGCCCCCTGAGTAGCTGAGATTACAGGTGCACGCCAGCACACCTGGCTAATTTTTCTATTTTAGTAGAGATGGGGTTTCACCGTGGTGGCCAGGCTGGTCTCAAACTCCTGACCTCAGGTGAACCACCCACCTCGGCCTCCCAAAATGCTGGGATTACAGACGTGAGCCACCATGCCCAGCCATAAATTTTTATTTATTCTGCCATTCTGCATCTTTTAAGTAGAGCATTTAAGTTATTGACATTTAATGTTAGTTTTGAGATGTGAGGTATTGCTGTATTCATCAGGTTAGCTGTTGCCTGAATATCTTTGAGTTTTTTTGTTATTGTTTTATAGGCCTTGTGAGATTTATGCATTAAGGAGGTACTATTTTGGTGTATTTTGAGGTTTTGTTTCAAGATTTAGAAGTTCTTTTAGCATTTCTTCTATTGCTGGCTTGGTACTGGTAAATTCTCTCCAACACTTGTTTTACTGAAAATGACCTCATCTCTCCTTCATTTATGAAGCTTACCCTCTCTGGATACAACACTCTTGGCTAAAAATTGTGTTGTTTAAGGAGGCTAAAGACAGGACTCCAGTCCCTTCTTTCTTGTAGGGTTTCTGCTGAGTAAACTGTGTTAATCTGGTAAGTTTTTTTTATAGGGTACCTGATGCTTTTCCTCACAGCTCTTATGATTCTTTTCTTCATCATGAATTTAGATAACCTAATGACTATATGAATAGGTGATGATCTTTTTGTGATAAATTTTCCAAGTGTTTTTTGAGCTTCTTGTGTTTGGATGTCTAGATTGCTAGCAAGGCCTGAGAAGTTTTTCTCAATTATTCACTCAAATAAAATTTCCAAACATGTAAATTTATCTTTTTGTTTTTTTCAGGACCACCAATTACTCCTAGGTTTGGTCACTTAACATAATCCCAATTTTCTTACAGGCTTTGTTCATTTTGTTGATTCTTTCTTCTTTGTCTTTGTCAGACTGATTTAATCTGAAAGACTTTTCTTCAAGCTCTGAAGTTCTTTCTTTGACTTGTTGTAGTCTATTGTTTAAACTTTCCAGTTTATTTTGTATTTCTGTGTGTCTTTCATTTCCAAAAGTGGTGATTGTTTTTTAATTTATAATATTTATTTCTTTGGAAATTTTTAAATTCATATCTTGTATTAATTTTTTAAATTTCTTTAAGTTGGTTTTCTTGTTTCTCTGGTTTCTCTAGTAGCTTAATAATCAACTTTCTCAATTTATTTTCTGGCAACTCAGACATTTCTTCTAGGTTTAGAATGATTACAGAAGAGCTAGTGCAATATTCTGGGGGTGTTACAGAACCTTGTTTTGTCATATTGGAATTACTTCTCTGGTTTCTTCTCATTTGGCTAGACTATTTCAGTGGAAAGATCTTGGACTGAAAGGCTCCTGTTCAGATTCTTCCGTCCCATGGAGTGATTTCTTGATGTGGTGCTTTCTCACTTTTCCTAGGGATGGGCTTTCTGCAAGTCAGACTACAGTGATTGTTATTGTTCTTCTGGGACTAGTAAACCAGCGGAGCTCCACAGCTCCAGGCTGATATTGAGGAATGTCTGCAAAGTGTCCTGTGATGTAATCTGTCTTCAGGTCTCTCAGCCATGAATACCAGCACCTGCTTCAGTGGAGGTGGCAGGGAAGTGAAGTTGACTGTGTGAGAGACCTTGGTTGTAGTTTTATTTAGTGCATTGGTTTTCTCAATTGCTTGTTATGCAAGCAGTGAATTTGTCATGTGGACAGACTCAGGACCTCTGGTTAGCCAGGATGTTACAGGTGGTGGAATTAGTTTGTTTGTTTTTTTTTCCTTGGAGCAGGGCTGTTCTGTTACGAGTTGCTGTTATGGCTTGTGTCAGTTGGCCTCCAGCCAAAAGGTGGTGCTTTCAGGAGAGCACCAGCTGTGGTAGTAGAAAGGGGGTATAGACTTGACCTATGTTAACCAGGATACCCGTTCAGGATTCTCAGGTGATGGGTGGGACCATAGATCTTCCAAAAGTTAATTGATTTCGCCTTCGGCTACCAGGTTGAGTAGAGAAAAATCATCAGGCTGAGGCAGGATTAGACCGGTCTGAGCTCAGACTCTCAGGGGGTGTGGCTTGCTGCAGCCACTGTTGGAGGAGAGGTGGTTCTCAAGCCAATGGAGTTATGTTTTAAGGGAGGTTATGGCTGCCTTTGCTGCTTCATACAGAGCACCAAGAAAAGTGAGAAAAAGCTGGCAGTGGCAGGCCTCACCCAGCTCCCATGCAGCCAGCAAGGTCAGTCTCATTCCGTTCCCACCCTGTCCTGCCAAAAGCATGGAGTTTATATCAAGGCAGCCAGCGTGCAGAGTTGAGATCTTGCCCCAGGCTACATGCCTATCCCTGAGAAAGTCAGAAAGGCTTTCAGGCTTCACCCCTCCCCACCTGCCCACACCCTTCGCTGCACAGCTTCTGTGCTTGTATCTGCACTTCCTATTCACTTCTGCAGACTCTGCGCAGTAGAATTTATGCTTGGTCAAAATTATTGCACAGTTCACTAAAAGCTATTTTATTTTTTTGGCCCCTCCCTAATTCTGCTGGCTGCCTTTCGCAAAGACCCTTGTGAAATAAAGTCAGGAATGACTCGTTTGGTCTTGAGCTGGGGACTGGGAATGCCTATAGGCTCTTTCCCCGGCTTTTTCTTCTTTTATATTTCACTCAGCTCCCTAAATTCTTTTCAGTTCTAGGTAAGGTTAAATACGTTTCCTTTGATCTAGATTTTTCAGATCCCCCAGTGGGGATGTGTGTTCAAAGGTAGACTTTCTTTCTCTCACACTTTGGGGAACTCACAGTTCTTCAGCTGTGTCACAGAGTTTGCAGTAACAAGCTGCTTCTTTCAAAGGGTCTGTGAAATCTTTTGTTTTTTCCTGGTATGTTCCTGCAGTGGTTATGTCAGAGGCTTTCGAAACAGAGCAACTCCATTTTGAGTGAGGGCTACAAAAATGAGGCTGAGACCTCGGGCACGGTGGCTCACGCCTGTAATCCCAGCACTTTGAGAGGCTGAGGCGGGCGGATCATGAGGTCAGGAGATCAAGACCATCCTGGCTAACACAGTGAAACCCCGTCTCTACTAAAAATACCAAAAAATAGCCGGGCATGGTGGGGGGCGCCTGTAGTCCCAGCTACTCGGGAGGCTGAGGCAGGACAATGGCGTGACCTGGGAGGCGGAGCTTGCAGTGAGCCCAGATCGTGCCACTGCACTCCAGCCTGGGCGACAGAGCCAGACTCCGTCTCAAAAAAAAAAAAAAAAAAAAAAAAAAGAGGCTGAGACTTGCTGGGCTGCATGCCCAGAAAATTAGGCATTCCTAGCCTCTAAATGTTTATGGTTAAGGGAACAAATTAATAATGTTTACCAAACAGACTTGGTGGTGTCCAGATATCCTGATATCTGGAGAACAAAGGCATTCCTAATTTTGCTTTAAATATAATATAGTAAGAAAATTAATTATGTATTACAAACCCTTGTAGCAGAACACATCTCCCCATATATACAAGCATCGTACCTAGGGTGGATGCATTCCTTCTCTTACTTTCAGGAACGTCCTGTTTTGTCTATGGAGTAGCTGTCCTTTCACCACTTTACTTTCTTAATAAACTTGCTTTTGCTTTGCACTGCGGACTTGCCCTAAATTCTTTCTTGTGTGAGATCCAAGAACCCTCTGTTGGGGTCTGGATCGGGACCCCTTTCCTGTAACATGTTTCTGGTGACCACAGAAGGGACTACAGTGCAGAAACCCTGACCCAATGGCTACCTTTGCCTAAGTGCTGAGGTCCTGTAACATCTTTCTGGTGAACCACGGAAGGGACGATACTAAAGAAACCCTCCAACCCAAAGGAAATAGGCTGCAGCTCTGATTGGATGACTTTGGGTAAGTGGTGGGGTACCCGGTTAAAGAATGGGACTGGGTTGGAGGACCCTCTTAATAAAAGGAAAGAATGCTTGACTGACCCCGAGGTCATACGCCTGATTTAGGAGAGTTAGTGTCCCTTCTAAGGTTTAGGGACCTCTCGGTAAAGTCCCTCTCAGCTGAAAACGGGTTTGGCACTGCAGGCTATGCTTTTTGTATTAATCTGCCTTCTCCTTGCTGCATGAATCAATTTCTTGGGTGCTGTCTCTGTTTCATTGTCATGATTTTATTTTATTTTATTTTTTAGATGCGTCTCACTCTGCCTCCCAGGCTGGAGTGCAGTGGCGCGATCTCAGCTCACTGCAACCTCCGCCTCCGGGTTCAAGCAATTCTACTGCCTCAGCCTCTCAAGTAGCTGGGACTATAGGCGCTTGCCACCATGCCGGGCTGATTTTTGTATTTTTAGTAGAGGTGGGGTTTCACCATGTTGGCCAGGCTGGTCTCAAACTCCTGGCTTCAGGTGATCCACCCGCCTCGGCCTCCCAAAGTGCTGGGATTACAGGTGTGAGCCACCATGCCCGGTCTTCACTGTCATTTTCAGGAAACTTTAACTGATCTTAGGGATGTTAACTTATTCTTTTTTCTATGTGCCTCCTGATTTCCGTCCGTTTGCTTGAGAAACATTGGGAACAAAAAGCACTGAAGGCTCCATCTCCAAAACGGCTGATTGAGATTTAGTATTTAACAGCTATGAGTAATAAAATTACATAGTTGTGGTTATGCTTTGTTGCTGCTGTAGTGACTAGGTGTGATCGAGAAGCACTAGGATGGAAATCAGGGAACTTTTCTCCTTGCTGTTTTGTTTCATTTTGCACACTAAAAATACAATTCTTTCCTTTCTTGGATTCAGGCAAACTGGCTCTGCTTGTTTAATCCACACTGTTGCTATTGCCCAGAACCTGCTTGCTCTGGTCATTCCCATCTATATCTTCATTTCCTTTGCCTTATTCGACATTTTTGTCAAAGTCCATTTGTGGTTTAAGATTCATGGCTTGGCTTACTTATGTTAGTTGGATAATGTGAAATATATTTGATGAGAGAAACAGAAGAAAAAGAGCTATACATGCAAGATGATCCTTTAATGCAAACCCCCCCCTCCGCCCCCCGCCCTCGCCCCCGCCCCCGGTTCAGCGGGCAGTTTTGAGTGAAGCAGACCCTTCTTCTGTCACCTCTAAAGGTTCAGATGTGTCGGTCCTTTCTTCCTCTAATCCACCTGAAAATTCTGTTGATAATTCTTCATCTCCTCCTCCTTACCCAACTAGTCTCTCTCTACACCCACCACTCCCTGAGGAACTCAGCCCAGCGAGTACTACTCCTAGTGGAGCTGCCTATCAACCTCCAAAGGGAAATCTTTGTCCACTTACAGAGGTGGCAAATAGGGAAGAAGGCACTGTGAGAGGACATGTCCCCTTTTCTATGTCTGATTTGGCTCTATGTAAAGAGAAGTTTGGTCATTTCTCTGAAGATCCAGGAAAATTCCTAGATGAGTTTGAGAAATTAACTCTGACCTACAGTTTAACTAGGCAGGATCTGCACATTTTGTTGTCTCTGTTGTACAGTAAAAGAGAATGCATTTTGGCGACAGCTAGGGCCCATGCAGATGAGGTATTGGCTTGAAACCTGAACCATAATATATATCAGGCAGGAGGTTTAGCAGTTGAAGATCAAGATCCACAGTGGAATTATCAAAGAGGCAGTGAGGACATGGGGTAGAGAGAGAATATGGTCACTTGTTTTTTGAAAGGGATGAAGAAATGTATGAAAAAGCCTGTTGTGGGAGGCCGAGGCAGGCAGATCACGAGGTCAGGAGATCGAGACCAGTCTGGCTAAGATGGTGACACCCCATCCCTACTAAAAATACAAAAAATTAGCTGGGCGTAGTTGTGGGCGCCTGTAGTCCCAGCTACTTGGGAGGCTAAGGCAGGAGAATGGCGTGAACCCGGGAGGCGGAGCTTCCAGTGAGCCAAGATCATGCCACCGCATTCCAGCCTGGGCAACAGAGAGAGACTCCATCTCAAAAAAAAAAAAAAAAAAAACAAACAAAAACAAAAGAAAAGAAAAAGAAAAAGCCTGTTGACTATAAAAAGGTTAAGGAAGTTTCTGAGGGCAAAGATGAGAATCCAACTTTGTTCAAGGGCGTTTAGTTGAGGCAATCGGGAAATATACTAACATTGATCCTGCCTCAAGGGAAAGATGAACCCTTCTGAGAGTATATTTTATAACCCAGTCTGCCCCTGATATCCATAGAAAACTATTAAAAGCAGCTGTGAGTCCCCAAACTTCTAAGGAACAGCTTTGGATATGGAATTTTTAGTTTTTAATAACAGGGACAAAGCAGAGGAAGCAGAAAGTGCAAGAAGGACCTCCCACAAGTACAGCTCTTGGCTGCAGCCTTAAGCTCACCTCAAACATGGGATTGCCTCCTGGCTCTTGGCCTGAACAAGGGAAGCTGAAAGGTGGAAAGCCCAAAGCTGGGCATCAGAGTCACCATACCTTGGGCATAAATCAGTGTGCACATTGTAAGAAAACTGGCCATTGGAAAAGGGATTGCCCAGTATTCTGAAGGGAGCCATCAGCACCCAAACCCATAATGGCTGAAATAGCCAGGCAAGCCCAAGGGCGATGGGACTGAGACCTTCTGCCACAGCTCCTGTTGGACAACTAACTATATCTATGGAGGAGCCTTGGGTAACCCTTGATGTGGCAGGTAAGAATATTACATTCCTTCTGGAATGCTAACTCTGTTTTGACCCACCATGTTTTACCTATCCTTTAAGCTGCTCTTCAGAGACTTTGAGTGCCCCTCCCCTCATTGGGAAGGGATTTGTTAATTCAGAATAAATATCAGTGATATGGTTTGGCTGTGTCCCCATCCAAATCACAACTTGAATTGTATCTCCCAGAATTCCCACACGTTGTGAGAGGGACCCAGTGAGAGGTAATTAAATAATGGGGACCAGTCTTTCCTGTGCTATTCTTGTGACAGTGATTAAACCTCACCATATCTGATGGGCTTATCAGGGGTTTCTGCTTTTGCTTCTTCCTCATTTTTCTCTTGCTGCCACCATGTAAGAAGTGCCTTTCACTTCCCACCATGATTCTGAGGTTTCCCCAGCCATGTGGAACTGTAAGCCCACTTAAAACTCTTTCTATTGCCAGTTTCAGGTATGCCTTTATCAGCAGCATGAAAATGAACTAATACAGTAAATTAGTACCAGTAGAGTGGGGCACTGCTAAAAGGATACCCAAAAATGTGGAAGAAGCTTTGGAACTGGGTAACAGGCAGAGGTTGAAACAGTTTGGATGGCTCAGAAGAAGAGAGGAAAGTGTGATAAAGTTTGTAACTTTCTAGAGACTTGTTGAATGGCTTTGCCCAAAATGCTGATAGTGATATGGACAGTAAGGTCCAGGCTGAGGTGGCCTCAGATGGGGATGAGGAACTTGTTGGGAACTGGAGTAAAGGTGACTCTTATTATGTTTTAGCAAAGAGACTGGCGGCATTTTGCCCCTGCCCTAGAGATTTGTGAAACTTTGAACTTCAGAAAGATGATTTAGAGTATCTGGCAGAAGAAATTTCTAAGCAGAAAAGCATTCAAGGGGTGACTTGGGTACTGTTAAAGGCATTCAGTTTTATAAGGGAAGCAGAGCATAAAAGTTTGGAAAATTTACAGCCTGACTATGCAATAGAAAAGAAAAACCCATTTTCTGGGGAGAAATACAAGCTGGCTGCAGAAATATGCATAAGTAGCAAGGAGCCTAATGTAAATCCCCAAGACCATGGGGAAAATGTCTCTAGGCCATGTCACAGACCTTCATGACAGCCCTTCCCATCAGATGCCTGGAGGCCCAGGAGCAAAAAATGGTTTTATGGGCTGGCCCCAGGGTTCCTGTGCTGTTTCCAGCCTAGGAACTTGGTGCCCTGTGTTCCAGCTGCTCCAGCCATGGCTGACAGGGGCCAATGTACAGCTCGAGCTGTGCCTTTAGAGGGTGGAATCCCCAAGCCTCAGCAGCTTCCATGTGGTGTTGAGCCTGCAGGTGCACAGAAGTCAAGAACAGAGGTTTAGGAACCTCTACTTAGATTTCAGAAGATGTATGGAAACCCCTGAAGGCCCACACTAAAGACTGCTGCAGGGGCAGGCCCTCATGGAGAACCTCTGCTAGGGCAGTGTGGAAGGAAAATGTGGGGTCAGAGTCTCCACACAGAGTCCCTACTGAAGCACCATCTAATGGATCTGTGAGAAGAGGGCCACCATCTTCCAGACCCCAGAATGGTAGATCCACCGACAGCTTGCACTGTGCACCTGGAAAAGCCACAGACACTCAACGCCAGCCCATAAAAGCGGCAAAGAGAAGGCTGTACTCTGCAAAGCCACAAGGGTGTAGCTGCCCAAGACAATGGGAACCCATCTTTTGCATCAGCATGATCTGGATGTGGGACATGAAGTCAAAGGAGATCATTTTGGAGCTTTAAGATTTGACCGCCCCACTGGATTTTGGACTTGCATGGGGCCTTCAGTCCCTTTATTTTGACCAATTTCTCCCATTTGGAATGGCTATATTTACCCAATGCCTTTACTCCCATTGTATCTAGGAAGTAACGAGCTTGCTTTGATTTTACTGGCTCATAGGTGGAAGGGACTTCTCTGGTCTCACATGAGACTTTAAACTGTTGACTTTTGAGTTTATACTGAAATGAATTAAAACTTTGGGGGACTATTTGGAAGGCATGATGGGTTTTGAAATGTGAATGTATGAGATTTGGGAGAGACTGGGGCAGAATGATATAGTTTGGCTCCATGTCCACATGCATATCTCATCTTGTAGCTCACATAATTCTTCCCTCTTGTGGGAGGGACCCAGTGGGAGAGGATTGAATCATTGAATCATAGATGATTGAACAGCGTCTTTTCTGTGCTGTTCTCATGACAGTGAATGGGTTTCATGAGATCTGATGGTTTTAAAAATGAAAGTTTCTCTTCACAAGCTCTCTGTCTGCTGCCATCCATGTAAGAAGTGATTTGCTCCTCCTTGCCTTCCATCATGATTGTGAGGCTTCCCAAGCCATGTGGAACTGTAAGTCCAATAAACCTCCTTCTTTTGTAAATTGCCCAGTCTTGGGTATGTCTTTATCAGCAGCAGCATGAAAATGGACTAACACATTCATTTATATTTTATTTAGTTAGAACATCCCATTTTCATTTATTAATTGGAGAATCCTACATAAGCCTACATTTCTTTAGTTATTGTTCCTTTAACTTTTTATAAATGACATAAGTAAATTTATTGATTGATTGAGCCAATTTGTTCAGGTAAGTACTAGGGAGACTTCATAAGTCATGAGGATGTTTCTATACATAAATGCAGCAAACAAACATGACAGTGCTTGCTGTGTCACAGATGCTTTATAATACACCATAAATATTCCTGCTGGAGTTAGTTTGTAACTTCAAGTCAGGGATGGAAAATAGCAATGGTGAAGAAATAACATTTATTCTTCATGTGGAGAGGACATGTTTTCCAGGCTGCAAAGCTGACTCTTGCTGAATTTAAAGATGAATTCTGCCTTTTTCCTTTCCTAATTATTCTCAGTGTTGTTTGTCTTATTATGTGGATTCCAAGAAGGTATGCATCACAGCCCTTCTTTATTTATTGTGTATTGGTGACAGTTTTCTCACTGTTGTCTTTATGCCATGACATTTTACATGGTACTTTGTAGGTTCTATTTTAAAAGTTGGTACTTTTTGTTGCACAGAAAATTGGTTTTAACTAGAAAATTTACTTAGCAATGTAACTTTCAGATTAATTAAAATAAGAGGCATATACTGTCCACAGGTGAGAAAATTACATCAGTTAGCATTGTTTTTCTTTGTTTGTCAAAGAAAACTCTTATTCAATTCTTTTTTTTTTTTTGAGACAGAGTCTCACTCTGTCGCCCAGGCTGGAGTGCAGTGGTGCAATCTCAGCTCACTGCAACCTCCGCCTCCCAGGTTGAAGCGATTCTCCCACCTCAGCCTCCTGAGTAGCTGGGACTACAGGCGCGTGCCACCATGCCCAGCTAATTTTTGTACTTTTAGTAGAGACGGGGTTTCACCATGTTGGCCAGGCTGGTCTTGAACTCCTAACCTTGTTATTCACCCATGTCGGCCTCCTAAAGTGCTGGGATTACAAGCATGAGCCACCGCACCCAGCCTAGATTCATACACAAAGTCTGGCAAATATAAAATTTGTGAGATACTATATCTTTGAAATTAGACTTTTGAGAGAGTTAATGATACATAATTGTTTTAAATTTTTATTTTATTTTATTTTATTTTTGAGACGGAGTCTCACTCTGTTGCCCAGGCTGGAGTGCAGTGATGTGATGTTGGCTCACCACAACCTCCGCTTCCCAGCTTCAAGCAATTCTTCTGCCTCAGCCTTCCAAGTAGCTGGGACAACATGCGTGCACTACCATGCCCGGCTAATTTTTGTATTTTTAGTAGAGATGGGGTTTCACTATGTTGGCAAGGCTGGTCTCAAATTCCTGATCTCGTGATCCACCCACCTCAGCCTCCCAAAGTGCTGGGATTACAGGCATGAGCCACCCTGCCCGGTCAATGATACATAGTTTTAAATTTAATTTTGCTGTGATATACTTACAGCACAACTTTCTTTTTTTCTTTCTTTTTTTTTTGAAACAGAGTCTTGCACTGTTGCCCGGGCTGGAGTGCAAAGGTGTGATCTTGGCTGACTGCAACCTCTGCCTCCCGGGCTCAAGCGATTCTCCTGCCTCAGCTTCCCGAGTAGCTGGGATTACAGGTGCCTGGCACCACGCCTGGCTAATTTCTTGTATTTTTAGTAAAGACAGAGTTTCAGGATGTTGGCCAGGCTGGTCTTGAACTCCTGACCTCGTGATCCGCCCACGTTGGTCTCCCAAAGTGCTGAGATTACAGGCATGAGCCACCGCGCCCGACCCAACTTACATCTTTATATAGAGTCTTCTATTTTTACGTGTGAATGTTAAATGTTGCGAAATAATAAAATGAGCTCTGTGGATATGAAATTTGGAATAATATTTCTTTCACATATTGCTATAACAATATGAAGAAATTTCTCACTCTTATTTTATATAATTTTTTCTGTGAGTGAAGTTCAGTCTACAGTTTTTACTGTTAGTCACCTAACTGTAGGTATCTCCTTGGTCACTCGTAAGTGACTGATTAGTAATGCCAATCTATTTCATTTTAGTCATCAAGAAAACAATATTTTAAAATTTTCAATAGAAAAAAGTATTATTATATTATTGTTTCTGAAACTTTCAGAAACTGTAGACCAATCGATAATGATGTTGATGTAGACAACAAATTTTCTATATAAGCTCATTTTAGCTTTTAATGTAAAAATTCAGTAAATTTTATAAGTAAAATTAGCAGCTCTTTTAAATCACTAGGGAAATATTGTTGTTAGAATCCATTTACCAAAGTATTTGTGTTAGGCTTAGTAATGAGTACTTTAAACCAAAAATCAAGTTCTACATACTATCTAAGGGTTAAAAAAAAAAAGTGGTTTTTAAGTTTCTTTTTATTTCTACTATATTATAAAATTCAAAGCTGAAGTGTTAGGTCAGGAATGAAAGCAAGAATTGGATATGAGGGTGTTGGGCACAATAGTTAAGACTGAAACTTGGTATCAGGTGGTTCCTGATTGCATCTCATGTCTGCCACTTGTGGGTTGTATGACCTGAATACATTTTCATGATATCTCTGTGCTTGACTCTTCAGTTGTACAGTGAGGATAATAGTGCCTAAATTCTAGGGTTTTGTAAAATTAAGGCAACTAATGCAGATAATGATGCCATAGGTACACCAAGCACATAGCAGGTGTACAGAAAATTTATTAACTTTTATTTGTTAATTGTTACATCATAATAAATGTTAAGCCTGAAAAACAGGTGGCCACATCAGTGATTTGCAACCCATGTTTATTCTTTTTTTTTTATTTTTTATTTTTTTTTGAGACAGAGTCTCACTCTGTTGCCCAGGCTGGAGTGCAGTGGCACGATCTCAGCTCACTGCAACCTTTGCTTCCTGGGTTTAAGCGATTCTCCTGCCTCAGCCTCCCGAGTAGCTGGGACTACAGGCACCTGCAAACACAACTGGCTAATTTTCGTAGTTTTAGTAGAAAAGGGGTTTCACCATCTTGGCCAGGCTGGTCTTCAACTCCGGACCTTGTGATCCATCTACCTCAGCCTCCCAAAGTGCTGGGATCACAGGCATGAGCCACCACGCCCAGCCACCCATGTTTATACTAATCAGCCAGTCTTGGGCTATAATGGTAGTTAGATTTATTTTATTTTATTTTTGAGACAGAGTCTTGCTCTGTCATCAGGCTGGCATGCAATGGCACTATCTCGGCTTACCGCAACCTCCGCCTCCTGGGTTCAAGTGATTCTCCTGCCTCAGCCTCCTGAGTAGCTGGGATTACAGGCGCATGCCACCACGCACGGCTAATTTTGTAGTTTTAGTAGAGATGGGGTTTCTCCATGCTGGTCAGGCTGGTCTCAAACTCCCGACCTCAGTTGATCTGCCCTCCTTGGCCTCCCAAAGTGCCGGGATAACAGGCATGAGCCACTGCACCCGGCCAGTAGTTGAGTGTTTTTAATACTATCCTTGGAAAATTCCCATATATTTACATATATCACGGATATAAATATTATAAAAAGATTTCTCATTGAGTATTGCTCATTAGCACTCCAGTAACACAAGATAAATAAGCAGTTAAGGCTGGGCATGGTGGCTTACGCCTGTAATCCCAGCACTTTGGGAGGCAGAAGAGCGCAGATCATGAGGTCAAGAGATCAAGACCATCCTGGCCAACACGGTGAAACCCGTCTCTACTAAAAATACAAAAAATTAGCCAGGCGTGGTGGCACGCACCTATAGTCCCAGCTACTTGGGAGGCTGAGGCAGGGAAATCGCTTGAATCCGAGAGGTGGAGGTTGCAGTGAGCCGAGATTGCACCACTGCACTCCAGCCTGGTGACAGAGGGAGACTCTGTCTCAAAAAATAAAATAAATTAAATAAATAAATAAACACAAGCACTTAAATATTGAGCATTTGCTAGTTTTAAAATGAAAGTAGGCAACTTGTTTCTATACTTATTTAATGAATTTCTGATTGCCAAGTATTTATGTTTATTTGAAAAATTGAAATGTAGTGTAAAAATATATTTAAATACCTTTATTTCCTAACAAATAAAAGAAATCATTTATTTAGAGAGAATTTTACTCTAAACAATTGCGTTAGAGTCTGTCTTTTAAAGTATTATATTATTTTGAACATTAAAAATAAAGATAATGGGCTGGGCGCAGTGGTTCACGCCTGTAATCCCAGCACTTTGGGAGGCCGAGGTGGGCGAATCACCTGAGGTTGGGAGTTCAAGACTAGCCTGGCCAATGTGGTGAAACCCCATCTCTACTAAAAATACAAAACATTAGCCGGGCGTGGTGGCACATGCCTGTAATCCCAGCTACTCAGGAGTCTGAGGCAGAAGAATCGCTTGAACCTGGGAGGCAGAGGTTGCGGTGAGCTGAGATCGTGCCATTGCACTCCAGCCTGGGCAATGAGCAAGACTCTGTCTCAAAAAAATAAATAAAATAAATAAAAATAAAGATAATTTATTCCTGACTACTGGGTTCAGACTATTCATAATATTAGAAGTTTTCTCATCTACATCACTCATTCAGTAAGCCAATTCAAAGAACAAAAATGCTTATGTTTTCTGAAATTTTAAGATTGAAAAACACTGTTTTCTCTGGCCTAATTTCTTTTTTTTTTCTTTTTCTTTTTTTTTTTTTTGAGACACAGTTTTGCTCTTGTTGCCCAGGCTGGGGTGCAATGGCTCAATCTCACTGCAACCTCTGCCTCCTGGCTTCAAGCTATTCTCCTGCCTCAGCCTCCCAAGTAGCTGGGATTACAGGCATGCACCACCACACCCGGCTAATTTTGTATTTTTAGTAGAGACAGGGTTTCTCAATGTTGGTCAGGCTGGTCTCGAACTCCCAACCTCAGGTGATCCTCGCACCTCAGCCTCCCAAAGTGCTGGGATTACAGGCTTGAGCCACCGCGCCCAACATCTCTGGCCTAATTTCTTAAAATTTACTTCTCCGAGGAGGGCGGATCACGAGGTCAGGAGATCGAGACTATGGTGAAACCCTGTCTCTACTAAAAATACAAAAAATTAGCCGGGCGTGGTGGCGGGCGCCTGTAGTCCCAGCTACTCGGAGAGGCTGAGTCAGGAGAATGGCATGAACCCGGGAGGCGGAGCTTGCAGTGAGCCGAGATTGCGCCACTGCACTCCAGCCTGGGCAACAGAGACTCTGTCTCAAAAAAAAAAAAAAAAAAAAAAAAATTTACTTCTCAATTTTTAAAAAATGTATTAATAGTATTTTTGATTGGCAAATTATAGTTATATACATTGATAGTGTAAAATGTGATGTTTTATTATATGTATACAATATAAAATGATTAAGTCAAGTTAAATAAAATATCTAACAACTTGCTTACCTATCATTTTTTGTGGTGAGACATTTGAAATATAGTTATTTTGAAATTTACAACACGATTGTTTACTATAGTCACTCTGCTGTTCGATGGATGTCAAAACCTATTTACCCTGTCTATGTGAAACCATGTACCCTTTGATAAACAATCTGTATTTCTTTCTTTCTTTTTTTTTTTTTTTTGAGATGGAGTTTTGCTCTTGTTGCACAGGCTGGAGTGCAATGGCACAATTTCGACTCACTGCAACCTCTGCCTCCCGGGTTCAAGCAATTCTCCTGCCTCAGCCTCCCAAGTAGCTGGGATTACAGGCACGCACCACCACACCCGGCTAATTTTGTATTTTTAGTAGAGATGGGGTTTCTCCATGTTGGTCAGGCTGGTCTCGAACTCCCGACCTAAGGTGATCTGCCCACCTCAGCCTCCCAAAGTGCTGGGATTACAGGCATGAGCCACTGCGCCCGGCCACAATTCTCTATTTCCTTCCCACCACCCTCAACCTCTGATAAATATTATTCCAGTTTCTGCTTTTTTGAGTTAAACTTTCTTAGGTTTAACATATAAATAGGCCGGGCGTGGTGGCTCACGCCTATAATCCCAGCACTTTGGGAGGCCGAAGTGGGTGGATCACCTGAGGTCAGGAGTTTGAGACCAGCCTGGCCAACATGGTGAAACCCTGTCTCTACTAAAAATATTAAAAAAAAAAAAAAAGAACAATTAGCTGGGCATGGTAGTGGGCGCCTGTAATCCCAGCTACTCAGGAGGCTGAGGCAGGAGAATTGCTTGAACCCAGGAGATGGAGGTTGCAGGGAGCCAACATGGTCCCACTGCATGCACTCCAGCCTGGGTGACAGAGTGAGACTCCATCTCAGAAAAAAAAAAAAAAAAGTCCATTCAGGTGGGAACAAAAAATTCTAAGATTATCCTCAAGATTATCAGTTTGTTGTACACCTGTAATCTTTCATTTTCTTGCAAAAAAGTGTGTGACTGTGGTGGGAAATGACCCATGAAATTAGGTTACTATTGGGTAAACTAAATCAGAGTTGCTTTTATTTATTTTATCTTATTTTATTTTATTTATTTAGAGACGGAGTTTTGCTCTTGTTGCCCAGGCTGGAGTGCAATGGTGTGATCTCGGCTCACCGCAACCTTCAGCTCACCGCAACCTCTGCCTCCCAGGTTCAAGCAATTCTCCTGCCTCAGCCTCCCTAGTAGCTGGGATTATAGGCAGGTGCCACCACACCCAACTAATTTTGTATTTTTAGTAGAGACAGGGTTTCTCCATGCTGGTCAGGCTGGTCTTGAACTCCTGACCTCAGGTGATCCGCCCGCCTCGACCTCCCAAAGTGCTGGGATTACAGGCATGAGCCACTGCGCCCAGCCAGAGGTGCTTTTAATAGAAAGGGACACATCATAGAAAACACTCCTTGGCCTGGAAGTAAGTGACTTCCAGCTGGGCCATGTTGTAATCTGCTCATAGTGGCCACATGGAAGGAAATATATTTGTATATTGTCATTGTATCTGCCTCCTACATGTTGCTTCAAGTAGGGAGAACAGGAGGATCCCCTGGAAGAGGAAAAAAAGGAGGTCTCATTTGTGTGAGAAATAATCACCTCTAATCTGGAATAGCTTATGATAAACAGAAGAGACCACAACATGACCACATCAATGGGAGAAAAAAGTCAACCTGGTTAAAAGTGCTCACTGGCATTTTTAGGCAGCATTTAGTAAGGCTTAGTGAATGATCAGCCTCTGGAATACCAACAGTCTACCAACAAGGCTGAACTCATTCTGGTTAAATCAGCATTCTAGTGGCCCAGTTTTACACTATTCATTACAGAAATACTATGGAGACAAGTGGGTACCCTGCTAGAATTGGCCTTATTATGAAAAAGCATACCTAATTGTTTGTTTTCACAATTTAAAAACCTTGAAAATGACCAGGCGTAGTGGCTCACGGCTGTAATCCCAGCACTTTGGGAGGCTGAGGCAGGTGGATCAAGAGGTCAGGAGTTCAAAACCAGCCTGGCCACGATGGTGAAACCCTGTCTCTACTAAAACTACAAAAATTAGCCAGGCACAGTGGCAGGCACCTGTAATCCCAGCTACTCAGGAGGCTGAGGCAGGAGAATTGCTTGAACCTGGGAGGCAGAGGTTACAGTGGGCCAAGATCACGTCACTGCAGTCCATCCTGGGTGACAGGGTGACTCCATCTCAAAACAAACAAAAAACCTTGAAAACATCATGAATTTATTAAAAATGTACTTCTGCTAATTGTGGAGCATTCTACTGTACTGTAATATAATATTGAACTTTAAGCACCTTAATATGAATGTTTCTTGATGCATGAAGAGTTATGTAGATGGTTTCTTTTAAATTAACATGAGAGAAGTAATAGAGAAAAGATTTGAAGTGGAATAAATAATCTAAAACACATTTTTTTTCAAAGGCTTGGCATAATTGCTACGCTTTTTGAAATGGCCATATTACTAACCAGAAGCAAAAACAAGATTTTTGTTTTTCTCAATCAGTATGTTTTTGATCTTTTGAAATTTCAAATCCTGGCTAAAGGATTTGATTTTAGTAAGTGGCTTACTAAAGTATTCAAGGCAATACAAGGATAATTTTTATAGGTAGGAAAATGCATACTATATACACACATTGCTCTTCCCTGATTTGCCTTTTTTTTTTTTTGACGTGGAGTCTCTCTCTGTTGCTGAGGCTGGAGTGGAGTGGCGCTGCAACCTCTGCCTCCCGGGTTCAAGCAATTATCCTGCCTCAGCCTCCCGAATAGCTGGGATTACAGGCGCACACCACCATGCCCGGCTAATTTTTGTATTTTTAGTGGAGACGGGGTTTCACCATATTGGCCAAGGTGGTCTCAAACTCCTGACCTTGTGGTCGACCCACCTCGGCCTCCCAAAGTGCTGGGATTACAGGCATGAGCCACCGCGTCCAACCCTCTGACTTGCTTTAACATTGAAAGACTGCAGATTGCAAATCTAGTCTCTTGATTTAGAGTAAATTAACAAAAGATTTATTTTGCAGCCAAATGATTGTATAAAATCAATGGGTGGGGTTGAGCGGTGGCTCATGCCTGTAATCCCAGCACTTTGGGTGGCTGAGGCGGGTGAATCACGAGATCAGGAGTTCGAGACCATCCTGGCCAACATGGTGAAACCCTGTCTCTACTAAAAATATAAAAAATTAACTGGGCGTGTGGCAGGCATCTGTAATCCCAGCTACTCGGGAGCCTGAGGCAGGAGAATCACTTGAATCCGGGAAGTGGAGGTTGCAGTGAGCCGAGATCATGCCACTGCACTCTAGCCCAGGCGACAGCGTGAGACTCCGTCTCAAAAAAAAAAAAAGGGTAACAGATGCCCAGATGCCATTATCAGCCAAAAAAATAATATGACTAGATTTAGTAAGTATCCAGCCATGCAAATAACAGCCCAATTAAATTCAGACCTTAATAAGTGCATGTGGAAAGCATATATGTGCAGCATGGTGCATATCAACTCAGCACCTGCTTCTGCCTCTTTAGAGATATACCAATTTTCCCTGAGTGACTCAGGGTGACTACTAGGAACTGAGAATTCTGTGTTCAGAGGGATTACTGGAAACATGGTTAATACACTTTTTTAATATGATAATAAAATTTTTTGAATCTTACTCTCCCTCACAGTCTTTTAGTAAACAAATTGTTTATATATAGTACTCAGTTTGGATTCATGGAAAATTTCAATATTCCAGGTAAGTCAGACACACTTAAATGTCAACCAAATTTCATAAAACATATTTGAATCAGATTCAAATATGTTTACTCATATGTAATCATGAGTCATATGTCATGATTTTACTCATATTACCTGGTGAATCAAAACAGAGTAAACTCATATGTTTACTCATATTACCTGGTGAATCAAAACAGAGAAGAATAACTTATTTGTTAAAGTTAGAGATGTAGGGAAGACCCACTACTTTTGACCAACATCTCCTCCACCCCTAACCACAGGCAATTATCATTCTACTCACTGTTTCTGTGAATTTGATTTTTTAATATTCTACACAGAAACGAGATTATGTGATATATTTTTATTCTGTGCTGGCTTATTTTACTTAGCACAATGTCCTCCAGGTTTATCAATGTTGTTGCAAATAAGACTTCCTTCTTTTTAAGGGCTGAATAGCATTCCATTGTGTAAATATACGACATTGTCTTTATCCATTCACCTGTTGATGGACACTTAGGTTGATTCCATAACTTAGCTATTATGAGTAATCACTTCCTACTCTTTCATTTGTTTGTATAACTTTTCTTTCCTTCCTTTGTCATTTCTAGAAGTATTTTAATATTAAAATATAAATTACAACTCTCAAATAACTTCATTTCTATACCTTCTATTGGTTAATATTTTGGCTGACCGAACAAATAAGATTTTTAAAAATTACTTGGAACAAGGCCATTACTTCATATTTAACATAATTTGAGACAAAACAGTACTGAAAATCAACACTGATTAGTGAAACAATGATTATCTAGCCCCTGGTAATAATTTTCTCTCCCATTCATCATAAAAGCTGTCTTTGTGTCATCTCTCCCAGTTGTAAGAAAGAGGCTTCTGATCCAATTGGTCAGCATAAAATATTGTAAAATTTAACTTTTTGGTCCCCAAATTAAGCTGCTTATTAACAGAAAAGTTGATTTTTATATGTATTATTTTATTGTATTATATTTAAATTCTTCAGAAAAACTAAACTACAACACATACATTTAAAATTCTCTGAAAATTAAAAATGCTTAAGAAACATTTTTATAGAAACTAAATCTAAAATAATTTTAGATTCTTAGAGAACATTTCTCAAATACTTCAAGTTCTCCTGTTCTGACAGTAGCTATATATTTTTCCATATTGCTATAATAGAGCTTTGGCTGTTCTTTGTGGCTAAATCCACCATTTCTATTCTATTTTGTTGTGTAGTATTTATGTTATGCATTTTACATTTTAAAAGTTGTAGTCCGTGCAATGCAATTTTAAACAATTGACAAACATTTTTTCATGTAAAATTCTGTGCTTATTCAGCAGTCACTTTATTTTCACTCTTCAAAGGCATTCTAACTGCCTGAAAAGCAAAGTGACAGTTCAAGTGAGTGTGCTAAGCTGAAATGTTGCAGGAAGTCAGGGACCCCAAACAGAGGGACGGGCTGAAGCCATGGCAGAAGAATGTGGATTGTGAAGATTTCATGGACATTTATTAGCTCCCCAAATTAATACTTTTATAATTTATTATGCCTGTCTTTACTGCAATCTCTAAACATAAATAGTGAAGATTTCATGGACACTTATGACTTCCCCAATCAATACCCTTGTGATTTCCTATGCCTGTCTTTACTTTAATCTCTTAATCCTGTCATCTCCTAAGCCAAGGAGGATGTATGTCACCTCAGGACTCTGTGATAATTGCATTAACTGCACAAATTGTAGAGTATGTGTGTTTGAACAATATGAAATCTGGGCACCTTGAAAAAAGAACAGGATAACAGCAATGTTTAGGAAACAAGAGAGATAACCTTAAACTCTGTGGAACAGAGCCATATTTCTCTTCTTTCAAAAGCAAATGGGAGAAACATCGCTGAATTCTTTTTCTCAGCAAGGAACATCCCTGGGAAAGAGAATATGCAACTGGGGGTGGGTCTCTGAACTGGCCCCCCTGGGCGTGGCCATCTTCTATGGTCGAGGCTGTAGGGGTGAAATAGAGCCCAGTCTCCAATAGCACTCCCAGGCTTATTAGGAAGAGGAAATTCCCTCCTAATAAATTCTGGTCAGACCGGTTGCTCTCAAAACGCTGTCTCCTGATAAGATGTTATCAGTGACAATGGTGCCCGAAACTTCATTAGTAATTTTAATTTCACCTCGGTCCTGTGATCTCGCCCTGCCTCCATTTGCCTTGTGATATTCTATTATCTTCTGAAGTACTTGATGTCTGTGACCCACACCTATTCACACACTCCCTCCCCTTTTGAAAGTCCCTAATAAAAACTTGCTAGTTTTGTGGCTTGTGGGGCATCACGGAACCTACCGACATGTGATGTCTCCCCCGGATACCCAGCTTTAAAATTTCTCTCTTTTGTACTCTGTCCCTTTATTTTGCAAGCTGGCCGACGCTTAGGGAAAATTGAAAAGAACCTACGTGACTATAGGGGCAGGTTCCCCGATACTGGAACTCTCCAGTGTCAGTCTATTCACATTCATACAGGTGATCTTCTGATGAGAGTGGACTTCAACAGCAGTATCACAGCAATGTGGAACAGATGTAATGAAATAAAAGATGAAACACTGCTTTTCAGGAAAATGAGCTAATCTTTCTTACTCTGTGTATGAGATTATGTGATGGTTGTAAGTTTTAAAATAAAGACTAGGCCAGGCGCAGTGGCTCACGCCTGTAATCCCAACACTTTGGGAGGCCGAGGTGGGCAGATCATGAGGTCAGGTGTTTGAGACCAGCCTGGCCAACATGGCGAAACCCCATCTCTATTAAAAATAAAAAAAAATTAGGTCATCATGGTGGGCGCCTGTAGTCACAGCTACTTGGGAGGCTGAGGCAGGATAATCACTTGAGCCTGAGAGGTAGAGGTTCTCTCTGTCACCCAGGGTGTAGTGCAGTGGCATAATCTCAACTCTGGGGTTCAAGCATTCGTCTCCCAGGCATATAGGCATGTGCCACTATGCCTGGCTAATTTTTGTATTTTCAGTAGAAACAGGGTTTCACTATGTTGGCCAGGCTGGCCTCAAACTCCCGACCTCAGGATATCCACCCACCCACCTTGGCCTCCCAAAATACTAGCATTACAGGCATGAGACACCATGCCTGGCCATTGCATGCTTTTTTTTTTTTTTTTTTCTTTTTTGAGATGTAGTCTTGCTCTGTCACCCAGGCTGGAGTGCAATGGCACAATCTCAGCTCACTGCAACCTCCACCTCCCAGGTTCAAGCAATTCTCCGCCTCAGCCTCTCGAGTAGCTGGGATTACAGGTGCCCACCACCATGTCTGGCTAATTATTGTATTTTTTAGTAAAGATGGGCTTTCACCATGTTGGTCAGGCTGGTCTCGAACTCCTGACCTCAGGAGATCCACCCACCTCAGCCTCCCAAAGTGCTAGGATTACAGGCGTGAGCCACTGTGCCCGGCCTAACATCCCTCTTTTTAAACAACCAGTTATTCTCTTTAGAACAAAAATTTACCATACAAAATCCTTTCTTATATACAAGCTGTTTATGTAATCTTTTCTGCATAGCTAGGGTGTGACATATTACCAAACCCAATATGAAGTCTTAGCAGACTCAGTGATTATAGACTATTATCCCTGCTATAAAGATAATAATTAAGCAATATACTACAGCAATTGAGATTCTTTGTTTGATATTCCACTCTGGGGGGTGCTACAGTATATAATCCCACTGCAAAAAGTAAAGTGAGTATAACAATTCCCTGCCCAGTGCAGTGGTTCACACCTGTAATCCCAGCACTTTGGGAGGCCAAGGCAGGCAAATCACCTGAGGTCAGGAGTTCAAGACCAGTCTGACCAACATGGAGAAATCTCATCTCTATTAAAAATACAGAATTAGCTAGGCATGGTGGCACATGCCTGTAATCCCAGCTACACAGGAGGCAAAAGCAGGAAAATTGCTTGAACCCGGGAGGCGGAGTTTGCAGTGAGCTGAGATTGTGCCATTGCACTCCAGCCTGGGCAACAAGAGGGAAACTCCATCTCAAAGACAAAACAAAACAAAAACAAAAACAAAAAAAAGACAATTCACACAAGGGTGGTGTAGTGGATAATTTCTATCTAAAATTTTCCTCACCAATTTATAGAATTTCCCTTTTGGGGTCTATGAAGTTACAAATGTAATCCCATAAATAATCAAAATTTCCCTGCAAATATGCATCAAAAAGAAGTTATAATAGTTGATGGCAAATGTTGAAAGGAAAGGTAGGAATGACTGAAAGTATTTGGTAAGGTAGTAGGCCTCACTTACGTACTTATCTTTTATAATTTTTAGCTTAAGATCTCCTATTTCTTCACATTAATATCTGGGACTTTCCTCTAGGCTGTTCAGGGTTGCTCCCTCAGCTTTCCAGGTTTAACTGAGTATGATGTATCCAAGAGTCAATTCCTGTAATTTTCATTGCAAACAGGGTTCAAACAAGAAGAGTGAAAGGTCCTTCCCAGTTTGCGCTTAGGGAGGGAGAGAAAGAGAGAGAGGGGAGAGCTTTCACCAATACCAAATCTGGGCTAAATGAAGGTGTTCTTAATTTCTGGGGTTGATACTCTGCTAAATATGTTAATTCCTCTTGAAAGTGAGCAAGAAAGGTTACATGCTTAACCAATTCAGAGGTCTCCTGGTCTAATAGAAACCATTGTAAGAAAAGGCCATTCATACAGCATCTTGAAAGGGCTCAGACCTAACTTTGAAGGGGTATTTCTCACTTGCAGTAAAACCATGGAGAGAAAAGTGACCCAAGAAAGGTGAGTTTTTTGGGGACAGTTTTTTTTTTTTGAGACGGAGTTTCACTCTTGTTGCCCAGGCTGGAGTGCCATGACATGATCTCGGCTCACTGCAACCTCCCTCTGCCTCCTAGTTTCAAGCGATTCTCTTGCCTTAGCCTCCTGAGTAGCTGGGATTGCAGGAATGTGCCACCAAGCCTGGCTAATTTTGTATTTTCAGTAGAGACAGGGTTTCTTCATGTTGGTCAGGCTGGTCTCGAACTCCCGACCTCAGGTGATCCGCCTGCCTTGGCATCCCAATGTGTTGGTATTATAGGCGTGAGCCACTGCACCTAGCCTGGGACTGGGCCATCTCTCAAGGGTATGCTTCCCAGCCCTCAGGATGGCCACAGTCAGATAGGTATTAGGCCCATCCGGCCTAATACATGTTTTAACATAGAAATATCTTCCCATAATACACAAGTTTTTCAAAGAATAGATGAATGTATTTAAATTAACTTTTTAAAATGTAGCATAGATTCACAATGGAATACTATTCAGCCTTTAAAGACAAGATGTCTTTTAACAATATCA
This sequence comes from Pongo pygmaeus, assembly GCF_028885625.2. Classification (NCBI taxonomy): domain Eukaryota; kingdom Metazoa; phylum Chordata; class Mammalia; order Primates; family Hominidae; genus Pongo; species Pongo pygmaeus. The sequence continues at coordinate 24,590,037 of NC_072393.2, forward strand.
TTTGTCTTCTCTACCTTTCCTGAGTACTGGGATCTTTAAGCACAGTGGAGATAATACTATATTCCTAGTGCTTTTGAGACCCACTGTGTAATGGCTGCTTTAAATGAGGTGCCACTGTCACTTTGGAGGTACTTAGGTAGACAAAAGTCGGTAGTAATTTCATTAATTAACACTTTTATTACCTCAGAGGTGTTTTCTGTATGGCATGGAAATGCTTCTACCCAATTTGTGAAACTATCTATTAATTCCAGGAGGTATTGCATGCCCTTTGTCTTTGGCATGTGGGTAAAGTCTATCTGCCAGTCTTTTCCTGGTTAGCTTCCCATCCTTTGGATTTGAGAAGAAAGAAGTGGCCTGTTGAGATTATCTTTAAGACAGACTTTGCAAGCATTAACCTGTTTGACTGTTTTTAATAGACTCTTTCCTGGCCGGGAGCAGTGGGTCTTGCCTGTAATCCCAGCACTTTGGGAGGCCTAGGCAGGCTGACCATGAGGTCAGGCATTCGAGCCCAGCCTCGCCAACATGGCAAAACCCTCGTCTCTACTAAAAATACAAAACAAAAACAAAAACAACAAAAACCAAAAAACTAGCCAGGTGTGGTGGCGGGCGCCTGTAGTCCCAGCTACTTGGGAGGCTGAGGCAGGAGAATCGCTTGAACCTGGGAGGCGGAGATTGCAGTGAGTGGAGATAGTGCCACTGCACTCCAGCCTGGGTGACAGAGTGAGACTTCATCTCAAAAAAAAAAAGGTATTTCCTGAAAGCAATCTCTGAGGACACTGACAAATTTTATTCTTTCCTAAGTGAAATGTTTGATGGATTTTAAGGACTTTCCATTGGCTGGAGGCTGGCAAGTGGAATTTGCCATTCTCTGACTGTGGCCATCCTGGGGGCTGGAAAGTGTACCCTTGAGAGATGGCCCATTTTATCTTTTCAGGACTACTAAAGCTTAATTTCTTTTATGGAGCCTTTATACATTAGAGGGGCTTCAAGTGTGTTGATGCCTGAAGGCTTCCTTGCAACTGACTAGGCTGCCTGATTAGCTAACTTGTTTCTTTCCACTATTTTATCTGTTCCCTTCTGAAGGGGTGGGTTGCCCCTCCACACCTGTGGGTGTTTCTCATAGGTGGAACCAGAGACTTGGAAAGAAAGCGACACAGAGACAAAGTATAGAGAAAGAAAAAGGGGGCCCAGGGGACCAGCGTTCAGCATACAGAGGAACCATGCCGGCACCGGCCTCTGAGTTCCCTTAGCACTTATTGATCATTATTGGGCATTTCCTGGAGAGGGGGATGTGGCAGGATAATAGGATGAGAGTGGAGAGAAGGTCAGAAGGTAAACACGTGAACAAATGTCTCTGCATCATAAACAAGGTAAAGAAAAAAGTGCTGTGCTTTTGATGTGCATATACATAAACATCTCAATGCCTTAAAGAGCAGTATTGTTGCCAGCATGTCCCACCTCCAGCCCTAAGGCAGTTTTCCCCTATCTCAGTAGATGGAATATACAATCGGCTTTACACTGAGACATTCCATTGCCCAGGGACCAGCAGGAGACAGAAGCCGTCCTCTTATCTCAAATGCAAAGAGGCGTTCCTTCCTCTTTTACAAATCCTTCTTAGCACAGACCCTTTACGGGTGTCGGGCTGGGGGACAGTCAGGTCTTTCCCTTCCCACAAGGCCATATTTCAGACTATCACATGGGAAGAAACCTTGGACAATACTTGGCTTTCCTAGGCAGAAGTCCCTGCAGCCTTCCGCAGTGTTTGGTGTCTTTGGGTACTTGAGATTAGGGAGTGGTGATGACTCTTAACAAGCATGCTGCCTTGAAGCATTTGTTTAACAAAGCACACCCTGCACAGCCCTTAATCCATTTAACCCTGAGTTGACACAGCACATGTTTCAGGGAGCACAGGGTTGGGGGTAGGGTTACAGATTAACTGCATCTCAAGACAGAAGAATTTTTCTTAGTACAGAACAAAATGGAGTCTTAGCCTATGTCTACTTCTTTCTACACAGACACAGTAACAATCTGATCTCTCTTTCTTGTCCCCACACCTTCTGATGTCTCTTACATTGCTATTTCTTATGGAAGAAAAACTGAGAAAAATAACCTGTTAATTTTATGATTGTCTCCATTTTCCATTGGCTTTTTGCGCTCCTAATATTGGAGTGGTGCAGGGCCTGTTACAGGGTTTGAGGAGGCCCTGCATTTTCAGATTAATAATGGCTTCTAGTCCTTTCCTAGCCTCTGGCTTTAGCGGATATTGTCTCTGGTTAGGAAAAAAAGTGGGATCCTTAAGATGGGTCTGGACTGGACTAGTAGTTATAGTTTGGCATATTTTTCTTTGAATTGCCCATACTTTTGGATTAACATTAGCTTCCACCAGGGAAAGACAAAGAGTTTGTTCCAGGGCTTATTATAAAGATGCTGACCCCATGTTAACTAAAATTTCTCTACCTAAAAAGGAGTGGGACTTTCTGGCATGATTAACACACTTGAATAAACTTTTTTTTTTTTTTTTTTTTTTAAATCTGAGACTGTCTTGCTCTGTCACCCAGGCTGGAGTGCAGTGGCATGATCTTGGCTCACTGCAACCTCCACCTCCTGGGTTAAAGAGATTCTACTCCCTCAGCCTCTTAAGTAGCTGAGATTACAGGCATCCATTACCACGCCCACCTAATTTTTGTATTTTCAGTAGAGACAGGGTTTCACTATGTTGGCTAGGCTGGTCTTGAACTTGCGACCTCAGTTGATCTCACCACCTCAGCCTCCCAAAATTCTGGGATTACAGGCATAAGACACCATGCCCAGATAGAATAAAATTTTAAAATAGTCTTTTTTGTTGCTGTTGTTATCTAAGTAAACAAAGATATCACCTGCAAATCATAATTAGCTACTTTATAATTGTACTTATTACAAATTTCAACTAACTTATCTTTTTTGGGCTTAAATTTTTTATGTACCATTTTATACATTTACATACATAAAAGTGAAAACATATTCAATATTCAATATTCAATTTTTGTTAATCTTTAGTAAAAATGACTGTTAAAAATAATTATTTCTGCCAGGCGCGGTGGCTCACGCCTGTAATCCCAGCACTTTGGGAGGCCGAGGCGGGCGGATCACGAGGTCAGGAGATCGAGACCATCCTGGCTAACACGGTGAAACCCCGTCTCTACTAAAAAAATACAAAAGATTAGCCGGGCATGGTGGCGGGCACCTGTAGTCCCAGCTACTCAGGAGGCTGAGGCAGGAGAATAGCACGAACCCGGGAGGCGGAGCTTGCAGTGAGCCGGGATCACGCCACTGCACTCCAGCCTGGGCTACAGAGCGACTCCGTCTCAAAAAAAAAAAAAAAAATAATAATAATAATTATTTCTTTTTTTTTTTTGAAGGATTTTTATTGTTGTATTCAAGAATGTTATCTCTGGAGGCAACATTGCCTGTATTTTAATATTAACTCTGCTATTGTGAGCAAGTAATTTCTCTCTGTGCCTGTATTTTTTCCTCTGTAAAATGAGAATAATAATACCTATGTTATTAAGTTACTGTGAGAATTAAATTCATTAGCATACAGTGTTATGGTTAGTGCTCAGTAAAGATTAGTTATTAATAAAATATGTACATGCTGAATTAAATTGACTTCCTTTTTTGAGATGGAGTTTCACTCTTTTTGCCCAGGCTGGGGTGCAATGGCACAATCTCAGCACACTGCAACCTCTGCCTCTGGAGTCAACCAATTCTACCGCCTCATCCTCCTGAGTAGCTGGGATTACAGGTGCCCACCACCATGCCCGGCTAATTTTGTATTTTTAGTAAAGACAGAGTTTCACCATGTTGGCCAGGCTGGTCTCGAACTCCTGACCTCAGGTGATCCGCCTGTCTCAGCTTCCCAAAGTGCTGGATTTACAGGTGTGAGCCACTGCGCCCAGCCTAATACATGTTTTAACAAAGAAATATCTTCCCATAACACACGAGTTTTTCAAAGAATAGATGAATATATTTAAATCAACTTTTTAAAATGTAGCATAGATTCACAATGGAATACTATTCAGCTTTAAAAAGGGTAAATTCCATCATTTACACAGACAAATAAAGACAAATACTGCATGATCTCATTTATATATAGAACAAAATTTAACTCAAAAGAGTAGAAAGTGGATTAATGGTTACCAGAGGCTATGGGTAGTGAAAAGGAAATAAAAAATTGTGGATCAAAAGGTACAAAGTTTCAAATAGACAGGGTAAATAGGTTTTGAGATCTGTTGACAGCAGCATGATCATAGTAAACAATAATGCATTGTATATTTCAAAATAAGAGTAAATTTCAAATGTCTCACCACACAAAATGATATGTAAGCAAGTTGATAGAAATGTTATTTAACTTAACTTAATCACTCCATATATATATATGTATATTCCTTTTTGTGGATAACAGGGTCTCACTATATTTCCCAGGCAGGTCTCGAACTCCTGGGCTCAAGCTATGCTCCTGCTTCTGCCTCCCTGAGGGCTGGGATTACAGGCGTGAGCCACCGCGCCTGGCAATCACTCCATATTATACACATATATTCAAACATCACATTTACCCTATAAATGCATAGAACTCTGATTTGCCAATAAAAAATACTATTAGGCTGGGTGCCGTGGCTCATGCCTGTAACCCTAGCACTTTGGAAGGCTGAGGCGGGTGGATCACCTGAGGCTGGGAGTTCAAGACCAGCCTGACTAACATGGTGAAACCCCATCTCTACTAAAAATACAAAATTAGCTGGGTGTGGTGGCGCATGCCTATAATCCCAGCTACTCGGGAGGCTGAGGAAGGAGAATCACTTGAACCTGAGAGGCGGAGGTTGCAGTGAGCCAAGATTGAGCCATTGCACTCTAGCTTGGTGACAGAGTGAGACTCCATCTCAAAAAAAAAAAAAACAAAAACAAACTATTAATCCATTTTTACTAAAAAAAGAAACTTTAAAAAATTGGGCTAGATAATAAAGTGTCTTATCTTAAATTTCCAGAAAATATATACACTTATTTTTTATTTCAAATGGCTTGCACATTTAGTGATGTAGGTAAGTAAACTTTTAATATCATGAATAGTCTGAACCCCACTCAGGATAAAATATTTTGATTATTTTTTTCTTTTTTTTGAGATGGAGTTTGGCTCTTGTTGCCCAGGCTGAAGTGCAATGGCACGATCTCGGCTCACTGCAACCTCTGCCTCCCAGGTTCAAACGACTGTCCTGCCTCAGCCTCCCAAGTAGCTAGGATTACAAGAATGCGCCACCATGCCCGGCTGATTTTGTATTTTTAGTAGAGATAGGGTTTCTCCATGTTGGTCAGGCTGGTCTTGAACTCCCGACCTCAGGTGATCCACCCCCCTCGGCCTCCCAAAGTGCTAGGATTACAGGCATGAGCCACTGTGCCCAGCTGGTTTTTAATGTTCAAAATAATAAAATACTTTAAAAGACAGACTCTAAAGCAACTGTTTGGAGTCTCTAAATTGTCTCTAAATATTTAATAATTTCTTTCACTTGTTAAAGTAAAACATTATTTAAATATATATATATATATATTTTTTGAGATGGAGTCTTGCTCTGTCACCCAGGCTGGAGTGCAGTGGCGCGATCTCGGCTCACTGCAAGCTCCGCCTCCCGGGTTCACGTCATTCTCCTGCTTCAGTCTCAGGAGTAGCTGGGTGGGTGCCCGCCACCACGCCCGGCTAATTTTTTGTATTTTTAGTAGAGATGGGGTTTCATCGTGTTAGCTAGGATGGTCTCAATCTCCTGACCTTGTGATCCACCCGCCTCGGCCTCCCAAAGTGCTGGGATTACAGGCGTGAGCCACTGCGTCCGGCCATTAAATATGTATTTTTACCCTTTTTTTTTTTGTCTTTTGTTTTTTTTTCCTTTTTCTGGAGAACGGGGTCTCACTATATTGCCCAGGCAGGTCTCGAACTCCTGGGCTCAAGCTGTCCTCCGGCCTCTTGCCTCCCTGAGAGCTGGGATTACAGGCATGAGCCACTGCGCCCGGCCTAAATATGTATTTTTAAACTACATTTAAATTTATCAAATGAACATAAATAATTACTTGGCAATAAGAAATTTATTAAACAAGTAGATGAGGGAATAATTTGCCTCCTTTTCTAATTTTAAAACTGACAAACACTCCGTATTTAAGTGCTTACTTATCTAGAGTTACTGGAGTGCTAAAGAGAAGTACTCAATGAGAAATCTTTCCATAATATTCATATCCATGCTGTATGTGAATATATGGGAATTTGCCAAGGATATTATTATTAATATTATTAATATTAATATTAAAAACATTCAAGCCCCAGACTGATGAGGATGAACATGGGTTACAAACCACTGATATGGCCAGTTTGTTTTCAGGCTTAACATTGATCATGATCTAACAGAATAAAAAAATAAAAGCTAATAAATTTCCTGTATACTTACTATGTGCTGGGCACTGTTTGGCCACCTTTATTTGTATCAATTACTTTAATTTTACCAACCTAGGAGTTATGCAGTATTATCCTCACTCCACAGCTGAAGAGTCAAGCACAGAGAAGTCAAAACAGCCCATAAGTGGCAGAACTGGAATGCAATTAGGAACCACCTGATACCGAGTTTCAACTTTAACCATTATACTCAACACTCTCTTACCCAATGCTTGTTTCCATTCCTGACATAACATTTTGGCTTTGAAATTTCTAATTTAGCAAAAACAAAGAAGAATTTAAAAATCATTCTTTTTTACTGTTAGATAGTATGTAGAACTTGATGTTTTGTTTAAAGCACCTATTACTAAGCCTAAACCAAATACTTTGGTAAATGGGTTCTAACAATGATATACTTCTCATGACTTTAAATTGCCACTAATTTTACTTTTGAAATATATTAGATTTTATACTAGAAGCTAGGATGAGCCTATTATGATATAGAAAATTTGTGGTCTTCAGGAACATCATCACTCATTGCATGGTCTACAGTTTCCGAAAATTTCAGAAACACTAACATAAGAATACTTTTTTGATTGAATAATTTAAGGATATTAAGTCTTCTCAGTGACTAAAATGAAATAGATTAGAGTTACTAATCAGACACAATGTGGTTTTAAGTGTTATTTAATGAACACATGTAAAGTTTCTTTTAAACACATGTTAACATCTTACTTCTATTGATTTTTCACTTCTATTATAAAAAATATTAAAATGTCTGTGACTACAAACGTATAAATTTCATTCAAATCTAAACAGTGCTAATCTTAAAAGTTCTGTATACTTAGAATTATAGAAAGCCTATTCTCCATTTATACTTAGAAGATAAAAAAATTGCTTTTCAGCAAACCCAATGGAGCAATCACAAGCTCACTATCATAAGCTATTATAATATTAATACAATCATCTAGAGAAAACTTTTAGGTATCTGGATGTTCAAGTTGTTTAACTTATATGATTCAGAAACTATGATTTATTTATTTATTTAGGAGATGGAGTCTCACTGTGTCACCCAGGCAGGAGTGCAATGGCACAATCTCGGCTTACTACAAACTCTGCCTCCTGGGTTCAAGTGGTTCTCCTGCCTCAGCCTCCCATGGTCTCAAACTCTTGACCTCAGGTGATTCAACCACCTCGCCCTCCCAAAGTGCTGGGATTACAAAAGTGAGCCACCATGCCCAGCCCAGAAAGTATAAATTTTTATTAAGTATAAAAAATTAAAATATATCAATTTCTTTTTCTCAGTCTCTAAATACTGTCATTATTTCTAGTTGACATAACAAGAGAATTCAAATGCTGTGGCTGTAGAAACTAGAAATGTGGGCTGGGCGTGGTGGCTCACGCCTGTAATCTCAGCACTTTGGGAGGCTAAGGTGGGTGGATCATCTGAGGTCAGAAGTTCGAGACCAGCCTGGCCAATGTGGTGAAACCCTGTCTCTACTAAAGATACAAAAATTAGCCGGGTGTGGTGGCAGGCACCTGTAATCCCAGCTACTCAGAAGGCTGAGGCAGGAGAATCGCTTGAACCTGGGAAGCAGAGGTTGCAGTGAGTCGAGATTGCGCCACTGCACTCCAACCTGTGGGACAAGAGTGAGACTTCGTCTCAAAAAAGAAAAGAAACTAGAAATGTGATGGTTGACTCTGGTTTACTTTCTGCCTTTTTATTTTATAGAAACAAAGCAGCATAAGGAAGGCCAGAAATAATACATCTTGATTGCAAACACACCAGTGCCCATCTAAAGAGAATATATTTCTGAGCATATTAATTTGAAATTCATGGCATCTTTTGTAGAAGTACAGACTAGTATACGGCAAACAATAAACGCAAATAAAAATTTAAGACTGCAATAGAATTAGAAAAGTATTCTAAAAATAAATTCTGATGAATTTTTTTTTTTTTTCACCAGTATAGTTGTGATGAAATGGTTGTGGCAGTGTGATCTTAAGTAACCAACACTCTCATCATTCTTGGGCTATGGCCATTAGACTTTGATGCCTTTTTTCTCTATAAAAATATTTTCTTTTCATAAGTCAGGAATTTAACCTGATCTGCACAGCCACTCATTTTCAAAAATAGTTTATTCTAAAAAAGAAATGCGTTTTTTTTTTTTTTTTTTTTTTTTTTGAGACAGAGTCTCACTCTGTCACCCAGGCTGTAGTACAGTGGCACGATCTTGGTTCGCTGCAACCTCCACCTCCCAGGTTCAAGCGATTCTCCTGCCTCAGCCTCCTGAGTATCTGGGACTACAGGCGCATGCCACCACGCCTGGCTAATTTTCTGCATTTTTAGCAGAGACGGGTTTTCACTGTGTTAGCCAGACTGGTCTCGGTCTTTTGACCTCATGATCTGCCCACCTCAGCCTTCCAAAGTGCTGGGATTACAGGTGTGAGCCCAGCCACTTTTGGACTTTTTAAAAAGAGCCATTCTAACTGGCGTGAGATGGTATCACATTGCCATTTTGATTTGCATCTCTATTGATTTGGGATGTTGAACAAGTTTTTGCATGTTTATTGGCTGCTTTTATGTCTTCCTTTAAGAAGTGTCTATTCATATCATTTGTGTTTTTCTTATTAAATTCTTGATAGATTCTATATATTAACGCTTTGTTGCACGCAGTTTGCAAATATTTTATACTGTAGGTTGTTTGTTTACTTTGTCAATAGTTTCTTTTACAGTGCAGCTCTGTAGTTGAATTAGGTGCTAATTTTTATTTTTGTTGTATTCACTTCTAAGGTGTTAGTTATAAATGCTTTCTGGAGGCCAGTGTCTAGAAGAGTATTCTCTAAGTGCTCTAGGATTTTTATAGCTTGAAGTTTCACTGTTAAGTCTTTAATCTATCTTGAGTTATTTGGTTTTTTATATATAGTGAGAGGTAGGGGTCTAGTTTTCTTCTTCTGCATAAGACTAACCAATTTTCCCAGTGCCATTTATTGCACTGGGAGTTATTTTCTCTTTGTTAATTTCTGTTGACTTTGTTAAAAATAAGCTGCTTGTAGAAGTGTAGCTTTGTTTCAGGGCTCTCTCTTCTGTTCAATTGGTCATTATGTATACTTTTGTACCAGAACCATGTTATATTGGCTACTGTAGCTTATAGTATAGTTTAAAGTCAGGTAATGTGAGGCATCCAAGTTGATTCATTTTCACATTGCCTTGGGTTTTTGGCTTTTTAATTTCTTATATGAATTTTAGAAGATTTTATCTGAATTCTGTGAAAAATGGCATTGATAGTTTGATAGAAACAGCACTTAATCTGTAGGTTGCTTCAAACAGCATGGACATTTAATTATATTGATTCTTCCAATCCATTAGCATAAAATGCTTTTTTATTTATTTGTGTTTAATTTTCTTCAGCACTGTTTTGTAGTTTTCTTTGTAGAGATATTTTATCTGCTTGATTTAATGTATTCTTAGGTATATTATTTGTTTGTGGCTATTGTAAACAGAACTGTGTTCTTGATTTTGTTCTCAGCTTGAATGTTATTGGTGTACAGAAATGCTAGTCATATGTGTATGTTGGTTTTGTATGGTCAGACTTTGCTGAAGTCATTTTTTCGTCTTAGGGGTGTTTTAGTGAAATCTATAAAGTTTTCCAGGTAGAGAATTATTTCACCTGTGAAGATAATTTGACTTCCTTTTTTTTCCTATTTGGATGACTTTTATTTCTTGATCTTGTTGAATTGCTCTGGCTAGGACTTTAAGAACTATGTTGAATAGGAGTATTTAGGGTACATATTTTTGTCTTATTTTTATTCTTGTGGAGAATGCATCCAGATTTTGTCCATTCAGTATGATTTTGGCTGAAGATTTGTCATAGATGAATCTTATTATTTGGAGGTATATTTCTTCTATGCCCAGTTTATTGATTTTTTTTTTTTTTTTTTTTTTTGAGATGGAGTCTCACTCTGTCGCCCAGGCTGGCGTGCAGTGGCATGATCTTGGCTCACTGCAACTTCCTCCTCCCAGGTTCAAGTGATTCTCCTGCCTCAGCCTCCCTAGTAGCTGGGACTACAGGCGCCCGCCACCATTCCTGGCTAAGTTTTGTATTTTTAGTAGAGACAGGGTTTCACCTTATTGGCCAGGCTGGTCTCAAAATCCTGACCTTATGATCCGCCCACCTTGGCCTCCCAAAGTGCTGGGATTACAGGCGTGTGAGCCACCATGCCCGGTCTTTTTTTTTTTTTTTTTTTTGAGATGGAGTCTCTCAGTCACCAGGCTGGAGTGCAGTGGCTCACTGCAACCTCAACCTCCCGGGTTCAAGCGAGTCTCCTGCCTCAGCCTCCCAAGTAGCTGAGACTGCAGGCATCCACCACTACGCCCAGCTAATTTTGGTATTTTTTGTAGAGAAGGCGTTTCACCATGTTGGCCAGGATGGTCTCGATCTCTTGACCTCATGATCCACCCACCTTGGCCTCCCAAAGCGTTGGGATTACAGGGGTGAGCCACCGCACTCGGCCTTATTGATAATATTTTTATGAATACTGGATTTTCTTGAATGCTTTTTCTGCACTTATTGTGATAATTATGATTTTTTGCTTTTATATTTTTACAAGGTGAATCACACTTATTGACTTGTAGATGAACATTTTTGCATTCATAAAATAAAGCTCACATGATAGTGGCAAAATAACTTTTTGATTTGCTTATGAACTCAGCTTGCTAGTATTTATTTATTTATTTTGAGATGGAGTCTCCCTCTGTCGCTCAGGCTGGAGTGCAGTGGTGGGATCTCGGCTCACTGCAAGCTCCGCCTCCTGGGTTCACAACATTCTCCTGCCTCAGCCTCCTGAGTAGCTGGGACTAACAGTGCCCCCCACCACGCCCGACTAATTTTTTTGTATTTTTTTAGTAGAGACGGGGTTTCACTGTGTTAGTCAGGATGGTCTGGATCTCCTGACCTCGTGATCCACCCGCCTCGGCCTCCCAAAGTGCTGGGATTACAGGGGTGAGCCACCGCGCACCACCCCTCAGTTTGCGAGTATTTTGTGGAGGATTTTTGTTTTAATGTTCATCAGGAATATTGACCTATTTTTTTGTTGTTGTTGTTCTGTCTTCACTAAATCATGGTAACAAGATGACAATGGTGGTTTTTTTTGTTTTTGTTTGTTTGTTTTTGAGACAGAGTTTCACTCTTGTTGCCCAGGCTGGAGTGCAATGGTGTGATTTCAGCTCACTGCAACCTCTGCCTCCGAGGTTCAAGTGATTCTCCTGCCTCAGCCTCCCGAGTAGCTGGGATTACAAGCATGTGCCCCCACGCCCAGATAATTTTGTATTTTTAGTAGAGATGGGGTTTCTTCATGTTGGTCAGGCTGGTCTCAAACTCCCGACCTCAGGTGATCTGCCTGCCTCAGCCTCCCAAAGTGCTGGAATTACAAGCGAGCCACCAGGCCTGGCTGACAATGGTTTTATATAAGTTAGGGAGGAATCACACCTTGATTTTTTAAAATATATTCAGTAGGATTAGTACCAGCTCATCTTTTTGTAATATATGTGGTAAAACTCAGCTGAGAATTCATCTGATTTAGGGCTATTTCGGTTGGTAAGTTTTTTATTACTAATTCAATTTTATTATACACTTCAGACATTTCTGTTTTGTTCAAGATTTTTGTTTCTTTCTGGTTAAATCTTGGGAGGTCGTGTGAATCCAGTAGTTTATTTATTTTTTCTGAAGTTTCTATTTTGCAAGCGTAGAGGTGTTCATAGACATATCTGAGGATGTTTGTATTTGTGTGGTATTAACTGTGGTTTTACAACTGTAACGTTTAAATTGATGCTGGATAAAAGTTCTAGAAAAGTCACATTCCCTCACAATAAATCTCTGAAAAGCATAAGTATAAAAAAATGCACTGCAAGCCAATAAATGCCACATATAACTTAAAAAAATTCACAGCTAACAACATACTATATGAGGTAATGTTGTAAGCTTTTACTCTAAGAGCTAGAATAATACAAAAATGCCCACTTTCTCCAGTCTTACTAAACATAGTACTAAATGTTCAAGACAAACAAATTAGAAAATAAATCAAAGTGTATTATTCTGTTCTCTTACAGCTAATAAAAACATACCCCAAACTGGAAAATTTATAAAGGAAAGAGGTTTAAAGAACTCACAATTCAACATGGCTGGGGATGGCCTCCCAATCATTATGGAAGGTGAAGGAGGAGAAAAGTCACGTCTTACATGGTGATAATGTAGAGCATGTGCAAGTAAATTGCCCTTTATAAGACCATCAGATCTCATGAGGCTTATTCACTATCATGAGAACAGCATGGGAAAACCCACTGCCATGATTCAATTACCTTCCACTGGGTCTTTTCTATGACCTGTGGGGAGTATGGGAGCTACAATTCAAGATGAGATTTGGGTGGAGACACAGCCAAATATCATAAAAGCATCCAGATGGAAAAGAAAAAGTGAAATTATTCCTGTTTGCAGATGACATAATTTTAGGTATAGAAAAGCCTAAGAATTTACTAAGAACTACTAGAACTAATAAACAAATTTGTTAAACTTGCAGAATAAAAAATCAATGTACAAAAGTCAACAGCAGTTTTATACACTAACAATTAACTATCTCAAATTGAAATGAAAAAAGAAATTCCATCTACAATAGCTGTAGTAACTATACTTCGAAATAAATTTAGCCAAAAAGTTTCAACACCTTACAATCTAAAAAACATTTAAGTAAAAAACTAAATAATACACAAATAAAAATACATTACTCACTCATGAATTGGCATATATATATATACATATATATGTATGTGTATATATGCATATATATATTTTATATATATATATGTATTTGAGACGGTGTAGCACTCTGTCACCCAGGCTGGAGTGCAATGGCCTGATCTCGGCTCACTGCAACCACTGCCTCCTGGGTTCAAGAGATTCTCCTGCATCAGCCTCCTGAATAGCTGGGATTACAAGTGTGTGCCACCACACCTGGCTAACTTTTGTATTTTTAGTAGCGACAGGGTTTCACCATATTGGCCAGGCTGGTCTCAAACTCCTGACCTTGTGATCTGCTCCCCTCAGCCTCCCAAAGTGCTCAGATGACAGGCGTGAGCCACTGTGCCTGGCCAGCATTAATATTCTTAAACAGCTGTATTATACAAAATGATCTACAGATATAATGCAACCTCCATCAAAATGCCAGTTGTTGGGAGCAAGCCCCCCAAAGTCTGGCCATAAACTGGCCCCAAAGCTGGCCATAAATAAAATCTCTGCAGCAATGTAACATGTCCATAATGGCCGTAACGCCCAAGCTGGAAGGTTATGGGTTTATGGGAATGAGGGCAAGGAACACCTAGCCTGCCCAGGGTGGAAAACCACTTAAAGGCATTCTTAAGCCACAAACAGAAGCCTGAGCCATCTGTCTTTAGGGAGTGTTCCTGCTGCAGTTAACTAGCCCAATCTATTCAATTAATTCAGCCTATCCCTTCGTTTCCCATAAGTGATACTTTTAGTTAATTTAATATCTATAGAAACAATGCTAATGACTGGTTTGCTGTTAATAAATATGTGGGTAAATCTCTGTTTATGGCTCTCAGTTCTGAAGGCTGTGAGACCCGATTCCTCACTTCACACCTCTGTATTCTGTGTGTGTGTCTTTAATTCCTCTAGCGCCGCTGGGTTAGGGTCTCCCCAACTGAGCTGGTCTCAGTAGCCAGTGACATACTTAATATAAATTTTGTAAAATATATGTAAAATTCATATAGTACCACAAAAGACCCAGAATAGCCAAAGCAATAAAAAAGTAAAAAAGGCTGAAAGTATCACCCTACCAGACTTTGCAACATACTGAAAAACTATAGTAACCTAAACAGTGTGGTACTTCAATAAAACTGGATACATACAGAAATGTAGCTGAGGAGTGTGGAAATATATCCATGTATTTACAGCGAATTGATTTTAGATATAGGTGACATTTTCTTAGAGAAAAGACAGTATCTTCAATAAATGGTATTGAGAAAACTTCTTTTTTTCCTTTCCTTTTTTTTTTTTTTTTGAGGGGGAGTTTTGCTCTTGTTGCCCAGGCTGGAATCAATGGCATGCTCTCAGTTCACTGCAACTTCCGCCTCCACATTGTTCAAGCTTGCCTCAGCCTCCCGAGTAGCTGGGATTACAGGCATGCACCACCACCCCCGGCTAATTTTTGTATTATTAGTAGAGATGGGATTTCTCCATATTGATCAGGCTGGTCTCAAACTTCCAACCTCAGGTGATTTGCCTGCCTCGGCCTCCCAGTGTTGGGATTACAGACGTGAGGCAACACGCCCACTGAGAAAACTTTCTAGCCACATGCAGAGCAATAAAATGAGACCCTCATCTGATACCATATATAAAAATTAACTCAAAATAAATTAGATATTACAATGTAAGGTTTGAAACTCTGAAACCACTACAAAAAAAAAATAACAGTGAAAGACCCGTAACATTAGTTTGGGCAGTGACTTTTTTGATATAACCTCAAAATCCCAGGGAACCAAAAGAAAAATAGATTAATCAGATTACTTCAAATCAAAAAATTGCTGCAAAGAATCTGAGACAATCAACAGGATCAGACAACTAAAAAATGGAAAAAATGTGCAAATCATACATGTGACGTGTTAATATCAAAAAATATAAGAATCTCAAATGACAATACAACAAAAAAAGTACTATTAAAAATGAGCAAAAGGCTTATTTTCAAGAATAGACATACATAGTCAAAAGATATATTTAAAAATGCTCAATATCAATTATTATCAGGGAAAGGAAAGCAAAAAAAAAAAACGATATCAACTCACTCCTGTTAGAATGACTCCTATTAAAAAGAAAAAGAAAATGAGTATTAGTAAAGGTGTGAAGAAAACAGAATGCTTGCACACTGTTGGTTTGAATGTAAATGAAGGCAGCCATCATGAAAAACAAAATAAAGATTTCTTTAAAAATTTAAAATCAGGCTGGGTGTGGTGGCTCATGCCTGTAATCCCAGGACTTTGGGAGGCCGAGGCGGGTGGATCACGAGGTCAGGAGATGGAGACTATCCTGGCTAACACAGTGAAACCCTGTCTCTACTAAAAATACAAAAAATTAGCTGGGTGTGGTGGTGGGCGCCTGTAGTCCCAGCTGCTCAGGAGGCTGAGGCAGGAGAATGCCATGAATCTGGGAGGCGGAGGTTGCAGTGAGCCAAGATTGTGCCACTGCACTCCAGCCTGGGTGACAGAGCAGGACTCCGTCTCAAAAAAAAAAAAAAAAAAAAATTTAAAATCAAACTATCATATAATATAGCAATTTCAATAATGGATACATATCTCAAAATAATTAAATCAGAATGAAGAAATATCTGCAGAAATAATCTGCAAGAAATATTTGCAGAATGAAGAAATATTTGTAACATTCTTCACAATTGCCAAAATACAGAATTAACACTTCAACATCTAATGAGTACATAAAGACAATGTGGTATATATACACAATGGAATACTATTCATCTTTAAAATAAAAAAAATTATTATTTTCAATTACATAGATTAACCAAATTATTTCACTTACATGATTCCAGAAAAATTAATCTAACTGAAGTAGAGAATAAAATGGTGACCACCAGATGCCAACGTATTTGGAAAAAAGAGGGGTTTAGAAAGATGTCTGTCAAATACATAATTACAGTTGAATGGGAGAAATAAGTTCAAAAAAGCTTTTGTACTGCATGGTGCCTATAGTTCATAACAATGTATTTGTATTTCTGAAAAATGCTAAAACATTGTCATGTGCTGTTACCACAAAAATGTTAACTATGTGAGGTAAAGCATTAATTCCCTAGAATGAAGCATTTGACAATGTGTATATACTTCAAAATGTCATGCTTCAGAGAATAAATGCACAACTTATATATTACAGATGGTAATGGTATGAAAGACACTAAAAGGGCAGCTGTTTCTTATGGTCTCATGACTGGCCACTCTGTGAACACAGTACACAAGTTTGCAAGCAAAATAATAGAAAATGTTTTTATCCAAAAGCTGCCACGATCTTCGAATGTTTTCCAGAGAATATGACCAACAAGTTGGCTAGAGTTAGGTGACTAAATGTAAAAACTGTAGACTGAACTTCACCCACTAAAAAAATCATACAAGACTGAGAAAATTTCTTCAAATTGTAATATGAATATGGAAAAGAAATATTACTCCAGGTTTCAAATTCACAGAGGTCATTTTTACTATTTTGCAATGTTTAATGTTCACACTTATAAACAGAAGATTTTGCATGGAAATGTACATTATGGTGTAAGTATACTGTAGAAAATTAAATTAAAAGTTTAATTTCTAGGATATATTTTCAAGCAAATGTTATATTTGCCACACTTTGTGTAAGAATTTAATAAGATTATTCTTTAACAGAGAAAAACAATGCTAAATGATTTAATCCTTTCATCTGTGGACACTGTATGCTTTTTGTCTGATCAGCAAGTTTTTTAACTGATCAGAAAGTTATATTGATAAGCAAAATCTCCAGTTAAAACCAATCTTGCAGTGCATTAAAAATACCGGTTTCTCATCAAAACCTACAATATACCATGTGAAATGACATGGTGTGAAGAGAACAGTGAGAAAACTGTAGCCACAGCACAGCAAAAAGGAGGGCTGTGATGCATACACAGCTGAAATACACATAATAAGACAAACAAAACTAAGACAGTTAGGAAATAAAAGAAGCGCAATTTTTAATTCAGCAAAATTGAGCTTTGCAGCCTGAAAATAAATGTCCTCTCCACATAAAAAAATCAATGTTATTTCTCACCATTGATATGTTCCACCTCTGTCTTGAAGTTACAAACTAACTCCAACAGGAATATTTATGGCTTATTATAAAGCATCTGTGACACAGAAAGCACTGTCATGTTTGTTTGCTACATTTATATATAAAAACATCCTCATGATTTAGGAAGCCCCCCTAGTACTTACCTAAACAAATGGGCTCAATCAATATTTACTTATTTTCATTATAAAAAGTGAAAGGAACAAAAACTAAAAAAAAGTAGGCTTATATAGGGTTCTCCAATTAAAAGAACAAAATAAAATATTCTAACAACATAAAATATAACAATACACTAATTTTGAAATTAAATCTAAATTTTTTTGCACTAATTTTATAAAAATTATTTTTATAATCTCTGACCAGCTCACACAGCATCTTATATAAGAGAAAAAAATGTAAGACACAAGAAAATTATGGGTCTAGCCTAAGAATCAGGCAAGTAAAAACAAAAATTTGCATAGGGAGATTCTGAATTATAAGCCATACAATTTTACAGTAATCAATTCAATACAAAGCAGAGTATGGATTTGTTTTCAGCATTTTTAAGTTTTTTTAGTTTTGTAGTCATTATCTAATTAAAATAATTTGATTTGTTTCAATATTGCTCTTCTGAAACTAGGTAGAAACTCATACTCACAAAGAAGGCATTTATTTACTCCATAATTTTTTTCAAACCCAAGCTTTATCTTTAAAGTAATATATGTATGTATTTAACTCTGTGTAAATCAAAACTAATAGTCTGTATGTGCTTGCAGGCAGAGAGGCAACATGTTTGAAGAAAAATATATAACAATTTTTTAATGTTAATTCAGGTCTCAGAAATGTATGCATTTTGTTTATATTGTTTTCTTATGACCATAAAAGAGACCCTGTAGCCAACAACAATTTAATGTACATTTAAAAACAACTAAAAGTGGCTGGGCGTGGTGACTCACACCTGTAATCCCAGCACTTTGGGAGGCCGAGGGGGCTAATCATGGGGTCAGGAGTTTAAGACAAACCTGGCCAACGTAGTGAAACTCTGTCTCTACTAAAAACACAAAAATTAGCTGAGTGTGGCGGCATGCGCCTGTAGTCCCAATTACTCAGGAGGCTGAGGCAGGAGAATCACTTGAACCTGGTAGGCGGAGGTTGCAGTGAGCCGAGACCACGCCAATGCACTCCAGCCTGGGTGACATAGTGAGACTCGTCTCAAAAAAAAAAAAAAAAAACCGAAAAGTGCAGAATTAGTTTATAATACAAACAATAAATGCTGCAGGTAATGAATATTTCATTTACCCATATGTAATTATTACATATTATATACCTGTATCAAAATTTGCCATATATGCCATATTTACACATACTATGTAACCACAAAAATTAAGAAAAATAAGTTTAAGAAAAAAAGAGTAATAATTCAACCTACAGGAATAATATTCTCTGACTTATTTGCAATTTAAAGCCACTGGCAAAATAGATTACTAGAAATGTTAGTCCATTATCTTATTAAATAGTGTATTGTTACCATCATTTACCTATACCCTTGAGTAAGATGGGATAAGTTAAATTTAATGGCATAAGAATGCTTCATTGAATGAACAACGGTCTTAACATGTTTTTTAAAAAGCCTGATTAATAAGTTCACACATTATCTAAAAATTTTAAAATGTATTACATTTTATTACATAAAAGTACAATTGGCCAGGCATGGTGACTCGCGCCTGTAATCCCAGCACTTTGGGAGGCCGAGATGGGTGGATCACCCGAGGTCGGGAGTTCGAGAGCAGCCTGACCAACATAGAGAAACCCCATCTCTACTAAAAATACAAAATTAGCCGGGTATGGTGGCACATGCCTGTAATCCCAGCTACTCGGGAGGCTGAGGCAGGAGAATCCCTTGAACCTGGGAGGTGGAGGTTTCGGTGAGCCAAGATCACACCATTTCACTCCAGCCCGGGCAACAAGAGCAAAACTCTGTCTCAAAAAGAAAAAAGTACAATTAGTAAAATGATATACCAAAAAATTTTTTTTCTCAATATAACACAGGATATTTATCTGAACTCCTACCTCATGTATCAGTTAATATTATAAATTAACCAGAAAGAGCCTCTCCACTTACATTTTCATCTTGTATTTTAATGTCCTTACTCTTTCACTAAAAAAGGTCGTAAATAATGCACACCTAATAACAAAGAATCTCTCATCTTTGATGCAGCAACAATTAGTCACATGCTTTCACATGTGAATACAATAGGAATGAAGAGCATAATTTGAGTTAAATGACATCATTATTCATTTTATAAAACAATTTTTTTCAAAGAAAAAAGTATACTTTGAATGTAATTACAACTCTGCAAAAATTTTCTACTTCTTATAATGTTATATACAAATAATTCATTTACCAACTTTAGTTTTAGATTCCTTTCTATACTCAGCAATCTGATTTAGTGTAATGCCTGAAGTGTCAGTGCCTTAAATATTTCTACTGTGAATTATCTGATATTTACATAGAATTTTGGATTAAATATTTTTTCATATTTATCGCACCTGCAAAAATATTTTAGTATGAACCCTCTAGTGTTTTCTAAAGCTGTCGTTTTTGAAAAAAAAGTTTTCCCAAATTTATTACATTTGCAGGATTTTTCTCCAATATAAATTTCCTTATGTTGCACAAAGTTTAAGCAACTGCTCCAGGGTTTTCCTCTAGTACAAAATGTGTGCAATGAGATCTGTGATACAAGTAAAGGTATTACAACCTTCCTTATGTTCATAATGTGTGTCTTCAAAATGAATACTCTTCACTTTAGAGGCTTATATTTTCTGAAAGATTTTTGACAGTAATTGCATGTATAATGCTTTTATTAAGTATGAAATCTCTGATGTTGAGTAAGATGTGAACAGATATTAATGGCTTTTTCACATTCTGTATATTTGAAACTTTTTTTCTAGTACAAATGCTTTCCTGTGCAATAAGGTGTAAGCATTGGTTAAAACTTTTGCCACATTCTTCACACTTGTAGGTTTAGTATGAATTATCTTATGCACAATCAAGTGTGACAACTTTTAAAGGTTTTGTTACATTCTTCACATTTCTAAGATTTTTCACCAACATAATTTCTTTTATGTTTAGAAAACTTTGAAGTGTTTTCAAAATCACTGTTACATCTTTTAGGTTTGTAGAGTTTCTCACCAGTATGAATTTTCTTATGTCCAGTAAGGTTTGAGGACTGGTTAAAAGCTTTGCCACATTTTTCACATTGGTAGGGTTTCTCTCCAGTATGAATTCTCTTATGTCTAGTAAGGTGTGAGGACTGGTTAAAGGCTTTACCACATTGTTCACATTGGTAGGGTTTCTCTCCAGTATGAATTATCTTATGTGTAGTAAGGTGTGAGGAATGGTTAAAGGCTTTGCCACATTCTTCACATGTGTAGGGTTTCTCTCCAGTATGAACTTTCTTATGTTCAGCAAGTTTTGAGGATCGATAGAAAGCTTTGCCACATTCTTCACATTTGTAGGATTTCTCTCCAGTATGAATTCTCTTATGTGTAGTAAGGATTGAGGACTGGTTAAAAGCTTTGCCACATTCTTCACATTTGTAGGGTTTCTCTCCAGTATGAATTCTTTTATGTGTAGTAAGGTTTGAGAACTGGTTAAAGGCTTTGCCACATTCTTCACATTTGTATGGTTTCTCTTCAGTATGAATATTCTTATGTTCAGTAAGGTTTGAGGATTGGTTAGAAGCTTTGCCACATTTTTCACACTGGTAGGGTTTTTCTCCAGTATGAATGCTCTTATGTCTAGTAAGGTGTGAGGACTTGTTAAAAGCTTTGCCACATTCTTCACATTTGTAGGGTTTCTCTCCAGTATGAATTATCTTATGTGTAGTAAGGTGTGAGGACTGCCTAAAGGCTTTGCCACATTCTTCACATTTGTAGGGCTTCTCTCCAGTATGAATTATCTTATGTCTGGTAAGGTGTGAGGACTGGTTAAAGGCTTTGCCACATTCTTCACATTTGTAGGGTTTCTCTCCAGTATGAATTATCTTATGTTTGGTAAGGTGTGAGGACTGGTTGAAAGCTTTGCCACATTCCTTATATTCATTGAGTTTCTCTCTGGTATGAATTATCTTATGTGTAGTAAGGGTTGAGGACTGATTAAAGGCTTTGCCACATTCTTCACGTTTGTAGGGATTCTCTCCAGTATGAATTATTGTATGTGTTGTAATGTGTGACAACAGGTTAAAGGCTTTGCTACATTCTTCACGTTTGTAGAGTTTCTCTCTAGTATAAATTATCTTATGTGTAGTAAGGTTTGTGAACTGGTTACAGGCTTTGCCACATTCTTCACATATGTACAGTTTCTCTCCAATATGAATTCTTTTATGTTTAGTAAAGATTGAGGATCCATTAAAGGCTTTTCCACAGTCTTTACATTTGTAGAAATTTACTCTAGTACAAATTATTTTATGTTGAGTTAGGTTTGAAAACATGCACAATGATTTGCCAAATTCTTTACATTTAAAAGGTTTTTTTTCGGTGTGTCTTACCTTATGTCCATTTAAATTTGAAAATTTATGAAAGACTTTCATATATTTATCACATTGAAATATTTTACTCTGGGTAGTTGGCAAACATTGGTTAAGTCCATTATAACCTCCTTTTTGCACCTTGCACTCATCCACACTTTTACTTAACTGTAAATTCTCATGTTCACATTTTCCATATCTTCTTAGTGTCACTTTTTGGAAAGAATCTTTTATGTTCTGCTCTGGTGAAAAGTCTTGGGCAAAATGAGAACAAATAACTGAAAGAAATAAAAATAACAAATGACTCCACTTGATAGACTCTAAATATACTTTACAAATCCAACCTACACAATTATACAAATTACATAAGCAAGATGGTATAGCAAAATACCAAAGGCCCTAATTTCTTTTTTTTTTTTTTTTTTCCTGAGACGGAGTTTCAGTCTGTCACCTGGGCTGGACTGAAGTAGTGTGATCTCAGCTCACTGCAACCGCTACCTCCCAGGTTAAAGCAACTCTTCTGCCTCAGCCTCCTGAGTAGCTAGGATTACAGGCATGTGCCATCATGCCCAGCTAATACTTGTATTTTTAGTAGAAACGGGGTTTCACCATGTTGGCCAGGCTGGTCTCAAATTCCTGACCTCGTGATCTGCCCACCTCAGCCTCCCAAAATGCTGGGATTACAGGCATGAGCCACCGTGCTCGGCCCAAAGGCCCTAATTTCTTAATAGAAATATAAATGTAACAAAAACATATTGACCAAAATACATTTGTGGAAAATTTATAAATTAGTTAAGTGTGTGCAATGACCCAGGTGAGCAGAATGCAAAGAGCCACACAGAAAGAAAATAAAAGTCTGCTATATTTACCCAACATAGATCTTTCTGCTCCCCAATATAACATAATACCTTTAAAAGTAAATTGCCAACTTCAATTACTTTGCATATAGAGGCATACCTGAGAGTGGATAATTTATAAAGAAAAAAGGCTGGCAGGGTGCGGTGGCTCATGCCTGTAATCACAGCACTTTGGGAGGCCAAGGCAGGCAAATCAACTGAGGTCAGGAGTTTGAGACCAGCCTGACCAACATGGTGAAACCCTGTCTCTACTTAAAATACAAAATTAGCCAGGCATGGTGGTGCATGCCTGTAATCCCAGGTACTCGGGAGGCTGAGGCAGGAGAATCACTTGAACCTGGGAGGCGGAGGTTGCAGTGAGCCAAGATTGTGCCACTGCAGTCCAGCCTAGGTGACAGAGTGAGACTATGTCTCAAAAACAAACAAAAACAAAACAAAAAAAAGTTTATTTGGCACACGGTTTGGCAGACTGTACAAGAAGTGCGTGCCAGCATCGACTTCTGGTGAGCGTCTCACAAAGCTTACAATCATGGTGAAACACAAAGAGTAACTGAACATATCACATGGTAAGGGACAGAGCAAGTGTGAAATAAAGAAGCCAGGTAATTTTAATGAACCAGCTCTCATTTAAATTAACAGAGGGTAAAGTTTTTGATTACCAAGAGGGTGATGCCAAGCCATTCATGAGAATTTGCCCCCATGACTCGAACACCTCCCACCAGGTTCTGCATCCAACACTGAGGACTGCATTGCAGCATAATGTTTGGTGAACGTGAACATTCGGTTATACCATAGATAAACTAGGCTTAACAGACATGTAAACAACTTTCCAGTTAAAAGCAAGAAAACACACATTATTCTTATTTGCACCTGGTGTATTCTGTTAGGATACACAACAAGTCTTATTAAATTTAGGAATACCAGGTGGGTGCTGTGGCTCATGCCTATAATTTCAACACTTTGGGAGACCAAGATGGGAGGATCTCTTGGGGCCAGAAGTTTGAGACGAGCCTAGGCAACACAGTAAGACTCCGTCCCTACAAATAATCAAAAAATTAGCCAGACATGGTAGTGCATCTCTGTAGTTCCAGCTACTCAGGAGGCTGAGGTGAAAGGAGCACTTGAGCCCCGAAGGTTGAAGCTGCAGTCACTGCACTCCAGCCTGGGTAACAGAAAAAGATCCTGTTTCAAAACAACAACAACAAATAAATGTAAGAAAATAAAAATTGTACACTGAATGTTTTCTGACTAAGACTGAATGCAACTGGAAATTGAGAGCACTAGTGAAACTGGCACATCCAAATATATATGAAAATAACACATACTCTTCAACATAGTTTTACTCAAGGGTCAAAAAATTTAATTTTTCAAAGATGTCTATACAACTTACAGTGATGAATACATTCAATATAATTTCTATAAAAATCCCCAAAGCATAAGTTTTACAAGAATATTGTTTAAAATTTTTAAATTTGATTATAAACTATAGCCAAACACTCATGAAAAAGAACAGAGGTGTTATACTTCTGGATTTTAAAAAATATTAATAGCTACAAAAACAAGGTGGTACTGACACAAAGACAGATAAACAGATTAAAAAACAGAATAGAGAGCCCAGAAATAAACTTTTCAGTATATGATTAAATAATCTTTTACAACGTTGCCATGAGCACACAATAGAGAAAAGACAATCTCTTCAAAAAATCATGTTGAAAACTGGGCACCAACACTGATAAAGCAGGATTCTTTGAATCATATACAAAAAATATTTTAAATAAAATACTTAAACATATAAAAATAACTAACAAATCTCTTAGAAAAAAAGAGAAATGAGATGACGTTGGTCTTGGCACCATTTTTTTTTATATTAAATGCATGATATTTAATTCATGATATTAAATGCATGAGCATCAAAGAAAAAAGTAACTACACTACACTTCAAAATTTCCACACATCCAAAAAACATTAGAGTGACAATGCCTTGTAGAAAATAAGTAAAAATATTTGCAAATTATATGTGATAAGAGTTAACTGTAGGGAGCTAAAGGCCCGAGGGTCGTGACCAACTCAGCATTCCACTGAAGGCTATATGATCAAACAGCAAACTGTTTATCATGAATGCAGGATGTGGGCAAACTCACATCTGTGCCTCCCACCAGAAGGTTTGCTGAGGGCAGTCACTCCCTGGTGCCATGCTCCTTGAGGTTATCTACTGGAACATCTGGAGACTACTGTTCAAAGAATGCAGTTGTGCAAGCCTGCACTAAGTAAAGCAGCTGACTGACAACCACCCCCTTCTCCCTATCTCCTTTACTCAATAAATACAAAGGGCTATAGAAGTTCAGGGCCCTTGTTCACTAGAAGCAAGGAGCCCCCTGACCTCTTCTTCCAAATATACTCTTTTGTCTTTGTCTTTATTCCCACGTTCATCCTCCTTTGTTCAGTCCAGCAAGGTCCATGGCAGTTAATATTGAGAATACATAAACAAGTCTTAAATGGACTAATAACTGAAATAAATTTTCATCAAAAAAAATACAAAAATCGGAAAAAGCATTTGAAAAGACACAGGAAATTACATTTGTAGAGAAATGCATAAAAATCACATAAAAAAATCAACTCAAACCAATTAGAATGGCCACTATCAATTTTTTTAAAACATTAAATCTGTTGATGATGAACTGAAAACCCGTTATTTGTTGGTGTAAAACAAGGATGCAGCCACTGTTTTAAAATGTTATGTTACCCAAATAATTAAAAATGGAATCATTAAATACAATAATTCAATTTGTAAATCTGTGTGCAAACTCTGCAATGCAGGAGCTAGAAAGGCATATTTGAACATTGATGTTTACTGTACCAGTATTCACAAAAACCAAAAGACTGAAGCAACCCTTTCTTGACTTATAAATACATCAAAAAATGTAATATATAAATACAATGGAATATTATACAGCCTTAAAAAATATTGTCAAGCTTTAAGACAAACTTCAAGAATTATTATGTCACCTGAAATAAGCCATTAACAAAATGATGGATACTATATGATCCCATTTACAGGAGATATCTTAAGTAGTCACGCTCATAAAAACAGAAAGTAGAAGGATATTTGTCAAGGGCTGGAGAGAGGGTAAAATGTTCAGCTGTTACTTAATGGATATTGAGTTTTAATTTTATTAGATGTAAAATTTTTAAAAGTCTTTTGCATAACAATGTGAATATACTTAACATGTCTGAAAAGTACAGCTTTTTTTTTGAGACAGGGTCTCATTCTATCACGCAAGGTGGAGTGCAGTGGCACAATTATGGCTAAGTGTAGCCTCAAATTCCCAGATTCAAGTAATCCTCCTCCCTCAATCTTTCAAAGAGCTGGGACCACAGGTGCACACAACCAGCCTGGGTTAAAAAAAAAAAAAAAAAAAAAAAAAAAATTGTAGAGTGGGAATCTCCATATGTTGCCCAGGCTGGTCTCAAACTTTTGGGATCAAGCAATCCTCCTGCCTTAAGATCCCCAAATTCTGGGATTACACATGTAAGCCACAACCATGCCTGGCCCTGAAATGTACACTTCAATAGATTTAAGATGGTAAATTTTATGTTATGTGTTTTTACAATTAATTTTTCTCAAAAAAAAAATCTGAAAAAATTCAGAATCATAAATCTTTTCATAAATTACCTTCAAATCACAAAAGTGTTTCTCTCACACAGAGCAAATACATATTCATCATTAAACACATGGTGAAAATAAAACTATTTCCATGACTACTCAATTAGACAAGATAAAACAATCACTGAAAATCAACTAAGAAAAAAAAAAAAAGGGGCTGGGCACGGTGGCTCACGCCTGTAATCTCAGCACTTTGGGAGGCCGAGGTGAGCGGATCACCTGAGGTCGGAAGTTCGAGACCAGCCTGGCCAACATTGTGAAACCCCATCTCTACTAAAAATACAAAAATTATCTGGGTGTGGTGACATGAGCTTGTAATCCCAGCTACTCGGTGGCTGAGGCTGGAGAACTGCTTGAACCCGGGAGGCAGAGGTTGCAGTTAGCCAAGATCACGCCATTGCACTCCAGCCTGGGTGACAGAGTGAGACTCCAATTAAAAAAAAAAAAAAAATCAACTAAGAAAGAATATATACAAGATAAGTCATAACCAAAGTTGTGGTTATATTTCTAGATAAACACACAAACATATATACTCTCATTGCTATAGACATATGGCTCATGTATCTCTTAAGTAAACCCCACATTGACTTAAAGTGTACAAACAGAATTGCAAATTGTCTAAAATTATAATACATATCTAAAACTAAAAAGCACAAGAAACTAATATTAAGAAACCTACACTAAAAAAAGCACACTAGTAGGCCAGGCGCGGTGGCTCATGCCTGTAATCCCAGCACTTTGGGAGGCCAAGGTGGGCAGATCACAAGGTCAGAAGATTGAGACCATCCTGGCTAAAACGGTGAAACCCCGTCTCTACTAAAAATAAAAAAAATTAGCTGGGTGTGGTGGTGGATGCTTGTAGTCCCAGCTACTCGGGTGGCTGAGGCAGGAGAATGGTGTGAACCCGGAAGGCGGAGCTTGCAGTGAGCCGAGATCGTGCCACTGCACTCCAGCCTGGGCAACAGAGCGAGACTCCATCTCAAAAAAAAAAACAAAACAAAAAACCACACTAGTATGAACTAGAAAACAATAATGAGAGAAATGTTTACTCAAAATATGGTTTGCAGCCAGGTGTGGTGGCTCACACCTATAATCCCAGCACTTAGGGAGACTAAGGTGGACAAACCACCTAAGGTCAGAAGTACGAGACCAGCCTGGCCAACATGGGGAAACCCTGTCTCTACTAAAAATACAAAAATTAGCCAGGCCTGGTGGCATGTGCCTGTAGTCCCAGCTACTCGGGAGGCTGAAGTGGTAGGATCCCTTGAACATGGGAGCCGAAATTAGCCCACTGCACTTCAGCCTAGGCAACAGAGTGAGACTGCATCTCTAAAAAAAAAACCCAGGCGCAGTGGCTCACACCTGTAATCCCAGCACAGCACTTTGGGAGGCTGAGGTAGGTGGATCATCTGAGGTTGGGGGGGGTTCGAGACCAGCCTGACCAAAATGGAGAAACCCTATCTCTTCTAAAAACAAAAGTACAAAATTAGCCAGGCATGGTGGCACATGCCTGTAATCTCTGCTACTCGGGAGGCTGAGGCAGGAGAATTGCTTGAACCTGGGAGGTGGAGGTTGCAGTGAGCCGAGACTGCGCCATTGCACTCCAGCCTATGCAGTAAGAGCAAAACTCCATGTCAAAAAAAAAAAAAAAAAAAAGACCTGGTTTGCAAAACGATGTACCATTAAGAATTTATCTAAATATGCCGGGTGCGGTGGCTCACACATGTAATCCCAGCACTTTGGGTGGCTGAGACAGGCAGATCACCTGAAGTTGGGAGTTCAAGGCCAGCCTGACCAACATGGTGAAACCCTGTCTCTACTAAAAATACAAAATTAGCCGGGCGTTTTGGCACATGGCTGTAATCCCAGCTACTCGGGAGGCTGAGGCAGCAGAATTGCTTGTACTCAGGAGGTGAAGATTGCAGTGAGCCGAGATTGCACCATTGTACTTTAGCCTGGCGACAGAGTGAGACTCCATCCCAAAAAAAAAAAAAAAAAAAAAAAAGAGAAAAAAAAATTCTATTCTCTAAATAACTATAATATGTGACTGTGTACTCACAGAAGGCAAGTATTTTGAATAATTGGCATGTGCTCCATGGCAGTAAAATTTCAAAGAAAATGGAGTGTAATCATAAACAGAAGATTCTAATGAGAAACTTTTAATAAATAAGGATTTAAAAGAAACTAGAGACAATTTTATTTATTTATTTATTTTTTTGAGATGGAATCTTGCTCTGTCACCTAGGCTGAAGTGCAGTGGCACAATCTCGGCTCACTGCAACCTCTGCCTCCCAGGTTTACACCATTCTCTTGCCTCAGTCTCCTGAATAGCTGGGACTACAGGCACCCGCCAACATGCCCGGCTAATTTTTTTTTGTATTTTTAGTAGAGACGGGGTTCCACCATGTTAGCCAGGATGGTCTTGATCTCCTGACCTTGTGATCCGCCCACCTCAGCCTCCCAAAGTGCTGGGATTACAGGCGTGAGCCACCGCGCCGGGCCTGAGGTTGGAAAATCGCTTCAGGCCAGGATTTCAAAACCAGCCTGGGTTATGTAGCAAGACCCAATCTCCAAATTAAGTGCCTTTAGGAGAGCTTTGAGATCCAGGGAGGGAGTTGTGAAACTACTAATGCCCAATTCTGAGGAGTGCTATTTTTCAGAAGGCAGGTGGCAAACTACAGAACTCCTATTTTTCAGTATAGACCAGTAAATGGCCTACCCAACTTGGTCTTACTGAGAATTCTGAAGTTACTCTGTAATCATCTCAGACTTTTCCCAGACACAGTCTGTAAGAGGTCACATACCCTTTCAGAGGCCTTCAGAAAGACACCCACTTATAGCCATGCAGCAGGCCTGCAGACCTTGGCCTTTACTGTGGTCCCTAAAGCAGTTCAATGACTCAGTTTCACATCCCTGAGCCACACACAGTTCACAGCCAGTTCTGCCTATGTTAAAGCCCACTCAGTGACCTGGAAAAATCCTCTCTGATACACAGTGAATGCCATACTCATCCACATTCTTAAATAAGACTTACCATATACAGACCTGACTACAGAAACCTGCCCTAGTGTCTGCCCTACAGGTCAAAGTCTTGAGAGAAATTCAGTCTGTCCAAAAAAATAAAATGTGAATTACAACTACCCAAGCCCCTTGTAACAAGCCAACTGAAGGTGGACCCTAGTGCAGACCCAGCAGCCTTGTGACCAAGCTACATGCCCTCTCCACTACAAACCCAGAGGGCATCTCATTACCCTGGGGGCCCAACAAAAGACCTTTACCTTCTGAAAACAGGTTATAAAAACTTGAAGAGGCTTCTGCTTTTTCAA
Source organism: Pongo pygmaeus (assembly GCF_028885625.2). Classification (NCBI taxonomy): domain Eukaryota; kingdom Metazoa; phylum Chordata; class Mammalia; order Primates; family Hominidae; genus Pongo; species Pongo pygmaeus. The sequence continues at coordinate 24,619,708 of NC_072393.2, forward strand.
GTTTAAAGACACTGATACAAAACTATATTTTGCCTATTGTCAATGCTTCTCTTTTAACAAAGAACTGTAAGTATGTGGCAAAAGAATTAGTCAAAAAAATGAAAAAGAGCCATTGAAATTGCAGACAAGTAAGTAAAAAGTTGCTGGCTGTAGATCATATGATCATATATATATATATATATATATATATATATATATATATATATAGTACATTAAATCCTGTCTAAACTAATAAATACACTCAGTAAATTAACAAAATGTTAAATTAACATAAAAGTTATGGTTCCATACACTTAAGCTATTGGATAAAAATATTTTAAAAATCTTATTTACAGCCAGGCATGGTGGCTCACGCCTGTAATCCCAGCACTTTGGAAGGCTGAGGCAGATGGATCATCTGAGGTCAAAAGTTCAAGACCAGCCTGGCCAACATACTGAAACCCCATCTAAACTAAAAATACAAAAATTAGCCAGGCATGGTGGTGTGTGCCTATAGTCCCAGCTACTTGGGAGGCTGAGGCAGGATAATCGCTTGAACCCGGGAGGCAGAGGTTGCAGTGAGCCAAGACTGCACCACTGCACTCCAGCCTAGGCAACAGAGCAAGCCTCTGTCTCAAAAAAAAATCTTATTTATGATACCATTAAAATAAATTTCTGAGAAGAAATTTAATTAAAGAAGTAGAAAATTTTTACAATGAAAGATATATCAATGAGAGAAATTAGAAAAGACACAAATAAATTTAAAAATATTTCATGTCTATAGATTGAAAGAATAAATACTGTTAAAGTGCCATGTTGGCCAGGCATGGTGGCTCATACCTGTAATCCCAGCACTTTGGGAGGCTGAGGCAGGCAGATCACGAGGTCAAGAGATGGAGACCATCCTGGCCAACATGGTGAAACTCTGTCTCTACTAAAAATACAAAAATTAGCTGGGCCTGGTGGTGAGCACCTGTAGTTCCAGCTACTCAGGGAGTGGGGGGCGGCAGGGCTGAGGCAGGATAATAGCTTGAACCTGGAAGGGAGAGGTTGCAGTGAGCCGAGATTGTGCCACTGCACTCCAGCCTGGAGAAAGAGCGAGACTTTGTCTCAAAAAAAAAAAAAAAAAAAAAGTGCCATGTTATTCAAAATGACCTACAGATTCAATAAACTCCCTATCAAAATTCCAGGGGCGTTTTACAGTAATGAAAAATACAAGTCTAAAATTTATATATGAAACTACAATAAACTTTGAAAAGTGAAAGCAATCTTAAGAAAAAAAAGCTGAATGACATCATACTTTATAATTTCAAACTATATTTGAAGACTATAGTAATACAAACAGGATGGAATGTGCAGAAAAATGAACAGAAACCTACTACTCTCACACATTTCAGAGATGATGCAAAAAAAGAACTTAAAAAATAGTTTAACAGAGTTTCTCAAAATTATGCAGATATTTGTGTGTCCCTCAAAACAATGGAAAAGCAGTCAGATTGTGCAGTCTCTTACATGCCATTAAGGAGACTTTGGCTCTCACTCTAAACTAGAAGGCAGATCATTGAAGGGAAAGCAGAGTCCTGAGAGAACTTAAAAGCGTAAGACAGAAGACTCCCTTATGTGAGAGCAAAATAGAAAAACTCGGCAGGGTGGTGTGGCTCATGCCTGTAATCCCAGCACTTTCAGAGGCCAAGGTGGGCAGATCACCTGAGGTTAGGAGGTCGAGACCAGCCTGGCCAACACATAGTGAAACTCTGTCTCTACTAAAAAAATACAAAAATTAGCTGGGCGTGGTGGCACACACCTGTAGTCCCAGCTACTTGGGAAGCTGAGACAGGAGAATCGCTTGAACCTGGAGGTGGAGGTTGCAGTGAGCCCAAACTGTGCCACTGCACTCCAGCTTGGCTGACAGAGCGAAACTCCATCTCTCAAAAGAAAAAGAAAAGAAAAGAAAAACTCTGGCTTTCCAGAAACTATTTCCTTTGGAATACAGCTTCCCAAATCACATTATAAGCACTAGCTTTTTCTTTGACCTTTGAACTGCTCATCTATGTTATCTGTTGTATTCACTTTCACTCTCACCTACCTGGGGGTTCGGCCACCATCCTATGTCTCTTTCTAGTCCAAGGCTCTTTTTCTTGTTCCAGACAGGTGATTAGGTCTGGCTTAGAGACAGCAATACCTGTTTTATTGAAAATAAATAACATAAATCTCGCTTATATTCTCTAATCACCAACATGGCAATGTAGTCAGGAAAGAGGGTGAAATAGAATATTCTTGTAAATCAATCCCAAAATAATGATTTATAAAAGAAATTTCTAAATATTTAGAAAGTATTTTAAATTTGTTAGTTCTTAATTTCACTGTCCAGTACAACAAATCAAAAATTAGTGTTGGCAATTAGATTTTAAAGTGTGAGCAATAATATTTTATGCCACTAAACTTCTGGAATTACCACTCTAATCTAGAGTGAAGAATACAGATTAGCTCAGGAATGCAGAAAGTTCAGGTCAAGACAAAATATCTTCAAGAAATTCTTCTCTACAGAGATGAATCCCTAAGATTTTTATAAAAACAGGGATCTGAAACTCACTTATGCAAAGCATAAATTACCTAAAAACATTATACAAAAAAGAAAAATGAAACCTTTAGGGTATAATAGGAATTGTATATTGAAGTTATCCTCACCCAAGAAGACCAGGTTTCTGTAGTTCTCTAACATCACATTCCTATATAAATTCTGCTGTATAGTGTCCAGGCATTGCCACTCCTCCAGAGAGAATTCTATGGCCAGATCCCTAAATTTCAATGGTTCCTGAAAAACACACACACACACACACACACACACACACATTTACAAAGTGGCCATGGAAAGAATTTATAATTTGATTCAAGGTAAAATAAGAAAGTGAAGAGAACTGGTTCTGACTTATAGAAATGACTGAAATTATCCAATAAAATAATTTTTTTACACAGGAACATTCTCTAATCTGTTCTCCAACCATGAGAAAAGAAAGTGGCATTAGATCTATAACACCAGACCTAAATAAATCGCCAGTCAGAATGGCGATTATCAAAAATTCAAGAAACAATATATGCTGGTGAGGCTGTGGAGAAATATGAATGCTTTTACACTGTTGGTGGGAATGTAAATTAGTTCAACCATTGTGGAAGACAGTGTGGTGATTCCCAAGGATCTAGGACCAGAAATACCATTTGACCCAGTGATACCATTTCTGAGTATATACTCACAAGAATATAAATCATTCTACTATAAAGACACATATGCGGCCGGGCGCGGTGGCTCAGCCTGTAATCCCAGCACTTTGGGAGGCTGAGGCGGGTGGATCATGAGGTCAGGAGATCGAGATCATCCTGGCTGAACTGGTGAAACCCCGTATCTACTAAAAATACAAAAAATTAGCTGGGCATAGTGGTGGGCGCCTGTAGTCCCAGCTGCTCGGGAGGCTGAGGCAGGAGAATGGCGTGAACCCAGGGGGCGGAGCTTGCAGTGAGCTGAGATGCCACTGCACTCCAGCCTGGGCGACAGAGCAAGACTCTGTCCCCCCCCCCAAAAAAACACACATATGTTATTGAATCACTATTTACAATAACAAAGATATGGAACCAACCTAAATGCCCATCAATGACAGAATGGATAAAGAAAATGTGGTACATATACAACCATGGAATACTATGCAGCCATAAAAAGGAATGAGATCATGTATTTTGCAGGGACCATGGATGCAGCTGAAAGCTATTATCCTCAGAAAACTAACACAGGAACAGAAAACCAAACACTGCGTGTTGTCACTCATTAGTAAGAGTTGAACAACGAGCACACATAAACACAAGGAGACAAACCATACAAACCAGGGCCAGTCGGGGGGTGGGGGGACGAGGAGAGAAAGAGCATTAGGATAAATAGCTAATGCATGCCAGGTTTAAAATCTAGTGATGGGTTGATAGGTGCAGCAAACCACCATGACACATGTATACCTATGTAACAAACCTACACGTTCTGCACTTGTATCCCGAAACTTAAAGTAAAATAGAAAAAAAAAAATTATAAAAGACTATACTTAGAAATAAATGATAATAAAAATTATACAAAAATTTTTCTTTTTTTTGAGTTGGAGTCTCGCCCTGTCACCCAAGCTGGAGTGCCATGGCGTGATCTCAGGTCACTGCAACCTCTGTCTCGTGGGTTCAAGCAATTCTCCGACCTCAGCCTCCATAGTAGCTGGGATTACAGATGTCCGCCACCACGCCTGGCTAATGTTTGTATTTTTAGTAGAGATGGGCTTTCACCATGTTGGCCAGGCTGGTCTCTTTGCCAGGCTGGTCTCAAACTCCTCACCTCGTGATCCACTTACCTCGGTCTCCCAAAATGCTGGGATTACAGGTGTGAGCCACCTCACCCAGCTTATAAAAGTTATACAAGCTAAAAGTGCTGAGATACAACAAAAATAAAAAGAAAAAAGATTATGTTACAGGGCACTGTGCCTGGGATAACACATTACGTTATTTAATTTTTATAACACCCTGGGAGCTGGTACTGTTTAATAATTCCCAGGATTTAGATTAAAAGCCCGGCATTTTTATTTCTTCTGTTTCTCTGTCATTGATTTTTTTTAAAAAAAATATACAATAAAAGCTAAATATAGACAGGAATGCAGAAAGAATTTAATGAATTTTAGAGAAATTTATATTGTGTCTATGTTTACTTTTTTGTGACTTGTGGAGCAACTACTAGATCTGTACGAATAGAAAATAAGTTGCTAGATAGAATGCAAGCACTAGTTTTAATAAAAAATTATAACCATAAAATATATACTTTATTTTTTAAATTTATCTGCTTTTGTGTTTCAGGAATTCTAAGCACCAGCTCTAGCAGCAGAATTCACCAGCCAAAACTCCGATCTCCACTAATCAGTTCTATGAGGCAACACTTCAGGGTAGGGCCAGACCTAAATAAGGCCTCCAAAAAGGTGAACCTGAGCAAAACTGGGCAGGGAGTGGATTCCATGTAGAATTCTGTTCTCTATGCCACTGGGGTATTTCCAGTTCTGTTTTTCCTAAACTTACCTTAAAAAAAACCCTTAAATCTCAGAATTTGTATAATTTTAATCTTTCTTAGACCCTGCCCTATCAATTACATAACATATACTAATAAGCAATTTGAACAAATTTATAAAGGTTTTCTAGGGTAATTTTATTAAAAGATAAATATGTATTAACAAGGTAAAAGAAATAGAAATAGAAATAATAATTCTTCTGTCTATAAATATCCCTTCAGGTGATGACATTACAAGTCACAATTATATAAAGTGGCACAAATAGAGCCCAAGTTTTCTGCACACATCTATTTATTGTACCAATTATATGATGCTTAATTTAACCATTTATCCAGTTGCTAGACTAAAAGCTCCTGGATTGTAGGGACCATGACTGCTTCATCTGTTTTTCTAACGGCCATATGAAAAGAAAACAATTTAGCCGGGCGTGGTGGCAAATGTCTGTAATTACATCTACTCGGGAGGCTGTCTCGGCCTCCCAAAGTGCTGGAATTACACGCGCGAGCCACTGCGCCAGGTCTTTTGACTCTCATAAATTTTTAATGAAAGGAAAGAGAAACTGGGAACGCCACAGACCATTCCCATTCATGAACCCGGCACCCGTCAGGTTTCTCCTCTGACGAACCTCCCGTGGTCCCTGCACAATCTGGGAGAGACCCGGCGCTGCGGGTGCAGAGCCACCCAGAGAGGGCTGCAGGCCAGGACACAAGTCATTGAGCAGGGAACAGAAAGGACGCCCGGGGGGCTGGCTGTCAGCGCAGCCGCCATCTTATGGTCGAAGTGGACTGAGGCCGACCTGGGCGAGGAGAACTCAGGGCGCAAATTATGGAGCTGACTGCGGCGAGGTCTGAGTCCCGCCACAGCCCCTTCCCCTCTCTCGGGATGTCGGACCCGGCATTCTCACCATTTCTAGGTTTCCGTGGGACCTGGCGTCTTAGCTATGTATCGCCAATACCTGCAGGTCACAGAGCCACAGAGACTGGGCCTCTAGAAGCAGAGGACACAGAGCAGTGAAGACCAGACCTGGAGCTCCGGCTGGAGGGAGAGACAAAGGCCCCGCCAATCCCGGAAGCCGCCCTGTCTGGTCCAGCTGCATGCCTGATTGGACAGTTCCCAGCCCAGCGTCCCTGATTGGATAATGATTAAAACCCCACCCCTCAGGTCCTGAGTGACGGAAGATGTGATCAGATGCTCTACTGAATGAAGACTAACCTAAGTTGCAGCCTTTTCAGACATGAGCTAAGCCAGGCCCACCCAACAGGGTATTTGCCTTTAACCTTCTGTGTAAGGTAACGTGCATTTCAAATAATATACCAGATAGCTATTCAAAAGTAAAAAAATAATAAAAATTATTTTAATATTTCAGCTTTTATGACCGTCCTGGTTTCTGGCAGCCATAGTCCCTACCCCGACAGCCCCCAGCCCAGATGGCATTCAAATCTTCCTGGATGGGCTTGATGCCCGTCACTCACCCGCTCTTTAGCACTGCCTTGTGCTGGTTACTTAGGCCTGGGAGAGGTGGTGGGGATTGTAGATCCAGGGTAGGAACCACCTCACACCCAGAGTTCACCTGGCCACATGCCAGCAAGGAACCCCATGAAGCACAGCCCTAGACACTGAGCCTCGGCACCTCAGGTTGCACTTTCTATTTATATATCAGGTGTTTTTTTTTTTTTTTGAGACGGAGTCTCGCTCTGTTTCCCAGGCTGGAGTGCAGTGGCGCAATCTCAGATCACCACAACCTCTGCCTCCTGGGTTCAAGTGATTCTCCTGCCTCAGCGTCCTGAGGAGCTGGGACTACAGGTGCGTGCCACCATGCCCGGCTAATTTTTGTATTTTTAGTAGAGACGGGGTTTCACTATGTTGGCTAGGCTGGTCTTGAACTCATGACCTCGTGATCGGCCCCCAAAGTGTTGGTGTTACAGGTGTGAGCCTCCGCGCCCGACCTATATATCAGGTTTTTAAAACCATAAATAAACAGACACAAAAGCAGCCACTTTGATTGAGGAGAAAGTGGGAGCCTAAAGCAGCTGGCCCTCAAACAGCTTCGCCAAGCCCCAGGCCAGGCCAGGCCATCTGAACACTCCAAGGCCACATGATAGTTACAGAGGATGACAGTTCCCACAGGTATTTGTCAAGCACTGTGCTAGCTTCTCAGTCACAGAGTCTCAGAATTTCTCCTTGCCAATACCCTGTGAGGGGAGGCCCTGACTCACTAGAGCACAGGAAATTCCTAAGCTCTTCCCAGGAAATGGTTAACAAAGTGTGGAGCTGGGGGAAAGCCCAGTCAGAACAAGTGACTTCCTAGGGTCTCCCTAGACTCCATCCCCACCTCCACATAGGGCCAGGAGTTGAAGCGAGCAGCCTCCTAACCTCCTCCATTCCATTCTCTCCTCAAAGTGGCTGTTTTTGTGTTTGCTTATTTATGGGATTTCAAAAGCCTGATTTTTTTATTTTGAGTAGTTTCAGGCTTGTATGTGTGTATTTGTATAGGCTTTATTAGAAGGAAGAGGGCTTAAGACAATAACATTTTTAAAATGTCTCAGTGGGGAACAGACTTCCATGTCATGAACGATGATGTTCACCTCCTTCTGTTGTCTTTGTGCAAAGTATAAATAGTGTGAGAATTGGCATGTGTTGGGTTGTGGTTTCAGTGTGGGAGGGCAGTTCCTTAAGATGGAAACCAAATCTCACCGAGCTGTAGGAGCCACACTCACCTTTTATCACATTCCCCACCATAGTCTTTCACTTTTCTTCTGTGCTTAAATTTCTTTCAACATACTTTTTTTTTTTTTTAAGACAGAGTCGTGCTGTGCTGCCCAGGCTGGAGTGCAATGGTGCAATCTTGGCTCACTGCAACCTCCACCTCCCAGGTTCAAGCAATCCTCCTGCCTCAGCCTCCCGAATAGCTGGGATTACAGAGGCGTGCCACCACGCCGGGCTAATTTTTGTATGTTTAGTAGAGTTGGGGTTTTACCATGTTGGGCAGGCTGGTCTCGAACTCCTGACCTCAGGTGATGTGCCCACCTTGGCCTCCCAAAATGCAGGGATTACAGGTGTAAGCCACCACGCCCGGCAAACATACATATTATTTTGATTATATATATAGGGTGTATAAATATATATATACATATAGAGTATATATATGTGTATATATATGTTTGTGTGTGTGTATATATATGTGTGTGTGTGTTTTTTGTGTGTGTGTACACATAGAGGTCTCATTCTGTCACCCAGGCTGAAGTGTAGTGGCTGAATGATAGGTCACTGCAGCCTCAACCTCCAGTGACCCTTCTACCTCAGCCTCTTGAGTAGGTGAGACTATAGGCATGCAACACCACACAAGGCCAATTTTCTAAATTTTTGTAGAGACTGAGTCTCACTACATTGCCCAGACTGGTCTTGAACCCCTGGGCTTAAGCAATCATTTCACCATGGCTTTCCAAAGTGTTTGAGTTACAGGTGTTAGCCATCAAACCCAGCCAACAATATTTTTTAAAGAACTGTTACAACCAAATTATGAGCTATGGTTGTGCCACTGCATTCCAGCCAGAGCACCAGAGTGAGACCTTGTCTCCAAAAACAAAACAAAACAAAAACACTTATGACCAAATTAAAATTCTAAGGTTGTGTCCTCTGTGTCCCCTTCTTGCCCTGTAAGCTATCACTGTTAAATATAATGGGTATTGAGAAAACTGTTAGATATTATTAAGAAACTCCTATATATCTTCTAAGTGAGATAAGGTATTCTGATGTGGCCCAATATTTCCTCACCCCTACCTCCAGGGTCTAAACTAGCAAATCAAGTCAGGACATCCACAAAGGACAGTTGGCCATGTTCAATTAGAAAATTAAATATCCCCGTTAGTGAGAGTAATCCAGTGATTTTAAAAAAGAGAAGTCAAACTGAAATGCAGCGTAGTCAGGGCACAATTACCCTGGAATAGCCACTTCACACGGAATGACTGAGGAGCCTTTCTAAGATGAACAAATTTGGGTAACATAATTATTTCTTTCATTTTTTTTTTTTTTTTTGAGACGTAGTCTCACTCTATCACCGAGGCTGGAGTGCAGTGGCATAATTTGGGCTCACTGCAACCTCCGCCTCCTGGGTGCAAGCATTTCTCCTGCTTCAGCCTCCCGAGTAGCTGGGATTACAGGTGTGTGCCACCATGCCTGGTTAATTTTTGTATTTTTAGTAGAGATGGGGTTTCACCATGTTGGTCAGGCTGGTCTCGAACTCCTGACCTCGTGATCAGCCCGCCTCAGCCTCCCAAAGTGCTGGGATTACAGGCGTGAGCCACCGTGCCCGGCCCGGTAACATAATTCTTTCTAAACCATTCTCAGCCTGGGCTGCCCCCCCACCCCCGCCTTATTTCTAATGGCCATCCCACGATGTGGTCAGCAGTGTGTGTGGTACGGCATGGTGAGAGAGGGGCTCAGGGATGGGAGTGAGGGTCTTTCCCGCATTATGAAAATGATTAAACAATGATTTAAAAATGTCCAAATGGGCAGGGCGCGGTGGCTCATGCCTGTAATCCCAGCACTTTGGGAGGCTGAGGCGGACGGAACACCCAGGATCTGGAGTTCGAGAGCAGCCTGGCCAACATGGTGAAACCTCATCTCTACTAAAAATACAAAAAGTACCCGGGCCTGGTGGCATGCGCCTGTAATTCCAGCTACTCTGAAGGCTGAGGCAAGAAAATCATTTGAACCTGGGAGGAGGAGATTGCAGTGAGCCAAGATCGCACCACTGCACTTGAGCCGGGGCAGCGAGACGGAACCTCGGCCTCAAAAAAAAAAAGTCCAAATGTTCTTTCTTACCCTTAAGTAGCAAATAAGATGCATTATACAAGACCCAGGTAAGGAAAAGAGCAAGTGCATTTCATGTCTCAGCTTACTTCTTAATTAGCTGTAATTCCCTGTGCATGTTACCTTACCTTTCCTTTCCGTAAAACACCCTAATGCCGAGCGGGGCGGGTGGTGGTATGGGGAGAATGCTGTTGCTTTATCCAATCAGTGGCGCTGGTGCGGGAACCACCCAATCAGGGGCGCAGCCGGAGAGGAGGGCGTGGCTTCCGACATTCGGCGGGGTCTTTACCTCTTGCTCCCGCCAGAGTTTGGGATCCGTCTCTAGTGTTCCGCGTCCTCCACTTCGGGAGCCCCTGGTGACTCTGTCACAGCCTCTGTTGACCTATGATCTGCAGGGAGACGCACAGCCAGGACATCCTGGAACCTGGGAAAGGGTGAGTGTGCGGGGTTGGGCAACCCGAGAGGGGAGACCAGGCTGTGAAACCAGCAGGACCGGCCTCTCCACAGTCGCTCCCGGGTCGCCGACTTGAGTCCCCGCTGGCGCAGCTCTGTCCCAGGCCCCTCTGGCCGCAAGATGGCGGCTGGGCCCACAGCCGGGACCCCAGCGTCCAGCCCCGTCCGTGTGGGGCCATGTCTGGAGCTCCCTGAGCAGCTCTTCACGCAGCCCCGAGTATTTCCCAGATTGTTCAGGGATGCCAGGCGGGTCATCAGAGCAGAATCCCGACCCAGTGTTTGCGTGGGAAGAACTGCAGCCTGTGGGGCTCCCAGTGTCTTTTGTTAAACATTTTGTTTGAGACGGAGTCTTGCTCTGTCGCCCAGGCTGAAGTGCAGTGCGTGATCACGGCAACCTCCGCCTCTCAGGCTCAGGTGATTCTCGTGCCTCAGAGAAGCTGGGATTACAGACCTGCGCCACCACGCCTGGCTAATTTTTGTATTTCTAGTAGAGAAGTGGTTTCGCCATGGCGGAAGGTGGTCTGGAACTCCTGGCCTCAAGTGATCCGCCAGCCTTGGCCTCCCAAAGTGCTAATATTAGGAGCATGAGGCAGTGCGCCAAGCCTCTTCTGTTAAAAATTAAAGGGAGTCAATGTTAAAACGTTAAAGAGGTTATTTGAGTAGTGATTGGTGAAATAGAAAGAAAGCACCTCAGCCACAGTATGTGGCCCACCTGAGAGACATAAAGGAAAGGGTTTTATAAAGGGCATGTGAGAAGGCAAACCGAATTCAAGAATTGGTTACAGTTATGTAGTCACCTTATTTGTACGATTCAGATGGAAATTTCCTGGTTATGTAATCAGAGGTTAATTGCAAATTTATGATTGGTTAAGCCTGAATTTTGTTTCTGCCTAAAATAGTAATTTATAAGATATAAACTCCAGTTAGGTTTTACATTTTTTACCTATGAACACAGGGCATTAGAGCCACGTCAGTCTAATTTCTTGCTTTTTAATTACTTTAACACTCCACAGGAGGACTGGTTTTCCTCTGTGACTTCCTAATGTATGGCAAGCAGGACTTCTAATCCACTACCCTCTTCCCCTAGCTTAACTAAGGCTTGCAGTAAAATTATAAATTTCCACTTTCTTTCCTACATTCTCAAATGTAGGAAATGAGGACAAACAACTGCCTGTCTCCAATTTACAACACTATCAACTATTTGTCCTTTATTGTGCATTTCAGACACAGTGTTTTAATTGTTAATCATGTTTTTACACTGCAGTCGTTGGCAGGTTTTTAAAGATTTGTTTTCTGTTTGTAAACACTTTTTTTTTGGAGACAGAGTTTCATTCTTGTTGCCCATGCTGGAGTGCAATGGCATGATCTCAGCTCACTGCAGCCTCTGCCTCCCAGGTTCAAGTGATTCTCCTGCCTCAGCCTCCCAAGTAGCTGGGATTATAGGCTCCCACCACCGTGCCCTGCTAATTTTTATATTTTTAGTAGAGAGCGGGTTTTGTCTTGTTGGCCAGGCTGGTCTCGAACTCCTGACCTCAGATGATTCATCCGCCTCAGCCTCCCAAGTCTGTAAACATTTTATGTGAGAAAAAAAGTAGAAAATAATCCTCTGGAACTCCACTGTAAAAAAAAAAAAAAAAAGTCTGCGCCTCTCCTTCTTTTATCTTCCCTAGGCGCACACACCCTACTAGTACGTCTTTGGGTTGAAGTTTTGCTTTGGAGAAATTACAGGGCCCTTTACAGCAGCCCTTTAGTCTATTCTTGGTAATGAGTTTCAGAACTGTCTGGGATAACCCAAGATACCCACAGTGGCCGTGTATCTTGGAGTGTCTAATGAATATCATCCCCTGAGTCGTCTCTTAGAGGACAGGCTGAGGAGTAAGAGTGTAGCCTCTCAGAAGAGCAGCTGGATGGCCTAGGCCTGAGGAAAATTTCCTTGTATGCTATTTGTCTAAAAAGCTAACCTCTTAGATAATTAAAATTATTTTTTCACAAAGGAGTGCTTATACACTGTTGGTGGGAGTGTAAATTAGTTCAACCATTATGGAAGACATGGTGGGAACTCCCTGAAGACCTAAAGACAGGAATACCATTTGACCCAGCAATCCATTATTGGGTATTTACCCAAAGCAATATGAATTATTCTATTATAAAGACACATGCATGTGTGTGTGCATTGCAGCACAATTCACAATAGCAGACATGGAATCAACCTAAATGCCTATCAGTGATAGACTGGATAAAGAAAATGTACATATAAAACATGGAACACTGTGCATCCATAAAAAAAAAAATGAGATTATGTCCATTGCAGGAATGTGGATGGAACTGTGAGCCATTATTCTTAGCAAACTAACACAGGAATAGAAAACTAAATACCACATGTTCTCATTGTAAGTGGGAGTTAAATAATGGGAACACATAGACCTGTAGAGGGAACAACACGTACTAGAGCCTATTGGAGGAGGAAGAGGATCCGGAAAAATAACTTAATGGGTAGTAGGCTTAATACTTGGGCGATGAAATAGTCTGCACAACAAACCCCCATGACACACATTTACTTATGTAAAAAATTTGCAATGTACCCTTGAACTTAAAAGTTAAAAAAAAATTTGTTAGCTTTTCCAATAATTCCCTGATAGCGTTTTGATTTTATGTGTGTATGACACCTATTATGTATCAGAAATTTGGATTACACAGATGAACAGGGTTCAACATACCTGCTGTGTAGGAGTTTATAGTTCATTAGCATGGATAGGTGTGTAAACAATTAATTTATTCTGGAGAATAATACTTGTACATAAAAAGACTTACAAGGTATTGAGCTGTAAGGTAATAGTGATCAATTCTGCTACTAACATAGCAGTGGGAATATAAAGGAGGGCTTTATAGAAGAGGTGACATTTGAGTGGGTGTCATTGTTTAATAGAACTTTTTGTGTTAATGTTGCTGGTGCGGATATTTCATTTCCTTTTTTTTTTTTTTTTTTGAGATGGATTCTCACTCTCTTTCCCAGGCTAGAGTGCAGTGGTGCAGTCTCAGCTCACTACAACCTCCACCTCCCAGGTTCAGGTGATTCTCCCACCTTAGCCTCCCGAGTAGCTGGGATTATAGGCATGAGCCACTGTGCCTGGCCTCAGAGTGTACCCTTTAAAAAATTATTTAAAAAAAAATTTTACCTCTTGACTCTGAAATATATTGAGAGGTCTTCCCCAGTGACATAAAAATGAACTGTGTAAACAGTTAAGAAGTTTTTTCTCAAGCTAAATTATTTTTATTTTTATTTTTTTTGAGACAGAGTCTTGCTCTGTCACCCAGGCTGGAGGGCAGTGGCACGATCTCCTTGGCTCACTGCAAGCTCCGCCTCCCGGGTTCACGCCATTCTCCTGCCTCAGCCTTCCGAGTAGCTGGGACTACAGGTGCCCACCACCTCGCCCGGCTAATTTTTTGTATATTTAGTAGAGACGGGGTTTCACCGTGTTAGCCAGGATGGTCTTGATCTCCTGACCTCATGATCTGCCCGCCTCGGCCTTCCAAAGTGCTGGGATTACAGGCCTGAGCCACCGTGCCGGGCCGAATTTTTTTTTTTTTTTTGAGACGGAGTTTCGCTCTTTTTGCCCAGGCTGGAGTGCAGTGTCGTTATCTTGGCTCATTACAATCTTCACCTCCTGGGTTCAACCAATTCTCCTACCTCAGCGTCCTGAGTAGCTGGGATTACAAGCGCCTGCTGTCAAGGCCAGCCAATTTTTTGAATTTTTGTTTGTTTGTTTGTTTTGTGTTTTTGGGAGACAGAGTCTTGCTCTGTCATCCAGGCTGGAGTGCGGTGGCATGATCTCGGCTCACTGCAACCTCTGCCTCCCAGTTTCAAACCATTCTCCTGCCTCAGCCTTCTGAGTAGACAGGTGTGTGCCACCACGCCCAGCTAATTTTTGTATTTTTAGTAGAGACGGGGTTTCGCCATGTTGCCCAGGCTGTTCTCGAACTCCTGACCTCAGATTATCCACCTGCCTCGCCCTCCCAAAAATTTGGGATTACAGGGGTTGAGCCATGGCGCCAGGCCTAATTTTTTGTATTTTTAGTACATACGGGGTTTCATTATGTTTGCCAGGCTGGTCTCTAACTCATGACCTCAGGTGGTCCATCCTCCTGGGGCTCCCAAAGTGCAGGGATTACAGGTGTGAGCCACCACGCCCGGCCTCTGAACCTGATTTTTATTTTTAGTAGACACATTGGTAATGAGAAAATCAGATGTTCGCACTGATAAGAAAAGGCAGAAAAGATTTTTGTTCTCTGGATTCTTGAAATAAAATTTTTTCCAAAGGACAAGAAGATCCCATCCCAGTAAGGCAAGAACCTGCAAGCAAAATGTACCTGAGACTCACAGTGGGGTACAGTACAGTGTCTCCTGGGAAGGTGGTCACTGAGTAATTTAATGGGCAGGATGGGGATGACAGAATATTTTGAGTGATATTATGGTCTGACTTGACAGTGGAGTCAGACATGTTTGTGTCCCAGTCAGCACTGCCACTTCCTGAGTTTGTCACCTTGGAAAGATTTTTTCACTTATTTCAATTTCAGTTTTTTTTTTTTTTTTTTTGAGACGGAGTCTAGCTGTGTCACCCAGGCTGGAGTGCAGTGGCACAATCTTGGCTCACCACAACCTCCGCCTCCCGGGTTCAAGCTATTTTCCTGCCTCAGCCTCCCGAGTAGCTGGGATTACAGGCGCCCACCACCATGTCTGGCTAATTTTTCTATTTTTAGTAGAGACGGGGTTTCACTGTGTTGGCCAGGCTGGTCTGGAACTCCTGACCTTATGATCTGCCCACCTCAGCCTCCCAAAGTGCTGGGATTACAAGTGTGAGCCACCATTCCCGGCCCAATTTCAGTTTTTTAATAACTGTAAATTACATTTCATCAGAAGAGCTTAAAAGATGTTTAAAAAGTCAAAGACTATGAAAGGTATATTTCAGAAAAATCTAGTCATATGTTTTATTTGTTAAATTTATGTTTTTTTCTGGTTGTGTAATTTTAAATAGAACCCCAGGGGTTTGCTTTGGGAATGCTACCAGAGAAGAGAAATAGGAAAAATCTTTTTTCCATTATGGCTATACAAAGTGAATACATTTCCACAAGCAAATATGATAGATTAATTGGTGCATTGTATATATTTGTCAAACCATCAGCTCCTCTTTTTTTCAGGGTCTAGAATTTGTAATGGTGGATATCTCTGTTCTGTATTCTGTTGTCTAGATGTCCAAGTTTAATGCAAAATTTTATGACATGGAACTTGACACTTTCTAGAAATGTTCACATATGGTTTATTAAATTATCTCTCATGGAAATATTTAAATGACATGTTTATTGTCTGAAAAGGACAGATATTTAAGCTTTTTTTTTTTTTTTTTTTTTTTTTTTGAGAAAGAGTCTCGTTCTTTTGCCCAGGCTGGAGTGCAGTGGTACAATCTCGGCTCACTACAACCTTCACCTCGCAGGTTCAAGCGATTCTCCTGCCTCAGCCTCTCTAGTAGCTGGGATTACAGGTGCACACCACCAGGCCCATCTAATTTTTCTATTTTTAGTAGAGACAGGGTTTCACCATGTTGGCCAGGCTGGTCTCAAACTCCTGACCTTAGCCAATCCACCTGCCTCAACCTCTTAAATTGATGGGATTATAGGTGTGAGCCATTGTGCTTGGCCCCCTTTAACTATTTTGTATGACTCTTCTCTTTTACCTGAACGTTGCCCAAAAAGAGATTGTGACATATATTTGGGCCCAGCACCAAGGTGATGTGACTCTCCTCTTCGGCCGGGCCTTGCCGACAGAAGAGAGAGTGACTTATTGCTGATTTTAGCATACAGGTGATTTGATTCTTCTGCTGACTCCCAGAAGTCACTGTAACATATATCTGGGTCCATCGCTGAGACTCTGTGACTCTCTTCTCCCTGGGACCTGTCCACAGTGGGGATTGTGACATATTGCTTGGCCAAGCACCTATGTGATATGACTCTTTTCTTAGGCCTGGGCCCTGCCTACTGGAGTGATTTTGACACATTGCTGGACCTAGCTCAAAGGTTATATGTGACTTCACACTTCTTCCTGAGTCCTACCCATGAGGGGCACTGTGTCTTAACTCTGAGACACTTAATTAGGTGATGTGACTCTCCTTTTTCGAGATGGAGTCTGGCTCTGTCACCCACGCTGGAGTGCAGTGGCACAATCTTGGCTCACTGCAACCTCCACCTCCTGGGTTCAAGTGATTCACCTGCCTCAGCCTCATGAGTAGCTGGGATTATAGGCATGCACCACCACAGTCGGCTACTTTTTGTATTTTTAGTAGAGATGAAGTTTCACCATGTTGGCCAGGCTGGTCTCAAATTCCTGACCTCAAGTGATCCACCTGCCTTGACCTCCCAAAGTGCTGGGATTACAGGCATGAGCCACCATGCCCGGCCGATGTGTCTCTTTTGTTTGGACCCTCTTCTTGGGATATTGCGACATATTGCTGGGCCCAAAATCTAGGTAATGTGACTCTACTCTTTGGTCTCTGCCCAAAAAGGGATTGTAGCATATTACTGGGTCAAGAACCTAGATGAGGTGACTCTCCTCTCCAGCCTGGGACCTGCACACATTGTGTGTTGAGACATATCACTGGGTCTAACACCTAGGTAATGCCAAGGGCCCCGCCCACAGAAGTATTATGAAATATCTTTCTATTAATCACCTAGGTGATGTGACACTCCTCTTCTGCCTGGAGACTGCAAAAAGAGTATTATTACACATCACTGGGCCCAGCACCTAGGTGATGTGATTCTTTGCTCATGCATGCGCTCAGCGAACTGGGGTGTTTGTTGCATATAGTTGGGCCTAAACCCTAGGTCATGTGATTCTTTCATTTTCCTGAGCCATACTCATAGCATTTTGACATATTTTTGGGCCTATAATTTAGACGATGTGACTCTCTTGCATGGGCCCTTCCCATAAAGGGTAGTGTGACATATTGTTGAGCCCAGTACATAGGTGATGTGACTCATAGTTCTCTATGGATTGGGCTTTGCCCAAGCAGGGATTGTGATGTGTTGCTGGACTTACCACCTATGTGTTATGACTCTCCTCTTCTGCCTAAGCCCTGCATGCATTGTGTGTTGTGACATATGCCTGGATTCAGCACTTAGGTGATACAACTTTATGACATGGGAACTGCCCACAGAAGTATTATGACATACCTCCTTTCCATCACCTAGGTGACGTGACCCTTTTATTTTTCCTGTTTCTGGCATATTTTGGGTATAGTGACGTATCATTGAGTTCAACACCCATGAAATGGGAGGCTTCAGCCTGAGCCCAGCACATAAGTGGCCTTGTGACATATCTTTGCATTCATTATCTAGGAGATTTAACCCCCCTTTTCTGCCTGCACCCTCACCACTGGGAAGATTGTGACGAATCACTGGTCTCAGCAATCAGGTGATCTGTTTTTCCTGCCTGGTCCTTGCCCACAGATCATTGTAACATATCACTGGGCCTAGCATCTGGGTGATGTGACTCTGCTGACTGTATTCTGCTTTCAGGAGGAGATTTTAACATAACCCTAATCAAGCACCCATGTGTGGGTGTGGCACTTCTGCCTTATCCCTGCCCTCAGAGAAGATTGTGACATATCACTGCCCCAAAATGCGGTGATGTGAGTCTACTCGTCAATACCTGTTTACTGGTGGGATTGTGATGCATATCTTATCCAAACTTACAGGTGCAATAATGACTCTCATGCCTCTAAACAACCAGTAGCAGATGTAGTTTTTGTCATAGCCAGGGTCAGGAAAATGAGTAATATCCTGGGCCTCCTCTTTGTATGAAGATCATAAAGAATTAACACTCTCTCACATACCGTGTAAAGTTGTCAAGAGGTATAGAGAATGTCCTCACAGAACTCAGCACACAGGGCAGGTTGTGACACTCATATGCATAGCCTGCCAACAGTAAAGACTGTCATCCTTCCACATAAACACAGCTCAACGTTGAGGTTCTGAATCTCATAACCAGCTGCAGTCAAAAGTTGGAAAATTGAATGTCATATGTTAATTCAGTCCATAGAGAGGTTAGTGTCTCTGAGACCAAGATTCAGCACACCTGTGAGTTGTTGACTTCAATAAATGACACAATTTGCAGGAGGGATTGAGGTTTTCATACACAAATCTAGACCGTCATTGAGACTCATTCATGTACTTATACCCAACATACAGAGGGTGTTATGTCTCATACCTAGAACTAAAAAATGTGTGAAATTGTTAATCTCATACCTCCACCTTCATCCAGATGTGATTGTGACATATAATTCTGCCCAGCAACTGAGTGATTTGACTCTCCTGCCTGGGCCCAGTGTACAGATGGGATTGTGCTATATTGCTGGACCCAGCATTTAGGTGATGTGAATCTATTCTTTTGCCTTTGTGTGTTTCACAGAGGGCATTGACATATCACTGTGAGTAATGTCCAGGTGATGTGACTTTTCTCTACTTCCTGGGCTTTTCCCGAGAAGGGATTGTAATATATTTCTGGGTCCAGAACCTAGATGATGTGACTCTCCTCTCCTGCCTGGTTTCTCTTGTACATTGTGTATTGACATGTGGCTGGTTCTAATACCTTGGTGATGTAAATCTCCTGTATGGGCCCTGCCCACAGAGGTGTTATATCTTTTCATTCATCACCTAAGTGATGTAATTCTCTTTTTCTGCCTGGGCCCTGCCGGAAGGGAGGATTGTGGCATATCACTAGGCCCAGCACCTAGGTGATGTGATTCACCCGTTTTTTTCTGCACCTCACAAATTTTTGAGCACTGTAAAATATTACTAGACCTACCACCTATGGGATTGCATGCTCCTGCCTGGGCTCTGCCCACAGGGACCTGGTGACGTATATCTGCATCCATGACGTAAAAGATGTGACATTTCTTGTCTGTACCCTGCCCTGCACAGGAAAGATTGTGACATATCCCTGGAACAAATCACCAGACACTAGGTGATTTGGCTCTTCTGCCTCTGTCTTGCCCCCAGGGAGCATTGTGACAGTGCTGTGCTTTCAGGAGAGAATTGTAACATATCCCTGGCTGAGCACCTAGGTGATGTGACACTCCTGCTTGGTTCCTTCCCTCAGGGAAGATATCCTTGGCTGAAATCCCAGGTGATGTGACTTTCCTGCTAACTCCCTACCTACAGATTAAATGGTGACATATACTATAGTCAGCTTATAAGTGCGATGATTACTCTCATAACTCAAGTCAGCTATTAGAAGAAATAGTGTCTCTCATAGCTTGCCTTAGATGAGTCACTTCCTTGGTCTTCTCTTTTTATGAAGGTCATAAAGAATTACCACACTCCCACATATCATATAATGCCCTTGAGTGTTACAAAGAGTGTTATCCCAGGGCACAGCACAAAAGTGAGCTTGTTTCTAATATGCACACCTCACCAACCATTAGGATTATCACCTTCACACATGGAAAGAGCCCATTGCTGAGGTCTTGAATCTCAAATGCAAACACTGTCCAGAGTTGGAATTGTGACTGTCATATATGAGCCTCCAGCCACAGTTGAGATGGTGACACATTTCTAAACTCAGAACATAGCAGATGAGGACTCTACTATCCAAACTCAACCAACTGGAGAGATGTTTACCCCAATACCTGGACTTATGGCCAGAAGTATGGTCATGGGTGCTTATAAACATGATTTTAGGGTAAATTGTGACTCTTATTTATACTGGATAAAGCCTTTGAGTAGTACAGAGAGTGTACTAGCCGGGTTGCATTGAGTTGAGATTGTGCCACTGCACCCCAGCCCAGGTGACAGTTTGAGACTCCATCTCAAAAAAAGAGTGTACTAATAAGACCCAGATATATATATATATTTTTTTTCTTTTTTGGACAGAGTATCTCTCTGTCGCCCAGGCTGGAGTGCAGTGGCACGATCTCAGCTCACTGCAAGCTCTGCCTCCCAGGTTCATGCCATTCTTCTGCCTCAGCCTCTCCAGTAGCTGGGACTACAGGTGCCCGCCACCATGCCTAGCTAATTTGATATATAGATATATGATATATATATCATATATGATAGATATATATGATATATATATCATATATATGATATATATATGATATATATGATATATATATGATATATATGATATATATGATATATATATGATATATATGATATATATATGATATATATGATATATATATGATATATATGATATATATATGATATATATGATATATATATGATATATATATGATATATATATATCAACCTCCACCTCCTGGGTTCAAGTGATTCTCCTGCCTCAGCCTCCTGAGTAGCTGGGATTACAGGCACACACCACCATGCCCAGATAACTTTTGTATTTTTAGTAGAGACGGAGTTTCACCACGTTCACCAGGATGGTCTCGATCTCCTGACCTCCTGATCTGACCACCTGAGTCTCCCAAAGTGCTGGGATTACAGGCGTGAGCCACCGCAGCCGCCCTGGAGATTTTTACTGTTGTATGAACACACATCAAATAGCATACATCATCATTTTCTCACATAAACATAGCCTACTCTTGAAGTTCTGAATCTCACACATAGAGGTAGTCAGAGGTGGAAAAATTGACTCATATGTGGATCCAGTTTGCAGGTGAGTTGATGACACTCAGAGCAAGATTCAGCACACCTATGAGTCTGTGACTTCACTAATTAAAGTCCACAGGAGGAGTATAGACTGTCAGGTACAAATTTAGTTCATCGTTGAAATTGTAACTCCTGTTCTTAGACACAACATATAGGAAGGGTTAACTTCCTATTCCTAAAACCAGAATGTGTGGGATTGTTAATTTCATCCCTGCACCTTCCTGCAGGTTTAATTGTAATGTTTTCAGCACCTGAGTGATCTGACTCTCTTGCCTAAGACCAGCCCACAGATGGAATAGTGACATATTGCTGAACCCTGAACTGAAAGGATGTGACTCTATTTTTCTGTATTGGTGCTGCTCACAGGGGACATTGTGACATATTGCTGGGCCTTGCACTTAGGTGATGTGAGTCTCCTCCTTTGCCTTGGCACTGTCCACAGAATGCATTGTCACATATCTCTGGGCCCCACACCCAGGTTATGTGACTTTCCTGACTGTCCCCTGACCACATAAGCAATTATGACATATTGCTGGGTCCGACTCTCTGGTGTAACTCTACTGCCAACAAGGAGCATTGTGACATATATTTCCATTCATCATCAAAGTGATGTGACTCTCTTCTGCCTGGTCCCTGCTCACAGGGGGAGTTGTGACATATCACTTGACTCTGTACCAAACAAGTGTGATTCTTCTTCCATCATAAGTTCTGCTGGCAAGGGAGATTGAGACATATTATGGAGCTCTACACCAATGTGACATTACTGTTTTGCCTTGGCCTGGACCTCAAAAGGCATTGTGACATATTACTGGGCCCAACAACAAGGTAACATGAGTCTCCTGTATGGACCCTGACAACAGCATTGTGACATATCTTTAAGAGCATCAACTATTTGATGTGACTCTCCTTTTATACAAGGCTTCCCTCATACGAGAGATTGTGACATACCTTCTGGCCCAGAAATCAGGTGACGGGTTTCTTCTGCCTGAGCTTTGCTTACAGGGAGCATTGTGACATATCACTGGTCTCAGCACCCATGTGATGTGACTCTACTGTCTGTGCCCTGATTTCAGGAGGAAATTTAACATATCTCTGACTGAGCACCCAGGTTTTAACTCTTCTGCCTGGTGTCTGCTCTCAGAGAAGATTGTGACATATCCCTGGCCTGTTACCCAGGTGATGTAACTCTCCTGCTCACTCCCTATCCACAGGAGAGATTGTGACATATATCTTTGTTCAGATCATAGGTGTGATGTTTACTCTCATATCTAAAATCAGCCAATGAGAGACATACTATCTCTCATATGTGGGCTTGGGAAAATGGGTAAGATTCTGGCTCTCCCCTTTGTAGGAAGGTCAGAGAGAATTACACTCTCACATATTGTATAAAGCCCTCGGGTGGTACAGAGAGTGTCCTAACAGGGTCCACAAAACAGATGAGATTGTTTTTATGTATGCACAATTTGCCAATTGTTAAGATTGTCACCTTCATCCATGGACAGAGCCTACTGGTGAGGTCTTAAATCTTACAGGTGGATGCAGTGCAGAGTTGAAATTGTGACTGTTGTAAGTGAACATCAGGCAACAGCTGAGGTAGTGACTTATTAATAAGCCTAGCTTATAGGTAGGTGACAACTCTCATATCTGGACCCAGCCATTACAGAGGTGTTAACTCTCATATCTGGGCATAGAGCCACAGGTACGATCATGGGTCCATAGCAGCACAGATGTCTCCCAGTCACAAAAGATTGCGACTCTCATGCGTACCTTATAAATTCCTCAGGTGGTACAGAGAGTGTTCTAACTAGGCTCAGCATACAGTTGAGGTTTTCACACTCATGAACACCCAGCCAACAGTAAAGATTTTCATCTTTTCACATGAACACAGTCCACTGGAGGTTCTGAATCTCATATGCAGAGATAGTCGCAAGTTGGAAAATTTACTCTCATAAGTGAATTCAGTCCAAAGGTAAGTTGGTGACTTTCAGACCAAGATTGAACACACCTGTTAGTCTGTGATTCCACTAAGGTGACACAGCCAGTAAGAGGGATTGAGTCTCATTCAGTGACTCAATTCATTTTAAAAATTGTGTCTTGTGTACTTAGATCCAACATACAGGAGGTGTTGACTTTCATACCACGAATTGGGGTATATACAGGATTGTTAATGTCATCCCTGGTCTTTCCTGCAGGTGTGATTTTGGCATACACTTCTGCCCAGCACCTTAGTAATGTGATTCTTCAGAATTGACCCAGCCTACAAATAGGATTGTGCGACACTGCTGGACCCAGCACCTAGGTGATGTAACTCTGTTCTGCCTTGGTGCTACTTGAAAAAGACATTGTAACATATCTCAGAGCCTTGCACCCAGGTAATGTGAGTCTCCTCTCATGACTTGGTGCTGCACACAGAAGCAAGATATGTACAGGATTGTTAATCTCATCTTGGACCTTCCTGCACGTGTGACTGTGACACATGCCTCTGTGTAGAACCTGAGTGAGTTTACTCTCCTGTCTGGATTTAGCCCACAGTTGAATCGTGACATATCACTGGATCAAAAACTAGGTGATGTGACTCCATTGTCTTGCCTCTGTGCTTTCCACATGGGGCATTTGGACATATCACTGTGCCTTGCACCCAGGGGATGGGAGTTTTCTCTCCTGCTTTGGTGCCGTCCACAGTGAACATTGTGAAATATTGCTGCCCTCCCCCCTAGATTATGTTACTCTTCTGCCTCTGCTTTGCCCACATGGGTCATTGTGACAGTGTGACATACTGCTGGGTCTAAAACTCAGGTAGTGTAACTCTCTTCTTTGGGCTCTGCCTGCAGGAGCCATTGTCACATATCTCTGTGCTCATCACCCAGGTGATGTGACTCCCTTTTACTGCCTAGTTCCTTCTCACAAAACATCTTGTGACATATTGCTAGGCCCCATACCTAGCTGGTGTGACTCTTCTTTTAAGTTCCAACTGCTGCAGAGATTGTAACAAACTGCTGGGCCCAGCAGCATAATGATGTTACTCTTTTGCCTTGGGCCTGCCCTCAGAAGGCACTGTCACATTCATGGGCCCAATGCCAAGGTGATGTGTGTCTTCAGCCTAGACCCTGCCCACAGGGGGCATTGTGACATACCACTTGGCTCATCAGATGTTTGATGTTATCCCCTCCCCTCTCCTACCCTGTGTTTGCCTATAAGAGACAGAGTCACAAGTTTCTGGGCCCAGCACCTACGTGATATCTTCCTGGGACCTGCCATATGGGGATTGTGATATATCGCATGGCCCAGTACTTATTTGATGTGACTCTCCTCTCATGCCTAGGCCCTGCTCACAGGTGTGATTGTGACACATAGCTTGGCCTAGCCCCTAGGTTATGTTACTCTCCTCTTATCCTTCAGTTATTTTCACAAGAGGCATTGTGATACATTGCTGGACTGGGAACCCAGGTGATGTGACTCTCCTCTACTGCCTGAAATATACCCAAAAAGAGAGTTTGATATATTGCTTAGCCAGGATCCTAGGTGACGTTATTCTTTTCTCCTGCCTAAACCCTGCATACATTATGTATTTTGACACATCGTTGGGCCCAACGCCTAGGTGATGTAACTCTCCTGCATGGTCTTGCCTACAGGGGTATGATGATGTATCTTTTAATTCATCACCCAGGTGGTATGACTCTCCACTTATGCCTGGGCCTTGATGAAAGAGAAATTGTGACATATCCCTGGACTTAGCACTTAGGTGATGTAACTCACCTTTATTGCCAGGGCATGGCATATTATGAGTATTGTGACAAATCTCTTGGCCTGACACCTAGGGGATGAGAGGCTCCTGCCTGGGCCCTGCCCACAGGACACTTTGTGGCCTGTCTTCTGGTTTTATTACCTAGAAAGATGTGACTTTCCTCTTCTGCCTGCATTCTTCCCACAGAGAAGATTGTGACATCACTGGATCCAGCAATTAGAAAATGTTTCTCTCCTGCCTGAGCCTTGCCCACAGGAACATTGTGACATATCCTTGGGCTCAGCACCCAGGTGATGGAACTTTGCCACCTGTGCCCTGTCTACTTAGGCTATTGTGAAGTATAGCTGGTTTCAATACCCAGGTGATGTAACTCTCCTGCCAGGCCACTGCCTTCCGGGGATATTGTGACATGTCTTTGTGCCAATCACCCAGGTGATGTGAATCTTTTCATCTGCCTGGTCCTTGTTCACTAGGGGATAATGATACATATTGCTGGTTTCAGCACTGAGCTGATGTGACTTGTCTCTTCTTCGTAGATTCTACCCCCCAAAAAACTGACATATCACTAGGCCCATCAGCAAAGTTATTTTGCCTGGTCCTGCCCTTAAAAGATATTGTGACATATTGCAGTGACAAGAACCAATGTAATTTGTCTCTTGTCTAAACCCTGCCTACTGGGGGAATTGTGATAGATCTCTTGGCCAATCAACTATTTGATGTGACTTTCCTTTGTGGGTTTTTTATTTTGTTTTTGATGGAGTTTCACTCTTGTTTCCCAGGCTGGAATGCAATGGCGCAATCTCAGCTAACTGCAACCTCCGCCTCCCAGGTTCAAGCGATTCTCCTGCCTCAGCCTCCCAAGTAGCTGAGATTACAGGCATGCACCACCACGCCCAGCTAATTTTTTTGTATTTTTAGTAGAGACAGGGTTTCTCCATGTTGGTCAGGCTGGTCTCGAATTCCTGACCTCAGGTGATCTGCCCACTTCGGCCCCCCAGAGTACTGGGATTACAGGTGTGAGCCACTGTGCCTGGTGACTCCTTTTTCACCTGGGCTTTGCCAATAGTAGAGATCGTGACCTATCTCTGGGCCCAGCATCTAGATGTTATGACTTTCCTCTCCTGCCTGGTCCATGCCCACAGAAAAGAGAGTGACTTATCGCTAGGCTCAACACACAAGTGATTCGATTCTTCTGCATGATCCCAGCCCACACTGCTTATTGTGACATCTCTAGGCCCATCACCTAGATGATGTGACTCTTCTTTTAGGGAACTGTCCATAATGAGGATTGTGACACATCACTTGGCCCAGCACTTATGTGATAAGACTCACTTTGTTTGCCTGGGTCTATCAATTTGGGCGACTGTGTCATATAGCTTTACTCAGCCCCTAGGTTATGTGACTCTCCTGTTTTTCCTGAGTCCTGTGCACAGAGGTCATTGCAACATATTTCTGAGCCCCTAATTTAGGTAATTTGACTGACTCTCCTGCCTAGGCCTTCTGCTCGGTGATTTTTGTGACACATTTTTTGACTCAGCACCTGGGTAGTAAGACTCTTCTCCATTGCTTGGACTCTGTCACAGAAGGTATTGTGATGTATCACTGGGCCTAACACCTAGGTGAAGATACTGTCTTCTCCTGCCTGGACACTGCATAAATTGTATATTTTGATATGTTGCTGGGGTTAACACATGGGTGATTCAGCTCTCTCACATGGATCATGAGCATGGGGTTATTAGGACATTTATTTTTGTTAATCACCTAAGTGATATGACTCCTCTCCTCCCTGAACCTTATCAAAGGGAAAGATTGTGGCATATCACCAGAACTTAGGTGATGCAACTCTTCTGTCTAGCAACCATGTATTTTGGGTATTGGGACATTTCACATGGCCAAACACCTAGAAGAATGGGAGACTTTGGCCTTGTCCTGTCCACAGGGTTTCTTGTGACATATGTCTGTATCCATTACATAAAAGATGTGATGCCTTTTCTATCTGCACCCTGCCCACAGGAAAGATTGTGACATACGTCAGGCCCCAGCCACCAAGTGATGTGTCTCTCCTGAATGTGCATAACTTTCAGGAGAAAATTGTAACACATCACTGGTTGAGAACCCAGATGATGTGACTCTCCTGCCTTGTCACAGTCCTCAGGGAAAAAAAATTACATATCAGTGGCCAAGCATCCAGGTGACGTTGCTCTCCTCGGTGATTCTGTCAGGAAGTTCATTGGTAACATACATCTCAGCCCAGCTCACAGGTTGATGATAACTAATACCTCTTACCAGTCAATAGAAGAGATACTGTCTCTCACATCTAGGCTTACAAAAAGGAGTAAAATCCCGGGTCTCCTCTCTGTATGAAGGTTATAGAGAATTACCACTCTCTTGTATATTGTATAAAGCACTCGGATGGTACAGAACGTGTCATCATAGGACCCAGCAAACAGATCATGTTTCATGTAAACACACCTTGCCAATTTTTAGAATTGTCATCCTCACACATGGAAAAGCCCACTGATGAGATCATAATTCTCATGCACAGATGCAGGCCACAGTTAAAACTGTGACTATCGGCCGGGCGCAGTGGCTCACGCCTGTAATCCCAGCACTTTGGGAGGCCGAGGTGGGCGGATCACGAGGTCAGGAGATCAAGACCATCCTGGCTAACGTGGTGAAACCCCGTCTCTACTAAAAATACAAAAAATTAGCTGGGCGAGGTGGCGGGCGCCTGTAGTCCCAGCTACTTAGGAGGCTGAGGCAGGAGAATGGCATGAACCTGGGAGTGGAGCCTGCAGTGAGCCGAGATTGCGCCACTGTACTCCAGCCTGGGCAACAGCAAGACTCCATCTCAAAAAACAAAACAAACCAAAACTGACTATCATTTGTGAACATGTGGCCACACTTGAGATGGTAACTCATTTCTAAACCCAGCTCAGAGGTGGGTGAGGATGCTTCTCTCTGGACCCATCCAGTTGGAGAGATGTTGACCATATAAGATCATGGGTCCAGAGTAGCACAGTGTTCTCAGAGCAGGTTGCAACTCTCATGCACACCATATACAGTCCTCAAGAGAGTGCCCTTACAGGGCCAAGCACACAGGTGAGATTGTGAAACTTATATTCACACCCAGTCAATAGCAAAGATTGTCATCCACTTAAATACAGCCTACTTTTGAGGTTCTGAACCTCACTTTTGGAGGTAGTTGATTTGGAAAATTGACTCTCATTTGTGGATTTTGTCCACAGTTGGGTTAGTGACTTTTTTCTTTGAGACGGAGTCTTGCTCTGTCACCCAGGCTGGAGTGCAGTGGCACGATCTTGGCTCACTGCAACCTCCACCTATCAAGTTCAAGCGATTCTTTCACCTCAGCCTTTAGAGTAGCTGGGACTAGAGGTGCATGCCGCAATGCCTGGCTAATTTTTGTATTTTTATTAGAGACAGGGTTTCACCATGTTGGCCATACTGGTCTCGAACTCCTGACCTCGTGAACTGCCCACCTCGGCCTCCCAAAGTGTTGGGATTACAGGTGGGACCACCACGCCTGGCCTTGGGTTAGTGACTCTAACCAAAATTCAACACACCTTTGTGACTGTGACCTCACTAAGGAGAATAATTTATTTATTTATTTTGAAATGGAGTTTCACTCTTACCCAGGCTAGAGTGCAGTGGCGTGATCTTGGCTCACTGCAACTTCTGCCTCCTGGGTTTAGGTGATTCTCCTGCCTCAGCCTCCCGAGTAGCTGGGATTATAGATGCCCACCACCACGCAGGCTAATTTTTTGTATTTTTAGTAGAGATGGGGTTTCACCATGTTGGTCAGGCTGGTCTGGAACTCCTGACCTCAAGTGATCTGCCCACCTCGGCCTCCCAAGGTGGTGGGATTACAGGTGTGAGCCACCTTGCCCAGCCTAAGGCACATAATTTGCAAAGGAAATTGAGGCTGTCATGCACAAATCCAGTCCACCATTGAGATTGTAACCCCTGTACTTAGACCCAACATACAGGAGGTGTTGATTCTCATCCCTTGACTCAGGACATGTGTGTAATTGTTAATGTCATCACAAGACCTTTCTACAAATGTCTTGTGACATACGCCTTGGCCCAGCATCTGAGTTATTTGTCTCTTTTTCCTGGGCCCAGTTCACAGTGCTGTATCAGTGGACCTAGACCCTTGGTAATGTGATTCTATTCTGCCTTGATACAGCCTACAAGGGTCATTGTGACATATCGCAGAGTGTTGCACCCAGGTGATTTGAGTCTCCTCTTCTGTCTTGGTGCTACCCACAGGTGTATTGTGACATATTGCTGGGTCTGTGTTATGTGAATCTTTTGCTTTTGCCCTAAACACATAGGCCATTGTAACATTGCTGAGTCCAACACCCAGGTGATGTAACGCTTCATCCTGGACCTGTCTACAGAGGGGATTGTACTGTATGTCTTCACCAATCACCCTGGAAATGTGATTTACTTTTCCTGCCTGTGCCCTAATCACAGGGGGTATTGGGACATACTATTGGGTCCAGCACCTAGCTGATGTGACACTTTTCTTTTTTTAAGGTTCTGCTTAGAAAAGAGATTATGACATGACTGTCCCTAACACTAAGGTGATGTAACTTCTTTTGTTTTGGCTCTGCCCTTAGAAGGCATTAAGACATACTGCTGGGCCTAGCACTAAGATGATGTGAGTCCTCTGCCTGAATCCTGACTACAGGGAGCATTGTGACATATTTCTTGACCCATTACAATCTCTGCTATAGACCAAGCTCAGGTAAATGCCCTTTATACCTATGTGATGTGACATTCCTCTTCTGCCGGGGCCATGCCCACAGAATAGAGAGTGACTTATTGCTGGGGCAAGCAAAACAGTGATATAATTATTTTGCCTGGTCCCTGCACACAGGAGTCACTGTGATATATGTTTGGGCCTCCCACCAAGATGATGTGACTCTTTTCTTCTGGGGTTTGTCCACAGTGGGAATTGTGATATGCCACGTAACATAGTTCCTATGTGATATGACTCCTCTTCATTCTTGGCTTCTTCCAACTGGGGTGATTGGAACATAAAGCTGAGCCCAGCACCTAGGCTATGTCTCTCCTCTTGTCTATGAGCCCTACCCACAAGAGACATTGTGACATGTCTCTAGGCTTCTCACCTAGGTAATGTGACTTGTTTGCCTAGGCCATCCCCTCAGGGGTATTGTGAAATACTGCTGGACCAAGAACCTAGGTGATGTGACTCTCTCGTACTGCTTGGGGTGTGCTTAAGGAGAAATTGTGATGTGCATTTAGGTGCATTCATCACCTACATGGTGTTACTCTCCTCTCCTGCCTGAGACCTGCATGCCTCACGTATTTCTTTTAATTAATTAATTAATTAATTGTTTTGAGATGGAGTTTTGCTCTTGTTGCCTAGGCTGGAGTGCAATGGCACCATCTCAGCTCACCACAACCTTCACCTCTCGGGTTCAAGCAATTCTCTTGGCTCAGCCCCCCGAGTAGCTGGAATTATAGGCATGCGCCACCACTCCCACCTAGTTTTGTATTTTTGATAGAGACGGGGCTTCTCCATGTTGGTCAGGCTGTTCTCGAACTCCTGACTTCAGGCGATTTGACTGTCTTAGCCTCCCACAGTGCTGAGATTATAGGCAGGTGCCACCACACCTGGCTGGAATCATTTATTTCAAATTATCTCTGGATCCAACAACATGGTGATGTGACTTTCCTGCATGGGCCCTCCCACAGAAATATTCTAATACATCTTTTTGTTCATTATTTTGGTGATGTGACTTTTCTATTCTGCTTGAGCACTACCAAAAAAAAAAAAAAAAAAAAAAAAGAAAAGATTGTGACAGATTTCTGGACCAAGCACCTAGATGATGTGACTTTCCTCACTTGCCTGAAACCTGCATATTTTGGTTATTGTGACATATCACTGAAACAAACACCTAGGGGTTGGAAAGTTTCTGCCTGAGCCCTTCCCACAGAGAGCCTTGGGATGTATTTTTTTTTTAATCCATCACCTGGGAGATGAAACCCTCTACTTCTGCCTGCATTCTGCCCATAGAGAAGATTGTGACATATTGCTGGGTCAAGCAACCAGGTGTTTCGTCTGTCCTTCTGGACTTTGCCTACAGTGAGTCTTGTGACATATATCTGAGCCCAGCATGCAGGTGATCTTACTCTTCTTCCTGTGCCCTGCTTTCAGGAGAGGATTGTAACATCTCTGGTTGAGAACCCTGTGATGTGACTCTTCTGCCTCGTGCGTGCTCTCAGGGAAGATTGTGACATAACCCTGGCCCAGCACACAGTTGATGTGACTCTCGTGCTTGTTCTCTACCCACAGGTAGAATTGTGACATATAACTTGACGAAGCACACAGATGTAATGATGACTCTCATACCTCAAAGAAGCCAGTAGGAGAGATAATGTTGCTCATAGCTATGCTTAGGAAAACAAAGAAGATCCTGGCTCTTCTTTCTGTACAAACATCATAGAGAATTACCACTCTCTCACATCTGTAAAGCCCTAGTGTGTTACAGAGAATGTCGTAACAGGATCCACCATGCAGATGAGATTGCATTTGTCCTATGCACAGCCCACCAACCTTTAGAATTGTCACCCTCACACATGGACAGAGCTCACTGGGTGAGGTCCTGAATCTCACATGAATGCACTCCACAGCTGGAACTTTGACTGTCATATGTGAACATCTGGCCTCAGTTGAGATGGTGACTCATTTCTAAACCTAGCTTATAGGAAGGTGAGGACTCTATTATCTGGACTCAGCCAATTAGATGTTGACTCTGGGCTTAGAACCACAGAAAAGGTTCTGGATTTCCTTCTTGTATGAAGGTCACAGAGGATCACCACTGTTGCCTATTGTATGAAGCCCTCAGGTGACACAAAGAATGTCATAGGAGTACACAGCACACAGGTGGATAGTGTCTCTTGCATGCACACTCAGACAACAGTAAAGACTGTCATTCTCCCACACAAACATATCCCACTGTTGAGGTTCTGAATCTCAAATATGGAGTCTTGATAGTTGCAGAATTGTGTCTCATATATGGGCCTGGTCAACAGGTGGACTGGTGACTCAGACCAAATTTCAGCACACATATGAGGCTGTGACTGCACTGACAGAACACAGTCTGCAGAAGATATTGTGGCTCTCTTGCAAAAATTCTGTCAGCTATTGAGATTGTTACTCATGTACTTAGACCCAACATACAGGAGATGTTGACTCCCATGTCTAGAACGTGGACACGTATGGAATTTCTAATCTCATTCCTGGACTTTCTTTCAGGTGTGATTGAATGTGTCTGCTAAGCGTTTTAGTGATTTGACTTTTCTGCCTTAGCCCAGCCCATAGGTGAGATTGCGACATATCTCTTGACTCTGCACCTCAAAGAAGTGACTCTTTTTCCAGCCTTGGTGTTGCCCTCAGGTGGCATTGTAACATATGGCTGGGCCTTCCACTTAGGTGATAGGAGTCTTTTTTTCTTGCCTTGGTGCTGTGCACAAGTTGCATTGTGACATATTGCTAAGATCTGCACTCAGGTTATGTGAATTTGTGTTTTTTTCCTAAGCCCTGAATATTTTGCAAGTTAGGACATATTACTAGTCCCAACACCTATAAAAGGGGAGGATTCTGCTTGGGCCCTTTCTACAGAGGGCCTTGTGACATATCTGCATCAATCACCTAGGAGATGTGACTCTCCATTTTTGCCTACACTCTGCCCACAGAAAAATTATCACTACGCCCAGGTACCAGACAATGTGTCTTTCCTGCATGGCCCTTTACCATAGAAAGCATTGTTACCTATTGCTGGGCTCAGCACCTAGATGATGTCACTGCTGCCTGTCCTGCTTTCAGGAGAAGGTTGTAACATATCCCTGGCTGAGTATTAAAGTGATGTGACACTCCTGTCTGGTCCCTGCCCTCAGTAAAAATTGTGATGTGTTCTTGGCCAAAAACCCAGGTGATGTGACTCTCCTCCTCTCTGCCTGTTCACAGGTGGGATTGTAAAATATATTTTGGTGTAGCACACAGGTGCAATGGTGACTCTCATACCTCAAACCATCTAATAGGAGAGGTGCTGTCTTTTATAGCTAGGCCTAGGGTAATGATTAAGATCCTTGGTCTCCTTTTTTGTACAAAGTCATAGGAAATTACCACTTTCATCTATATACATCTTCAAGAGATGTATATAGATGTATACTATATACATCTCTTGTGGTACAGTGAGTGTCATTCCAGGGTTCAGCACACAGGTGAGATTGTGGTTCTCATGTGCACACCCCACCAATTGTTAGAATTGTCACCATAATACAATCCACAGTTAAAATTGTGACTGTCATATGTGAACATCCAGCCAGAGTTGGAATGATGACTTATTTCTAAATCCAGTTCTTTAGCAGGTGAAAATTCTATCTGGACCCATGAAAAATTTACCTGGGCTTAGGGCCAGAGTAAACACAGTTTACAGGAGGAATGAAGGCTCTCATGCACCAATCCAGTTCATTGGTGAGATTGTCAGTACTGTACTTAGACCCAACATAGAAAATGTGGTGATTCTCATACCTAGAACTGGGACCTGTGCAGGATTGTTAATTTATTACTGGACCTTCCTGCGGGAGTGATTGTTACATATGCCTATGTTCAGCACCTGAGTGATTTGATTTTGCTGCCTGGTCCCAGTCTGAAGGTAAGATTGTGATTTATCACTGGATCCAGCACCTCGGTGATTTGACTCTCTTCTTTTTTCTGGGACCCCAAAAATTTTAAGTATTGTCAATTTTGGCTGAATCCTGCACCCATGTTATGTGACTCTCCCAAATGTGTCTTACATGTTGTGCCATATTGGGGCTCAGTATATTACATTAGACATTGTTACATATTGCTGGGTTCAACACCCAGGTGATGTAACTTTTTTTTTTCTGGGACTGCCTGCAGGGGACCTTGTGACATAACTCAATGTCCATCACCATACTGATGTTACTCTCTTCTCCTGCCTGGTCTCTGCTCACAGAGAAATTGTGACAGATCACTGGCCTAGCATCTAGGTGATGTGACTCTCCTCTTTTTTTCAGGCTCTGCATATTTGGGTATTGTGACATATTGCTGAACTCAACACCTAAGGGATGAGAGTCTCCTACCTGTGCCCTTCCTACAGGGGGCATTGTGACATGTCTCTGCATTTCTCACCTAGGAGATGTGACTCATCTTCTGCTTGCACCCTGCCTACATGGAAAGCTGTGGCATATTGCTGTGGTCAGCAACCAGATGATGTGTTTCTCCTGCCTGGGTCTTTATTACAGGAAAGATGGTTGACATATTACTGGGCCCAGCATCCAGGTGATGTGAGTCTCATCTTCTGCCTGGTCCCTGCTTACAGAGAAATTGTAGCATATTGCTACACCCAGCACCTAGCTTATGTGACTCTTTTCTTCTTTTAGGTTTTGGCTTCAGGGGACATTGTGACATCGCTGGGCCCTGCATTGACAATTTGTGACTGTTCTGCCTGTGATTTGCACACTTGGGCCATTGTGACATATTACTGGGTTCGACACTCAGGGGATGTAATTTTTATGCCTGGGCCTTGCCTATAGGCGGCATTTTGAAATGTCTTTGTGGCGGGGTGTGGTGACTCATGCCTGTAATCCCAGCACTTTGGGAGGCTGAGGGAAGCGGATCACAATGTCAGGAGTACAAGACCAGCCTGCTTAATATTGTGAAACCCTGTCTCTACTAAAAAAACAAAGTACAAAAAGCAGCCATCCATGGTGACCGGTGCCTGTAGTCCCAGCTACTCGAGAGGCTGAGGCAGGAGAATTGGTTGAATTCAGGAGGTGGAGGTTGCAGTGAGCCAAAATCGTGCCACTGCATTCCAGCCTGGGTGATAGAGTGAGATTCCATCTCAAAAAAAAAAGAAAGAAT
The DNA here is from genome assembly GCF_028885625.2 of Pongo pygmaeus. NCBI lineage: Eukaryota > Metazoa > Chordata > Mammalia > Primates > Hominidae > Pongo > Pongo pygmaeus. Next base: position 24,654,377 of record NC_072393.2, read on the forward strand.
GAATGTCTTTGCACCAATCCCAAAGGTGATGTGACTCTCTTGTGTTACCTGGTCTCTGCTCACAGGAAGAATCGTGACCTTTCACAGCATATGGTTGATTTTTTTCTTTTATTTCTTACTTTTTCCTGCAGGAAAGGTGGTGAAATATTAATGAACTAAGTACCAAAGTGATATACTTTTTTTCTTGGACCTGCCTACATAATACATTGTGACATATTGCTGCGCTCTGCCCCTAGATGATATGAGTTTTCTGCCCATCAACTATTTTATGTGACTCTCCTCTTGTATCTTTGCTTTGTCCGTAGGTTAGATTGCAATATATCTTTGGGCCTGGGTCATGCTAACAGAAGCAACAGTGACTTATTACTGGGCACAGCCCACAGGGTTGTGATACTCCTGCTTGATTCCTGCCCAAGTGGTCATTTTGACATATCTCTTGGCCAGTCGCCTAAATGATAGGTCTCTCCTTATCTTTCTGGACCTGTCTACAGTAGGAAATGGGACATATCTTTGGGCCCAGCACCTATGTGATGTGACTCTCCTCTCATGCCAAGGCCTTGCTTACTGTAGTGATTGTGCCATATAGCTGGGCCCAGCTCCTATGTTATCTGACTCTTGTTTTCTTCCTGAGCCCTACAAAAAGATAGCATTGTAACATCTTTCTCAGCGTTTTACCAAGGTGATGTGACTTTTCTTCCTGGGTTGTCCTCTCAGGGCATTGTGACATGTTGCTGGATGCAGCATTTAGGTGATGTGACTTCCTCTACTGCTTGGACTCTGACCAAAAAGGGATTGTGATGTATCACTTGGCCCAGCACCTATGTGATGGGACTCTTTTCTCTTGTCTCAGCCCTACAAACATTTTGCATTGTGACATATAGCTGGGTCTGCCACCCAAGTGATGTGAGTCTTCTACATAAGCCCTGACCACAAGAGTATTATGAAATATCTTTTCATTCATCACCTAGGTAGTGATGTGACTCTTCGTCAGCCTCTACCCTGCCATAAGGGAATTGTGATGTATCACTGGACCCAGCACCTAGATGATGTAACTCGTATTTTGACTGGACCTTGCATATTTTGCATATTGTTACATATCATTGGGTCTGACATTATGGGATGGGAAGCTCCTCCCTGGGCCCTGCCCAGAGGTGGCCTTGTGACATATTTTGGATCCATATCCTATGAAATGTGACTGTCCTCGCCTGCATGCTTCATGCACAAAGAAAAGATTGTAACATATCACTGGGATCAGCCACCAGATGTGTGTCTCACCTCTCAGGGTGTTGCTCACTGAGAGCTTTGTAACATATCATTGGGCCCAGCACCCTGATGTGACTTGTGGCCTGTGCTCATCTTTTCTTTTCTTTCTTTTTTTTTTTTTTTTGACAGCCAGGTTGGAGTGCAGTGATGTGATCTTGGCTCACTGCAACCTCCGCCTCCTGGGTTCTAGTGGTTCTCCTGCCTTAGCCTCCCAAGTAGCTGGGATTACAGGCATGCATCACCACACTGGGCTTATTTTTGTATTTTTAGTAGAGGTGGGGCTTCACCATGCTGGCCAGTGTGGTCTTGAACTCCTGACCTCAGTTGATCCACTTGCCTTGGTCTCCCAAAGTGCTAGGATTACTGGCATGAGCCACTGCACCCAGTCTGCCTGCCACCTGCAGCCATCTTATAGAAATAGATTTTAATGCATCCCTGACCAAGTACCTAGGTGATGTGATATGACTCTCATGTCTGGTTCTTTCTTCCAAAAAGACTGTAACATCTTTAGACAAGCCCCAGGTGATGTGACTCTTCTGTTCACTCTCTACTCACTGACGTAATTGTGACATATATCTTGCCCCAGCTTGTAGTTGCTATGATGATTCTCACACCTTGAACCAGGCAATAAAAGAGTTACTCTCTCTCCTAGCTAGGCTTAGGAAAACAAACACGATCCTTAGTCTCCTCTTTTTGCCAAGGTCATAGAGAATTACCACTCTCTCGCATATTGTATAAAGCCCTTGGGTGGCACAGACAGTGTCATCAAGGAACAAAATCACAGATGATATTGTGTTACTTTTTTTTTTTTTTTTTTTGGAGACAGAGTCTCGCTCTGTCACCCAGGCTGGACTGCAGTGGCACACTCTCGGCTAACTGCAGTCTCAGTCTCCTGAGTTGCTGGGACTCCAGGCATGTACCAGGAAGCCCAACTATTTTTTGTATTTTTAGTACAGATGGGGTTTAACTATGTTGGCCAGGCTGGTCTAGAACTCCTGACCTCAGGTGATCTGCTGGCCTTAGGCTCGGAAAGTGCTGGTATTACAGGCATGAGCCACTGCGCCTGGCCCCCAGCTTTTTTTTTGTATGTATATATTTATTTATTTTTTGAGATGAAGTATTGCTGTGTTGCCCAGGCTGGAGTGCAGTGGCATGATCTGGGCCCACTGCAACCTCTACCTCCCGGGTTGAAGCAATTCTCTGTCTCAGTCTCCTGAGTAGCTGGGATTACAGGCGCTCGCCACTGTGCCCGGCTACTTTTTGTATTTTTAGTACAGACGGTGTTTCACCACCTTTGTCAGGCTGGCTTGGAACTTCTGACCTCGTGTCTGCCCGCCTAGGCCTCCCAAAGTGGTGGGATTACAGACGTGAGCCGCCGGACCCGGCCTGATTTTCTCTTGAACAATAATTTTATGTATTGTTAATATACATAAAATATTTTGGTTCACATTTTGAATACATTGAAAAAAAGAGAAAGAAAAAAGAGAATTTTCCCATGTTCTGGGGAAATTTTGCATATTGTTACATATCATTGGGTCTGACATTACGGGATGGGAAGCTCCTCCCTGGGCCCTGCCCAGAGGTGGCCTTGTGACATATTTTGGATCCATATCCTATGAAATGTGACTGTCCTCGCCTGCATGCTTCATGCACAAAGAAAAGATTGTAACATATCACTGGGATCAGCCACCAGATGTGTGTCTCACCTCTCAGGGTGTTGCTCACTGAGAGCTTTGTAACATATCATTGGGCCCAGCACCCTGATGTGACTTGTGGCCGGAAGTCTACATCCCGGAAGTCCTCCCTGAAAAGGCTGCAACTTAGGCTGTCTCTTGTTTTAGGCTGATCACATCTTGTGTCACTTAGGGCCTGAGAAGGTGGGGTCTTGAACGATATCCAGTCAGCGACGTTGGACTGGAAACTGTCCAATCACACACAACTGGAGCAGACAGGGTGACTTCCGGGATGTAGGGGGGGACTGTGTCTCTAGCTGCAGATGGAGCTCCAGGTCTCGTCTGCACTGCTCTGTGTCCTCTGACTTAGAGCCCCAGCCTGTGTGACCCTGCGACCTGCAGGTGCTGGAGATCCACAGCAAAGATGCCAGGACCCGCTGAAAGCCTAGAAATGGTGAGATTGCCGGGTCCGACATCCGTAGAGGGGCAAGGGCTGGTTGGAACCGGTGGGAAGCGGCTATGGCGGGACTCAGGCCTCCCCGCAGTCAGCTCCATAATCTGCGCCCTGAGTTCTCCTTGCCCAGGTCGGCTCCATCCCCTGCAGCCATAAGATGGCAGCTAGGCTGACAGCCGGGCCCCCGGGCGTCCTGTCTTCCCAGTGCAGTGGCTGTGCCATGTCCTGGAGCCCTCTCTGGGCAGCTCTGCACCAGTAGCGCCACATCTTTCCCAGATTGTGCAGGGACCACGGGAGAATCGTCAGGGCAGAATCCTGACTCAGGGTTATTAAAAATGTATGGGTGTCACAGTGAAAGTATTAAGTAATTTAATCAAAGGGTGATTCAAAAATTGTAGAGCACCCAGCTATGGTTTTAATTTGTGGTCTATGGAAGGGGCTTCTCGAACTCCTGACCTCAGGTGATCCACCCATCTCGGCCCCGCAAGTGCTGGTATTACAGGCGTGAGCCACCGCACCTGCCCTAGTTTCTTAATTTTTACAATCAAAGTGGAAATATCTTGGTTATGTAATCAGAGTTTAATTGGCAGTTTATAGTTGGTTAAGCCTGAAGCTTGTTTCTGGCAATGTAGTAATTTACCAAAAAATGCTCTTGAGTTTAGATTATTTTTTAGAAGTAGAAATCCGGGGACTAGAGCCACCTCAGTCTAATTGCCTGCCACTTAATTATTCTCACACTCCAATGGTGACATTTTTCCCTGAATTTTTCACATGTGTCCCAAGCAGGACCTCAAGTCCACCCCTCATCGCCTATTCCTCCCGCCTAACTCTGGCTTGCAGGAAAATACTAAATTTCCAGTTTCGTCTGATATTCCCAAATGCCAATTTCCCCTCCCTAATTCACTTTATCAACTATTTGTCTTTGAGTGTACATTTTTATATTATTTTAATCTTTTCTTTTTTTTTTTTTCTTATTGAGTTGGAGGGAGCCTTGCTCTATCTCTGAGACTGGAATGCAGTGGCGTGATCTTGGCTCACTGCAACCTCCGCCTCCTGGGTTCAAGCAATTATCCTGCCTCAGTCTCCTGAGTAGCTGAGATTATAGGTGCCCGCCACCACACCTGGCTAATTTTTGTATTTTTATTTGAGACGGGGTTTCACCATGTTTGTCAGGCTGGTCTCGAACTCCTGACCTCAGGTGATCCACCCACCTTGGCCTTCCAAAATGCTGGGATTACAGGCATGAGCCACCGTGCCCTGCCAACTAATTGTTTACTACATGATTTTTGATACAGATAATAAAATAATACATTTATTGTCTGAAAGGAATAAATGATTTTGCTTTTCTTACTGAGATATAAAATGTAAGCACCTTAAAAGTTTCTTCCCTTATGTGAACACTGTGTTTGAGTAATATTGCTGAATTTTTCTAACACTTAGTTTTAGTTTCACAAACCAAGTTAATAACTCTGACATGGAAATTAAAGCTTAAGCCCAGTGACTCCAAGCTGAGGCTAATATTGAGCCTGCAAAAGGAGGTTATTAAGGCCCAGTTAGTTCCTTTTGGGGAACCTCCCCTGCAAATTTCCCAGCCTGATTATCGAAGCCATGGAAGAAGCCTCTATACTGAGAGAAGCTACAGAGCCTTGGAATGCTGGGGATCCACAGGCAGATACAGATAAGGTTAATATAAAGGAGATTGGGAGGGTCTTACTGAAGATGGAGTTGTTATTGTTTTGAGGCAGTTTCTAGACTTTAAAAAATAAAACAGATATATGTAAAAAATTGAATTTCAAAGGAGTATTGCAACAGGAGAAAGTAGCAACTATAAGTTTTTTTGTTTTTGTTTTTGTTTTTTTGTGACAGAGTCTAGCTCTGTCTCCCAGGCAGCCTCCTGAGTAGCTGGAATTACAGGCGCGCACCACCAAACCTGCCTAATTTTTGTATTTTTAGTAGAGACGGGCTTTCACCATGTTGATCAGGCTGGTCTCAAACTCCTGACCTCGTGATCTGCCCGCCTCGGCCTCCCAAAGTGCTGGTATTACAGGCGTGAGCCACCGCGCCAGGCCAAGAGTTTTAAAGATTGCAAAGATTAGGCAGAAAAGGGCTTTGCTTTCCAGAGAAAAGCAAACAAGATTAGAAAGGAGGTTGGAGGGGAATGTTTAAATGGAGTGTAATAAAATCAGATTTTAGATGAGAGAACGTTTTACCCAGACATCAGTATGTTCTTAGAGGGACATAAAATGGGGTCGTATGGTGGCTCAGACTGAGGGTGAGCTCAAAGTTCATGATCCTGTGGGAAGAAAATAAACCTAAGTTTGGTTAAGAAGTATTTTATGTTGACCACTGAAGACAAAGCTTGTTTTTCAGTGAGTAAAAAGAAAATGTACAAAGCGTTTTTCTGGCTGTGTAATAGGTAAGAAAAGAGAGCACCATTTCAGTCATAATGGAAAGAGGTTTTTTTGTTTGTTTGTTTGTTTGTTTTTTCCTTAAAGTCTTCCTGGAGAACACAAAGGATGAGAATTTTATTGATCACAGCTGTTTTATCATTGTGCTTCATCTTTTCCCACCTTTTTTCTTGGTTCTATACATTTATTTCACTTTTTTGGGGGTTGTATCTTTTTTTTTTTTGAGACTGAGTTTTGTTCTTGTTTTATTTGTATTTTATTGTATTGTATTTGTATTTTATTCTCTTTGTATTTTATATTATGTTATGTTATGTGTTTTTTTTTGGAGACAGGGTCTCAGTCTGTTGCCTAGGCTGAAGTGCAGTGGCATGATCTTGGCTCACTGCAGCCTCAACCTTCCGGGCTCAAGCAATCTTTTTTTTTTTTTTCTTTTGAGACAGTCTCGCTTTTGTTGCCCACAGTGCAATGGCATGATCTTGGTTCAGTGCAATTTCCTCCTCCAGAGCTCAGGTGATTCTTCTGTCTCAGCTTCCTGGATAGCTGGGATTACAGGTGCCCACCACCACCATGCCCAGCTAATTTTTGTATTTTTAGTAGGGTCGGGATTTCACAATGTTGACCAGGATGGTCTTGAACTCCTGACCTGGTGATCTGCCTGCCTTGGCCTCCCAAAGTGCTGGGGTTACAGGTGTGAGCCATCCCGCCAGGCAAGCAATCCTCTTGTACCTCAGACTTCCAAGTAGCTGGGACTACAGGCATGCACCACTACACCTAGCCAATTTTTCTTTTTGTATTTTTTTGGAGATAGGATTTTTCCATATTGCTCAGGGTGGTCTTAAACTCCTGAGCTCAGGCAATCCACCTGCCTTGGCCTCTCAAAGTGCTGGGATTACAGGCATGAGCCATTGTGCCCGATCATACCATATTTTCTTTATCCAGTCTACCATTGATAGACATTAAAGTTGATTCCATGTCTTTGTTATTGTGACTAGTGCTGCAGTGAACGCGCTTGTGCATGTGTCTTTATGATGGAATAATTTATATTTCTTTGGGTATATACCCAATTATGAGGTTGCTTGGTGAAATGGTAATTCTGTTTTTAGTTCTGTGAGGAATTGCCACACTGCTTTTTACAATGGTTGAATTAATGTACACTCTTAACAGCAGTGTATAAGTATTCCCTTTTCTCTGCAACCTTGACAGCATCTATTTTTTGACTTTTTAGTAGCCCTTCTCACTGGTGTGAGATGGCATCTCGTGGTTTTTCTTTGCATTTCTCTAATGATTATTGATGAGCATTTTATTACATGCTTGTTAGCCACATGTTTGTCTTCTTTTGAAAAGCATCTTTTTCATGTTTTTTTGTCTACTTTTTAGTGAGGTCTTTTTTTTCTTGTAAACTTGTTTAAGTTTGTTATAGATTCTGGATTTTTTTTTTTTGGTATTAAAAAGGATCCTTATTTTTCAACAAATGAACTTTTATAAACAATTCTGTAATGAAATGAAAACCGTATCTTAATACAAGTTTTTGTTAAACAAGATTTTAAAATTCTAAAATTAGAAAACATTAAGATTAAATTCTTTCAAAGGTTCAAACAAAAAAAAACCTGTACAATCTCCATTACATGTGTCTTTGTACACATTCTGGGCACTTTGAAAATGTAAAGTTTTTAACGTTTGACTGACAGAAGCAGCACTTAAAGGCTTCATGAATCTTTTTTCCAAAAAAGTATGCTTTCAGTAAAACATTTTACCATTTTATCTAACTATGCACTGACATTTTTGTTCTTCCTGAAAAGGGGATTTATGCTAACACTGTATTTTTAATGTAAAAATATACGTGTAGAGATATTTTAACTTCCTGAGTGACTTGTACCTCAAATGTGATTTAATGAACCATTTCTAAATTTTAGAATGAAACAGTATGTGTAGATCTACACATGTATGTTCAATTAGGGTAAAGCTCAAGAGCATGTCACAGAATTTATGCCTAAATTATATAAGAAGTTAAGCAATGCCTTTATCCCCAAACTTTACCAATAAGCCTTCTCAAATAGAATGTTAGTAAAGTGAATCACTGAAAAGTTTCATTTTTGAATTAACTAAAATACCAGTAGCCATTTTAGACTGTCAACTTGGATGTTTTCCTGATTCACTAGCAAGAAATTTCTTGCAATACAAAAAGATAACAAATAATTAAAATATCTGCTTTATCATACAACTTCACCCCCTCCTAAAGCGTCTAAAATGATTAGGAATTGTAGCATTTTCTTTTGCATAAAACCCTTTCCTCTTCATAAAACCCTGAGGTGAAAGGTTATTAATGTAATAAAACCACAATTCATTTTGTATTAAACTGTAGCTTTAAAAAAATGTATAAAGAAATGTGACAACTTGCAAAGCTGCTCTGTACAGTTTTTCAACAAAATATTTCCATATCAACTTAGTCAAAGGGCCTAAAATGACCCTATAAAAACAATGTCCTTTTAACATGTGTTAGTGTCGAGATGAGCGCCATTTTCCATCTCTACTACTGTCTGTTCTGTTATCATAGTCATGGCTCCAGCCATCGTGATTCCTATCTTCATAGAAGAAATCATCTCTCTTTCCTCTGTAATGATGGTCAGACCCATGATCAGTGTAACGCTGTTCCTGGCTATAATGTCTATCTGCTAGGTAGGGAAGAATTCATTCTGACTTTATGCCGTGCTGATGGTGTACCTTGGCGCCACTGGGAGCTTGAAGACTGGTTAAAACTATGACTGTGTGATTGAACTGATGGTGAAAATCCTAATTGATCCAGAGGTGAAGAACCAAATTTTCCACCATATGACATTTGTCTCAAAGCACTGTTCATCACTGCTTGTCTCTGAAAATTTTCTGGAGAAGAGAAAGATCTCTGAATTATCTGTGCTGATGAAGTCATGTTATCCATAGTCCTTTCATACCTGCTGCTAGGAAATGTAGAGGTAGGGCTTGAATTTCCAACATGATGCTGGGGATATGACAAACTGACATCTTGTGAGGCATGACTACTTCCTGATCTAAATGGAATTTTGATAGGCCTTCCATAAAGTTTGATTCCATTAAGTAGATTCATTGCATAAGGAACAGATACTTCATGTTTGAAATTCACAAACGCAAACTGCTTTGGTTTACCATCCTTATCTTTTGGAATTTTCACCTTTATTACTGGCCCAGCCTGGTGGAAAAGCTCGAAAAAGAGCTCCTCGGTCACTTTCGTTTCAAGGTTGCCCACAAAGAGAGTTCAATCCGCTTCCGCCGCCCCCATCTCCAGATTCTGGATAATACACGTTTGTCAGAAGCATCGTTTGCAAATATTTCCTATTATTTTGTTGGTTGTCTGTTTACTGTGTTGATAGTTTCCTTTGCTGTGAAGAAGCTCTTTAGTTTAATTAGGTCCAGTTTGTCAATTTTTGCTTTTGTTGCAATGGCTTTTGGTATCTTCATCATGAAATCTCTGCCAGTTTCTATGTCTAAATGGTATTTCCTGAGATATCTTCCAGGGTTTTTTATAATTTTCAAATAAATATTTCAGCCTTTAATTAATGTTGAGTTGATTTTTGTATATGGTGTAATAAAATTTCAGTCTTCTACATACTGCTAGCTAGTTATTCCACCACCATTTATTAAATAGGGAATTCTTTCCACATTTCTGTTGTCACCTTTGTTGAAGATCAGATGGTAGTAGGTATGTGGCATTATTTCTGGGCTCCCTATTCTGTTGCATTGGTCTATGAGTTTGTTTCTGAACCAGTTCCATGTTGCTTTGTTTACTGTAGCTCTGTAGTATAATTTGAAGTTAGGTAATCTGATGCCTTCAGCTTTGTTGTTTTTGCTTATGATTACCTTGGCTATTTGGACTCTTTTGGTTTTATATGAATTTTACAATAGTTTTTTTTTAGTTCTGTTAAAGATATTTTGGTCGTTTGATTAGAATAGCATTAAATCTGTAAATTTTGGGGTTAGTATGACCATTTTTAGGATATTGATATTTTCTACTTATGAGTGTAAAGTTGTTTTCCATTTGTTTGTGCCATTTCTTCTTTAAGCGTTGTTTTGTAATTCTTATCATAGGGATCTTTCACCTTCCTGGTTAGCTGTATTCCTAGATATTTTGTTCTTTTTGCAGCAATTGTTAATGGCATTGTGTTTATAATTTGTATTTGGCATGGTTGTAGCTGATTTACAGGGATGATACTAATTTTTGTACATTTATTTTGTATCCTGTAATGACACTGAAGTTGTTTGTAAGTTTAAAGAGTTTTTCCACCAAGACTATACAGTTTTCCAGACATAGAGTTATGTTATCTGCAAAAAGGGATAGCTTGACTTCCTCTCTGTTTAAGTTCCTTTTATTGTTATCTTTTGCCTGATTGCTCTGACCAGGAATTCCAATTTTATGTTGAATGGAAGTGTTGAGAGAATGCATCTTTGCCTTGTGCCAATTTTTGAGGAGGAATGCTTCAAGCTTTTTTTTTCCTTTATTTTTGAGATAGAGTCTCCCTTTGTCTCCCAGGCTGGATTGCAGTGGCACAATCTTGGCTCACTGCAGCCTCTGCCTTCTGGTTTATGCAATTCTCTTTCCACAGCCTGTCAATTAATTGGGATTACAGGCACCCCTGGCTAATTTTTGTATTTTTAGTAGAGATTGGGTTTTGCCATGTCAGCCAGGTTGATCTCAAACTCCTGACCTTGGGTGATCCACCTGCCTTGGCCTCCCAAAATGCTGGAATTACAGGTGTGAGCCACTGCACCCATCTGCTGCCAGGTTTTGTCCATTCAGTATGTTGGCTGAGAGTTTGTCATAAATAACTTATTATTATAAAGTATGTACTTTTAATGCCTTAGTTTTTGAGTTTTTAACATAAAAGATGTTATATTTTATCAAAAGCCTTTTCAGCATCTATTGAGGTAATCTTGCAGTTTCTGTCTTTAGTTCTGTTTATGTGATGAATCACATTTATTGATTTGATTTGTGTATGTTGAACCAACCTTGCATTCCCAAAATAAATTCTACTTGATCGTAGTGGGTTAGCTTTTTTGATATGCTGCTAAATTTGGTTTGTCAGTATTTTGTTGAGGATTTTTGCATGAATGTTGAAAGATATTGGCCTGAATTTTTTTTTTTTTTTAATCTCAGCCAGGTTTTGGTATCAGAATAATGCTGTTCTTCTATAATAAGTTAGAGAAAAGTTACTTTTTCTTAATTTCTTAAAACAGTTTCAGTAGAAATAATACCAGCATTTTTTTGTACACAGCCGTGAATCCTTCTGGTCCTTGGCTTTATTTGGTTGGTTGGCTCTTTATTACTAATTCAATTTTTGAGCTTCTTACTCATCTATTTAGGGCTTTGATTTCTTTTTTGTTCATTCTTGGAAGGATGTATTTGTTCAATAATATTTTCATTTTTTCTAGATTTTCTTGTTTGTGTGCACAGAGGTATTCATAGTAGACAAATATATTTTTGGGGGTCAATAGTAATGTCTCTTGTTATTTCTAATTGTGTTTATTTGGATCATCCCTTCTTCCTTCATTAATCTAGCTAGTGGTTTATCTTATTGTTTTTTTTCATAGACTTAATTCCTGGATTTTTTGATACTGATTTTGGTTATTTGTGTCTGCTGCTAGCTTAGGGATTGATTTGCTCTTGCTTCTTTCATTCTTTTATTTATGATGTCAGGTTGTCAAATGAAGATCTTTCAAACTTTTTGAGCATTAAATGCTATAAATTTCCCTTTTAACACCACTTTAGCAGTATTGCAGATATTCTGATGTGTTGGTTTTTTATTTTTATTTTTATTTGTTTATTTATTTTTTTGAGATGGATTTTCACTCTTGCTGCCCAGGCCAAGTGCAATGGCACGATCTCAGCTCACTGCAACCACCGCCTTCCGGGTTCAAGCGACTCTCTGGCCTCAGCCTCCCAAGTAGCTAGGATTATAGGCGTGTGCCACCATGACGGGCTAATTTTTGTATTTTTAGTAGAGATGGGGTTTCACCATCTTGGCCAGGCTGGTCTCAAACTCTTGACCTCATGATCCGCCTGCCTTGGCCTCCCAAAGTGCTGGGATTACAGGAATGAGCCACCATGCCCAGCCCTGGCCTGTTTTTTTTGTTCTTATTCGTTTAAAAGAACTTCTTGGTTTTTGCCTTAATTTCATTATTTATCAAGAAGTTATTCAAGTGCAGGTTGTTTAATTTTTATATAATTGTATGGTTTCAAGTTGTTTTCTTTTTGTTGAATTATGTTTTTGTCAAGCTGAAGAGTTCTGTAGATGTCTATTAAGACTATTTGGTCACCTGTTGAGTTTAGGTCCTAATGTTTTGTTAATTTTCTTCTTCAGTTATCTGTCTATTAGTGCCTGTGGGATGTTATAGTCTCCCACTATTATTGTGTCAGAATCTAAATCTCTTCATAGGTCTCTAAGAACTTGCTTTATTCGTATGAACCCATGAATTTTATATAACACCTTTCTCTTTTCTGCTTTTTCTTCCGTAAACATTCTTTCCTGTGTCCACAATGTGCAAAATTTAGATGTCCAGGAGTTCAAGAACATGTTTAGAGACCTGGCTGTTGTAAAAGAAAATATAAATTAGAAATAAGAGGCTTAATTAGTTCACATAAAAATAAGAGAAAATATCTTACTAAAATCTCTTTTCTTAAAACAGATTATGTGTAGATTTTTATCTCCTTTTTTTGCAATATATGTAAATCATATTAACAGCTAAATAAATCTTTGTTATATATTTATTTTTTTTTTACTCATGATTGTCTTTATCTGGGACCTGAGATTAATTGCTTTGTTTTTGCTTTGGCAAAAGGTTATTCTTATTATTTTTAGTCTTTTAAGGTTGACACAAATTTGTTCACAGTAAAACTCATTTCAAGAGCACACAAAAGTTTAGCATAAAAATAGGATTAAATTTAGCAAAACAGAATTATAAGGACTAAAAGATATTGAGTAATTTGATTGACAGAAACCTGTTTCTCCAATGTGATTATTTACAGGCTGAAGTACTTAACTACAAAAGCAAAGATAGTTCAGTTTATAGACTGAACAGTGGAGTATGTTGTCATACCTTGGTTTCTATTTATTACTTTAGTACAATTAGCATAGTTATGTGTGGTGTTGTTAGACTACCTGCATTCATATACATTTAATAGTATTTTTTACAATAGTGTGAATATAAAGCCACAATGTCTACTTTGAATGAATTCCTTAATTATTTTAATATTGTGATTCATACTTTTGAAATGTAAAGTTTTTCAATTGAAATATAGTTAAAGAAATTTTTTTAAAAATCCTACATACATTATGACTAGTATGTTAAAATTATTCCTACTTACATATTTATATCTAATATCCAAAGAAATTTTACTACCAAATTGTTACAGTAGATATTAGTCTGCTATGCTTATTAATTTAACCAATAGAAATATTTATAAGTAAGCATAATTTCAGTGTCTTTCATTTCACAAATTGGAATGCTGCTATTACAGGACAAATAAAGGCAGATAATGTGGCCACCCAAAAACTGTAGTAGCTCTCCAAGTTAGCTACCTTGCAGGTTCACATATATTCCACTATATTAACACAGTCAGATTTTAATTTTTTATCAAAAAGTGCTGGTGGAAGTTGTCAGATATATTTGAATATAGATTCTGCATTCAATGGCTAGAAAATTAGAGAGCAGCAGAGATAGAAAAAAATATTTTATGATTCTGCTGATAATATACCTCTTCATAATACTCATGTTTCTCATGCTGAGAGTAGCTATGCACTTTGGGTATTTAGAGAGAAATAGTTTTTGGAGGAGTATTTTCTGGCTAACTTGATCAATCTTATATCTAATTTCAGTTTTTTCTTAAGATGCTTTTAACTTCTTTTTTTTCTCTCAATATAATCTTTCTCAGAGTGAGAGCTGTTTTTCTGTAGAATGCTTTGTGTATCTGTTTTAGAAGCCCTATTAGTATCCCATAATGTCTGTGAAAGACGTGGCTGTCACAGTGAGAACTCTTGGAGCTGTCTCTCTGGATGCATGCTGGAAATCTAGCAGTATATTTTCCATGTCACCATTATAAATAGAAACTGTGGCTTCAATAATGCTCTCATTTCCATTATTGTGAAGGTGCAGTTCTACCCAGGGAGGCTCTCTGAAGCTCAGGCTTCACTCTTTGATGTGACACTAAAGTGCTGCTGTGGCAATTGGCGTTCACCTATGATGTGAGCTGCCAGCTGTGAGCCCTGTGCTGTGGGCTGTACCGCAGTGGCAGATGGTAGGAAACAAAAGAGGACACTGGCCACTAGAAGAAGGGAAGCTGGAGTACTGTAACCCCGTCCTCAGGGAGGAGAGAGGTACTGCTTTAAAATGCAAGTAGCCAAAAAGATAGCACCCTATTCAACCACTTTTGTAGAAGAATGAAAGTCTTCCTTCAGCAGGCAGCTGGCTTCAAGTTGCAGAACTATCTTCTGTCATGAAGATGTGAAAAACTTATTTTGTCATTGAATATAACCAATTAGCATACATGGATGACCTCCCAAATGACCAGGTGAATTTAGGATGAACTATGTATGACATGGTGCTGTGAATTCTTCTACTTGTGAACTATTTATGGTAACCATCTTTATGTCTTTTCAATCTCTTAAGCAGACTGACTGTAATACATGTGATATTCAGATTTAATTGTGTAATGAGTTTTCTTTTTCTTTTTTTTTTTTTTTTTGAGACAGAGTCTTGCTGTGTTGCCCAGGCTGGAGTGCAGTGGTGTGATCTCAGCTCTTTGCAACCTCTGCCTGTCAGGTTCAAGTGATTCTCCTGCCTCAACCTCCCAAGTAGCTGGGATTACAGGCGCATGCCACTACGCCTGGCTTTTTTCTTTTTTTATCTTTTTTTATTTTAGTAGAGGCAGGGTTTCACCGTGTTAGCCAGGATGGTCTCTATCTCCTGATTTCATGATCGACCTGCCTTGGCCTCCCAAAGCTGCGATTACTGGTGTAAGCCACCATGCCCAACCTCTGTCTTTTCTATTATTGTGGTTTCTCTGGGGCTGAAGAAAATTTTTTTTAAATTGTATTTCCTAGAATTACTAGACATAATATAAACAAATAAGGTGCCAACCAAGCTTTACTCTAGAGGGGACTTTCCCTCTCAGGCTTCCAGCCAACTCACAATTATGCTGTAAAGTGCATGCTCTTATCTAAATATGCAGGCAGAATTGTGTCTCTGCCTATTTGGTATCTATAGTCCTCCACAGTCACTTCTAGAGAGGCTAGAGCAGATTTCTACAAACTTTTTTTTTTTCTTAGATGGAATTTCGCTCTTGTTACCCAGGCTGAAGTGCAGTGGCACAATCTCAGCTCACTGCAGCCTCCACCTCCTGGGTTTAAGTAATTCTCCTGCCTCAGCCTCCCGAGTAGCTGGGATTACAGGCATGCATCACCAAGCCTGGCTAATTTTGTATTTTTAGTAGAGACAGGGTTTTTCCATATTGGTCAGGCTGGTCTTGAACTCCTGACCTCAGGTGATCCGCCCACCTTAGCCCCCCAAAGTGCTGGGATTACAGGTGTGAGGCACCTCGCCTGGCCTAGATTTCTACAAACTTTATAGGGCAGATATTAACCATTTTACTTCTTTCAATGACTCTTGTATCTTCAGACCTGAAACTAATTCAGAGACCATGGAGCCCAGAAACCCAATCAGTGTAACAAATGTGCATTGAGTAGACATGGAGACATGAGAATCTCCACTTCTCTTTCTCTCCTCTTGGTAAAATGCTCACAATTGCAGGTAACACCTGCTGCTACTCCACCCATCCAGGACCTAAATCTGCAGCTCCAAATTCTAAATCTAGGTCTATAAATTAAAAAACAAAACAAAAGTTTCGTTTGAGAAATGCAAGTCTTTTTTTTTTTAGGGGGGGTTGGGGGGGATGGAGTCTTGCTCTGTCACCAGGCTGGAGTGCAGTGGCATGATCTCGGCTCACTGCAACCTCCTCCTCCCAGGTTCAAGCTATTCTCCTGCCTAAGCCACCCGAGTAGCTGGGATTACAGGCATGTGCCATCACACCTGGCTAATTTTGTATTACTTTTTTCAGTAGACACGGGGCTTCACCATGTTGGCCAGTATGGTCTCGATCTCTTGACTTCGTGATCCACTTGCGTTGGCCTCCCAAAATGTTGGGATTACAGGCGTGAGCCACTGTGCCTGTCTGCCAGTCTTTTTACTTATAAAACTCAGACATTAAAATAAGAGCACAATTGTGTCTTTCTCCCTACTTTCAACTATATATTCATCTCTCGAAGCTGTTCACTATTGCCAAAAGTAGGTATAAGTTAAACCAATAATAAGTTATTTATTTAAACAAATAAGAATTTCTCACAAACTAGTTTGTATCACTCCACTCTCTGTCTGTCTTCTTTTTTTCCCTTCACAAATCCACTTGTAATTGCTGCTAATCAGTGTAGATTCCAGGCATCTTGAATATTTCTTCTCAAGTTACAATGCTTAAGCTCGGCCCCATTAAACTGTCTACTTATATTCATGTTGTGTCAGCTTTTTTTTAGGTAAAATATTATTTAGAATTTTCTAGAGCAGCCTCTGTGAGTAGATTTCTCCTTTGATTGTACTCGCTGTAACAGCCAAAAATGCAAAGTGATGTTGATTTTATCTAGAATCTGCACATAAGTTCTGGTCTGTGCCTGGAATTTACAAAACAGGACCAGACTATAGTTTGAGAATGTACAGAAAACCAACAGGAAGCATTTTCTGCATTGTGAGATGTCAACATAGACACTTCAGATCCCTCCTTTGAGAGTGTGGCTCTTTGACCTTTTCACATCGCTACCTTTATGTGAGAGGCTACAGGTTTAAATAGAATCTGATGGCAGAATCTCTAAGTGTAAACAAGCATCTTAGGAGTGAGAGATCAAGGCCACAAAGTAGCCAGAGACTTGAGCACAACTATAGCTACCTGGAAAATGTGATAATAGAGTGTTATTGTCCTTCTACATACCCAAAAGCTGGCTAATCAGGACAGGTGATCCAGGTTCTGGAGCTCCACCAGGATAGTTTCATTTTCTTTTTAGAATCAGCCTGAGTCTCTCCTGCTGGCTTATTATTGGTCCATCAGCCCAGGGTCACTGGAAATGCTCTCACAATCACCTAGGTAGGCATCTGAGACATTTGAGAATCTCCAGAACAGAATTGTGTCAGGCTGACAAGAGTGGTTAATTTTGCTTCTGTCTTAGTGTAAAAGAAATGAATCATCTGGTGTGTGTTCCTCCCATCGTACAAGAGATGTCTTTGGTTGGTACCCAGATGAGAGTTTCTCTGGTTCCCTGGTACTTGCGTGAAAAACAAGGAGGAGGTCTGGAGACTCAAACAGATAAACAAATTGATTCCATTTCATATAGTCATTAGAAAAATAGATGAAGCAGTCATGGTCCCTACCATGCAAGAACTTTTAGTCTTGACTATCAACTGCATAAGTGGTTTAATTATGCATCATATGGTGGGTACAATAAATAGACATGTGCAAAAATATGGGATATATTTGCACCATTTTCTTTATATTGTTGAGACTTCTGATGTCTACACCTGAACATGTATTTATAAACAAAAGAGTTATTATTTGTATTTTTTTAGCTTGCTAAGAATACTTATTTATCTTCTAAAAAACTACTTTAGAAAACCTTAAGAGATTTGTTTAAATTGCTTATTAGTATGTGATATAACCTTGAGAGAGCAGTGGGGTTTAAAAAGATTAAAAATTATACAAACTCTGAGATTTAAGTTTTTGTTTATTTTTTTGGTACACTTAAAAAATGAAACAGAACTGAAAATACTCCCCAGTGGCATAAAAAACAGAATTTTACATTAGCTCTACACCCAGCCCCAGCCCTGATCAGATTCACCCTTTTTGAAGACCTTATTTAGGTGTTGCCATACTCTGAAGTCTTGTCTCACAGAACTAACTAGAAGAGATCAGAGTTTTGGGTGATGAATCCTGTTGCTTTTTTAGGGTTGGTGCTCATGATTTTCTGAAACCCAAAAGCAGATAAATGGAAAATATAAATATGATTTATAGGGTCTTAATTTTTAAATTTTTTATTGAAACCATTGTTTGCAGAGACATTACATTTAGCAACTTGTTTTCTGTCCTTGCAGATATAGTAGTTGATTCACAAATCACAAAATAGTAAATATAAACACAACAAAAATTCGTCTAAATTATATGAAACTCTATCTGTATCCCTCTCATCTGTCTATATTCTATACATTTTTAAAAAAAATCAGTGACAGATAAACGGAAGAAGAAATAAAAATGCTGAGTTCTTATTCTAAATCCTTGGAATTATTGAACACTTAGTATAAACTCACAGGGTTTTATCAGAATTAAATAATGGATCATCACAGTGCTCTGTAACATCTTGTTGAGCACACAGTACCTGCTTAATAAACATTGCATTAGTACATGTGTACATGTTGTTTTCTAAATGCAGACTTACTCAGAAATTGCTGCTTTCTGTTTTCTCTGTAAATTTTAAAGAGCCAGCAAATAATATGATACTTAAAGAATGGTTGTCTTCATTTGTATCAAAAGTATTTGTGTTGTGACAAGACTGCTGAATATAAGGGACTCTGTGCTGTGCCTCATTTTTCTTTTCTTTTTTTTCTTTTTGGAGACGGAGTCTTGCTCTGTGCCCAGGCTGGAGTGCAGTGGCGCCATTTCGGCTCACTGCAAGCTCCGCCTCCTGGGTTCACGCCGTTCTCCTGCCTCAGCCTCCTGAGTAGCTGGGACTACAGGCGCCCGCCACCACACCCAGCTAACTTTTTGTATTTTTAGTAGAGATGGGGTTTCACCGTCTTAGCCAGGATGGTCTCGATCTCTTGACCTTGTGATCCGCCCGTCTGGGATCACAAGCGGACCTTGTGATCCGCTGGTGTCTGCAGCAGAGGAGAGAACCTGAGGACCAAAAAAATAAAAAACATACACACATACACACACACACACACACACATACATTTTTTCTTTTTTTTTTTTTTTTAAAGATGGAATTTCATTCTTATTGCCCAGGCTGGAGTGCAATGGTGCAATCTCAGCTCACTGCAACCTCCACCTCCCACGTACCAGCGATTCTCCTCTCCCAGCCTCCTGAGTAGCTGGGATTACAGGCATGTGCCACGTGCCACCACGCCCTGCTAATTTTCTATTTTTAATAGAGATGGGGTTTCTTCATGTTGGTCAGGCTGGTCTCGAACTCCTGACCTCAAGTGATCCACCCACCTCGGCCTCCCAAAGTGCGGGATTACAGGCATGAGCCACCTTGCCCAGCTGCAGAGAAACTTACGGTTCCTAAATCCTTTCTGTTATAAAGGACAGAAATGGGTAGAGTTTTTTGTCTTGGGCTTTCTGCCTTTGGGTGTGGTGGTAAGAGATGAACATGTGGTGCTCAAATTTTTAAAGGCATATTCTAAAGATGCAGATATAATTAGTCCAGAAAATGTCATCTGAGAAATAATTCTAGAGGAGGAGGAGGAGAGAGAGAAAAAAATGACCTTTTTTCAGCTAAACATTTCTGACATCAAGAGCTGTGTCCACTGTGCCTCCTGGATTGCCATGTGCTTGTACTTGCAAATCTTTACTTCTATACTTGTGTTTTTTCTCCCTAATGAGTTTTTTTAACTACTTTTATAAACGCTTATGATAGTCAAGGGTCTCTGAAAAATATTTCGTTTCTATATATCACAGCCTTCTCTACATCACGGCTTCTTATATGCCATGCAGAATTCTCACCATGAATTCGTGATCTGCAATATTAAAAATGTTATCTTTGGCTGTTGAACATGGATAGGTGTGGATACTCAGTCAATCTATCTATCTATGTGTCCATTTTTTTTTTTTTTTTTGATACGGAACCTCACTCTGTCATCCCGGCTGGAGTGCAGTGGCATGATCTCAGCTCACTGCAGCCTCCACATCCCGGGTTCAAGCAATTCTCCTGCCTCAGCTTCCTGAGTAGCTGGGATTACAAGCACGCATCATCACATTCAGCTAATTTTTGTATTTTTAGTAGAGACAGGTTTTCACCATCTTGGGCAGGCTGGTCTCGAACGCCTGACCTCGTGATCCCAGCCTCCCAAATTGCTGGGTTTACGGGCATGAGCCACCGCGCCCAACCAATAAAAGTATTTTCTAAATATTTAAACATTTCTGTTATAAATTAGTATATTGGGATAAATTTATTAGAATATTCTATTATATCCTCTTTACTGAGCACGTTACTAAGTTGGTAATTGGAGAATATGAGCAAGATTCATATTAGTTATTTTTAATAAAACAGGTATTGCTGTCTCTAAGCCAGACCTGATCACCTATCTGGAGCAAGAAAAAGAGCCCTGGAATATGAAGTGACATGAGATGGTGGATGAACCCCCAGGTAGGTGAGAGTGAATACAGCAGACGACATGGTTGAGAGGTCCAAATCAAGAAGAAAGCAAGTCTTTAAAGTGATATGGGAAGCTGTGTTCAAAAGGAAATAGTTTCTGGAAAGCCTGAAATTTTTTAAAAATTATACTCTCACATAGGGGCATCTTCTGTCTTATGTTTATAAAATTTCTAAGAATTCTAATTTCCCTTCAGTGTTCTTCCTTCAAATTTACAGTGACAGCTAAAGTACTATTCATGACATACAAAAAGAGTGCACAATCTGACTTCTTTTTTCTTGTTTTTGTGGACAGAGAGATATCTCCATAATTTTGAGATACTCTATGTTAAACTATTTTTTAAGTTCTCTTTTTACATCACGTCTGAAATGCACAAGAGTGGTGGTTTCTGTTTCATTGGTTTTCTTGTTCATTTTTTCTGCACATTTCATCCTGTTTTCATTACCATAGTTTTGAAATATAGTTTGAAGTTATAAAGTATGATGTCCTTCTACTTTCTTCTTTTTTCTTAAGATTGCTTTGGCTATTCAAAGTTTATTGTAGTTTCATGTATATTTTAGGGTTGTGTTTTTCATTACTGTGGAAAAAAAACACTGGAATTTTGACAGGGAGTTTATTGAATCTAGAGATCACTTTGGATAATATGGCAGTTTCTCAATACTTACTCTTTCAGTAGAAATAAAATATTTTTAAATTGATTTGTGTCTTCTAATTTTTTTCATTGATATATCTTTCACTTAAAAGATTTACAAGCTCCTTGTTTAAATTTTGTTCTAAAATTAATTATTTCATTGCTATTGTAAATAAGATTTTTTCTCTTTTATCAGACCGTTTGTTTTAAGTATATGGAACCATAACTTATACTTGTATGTTAATTTTATATTTTTAGTTTAAACAAGTTTTAATGTACTGTTTATGTTTTTTTTATATATATAAGATTACATGATCTACCAACAGCAACGTTTTACTTTTGGTCTTCAATTTCAATGACTAAATTTTTCTTTTGACTATTTCTTCATCCACATACTTTCAGTGCTATGTTAAAATAGAAGCATTGACAATAAGAAAAAATTGTTTTGCAGTGGGGTCTGTAAATTTAAAGCAGCAAATATCTCTTCAAGATTTTATAAACTGGTTTCAGAAAGTAAAAATAAATTTTTGTTTGGCCCCCAATGTGATAGAATGCCCTCTGGGTTTGTGGTGAAGAGGGGTTGTAGCTTGGTCTTAAGGCTGCTGGGTTTGCACAAGGGTCCACCTTTAGCTGTCTTGTTAAAAGGGGCTTGGATAGGCCGGGTGCGGTGGCTCACGCCTGTAATCCCAGCACTTTGGGAGGCCGAGGCGGGTGGATCACGAGGTCAGGAGATCGAGACCATCCTGGCTAACATGGTGAAACCCCGTCTCTACTAAAAATACAAAAAAATTAGCCGGTCGTGGTGGTGGGCGCCTGTAGTCCCAGCTACTCGGGAGGCTGAGGCAGGAGAATGGCGTGAACCCAGGAGGCGGAGCTTGCAGTGAACCGAGATGGTGCCACTGCACTCCAGCCTGGGCCACAGAGCGAGACTCCCTCTCCAAAAAAAAAAAAAAAAAAAAAAAAAGGCTTGGATAGTTGTAGTTCTCATTTAATTTTTGGATAGAGTGAATATCTTTCAGGACTTTGGTGTGCATTGCAGACCCAGGGGCAGGTTTCTGCAGTCGGGTCTGCATATGGTGTTCTTTATATCAGGATGTGATGAGCATGGCTTTCACTGAGTACAAGAGAGAATTTTCCCAGGTCACTTTGAGTTTCTACGTAGGCAGAACCGGCCATGAACTGTGGCTCAGGGAGCTGGAAATGAGTCATGGAACTGCCTCAGCGACCACAGTAAAGGCCAAGGTCTGCAGGCCTCTCAGCATAGCTATAAATGGGGGTCTTCCTCTAGGCCTCTGGAAGGACAGGACCTCCCCCAGACTGTGACTGGGAAGAGTTTGGGATGGTTACAGAGTAAGTTCAAAATTCTCACTGGAACCAAGTTAGGTGGAACATTTTCTTGTCTGTAGCCAACAACAGTAGTCCTGTAGTTGCCACCTGAATGAGGGCCTGCCTTCTAAACAGAATTACCTTCAATCTTGGGCTTTAGCAGAGTTTCACAACTCCCTTCCTGGATCTCAGAACTCTCTTAAAGGCACTTTTTTTTTTTTTTTTTTTTTTTGGAGACGGAGTCTCGCTCTGTCACACAGACCGGAGTGCAGTGATGAATGCAGTGGCGCGATCTTGACTCACTGCAACCTCCGGCTCCCGAGTTCAAGCGATTCTCCTGCCTCGGCCTCTGGAGTAGCTGGGATTACAGGTGCCCGCCACCACCCAGCTAAATTTTGTGTTTCTAGTAGAGATTGGGTTTCACCAGGTTGGCCAGGCTGGTCTTGAACTTTTGACCTCAGGTGATCCACCCACCTCAGCCTCCCAAAGTGTTGGGATTACAGGTGTAAGCCAATGTGCCTGGCCAAAGGCACTTATTTTTGAGATGGGGTCTTGTTACATAACCCACGCAAGTCTTAATATTTTGACTGCAAGCAATTCTTTAATGTATCATGTAGCCATCATTACCGGTGTAAACCATGATGTGTGATTCTCTTAAAAAGGCATTTTCGTCAGGAATGGCTGACAAATTTTCTTGCTGTCAGGGGATAAGCAAATAGGGTGCCTTTTTTTTTTTTTGTCTTGTTAATGTCACTCTCCATGTAAACTTTTACTATTTTCTACTTTAAATTTGTCTGCAATTTTAGATTCAGACATTTAGGGCAATATTCTAGAATTTACATGTTGTACCTGAATTAAATTAGGTAATTAGTATGCAGGCAGGCAAAAAGGAATTATAAAATTTTCAACCACTTTTGTCAGCCTATATCTAAATAGTAACATAGTTTATTTGTTTTATATATGAGACTCTAACCATATTCTGCCAAATATATGTATAATTTAGCAATGTAAGGTATTATTTGCTTCTAAATTTGGATTACAGTAGTTTTATTTTGTGTAAAAATAGCAAACATTTAAAACAAAAATTGACACTAGTTTCTTTTAAATGCTTATCTATTAAAAATTTCTCATTAGCATCTCCTGTTTATGATTGTATTTCCTTTTCTCTGAAATTTTATTGCCATACCATAGATACCAGTAATTTAAAATGCCTGCCTTCTGGGAATGCACAGTTACAGTCAAACATTGCAGTTATCTAGACAAATTATTTGTTAATGTACATTGATGTTGCCAACCAGATTTTATGAGTAAACATTTATTATTGTCTTGTAGTTCTATATTGTGGTTTTTTACTGTAAATTTCTTAATATCAATTTATTATGTTTTTGGTTTTACTTATGTATTATAATTTTAGATAATTGGCAATTCTGTTTCTATACTTTAAGTTAATGTGGGGTTTAATTAAAAGATAAATTGGCCATATGTCTATCACAATCAGATATGTGTGTGTTTATATCTGCAAATGTGATCCCAATTTTTGTTGTAGCTTATCTTGTATATATTCTTTCTTAGCTCATTCTCTTTTTCTCTTCTTCTTTTTTTTTTTTTTTTTTTTTCTGTTTTTGAGACGGGGTTTTGCTCTTGTTGCTGAGGCTGGAGTGCAATGTACTATCTCAGCTCACTGCAACCTCTGCCTCCAGGGTTCAAGCAATTCTCCTGCCTCAGCCTCCCAAGTAGCTGGGATTACAGGCATGTGCCACCAGGCCTGGCAAATTTTGTATTTTCCTTTATTAGATACGGGGTTTCTCCATGTTGGTCAGGCTGGTCTCGGATTCCTGACCTCAGGTGATCTGCCCACATCAGCCTCTCAAAGTGCTGGGATTGCAGGCATTAGCCACTGTGCCCGACCTCTTAGCTCATTTTCTATGTTGGTTTTATCTTGTCTAAGTGAGTAGCCTTGGAAATAGTCTGATTTTCGTCATGTGTTTAATGATGAATATGTATTTCCTTTGTGTGAGACAAACACTTTGTGATTTGGAGGTAATTTTTAAAAAGATTTATAATTTGGTATTTTTTTCAGTTTTTTAAAAAGTAATTGTTGTAAAAACACATAACATATAATTTACTTTCTTAAATCTGTTTAAATGTACATGTCACGGCCAGGCATGGTGGTGGCTCACATCTGTAAAACCAGGATTTTGAGAGGCCAGGACAGGAGGATTGCTTGAGCCCAAAAGATTGAGACCAGCCTGGGCAAAATGTGGAGACACCCTCTCTACAAACATTTTTTTTCTAAGAAATAGCCAGGCAGGGTTGTGTGTACCTGTGGTCCCAGCTACTTGAGAGAATGAGGGGCAGGGTTACATGAGCCTGGGACTGTGAGGCTGCAGTGAGCCATAATTGTGCCATGCACTCAAGCTTAGGTGACAGATTGAGACCCTGTCTCAAAAAAAAAAAAAAAAAAAGAAGTTGTGTATTTCAGGTATGTTAACTATATTCACATTGTTATGCAAAAGACTTCTAGAAATTTTATATCTTGTAAAACTAAGACTCAGTATCCATCAAGTAATATTTACTCATTTTATGCTCTCTCCATCCCTTAACAAACACCCTCCCACTTTCTGTTTTTATGAGTGTGACTATTTTATATATCTTACATAATTGAAATAATAATATCTATGATTTCATTACTGGCTGATTTTAGCTGACATAATATTTTCAAAGTGTATCTTTAAATGTGACAAGATTTTTAAGATTTTTTTTAAGGCTGAATAATATTCCATTGTATCAAATATGTCTTGAAGGTCCTATGTTGCATATTTTAGATATAGATTCATAAATGGAATTGCTGTATTCAATAATAATTTTATTTTTAGTTATAAGAAGTACATTTATAACATAAAATAATGGATGCCTGCTTGTTTTCTACCGACAATCAACATGGGTTTCTCTTTTTTTTTTGAGACAGAGTCTCACTCTGTTGCCCAGGCTGGAGTGCAGTGGCATGATCTCAGCTCACTGCAACCTCTGCCTCCCAGGTTCAAGTGATTCTCCTGCCTCAGCCTCCTGAGTAGCTGGGATTATAGGCACGTGCCACCACACCCGGCTAATTTTTGTATTTTTAGTAGAGATGGGGTTTCACCATGTTAGTCGGTCTGGTCTGGAACTCCTGACCTTGTGATCTGCTCACCTTGGCCTCCCAACGTGCTGGGATTACAGGTGTGAGCCACTGCGCCAGCCTGTCCAACATGATGAAACCCCATCTCTACTAAAAATATAAAAATTGGCCAGGCATGGTGGCGGGCGCCTGTAATCCCAGCTTCTTGGGAAGATGAGGCAGGAGAATTGGTTGAACCTGGAAGGCGGAGGTTGCAGCAAGCTGAGACCGTGCCACTGCATTCCAGCCTGGGCAACAGAGCAAGACTCCATTTCAAAATAAAAACGAAAAAAAAAAAAGAAGTTATCTTCTATGTCTAATTAAAAGATTTTTCACTTATGGTTTCAGGAAATAATCGAACTTAATTTTATCAGTATTGATATTCAGTATGGATAATTCAGTATGGATATTCAGTATGGATAATTCAGTATGGATATTCAGTTTTAAAATTATCTTTTTTCTATTGTGTGCTCATGTCAATTTTGTGGGAGATTATTTGGCCATATTCAGGAGGGTTATTTCTGGGCTCTCTGTTCTTTCATCTGTTTATCTGTCTTTTTGTCAGTACCACATTGTGTTTGTTATTGCTGCTTTTAATATGTTTCAAAATCAGAAATTATAATGCACCTTTGTTCTTTTTCATGGGTGTTTGGCTAGAGGTCATAATAAAATTTTAACATTTTAAACAATATTTCTTTAAAAAACTGCTATTGGGATTTTTATGAAGATTGTATTGAATTTGTCTAGCACTGTAAGTTGTATTGACATCTTTGAAAAATTATTATTTTTTGATTCCTGAGCAAACATATGTTGAAGAGTGTGTTTTATTTTCATATATTTTTGGATTTTTTTTAGTTTTACTTTTAATTTCTAGCTTAATTCAGTTTTGGTCAGAAAACACAAAGTATATAATTTTGGTCTTCTTAAATTTATTTGTTGTTGTTGTTGTGTTTGTTGTTTTTGTTTGGAGACAGGATCTTACTCTGTCAACCAGGCCGGAGTGTACTGCCATGATTTTGGCTCACTGCAGCCTCAACCTACCAGGTTCAAGTGATCTTTCCTCCTCAGTGTCTCATGTAGTTGGGACTACAAACATAAAGTACCATGTCTGAATAATTCTTTGATTATTTTAGGGATAGAGTCTCACTATGTTGCCCAGGCTGGCCTCAAACTTTTAACTCCAAGTGATCCTCCCACCTTGATCTCTAAGTGTTGGGATTATAGGCATGAGCTGCACCACCCAGCTGGCATTCTTAAATTTAATAAAACTTAGTATGTGTCATAACAGAATACACCAGGTGCAAATAAGAATATTGTGTATTCTCTTGCTTTTGACTGGAAAGTTTTGTACTCATGTGTTAAACCTAGTTGGTCTGTAACACAGTTTTGATGTTCATGTTCTCCAAACCTTATTCTGCAGTGTAATCCTTAATGTTGGATGTGGGACCTGGTGGGAGGTGTTTGGGTCATGGAAGCAAAGTCTTCATAAATAGCTTGGCACCATCCTCTTGGTAATCAAAATGTTTACACTCCATTAATTCAAATGAAAGCAGGTTTATTAGAAGAACCTGGCTCCTTCACCTCATACTTGCTCTGTCTGTTATTATGTGACATGTACAGTTACTCTTCGCCTTCAACCATGATTGTAAGCTTGCTGAGACACTCACCAGAAGCAGATGCTGGCACACACTTTTTGTACAGTCTGCTGGATTGTGAACCATACAATCTTTATTTCTTTATAAATTATCCACTCAGGTATTCCTCTATATGCAAAATGATTAATATGTTCTACAATGTCGTCTAGGTTTTGTTTTCTTGTTGATTTTTTAATCTGAATTTTCTATTATTAAAAATGGGGTCTTGATGTCTACAATTATATTCTATGTATTTCTTGCTTTACTTTTGTCAATATAGTCTTTGTATATTTTGGAGACCTTATGTTATATATACATATACATACAGATAGGTAGATATAATCATTATAGATTTGTGGTAAATCAACCTATTTTATGAGTATGTAATATCAGTGTTTGTCTCATGTTAGCACTTGACTTAAAACATATCTAATACAAAATTGTAGTTACTATTTTCATAAAATATAGTTTTTGTTTTTTTTTTTTTCACTCTGTGGTTTTCAGCCTATTTGACTTAGTGCTGAAATGATTCCCTTGTAGGCAACATACTGTTTGCTTTCTTCTTAAGCCAGTAAAGCATTTTATTTTTTCTTTTTATAATTTCATTTATTTACTTGTTTATTCATTTATTTTTGAGATAGGGTCTCACTCTGTCAACAGGCTAGTTTGCAGTGTCGTGATCATGGCTCACTGCAGCTTCAACTTACAAACTCAGAAGATTCTCTCATTTCAGCCTCTTAGGTGGCTGGGTTACAAGTGTGTAGCATCACGCCTAGCCAGTTTTTTGTGTATTTTTGGTTGAGACAGAGTTTTGCCACATTGTCAAGGCTGTTTCTCAATCTTCTGAGATCCAGTGATCAGCCTGCCTTAACCTCCCAAAGTCCTGAGATTACATTTCTTTTTATTAAGTAATTTAATTAATTTATATTTAAAACTGCTTCTTAAAAATGAAGTTACTGGTTTTATTGTTACTGTTTTATGTGTTCCTGTGTGGTATGTTTTTTCTTATTTACTGTTTTATTGCCTTAAATTTTATTTTAATTGTGTAGTGATGTGCTTCAATTATTTTTCTAATTTTGTTTTGCATAGTTTCTTTAATTATTATCTTTATAATCAGGTTGTCTATTCATGTGTTTTCATGCTGCTGATAAAGACGTACCTTACCCTGGGCAAATTACAAAAGAAAGAAGTTTATTGGACTTACAGTTTCATGTGATTGAAGAGACCTCACAATCATGGTGGAAGGTGAAAGGCATGTCTCACATCGTGGCAGATAGAGAGCCTGTGCAGAAAAACTCTGCCTTATAAAGCCATCAGATTTCATGAGACTTATTCACTATCATGAGACCAGTACAGAAAAGACCTGCCCCCATGATTCAATTACCTTACACCACATCCCTCCCACAACATGTGGGAATTAAAGATGAGACTTCGGTTGGGACACAGCCAAACCATATTATCTTAAAAAATGGAGTTTACATTAAATATCTTAAAATTCAAACAATATACTTTAATTTCATGACAACTTCAATTGAATATAAAATTATACCTCTATATTTTTCAGTTTGTTATTAACATTAAAAATTTTTAGGCTGGGTGCAGTGGCTCACGCCTGTAATCCCAACACTTTGGGAGGCTGAGGTGGGCGGATAACCTGAGGTCAGGAGTTTGAAACCAGCCTGACCAACGTGGAGAAACCCTGTCTCTACTAAAGAATACAAAATTAGCCAGGCATGGTGGTGCGTGCCTGTAATCCCAGCTACTCGGGAGGCTGAGGCAGGAGAATGCCTGAACCCAGGAGGGAGAGGTTGCAGTGAGCCAAGATTGTGCCATTGCACTCCAGCCTGGGCAACAAGTGCAATACTCCATCTCAAAATAAAATAAATAAATAAAAATTATTTTGTGTATTTATTAACATATTTATGCAGATTGTATTCTGTTTTAAATATTCTACAGAGGAGCTTTAAGGGTTTTATGCATCATTATTATGATAGTAAATATTTCTATATTTGTATATTTACATTTAATATAGACTTTTATTTTATATGTGGTTTGGTTACAGAAAATAGGAGGCAGGAGACACCCAGTAGGTGAAACTGGAGGATTTTATTAAGGTGCACCCTGGCACAATGGATTCACATCCAAAAAGCTGAGCCCTGGACTAAGACAGGGCTTGTCTTTTATACATGCATGGGCCATCTAGTGGCGCAAAGCTCGTGGTGCAAGCAAGCAGGCTCACAGAAGCAGAACAGAGGCAGTTAATCAAACAGTGACAGGTTATGCTGACCTTGCAGCTTCATTGGAAGGGAAACATGAATTTATCAAACTAAAGCAGGCCTTGCAGCTGGTACATGTCTTACTCAAGCTCGTCTTGTGACCTTGTCATGTTATCCAGAACAGAGAAACTGGAGTTGTTGTGAAGTAACCTTGAGTTTCACTAAGGAAGGATTACTAAGGGGAGGAGGAAACTAGGAGAGGAGGAAAAATTGTTTTTCTCATCATTGCTCTATGGGAGGAGAGGGGATAAGGACTAGTTTTCTTTACATCCTCTACTTCATTTCCCCCTTTGACACTTTTTATAAATGACTTTTAATAGAAAGCATCACTAAGACTTAATTTTTCATGAAAAGGCAAGATTTCTTCATTTGGCAAAGGCTGATATTTAGTTAGAGCCATTAGTTGTGTAGTAGTTTGCCTGGTTACAAGAGCCTCTGTGGCCGTTTAGATGTTTTTGACAAGGAGAGGTAAGAGACAAGGGAGTATGAGGCAGACTCCTAATATGGCTAGAACTATGCTTACTAAGGTTTTAAATTCTCCAAGGGATGAGAACTAACCTCTGAAGAGGGAATCTGGAGACCATCCTTTCCAAGTCTGGACTGAAATGTGGGCTAATTTTTGAATTCTTGTAGCTTTTTGTTTGACCACCTTTCCATTGTCATTGATTTTTAGACAGCAATTAGTTAGGTTGAACTTTCTACATACTCCTCCGTCTTGGGCTAGGAGGTAGTCTAAAGCCAGTCTATTTTGATAAACGGCATTTCTCATTTCTGTAGATTTCCGAGCCAGCAAATTTAAGGCTCTTGCAGTATCATTTGTAATGATCTCCAGTACTGCCTGCAACCATATGATGTGATTTAGCGTGTAAATAGGGTTGCAGTATCTCCATGATCCATCTGCCCATGTGGCTGGGCAATAGTATTGCATTATTCTTTCAGGGGGCCATTCATTATCTTTAATTCTTTATGGTTATTCCCCTTTTATTTCTTTTGACCTAACATGAACCTCAAACTAGGTTCTAGGTAAGGACTTTGGGTCATAACATATATAAGGCTGGCCACTTCCTGGGTTGCAGATTGAGTAGGTTATCTGGTCGTGTGTGCAAGTTCCTCAGTGGGTCCCTGCATACCTATAATAAGTGTGGTACAACAGGGTTCTAGTCATGGTGTTTCCTGTCTACGTATTGTCAGTGCAGTGGGGGTATCCTTCTAAGGATTCTCCCTTTAACATGGTTAAGGGGAATAGCAAAAGTAATGAATAACATATTTATACCTAGCATGGAGAGAAGAGGTCCTTTCCTAGAGGAGGAGGTTGAGCAAAGCAACAGGACAATAGTAAAACAATTAATATTACAAGGGAAGTTTCCAGACCTAAGATTTCTAACCACTTTTACTTTCCTGATGATGCCTCGAGCTTTGGCCGTACATAGACGAGTCAGCTTCTGGAGTGACTAGAGAAGGGCTGTTGTTTCCTCAAGCTTCCGCCGTGTGTAGACTGGTCAGCTTCCGAAGTGACCAGAGCAGGGCTGTTGTGGTCTTCACTGGCACCTTGGTCCCATCATAGGATCAGCTGGGTTGGATGGTCTGGGTCCTGCTGGCTGGTCCACTTGTCCTGGGCTACCAGTTTCAGCCAACTGTGGTGAATCCAAGGCATGATTCCTGCAACTTTAGCATCAGTGAGAGTAGACAAGATTACAATATGGGGCCCATCCCATATGGGTCCCAGTGTTGTTGGATTCCATTTTTTAAACTAAACAGAGTCCCCGGGTCTAAAGGGATAAATTGGGTCTGCAAGGCTTATGGGCATTCTTTCCCATACCCAGCCATGAATTTTTTGCATGGCTATTCTTAAAGCCTGCATCTGTCTCCTTAAAGCTAATTCGTCTAGTTCACAGATATCACCTTTAAATTGACCGAACAAGATCTCATAGGGCGAATACCCAGTTTGTTTGGTGGGGGTGTACCTCACTCGGAGGAGGACCGTGGGCAGGACCTGATCCCACATTAGATGAGTTTCTTGGCAAAAGTTTTTTAGCAGCTGTTTGAGTGTCTGGTTCATGTGTTCTACTTTTTCTGAGCTCTGTGGCCAGTAGGTTGTGTGTAACTTCCACTTTATTTTCAATAGCTGTGTTAGTTCTTGAACTATCTTGGCTATGAATGCTGGTCCATTGTCTGACGCTAGAGTCAGGGGCAGTCCAAATCCGGGGATAATGTCTCTTAACAGTACTTTAGTTACTTCTCGTGCTTTCTCAGTCCAGATGGGGAAAGCCTTGACCCATCCTGAAAAGGTGCAGACAAGTACTAACATGTTTCAATATCCTCCTGCTTGGGGCAACTCCATAAGCAGATTTTCACAAGGTGCAGCCCCTATTTCATGCATTTCCAGGGGCCTGGTGGGCCCCTGTAATGGGTTGTTCTGGGCACAAGTTAGGCATTGTTCACAAATGGCTCATGTGATGGCAGTGAGCCATGGCACATAGAAGTGGTGTCCTAATAGCGTCTCTAGTGCCGTCTTTCCCATGTGAGTTCCTTGGTGGAATTGCCTCACAAATTTGGAGGCTACCATTTCAGGGATGGCTAGTCTCACATTAGATAATTTCCACCATCCTCCTTCAATATATTCTCCAGATTCTTGGGCAAACCAGGCCCTGTCACTTGGAGAGTAACTTCGGGTCTCCTGGAGGGGAGATTCCGGGAGGAGAGGCATGGTCAGGGCTTCTTTTCTAGAGTGTGGAGCAGTCATTGCTGTCCATCTTGCTTCTCTGTCTGCTTTTCCATTTCCCTTGGCTTCTGGTGTCCCTGACTTCTGGTGTCCTTTATAGTGCATAACAGCTACCTTCTCTGGGGCTCATACAGCATCTAAGAGCTGTAGAATTTCTTCTTTGTATTTTATTTCTTTGCCCCTGGCAGTTAAAACTCCTATCTCATTATATATAGCTCTATGGACATGCAATGTGGCAAAAGCATATTTGGAATCAGTGTAAATATTGATCTTTTTGTCCTTTGCTAGCAAAAGGGCTCTTGTTAGAGCTATCAGCTCTGCTTTTTGGGCTGAAGTTTCTGTGGGCAGAGACTGAGCTTCCACCACTGAGTGCAATATTACTACTGCATACCCGGCCCACTGGACTCCTTCCAGTACAAAACTGCTTCCATCTGTAAAGTACTCAATATCTGGGTCCCTGAGGGGTTGGTCTGTAAGATCTCTCCAGCTTGAGAATACGTCATCGACTGTGTCTGTACAGCAATGAAGAGGGCCTCCTGGTTCTGATTCAATTGGGAGCAAAGTAGCTGGGTTTAGAGTGTTCACAGTCTCTAGAGTTATGTGAGGATTTTTGCATAGAAACCTTTGATACCAAGTCATTATCGGATTTGATAACCAATGGTGCCCTCTCTGATCGATTAATGTTATAACTCAGTGCGATACTCAGATGGTTAGTTGCTGTCCTAGAGTTAGTTTGTCAGCTTCCCATGCCAGTAGGGCTAATGCTTTGAAGCTTGGGGGCCATCCCAGTGCCATGGAGTCCAACTGCCTGGATAAGTATGCCACCGGGCGATGCCGTGATCCCATGACCTGAGTTAGGACTCCTATAGCCATTCCCTTCCACTCATGGGCCTATAGAAAGAAAGGCTTAGTTAGACCTGGCAGTCCTAAGGCTGGAGCCCTAGTTAAGGCTTCTTTGATTTGTTTAAATGCCTTCTCCTGGCCTGCCTCCCAGAGGAGGGCCTCCTTCCCCGCCTCCCCCACTTAGAAGTGACCATGGGATCTTGGGGAACTAGGGAGAAGGAGCCTGGTTGGTCCTAGTCCTCATATTCTTAATTCTCTGCCAGCCCGATCAGGTCAGCATCTGGCTCCCTCAGGGTGTGGCAGCCCTTGGCTGGGGGCCTCTGTTTCATAGCCTTTGCCATTCTCTTCATTGCCCTCTGGACATTCATTTTTCTAGTGTCCCTTCTTTTTGCACTGCACACATTGACCTCCCTTTAGCCTCAGCCATCTCTTGGCTCCCTGTTCAACTTGGCCTCTTCCATGCACACCCATGTGAACGTTCACGTCCCTTTACAATGTTAATTTTCCTTTTTGTGAAGGCTGCCGCTAACAGGTTGGCCTTTTTCCTAAGCCTCTGCTCTGTTTCCTTTTTTGCCTCTTGGTCACAGTTAATGTACACCTTGGTGGCCACTTCTATAAGCTGGGTGGCATTCATTCCTGCAAAACCCTCTAGCTTTTGCAGCTTCTGTCTGATGTCACCCTGGGCTTGTCTTACTAATGCTGCATTCACCATGCACTGATTTTCAGCAGCCTCAGGGTCAAATGGAGTGTAAAACTGGAATGCCTCACAGAGTCTCTCATAAAACTGGCTACGGCTCCCATCAATTCACTGGAGTACTTCAGAGACCTTCCTTATATTGATTGCCTTTTTTCCACCTTCCGTCAATCCTTGCAGCTGTGCTTCTTAGTACCTTTGCAGGCGCTGAAGCTGGGTTGCATCATTTGGGTCCCAGTTGGGATCTGTTTCTGGGAATTGGCCCTGAGCATATGCCTGGACATTAAGGGTGTCTTCAGGCACACTGGCGTCTAGCCAGCAGAGAGCTGCCTGGGCTATCCTTTGACACTCCTTGGTGTTAAACAGCGTTAGGAGGAGATTCCTGCAATCTGGCCAGGTTGCATTGTGCATTAGGAAGATAGACTGCATCAGATCTATGAGGTCCTGGGGGTTCTCCATGTAGGAGGGGGTATGATGTTTCCAGTTTGGAAGATCAGTGGTAGAAAAAGGCTGGTAAATAAAAGTCTGTTGCCCCCGTTGGACCTGGCCCTGTTCATCATAATAAATAGGTCTCTGTGTTTTCTGGAGGGGCATCTGCAAAGCTCTGGTGTGGGCAAATCGAAGGTGGCCTGCTTGATCATCTTGACTTCCTTCTTGGCCTCCTGGGACAGGGGCTCAGATTTGCCCCTTTAGGATGTAGCCTGGGGCATGATACCATCTGAGTTGGGCTGCTCAGTGGCCGGCCTTGGTAAAGGTGAGTAGATTGGTGCATAGGGAGGAGGGGTTTCTATCTCCTCCGGTGGTTCCTCCAAAACTGTTTTTCCTATCTTTCCTGTGGCTTTCCCTTTGTCTCTGTAGCTTCTAGCAAAGCTGATTTTTTTTTGGTGGCTTAGGCTCAGCTTGAGCAAAAAGCTGCCAGGCAAGGCTGCAACCATGCAGGTCAAGTCTGTACTATATTTAACCATGAGTCAATATAAAGGAACTGGTCTGGGTGCCCTGGCTGTCCTCTGACCCCAGTTACCACCTTAAATACACAGCCAATTGTTTCCTTATCTACATTTCCTTCATCTGGCCATCCAACATCAAAAGAGGGCCATTGTATTGCACAGAGAGTTCTCAGCCTCTGGGGGTCAACTTAATTCCATAGTCCGCCGAATAACCTTTCTTAAAGTTCCTTAACATACATTCTAATGGGGTGGGTTTTGTTGACTTCCCTCCCATTTCCTCCCCATTACAGCACAACACATTCATTCTTCCTTTCGATTCAGACCAATTAAACCATCCCCCTTGCAGGCGTTTTCAGATGCTGCTTAGCTTTGGAGTTTGTTAATCCCCTCACAATTACTAAATTGTGGGGCACCTCCATAAGCCATATGTGGATCGCCACTAGTCCCGGTTGGTCCCACAATTCGCTCAGAGCGCAGTCTATACTAAGAGACCTGCAGCCCCCACATGTCACTGTCTGCATTGGTTCCTCCCAAAACCATCTTTTTCACACACAGTCA
Source organism: Pongo pygmaeus (assembly GCF_028885625.2). Taxonomy (NCBI): domain Eukaryota; kingdom Metazoa; phylum Chordata; class Mammalia; order Primates; family Hominidae; genus Pongo; species Pongo pygmaeus. The sequence continues at coordinate 24,689,435 of NC_072393.2, forward strand.
CACACCATCCCACTCCCCGTTTTCTTTCCTAACTGACTTCGTGAGCCACTCTTATGCCCTAGTCACTTGGGGTGTAAGTTTCCCTGACTTTGCAAACCACTCTTGCATCCTGTGTCAGTCTACTAATTACACCTTGGAAGGTGATCGGGCTCCCCTTCCATCCTTATGGGATAGTTCCTGCCTTGGGCCCCAAAACCTTACCATGGTCCTGTAGCGCACTGTTCCTGGAATCGTCCTGTAGCCCCTTAGATTCTGTTGTGCTGTCTGGGAGGGGCACTGGGTTGTGGGAGAGCTGATCCCTTCTTCAGGTTTAAGTTCTCCTGATGGCACCTGAAGTCATGGGTCTCTCCTGGCTTGGGGCCTCACACCTAAAGGCAACGTAGACAGCAAACCTGTCGTCTCCATCTCCTGGCTGGCTCACCAAAGTGTTGTGGAAAACAGGAGGCAGGAGAGGCCAGTGGGTGAAACTGGAGGATTTTATTAAGGTGCGCACTGGCTCAGTGGATTCTCACCCAAAAAGCTGAGCCCTGGACAAGGATGGGGCTTGTCTTTTATATGTGCATGGTGGCCATCTAGTGGCACAAGGCTCCTGGTGCAAGCAAGCAGGCTCACAGAAGCAGAACAAAGGCAGTTAAACAGTGACAGGTTATGCTGACCTTGCAGCTGCATTGGGAGGAAAACAGGAACTTAACAAACTAAAGCAGGCCTTGCAGCTGGTACACGTCTTACTCAAGCTCGTCTTGTGACCTTGTCATGTTGCCCAGAACAGAGAAACTGGAGGTGTTGTGAAGTAACTTTGAGTTTCACTAAGAAAAAATTACTAAAGGGACGGGGAAGCTGGGAGAGGAGGAAAACTTGTTTTTCCCATCATTGCTCTATGGGAGGAGAGGGGCTAAGGACTAGTTTTCTCTACATCCTCTACTTCAGTTTTATGATGGTGTTCATTATTACTTTATTTTTAAGCAAAATTGACTCATTTTAGCTTTTTTTTTTTTTTTTCCAGAGTCTCAGTGTGATCTTAAGCTCTTAATCTCTAGTGATCTGACAGCCTTGACCTCCTAAAACTAAGATTACAGGCATGAGCCATGGTGCCTGGCCACCATGTACCATTTTTTTGTAGAACTGTGCTAGTGGTGATGAATATCTTCACCTTTTATTTTGGAAATTCTTTATTTTCATCTTTTTAAAGTGAAGTAAATTTAAGTATTATTGGTTAGAAAATTTTTTTTTATTACATCAAAATTTGGGAAGTTTTCACCCTTTTTTATCTTCAAATAACCTCTATTTTTTTCTTCATTTTCTTCTTCTAAGATTTCCTAAATCTAGCTGATGATTAATAAGTTGTTTGTTTTGTTTTGTTTCTGTTTTTGTTTTTTTTGAGATGGAGTCTCGCTCTGTTGCCCAGGCTGGAGTGCAGTGGCGCAATCTCAGCTCATGGCAAACTCTGCCTCCCGGGTTCATGCCATTTTCCTGCCTCAGCATCCTGAGTAGCTGGGAGTACAGGCGCCCGCCACCATGCCCAGCTATTTTTTTGTATTTTTAGTAGAGACTGGGTTTCACCATGTTAGCCAGGATGGTCTTGATCTCCTGACCTCATGATCTGCCTGCCTTGGCCTCCCAAGTTATCTAATAAGTTTTACATTCTATGTTTTAACTTTGTTTTGCAATTATAGATTTTTGTGTTATATGTTTTAGGGTATGCCACCACACATCCATTAATTGTGTTTTGATTTTTTAGTATTATAATTATGCATGCTAATTTTTAACATCGTACAATTTAAGACAGTGTGGAACAAAGTCAAATATGAATGAGCTATATGTCTTTTTCCAATAGAATTATCTCTATGTTTGTTTTCCTGTATACAAAAATAAATGTTATCCTTGTATTTTTTTTTCTAACTTGTATATTTGTTGTGTAGGTTTGTTGTGAATGGTTTTCTAATTCTGTGTAGATGAGTCGTCATAAAATTCTCTTTTTTTTTTTTTTTTTTTTTTTTTGAGATGGAGTCTTGCTCTTCTTGCCCAGGCTGGAGTGCAATGGCGCGATCTCGGCTCACCGCAACTTCTGCCTCCTGGGTTGAAATGATTCTAGTGCCTCAGCCTCCTATGTAGCTGGGATTACAGGCATGTGCCAACATGCCTGGCTAATATTTTTGTATTTTTAGTAGAGACAGGGTTTCTTCATGTTGGTCAGGCTGGTCTTGAACTCCCGACCTCAGGTGATCTGCCCGCCTCAGCCTCCCAATGTACTGAGATTACAGGTGTGAGGCACCGTGCTCAGCCCATAAAATTTTTATAATTTCAACAGCTTGTTTATTTGTAAATCTATATGATTTCTGTGTGGGAGAAACACTTTTGGATTTGAATATAATTTAAAACTATCATAACTCTGTATCTCTTTTAGTTATTATTGTTTATGTTTTCTTGTTCAAAAAATAAAATTTACCACAAAATATTTTTAAATATTTAGTCATATCAATTATCTTGACATTGTCATGCAACATATTGCTAAAATGTTTTCATCTTGCAAAGCTAAATCTTAACATATTAAACAACAAGTACTAATTTTTAATTTTTTCCTTCTTTTTTTTTTTTTTAGCTGGGGTCTTGCTCTGCTACTCAGGCTGGAGTGCTGTGGCATGATTTCAGCTCACTGCAACTTCCACCTCCCAGGGTCAGGCAATTCTCATGCCTTAGCCTCCTGAATAGCTGGAATTACAGGTGCCCACCACCATGACTGGCTAATTTTTGCATTTTTAGTAAAGATGGAGTTTCACCATGTTGGCCAGCCTGGTTTCAAACTCCTGATCGATCTGCCTCAGCCTTTCAAAGTGCTGGGCTTACAAGTATGGGCCACCATGCCTGGCCACAATTTTTTCTGTTTTATAGCATTTTGCAAACACCACTCTGTTTTTTGTTTTTAACAATATAACCGCTTCATGTATGTCATAAAATCTCTGTCTTTTTGTGATTGGCTCATTTCATTTTGCATAATGCCATCAAGATTTATATTTATAGTTGGTAGAATATTTCCTGCTTTTGAATATTGAGTATATTCCAGAATTTTTTTTTTTTAGACAAAGTCTTGTGCTGTCACCTAGGCTGGAGTGCAGTGGCGCAATCTTGTCTCACTGCAACCTCCGCCTCCTGGGTTCAAGCAATTCTTTTGGCTTAGCCTCCCGAGTAGCTGGGATTACAGGCACATGCCAGCATGTCTGGCTAATTTTTGTGTTTTTTTTTTTAGTAAAGACGGGGTTCACCATGTTGGCCTGGCTGGTCTTGAACTCCTTACCTTGTGATCTGCCTGCCTTGGCCTCCCAAAGTGTTGGGATTACAGGTGTGGACCACCGTGCCTGGGAAGAATTTTTATATTTCAAATTATATCTACTGAATGACTTATTGAGAGATATTTGCATCGCTTTTATCTATTGGCTTATAGTAACAATGCTGCAATAATTATGAGTCTATAAATGACTACTTATATGACCATATCTGTGAAAGTTTATATATGTGCTGCATTCTATTTTATTAGTCTACTTTTTCACCTTTATACTCATATCAAATTGTTTAATTTGGTAGCTTTGTAATGTGTTTTGAATCAGGCACTTTAATGCCTGCAGCATTCTTTCTTTTTTTTTTTTTAATATTGTTGGGTAGTTTGTTTTTCTTTTGAGACTGTATACTTTTGAGGTTGCTGTTTCTATTTCTTCAAAAATGCAATGAGAAATTTGAAAAATATTGCATTAAATCTGTAGATTGCATTGAGCAGGATGGACTCTGCAATATTAAGTATTTCAACCTTTCTATAAGAGCACACTCAAGAGTGTGTTGTTTAATTTCTATATATTTGCAAATTTTTCAGTTTTTTTTTCTCATCGTTGTATACTCATTCCATTTTGGTCATAGAATGTAGTTCATAGAATTTTACTTTTAAAAAATTTGATAAGACTTCCTTTTTGTCCTAAGATGTGGTCTATCAAGGGAAATGTTGTATGAGCTATTGAGAAGCATGTGTATTCTGATGTTGTTGGGGAGTGTTCTCCATAACTCTGTTTGGAATAATTGTTTTATACTGCCTTTAAGTAGTCTGTTCTCTTATTAACATTCTTTCTTGTTTTATTTTTATTAGAAAAAGTATGGCATTAAAATATCTTATTCTAACTATACTGCTTTCTGTGTGTTTCTTCCATTCTGTCAATATTGGCTTTATATACTTGGAACCCTAATGTGAGACACACACACACACCCACACACACAAATTTGTCATAGATTCCCAGTGAATGAATCTATTATTTTTTGACGTCCTTCTTTGTTTCTTTGGAGTTTCAATTTCTTTTTTTCTTCTTTCCTTTTTTTTTTAATTAGTATTATACTTTAAGTTTTAGGGTACATGTGCACAATGTGCACAATTTGCAGGTTAGTTACATGTATACATGTGTCATGCTGGTGTGCTGCACCCATTAACTCGTCATTTAGCATTAGGTATATCTCCTAATGCTATCCGTCCCCCCTCCCTCCATCCCACAACAGTCCCCAGAGTGTGATGTTCCCCTTCCTGTGTCCATGTGTTCTCATCGTTCAATTCCCATCTATGAGTGAGAACATGTGGTGTTTGGTTTTTTGTCCTTGCCATAGTTTACTGAGAATGATGATTTCCAATTTCATCTATGTCCCTACAAAGGAATGAACTCATCATTTTTTATGGCTGCATAGTATTCCATGGTGTATATATGCCACATTTTCTTAATCCAGTCTATCACTGTTGGACATTTGGGTTGGTTCCAAGTCTTTGCTATTGTGAATAGTGCCGCAATAAACATATGTGTGCATGTGTCTTTATAGCAGCATGATTTATAGTCCTTTGGGTATATACCCAGTAATGGGATGGCTGGGTCAAATGGTATTTCTAGTTCTAGATCCCTGAGGAATCGCCACACTGACTTCCACAAGGGTTGAACTAGTTTACAGTCCCACCAACAGTGTAAAAGTGTTCCTATTTCTCCACATCCTCTCCAGCACCTGTTGTTTCCTGACTTTTTAATGATTGCCATTCTAACTGGTGTGAGATGGTATCTCATTGTGGCTTTGATTTGCATTTCTCTAATGGCCAGTGATGATGAGCAGTTTTTCATGTGTCTTTTGGCTGCATAAATGTCTTCTTTTGAGAAGTGTCTGTTCATGTCCTTCGCCCACTTTTTGATGGGGTTGTTTGTTTTTTTCTTGTAAATTAGTTTGAGTTCATTGTAGATTCTGGATATTATCCCTTTGTCAGATGAGTAGGTTGTGAAAATTTTCTCCCATTGTGTAGGTTGCCTGTTCACTCTGATGGTAGTTTCTTTTGCTGTGCAGAAGCTCTTTAGTTTAATTAGATCCCATTTTCAATTTTGGCTTTTGTTGCCATTGCTTTTGGTGTTTTAGACATGAAGTCCTTGCCCATGCCTATGTCCTGAATGGTAATGCCTAGGTTTTCTTCTAGGGTTTTTATGGTTTTAGGTCTAACGTTTAAGTCTTTAATCCATCTTGAATTAATTTTTGTATAAGGTGTAAGGAAGGGATCCAGTTTCAGCTTTCTACATATGGCTAGCCAGTTTTCCCAGCACCATTTATTAAATAGGGAATCCTTTCCCCATTTCTTGTTTTTCTCAGGTTTGTCAAAGATCATATAGTTGTAGATATGCGGTGTTATTTCTGAGGGCTCAGTTCTGTTCCATTGATCTATATCTCTGTTTTGGTACCAGTACCATGCTGTTTTGGTTACTGTAGCCTTGTAGTATAGTTTGAAGTCAGGTAGTGTGATGCCTCCAGCTTTGTTCTTTTGGCTTAGGATTGACTTGGCAATGCGGGCTCTTTTTTGGTTCCATATGAACTTTAAAGTAGTTTTTTCCAATTCTGTGAAGAAAGTCATTGGTAGCTTGATGGGGATGGCATTGAATCTATAAATTACCTTGGGCAGTATGGCCATTTTCATGATATTGATTCTTCCTACCCATGGGCATGGAATGTTCTTCCATTTGTTTGTATCCTCTTTTATTTCATTGAGCAGTGGTTTATAGTTCTCCTTGAAGAGGTCCTTCATGTCCCTTGTAAGTTGGATTCCTAAGTATTTTATTCTCTTTGAAGCAATTGTGAATGGGAGTTCACTGATGATTTGGCTCTCTGTTTGTCTGTTATTGGTGTATAAGAATGCTTGTGATTTTTGTACATTGATTTTGTATCCTGAGACTTTGCTGAAGTTGCTTATCAGTTTAAGGAGATTTTGGGCTGAGACATTGGGGCTTTCTAGATATACAATCATGTCATCTGCAAACAGGGACAATTTGACTTCCTCTTTTCCTAATTGAATACCCTTGATTTCCTTCTCCTGCCTAATTGCCCTGGCCAGAACTTCCAACACTATGTTGAATAGGAGTAGTGAGAGAGGGCATCCCTGTCTTGTGCCAGTTTTCAAAGGGAATGCTTCCAGTTTTTGCCCATTCAGTATGATATTGGCTGTGGGTTTGTTATAAATAGCTCTTATTATTTTGAGATACGTCCCATCAATACCTAACTTATTGAGAGTTTTTAGCATGAAGCGTTGTTGAATTTTGTCAAAGGCCTTTTCTGCATCAATTGAGATAATCATGTGGTTTTTGTCTTTGGTTCTGTTTATATGCTGAATTACATTTATTGATTTGTGTATATTGAACCAGCCTTGCATCTCAGGGATGAAGCCCACTTGATCATGGTGGATAAGCTTTTTGATGTGCTGCTGGATTTGGTTTGCCAGTATTTTATTGAGGATTTTTGCATCAATGTTCATCAAGGATATTGGCCTAAAATTCTCCTTTTTTGTTGTGTCTCTGCCAGACTTTGGTATCAGGATGAGGCTGGCCTCATAAAATGAGTTAGGGAGGATTCCCTCTTTTTCTATTGATTGGAATAGTTGCAGGAGGAATGGCTTTGTTCGTTTCTTTTTATTCTTTTTTCTCTAAACTTCCCTTCTCGCTTCATTTCATTCATTTCATCTTCCATCACTGATACCCTTTCTTCCAGTTGGTCACATTGACTCCTGAGGCTTCTGCATTCTTCACGTAGTTCTCGAGCCTTGGCTTTCAGCTCCATCAGCTCCTTTAAGCACTTCTCTGTATTGGTTATTCTAATTATACATTTGTCTAAAGTTTTTTCAAAGTTTTCAATTTATTTGCCTTTGGTTTGAATTTCCTCCTGTAGCTCAGAGTAGTTTGATCATCTGAAGCCGCCTTCTCTCAACTCGTCAAAGTCATTCTCCATCCAGCTTTGTTCCATTGCTGGTGAGGAACTGCATTCCTTTGGTGGAGGAGAGGCGCTCTGCTTTTTAGAGTTTCCAGTTTTTCTGCTCTGTTTTTGCCCCATCTTTGTGGTTTTATCTACTTTTGGTCTTTGATGACGGTGATGTACAGATGGGTTTTTGGTGTGGATATCCTTTCTGTTTGTTAGTTTTCCTTCTAACAGACAGGACCCTCAGCTGCAGGTCTGTTGGAGTTTGCTAGAGGTCCACTCCAGACCCTGTTTGCCTGGGTATCAGCAGCAGTGTCTGCAGAACCGCGGATTTTCGTGATCTGCAAATGCTGCTGTCTGATCGTTCCTCTGGAAGTTTTGTCTCAGAGGAGTACCCGGCCGTGTGAGGTGTCAGTCTGCCCCTACTGGGGGGTGCCTCCCAGTTAGGCTGCTCGGGGTCAGGGGTCAAGGACCCACTTGAGGAGGCAGTCTGCCCGTTCTCAGATCTCCAGCTGCGTGCTGGGAGAACCACTGCTCTCCTCAAAGCTGTCAGACAGGGACATTTGAGTCTGCAGAGGTTACTGCTGTCTTTTTGTTTGTCTGTGCCCTGCCCCCAGAGGTGGAGCCTACAGAGGCAGGCAGGCCTCCTTGAGCTGTGGTGGGCTCCACCCAGTTCGAGCTTCCCAGCTCCTTTGTTTACCTAAGCAAGCCTGGGCAATGGCGAGTGCCCCTCCCCCAGCCTCGTTGCCGCCTTGCAGTTTGATTTCAGACTGCTGTGCTAGCAATCAGTGAGACTCTGTGGGCATAAGACCCTCTGAGCCAGGTGTGGGATATAATCTCCTGGTGCGCGGTTTCGTAAGCCCGTCGGAAAAGCGCAGTATTCGGGTGGGAGTGGCCTGATTTTCCAGGTGCCGTCTGTCACCCCTTTCCTTGACCAGGAAAGGGAACTCCCTGACCCCTTGCACTTCCCGAGTGAGGCATTGCCTCGCCCTGCTTCGGCCTGCTGCGCCCACTGTCTGGCACTCCCTAGTGAGATGAAGCCAGTACCTCAGATGGAAATCCAGAAATCACCCTCCTGCATCGCTCACGCTGGGAGCTGTAGACCGGAGCTGTTCCTATTCGGCCATCTTGGCTCCTCCTGGAGTTTCAATTTCAAGCACATTTTATAAAATATACTTTCTGACTTAAGATGTAGCCTGTGTGATATTATTTTGACTGTTTCTGCTCTCACTTGATTAATGTTTGCATGGAATGTCAACTTCCATCCTGCCACTTACAGTCTTTTTTAATTATTAGAAAGACTTTCTGTTATTTTATTATGTATTTTATTTGATTATTGCATCTTTGTCTCTTATTCTCTTTCCATCTTTGTGTCCTTTTGATGTTTGTATTGATATGCTTTCACTTATTTATGTATTTATTTTTTTGAGACTGAGTTTTACTTTTGTTGTCCATGCTGGAGTGCAATGGCATCGATCTTGGCTCACCACAATCTCCGCCACCTGGGTTCAAGCAATTCGCCTGCCTCAACCCCCTGAGTAGCTGAGATTACAGGCAGGTGCCACCATGCCTGGCTAATTTTGTATTTTTAGTAGATATGAAGTTTCTCCATGTTGGTCAGGCTAGTCTTGAACTGCTAACTTCAGGTGATCCACCTGCCTCGTCCTCCCAAAGTGCTGGAATTACAGGCATAAGCCACCATGCCCAACCTCTTTTGTGTATTTATACAAATATTTTTGTGGTACCTTGGGGACTACATATAATGTCTAAAAGATACAACAATACATTTTAATCTGGTAGAAAAACAGGTTGCATACAAAAATTCTTCTTTATTACATCTTCCATCAAATTTGCCATTGATGTTGCTAATTATATCTTCTTATGTTGTGTATTCATTGACCGATATTTATAATGATTTCTATTCTTTTATTGTTCTAATTTCAAAGAATAATTAAAAATGTTTTCTGCATCACTAGGATAATGCTAAGAAATTCTACTTTTGTGTATTTGCATATTTTTTCCAGAAAATAATATATTTTATATAATTATGTGTAGCTTTTTGGATCATGTTATTTTCAGTAAAAGGAACTGTTGTTAGCACCTTTTATACGTAGGGCATATGCAGTTCCAATATACTTTCTTAGAATTTCATTACTTTGGAAGTTATTATTTTTTTTTTTGTTTTGTTTTTGTCAGGATAGATTCACTGATGGTATAATTCTCACTTAATAAGTTTTTTTTTTTAAACAACTTTTTCATGACTCCATAACATAGTTTTTTTTTTTTTTTTTTTTTTTTTGAGACTAAACCTCTCTCTATCCACCAGCCAGGCTGGAGCATAGTAGTGTGACTTAAACTCGCTGCATCCTCCACTTCCCAGGTTCAAGCAGTTCTCCAGCCTCAGCCTCCTGAGTAGCTGGGATTACAGGCATGTGCCACCACACCCGGCTAATTTTTGTCATTTTGGTAGAGACAGGGTTTCACCATCTTGGCCAGGCTGGCCTTGAACTCCTGACCTCAGGTGGTCCGTCCACCTCTGCCTCCCAAAGTGCCTGGATTACAGGCAGGAGCCACCATGCCTGGCCTGGCACATCACTTTTATCTTGCAGCTTCAAAGATAGTCTTTTTGTCTTTGACTAGAAATTGTGGTTATATATATGTTTGTTATAAATATCTTTCTGTGATCCTAGTTTGTTGTACTTCTTTATTTTTACATCATATTTTCTTATTTAGGATCTATTAGTTTTTTAAATTTTTTTTACCTCCACAATTTTTGTTTTTTTGAAATCTTAAATATTTTTGTTCTTGTCCTCATTTTTCTGAATTTCCATAGTTGTCTCTGTTCCTATTTTAATCAATGAGAACTATTCAATTTATTACCAATTATTAAAATTAATTTATACCTCTGATTTTTTAAATGGTTTCTTTCAGAAAATTTTGATATTTTTGGTGGGATCATATTGCCCTATTTTGTATATATTATAATCTTTGTGATTTGGACATTAAAAAAAGCTACCTGTCAAAATCTTTATAATGTAATTCTGTCCTGGCATAGTCTGAAAACAATTGTCTTGGCTGGTGATTATGGGAGTTTCTCACACATATTCTTAAGATATGTGCTGTCTGAAATTTTGTGTTTATTTTTTAATTAACAGAGTTTACTCTTGTTATTTTGTAGGAATCAGAAATCACTTGCTACACCTGTTCCTTTTCTGTGGTACTGCAGTCTCTCTGCTGCTCTAACACTTTTATTTTGGTCTCAGCTGACTCAGTCTCATTTCAAAATATGCCACCATTTGTTTCAGCACTTTATGTCATGAGAGACTGAAATAAGTGTCAGAAAAGGTCCCTAAAAGTCAGAAATAACAATGAATGTGCCAGTATTTTAGCTTTCTTTTAAAACAGAAACCAAGAGTTAGGAATTAAGACACTACATTATAGTGGAAAGCAGGAAAAGCTGTGTTGAGTGAATTTAACACTTTCTTTTTTTCTTTGTGTGTTTTTTTTGTGCTCACCTGAAACATTGCACACACTTAACTCATTTATAAATTTTTTACAGGTATATTTGGGTCTGTATATTTTAGTTCCATTTATACATCTATAAATGAATTAGAGCTTGTGATATTTTGCAAAGCCCTCTTGTTTATGTATTTGGTATAATTTTAAAGGTAAGATTTTCAAACTATATCCATGTGAGTCTAGTAGGTGGAGTAATTTATTATTTTTAATTTTTTTTTCAGTTATATGCCCTCATTTTGCTTAAGACCTCTGGCCAGAGCAGGGCATGGAAGATTCCTTTTAAAAAGTAATACTGAGAAGATATGAAAAATGTGGACATGATAATTTACTGTTGAGAAATGGCTGTAAAAGTGTGGATGAGTGTCACGTGCACAAAGAAAGTTATAATGGACTTAACAAGTGTTTCACAACTACTCAGAGCAAAGTATTTCAATGTGGTAAATGTTTGAAAGTCTTTTATAAATTTTTAAATTCAAACAAAAAAGATATACTAGAAGAAAACCTTTCAAATGTAAAAACTGTGTCAAATCATTTTGCATGCTTTCACACAAAACCCAACATAAAAGCATTTATACTAGAGAGAAGTCCTACAAATATAAAAAATGTGGAAAAACCTTAAATTGGTCCTCAATCCTTACTAATAATAAGAAAATTCATACTGAACAGAAACCTTACAAATGTGAAGAATGTGGCAAAACTTTTAAGCAACACTCAACCCTTACTACAGATAAAATAATTTATGCTGAAGAAAAACTTTACAAATGTGAAGAACGTGGCAAAGCGTTTTGCCAGTCCTCAACACTAACTAGATATAAGAGGATGCACAGAAGAGAGAAACTCTACAAATGTGAAGAATGTGGCAAAGCGTTTACCCAGTTTTCAACCCTTACTAAACATAAGAGAATTCATACTAGAGGGAAGCATTACAAGCGTGAAGAAAGTGGCAAAGCATTTATCTGGTCCTCAGGCGTTACTGAACATAGGAGAGTTCATACTAGACAGAAACCCTGCAAATGTGAAGACTGTGGCAAAGCATTCATTCAATTCTCAATCCTAACTAGACATAAGAGGATACACACTGGAGAGAAACCCAACAAATGTGAAGTATGTGGCAATCATTTTAGCCAAAACTCAAACCTTACTATACATAAGATAATTCATACTGAAAAGAAACCCTACAAATGTCAAGAATGTGGCAATGTTTTTAGCCAGTCCCCACACCTTACATACGAATTACATAAGGTAATTCATACTGGAGAGAGACCCTACAAATGTGAAGAAGGTGGCAAAGCATTTCTATGGTTCACTACCTTAACTGGTCATAAGAGGATGCACACTGGAGAGAAACCCTACAAATGTGAGGAATATGACAAAGCTTTTAGCCAATCATCAATCCTTACTAGACATAAGAAAATTCGTACTGGAGAGAAACCCTACAAATGTGAAGAATGTGGCAAAGCTTTCAGCCAATCCTCAACCCTTACTACACATAAGAGAATTCATACTGGAGAGAAACCCTACAAATGTGAGGAAGGTGGCAAATCTTTTAACCTGTCTTCAAGCTTTACTAAACATAAAGTAATTCATAGTGGAGTAAAACCCTACAAGTTTGAAGAATGCGGCAAAGCCTTTAGGCAGTCTTCAATTTTTGCTAACCATAAGAGAATTCATACTGGAAGGAAACCCTACAAATGTGAAGAATGTGGCAAATCTTTTAACCTGTCTTCAAGCTTTACTAAACATAAGGTAATTCTTACTGGTTTAAAACCCTACAAATGTGAAGAATGTGCCAATGCCTTTTCCTGGTCCTCAGCTCTAACTAAACATAAGAATATTTATACTTGAAAGCATCCCTACAAATGGGAAAAATTTGGCAAAGCCTTTAGTCCTTACAACTTAATACACATAAGATAACATATTGAAGAGAAATATTACAAGTGTGAATAATGTGTCAAAGCCTATAAAAAGTCCTCAATTCTTAACAGACATAAGGTTATTTATACTGGAGAGAAACTTTACAAACCTGAAAGATGTGCCAATGCTTTTGACAACAACTTAAGCTTTTCTAAACATAAAGAAAATCATGCTGCTGAGAATCCTAGAAGTGTGAAGAATGTGACAAAGCCTTTAAATGATTATCACACTTAATTGTAGGTAAGGCAATTCATACTGGAGATAACTATCAGTGTGTACAATGTGGCCAAGCTTCTAACTAATGCTCACACGTTATTGCACAGGAAAGCATTTATAAGCATTTATACTTGAGAACAAATGTGCAAATATAAAGTAAAAAAAGCCATTAATACCTGCTCACATCTTACTCAAAATCAGATAGTTCATATGAAATAAAACCATAAAAGTGTAATTACTGTCAAAAGATCTATTAGAAAGTATGTCTTTAAAGTGCAGAAGAGTATTTACTTTAAAAAAGCATTACAAATATAAATAGGGTTGTAATACCTTTACTTGTATCAGAAATCTTATTGTACACATTTTGTGCTAGAGGAAAACCCTGAGGCAGTTGTTAAAATTTTGTCCAACATCAGCGAGTTTATATTGAAGAAAACCCTGCAAATATAATAAATTTGGAAAAACATTTTTTCAAAAACTACAAATTATAAAACAGAGTTTATACTAAAATATATTTTTGCAGGTGCAGTAAATATGAAAGATATTTAATCCAAAATTGTCTATGTAAATATCAGAATAATCCACAGTAGAAATATCTAGGGCCACTCAATGTTTAGACACTACAGTAAATCAGAGTGCTGTGTATAAAAAATAATACAAAACTAAAGATAGTGTAAACATTATTTGTATATAACTTTAAAAGAAGTAGAATATTTTTTGGAGAATTATAATTACATTTAAATTATACTTTTTATGAAAATACAGGGTTTTTTTTCAAAGTGAATAATAATGAAGTTAAACTCCTAATTAATTCATGCTGTTCCATCACTCCTGGTTTATTCAAATGTGAAAGCATGTGAATAATTGTTGCTGGACAAAATATATGAGAGATTCTTGTTTATTAGGTAAGCATTACTTATGACCTTTTCTATGGAAAAGTAAGGACATTAAAATGTAGATGCATAATGAAAATTTAAGTAGAGAGGCTCTTTGTGGTTAACTTGTAATATTGTGTGATACATGAGGTAGGTGTTCAGAGTAATACTCTTCTGCATTATTATGAAAGAAAAATATTCTTAATTTTAGTTAAAATTAGGTTAGTAATGTTATTCTATTAATTGTACTTTTATGGAATACTATACAGTATATTTTTAAATTATAAATTAAGTGTGAAATTAACTTTTCAATTCCACATTTTTAACATGTTAAATACTATCATGAATCCATTGAAATGTTATTGTGCCACTAACTTTAACCTATTATATCTTACACAAGGGTGTAGGTAACAATACACTGTTTGGTAAGATAATGGACTGACATCGCTAGTAATTTTTTTTGCCAGTAATTTTAAATGGCCAATAAGTTAAAAAATATTGTTCCTATAAGTTATATTTTTATTCTTATTTTCACATTTAAATGTATTTTTCTTAATTTCTGTGGATATATGTGTATATGTTTATGCCATATATGACATTTTAATACAGGAATACAAAATATGATCACAATAGAGGAAATGAGGTGTCCATTACCTCTAGCATTTATTCTTTGTATTACAAGCAATTCAATTCTACAGTTTTCATTATTTTTAATGTACAATTAAATTGTTATTGACTACAGGGTAGTTTTTATCATCATAATACAAATTATATACAAACATATGTAAAATCCATACATTTCTAAGTCCTGAATAAATATGTTTATAAATTTTAATATATTTTTCTTTGAACATGTGGCCTTTGCCTGTAAGTGCATATGGACTGTTAGTATTGATTTACATAGAGTTAAATATTCACATCTATTAGTCTAAAGATAAACCTTAGGTATAAATAAATTATGGAGTAAGTCTGTTTGTGTGAGTATAAATTTGAAACTATTTTTAGCAGAAAAAAATATTGGAACAAAATAAATCATTTTAATCAGGTGCCTAATTTACTAGAAAACAAAAATTCTAAAAAATGGTGAAAGCAAATCAGTGCTCTCTGCTTTGTATTGAATTTATTACTGTGCAATGTTTTGGCTCAGGGTTCCAAATCTCCCCATGCAAATTCTCTGTTTTAATTTGACTGGTACTCATGCTAGTCCCGTAATATTCTTTTTTTGTTTGTCTGATAGTTTTCTTTTTTGTTGTTGTTCTTGTTTTTTTCTTTTGAGATAGAGTCTTGCTCTGTCTCCCAGGCTGGAGTGCAGTGGTGAGATCTTGGCTTACTGCAACCTCTGCCTTTCAGGTTCAAGCAGTTCTCCTGCCTCAGTCTCCCAAGTAGCTGGGATTACATGTGCCCACCACCATGCCCAGCTAATTTTTATATTTTCAATACAGACAGTGTTTCACCATGTTGGTCACGCTGGTCTCAAACTCCTGACCTCAGGTGATCCATCCACCTCAGCCTCCCAAAGTGCTGGGATTACAGGTGTGAGCCACTGCACCCAGCCTGTGTAATAGTTTATGAAGTATTCATTATGTGAACTGGTCTGTATTTATAAGAATATATATTTTTTAAATTTTATTGTTCCATAAGTTATTGGGATATAGGTGGTATTTGGTTAGATGAGTAAGTTCTTTAGTGGTGATTTGTGAGATCCTGGTGCACCCATCACCCGAGCAGTATACACTGCATCATATATGTTGTCTTTTATTCCTCTCCCTTCCCCGTCTTCTCCCCATGTCCCCAAAGTCCATTGTATTATTCTTATGCCTTTCCATTCTCATAGCTTACCTCCCACATATCAGTGAGAACATATGATGGTTGGTTTTCCATTCCTGAATTACTTCACGTAGAATAATAGTCTCCAGTCTCATCCAGGTTATTGCAAATGCTTTTAATTAATTACTTGTTATGGCTGAGTAGCATTCCAACACACACACACACACACACACACACACACACACACCACAGTTTCTTTATCCACTCGTTGATTGATGGGCATTTTGGTTGGTTCCACAATTTTGCAATTGTGAATTGTGCTGCTAGAGACATGCATGTGCAAGTATCTCTTTCAAATAATGACTTATTTTTCTCTGGGTAGATACGCAGTACTGGGATTGCTGGATCAAATGATAATTCTGCTTTTAGTTCTTTAAGGAATCTCCACAGTTTCCTTTAGTGACTGTACTAGTTCACATTCCCACCAGCGGTGTGGAAGTGTTCTTTGATCGCTGCATCCATGCCAACATCTACAGTTTTTTGATCTTTTGATTACGGCCATTCCTGCAGGAATAGAGTGGTATCGCATTGTGGTTTGATTTGCATTTCCCTGATCATTAGTGATGTTGAGCATTTTTTTTTATATGTTTGTTGGCCATTTACATATCTTTTGAGATTTGTCTATTTTTTGATATTTTTCTTACTGATTTGAGTTCGTTACAGATTCTGTATATTAGTCCTTTGTCAGATGTATAGATTGTAAAGATTTTCTCCCACTCTGTGAGTTATCTGTTTATTCTGCTGACTGTTCCTTTTGCCATGCCAAAGCTTTTTAGTTTAATTAGGTCCCAGCTGTTTATCTTGTTTTTACTGCATTTGCTTTTAGGTTTTTGGTCATGAAATTTTGGCCAACCAATGCCTAGAAGAGTTTTTTCAATGTTAGCTTCCAGAGTTTTTTAGCTTCAGGTCTTAGGTTTCAGTCCTTAATCCATCTTGTGTTGATTTTTTTAAATAAGGTAGGAGATGAGGATCCAGTTTTATTCTCCTACATGTGGCTAGCCTATTATCCCAGCACCATTTGTTGAAAAGGGTGTCCTTTCCCCACTTTATGTTTTTGTTTGCTTCTTTGAAGATCAGTTGGCTGTAAGTATTTGGGTTTATTTCTGGGTTCTCTTCCATTGGTGTATGTGCCTATTTTTATACCAGGACTATGCTGTTTTGGTGACTAAAACCTTATAGTATACTTTGAAATCAGATAATATGTTGCCTCCAGATTTGTTCTTTTTTTCTTCATCTTACTTTGGCTATGTGGGCTTCGTATGATTTTTTGAATTTTTTTTTCTAACTCTGTGAGGAACGATGGTGGTATTTTGATGGGGATTGTGTAGAATTTGTTGATTGCTTTTGGCAGTATGGTCATTTTCACAATATTGATTCTACTCATCCATGAGCATGGTATGTGTTTCCATTTGTTTGTGTCATCTATGATTTCTTTCAGCAGTGTTTTGTAGTTTTCCTTCTTTTGCCTCCTTCATTAGGTATATTTCCTAAGTATTTTATTTTTTTCAGCTATTGTAAAAGGGGTTGAGTTCTTGATTTAATTCTCCATTTGGTTGCTGTTGGTGAATAGAAGAGCTACTGATTTGTGTATGTTAATCTTGTATCCAGAAACGTTTCTGAATTTTGTCAGTTCTAGGAGATTTCTGGAGGAGTCCTTAGGGTTTTCAAGGTAAATGATCATGCCGTCAGCAAACAGGGACAGTTTGACTTCCTGTTTACTGATTTGGATGCCTTTATTTCTTGTCTTATTGCTCTGGCTGTGATTTCCAGGACTATGTTGAAGAGGAGTGGTGAGAGTGAGTACCCTTGTCTTGTTCTCATTTTCAGAGGGAACGCTCTTAATTTTTCCCCATTCACTATTATGTTGGTTGTGGGTTTGTCATAGATAGCTTTTATTACATTAAGCTGTGTCTTTTTTATGCCAACTTTGCTGAGAGTTTTAATTATAAAGTGACGTTGGATTTTGTTGAATGCTTTTTCTGCATCTATTGAGATGATCATGTGATTTTTTTTTTCAATTCTGTTTATGTGGTATATCATTTGTTGACCTGTGTGTGTTAAACCATCCCTGCATCCCTGGTGTGAAACCACTTGATCATGGTGGATTATCTTTTTGACATGTTGTTGGATTTGGTTATCTAATATTTTGTTAAGGATTTTAGCATTAATGTTTATCAAGGATATGGGTCTGTAGTTTTCTTTTTGGTTGTGTCTTTAGCTGGTTTTAGTATTAGGGTGATGCTGGCTTCATAGAATGAAGTAGGGAGAGTTCTTTCTCTAGTGTCAAAAGGATTGGTACCAATTCTTTGAATATCTGGTAGAATTCTGCTGTTAATCCATTGGATTTTTTTTGTTGGTGGTAATTTTTAAATTACCATTTTAATCTCACTGCTTGTTATTGATCTGTTCAGGGTATCTAATTCTTCCTGTTTTAAGCTAGTAGGGTTGTATTTTTCCAGGAATTTATCCATCTCTTCTACGTTTTCCAGGAATTTATCCATCTCTTCTACGTTTTCTAGCTTATGTGTGTAAAGGTGATCATAGTAGCCTTGAATGATTTTTTGTATTTCAGTGGTGTCAGTTATAATATTCTCTACTTTCATTTCTCAGTGAGATTATTTGGATTTTCTCTCTTCTTGGTCAATTTTGCTAATGATGTATCAATTTTATTTATCTTTTCTGAGAAGCAGCTCTTTGTTTCATTTACCTTCTCTATTTTTTGTTTGTTTGTTTCAATTTCATTTAGTTCTGCTCTGATCTTGATTATTTCCTTTTTTTCTGCTGGGTTTGGGTTTCATTTGTTCTTGTTTCTCTAGTTCCTTGTCTGTTTGTGTTCTTTAAAACTTTTTGATGTAGGCATTTAGGGCTATGAAGTTTCCTGTTAGTACCACCTTAGCTGTATCCCAGAGGTTTTGTTAGGTTGTATCATTATTGTCATTAAGTTGAAGAATTTTTTAATTTCCATATTGATTTTGTTTTTAATGCAATGCTCATTAACGGGCAGGTTATTTAATTTTCATGTATTTGCATGGTTTTGAAGGCTCCTTTGGGAGTTGATTTCCAGTTTTTTTCCACTGTGGTCTGAGAGAGTTCTTGATATAATGTCAATTTTCTTAAATTTATTGAGGCTCTTTGTGATTATCTCTGCTGATTCAGGCAGGGTGTCAGGGACATGGGGGAAAGCTGGCAGTCACAGGCCTCACTCAGCTCCCATGAAAACCAAAAGGCTGGTCTCACACCCTCTGCATCCCTCACAACAGCCCCAAGTCTGTTTCCATGTGGAGGGTGAGTTGGGCTTGAAAATTACCCCAGGCTTTCTGTTTCTCAGTGTGGTAAAATAAAAGGGCTTTAGTTCTTTCCCACCTGTGAAGTGTTCAAGCCAGATTCACGCCTTCCCCGAGTTCTTGCCAGGAGGCTTCTTGCCCTCTTCAAATTGTTATGAAGTTCAGCTAGGGAAGTCCTTCTCCCCTTGGAGTTTTACCCCTTGTTGCTCTGTCCTCCCCTGCCTCCCATGGATCCCTGTGGTGCCAGGCAGGAATGGGCTCCTTGGGGATTCAGCGAGCTCCCAGGGCCTCCCTGTTGCCTCCTGAACCCCTGTATTTCACTCAGCTTGGCTCTCTAACTTGGCTCAGCTCCAGGTAGTAAGGAGCTTCTCCCACAAACAGACTTTCAGTTTCTCCAGTGGGGTCATTGTGTTCAGGAGAAGAGGGTCTCCCTTTCCCACTTCTGCAGTGGTGGCACTCACTGTATTTGGGGTGTCTGTCAGGTCCTGCAGGAGCAGTCTGCTTCCTTCAGAGGGTTGTCCTGATGCCTTTAAAGACATGCTCTGAAGATGAAGGTGGTGATTTGTTCAGATACTCTTTCCTGAGAAGGAATCAGAGAAGAAAGAAAAAATGGTTTATTCTCAGATGAATGTGTCCCAGGTCAAAACTGTGTCCACATTTTCTTCTAGAATGTCATGTATTTACAGTTGCAATCATTTACATTTCTACTTCTGATGCTTTTGCCTAACAAGATTATTTGAAGTACCTTTTTTCTTCTCATGACAGTGAAATGACCTCATTAAAATAATTCTCCCCTATGTTTCAGAGCCTTATCTTTATTCTCTCCATCCAGGCTTCTTACATATCACAAATAATACTCACCTTGAATTTATACCATGAAATATTGAAAGTATTCCCTTTGTTGACAGATCAGCCTAGGCAGGTGAAGATATAAAACATTCTTATTGGGGATGGTGCTGGGTCCTCAGATATCAGTGAGGGAGAAAACTGCACCATTTAGGTTCCATCTGAATGCTCCATCAGTTCTATGAATAACATAATTTTTAAATGCACACTTAAAAAAGATGGAATTAATGGCCTGGAATAATTTAGAAAGATATGTAAAGAAATGAATTCAAAGAAATGTGCCTTCTAGAATGCTAAAGAGAGAGTATCTAGATACACTATTAGAAATTACAAAACATGGGCTGGGCACAGTGGCTGACACCTGTAATCTCAGCAGTCTGGGAAGCCGAGGCGGGCAGGTCACCTGAGGTCAGGAGTTCGAGACCAGCCTAACCAACATGGTGAAACCCCACCTCTACTAAAAATACGAAAAAATAATTAACTGGGCATTGTGGCACATGCCTGTAATCCCAGCTACTCGGGAGGCTGAGGCAGGAGAATCTCTTGAACCCAGGAGGCAGAGGTTGCGGTGAGCCAAGATTGCACCATTGCACTCCATCCAGCCTGGGTGACAACAGCGAAACTCTGTCTCAAAAAAAAATAAATAAATAAAATAAAAAGACAAAACATGGACAACATATGTGACTTGAACTTTACATAAAACATGTTTTTTATGATTAGATTCAGATTATGATTTATGTTTTTTTGGCCAGTAATCTCACAGAAGTCATGTTGCATCCTCCTATATGTGATACCAATCTGTCTCATTAATTTTATTTACTTGGTTAACGTGTTTTCTTAAGGATTTCTTCCCTATGATGTTTCTTTTAAAAAACTGTATTATTTGGGAGGCCGAGGCAGGCGGATCACGAGGTCAGGAGATCGAGACCATCCTGGCTGACATGGTGAAACCCCGTCTCTACTAAAATTACAAAAAATTAGCTGGGCGTGGTGGCGGGCGCCTGTAGTCCCAGCTACTCGGGAGGCTAAGGAGAATGGCGTGAACCCAGGGGGCGGAGCTTGCAGTGAGCCGAGATCGCGCCACTGCACACCAGCCTGGGCGACAGAGCCAGACTCCGTCTCAAAACAAAACAAAACAAAACAAAAAAACCCTGTATTATTAACAGGTACTTTGCAGAGACTTTCTGACTAATGCGCATAAACAATCACATTTAATCTGAAAGTTCCCCTGTCACGCCAAGTGTCAGGTTCCAGCCTAATCTGAGGTCTGACAGGAGTGGGTGGGTGATTGGTGGGTTACGGGAAAAACACTCATGGAATTGTGGGCAGTTTTGAGATGGCTTTATTCTCTAGGCACAATCCTGGGCATGAGCCCTGTGTACAGGGTGAGCAGCTTACTCTCTCTCCTCCTCCTGTCCACCTGTCTGTGTACTCCTTACACTCAGTAGCAGCTGAGAGCTAAGTAAGAGCTTATACAACCAGGTTACCTATTAGCAGAATTGAGCATTTGTACTCCAAACTCACTGAGTCAGGCTGAACCAGATGTTTACCACGGCATATTCTTGACCACTGCACATCCATTTATCTTACACCCTTTTTCTGAATAGTTTCTCTTTGTTTATACTTTGCTTTGGAAAATGAAGGCTGCCATTTTTGTTTACTGGTCATATACACTGGGGTAAAACCAAGGTTCTATCACTTACTAGATGTTTTACAAAGTATTTTCCTTAAGCTAGAATGATTGACATCATTGGTGAGTTTGTTTGCAATATAGTAACTCAGGTCTCATCCCACATCTCTTGAATTAGAATACGTATTTTAAAAAAATCTCCAGGTAATTGATGTATGCATTAAAATTTGAGAGGTACCTCCTAACTTACTGTGACTTCTCCGTAGGAGAACTGTACACAACTTACTCTGTATAATGTAAATATGGCATTCAGAACTGCATATACTTCTGTTTATGCCATAAGTTCTATGCCGTGTCATTCGGAAAACTATAGTAATTACACTGGTTTTTTGAATCTTATTTCATCCTCTTTGTTCAGAATGAAGGAATACGTTAGAGAATCTTTCTCTGTTAAACAATATTTTATTGGATAATTCCAGTCTCTTATGTAAAACGGAGCCAACTCTCTTAACTCTCAAACACCTAGAGTAAAATTAACAATTCTGCCCGTGACCACTTGCTAAATATGTGTGAGTGTTTGTTTTTTTATTTTTTTAGGAAATGTTAACTTTCAAGGCTGTGGCCATAGAATTTTCTCAGGAGGAGTAGGAATGTCTGAATCCTGCTCAGTGAAATTTGAATAGAGATGCAATGTTAGAGAAACCTGGTCTCTCCATGAGAAAAAATTTTCACCAGATTTCCTAATATACCCTAAGGCTTCTATTTTCTCCCTTTGTAGAATGATTTTGGGAGTTTTTGCTCCACATAAATTATTTTTAGATCAACCATTTTAAGGAAAACTTGATGGTTTATTGAAATAGGAAAGAAAATCTTCAAGATGTTTTATCTTAACAGGAACCATCCCCTTTTTTTGAGGTAATCTGTATCCTTCACTCTAGATTAATGATAATTTTAGACATTCAGTGGCATTAAATATTGTTGCCCAAATAATAAAATCCAATATCCAGCACTAATTTTAAATTCAATAGTATTGGATAGTTAGAGCTAAGGACCCAGAAATGTAAAATATGTTCTAAGTATTCTAAAGGTTCTGTCAGAAAACAATATTTTGGAATTAAATTTTTAGAATCTTTCATAATATTCTCTCCTCTGTACTAAACACAGTACTAGGATGGTAACTGGAGAATCCCAACAAATCATGTTAACTTTTTTCTAACAAAACAGGCCTTGGTGTCTCTGTACCTGATCTGATCTCCTGTCTTGAGCAAATAAAAGAACCCTGGTATGTAAAGAGACATGAGACAGTGGTCAAATACTCTGGCACGTAAGCATGAATAGAGCAGATAACACAGACAAGAGGAACAAAGGTCAAAAAGAATTCCAGACCGTAAAATGTGGTATGGGATGCTCTGCTTCAATGGAAAGATTTCCTAAAAAGCCATTTTGTTTTTTTTCCCTAGCTCTTATATAGGAGCATCTTTTGTCCCATACCGTTAAATTCTTTATGGACTCTACTTCCTATTTAGTGATTTTCCTTTGAGGGTACCATGAGAGCTAAAGTCCTCTTTATGGCTTATAAGGTACTGCATAATATGCCTGCTTTTCCATTGCTTTGGGGGAATATAAGAATATCTCTGACTATTTTTGAAAAACTGCATGTTAGATCATTTGTTAGGTTTTCTTTTCCCATCATGTCTGAAATGTGTGAGAACAGTGGTGATATTAAGATTTGTTTCAGAAATCTCAGGAACATCAATGACATGTTGCTTGTTATTTCTCTGTCTTGTCTTGTCTTTTCTCTTTTGTTTTCTTTTTTGTTTTTGAGATGAAGTTTCACTCTTGTTGCCCAGGCTGGAGTGCAATGGCATGATCTCAGCTTACCGCAATCTTTGCCTCCTGGGTTCAAGCGATTCTCCTGCCACAGCCTTCTGAGTAGCTGGGATTACAGGCATGCACCACCACGCCTGGCTAATTTTGTGTTTTTAGTAGAGATGGGGTTTCTTCATGTTGGCCAGCCTGGTCTCCAACTCCTGACTTCAGGTGATCTGCCTGCCTTGGCCTCCCAAAGTGCTGGAATTACAGGTGTGAGCCACCGCACCTGGCCTCTATTTATTCTTTTTGATATTAGGAATCTTAACAGATTTGAAGTGATAGCTCATCACTGTTTTCATTCATAATTGCCTGTTTGTAGGGGTTATTTAGCACTTTTTTATATATCTATTGGTCATTTGTATATAATTCATTGGCAAAATATTTCTTCAGTGTTTTGACTATTTTTCAGTTGGTTTATCATTGTTATTATACTTGTCTTTGCTTTGAATTTTCTATATATTTTGAATTTTCAACTTTTCTTGTATGTATGGTTTGCTATTGTGAGCATGCTGTGATAAACATGCAAGTATAGATGTCATTTTCATATAATAAACTATTTTTTTGGGTAGATACCCAATGATGGAATTTCTGAATCAAATGGTGGTTCTATTTTTAGTTATCTGAGATTAAGCATACGCATGTTGGCTATTTGTATGTCTTTATTGAAAAGTGCTTAGTAATGTTATTGGTCCATTTTTCAATGGGATTTCTTAACTATGCTTTTAGTTTTGAGTTATTTGTAAATTCCAAATATAAGTTTCATGTTGGCACATAGTTTGCAAATATGTTCTTTTATTCTGTGGGCTGCCTATTTACCCTGTTATTTTATTTGCTGTGCAAAAACTTTTTAGTTTGAATCTAATTTGTCTATTTTTTATAATGATAATATAATAATAATATAATGACAATTTTCTTTGTTGTGTTCATGGCTAGTTTTGGTAGCAGGGTGGTACTGACCTGAGAGTGACTTAGGAAGAATTTTATTATCCTCAATTTTTGGAAGAGTTTCAGGAGGATTTGGTAGAATTTTTATACATTTGGTAGAATTTAGCTGTGCATTTATCTAGTTCTGAGCTTTTCTTTTTCAAGACTTTTTTTTATTACTGACTCAATCATGCTACTCATTATTGGTTTGTTCAGGTACTCAGTTTCTGCCTGGCTCTATCTTGGGAGGTTGTATGTTTACATGAATTTATTCATTCTTTGTAGGTTTTCAGGTTTATGAGTGTCTAGTTGTTTATAATCGTTGCTAGTAATTTTTTGTATTGCTGTTGTATCCATTGTAATGTCTACTCTTTCATTTCTGATTTTGTTTGTTTAGATTTCTATTCTGTTTGTGTTTAATCTAGGTAGCAATTTATAAATTTTGTCTTTTTGAAAAAGCAACTTTTTATTCTATTGGTCACTTTTATTGTTTTTGGTTTGTATTTCATTTGGTTCTGTTCTGATTTATTTATTTTTTTTCTTCTTCTAACTTGGAATTTGGTTTGTTATTAATTTTCTAGTTCCTTGAAGTATGATGTCAGGTCCTTAACATGTAAGATTTCTACTTTTTTGATGCAGACATTTAGGCTATAAACTGCCCTCTTAGTACTATATTTGATGTATCTCACAGGTTTGATTATATTGTGTTTCTATTTCCATCTTTTTTCCCCACACATTTTTAATTTTCTTCTTAATTTTCTTTTTGAGATGGGTTTTACTCGGTCACCCGGGCTGGAGTGCAGTGGAACAATCTTGGCTCACTACAACCTCTGCCTTCCAGGCTCAGGTGATCTTTTTATCTCAGCCTCCTGAGTAGCTAGGACCATAGGTGCGCAGCACCACACCTAGCTATTTTTTTATTTTTATTTTTTGTAGCGCTGGGGTTTTTGCATGTTGCTCAGGCTGTCTCAAACTGCTGATCTCAGGTGATCCACCTGCCTCAGCCTCCCAAAGTGCTGGGATTACAGGTGTGAGCCACCACCCCTGGCTGGTCATCCTAATTACTTCATTTACAGTGACTGTTTGGGATCATGTTGTTTTAATTCTTTGTAAATTTATAGTTTCTGAAATTTCTCTTGATATCGATGCATAGTTTTATTCTACTATGGTCTAAGTAGGTAGTTGATATAATTTTGATTTTTGGGAGTACTTTGTTGATTTGCCAACTTTCCTATCTCAAAGGTCTCTCTAATGCTGTGAGTAGAATGCTGAATTTCTCCACTATTTTTGTGTTACTGTCCATCTCTTTTTATAGGTTTAATAATATTTCTTTTTAAAGTCTGTTTTGTTTGATATAAGTATAGATACTGCTGTCTGTTTTTGGTTTCTGTTTGTGTTAATGTCTACCCCCTTTACTTTTAGTTTATATGTATCTTACAAGTAAGGTGAGATTCTTGTAGGCAACACAGAGTTGGATCATTTTTTCTTATTCATTTCATAAATCTATACATTTCAATGGAGGTTTTAATTGATTTATATTCAAGATTATATTAATATGTAAGACTTTGTTACTGTCATAATGTTAATTATTTTCTTTTTTTATTTTTTCTTTTTATCTATTTATATTTGTGGTTTAACAAAATTATGTCCTGTTGTGATTTATTTATTTTTCTCTTTTGTTTTATAAGGCCCATTTTATACTTTTATATGTTTTAATGATGGTGAATATCAATCTTTTGTTTTTATATTGGAAATCCCTGGAACATCTTTTGTAGGCCCAGTCTATTGGTAGTTAGTTTCCCCAGTCTTTATTTGTCAGGATAAGATTTTATTTCTTCTTCACTTGTGAAGGTTAATCTAGCTTGATGTAAAATTTTTGGCTGGCATTTTTCTTTCAACACTCTAAAAGTACCATTCTCTTCTGGCCAGTAGAGTTTCTGCTGAGAAGCCTGCTTTTAGTCTGATGTGATTCTATTTATAAATGACTAGATGCTTTTCTTTGGCTGATTTTAGAATTACTTCTTTCACTTTGAGTTTAGATATTCTGATTATTATGTGCCATATTGAGGTCTGTTTTGCATTGTATTCTGGTGGTGATTGCTGAGCTTCCTGTATGTGTATGTCTAATTCTATTGCTAGAGTTGGGAAGTTTTCATCAATTATTTTCTTAAATAGGTTTTCTAAACTTTTTGATGTTTTTCCTTCCTCAGAAACACTGATAATTTTTGTTTAGTCACTTTATGTAGTTGCAAATATCTCAAAATCTTTGTTCATTCTTTTTCATTTTTCTTATTTTTGTCTCAATAAATTATTTTAAAAGACCTGTTTAAAGGTCTGAAAATTCTTTTTATGCCTGTTTCAGTCTATTATTGAATTTTTGAATGTATTTTCTTTTTCCTTCATTAAATCTTTAAGTTCTACAATTTTTGTTTCTGTTCTTTTTTTTTTTTTTTTTAAGATGTCTATCTCCTTGGCACATTTCTTACTCATACTCTAAATTTATTTATTTATTTTTATATCGGTTTTCAGATTTCTCTTGCATCTCTTTGTATTGGGGAAACCCACCCCCAATATTTCAACATAGGTTCTTTCTATTTTCCATAAGTGTCAGCCAGTCTGAGAAATAAAAAGAAAGAGTACAAAGAGAGGAATTTTACAGCTGGGCTTCTGGGGGTGACATCACATATTGGTAGGACCATGATGCCCACCTGAGCCACAAAACCAGCAGGTTTTTATTAAGGATTTCAAAAGGGGAGGGGATGTAAGAACAGGCAGTAGGTCACAAAGATCACATGCTTCAAAGGGCAATATCAGAAACTCCTGATAAGAGCCTATGTTCAGTGGTGCACGTATTGTACTGCAGGAGACCAGGGCGTATCTCAGTATTTATCTCAAACACATAGGACAGAAATTCCCAGAGCAGCCATTTATAGACCTCCTCCCAGGAATGCAATTCTTTTCGCAGAGTATTAATATCAATATTCCTTACTAGGAAAAGAATTTAGTGATATCTTCCCTACTTGCACATCCATTTATAGGCTCTCTGCAAGAAGGAAAATATGGCTCTTTTTGCCCAACCCTACAGGCAGTCACACCTTATGGTTGTCTTCCCTTGTTCCTAAAATCACTGCTATTCTGTTCTTTTTGAAGGTGCGCTGATTTCATATTGTTCAAACACTCATGTTTTACAATCAATCTGTACAGTTAACACAATTATCACAAGGTCCTGAGGTGATGTACATCCTCAGCTTACAAAGATAACAGGATTAAGAGATTAAAGTAAGATAGGCATAAGAAATTATGAGTATTATTTGGGAAGTGATAAATGTCCATGAAATCTTCATGATTTGTTTTTCTGCCAGGGCACCAGCCGGTCCCTCCATTTGGGGTTCCTGACTTCCCACAACATCTCTTCCTTTCTTTTTATATAAATGTGCCATGGCGATGAAGACTTGTTTGTTCTCTCAATTTTTACGCACGATTCTTTGACCGGTCCAGCACACTAAAAACAAGCCGATTAAACATTGAATCATAATTCCAAACATTACCACAGTGGAGCCCCCAATAGACTTAATCCAAGTCATGGGGTTTAGTCCAGAAAGACTTTCTGCCACGTGATCTAATGCCTCAGCTCCAGGCACAACGTATAAATGAACTTGAGAGGCTTCAAAAATTTGTTTCTTTAATTTAGTTATGTCCAAGGATAAATTATCTTCCCTACCGAGGTGTCCTTTGACCATTTCCCATGAATGATCAGTCTTGTTGTAGGAATATGGTGTGATACAGAAATCAGAAGTATTCCAATTGCGCTGCATTTGCATGCGATGATCGAGACTCATTAGCTGATCCCCAAGCCAAATAACAAACTGTCTTAAATCATTCATTTGATTAGCTAATTTTTGGTCGATGCCTTGTTGAGAATTTCACATTTGGGTGGCATTGGCTTGCCAATCATTGACAAAATGAGCTGTTTGAATAGACTGGTGTAATGTCACTCCAGCAGTGGTGACCACTGCAGTGACTGTAATTACACCCATGTTCGCAGCAATTAAAGTGAAAACAAATCTCTTAGCTCTTTTGAGAATTCATTGTAACATTCATTAATTAAATGTACTGAAGGGGAAGATTCCCAAGGTCTGGGTAAAGTCACCAATATCCAGATTCCTTCTCGAGCTCGAACCAACATTACACTTTTCCTGGAGTCAAACTGGGAGGCTTAAATGGCAATTAATACATTGGGCAGTTTGATTGTCCAAATTTTGATATTTCCCACTAACAGCATATAAGGAGGCTTAACACAACTCTGTATAGGAATAGTCAGATTGGAGGTAAACAAAGCAGAATGCTTGAATCTACCTTGATACTGAGGGAGGGGAGCAGCGGTGGCAAAGCCCAATGTTCTCCACCATAATGAAGCAATCTGAGGTGCCCGGGGATGCAAAGAGATAGAGGGGCATACCTGGATTGAGATGAATTATCATAATGCCATTTAGAATCCCATAAAGAGGACTGGCATGAAAAAGAGGAAAAGGGTTCAAAGGGGATTTATCATGGGGTTCAGAATCACGGATGCGAGGGGTGGCAGTGGTGACAACAGACAGAAAAGTTTCCACTTTCCATACTCACAACCTGGACATGGCAATAGCCAATTTCCAAAGTTCTGGGTGTTCTGGGCACAGAATGGGGAATATCATACGAGGCCTCAGGTGGGTAATGCCCTTATCTTCCCATTTTAAGGGAAAGAACGAGCTGAACCTCCTATGCAAAGTAGAATGATGATCTTCTTCCTTCCAATAAGAAATAAAATAAGTAGCCTCCAGGCATTCCCTCCTGCCAGAGGAGCAATTATTTTTTTAAATAGCCCTTTGGTGCCCAGTCTATTACTAAACCATATGAGTCACTTTTTTTAATACTACTGCATGTGAGTTAACACAGTCTTCCCAAATTAAAGTTTTAGATGGGCCCTCAACATTTTTAGGACATAGTTTTCCTACAGGTTTATATTGAAAGTGTGGGGTATCTTCTATTGCTCCCCTTTTCATTTACCTTAAAGGAGAAAGGGAGAGGCCGGAGACCAAATGTTCCTGTTCTCTTGTAGCTAATCTCTCTGGAAGATAAGCAGCCCAGAATTGAGTTTGTAGATGGATACAACCAAGTGCATGTCTGAGGCACAGAGGAGGGTATTTATAACCCCTAGTAACATTAAATGCAGTGCCGCCTTCTCCTGGTTGAGCGGGGCAATGGTCATCTGTAGCTCCAGGCATCCACACACTATTGTTAGTATAGATTTCTGCAGGAGCATCCGTCCAGGTGAGAGGTCAAAGAAGTGGAGGAAAAGGCACATAAGCCCAATAAGAATAAGTTTGTGTAGCAGGTAAGTCAGTGTGAGGGGAAATTGGTGAGACAGAAAGTATAAATAAAAACTATTGTAAGCGAGATCCAATGCTGAAGGATGAAGAGAACAGAGGGATGTTATTTTTAGGCTAATAGAAATGGTGAGATTTTTCGGTTTAGGAGAAGTGGGATTAGTTAGAGGGGTCTCCATTGCCATTCGGGAGGATTGAACCAGACCCATTTTGATTTGCGTGCCAGTTTCTGAGGAGTCGGCACAGATCTCACCAGGTGTGAGGGCGGTCTCTGACACAGACCTCTTTTCCCTGTGGTTTTCATTGTCAGTATTCACACGAAGTGGGCACCCAGACAGGGGATTGATGATCTCCTGGTGAAACACAAGCATACCCTCTTCCCCACATTATAATTGTTCCAGGTTCCCAGGTATTGGTCTGGGAATCTTTCCATAACACTGGCATGCCTTCATTTAGGGAGAATTTTTTTTGCCTGTATAATGGCTTTCAGCTGCAGTCAGAGTATTGTCTTTAGGAACATTTAGAAAGTTTAAAGTAAACAATGCTAAATGTAATTGGGAGTGGGGAGTGGTTAAATTATGCTTTTGTTGTTTAGACTGTTTGGACAATTGAGTTTTTAAGGCATGATTGGCCCGTTCCACAACAGCCTGTCCCTGAGGATTGTAAGGGATTCTGGTAATATGGGAAATTTCCCATTGTTGCATAAATAAATCAAAAGCCTTACTAACATATCCAGGGGCATTGTCTGTTTTTATCTGATATGGAAGCCCCATAACTGCAAAGCAAGAATACTTATGTCTTTTAACATGGGCCATGCCTTCTCTTGTTTGGCAAGTAGCCCAAATAAAGCCTGAAAAGGTGTCTACAGAAACATGTACATATGAAAGTCTGCCAAAGGAGCTAACATCAGTCACATCCATTTGCCATAAATCATTAGGAGTTAGGCCTCTGGGATTAATGCCAGGTTCCTGATTTGGAAGTACAAAAACTTGGCACTGAGAGCAACAGTGGACAATAAGCTTAGCCTCTTTCCAGGTGAGAGCAAATTTATCTTTTAATCCAGCAGCATTGACATGAGTGAGATTATGGAACTTCTGAGCTTCTTGGGTTGCAAAAGAGACCAAACAATCTACCTTTTTTTCATGCATGTCCGTGTGAAGAGACCACCAAACAGGCTTTGTGTGAGCAACATGGCTGTTTATTTCACCTGGGTGCAGGCGGGCTGAGTCCGAAAAGAGAGTCAGCGAAGGGAGATAGGGGTGGGGCCGTTTTATAGGATTTGGGACGGTAATGGAAAATTACAGTCAAAGGGGGTTGTTCTCTGGTGGGCAGGGGTGGATCTCACAAAGTACATTCTCAAGGGTGGGGAGAATTACAAAGAACCTTCTTAAGGGTGGGGGAGACTACAAAGTACATTGATCAGTTAGGGTGGGGCAGGAACAAATCACAATGGTGGAATGTCATCAGTTAAGGCTATTTTTACTTCTTTTGTGGATCTTCAGTTACTTTAGGCCATCTGGATGAATATATGCAAGTCACAGGAGATGCGATGGCCTGGCCCGGGCTCAGAGGCCTGACACTTTTGTTTACCAGCAGACATGGGTCCTGGTAAAGTGGTATGAGATCTAATATGTGTAATATAGAAAGGGTGTCTACGTTGGTGAACCATCTGTTGTAAACTTGAAGATGAAGCCAATTCAGAATTATCAATATGTTTAATAGTAGTGGTTTCTATATTTTTAGTGGCATGTATAACATAGGCAGAATCAGAGACAATATTTAAAGGTTGGGGGAAATCCTGTAAGGCAGTAATTACAGCAATTAACTCTGCCTTTTGAGCAGATGTATAAGGGGTAGAAATAAGCTTCTCTGTAGGACCCACATAACCAGCATTTCCGTTACTAGAGCCATCAGTGAACGCCGTAACGGCTTCAGGAATGGGCTGATGTTTGGTCAGTCGAGGGACCACCCAATAAGTCATTTTTATAAAATCAAACAATTTGTTTTTTGGATAATGATTGTCAATAATGCCGATAAAATCAGCCAAGTGAATTTGCTACAGTATGGAATGTTGAAAAGCGGCCTGAACTTCGAGCCCATTTAAATGAACCACAATTAAATTTGGATCAAATCCAGAAATTTTAGCTATTCTACACCGAGCTTGTCCAATTAGGGTGGCTATTTGGTCCAGATAAACAGACAAAGTTTTTGGCACAGAATGAGGGAGAAAACACCACTCTACTAAATCATTATGTTGAACTATTAGCTCAGTAGGAGAGTGCAATGAAACGAAAACTAGAAGCTGAAAAGGCTGAGACAGCTGTACCATAGACAACTGGGCAGTTTGGATTCTTCTATGAATTGCAGTTCCAATGAAGCCTCAGGGGTCAAAGTTCTGGGACTGTGGAGATTGGAATCTCCATGCAGCATAGAAAACAAGTTGGTACATATGTTGGAATGCCTAAAGTAGGTCTTAAATAATTAATGTTACCTGCCGAGACCAGTTCGGTCGGGGAGACCCTAACCCAGTGGCGCTAGAGGAATTAAAGACACACACAGAAATATAGAGCTGTGAAGTGGGAAATCAAGGGTCTTACAGCCCTCAGAGCTGAGAGCCCTGAACAGACATTTACTCACGTATTTATTAACAGCAAACCAGTAATTAACATTGTTTCTATAGATGTTAAATTAACTAAAAGTATCCCTTAAGGGAAACGAAGGGATGGGCCTAATTAATTGAATAGGTTGGGCTAGTTAACTGCAGCAGGAACACGCCTTTAAGAGACAGATTGCTCAGGCTTTTGTTTGTAGCTTAAGAATGCTTTAAGCAGTTTTCCACCCTGGGTGGGCCAGGTGATCCTTGCCCTCATTCCTGTAAATCGACAACATTGCAGCTTGGGCATTGGGGCCATTATGGACATGTTACAGTGCTGCAGAGATTTTATTTATGGCCAGTCTTGGGGCCAGTTTATGGCCAGATTTTGGGGGGCTTGCTCCCCGCATGTCTCCCTTTGATTAGCAAAGAGATAAAAGCAAGGGCAGTTTTGTCACGGTGAGCTACTTCTCGCAGGAGCCAGGATCCGCATCTGCAGACTATACAAAGACAACACAGATTAAAAGCACAATCATCATTGAAATCACAGAGCTTCCAAGTGTTTTTATCCATTTAAATGGGTTACTATCTGCTAATTTCTCTGCAGCTCCTTTAAGCACTTCAGTTCCTGGCATTAAGGTCAGCTGTGCCTGGGATGCTTAAAATATTTGTTTTTTTTAAAAAATTTTGCTATATCTAAAAACAAGTTTGTAGAGTGTACTTCTAGATGCTTTTTTATTCTTTCCCAAATTTTGATCATATTAAGAGCATTTAATAGCTTCCACAAATCCTTATGTTTAGCTCCTAGAGTGGGCCATATCATTTGAGGTTGAGGTGCAACTATACTGACATGGTTCCAGATAATAGGAATTTTGCTGTAGTTCTTACCATTTCTACCATCTGACCATTTTGTCCAGATCATCTGAACATAGTGTGACCGTGGCACATAGACTGAGAGGTGCAATTTAAGCTAAACGTCCCCTTAGGGGACCAATTAATAATGATTCCATAGGAATCATTGTGCAGCACCTCTGCCTGTTCTGCAAAACAATCTTTCTAAACAAGTATGTTCACTTTTTTCTAACTGGGTCCAATCCTGTTTACAAATAGGTTTTTGAGGGCAGTATGCCTCAATTATAGGAGCAGGTTATTTTGGTAAATACTGAGATCAGAAAGCATGTGTAACTGTGTCAGAGTGATTGCATCCAGGCATTATTACCAGCCCTCATTGAAGGAATACTCACTGCAGTGGTGATAATCGCTATCGTAGCTACCATTAAATTATTATTTGTGACTGGTTGTCCCGTTTTCCTCATCCCACTTTCCTCAGGTTTTCTTCTGCCATCTGTGACATCTTCTTGATCTGTCCCCAGGTGGATGGCTGTGTTTGACGGGTGTTGCTCATGACAGCTGGGGTCCTCCTCAGCGTCAGTCTCAACATGGCTGCAACAGAGGGGTCCTCGGGATCCTCCCAGAATCTCTTCCTTGGCATCTGGCTCATGATAAGGTTTCAGGTGTCTTGATGGTATCCAAATTGGCTGTTGATTTTTGCCTGGAGAAATACAAGCATAACCACCTCTATCCCAAGTTATTGTTTTACCTATTTCCCAACTTTTTGTAATCAGATCTCTTCACCAAATAATGCTAGATTCAATTTTTTGTGGGCTGTCCTGTAATCCCTATTTTGCCTCCTTTTTTGTTTTTGTCATCAGTTGTTCTTCTGTATGAAATTGTAACTGAGCATTTTCAATTAACTGTGTGGAATGAAGCACTTATGAAGAATCAGAAATCACATTAATAGGCATATCAAAAACAGTCAATACCTCAATTACAGCTACAAGCTCTGCCTTTTGAGCTGAAGTATACGGCATCTGGAAAACTTTACTTTTTGAGCCAGAATAAGAAGCTTTACCATTACTAGACCCATCTCTAAAACAATGAAAATGCTTAGCAGGCTGCAGGTTGTTTACTGCAGGAATTGTAAATGCAAACCATTCACAGTCTTGCTCAGCTAAAGGGATAGTAAAGAAACAGTCTTTTAAATCTATGACTATTAAAGGACAATTTTTTGGAATTATAGCAAGAGAAGGCAATCCTGGCTTTAATGCTCCCATAGGTTGTGTAACTGAATTGATGGCTCTTAAGTCAGTTAACATTCTCCACTTTCTTGATTTTTTCCTAGTTAGGAAAACTGGAGAATTCCAAGGAGAAAATGTTGGAGCTATGTGCCCATTTTCTAACTGTTCAGCAACTAATTTCTCTAAAGCCTCCAGTTTTTCTTTACTTAGCGGCCATTGTTCCATCCAAATTGGCTCATCTGTTAACCATTTTAAAGATATAGGTTCTGGAGGCCTAACAATGGCCGCCATCAAAAATTATTTCCTGATTTTTGGTGGGAACTTTGTTTTTCCACTTGAAGCGGTTCTTTCACACCTTGCAAATTTTTTTCTAGTCCCATACCAAGGACATACCTCATTTCATGCATTGTATGTTGATTTTGAGGGCTATATAATTGTTCTGGAATTAGAAATTGTGCTCCCCATTGTTGTAATAAATCTCTCCCCCATAAATTTATAGGTACAGAAGTTATAATTGGTTGAATAGTCCCAGGTTGTCCTTCGGGCCCTTCACGATGCAAAATGTAAATACTTTGATATACTTCAGGGGCCTTACCAACTCCAACTATGTTAAATTGAGTGGGTTGAATTGGCCACATGGATGGCCAGTGCTATAGAGAAATGATTGAAATGTCCGCTCCTGTATCTACCAAACCTTTAAATTTCTTTCCTTGAATAGTTATTTCACAGGTAGGATGTTTATCAGTAATTTGATTTACCCATTAAGCTACTTTGCCTTGTTTATTTGTGCTTCCAAATCCTCCTGTTCATTTAATTTCACTTTTTCCCATTGCCACATATGGCACAATCAGAAGCTGTGCTATGAGCTCTTCTGGCTCTGCTTTCCAGGGAACAGAAGTAATTACAACAATTTGAATTTCCCCATTGTAATCTGAATCAATGACTCCTGTATGTATTTGTATGCCTTTTAAACTTAAACTAGACCTTCCTAAAAGTAATCCTATAGTCCCTGCTGTCAAGGGTCCACAAACTCCTGTTGGGACCTTTTGGGGGGGTTCCCCAGGCAGAAGGCTCACAGCTTTTGTGCAGCATAAATCTACTGCAGCACTACCGGCTGTGGAGGGGGACAGACATTGTACAGGGGTGAGGGAACGGCCTGAGCTGGAAATGCCCCAATTTAGAAGGGGGCCCGGGATGGGCCCCTCATGGCATTTCTTGAAATCAGTTTCCCTTCTTTATCAAACTTAGAGTGACACTGACTAGCCCAGTGTTTTCCTTTTTTACATTTTGGACACAGTTCAGGCTCAACAGTTTTCTTTTTCCCCTATCTGGTGACCTGACTCACTGATTTTTTCTACATTCTTTTTTAGTATGACCATGCTTCCCATAGTTAAAACAAGCTCCAGAAAATGGAGTATTTCCTTTGTCCAGTCTCAGTCCTGCCATTGACTGTGCCAACAAGGTAGCTTTAGACAGATTACCTCCGATCTCATCACAAGCCTTGATATAATCAAATAAATGTGCTTTCCCTCTGATAGATTGCAGAGCAGCCTGGCAATTGGGATTAGCATTGTCAAAAGCTAATAACTGCAACACTATATCCTGAGCAGCCGAATCTGAAATCATCTTTTTAAGAGACTCATGTAACCGAGCTATAAAATCAACATGTTTTTCCCTCCTGTTTTATAGCACTAAAGGAAGGGTAATGTTCCCCAGCTGAAGTGATTTTTTCCCAAGCTGTAATGCACACTTCTCTAAGCTGTTCTATGGCATCATCCTGCATGATCAGTTGTGCATCTAAACCAGCCCAGCCGCCAACCCCGAAAAGTGGTCCTGCAGCTATATTAATCTGAGGTTGGGACTGGGCATTGCGAGCAGCCTGAATGGAATCTTCATCTGCCTACCAAGTTTTAAATTGTAAGAACCAAGCAGGAGTTAGACAAGCTCGAGTAAGAGCATCCTAGTCAGTAAGAATCTTTCTACTGGAAACAGTAACATAAAACAGTCCGATTACAAAAGGAGAACTTATTGCTTGTTTTAATTCTTTGAGTAATTTAGAAGGAAAAGGCTCAAATGTAGCTATCATATTTCCCTGTTGATCTGGGGGGGTGTATTCTAACAGGGAACTGCCAAGCCTCTAAGTAACCCTCTCTTCTAGCTTGCTGAATTCCTGCCTGAGTAGAACTAAGAGCTGTCGCTCAAGGCGCTGCTCGAACAGTCACTGGGGCAACTACTTTTTGCCCAGTGTCCTCTGGAAAATAAAGATCTGGGGGTCATTTTCTTCAAAATAATAAGGAGGGGGTGCAGAAGTGTAGGGATGAACCTCTCCTTTGCTACTTTAGCTTTAGCTGGCAAATAAACATGCTCTGTAACCTCTTCTGTTACTTCGCTATACTCTTATTCCTCCTTGTCATCAGTGTGAAAAAGTTCCAAGGTGGAATGAACCAGACCCCATACCTGTCCCATTGTTACCCTGATGCTTCTTAGCTCCCCTTCTTACTCACACCGTGGGGATTGCTTTAAGAGTACTTGGGTGTCCTCCAGCTAGTTTTCCATTCCAACCATTGCTCTGGCGACCCTTCGACCTGGATTAGAGCCCCCACGAATGGACGCCACTTGCTGAGACCAGCTTGGTCAGGGAGACCCTAACCCAGTGGTGCTAGAGGAATTAAAGACACACACACACAGAAATATAGAGGTGTGAAGTGGGAAATCAGGGGTCTCACAGCCTTCAGAGCTGAGAGCACTGGACAGAGATTTACCTACGTATTTATTAACAGCAAACCAGTCATTAACATTGTTTCTGTAGACGTTAAATTAACTAAAAGTATCCCTTAAGGAAAACGAAGTGATGGGCCAAATTAATTGCAGCAGGAAGATGCCCTTAAGACACAGATCGCTCATGCTTTGGTTTGTGGCTTAAAAATGCCTTTAAGCGGTTTTCTGCCCTGGGTGGGCCAGGTGTTCCTTGCCCTCATTCCCATGAACCCACAACCTTTCAGCTTGGGCATTAGGGCCATTATGGACAAGTTATATTGCTGCAGAGATTTTGTTTATGGCCAGTCTTGGGGCCAGTTTATGGCCAGATTTTGGGGGGCTTGCTCCCAACACTTACCCAAAAGTTTTTGGAAATCATTTAAGGTTTTCAAAGAATCTCTCCTAATCTGAACATTTTGAGGTTGAATACATTCTTTATCAACTGCCATTCCTAAATATCGAACAGGAGGTGTCTGTTGAATTTTATCCTGAGCAGTGTGTAATCCAGCTTCTGTAACTCAGCGGCTCAAAAATTGATAACAGTCAATTAATTCTTTGTCAGTCGGGGCAGCAATTAATATCAATATAATGAAGAATATAGGCCTGGGGAAATTGAGCTCGAACTGGTGAAAGCATCTGTCCAACATAAAGCTTGCAGATGGTAGGGCTATTCAGCATTCCCTGAGGAAGTACTTTCCATTGATAATGAGCTGCAGGCTCCTGATTATTGATAGGTGGTACAGTAAAGGCAAATTTTTCACAGTACGATTTATGTAAAGCAGTAGGAAAGAAACAGTCTTTAAGATCAATAACTATGTGTGGCCAATTCTTAGGTATTAAAGCAGGGGCAGGTATGCCATGTTGGATGGCTCCCATAGGTTTAATTACAACATTAATGGCCCTTAAATCAGTTACCATCTGCCACTTGCCTGATTTCTTTTTTACTAGAAACACAGGAGAATTCCATGGGGAAAGAGAAGGTTCCACATGTCCCAGTTGATTCTTGCTGATTGTAAAGCACTGGTGAATTTTAGAACTGGAATCATATTATATCCATCTTTGCAGTTCTAGGGCCTGGTACCAGGTGTAGGTGTCAAGAAATGGTTCCCAATGCAAGCTTGCTGATAGTGATCTTCAACAGATGAGACAAGAAAGGAGCCAGAATACTGGTCTAGTAATCCATATTGCTTTCCACTATTATTTTGCTGAAACTCTCCCAATGTCATAAGAAAAATAACAATGAAAATAATAATAATAGTAGTAAATACAGAAGATAAGTCAGTTAAAATTGAGCTGGTAGCATGCGTGACTTCAATTCTCTATTTATTACTAGTTTCAAAATAGTCCTTATCCACAAATAGAAGAAAACAGACCCTTAAGTGTTTACCACAATGCGAGACCTGCCAATTTCATAACTTGCTCAGGCACACTTATAAAAGAAACTAGACACACTGGTGACCCTATCTCAAACACACTCAAAGGAGACAGAAGGTCTTCCTCTCACTGTCCTCCAGTACATGTGGCTCCTCCTGCTTAAAAAGCAAAACAACAAAGAAATAATACCTTCCAGAAGCTATCACATTTGATCTTGGACAAATTTTTAGGTTAGTAATCAAGTCAATTCAATTGTTGCCCTTACTTCACTCATATCACATGTTATGAACCACTTAGGATCACTTAGGATCACCCCAGTGCAAATTCTGAGGCAAAACCTTGATTTTCTATGATATGTAAAATAACAATAGACCTGTTCTCAAGGCACTAGCCATACCCAAAGCAAAACTAAACTTCCTAAACACTTATGAGTTTACAGTTTCAAATCTCTTCAAAAGTAGGTTTCATATGAGTCCTTGAACAGGGTTCGGCACTTTCAGTGAGATTAAAGTAGGTGTCCACAAGGAAGGTTTCAAGAGATAAGAGACCCCCACTACCCACCACGCAGAGGACCAACAGAATTGTAGAATCCATGCCCACCATTTTTCACTTCCAGCCTATCTCCCCCCATGTGGAAGACCACCTCCCTTCCACATGCTATCCCTTCCAATGAGAACATGTTAAAAATTTCATCCTGGGCAGGATTTTTTCAGGTTTCCACCGTACTTTTCCACTGGGCCTCAGTCTGCCAGCGTTCTGCTTTAGTGTCTTGTTGAACTCCCCCTTTTTAAGGGCAAACAAATCCTCGTCAATCAGTTCACGTACTAACACGACCTCTGCAAGCCCCTTACTCCACAAAACACCAATCTCCATTCCTGACCATCACAGAGGGAAGGTCTAACTTTTGTGGTCAAATATTAGCTAAAATGAGCTGTTGAATAGGTAAGCTGTAATTTATTTCTGGAAACCAGAAACCTGAACTGACACACTTATACTTTTCCCTTGGTTTGACCATCTTTTCCCTTGATGTGCCTAATAGGGAGAACTCTGCACACAGGAGGTTTTCAGTTAGTGTTTGTTTGGTGAGCGGATCACGTCTCTATGGTAGGGAGTCTGGCAGGGGTAAGAAACACAGTCCTGGAGACAAACCTAACAGTTTGAGTTCTAATAGCTGGCCGCCTCTCTGGGTCTCTATTCCCTCATCTTAATCTTCAGGATAATAATTACATCTACATCTCTTTTTCTTTCTTTCTTTTTTCATTTTTTGTTTTTTTGAGATGGAGTTTTGCTCCGTTGTCAGGCTGGAGTGCAATGGCACGAACTTGTTTCACTGCAACCTCCACCTCCCGATGAATAAAAAAGATAATGTGTAAAAAAAATTAGGATCCTGGTAGCTAGTGCTCAATAACTGTCAGATCTTAAGGTTTCTGCTCCTACTGCTATCATGATGAGTGTGTTTGGATTAATAGGTCTAGTGCAGGTAGAAGAGAAATAGAAACACTTAACCCCTGGTTTATCTGATTCAGTGCAAATACAAGCAAACCTGGCTAAGAAATACTTTTCACCAAAGTTTGTCTGCAATTTGAATGCTTTAGATTAAACTTAAAAGATTATTTAAAAGTATTCTAGACAGGCCAACAGCAGTGGCACACACCTGTAATCTCAGCACACTGGGAGGCTAAGGTGGGTGGATCACCTAAGGTCAAGAGTTCCAGACCAGCCTGGCCAACATGGTGAAACCGTATCTCTCCTACAAATACAACAATTAGCCAGGCATGGTGATGGGCACCTGTAATTCCAGCTAGTGGGGAGGCTGAGGCAAGACAATTGCTCGAACTCAGGAGGTGGATGTTGCAGTGAGCCGAGATCACACCACTGTACTCCAGTCTGGGTGACAAGAGTGAGATTCCAACTCAAAAAAAAAAAAAAGTACTCTAGACAAATTCATTTGTAATATAAGCGTGTCATAGTTTCTGGTGTTTAGGACTTGATTTCTGTTTATTTAATTTTCTGAAGAAACACAAGAGACAGCCCCTAGCTACTACCAAACTTCCTAGAGACAAGCTGGACAAATGAGCTCTTATGAAATTCCATTTACTGTAAAGATAATAATGAAATAATCTCTAAACATAAGAATTTGACCAGTGTTAACCACTCCACTTCCCCAGTACACTGACACTTATTTCCTTTTCTTATCTTAATACAAAACACATGACCACACACCATCTGCTTTCCAGTGCAGAACAGAATAACAGAGGCACAAAGCAAGCTTCAGAACACACAGACCACCGTGTTCACCACATCTACATCTAGGGCTGCTTAAAAAAAGGAGCAAAATCAATGAGAAACTGAGAAGATGAGTGACTACCCTGTTTTCAGCACTTATTGTCACAAGAAGACCGAACAT
This sequence comes from Pongo pygmaeus, assembly GCF_028885625.2. Taxonomy (NCBI): domain Eukaryota; kingdom Metazoa; phylum Chordata; class Mammalia; order Primates; family Hominidae; genus Pongo; species Pongo pygmaeus. The sequence goes on from NC_072393.2 coordinate 24,730,153, forward strand.
GCACACACACTCTCTCATTCCAAGGCAGAGCATCCACTTTCCTGTCGAAAAAGTAATTTGACAGCATATATCCCTATCTCACATTCTGAACAAGATGACACTGGCTTTGGGAATGCAAAGAATGGGCATATTACAGACACCCTTAAGACACAACGCATGGCCTGCCTTACCTGATATAATTTTTAATTTCTCTGAAGTAAACTCAAATTACTTCTTAAGTAAACTCAAATTTCAAACATGTATTTCTTTATTAACATTTCATTAATTTCCTCATGGACTTCACAGGAAATATATTCAACTTTCCTTCACTTAATCTCACCACAATAGATGGTCTAAAATATCCAGAAGACAGCCATATGTAAGACATGCCCATAACCCAAAGCATAGAAAATGTAACACACCAAGGCCTTGAGGAAGCAACACTATAACAGTGCAAATACACAAATATTTAAGGAAGAATACATCACACAACAGACAGCATACATGGTCACCACTATCCAGCACTCTCCAAAATCAGTAGCTATGAATTGCTTATTCAAAAGTTGGCTTATATATATTCATCACCACAAATTAGTTCTGAACATACTGATTTTAATTTTGGATATTCACAAGGTAATCATCTGGTAAGATATATTTATAACTAACTCGTAATTAGACTACTAAATGCACACATATGCTTAGGTCACAGTGAGGCAAAAAAGTCTGAGTTATTTGTAGAGTAATTTAAGATTTAAATTTTCAAAGGAAATACTTAACCATATAGTTTTAGAAGTATTCTTCCCAGCATCTCATCACCAAGCTATTTCAAGATTAAAAAGTGAGGAGTAGAGAGGGCTTTTTAAAGGTTTGTTCCTTCTATTCAGTTTATATTATCCCATACAGAACTGAAATAAATTGTAGTGTCTGCCCTAGTGATATTTATGGTTCTGGTGGTGCAGAAATATCCATTCTCCTTAAAATGAAGAAACCAAGCTATCTGGGACCTAAAGAGATGTTCTGGTTACATCTGTCAGGATTGATACCATAAAAGCAAACCATTTCTGGAACACAGTGGGACTCACCTGAGATTTTGGTGAGTCATGTGGGTGACATCAGAGAGAAGCATTACACAAAATGAGAGTCCCAATAAGACTTCCATGTGAGATGGTCTTATAAGATGGTGCCTCAACTCATACAGAAGAGGATGGTTGTGCAACCAAATTTTTTCTCAGGAGCAGAAATCTTAATGTAGGAGACGGCCACTCAGTGAGTATTCGAAGGGTGCCCTGATGGAACTCTCTGGGGGCCAGATTGCACACTGTCTCCCTGAGTTGCATAAATCACAGAACAGCATGCCTGCATTCCAGCTTCTAGTGTGTACCAACACAGCAGGAAACACATCACTGTCTATTTTGTTTCAAAAATACTTCATTTTCCATTTTAAAAAAACATGAATTAATACAGTAGAAACCCAAGGACTGCTTAGGGATAGGTAGCAAGTCTGTCATCACCAGAAATATTTAAATGCTGGCTAGACAAACACTCTGTGGAAATTAGTTTTATTCTTCGTGAGAAAGGTAAAATAAGTGTTTTTCTTTGGCACTGACAGATCTAGTAAAGATTATAGCATATAGTAAACAACAACTTTTGTTTACTAAATAAACTTTATTTTCACAGATTACTGGTGAAGCAAAATATTGATATAACTCTAAGACATTAAGGTTAATACAAGACCACTTTTGTTTTTATGGGGCTTCAATTAAGAAATAAGTTGAAAAATCAGGCCATAACTGCTCTGATGGGCTTCAGCCATCACAGAGTGCTCTCTTGGTTTCTACTCAAAGTCTCTTCTCATGAATTCTATGCTTACAAGTCAAATGAATAAAGCATTATTAAATCAACACAAACTCTAATACTCTTAACATTTAGGTGTACATCACTAAATTAGGTGTAATCACTTGAATTTAGGAGGCAGAGTTTGTAAAGATCACACCACTGCACCCCAGCCTGGGTAACAGAGTAAGGCTCCATCTCAAAAAAAAAAAAAAAAAAAGAAAGAAAGAACGAAATGTCTTTGCACCAATCCCACAGATGATGTGACTCTTTTGTGTTACCATGTCTCTGCTCACAGGAAGAACTGAGACATTTCACAGCATGTAGCTGATTTTTTTGTTGTTGTTGTTCCTGCAGGAAAGATTGGGCAATGTTACTGAACTAGGCATCAGAAAGATATTACTTTTATTTTTCTTAGTCCTGCCCACGTAAGACATTGTGTCATGTTCCTGGGCCCTACATGAAGATGATGTGAGTTTTCTGTCCATCAACTATTTTATGTGACTCTCCTCTCTTACCTTCACCTTGTCCATAGGTTAGATTGTAATATATCTTTGGGCCTAGGTCATGCTAACAGAAGCAAGAGTGACTTATTGCTGGGCCCAGCACACAGGGGATGTGATTCTTCCACTTGGTTCCTGCCCAATTGGTTATTGTGACATATCTCTGAGCCAATCACCTAAATGATAGGTCTCTTCTTATCTTTCTGGACCTGTCCATAGTAGGAAATGTGACATATCACTGGGCCAAGCACCTATGTGATATGACTCTCCTCTCAAGCCAAGCCCTTGCCTAATGTAATTGTGCCATATAGCTGGGCCCAGCTGCTATATTAGCTGACCCCATTTTATTCCCAAGCCATACAAAACAATGGCATTATAAGATATTTCTGGGCCTTTTACCTAGGTGATGTGACTTTTCTGTCTGGTATGTCCTCTGAGGGGTTATTGTGACATGTTGCTGGGTACAGCATTTAGGTGATGTGACTTCCTCTACTGCTTGGTCTGACCAAAAGGGGATTGTGATGTATCACTGGGCCCAGAACCTATGTGATGGGACTCTTTTCTCTTGTCTAGGCCCTACAAACCTTTTGCATTGTGACATATAGCTGGGTCTGCCACCCAGGTGATGTGAGTCTTCTACATAATCCCTGACCACAAGAGTATTATGAAATATCTTTTCATTCATCACCTAGGTAGTGATGTGACTCTTCTTCAGCCTCTACACTGCCACAAGGGAATTGTGATGTGTCACTGGACCCAGCACCTAGATGATGTAACACATCTTTTGACTGGACCTTGCATATTTTGCATATTGTTACTTTTACTGGGTCTGACATTATGGGATGAGAGGCTCCTGCCTGGGCCCTGACAACAGGTGGCCTTGTGACATATTTTGGCATCCATCACCCATGAAATGGGACTCTCCTCACCTACATGCACCATGCACAAAGAAAAGATGGTGACATATCACTGGGATCAGCCACCAGGTGTGTGTATAACTATTCAGGGTGTTTCTCAAAGAGAGCATTGTAACGTATCACTGGGCCCAGCACCTAGGTAATGTGACTTGTGGCCTGTGCCCATCTTTTCTTTCTTTCTTTTCTTTTCTTTTTTTTTTTTTTTCTTTTTGAGACAGAGTTTCACTCTGTCACCCAGGTTGGAGTGCAGTGATGTGATCTTGGCCCACTGCAACTTCTGCTTCCTGGGTTCAAGCCATTCTCCTGCCTTAGCCTCCCAAGTAGCTGGGATTACAGGCATGCATCACCACACTGGGCTAATTTTTGTATTTTTAGTAGAGGTGGGGTGTCATCATGTTGGCCAGGCTTGTCTCAAACTCCTGATGTCAGGTGACCCACTTGCCTTGATCTCCCAATGCAAGAGCCTTCCCTCTTGTCTGGGTACGAGCCAATGCACCCAGTCTGCCTGTGGCCATCTTATAGGAATAAATTCTAATGCATCCCTTGCCAAGCACCTAGGTGATGTGATATGACTCTCCTGTCTGATTCTTGTCCTCAGAAAAGATTGTGACATACCTTTAGACCAGCCCCAGATGATGTGACTCTTCTGCTCACTTCCTACTCAGCAGTGTAATTGTGACATATTATCTTGCCCCAGCTTGCAATTGCTATGTTGATTCTCACACCTTGAACAAGGCAATAAAAGAGTTGCACTCTCTCCTAGTTAGGCTTAGGAAAACAAAGACGATCCTTAGTCTTTTCTTTTTGCCAAGGTCATAGAGAAATACTGTATAAAGCCCTTGGGTGGCACAGAGAGTGTCCTCAAGGGACAAAAACACAGATGATATTGTGTTTCTTTTCTTTTTTTTCTTTGGAGATGGAGTCTCACTCTGTCATTCAGGCTGGAGTGCAGTGACACGATCTTGGCTCACTGCAACCTCCGCCTCCTGAGTTCAAGTGATTCTTCTGCCTATCCTCCTGAGTAGCTGGGACTACAGGCACGTGCCTCCAAGCTGAGCTAATTTTTGTAGGGGTTTTACCATGTTGGCCAGGCTGGTTTCGAACTCCTCACCTTAGATGATCTGCCCGCCTCTGCCTCCCAAAGTGTTGGGATTACAGGTGTGAGACACTGCACCCAGCCAAATGCTGTGTTTCTTAGAAGAACTTCCTGCTGCCTGTTATAATTATAACCTCAACATGGACAGAGCCCACTGGTGAGGTCCTAAATCTCATATGCAGATGCAGTCCGCAGTTGGAATTGTGACTGTGATATGCAAACATCCAGCCAGGAATGGCTCATTTCTAAAGCTACAAATGATGACTCACTTCTAAATCTAGCTAATAGGCAGGTGAGGACTTTCCTAAATGGATCAGCCAATTGGAAAGATGTTGACTCTCATTCCTGGGCTTAAGAGTCACATGTAGTATCATGAGTCCATATCATCACAAATGTCTTAGAGTAGATTGCGACTCACATGCATATTGCATAAAGTGTGGGGGATCAGTCAGAGTGGTGGAAAAACTATAGGGAAAGGTTGCTAACCTTCTGAAAGGTCAAAAGTTTCTGCAGAGCCCTGGGGGAGAATAGCTGAAGTTAGCTGTTCTATAACCCTGAGGCAGAGGGCAATGAGTAGGGACAAGGGAATTTAGGGGAATTTATCTTAAACAGGTTTGTTTACTTAAGTTGACCAGGAACTGACCTTTGACCAACTGCCTGTGATGTTCCCTGAAAAGGGAATTATAAATGTTAATTACCTACAGGTTGTGTTGGCTACAGGTATTTGACATTGTGCCTGCACTGAATAAAAGCGAGCAGCTCCAGCTTCTCGGTGCTGCAATCTGGCCACTAGAGCTGGGCAGTTCCCTAGCTGCTTTAACACTGCATACCTATGTCTGAGTACTCATTCCATCTGTCAGCCAGGATGTGTGGGACCGAACCAGCAGGTGGTGCCCCATGTGGGGAGCGACAAAACGGATCATGACAGAACCCTCAAAAATGAAAGGGAACTGACTGCACAGTAAGTAATTGGTGCCCACTGGGAATTTCCAAGTTCAAAGGGATTTTTTCAAGCCAGGGTTTTATTAATTATTATTATTATTATTTTGAGATAGAGTTTTGCTTTTGTTTCCCAGGCTGGAGTGCAATGGCTCAATCTTGGCTCATGGTAACTTACACCTCCCAGGTTTAAGTGATTCTCCTGCCTCAGTCTCTAGAGGTAGCTGGCATTACAGACATGCGCCACCATACCCGGCTGATTTTGTAATTTTTAGTAGAGATGGGGTTTCTCTATGTTGGTCTGGCTGATCTTGAACTCCTGACCTCAGGTGATTCACTCAGCTCGTTCTCCCAAAGGGCTGGGATCACAGGCATGAGCCATTGTGCCCAGACTCAAGCTAGGGTTTTATCATGGGACAACAATTATCAGCTCAACAGCAACAGTATATAAAAATGTTGAAACGACTGCTAAAAGCTAGTGGAGCCTCAGTTTTGAAGGCTCAATTAAGAGACCTAATGCAAACTGTTGTTTTCCACAGCCCATGGTTCCCAGAAGAAGGCATACTAGACCTAGAGCTCTGGGAACAAGTGAGAAGAAATCTTAAACATTATGCTCATGGGCAATGAGTCCCAGTAACATCTTTAATGTTCTTTAATGTTATGGGCTTTAGTTAGGGCTGCTTTGGCCCTGCTCTATACAGAAGAGCCTAAAAAGGGAAGGGAGGAAGAACCATCATCTACCTTACTGCCTCCTCGTCTTCCTCCTCCTCCTCCTCCCTCAACCTGGTTGTTACCAGGTAAAGGTGCCACCGAGGAGGCAGAGATTTTCCCTGAGCCCCCTCTCCCAATAAATTGGGGAAAAGACAAGGGATACATTACAGTTATGGGACCCTGTCTTAGGTAAGCAGCATTAGAAGGGAAGCTCTTGGCCTGCCCAATGATGGAAAATCAACAAGGCAGTCAGGTACATGAACCCATTACTTTCAAGACTTATAAAGAAAAAGCATTAGATAAAATGGAGCCACTAGCCCATTTAGGAGAGGATTACTTGAGGCTATAGCAGAAAACTACCATATGACCCCATGGGACTGGTCAATGCTAGCTAAAACAACTTTAGAGGCCAGCCAATACCTCTTCTGGAGGGCAGAATATGATGAGTTATGTGAACAACAAGTTAACCAGAATCAGTTGGGCCAGGCAAAACTTAACAGCTGCTCTGCTCCAGGGGAGAGGTCCCTATGTTAATGTATAACAGCAATTAAATTTTTCCCTCAAGCCTATGTGCATGTGTCTTTGTGTACTCACAGGGCGTGGGAATGAATTCCCAAAGGTAGAGTTCAACATGGATCTTTTGTAAATGTATGACAAGGGCCCCAGGAGCCATTTGTTGAATTTATCAATTATTTAACCCAGATAACAGTGGAATGTACCCATTCCACCCTTAAGAGTATGCTTAAAAAGCCAAAAATGGGGAATATGAGTAGGAATACTACAACACTACTAGCACGAGCCTTATTTACCCTAAATTTCTTAAATTTAGATAATAAATTTCAGTCAGCTGTAGAAAAGCACTTTGCAAAAACCTCTCAAAATATAAAACCTCAAGTTCTATAGAAAGATGTAAATAGTTGTTGGGAACAAGCCCCCAAATCTGGCCATAAACTGGCCCCAAAACTGGCCATAAACAAAATCTTTGCAGCACTGTGACATGCTCATGATGGCCATAATGCCAACGTAGAAAGTTATGGGTTTACCGGAATGAGGGCAAGGAACACCTGGCCCACCTAGGGTGGGAAAACCACTTAAAGGCATTCCTGAACCACAAACAATAGCATGAGCAATCTGGACCTTAAGGACCTGTTCCTGCTGCAGATAACTAGCCAGCGCGCATCTCTTTATTTCTCACAAGGAATATTTTTAGTTAATCTATAATCTGTAGAAACAATGCTTGTCACTGGCTTGCTGCCAATAAATATGTGGGTAAATCTCTGTTTGGGGCTTTCAGTTTTGAAGGCTGTGAGACCCCTGATTTCCCACTCCACATGCTATATTTCTGTGCATGTGTCTTTAATTCCTCTAGTGCCACTGGGTAGGGTCTCCATGACTGAGCTGGTCTCGGCAGATAGTAATGTATAGTGTGGTCCAAATTATTTGTTAATTTGGGGAAGAGGATATACTTGTGTTCACACCCCCTCAGGTCCTCTTTGGATTCCAGTATGACACACCAAACCTTACCACAGCATGGCTAGGACCCAACCCAGTACCAAAAATGAAGGAAATGATCCTGCAGAGCCTGCCAACCCCAGACAATGCCACTTCCTTGGACATCACAGGCCCCAGACATTACCTGGGGGATGCTGAAGAAGACAACTCAGGAGGCTGAGTGAATTCTGCTGCAGAAAAAGAAACTATTCCCTCAGATAATGTGTTCCTTTCTATGCTTTCTGTTGTACATTGCAACTCTTGTAGGGTATTGATTCTTCTTATTATCTCACTTTGCCTGCAACCTGTACCTGTTACACTCTATTGGGCCCATCTTCTAGATCCACCTTTCTTCCACACTGTTACTTGGGCAGAGACCCTCTTCCTAGCCTCTAAAAATGTGACTGATTGGCTGGGAGGGATTGACACACCTCCAGTGGGGGTCCCTCAGTAATGGCATACATTGGACTGAGGTGGCAAGTACCACTATATATCACTCCTTGATTGTAAAAGAATAATATTGATTATACTCATGTTTGTTTTATATTATTTACTGGTTCTAAGATGCAAAGCTGGAACACAAGCTGTAACCACTATGCCAGTCACTGCTCACATCTGTATGCTTCAATCATCAAAACTTGATGCAAAAAAAAAGGAGGGGAAATGTTGGGCGGGAGGAGGGGGGCAGGTGGTGGTTGTCGGTCAGAGTGGTGAAAAATCTATAGGGAAAGAATGCAAATCTCCTGAAAGTTCGGAAGGTCCTGCAGAACCCCAGGGGATAATAGCTGAAGGCACCTGTTCTATAACGTTGAGTCGGGGGTAAGGAGTTAATATAAGGGAGTGTGGGGGAACTTTAGCTTAAAGAGGCTTGTTTACTTATGTTGACCAGGAACTGACCTTTGATCATTTGCACATGTGACATTTCTTGAAAGGGGAACAATAAATGTTAATTACCTGCAGGTTGTATTGGCTCCAGGTTTTCGGCATTGTGCCTGCACTGAATAAAAGAAAGCAGCCCAGCTTCTCGGGGCTGCAACTCTGTCCAATATAGCTGGGCAGTCGCCTAGCTGCTCTTACACTGCATACCTGTGTCTGAGTACTCATTTCATCCATCAGCCAGGGTCTGTGGGACAGACCCAGCAATAAAGCCCTCAGGTAATATATTGAATGCCCTTATATGGTCCAGCACACAGATGACATTGTGATACTGGTATTCACAACCAGTCAACAGTAAATATGTCATCCTTTTAGATAAACACAATCTACTTCTGAAGTTCTGAATCTCATCCTTGGAGGAAGTGGAAAGTTGCAAAACTGACTCTCACATGTGGATCTGGTACACAGCTAGGCTGGTGACTCAGATCAAGATTCAGCACACCTGTGAGACTATGGAGTTTACTGAGGAGACACAGTCTGAAGGGCAGAATGAGGCTCTTATTCATGAACCCGTCCACATTGAGATTGTGATTTGCGTACTTAAACCCAACCTCCAAATGGTCTTGACTCTCATACCTAGAATGGGAATATGTGAAAAGTTATTCATGCTATCCCTGAGCCTTTCTGCATGTGTGATTGTGACACACATCTCTGTTCATAACCTGAGTGATTTGACTCTCCTGCCTGGGTCCAGCACACAGATGGGACTGGGACATATTGTTGGAACCAGTATGTAGATGATGTGACCCTAAACTCATGCCTTGGTGCTGCCAAAGAGGGCACTGCAACATATCACTGGTCCCTGCACCCAGGTAATGTGCTTGTCCTTTCTGTGCCATGCCCACATCAGCTACTGTAACATATTGCTGGGTCTAACACCCAGGAGATATGAATCTCTGCCCTAGACCCTGGCTATAGGAGGCATTTTGCCATATTCCTGGACCATCTATTTGATGTTACTTTCCACTTTTACATGGGCTTTTCCCTAGGAGACATATGTAATGTTTCTCTTTTCTCCTATCTGGGCCCAGACCACACAAGTGAGAGTGACTAATCCCTAGTGACATTTCACAGGTGATGTAATTTTTCTGCCTTATACCTGTCCACAGAGGACATAGTGAATGTCCCTGGCCCACTAAACTGGATTATATGACTTCTTATTTTTGTCTCAGACCTGTCAACAGTGGGGATTGTGACAGATCTCCCTTCTCAGCACTTACATAATATTTTTCCCATGCTTGGGTGCTGCCCACTGGGGTGATTGTGACATATAACTAGGTGAAGGCCCTAGGTTATGACTTTTCTCATCTACATGAGCCTTGCCCACACAGGGTGTTTTGACATATCTCTGAAGCTCTAATTTAGGTAGACTGCTGCATGGGCTCTTCATTTTTCAGGAAGTATTGTCCCATTTTTTTTGACCTAGCAATAAGGTGATGTTACTCTCTTCTAGTGCTTGGGCTCTGCCCAAAAAGGGCATATTTCAAAAGTCACATCACCTAGGTGTTGGGTCCAGCCACATCTCAATATACAAATTGTATATTGTATATGTTAAAAACTGTGTATATTGAAATATGGCTGGGTCCAACACCTATGTGATCTAACTCTCCCACATGAGCCCTTCCAATAGGGGAATTATGACATATTTTATCACCTAAGTGATGTAACTCTCCTTTTCTACCTGAGCCCTGTATAAAGGGAGGATTGTGACATATCACTGGACCCAGCATCTGGTGATATCATCCTCTTTTTTCTTTTCTTTTTTTTTTTTTGAGATGACATCTCACTTTGTATCCCAAGCTGGAGTGCAGTGGTGTGATCGTGGCTCACTGCAACCTCCATCTCCCAGGTTCAAGTGATTCTCCTGCCCTAACCTCCCGAGTAGCTGGGATTACAGGTGTGTGCTACCACAGCTGGCTAATTTTTGTATTTTTAGTAGAGATGGGGTTTTGCCATGTTTGCCAGTCTGGTCTCCAACTCCTGACCTCAAGCGATCTGCCAGCGTCAGCCTCCCAAAGTGCTGGGATTATAGGCATGAGCCACTGCACCAGCCCTTATCACTCTCCTCTTTCAAATTGGCCCCATGTATTTTAGGTATTAAAACATATTGCTGGGTCAAATCAAGTGCCTGGGCCCTGCCCACTAGAGGCCTTGTGACATATCTCTGCATCCATTACTTTGAGGTGTGACTTTCCTCTTGCATCTGCATCATGCCCATGCAGAAGATTGTGATATACCTCTGGGTTCAGCAACCAGGTGGTGTTTTTCTTGTACCCAGGTCTTGCCTGCAGAAGAAATTGTGACATATAGCTGGCCCATTACCCAGGTAATGTGTCTTTGCTGTTTGTGCCCTGCTTTCTGGAGAAAATTGTAACATAACCCTGGCCAGGAAACCAGGTGATATTACTCTCTGCCTGGTCTCTGCCCTGGAAAAATTGTGACATATTTCTGACCCAGCACCCAGGTGATGTTAGTCTTTTGTTTTCTTTCTACTCACAGTTTGGGTTGTGACATATACGTTACCCAAGCTCACAGTTGTGATGATGACACTAATACCATGAATCAGCCAAAAGGAGAGATACTGGCACTTGTAACTAAACTTAGAGAAATGGGTATATTCCTGCGTCTTCTCTAGATAATAACATCATAAAGAATTACCATTCTTTCACATTTATATTAAGTCTTTGGATGGTACAGAAAGTGTCATCACAGGACCAAGCACACAGGTGAGACTGAGTTTCCCATATGCACAACCTACCAAATGTTAGCATTGTCACCCTGACACATGGACAGTGCCCACTGGAGAGATACTGATTTCACAGGTGAGTGCAGTCCACAGTAAAAATTCTGACTGTCATATGTGATCATGCCCCCAGAGTTAATACAGTGACTAATTTCTTTCTTTCTTTTTTTTTTTTTTTTTGAGACAGAGTCTTGCACTGTTGCCGGGCTGGAGTGCAATGGCACAATCTCAGCCCACTGCAACCTACACCCCCTGGTTCAAATGATTCTCTTTCTTCACCTCCAGAGTAGCTGGGATTATAGGTGTGTGCCACTAGGCCTGGCTAATTTTTTTGTTTTTTTTGTAGTTTTAGAAGAGATGGGATTTCACCATGTTGGTCAGACTGGTCTTGAAATGTTGACCTCAGGTCATCCACCAACTTTGGCCTCCCAAAGTGCTGGGATTAAGGGCAATTGTTTAAAGACATTTTGTTTCTGACTAGCAGTCTCACCCATTATTTCTTTATTCTGAAATTTCTAAAACAAAAGAATATATGTAGCCAATCAATAGCTTATGCATTTAAATATGAATTCTTGGTAAACAACTTAGGGACTGGCTTCTGACTTTTTTGAAAAGACTCACTTTCAATGGTTGTTAATTGAAATATATATTCAGGGCAATTTAAATCTGTCCTCCTGGTGGCCATCCTCAATATCAGACCTTGAGTAAATATATTTCAGATTACATTTTAACTTTTTGATTATTTTAAGTTGACTCAGGGCTGGCCTGGAACATTCTCCTGGGTGTAAATACTCCGACTATAAGCTACCTGCTCAGTAGAGGAAACTAATCAACAGCATGGCCTAGCATAGTTCAAAGACACATGTGGTGAGAAACTCATTGGCGCCTGGCTCCTAATTGCAAGGACAGTTGCACAGGTGTGTCTGAATGCTTGGCAAGCCTGGCCTTTCCTCACCCAATGTCTCTCACCAGCTGTTTCAACCACATCTTGGCCTTTTGTCATTCTGTTCTCTGGGGTGAAAACTCATCTTCAGGGCTGTCTACAACAAAAGAGAAACATCAGGTTACCAAAACCTCAGGAACAGGGATTACAGATTGGGTTAAGAGTGTGTGCTTTCTTAAGGATGATATGCATGGAAAATCAGCAAATAATTTTAGAATGATACAAGAAAAAATGCCTCTAATGGGTACTTATACTATAGTTCAACTCGATTTGTTGTGTACGTGGTAGGGAAAATGGGATAAAATATCGTAAGTTCAAGCATTTTTGCTGCTCAGTCAGAATAAAACCCTGCAGAAGGCATGGGCATGTTTCATGAGAGAAATAGAATAAAAAGAGTTAGACAATATGATCCTTTATTGCAATCTCCCTGCCACTTGATTCAGTGAGCATTTTTGGGTGAAGCGGAACCTCTTTCTGTCAGGTCTGAAGGTTCAGATGTGTCAGTCTTATCTGCCCTTAGTTCACCTGAAAGTTCTATTGAGAACCCTTTGTCCCTCCTCCTTACCCTTCTAGTTCCTCTCTACACCCACCACGCCCTGAAGAATGGAGCCCACCGGGTACTACTAGTAGTGGAGCTGCCTATCAACCTCCAAAAGGAAATCTCTGTCCACTTAGAGAGGTTGCAAATGGGGAAGAAGGCATTGTGAGAGGACATGTCCACTTTTCTCTGTCTGGTTTGGCTCTATAATAAGACAAGTTTGGTCATTTCTCTGAAGATCCAGACAAATTCGTAGATGAGTTTGAAAAGTTAATTCTGACCTATACTTTAACTTGGCAGGATCTGTATTTTTTTTGTCTCTGTGTTGTACAGTGGAAGAGAAACAATGCATTTTGGGGACAGCTAAGACCCATGCAGATGAGGTATTGGCTTGCAGCCTGAACCATAATATATATCAGACAGGAGGTATAGCAGTTCCAGATCAAGATCTATGATGGAATATCAAAGGGGGCAGTGAGGACTTGGGAGAAGAGATCATATGGTCACTTGTTTGTTGGAAGAGATGAAGAAATGTAAGAAAAATCCTGTTAACAATGAAAAGGTTAAGGAAGTTTCTCAGGGCAAAGATGAGAATCCAGCTTTGTTTCAATAGCATTTAGTTGAGGCAATCAGGAAATATGCTAACATGGATCCTGCCTCAAGGTAAAGATAAACCCTCTGGGAGTCCATTTTCTAACCCAGTCTGCCCCTGATATCCACAGAAAACTAGTAAAAGCAGCTATGGGTCCCAAAACTTCTATGAACAGCTTTGGTTATGGCATTTTTAGTTTTTAATAACAGGGGCAAAGTGGAGGAAGGAGAAAGAGGTAGAAGGACCTCCACAAGGTGCAGCTCTTGGCTGCGACCTTAAGCTTACTTCCCGTGTGGGGTTGCCCTCCTAGGTCTTGGCTTAAACAAGGGAAGCTGAAAGGTGAAAAGCCCAAAGCTGGGCATCTGAGTCACTGTGCTTTGGGCATAAATTAGTGTGCACACTGTAAGAAAACAGGCCATTGGAAGAGGGATAGTCCAGTGTTCTGAAGAGAGCCATCAGCACCCAAACTAATGATGGGTTAACAGCCAGGCAAGTGCCCCAAAATGACAGGTCCTGAGACCTTCCACCACAGCTTCCATCAGACAACTAGCCATATATCTGGAGAAGCCTCAGTAACCTTTGCCATGGCAGGTAAGAATATTAACTTTTGCCGGGTGCGGTGGCTCACACCTGTAATCCTAGCACTTTGGGAGGCCAAGATGGGAGGATCACTTGAGGTCAGGAGTTTGCAAGTAGCCTGGCCAACATGGTGAAACCCCATCTCTACTAAAAATACAAAAAAAAAAAAAAAAATCTGGAAATTGCTGGAATCCAAGAGGCGGAGGTTGCGGTGAGCTGAGATTGTGCCACTGCACTCCAGCCTGGGCAAGAGAGTGCGACTCTATCTCAAAAAAAAAAAAAAAAAAAAGAAAGAAAGAAAAAGAAAAGAAAAAAGAATATTAACTTTCTTCTGGATGGCTTACTCTGTTTTGACCCATTATAATGGGTCTCTGTTGCCCCAAAACTTCATGGTCACAGGGGTAGACTGACAAGCCCATAAATGTCATTTTACCTATTCTCTATGCTGTTTTTCAGAGACCTTAGTTTTCTTACACAACTTTCTTATCATGCCTGGATGCCTCAGGGCAGTTGCAGCAACTTCTCTTTTGGTAGATGAATCCAATAAACTGGCTGTAGAACAACACCTGGAAGTTAAAACCCACACCAAGTACAAGGAGTCCTAGAAGCTAAAGGACACCGGTGGATGACAGGGGGACACTTATTGAAATAGCAGGCATTTTGCTAGACACTCCTGATAAACTATTGATATGAGGTGCTAATCAATGAAAAATAGTTAAACATTTGCATGACTCTACCCATATGGGAAGAGATTCCCTGTTTCAAATAATGTCTTAGCTTGTTATAGAAAAAGGATTACTTAAAACAGTAAACCAGGTCACTTAAGCCTGTGAACTATGTGTTGGGAATAACCCAAATGACCAATGTTTACCTCCTCCTTTAGTAAGGCCTATTCAGCATAGACGAACATATCCTGGTGAAGACTGGCAAATAGACTATACTCAGATGACCCCATGTAAAGAGTTTAAATATTTATTAGTATTCATTGACACCTTTACTGTTTGGATCGAGGCTTTTCCTACCTGATCTGAAAAGGCAATTGAGATTCCCAAACTCCTACTAAAAGAAACAATTACACCCCTGGGTGAGGTGGCTCATGCCTGTAATCACTGCACTTTGGGAGGCTGAGGTGGGTGGATCACCTGAGGTCAGGAGTTCAAGACCAGCCTGGCTAACATGATGAAACCCTCGTCTCTACTAAAAATACAAAAAATTGGCCAGGTGTGGTGGTGGGCACGTCTAATCCCAGCTACTTGGACGCTGAAGCAGGAGAATCACTTGAACCTGTGAGGCAGAGGTTGCAGTGAGCTCAGAGTGTGTCACTGCACTCCAGCCTGGGTGACAAGAGTGAAACTCTTGCAAAAAAAAAAAAAGAAAAGAAAAGAAAAAATTCCTAGATTTGGGCTGCTGAAGAAATTACACAGAGATAATGGCCTATCTTTCACAGTGACAAATACACAAAACATATCTTGAGCCCTAGAAATTTAGTACTGCCTTCAGTCAGCGTGAAGGCCACAGTCTTCAGTGAACGTAAAAAGAGCTAATCAAACTCAAAAGAGGACTCTTGCTATGCTATGCCAAGAAACATCAAAGACCTGGCTGTCTTTACTATCTGTAGCCTTTTTACAGATTCCAGTGGCCTCTAAGGGAAATCTGCAGCTCAGCTCTTTTGAAATAATGTATGGAAGGCCTTTTTTAGCTACATGCGTTCTAATAGACACGGATACTTTCAAGTTACAGAATTATGTGACAAGTGCAAAACACACTCTGAATATGGAAATCAAAGACTCCTTTCCCCAACTAAGGAAGATAATCTTGTTATAACCCAGCCAGGAAACTGGGTCCTATTAAAAACTTGGAAAGAAGGATCCCCAGCAGGTCAACTTTCCCCAAAGTGGAAGGGACCTTATCAAGTTCTCTATGGTACCCCAACTGCAGTTAAAATTCTGGGAATAAATAGCTGGGTCCAGTTAACTCAAACCTGTCTCTTATGAAGTCCTACAGGCCGACAGAACACAAGAGACTGATCCTATTTATTCCCACGAGCCAGTGACCTCTGACTCCTGTTCAGAAGAAATGAAAGGGATGGGTAACATAAAGATATAGATTGGCTTTCTACTTTTGGGTATTAGTTGAAATCATGCAGAGAGTAACTTATTTACTGAGTGGGCACAGACTTCATCCTCTACATAATCGGACAAACTGTTGGGTATGTAGACATTTAAACAGAGACTCAAAAGGAAACCTATGCTTTGATCAAAACCAAATGTTTTGTGTGCTCCAGACTATTTGCATAACATTACCCAGGCCATAAAAGTTTTAAGCACTCACATCTCTGCCATTTATGTGCTATCAGTCAACCATACATCAGTTTGGTTCCAACAACTGCCCACTTCTTGAAAGGCTTTCCTGTTTAGTTTACTTGGAAGAATTTTACTAATTTTGTTTGCTGTTGTGGAATATATTGTGCTTGTACTCTTTGTGCAGGAATGCAAGATAAGCTCGCTAAGTGCTTTCTTAAATTGGACGCTTATTAGTCTTCCAGATATCACCTTCTTTTGGAAGTCGAAGTTGTGAACGACCTTCACGATATCAACACTGTCTGACTGAATTTCTCTCTACCCTGAATGCAAGAGACCAATGGTTAGGCAGGAACATTATCGCCCCTAATCAGCCTGAAAAAGTTACAGAAGACGAATCTTTGTCTCTCTGCAACTCTTAGGGTTAAGGGTCCTCTTGTAAAAGAAGGCAAAAAATATGTCAGAATCATTTGAACCACAGCGACTCCATTTTGAGAGAGAGCTAGGAAAATGATGCTGAGACTCGCTGGGCTGCATTCTCAGTAAGTTAGGCATTCCTAGACTCTAGATATTTATGGTTAAGGAAATGAATTAATAAGCAGAACCAGACGGAAGAGTGTCCAGATATTCCAACATCTGGGGAATAAAGGTATTCCTAATTTTGCTTTAAAGATAATATCGAGTCAGCCAGGTGTGGTGGCTCACGACTGTAATCCAGCATTTTGGGAGGTCGAGGCGGGTGGATCCGCTGAGGTCAGAAGTTCGAAATCAGCCTGGCTAACGTGGCGAAACCCCATCTCTACTAAAAAAAAAAAAAATTAGCCCGGTGTGGCGGTGTGCACCTGTAGTCCCAGCTACTCTGGAGGCTGAGGCAGGAGAATCGCTTGATCCCGGAAGGCGAAGGTTGCAGTGAGCCGAGATCGCGCCATTGCACTTCAGCCTGGACAACAAGAGCAAAACTTTGTCTCAAAAAAAAAAAAATTATTCATATATTTAATACATTGAAAAAAAGAGACAGCAAAGAAGAGATAGAATTTTTCCGTGTTCTGGGATGGGCCTCGTTCAGCTCAGGGAGGAAGCTCCGCCTCAAAAAGGCTGAGGCTTAGACTGTCAATCTTTCTTCATTCAGCCCAACATCTGATGACATCTTCTGTCACTCAGGGCCTTAGCAAGCGGGGTCTCAAACGTTATCCAATCAGAGACGCTGTCCTGGGAACTGTCCAATCAGGCACGCAGCTGGAGCGAACAGGGCGGCTTCCGGGATTTGGCGGGGCCTTTGTCTCTAGCTGCAGCCGGAGCTCCAGGTCTCGTCCTCACTGCTCTGTATCTTCTGCTTTTAGGGGCGCAGCCTCTGTGGCCCTGTGACCTGCCCCCTGGAAGCCTAGAAATGGTGAGAGTGCCGGGTCCAACATCCCGAGAGAGGGAACGGGGCTGGCTGGAACCGGTGGGAAGCGGCTGTGGTGGGACTCAGGCCTCCCGGCAGTCAGCTTTACAATCTGCGCCCGAGTTCTTGCCCAGCTCGGCCTCAGTCCCTTCAGCCATAAGATGGCGGCTGCTCTGACAGCAGGGCTCCCGGGCGTTCTGTCTCTTCTCTGCGCAGTGACTGTGCCCTGGCCTGGAGCCCTCTTTGGGCAGGTCTACACCAGTAGCCCCGCGTCTCTCCCAGATTGTGCAGGGACCATGGGAGGAACGTCAGGGCAGAATCCTGACTCCGGGTGCGGGTTCATGAATGGGAAGAGCTTTGGTCCGTAGGGTTTTCAGGCCATTTTTTCCTATTAAAAATTTGTGGGCCTCACTGCAAAAACATTAAGTAATTTAAAGTGTGATTCAAAAGTTTTAGAGCACCTTGCTGTGGTTTCTAATTTGTAATCCATGGAAGGAAAGGTTTTTATAAGTTTCATGATAAAACCAAATTCCGTAATTGGCTAGGTACGGTTATGTAGATTTTGTTGTTGTTTTGTTGTTGTTGTTTCGTTTTCATTTTCTTTTTTTTTTTTGAGACAGAATCTCTGTTGCCCAGGCTGAAGTGCAGTTTTGTGATCTTGGCTCACTGCAACCTCCACCTCCCGGGTTCAAGCGATTTTTCTGCCTCAGCCTCCCTAGTAGTTGGGACTACAGGCGCCTGCCACTACATTTGGCAATTTTTTTTATTTTTAGCAGAGACAGGAGTTTCACCGTGTTGGTCAGGCTGGTCTCGAACTCCTGACCTCAGGTGATCTACTCACCTCGGCCTTCCAAAGTTCTGGGATTACAGGCGTGAGCCACTGCGCCTGTCCTATTTCTTAATTTTTACAATCAAGGTGGAAATATCCTGGTTATGTAATTAGAGCTTAATTGGCAGTTTATAGTTGGTTAAGCGTTAAGCCTGAATTTTGTTTCTGCCAATGTAGTAATTTACCAAAAAATGCTCTTGAGTTTAGACTTTTTTTTTAGAAGTAGAAATCCAGGGACTAGAGCCACCTCAATCTAATTTCCTGCCACTTAATGGTTTTCACACTCCACAGGGGACTGATTTTTCTCTGAATTTTTCACAAGTGTCCCAAGCAGGGCCTAAAGTCTGCCCCTCATCCCCTATTCCTCCAGCCTGACTGGCTTGCAGTAAAATACTAAATTTCCGGTTTTGTCTGACGTTGCCAAATGCCAGTTTCTCCTCCCTAATTGACTTTATCAACTATTTGTCCTTTAGTGTACATATTGATACCTATTTTAATGAATTTTTTTTTTTTTTAAAGTATTTGAGACAGAGCCTTGCTCTGTTGCCCAGGCTGGAGTGCAGTGGCATGACTTAGGCTCACTGCAGCCTCCGCCTCCTGGACTCAAACGGTTCTCATTTCTGTCTCCCAAGTAGCTGGAATTACAGATGCCTGGCACCACGCCTGGCTAATTTTTGTATTTTTAGTAGAGATGGGGTTTCACTATGTTGGCCAGGCTGGTCTTGAACTTCTGGTTTCAAGTCATCCGCCTGCCTTGGCCTCCCAAAGAGCTGGGATTACACATGGGAGCTACCGTGCCTGGTGAATTAATTATTTTTTGACAAAGCATTTGATGGCACATTTAAAAAGATTTTTTTTCTAAATATTTCCTATGAGAATAAAGCAAAGAATAATCTGACACTATTGTAAAGTATCTGTGTGTTTTTTTCTTTTATTTTCCCTAGTCACAGATATCTTAGAATGTTTTTCGGTCAAGATTTTTTTTTTTTGGAAACTTCATAGGGTGACGTATCTTCAGTCACCCTTCAGTTTTAGCTTGGACCTGGGTTTCAGTACTGTATGGGGATAAACCACGATACCCACTGTGGCTATGTCTGCTAGAGTGTCTAGTGAATATCAGCTCCTGGGTCATTTTCTCTCATAGGACAACCTGAGTTATTGAGTGTAGCTTCTCAAGTGTGCAGGTGGATGCCCTGAGGCTAAGAGGCATTTCCTGGTGCACTTTTGTTTTTTAAAAAAAACTTAATTCCTTGAGACATTAATATTGTCTTCACCCAACCCAGCTTTCATTTCTTGGAGACACATTGCTGATCAGCCAATTGCTACAAGCATTGAGGAGAAAAATAATTTCTGCATCCTGGATTCCTTCAGGGGGCAGAAAAATAGTGCAAGAAAAATAGTAACAAAAATTCTAGAAAAAAAAATTAGTATTCCAAAAGACCAAAAAACCACCAAAAACCAAAAAGCTGACTCCACTGTGGTGGTGTAAGAACTTGCAGAGTAAAATGCGCCTGAGGCACTCACTGGGTCATAGTTCAGTCTCCTGAGAGGGGTTATTGAGCACTTAAGTGAGCAGGATGGGGCGGGACAATCAGCTAATTAAATGGCCTGACTTGATACATGAGTAAAACATATCTGTACCTTGAAAGGATTTGTTCATTTGTTTTGACCTAGGGTTTATTTATGTATCTTTTTAAGACAGAGTTTACCTCTGTCACCCAGGCTGGAGTAAAGTGGTGCCATCTCTGCTCACTGCAACCTCCAAATCCCGACTCAGGTGATTGTCATGCTTCAGTCTCCCAAGTAGCTGGGATTACAAGTGTGCACCATCACACCCACCTAGTTTTTGTATTCTTAGTAGAAATGGAGTTTCACCATGCTAG
The DNA here is from genome assembly GCF_028885625.2 of Pongo pygmaeus. Taxonomy (NCBI): domain Eukaryota; kingdom Metazoa; phylum Chordata; class Mammalia; order Primates; family Hominidae; genus Pongo; species Pongo pygmaeus. The sequence continues at coordinate 24,750,349 of NC_072393.2, forward strand.
CCAGGCTGGTGTCAAACTTCTGGCCTCAAGTGACTCACCTTCCTTGGCCTCCCAAAATGCTGTGATTACAGGCATGAGCCACTGTGCTCAGCTGACCTCAGTTTTTTAACTGTGTACTGCATTTTATTAGTAGAGCTTTTGAAAGGTAAGGAAATATTTACAAAGGGCATAAAAGGTGAGTTTCAAAAATTAATAATATATTTTATTTGTTGAAAACTTTTACTTTATCTTTCTCAGAGTGAGTTTAGAAATTTTCTCAGGCATGTGCTTTTATGGCTGAGTGATTTCATACAGAATTCCATCTAGCTTTTAGAATGGTAGCTACCAAAGAAAAGAAAAGAAAAAAAAAAAATCTCCCTTCAATTTCAGCTGTAGACAATGAATACATTTCCCCCAAAAATGTGGTAGATAATTGGTGAGTTACATAAATTACTGAAAACTTCAGTTCCTTTTTTTAGCAGGGTAAAATTTTGACAGTGAATATCTTTGTTCTGTATCCTTTTTTGTTTGTTTACTACATGATTTTTAATACAAATAATAAAATAATACATTTACTGTCTGAAAGGAATACATACTTTTGCTTTTCTTACTGAGGTATAAAATGTAAGCACCTTAAAATGTTCTTTCGTTATATGAACACCGAGTAATTTTGCTGAATTTTTCTAACAGTTTTAGTTTCAAAAATGAAATTAATAACTCTACCATGGAAATTAAAGCTTAAGCTGCAGGAGGGTGCCCCTCGTAGGTTGCCATGAGAGTACTCAGGAACAAAGGAAAGTAGGGGGTTTTTATTACCGCTAAGCAGCTTGTCCATCTTACTGTGTCCTGTCTTCATTGGCTGGAGTTGGATGGCACAATCCGGTTGGCTAAACCCGGTTGGCTAACTTGAAAAGTGCAGGAATGCGGTTATACCGGTGGGAAGGCAGGAAGATCAGTTTCACTGGAAGCAGCCCCTGCGATGGGAGAGGTAATTCACGGAGTGGGTAGCAGGTGTGGGATGTGGCTCCATAGATAAGAACTGGCGAGAAGGTTTACCAGGGAAGGGGGAACAGAGAGAGTAAGGAAGTCTGGCCTTGAAAGCAAGGGAAAAAAGGGCAAAGAAACTTAAGCAAACTAAACTTTTGAAGAATAATTTCTTACAGTATTCAACATCTATGCATTACACGATTAAGAAAATGCTCATTTAAACAGGATGGCATTTATTACCCAGAAAGTTCTGAAAAAACTATCGGGAGATACCTGCTTATTAGGGTGCTAAAAAAAGACTACTTAAAATCACTATTAAAAATTGTAGAACATGGAAGATATCTGTATCTTGGACTTTCCATAAAAATGATGTTTTCTTATGGCTAAATTCAGACTGTAATTTGCTTTAGTGGGGGTAATATCTCAGTAGTGATGCTGTGTCCTGCGTGCATCAGCACACTATAAAAACTTGTCCTAGTGCAGTTGATGTTAATTCCATAAGCTCTCTTACAGAATTTTTCGTATGGAGTTATTTTTCTCTTCATCATTAAGTATCTTTATGCAGCTGATGTGCGTAAACCATCACACTTAATTGGCAGCTGCCTGTTTTTTTTAAGGTATTCTTTGCATTTATCTTTTGTAGGTAAATGAAAGCTCTCATCTTTGTTTACAGGCCAGAAAAACTGAAAAAAAGCACAGACTCTTCCACTTACTGGATGTTTGACAAAATAGTCTTTTGGGGCCAAAACATTTGCATTACTAATGAGCTTGATAGAGACTCAGTAACTCAGACTTTATTTCAGATCTTCTGAAAAAATAATCTGCATTAACGAGATGTCCAGTTTATTGTACACATTTAAATTTGAGTGGTACCTTCTAACTCAACATGTTTATTTTGTCTGAAAATTATTAACAGCTGTCTTTTTCATCTGAAAAATATACACAACTCATTCAGTATTATGTAAATACTGCACTCAAAAATGTACATGTTAGTACATTTTTACACTTTATCATTCAGAAAAGTATCATATATACACTGATGTTCTGGATATTATGCCAGTCTCTTTTCTCAGAGTTAGAGAATACATTAGAAAACGTTTGTGTTTTGACAATTATTTTATTGGAGAATTTCAGTCCCTCTTATAAGTTAGAATCAGTTCTATTCACTTTCTGATTTTACCTTGAGTCAGATGAAAAATTCTGCCCATAGCCACTTTGTAAATATGTGTGTTTGTGTGTGTTTTCCAGGGACTGTTGACATTTAGGGATGTGGCCATAGAATTCTCTCTGGAGGAGTGGCAATGCCTGGACACTGCACAGAAGAATTTATATAGGAATGTGATGTTAGAGAACTACAGAAACCTGGCCTTCCTGGGTGAGGATAACTTTAATACAAAATTTTTAATATAAACTAAAGCTTTTATTTTTCTTTTGTAGTGTGTTTTCTGGTAATTTATGCTTTCCTATTTCTGTTTTCAAGAAAATCCTGGGGATTTGTCTGTTTAGAAAAAATTTCTTCAAGATGTTTCATCCTGACCTGAAATTTCCAGATTCCTGAGCTGATCTGTGTCTTTCACTTTAGATTAGTGGTAATTTCAGAACCTTAATGGCATAAAATATTGTTATTCACACCTTAAAATTTAAGCGCCATTACCAATTTTTGCTTCAGTAGTACTAGGCAGTGAAATTAAGAACCTACAAAATTAAAATATTCTGTAAATCTTTAAAAATTTCTGTTATAAATTAGTATATGGCATAAATTTATTAGAATATTCTATTATATCCCTTTTACTTTGCACATTACTAAGTTGGTAATTGGAGAATATGAGCAAGATTCATGTTAATTATTTTTAATAAAACAGGTATTGCTGTCTCTAAGCCAGACCTCATCATCTGTCTGGAGAAAGAAAAAGAGCTCTGGAATATGAAGCGACATGAGATGGTGGATGAACCCCCAGGTAGGTGAGAGTGAATACGAGAGACGACCTGGATGAGAGCTCCAACGTCAAGAAGAAAGCCAGTCTTTAAAGTGATTTGGAAATCTGCGTTCCAAAGGAAATAGTTTCTGGAAAGCCTGAAATTTTTTAAAAAATATACTCTCACACAGGGGCATCTTCTGCTTATGCTTATAAAATCTCTAAGAATTCAACTCTCCCTTCAATGATCTTCCTTAACGTTTACAGTGACAGCCAAAGTACTGTTCATGGCATATAAAAGAGCATACAATCTGACTTTTTTTTTTCTTGTTTTTGTGGACAGATAGATATCTGCATAATTTTGAGACACTCTATGTTAAATTTGTTGTTTGTTTTAGGAGTCTCGCTTTTGTGGCCCAAGCTGGAGTGCAATGGCGCGATCTCGGCTCACTGCAACCTCTGCCTCCCAGGTTGAAGTGATTCTTCTGCCTCAGGCTCCTGAGTAACTGGGGTTACAGGTGCACACCACCACAACTGGCTAATTTTTTGTATTTCTAGTAGAGATGGAGTTTCATCATGTTGGCCAGGCTGGTCTCCTGACCTCAGGTGATCCACCCACCTCAGCCTCCCAAAGTGCTGGGATTACAGGTGTGAGCCACCATGCCTGGCCTCTCTTTTTGCACGAGAGTAGTGGTTTCTGTTTCATTAGGGGTTTTTGTTTGTTTGTTTGTTTTTGTGCTCATTTCATCCTGTTTTTTTTCTTGCTTGCTTTCTTTTTTTTTTTTGTTTATTTAATATGGCCGTTTTTACTTCCTGCAGAAAGAGTACACTTGCCAGCAGTTTTGCCATGAGAGTACACTGAGCAAAGAAGACAGGGTCATTTATAACCTGATGTGTCCACTCTACTGCTGTGTCCAGTTTCCACTGGCTGGAACAGGCATCCTGTTTTCATTACTATAGCCCTGAAATATCGTTTGGGCCATGCGTGGTGTCTCATGCCTGTAATGCCAGCATTTTGGGAGGCCAAGGTGGGTGAATCACGAGGTCACAAATTTGAGACCAGCCTGGCCAACATGGTGAAACCCCATCTATACTAAAAATAAAAAAATTAGCTGGGCTCAGTGGTGGGCACCTGTAATCCCAGCTACTCGGGTGGCTGAGGCAGGAGAATTGCTTGAATCCGGGAGCCAGAGGTTGCAGTGAGCTGAGATCATGCCACTGTACTCTAGCCTGGGTGACAGAGCAAGACTCTCTCTCTCTCTATATATATATATATAGTTTGAAATTATAAAGTATAATGTCCTTCTGCTTTGTTCTTTTTCCTCAAGATTGCTTTGGCTATTCAAAATTTATTGTGGTTTCATGTACATTTTAGGATTGTAATTTTCATTACTGTGAAAAACTGGAATTTTGACAGGGAGTTTATTGAATCTAGAGATCACCTTAGATAATATGGCAGTTTCACAATACTTATTCTTTCAATAGAAATAAAATATTTTTAAATTTATTTGTGTCCTCTCTAATTTTTTTATTGATATATCTTTCACTTAAAAGATTTATGAGCTGCTTGGTTAAATTTGTTCTAAAATTGATTATTTTATTGCTATTGTAAATAAGAATGTTTTTTCCTCTATTTTATCAGAGAGATGGTTTTAAGTGTATGAAATGATAACTTATAATTGTATGTTAATTTCATATTTTGCTAATCAACTGAGTGTATTCATTAGTTTAAAGAGGTTTTAATGTACTTTTTTATATATAAGATTACATAATCTACAAACAGTGACGTTTTACTTATTGGTCTTCAATTTCAGTGACTTTAAGACTTTAAATTTTTGTTTTGACTACTTCTTTCACATACTTTCAGTGCTATGTTAAAATAGAAGCATTGACAATAAGAAACAATAGTATTGCATTGGTGTCTGTAAATTTGAAGGAGCAAACACCTCTTCAGGATTTTATAAACTGGTTTCAGAAACTAAAAATCTATTTTTGTTGTACCCCCAGGGTGATAGAATATCCTCTGGGTTTGTAGTGAAGAGGGGTTGTAGCTTGGTTTTAAGTCTGCTGGGTTTGCACAAGGGTCCACTTTTAGTTGTCTTGTTAAACAGGGCTTGGATAGTTGTAATTGTCATTTAAGTTTTAGACAGAGTGAATATCCTTCAGGGCTTTGCTCTGAAGGGCAGACCCAAGGGCAGGTTTCTGCAGTCAGGTCTGTATATGGTGTTCTTTATATCAGGATATGGATGAGCATGGCTTTCACCCAGTACAAGAGAGGATTTTCCCAGTCACTTTGGATTTCTACATAGGCAGAACTGGCCATGAACTGTGGCTCAGGGAGCTGGAACTGAATCATGGAACTGCTTCAGGGACCACAGGAAAGGCCAAGGTCTGAGGCCTGCCATCATGGCTATAAATGGAGGTCTTCCTCTAGGCCTCTGGAAGGGCAGGACCCCCCCAGCCCGCCGGCTCCCAAGACTGTGGCTGTGAAGAGTTTGGGATGGTTACAGAGTAACTTTAAAATTCTCAGTGGAACCAAGTTAGGTGGAGCATTTTCTTGTCTGTAGCCAAAAACAGTAGTCATGTAGTTTGCAACCTGAATGGGGGCCTGCCTTCTAAACAGAATTACCTTGAGTCTTGGGCTTTAGCAGAATTTCACAACTCCTTTCCTGGATCTCAGAGCTTTCTTAAAGGCATTTATTTTTGAGATGAGGTCTTGCTACATAATCCAGGCAAGTCTTAATATTTTGACCTCAAGCAATTCTTCAACTGTAATGTACCATGTAGTTTTCATTACAAGTGTGAACCATGATGCCTGGTTCTCAGGAATGGGTGACAAATTTTCTTGCTGTCAGGAGATAAGCAAATAGGTCACTTTTTTTTTTTTATATCTTATTAATGCCACTCTCCAAAGAAATTTTTACTTTCTATTTTCTACTTCAAATTTGTCTGTAATTTTAGATTCTGACATTTAGGGCAATATACTAGAATTTACATGTTGTTCCTGAATTAAATTAGATAATTAATATGCAGGCAGGCAAAAGGGAATTACAGAATTTTCAACCACTTTTGTTAGCCTGTAACAAAATAACATAATTTATTCCCCAAATATTTGTTTTATATGTGAGGCTCTAACCATATTCTGCTAAATATATATATAATTTAGCAATGTAAGGCTATTCTTTGCTTCTAAACTTGGATTACAGTAGTTTTATTTTGTGTAAAAATAGCATATATTTAAAACATAAAAATTGACATGAATTTCTTTTAAATGCATATCTATTAAAAGTTTCTCATTAGCATCTCCTATTTATGATTGTACTGCATTTTCTCTGAAATTTTATTGCCATGCAATAGATGCCAGTAATTTTTTTTTTTTTTTGAGACTGAGTCTCGCTCTGTCACCCAGGCTGGAGTGCAGTGGCGTGATCTCAGCTCACTGCAACCTCCGCCTCCCAGGTTCACACCATTCTCCTGCTTCAGCCTCCTGAGTAGGTGGGACTACAGGCGCCCGACACCACGCTTGGCTAATTTTTTGTATTTTTAGTATAAATGGGGTTTCACCGTGCTCTGGATCTCCCAATCTTGTGATCCGCCCGCCTCGGCCTCCCAAAGTGCTGGGATTACAGATGCCAGTAATTTAAAATGCCTGCTTTCCATGAATGCACAGTTCCAGTCAAACATTGCAGTTATCTAGACAAATTATTTGTTAATGTACATAAATGTTGCCAACTAGTTGTAATGAGTAAACATTTCTGTTATTGTGTTGCAGTTTTATATTAGTGTTTTTTGTAGTGTAAGTTTCCTAACATCAGTTTATTGTGCCTGTTGGTTTTACTTATATATTATGTTTTGTATACTTTAAGTTAATGTGGAGTTTAATTAAAAGATAAATGAGCCATGTCTATCACAATCAAATTATATACGTGTGTGTGTGTTTATATCTACAAATATGACCCCAATTTTGGTTATACCTTGTATATATTCTTTCTTAGCTCTTTTTTTTTTTCTTTGAGAGGAAGTTTTACTCTTGTTGCCGAGGCTGAAGTGTAATGCACGATCTTGACTCACTGCAACCTCTGTCTCCCGGGTTCAAGTGATTCTCCTGCCTCAGCCTCCTCAGTAGCTGGGATTACAGGCATGTGCCACCACACCTGGCTAATTTTGTTTGTTTTTTTTTTTTTTAGTAGAGATGGTATTTCTCCATGTTGGTCAGGCTGGTCTCAAACTCCTGACCTCAGTTGAAATGCCCACCTTGGCCTCTGAAAGTGCTGGGATTACAGGTTTGAGCCACCTTGCCTGGCCTCTTAGCTCATTTTCAATGTTGGTTTTATCTTGTCTAAGTTAGTAGCCTTGGAAATACTTATTTTCACCATGTGTTTAATGATGAATATATACTTCCTTTGCGTGAGAATAATTCTTTTATGATTTGAAGGTAATTTTTAAAAAAGATTCATAATCCTGTATTGTCTCCAGTTTTTTAAAAAATAATTGTTTTAAATACACATAACATATAATTTACCTCTTAAATCTATTTAAATGTATATGTCAGGGCAAGGCAATGTGGTGGGTCCCTTCTGTAAAACCAGGATTTTGAGAGGCCAGGACAGGAGGATTGCTTGAGCCCAAAAGATTGAGACCAACCTGTGTAAAATATGGAGACACCCTCTCTACAAATATTTTTTTCTAAGAAATAGCAAGGCATGGTGGTGTGCACCTGTGGTCCCAGCTAGTTGAGAGTTTGAGGGTCAGTATTACTTGATGCTGGGAGTGTGAGGCTGCAGTGAGCCATAATTGTCCCATTGTACTCAAACTTGGGTGACAGATTGAGACATTGTCTTAAAAAAAGTGTATGTTTCAGGCATATCATGTATATTCACATTGTTATGCAAAAGACTTCTTGAAATTTTACATCTTGTAGAACTAAAACTCAATATCCATTAAATAACATTTACCCATTTTATGCTCTCTTCAGCTCTCGAGAAGCACTTTTCCACTTTCTGTTTTTACAAGTGTGACTGTCTTACATATCTCATATAAGTGAAATCATAACATCCATCATTTGTTACTGGTTTATTTCAGTTGGTATAATATTCTCAAAGTGTATCTTCAAATGTGATGATTTTTTTTTCAAGGCTGAATAATATTCCATTGTATCAAATATGTCTTCAAGGTCCTATGTTGTATATTTTAGAGATAGATTCATAAATGGAATCACTGTATTTAATAATTTATATTATTTGAAGTACATTTATAACATTATAAAATAATTGGTGCATCTTTATTTTCCACTGACAATCAACCCAACTAACTTTTGTATTTTTAGTAGAGACAGGATTTCACCATGTTGGTCAGGCTGGTCTCAAACTCCTGACCTCGGGATTCGCCCACCTCTGCCTCCCAAAGTGCTGGGTTTACAGGCTTGAGCCACCATTCCCGGTCAAGGGTTTTATTTTTATTGCATCATCAACAGATTTGGTGTTTTCAAAAAATTTATAGTGGCCATTTAAATGAGTGTGAGGGGGATTTTGTTTTTTATTATGACTTTTATGCATTTCTCTACAAATTAGTTTTGAGTGTCCTTTCAAATTTTTGATGAAAATTTATTTCAATTTGTCTATTTCTAAATAAAGTTATTCAATTTTATTGTTCAGTTTTTTTGTTTTTGAGAGATGAAGTCTTGCTCTGTCACCCAGGCTGAAGTGCAATGGTGAGATCTCGGCTCCCTGCAACCTCCGCCTCCTGGGTTCAAGTGATTCTCCCGCCTCAGCCTCATGAGTACCTGAAATAACAGGTGTGTGCCACCATGCCTGGCTCATTTTTGTATTTTTAGTAGAGACAGAGTTTCACTATGTTGATCAGGATGGTCTGGAACACCTGACCTCGTGATCCACCTGCCTCTGCCTTTCAGTGTGCTGCGATTACAGGTGTGAGCCACCATGCCCGGCTATTTTTGGTTTTAAAAGTTTATAGTTTTTGAATATTGACTCCTATCACATGTGATGTGTAAATATTTTCACCCATTTTCTAGGAGGCATTATCGGTCTTTTAAATATTTATATGTGCAGGAATGTTGAAGTATAGTGTAGTTAAATTTTTTGTTTTTTTCTTTGATGCTCATGCATTTAATTTTATATCTAAGAAAACAGCCCCAAGACTAATGTCATGTTTTCCCTATATATTTTAAAGAGATTAAGAAGTTATCTGGTCGGGCACGGTGGCTCATGCCTGTAATCCCAGTGCTTTGAGAGCCTGAGGTGGGCAGATCATAAGGACAGGAGTTCAAGACAAGCCTGGCCAACATGGTGAAACCCCGTCTCTACTAAAAATACAAAAAAATTAGCCGAGTGTGATGGCGTGCATGTTAATCCCAGCAACTCAGGAGGTTGAAGTGGGAGAATCACTTGAACCCAGGAGGCAGAGGTTGCAGTGAGCCGAGACCACGCTGCTGTACTCCATCTGGGCTGCACTCCAGCCTGGGCAACAGAGCAAGACTCTGTCTCCAAAAAAAAAAAAAAAAGTTATCTTCCTATGTCTAATGAAAAGATATTTCACATATGGTATAGGGAAATAATCGAACTTCATTTTATCGGTATGGATATTCAGCTTTCAACATAATTTTTTGAAAAGATTATCTTTTTTCTACTGTGTGCTCATGTTAATTTTGTGGGAGATTATTTGGCCATATACAGAAGGGTTCATTTCTGGGCTCTCTGTTCTTTCATCTCTTTATCTGTCTTTATGTCAGTACCAAATTGTTTTTGTTATTGTTGCTTTTAATGTGTTTCAAAATCAGAAAATATAAGGTCTGTGTTGTTTTTCATGGGTATTTGTCTATAGTTCATAATAAAATTTTAACATTTTAAACGTTTCCTTAAAAAAACCCTATTTGGATTTATATAAAAATTATTATTTTTTGAGATGGAGTCTTGCTGTGTTGCCCAGGCTGGAGTGCAGTGGCACGATCTCAGCTCGCTGCAACCTCTGCCTCCCAGGTTCAAGCAATTCTTCTGTCTCAACATCCAGAGTAGCTGGGATTACATGCCCAGCTAAATATTTTTGTATTTTTATTAGAGACGGGGTTTCACTGTGTTGCCGAGGCTGGTTTAGAATTCCTGAGTTCAGGCAATCCACCCGCCTCAGCCTCCCAAAGTGCTAGGATTGCAGGTGTGAGCCACCTCACCCGGCCATAAAAATTATATTGAATATGTCTACCACTGTAGATTGTATTGACATTTTGAAAAATTAATGTTTTTTTGATTCCTGAGCAAAAATATGTTGAAAAGTGTGTTTTATTTTTATATATTTTTATATTGTTCAGTTTTACTTTTAATTTCTAGTTTAATTCAGTTTTGGTCAGACAACACAAAGTGTGTAATTTTGGTCTTCTTAAATTTGTTATTGTTGTGTTTGTTGTGGTTTTTGTTTAGATACAGGATCTTACTCTGTCACCCAGGCTGGAGTGTACTGTCATGATTTTGGCTCACTGCAGCCTCAACCTACTGGGCTCAAGTGATCTTTCCACCTCAGTGTCTCAAGTAGTTGGGACTACAAACATAAAGTACCATGTCTGAATAATTCTTTGATTATTTCTAGGGATAGAGTTGCCCAGGCTGGCCTCAAACTTTTAACTCCAAGTGATCCTCCCACCTTGGTCTCTCTAAATGTTGGGATTATAGACATGAGCTACACCACCCAGCTGGCATTCTTAAATTTGATAAAACTTAGTATGTGTCCTAACAGAATACACCATCTGCAAATAAGAATATTGTGTATTTTCTTGCTTTTGACTGGAAAGTTCTTTACTCATCTGTTAAACCTAGTTGGTCTATAATATGGTTTTGATGTTCATGTCCTCCAAACCTTATGATTAAATGTAATTTTTAATGTTGGATGTGAGACCTGGTGGGAGGTGTTTGGGTCATGGGGGCAAAGTCCTCATAGATAGCTTGGCACCATCCTCTCGGTAATGAAAATGTTTACACTCCATTAATTCAAATGAAAGCAGGTTTATTGGAAGAACCTGGCTCCTTCACCTCATACTTGCTCTGTCTCTCATCATGTAATATGTGCAGTTACTCTTCGCCTCCAACCATGACTGTAAGCTTGGTGACACTCTCACCAGAAGCAGATGCTGGCACACTTTCTACAGTCTGCTAAATTGTGAGCCAAATAAATATTATTTCTTTATAAGTTATCCAATCTCCAGTATTCAACTATATGCAAAATAATTGATACAGTCTATAATGTTGTCTAGGTTTTCTGTTTTCTTATTTTTTGTTTAATGTGAATTTTCTATTATGGAAAATGGGCTCTTGATGTCTACAATTATTATGTTGCTATGTATTTCTTGCTTTACTTTTGTCAATATTTGCTTTATATATTTTGGAGCCCTGATGTTGTACATGCACATACAGATAGATAGATAGATAGATAGATAGATAGATAGATAGATAGATATTATAGTTATAAATTTGTGGTAAATCAACCCATTTTACAATATATACTATCAATGTTTGTCTCACGTTAGCACTTGACTTAAAATATATTATGTCTAATACCCAAGTGTAGTTACTATTTTCATAAAATACAGGTTTTTGCACTGTGTAATTTTCAGCCTATTTGACTCAATGCTAAAATGAGTCCCTTGTAGGTAGCATATTGTTTGCTTTTTCTTAAGCCACTAAAGCATTTTATTTTTTCTTTTTATAATTTCATTTATTTACTTGTTTATTCATTTATTTTTGAGATAGGTCTCACTCTGTCAACCAGGCTGGTTTGCAGTGTTGTGATCATGGCTCACAGCAGCCTCAATCTCTCAAACTCAGAAGATTCTCTCATTTCAGCCTCTCAGGTAGCTGGGTTATAAGTGTGTAGCATCACACCTAGCTAGTTTTTTTTGTATTTATGGTTGAGACAGAGTTTTGCCGTGTTGCCGAGGCTGGTCTCAAACTTCTGAGATCCAGTGATCAGCCCATCTTAGCCTCCCAAAGTCCTGAGATTATATTTTTTTCTATTAAGTAGTTTAATTAATTTATATTTAAAATTATTTATTAAAAGTGAAGTTACTACTTTTATTGTGATTGTTTTATGTGTTCCTCAGTGGTATTTTTTATATGTTGGTTTATTGCCTTAAATTTCATTTTAATTTTGTTGTGATGTGCTTCAATTATTTTTTATATCTTGTTTTGCATAGTTTCTATAAATATTATCTTCATAATCATCTTGTGTATTAGTCTGTTTTTATGCCGCTGATAAAGACATACCTGAGACTGGGCAATTTAGAAAAGAAAGAGGTTTATTGGACTTACAGTTTTGTGTGACTGGGTAGACCTCACAATCATGGTGGAAGGTGAAAGGCATGTCTCACATGGTGGCAGACAAGAGAGAGATCTTGTGCAGGAAAGCTCTGCCTTATAAAGCCTTCAGATTTCATGAGACTTATTCACTATCATGACACCAGCACAGAAAAGACCTGCCCCCATGATTCAATTACCTTCCACCACGTCCTTCCCATAACGTGGGAATTAAAGATGAATCTTGGGTTGGGACATGGCCAAACCATATCATCTTAAAACATGGAGTTTACATGAAACATCTTAAAATTAAAACTATATATTTATATCTCATGACAACTTCAATTGAATATAAAGATTATATCTCTATATTTTTCAGTTTATTATTAAAATTATTTTATATTGTGTATTAACATGCAGGTTTTTATTCTGTTTTAAATATTCTACAGAATAGCTTTAAGAGTTATATGCATCATCATTATGATAGTAAAAATTTCTATATTTGTATACTTACATTTAATAGAGAGCTTTATTTTATATATGGTTTATGATGCTGTCCAGTAGTATTTTATTTTTAAACAAAATGGACTCATTATAGCAGTTCTTATTATGTGTAGACTCTCACTGTATTACTCAGGCTGACCTGAAACTCCTGGCCTCTAGTGTTCTGACAGCCTTGGCCTCCTAAAACTGTAAAATTACAGGCATGAGGCATGGTGCCTGGCCACCATGTACCATTTTTTTTTGGTAGAACTGTGCTACTGGTGATTAACACCCTTACCTTTTATTTTGGATTTTTTAATTTTCATCTTTTTAAAGAGAAATACATTTAAATCAAATATTATTGGTTAGAAATATTTTTTCCTTTTATTACATCAAAATTTGGGAAGTTCTCACCCTTTTTTATCTTCAAGTAATCTCTGTGTTATTTTTTTCCCATATTCTTCTTCTGAGATTTGTTAATGAATATATTGATCTAGTTGATGGTATCCAATCACTTTTACATTCTATGTTTTAATTTTGTTTTGGAAGTTTATATTTTTATGTTATATATTTTAGGGTATGCTACCACACATCCATTAATTGTGTTTTTATTTTTTAGTATATATTATAATTCTGCGTGCTAATATTTTAACTTTATACAATTTAAGACATTGTGGAGCAAAATCATATATGAATTAGCCATATGTCTTTTTCTGATAGAATTATCTCTATGTTTGTTTGCCTGTATAAATGTTATCCTTGTATTTTTTTAATAATGTGTATATTTGTTGTGTAAGTTTGTTGTGAATGGTTTTCTAATCCTGTGTAGATGAGAAGTCATAAAATTCTTGTAATTTCAACATCCTATTTATTTCTGAATCTATGTAATTGTTGTGTGGTAGAAACATTTTTGGATTTGAATATAATTTAAAACAATCATAATTCTTTATCTCTTTTAGGTATTATTGTTTATTTTTGCTTGTCCAAAAAACACCACAAAATTTACCACAAAATATTTTTAAATATTCAGTTTAGTCATATTAATTATCTTGACATTGTAATGCAACATATTGCTAAAATGATCTTAATACATATTAAACAACTACCAATTTTTCCTTCTTTTTTTCTTTTTTGAGATGGAGTCTTGTTCTGTCACCCTTGCTGGAGTGCAGTGGTGCAATCTCAGCTCACTGCAACCTCCACCTTCCAGGTTCAAGCAATTTTAGTGCCTCAGCCTTCTGAGTAGCTGGGACTACAGGCACCTGCCACCACACCCAGCTAATTTTTTGTATTGTTTTAGTAGAGATGGGGTTTCACCCTGTTAGCCAGGATGGTTTTGATCTCCTGACCTCATGATCCGCCTGCCCCAGCCTCCCAAAGTGCCAGGATTACAGGCATGTGCCACCATCCCCCAGCCAAAACCGCAACTGAGCTTCTTTATTTTTACATCGTTTTTTCTAACTTTTAGGATCTGTTAGTTTCCTTTTGTATTTTTTACCTCCACAGTTTCTGTTTTTATGAAATGTTAAATATTTTTGTTCTTGTCCTCATTTTTCTGATTTTCCATACTTGTCTGTGTTCTTGTTTTAATCAGTATTATTCAATTTATTACCAATTCTTAAATGTATAAATCTTTTTTTTATGTTTTCTTTCAGAAAATTTTATGATATTTTTGGTGGTATGATACTGCCATATTTTGTATATATTATAAGCTTTCAGTTTTTTACATTAAAAAAATCTACCTGTCAAAATTTTTATAATGTAGCTTTGTGCTGGCATAGTCTGAAAACAATTTTCTTGGCTCGTCTTTATGGCAGTTTTTCAAACATATTCTTATGACGTGTATTGTCTGAAATTTTGTGTTTAGTTTTTAATTAAGAGAATTTATTCATATTACTTTGTAGGAGTCGGTAATCACTTGCTACACCTGTTCCTTTTCTGTGGCACTGCAGTCTGGCTGCTGCTGGAACATTTTTCTTTTGTCTCAGCACACTCAAACTCTCATTCCAAAGTATACCACCATTTCTGTCAGCACTTTATGTCATGAGAGACAGAAAACAGTGTCAGAAAAAAGCCCCTAAAAGCCAGAAATGATAATGAATGTGCCAGTATTTTACCTTTCTTTTAAAACAGAAATCAAGAGTTAACAATTTACTTCTAAAGGCACTATGTTATAGTGGGAAGCAGGAAAAGCTGTGTTGGGTAAATTTAGACTTTTCTTTTTCTTCTATGTGGTTTTTTGCATTGTGCTCTTCTGGAACACTGCACATACTTAACTGATTTATAAATTTCCCACCGATGTATTTTGGTTTGTATGTTTTTGTTACATTTAAATGTCTATGAAAGAATTAGGGTTTGTGGTATTTTGCAAAACCATCTTGTTTATGTAGGTTGTATAATTTTATAGGTAAGATTTTTAAACTATATTTATGTCAGTATAGTAAGTGGAGTAAATTTTTTAAATTTTTTTTTAGGTATATGTCCTCATTTTCCTCAAGACATTTGGCCAGAGCAGGGCATGGAAGATTCTTTTCAAAAAGTAATACTAAGAAGATTTGAAAAATATGGACATGAGAATTTACAGTTAAGAAAAGGTTGTAAAAGTGTGGATGAGTGTAAGGTACACAAAGAAGGTTATAATGGACTTAACCAGTGTTTCACAACTACCCAGGGCAAAGCATCTCAATGTGGTAAATATTTGAAAGTCTTTTATAAATTTATAAATTTAAACAGACATAAGATAAGATGTACTAGAAAGAAACCTTTCAAATGTAAAAATTGTGTCAAATCATTTTGCATGCTTTCACACAAAACCCAGCATAAAAGCATATATACTACAGAGAAGTCCTACAAATGTAAAGAATGTGGAAAAACCTTTAATTGGTCCTCAACCCTTACTAATCATAAGAAAACTCATACTGAAGAAAAGCCCTACAAATGTGAAGAATATGGCAAAGCTTTTAATCAATCCTCAAATTATACTACACATAAGATAACTCATACTGGAGAGAAACCTTACAAGTGTGAAGAATGTGGCAAAGCATTTAGCCAATCCTCAACGCTAACCATACATAAGAGGCTACACACTGGAGAGAAACCCTGCAAATGTGAAGAATGTGGCAAAGCATTTAGTCAACCCTCAGCACTAACCATACATAAGAGGATGCACATTGGAGAGAAACCCTACAAATGTGAAGAATGTGGCAAAGCATTTGTATGGTCCTCAACCCTAACTAGACATAAGAGGCTGCACACTGGAGAGAAACCCTACAAATGTGAAGAATGTGCCAAAGCTTTTAGCCAATTCGGACACCTTACTACACATAGGATAATTCATACTGGAGAGAAACCCTACAAATGTGAAGAATGTGGCAAAGCATTTATATGGCCCTCAACCCTAACTAAACATAAGAGGATTCACACTGGAGAGAAACCCTACAAATGTGAAGAATGTGGCAAAGCTTTTCATCGAACCTCAAATCTTACTAAGCATAAGATAATTCATAATGGAGAGAAACCTTACAAGTGTGAAGAATGTGGCAAAGCATTTATATGGTCCTCAAACCTTACTGAACATAAGAAAATTCATACTAGAGAGAAACCCTACAAATGTGAAGAATGTGGTAAAGCATTTAGCCGATCCTCAGCCCTAATTACACATAAGAGGTTGCACACTGGAGAGAAACCCTACAAATGTGAAGAATGTGGCAAAGCTTTTAGCCAATCCTCAACCCTTACTGCACATAAGATAATTCATACTGGAGAGAAACCCTACAAATGTGAAGAATGTGGCAAAGCATTTATATTGTCCTCAACCCTGTCTAAACATAAGAGGATTCACACTGGAGAGAAACCCTACAAATGTGAAGAATGTGGCAAAGCTTTTAATCAATCCTCAAATCTTAGTACACATAAGATAATTCATACTGGAGAGAAACCTTACAAGTGTGAAGAATGTGGCAAAGCTTTTAATCGATCCTCAAATCTTAGTACGCATAAGATAATTCATACTGGAGAGAAATCTTATAAGTGTGATGAATGTGGCAAATCATTTATCTGGTCCTCAACCCTTTTTAAGCATAAGAGGATTCATACTTGAGAGAAACCTTAAAAAGGGTGAAGAATGTGGCAAAGCATTTATATGTTTCTCAACCCTTACTGAACATGAGAGAATTCATACTAGAGAGAAACCCTACAAATGTGAAGAATGTGGCAAAGCATTTATATGGTCCTCAACCCTTACTGAACATGAGAGAATTCATACTAGAGAGAAACCCTACAAATGTGAAGAATGTGGCAAAGCATTTATATGGTCCTCAATGCTAAACATAAGAGGATGCACACTGGAGAGAAACCCTACAAATGTGAAGAATGTGGCAAAGCATTTATATGGTTCTCAATGCTAAACATAAGAGGATGCACACTGGAGAGAAACCCTACAAATGTGAAGAATGGGAAAAAGCTTTTAATCCTCAAATCTTATTAAACATTAGATAATTCACACTGGAGAGAAACCTTACAAGTGTGAAGAATGTGGGAAAGCTTTTAGTCGATTCTGAAATCTTACTACACATAATTCATACTGGAAATAAACCCTACAAATGTGAAGAATGTGGCAAAGCATATGGTTCACACCCCTAAGTAGACATAAGAGGATGCACACTGGAGAGAAACCTTACAAATGTGAGGAATGTGACAAAGCCTTTAAATGTTCTCATCTCTTACTAAACATAAAATAATTCATACTGAAGAGAAACCCTACAAATGTGAAAAATGTGGCAAAGCCTTTAAGCAGTCTTCAATCCTGAGTAACCATAAGAGAATTCAAACTGGAAAGAAACCCTGCAAGTCTGAAGAATGTGGGAAATCTTTTTTTTTTTCCATTGCACCTTTATTGTTTGTTCTGTTCACTGTTCAGAATTTTCATACAGTCTTTCTAGAATCAAGAAGGGTGTACAGTGGTATTCCTGTGGCTTTCTCTCCTCTCCACCTCCTGTCTTGTTCAGCAGCCTCTGGACCCCCAAGGGCTAAGGAATCAGACACACCGGGTTTGGATCCTGACTCCACTAGGAGCCATATGATCTCAGGGATATTTCTTGGATCTCTCTCAGCCCTGTTTCCTTCTGCAATGTGAGGAAAAGACTCCCTCTCTCACAGGGTTACTGTGAGAATTCCATGACTCCAAGTATCCAAAGCATCTGGCACAGTACCTGGGCACACAGTATGCCCTACATGCACCTTAGCTTCCTTCCTTCTGGCAGGGAAGAGAAGATACCTGATAAATCAATGTCAGAGCCAGCTGCTCAGGGGCATTTGCTTTATAAAGGGCCTGGTCCCTTTAACAGAGCCCAAGAAATGACTCTCTAATGGTGGAATTTCAGACACCATAGCATGGGTGAGGGAGAGATCTGGAGGCATAGACTATAGAAGTCTCAGAATCATTTGAATCCAGCCAGGCAGACTGCTGCTGCTTTTGCCCAGGGGCAAGGCTGGTGATACAGTTTGGCTATAACCCCACCCAAATCTCATCTTGAATCCCCACGTGTTGTGGGAGAGACCCAGTGGGAGCTAACTGAATCACAGGGGCAGGTTTCCCATGGAATGTGGGAAATCTTTTAACCTGTCTTCAACCTTTATTAAACATAAGGTAATTCATACTGGAGTAAAACTCTACAAATGTGAAGAATGTGGCAAAGTGCTTTTCTGGTCCTCAGCCCTAACTAAAGATAAGAAAATTCATGCTGGACAGCAACCCTACAAATGGGAAAAAAATTGGCAAAGCCTTTAACCAGTCCTCATATCTTACTACAGATAAGATAACTCATATTGGAGAGAAATCTTACAAGTGTGAATAATATGGAAGGCCTAAAAAAGTCCTGAATTCTTAACAGATATAAGATTATTCATACTGAAGAGAAACTCTACAAATCTGAAAGATGTGCCAATGCTTTTGACAGCATCTAAAACTTTTCTAAACAAAATCATGCTGCTGACAAATCCTAGAAAAGTGAAGAATGTGACAAAGCCTTTAAATGATTGTTATACTTCATTGTACGTAAGATTATTTATACTGGAAAAAACTACCAATGTGAACGATGTGGCCAAGCTTCTAACCAATGCTCACAGCTTATTGCACCGGTAAGCATTTATATTTGAGAACAAATGTACAAATATAGACAAAATCCATTAATACCTGCTCACATCTTACTCAAAATCAGAGTTCATACTGAATAAAAGCATTAAAAATCTAATTACCATCAAAAGATCAGGAAATATGTCTTTAAAGTGCACGAGTATTTATTTTGAAAAAGCGTTACAAATATGAAGAGGGTTGTAATACATTTACTTGTCTCATCGTATTGTACACATTTTGTACTAGAGGAAAACCCTGAGGCAGTTATTAAAATTTTGTTCAACATCAGGGAGTTTATATTGAAGAAAACCCTGCAAATGTAATGAATTTGGAAAAACATTTTTTCAAAAACTACAAATTATAAAACACCAAAGTGTTCATACTAAAATATATTTTTGCAGATGCATTAAATATGAAAGATGTTCAATCCAAAATTAAGTCTATGTAAATATCAGGGAATAAGTCACAGTTGAAATATCTAGGGCACTCAAACTTTAGACATTACACTAAATCAGTGCTGAGTATAGGAAATAATACAAACTAAAGTTCGTGTAAACATTATTTGTATATAACTTTAAAAGACGTAGAACATTTTTTGGAGATTTATAATTACAATCAAAGTATAACTTTTTTTGAAAATACAGAATTTTAAAAAAGCGAATAATGGAGTTAAACTCTTAAATTACTTCATGCTGTTTCATCTTTCCTGGTGTATTCACATGTGAAAACATGTGACTAATTGTAGCTGCATTAAAGATATGAGAGATTCTTTTTTATTAGGTAGGCATTTATGACTTTTTCTAAAGAAAGGTAAGGACGTTAAAATGATGAAAATTTAAGTAGAGAGGCTCTTTGAGTTATAATGTTAAGTGATGCATGAGGTAGGTGTTCAGAGTAATATTTTTATGCATTATTATGAAAGAAAAGCATCCTTTAGTTAACATTAAGTTAGTAGTATGTTACTATACTTTTATGGAATAATATACAGTATATTTTTAAATTATGTGTGAACTTAACTTTTCAATTCAGCATTTTAACATGTTGAATACTATTGTGAATTCGTTGAAGCCTTATGCCACTAACTTTAACCTATTCCACCTTACTCAATGGTGTAGGTAAAAGATGGTAAAAATACACTATTTGGTAAGATAATGGACTGACATCTCTAGTAATCTTTTTGCCAGTGGCTTTAAGTTGCCAATAAGTTAAAAATATTGTTCCTATAGGTTAAATTTTATTCTTATTTTTACATTTAAATTTATTTTTCTTAATTTTTGTGGATATGTAATATGTGTATATGCTTATGCCATATATGGCATATTTTGATACAGGCATGTGATATATAATAATCACATTAGAGGAAATGAGATATCCATTACCTCTAGCATTTATTCTTTATATTTCAAGCAATTCACTTCTTCAGTTTTAGTTATTTTTAAATGTACAATTAAATTGTTATTGACTACAGGGTCATTTTTATGGTCATAATGAAAATTATATACAAACATAAGTAAAATCCATACATTTCTGAGTCCTGAATAAATATTTTTTAAAATTTTAATATATTTTTCTTTGAACATGTGGCCTCTGGCTGCAAGCACATATGGACTCTTAGTATTGACTTACATGGAATTAAATATACAGATCTATTAGTCTAAAGATAAATCTTAGGTGTAAATAAATTATGGAGTATGTTTGTGTTAGTGTAAGTTTGAAACTATTTTTAGCCAAAAAAAAGTAATATTTGAACAAAATAAATCATTTTAAGAAGGTGTCTAATTTACTAGAAAAAAACAAATTCTCAAAAATAAAGTAAATCTATGCTCTCTGTTTTGTATTAAATTTATTACTGTATAACCTTTTGACTTATGCTTCAGAATCTCCCCATGCAAATTCTCTGTTTTAACTTGACTGTTACTCATGTTAGAACCATAATTTTTTTTGTTTGTTTAATAGTTTTTTTTTTCCTTTTTTTTTTTTTGAGCTGGAGTCTTGCTCTGTTGCCCAGACTGGAGTGCAATGGTGTGATGTTGGCTGATTGCAACCTCTACCTTTCAGGTTCAAGCAGTTCCCCTGCCTCAGCCTCCCAAGTAGCTGGGATTACAGGTGCCTGCCACCACGCCCAGCTAATTTTTGTATTTTTAGTAGAGACAGGGTTTCACAATATTGGTCAGGCTGGTCTCAAACTTCTGACCTAAGGTGATCCACCCACATGAGCCTCCCAAAATGCTGGGATTACAGGTGTGAGCCATCGTGCCCGGCCTGTGTGTAATAGTTTATGAAATATTCATTATGTGAGCTGGTCTGTAAGTATAAGAATGATTTTTTTTTTTAAATTTCATTGTTCCATTTATTGGGGTACAGGTGGTATTTGGTTAGATGAGTAAATTCTTTAGTGGTGATTTGTGAGACCCTGATGGACCCATCACCTAAGCAGTATACACTGCACCATATATGTTGTCTTTTATCCCTCCCCCTTCCCACTCTTCCCCCCAAGTCTCTAAAGTCTATTTTATCATTCTTATGCCTTTGCATCTTCATAGCTTACCTCCCACATATCAGCAAGAACATACGATATTTGGTTTTCCATTCCTCAGTTACTTCACTTAGAATAATAATCTCCAATATCATCCAGGTCATTGTAAATGCTGTTAATTTCTTTTTGTGGCTGAGTAGTATTCCAACATATATGTATATGTCATAGTTTCTTTATCTACTTGTTGACTGATGGGCATTTTGGTTTTTTCCACGAGTTTGAAATTGTGAATTGTGCTGCTAGAAATATGGATGTTCAAGTATCTTTTTCAAATAATCAGTATTTGTGTTTATTTCTGGGTTCTCTGTTCCATTGGTCTGTATTTCAAATAATGACTTCTTTTCCTGTGGGTAGATACCCAGTGGTGAGATTGCTGGATCAAATGGTAGTTCTACTTTTAGTTCATTAAGGAATCTCCCCACTTTTTTCCATGGTCGCTGTACTAGTTTAGATTTCCGCTAGAAGTGTAGAAGTGTTCCCTGATCACTGTATCCATGCCAACATCTACAGTTTTTTGATATTTTGATTATGGCCATTCTTGCAGGAATAAGGTGGTATGGCATTGTGGTTTTGATTTGCATTTCCCTTATCATTAGTGATGTTGAACTTTTTAAATGTTAGCCATTTGTATATCTTCTTTTGAGAATTGTCTATTCATGTCTTTTGCCTACTTTTTGATGGGATTTTTTTTTTTTTCTGACTGATTCGTTTGAGTTCACTGTAGATTCTTGATATTAGTCCTTTGGCAGATGTATAGATTGTGAATATTTTCTCCCACTCTGTGGGGTCTCTGTTTACTCCACTGACTGTTTCATTTGCCATGCAAAACCTGTTTAGTTTAATTAGGTCCCAGCTATTTGTCTTTGTTTTTACTGCATTTGCTTTTTGGGTTTTTGGTCATGAAATTTTTGCCTAGCCAATGCCTAGAAGGGTTTTTCCAATGTTATCTTGCAAAATTTTTATAGTTTCAGGTCTTAGGTTTAAGTCCTTAATTCATCTTGAGTTGATTTTTATATAAGTTGAGAAATGAGGATCCAGTTTCATTCTCCTACATGTGGCTAGCCAGTTATCCCAGCACCATTTGTTGAAAAGGGTATCCTTTCCCCACATTATGTTTTTGTTTGCTTTGTTGAAGATCAGTTGGCTGTAAGTATTTGGGTTTATTTCTAGGTCCTCTCTTCTTTTGGTCTATGTGCCTATTTTTATACCAGTACCATGCTGTTTTGGTGACTACAGCCTTATAGTTTGAAATCAGGTAGTGTGGTGCCTCAAGATTTGTTCATTTTGCTTAGTCTTGCTTTGGCTATGTGGGCTTTATATGAATTTTAGAATTGTTTTTTCTAACTCTGTAAAGAATGACGGTGGTATTTTGATGGGGATTCTGTTGAATTTGTAGATTGCTTTAGGCAGTGTGGTAATTTTCACAAATTTGATTCTACCCATCCATGAGCATGGGATGTGTTTCTATTTGTTTGTGTCATCTATGATATCTTTCAGCAGTGTTTTGTAGTTTTCCTTGTAGAGTTCTTTTGACTCCTTCATTAGATATGTTCCTAAGTATTTTATTTTTGTTCAGCTATTGTAAAAGGGGTTGAGTTCCTGATTATTTCTCCATTTGGTTGCTGTTGGTAAATGAAAGAACTACTGATTTGTGTACGTTAATCTTGTATCCAGAAACTGCTGAATTCTTCTATCAGTTCTAGGAGATTTCTGGAGGAGTCCTCAGGGTTTTCAAGGTAAATGATCATATCATCAGCAAACAGGTACAGTTTGACTTCCTGTTTACTGATTTGGATGCTCTTTATTTCTTGTCTTACTGCTCTAGGTAGGACTCCAGAACTATGTTGAAGTGGAGTGTTGAGAATGGTCATCCTTTCTTTTTTCTGTTCTCAGAGGGAATGCTTTCAACTTTTCCCCATTCACTATTATGTTGGCTGTGGGTTTGTCATAGATAGCTTTTATTACATGAAGTTGTGAACCCTGTATGCCAACTTTGCTGAGAGTTTTAATCATAAAGGGATGCTGGATTTTGTCAATGGTTTTTCTGCATCTATTGAAATAATCATGTGATTTTTGTTTTGAATTCTATTTATGTGGTGTATCACATTTGTTGATGTGTGTGAGTTAAACCATCCCTGCATCCCTGGTATGCAACCCACTTCATTATGGTGGATTCTTTTTGACATGTTGTTGGATTTGGTTAGCTAGTATTTTTTAAGAATTTTAGCATCGATGTTTATCAAGGATATTAATCTGTAGTTTTCTTTTCTGGTTTTGTCTTTTCCTGGTTTTGGTAGATGGGTGATGCTGGCTTCACAGAATGAATTAGGGAGGGTTCCTTCTTTCCCTATCTTGTGGAACAGTGTCAAAAGGATTGGTACCAATTCTTTGAATATCTGGTAGAATTCTGTGAATCTATCTGGTCCTGGACTTTTTTTTCTTGGTGATTTTTAAATTACCATTTTAATTTCACTCTTTTTTATTGGTCTGTTCAGGGTATCTAATTCTTCCCGATTTAAGCTAGGAGGGTTGTATTTTTCCAGGAATTTATCCACCTCTTCTAAGTTTTCTAGTTTATGTGTGTAAAGGTGTTCATAGTAGCCTTGAATAATTTTTTGCGTTTCAGTGGTGTCAGTTATATCTCTTGTTTCATTTCTCAGTGAGGTTATTTGGATTTTCTCTCTTCTTTTCTTGGTTAATCTTGCTAATGGCCTATCAATTTTATTTATCTTTTCTAAGGAGCAGCTCTTTGTTTCATTTACCTTTTTTATTTTTTTCTTTTAATTTCAATTAGTTCTGTTCTGATCATTGTTATTTCCTTTTTTCTGCTGGGTTTGGATTTGGTTTGTTCTTGTTTCTCTAGTTCCTTGAGGTGGACCTTAGATTGTCTGTTTGTGCTCTTTCAGACTTTTTGATGTAGGCATTTAGGGATATGAACTTTCCTCTTACCACTTTAGCTGTATCCCAGAGGTTTTGATCAGTTGTGTCATTATTGTCATTCAGTTTGAAGAATTTTTATGTTCCATATTGGTTTTGTTTTTGACCCAATGCTCATTCAGGAGCAGGTTATTTATTTTCCATGTATTTGCATGGTTTTGAAAGTTCCTTTGGGAGTTGATTTCCAGTTTTATTCCACTGTGCTCTGAGAGAGTGCTTGATGTAATTTCAATTTTCTTAAATTTATTGAGGCTCATTTTATGGCCTACCATATGATCTATCTTGGAAAAAGTTCCATGCGCTGTTGAATAGAATGTGTGTTCTGCGGTTGTAGGATTAAATGTTTTGTATATATCTGTTAAGTTCATGTGTTCCAGGGTATAGTTAAGTCCATTGTTTCTTTGTTTACTTTCTGTCTTAATGACCTGTCTAGTGCTGTCAGTGGAGTATTGAAGTCCCTCACTCTTACGGTATTGATGTCTATCTCATTTCTTAGGTCTATTAGTAATTGTTTTATAAATTTTGGAGCTCCAGTGTTAGGTGCATATATGTTTAGGATTGTGATATTTCCCTGTTGGATCAGGCCACTTACGATTGTATAATGTCCCTCTTTGTCTCTTTTAACCACTGTTGCTTTAAAATTTGTTTTGTCTGATATAAGAATAGCTACCCCTGCTTGCTTTTGGTGTCCATTTGCATGAAATGCCTTTTTCCATCTTTACACTTCATTTGAGTCCTTATTTTAAGTGAGTCTCCTGAAGACAGCACATAGCTGGTGATTTCTTATCCATTCTGCAGTTCTGTGTCCTTTAAGTGGAGCACTTAGGCCATTTCCATTCAGTGTTAGTATTGAAATGTGATGTCCAATTACATTCATCATGCTCTTTGTTGCCTGCATACTTTGGTGTTTTTTTGGGGGGGAAGGTGAGGGGAATGGAGTCTTGCTCTGTCTCCCAGGGTGGAGTGCAGTGGCTTGATCTTGGCTCACTGCAACCTCCACCTCCCAGGTTCAAGCGATTATCCTGCCTCAGCCTTGTGAGTAGCTAGGACTACAAATGTGCACCACCACGCCCAGCAAATTTTTGTATATTTAGTAGAGATGGGGTTTCACCCCCATCTCTAGAAATTCAATGGCAATAAATGTTGTTGCCCAAATATTAAAATCCAATATCCAGGACCAATTTTAAATTCAGTAGTATTGGATAGCAGAGCTATGGATGCAGAAATGTAAAATATGTTCTAAATATTCTAAAGGTTCTATCAGAAAACAGTATTTTGAAATTAAATATGTAGAAGCTTTCATAATATTTTCTCTACTGAACATGGTACTAGGTTGCTAGCTGGAGAATCCCAGCAAGTCATATTACTTTTTTCTAACAAAACAGGCCTTGCTGTCTCTAACCCTGATCTGATCTCCTGCCTTGAGCAAATAAGAGAGCCCTGGAATGTGAAGAGTCATGAGACAGTAGTCAAATACTCAGGTAGGTAAGCATGAATGAAGCAGATAACACAGACGAGACGTTCAAAGGTCAAAAAGAATGCCAGACCTTAAAATGTGGTATGGGATGCTCTGCTTCAGTGGAAAGATTTCCTAAAAAGCCATTTTTTTTTCTCTAGCTCTCAAGTAGGAGCATTTTTGTCCCATACCCTTAAATTATTTCTAAAGACTCTACTTCCTATTTAGTGATTTTCCTTTGAGGGTACTGTGAGAACTAAACTCATCTTTATGGCTTATAATGTACTGCATGATATACCTGCTCTTCCATTGCTTCGGGGGAATATAAAAATATCTCCGAGTATTTTTGAGGAACTGCATGTTAGATTATTTCTTAAGTTTTCCCATCATGTCTGAAATGTGTGAGAGCAGTGGTGATATTAAGATTTGTTTCAGAAATCTCAGGAACATCATTGACAGTAACCTCAGGAACATCATTGACAGAGGTTACTTATTTCTCTATTTTCTGTTTTTAATATTAGCAATCCTAACTAAGTGATAGCTCATTATTGTTTTCATTTGTGGTTAACTGTTAGTAGGTGATATTGACCACTTTTTTTATATACCTGTTGGTCATGTGCATGTATTTGCTGGCAAAATATTTTTTGAATCTTTTGACCATTTTTCTGTTGGGTTTTTATTGTTATACTTGCCTTTGCTTTGAATTTCCTGTATATTTTGAATATTAAGCTTTTCTTGTATATATGGTTTGCTATTGTGAGCATGCAATAAACATTCAAGTATAGTATCATTTTCTTATAATAAACTATTTTTCTTTGAGTAGATACCCAATGAAGAGACTTTTAAATCAAATGGTAGTTCTATTTATAGTTGAGATTGAGCATTTTTGTCATATGTGTGTTGGCTATTTGCATGTCTTTATTGAAAAATGCTTACTAATGTTATTTGCCCATTTTTCAATGGGATTCTTTATTATTATGATATTTTTGAGTTGTTTGAGTTACTTGTAAATTCTGAATATTAGTTTAATTTTGGCACATAGTTTGCAAATATGTTCATTTATTCTTTAGGTTGCCTATTTACCCTGTTGATTATTATTATTTTTTTTGCTGTGCCAAAGCTTTTTAGTCCCATTTGTCTATTTTTAATAATAATATAATAAATAATAATACAATAATAGTTTTCTTTGTTGTGTCCTTGCCTAATGCTGGTATCAGGGTGAGTCTGACTTCAGAGTGACTTAGGAAGAATTTCATTTTTGGGAAGAGTTTCAAGAGGATTATTATTCAAATACATTTGGTAGAATTTGGCTGTGCATTTTCCTAGTCCTAAGCTTTTCTTTGTCAAGACATTTTTAACTACTGACTCAATCATGCTACCCATTATTGGTTTGTTCAGGTACTCTATTTCTTTCTGGCTCTATCTTGGGAGGTTGTATGTTTCCATAAATTTATTTACTCTAAGTTTTCAGGTGTGTGAGTGTCTAGTTGTTTATAATCATTTCTAGTGATCTTTTTTATTACTGTTGTATCCATTGTAATGTCTATTCTTTCATTTCTGATTTTGTTTATTTAGATCTCTCTTCTGTTTGTGATGAATCTAGCTAGTAATTTATCAATTTTGTCTTTTTGAAAAACCAACTCTTTATTCTGTTGATCATTTTTATTGTTTTGGTCTTTATTTCATTTGGTTCTGTTCTGATTTTTGTTATGTTTTTCTTCTAACTTGGAATTTGTTTTGTTATTGATATTCTAGTTCCTTGAAGTGTGATGCCAGTTCCTTAATATGTAAGCTTTCTACTTTTTTGATGCAGGCATTTAGGCTATAAACTGCCCTCTTATTACTATATTTACTGTAACTCACAGATTTTATTATATTGTGTTTCTATTTCCATCTTTTTTTCCACAAATTTTTAATTTTCATCTTAATTTTCTTTTTGAGATGGGTTTTACTCTGTCACCCAGGCTGGAATGTAGTGGCGCAGTCTTGGCTCACTGCAGCTTCCACCTTCCAGGCTCAAGCAATCTTTTTATCTCAGCCTCCTGAGTAGCTAGGAACATAGGTGTGCACCACCACATCTAGCTATTTTTTTGTATTTTTGGTAGAGATAGGGTTTTGCCATGTTGCCCAAGCTAGTCTCAAACTCCTGACCTCAGGTGATCCACCTGCCTCAGCCTCCCAAAGTTCTGGGATTACAGGTGTGAGTTACCACCCCTGGCCAGCCATGTTAATTATTTCATTTACACAGTGACTGTTTATGAGTATGTCGTTTAAATTCTTTGTAAATTTATAGTTTCTGAAATTTTTATTGCTATTGATTTGTAGTTTTATTCTGTGGTCTAATAATTTGTAGTTTTATTCTGTGGTTGTTTTGGGGGTACTTTTTTGATTTGCCAACTTTTCTATCTCAATGGTCTCTCTAATGCTGTGAGTAGAATGCTACATTTTTCCACTATTGTATTACTATCTGTCTCTTTCTATAGGTTTAATAATATTTCTTTTTAAAATCTGGGTGCTTTGATGTTGGGTGCATAGATATTTATAATTGTTACATGCTGAAATGATTTGTTTATTATTGGATGATGACCTTTATCCTTTTTGTTACTGCTTTTTACTTAAAGTCTGATTTATTTGATGTAAGTATAGATATTCCAGTTTGCTTTTGGTTTCTGTTTGTGTTATTATCTTCCACCTTTTACTTTTAATCTACATGTATCTTACAAGTAAGGTGAGATTCTTGTAGGCAACATACAGTTGGATCATTTTTTCTTATTCACTTCATAAATCTATACATTTCAATGAAGGATTTCATTGATTTATATTCAAGGTTAATATTAATATGTAAGGTTTTGTTACTGTCATAATGTTAATTTTTTTCTTTTTATCTATCTTTGTGGTTTAATAAAGTTCTGTCATGTTGTAATTTGATTTATTTCTTTTTCTCTTTTGTTTTATAAGACCTGTTTTATACTTTTATATGTTTTAATGATGGTGAATATCAAACTTTTTTTTTAATATTAGAAATCCCTTGAACATCTTTTGTAGGCCCAGTCTAGTGGTAATTAGTTTCCCCAGCATTTATCTCTCAGGGTAAGACTTTATATCTTTTTCATTTGTGAAGGTTAATCTAGCTTGCTGTAAAATATTTGGCTGGCACTTTTCTTTCAACACTCTAAATGTGCCCTCCCATTCTCTTCTAACCAGTAAAGTTTCTGCTGAGAAGTGTGCTTTTAGTCTGATGTGGTTTTCTTTATTTTATAATTACTTCTTTCATTTTCACTTTAGATATTCATCATGTTCCATGATGAAGTCTGTTTTGCAATGTATTTTGCTGGTGATTGCTGAGCTTCCTGTATATGTATGTCTAATTCTATTGGTAAAGTTGGGAAGTTTTCATCAATTATTTTCTTACATAGTTGTTCTAAACTTTTTGATGTGTTTTATTTCTCAGAAACACTGATGATTTTTAAGTTTATTCACTTTATGTAGTCGCGAACATCTCACAGTCTTTGTTTATTCTTTTCTCCTTATTTTTGTCTGAGTAGATTTTTTATAAAAACCTCTTTGGTGGCAGTCTTACACTGCCAGGGTCATCAGAAAGGAAAGGAAAGGGAAATAGAAGGGAACCACCAAGTGGATATTGAAGCAAAAAGAGCTGCAAGGCAGGACCCTCCATTAGAAATGCTTATAGAAGGACCCCTAGTATGGGCTAATCCCCTCTGGGAAACCAAGCCCCAGTACTCAGGAGAAGAAATAGAATGGGGAACCTCATGAGGACACAGCTTCCTCCCTTCAGGATGGCTAGCCACTGAAGTAGGAAAAATACTTTTGCCTGCAGCTAACCAATGGAAATTACTTAAAACCCTTCACCAAACCTTTCACTTAGGCATTGATAGCACCCATCAGATGGCCAAATTATTATTTACTGGACCAGGCCTTTTCAAAACTATCAAGCAGATAGTCAGGGCCTGTGAAGTGTGCCAAAGAAATAATTGCCTGCACTGTAGGCCATACATTTCAATCCCTGTATCTTTAACCTCCTTGTTAAGTTTGTCTCTTCCAGAATCAAAGCTGTAAAGCTATAAATGGTTCTTCAAATGGAGCCCCAGGTGCAGTCCATGACTAAGATCTACCACAGACCTCTGGACCGGCCTGCTAGCCCATGCTCTGATGTTAATGACATTGAAGGCACCCCTCCCGAGGAAATCTCAACTGCACAACCCCTACTATGCCCCAGTTCAGCAGGAAGAAGTTAGAACGGTCATTGGCCCACCTCCCCAACAGCACTTGGGTTTTCCTGTTGAGAAGGGGGACTGAGAGACAGGACTAGCTGGATTTCCTAGGCTGACTAAGAATCCCTAAGCCTAGCTGGGAAGGTGACCGCAGCCATCTTTAAACATCGGGCTTGCAACTTAGCTCACACCCGACCAATCAGGTAGTAAAGAGAGCTCACTAAAATGCTAATTAGGCAAAAACTGGAGGTAAAGAAATAGCCAATCATCTATTGCCTGAGAGCACAGTGGGAGGGACAGTGCTCGGGATATAAACCCAGGCATTCGAGCTGGCAATGGCAACTCCCTTTGGGTCCCCTCCCATTTTATGAGAGCTCTGTTTTATTCAGCTCTGTTTCATTGGGCCATGCACGGTGGCTCACACCTGTAATCCCAGCACTTTGGGAGGCCAAGGAGGGTGGATCAGCTGAGGTCAGGAGTTCAAGACCTCTCTGGCCAACATGTTGAAACCCCATTACTACTAAAAATACAAAAATTAGCTGGGCATGGTGGCAGGTGCCTGTAATCCTGGCTACTCAGGAGGCTGAGGCAGGAGGATTACTTGAACCCAGGAGGCAGAGGTAGCAGTGAGCAGAGATTACACCATTACACTCCAGCCTGGGCAACAGAGTGAGACTCCGTCTCAAAAAAAAAAAAAAAAAAAGGACTGAAATTCCTTTTATGCCTGTTTCAGTCTATTGTATTTTTGAATCTTTGAATGTATTTTCTTTTTCCTTCAATTTTTCAGTTTCACAGTTTTTGTTTTGGTTTCTTTTAAAAGATATCCATCTCCTTGGCACATTTCCCACTTATACTCTAAATTTATTTATTTATTTTTGATTTGGTTTTTGGGTTTCTCTCACATCTCTGAGCTTCTTTTAAATATATATTTTGAAGCCTTTTTAAGGTCTTTTAAAGTAATTTCAATCAATTTTTTTTCTTAGAATACTGGAGGATTATTGTGTTTCTTTGAAAGTGTCATAAACCTTGCTTTTCTGTGTTTCCTGTGTCTTTGTGTGTCTTTATGTTGATTTCTGTACATCTAGATAAACAGTTCCTTCATTTTATTGAATTTGCATTCACTTGAGAAAGCTTTTTTTTTTTTTTTACGTTATTATCGTGATGTTTATTGCATAGAGCCATTTGGCTTTACTTTTGGGTTTGTGCATAGGAAAGACTGTATAAGTTTCTTGAGTATAAATAAATATATATATATATATATAAAACCAATGTTTTACTGGCTTAGGAGTCATCTTTTCTCTTAGGTTGATTTTTAATTCTAAGTCTCAGAAAACAATTTATCTATGTTGTGTTAGTTATTGAGGGCCAGCACTCCTGATGTAAAAGAGTGAGAAGGTAGGATGGGGGTGTATGATGACAAATTACTTAATAGTTATAATGTACATTGAGTGATGGATACCCTAAAAGCCCTGACTTTACCACTATGCAATCTATGCATGAAACTAAATTACACTTGTACCCAACACATTTGTATAAATAAATTAAAAAGAGCCACTACGTAGAGTTTGCTATCTTGCTTATTCATACATAAAAATACATTATAAATGTTTCCTTTGACATTATTATTGTTACAGGAGTTGAAATTATTTAGGCAGATACAGCAAAAAAGTCATTGGTAAAGTTTTCTTTTTAATAAAAAGTCCACAAATTATGTTTTTTTTTTTTGTTTTGTTTTTTAAACAAAGAACAGCCTGTAAAATTGAGCTGCAGACATAGATAAGCAAGCTGGAAGCTTGCATGAATAAATGCCGGCAGCTGTGCTGCAGCTTGCTCTGCAGTGAACGCCAAGAAATAAGTATTCAGACAATTACAGCTGAACAGGGAGCGGAGCAGCTCCTCCAAGAGAGTGCTGCTTTAAGATTCATCTGCCAAGTATTTATTGGGAAGGCTAGTTGAACTACAATTTAGACAAACAAGAAACATCTACCAGGTGGCTATTTGGGGTCGGGTCATGAGGCACATATGGCCTTGTTTATAACATCTAAAAGCACTCAAACCACATTCTTAGGAGGCTGTGTTCAGCACTCCTTATTACAAATTCTATTCCTTGTCCTGTTTTCAGGGTCAAGGAATTACAGTCTCATGCACAAACAACATACACACAGTGCCTCAGTATTTTTCTATGCCTCAACCTCAAATGCCTTGTACATAAGCTTGAATGTATTGTCAGACACCCGCCACATTTCCCCCTTCTTTAATTCTTAGAATGTGCTGATTATCCAATGCAAAGTAATCTTCTATCATTCTTCCCTGGTCGTAGTTGGTTGAGTGGCAGCACAGAGCCATTTGCAGATGCCTAAAAGATGCATAAAAGAATAAACAGTGGCCATCACCCAAATGTGTATGTTTAGCCCAGACAACCAAGTATTTGGGTTCAGCCACTGAAAGTCTTGTAATAACTGAAGGGTATTTGTTTGTACCCTGTTTATTTAATTCGCATTAACGAGTAGAAACTTGAGCAGACAGGTGGTCACGGTAAGCCCCATGTAGGTGTGCCTTCACTCTCTCCCAGGTATATTGGGAGCTATTATATGGCATAAGTGTGACATAGATGGAATTATATTGCTAATCACAGTGTAAATTTTGACAAGTAATGAATGCCTGCTGTGGATCCCCTAGCCATTCAGTGGCAGCTTCAAGGGCCTCTAGGTGAGATAAAATATTTTTATTAGTATTTACTTGTTCTTGAAATTCATGGGTTACATTGTATACCATGTGGTTCACCAGTGAGGCTGTATGAATAGATTCCGTCAAAGAGATAGCTGCAGTAGCAGCAGTTAGTATAATAGCTGAAACTAAAAAGGCAATTAGAGTGGCCAGAAATTTTTTTTTTTCGAGTATGAGATAATGCTTTTTGAAATAACTGCGACATAGAATCCCCTTTCCAGTTCTGGGTTAGATATACAGGGAGCCACAATCCTGACCGCCATTTTAAAATAATGACATAGGGCCGGGTGTGGTGGCTCACACCTGTAATCCCAGCACTTTGGGAGGCTGAGGCGGGCAGATCACAAGGTAAGGAGTTTGAGACCACAATGACCAACATGGTGAAACCCTGTCTCTACTAGAAATACAAAAACTAGTTGGGTGTGGTGGCGCATGCCTGTAATCCCAGCTACTTGGGAGGCTGAGGCAGGAGAATCACTTGAACCTGGGAGGCAGAGGTTGCAGTAAGCTGAGATCACACCACTGCACTCCAGCCCATGTGGCAGAGTGAGACTCTGTCTCAAAAAAAAAAAAAAAAGTGACATAGTTTATAATTGTGTAATGTTTTGATGAGATAAGCATGTAGCATATCAACTACTGGAAGAGACAGTAATACTATAAAAGGATTGATTCTGTTCTATGTTAGGAATATCCTGCCCAAACAAAAGTATATAGGAGTGTGTAGCACAAATCAGGACTGTATCAGTAACATTGTTGTGCAAGGAGAGGGTGTAGTTGTCACCGCTATAAATGTAATCACTTATTACAAAAGAACCCATTCAAAAAAGGGAAGACTAGTTTCCAAATTTGGGTATGAGCAGGGCTTAAAACTTGTTCCCCTTTTGATTGTAATATTCATCCTGAAATCCCATACTCTGACCAGGTGATGGAACTATTGGATGGACTCCCAAATCCAATAGTCTGATTTGCAAACATGAGATATCCATGGGGTCCCCAATCAAGTAAGGTGCCATTATCAAACAGAGGTCCTTGACGTGGCACAGGTTGTCTGCACGGGGACCACTGGACAGCCTCAAACTTATATCGCCAGTCTTTTCTCAGATGGCATATAGGAAGATCAGGCATTTGTATAATTTCATTAGAAACCTCAGTAAGATTACTGGTAACAGCAGAAATAAAAGTCAAATTTGCAGGCTTAGCATCCCTTTTGGACTCATAGTAAAGATACTCCTGAGGAATGAGAGTAATATACTTATGTGCCAATGTAGAGAAATGGAGAAGGATTGCTAGACAATAAAATCAAGGAGTCTTTAAGTTTAATCCATCCCAAATTTTCAGTTAGGGAGTAAGACAGGGGCATCCATCGACCTCCCATCCAAGAACTATTATTAGATGACAAAGGCGGGTCAGCATCCCACCATATAATATTGAAAATCGAGGGATTCAGAACATGACTCCAATAAACATGTTCTTGAGCTAAGCCCAGTCGGCAAAGAACAAGAATTACCAGCCACCCCAACATCCATGTCTGTCTTACTTTCTCAGAAGCTTCCCCAATTACCGTCAGATACTTAAGAAACTGGTTCTCTGCAGCTGCAGGGGCTCCCATAGACGCAAGCCAGATAGTTCCCTGTTGGTCCAGTTTCTTTAGCTGCCCCTAGGTAATGTCAGGTGCCTTCCAAGTCATCACTGTCAGTTTTGGCCGATTCTCCAACGACAGGTCCTTCATCATCAGGAGGGGCTTTTTCAGTGGTCTCTAACTCATAATATGGCTTCACTCATTTTATGGGGATTCACTCTAGTCCTGTAGTTCATGAAATACAAACCGCACCTCGACTCCATTGCAGTGCCTCATAAAGTCCCTCCCAATTCCCTGTACAAATGTCTCAAATTAACACCTTTCATTTTGTGACCTCAAACAGCTTCATCCTATGACCAATAGCCATCTAGCCATCTTGTCCAATATTCAAAAAATTATGAGTAAATAAGATTTTTGCTCGTTCTTGAGGAGA
This sequence comes from Pongo pygmaeus, assembly GCF_028885625.2. NCBI lineage: Eukaryota > Metazoa > Chordata > Mammalia > Primates > Hominidae > Pongo > Pongo pygmaeus. The sequence goes on from NC_072393.2 coordinate 24,785,043, forward strand.
GAGCTCCCATATTCCCCCCTTTTCATTTATTAAGATATACTTTAAGGGTTTGATGAGCTTGTTCAACAATGGCCTGACAGGTTGAGTTATAAGAACTATCAGTTTTGTGTTGTATGTGCCAAAGTTGCAATGCATATAAAAAGCTAGTGCTAAGATAACAAGGACCATTATCAGTTTTAATAGTCTGTGGAGGACCTAAGGTCATAATAGATTCAAAAAGATAAGCAATTGCATCTTTAGTTTCTTCTCCAGTCCATGGAGTCACATATATGAGGCCCATATAAGTGTCCACAGTAACATGGAGAAATTTAAAGCATCCAAAAGGTGGATGCTGAGTAATACCAGTTTGCCAGGTAGCATTAGGTACCAGACCTCGTGGGTTGGCACCAAGTCCCAATGAAAAAAGGGAGAGAATGCTGTTGGCAATCAGGACGAGTTTTAATAATCATGCAAGCTTGATCAAGAGTTAAATGAAACTGTTGTTTAAGACTGTGAGCAGGCCAGGCACAGTGGCTCACACCTGTTATCCCAACACTTTGGGAAGCCGAAGTGGGTGGATCACCTGAGGTCAGGAGTTTGAGACCAGCCTGACCAATATAATGAAACCCTGTCTCTATTAAAAATACAAAAATTAGCTGGGCATGATGGCATGAGCCTGTAATCGCAGCTACTCAGGAGGCTGAGACAGGGGAATCACTTGAACCTGGAAGGCGGAGGTTGCAGTGAGCCGAGATCGCATCATTGCACTCCAGCCTGGGCAACAAGAGTGAAACTCCATCTCAAAACAAAAACAAAAACAAAAACAAAAAGACTGCGAGCATTCTGATGAAAAAAGGAATGATCAGCTTGAGCTCACAAAAATACAGGAGAGTCTGCAAACCTCATCTGTGTTTGTACCAGAGCATCAGCTCGAGTATTCCGCTGACAAGGGACCAGGTAGCCCAGAATGAGAGCGAATATGTGTGATATAAAAAGGGTGACAATGGGGACAAAGGAGCTCCTGTGTTGTGAGAAACAGCGTTAGTAGGGGTTTATTAGTAATGCCTTTTAGATGTGTGAGATCTAAATGAGTAATACTATACACCACATAAGTGGAATCACTAATTATATTCATGTCTTGGTGAGGAAAAGTTTGTAAGACCAATATTAGGGCACCTAACTCAGCCTGTTGAGTAGTTTTGAAATATTCCTGGATTTTGTGCTGCCAATTTTGCATGGCATCTTGCCACACTGTAGCTGACTTTCCTATTTTTCTTGAACCATCTGTAAAGACAGTAGTGGCGTGAAGCAAGGGCTCAGAGACAACAATACATGCAAATTTAACAGGCACAGTTTGTAAAAAGTTCAGGAGCTTAGAGGCTGGTAAATGGAAACTAATGTTACCAATAAAGTTGATCATTGCAACTGGCCAATCAAGATCACAGGCTAAGAGAGTATGAAATTGTTCCTTGCTTAAAGGTAAGAAAAGAGCAGCAGGGTCATATCCTGACAATTGGATGCAATGTCGGCATCCCTTTATGAGAAGCTATTAAATCTGCAATCTTTTATATGTGTTTAGGGAGGGGGTTACAAGACAGGTAAAGCCACTCCAAAGGAGAAACATTTGTTCCAACTTGCCCAAGCATTCCTGTAGGGCTTTGAGGGGTATTAAAGGTCAAAAGATCTATAGGTCTGTCAGGATCTAAACCCAATACGCACCTTTGGGTCAAGGCTTGCTCCACAGCATTAAGCTCAGCCTGTGCTAGCCAAGAGAGGTCTTGCAGTGAATTTAAAGCAGAGTCACCTTTCCGGGTGTCAAAAAGATTAAAGTAATTTGTAGGAATGCCTAAATAGGATCGTATCCAACTAATCTTTCCTAGGACTCAATATCATGTATTAAGGGTTAAGTGCTGTGGAAGAATTAATTTTGTAAGTTGTGGCCTTAGGGTAGTAGATAAGAGCCACACAGTATATAGAGCCACAGAGCCATCAGCTGGACTTTTTCTTGTGCAATAATGAGACCATATTGTGACATATGCTGTACTACCATTGCATGAAGTTGATGCAGTAATGACTGATGCTGAGCAGCTATCAAAATATCCATATAGTGGAAAAGTTTTGCCTAGGGGAAGGATTGATGCACAGGAAGTAAGGCTTCATGTACGTAAAGCTGACATATACTAGAGCTATTCATGATCCCTTGGGGTAGAACTGTCCTTTGGTAACATTAAACTGGTTGCAGAGTATTGTAAGTGGAAACAATAAAAGCAAAATTTTCTCGATCCTCGGGATGCGAGGGTATGGTAAAAAAAAAAAAAAACAACAATCCTTTAGGTCAATTAAAATAAGAGGCCAGTCTTTGGGGATCATAACCGGAGAAGGTAATCCTGGTTGCAAAGGCCCCACAGGAAACATTACAGCATTAATAGCACAGAGGTCATGCAATAACCTCCACTTTCCTGACCTTTTTAGAATGGTAAAATAGGAGTGTTCCAGGGACTAGTAGTAGGCTCAATGTGGCCAGTGTCCAGTTGTTCTTGTATGAGACATTGGATGTGTTTCAATTTTTCCTTCTTAATGGGCCACTTCTCCACCCATAGCGGGCTAGTAGTTTTCCACTTGGTTTTGATAATTTTCAAAGGAGCAGTGGCCCCTACCAAAAAGGCAGCAGGACAGAGAGGTTTAAGCCCCACTGTTCTAGGCCATCTCATTCCCACAGAGAAAATGGAATCTCTTAAGATAAAGGGCTGAACATGGGTGACCTTGCCTTCTGGGCCCAAAAGTGGAAGAATATGCCTACTTTTTAATGGCTGTTGATACCCTCCAACACCCATGACAGAACGTCAGGCAGGAGAGGCCCAATCTGAAGGCCACTGTCTTTTAGCTATTATAGTTTGATCAGCCCCCATGTCAATAATTCTCATAAACATAACTCCATTAATTGTTACTTCTAAGTATGGTCTATGACATGACACGAGTACTCCAAAAAACCTTCATGCCTGAGTGGCCGAATCCTGAGGCCCCACAGGTCTGTTGAACATTACCTTGAAGGTAAAGAATAAGAATAATCTGAGCAAGGCAAGTCCCTTTAGAGATGGCGTGAACCCCTGACACCTGTGCCATAATAATTTCTGCTAAATAGTCTGAATCTTATGACTCTAGGGAAAATTTGAATTCCTTTAAGTGTACTTCTGACAATCCAAATGTTCCTCTGGGTAATGGGCCATAGATTCCAGTAGAAATCAGCTGGACCCCATCTTGCTCTTTAAGCACCATATCTGTTATGACTGTGAGGTCTAGCCCTGCGCTGCCAGAGGTGGCTGAAGAGATGTTATGGATGCTATTTCTGGTCCTGACTCGGAGGGGAAAGTCATTCCCCAAGTCTGGGAATTGGTGTTCCTCCATGGATTTTTCTGGGTGCTGGAGGTCTTGCCCCTCTTCCCGTTTTCCGATAATGTGTTTCATCCTTATCAAATTTTGATTTTCACTGATTAGCTCAGTGCTTACCTTTGCCGAATTGCAGGCATTCTTGAGAGGGTATTTTAGGGGCTTTTGATTTCTTTGGGACTCCCTTCTGTTGTCATTCTTTGGCCATATGCCCAGATTGGCCACAATTATAACATGTGGCCCCAGTCATCATTGCAGCAAAAGTCTGAGCCAGATAAGTTGTAGTGCCTACATTCTGGCACGTTTTGATAAACACACCGATTTCAGTGGCAGTGGCTCAGACTGGGGTTATTGCTGCCTGACAATCCTTATTGCATTTTCAAAAGCCAATTGCAACATAAGAAGTTTGGCGACTTCAGGATGAGGTACCTGTCTTTCAATTGCAGCCTGCAATTTGTTGATAAATTCAACATATGTTTCTGTGGCACCCTGTTTAACCATCACAAAGGAACCCTGTAATTGTCCCATGGGTATCCTCTTCCATGCCTGTATCGCTAGCTGTGAGCATTGAGGAAATAGATGGCCATCCACCTGAGCCTGAGCCTGAGCTGAAGCAAAAGGCCCTGTCTCCAATAGCATATATATCAAGCTGTATCAGGATATTATCCAAATTTTGCAAGGATTGCTACATAGCTAGATCACTGTACTCTCTCCACCACACAGTATATTCAGCAGCTGAAGCCAAAACTTTTCCCAGAGTTTTCCAGTCATGCACAGCCATCTCATAACCATTTCCCAGAGCCTCAACCATCCCCTGTGTAAAGGGTGAATGTACACCATTTTTGCGGATACTTCTTTTTAACTCCTTAAAGACAATAAAAGGCAAGCACTCATGCCGTTTCCTATTATTTTGAACAATGACAGGGAATGCACTAAAAAGCACCTCAGGATCTTCCTTCCTCAGTCCCTCCTGGAGGCATCCTTCTAGTAGGGAAGTTTTTTGAGGGGACACGGCCATCCGGTCATATAAATGTTCACTGCCTAGAGGTCTTATCCAAGAACAGTCCCTTGGACAGCCTCCAATCTACTCAAGGGGGATGGGAGGTGCTATTGCCTGAATGGGGCCAACAGATGCAGGTCGTGTGAAGGGTGGAGGAAAAGAGGGCAATGGCTCTTCTGTTGGGAGAGGAAAAGGCTCCAGTCCGACCTCATCATCACTAGAAAAAATGTCTTCTTTATGCCCTACTGAAGGGAGTGAAGTGGGGGAGGAACCCCTCCCTGTTGTTTTGCTTTCCGTGTTCCCTTTTCCTTTAAATTTTCCGAATTCCCTTCAGGTGAAGAAAATGGGCAATCTGACTCACCACGATCTGGCATATAAAGAGGGTACAACACAGAGCATGCCAGACTCCAGGTGATCAAAACGGTAACATTAGTAAAATGGCCCTGCCCAAATCCTCTTTTCAGGCAGCAATCTGCCTGCTCCCATAACTCTTAAGTCTAATGTTCCTTGATCAGGGAAACAAAGGGCATTCCTGCCGAATTAAAAAAATAAGCTTATGTAAAGCTTCAGACTCTATGGTGCACTGAATAACCTTAAGTAATTGTTGCACCGTTTTAAAAAATACTTTCTGCTCTTTGGACAACTCCTGATCCATGGTAACCCGACCCCTGGTATTATAGGCGTCGGTCCTGTCCTCCTGAAAATGGGTCGGGACTGTCCCTTACCGGTAGTCCCTGAAGATTGGTGAGCCATCCTACTCCATGCATAACTTCAAGGCAATCACGTTGGAGTCACCACTTGATCACGTCCGAGTCACCACTTGATCACGTCCGAGTCACCACTTGCAGCTTGCTCTGCAGTGAATGCCAAGAAATAAGTATTCAGACAATTACAGCTGCACGGGGAAGGGAGCAGCTCCTCCAGTGGAGTGTTGCTTTAAGATTCATCCGCCAAGTATTTATTGAGAAGGCTTGTTGAACTACAATTTAGACAAACAAGAAACATCCACCAGGTGGCTATTTGGGTTCAGGTCATGAGGCACATATGGCCTTGTTTATAACATCTAAAAGCACTCTTTATCACACATTCTGTTCCTTGTCCTGTTTTCAGGGGCAAGGAATTACAGTCTCATGCACAAACAACATACACACAGTGTCTCAGTATTTTTCCATGCTTCAACCTCAAATGCCTTATACATAAGCTTGAATGTATTGTCTTACAACCTCCACGCTATGCCAGTAGGAAAAGGGGCTGCCTGGAGACTATGCCTGTTCAAAATGGTGGCTCCATCTTCCCTTTTCTTTATAAACCACATGTACAGTAACAACCAAGAAATTGTTGACTTGTCAGACTGGATTTGTATGGATTAATAGGTCTAGCACAGGTAGAAGAGAGACAGAAATACTTCTGGTTTATCTGATTTAATGCAAATACAGGCAAATCTGGCTAAGAAATGCTTTTCACCAAAGTTTGTCTGCAACTTGAATGCTGTAGGTTAAACTTATTTAAAAGTTCTCTGGACAGATTCACTTGTAATATGAGCATGTTGTAGTTTCTGGTGTTTAGGACCGATTTCTGTTTATTTAGTTTTCTGAAGAGGCACAAGAGACAGCCCTAGCTACTATCAGACTTCCTAGAGACAAATTGGGCAAATGAGCCCTTACAAAATTCCATTTACTTTAAATATAATAAATAATAATCTCTAAACATAGGAATTTGACCAGCGTTAACCACTTTACTTCCCCAATACACTGATACTACTCCTTTTTTCTTAGCATAACACAAAACAAACACATGACCACACACTATCCACTCTCCAGTGCAGATCAGAGTAACAAGGCACAAAGCAAGCTTCAGAACACACAGAGCACCATGTTCACCACATCTACATTTAGAGCTGATTAAGAAGAGAAGCAAAATCAATGAGAAACTGACACTAGTGACTACCCTGTTTTCAGCACTTATTGTCACAAGAAGACCAAACATGCACACACACTCTCATTTTAAGGCAGAGCATTCACTTTTTTGGAAAAAAAAAAAAAAGTAACTTTACAGCATATATCCTGATCTCTTACTCTTTGCAAGATGACACTGGCTTTGGGCATATTACAGACACCCTTAAGACACATCGCCTGGCCTGGCTTACCTGACACAATTTTTAATTTCTCTGAAGTAAACTCAAATTACTTCTCTGAAGTAAACTCAAATTTCAAACATGTATTTCTTTATTAACTTATTTCATTAATTTCCTCAGGGACTTAACAAAATATGTTCAACTTTCATTCACTTAATCTTACCACAATAGATGGTGTAACATATCCAGAAGACAGCCATATGTAAGACATGCCCGTACTCCGAAGCATAGAAAACTTAACACACCAGGGCCTCGAGGAAGCAACACTATAACAGTGCAAATACAAAAATATTTAAGGAAAAATACATCACCCAACAGACAGCATCTGTGGTCACCACTATCCAGCATTCTCCAAAATAAGTAGCTGTTAATGGCTTATCCAAAAGTTGGCTTATATATAATTGTCACCGCAAATTGGTTCTGAACATAATTTAGATTCCAATTTTTGATATTAACAACATGGTAATTTTCTGGTAAGATATATTTATAGCTAACTTGTAATTAGACTTCTGAATGCATGCATATGCTTGGGTCACAGTGAGACAAAAACTCTTGAGTTATTTGTAGAGTACCTTAAGATTTACATTTTCAAAACACGTACTTAAGCTTAGTTTTAGAAGTATTCTTCCCAGCATCTCTTCACCAAACTGTATCAGTTTTATTTATTTATTTATTTATTTATTTATTTATTTATTTATTTTTGAGATGGAGTTTCACTCTTGTAGCCCAGGCTGAAGTACAATGGCACAATCTTGAATCACTACAACCTCCGCCTCCTGGGTTCAAGCGATTCTCCTGCCTCAACCTCCTGAGTAGCTGGGATTACCGGCATGCACCACCATGCCCAGCTAATTTTTTGTATTTTTAGTAGAGACAGAATTTCACCAAGTTGGCCAGGCTGATCAGGAACTCCTGACCACAGGTGATCCACTTGCTTCTGCCTCCCAAAGTGCTGGGATTACAGGCGTGAGCCACCGCACCCAGCAACTATTTTAATTTTAATAAGTGAGGAGTGGGGAGGGCTTTTTAAAGTTTTATTCCTTTCTATTCAGTTTATCTTATCCTATACAGAAATGGAATAAAGTGTGGTGTCTGTCCTAATGATATTTATTTGTGGTGATGCAGAAATATCTATGCTCCCAAGCAAGAGATGAAAAATCATGTTCTCCCCAAAATGGGGAAACCAGTGTTACCTGGGGCCCAAAGAGATGTTCAGGTTACATCTGTCAGGATTGATACCGTAAGAGAGAATCATCTCTCGAACACAGTGGGGCTCACCTGAGATTTTGGTGAGTCATGTGGATGACATCAGAGACAAGCATTACCCAAAATTGGAGTCCCTATAAGACTTTCACATAAGATTGTCTTAGAATATGGTGGCTCAACTCACACAGAAAAGGATGGCTGTGCATCCAAGTGAGACTGATATTTTTTTCTCAGGAGCAGAAATCTTAATGTAGGAGATGGCCACTCACTAAGTAGTCGAAGCATGCCCTGATGGAACTCTCTGGGGGTCAGATTGCATACTGTCTCCCTGAGTTGCATAAAGCACAGAACAACCTGCCTGCACTCCAGCTTCTAGCATGTACCAACTCAGCAGAAAACACATCCCTGTCTATTTTGTTTCAAAAATACTTTGTTTGCCATAAAAAAGTGAATTAATATAGTAGAAGCCCAAGGACTGCCTAGGGGTAGGTAGCAGGTCTGTCATCACCAGAAGTATTTAAATGCTGGCTAAACAAATACTCTGTGGAAATAAGTTTCACTGTTTGTGAAAGGGGTAAAATAAATCTGTCTTGGGCACTCTCAGATCTAGTGAAGATCTTAGCATACAATAGATAAAGAACAACTTCTGTTTACTAAATAAACTTCATTTTCACAGATTACAGGTGAAGCAAAATATTGATATAACTCTAAGACATTAAGGTATCACAAGACCACTTATGTTCTTTATGGGGTTTCAATTAAGAAATTACATGAAAAATAAGTCCGTGAAAGGAGTTCTGATGCTCCTAATTAGCATCAGAACTGCTCTGATGGCCTTAAGCCATTGTGAAAGTCCTAGCTTGGTTCCTACCCAAAGTCTCTTCTCATGAATCCTATGCTTAAAAGTCAAACAGACAAAGCATCACTATATCAAACACAAACTTCAACACTCTTAACATTTACGTGTAAATCCCATCTGAAAATCATTGAAAAGCTCAGGTCATCTACAAGAAATCTGTTCTTTGCAGTTTAGTGTCAGTAAATTAAAAGGAAAGCAGGAAAATAATAAGATAAAGCCATTTAATTATTTTTGTAGGTAAGAACATGACATTGGTTTATCAGTTACATAGTATTTTCATGCTTCATCCATGCCAGGTACTTAATTTTTAACCAACTATAACACATTACAAGTGGAGAAATAGCTAAAAACAGAAAACATATACATAACTCTTTAAAGGGTAGAGAACATGCCCAGTTCATACACATTGCCTAATCTAGCATTCCAATCTTACTTAGTAAGGCACCACTATCCACTCAGCTATAAAATCCAAGATCAGGAAGTCATCTATCCCTTCCCCACACCATCCCATCATCAAGCCTCTCCTACCTCTTAAACCTCTATCAAATCCATCTGAGCTCCCATCTCTACTGTCACTATGCTTCAGGCCACCAATGCTTTTCAAATTTTTCATAAACTAGCCTTCTAACTGATCTTCTTCCAAACAGAAGGCCAATAATTATTTCCTTCTACCAGGTCTATTTACTACTATGGGTAAAAATAGTCCGTAACATTCAAATCTCACCACACTACCTTTGGGCCCAACACTTTTTACAGCTTTCCAGAGCTCCTACAAGCCTACTCTAACCCCTGCCTACTTCGTCATTCCTGTCATTCCCCTCATTCAGTGTCTTTTCTTCTTCCAAACACACTGTACTTCTCCCACTTCCCTGGACACATCTACTTTTTCAACCTCAGCTTCTGCACCTGCTGTTCTCTGAAGCATTCTCTTTCTTCCTGTCACCCATTCTTCAGATATTAGCTCAAATGTCACTTCCACAGGATGCCTTCCTTGACCTGCATCCTGACATCCTCCATTCCTCTCCCATACACAAAGGCCAAACTTTACTTCATAAGTTTTTATCATACTTAACTTTGAGCAGTTAACACTGATATAAGTGAGCTTTTCCTGGCTGGATGAGTCTCTTTCACTGTGATATATCCTCTATGATATTAGCAACTGTCTGTCTTTGCAATGCAAGTAAGTTTGGCGGTAAAGACAGAACCTTCAGAAGCAGATAATTAGATATTTATGGAATAAATAAAATGTGTAAATGTAAAAAAAAAAATCATGGGAATGGTAAATTTGATAGTGAAAAACCGTCTCTTTTAAAAAGAGGCTAGGCCGGGGGCGGTGGGTCACGCCTGTAATCCCAGCACTTTGGGAGGCCGAGGCGGGTGGGATCACAAGGTCAGGAGATCGAGACCATCCTGGCTAACGTGGTGAAACTCCGTCTCTACTGAAAATACAAAAAATTAGCTGGGCATGTTGACGGGCGCCTGTAGTCCCAACTACTCCAGAGGCTGAGGCAGGAGAATGGCATGAACCCAGGAGGCGGAGCTTGCAGTGAGCCGAGATCCTGCCACTGCACTCCACCCTGGGTGACAGAGCGAGACTCTGTCTCAAAAAAAAAAAGAGGCTAAATCTAATACAGAACTGTACTTAGAAAAATTAAATTGTAAAACTTTAATAAGCTTTTAACATAAAATGGCTCTTGTAAAACTTATTTTTATAATTTAAATACAAATCAAATTCAGAGAAACACAAGTTAAGCCTCCTTTAAGTTACTTTTGGTTTAAAACTTTTGAGTGTTTTAACCAAATAGATATAGATTTAACTGACCAAATCACAGAAAACTGTTTGAGATGTTAAACCATTGTAAAACAATCCGCTGAACCAACAAAAGCTCTAAAGTAAAAGATAAAATGGCCTAAAAAAACTATTTTCTGTATCATAGAGGAAAATATAGAAGCCTTCTCAGAAATAAAACTAAGTTAGAATGTTACATTTAAATGTATCTGTCAGGTATGAATCTAAATTCTAGTTAGCATGCAAGCACTTATTAATCGACATTTACAGTTAGTAATGTATCCTTAATCAATCAGGATTTCATCTTGTATAAAAGACACTAAGTCACCCACAATGCTAACTTTTTCTTTGTTAAAAATTTACTCTTTCAAAAGAAAACTCATTCAAATGGTTCACCTTGTGTTTCAGGACACCCATGTTATCTTCTGAGTATCTCTTTTATTTCTAAAAATATATGTACCTCTATTAAAAGAAAGTTAAAATTTTGATTGTGTGTAATTATAGAAGTGCTTTGTTGTTGTTTTTAACAATAAAGTACCAGGGTAAAATAACTTCCCCTAAAACAGTAAAAATGGTTCTTTTTATGAGTATGATATATAATCAATTATTATGAAGTAGGTACATTGCACATACACACATCAGGCAAGATTTATACCCTGCAGGTTTCTGGTTTTACATTCAATTTTAAAACCAAGAAATAATGGAATAAAGGAAAGTTGAATTATATATAAACCAACACTTCTATTAACTCATACTACTAGTGAAACAAAACTCTAAATAAGTAGAGAAAATGAATTCACATATTGGAGCTCTGAAATGTTCTGGGTCTTTTATCTGTGCGTTTATTTTTCCCATTGAATTTAAAGTTCAAACCAAAATCCATTAATAATGTTTAGAATTATTAAAGGCCACAGTGTGACAGCTTTTAGTGCAACCAGGCATTAAGAAGCATTTCTTTTCTCTTTAAGCTGAGCCAAATTTTATTTTAGAATTTCTGTAATTCAACGTTCTTTCCCACCAAAGCACCTAAATTTTTTTCATGTAGCTGCAAATGACTACATGACAGATGTGCCAAAGTTGTTAGTTTATGTCCACTTCCTTTACTGAATGTGGAGTGAAAGGCCTTAGTTTTCAATTTACATGTGGCTCTTCTCCAAAATCTTAAAAAATCTCATGTTTATATTAGAAATCAACAGGCAAGTTCAGGCACGGTGGCTTACACCTGTAATCCCAGTACTTTGGGAGGCCAAGGCAGGCCAAACACCTGAGGTCAGAAGTTCGAGACCAGCCTGACCAACATGGTGAAACCCTGTCTTTACTAAAAATACAAAAATTAGCCAGATGTGGTGGTGGGTGTCTGTAATCCCAGCTACTCGGGAGGCTGAGGCAGGAGAATTGCTTGAATCCGGGAAGCAGAGGTTGCAGTGTGCCGAGATTGCACCAATGCACTCCAGCCTGGGTGACAGAGCAAAACTCCATCAAGAAAGAAAGAAAGAAAAGAAAGAAAGAAGGAAGGAAGGAAAGAAAGAAAGAAGGGGAAAGAAAGAAAGAATGAGAAAGAAGGAGAAAGAAAGAGAAAGAAAGAAAGAAAAGAAAGAAAGGAAAGCAAGAAAGAAATCAACATGCAGTAGTCAGTGAGCACCAACCATGCAATTGTGCTAGGTACAAGAGATGGAAAAAATATTTCTGAGGTGGGAGACACATGTTAACAGATAAATTACAGCAGACAGACTTGACACATGGGAGTAAAAGTCATTAGAAACAGAAGGCCTAATTCTTTCTAGAAAAGGTAGTATTTGAGATGGGTCTCAACAGAAAAGTAAATGTTCTTTGCTGTGGGAAGAAGATGGAGACACAACAAAGAGAAGAACCCATGCAACAGCAGAGGCAGTAAAGAATTATTCAGTGTGGCAGTGATGTGGAAGATAGAGACAAGCGCCAATACTAGCAGTTTGGTTTGGAAGCAGATGAGGGTCTTTGTAAAACAAGTTAAGGAGTTTGGATTTTCCTTTTTGTAGACAACATGGTGCCAAGAGATGTCATTAGGCAGGCAAACAACGAGAGCAGCTTTAGGTTTTGAGGATAATGCCTCTGACAGCAAGGTGGAAGATTAACATCAGTAGGGAGAAACTGGTGGCAGAAAATTAAGAGGTGTTTATGACTCAATGAGGTCCTCAGGTCAGGAGTGATTAAACAGCCCATGTCAGTGATTGAAGCATGGTTTTGAGGAGAGCCTGGTGACTGATGGACATGAGGGTGAGAGAGACATGCATCAGGACAGTCAGCAGTAATGTTCCTGGCCTAGCAGGTTGTGTGCATGACAATCACCTTCCAGAAAGGATGGAGATTACTTTCATTTTTACAAGTACTTGCAGGATGAGGGAATTGTACTGTGATCAGGATGACAGAAGATTACAGCTTCAGATAAGTCATAGGTGAAAATATAGAGCTGGAGTTGCCAGTTTATAGGTTAGAGGGGAGGTCAGAAAAGCACCAGAATGCACAGGGCATTCTGCAGGAACGGAACTCACTCCCATGTATGGGACTGCAAAGGTTGCTGCAGAGAACAGGCATTGGGTACCTGGCCACTGACACCAATGGGATGCTTACAGTCTGTCTACTGATTTAAGAATTTTAGGCCGGGCGCGGTGGCTCATGCCTGTAATCCCAGCACTTTGGGAGGCTGAGGCGGGTGGATCACGAGGTCAGGAGATTGAGACAATCCTGGCTAACATGGTGAAACCCCGTCTCTACTAAAAATACAAAAAATTAGCCGGGTGTGTGGCAGGCGCCTGTAGTCCCAGCTCCTTGGTAGTCTGAGGCAGGAGAATGGCGTGAACCTGGGAGTTGGAGCTTGCAGTGAGCCGAGATCGCACCACTGCACTCCAGCCTGGGCGACAGAGTGGGACTCTGTCTCAAAAAAAAAAAAAAAGAATTTTAAAACAACTATTCTCAAGTGTTACCCATGTCTCTGAGGTAAGTGGGGGCCCACACCACTTTGGGGGCAACTGTCTCCTTACTGCAGGCAGCCCTTTCTTATCTGGAATTCAGTCTCCTCATCTTCCTGCCTTCTCCCTTGCATATCTCCTGCTTGTGTAATAGGGTGGAAAGTGGGAGGGCAGGACAAAGCTCAGACCAGTGGCACTGGTTAAGAAAAGATCACTCCTTTCATTCTACTAGACAGTTCTGGTCTGAGGCCTGGGTTCTCAGAACATAAAAATTATCACTGTCTCCTTTATTGCATCCCTGTATTGTCCCTATCCCTCTCAGCCAGGGCAGCTGGCTGACATCCACCCTCTCAGGGGGACATGTATGGACAGAAGACCTGGGTCAGAAACACTGCTCTATGAAAAGGGCAGATAGTTATGTAAGAATTTTGCAAAAACTTGAGAAATTAAAATAAGGGTGACTATGAATGCGAAAACATTAACTGTCAAGCAAGTAAGAGATAATTCAAAGAATTTTTTAAAAAGATATATTCCACATAACTTAAATCATGAGGAAGACTGGCAGATGACAGCATCAGAGTGGATTTCCTAAATAACTGAGGAGGTGACTGGGAAAACTGAGCCACCTACCAAAACAGCTTTACAGAGCCAATGCATCTCATTTGTTGTAGAAGAAGGTGAGTTCTAGAACTCTTATTTACTATAAAGTTTTCAAATACATTGAATACCACTTAATGTTTTCCTCAGTCCCAAGCTTCTTGTAAAACTTTGACCCTGCCAACCATGGCAACTTAGAGGCAGATAAAAGTTTACCTACTTTATGGAACTTCAGATTTCTAAATATAGCACATGCAATACAGGGAATGCACCCAGTGTGCTTGTGGATGCAATAAAGACCACTACTACACCTCTCAAGCAGGCTTCGTTGACTTCAGCTCTCCTGACATTTGGGGCTGTCCTATGCATTGTAATATGTGGAGCAGCATTTCTAGTGTCTGTACACTAAATGCCAGTAGCACCCTTTCTCAAAGCAAGACACTAAAAATTTTATCATCATTCTGTAAAGGAAATCCACAGTGGACACCCACAAAGCTTCCTGATCTCAAAATATACCACTTTATTCCATACGTGGGTTTTGAGTTTCTGGAACAGTTATTTTATCCTTACAACAATCCCATGAGGTACAAAAGCTACTGACAAGATGCCTATCATCATATTCACCAATGGCAATGCCACCAAAGGCTAAAGTTTCATTTTAAATTCACTTATACTTTCAAAATTAATCGAATTTATTTTGAAAAAAATATGGCCTGCTTTATTAAAAATAACAACACACATACACAGAGGTAAATAAGCAGTGTACATTTAAAGCTACATTGTTTTGAGATCAAGCTGACTCTATAAAGCAGCTGTTCCATGGGGCTAAGTGGTAGTTAGGAACTGTGAATCCTGAGCTTAATTTATTGCCAGCCCCTGGGTAGATCATAAAGCAGCTATAACAGGAGTCAGTATACCCACCCAACCCTAATAGTTTTGCTCTGAGTAGAAATGTGAAATCTTTGCTGAATGCTTTCGAAAAAGCAGAGTGAAAATAACTTAGTCCAGGAAGGTACACCAAAATAAATAAGGAATATTTTAAAGTAATTAAACCACCAGAAATATCCGATATATAATCCTACCCCATTGTCTCTGAGAAAAGGGAAAAAGAGAAAAACACAAAGCAAGCTATCAAAAGACAAATACAGCTTTTAAAAGTTCTATCTAATTAACCCCACTAAGAAATTTTTTGGCTACCTGGTGTATGCCAGGCACTGTATAATGTAGGACAGTGGTTTCCAATCTTTTTGGCACCAGGGTCTGGTTTTGCGGAAGACAACTTTTCCGCACATGTGGCGGGATGGTTTCCTTTTGGGATGATTCAAGCACATTACACTTACTGTGCACTTTGTTGCTATTATGATTGCATTGTAATATATAATGAAATAATTAAACAACCCACCATCATGTAGAGTCAGTGAGACCCCTGGGATTATTTTCCTGCAACTAAATGTTCCCATCTGGGGGTGATGAGGGGCAGTGACAGATCCTAAGGCATCAGATTCTCATAAATAGTTTGCAACCTACATCTCTCACAAGCTCAGTTCACAATAGTGTTTGCACTCCTATGATAATCTAATGCTGCTGCTGATCTGCAATGCAAGTGATGGGGAGTGGCTGTGAATACTGATGAAGCTTTGCTAACCCACCATTCACCTCCTGCTGTGCAGCCTGGTTTGTAACAGGACACAGACTGGTATCAGTCTGTGCCCCGGTGTTGAGGACCCCTGATATGGGGCAACTACATTGATTGATTGACTGACTGAGTGGGTGAGTGCAATGGCGCAATCTCAGCTCACTGCAACCTCCACCTCCTGGGTTCAAGTAATTCTTCTGCCTCAGTCTCCCAAAATAGGTGCTATTACAGGCATGTGACACTACGTTTGGTTAATTTTGTATTTTTAGTAGAGATGGGGTTTCACCATGTTGGTAAGGCTGGTCTCAAACTCATGATCTCAGTTTATTCGCCCGCCTCAGCCTCCCAAAGTGCCAGGATTACAGACCTGAGCCACTGTGTTCTGACAACTACATTTATTACCAGCCATTTATTACCAGGGCACCTATGTTGTACAGTGCCTGGCATACACCAGGTTGTTAATTAACAGCTATTGACTTAATGCAGGACTAATAAGGTAAGGTTTTTTTTTTTTTTTCCTTCAACATGCTGTGCCTGTTTCAGATGCAAATAAGACCTCAGGAGTCTGCCTGAAGAGACTTAAAATAAAAAATGTTCCCCCAGATGGGAACATTTAGTTGCAGGAAAATCAAGCAGTCACTTGGATGGTGTAACAAGTTAGGCATGAATGTATCACCTGTGCCAGCTTAGTGAGATGCATGTTTACATCACATAACAAACACGTGTCTGCCATGCTCAGGGCTTAGAGTCTAAATTTCTGATGAGAAATAAAGTGGTATCTAGACAACCCCAGAGAGTGATATTCCATACATCCATAAGCATTAGTAGCATTTCTAAAAATTATCAAACATCCAACAAGTCCTTTAAAAACAAGATATGCTAACATGCAAGCAGTTTAGCAGTATTTTAAAAAATGATAAACTGAACTTCATTCACCTGAAATGGAGCACAAGACCCTCTTGAAGGAATTCATATCCATTCCTGCAAAAGTTCTGTGGACCCTTGAAGATAGCACAGAACTAAGTGTTTTTTGTGTGTGTGTGTTTCCAAAGAGGTTTTAGCCAAGACTTTGGCCTCTAATAGACTCTCTGATTAAAATATGGCTTAGAAACTCTACCTGCCTACTTGAAAAAGCATCAAAACTAGAGAATGCTTTTCACGGGTGTGAAAAAATGAAAACAAAATCACATTCTTCTCTTTGCAATTCCTTTTCCCCCACCTCCCACTTCTATTAAATATACTTCAGAATCATTGTGCACAGGTGCAGAGACCACTACCTATCTAAAAAAGGAAAAAACCCTCAAATATATGGGGATGAAGTGGCAATCTTGCCTTTGCAGAAATCATTTTGTTTCCTCCAGACAGTAGTGTCTCACTGTTTTCAGCATTCTCATCTAACAGGCAAACAGTTTCCACTGACTTTGAAAGGGGTAAGCTTGAATCTAAACTCTTAAACAAGAAGGAGGGTTCAGTTTTCTAATAATGAAAATCCCAGACATGTTTTTCAACCTACCAAATCGTTATATTTTTTATTCACCCTTCTCTGTCTCTCCACAAACACTAACATCACCACCCACAAAAGAAGGTAATCCCTCCAATGTTCCCCAAATGTGTGCTGCTGCTAGCTGGGAAGCTGTGTAGAGTTTTGTAATGGAGTGTGAACTGCTGCCCGGGATCTGGGCTCGTGTTCTATCTCCTAACCAGTGGAAGACAAGGAGGACAAATCCACTGAGCAGAAAAGAAAACAAAAAAAGAAAGAAAATCTTTCCTCCTCATTTATAACCTCTCACGGATGCAGCGCTGACGAAGGCCACCAGGTGCCCAGGGCGCCTGCCCAGCGGCCCACTGGCCAGCGCGTTTCTGCGCCGAGCCGGGTCCCCGAGCCCTGCAGGTCTCCGCCCTGCCTGGAAAGGAAGCGGCCCCGCCAGGTAGTGGGATCGGCCGCCGCGTCCTGTCCTCACCCTTGGCCAGGGAGTGGGTGACATCCTTGATGTGCACTCGGCCCAGAAAACGCGCCGCTTCCCATGGACGGTGTCGGCGACGGGAAGGACCTCCCCTGCTCCTTAGCAAACATTAGGGTCGCAGTTTCCTAAGAGACGCGACTGGGATTGGGGGAGGGGGTCCAGGCAGAGGCTAGTGCTGGGGGCAGAGGAAGCGACACTAGGCTGCAGGCTGGTATGGGAGGAAAAAAGGAAGCCCCGGAAATAGCCACAGATTTTTCCAGCGGGAGTAGGCCCCCCGCCTTTTTCCTGGACTCACGATGGCACCCGGCACTGAGCCCCCCACACGCGCAAGGAAGGTGCACTCCACACTGACGGATCCCTGTAAAACACACACCCCGCCAACGGAAGGACGAGGAACGATAGGCGCCCCCATGGCAAGGCCCTGGCCCCCTTCTTTACCGGGTGCCCTAGGTGGTAGTCGGCCACACCAAAACCGCCAGCCAGGAAAGGGCCAGGGCCAGGGCGCAGGGCTGCCTGCTGCCTCCTCGACGCCAGTGTCCTCTGCCCCGGAATTTCAAATCCGCAGAGCAGGGCGCAGGAGGCGCTTCCACCAAACACCTTGGCGAGAGTACCCCAGGAGGCCACCTCCTGGCCGGCACCCCTGATGCTTTGCGGCTGCAGGGGAAAGCAGGAACCCTAGTTTCCAGGCTTCCCTGCCAGAGAGAGAGACTGGAAAGTCCATAGAAGGAAAGTTCCTCATCCCACAGGGGAAAGATGCCAGGAGAGAGAGGGCGGAAGGTGGGGAGCAGCGTCTGGAAGATGTTTCTGGCTTACGAGGCTTGAACCATCCAAGTCCCGGCGGGGCTATAACAAATTCACCCCAGTATTCCTGGAGGCCAAAGCAAGAGAAGCACTTGTGTCCAGAAGTTTCAGACCAGCCTGGGCAACGTGGTGACACCCCCGTCACTACAAAAGACATTTAGTCAGGTGTGGTTGGTCACGTCTGCAATCCCAGCTACTCGAGAGGCTGAGGTGAGAGAGGATCTCTTGACACTAGAGTCAGTCATAAGCTTGTGCCACTGCACTCCAGCCTGGGTGACAGAGCAAGAGCCTTCCTCATAGAATAAATAAATATATAAATATATAAATAAACTCAGCCGCCTGGGTTGAGCCGGATTCCTACCCTCCGAAAGCTAATATAGATGCACATCAGGTCTTTCTGCTGCAGCACTGCAGAGACGGACACCGCATGTGCTGGGTGCTGCTTGACATGGCCAGTAGCTCAGTAAGAGGAGGAGTAGGAGTGAAGGAATGGAGAAAGAGGAGGAGGAGAAGAGAAGAAAGAGAGGAAAAAGTAGAAAAAGGGAGGAGGAAACAAGAAGAGGAGAGGAGGAGAAAATGAGAAGATAGTAAGAATAGAGGAAGAGGAGAAAATAAACAGGGGAGGAGGACAATGGGACCAGGAGCAATGAGGAGAAAAAGAAAGCTAGGAGGAGGAGAGAAGGAGGAGGAGGAGAAGAGGAGGAGGAAAAGAAAAGAAGGATGAGGAGAGGAGAAGGAGAGGAGGAGAAAAAAAGGGAGGAGGAGGAGAAAAAAGGGAGGGGGAAGAGAGAAGGAGAAGCAGGAGAGACAAACGAGGACAGGAGGAGGAGGAGAGGAGGATGAAGAGGAGAAGGAGAGGAAGATGAGGAGAAGAAGGATCAGAGGAAAAGAAAAGAAGGATGAGGACAGGAGAAGGAGAGGAGGAGAAAAAAGGAAGAAGAAGGAAAAAAGGGAGGAGGAGGAGAGAAGGAGGAGAAGCAGGAGAGACAAAGGAGGACAGGAGGAGGAGAGGAGGATGAGAAGAAGGAGGATCAGAGGGAAATGAGAAGGAGGAGAGGAGACAGAGGAGAAGGAAGAGGAGGAGAAAAGGAGGAGAAGAGGAGGGGGGGAAAAGGAGGAGGAGACAGGAGGGGAGGAGAAGGAGGAGGAGAGGAGAAAAAAGAGGAGGAGGAAAAGGGGAGAAGGAGCAGAGGAGGAGGAGGAGAAAAAGAAAAGGAAAAGGAGGAAGAGGAAGAAAAGAGAAGAAGGAGGAAGAGAAGAAGAAAAAGGAGGGGAGGAGGAGAGGAGAAGAAGGACAGAAGAAGGAGGAGAAGAAAAGAAGGATGAGGACAGCAGAAGAGAAAAAGGAGTAGAGGAGGAGGAGAGGAGGAGAACGAGGAGGAGGAGGAGGAGAGGAGAAGGAGAGGAAAAGAATGAGGAGGAACAGAGAAGGAGGAGGAGGAGCAGGAAGAGATGAGGAGGAGAAGGAAAATATGAGGAGGAGAAGGGGAGGAGGAGAGGAGGATGAGGAGAAGGAGGAGTAGAGGAGAAGGAACAGAGGAGGAAGAGAGGAGGAGAAAGAGAAGAGGGGGAAAGAAGGAGAGGAGGAGAAAAAAATAGAAGAAAAGGAGAGGAGGGGGAGGAGGAGAGGAGAAGGAGGAAGAGAAAGAGTAGGAGAGGAAGAGGAGGAGGAGAGGAGAAGAAGGAAGAGAAAAATAGGAGGAGAAGAGGCAGAGGAAAGGAGGAGGAGGAGAGAAGGAGGAGGGGAGGAAAGGAAATAGAAGGAGGAGGAGATGAGGAGAAAAAAGGAGGGGAGGAGGAGGAGATAAAGAGGAGAAGAAGAAGCAGAGAAGGAGGAGGAGAGGAAAAGAAGGGAGAGGAGGAAAGGAAAAAGGAGCAAGTGGAGAGGGGGAGGAGGAGAGGAGAAGAAGAAGGAGATGAGGAGGAAATGAGAAGGAAAAGGAGGAGAGGAGGAGAAGAAAAAAGGTGAAGAAAAAAATGAGGAAGAGTAGGAGAGGAGAAAAAGGAGATGGAGGAGGACAGGAGAGGAAGGAAGAGAAAAAGAGGAGGAGCAGTGGAGGAGGACAGTAGAAGGAAAGGAGGAAGGCAAAAGAAGGAGGTGAGGAGAAGGAGGAGCAGAAGGAGAGTAGAAGAAGAGAAGAAGGAGGAAGAGAAGAAAAAGAGGAGGTGCAGGAGGAGTAGGAGAGAAGGAGGAGGTGGAGGAGAAGAGGAGAAGCAGGAAGAGAAAAAGGAGGAGGAGAGGAGAAGGAGTGGAGAATAAGAAGAGAAGGAGGATGAGAGGAGAAGGAGGAGGAAGAAAGGAAAATAAAAAGGAGAAGAGGAGGAGGAGAGGAGGAAAATAATAGGAGAGGAGGAGGAGAGGAGAAGGAGGATGAAGAGGAAAGTAGAAGAAGAGTAAGAGGAGGAGAGAAAAAGGAGGAGAAAGGACGAGGAAAAGGAGAGGAGGAAGAGAGTAGAAGAAGGAGTAGGAGAAGCAGAAGGAAAAGAGGAGGAGAGGAGAAGAAGAGGAGAAGGAGGAGGAGTGGAGGAGGAAGAGGAGATGAGGAGAGAAGGAGAAGGAGGAGGAGGGGAGAAGGAGGAAGAGTGGAGGAAGAAGAGGAGATGAGAAAAGGAGAAGGAGGAAGAGAGAAGAATAAGAAGGAGGAAAAAAGAAGAGGAGATTAGAAGGTGGAGGAGTAAGAAAAGGAAAGGAGGAGAGGAGAAGAAGGAGGAGAATAGGAGGAGTAAAAGATGAGTAGGAGGGGGAGGAGAGGGGGAGGTGGAGAGGTTTGGGGGAGGAGGAGGAGAAAAGAATGAGGAAGAGAGGAGGAAGACGAGAAGGAGGAAAAGGAGGAGGAGAGAAAAAGGAGAAGGAGAGAAGGAGAAGGAGAGAAGGAGGAGGAGGAAAGTAGAAGGAGGAGGGGAGGAGTAGGAAAAGGAGGGGAGGGGGTGAAAAATGAGGAGAAGAGGAAATGGAGAGGATGAGAGGGGGAAGAGAGGAGAAAAAGAGAAGGAGAAGATGAGAAGGGAGAAGGAGAGGAATAGACGAGGACAGGAGAAGGGGGAGGAGGAGAAGGAGTAGAGAAGAAGAATGAGAGGAGAGGAGGAGGAGAAGAGAAGGAGGAGAGGAGGAGGAGGAGAAGGGGAGGAGAGTAGGAGGAGATGAGGATGAGAGGAGGAGGGGAAGGAGAGGGGGAGGAGGAAAAAGGAGAGGAGGAGAGGAGAAAGTAGGTGAGGAGGTGGAGGAGAGGAAGAGAAGGAGGAGAGAAGGAGTAGAAGGAAAGGAGGAGGAGGAGGAAAAAGAGGGGAGGAGAGAAGGAGGAGAGGAAAAGGAGGAGGAGAGGAGGAGGAGACGAAGGGAGGTGGAGTAGAGTAGGAGATGGAGGAGGAAGAGAAGAGGAGGAGAGAAAGAAGATGAGAGGAAGAAAAGGAGAGGACGAGGAAGAGAGGAGAAAAGGAGGAAGAGAGGAGGAAGTGCAGGGGAGAAAGAGGAGATAATGAGGAGAAGGAGAGGAGGAGGAGGAGGGAGAGGAAAGGAGGAGATGGAAAAGAGGAAGAGAAAAGGAGGAGGAGGAGAAAAAATTATAACTTTGTGGCATTCAGTAATTATGACTATTGTCATGGCATTTGGACTAAAGTTTAAACTCAGTAGGAGAGATGGGAACAAAGATCAAAGATCCAGATTATTTCAGAGCTCAATTTCAGAGCTAAAAAAAAAAAAAAGATACCTGGTGATACACCTGTGGATGTTGCCAATGCAAAAGTGTTGCATTATTTTGGTTTTGGATCCCGCCATATGTCACCATACACAATGTATGCAGTGCCTAGGAGACAGCAGAGAGCAGACAGCCACAACACTTAGGTGCTCGGCCCAGTGAAACATCACAATCTCTTTTTGGTCAGAGCCCAAACAGTAGAGGAGAGCCACATCACCTACGTTCTAGGTCCAGCAATACATCCCAATACTTTCTGAGAGGAAGACCAAAGCAGGAGTGCCACATCACCTAGGTGAGAGCCCCAGAGGTACGGCACAATGCCTTCAGTGGGTAGGGCTCAGGAAGAAGAGGAAAGTTACATAACCTAGGGGCTACAGCCAGCTATATGTCACAATCACCCCAAGGGGCAGGGACGATGCATGAGAGGAGAGTCACATCAAGTAGGTGCTGAGCAAAGCAATATTAACAATCAGAGGAGAGTGTCATCTCCTACATGCTGGGCCATATGTTACAACATCCCCTATGGGCAAAGCCCAGGTAAGAGAAGAGATAAACATCAAATAGTTGATGAGCTAAGAGATACTTTGCAATGCCCCCTGTAGAAAGAGATTAGGAGAAATAAATCAGATTGCCTGTGTGCTGGGCCCAGGGATAAGTCACTATTTCATCTATGGACATGGCCCAGGCGGGCGAGGAGAGTTACATCACTTAGATGCTGGAAACAGAGATATGTAACAATCTCTTCTATAAGCAAGACCCTGGTAAGAAAAGAAAGATGCATCAAATATTTATGGACCCACAGATGCCCCTTTTTGACAGAGTCAAGGCAAGAAAGTGACATCACCTTGGTCCTGGGCCCAGCAATAGGTCACAATACCTTCTGAAGACAGGGCCAAGGCAAATAAGTAACACCTTGGAGCTGGGCCCAGGATATATGTAACAGTCTCCCCTGCAGGCAGAACCGAGGAAGAAGATAAGTGTCACATTAGCTAGGTGCTGAGCCCAGGGATATGTCACCATCCCTCCAGGCAAGAGATGAGAGTACATTACCTGGGTGAGGAGTGCAGGGAGATGTCACAATCCCCTTTTTAGGCTGGGCCCAGGCAGAACAGTCACATCGCCTAAGTGTTAGAATGAGCAATGTGTCACAATGTCCCTTGTGCACAGCACCAAGGTAGGAGAGAAAACTTACATCACCTGAGTGCAAGTCCCAGCGATATGTTACAATGCCTCCTGTAAGAGGCACAAAGGCTTGAGAATAGAGTCATCTCACCTAGGTTCTGGGTCCAGCAATATATCACCATTCTATTAGTGAACAAAGCCCAGGCAGGAGAGTCAAATCAGGTGTTTGGCAGAGGCATATGTCACAATCACATCTTCAAAAAATCCACGGATGAGATTATCGATCCCTCACATGTCCTGGTTCTAGGTCTGAGAGTCAACATGTCTTGTATGTCGTGTGAAGTACGTGAGTCACAATCTCAACTGTGAACTGGATCTGTGCAACAGCTTCTCAATGTTTTCTGGGCATTTTGCCCCTTAGATAAGCCACAGCCTGACACGTGTGCTAAATTATGGTTTGAGGGTCAACAAATCCATGCATAACAAATCCATGTATGACAGTCAACATTGCAACTTTTGACTGCCTCTAGATATAAGATTCAAAACCTCAACAGTGGGCCATGCTCATGTGAGAGGACAACAATCTTTACTCTTGACTGTGTCTGCTTACTAGTGTCACAATCTCACCTTTGAGCTGGGCTCTGTTAGTACACTCTCTGTACCACCCAAAGAATTTATGAGATACATGGTTTGGCTCTATGTCCTCATCCAAATCTCATCTACAAATGTAATCTCCACGTGTCAAGGGAAGAAGGTAAATGGATCATGGGGAAGTTTCCCCCATACTGTTTTTGTGATAGTGAGTGAGTTCCCAGGAGAGCTGATGGTTTTATAAGTGTTGGAAGTTCCTCATTTATTCACTTTCTCCCTCCTGCGACCTTGTGAAGAAGGTCCCTGCTTCCCCTTCTGCCATGATTATAAATTTCCTGAGGCCTCCCCAGCCATGTGGAACTGTGAGTCAATTAAACCTCTTTTCTACCTAAATTTCCTGGTCTTGGGCAGTTCTTTATAGCAGTGTGAAAATGAACTAATACGATATGATATGCATGAGAATTGCAATCTGCATTAAGACCTTCATGCTGATATGAGCCCATGATTGTACGTGTCACTCTAAGCTTCGGTATGAGAGTCTGCACTTACCCAACTTGCTGTGTCTAAATAGAAGAGTACTCATCTGCCTATGATCTGGGTTTAGAAATGGGTTACTATCCCATATGTGTCCAGATGTTCACATATGACTGACACAATTCCATCTTTAGACTGTGTCTATGTATGAGATTCAGGATCTCACCAGTGGGTTGTGTCTATGTGTGAGGATGACTATTTTAAGGATTGGCAGGGTGTGCATACCAGAAACAGTATCTCTTGTGTCCTTGGACCTGTGATGACACTCTCTGTACCACTTGAGGGCTTTATACAATATGCAAGAGAGTGGTGAACCTCTGTGACCTTTGTACAAAGAGGACAGCCAGGATCTTACCTTTTTCCCTGAGCCTAGCTATAAGAGACAGTATCTTTCTCATTGGCTAGTTCAAGGTATGGGAGTCATCATCACACCTGTGAGCTGGGCCAAGATATATGTCACAATCACTCGTCTGGATTGGGAGTAAGCAGGAGAGTAACATTACCTGGGTTTGGGGCCAAATGTATGTCACAATCTTCTCTGAGGGCTTAGCAATATGTCACAGTGATCTACGTTAGTTCTTGAATACAAGACTTGAATACAAGATCTTGAATACAAGACTCAGTCAAAAGAGCCTCACCACCTTGTTGCGGGGTCCAGTGATGTGTCATAATCTTTTGTGTTAGGAGGGTGCAGGCAGAAAAGAAGAGTCACATTTCCTAGGTAGTGTATGCAGATATATGTCACAAGGCCCCCTGTGGGCAGCACCCAGGCAGGAGCCTCTTATTTTCTAGGTGTTGGACCCAGTGTTATTTCACAATACACCAAATATTTGGGGCCTGGGAGAAAGGAAAGTCACATCACGTAGGCGCTGGGCCAAATGATATGTTATAATAACCCTCTTTAGCAGAGCCCAGGCAGAAATGTGTCACATCACCCAGGTGATAAACAAAAAGGTATGGCATAATACCCCTGTGAGCAGGGCTCATGCAGAAGAGTTGCATCACATAGTTGTTAAGATAGGCCACATGTCACAATACACAATTTATGCTGAGCTCAGGCAGGAGAAAAGAGTAACATTACCTATGTGCTGGGCTCAGCGATACATCACAATACCTCGTTGGTCAGAGCCCAAGAAGTAGAAGAGAGTTTACCTCACCTAGGTGCTGAGTCCATCAATATGTCACAGTACTCACTGAGTGAAGGGCCCAAGAATGAGGATTACATCATTTTGGTGAGGGGCCCAGAGCTATGTACCCATGCTCCCTGTAGGTAGGGCTTAGGAAAAAAGAAGAGAGTCACATAACCTGTCACGTAACCTAGACAGATGAGCCCAGCCCTATGTCAAAATTACAACAGTGGTCAGAGTCCAGACATAAGAAGAGAATCACATCACATAAATGTTGGGTGAAGGAATATGTCACAATCCCAACTGGGGACAGAAGCAGAAAAATAAGGAGAATTACTCCATCTAGGTAATGTGCCCAGAGATACGTTGCAGTGACCCCTGTGGGCAATGACCAGGCAGTAGAATCACATCACCTGTGTGTTGGGCTTAGGGATAATTCACTCTACCTTCTGTGGGCATAGCACAGGCAAAAGAGGAGAGTCACAACACCTAGGTGCTGGAATCAGAGACATGTAACAATCTCTTCTAATGGCAAAGCCCAAGTAAGCGAGAAGAGTCACATCAAATAGTTCATGAACTTAGAGATACGTTGCAATGCCCCCTGTGGGCAGGGTCCAGGTAAGAGACTCACATCATCTTGGTGCTGAGCCCAGCAATATGTCACAAAGCTTTCTGAGGCCAGGACCAAGGCAAAAGTGTAACATCACCTTACCGTTGGGTCCAGAGACACATCACAACCTCTCCTGCAGGCAGAACCTAAAAAGAATAGAAGAGTCACATCAACTCAATGCTGGGCTCAGTGATAGGTCACAATATTCCCTGTTAGCAGAGATCAGGCAGAAGTGAGTCACATCACCTGGCTAATGGGTGCAGAGGTGTCACAATGCCTCCTGTAGGAAGTGCCAAGTCAAGAGAGTTACATCACCTGGGTTCTGGATCCAGCAACATATCACAATGGGCCACGTGGGCAGGGTACAGGCAGGAGAATCACATAACTTGGGTATGGGGCCCAATGTCCCAATGCCTTCTGTACACAGTGACAAAACAGAAGGGTAGACTCACATTAACTGAATATAAGGCCTAGTGACAGTGATATGTCACAATGCTGTCTGTGGGAAGTGCCAAGGCAGTGGACTAGAGTCCCATCATGAAGATGCTGGGTTTAGCAATATGTCAAAATTCCATCTGTGGGTTGGGCCAAGGCAGAAGTGTCAAATCACTTAGTTGCTGGACAGAGGCATATGTTACACAATCTCACATGCAGAAAGATACAGGTACAAAGTTAAAATTCTTGCATATGACCTAATTCTAAGTATGGGAGTCAACATCTCCTTTATGTTGGGCCTAAGTCATGAGTCTTAATTGTGGACTAGGTCTGTGCATGGGAACCTCACTTTCTTCTGTGCATTATGCCTCCTTAGTAGAGTCACAGCCTCACAGGTGTGCTGAATCTTGGTCTGAGAGTCACCAACCCACCTGTGGACTGGATCCACATATAAGAGTCACTTTTTCAAGTTTCGACTGCATCTAAATGTGACATTCAGAACCTCAAAATTTGGCCATGTTCATGTGGCAGTGTGACAGTCTTTATTGTCAACTGGATGTGCATACAAGTGTCAAAATATCACCTGTGCTGTGCCTTGTCAGGAAACACTTTGTAGCCCCTGAGGGCTTTATGCATGAGAGTCTCAATATGCTCTGAGACCTCCCTGCTGGTCTCAGAGGTCTGGTATGGACCCATGGTTATAATTTTTACCCTAATCTCTTGTCTCAGAGTCAGCTTCTCTTCAATTGGCTCAGTCCAAATAGAAGTGTCCTCACCTACCTATGAACTAGGTTTAGAAATGAGTCACCATCTCAACTGTAGCATATGAGAGAAACAATTCCAGCTGTGGACTGTATCAACCTCTGTGATTCAGGACCTCACCTGTGGGCTCTGTCCATGTGTAAGGGTGAAAATCCTAATGGATGTTAGGGTGAGAATATGAGAAACACAATCTCATTTGAATGCTGGGCTCTGTGGTGGCATTTTATTCCACGCTAGGGCTTTATACAATGTGTAAGAAAGTAGTAATTTTCTATAACCTTCATATAAAGAGGAGACATGGGATCTTACCCGTTTCTCTAATCCCAGCTGAAACAGATAGTATCTTTTCTGTTGGCTGGTGTGTGGTAATAGAGTCATCATTGCAACTGTTAGCTGGACCAAGATATATGTCCCTACCTGTGAGTAGGGAGCAAACAGGAGAGTCACATCACCTATGTTTTGGGCCAGGAATATGTCACAATCTTCCCTGACAGAAGTGACCAGACAGAATAATAATATCACCTGGGTACTTAGCCAGGAATATGTTACAATCACAATCCCCTCCTGAAAGCTGGATGCACAATGCAGGCTGCAGAACCACATCACCTTGGTAATGGGCTCAGCGATGTGTCAAAATGCTTTCTGTGGGCAAGGCCCAATTAGGAGAGACTCACCATCTGTTTGCTGAGGCCAGCAATATGTCACAATTTTCCCTGTAGGCAGGGCAGGGTGCAGGCAGAAGAAGAGAGCCACATCGCTTAGGTGATGAATGCAGAAATACGTCACCAGGTCCTCTGTGGACAGGCCCCAGCCAGGAGCCTTCCATTTTCTAGGTATTGGGCCCAGCAATATGTCACAATACCCAAAACATGTGGGGACCAGGCAAAAAAAAAAAAAAAAAAAAAAAAAAAGACATCACCTAGATGATGGATCAAGTGATATGTCACAATCTTCTTATTTGGCAGGTCCCAGGCAACAGAAATGTGTCATATCTCCTAGGTGATGAACAACAGTATCATATAATACCCCTGTCTTCAGGGCTCATGGGGAAGAGTTGCATCACCTACTTGTTGGGTCCAGCCATATATTACAATATGCAATGTATGCCGGGCCCAGGCAGGAGAGGAGAGTAACATCCCCTAGGTCCTGTGCCCAGGGATACATCACAATGCCTCCTTGAGCAGAGCCCAAGAAGTAGAGAAGAGTCACATTACTTAGGTGCCAGGTACAACAATTTGCCACAAAACTTCCTGAGAGAAAGGCCTAGGCAGAGGTGTCACATCACTTTGGTGAAGGAACAAGAAATATGTAACAATGTCCCTGGTAAGTAGAGCTAGAAGAAAAGATAAGCATCACATAACGTAGGGCCAGTGCCCACTTATCTGTCACAATCACACCAGTGGGCAGGGCTCAGGCAAGAGTAGAGAGTAATATAATGTAGGTGCTACAGCAAGCAATATGTCATGATTTTCACTGTGGGCAGGTCCCAGAAAGAAAGTGAGAATCACATCACCTAGGTCATGGGCCCAGAGATATGTTGCAGTGGCCCTTGTGGACAATAATCAGGCAGAAGAATGACATTGCATGTGTGCTGGGCCTAGTGATAATTCATTATTCCTTCTGGGGGCCTGGCACGGGCAAAAGAGGAGAGTCACAACACTTAGCTGTTTGGCCCAGAGATATGTCACTATCTCTTCTATGGGCAAAGTCCAGGTAAAATAGCAGAGTCACATCAAATAATTGATGCAACCAGAGATTTGTTATAATGCCTTCTGTTGGCAGGGCCCATGCAAGAGAGTCACATCACCTAGGTGTTGGACCCAGCCATATGTCACAATACACAATGTATTCAGGGCTCAGGCAAGAAATGATAGTCACATCATTTAGGTCTTGTATCCATTGAAACATTACAATTTTTTATTCAGCAAAGGCTAAGCAGTCTAGAAGAGTCACATAGCCTAGGCTTTAAGTCCAGCAATACCTTGCAATAACCCCTGAGAGGAGGGCCCAGGTAAAAGGGTAACTTAATCTAGGTGAGAGGCCTAGAAATACGTCACAATTCTCTGCGTGGGTAAAGATCAGAATGAAGAGGGAAGTTACATAAAGTAATAGATGTGCTGATATATATGTCACAATCGCTCTAGTGGGAAGAGCTCCAACATGAGAGGAGAGCACACCACAAAGGTACTGCATATTTTGCAATACAGAATGTATGCAGAGTTCAGAAAGGAGAGGACAGTCACATCACCTACGTGCTGTGCCCAGCATACATTACAATCTCTTCTTGGGCACGGCCCAAGCAGTAGAGGTAATCCTTGCTGCTGGACCCAAAAATATGGCACAATACACTCTGAAAAAAGGGCCCAGGCAGCAGTGTCACATCACCTGGGGAGGGTTTCAGAAATATGTCAAAATGCCTCCTGTGGGTAAGGCTCAGGAAGAAAAGAAGAGAAAAATAACCTAGGGGCTGGGGCCAGCCGTAGTTACAACAACCTCAGTGAGCAGGGCCCAGGCATGAGAGGAGAGTCACATAACATAGATGCTGTGCCAAGTGATATGTCACAACTCACACTGTGGACAGGTCTCTGCAATAAAGGAGAGTCACATAATCTGGCTGATGGTCACAGAGATTCATCACAATGTATTTATCTCTTGTCCTCATGGGCAGGAACCAGGCAGAAGAATCACATCTCCTCTGGGCTGTGTCCTGGGATAATTTACTCTCCCTTCTGTGATCTGAGCCCAGGGAGAAAAGGAGACTCACATTACCTAGGTGTTGGGGCCAGAGGTATGTCACAATGTCACCTGTTGGCAAGTACCAAGTAAGAGAGGAGAATAACATCAAATAGATGATGGGTCCAGAAATATGTCACAATTCCCCTTGTAGGCAGAATCTGGGCAGGAGATTCACATCACGTGGGTTTTCATCCTAGAAATATGTAACTAGATGCAATGTGGGCAATGCCAAGACAGAATAAAAAACATATACCCTAGGTACTAGGTGCAGAAATATATCACAATTTCATGTGACATTCCTGGACCTAACACCTAGGGTATATGTCTTTATTGTGACATCCTCACTCAGGTGCTTGGAAGAAGTGTATGTCACAATCAGAGCTGAAGGTAAGTTCAAGGATAAGAATAAAACTCCCACACATATCCCTCTTCTGGGTATGAGAGCAAACACCCGCTGTATGTTGGGTCTGAGTACAAAATTCACAATATCAACAGTGGACTGAATCTGTGCATGAGAACTTCAGTCCCTTCTGTGCACTGTGTCTTATTTGTGGAGTAATAGCTTTACAGGTGAGTTGAATCTTAGTCTGATATTCACCAACCCACCTGTGAATTACATCGAAGTATGAGACTCAATTATCCGACTTTTAACTTCCTCCTAATGTGAGATTCAGAACCTAAGCAGTAAGCTGAATTCATGTGCAATAATGAAAATCTTTACTATGAGCTTCGTGTGCATAAGAGTGTCACAATCTCACCTGGGCCAGAGATACATTACAATCTCCTCCTGAAAGCAGGACACAGGCAGCAAAGTCACCTCACCTGGATGCCGAGCCCAGCAGTAAATCACAGCGTTCTTTGGACTCAGCTTTTGGATCAGGAACATGAAGGAGAGACACATCACCTGATTTCTGGGTGCAGTGATGTGTCACAATCTGTTGCCCTCAGAGAAGAACATGAAAAGAAAAGGAGTCACATCAGCTAGGTGCTGGGTTAGTCACAGGTCACAATCCCCCCTGTAAGCAGGAACCAGGCAGAAGTGAGTCCCAAAAATGTCCTCTGTGGGCAGCACCAAGGCAGGATAATAAAGCCACATCACCTAGGTGCTGGGTCCTGTATTTGGGCTGGGCTGGGCCCCGGCTACAAAGTCAAATCACTCAGGTGCTGGCCAGAGGGATATATCACATTTACACCTGTAGGAAGATCAGAGAATAATATCTACAATCCAGCACATATCCTGTTTCTAAGTATGTGAGTTAACACCTCATGTATGTAGGGTCTTAGTACGTGAGTTCATCTCAACAATAAACTGGATCAGTGCATGAGAGGCACAATCCTTCCAGTGTGCTGTTTCATCTGAGTGAGTTACAGCCTCACAGGTGTGCTGAATATTGGTCTTAGAGTCATCAACCTACCTGTGGACCAGATTCACCTATGAGAATCAATTTTCCAACGTTTGACTGCTTTTGGTTGTGAAATCCAGAGCCTTAACAATGGGCTGTGTTCATGTGGGAAGACGACAATCTTTTTCTGTCGACTTGGTGAGTGTCACAATCTTGCCTGTGTATTAACCCAGGGCTTTATACCTGGTGCATGAGATTCTCAATCTGCTCTGAGACATTTGTGCTGGTATGAATCATGATCATTCCTGTGCTCTTAAGCCCAAGTATGAGAATAAACGTCTCTCCAATTAGCTGAGTCCAGAATGAAGAATCTTCACCTTCCTATGAGCTGAGCTTAAAATGAGACACCATCCCAACTGTGCTTACATGTTTACATATGATAGCCACAATCTCAAATGTAGATTGTGTCCACCTGTAAGATTCAGGACCTCAATAATGGGCTTTATTCAATTGAGAAAATAATGAGAAATACAACCCCACCTGTGTCTTGGGCTCTGTGTTGACACTCTCTGTACCACCCAAGGGCTTTCTATTAAATGTGAGACAGTGGTAATTCTCTATGACCTTCACACAAAAATGATACCTAGGATTTGACTCATTTTCCTAAGCCTAGCTAAGAGAGACAGTATCTTTCATATTGGCTGGCTCAAGTTATGAGAGTCATTACGACACCTGTAAACTGAATGAAGATATATGTGACAATCCCACAATTGGGTAAGGAGGGAATGAACAGGAGAGTCACATCACCTGGGTGCTGTGCCAGAGATATTTACAACCTTCTCTGAGGGCAGTGGCCAGGCAAGAGAGTCACATCATGTTGTTGCTGGGCTGGAATTATGTCATAATTTGTTCTGAGAGTAAGGACCAGGCAAGAGAGGCACAGTACCTGTGTTTTTAGCCAGTGATATGCTATAATCCCCTCCAGAAAGCAGGACTAAGGAAGCAGAGTCCCTTCACCTGGTTGCTGGGCCTAATGATATGTCACAATGTCTTCTGTGTCTAGGTCCAATCAGCAAATGCACATTACCTAGTGCTGGCTCCAATGATGTGTCACAATTCTTTTTATTGGGATGGCCCAGGCAGAAGAGGAAATCTGAAACACCTAGGGGATGAACAAAAAGTCACATCCCAATAACTCTGTGGGCAGGACCTATGGAGGAGAGTCACATCACCTAGCTGCTGGGTTCAGTGATATGTCACAATCCCTTCTGTGGACTGGGCCCAAACAAAGAGAGTCAAATCACTTGGGTGCTGGGAAAAGGCACATTTCACACCGGCAGGAAGGTCCAAGAATGAGATTAAAAATTCCACACATGTCCAAATTCTAGGTATGAGAGTCAATGCCTGCTGTATGTTGCTTCTATATACATGAGCCACAATCTCTACAATGGACTGAATCCACTCATGAGAGCCTCAATTTTTTCTGTGTACTGTGTTCCTTTATTAGAATCACAGTCTCACAGGTGTGCTAGATTTTTGTCTGAGAGAAATCAATCAATCTGTGGACCAGATCCACTTATGAGAGTCAATTTTCCAACTTTTGACTGTCTCCAGGTATGAGATTCAGAACTTCAACAGTGGGCTGTGAAAGTAAGATAATCTTTACTGTTTGCTGTGTGTGTGTAAGAGTGTCACAATCTTACCTTTGTTCAGGGCCATGTTAAGACATGTTCTGTATCACCCAAGGGCTTTATATGGTATGCATGGGAGTCACAATTCCCTCTAAATCCTTTGTGCTGGTATGGACCCATGATAGTGTCTGTAGATTTAAGCCTGGGTATGACAGTCAACATCTTTCTAATTGGTTGTGTCCAGATAAGAGAGTTTTCACCTGCCAGAGCTTGGTTTAGAAATGAGTCACCATCACAACTCTGAAGAGAAATTCACAAATAAATGTCACAATTTTAACTGCAGACTGCATCCATGTGTGAGATTAAGTGCCTCACCAGTGGGCTTTGTCCATGTGTGACAACCATAATGGTTGTCAGGATGAGCACGCAAGAAACACAATCTCATCTGCATGCTGGGCCTTGTCATGGCACTCTCTCTACCACCCAAGGGCTTTATACAATATGTGAGAGAGTGGTAACATTTTAAAACCTCTCTACAGAAAGGAAACCCAGGATCTTACCCATTTTTCTACACCTAGCTATGACAGACAGTATTTGTCCCCTTGGCTGGTTCAAAATATTAGAGTCATTATCGCACCTGTGCACTGGCCAATATATATGTCAAAATACTACCTGTGTGTAGGGAGCAAACAGAAGAGTCACATCACCTAAGTGCTGAGCCAGGGATATGTGCCAATCTTTTCTGAAAGAAGGGGCCAGGCAAAAGAGATAGATCACCTGGGTTCTCAGCCAGCGATATGTTACAATTCCCCACTGGAAGCAGGACACAGACAACAGCAACACATCACCCAGATTCAGGGCTTAGTGTTATGTCACACTGTGACCTTTGGGTAATACCCAGGCATGAAAGACACATAACTTGGTTTCTGGGTTCCACGATATGTAGCAATCTTTCCTACAAACAACATGAAAGCAGAGGAGGAGAGTCAAATCTCTTAGGTGGTGGGGGCAATGATATGTCACAAGGCCACTGGTGGGCATAGCTCAGGCAGGAGTCTCTCATCCAGTATAAGTTGGGATCAGTATTAGTCACAATATTCAACATATGCAGGGCCCAGGCAAAACAGAAGAGTTACATTACCTAGGTGCTCAGTCCAGTGATATGTTACAATAACCTTCTTTTTTTCTTTTCTTTCTTCTCCTTTTTTTTTTTTTTTTGGCAGGGCCCAGGCAGAAGAGAAGAGTCATATCATCTAGGTGATCAATAAACAGGTATGTCATTATTCCTCTGTGGGCAGTGCTTGTGCAGAAAATTTCACCTTGTAGGTATAGGACTCAGGAATATATCACAATGTCTGCAGCACTTTGGAAGGAGAGGAGAGTCACATCACTTAGGTGCTAGGCCCAGCAATACATCTCAATCACTTCTTTGGCAAAGCCCAAGCAGTAAAAAAGAGTCACGCCACATAAGTTCTGGGTATAGCAATATGTCAAAATACCCCCGAGAAGAGGGCCCAGGAAAGAGAGTCACTTTGGTGAGAATATCAGAGATATGGGACAATTCCATTTTGGGGTATTCACAAAAAAAGAAGAATGTCCCATAACCTAGAAGCTGGGCTCAGCTCTATGACACGATCACCCTAGTAGGCAGGTCCATTAAAGAGAAGACTGTCACATCACATAGGTACTGGGCAGTGATATATCATAATCCCCATGCTGATAGACTCAGAGACATCTCACAATAACCTCTTTAGGCAGAGATCAGGCAGAAGAATTACATTATTTGTGTGCTGCACCTAGTGATAAGCCATCACTCTCATTTCTGTGGACATGGCCCAGGCAGAAGAGCAGAGTCACATTACCTAGCTGCTGGGCCAAGAGATATGTCACAATCTTTTACATGATCAAAACCAAGGTAAAAGGGAAGAGTAACATCAGATAGTAGGTGTTACCAGAGACATGTCACAATGACCCTTATATGAGAGAACCAAGCAGTCAAAACACATCACTAGGTTGCTTAATCTAGTGATATGTTAAAATCTTTCCTGTGGGCATGATGCAGGCAGAAGAGGAGAGTCGTATCTCCTATGTGATGGATGCAGAGATATGTCACAAGGTCTCCTGCAGACAGGGTCGAGACTGAAGCCTTCCATCCACTAGGGTTTGGGTCCAGTGATATGTCACAATACCCAAATTATGCAGGGCCTAGGCAAAAAAAGAGAGTCACATCACCTAGGTACTGGGTCCAATGATATATCACAATTTTCTATTTTGGCAGGGCCCAGGCAGAAAGAAAAGTTACATCACCAAGGTGATGAATAAAAATACATGTCATAATAGTTTTGTGGACATGATCCATGCAGGACAGTCACATCACCTAGGTGTTGGATCCAGAAATATGTCACAATATACAATGTATACAGGGCTGAGGAATGAGATGATAGTAACTTCACTTATTTGTTGAGCCCAATTATACAATCGTTTTTTGGGCAAAGCCCAAGTAGTAGAGGAGAGTCACATCACTTCAGTGCTGGGTCCAGCAAGGTGTCACAATACCTACTGAGGGGAGAGTACAGGTAAGAGAGCCATGTCCTTAGGTGAGGGGCCCAGAGATATCTCACAATACCCTCTGTGGGTAGAACTCAGGAAAAAGAAGAGAGTCACACAATCTAGAAGCTGGGCCTCGCTGTATGTTGCAATCACCCAGTGGACAGGTCCCAGGCATGAGAGTAGAGTCACATCACATAGATGCTGGGCCAAGCAATTTGCCACAACATTCACTGTGGACAGGTCCCAGGAAAAAGAGGAGAGTCACATCATTTAGGTAACAAAACCTGAGTTATGTCACAGTTACTTGTTTGGGCAGAGGTCAGAAAGAAGTATCACACAACCTGTGTGCTGGACTAAGCAATACATCACTCTCTCTTTTTTAGGCATGGCCCAGGGAGGAGAGAAGATTCATATCACCTAAGATCTGGATTCATGGATATCTCCCAATTTCTTTTTTGGGCAATGATCAGGTAAGAGAGCAGGGTCACATCAAGTGGTTGATGGGCCCGGAGATATATCACATTGCCCCCTGTGGACAGGGACCAGGCAGGAGGCTCACATCACCTTGGTGGTAGGACGAGCAATATATCACAATACGTTTTGAGAGCAGAGCCAAAAGAGGTGTTGATTGCAGCAATATCTTACACTTTTTTTTTGTGGGCAGAACCTATAAAGAAGGGAAACGTTGGCCAGGCAACATGGCTCATGCCTATAATTCTAACAATTTGGGAGGCCGAGGTGGACAGATCACCTGAGATCAAGAGTTTAAGACCAGCCTGGCCAACATGGGGAAACCCTGTCTCTACTAAAAATACAAAAATTAGCTGGGCGTCCTGGTGGGCACATGTAATCCCAGCTACTCGGGAGGCTGAGGAAGGAGAATCACCTGAACCTGTGAGGCGGAGGCTGCAGTAAGCTGAGATAGCACCACTGCACTCCAGCCTGGGTTACAGAGTGAGTCTCCATCTCAAAAGAAAAAAAAGAAAAAGAAAAAGAAAAATCACATGAGCTAGGTGCTGGGCCCAGTTATATGTTATAGTCACCCCTTTGAGAAGGGAACAGTCAAGAGAAGAGAGTCACATCACCTCTGTGGTGGACACAGAGATACTTCACAATGCTCTCTGTAGGCAGGGCCAGAACACAAGAGTTACATAACTGGGGTGTTAGACCAAGCAACATGTCACAATGGCCGATATGGGCCAGACACAGTCAGGAGAGTCACATAACCTGGGTGTGGGACTCGGTTATATGTCAAAATGCCCCCCATGGGCAGTGTCAGAGCAGGAGAGGAGATTCACACCAGCTGGATGTAAGGCCCAGTGATGTTACAATTCCCCTTTTAGCAGTGATAAAGTATCACCTAAGGGCTGAGTCCAGTGATGTGTCACAATTTCATCTGGGCTGGGCCCAGGCACATGTGTCAAAAAGGTTCTGTGAAGGTGCATATGTCACAATCACACCTGCAGGAAGGTCCAGTAATGAAATTAACAATCTCACACAGGTCCCGGTTCTAGGTATGAGAGTCAACACCTGTGTGTTGGATCCAAATAGATGAGTCACAATCTCAACAGTTGACTTGAACCATGTGTGAGATCCTAGTTTCTAGTTGCATTACTATTAGTACCAGTACCTATTAATTCTTCCACATTCTACATCTTTGTTCTGTATGAATGTGCATACAAATATCGATACATATACAAGGTTACATGAGTATTTCTATGTAAATACGTACAGAAAAATTGTACCTCAAAAAACATTTTTCAATCTTTTGGCATATTCTAAGGGTGCATATATAGAATTAGTTCCCTTCTCTAGCTCAGTAGCATGTCAGAATGGAACATAGCTATACAATGTTATTTGTATAGACAAACAAAGCTTCACTTTTGGGCAAGTTCTGAAAAATAAGCTGATAGTAAAGCCATGTAACACTTTCTGTCCAGGTTAGCATTTCTGGACCTTGCTTTTCTTCTCAGAGTATGCATGAGCTATTCTCATCCACTACTGGGGGCCCGTCTTGATTAAATCTACAGTTGCTTTTTAGAGAACTGGCTGATTGAATCCACCTGGGCTCATCTGATTGACTGAAATCACCTGGCCTGAAATTATTGGTCAATTAAAATCATCTGGGCTCAAATAGTTGCTGACTGGAGCTAAATTGAAATCACCTGGACTGAACTAATTGCCTGATTTTAATCTCCTGGGATCAGCTAATTGACTGTAATTACCTGGTTTGAGTTAATTGGCTGATTGAAATCACCTGGAATGAAGTAATTGACTGAATGAATTTACCTGATCTGAGCAAATTGGCTGATTAGAATTACCTAGACCAAGCTAATTGGCTAATTGGAATAAACTGGGCTAAGCTGATTGGCTGATAGAAATCATCAGAGCTGAGTAAATGGGCTGATTGTATTCACCTGCCCTGAGAATAAGTAGGGAAATGACCTCTGACTTTTAAGTTTTTTTACAAGACATACTCATAAATGGACATTACATAGACATATTTATATATCTGTATGTATTTGCATATGCTTATCTATCTACATATACCTGTTAATAAATATTCAAGTTAAAGTGTACGAAGAAATCTGAAATTTGCTTTCAATATTGCAGTCTGTCTTGAATTTACAGACCTTGACTTTTCTACCCATATTCAAGAAGTCACTTCTTCAGCCAACCAAACCAATTACAAAATTGTGTTCAATGTCACAAGTTCAAAAACAAAGCGCTCCTAAAAAGATGTAAGCTTTAAATGGAATTAGCATTTTCAATTTTTGTTTGGGCCTTTAATTTAAAGCTAGTTTATCTCTGTTCCTGTGTTAATCAGAATGAAAAGAAATATTTTTGACTTGGCATTGAATAACACTTGTGGTTTTAGTAAATTCCTTGCTCACAGATTGGAGCAACAAAAAAATACTTTTTTTTTTTTTTTTTACAGAGTTTCACTCTGTTGCCCAGGCTGGAGTGCAGTGGCAGGATCTCGGCTCACTGCAACCTCTGACATCTGGGTTCAAGTGATTCTTTTGCCTCCGCCTACAGAGTAGCTGGGATTACAGGTGCCCACCACCATGCCCAGCTAATTTTTGTATTGTTAGTAGAGAGGTGGTTTTACCATGTTGACCAGGCTGGTCTCAAACTCCTGACCTCAAGTGATTCACCTGTCTTGGCATCCCAAAATGCAGTGTGAGCCACAACACCCAGCCAAAAAATACTTTCTTTAAACATGTTAAATGCAGCTAAATTCACGTCAGAGTATTCTTCCATTTGTGTACTCTTGTGGATATACTTTAGAGAGCAAATAAGATTTTACATGTATGGAAATTTATTTTTATATTACTATCAGTAAAAATACCTATCAACACTTTGAAATTCTACATCTTTATTCTGTATAAATATTGAAATAATGATAGATAGACCTGGATAGAAATACACTGTCATGCTCAGGGTCAGGTTACATCCCCAGCTGAGAGCCAAGGGGAGTGGGTGGATGTGGGGCAGGGAGCTGGAGTAACACTTGAGAGACAGCAGGTAAATGAGACATGGCTTTATTCAGCAGCCCCTTCACAGGGTCAGTGTTACATTTATATACCACACAAACAACAGTGGCTGAGTGCCAGGTGGTGAGCTTCTCTATGTTATGTCTACATGACTGTGGTTATACAAAGCTGTGCACCTGTGCCACAAACCTGCTGAGTCATCCAGACTGTTTACCTCAGCCTATGCTTGCTGCCCTATGCCTGCTTGGTTGCAGCAAAGCCATTTTCTTTACATATACATGAGCAGATAAATAAACGTATACATACAAGATTATATAAGTTTATCTATGTAAATAATTGTATATGCAAAAAATGTTCATCAGGAGACATTGTCAATTCCCCAGCCTATCTTAGAAACACAGATGAAGACTTTACTTCTCACCTATATAGCTCCATACCATCTCAGACTGAAAGACAGCCATACATATATAAATCAACAAAGCTTCACACTTTAGGGCATGGCCTGGATATAAGTTTCCAGTACTGCCACATGAAGCTTTATGTGCATCTTAATATTTCAGGGCCCTACTTTCTTTCTGTTTGTATTTCTCTGTTATTCACATATGCCATCTTTGTTCTCCCTTGATGCCTCTGCTTCCTAATTTAACTAGTTGTCTGATTATATCCACCTGAGCTGTGCTAAGGGAACTAGTGAATGAAGATATGCTAGTGAATGAAGATGACTTCTGATCTAGATTTTTTTCTGAAGTGTTTTACTAGACATATGCACAAATGGACATTACATAGCCATACCCATAGGGTCCACACTATGTTTATATATATACATTTTCCCCACCTACTTGATATGAAGGTATATGTGTGCAGAAAAATAATCACAAAGTAAGCATGGTCAGAGGTTATATTAATTTTTTTCAAGCCATTTGAATGCAATCAGCCAATTAGTTCAGTGATGATTTATTCAATTCAAGCTACACACCAGCTGATATTTTAAAAATAAATGTGAAAATGTTTTTTGTTATCTGGAACATGGAGGTTTTTCATTCTGGGTCTCGTTAAGTTAGCCTAAAGTGGCTCTGTACATTCAGGTAGAAACATCTAGAAATGCTCAACACCAGTCACCTAGCTTTCCTCACAAAGAAGCTTTTGCCTAGCCAGTAAGAATTACCTTTGTCATTTCAGTGAATGTTCACCCTATCCTGGTTAAAATGTGGCCAGGAACTATGTAGCATTATATTTGCTTTCAGTTTCACAATCTGTCTTCTAAAAAGTGACCTAAACTTTCTGTCTCTTACCACAAAAACCCTATTTCAGCCTCAGAGATTATAAGACAAGAGTGCACTTTTACATCGTGCATGCATTGGGAAAATAATAAAGAGCCCCTGCCTTGACTGAGGCCATAGATGAGAAATAATAAGTATACTCAAATTGAGGTGAGGACCTTTGGACTGGGGTTGGTTCATCTCTGTCCCTATGTACAAGATAAAGGAAAAGGTCAAACTGAAAATGGGAATGAATGACATTTTCATCTCTCAGAAGTGAGCAACAAAGACCAGTGTTTTCTTTGTAAATGATAAATGTAGCGGAATGTTTGCAAGGCTGTATCTTTATTTGTGTACTCTTGTAGATATACTTTATAGGGCAAAGAGTTTATACTTGTAAGTTTCTTCTTCTGCTACTGTTAGTATCAATATCTATCAATACTTTCACTTCTATAAATTTATTCTATATCAATATAGATACAAAGATTAATATATCTGTATACAGATATACATAGGCAGATATAAAAACACGGAATTATATAAGTACGTCTATGTAATTATTTATGTATACAAAAAATTGCTGGGCACGGTGGCCAACGCCTGTAATCCCAGCACTTTGGGGGGCAAATGTGGGCAGATCACGAGGTCAGGAATTCAAGACCAGCCTGGCCAACATAGTGAAACCCCGTCTCCTCTAAAAATACAAAAAGATTAGCTGGGCACAGTGATAGGCACCTGTAATCCCAGCTACTTGAGAGGCTGAGGCAGAAGAGTTGCTTGAACCTAGGATTCAGAGGTTGCAGTGAGCCGAGATCACACCACTGCACTCCAGCCTGGTTGACAGAGTAAGACTTCATCTCAGAAAGAAAAAAAAATGTACTCCAAAAGACATTCTCAATCTCATAGCATATTCTAAGAATGCGTATGTAGAATTACTTCTCTTCTCTTTGGCTCAGTAGCATGCAAGAATGGAACATAGCTATACAATATTTTTGTATAAACATAAACAATGCTTCACCTTTAGGGAAAAGAACTGGGAAGTAAGTTGACAGGAAACCCATGTAATGCTTTCTGTCCACATTAGCATTTAAGAACACTTATTTTCTTCTTGTTTTATGCATGCACCATTCACATCTACCTTCCTGGGCTTGCCTGGATGAATACTTAGTCATCACTTACATAATTGGCTGATTGAATCCACATGAACTAAACAAATAGGCTAATTGAAATCTTGTGAGCTGAGCTAATTGGCTGGCTGGAATCACCTTGGCTGAGCTAGTTTACTAATTGGAAATACATGGGCTGAGCCAATTTGCTGATTGCATTCACCTATCCTGAGGGGCTGTGTAGGACCAATTTACTTATATTTTGGGACTGGTTTACTTATATATGATTCAGCTTTATTATATTTTGGGACTTTTTTTATAAGATGAACTCATAGATAGATATTGCATAGATATATTTATATAACCCAGCGTGTTTGAATATATTTTTCTACATATCTTATATCTGTATATAAATCTACAGAAAAAAGCATTAAAGGAAAGTTGTAATATGATTCCAGTATCACAGTCTATCTTTAAGTCACAGATCCTGGCTTTTCAACTCCTACCTAAAAGTCATGTCTCTAGCCAACAAAACCAAAAGACAAGATGGTATTCCCTTTTCGCTTAAAAAAAAAATAAATAGTGACCCTGAAATACTGGAAGCTTTAAAAAGAATTATTCAGCATTTTCAATTTGAGTGAGGATCTTTAAGCTGAGGCTAGATAATCTCTGGCTTTGTGCTCACCAGAATTAAAAGGGTTGTCTTTGACTTGGCAATAAATGACTCCCATATCATCTAAAGCCCCTGAGTGTTACAGATAGTGTTATAACAGGGAACAATATGCAGGTGAGATTGTGTTTCTCATATGCACACCCCACCAAACATTAGAATTGTCACCCTCACTCATGGAAAGAGCTCACTCCTGAGGTCCAGAATTTCACATGCAAATACAGTCCACAGTTGGAATTTTGACTGTAATATGTAAAGATCTAGCCACAGTTGGATTAGTGACATATTTCTAAGCCCACATTAGAGGGAGGTGAGGACTCCAGTATCTGGACCCAGCCAATTTGAGAGATGTTGACTCTCATACCTGGGCTTGGGGCAGCAGGTATGGTCATGGGTCCATACAAGCATGAAGGACTCAAGAGTTAATTGTGATTGTCATTCATACTGTATAAAGTCCTTTGGTGTTATAGACTGTGTAGAAATAGAAAAGAACAACAACAAATAAAACAATAGCAAGTCACTCCAAGTATTGTGGGAACAAACTGAAATTCAGGTTAGGAAAAAAACAGAGGAAGAAGGTCTGAGTATTGCCGGGTACTCAGGAGGCCGAGATGGGAAGACCACCTGGGCAAGACCAGGGAGATCAAAGCCACAGTGAATCATGATTGCATCCCTCTGCTGGACCCGAACGGTACTGCTGCCAGTGAGATTTATCTGGTTGACCTTAGACATGGCAAGCTGGCAGCTAAGTCCAGTGCTTTCAGCCAACATCTCTCTCAAATTAAATTAAAAAGCCAACAGTAAATATATAACAATAACAAAGATATAATAATTAAAAACCAATACATAAATAAGTGGGAGTGAACAATAGTAAAAGGTAATTAATATCACAATTAAGGTCTCTCTCTCTCTCTCTCTTTCTCTCTCTGTTTGTCACATCCAGGCTTGAGTGTGAAAAAATATAAACCAAAATGTCAACTTCAGCATGCAGGAAGAAGCATAGGAGAATAGAGAGAAAAAAGAACAAAGAAGAAAAATAACAGCAAGTCATCCTAAGTATTGTAGAAACAAACTGAAATTGTGGTTAGAGAAAAAAAAAGAAAGAAAGAAATATAAGATTCTATTTGTCACAGGGACTCGAGAGGCTGAGATGGGAAGACCACCCAGGCAAGACAGGGGAGATTGATGCCAAAATGAATCATGATCGCATTTCTCTCCTGAGCCTGAACTGTACTGCTTCTGGTGAGAGCCATCT
Organism: Pongo pygmaeus; assembly: GCF_028885625.2. Lineage (NCBI taxonomy): Eukaryota > Metazoa > Chordata > Mammalia > Primates > Hominidae > Pongo > Pongo pygmaeus. Next base: position 24,828,266 of record NC_072393.2, read on the forward strand.
GGTCGACCTTAGACATGGAAAGGCGAGAGCCATCTGGTTGAATGTAGACATGACAAGCTGGCGGCTAAGTCCAATGCTTGTAGCCAACATCTGTCCCAAAATAAATAAATTTTTAAAATGAGCAAATATATAACAGTAACAAATAAATAATAACAAACAATATTAAAGACCAGTACATAAATAAGTGGGAGTGAACAATGGTAAAAGGTAATTAATATCACAATTAAGATTTCCTTCCTCTCTCTGTTTGTCACACCCAGGCTGGAGAGTGACAAAAAAATAAACCGAAAAGTCAACTTCGGTGTGCAGGAAGGAGCATAGGAGAATACAGAAAGAAAAGAACAAAGAAGAAAATCAATGGCAAGTAACTCTAAGTATTGAGAAAACAACCTAAAATTAGGGTTAGGGAAAAAAAAAAAAAAAAAAACAGAGGAAGAAGGACCCTGTCATCCCAGATACTCGGGAGGCTGAGATGGGAAGACAACCTGTGCGAGACCGAGGAGATAGAGGCCGAAGTGAATGATGATCACACCCTTCTGCTGGATCTGAATGGTACTGCCGCTAGCTATAGCCATCTGGTAGACCTAAGATATGGGCAGGCGAGAGCCATCTGGACGACTTTAGACATGGCAAGGTGAGAGCCATCTGGTTGATCTTCAACATAGGAAGGTGAGAGCTATTTTGTTGATCTCAGAAATGGGAAGGTGAGAGCCATCTCATAGACCTTAGACATGGCAAACTAGCAGATAAGCCCAACGCTTATGGCCAATATCTATCTTAAAATAAGTTTAAAAATCAACAGTAAATATATAATGATAACAAAGAATAAAAACAATATTAAAGACCAATACATAAAAAAGTGAAAGTGAACAATGGTAAAAGGTAATTAATGTCAAAATTAAGATCTCCTCACTCTCTCTCTTTCTCTCTCTCTCCTTCCTTCTTTCTCTCTCGGTTTGTCACACCAAGGCTGGATTGTGACAAAAATAAATCAAAAGGTCACTGTGCAGGAAGGAACATAAAGAAACAGAGAAAGAAAAGAACAAAGAAGAAAAACAACAGCAAGTCACTCTAAATATTGTGGAAACAAACTGAAATTGAGGTTAGAAAAACAACACAGGAAGGTCCAAGTAGTCCCAGGTACTTGGAAAGCCGAGATGGGAAGACCACCTGAGGGATACTGGGGAGATTGAGGCTCCAGTGAATCACGATTACATCCCTCTCCTGGATATGAATGGTACTGCCGCTAGTGAGATCCGTCTGGTCAATCTTAGACATGGGAAGGCGAGAGCCATCTGATCGACCTTAGACCTGGCAAGCTGGTGGCTAATTCCAATGCTTGCAGCCAACATGTGTCTCAAAATAAATTTGTAAAACTACCAGTAAATATAGAACAATAACAAATAATAACAATATTAAAGACCAATACATAAATAAGCGGGTGTGAACAATAGTGAAAGATAATATCACAATTAAGATCTCTCTCTCTCCTCCGTTTGTCACACTCAGGCTGGAGTGTGACCAAAAGTAAACGAAAACATCAACTTCAGCGTGCAAGATGGAGCATAGAAGAATAGAGAGAGAAAAGAACAGCGAAGAAAAACAACAGCAAATCACGCTATGTATTGTGGAAACAAACTGAAATTGGGGTTAGAAAAACAACACAGGAAGAAGGTTCATGTATTCTCAGGTACTTGGGTGGCCCAATTGGAAAGATCAGCCAGGTGAGACCAGGGAGACTGAGGCTGCATTGAATCACAATCACATCTTTCTGCTGGACCTGAATGATACTGCCGCCAGCCAGAGCCATCTGGACGGCCTTAGACGTGGGAAGGCGAGAGCCATCCGTTCGACCTCAGACATAGCAAGGCGATAGCCATCTGGTCAACCTTAGACATGGGAAGGTGAGAGCCATCTGGTCGACCTTAGGCATGGCAAGCTGTGGACTCATTCCAATGCTTCTGGCTGAGATGGGAAGATCACCTGGATGAGACTGGGAAGATCGAGGCTGCAGTGAATCACAATCCCATCTCTGTTGGACTTGAACAGCACTGCCGCCGGTGTGAGCCATCTGGTCGACCTTAGGCATGAAAAAGCAAGAGCCATTTGTCATGTCTCCACCTCAGACATGACAAGGTGAGAGCCATCTTGTCAACCTTAGACATGGCAAGGCAAAAGCCCTCTGGTCGGCCTCAGACATGGCAAGGGGAGAGCCATCTAGTCAACTTCAGACATGGCAAGGCGAGAGCCATCTGGTCAACCTCAGACATGAAAAGGCAAGAGCCATCTGGTCGACCTGAGACACGGCAAGGTGAAAGCCATCTGGTTGATCTCAGACATGGAAAAGTGAGAGCCATCTGGTCGACCTTAGACATACCGAAGCAAATGCCCTGTGGTTGACTGTAGACATGGCAAAGTGAGAACTTTCTGGCCAATTTCAGACATGGCCAGGCTAGAGCCTTCTGGTGGACCACAGACATGGCAAGAGGAGAACTGTCTGGTCGACCTGAGACATGAAAAGGTGAGAGCCATCTGGTCGAGCTCAGACATGTCAGAGTGGCATCTGGTTGACCTCAGACATGGCAAAGCAAGAGCGATCTTGTTGACCTCAAACATGGCATGGTGAGAGCCATCTTGGCCACCTTAGGCACGGCAAGGTGAGAGCCATCATGTCAACCTCAAACATGGGAACACAAAAGCCATTTGGCTGACCTTAGACATGGCAAGGCAAGAGCCATCTGGTCGACCTAAGATAGGGCAGGGCAAGGGCCATCTGGCCCACCTCAGAAATGGCAAGGTGAGAGCCATCTGGACAACATGTGACATGGCAAGGCAAGAACCATCTCGTTGACCTCAGACATGGCAAGGCAAGAGCCATCAGGAAGACTTCAAACATGGCAAGGTGAGAGCCATCTCATCGTCCATAGGGATGGCATGGTGAGAGCTATCTTGTCCACTTACACATGGCAAGGTGAGAGCTATCTCATCGTCCTTAGGGATGGCATGGTGAGAGCTATCTTGTCCACTTACATATGGCAAGGTGAGAGCTATCTTGTTGACCTCACACGTGGCAAGGTGAGAGCCATCTGGTTGACCTTAGACATGGCAAGGTGAAAGTCATCTGGTTGACCTTAGACAGGGAAGGGTGAGAACCATCTTGTCCACCTAGATATGGCAATGCAAGAGCCATCTGGTCGACTTCAATCATGGCAGCTGAGGGCCATCTGGTCAACCCCAAAAATAGGAAGGCAAGTGCCAGCTAGTCGATCTTAGACATTGCAAGGTGAGAGTTATCTAGTGGAACTTAGACATGGCAAGCAGGTGGCTATTTCAGTGCTTGAGGCTGACATCTGTATCAAAATAAATTTAAAAACCAACTATATATATATAATATCAAACAATAATAAAATCCAAATAAAGTGGGAGTGAGCAATAATAAAAGGTAATTAATATCACAATTAAGGACTCCTCTCTCTGTGTGTGTGTATCTCTTTCTCTCTCTCTCTTTTTGTTTGTCACACCAAACAGAAGGGTGAAGTGTGACAAAAAATAAATCAAAACATGACATGGGAAAGTGAGCACCATCTGATCTACCTTACATATGGCAAGGTGAGAGCCATGTGGTGGACCTCAGATATGGCACGGTGAGAGCCATCTGGCCGACCTCAGTCATGGCAAGCTGGTGGCTAAGTCCAAGGCTTGTGGCTGACAACTGTATCAAAATAAATAAACCAAAAGTAAGTATATCACAATATCAAATAACAACAATCTTAAAGATGAAATAATTAAGCCAAAGTTAACAATAATAAAAGGCATTTAATATCACAATTGAGAACTCCTATCTCTCTCTCTCTCTCACTGTGTGTGTGTGTGTGTGTGTCTGTCACAACCAGTGTGAACTGTGACAAAAAATAAACCAAAGGTCAACTTTAGTGTGTAGGAAGGAGATATAAGAATAGAGAGAGAAAAGAACAATGAAAAATTACAGCAAGTTACTCTAAGTATTGTGGAAACAAACTGAAATTGTGGTTAGAAAAAATACAGAGGAATAAGGTCCCAGTAGTCCCAGGTACTCATGAGGCCAAGGTGGGAAGACCTTGTTTAAAAGACTGTTGTGTAAAACCGACCTGTCTCATGACGTTCTAAACCAAGCTCAGGTTCCCTGTTATTGGGTGAACCATCCAACGCTTGGTGAATTCTGTTTCACCATAGGAAGATCCAACACCAAAGGATGAAAAAGCGATGTCGCTATGAACTCTTGGCCACTACAAGGCAGTTATCCCTTGTCCACTTCAGACATGGCAAGGCAAGAGCCATCTGTTCGACTTCAATCATAGCAGCTGAGGGCCATCTGGTCAACCATCTGGTATCTTCTCTGATGGTCCTGCTTAAAACCCAAACAGAACGTCAAAAGGATCATGAGGCCCTGCTTTCCCGGTCTGCATTCATACTGAAAATCAAGATCAAGCAACTTCTGCCCTTCTGCTCCACGGGAGGTTTTGGTACTCCCTGCAATCACCTTCAGACACCTGCATTACTGTTCGACAGGTGTACTGCACCAGGCCAACTCTGCACTTGGCACTATTCCTGGAGCAGTTAACATCCAGCCAGCATGTGGCCAGGTGCTTGGTGCCAAAAGTTTGAGCCCCTTGTGGCTTTCCTCCCCAGCCCCAACTTCACCAGGTCAGTAAAAAATTATCAGGGTAGTGGAATTTCACTGGCAGCCCACAAGGCCAGTGGACCTCACCCCATCTCCTCAGAGAAACAGAGGGGTGCCGGGGCCTTTCACTTATTCTACACCTCTCATGTCTCTTCACCATGCCAGACTAGAGTCAATCTCAACAGAGTCTTTGTTCCCTGCTGATTCTGTCAAGCCCATTCCTTTGGCTGTGGTTTTGCTGGATAGCAGGTAGTAACAGTGGGAATCTTGTCCATCCATTCATATGAGTCACTAATTAGATGACGAGGCATTTGGCTACACTTGAGAGAGACATAGTTACTCCTGCCGTTTACTCGTGCTTCATTGAATTTCTTCACTTTGACATTCAGAGCACTGGGTAGAATTCACGTTGTGTCAACATCCACCATGGGCCTTCACCATGCTTTGTTTTAAACAGTCAGATTCCCCTGGTCTGCATCAGTTCTAAGAGGGCTGCTAGGAAGTGGCAATAGTGAGGTGGGGAGGGATAGGGAAGAGGAAGGTATGGCAAGGTGGGGTGAGGGATGTCTTCAGAGGAGTGCCACTAGCATTGGGGGGTGGAGTACAGCACCTCATCCAGCCACTGCCTGCACCCAGCCCCACTTCAAGCCCCAGCCAGACTGGCAAAGCCCTTAGAGCAAATTCTTACCCTGAACTTACTGATCCAGCTTGCTGATTTCCCTTACCTACATTGTTCTAACATGCCAGAGGCTGTTTACCTTGGAGACCTGCTGTGGATATGGTTACAGCCTGGTGTGAGATTTACACCCTCTCCCCCAGATTTTCAAGGGCCTGTGAGAGCTCACCAGGTGCCACCTGAACTATGATTCTTTCCAAGGCACAGACCTCTCTCTAAGGGTGAATCCACTACAGGGCACCCTGCTCTTCACAAAAAGAACTCTCCCCTGGGCTCCCACCAGCTTCTCCAGGATCACTTCCATTACCTCCATGAATGCCTCATGGTGCCCATCTCTGCCACTCTGGATTCAGAAATCTGAACTTGACTCCCTTTCCATTGGCTGAGGGCAATGGAAGTCATCATCCATCCCTTCGGAATGGCACTCGCCTATCTCTAGGGACTGAGTGACCCATCTTCCACTGGAACCCTTCTCCACTTCGGCCTTCAAAGTTCTCATTTGAATATTTGCTACTACCCCCAAGATCTGCACCTGGGGCAGCTCCACCCAGGCTCATGCCCAAGGCTTCGAGGCTCATCGCAGCGGTCCTCCCACTCATAGCAGCATAGCATCCTCGGGGCTCCAGCGGGAGCGACCACCCTCACCACTCCCATCCACTCTCAACTGCTGGCAATGGCCGGGTATGGGCCCAATGTTTCAGTACCATCCATTTTTCAGGGCGAGTTGATTCTTTGTTGTTAAACACCCCTTACCGGATTCTGACTTCCATGGCCACCGTCATGGAAGCATGATATAGACAGCTGTCTATATCAACCAACACATTTTCTGGGGTCTAATGGGCATCAGCATCAGGCACCCTAACATGGCATTTGGTTCATCCCACAGCAGCAGTTCTGCCTACCAAAGTTGCCCGCTAGGCACCCGCATTCCATACCTGGCTCCATGCCATCGAGCTGGGCTTCTAACCCATTTAAAGTTTGAGAATTGGTTGAGATCATTTCGACTCCAAGACCCCTAATCATTCGCTTTACCAAATAACTGCGTGGCATGGGGATTTGCGAGAGCGCCAGCTATCCTTAGGAAAACTTCAGAGGGAACCAGCTACTAGATGGTTGGATTAGTCTTTTGCCCCTATACCCAGATCAGATGACCGATTTGCACGTCAGGACCTCTATAGACCCCCACCAGAGTTTCCTCTCGCTTCGCCCTGCTCAGGCATAGTTTATCATCTTTTGTTGCCTAACACAAACGCTCTTTCTCCACCTGCCTAATGCAGTGGGTGAGAGCAGATGGTGGTGCACCCTTGGCGAACTGGAGAGGCCTCAGGATCCCACCTCAGCCAGGCAGCGCATCAGCCTTCACCTTCATGGCGCCACAATGGCTTTCGTGCGAGCCCCTGACTCGCACACGTGTTAGACCCCTTGGACCGTGTTTCAAGATGGGTCATGTGAGTAGCCAACAGTTCCACCGGCCTCGTGCACTCCTTCCACTGTTCTTTTGAAATGAGTGCATGGCCGAAGAGTCCCCCCAGGCCCGACAGCACAACCAGCCTGGGGCACACCACAGTCAGCCCCAGCCCCTCCCATGCGGCCTACTCGCTGGGGGCAGGGAAGGGTGGTAGAGTAGTTACACCGTGGGAGGGGTGCCCCAGCCCCCTAGAGGGACGCTGTCATGCCCCCACGGGAGATCCCCTCATGGGGGGCTCCCACTGGGGTGGGCTCAGGGAAGCGGAGAGCAGGGCAACAGGTCTCACTACCTCAGTCCTGGGATTCGGTGAGTGCTACTGCTGAAGGACTGTAACACTCAGGGAGTGGCCCACTCCACCCCCCTCCCGAGGGACGGGGAGGACATGACCCCCCCCAAGCCACCTTCCCTGCCGGGCCTTCCCAGCCGTCCCATAGCCAGTCACGGCGCAGCACCACAGTGGAAATGCATCTGGTGGTGGCCAGTCCCTGTCTGGAGGACAGTCCCCAACAACTCCCCCGCCTGCCCTACCCACCCACCTCCGTACCTGCTGGGGCCCACAACCTCCAAGGAGGAGGAGAGGTGGCCGGGGAGGGAGGGCGGTTGGAGGGGTCGGGAGAAACCGGAGGCAAGAAAGATCTGCCAGACCACTGGCACAGCCCGACCCGCCGCCTGTTTGAATCATCCATCAGACTGCATGCACCCATTTAAGTCTTAACGGTTTCACGCCCTCTTGAACTGCGTCTTCAAAGTTCTTTTCAACTTTCCCTTACAGTACTTGTTGACTATTGTGCTCTTGAGCCAGTATTTAACCTTAGATAGAGTTTGCCACCAGCTTGAGGTTGCATTCCCAAGCAACCGGACTCTGGAAAGACCCAGGCGTGGCAGTCAGGAACTGCTAATGGCCTCACACCGTCCACAGGCTGGCTGGGCCTCAATCAGAAGGACTTGGGCCCCCACAAGTGGCGTTGGAGAGTGAGTCTTCCATAGGCCACATTTCCCACACCCCACCCACCAAGGGGCAGGGATTTGGCATTGGGATCCCTATTCATTTACCTTTACTACGGGCATCCTGGTTAGTTCCATTTTCTCCACTGACTAATATGCTTAAATTCAGCATCTTAGGTCGCGTCTTGGAATAACGGAAGGGACGGGCGGGCATGGAGGATGCGAGCCTGGACACTCGGTTGGGAGACAGGCCCAGTGAGGGAGGGGGGCGGGGGTGACAGAGAAGAGCTGCAGCTGATGGTGTCCCTGCGGCACCAGAGCCGGATGACGGGAGGGAGAAGCAAGAACTAGGGGACAGCGACTGAGGATGTGGCTCCACCCGCCCCAATGGGGAAGCTCAAGGGGGCCACAGGGGCGGCACAGCCATGAACCAGGGGCAAGCACACAATGTCGGATGCCGCCATGGTGTCCCATGGGCCACCACCAGGGCACCGCCCAGCACGCAGCTTGGCCTCGACCCCGACCGGGGGTGTCACGCAGGGCAGACTTCTGGCCCCAAAAGTGCACAGCAGGCTGGGCGGGAGAGGAGGAGGGTGCAGGGAGGAGCAACAGTTGGCCGGACACTAGGCTGCCACCGGGGCGGGCGGTAAACTGTGGTGGGCGGTGAACTGTGGCAACCGGGATGAAATCTTGCTTTCCACCCCCTCAACCTTCCCCGCCCCCCACCCGCCAATGTAGGACAGCACAGGACATTTTACCCAGGCCCAGGCGAACCCTGGACCACTTGCAGCACGAGGGAGTTCTCTAGGGGAACCCGGACTGTGGCAGCCATAGGAACTCGGCCCCAGCCGGCTCTTTTCCTTCCTCTCACAGGCAGTGGGATCCCTCCTAACCAAGGCTCCTTCCCCCACCACGTGGTCCCTCACAGGGCTTGCATGGATGGATGGGAGTTGGGAGGAAGGTGCTAATGGAAGAGGAAGGGGGCACCACCAGGCCTGTACTTGGGAGGACAGAGGGGCCAACAAGCCCTGCAAGGGAACTGCCAGCCATGCATCCCTGGAGGTCAGAAGCACCCCTTGGGATGATTGCTCAGCAAGTGATGACTCAGACAGGTGTAGCTCTGGGAGGAACACAGAGTCACAAGTGCATTTGAAATGATGATCAGTGTGTCCTGCAACTCACATTAATTCTCACAGCTGGCTGCATTCTTCATCAATGCAGGAGCGGAGTGATCCACCGTTAAGAGTTTTACAAGGTTCTTTGGTGAGGGACACCCAACAGGGGGAGGCCCTCCTGGCACAGCACATCCCCGAAGAGGTTGCCTCAGGTCAGCCAATGAGACAGCAATGAGACAAAATTCTCAGATGGGTTGGAAGGTTTCACCACAGGGGCATGCACACCCCCCCCACAGGGGTGAGCACAGACACCCCACAGTTGCCAGGGGGTTCCCACCCCTGACAATGCAGAGCCCAACATGGGCAGCACACACAATGGCATGATGGCCACCAGGTAAGACCCCACCCAGCAGCTGCAACCATGGCAATGACAGGAGAAAAACAAACAACTCCATTAAAAAGTGAGCAAAAAACATAGACACTTCTTAAAAGAAGGCATGCATGTGCTCAACAAGCATACGAATAAAAGCTCAACATCACTGATCATTAGAGAAACGAAAATCAAAACCACAATGAGATACCATCCCATACCAGTCAGAATGGAGATAATTCAAGGGTGAAAAAATAAATTCTGGTGAGGTTGTGGAGAAAAGGGAAGACTTATACCCTGTTGGTGGGAGTGTAAATTAGTTCAACCATTGTGAAAAGCAGTTAGGTGATTTTTCAAGGAGCTAAAAGCAGAACTACCATTTGATAGTTCTGCTAGCTATCCCATTACTGCATATATATCCAGAGAAATGTAAATTATTTTACCATAAAAACCCATGCATTCAAATGTTCATTCCAGCACTATTTACAATAGCAAGATATGGTCAATCTAAATGCCATCAATGACAGATTGGATAAAGAAAATGTTGTATATATACACCATTTCCTCTCATAGTAGTGATTTGATCCAAATAAGGAGTCAAAGTCTGTGAATGAGTATGTGGAAGGAAAAGCCACCCTACAAGATCTTGCTCTTGAACAATAACACCAGTAGGTGAATGCTGAGTTGGAAAAATTAGCAAATCTAGAGTCTTCTCTGGACCTATTCTATTAATTTGAGCCTTATGGACTTGCTTTTTGATTAGCTGTAACTCAACCTCAGCCTCCTTTGTTAATTGCTGAGGGCTAGTGAGACTAGGACCTCCTCTAAGGATGGAAAATAGATTACTCATGGCATAGGTAGGAATGTCTAGAGCAGGTCCTATCCAATTAATGTCCCTAGTAATTTTTGAAAGTCATTAAATGTTTTCAATTGATCTCTATGTATGGCTACTTTCTGTGGCACAATGGTAGTGTCATTTACTAAGGTCCCCAAGTAAGAGTAAGGATTAGTAGTCTGAAATTTGTCAGGAGCTATAATTAAACCAGCATGAGAAACTGAATTTTGCAAGTAATCATAACATTGGAATAATATTTATTGAGTGGGGGCAGCACAAAATATATCATCCATCTAATGAATAATGTAACACTGTGAAAGTTTTTTACCAATAAGTTCAATTGCTTGCCCTGCATAAGTCTGGCAAATTGTTGAACTGTTTAACATGCCTTGTGGCAACACTTTCCAGTGAAAATGCTTAGCAGGCTGTAGGTTGTTTACCACAGGAATCATGAATGCAAACCATTCACAGTCTTGCTCAGCTAAGGGGATAGAAAAGAAAGTCTTTTAAACCTATGATTATTAAAGGCCAATTTTTCCAAATCATAGCAGAAGGCAATCCTGGCTGCAATTCCCCCATAGGTTGTATAACTGAATTAATGGCTCTTAAGTCAGTTAACATTCTCCATTTACCTGATTTTTTCTTAATTAATAAAACTGGAGAATTCCAAGGGGAAAATGTTGGAGCTATGTGTCCTTTTTCTAATTGTTCAGTAATTAAGTCTTCTAAAGTCTCCAGTTCCTCTTTACTCAGCAGACATTGTTCTATCCAAATTGGCTTATCTGTTAACCATTTTAAAGGCATAGGTTTTGGAGGCTTAACAATGGCCGCCATCAAAAGTGATATCCTAAACCTTGGAGGGAACTTTGTCTCCTGCTTGAAGCAGTTCCTTCAAACCTTGCAAATTTTTTTCTAGTCCCATACCAGGGACATACCCCATTTCATGCATCCTATGCTGACTTTGAGGGCTATATAATTGTTCTGGAATTAGAACTTGTGCTCCCCATTGTTTTAATAAATCTCTCCCCCATAAATTTATAGGTACAGAAGTTATAATTGGTTGAATAGTCCCAGGTTGTCCATCAGGCCCTTCACAATGCAATATATAGCTACTTTGGTATACTTCAAGGGCTTTACCAAGTCCAACTATGTTAAATTTAGTGGGTTGAATTGGCCATGTGGACAGCCAGTGCTCTAGAAAAATGATTGAAATGTCTGCTCCTGTATCTGCCAAACCTTTAAATTTCTTTCCCTGTGAAATAGTTATTTCACAGGTAGGACGTTTATTAGTAATTTGATTCACCCAATAAGCTGCTTTGCCTTGTTTATTTGTGCTTCCAAATCCTCCTGTTCATTTAATTTCACTTTTCCCCATTTCCACATATGGCACAATCAGGAGCTGTGCTATGTGCTCTCCTGGCTCTGCTTTCCAGGGAACAGAAGTAGATATAACAATTTGAATTTCCCCATTGTAGTCTGAATCAATTACTCCTGTATGTATTTGCACTCCTTTTAAATTGAAACTAGACCTACCTAGAAGCAATCCTATCCTCCCCACTGTCAAAGATCCACAGACTCCTGTTGGGAACTTTTGCAGGGGTTCCCCAGGCAGAAGGCTCACAGCTTTTGTGCAGCATAAATCTACTGCAGCACTATTGGCTGTGGCAGGGGACAGACAAAAATTAGCTGGGCACACACGTATAGTCCCAGCTACTCAGGAGGCTGAGGCAGGAGAAGGGCGTGAATCCAGGAGGCAGAGCTTGCAGTGAGCGGAGATCGCACCAATGCACTCCCACCTGGGTGACAGAGCGAGACTCTGTCTCAAAAAAAAAAAAAAAACCTAGGAACAAGAATAAGTAAAAATTCTTTCTGATGTGATCTTTATATGATAAACCTACACATGTACCCTTGAACCAAAGATAAGAGTTAATATGAAATAACTCCATGGCTGGAGGAGAATGAAATGTAGGTGGAAAGACTGGTTTGTGCTACAGATAGTGACCCAAATGGGACTGTACTCTGATTTACTTCTGTGTCCATGTAGGCAGATGAGATTATGAACAAGTTACCTAGAAACCTAATCTTGGTGGAGAAAATGGGTTGCTGCTGCAGATCCAGTGCCTGGAGGTGGGGATATGCCAGGACAATTGTAGACACTTTTGTGTAGTGTATAGTGTTTTCTGTTAAGAAGCACTAGAATTTAAAATGCTGTGGTGAAGTTTCTGAGGGTGGTGCCTAGTCCTGAGAGAGGTGTGGGCACATCAATGTGTAGTGGGTATGTTTGTGAGTGGGTGAGAATCCTGTGGTGGCAGCTGTGGGAAAAGGGGGTCTGTCATCAAAGCACATTTAAGTTTTTAGTCCTCTCTTACTCTGGGAGAAGACTTGAAATCACAGGACAATGGGCAGTGTGACCACCTGTGTACTAGAGAGTGGAGACTTTCATTCCCAGACACCCAGTTTTATTCCAGGCCAGGCCTCCGTGGTATCTTTTTTTCTGGCATCAAATTTGTAGTTTGCTGAATGCCAAGCACTTCTACACCAACTCATTTTCTAACATTTGAATTCTAACACCACCCAGAGTCAGCACACACCCTGATTCAGGACTCAGTCCCACAACATTGTCCTTAGTGCAGTTGCCAGTCACAAACCCCATGGGCCCAGCTATTCCTTTGAGCTACTGTTTAAAAATTCAGGACTCCCTAGCCAGGCTTGGTGGTGTGCACCTGTAATCCCAGCTACTAGGGAGGCTGAGGCAGGAGAATCACTTGAATTCGAGAGGTAGAGGTTTCAATGAGCCAAGATTGTGCCACTGCATTGCAGCCTGGGTGACAGAGCAAGACTGTCTCAAAAACAAAACAAAACAAAACAAAACAAACAAAAAAAAAATCAGGACTCCTATAAACTATCTAAAGTTCAATAATTTGATAGAGCTACCCACAGAACTCAGCAAAACACTGTAGTTATGTTAACCAGTTTATTATAAAAGATACAATCCAGGAAAAGTCAAATGAAAAATATGTGCAGGGCAAAGAAAAGAGGTGGCAAAAGATGAAGCACATAGAAAATCCTGGTAAATAGCTGTGATTAATAAAATAAAATTTTCCATCTATTATGTGCTCCAGGAACCATTTATGAAAAGAAACATCCTTCCCATTATGACTTAGATGCTCTTTTTTTCACCTACCACATAGTCAGACATAGACTCTGCACATTTCCTTCTTGTTCTCATTTAAAAATCAGCTGAATTTTTCTTCAGTGGTAAAAATAAAATGCTTCTAAATAAAATTTCACTTAAGTCAGGCTGGGTGCAGTGGCTAACGCCTCTAATCCTGGCACTCTGGGAGGCTGATGCAGGTGGATCACCTGAGTTCAGGAGTTCAAGACCAGCCTGGCCAACATGGCGAACCCCGTCTCTACTAAAAATACAAAAATTAGCCAGTGTGGTGGCATGCGCCTGTAATCCCAGCTACCTGAGAGGCTGAGACAGCAGAATTGCTTGAGCCTGAGAGATGGAGGTTGCAGTGAGCCGAGATTGCATGACCGCACTCCTGCCTGGGTCACAGAGTGGGACTCCCTCCCAAAAAAAAACAACTTCACTTAAGTCTATCACCTTCCTACAGGCTCCTGAACTTTGAGCTACCCTCTGCCTAAGCCAACATACAACTCCATTTTAGGTCCCTCCTAAGAACGTATGACTTCAGGGTAAAACATTCTCTGATCCAGAATCTGACTTTTTCACTCTCCATTTGCCATTCACCTTCCACCTTCTTTCTAATCTTGTTGCTTCTCCCTATAAAGCACTTTTCTGCCTAAACTTTGCAATCTTTAAAGCTTTAAGGATTATAGTTGGTACTTCCTTCTGTTGTAATACTCCTTTGGAACTTAATATTTTTTTTTACATAAATCTAACTTTGTTTTACTTTACAAAGTCTGGCAACTGTCTCAAAACAAGAACAAACTTATCTTCAGTAAGACCCTCCCAGTGTCCTTTTATCATAACCTTAACAGCATCTGCCTATGGGTCCCCAGATTTCCAGGGCTCTGTAGCTTCTCTCACTGTAAAGTTTTCTTCTACGGCTGGGGTGAGCAGGCTGGGACACCTGCAGGGGAGGCTCCCCAGAAAAAACTAACTGGGCCTATAATAAACTCATTTTGCAGGCTCAGTATTAGCCTTAACTTGGAATCACTGTGATCAAGCTTTAATTTCCACATCAGAGTTACTTTTCTTTTTTGTTTTGTTTTTTTTTTGTTGTTGTTTGTTTGTTTTTTAAGAAAGAGTTTAGCTCTTGTTGCCCAGGCTGGAGTGCAATGACACAGTTTCAGCTCACTGCAACCTCCACCTCCTGGGTTCAAGTGATTCTCCTCCTGCAGCACCTCCCAAGTAGCTGGAATTTCAGGTGCCTGCCACCATGCCCAGCTAATTTTTGTATTATTAGTAGAGACAGGATTTCACCATGTCGGTCAGGCTGGTCTCAAACTCCCAAACTCAGGTGATCCACCTGCCTCGGCCTCTCAAAGTGCTGGGATTATTGGCATGAACCACTGCACCCAGCCACTCACTTGGATTTTGAAACTAAGTGTTTGAAAAATCCAGCAAAATTACTCAAACAAAATGTTGAAGTAAAAAAAGGAAATTTTAAGGTGCTTGTATTTCATACCTCAACAAGGAAAGCAAAATTATCCATTCCCTTCAGACAATAAATGTATTATTGTACTATTTTCATGAAAAATCATGTAGCAAACAATTAGTAATATAAGAACACTTCTAGGAGGTACCAAGTTTTTGTTTGTTTGTTTTTGGAGATGGAGTCTCGCTCTGTCACCCAGGCTGGACTGCAGTGGCACAAACCCAGCTCACTGCAACCTCCACCTCCTGAGTTCAAGCCAGTCTCCTGCCTCAGCCTCCCAAGTAGATGGCACTACAGACACATGCTGCCATGCCCGGCTAATTTTTTTGTATTTTAGTAGAGATGGGGTTTCACCATGTTGCCCAGGCTGGTCTTGAATTCCTGAGCTCTGGCAGTCTGCACGTGTCAGCCTCCCCAAGTGCTAGGATTACAGTTGTGAGCCACCACGCCTGGCCTGAAGTTTTATCTCATAAAATTTAGCATAAAACTCAGAAATAAAAATCACAGGATATAGAACAAAAATATTCACATCATGAATTTACCCTGTAAAAAGAGAAACTGATGTTTTAATGAATCGATGTGACTCACTAGTTATCTACCACATTTTCTTGTGGAAACCTATTTATTTCCTGAAGCCAAAATAAGGGAAGATTTCCCTTATTTTTATCCTTGGTAGCTACTATTCTAATAGCTATGCCTTGGAATTCTGTTGGAAATCACTTAGCCATAAAAAATACACCTGAGGAAATTTCTAAACTCACCCTGGGAAAGAAAAAGGTAAATGAGAATTTTTAGGCTGGGCACCATGGCTCATACCTGTAACCCCAGCAATCTGGCAAGTTGAGGCAAATGGATCACCTGAGGTCAGGAGTTTGGGACCAGCCTGGCCCACATGGCAAAACCCCATCTCTACTAAAAATAAAAAAATTAGCCGGGTGAGGCCAGGTGCCATGGCTCACACCTGTAATCCCAGCACTTTAGGAGGTGGGAGTGGGCAGATCACCTGAGATCAAGAGTTCAAGGCCAGCCTGGCCAACATGGTGAGACCCCATCTCTACTACAAATACAAAAATTAGCTGGGCATGGTGATGGGTACCTGTAATCCCAGCTACTCAGGGGGCTGAAACAGGAGAATCGCTTGAACCTGGGAGGTGGAGATTAGAGTGAGCCGAGATCACCCCACTGCACTCCAGCTTGTGTGACACAGCAAGACTTCATCTCAAAAAAAAAAAAAAAAATTAGGCCGGGCGCGGTGGCTCACGCCTGTAATTCCAGCACTTTGGGAAGTTGATGGATGGATCACCTGAGGTCAGGAGACCAGCTTGGCCCACATGTCTAAACCCTGTCTCCACTAAAAAAATACAAAAATTAGCCGGTGTGGTGGCAGGTGCCTGTAATCCCAGCTACTCCAGAGGCCGAGGCAGGAGAATCGCTTGAACTCGGGAGGCGGAGTTTCCCGTGAGCCAGATCACGCCCCAGCACTCCAGCCTGGGAAACAGTGAGACTCCATCTCTAAAAAAGAAAAAAAAAAAAAGAGGAAGAAAGAGAAAAAGAAATAGGTAAATGAGAATTTTTAACCAAAGAAATATACTATTAGATTCTTTTGAAACTCACCTGCTTTAGGCCCTTGTAAATACTTTACGTTTCAAGCTCTACTAATAATATGCAATTTACAGTTAAAAAACTGATGTTAATATAAGTGAACAAATCTTTTCAAGGTGACAAACCCAGGGAGTGGCAGTGTTGGTTAGAAAACAGGTGTGTCTCACTCATGTGTCAATTCTAGTCATCCAATCACTTTAGAGATTCTCCCACCCCAACTTGCTCGCTTAAGTGCTCAATGACCACCCTCTCAGGAGACACTGCACTATGCCCCAGTGAGTTCCCCAAGTATGTTTTACTTCGCAAGTTCTTGCACAGTCTCACTGGGGTCTGGTTTTTATTTTTTGTTCTTAGGAATACTATTTTTTTCACAAAACTTAAAGAATAAAGGGTGCAGAAATTATGTCTGTTTTCCCCTCAATACCAGCATCGGATTGGCTGACCAGCAATGAATCTTCAAGAAATGCAAGCTGAGTTGAGTGAAGAGGATCTTTTTTTTTTTTTTTTTTTTTTTGAGATGGAGTTTTCGCTCTTGTCACCCGGGCTGGAGTGCAGTAACACAATCTCAGCTCGCTGCAACCTCTGCCTCCCAGGTTTAAGGAATTCTCTGGCCTCAGCCTCCCGAGTAGCTGGGATTACAAGTGTGCACCACCACACCCAGCTAATTTTTGTATTTTTAGTAGAGATGGGGTTTCACCACATTGACCAGGCTGGTCTCAAACTCCTGACCTCAGGTGATCCACCCACTTCAACCTCCCAAAGTGCTGGGATTACAGGCATGAGCAACCTCAACCGGCCCGAGTGAAGACAATCTTAAATGTCTCAGGGGGTTAGCTTTTCAAAGGAAGAGTACACCAGGAGATTCCTCTCAGCTCCAAGCATTCAACTGACTGCTCCCTTGAGAGTCCCTGTATCTCAGATTGTCCTATGGGAGAAAATGACTCAGGAGCTGGTAATCACTAGACACTATAGCAGACATAGTCATGGCAGGTATATTGGTTTATTCACAGACAATATTGAAACCTGGGGTGCCTGAGAACACATCACCCAATAAAGCTCCCCCCCAAAAAAGTTGACCTCAAAACATTCTTATAAGATCTGTAACACATTCTTATAAGATCCCTGTGCCTAGGGAAGATGAAAGAAAAAGAGGCACAGAGATTTTTCTTTTCTTTTTTATTTTATTTTATTTTATTTTTAATTTTATTATTATTATACTTTAAGTTTTAGGGTACATGTGTGCAACGTGCAGATTTGTTACATATGTATACACGTGCGATGTTGGTGTGCTGCACCCATTAACTCATCATTTAGCATTAGGTATATCTCCTAATGCTATCCCTCCCCCCTCCCCCCACCCCACAACAGTCCCCAGATTGTGATGTTCCCCTTCCTGTGTCCAAGTGTTCTCATTGTTCAATTCCCACCTATGAGTGAGAATATGCGGTGTTTGGTTTTTTGTCCTTGCGATAGTTTGCTGAGAATGATGGTTTCCAACTTCATCCATGTCCCTACAAAGGACATGAAATCATTTTTTATGGCTGCATAGTATTCCATGGTGTATATGTGCCACATTTTCTTAATCCAGTCTATCATTGTTGGATATTTGGGTTGGTTCTAAGTCTTTGCTATTGTGAATAGTGCCGCAATAAACATATGTGTGCATTTGTCTTTATAGCAGCATGATTTATAATCCTTTGGGTATATACCCAGTAATGGGATGGCTGGGTCAAATGGTATTTCTAGTTCTAGATCCCTGAGGAATCACCACAGTGACTTCCACAATGGTTGAACTAGTTTACAGTCCCACCAACAGTGTAAAAGTGTTCCTATTTCTCCACATCCTCTCCAGCACCTGTTGTTTCCTGACTTTTTAATGATCACCATTCTAATTGGTGTGAGATGGTATCTCATTGTGGTTTTGATTTGCATTTCTCTGATGGCCAGTGATGATGAGCAGTTTTTAATGTGTGTTTTGGCTGGATAAATGTCTTCTTTTGAGAAGTGTCTGTTCATATGCTTTGCCCACTTTGTGATTGGGTTGTTTATTTTTTTCTTGTAAATTTGTTGGAGTTCATTGTAGATTCTGGATATTAGCCCTTTGTCAGATGAGTAGATTGCAAAAATTTTCTCCCATTTTGTAGGTTGCCTGTTCACTCTGATAGTAGTTTCTTTTGCTGTGCAGAAGCTCTTTAGTTTAATTAGATCCCATTTGTCCCTTTTGGCTTTTGTTGCCATTGCTTTTGGTGTTTTAGACATGAAGTCCTTGCCCATGCCTATGTCCTGAATGGTAATGACTAGGTTTTCTTCTAGGGTTTTTATGGTTTTAGGTCTAACATGAAAGTCTTTAATCCATCTTGAATTAATTTTTGTATAAGGTGTAAGGAAGGGATCCAGTTTCAGCTTTCTACATATGGCTAGCCAGTTTTCCCAGCACCACTTATTAAATAGGGAATCCTTTCCCCATTGCTTGTTTTTGACAGGTTTGTCAAAGATCAGATAGTTGTAGATATGTGGCATTATTTCTGAGGGCTCTGTTCTCTTCCATCAGTCTATGTCCTGTTTTGGTACCAGTACCATGCTGTTTTGGTTACTGTAGCCTTGCAGTATAGTTTGAGGTCAGGTAGCGTGATACCTCCAGCTTTGTTCTTTTGCCTTAGGATTGACTTGGCAATGAGGGCTCTTTTTTGGTTCCATATGAACTTTAAAGTAGTTTTTTCCAATTCTGTGAAGAAAGTCATTGGTAGCTTGATGAGGATGGCATTGAATCTATAAATTACCTTGGGCAGTATGGCCATTTTCACAATATTGATTCTTCCTACCCATGAGCATGGAATGTTCTTCCATTTGTTTGTATCCTCTTTTATTTCATTGAGCAGTTTTTTGTAGTTCTTGAAGAGGTCCTTCACATCCCTTGGAAGTTGGATTCCTAGATATTTTATTCTCTTTGAAGCAATTGTGAATGGGAGTTCACTGATGATTTGGCTCTCTGTTTGTCTGTTATTGGTGTATAAGAATGCTTGTGACTTTTGTACATTGACTTTTTGTACATTGATTTTCTATCCTGGGACTTTGCTGAAGTTGCTTATCAGCTTAAGTAGATTTTGGGATGAGATGATGGGATTTTCTAGATATACAATCATGTCATCTGCAAACAGGGACAATTTGACTTCCTCTTTTCCTAATTGAATACTCTTTATTTCCTTCTCCTGTCTGATTGCCCTGGCCAGAACTTCCAACACTATGTTGAATAGGTGTAGTGAGAGAGGGCATCCCTGTCTTGTGCCAGTTTTCAAAGGGAATGCTTCCAGTTTTTGTCCATTCAGTATGATATTGGCTGTGGGTTTGTCATAGATAGCTCTTATTATTTTGAGATACATCCCATCAATACCTAATTTATTGAGAGTTTTTAGCATGAAGGGTTGTTGAATTTTGTCAAAGGCCTTTTCTGCATCTATTGAGATAATCATGTGGTTTTTGTCTTTGGTTCTGTTTATATGCTGGATTACATTTATTGATTTTCATATGTTGAACCAGCCTTGCATCCCAGGGATGAAGCCCACTTGATCATGGTGGATAAGCTTTTTGATGTGCTGCTGGATTCTGTTTGCCAGTATTTTATTGAGGATTTTTGCATCAATGTTCATCAAGGATATTGGTCTAAAATTCTCTTTTTTTGTTGTGTCTCTGCCAGGATTTGGTATCAGGATGATGCTGGCCTCATAAAATGAGTTAGGGAGGATTCCCTCTTTTTCTATTGATTGGAATAGTTGCAGGAGGAATGGTACCAGCTCCTCCTTGAACCTCTGGTAGAATTCGGCTGTGAATCCGTCTGGTCCTGGACTTTTTTTGGTTGGTAAGCTATTGATTATTACCTCAATTTCAGAGCCTGTTATTGGTCTATTCAGAGATTCAGCTTCTTCCTGGTTTAGTCTTGGGAGGATGTATGTGTCAAGGAATTTATCCATTTCTCTTAGATTTTCTAGTTTATTTGTGTAGAGGTGTTTATAGTATTCTCTGATGGTAGTTTGTATTTCTATGGGATTGGTAGATATCCCCTTTATCATTTTTTATTGAGTCTATTTGATTCTTCTCTCTTTTCTTCTTTATTAGTCTTGCTAGTTGTCTATCAATTTTGTTGATCTTTTCAAAAAACCAGCTCCTGGATTCACTGATTTTTTGAAGGGTTTTTTGTGTCCCTATTTCCTTCAGTTCTGCTCTGATCTTAGTTATTTCTTGCCTTCTGCTAGCTTTTGAATGTGTTTGCTCTTGCTTCTCTAGTTCTTTTAATTGTGATGTTAGGGTTTCAATTTTAGATCTTTCCTGCTTTCTCTTGTGGGCATTTAGTGCTATAAATTTCCCTCTACACACTGCTTTGAATGTGTCCCAGAGATTCTGGTATGTTGTGTCTTTGTTCTCATTGGTTTCAAAGAACATCTTTATTTCTGCCTTCATTTCATTATTTACCCAGTAGTCATTCAGGATCAGATTGTTCAGTTTCCACGTAGTTGAGTGGTTTTGAGTGAGTTTCTTAATCCTGAGTTCTAGTTTGATTGCACTGTGGTCTGAGAGACAGTTTGTTATAATTTCTGTTCTTTTACATTTGCTGAGGCATGCTTTACTTCCAACTCTGTGGTCAATTTTGGAATAGGTGTGGTGCTGAAAAGAATGTATATTCTGTTGATTTGGGGTGGAGAGTTCTCTATATGTCTATTATGTCTGCTTGGTGCAGAGCTGAGTTCAATTCCTGTATATCCTTGTTAACTTTCTGTCTCATTCATCTGTCTAATGTTGACAGTGGGGTGTTAAAATCTCCCGTTATTATTGTGTGGGAGTCTAAGTCTCTTTGCAGGTCACTAAGGACTTGCTATATGAATCTGGGTGCTCCTGTATTGGGTGCACATATATTTAGGATAGTTAGCTCTTCTTGTTGAATTGATCCCTTTACCATTATGTAATGGCCTTCTTTGTCTCTTTTGATACTTGTTGATGTAAAGTCTGTTTTATCAGAGACTAGAATTGCAATCCCTGCCTTTTTTTGTTTTCCATTTGCTTGGTAGATCTTCCTCCATCCCTTTATT
The DNA here is from genome assembly GCF_028885625.2 of Pongo pygmaeus. Lineage (NCBI taxonomy): Eukaryota > Metazoa > Chordata > Mammalia > Primates > Hominidae > Pongo > Pongo pygmaeus. Next base: position 24,849,646 of record NC_072393.2, read on the forward strand.
TTGAGCCTATGTGTGTCTCTGCACATGAAATGGGTTTCCTGAATACAGCACACTGACGGGTCTTGACTCTTTATCCAATTTGCCAGCCTGTGTCTTTTAATTGGAGCATTTAGCCCATTTGCATTAAAGTTAATATTGTTATGTGTGAATTTGATCCTGTCATTATGATGTTAGCTGGTTATTTTGCTCATTAGTTGATGCAGTTTCTTCCTAGCCTCGATGGTCTTTACAAATTGGCATGTTTTTGCAGTGGCTGGTACCGGTTGTTCCTTTCCATGTTTAGTGCTTCCTTCAGGAGCCCTTTTAGGGCAGGCCTGGTGGTGTCAAAATCTCTCAGCATTTGCTTGTCTGTAAAGTGTTTTATTTCTCCTTCACTTATGAAGCTTAGTTTGGCTGTATATGAAATTCTGGGTTGAAAATTCTTTTCTTTAAGAATGTTGAATATTGGCCACCACTCTCTTCTGGCTTTTAGAGTTTCTGCCAAAAGATCAGCTGTTAGTCTGATGGGCTTCCCTTTGTGGGTAACCCGACCTTTCTCTCTGGCTGCCCTTAACATTTTTTCCTTCATTTCAACTTTCTGGAGGAGTATCTTTGTAGCGTTCTCTGTATTTCCTGAATTTGAATGTTGGCCTGCCTTGCTAGATTGGGGAAGTTCTCCTGGATAATACCCTGCAGAGTGTTTTCCATCTTGGTTCCATTCTCCCCATCACTTTCAGGTACACCAGTCAGATGTAGAATTGGTCTTTTCACATAGTTGCATATTTTTTGGAGGCTTTGTTTGTTTCCTTTTATTCTTTTTTCTCTAAACTTTTCTTCTCGCTTCATTTCATTCATTTGATCTTCCATCACTGATACGCTTTCTTCCAGTTGATTGCATTGGCTACTGAGGCTTCTGCATTCATCAGTTCTCATGCTTTGGTTTTCAGCTCCATCAGGTCCTTTAAGGACCTCTCTGCATTGGTTATTCTAGTTAGCCATTCACCTAATTTTTTTTCAAGGTTTTTAACCTCTTTGCCATTCATTCAGACTTCCTCCTTTAGCTCAGAGTAGTTTGATCGTCTGAAGACTTCTCTCAACTCATCAAAGTCATTCTCTGTCCAGCTTTGTTGCATTGCTGGTGAGGAGCTTCATTCCTTTGGAGGAGGAGAGGTGCTCTGATATTTACAGTTTCCAGTTTTTCTGCTCTGTTTTTTCCCCATTTTTGTGGTTTTATCTACCTTTGGTCTTTGATGATGGTGATGTACAGATGGATTTTTGGTGTGCATGTCCTTTCTGTTTGTTAGTTTTCCTTCTAACAGTCAGAACCCTCAGCTGCAGGTCCATTGGAGTTTGCTGGAGGTCCACTCCAGACCCTATTTGCTTGGATATCAGCAGCAGTGGCTGCAGAACAGTGGATATTGGTGAAATGCAAATGCTGCTGCCTGATCGATCCTCTGGAAGTTTTGTCTCAGTGGAGTACCTGGCCATGTGAGGTGTCAGTCCACCCCTACTGGGGGGTGCCTCCCAGTAGGCTACTCGGGGGTCAGGGACCCACTTGAGGAGGCAGTCTGCCTGTTCTCAGATCTCAAGCTGCGTGCTGGGAGAACCACTACTGTGTTCAAAGCTGTCAGACAGGGACATTTAAGTCTGCAGAGGTTACTGCTGTCTTTTGTTTGTCTGTGCCTTGCCCCCAGAGGTGGAGCCTACAGAGGTGGGCAGGCCTCCTTGAGCTGTGGTGGGCTCCACCCAGTTTGAGCTTCCTGGCTGCTTTGTTTACCTACTCAAGCCTCGGCAATGGCAGGCTCCTTTCCCCCAGCCTCGCAGCCACCTTGCAGTTTGATCTCAGACTGCTGTGCTAGCAATGAATGAGACTCCATGGGTGTAGGACCCTCCAAGCCAGGTGTGGGATATAATCTCCTGGTGTGCCGTTTGTTAAGCCCATTGGAAAAGCACAGTATTAGGGTGGGAGTGACCCAATTTTCCAGGTGCCATCTGTCATCCCTTTCTTTGACTAGGAAAGGGAATTCCCTGACCCCTTGCACTTCCTGGGTGAGGTGATGCCTTGCCCTTCTTTGGCTCACGCACGGTGCTCCGCACCCAGTGTCCTGCACCTACTGTCCGGCACTCCCCAGTGAGATGAACCCAGTACCTCAGTTGGAAATGCAGAAATCACCCGTCTTCTGTGTCACTCACACTGGGAGCTGTAGACTGGAGCTGTTCCTATTTGGCCATCTTGGTTCCAGGACCTTTTTTTTTTTTTTACAATACAGTATCAGGGGATTATGCTTTGGTTTATTCTCACAGGAGATATTTAAAAACAGAAACAAATCTCCTTAAATGTGCTATCCAATGCTTTGTCAAAAAAGGATTAATTAAAATCTGGTATCAAAAATGTACACTAAAGGACAAATAGTTAATAATGTGAATTAGAGAGAGGAAGTTGACATTTGGAATTTTCAGAAGAAGCTGTTAATTGGGTATATTATTGCAAGCCAGAGTTAGGCTGGAGGAATGGGGAGAAAGGGGTAGACTTGAGAAGCTGCTTGGGACACCTGTGAAAAATGCAGGAAAATATCAGTCCCCTGTGGAGTCTGAAAATATTTAAGTGGCAGGCAATTCCACTGAGGTAGCTCTAATCCTTGAATTCCTACTTTTAAAAAGTCTAACTGAAATGCTTTTTTTGGTAAATTACTACCTCAAGAGAAACAAAATTTAGACTTAACCAACTACAAACTGTCAATTAAGCTCTGACTACATAACCAGGAAATTTTTACACTCAAGGCAAAAAGTAAGAAACTATGTAACTGTAACTAACGGATTGTTGAATTTAAGTTTTTGCATCATGCACCTTAAAAAAGTCTTTCTGGCTGGATGCGGTGGCTATGCCTGTAATCCCAGCACCTTGAGAGGCCAAGGCAGGTGGGTCACTTGAATTCAGGAAAAAAAAAATAATCTTTCCTTCACGCTCCTCCCATTGACCACAAACTACAATATTTGAACAACACTTTCATTTAATTATTTAATATTTTTGCAGTGACTCCCATAAATTTTTCTTTTTACTTTTTGAGATGGAGTCTTGCTCTGTCCCCCAGGCTGGAGTGCAGTGGCGCGATCTCGGCTCACTGAAGCATTTGCCTCCCAGGTTCAAGCCATTCTCCTGCCTCAGCCTCCGGAGTAGCTGGGATTACAGGTGCCCACAACCACATCTGGCTATTTTTTTTTATTTCTGGTAGAGATGGGCTTCTACCATGTTGGCCAGGGTGGTCTCAAACTCCTGGTCTCAAATGATCTGCCTGCTTTGGCCTCCAAAAGTGCTGGGATTACAGGAATAAGCCACCGCGCCTGGCCGACGCCAATAATTTTTATTTTATTTTTTTCTGAGTTGGAGCCTTGTTCTGTCACCTAGGCTGGAGTGCAGTGGCAGGATCTTGGTTTGCTGCAACCTTCACCTTCTGGGTTAAAATGATTCTCCTGCCTCAGCCTCCTGAGTAGCTGGGATTACAGGCGCCTGCCTCCACACCCTGCTAATTTTTTTGTATTTTTACTAGAGATGGTATTTCACCATGTTGGCCAGGCTGGTCTGGAACCCCCGACCTCGGGTGATCCACCCTGATCACCTTGACCTCCTGAAGTGCTAGGATTACAGGTGTGAGCCACCATGCCTGGCTCCCAAAATATTATTATTTTAATATGTGAGCAATATTTATTAATAAAGTATATATACTTGGAACTAAATTTTTGAAACCAACTCTGTATTTTACCTTTTTAGCACATTGCAGTTCAAAGCAGGAACATTCCAGGCACCTAGTAGCCACACATGGCCAATAGCTGCCACATTGAAGTACAGCTTCAATGTCAGTGGAGGTAAAGGGCTTGAACATCCCTTTTCTGCCACAGGGGAGGTCTCTACCTACCAACAACTTCTTCAGTTAAAAAGGTGAAACAGATAATGTCCATAGAAAGGGCAGAAGGTAGGAAGAGTAAAATAACCACAGGCGGACCACTGCTGGCCACCTGTTGTCCACCTTTCTTCCAGTGAACAAAAAATTCTCAGCCAAAGGAGAAGAAAACTCTATGTTTTCAGATCTGTCCACAGTCTTGATTTCCAATGTTTAGATATGTAGAAAATAGGTTAAGTCAAACTTATTTTGCTGTTTGGCCTTGGCCCTAATTGTCAGGCTGCGGTTATCTGTTTTCTCCTGTGGTGTGGGTGACTATGTGAGTATAAGGACCAATTACATGCATACATATCTGCATGTATTTTTCATCACTCACCATTATTTCACAAGACATCCAACTTTAAATTAGGAGAAAAAAATCAATACTTTTAGGGTGCCCACTGTTAGAAGGTAACTAATAACCAATCTGTCATTGAATCCTGGCATCCTATCGGCACTGAGTGCATGTATTAGTTAGCTACCGCAGCATAACAAACCACCCAAAACTTTTTAGCTCATAATTGAGATGGTCAGCCATTTAGGCTGGGCTCAGTGGGACCATTCTTTTGGTCTCAGCTGAGCTCCTTCAGACATGTATCATCAGCTGCTTGTTGACTAGGCAGCTGTGCTTCTGAAGGTGAGCATCTGCTTCTGGGGCTATCAACGGGGGCACCTTGCTTCTCCTCCTCATGTTATCTTATCCTCCATCTGGCTAACATGGGCTTTACTCATGGAGATGGTGCATTCTGAAAGAAAAAGAGGAGCGTTTGAAACCTTTTGAGCCTAAGCCCCAAACTAGCCCACTGTCATAGTCACAGATTTCCATTGCCCTGAGCAAATAAGGCCAGCCAGATATATGGTTTGGAAACCAGATTCTGTACTTCAATGGGAAGAGCTGTAAAAGCACTGGGAAATGAATATAAAAGAGATAAAAAGCACCAGGTGTGGTGGCTCAGGCCTGTAATCCCAGTATTTTGGGAGACTGGGGCAGGGGGGGCAGATTACCTGAGGTCAGGAGTTTGAGAGCAGCCTAACCAACATAGAGAAATCCCGTCTCTACTAAAAATACAGAATTAGCCAGGCATGGTGGTGCATGCCTATAATCCCAGCTACTCAGGAAGCTCAGGCAGGAGAATCACTTGAACCTTGGAGGCAGAGGTTGCAGTAAGCCAAGATTGCACCATTGCACTCCAGCCTGGGCAAAAAGAGCAAGACTCCACCTCAAAAAAAAAAAAAAAAAAGAAAAAAAAAAGGATAAAAAATTGCAGCCAGGCACGGTGGCTCATGCCTGCAATCCCAGCACTTTGGGAGGCCGAGGTGGGTGGATTACTAGAGGTTAGGAGTTCGAGATCAGCCTGACCAACATGGTAAAACCTTGTCTCTGCTAAAAATGCAAAAATTGGCTGGGTGTGGTGGTGGCTGCCTGTAATCCCAGCTACTCAGGAGGCTGAGGCAGGAGAATCACTTGAACCCAGAAGGTAGAGGTTGCAGTGAGCCAAGATCGTGCCTCCGCACTCCAGCCTGGGCAACAAGAGTGAAACTATGTCTCAAAAAAAAAAAATTGCTACAATTTTTGAAATCACTATCATTCTGCCTTTTGCCTATGTGGTTTATACAACTATTTCCCCTCAAGAAACTTGTTCAGCCAGGCGCAGGGGCTCACGCCTGTAATCCCAGCACTTTGGGAGGCTGAGGTGGCAGATCACAAGGTCAGAAGACCCAGACCAGCCTGGCCAATATAGTGAAACCCCGTTTCTACTAAAAATACAGCAAAATTAGCCAGGCATGGTGGCCCATGCCTGTAATCCCAGCTACTCGAGAGGCTGAGGCAGGAGAATTGCCTGAACCTGGGAGGCAGAGGTTGCAGTAAACTGAGTTCATGCCACTGCACTCCAGCCTGGACGACAGAATGAGACTCTGGATTTAAAAATAAAACAAAACAACAACAAAAAACAGGCGGGTGTGGTGGCTCGTGCCTGTAATCCCAGCACTTTGGGAGGCCGAGGTGGGTGAATCATGAGGTCAAGAGATCAAGACCATCCAGTTCAACATGGTGAAATGCCATCTCTACTAAAAATACAAAAATTAGCTGAGCATGGTGGCACGTGCCTGTAGTCCCAGCTACTCAGGAGGCTGAGGCAGGAGAATCGCTTGAACCTGGAAGACAGAGGTTGCAGTGACCTGATATCACGCCACTGCACTCTAGCCTGAGTGACAGAGCAAGACTCTGTGTCACAAAAAAAAAAAAAAAAAAAAAAAGTGACCGGGCACAGTGGCTCATGCCTGTAATCCTAGCACTTTGGGAGGCCAAGGCGGGCAGACTGTCAGAGCTCAGGAGTTCGAGACAACCTTGGGCAACACAGGGAAACCCTGTCCCTACTAAAATAGAAAAAATTAGCTGAGCGTCGTGGTGCCACCTGTAGTCTCAGCTACTCGGGAGGCTGAGGCAGGAGAATGGCTTGATCCCGGGAGATGGAGGCTTGAACCCAGGAGGCAGAGGTTGCAGTGAGCTGAGATCACACCACTGTACTCCAGCCTGGGAGACAGAGTGAGACTCTGCCTCAAAAAAAAAAAAAAAAAAAAAAAAGCAGAAACATTTTGAAAGGACAAAATACTTTGGGAAAATAGCTGAGGGATGAGTTTAGAAAATTAAAACCCAAAAACACATTATTCATTTTAATGATAGAAAAAATTTGAGGAATTTTTTTTTTTTTTTTAAATAGAGTCTCACTCTGTAGCCCAGGCTGAAGTGCAGTGGTGCAATCTTGGCCCACTGCAACTTCCACCTCCCGGGTTCAAGAGATTCTTCTGCCTCAGCCTCCAGAATAGCTGGGATTACAGGTGCACACCACCACGTCCTGCTAATTTTTGTATTTTTAGTAGAGACAGGGTTTCACCATATTGGCCAGGCTGGTCTTGAACTCCTGACCTCATCATCCACTCGCCTCATCCTCACATAGCGCCGGGATTACAGGCATGAGCCACCACGCCCGGCCTGGAAAAATTTTTAAATAAAAAAAAAACTTTAGAGAAATTAAATTCAACAGAGTTTAATTGAACAAAGAGTGGTTTACAAATAGAGTAGCCTGTGAATCCAGAGTAGGCTCAGAGAGATTTCAGCATAGCCACGTAGTGGACAAAGACTTATGGACAAAGCAAAATGACATACAGAAAATGGAAGTGAGGTACAGAAACAGCCAGATTCATTCCAACTTGAGGTTCGCCTTATTTGAACATGGTTTGAACAGTTGACATCCTTTTATTGACCAAACCACAGTGGTTGGTACAAGAATGGGTACAGTCTATTACATATCCAGTTAGGTTTCAGCTTATTGTGTAAAATAAATGAACAAACAGAAACTATTGACTAAAATTAAACAGGAAAGGGGGCAGCTTTAGGGTATAATTAATTTAACAATTTCTCCCTATGGTCATAGACCAAAACTTTTTTTTTTTTTTGAGGCAGAGTTTTGCTCTGTCACCAGGCTGGAGTGCAGTGGTGCTATCTCAGCTCACTGCAACCTCTACCTCACAGGTTCGAGCAATTCTCCTGCCTCAGCCATCCAAGTAGCTGGGACTATACGGGTGTGCCCAGCTAATTTTTGTATTTTTAGTAGAGATGGTGTTTCACCGTGTTGCCCAGGCTGGTCTCAAACTCCTGACCTCAAGTGATCTGCTTCCTTCGGCCTCCCAACGTAGTGGGATTACAGGCATGGGCCACCACACCCGGCTGAGATAGACCAAAATGTAGACACTGATATCACTGTGTCATCATAAAAAATGAACTTATTTAGTCTCGAATCTCACTGTGAAATATCAGAACTGTGGGTTTTGTAAAGTGGAAACAAGAACTTCAGGTTATTATTTTATTATTATTATTTTTAAAGGATTAGACTACAGGGGATCTCTTTGTGTTGAAATCTGCTATTTACAGAAGAAAACAAAAACTGGTTTGTATTTTTTTGGTTTTTTTTTTGAGATGGAGTTCCTCACTCTTGTTGCCCAGGCTGGAGTTTAGTGGCGTGATCTCCTCTCACTGCAGCCTCTGCCTCCCAGGTTAAAGCAATTCTCCTGACTCAGCCTCAGGAGTAGCTGGGATTAGAGGCATGTGTCACCATGCCCAACTAATTCTGTATTTTGTTTTTTCTTTTTTTCTTTCTTTTTTTTTTTGGACAAAGTTTCACTCTTGTTGCCCAGGTTGGAGCACAATGGCATGATCGCGGCCCACTGCAACCTCCGCCTCCCAGGTTCAAGTGATTCTCCTGCCTCAGCCTCCTGAGTAGCTGGGATTACAGGCGTTTGCCACCACACCCAACTAATTTTGTATTTTCAGTAGAGATGGCGTTTCTCCAAGTTGGTCAGGCTGGTCTCAAACTCCCAACCTCAGGTGATCCACCCTCCTCAGCCTCCCAAAGTGCTGGGATTACAGGCGTGAGCCACTGCGCCTGGCCTTAATTCTGTATTTTTAGTAGAGACAGGGATTTCTCCATGTTGGTCAGACTGGTCTCAGACTCCTGACCTCAGGTGATCCACTTGCCTTGGCCTCCCAAAGAAAAACTGGTCTAAGATCTACCTATTTTCTTAAATTTTAGGTTTGATAAGCTCACTTTTAGCATGAGTGACTCATTTTGTTTTGTTTTGGTCTGTTTGAGATGAGTGCACATGCTCAGTCCAGATGATGGCCATAAATAATTTTGTATAAAAAATTCACCCCAGGCCGGGCACAGTGGCTTAGGTCTGTAATCGCAGCACTTTGGGAGGCTGAGGCTGGTGGATCAAAAGGTCAGGAGATCAAGACCAGCCTGGTCAATATGGTGAAACCCCGTCTCTAACAAAAATACGAAAATTAGCCAGGCATGGTGGCATGCACCTGTAGTCCCAGCTACTCAGGAGGCTGAGGCAGAAGAATCTCTTGAACCTGGGAGGCGGAGGTTGCAGTGAGCCCAGATCATGCCACTGCACTCCAGTCTGGGCAATGCAGCGAGACTCCATCTCAAAAAAAAAAAAGGAAAGAAAGAAAGAAAAAAAAAATCACCCCATTTGTTTAAGTTCTTACATAGGTCATGGTATGACCAAAACTCAGGGCCTTAGTGCCACTCTGTTTCCATTTTTTTTTTTTATTTTGTATTTTTTTTTAGATGGAATCTTGCTTTGCTGTCCAGGCTGGAGTGCAGTGGCACTATCTCAGCTCGCTGCTACCTCTGCCTCCCGGGTTCAAGCGATTCTCCTGCTTCAGCCTTCCGAGTAGCTGGGACTACAGGCCCATGCCACCATGCATGGCTAATTTTTTGTATTTTTAGTACAGACAGGTTTTCACCGTGTTAGCCAGGATGGTCTCCATCTCCTGACCTCATGATCCGCCCACCTTGGCCTCCCAAAGTGCTGGGATTACAGGCCTGAGCCACCGCGCCAAGCCAATTTTTGTATTTTTAGTAGAGATGGGGTTTCACTATGTTGGCCAGGCTTGTCTCAAACTACTGACCTCATGATCCACCTACCTCAGTTTCCCAAAGTGCTGAGGTTACAGGCATGAGCCACCGCGCCTGGCCTATTTTGGGTTTTTGTCCTTATCATGTCATTCATAGGTTATGGTGTCTTCATAGTCACATATGTCTTTAGTTTCTGTCATTCTGGTTTAAAAGAGACCATTTGACATTCTAGAAATGACTGCATGCAAACATTTATAACTTTTGAGAGAATACAGTGAAGTAGGGAGATACTACTATTTTAACTATCAGGAAGATGATACCAAAAGTTTGAAGCATGCTTTTTAGCCAGGGTCCCATGAACAACCAACTAAAATTAAATAGGTCAAATAGTTAGCTAGATAAGTGGTCTACTCATTTCAACCAAGCACACTGTTCATTAATCCTCTGTAACTGCATCTCTATGGGTGCAGAGTAGGCTCAGGAAGCCTACCTGACGTATTTCTCCAGGTGCAACTATCAGTGTTAGCAAGTTCACAGGTACTTCTCTGTTCAATCCAATAAGTAATTAAAAGAAATAATATTATTTAGCACAACTTTAGTAAGTAAATTTAAAATCTATTGTGTAACCATAGCCTTTACAGTATAATCCTCTATAGAGCCCTATTAGGGGGGATACATTTCTAACCATTGCCTCATTTACTCTATACCATGGAAAGAAAGACCTAACACATGATGGCCATTCAGAAGAGAAAGGGCATCCTGGCAATGCTGCTTAACTTATTGTGAAAAAGTTGTCTTTAACTTATGAAGTAAGTTAAGAGCAGTGGACCAATATTCTGTTTCTGATATTGTGAAGGAACAAATATCTCCTAAAAATTTCTCACCCACACTGGTCCTTCATCTTTTATCTATCAAGGTGTAAGTTTCTTCATACATAATGTTGGCTGCAAAATTCTCTACATTTGAGTATACCCCATAAGTGCACATAAGAGACCTTTCTTTATTTCTATTGTTCGTAGAGCCATAAAAAACTGTGAAATAAGTGTGCCGTGACAGAGAAGTATGATCATGTTCTGAGTGAGTGTGTCTCACCATGAAACAAGCAAAAAAAATACTGCTGTTATTTTGAGATAGTGAGTTGGCATTTTGTGCAAATATGTACTATGTAATTTTTTATTGATATGTAACATGCATAGAGAAATACATGCACAAATTCTTCATTCAAGTAAAGCTCAGTGAATTATGAAGAAATACACTTGTGTAATCAGACAATAAAACTAGGCTGGACACAGTGGCTCATGTCTGTAATTCAGTACATTGGGAAGCCAATGCGGGTGGATTGCTTGAACTCAGGAGTTCAAGACCAGCCTACCCAACATGGCAAGGCTCTGTCTCTACTTTAAAAAAATACCAAAAAATAAAAAATAAAAAAAGATCCAGGCAGGCTGGTGCATGCCTGTTGTCCCAGCTACTGGGGAGGCTGAGGTGGGAGGATCCCTTAAGACTAAAAGTTTGAAGCTGCAGTAACCCAGCATTCAGCCACTGCACTCCAGCTTGGGTGACAGAGTGAGACCTGTATGTGTAAATACACACACACACACACACTTGCACATGGTGGGGGATGTGAAAAAGAGAAAGTGTGGCTCCTGCAATTCAGTGAGATCTGGTTCTCCATCTTGGGAACTGCCCATCCACACTGAAACCACAACCTAGCACATGCCAATTAGCACACTAAACCTGCTAAGATACTACTGTTTATCCTTAAAAAAAAATTGAAGTATTTCACCTAAAAGAAGGGAAAAAGAAAAGAAGGATTTCACATCTAAAGCCTTTGTTTCCTTTATAAAACAACAGCCCCTTGTCATTCGAGTTGTCCAGAGGTGTCTGACAACACTAACACACTTATGGAATGAGCCAGGAAAAATGGGCCTCTCGGGTGACAAAGAGGCACAATGGAAACTAAAGACAATCCATTCTCATCTCTACATGTTGCCCCCCCTCATGAAGTGGTGTTAACCATGTGAACCATATTTACCAGAGGAAAGTATGTGCAGAACAACTCAATCATGAGGCTGAAAATCAAACTGGGGGCAGGAAGCATGTAGGAGGTTTCCATGGCCAAGATGCTGGTGGCTATCCTTGGGTGTCATTTAAAGATTTCAGGTGAAAAATCCTTTTCTTCCAGTTGGCTCAGGAAAACTAACAGACATTACAATTGGAATTCGTTTTACTTTTTAGAATTTCTAAGACATAAAGCATGCTTCAAACACTCCAAAAGACATTCAGCTATACCTGAGGCTGCCTCCTCCTCCATGTTAGGGCCCTGAGAGCTGGCAAAGAGAAGGAGCACAGGGGCTGGGTGTGGTGGCTCACGGCTGTAATCTCAGCACTTTGGGAGGCTGAAGCAGGCATATCACCTGAGGTCAGGAGTTTGAGACGAGCCTGGTCAACAAGGCAAAACCCCTTCTCTACTAAAAATACAAAAATTAGCCATGTGTGGTGGTGAGCACCTGTAATCCCAGCTACTCGGGAGGCTGAGGCAGGAGAATCATTTGAACCCAGGAAGTAAAAGTTGCAGTGAGCTGAAATCGCGCCATTGCACTCCAGCCTGGGCAACAAGAATGAAACTGCCATCTGAAAAACAAAACAAAACAAAACATAACAAACAAACAACAACAACAACAACAAACAGAGAAGGAGCACAGGCAGGTGGGGACAGAGAGCAGCCCGGGTCTATAGGGATCCCCAACCACCCCCAGAGCCGGTGTCTCTAGGAGGGACTGTGTGGCAAGAATCAGGTAGGGAGCTGGGCTTCATGGAGAGGTTACCACCACTTCTGTACCTTTAACTTTTCCTGAGGATTTATGATTCCACTCTGGTTCTCACCAGGTCCCCCACCCATCCTACCCTCATTCCCTCATTGTGTGTTAGGCAGGTCTGGTTAAAATGGGGAGAATAATACATTCAGATTGTAGCCTTCAAGGTATTCCCATCTGGGGTACAGGGATAGGGAGGCAAGTCAGAGTCTGTGGTGGTGCTTACTTCTGGGTCTGAGGGCAGGAAGGCCAGGGCTGGGCACATGGATATCTGGGGAAACACCACTGCTAATTCCTTCTCCCCACCTGGAGCTACAACCAGGCCAGGACAATCACAATTAATAAAACCACTGCAGCTCACATCCTGCATAAAACTAAAGTGTACCTCAACCCCCAGTCCTACCACAGATCTGCAACTTCCCATCCCAGAACACGGGAAGCCCTCCATCTTTTTGACCTAAAGCCTGGACTTTAAGCCAGGTTGGGCCTGGGGGTAGTGGCAGCAAAAGCAGCAGCCACAATGTCAAATATACCAATGACCTGAGAAATCTCATCTGCACGTCATTCACTCAGAACAGACCTGGAGTTATGTACAAGTTAAGAAGGCCAGATCTATATACTCATGGGCATGGACACCTTCCACACTTGCTGGGGAGAATGAGAGGCAACTGTTTCCCAGCTGCAAGCTGATGTCCACATACACCATTCACGTGTTTTCATTTAGGCCTCTGTATTGTGTATTCATTGAACCAGTGCAAATACATATTCGGGGGGCATCATTTAGTGCAACACCACTCCCCACTTGTTCTGGGGGACAGTCAGGAGGGATCTGGTCACCTCCCAATTCCCTAGGACAAAGGTGCCTCCCCCTTTCCAGCACTCATATCCAGCAGCGCCATCTCAGGAATTTTTTTTTTAAACATGAACAGCATGAGGAAGCAGGCATGGTACGACAGGCGCAGCCCCAGCCCAGATAGCATTCAAATCTTCCTGGATGAGGTTGATGCCCATCACTCTCCTGCTCTTTAGCACTGCCTTGTGTTGGTTACTCAGGGCCTAGGGAGAGGTTGGGGGGATTGTAGATCCAGGATGGGAACCATCTCACACCCAGAGTTCACCTGGCCACAGGCCAGCAAGGAAGTCCAAGTGGCACAGCTCTAGACCCTGAGCCTTGGCACCTCCGGCTGCAATTTCTATTTATATATCAGGATTTTAAAAACCAAAAATAAACAAACAAACACAAAAACAGCCACTTTGATTGAGGAGAAAGTGGGAGCCTAAAGCAGCTGACCCTCAAACATCTCCACCAAGCCCCAGGCCAGGCCATCTGAACACTCCAAGGCCACGTGATAGTTACAGAGGATGACAGTTCCCACAGGTACTTATCAAGCACTGTGCTAGGTTCTCACAGAGTCTCAGAATGCCTTCTTGCCAATACCCTGTGAGGGGAGGCCTTTCCTCACTAGGGCACAAGAGGTTCTAAGCTCTTCCCAGGAAATGGTTAACAAAGTGTGGAGCTAGGGGAAAGCCCAGTCAGAACAAGTGACTAGCCAGGGTCTTCCTAGACTCCATCCCCTCCTCCACATGGGGCCCGGAGGTGATGGGAGCAGCCTCCTGACCCCCTCCATCCCACTCTCTCCTCAATCAAAATGGCTGTTTTTGTGTCTACTCGTTTATTTATGGGATTTTAAAAACCTGATTCTTTTTTTTTTTTTTTTGAGACGGAGTTTTGCTCTTGTTACCCAGGCTGGAGTGCAGTGGCACAATCTCAGTTCACTGCAACCTCTGCCTCCTGAGCTCAAGCAATTCTCCTGCCTCAGCCTCCTGAATAGCTGGGATTACAGGCAAGCACCACCATGCCCAGCCAATTTTGTATTTTTAGTAGGGAAGGAGTTTCTCCATGTTGGCCAGGCTGGTCTCGAACTCCCAACCTCAGGTGATCTGCCCACCTCGGCCTCCCAAAGTGCTGAGATTACAGGCATAAGCCACCGCGTCTGGCCAAAAAAAACCCCCTGATATTTTATTTATAGTATTTTCAGGCTTGTATATATGTATTTGTATAGGCTTTATTGGAAGGAAGAGGGCTTAAGACGGTAACATTTTTAAAAGGTCTCAGTGGGGAATAGACTTCCATGGCACAAATGATGATGTTGACCTCCTTCTGTTGCTTTTGGGCAAAGTATAAATAGTGTGAGAATTGGCATGTGCTGGGTTGTGGTTTCAGTGTGGGAGGGCAGTTCCTTAAGATGGAAACTGAGCTGTAGGAGCCACACTCACCTTTTATCACATTCCCCACCATGGTCTTTCACTTTTCTTCTGTGCTTGAATTTCTTTCAACATACATATTATTTTGAGTGTGTGTCTATATATATATATATATATATATAGACACACACATATATATGTGTGTGTGTGGTTGTATGTATGTATATGTTTGTGTGTGTGTGTACACATACAGGTCTCACTCTGTCACCCAGGCTGGAGCACAGTGGCCGAATGATGGGTCACTGCAGCCTCAATCTCCAGTGATCCTTCCACCTCAGCCTCTCAAGTAGCTGGGACTGTAGGCATGCAACATCACCCAAGGCCAATTTTTAAAATTATTTTAGAAACTGAGTCTCACTATGCTGCCCAGACTGGTCTTGAGCTCCTGGGCTTAAGCAATAATTTCACCATGGCTTTCCAAAGTGTTTGGATTACAGGTGTTAGCCATCAAACCCAGCCAAAAATATTTTTAAAAGAAGCATTACAACCAAATTATGAGCTATGGTTGTGCCACTGCACTCTGGCCTGGGCACCAGAGTGAGACCTTGTCTCCAAAAACAAAGCAAAACAAAAAAACTTATGACCAAATTAAATTTCTGAGGCTATGTCATCTGTGTCCCCTTTCTGCCCTATAAGCTATCATTGTTAAATATAATGGCTATTGAGAAAACTGTTAGATATTAAGAAATTCCTATATATCCTCTAAGTGAGAATAAAGTATTCTGATGTGGCCCAATATTTCCTAATCTCTACCTCCAGGGTCTAAACTAGCAAATCAAATCAGGACACCCACAAAGGACTGTTGGCCATTTTCAAATGGAAAATGAAATACCCAGTTAGTGAGAGTAATCCAGTGATTTTAAAAAAGAGAAGTCAGACTGAGATGCAGTGCAGTCAGGGCATGATTATCCTGGAATAGCCACTTCACATGGAACAATAGAGGAGCCTTTCTAAGATGAACAAATTTGGGTAACATAATTCTTGCTTAACCATTCTCAGACTCTGCTGCCCCCCACCCCAGCCCCATTCCAAATGGACGTCCCACGATATGGTCAGCAGTGTGGTACAGCATGGTGAGAAAGGGGCTCAGGGATGGGATGAAGGTCTTTCCTTCATTATCAAAATGATTAAAAAGTTGTTTAAAAAAATGTCCAAATGGGCCGGTCGCGGTGGCTCACTCCTGTAATCTCAGCACTTTGGGAGGCTCTGGCGGGCTGTCAGGAGTTCAGACCAGCGTGGCGTCAGGAGTTCGAGACCAGCCTGGGCAACATGGTGAAACCCTGTCTCTACTAAAAATACAAAAGTAGTCGGGCGTGGTGGCATACACCTGTAATCCCAGCTACTCGGGAAGTTGAGGCAGGAGAATCATTTGAACCCGGGAGGCGGAGATTGCAGTAAGCCAAGATCGCACCATTGCACTCCAGCCTGGGCAATAAGAGTGAAACTCGGTCTCAAAAAAAAAAAAAAAAAAAAAAAAAAAAAAAATCCAAATGATCTTTTTTTACCCTTAAGTAGCAAATAAGATGCATTATACAAGCAGACCCAGGTAAGGGAAAGAGCAAGTGCATTTCAAGTCTCAGCTCACTTCTTAATTAGCTGTAATTCCCTGTGCATTTTACCCTACCTACTTTAGCCTGTTTTTCTGTTCATAAAACGCACTAATGCTGAGCGGGGGGCGGGGGGTGGGGGTAGGAGTGGTATGGGGAGAGTGCCGGTGCTTTATCCAATCATTGGCTGGCGCGGGATCCGCCCAATCAAGCGCACAGTTGAAGAGGAGGGCGTGGTTTCCAGCGTTTGGCTGGGCCTTTGTCTCTCGCTCCCACCAGAGCTTGGAATCCGTCTCTTCTCTAATGCGTTCTCCACCTCGGGAGCCCCTGGTGATTCCGTGACGGCCTCTGTTGCCCTGTGATCTGCAGGTCCGGAGAGACGCACAGCTAAGATGTCAGGACATCCTGGAAGCTGGGAAAGGGTGAGTGTGCGGGGTTGGGCATCCCGAGAGGAGACAGCGGGCTGTGAAACCGGCGGGACTGGCCTCCTCACCGTTCCCGGGTCTCCGACCTGAGTCCCTGCTGGCGCAGTTCAGCCCCAGGCCCTTCTGGCCGCAAGATGGCCGCTGGGCCCGCAGCCGGGATACCCGCGTTCAGCCCAGTCCCTGCGGCGCCCTGTCTGGAGCTCCCTGGGCAGCTCTGCACGCAGCCCCGAGTATTTCCCAGATTGTTCAGGGATGCCAGGCGGGTCATCAGGGCAGAATCCTGACTCGGTGTGTGCGTGGCAGGAGCTGCGGCAGGTGGGGCGCCCAAGTCTCTTTTCTTAAACATTTTGTTTGTTTGAGACGGAGTCTTGCCCTGTCGCCCAGGCTGGAGTGCCGTGGCGCGATCACTGCAACCTTCGCCTCCCAGACTCAAGCGATTCTCGTGCTTCAGCCCTCCGAAAAGCTGGGATTACATACCTGCGCCACCACGCCTGGCTAGTTTTGTATTTCTAGTAGAGAAGTGGTTTTGCCGTGGTGGAAGCTGGTCTGGAACTCCTGGCCTCAAGTGATCCGCCCGCCTCGGCCTGACCGGGAAATAGAAGCCTGAACTCAGTGACTCCAAGCTAAGGATAGTTAGTTCCGCCTGCGGAGCCTCTCCTGCAGATGTCCCAGCCTGCTCACAATAGCCATGGACAGAACCTTTACGCTTAGAGAAGCTACAGAGCCCTGAAAACCTATACATCCACAGGCAGATGGAGTTGAGATTGGCACAAAAATGGGGTTGGGAGGCTTTTTCTGGGAATAGAGTTATTGTTCTGAGGTTGTTTCTAGATTTTTTGACATATGACAAATTTAGATTTAGGTAAGTAGGGTTTTTTTGTGTGTGTGTGCCAGAGTCTCATTCTGTCACCCAGGCTGTAGTACAGTGGCGCGATCTTGGCACACTGCAACCTCCGTCTCCCAGATTCAAGCGATCCTCCAGGCTCCCTAGTAGCTGGCACTACAAGCAGGCGACCCGACGCCCAGCTAATTTTTGCGGGGTTTCACCATTTTGGCCAGGCTATTCTCCAACTCTGGACAAGAGGTGATCCACCCACCTCGGCCTTCCAAAGTGCTGGAATTACAGGTGTGAGCCACTGTGCCTGGCAAGAAGTTACTTTTTTTTTTTTTTTTTTGAGACGGAGTTGCGCTCAGCCGCCCAGGCTGGAGTGCAGTGGTGCGATCTCGGCTCACTGCAGCCTCCGCGTCCCGGGTTCAAGCGATTCTCTTGCCTCAGCCTCCCGAGTAGCTAGGATTACAGGCACCTGTCGTCATGCGCAGCTAATGAAGTTACTTAATTTTAAAGGAGTATTGCAACAAGGGGAAAGAACCAGCTATAAGATATTGGAGAATTTTAAAGGTTAGAGAGAAAAGGACTTTCTTTCGTAAGAAGAAAAGAAGGTCAGAAAAAAGTGAGAAGGGGAGGGAGGGATAGAGCATGATGAAAGCAGATGCTAGATTAGGGAATATTTTACCCAGAAGTCAGCCTGGTTTTTTTGTTGTTGTTTGTTTTTTGTGAGATGGGATCTCGCTCTGTTGCCTAGGCAGGCGGGCACTGGCGTGATCTCCGCTCACTGCAGCCTCTGCCTCCCAGGTTCGAACAATTCTCACACCTCAGCCTCTCAGGTAGCTGGGATTACAGGCGCACCACCATGCCTGGCTAATTTTTTGTATTTTTAGTAGAGACGGGGTTTCACCATGTTGGCCAGGCTGGTCCGAAACTCCTGACCTCAGGTGATCCACCCTTCTGGGCCTCCCAAAGTGCTGGGATTACAGGCATGAGCCACCACACCCGGCCAAGTCAGCCTGTTTTTAAGAGGAACATAGGCCGAGTGCGGTATTTTTAATATAAAAATACAAGAAATTAGCCTGGCTTGGTGGCACGCTGTATTCCCCGCTATTCGGGAAGCTGAGGCAGGAGAATAACTTGAATCTGGGAGGTGGAGGTTGCAGTGAGCCGAGATTGCACCACTGCACTCTAGCCTGGTGACAGAGCGAGACTCGGTCTCAAAGAAAAAAGAGGAACATAAAGAGGGGTTGTGGTTGGGTCAAAATTTGGGAGCCTGAGGAAAGAAAGAAACCTAAGCAAAGTTTGATTAACAGGTATTTTGTTCTGACTACTAAAGACGAATGTATTAATTGTTTATAAAGCAAAAAAATAGCAGTTTAGACAGTCTGTGGCTTCATAATATCAAAAATAGGGAGGGTGTTTCTTTGCAATAAGATGCTCTTGAAAAACACAAAGGTTCAGGAATTTCTTTAATCACTGCTCTTACCTGCCCACTTCATCTTCCACCATGAGTATTCCTTGCCCTGTATGTTTCTTACATTTAGCTTTTCCTGACTTGTATCTTTTATAATAAACTGGTAAATGCAAGTATAATGCTTTTGTTTTGTTTTGTTTTTTGAGATGGAGGCTCGCTCTGTCGCCCAGGCTGGAGTGCAGTGGCGCGATCTTGGCTCACTGCGAGCTCCGCCTCCTGGGTTCACGCCTTTCTCCTGCCTCAGCCTCTCTGAGTAGCTGGGACTACAGGCACCTGCCACCACGCTCGGCTAATTTTTTTTTTTTTTTGTATTTTTAGTAGAGACGGGGTTTCACCGTGGTCTCGATCTCCTGACCTCGTGATCCACCCGCCTTGGCCTCCCAAAGTGCTGGGATTACAAGCGTGAGCCACCACGCCCGGCTGCAAGTATAATGTTTTGCTAAGTTCTGTGAGTAGCTGTATCATTATTTAACTTGAGAAGATTATGAGAGCCCTCAATTTATAGGAACTGGCTCAGAAGTATAGATGAGACCCTAGGAATTGTGACTGGGATCTGCAGTGGTGGCAGTGTTGTGGGACTGAGCCCTGAACTTGTAGGGTCTACGCTGACTCAAGGAGGTATCAGAATTGAGTTATTGGACAACCAGTTGGTGTTGGAGAATTGGTTGCTGTTCAGCAAACTCCACACATTTGTTGTCAGAAAAAGAATATCACAGATATTTGAGCTGGAGGGAGACTGTTGGTTTCTCTGGGAAGGGGAACTCTGTTCTGCACACAGGCTGTAACAATGCACATTGTCCTGTGATTCCAGATCTCTTCCCAGGGTGAAAGGGGACTGAGGGCTTGGAAGAAAGGAGTTCTGAAAACAGACTCCCTGCCCTCAACCTGCTACCACCAATGATTTCCGCCTACTAATGAACATACCCACTAGGAATGGGTGTGGCCAGAACCTTCACAAAACAAGAGGACTTGACCTGAGGAATTACTCTATAGTGGCTTTACCTCTAAAATTTCTCACCGAAGAATTACACAAGTGCCTAGAGGACTCCTGGATTATCCCTACCACAAACCGTGAACCTGAAGCAGCAACCTGGTCTCTCTATCACCCTGGGCTTGTGGACTACCAATCATAAGTCTCATCCACCTGCAAGGACACAGGAATGTGTCAGAACATAGCCCTGCCTGAATCAGTATCTGTAGCATAAACCAGTCTTTCCAGCTACCATGCACTGTCCCTCACTCACGGGTCCTTGATAGCACCTTTCTCTCTTCTGTCTTTTACTTTTCTACAAACCCTTTCTGATGTGCACAGTGTGCCTCAGGTGCCTGAATCCAGCACCTACTGGGAGTCACATGTCCATGAGTTCAAGATTATGGCCCTAGAACTGGCTGTCATAAGAACAGATAAAAATTAGAAATACAGGCTTCATCCTTGAAAATAAAAGATTTTTCTCTTTCCTTTTCTTAAAGCATTTACTTTAGAAAACTTTCATATTTATTTATTTTTATGTTTTTTTTGAGACAGAGTCTTGCTCTGTCACCCAGGCTGGAGTGCAGTGGCACAATCTCGGCTTACTGCAACCTCCATCTCCTGGGCTCAAGCAGTTCTCCTGCCTTATCCTCCCAAGTAGCTGAGATAACAGGCGTGCGCTACAATGCCCGGCTAATTGTTTTTTTATTTTTTATTTTTTTTGAGATGTAGTTTTGCTCTTGTCCCCCAGGCTGAAGTGCAGTGGTGTGATCTCGGCTCACTGCAACCTCCACCTCCCAGGTTCAAGCGATTCTCCTGCCTTAACCTCCTGAGTAGCTGGGATTACAGGCGCATGCCACCACGCCCAGCTAATTTTGTATTTTTCGTAGAGATGGGGTTTCCCCATGTTGGTCAGGCTGGTCTCAAGCTCCCGACCTCAGGTGATCCACCTGCCTTGGCCTCCCAGAGTGCTGGGATTATAGGCGTGAGACATCACGCCTGGCCCTAATTTTTTGTACTTTTAGTAGAGATGGAATTTCACCACGTTGGCTGGGCTGGTCTCGAACTCCTGACCTCAGGTAATGCACCCGCCTCGGACTCCAAAAGTCCTGGGATTACAAACGTGAGCCACTGTACCTGGCCAGAAAACTTTTCTATAATTCTTTTCTGCCTACTTGAAATATATACAAATTATTCTAACTGCTAAATAGGCTTTTTGTCAGTATTTTTGACTCAGGACTGTTTTTAGAACCTAGGAATCATTTATTTAAAATATAAATAGCAAAGAAAATAGAGCTTTATTCCATTTTCTGTTGGAAGATAGGAGTTTACCTTCAGCACAGTCCTGGTTCCAAGTTTCAAAACTACCTCTCATGAAGACATAAGTTTATTTTTCCTTTAATTATAGCCAATTAGCAACCAGAGAAGACCTCCAATTTTTAGGTGAATTTAAGATAAACTGTATGTGACCAATGGTGCTGTCAGTTCTTCTACTTGAGAACTAATTATGGTGGCTATTTGCAATTGAGTGTCTTTGCAATCTCTTAGCAGTTTGCATATAATGCCCTTCACATTCTGGAGTAATTCTGTAATAATTTTTTTTTCTCTTCTCCAATTGTGTATAATTTTTCTGAGGCTTCAGATAATTCTGTTTATAATTATGTTTCTCTAAGTTTGTCCAGAATTACTAAACAGGATATGAACACATACTGTACCCACCATGCTTCATTCTGTATGGACCAGTCACAACACACAATTGTGCAGTTGGGCTTCCATTCACAACACACAATTGTGCAGTAAAGTGTACACTGCCCTCAAAGTCTTCAGGCAGATATGGCCTTTCTTCGTATTTGAGATCTACAATCATTAATAGCACACTTTTACCATATTTCTACAAAAATTACTATAGGGCAACAATTAACTGTTCCAGCTCTTTCTTTCTATCCCCCTGGCATCTTCAGATGTGAAACTCTTTCAAATACCATTTGGCCTGAAAACTCAACCAGGTTCACACATTTGCATTGAGTAAGCCTGAGAATCTAAACATTTTGCTTATTCTCTTGTCCAAATGCCTATGCATGTGGCAAGGGTGTCTTTGGCTTGCTTTTCTGCCCTCCTAAACCTAAATCTGCAGTTCCAAATTTTGAGTCCAGCTAATAGGGTTCTCCATTCTGTGTTGGAGCAGTCTTCATGTGGGGATTTCTCCTCTACTTTTCCTCTCCTCACTGTAACACAATATGGAGCCAAGTTTATGGTACCTAGAATCCACACATAGGGGCTGAAATCCACCTGGGATTCACAAGACAGGGCCAGGCTTTGGATCTTGTCCAGTGAAATTTTGAGATTGTGTGAGGAGCTCCTGGTATAAACTGAATCTGGTGGCAGAATCTCTAAGTGTAAAGAAGCACGTTAGCCGAGGGAAGGTAGGGCCACAACTGTCCAGGGCCATGAATGCATGAATGCAACCCCATCTCCTATGTGTGAATTGTATTACTGGAGAAAGTTTTTTTTGTTGTTGTTTTTTATTTATTTATTTTATGAGACAGAGTCTCTGTCTGTTGCCAGGCTGGAGTGCAGTGGCGTGACCTCGGCTCACTGCATCCTCTGCCTCCCGGGTTCAAGTGATTCTCCTGCCTCAGACTCCCAAGTAGCTGGGATTACAGGCTCTCGTTTCCTGATACTTGGGTGAAGAACAAGTAGGAGGTCTGGAGGCTCAAACTGATGAGTAAACAAATTGCTTTTGTTACTATTATTTGCCGTTAGAAAAACAGGTGAAACAGTCATGGACTCTACTATTCAGGAATTATTATTCTAGAGCCAATAAATACATGGTTGAATTAAGAGTAATGTGATCAGAACAAAGAAGGGAGTTGCACAGAAGACTTGGGCTTTATTTGGGACACTGCTCTTATGTCGTTGTGAGTTCCGATGTCACCACCTGAAGGGACATCATAGACAGAAGAGTTGTTACAATTATTTCTATTGCTTTTCCCTTGTTAAGAATCATTTCTAATATAGTTTTTCTAGAAAGTATTACATGTTTTGGTTAAGTCGGTTGTTAGTGTGTCATGCGAAATAGAGAAGAGGCTTAAACCATTAAAATCAGAAAAATTCTGAGAGTCAAGTTCTTGTTGGTCCAGCTTAGAAAAGATAGAACACAGAATAAGCCAGCAGCACAGAGAAGAGAAGCTGAGGGCCAACTCCCTGCCCCAGCCCTATCCAGACCTATGCTCTTTGAGCCTTGTCCAGGTCTGGCCTCACCCTGAAATCTCCCCTCACAGAACTAATTAGAGGAGATCAGACTCCTGTTTGGAACAACTATTGGATCTGCAGAAGTGTAAAACGGGTGTCTACTCTTGGTGTCTCTTCAGAGCTGGAGCTCACAATTTTTCCAAACCTAAAAGCAAATAAATGAGAGCAAAGGAGTATACATTTGGAATCTTAATGTCTTTCTTTCTCAATGAAACCAGTGCTTACATTTTACACAGCAACCTGTTTTACACTTCTGCAGATCCAATAATTGTTCCACAGTCATGAGAAAGTAAATAGAAACACAACAATTAAAAGTCTCTCTACTTACCCCTTCCTTTCTATATCCCTCCCATCTGTCTGTATTTGGCTTTTATAGTGATAGAGAAACCAGAAGAAATAGCCTAAGCCATCATCTAAATCCTACTGGGAATTATGAGACACTTAGTACCCACCTTTCAAAATTTTTTAAGGCTTAACTGACACAATGCGAGTTTCCCAGCATAGCACATTACAGCATACTTGGTGAGCACATAGTACAAGCTCAATAAACACTATTAATGTATGTGTACATGTTGTTGTTCAAATGCAGATGTAGACATTACTACATTCTCCAGCCTTCTGTAAACTTTAAAAAGCTGGCAAAACATGTGATCCTCTGAGACAGTGACTTGTGGTCTTCACTGTAACGAAAAGTATTTGTGTTGCAATAAGGGTATTAGATGTAAGGGACTCTGTGTGCTGTGCTTTCTCTGAGTGCTGGAGAGCAACATCAGCATTAACAGGGAACTTTCGATAAACAAGCCAATTTCTGGACCCCTCCAAAACCTGCAGAATCACATTAGTTAGAGAGTGGCTCAGAATACCAAATGAGCTATACGCACATCGAAGCTTGAGAAGCAATGGTCAGCTAAGTGGTTCTTAGCCCAGGCTTCCAGTTAGGATACATGACAACTTTGAAGAAATACCAGTACCTGTGTCTTCCCTACAGGTTATGTTTTTTCATGATTAGATTCAGATCAGTATTTACTTTTCTCTCCACCAATATCACGGCAGTAATTATGGACCCATCTGTGCATTGGCCTCTGGATCCAATTTGTTGAATTACAGCTGACACTAACTTTATTCATCTGGCTAAGGTGTTTTCTGCCAAGTTTCTTCACTATAAAGTTATTTTTCTCTTTATTATGAATGAGTATCTTGGAGGGATGGATTTCCTAAGTGAGGTTTATAAATTGTCACATTTAATCGAAAAACTCTGTTTCTTTTTCTTTTTAGGTTTTTTTTGTTTGTTTTTTGCTTATAGCTTGCTTTGGAAAACAAATAATCTCATTTTTGTTGACTGTAGATATCAGCTTTTGAAACTGGAAGTTCTAAAAAAGGTATCAGTTTTGTAGGTTTTTATTTTATTTCATCTTTATTTTATAAGCGTACACTTTATTTTCTGTATTTTCAGAGAAAGAGAACAAAAATTAATATATAGCTAATATATCATCTTAAAAATCTAAAATATAACATGGCACATAAAGCCAAAAAAATTTTTTTTTTTTTTTTTTTTTGAGACAGAGTCTTACTTTGTCACCCAGGCTATAGTGCAGTGGCACGCTCTCAGCTCACTGCAACCTTAACCTCCTGGGTTCAAGCAATTCTTCTGTCTCAGCCTCCCGAGTAGCTGGTACTACAGGTGCATGCCACCATGCCTGGCTAATTTTTGTATTTTTACTAGAGATGGCATTTCACTATATTGGTCAGGCTGGTCTCAAACTCCTGACCTCAGGTGATCCACCTGCCTCGGCCTCCTAAAGTGCTGGGATTACAGGCATGAGCCACTGTGCCCGGTCAAAGCAAAAAATTTTAAAAAACACCCGATTCAGTAACAATAGCTCTTAAGTTAGTTTATATCATTAAATGTTTTGATCTTCATCCTTGTTTTAGGAAACACAAAAAAGCATACACAAAGAGGCTTATAATTTTTATACAATTTAAAATATTTCTTCATTTAAACAGAAATGTTCTACTCTCCCACTTTTCATGTGTACATAGTTACCATTTCTGTGGGTGTGTGCATAAAATGTAAGCATCATTTGATCAATTTTTTGTTGTTGCCTTGTTTATATTAATCTTCTCAGTTATGAAAACTGCTCTGGGTGTTGTTTTACAGTTATCTCTGTATATTGGCTCATTAGTCCTTTTGAGATAAATTCCAAGTCAGATAAATAGGGGTAAATGCAAAGCTGGGCTGGGCGTGGTGGCTCACGCCTGTAATCTCAGCACTTTGGGAGGCCGAGGCGGGCAAATCACGAGGTCAGGAGTCCGAGACCAGCCTGGCCAACATGGTGAAACCCCATCTCTATTGAAAATACAAAAACTTAGCTGGGTGTGCTGGCGGGCGCCTGTAATCCTAGCTACTCAGGAGGCAGAGGCAGGAGAATTGCTTGGACCCAGGAGGCGGAGGTTGCACTGAGCCGAGATTACACTACTGCACTCCATCCTGGTGACAGAGCAAGACTCTGTTTCAAAAAAAAAAAAAAAAAAAAAATACAGGCCAGGCGCGGTGGCTCACGCCTGTAATCCCAGCACTTTGGGAGGCCGAGGCGGGTGGATCATGAGGTCAGGAGATCGAGACCATCCTGGCTAACATGGTGAAACCTTGTCTCTACTAAAAATACAAAAAATTAGCCGGGCATGGTGGCAGGCGCCTGTAGTCCCAGCTACTTAGGAGGCTGAGGCAAGAGAATGGCGTGAACCCGGGAGGCAGAGCTTGCAGTGAGCTGAGATCACGCCACTGCACTCCAGCCTGGGCGACAGAGCGAGACTCAGTCTCAAAAAAAAAAAAATACAAAAATAGCAGTCAAAAATGTATATTCTTATATTGATTCCTGTTTATATTTTGTTTTACATATTTATGCTAGTTTTGTGGATCTTATATTAATGCTATTTCCACAGAATTAGAGAATATATTCAAAATATTACTGTGTTTAAAAGTATCTTATTTAGTAACTCAGGTCACTCATAAGTCAGAACAAGTTGTCTTAACTTTCTTATTTCATCTTGGGTCAAATTAGGAACTCTGCCCTTGACTGCATGATCAATGTGTTATTTATTTTTATTACAGAAACTGTTGACATTCAGGGATGTGGTCATAGAATTCTCTCTCGAAGAGTAAAAATACCTGAACCCTTCTCAGCAGAATATGTATAGAGATTTGATGTTAGAGAACTATACATATGTTGTCTCTGAGTTGGAATAACTTGCCTTCAGAATATCTAATGTCTAATAACTATGATACCCTAACTTGTTTTAACCTGATTGTCTCTCTTAGCTGAGAGAGTGGGACAGACTCCATTTCAGTTTCTTTACTTGCAGCCCCCTTACCCCCCTCCCTTAAGGGCATAACCAGTGCAAGCTGACTCCAAGCACATCCAGGAATACACTTACTGATAAGATACTGAGGCAAGCTGTACTAGCAGCTCCTGGGAACGCGCTCGAAGCCCCTGCATTTATCACTTTGTGATAGTTTAAGCCCCTGCACCTGGAACTGTTTATTTTTTCTGTAACTGTTTCTGTAACCATTTATCGTTTTAACTTTTTGCCTGTTCTGCTTCTGTAAAATTGCTTTAGCTAGGCTGCCCCCTGCCCTTGTAGAGTGAAGTATAAAAGGAAATCTAGCCCCTTCTTCGGGGCTGAGAGAATTTTGAGCGCTAGCCGTCTCTCGGTCGCTGGCAATAAAGGACTCCTGAATTAGTCTCAGAGTGTGGCGTTTCTCTACCACTCGCTGGGTTACAACATAACAAGGGCTTTATTTCTTTCCTTTTTAGAATGTCTCCTTGGGAGGTAGTGCTTTGTCTGAATGAATTTCAGAATCTTGCTTTCAGGAAAAAAAAATTCTAAGTTTGTTGATGTAGAAAAAAGTCTTCCTAGTGTTTTCAGCCCTCCCCCTTAGTTTTGATTCATTCAAACTTGAAAATGAAGCACAGAATTTCTAAACGTAAAATACTTCCTACATATTCTAAAGAAGCTGGTAGGAAACAGTATTTTGGGGAATAATTTTTTAAAATCTTATATAATGTCCCCTTGTCTCCACTGAGCACAGTACTGAGCTGGAAATTACAGATCCTCCAGTATGAGTCATCAGACTTTTTATTAAAAAACAGGTCTTGCCATCTCTAAGCTGGACCTGGTGACCTTTCTGGAGGGAAAGAAAGAGCCCTGGACTGTGAAGAGTGAGGAGGCCATAGCTGCACAGCCAGGTAAGCGGCAGTAAAGATGGTAGGTGGCCTGGGTGAGAGGTTCAAAGGTCAATAAGCCAGATTTTTTTTTTGTCTTCCATTATTTTATTATAATATAGATATATGTGCAGATCTGTTTTATGTACAACAATTGATTCTATCAGATAATCAGACCAAGGCATTCCACTGGTAATTTTCCCTGAAATCAATTCAGGTGAAATTAGATATTTATGTACTTCCTGGGCTATCAAAACTTGAGATTTCATTATCAACTTCAGTTCTGAAGCCATACACACAACTCAAAATATACATTAACTAGGTTACGTCAATAAAAGTGGGCTGAAAGAAACCACAGGATTCAAACAATGAACCCGTGTATTTTGTTTGCCTGAGAGTCACAATGTGAACAGCAGTTATTTCGCATATCTCATAGCTCTTCAGTGTAGAGGGAGTGGCTTCTGAACATAAGGTCATTGCACAGCAGGTGGGCAAACAGCTGGTGTGGCCTCCTGGAGGCTTCACCCAGTGCTGATTTCTTCTCTGCCTCTCCTTTTTGAGGTTCTAGTTTTTTCATCTTTCATCTTTCCTCTTTTTTTTTTTTCCTTGAGATAGAGTCTTGCTCTGTTGCCCAGGCTGGAGTGCAGTGGTGCAATCTCGGCTCACTGCAACCTCTGAATCCTGAGTTCAAGTGATTCTCATCCTTCAGCCTCTGAATAGCTGGGATTACAGTTGTGCACCACGATGCCTGGCTAATTCTTTGTATTTTTTTAGTAGAGACAGGGTTTTGCCATGTTGGCCAGTCTGGTCTCGAACTCCTGACCTCAAGTGATCCTCATGCCTTGGCCTCCCAAAGTGCTGGAATTACAGGTGTGAGCCACTGTGCCTGGCCTCCTTTCCTGTTTCCCTATTTTTTTTCTCCCTTTCTGTCTCTTTCTTTCTATGTGTCTTTCCCTCTGTTTCTCTCTTCCTTTTTTTTTTGTTTTGTATTTCTCTCTTCTTCCTTCTCTCCCTTTGTTTCTTTTTAATTTTTTTTTCCTTGTAGAACTTGGTTTCTTTTTTCCTTCCTTCCTACCTTTCTTTCTTCTTTTCTTCCCTCCTTTCCTCCCACCTGTTTTCTTTCCTACTACATGAGTATGCCATCATGCCTGGCTAAATTTTTTATTTCTTGTAGTAGAGACGAGGCCTCGCTATGTTCCCAGGGCTGGCATCAAGCTCCTATGCTCAACTAGTTCTTCCATTTCAGCTTCCCCAAGTGTTGGGATTATAGGTTTGAGCCACCATGTTCTGCCCTCTTTTTATTTTCTTTTTCATTCTTCCTTTTTTTTTTGTTTTTGCTCTCTCTCTTGCTCTCTCTCTTGCTTGCTTGCTTGCTTCTTTCCTTCATTTCTTTCTTTATTCTACATTTTTCTTTTTTTCTTTTTTCTTTTTTTTTTTTTTGAGATGGAGTTTCACTCTTATTGCCCAGCCTGGAGTGCAATGGCGTGATCTCGGCTCACCGCAACCTCTACCTCCCTGGTTCAAGTAATTCTGCCTCAGCCTCCCAAGTAGCTGGGATTATAGGCATGTGCCACCATGCTCAGGTAATTTTATATTTTTAGTAGAGATGGGGTTTCTCCATGTTGGTCAGGCTGGTCTCGAACTCCTGACGTCAGGTGATCTGCCCGCCTTAGCCTCCCAAAGTGCTGGGATTACACTTTTTTTTTTTTTTTTTTTTTGTGATAGAGTCTCGCTCTGTCACCCAGAGGTAGGTGGGAAGCTCTCAGACTTAGTCGCCAGAGGGACAGCTTTGGGCGTGAGTACCACACGTGGCCCGCAGGGTGGACCCAGTGGCTTCCCGGTCATGCCGTCAGGTGACCAGATGTGGGCTGCGAGCTGTGGCCAGTACTTGTGGCCGCTGGCCTCACATTTTGGTTGATCAGAGATTCAAAGCTTAGGAAGGAAGGTCAGCAGACTTAGAGGCCGGCCACTGAGGTGGGCCACCTTGGGGAGAATAAGTTTCCAACGGGGACAGCTTCAGGCCGCGAGCGCCACACGTGGCCCAGGGTGGAACCGGTGGGCTTCTGCCTCCGCCATCAGCTGGCTTCTCCTTCTGGCTGCCAGCTCTACAGGATGTCAGCCACAAGCGTAGGACTTGGTCGCCAGCTTAAAATGTTTAAGGGGGACCAGATGGCTGTCGCCGGTGCAGTACCGCTTAGGTCCACCAGAAAAGTTCAGTGATGGCTCACTGTGCCCTCCATCTTGCTGGGCTCATCCAGGTGATCCTCCCATTTTGGCCTCCCAAATAGCTGGGGATCTGGAGATAGTTCTGTGTTTTGTTTGTTTGTTTTTTTCTAGCCCCACCTTGAGTTTGTTTCCACAGTACATTGAGTTTTGTTGGTTTTTGTTTTTTGGGTTTTTTTTTCTCTCTCTCTCGTGCTCCTTCCTGTACACTGAATTTGCTGTTGTTTTAGATTTCTTTCACCTAGGCTTAAGTGCGGTTACTTGATCACAGCTAACTACAGCCTCGACCTCCCTGGGCTCAGGTGATCCTTCTGTCTCAGACACCCTGCTTCCTTAGTAGCTGGGACTAAAGGTATACGGCACCACACTGGCATATTATTTTGCATATCTTGCTTTTTATTTTTGTAGAGATGAGGTTCCATCATGTTTTCCAGGCTGATCTCAAACTGCCACGGTCAAGCAATCTGCTGGCCTCGGCCTCTCAAGGTACTGAGCTTACAGGTGTGAGCCACCATGACTGGTTCTATCTCTGTCTGTCTACCTACCTAACTACCTACCTACCTACCTGTAATCAATCTATCATCTATCTCTCTTTTTTTTTGTTTGTTTTTTAAGAAGAGACGTGGTCTTGCTATGTTTTTCAGGCTCTGGTTTTATATATATATATATATATATTTTTTAATTTAATTATTATTTTTTAATATAGGTGTTGTCTCACCATGTGGCCCCCAGGATAGTCTCAAACTCCTGGGCTCAAAGTATCCTCCCGCCTTGACCTCCCAAACTGCTGGGATTACAGGCATGCACCACCGTGCACGATCTGGTCATATTTTTGATGTGTTGATTCTTTCCAGTCCAGATGTATAATCTCATCCCTGAACATTTCTGATGGTGTGATTATGACATGTGACTTTATCCAGCAACAGAGTGAGTTGATGCTCCCGCCTGAGCCCAGCCCACAGAAAGGATTGTGACATATCGTTGGACCCAGAATTGAGGTAATGTAACTATTCCACTGCCTTGGTACTGCCCACAGAAGACATTGTGACATATCGCTGGGTCTTGTACCCAGGTGGTGTGAATCTTCTCTCCTGCCTTGGCTCTTCCACAGGGGGCATTGTGTCATATCGCTGGGCCCCACACATAGGTTATGTGACTCTTCTGCCTGTGTCCTGCCCATGTGGCCCATTGTGACATACTGTTGGGTCCCAAACCTAGGTGATGTAACTCTACTGCTTAGGCCCTGCCTACAGAGGTCATTGTGACATATCCCTGCATCCATCACACAGGTAATGCAGCTCTCTTCTGCTTGGCCCCTGCTCACAGAAAGGATTGTGACGTATCACAGGGTTCAGCACCTAGCTAACATGACTTTTCTCCTCTTCCTAGGTTTTTGCCCACAGGGGATATTGTGACATGTCACTGGGCCTAATACTAAGGTGACGGTACTCTTTTGTCATGGCACTGCCCTCAGCAGGCGTGGTGATATATTACTGGGCCCAGAACAAATGTGATATGAGTTTCCTACCTGGACCCTGCCTACAAGGTGCATTGTAACATATCTGGGGCCCTTTGACTATTTTATTTTATTTATTGTATTATATTTTATTTATTTTAATTTTATTTTTGAGAAAGAATCTCACTCTGTCACCTAGGATGGAGTGCAGTGGCGTGATCTCTGCTCGCTTCAACCTTTGCCTCCTGGGTTCAAGTGATTCTCCTGCCTCAGCCTCCTGAGTAGCTGAGACTACAGGTGTGTGCGCCACGTCTGGCTGATTTTTGTGTTTTTAGTAGAGACAAGATATCACCCTGTTGGCCAGGCTGATATCAAACTCCTGACCTCAGCCAGTCCACCCGCCTTGACCTCCCAATGTGTTGAGATTACAGGTGTGAACCATTGCTCTTGGCACCCTTTGAGTATTTTATGTGACTCTTCTCTCTTACCTGGACGTTGACCAAATGGGCCCAGCACCAAGGTGATATGACTCTCCTCTCCTGCCTGGGCCTTGCCCACAGAAGAGAGAGTGACTTACTGCTGAATTTAGCATACAGGTGATATGATTCTTCTGCTGACTCCCAGAAGTCACTATAACATATATCTGGGCCCATCGCTGAGGTTGTGTGACTCTCTTCTCCCTGGGACCTGTCCACAGTAGGGATTGTGACATATTGCTTGGCCAAGCACCTACATTGTGTGACTTTTTATTTATTTATTTTTTTAAGACAGAGTTTCGCTCTTGTTGCCCAGGCTGGAGTGCAATACCACGATCTTGGCTCAGCTGGGATTACAGGTATGTGCCACCGCACCCAGCAAATTCTTTTTATGTTTTCAGTAGAGATGGGGTTTCTCCATGTTAGTCAGGCTGGTCTCGAACTCCCAACCTTAGGTGATCCACCTGCCTTGGCCTCTCAAAGTACTGGGATTCCAGGCGTAAGCCACTGCACCTAGCTTTGATATGACTGTCTTCTTATGCCAGGGCCCTGCCGACTAGAGTGATTTTGACACATAGCTGGGGCCAGCTCAAATGTTATGTGACTCCACACTTCTTCCTGAGCCCTATCTGTGAGGGGCACTTTGTCTTATCTCTGAGACCGTTAATTAGGTAATATAACTTTTCTTTTTGAGACAGAGTCTGGCTCTGTCGCCCTGGCTGGAGTGCAGTGGTGTGATCTTGGTTCACTGCAACTTCCGCCTCCTGGGTTCAAGTGATTCACCTGCCTCAGCCTCCTGAGTAGCTGGGATTACAGGTACACGTGCCACCACGCCCAGCTAATTTTTGTATTTTTAGTAGAGACGAAGTTTCACCATGTTGGCCAGGCTGGTCTCGAACTCCTGACCTCAAGTGATCCACCTCACCTGCCTTGGCCTCCCAAAGTGCTGGGATTACAGGCATGGGCCACCACACCCGGCCAATATAACTCTTTTGTTTGGACTGTCTTCTTGGGGTATTGTGATATATTACTGGGCCCAGAATCCAGGTGATGTGACTCTGCTGTTCCATCTCTGCACAAAAAGGGATTGTGACGTACCACTGGGTCAAGAACCTAGATGAGGTGCCTCTCCTCTCCAGCCTGGGACCTGCACACATTGTGTACTAAGACGTATCACTGAGTCTAACACCTAGGTAATGCAACTCTCCTGCATGGGCCCTGCCCATAGGAGTATTATGAAATATCTTTCTATTAATCACCTAGGTGATGCGACACTCGTCTTCTACCTGGGAACTGCCAAAACAAGTATTGGTACATATCACCGGGCCTAGCACATAGGTGATGTGACTCTTTTCTCATGCATGGGCTCTGCGAACTGGGGTGTTTGTTACATATAGTTGGGCCTAAACCCTAGGTCGTGTGATTCTTTTATTTTCCTGAGCTGTACTCACAGAGAGCATTTTGACATATTTTTGGGCCATAATTTGGATGATATGACTCTCTTGGATGGGCCCTCCCCGGAGTGGGAATTGTGACATATTGCTGAGCCCATTATATAGGTGATGTGACTGTCTTGCATGGGCCCTCCACATAAGGGGTAGTGTGACATATTGCTGAGCCCAGTAGGTGATGTGACTCTTCTCTATGGTTTGGGCTTTGCCCAAGCAGGGACTGTGATGTGTTGCTGGACTCACCACCTATGTGTTGTGACCCTCCTCTTCTGCCTAAGCCCTGCATGCGTTGTTTGTTGTGACATGCGTGGATTCAACACCTAGGTGATACAACTTTATGGCATGGGAACCACCCACAGAAGTATTGCATTATCTTTCCATCACCTAGGTGATGTGACCCTTTTATTTTTCCTGTTTCTGGCATATTTTGGGTATAGTGACGTATCATTGAGTTCAACACCCATGAAATGGGAGGCTTCAGCCTGAGCCCAGCACATAAGTGGCCTTGTGACATATCTTTGCATTCATTATCTAGGAGATTTAACCGCCCTTTTCTGCCTGCACCCTCACCACTGGGAAGATTGTGGCAAATCACCAGTCTCAGCAATCAGGTGATGTGTTTTTCCTGCCTGGTCCTTGCCCACAGATCATTGTAACATATCACTGGGCCTAGCATCCAGGTGATGTGACTCTGCTGACTGTATTCTGCTTTCAAGAGGAGATTGTAACATATCCCTAATCGAGCACCCAGGTGGTGTGATACTTCTGCCCTATCCCTGCCCTCAGAGATGATTGTGACATATTGCCCCAAAAGGCAGGTTATGTGAGTCTTCTGGTCAATCCCTATTCACTGGTGGGATTGTGATGCATCTCTTATCCAAACTTATAGGGACAATATGACTCTCATACCTCTAAACAACCAACAGCAGATACACTATCTCTCATAGCCAGGGTCAGGAAAATGAGTAATGTCTTGGGTTTCTTCTTTGTATGAAGGTCATAAAGAATTAACACTCTGTCACATACTGTGTAAAGTCGTCAAGAGGTACAGGGAATGTCCTAACAGAACTCAGCACACAGGGGAGGTTGTGACACTCATATGCATAGCCTACCAACAGTAAAGACTGTCATCCTTCCACATCAACACAGCTCACTGTTGAGGTTCTGAATCTCACACCCAGATGCAGTCGAAAGTTAGAAAATTAAATCTCATGTTAATTCGATCCATAGAGAGGTTAGTGTCTCTGAGACCAAGATTCAGCACACCTGTGAGTCAGTGACTTCATTAAAATGACACAATTTGCAGGAAGGATTGAAGTTCTCATGCACAAATCCAGACCATCATTGAGACTGTCACTCAGGTACTTACACCCAACATACAGAGGGTATTATGGCTCATACCTAGAACTAAGAAATGTGTGAAATTGTTAATCTCATATCTCGAACTTAATTCAGGTGTGTTTGTGACATACACCTTTTTTAAGCACCTAAGTAATTTGTCTCTCCTGCCTGGGCCCAACGTACAGATGGGATTGTGACATATTTCTGGACCCAGCATTTAGGTGATGTGAGTCTATTCTCTTGTCTTAGTGCTTTCCACAGAGAACACTAGATATATCACAGGGCCTAGTGCCCAGGTGGTATGACTTTCCTCTACTTCCTAGGCTTTTCCTAAGAAGGGATTGTAATATATTGCTGGGTCAGAACCTAGGTCGTGTGACTCTCCTCTGCTGCCTGGTTCCTCTTGTACATTGTATATTGTGACGTGTGGCTTGTTCTAACACCTCGGTGATGTGAATCTCCTGCATGGGCCCTGTCCACAGAGGTATTATAACATATCTTTTTATTCATCACCTAGATGATGTAAATCTTTTCTGTCTGGGCTTTGCCAAAAGGGAGGATTGCAGCATATCACTGGACCCAGCACCTAGGTGATGTGATTCTCCTGTTTTCCCTGGGCGTCAAATATTTTGGATATTGTAAAATATTACTAGGCCCACTACCTATGGGATTGCATACTCCTGCCTGGGCTCTGCCCACAGGGACCTGGTGACATATATCTGCATCCATGACTTAAAAGGTGACACTTCTTGCCTGCACCATGCCCTGCACAGGAAAGATTGTGACATATCCTTGGAACCAGACACCAGGTGATATGGCTTTTCTGTCTCTGTCTTGCCCCCAGGGAGCACTGTGACATAGTGCTGAGCTCAGCACCCAGGTGATGTGACTCTGTTGCCTGTGCTGTGCTTTCAGGAGATAATTGTAACATATCCCTGGTTGAGCACCCAGGTGATGTGATACTCCTGCTTGTTTCCTTCCCTCAGGGAAGATTGTGAGATACCTTGGCTGAAATCCCAGGTGATGTGACTCTCTTGCTAACTCCCTACCTACAGGTTAAATGGTGACATATACTATAGTCAGCTTATAAGTGGAATGATGACTCTCATACCTCAAGTCAGCTATTGGAAGAAATACTGTCTCTCATAGCTCGACTTAGATAAATGAGTCACATCCTTGGTCTTCTCTTTTTACGAAGGTCATAAAGAATTGCCACACTCTAACATATTGTATAATGCCCTCGAGTGTTACAAATGTGTTATCCCAGGGCACACAGCACAAAGGTGAGATTGTTTCTTATGTTCACACCTCACCAATTATTAGGATTATCACCCTCACACAGGGAAAGAGCCCATGGCTGAAGTCTTGAATCTCAAATGCAAACAGAATCTCAAATGCAAACAGAATCTCAAATGCAAACACTGTCCACAGTTGGAATTGTGACTCTCATATATGAGCCTCCAACCTCAGTTGAGATGGTGACACATTTCTAAACTCAGAACATAGCAGATGAGGACTCTACTCTTAAACCCAACAAACTAAGAGAGATGTTGACTAATACCTGGGCTTAGGGCCACAAGTATGGTCATGGGTGCTTACAAACATGATTTTAGAGTAAATTGTGCCTCTCATTTATACTGGATAAAGCCTTTGAGTAGTATAGTGTACTAACCAGGCACAGTGGCTCACGCCTGTAATCCTAGCACTTTGGGAGGCCGAGGTGGGTGAAATGAGGTCAGGAGTTCGAGACCAGCCTGACCAACATGTTGAAACCCCATCTCTACTAAAAAATACAAAAAATTAGCTGGGCATGGTGGTGGGCACCTGTAATCCCAGCTACTCAGGAGCCTGAGGCAGGAGAATCGCTTCGGCCTGGGAGGTGGAGGTTGCATTGAGTTGAGATCATGCCACTGTACTCCAGCCTGGTCATAGTGCGAGACTCTGTCTCACCAAAAAAAAAAAAAAAGGAGTGTACTAACAAGACCCAGCACACAGAGGAGATTTTCTTTTTTTTCTTCTTCTTTTTTTCTTTTGAGATGAAGTCTTGCTCTGTCACCCCAGCTGGAGTGCAGTGGCGTGATCTCAGCTTACTGCAACCTCTGCCTCCGGGTTCAAGTGATTCTCCTACCTCAGCCTCTTGAGTAGCTGGGATTACAGGCACACACCACTATGCCCAGCTAATTTTTCTATTTTTGGTAGAAACAGGGTTTCACCATGCTGGCCAGAATGGTCTCAATCTCCTGACCTCGTGATCTGCCTGCATCAGCCTCCCAAAGTGCTGGGATTACAGGTGTGAGCCACTGCAGCCGGCCTGGAGATTTTCACTGTTATATGGACACCCATCAAACAGTATACATCATCATATTCTCACATAAACACAGCCCACTTTTGAAGTTCTGGATCACACATAGAGGAAGTCAAAGGTGGAAAAATGGACTCTCATATGTGGATCCAGTCCACAGGTGAGTTGGTGACACTCAGAGCAAGATTCAGCACACCTATGAGGCTGTGACTTCACTAATTAGACAAAGTCCACAGGAGGAGTATAGGCTGTCAGGTACAAATTTAGTCCACTGTTGACATTGTAACTCCTGTTCTTAGAACATATAGGAAGGGTTAACCTCCTTTACCTAAAACCAGAACATGTGTGGGATTGTTAATTTCATCTCTGCACCTTCCCACAGGTTTAATTGTAACATTTTTCTCTGCCCAACACCTGAGTGATCTGACTCTCTTGCCTAAGACCAGCCCACAGATGGAATAGTGACATATTGCTAAACCCAGAACTGAGGGGATATGATTCTATTTTTCTGCATTGGTGCTGCTCACAGTGGACATTGTGACATATCACTGGACCTTACACTTAAATGATGTGAGTCTCCTCCCCTGCCTTGGCACTGCCTACAGAAGGCATTGGGACATGTCTCTGAGCCCTACACCCAGGTTATGTGACTCTCCTGCCTGTTCCCCGACCACATCAGCAATTGTGACATATTGCTGGGTTCGACACCCTGGTAATGTAACTCTGCTGCCAAAAAGGAGCATTATGACATATATTTCCACTCATTACCCAGGTGATATGACTCTCTTCTCCTGCCTGGTCCCTGCTCACAGAGGGAATTGTGACATACCCCTTGGCTCAGTACCAAACAAGTGTGATTCTTCTTCCATCATAAGTTCTGCATGATAAGTTCTGGAGACTGAGACATATTGTGGAGCTCTGTGCCAATGTGACATTACTGTTTTGCTTTGGCCTGGACCTCAAAAGGCATTGTGACATATTGCTGGGCCCAGCAACATGGTGACATGAGTCTCCTGTATGGACCATGACAACAGAGCATTGTGACATATCTTTAAGAGCATCAACTATTTGATGTGACTCTCCTTTTCTACCAAGGTTTCCCCACAATGAGAGATTGTGACGTATCTTCTGGCCCAGAAATCAGGTATGTGTTTCTCCTGCCTGAGCTTTGCTCATAGGGAGCATTGTGACATATCACTCGTCTCAGCACCCAGGTGATGTGACTGTACTGTCCGTGCCCTGGTTTCAGGAGGAAATTTAACATATCCCTGACTGAGCACCCAGGTTTTAATTCTTCTGCCTGGTGCCTTCTCTCAGAGAAGATTGTGACATATACCTAGCCTATTACCCAGATGATATAAGTCTCCTGCTCACTCCCTATCCACAGGGGAGATTGTGATATACATCTTTTTTCAGATCGTAGGTGCAATGTTGGCTCTCATATCTGAAATCAGTCAATAGGTGACATACTATCTCTTATATGTGGGCTTAGGTACATGGGTAAGATTCTCACTCTCCTCTTTTTAGGAAGGTCAGAGAAAATTACACTCTCTCACATATTGTATAAAGCCCTCAAGTGGTACACAGAGTGTCATAACGGCTCTAGAAAACAGATGGGATTGTGATTTATGTATGCACACTTTGCCAGTTGTTAAGATTATCACCCTCATCCATGGACAAAGCCTACTGGAGAGGTCTTAAATCTTACATGTGGATGCAGTGCAGAGTTGAATTTGTGACTGTCGTATGTGAACATCAGGCAACAGCTGAGGTGGTGACTCATTAGTAAGCCTAGCTTATAGGCAGGCGACAACTCTCATATCTGGACCCAGTCATTATAGAAGTGTTAACTCTCATCTGGGCATAGAGCCACAGGTATGATCATGGGTCGATACCAGCACAATTGTCTCCCAGTCACAAAAGATTGCGACTCTCATGGGAACCTTATAAATTCCTCGGTTGGTACAGAGAGTGTTCTAACTAGGCTCAGTGTACAGTTGAGGTTTTGACACTCATGCACACCCAGCCGACAGTAAAGATTGTCCTCTTTTCACATGAATACAATCCACTGGATGTTCTGAATCTCATATCCAGAGACAGTTGCAAGTTGGAAAATTTACTCTTATAAGTGAATCCAGTCCAAAGTTTAGTTAGTGACTTTCAGACCAAGATTGAACACACTGTTAGTCTGTGATTCCACTAAGGTGACACAGCCAGTAAGAGGGATTGAGTCTCTCATTCAGTGATTCAATTCATTCTAAAAATGTGACTTGTGTACTTGGATTTAACATACAGGAGGTGTTGACTCTCATACCAAGAATTGGGGTATACACAGGATTGTTAGTCTCATCCTTGGTCTTTCCTTCAGGTGCGGTTTTGACACACTTCTGCCCAGCAGCTGAGTATTGTGATTCTTCAGAATTGGCCCAGCCTACAAATAGGATTGTGCCACACTGCTGGACCCAGCACCTAGATGATGTAACTATTCTCCTGCCTTGGTGCTACTCAAAAAAGACATTAACATATCTCAGAGCCTTGCATCCAGGTAATGTGAGTCTCCTCTCCTGCCTTGCTGCTGCACACAGAAGTGGGTTATGTACAGGATTGTTAATTTCATTTGGACCTTCCTGCATGTGTGATTGTGACACATGCCTCTGTGTAGAACCCAAGTGAGTTTCTCTCCTGCTTGGATTTAACCCACAGATGGAATCGTGACATATCGCTGGACCAGAAACTAGGTGATGTGACTCTATTTTCTTGCCTCTGTGCTTTCCACATTAGGCATTGGGACATATCACTGGGCCTTGCATCCAGGTGATGGGAGTTTTCTTTTTCTTTCTTTCTTTGTTTTTTGTTTTTTTTTTTTTGAGACAGAGTTTCGCTCTTGTTACCCAGGCTGGAGTGTAATGGCGCAATCTTGGCTCAAGGCAACCTCCGCCTCCTGGGTTTAAACAATTCTGTCTCAGCCTCCCAAGTAGCTTAGATTACAGGCATGCGCCACCATGTCTGGCTAATTTTTGTATTTTTAATAGAGACAGGGTTTCTCCATGTTGGTCAGGCTGGTCTCGAACTCCTGACCTCAGGTGATCCACCTGCCTTGGCCTCCCAAAGTGCTGGGATTACAGTCGTGAGCCACCGTGCCCGGCCAGTGATGGGAGTTTTCTCTCCTGCTTTGGTGCTGACCACAGTAAGCATTGTAAAATATTGCTGCCATCACCCCTAGATCATGTTAACTCTCCTCTGCTTTGCCCACGTGGTTCATTGTGACATATTACTGGGTCTAAAACCCAGAAAATGTAACTCCCTTATTTAGGTTCTGCCTGCAGGAGCCATTGTCACACATCTCTGTGCTCACCACCCAGGTGATGTGACTGCCTTTTACTGCCTAGTTCCTTCTCACAAAACATCTTGTGGCATATTGCTAGGCCCAGTACCTGGCTGGTGTGACTCCTCTCCTTTCTAGGTTCCACCTGCAGCAAAGATTGTAACATACCGCTGGGCCCAACAGCATAATGACATTATTCTTTTGCCTTGGGCCTGCCCTCAGAAGGCACTATAAAATATTCATGGCCCCAGCGCCAAGGTGATGTGTGTCTCCAGCTTGGATCCTGCCCACAGAGGGCATTGTGACATACCTCTTGGCCCATCAGATGTTTAATATCCCCTCCCATTTCCTACCCTGTGTTTGCCTATAAGAGACATTGTCACATGTTCCTGGGCCCAGCACCTAGGTGATGTCTTCCTGAGACCTGTCCATATGGGGATTGTGATATATCGTGTGGCCCAGAACTTACTTGATGCAACTCTCCTCTCATGACTAGGCCCTGCTCACAGGTGTGATTGTGACACATAGCTTGGCCTAGCCCCTAGGTTATGTTACTCTCCTCTTATTCTTCAGTCATTTTCACAGGGAGCATTGTGACATATTGCTAGACTGAGAACTTAGGTGATGTGACTCTCCTCTACTACTTGGAATATTCCCAAAAAGAGAGTTTGATATATTGCTTAGCCAGGATCCTAGGTGATGTTACTCTTTTCTCCTGCCTAAACCCTGCATACATTGTGTATTTTGACACATCACTGGGGCCACAACCTAGGTGATGTAACTCTCCTGCATGGGCTTTGCCTACAGGGGTATGATGATGTATCTTTTCTTTCATCACCTGAGTGGTGTGACTCTCCACTTATGCCTGGGTCTTGATGAAAGAGGAATTGTGACATATCCCTGGCCCTAGCACTTAGGTGATGTAACTTGCCTTTATTGCCAGGGCATGGCATATTATGAATATCGGACGTATCTCTGGGACTGACACCTAGGGGATGAGAGGTTCCTGCCTGGGCCCTGCCCACAGGAGGCTTTGTGGCATGTCTCTGGCCTCATTACCTAGAAAGATGTGACTCTTCTCTTCTACCTGCATTCTTCCCACAGAGAAGATTGTGACATCACTGGATCCAGCAATTAGAAAATGTTTCTCTCCTGCCTGAGCCTTGCCCACAGGAATATTGTGACATATCCTTGGGCTCAGCACCCAGGTGATGGAACTCTGCCACCTGTGCCCTGTCTACTTAGGCTATTATGAAGCTGGTTTCAATACCCAGGTGATGTCACATTCCTGCCAGGCCACTGCCTTCCAGGGATATTGTTACATACCATTGTGCCAATCACCAAGGTGATGTGAATCTTTTCACCTGCCTAGTCCTTGTTCACTGGGGGATAATGATATCTATTGCTGGTTTCAGCACCGAGCTGTTATGACTTGCCTCTTCTTCATAGATTCTGCTCACAAAAAACTAAAACATCACTAGGCCTATCACTGAAATTATTTTGCCTGGCCCTGCCCTTAAAAGACATTGTGACATACTACAGTGCCCAGCATCAATGTGATTTGTCTCCTGCCTAAACCCTGCCTACTGGGGGCATTGTGACATATCTCTTGGCCCATCAACTATTTGATGTGACTCTACTTTCTTACCTGGGCTTTGCCAATAGTAGAACTTGTGACCTATCTCTGGGCCCAGCACCTAGATGTTATGACTCTCCTGCCTGGTCCATGTGCACAAAAAAGAGAGTGACTTATACTAGGATCAACACACAAATGATTCTATTCTTCTGCATGATCCCAGCCCACATGGCTTATTTTGACATCTCTAGGTTCATCATCTAGATGATGTGACTCTCCTTTTCTTCCTGGGAACTGTCCATAATGAGGATTGTGACACATCACTTGGCCCAACACCTATGTGATATGACTCCTTTCTTTTGCCTGGGTCTATCAGTTTGGGTGATTGTGTCATATAGCTTTACTTAGCACCTTGATTGTGTGACTCTCCTGTTTCTCCTGAGTCCTACCCACAGAGGTCATTGCAACATATCCCTGAGCCCCTAATTTAGGTAATTTGACTCCTGCCCGGGCCCTACCCTCAGTGATTTTTGTGACATAGTTTTTGACTCAGCACCTAGGTAACGTGATGCTTCTCCACTGCTTGGACTCTGTCACAGAAGGTATTGTGATGTATCACTGGGCCTGACACCTAGGTGAAGGTACTGTCTTCTCCTGCCTGGGCCCTGCATAAATTGTATATTTTGACATTTCACTAGGTTCAACACGTAGGTGATTCAACTCTCTCACATGGACCGTGAGCATGGGGTTATTGAGACATTTATTTTTGTTCATCACCTAAGTGATGTGACTCCTCTCTGATCCCTGTCAAAAGGAAAGATTGTGACATATCACTGGAACCAGAACTTAGGTGATGTGACTCTTCTGTCTAACAACCACATATTTTGGTTATTGTGACATTTCACTGGGCCAAACACCTCAGCCCTGTCCACAGGGGTTCTTGTAACATATATCTGCATCCATTACATAAAAGATGTGATGCCTTTTCTACCTGCGCCCTGCCCACAGGAAAGGTTATAACACACTGCAGGGCCCAGCCACCAGGTGACGTGTCTCTCCTGCATGTGCATAACTTTCAGCAGAAAATTGTAACATGCCACTGGTTGAAAACCCAGATGATGTGACTCTCCTGCCTTTTCACAGCCCTCAGGGAAAAAAAATACATATAATTTGCCCAGCATCCAGGTGATGTCACTCTCCTGGGTGGTTTGTGCCAAGAAGTTGGTTGGTAACATATATCTCGGCCCAGCTCACAGGTTTGATGGTGACCTTAATACCTCATACCAGCCAATAGAAGAGATACTGTCTCTCACAGGTAGGCTTAGAAAGAGGAGTAAAATTCCTGGCTGGGTGTGGTGGCTCACGCCTATAATCCCAGCACTTTGGGAGGTAGAGGTGGATGGATCACTTGATGTCGGGAGTTCAAGACCAGCCTGACCAACATGGAAAAACCCTGTCTCTACTAAAAATACAAAAAATTAGCCAGGCATGGTGGCACGTAACTGTAATCCCAGCTACTCGGGAGGCTGAGGCAGGAGAATCGCTTGAACCCAGGAGGTGGAGGTTGTGGTGAGCTGAGATCACACCGTTGCACTCCAGTCTGGGCAACAAGAGCGAAACTCTGTCTCACAAAAAAAAAAAAAAAAAAAAGAAAAAGGAGTAAAATCCTGGTCTCTTCTCTGTATGAAGGTTATAGAGAATTACCACTCTCTTGTATATTGTGTAAAGCACTCGGATGGTACAGAGCATGTCTTCTGTACCATAGGACCCAGCAAAAAGGTTAGATCATGTTTCATGTAAGCACACCCTGCCAGTTTTTAGGATTGTCATCCTCACACATGAAAGAGCCCACTGACTGATGAGGTCATAATTCTCATGGATGGATGCAGTCCATAGTTAAAATTGTGACTATCATAGTGAACATGTGGCCACACTTGAGATGGTGAATCATTTCTAAACCCAGCTCATAGTGGTGAGGACTCTCCTCTCTGGACCCAGACAATTGGAGAGATGTTGAATGTCATACCTAGACTTGGTGTTCAGAGCAGTTTGCAACTCTCAGGCACACCATATATAGTCCACAAGAGAGTGCCCTGACAGAGAGAAGCACACAGGTGAGACTGAAATTTATATTCACACCCAGTCAATACCAAAGATTGTCATCCACTTAAACACACTCTTCTTTTGAGGTTCTGAATCTCACTTTTGGAGGCAGTTGAGTGTTGGAAAATTGACTCTCATTTGTGGATTTTTGTCCACAGTTGGGTTAGTGACTCATTAACCAAAATTCAACACACCTTTGTGACTGCAACTTCACTAAGGAGCATAATTTATTTATTTTGAGATGGAGTTTTGCTCTTGTTACCTAGGCTGGAGAGCAGTGGCACGATCTTGGCTCACTGCAAACTCTGCTTCCTAGGTTCAAGTGATTCTCCTGCCTCAGCCTCCTGAGTAGCTGGGATTACAGGTGCCCACCACTACGCCAGCTAATTTTTTGTATTTGTAGTAGAACTGGGGTTTCACCATGTTGGTCAGGCTGGTCTTGAACTCCTGATCTCAAGTGATCCGCTTACCTCGGCCTCCCAAAGTGCTGGGATTAC
This sequence comes from Pongo pygmaeus, assembly GCF_028885625.2. Lineage (NCBI taxonomy): Eukaryota > Metazoa > Chordata > Mammalia > Primates > Hominidae > Pongo > Pongo pygmaeus. The sequence goes on from NC_072393.2 coordinate 24,893,543, forward strand.
AGGTGTGAGCCACCTTGCCCAGACTAAGGCACATAATTTGCAAAAGAAATTGAGGCTCTCATGCACAAATCCAGTCCACCATTGAGACTGTGACCCCTGTACTTAGACCCAAAATGCAGGAAGTGTTGACTGTCATCCCTTGACTCAGGACATGAGTGTAATTGTTAATGTCATCACAAGACCTTTCTACAAGTGTCATGTGACATACATCTTAGCCCAGCATCCGAGTTATTTGTCTTTTCCTGGGCCCAGTCCACAGTGCCATATCACCGGGCCCAGACCCTTGGTGATGTGATTCTATTCTGCCTTGATACAGCCGACAGTGGTCATTGTGACATATTGCTGGGTGTTGCACCCAGGTGGTGTGAGTCGGCTCTTCTGCCTTGGTGCTGCCCACAGATGTATTGTGACATATTGCTGGGCCTATGTTATGTTAATCTTTTGCTTGTGCCCTAAACACATAGGCTGAGTCCAACGACCAGGTGATGTAACACTTCATCCTGGACCTGTCTACAGAGGGGATTGTAATATATGTCTTCACCAATCACCCTGTAAATGTGACTTACTTTTCCTGCCTGTCCCTAGTCACAGGGGGTACTGGGACATAGTGTTGGGCCCAGCACCTAGCTGATGTGACACTTTTTTTTAGGTTCTGCTCACAAAAGAGATTATGACATGTGACTGTGCCTAACACTAAGGTGATGTTACTTTTTTTTTTTGCTTTGGCTCTGCCCTTAGAAAGCATTGAGACATACGGCTGGGCTCAGCACTAAGAAGATGTGAGTCCTCTGCCTGAAGCCTGACCACAGGGAGCACTGTGACATATTTCTTGACCCATTACAATCTCTCCTATGGGCAAAACTGAGGTAAATGCCCGTTTTACCTACGATATTTCTTGTCCCATTACAATCTCTCCTATGGGCAAAGCTGAGGTAAATGCCCGTTTCACCTACATGATGTGACATTCCTCTTCTGCCTGGGCCATGCCCACAGAATAGAGAGTGACGTATTGGTGGGGCAAGCAAAACAGTGGTGTGATTATTCTGCCTGGTCCCTGCACACAGGAGTCACTGTGATATATGTTTGGGCCTCCCACCTAGACGATGTGACTCTTTTCTTCTGGGGTTTGTCCACAGTGGGAATTGTGATATGACACGACATAGCTCCTATGTGATGTGACTCTCTCATTCTTGGCCTCTTTCCACTGGGGTGACTGGAACATAAAGCTGAGCCCAGCACCTAGGCTGTGTCTTCCTTTATAAGTGCTACCCACAAAGGACATTGTGATATATCTCTAGGCTTCTCACCTAGGTAATGTGACTTTTTTTACCTAGGCCCACCCCTCAGGAGTATTGTGAAATACTGCTGGACCAAGATCCTAGATGATAGGAGTCTCTGCTACTGCTTGGGGTGTGCTTAAGAAGAAATCGTGATGTGCATTTGGGCTCATCCAGCACCTAAGTGATGTTACTCTCCTCTTGTGCCTGAGACCTGCATGCATCATGTTTTTTTGTGTTTTTTGTTTGTTTGTTTGTTTGTTTTTGAGATGGAGTTTTGCTCTTTTTGCCCAGGCTGGAGTGCAATGGTGCAGTCTCAGCTCACCAAAACCTTCATCTCAGTTCAAGCAATTCTTCTGCCTCAGCCCCCCGAGTATCTGGGATCACAGGCATGTGCCACCAAGCCCGGTTAATTTTTCTATTTGTAGTAGAGATGGGGTTTCTCCATGTTGGTCAGGCTGGTCTCGAACTCCCAACCTCAGGTGATCCACCCACCTCGGCCTCCTAAAGTGCTGAGATTACCGGTATGAGCCACTGCACCTGGCTGGCATCATGTATTTCAATATGTCTCTGGGTCCAGCAACATGATGATGAGACTTTCCTGTTTGGGCTCTCACACAGAACTATTCTGACATATCTTTTCATTCATTATCTTGGCGATTTGACTTTTCTGTTCTGCTTGAGCACTGCCAAAAGAAAAATTTGTGGCAGATCACTGGACCTAGCACCTAGGTGATATGGCTCTTCTCACTTGCCTGAGACCTGCATATTTTGGTTATTGTGACACATCACTGAAACAAACACCTAGGGGTTGGAAGGCTTCTGCCTGAGCCCCTCCCATAGAGGGCCTTGGAATATATTTTTTTATCCATCACATGGGAGATGAAACCCTCTACTTCTACCTGCATTCTTCCTATAGAGAAGATTGTGATATATTGCTGGGCCCAGGAACCAGGTGTTTTGTCTATCCCTTTCTGGGCTTTGCCTACGGTGAGCTTTGTGACACATTTAGGTGTTTTGTCTAAGCCCTTTCTGGGCTTTGCCTACAGTGAGCCTTGTGACACATTTAGCTGAGCCCAGCGCCCAGGTGATCATACTCTTCTTCCTGTGCCCTGCTTTCAGGAGAGGATTATAACATCTCTGGTTGAGAACTCTGTGATGTGACTCTCCTTGCTGGTGCATGCTGTCAGGGAAGATTGTGACATAACCCTGGCCCGGCACACAGTTGATGTGACTCTTGTGCTTGTTCTCTACCCACAGGTGGAATTGTGACATATAACTTGGCCAAGCACACAGATGTAATGGTGTGGTGACTCATACCTAGAACTGGGACCTGTGCGGGATTGTTAATTCATTACTGGACATTCCTGTGGGTGTGATTGTTACATATGCCTATGTTCAGCACCCGAGTGATTTGATTTTGCTGCCTGGTCTCAGTCCAAAGGTAAGATTGTGATTTATTGCTGAATCCAGCACCTTGGTGATTTGACTCTCCTCTTTTTTTGTGGGAGGGATCCTGCAAATTTTGGGTATTGTCAATTATTGCTGAATCCTGCACCCATGTTTATGTGACTCTCCCAAATGTGCCTTACATGTTGTGGCACAATATATCACATTAGACATTGTTAAATATTGTTGGGTTCATCACCTGGGTGATGGATGTAACTTTTTTTCTGGGCCTGCCTACAGGGGACCTTGTGACATAACTCAATGCCCATCACCATGGTAATGTTACTCTCTTCTCCTGCCTGGTCTCTGCTCACAGAGAAATTGTGACAGATCACTGGCCTAGCATCTAGGTGATGTGACTCTCCTCTTTTTTTCAGGCTCTGCGTATTTGGGTATTGTGACATATTGCAGAACTCAACACCTAAGGGATGGGAGTCTCCTACCTAGGCCCTTCCTACAGGGGGCATTGTGACATGTCTCTGCATTCCTCATCCAGGAGATATGACTCTCCTTTTCTGCCTACACCCTGCCTACACAGAAAGTTGTGGCATATTGCTGTGGTCAGCGACCAGATGATATGTTTCTCCTGCCTGGGTCTTTATTACAGGAAAGATGGTTGACATATTACTGGGCCCAGCATCCAGATGATGTGACTCTCTTCTTCTGTTGGTCCCTGCTTACAGGGAAACTGTAGCATATTGCTACACCCAGCACCTAGCTTGTGTGATTCTTCTTTTAGGTTTGCCTTCAGGGAACATTGTGACATATTGCTGGGCCCTGCAGTGACAATTTGTGACTCTTCTGCCTGTGATTTGCCCACTTGGGGCATTGTGACATATTGCTGGGTTTAACACTCAGGTGATGTAACTTTTATGCCTAGGCCTTGCTTACAGGAGGCATTTTGAAATGTCTTTGTGGCTGGGCACGGTGGCTCATGTCTGTAATCCCAGCGCTTTGGGAGGCCAAGGTGGGCAGATCACAAAGTCAGGAGTTCGAGACCAGCCTGGTCAACATGGTGAAAACCCGTCTCTACTAAAAACAAACAAACAAACAAACAAAAAACAAAAATCAGCCAGGTGTGGTGATTGGTGCCTGTAGTCCCAGCTACTCAGGAGGCTGAGGCAGGATAATTGCTTAAGCCCAGGAGGTGGAGGTTGCAATGAGCTAAGATCGCACCATTGCACTCCATCTTGGGCAACAGAGTGAGACTCCATCTCCAAAAAATAAAAAAAAATAAAAATACAAATGTCTTTGCACCAATCCTACAGGTGATGTGACTCTCTTGTATTACCTGGTCTCTGCTCCCAGGAAAAATTGTGACCTTTCACAGCGTATAGCTAATTTTTTTCTTTTATTTCTTAGTTTTTTCCTGCAGGAAAGATTGTGAAATATTACTGAACTAAGCACCAAAGGGATATATTTTTTTCTTGGACCTGCCCACGTAAGACATTGTGACATATTGCTGGGCCCTACACCTAGATGATGTGAGTTTTCTGCCTGTCAACTATTTTATGTGACTCTCCTCTCTTATCTTCACTTTGTCCGTAGGTTAGCTTTTAATATACCTTTGGGCCTGGGTCGTGCTAACAGAAGCAAGAGTGACTTATTGCTGGGCCCAGCACACAGAGGATGTGATTCTTCTGCTTGGTTCCTGCCGAAATGGTCATTGTGACATATCTCTGGGTCAGTTACCTAAATGACAGGACTCTTTTTATCTTTCTGGAGCAGTCCACAGTAGGAAATTTGACATATCGCTGGGCCCAGCACATATCTGATGTGACTGTCCTCTCATGCCAAGGCCTTGCTTACTGTAGTGATTGTGCCATATAGCTGGGCCCAGCTCCTACGTTATCTGACTCCTCTTTTCTTCCTGAGCCCTACGAAAAGATAGCATTATTAAATATTTCTGGGTCTTTTACCTAGGTGATGTGACTTTTCTTTCCAGCTTGTCCTCTCAGAGGGTATTGTGACATGTTGCTGAATGCAGCATTTAGGTGATGCGACCCTTCCTCTGCGAAAAGGGATTGTGATGCATCACTGGGCCCAGCACCTACGTAATGGGACTCTTTTCTCTTGCCTGGGCCCTACAAACATTTTGCATTGTGACATGTAGCTGGGTCTTTCACCCAGGTAATGTGAGTCTTCTACATAAGCCCTGGCCACAAGAGTATAATGAAATAACTTTTTATTCATCACCTAGGTAGTGATGTGACTCTTCATCAGCCTCTACCCTGCCACAAGGGAATTGTGTTGTGTCAGTGGGTCCAGCACCTAGATGATGTAACTCATCTTTTGGCTGGACCTTTCATATTTTACATATTGTTACATATCACTGCATCTGACATTAGGGGATGAGAGGCTTCTGCCTGGGCCCTGCCCACAGATGGCCTCGTGACATATTTTGGCATCCATCACCTAAGAAATGTGGCTCTCCTCACCTACATGCACCATACACAAAGAAAAGATTGTGACATATCACTGGGATCAGCCACCAGGTGTGTGTCTATCCTCTCAGGGTGTTGCTCACAGAGAGCGTTGTAACATATCACTAGGCCCAGCACCCAGGTGATGTGACTTGTGGCCTGTGCCTATCTAGTCTTTTTTTTTTTTTTTTTTTTGAGGCAGAGTCTCACTCTGTTGCCCAGGTTGGAGTGCAGCGATGTGATCTTGGTTCACTGCAACATCTGCCTCCTGGGTTCAAGCAGTTCTCCTGCCTTAGCCTCCCAAGTAGCTGGGATTACAGGCATGTATTACCACACCGTTCTAATTTTTGTATTTTTAGAAGAGGTGGAGTTTCACCATGTGGGCCAGGCTGGTTTCTAACTCCTGACCTCAGGTGATCCACTTGCCTTGGCCTCCCAAAGTGCTGGGACTACCAGCCTGAGCCACTGCACCCAGTCTACCTGCGGCCATCTTACAGGATTAGATTTTAATCCATCCCCGGCCAAGAACCTAGATGATGTGATATGACTCTCCTGTCTGGTCCTTGCCTTCAAAAAAGATTGTGACATACCTTTAGATGAGACCCAGGTGATGTCACTCTTCTGCTCACTTCCTACCCACCAGTGTCACTGGGACATATATCTTGCTTCAGCTTGCAGTTGCTATGATGATTCTTATACCTTGAACCAGGCAATAAAAGAGTTACTTTCTCTCCTAGCTAGGCTTAGGAAAACAAACACGATCCTTTGTCTCCTCTTTTTGCCAAGGTCATAGAGAATTACCACTCTCTCATATATTCTATAAAGCCCTCAGGTGGCACAGACAGTGTCATCAAGGGACAAAAACACTGATGATATTGCGTTTCTTTTCTTTTCTTTCTTGGAGATGGAGTCTCGCTTTGTCACCAAGGCTAAAGTGCAGTGGCATGATCTCAGCTCACTGTAACCTCTGCCTCCAGAGTTCAAGTGATTCTCCTGCCTCAGCCTCCCGAGTAGCTGGGACTACAGATGCATGCCACCAAGCCTAGCTAATTTTTGTATTTTTATTACAGATGGGTTTTCACCATGTTGGCCAGGCTGGTCTTGAACTCCTGACCTCAGGTGATCCGCCCGCCTTGGCCTCCCAAAGTGCTGGGATTATAAGTGTGAGCCACTGCTCCCAGCCCAAGATTGTGTTTCTTAAAAGAACATCCTGGCCGGGCTCAAGCCTGTAATCCCAGCACTTTGGGAGGCCGAGGCAGGTGGATCACGAGGTCAGGAGTTCAAGACCAGCCTGGCCAACATGGTGAAACCCCATCTCTACTAAAAATATAAAAACTCGCCAGGCATGGTGGTGGGTGTTTGTAATCCAAGCTACTCAGGAGGCTGAGGCAGGAGAATTGCTTGAACCCAGGAGGCGGGGGTTGCAGTGAGCCGAGATCACACCACTGCCGTTCAGCCTTGATGACAGAGTGAGACTCCATCTCAAAAAAAAAAAAAAAAGAATATCCTGCCAGGTGTGGTGGCTCACACTTGTAATCTCAGCACTTTGGGAGGCCAGCTCATGCCTGTAATCTCAGCACTTTGGGAGGCCGAGGTGGGCGAATCACAAGGTTAGGAGATTGAGACCATCCTGACTAACATGGTAAAACCCCATCTCTACTAAAAATACAAAAAATTAGCCAGACGTGATGGCACATGCCTATAGTCCCAGCTACTCAGGAGGCTGAGGCAGGAGAATCACTTGAACCCAGGAGGCAGAGGTTGTAGTGAGCCGAGATCACACCACTACACTCCAGCCTGGGCAGCAGAGCGAGACTTTGTCTCAAAAGAAGAAAGAAATAAAAACATCCTGCTGCTCATTACAATTGTAACCTCAAGATAGACAGAGCCCACTGGTGAGGTCCTAAATCTCATATACAGATGCAGTCCACAGTTGGAATTGTGACTGTGATATGCAAACATCCAGCCAGGAATGGCTCATTTCTAAAGCTACAAATGATGACTCACTTCTAAATGTAGTTCATAGGCAGATGAGGACTCTCCTATATTGATCAGGCAATTGGAGAGATGTTGACTCTCATTTCTGGGATTAGAGCAGCATGTACTATCAAGGGTCCATACCATCACAAATGTCTTAGAGTGGATTGCGACTCACATGCATATTGCATAAAGTCCTCAGGTAATGCATTGAATGCCCTTACATGGCCCAGCACACAGGCGACATTGTGATACTGGTTTTCACAACCAGTCAACAGTAAATATGTCATCCTTTTAGAAAAACACAACCTACTTCTGAAGTTCTGAGTCTCAACCCTGGAGGCAGTGGAAAGTTGCAAAATTGACTCCCATGTGTGGATCTGGTCCACAGCTGGGCTGGTGACTCAGACCAAGATTCAGCGCACCTGTGAGGCTATGAGTTTACTGAGAAGACATAGTCTAAAGGGGAGATTGAGGCTCTTTTTCATGAATTCATCCATATTGAGATTGTGATTTCTGCACTTAGACCCAACCTCCAAATGGTCTTGCTTCTCATACCTAGAATGGGAATATGTGAGGAATTATTCATGTTATTCCTGAGCCTTTCTGCATGTGTGATTGTGACACACATCTCTGCTCAAAACCTGAGGAATTTGACTCTCCTGCCTGGGCCTAGCACACAAATGGGATTGGGACATATTGTTTGAACCAGTATTTAGATGATATGACCCTATACTCTTTCCTTGTTCCTGTCACAGAGCACATTGTGACATATCACTGGTCCCTGCACCCAGGTAATGTGTTTGTCCTTTCTATGCACTGCCCACATGGGCTATTGTAATATATTGCTGGGTCTAACACCCAGGTAATATGAATCTCCTGCCTATATCCTGACTACAGGGGCCATTTTTGCCGTATTTCTGAACCCGTCATCTATTTGATGTTACTCTCCACTTTTTTTTCTTGGTTTTAAGGAGTGGAGAGTTTAATAGGCAAGAAGGAAGGGAGAAGACAGAAGGAAGAAGCTCCCCTGTGCAGAGACAGAGGGAGGGGAGCTCCAAAGCCAAAAGAGAAGGCCTCCTACTCTCGACTTTTACATAGGCTTTTCCCTAAGAGATATTGTAACATATCTGGGCCAAGTACCTACGTGATGTTACTCTTTGCTCCTGCCTGGGCCCTGACCAAGAAGGAGGAGTGACTAATCCCTAGGCACAGCACACAGGTGATGTAATACTTCTGCCTGTTCCCTGTCCACAGGAGACATAGTGAATGTCCCTGGCCTACTAAACAAGATGATATGACTATTTTTTGTCTCTGAGACCTGCCAACAGTGGGGATTGTGACAGAACACTTGTCTCAGCACCTACGTAATTTTTCTCCATGCCTGGGTGCTTCCCACTGGGGTGATTGTGACGTATAACTAGGTGAAGGGCCTAGGTTATGTGACTTTTCTCTTCCACATGAGCCTCACCCACATAGGGCATTTTGACATATCTCTGAAGCTCTAATTTAGGTAGACTGCTGCATGGACCCTTCATTTTTCAGGAAGTATTGTGCCATATTTTTTTGACCTAGCTATAATGCTTCTAATGCCACTGCACTCCAGCCTGGGTGACAGAGCGAGACTACATCTCTTCTAATGCTTGGGCTCTGCCCAAGGAGGGATTGTGATGTATTGCTGGGCCCAGCACCTTGGTGATGTGACTCTCCTCTGCTTCTACAGGGTTCAGGTTGGAAAGGAGAGTTACATCACTTAGGTGATAAACAAAATGATATGTCATAATTCCCCTATTAGCAGGGCTCATGCAGGAGAGTCACATCACCTAGGTCTTGGACTCAGCCATATTTCAATATACAAATTGTATATTGTGTTTATTAAAAATTGTATATATTGAAATATGGCTGGGTCCAACAGGTAGATGATGTGATTCTCCTGCTTGAGCCCTTCTAATAGGGAAATTATGACATAATCATTTTGTTTATCACCTAAGTGATGTAACTGTCCTTTTCTACTTGAGCTCTCTATAAAGGGGGGATTGTGACATATCACTGGACCCAGCATCTGGTGGTATCAGTCTCTTTCTGTTTTTCTTTTTCATTTTTTTTCCTTCTGAGATGTAGTCTTGCTCTGTCACCCAGGCTGGAGTGCAGTGGCATGATCTCGGCTCACTGCAACATCCGCCTCCTGGGTTCAAGCAATTCTCCTGCCTCAGCCTCCCGAGTAGCTGGGGTTACAGGCATGCACCACCACACCTGGGTAATTTTTGTATTTTTCGTAGAGATGGGGTTTCACCATGTTGGCCAGGCTGGTCTCAAACTCCTGACCTCAAGTGATCTATCTGCCTCGGCCTCCCAAAGTGCTGATATTACAGGCGTGAACCACTGTGCCATGCCTTATTACCCTCCTCTTTAAAATCAGCCCTGTGTATTTTGGGTATTAAGACATATTTCTGGGTCAAACCAAATGGGTGAAAGGCTCTTGCCTGGGCCTTGCCCACAAGAGGCCTTGTGACACATCTCTGCATCCACTGCTTTGGAGGTGTGACTCTCCTCTTCCATCTGCACCATGACCACACAGAAAATTGTGACATACCTCTGGGTTCAGCAACCAGGTGTGTACCCAGGTCTTACCTGCAGAGAAAATTGTGACATATAGCTTGGCCCAGTACCCAAGTAATGTGACTTTGTTGTCTGTGCCTTGCTTTCAGGAGAGAACTGTAACATAACCCTGGTCAGGCAACCAGGTGATATGACTCTCTGTCTAATCCCTACCCTGGAAAAATTGTGACATATTTCTGACCCAGCACCCAGGTGATGTTACTCTCCTGTTTTCTTTCTACTCACAGTTTGGGTTGTGACATATACCTTAGCCAAGCTCACAGTTGTGATGATGACACTAATATCACAAACCAGCCAAAAGGAGAGTTACTGGCACTTGTAACTATACTTGGAGAAATGGGTAAATTCCTGGGTCTTCTCTAGATAATAACGTCATAAAGGATTACTTTTCTTTCACATTTTATATAAAGTCTTTGGATGGTACAGAGAGTGTCATCACAAGACCAAGCACACAGGTGAGACTGTGTTTCTCATATGCACAACCTACCAAATGTTAGCATTGTCACCCTGACACATGGACAGTGCCCACTGGAGAGATCCTGAATTTCACAGGTGCATGCAGTCCACAGTAAAAATTCTGTTACATGTGATCATGCCACTACAGTTAACATGGTGACTCATTTCAAAATCCAGCTCATAGGCAGGTGAAGAGTCTCTTCTCGGGACCCAGCCATTTGGAGAGATGTTGACTCAAATACATGGACTTAGGTTCACAGGTATGATTATGAATCCATACCAGGAAGAAAGTTTCAGAGAAAATTGTGACTTTCATGAGTACTGTATAAAGACCACAGGTGGTACAGGGAGTTTTATAATGAGGCCCAGAACACAGTTGACATTGTGACACTTATATGCACACCCAGCCGACAGTAAAGATTGTCATCTTTCCATATGAATACAGCTCACTGTTGAAGTTCTGATTCTCATACCTGGAGGTAGCCAAAAGCTGGAAAATTGACTCTCATACATGGATTTGGGCTATATGTGGGTTGATGACTCTCAGACCAAGATTCAACATACCGATGAGGCTGTGACTCCACTAAGGGGACACAGTCCACAGCATAGATTGAGGCTCTTATGCATGTATTCAGTCCACCTTTGAGATTGTAACTGATGTACTCAGACTCAACATACAAAAGGTGTTGACTCTAATACCTAGAAATGGGACATGTGCAGGATTGTTAATTTTATCCCTACATTTTCCTGCAACTGTGATTGCAACATACACCTCTGACCAGCACCTGAGTAATTTGATTCTCCTCCCTGGTGCCCAGCCCACAGATTAGATCATGACACATCGCTGGACGCAACACCTAGGTGGTGTGACTGTACATTTGCCTCAGCACTGCCCACAGGGAGGCATTGTGACATATGGCTGAGCCCCACACCTTGGTTATGTGACTCTCATTCCTGTGCCCTGCCATTATGGGTCATTGTGACATATTGCTATGTCCAGCATCCAGGTGATGTAACTCTCTTCCTGTTACATCAGGCTGGGTCCTGCCTACAGGAAGCATTACAACCTATCTCTGTACCAATCACCAAGGTAATGTGACTCTCTTATTCTACCAGGTCCCTGCACACATAAATAATTTTTTCTATTTCTGGGCCCAGCATCTAGCTGAAGTGACTCTTCTCTTCTAAGTAGGTTCTGCTCTCAATGTAGATTGTGACATACTGCTGGGCTAAACAAGGTTATGTGAGCGTTCTGTCCAAACCCTGCCCATAGCAAGCACAGTGACATATCTGTGAATCCATCATCTTTGTGCTGTGACTCCTACTTGGGTTTGGCCTATAGGAGAGATTGTGACATATCTCTGGGACCAGCTCTTAGATGATGTGACTCTTCTTTCCTCCCACGGCCATGCTCCCATAAAAGACCGTGACTTATCCCTGGGATAAGCACACAGACTATGTCATTCTTCTATCTGGTCCCTGTTCACAGGGGTTATTGTGACATATCTTTGGGCCCATTACCTAGATGATGTGACTCTTCTTTCTGGGGCCTGTCCACAGTAAGGATTGTGATGTATCACTTGGCCCAGCACTTATGTGATGTGACTCTTCTCATGCTTTGGCTCTGCCCACTGGAGTGATTGTGATATGTAGCTGGGTCCAGCTCTTAGATTATGCAATCTATCTTTTCTCCGTGAGCCCTACCCACAGGGGGCATTGTGACATATCTCTGAGCCTCTCACTTAGATGATGTGAATTTTCTGCCATGGCTGTTTTCTCAGAGGGTATTGTGACATTTCTGGACCCAAAACCTAGATGATGTGACTCTTCTATTGCTTGGGCTCTGCCCAAAATGTGACTCATTTTTGTGACTGATCTCTGCATACACGTATTGTGATGTATGGCTGGAACCAGCAGCTGCATAATATGAGTCTTCTGCATGGACTCTTTTCAGGAGGGTATTATGAAATGTCATTTTGTTTATCACTTAGGTGTTGTGACTCTCTTCTTATGACTGGAACCTGCCACAAAGGGCAATTGCAACATATCACTTGACCCAGCACCTAAGTGATGTGATTCTCTTTTTTGGGGGGAGGGAGTCTCACATATTTTGAGTATTGCTGGGCCCAACTCCTAGGGAATAGAATGCTCCTTTCTTGACCCTGCCTATGGGGGCTTTGTGACATATCTCTATCAGGGGAACCAGCGCCCAATATTTCAATGTAGGTTGTTTTCTATTTTCCCTAAGTGTTGGCCAGTCTGAGAAATAAAGAGAAAGAGTACAAAAGAAAGAAATTTTACAGCTGGGTCTCTGGGGGTGACATCACATGGCAGCAGGTTCTGTGATGCCCCCGAGTCACAAAACCAGCAAGTTTTTATTAGCGATTTTCGAAAGGGAGGGAGTGTACAAATAGGGTGTGGTTCACAGAGATCACATGCTTCAAAGGCAATAAAATATCACAAGGCAAATGGGGGCAGAGCAAGATCACAAGGCCAGGGTGAAATTAGAATTACTAATGAGGTTCCATGTCCCACTGTGCATGCATTGTCATTGATAAACATCTTAACAGGAAACAGGGTTCAAAAGCAGAGAACTGGTCTGACTAGAATTCACCAGGCTGTAATTTCCTAATCCTAGCAAGCCTGGGGGTGCTGCAGGAGACCAGGGTGTATTTTATGCCTTATCTTCAACTACATAAGATAGACACTCCCAGAGTGGTTAATTTAGAGGCCTCCCCCTGAGAATGCATTATTTTCCCAGGGCTGTTCCTTGCTGAGAAAAAGAATTCAGTGATATTTCTCCTATTCGCTTTTGCAAAAAGAGAAGTATGACTGTTCTGCCCGGCCCTACAGGCAGTCAGGCCTTATGGTTATCTCCCTTGTTCCCTGAAAATCACTGTCATCATGTTCTTTTAGGATGCCCAGATTTCATATTGTTCAAACACACGTTTTACAAACAATTTGTACAGATAACGCAATCATCACAGGGTCCTGAGGTGATATACATCCTCAGTTTATGAAGATGACAGGATTAAGAGATTAAAGTAAAGACAGGCATGGGAAATTATAAGAATATTGATTGGGGAAGTGATAAATGTCCATGAAATCTTCATAATTTCTGTTCAGAGATTGCAGTAAAGACAGGCACAAGAAATTATAAAAGTATTAATTTGGGGAACTAATAAATGTCCATGAAATCTTCACAATTTATATTCTTCTGCTGAGGCTTCAGCCAGTCCCTCCTTTCGGGGTCCCTGACTTCCTGCAACATATCTCTGCATCCATGACCTAAATATGTGACTCCTCTATTCTGCCTGCACCCAGCTTACAGGGAAGATTATGCCATTTTGCTAAGTAAAATGTATCTTGTGCTGATCTATTTTATTCTGTGACTAAGAATGCCTAACCTGGGGATGTAGCCCAGTAGGTCTCAGCCTCATTTCACCTCAACACTATTCAAGATGGAGTCGCTCTGGTTTGAATGCCTCTGACATAGAGATCCATTATAAAATTATGAAAAAATTTTATTTGAATTGCAGTGAATAAGAAATGGAAGACCTAGGATGGGCTATTCTGAAAGATTTAGCAATATTTATATTTGTCTTTTTAAGTTTTCCATTAATACTTCTGAATAGATACATTGTTTTATTCTGTCAAGTTTAAACAGATACACTTGATAATACAAGGAGTTCCCACTGTGAAAGAAAAATAAATCTCCTGATGCCAAAATTACTAATCCAATAGAAAAGTCAAACTGGAAACTACATCAGGCAAACTGTTTCCTATTTTATTCTTAAATAAGATAGCTACACAGATAAAAAGCTACATACCTACCTCACAATTTGCTCAGAAGGAAATTCCTAGTGAATAGATGACAGACAGAACTCAAAGTCATCCCTCTGAGGCTCACCTGAGACAAATGCAGATTCACTGAGCCAGGCTAAATTGTGTATTCAGTGGAAGACTTATCAAGGACTCAAATAAATTTATTATTTTTTCTCTTATCTACTTATGACGTGGAAGCCCCAACCTCAAGTTTTCCTGTCTTACCTGACCACATCAATGTACATCTTAAACATGTTGATTGATGTCTCATGACTTTCTAAAATGTATTAGAAAACTGTACCCCAACAACCTTGGGCACATGTCATCAGGACCTCCTGAGGCTGTGTCACAGGCTCCTACTTAACCTTGGCAGAATAAACTTTCCAAATTTATTGACACTTGTCTCAGGTACCTTTTGTTTTACACAGCCAAGGCACTGCTAGCTGGTCACTACTGCACCCCAGACTGATCCACCACCATTGCAGGGACTCTGGTTTCTTGATAGCAATTGTTTCACTTCAATGGAAGATGGACAGGTGTGTACCTGAGAATGCAGCACTGAGCTCCTGGGTGATGTGGGATGTTCCAAGCATCAGCTTTCAGCCAGTCTGTCTTATGACTGTTGAAAGTTATTTAGTGTAGTGTGAAGACGGGAATAAACAGCTCCTGAATGCTAACAATGGCTGTTCATTCTAGGGTGACCCAAGGTGGCCATGCAATGGTTCTGGGTTCTTCTGTGGCTTCTCAGTGGCTGATGGAGTGGTTTTTTTGGTCTTGTGATACAGGGTGTGTGTGTCTAAAGGAGTGGAGGGCAGGGTGGGGAAAGGAGGTGACAGGCAGGTTCCTGGAAGTCACCTCCTGGCATTATTCTTGTGGATTGCCAAGTTTCTTGTTTGAATTTGTTTCTTGTTAATAGTTCATGTGTCCTCAGCAAGGAGGTGAAAATAAAAAAAAAATAGCTTGGAGCAGTCTCAGCTGTGTGAGGTCTGCACAATTTATCAAGCCCAGAGAGATGAGAGTGTGGAACTTCACCCAGGGGCATTTTTGTTGTTGTTGTTGTTGTTTGTTTGTTTTGAGATGAAATCTCACTCTGTCACCCAGGCTGGAGTGCAGTGGCATGATCTTGGCGTGCTGCAACCTCTGCCTCTTGAATTCAAGTGATTCTCCTGCTTCAGCCTCCCACATAGTTGGAATTACAGGCACATGCCACCACACACAGCTGATTTTTGTATTTTTAGTAGAGATCAGATTTCACCATGTTGGCCAGGCTGGTCTCCAACTGCTGATCTCACCTGATTTGCCCACTTCGGCCTCCCAAAGTGTTGGGATTAGGGGCAATTGTTTAAAGACATTTACTTTTTGACTAGCAGTCTCACCCATTATTTCTTTATTAGGAATTTGGAAAATAAAAGAATATATGCAGCCAATCAATAGCTTATGCATTTAAATATGAATTCTTGGTAAATAACTTAGGAACTGCCTTCTCACTTTTTCAAAAAGACTCACTTTCAATGGCTGCTAATTAAAATATATATTCAGGGCAACTTAAATCTGTCCTCCTCTTGGCTATCCTCGATATCTGACCTTAAGTAAATGTATTTCAGGTTGCATTGAATTTACACACTCCTCAGGATACTATACCTATGGAGATAAATTGGCTGGAAAAAAATTAAATTTATTAAATTCTAATTTAATGTTGGTCCCACAATTCTCAAGTAAGATTTATCACAAGGTCCAAATAACCCTTGATAAGGAGGATAAACACATTGTGAGTCTGATCAAGAAGTATGATGATGCATGCAGTAGTTTTTTGGCTGGTTACGCTGTTTACTGCCCTCTGACTCCACCTATAACCTTTTGGGTGCCTAATCCTTGCTATCTTCTTATATATTTTTTGAAAATGTTATGCCGGATGCAGCAGAAGGAAAGGCACAATTAAAGACCCTGCATCATGATAGCTCAGAAAATAGATTTTTTCTAAGACTTTTTATTTTAGACTAAACCTGGGCCTGACTCCATCTCACCCCTTAAACAATTGGCTGTTACATCAGGTCAGACCATGTCCTCATAGCATTATCCAAATTGCTAATATTTAAAACTACTACCAACCAGACTACTCTAGAAGTGAGCCTTCCTAGCATTGTGGGAGCTCACCTAATGACCAGATCAGACAACTCTAGGAAGAACCCTTCCTAGTACCATGGGACCTACTGCTGTTAGCTTGCATATGCATTCTGTGGAATGCTTTTTGGCCAAGAGGAGGACTGAGGACTGACTTCTGATTTTTTATCTTGCCCAAATTTGAACCTAGGGGATCTAGGGAGTCATGCCCTATAAACCATAAATTCTCATCAGATGCAGTTTATTTGACCCTATATGTCATGACTTACTTTTCAGTCTAACTCTGGCATAACATTATGAGACAAGAAAAAAGTATTTAAACCCAAAATATATTTCATTGCCATATGTGGAAATTGCCCCACAAAGTCTCTTGTGGGAAAAATTCACATTCTGTAGAGAATCTCCTTCCCCCTTTGTTTTCCTTTCTTCCTGTGCAGATCCAGGAGATAATCAACTAAGAGCCAGGCACCCTTTTAGGTCTGATAAGAAACATTTTACAACCTGTTCTCTCTCTGAAGTCAGCTATCTGAGAGATTTCTCTGCACAGTAAAACTTGGTCTCCACAATTCTTTACCTTAACCTAAAAATTCCCTTTTATTGATCCCCAGTCTTCAGATAAATTCCACCAATTGTCAACCAGAAAATACTTAAATTTACCTGGAAGCCCCCTGCTTTGAGTTGTCCCACCATTCTGAATCAAACCAATATATATATATATGTTTTTGAGGCAGAGTGTTGGTCTGTCGCTCAGGCTAGAGTGCAGTGCCGCGATCTTGGCTCACTGCAACCTCTGCCTCCCAGGTTCAAGCGATTCTCCTGCTTTAGCCTCCTGAGTAGCTGGGATTACAGGCGCCCGCCACCGCGCCTGATTAATTTTTGTATTTTTAGTAGAGACGGGGTTTCACCATCTTGGCCAGGCTGGTCTTGAACTTCTGACCTCGTGATCCGCCAGCCTCAGCCTCCCAAAGTGCTGGAATTACAGGGGTGAGCCACTGCATGCATTGGTGGACAGGTGCAGTGGCTCACGCCTGTAATCCCAGCACTTTGGGAGGCCGAGGCAGGTGGATCACGAGGTCTGGAGATTGAGACCATCATGGCTAACACGGTGAAACTCCGTCTCTACAAAAAATAGAAAAAAATTAGCCAGGCATGGTGGCATGTGCCTGTAGTCTCAGCTACTTGGGAGGCTGAGGCAGAAGAATCTCTTGAACCTGGGAGGCGAAGGTTGCAGTGAGCCTAGATTGCACCAATGCACTCCAGTCTGGGCAACAGAGTGAGACTCCATCTCAAAAAAAAAAAGCAAAAAAACAGAAAAACTATTTGATTGATGTCTCATTACAAAATTTATAAAAGCAAGCTCTGCCCCGACCACCTTGGGCACATGTCCTCAGAACATCCTGAGAGCTGTGTCACGGGTCATTGTCACGCATATGTGGCTCAGAATCAATCTCTTCAATTTTTTTTTAAACCATCTGTGACAAACCCACAGCAAACATTAAACTGAACAGGAAAAAGTTGGAAACATTTTCTCTGAGAACTGGAATAAGACAATAGTGCCCACTTTCATCACTTCTATTCAACGTAGTACTTGGAAGTCTCAGCCAGAGCAATTAGAGAAAAGAAAGAAATAGCGAGCCTCCAAGTTGGTAAAGAGGTAGTCAAATTGTCACTGTTCACTGATGTTACAATCATATAATTAGGAAACCCTAAATACTCATAAAAAAGCATCTAGATCTGATAAATTCAGTAAAGTTTTAGGATACAAAATTAATGTGCACATATTAGTGGTATTGGTATACACCAACAGTGACCAAACTGATATTTAAATCAAGAACTCAACCCCTTTTAAAGCAGCTGCAAAAAAAAAAAAAAAAACTAATAATTAGGATTATCCCTAATGAAGGCCATGAAAGACCTCTACAAGAAAAACTATAAAACACTGATGAAAGGTATCACAGATGACACAAACAAATAAAAACACATCCCATGCTTATAGATGGGTAGGGTTAGTATTGTAAAAATGATCATATTACCAAGAGCAAGCTACAAATCCAATACAATTCCCATGAAAATAACATCATAATTTCCTCACATAACTAAAAAACTCTAAAATTCATATGAAACAAAAAAGAACCTGCATAGACAAAGCAAGACTAAGCAAAACAAAAATCAACTCAAGATGGATCAAAAATGTTAAGACCTGAAACTACAAAAACTGTAGAAGGTAATACTGGAAAAACTCTTCTAGACATTGACTTTGGCAAAGCGTAGATGATCAAGAACCCAAAAGCACATGCAACATGAAACAAAGACAGATGAGACTTAATTAATTCTCAAAAGATACACAAATGGCCAACAAACATAGATAAAAATGCTCAACATTACTAATGATTAATGATCAGGAAAATGCAAATCAAAACCACAATGTGATACCACCTTATTCCTGCAAAAATGACCATAATTAAAACATCAAAAAATAATGCATGTTCGCATGGTTGTGGTGAAAAGGGAATACTTTTACATTGCTGGTGGGAATGTATACTAGTACAACACTATGGAAAACAGTATGGAGATTCATTAAAAAACTAAAAGTAGAACTACCATTTGATTCAGCAATCCCACTACTGGGTATCTACATGGTGAAAAAGAAGTCATTATATGAGTAAGACACTTGCACATGCATGTTTACAGCAGCACAATTTGCAATTGCAAAAGAATGGAAGCAGCCTAATCAATGCCCATCAACTGAGTGGAAAAAGAAAATGTGGCATATATCACATTTTCTTTATATATATATATATAATATATATAAATAATATATAATATATGTAAAATAATATATATATATACACCAATGAATGCTACTCAGTCATAACAAGGAATAAAATAATAGCACTTGCAGCAACCTCAATGGAGTTGAAGAACATTATTCTAAGTGAAGCAACTAAAAATAAAAAAACAAATATTGTATGTTCTCACTTATAAGTGGGAACTAAGCTATGAGAATGCAATGGCACAAGAATTATATAATGGACTCTGGGTACACTCAGTGGCAAGGGTGGGAGAGGAGTGAGGGATAAAAGACTACATATTGGGTACAGTGCATACTTCTTGGGAGATGGGTGCTCCTAAATATTAGAAATCACTACAAAAGAACTTATCCATGTAACCAAACATCTTCTGTACCTTAAAAACTTTGGAAATAATAATAATAATAAACAAAAAATAATCCCAAACCCCTTAAGTTTAACTTTCTATGCTTTGGCTGTTTTTGGTTTATTTTTTATTTTTTAGAAAGGGTCTCACTCTGTCACCCAGAATAGAGTGCAATGGCTTGATCAGGGCCCATTGCAGCCTCGACCTCCTTGGTTCAGGCAGTCCTCCTCCCTCCGCCTCCTGAATAGCTGGTACTAAAGGTGCAGGCCACCATGCTCAGTTAACTTTTGTATTTTTTTAGATACATGTTTTTGCCATGCTGCCCAGGCTGATCTCGAATTCCTGGGCTTAAGCAGTCTTCATTTCTTGGCCTCCCAAAGTGCTGGGATTATAAACACGAGCCATCATGAGTGACCACAATCTTTTTTTTTTTTTTTTTTTGAGACAGAGCCTCACTCTGTCACCCAGGCTGGAGTGCAGTGACCTGATCTTGGCTCACTGCAACCTCCGCCTGTCAGGTTAGAGCGATTCTCCTGCCTCAGCCTCTGAGTAGCTGGGACTACAGGTGCGCGCCACCACGCCCAGCTAATTTTTGTATTTATTACTGGAGACGGGGTTTCACTATATTGGCCAAGCTGGTCTCAAACTCCTGACCTCGTGATCCACCCACCTCGGCCTCCCAAAGTGCTGGGAATACAGGCGTGAGCCACTGCACCCAGCCCAGAATTTTTTTTAACATGATATAGAAAAGCCAACTATATTTAGATCTGTTACTTAACAGAAAATTTGAATAAACATCTTTTATTAAAAAACATAAAACTTTTTATCTACAAATATTGATACAAAACAGTTCAGAATTACTTCCTAGGGGTTTCACTAAAATTTTGTTTAAGGGTATAATATATATATCTATATAGTATATCTATATAGATATATATCTATATAGATATATATATATCTATATATACATATATCTCTCTAAGATTTCTAGGTGTAGAAAAACCAATTTTTCATAGAGAGTGTATAAACAAAGGCCGGGCGCAGTGGCTCACGTCTGTAATCCCAACACTTTGGGAGGCCAAGGCAGGTGGATCATTTCGAGCTTAGGAGTTTGAGACCAGCCTGAGCAACAAGGCAAATTCCAGTCCCTACTTAAAATACGGAAATAAACCGGGCATGATGGCTTACGCCTGTAGTCCCAGCTACTCCAGAGGCTGAGGCTGGAGAATCGCTTGAACTGGGGAGGCGGAGGTTGCAGTGAGCGAAGATTGCGCCACTGCACTTCAGCCTGGGCGAAAGAACAAGCCTCTCCTGGAAATAAAAAAAGAGTGTATAAACAAAAGCAAAATATGCTTTTGATGAAGAAAGTTAGAAACATTTTGTCTACTTTGAAATTATTTAAAGGTTGTTTCAAATTGAAAATATAAAAATAATGTAGATTAAAATACAATATAAAAACTTAAAAAATGTCCAGGCACGATGGCTCACGCTTGTAATCCCAGTAATTTGGGAGGCTGAGGCGGGTGGATTACCTGAGGCCAAGAGTTCATGACCAGCCTGGCAACATAGTGAAACCCCGTCTCTACTAAAAATACAAAAAATCCCAGCTACTCGGGAGGCTGAGGCAGGAGAATCGCTTGAACCCAGGAGGCAGAGGTTGCAGTGAGCCGAGATGGCGCCACTGCGCTCCAGCTTGGGCGACAGAGCTAGACTTCGTCTAGACAAAAAATAAAAAATTATAAGAGATCATAAAATATGTATAAAAATCTAGAATGGTCAAAAAGACAAATTTGATGGACTTTATTTTTGTTATTTTATTTATTTTTTTTTGAGACAAAGTCTCGCTCTGTCGCCCAGGCTAGGGTGCAGTGGCAGGATCTCGACTCACTGCAACCTCAGCCCCCGGGTTCAAGGAATTCTGCTGCCTCAGCCTCCCGAGAAGCTGGGATTACAGGCGTGCGCCACCATGCCCAGCTAATTATTTTTTCTTTTATTTTTTTGAGACGGAATTTTACTCTTGTTGTCCAGGCTGGAGTGTAATGACGCGATCCATGCTCACTGCAGCCTCCACCTCCCGGGTTCAATCAGTTCTCCTGCCTCAGCCTCCCGAGAAGCTGGGATTACAGGCACGTGCCACTACGCCCTGCAAATTTTGTATTTTTAATAGAGATGAGGTTTCACCATGATAGTCAGGCTGGTCTCGAACACCTGACCTCATGTGATCCGCCCGCCTCGGCCATCGAAAGTGCTGGGATTACAGGCGTGAGCCACCGCGCCCAGCTGATGGATTTACTTATAACCGTTTATCCAATTAGCTTTAGTACTGATAATACATTATTACTAAAGTAAAAGTTGATTTTCTCTTGAACAAAAATTTTATGTATTATTAATATACATAAAATATGTTTGTTCACATTTTGAATACATTGAAAAAGAGAGAGAGCAAAAAAGATACAGACTTTTCCCATGCTCTGGGGTGGGCCTGGCTCAGCTCAGGGAGGAAGCCCTGCCCGAGAAGGCTGCAGCTTAGGCTGTCACTCCTTCTTCAGCCTAGGGTGTGATCACATCTTCTATCACTCAGGGTCTGAGTAGGCGGGGCCTTAAACGTTATCCAACTAGGGACGTTGGGCTGGGAACTGTCCAATCAGGCACACAGCTGGACTGGACAAGGCGGCTTCCGGGATATGGCGGGGCCTTTGTCTCTCGCTGTCGCGGGAGCTCCAGGTCTGTCTTCACTGCTCTGTGTCCTCTGATCGTAGAGGCCCAGCCTCTGTGGCGCCGTTACCAGCAGGTATTGGAGATCCACAGCTAAGATGCCAGGACCCCCTAGAAGCCTAGAAATGGTGAGAATGCCAGTCAGACATCCCGAGAGAGGGGAGGGGGCTGGTTGGAACTGGTGGGAAGCGGCTGTGGCGGGACTCAGGCCTCCCCGCAATCAGCTCCACAATCTGCGCCCAGCTCGACCTCAGTCCCCTTCAGAAATAAGATGGCGGCTGCGCTGACAGCCAGACCCCCAGGTGTCCTGTTTCTTCCCTGCGCAGTGACTGTGCCCTGGCCTGGAGCCCTCTCTGGGCAGCTGTGGACCCGCAGCCCCGCGTCTGTCCCAGATTGTTCAGGGACCCGGGGCTGGTGGTTAGGGGAGAATCCTGACTCGGGTTGCGGGTTCATGAACGGGAAGAGCTTTAGTCTGTGGGGTTCCCAGGCCCTCTTTTTTCCCATTAAAAATTTATGGGCGTCACTGCAAAAATATTAAATAATTTAATACAAGAATGATTCAAAAATTTTACCGCACCCAGCTGTGGTTTGTACCTTTGTGGTCCATGGAAGGGGCCTGAAGAAAAGATTGTTACAAGGTTCGTGATAAAGAAAACCAAATTCAATAATTGGCTAGGTACAGTTATCTAGGTTTTCGTTTTTGTTTTTGAGACAGAGACTCACTTTTTTGCCCAGGCTGGAGTGCAGTGGTGTGATCTCGACTCACTGCAACCTCCACCTCTTGGGTTCAAGCGATTCTTCTGCCTCAGCCTCCCTAGTAGCTGGGACTACAGGCGCCCGCCACCACAATTTTTTTATTTTTAGTAGAGACGGGGTTTTACCATGTTGGCCAGGCTGGTCTCCAACTCCTGACCTCAGGTGATCCACTCACCTTGGCCTCCGAAAGTGCTAGGATTACAGGCGTGAGCCACCGTGCCCAGCCTAGTTTCTTAATTTTCACATTCAAGGTGGAAATATCCTGGTTATGTAATCAGAGCTTAATTGGCAGCTTATTCTTGGTTAAGCAAGAATTTTGTTTCCGCTAATGTAGTAATTTACCAAAAAATGCTCTTGAGTTTAGTTTTTTTTTTTTAGAAGTAGAAATCCGGGGACTAGAGCCACCTCAATCTAATTGCCTGCCACTTAATTATTTTCACACTCCACAGGTGACTGCTTTTTTCCTGAAATTTTCACATGTATCCCAAGCAGGGCCTCCAGTCCACCCCTCATCCCCTATTCCTCCAGCCTAACTCTGGCTTGCAGGAAAATACTAAATTTCCTGTTTTGTCTGACATTCCCAAATGCCAATTTCCCCTCCCTAATTCACTTTATCATCTATTTGTCCTTTAGTGTAGATTTTGATACCTGTTTTAATTTTTATTTATTTATTTATTTTAATTTTTGAGACAGAGGCTTGCTCTGTCACCCCGGATGGAGTGCAGTGGTGCAGTGGTGTGATTTAGGCTCACTGCAACCTCTGCCTTATGGGATCAAACGATTCTCTTGTCTCAGTCTCCCAAGTAGCTGGAATTATAGGCGCCCGCCCCCACGCCTGGCTAATTTTTGTATTTTTAGTAGAGACCGGGCTTCACTATGTTGTCCAGGCTGGTTTCAAACTCCTAGCTTCAAGCGATCCGCCTGCATCGGCCTCCCCAAGAGCTGGTATTACAGACGTGAGCCATCTCGCCTGGCCAATTAATCTTTTTTTTTTTTTTTTTTGAGACAGAGTTTCACTCTTGTTGCCCAGGCTGGAGTGCAATGGCACGATCTCGGCTCACCGCAACCTCCGCCTCCCAGGTTCAAGCGATTCTCCTGCCTCAGCCTCCCTAGTAACTGGGATTATAAGCATGTGCCACCATGCCTGGCTAATTTTGTATTTTTAGTAGAGACAGGGTTTCTCCATGTTGGTCAGGCTGGTCTCAAACTCCCGACCTTAGGTGATACACCTGCCTTGGCCTCCGAAAGTGCTGGGATTACAGGCATGAGCCACTGCACCCGGCCAATTAATCATTTTTTGACAAAGCATTTGATGGCACATTTTAAAAGATTTGTTTTCTTTTTGTAAATATTTCCTATGAGAAGAAAGCAAAGAATAATCTCCTGACACTGTATTGTAAAATATATCTGTGTGTTTTTTTTTCTTCTATTTTCCCTAGTCACAGATATCTTATCAGAATGTTTTTGGGTCAAGTTTTCTTTTTAGAAACTATAGTGTGATGTGTCTTCAGTCATCGTTCGGTTTTCTTGGACCTGGGTTTCAGTACTGTATTGGGATAAACTAAGATACCCACCATGGCTATGTCTGCTTAGAGTGTCTAGTAAATATCAGCTTCTGGGTCATATTCTCTCATAGGAAAATCTGAGGTATTGAGTGTAGCTTCCCAAGTGCGCATGTGGATGCCCTGAGTCTAAAAGGCATTTCCTGGTGCACTTTTTTGTTTTAAAGCTAATTTTTTGAGACATTAATATTGTCTTCACCCAACCCAGCTTTCATTTCTTAAAGACACATTGCTGGTCAGTCAATCAGATACTAGTATTGAGGAGAAAACAAATAATTTCTGCCTCCTGGTTTCCTTTAGAGGACAGAAAAATAGTAAAAAATTTCTAGAAAACAAAACAAAACAAAAACCAGGGCCAGGCATGGTGGCTCATGCCTGTAATCCCTGCACTTTGGGAGGCCAAGGAGGGTGGATCACAAAGTCAGGAGTTCGAGACCAGCTGGCCAACATGGTGAAACCCCGTCTCTAAAAATACAAAAAAAAAAAAAAAAAAAAAAAGCTGGGCACAGTGGTACATGCCTGTAATTGCAGCTACTCAGGAGGCTAAGGCAGGAGAATCAGTTGAACCTCGGAGGCGGAGGTTGCAGTGAGCGGATATCGCGCCACTGCACTCCAGCCTGGGTGACAGAGTGAGACTCCGTTTCAAAAACAAAAACAAAAGCAAAAACCGCAAAAAACTAACCCCAGTGAGATGGTGTAAGAACTTGCAGAGTAAAATGCGCCTGAGGCACTCATGGGGCATAGTTCAGAGTCTCCTGAGAGGGGGTTACTGAGCACTTTAGTGAGTAGGATGGATTGGGACAGTCTCTCAATTAATTGTATGGCCTGACTTGACACATGATTAAGACATATCTGTGTCTTGAAAAGGTTTTTTCACTTATTTTGACCTAAGGTTTGTTTTCATTTTCTTGAGACAGAGTTTCCCTGTGTCACCCAGGCTGGAGTGCAGTGGTACCATCTCGGCCCACTGCAACCTCCAGATCTTGAGTTCAGGTGATTCTCATGCCTCAGCCTCCCAAGTAGCTGGGACTACAGGTGTGCACCACCACACTCAGCTAGTTTCTGTAGTTTTAGTAGAGACAGAGTTTCACCATGTTAGCTAGGCTGTTCTCAAACTTTGGCCTCAAGTGACTCACCTACCTGGGCCTTCCGAAGTGCTGGGATTACAGGCATGAGCCATTGTGCCCAGCTCACCTCAGTTTTTTAACTGTATATTGCATTTTATTAGTAGAGCTTGAAAGGTAAGAAAATATTTACAAAGGGTGTAAAAGAGGTGAGTTTCAAAAACAATATCTAATAATATATTTTATTTGTTGAACATTTTCGTTTACCTTTTTCTTTCTCAGAGTGAGTTTAGGAAGTTTCCCGGGCATGTTTTTTTTTATGGTGGAGTGATTTTTTTTTTTTTTTTTTTTTTTGAGACAGAGTCTCACTCTGTCACCTAGGCTGGAGTGCAATGGTGCCATTTTGGCTCACTGCAACCTCTGCCTCCCGGGTTCAAGTGATTCTCCTGCCTCAGCCTCCTGGGTAGCTGGGATTTCAGGCACACACCACCATACCTAGCTAATTTTTGTATTTTTAGTAGAGACAGGGTTTCACCATCTTAGGCTGGTCTTGAACTCCTGACCTCAGGTGGTCCACCCGCCTCGTCCTCCCAAAGTGCTGGGATTACAGGCATGGTCCACCGTGCTTGGCCTATGGCAGTGATTTCAAACAGAATTCCATCTAGCTTTTAGAATGTTAGCTACCAAGGAAAAAAATAAAGAAAAGAAATCTCTCTTCAATTTCAGCTGTAGACAATGAATACATTTCCACAAAACAATGTGATAGATAATTGATGAGTTAAATAGATTCCTGAAAACTTCAATTCCTTTTTTTAGCCGGGTAAATTCTTGGTAGTGAATATCTTTGTTCTATATCCTGTGTTTTTTTGTGTGTTTGATTGTTTTTTGAGATAAAGAGTCGCACTGTGACACCCAGGCTGGAGTACAATGGTGCAATCTTAGCTCACTGCAACCTCCAATTTGCAAGTTCAAGTAATTCTCCTGCCTCAGCCTCCTGAGTAGCTGAGACTGCAGGCATGTGCCACCACACCTGACTAGTTTTTGTATTTTTAGTAGAGATGGGGTTTCACCATGTTGGCCAGGCTGGTCTCGAACTCCTGACCTCAAGTGATCTGCCCACCTTGGCCTCCCATAGTGCTGGGATTACAGGTGTGAGCCACTGCACCCAGCCCTATATCCTGTTATTTTGGTTTTTGAGTTTAATGCTAAATTTTATGTGATGAAACTTGGTACCTCCTAGAAGTGTTCCCATGTGATTAATATATTTTTTTTTTTTTTGAGGTGGACTCTCACTCTGTTGGCCAAGCTGGAGTGCAGTGGTGCAATCTTGGCTCACTGCAAGCTCCACCTCCCGGGTTCACGCCATTCTCCTGCCTCAGCCTCTCGAGTAGCTGGGACTACAGGTGCCCACTACCACACCCGGCTAATTTTTTGTATTTTTAGTAGAAACAGGGTTTCACCATGTTGGCCAGGATGGTCTCGATCTCTTGACCTCATGATCCACCCACCTCGGCCTCCCAAAGTGCTGGGATTACAGGCATGAGCCACGTGCCTGGCCTTTTTTTTTTTTTTTTAAATGGAATTTAGATCTTGTTGCCCTGGGTGGAGTGCAGTGGGCAATCTTGGCTCACCTCAACCTACACCTCCTGGGTTCAAGCAATTCTTCTGCCTCAGCCTCTCGAATAGCTGGGATTACAGGCACCCACAACCACCATGTCCAGCTAATTTTTGTATTTTTAGTGGAGATGGGGTTTTATCATGTTGGCCAGGCTGGTCTTGAACTCCTGACCTCAGGTGATCCACCCGCCTCGGCCTCCCAAAGTGCTGGGATTACAGGTGCGAGCCATCACGCTGGGCCAAGCAATACTCTTGTACCTCAGCCTTCCAAGTACCTGGGACTACAGGCATGCACCACCACGCCTAGGTAGTTTTTGTTTTTGTATTTTTTTAGAGATGGGGTTTTTCCATGTTGCTCAGGCTGGTCTCAAACTCCTGAGCTCAGGCAATCCACCTGCCTTGGCCTCTCAGAGTGCTGGGATTACAGGCATGAGCCATTGTGCCTGATCATACCATATTTTCTTTATTCAGTCTACCATTGATAGGCATTCAAGTTGATTCCATGTCTTTGCTATTGTGAATAGTGCTGTAGTGAACACCCTTGTGCATGTGTGTTTATGACAGAATAATTTATATTTCTTTGGGTATATACCCAATGATGAGGTTGCTTGATGAAATTGTAATTCTGTTTTTAGTTCTGTGAGAAATTGCCACACTGCTTTTTACAATGGTTGAATTAATGTACACTTTAACAGCAGTGTATAAGCATTCCCTTTTCTCTGCAACCTTGACATCATCTATTTTTTGGCTTTTTAATAGCTGTTCTCACTGGTATGAGATGGTATCTCGTGGTTTTTCTTTGCATTTCTCCAGTAATTATTGATAGGCATTTTATTATATGTGTGTTAGCCACGTTTGTCTTCTTTTGAAAAGCATCTTTTTCATGTTTTTTGTCACTTTTTAGTGAGGTCTTTTTTTTCTTGTAAACTTGTTTAAGTTTTTTATGGATTCTGGACATTAGACCTTTGTTAGAAGCATAGTTTGCAAATATTTCCTATTATTCTGTTGGTTGTCTGTTTTCTGTGTTGATAGTTTCCTTTGCTGTGAAGAAGCTCTTTAGTTTAATTAGGTCCAATTTGTCAATTTTTGTTTTTTTTGCACTTGCTTTTTGTATCTTCATCATGCAATCTCTGCTGGATTCTATGTCTAGAATGACATTTCCTAAGTTATCTTCCAGGGTTTTTTATAATGTTAAAATAAACATTTCAGTCTTTAATCTTGAGTTGATTTTTGTATATGGTGTAATAAAGGAGTCCAGTTTCAATCTTCTACATAGTGCTAGCTAGTTATTCCACCACCATTTATTACATAGGGAATTGTTTCCACATTTCTTTGTTAAAGATCAGATGGTTGTAGGTGTGTGATATTATTTCTGGACTGTCTATTCTGTTGCATTGGTCTATGAGTTTGTTTTTGTACCAGTTCCATGTTGCTTTGTTTACTGCAGTTCTGTAGTATAATTTGAAGGCAGGTAATGTAATGCCTTCAGCTTTGCTGTTTTTGCTTATGATTACCTTGGCTATTCAGACTCTTTGGTTTTATATGAATTTTACAATAGTTGTTTTTTTTTTTTTTTAGTTCTTTTAAAAATATTATGGTCATTTGATTAGAATAGCATTAAATCTGTAAATTTTGGGGGGCAGTATGATCATTTTTAGGATATTGATCTTTTCTATTTATGAGCATAAAGTTGTTTTCCATTTGTGCCATTTCTGACTTCTTTAAGCATTGTTTTGCAATTCTTATAGAGATCTTTCACCTTCCTGGTATTCGTAGATATTTTGTTCTTTTTGTGGCAGTTGTGAAGGGATTGTGTTTATGATTCGTATTTGGCTTGGATGTTGTTGATTTGAAGGGATGCTACTAATTTTTGTACACTTTGTATCCTGAAATGATACTCCAGTTGTTTGTAAGTTAAAGAGCTTTTCTGTGAAGACTATATGGTTTTCCAGATGGAGAATTATGTTGTCTGAAAACATAATTTGTCGAACAGGGATAATTTGACTTCCTCTCTTCCTGTTTAAATGCCTTTTATTTATTTTTATTTTTATTTTTTTGAGATGGAGTCTCGCTCTGTCGCCCAGGCTGGAGTGAAGTGGTAGTCTTGGCTCACCGCAAACTCCACCTCCCAAGTTCAAGTGATTCTCTTGCCTCAGCCTCCTGAGTAGCTGGGATTACAGGTGTCCGCCACTGTGCCTGGTTAATTTTTGTATTTTTAGTAGAGGTGGGGTTTCACCATGTTGGCCAGGCTGGTCTCAAACTTCTGATCCCGTGAGCCGCCCACCTTGGCCTCCCAAAGTGCTGGGATTACAGGCGTGAGCCGCCGTACCTGGCCAAATGCCTTTTATTTTTATCTTTTGCCTAATTACTCTGACCAGTACTTCCAATTTTATGTTGAATAGTAGTGTTGAGAGAAGGTATCTTTGCCTTGTGCCAGTTTTCAAAGAGGAATGCTTTGGTTTTTTTTTTTTTTTCTTTTTGAGATAGAGTCTCACTTTGTCTCCCAGGTTGGAGTGCAGTGGCACAATCTCGGCACTCTGCAGCCTCCACCTTCTGGGTTCAAGTGATTCTCTTTGCTCAGCCTCTCGAGTAGCTGGGATTACAGGCACCTGCCATCACACCTGGCTAATTTTTATATTTTTAGTGGAGACAGGGTTTTGCCATGTTAGCCAGGTTGATCTTGAAATCCTGACCTCAGGGGATCCACCTGCCTTGGCCTCCCAAGTTGCTGGAATTACAGGCATGAGCCACTGCACCCGTCCACTTCCAAGTTTTGTCCATTCAGTATGTTGGCTGATGGTTTGTCATAGATAACTTATTATTTTAAAGTATGTACCTTCAATGGCTAGGTTGTTGAGGGTTTTTAACATGAAAGATGTTAAATTTTATCGAAAGCTTTTTCTGCATCTATTGTGGTAATCTTGTGGTTTGTGTCTAGTTTTGTTTATGTGATGAATCGCATTTATTGATTTGTGTATGTTGAACCAACCTTGCATTCCCAGAATAAATTCTACTTGATAATATTGGGTTAGCTTTTTGATACACTGCTGGATTTGGTTTGTCAGTATTTTGTTGAAGATTTTTGCATCAATGTTCAAAGATATTGGCCTGAATTTTTTTTTGTTTGTTTTATCTTTGCCAGGTTTTGGTATCAGAATAATGCTGTTGTTATATAATGAGTTGGAAAGAAGTTACTTTTTCTTAATTGCTTAAAGTAGTTTCTGTAGAAATAATAATCAGCACTTTTTTGTACATCAGATAGAATTCAGCTGTGAATCTGTCTGGTCCTTGGCTTTATTTGGTTGGTAGGCTATTTATTACTAATTCAATTTTTGAGCTTCATATTCATCCATTTAGGGGTTTCATTTCTTTTTTGTTAATTCTTGGAAGGATGTATTTGTTCAATACTTTTTTCATTTTTTCTAGATTGTCTTGTTTGTGTGCACAGAGGTGTTCATAGTAGATTTCAAGATATTTTTGTGGGGTCAGGGGTAATGTCTCTTTTATTATTTCTAATTGTGTTTATTTGGGTCATCCCATCTTCCTTATCTAGTTAGTGGCTTATTTACTTTTTCATAGATTTAATTCCTGGATTTTTTGATATTTTGTAAAGTTTTTATGTCTAAATCTCAGTTTAGGTCTGATTTTGGTTATTTCTTGTCTGCTGCTAGCTTAGGAATTGATTTTCTCTTGCTTCTTTCATTCTTTTATTGATGATATCAGGTTGTAAAATGAATATCTTTCAAACTTTTTAATTTGAGCATTAAATGCTATAAATTTCCCTTTAACGCTATCTTAGCTATATTGCAGAGATTCTGATGTGTTGTTTTTTAGTTCTTTTTTTTGAGATGGAGTTTTACTCTTGTTGTCCAGGCTGAATGCAATGGCACAGTCTCAACTCACAGCAACCTCCGCCTCTTAGGTTCAAGCATTCTCCTTCCTCAGCCTTTCAAGTAGTTGGGATTACAGGCATGTGCCACCATGCCCGCCTAATTTTTGTAATTTTAGTAGAGACAGGATTTCACCATGTTGGCCAGGCTGGTCTTGAACTCCTGACCTCATGTGATCTGCCTGCCTCAGCCTCCCAAAGTGCTGGGATTACAGGTATGAGCCACCGTGCCTGGCCTATTTTTTTGTTCTTATTTGTTTAAAGTAACTTCTTGGTTTCTGCCTTAATTTCATTATTTACCAAAAAGTTATTCAAGTGCAGGTTGTTTAATTTTTATGTAATTGTGTCAGTTGTTTTATTTTTATTGAACTATATTTCTGTTCAGCTGTCGTCTGTGTGTTTGGTTTGTATAATTTTGAGTTTTTTGAATTTGCTGAGGCTTATTATTGTTATTATTTTTTTAAGTATTTATTGATCATTCTTGGGTGTTTCTCGGAGAGGGGGATGTGGCAGGGTCATAGGATAATAGTGGAGAGAAGGTCAGGAGATAAACACATGAACAAAGGTCTCTGGTTTTCCTAGGCAGAGTTCCCTGCGGCCTTCTGCAGTGTTTGTGCCCCTGGGTACTTGAGATTAGGGAGTGGTGATGACTCTTAAAGAGCATGCTGCCTTCAAGCATCTGTTTAACAAAGCACATCTTGCACCGCCCTTAATCCATTTAACCCTGAGTTGACACAGCACATGTTTCAGAGAGCACGGGGCTGGGGGAAAGGCCATAGATCAACAGCATCCCAAGGCAGAAGAATTTCTCCTAGTCAGAACAAAATGGAGTCTCCTATGCCCACCTCTTTCTACACAGACACAACAACAATCTGATCTCTCCTTCCTTTCCCAACACTTCCCCCCCTTCTTTTCAACAAAACCGCCATTGTCCTCATGGCCTGCTCCCGATGGTCGCTGTCTCTTCGGAGCTGTTGGGTACACCTCCCAGACAGGGCGGCCGGGCAGAGGCGCTCCTCACTTCCCAGATGGGGCGGCCGGGCAGAGGCGCTCCTCACATCCCAGATGGGGCAGCTGGGCAGAGGCGCTCCTCACATCCCAGATGATGGGTGGCCGGGTAGAGGCACTCCTCACATCCCAGACGATGGGTGGCCGAGCAGAGGCGCTCCTCACCTCCCAGATGGGGTGGCCAGGCAGAGGCGCTCCTCACTTCCCAGATGGGGTGGCCGGGCAGAGACGCTCCTCACCTCCCAGATGGGGCGGGCGGGCAGAGGCGCCCCTCACCTCCCAGACGGGGCGGGCGGGCAGAGGCGCTCCTCACCTCCCAGACGGGGCGGGCGGGCAGAGGCGCTCCTCACTTCCTCCCAGATGGGGTGGCAGCCAGGCAGAGGCGCTCCTCACTTCCCAGATGGGGCGGCCGGGCAGAGGGGCTCTGCTGAGGATTATTCTATTTCTGATTGTGTGGTCAGTTTTTGAGTATGTGCCACATGGTGATGAGAACAATGTATGTTATGTTATTTTTAGATGAAGACTTTTGTAGATGTCTATTAGGACTATTTGGTCAAGTGTGGACTTTAGGTCCTAATGTTTTAATTGTCTTCTTCAGTTATCTGTCTATTAGTGCCTGTGGGATGTTGTAGTCTCCCAGTATTATTGTGTCAGAATCTAAAACTCTTTATAGGTCTCTAAGAACTTGCTTTATTCATGTGAACCCATGAATTTTATAAAACACCTTTCTCTCTTCTGCTTTTTCTCCCATAAGCATTCTTACGTGTGCACACAGTGTGCAAAATTCAGATGTCCAAGAGTTCAAGGACATGTGATGGACCTGTCTGTTGTAAAACAAAATATAAATTAGAAATAAGAGGCTTAGTCCACATTAAAATAAGAGAAAATATCTTACTAAAATCTCTTTTCTTAAAACATTTAGATTATGTGTAGATTTTTATCCCTGTTTTTTTGAGATATATGTAAATCATATTAACAGCAAAATAAACCTTTTGTCATATTTTTTTTGACTCAGGATTGTCTTTATCTGGGACCTGAGATTAATTGCTTTGTTTTTGCTTTGGCAAAAGATTATTCTTATGATAGTCTTTTAAAGTTGACACAGATTTGTTCAGAGTAAAGCTCATTCCAAGAGCACACAAAAGTTGAGCATAAAAATAGATAAAATTTAGCAATACAGTATTATGAAGATTAAAAGATACTGAGTAAGTTGTTTGACAGAAACCTGATTATCCATGGTGATTCTTTGCAGGCTAAAGTATTTATACTACAAAAGCAAAAAGAGTTCAGTTTATGGCCAGATGTGGTGGCTCATGCCTGTAATCCCAGGATTTTGGGAGGTTGAGGTGGGCAGATCACCTGAGGTTGGGAGTTTGAGAAACCCCATCTCTATTAAAAATACAAAATTAGAAGGGTGTGGTGGTGCATGCCTGTAATCCCAGGTATTTGGGAGGCTGAGGCAGGATAGTTGCTTGAATCTGGGAGGCAGAGGTTGTGGTAAGCTGAGATCATGTCATTGCACTCCAGCCTGGGCAACAAAAGCAAAACTCTATCTCAAAAATAAAATAAAATAAAATAAATAAAATAAAATAAAATAAACAAACAAAAAAAAAACCAATTCAGTTTATAAACTGAACAGTGGAGTCTGTTGTCATACCTTGGTTTCTATTTATTACTTCAGTACAATTAGCATAGTTATGTAGTGTTTGTAGACAACCTCATTCATACACATTCACTAGCATTTTCTACAATAGTATGAATAAAGCCATAATATTTACTTTAAATGAATTCCTTAAATAGCTGTTTTAATATTGTGATTCATACTTTTGAAATGTAGTTTTTGAACTGAATTATAGTTACAGAAAAATTTTAAAAATTCCACATACATTATGAGTAGTACATTAAAATTATTCATGCTTACATATTTATGTCTAATATCCAAAGAAAATTTACTACCAAATTGTTACAGTAGATGTTAGTCTGATAGGCTTATTAATTTAACCAATAGGGATAATTATAAGTAAGAATAATGTTAGTGTCTTTCATTTCACAAATTGGAATGCTGCTATTACAGGACAAATAAAGGCAAGTGATGTGGCCACCCAAAAACTGTAATACCTCTCTAGTAAGCTATGTTGCAGGCTCACATATATTCCATTATATTATCACAGTCATATTTTACTTTTTTATCAAAAATACTGGTGGAAGTTGTCAAATATATTTCAATATAGATTTTGCCTTCAATGGCTAGATGAGTGCAGCAGAGATGAATAAAAACTTTTAAAATTCCACTGATAATATGCCCCCTTTCTTCATAATACTCATGTTACTCATGCTGAGAGTAGCTATGCACCTTGGGTATTTAGAGAGAAATTCTTTTTAGAGGAATATTTTCTGACTGACTTGAGCAATCTTATATCTAATCTCAGGTTTTTTAAAGAGGCTTTTAACTTCCTTTTTTCTCAATATAATCTTTCTTGGAATGAGAGCTGTTTTTCTTTTGAATGCTTTGTATATCTATTTTAGAAGCCCTATTAGTATCCAATAATATCTCTGAAAGACATGGGCTATTGCAGTGAGAACTCTTGGAGCTAGCTTTATCTGGATGCATGCTGGAAATCCAGCAGGATTTTTTCCATGTAACCATTATAAATAGAAACTGTGGCTTAAACAATGCTCTCATTACCATTATTGTGAAGGTGCAATTCTACCGAAGAGGCCTGGAGGCTCTCCTTCTGCAGCTCAGGCTTCACTCTTTTTTTTTTTTTTTTTTTTGAGACAGTCTTGCCCTGTCTCCCAGGCTGGAGTGCAGTGACACGATCTCAGCTCACTGCAACCTCTGCCTCCTAGGTTGAAGCAATTCTTCTGCCTCAGCCTCCGAGTAGCTGAAATTACAGGTGCCCTCCACCACGCCCAGCTATTTTATTTTTCATTTTTTATTTTTTATTTTTAGTAGAGATGGGGTTTCGCCATGTTGGCCAGGCTGGTCTTGAACTCCTGACCTCATGATTCACCAGCCTCAGCCTCCCAAAGGGCTAGGATAACAGGCATGAGCCACCATGCCCAGCCAGGCTTCACTCTTTGATATGACACTAAAGTGCTGCTGTGGGAATTGGCATTCACCTAAGATGTGAGCTGCCAGCTGTGAGCCCTGTGCTGTGGGCTGTATGTCAGTGGCAGATGGTAGGAAACAAAAGAGGACACTGGCCACCAGAAGAGGGGAAGCAAGAGTGCTCTAGCCCAGTCTTCAGGGAGTAGAGAGTCACTGATTTAAAATGCAAGTAGCCAAAAAGATAGCACCCTTTTCAATCACTTTTGTAGAAGAGTGAAAGTCTACCTTAAGCAGTTACCTGGCTTCAAGTTGCAAAACTACCTTCTGTCATGAAGATGTGAAAAGCTTATTTTGTCATTGAATATAACCAATTAGCATACATGGATGGCCTCCCAAATGACCAAGTGAATTTAGGATGAACTATGTATGGCATGGTGCTGTAAATTCTTCTACTTGTGAACTAATTATGGTAACTGTCTTTCTGTCTTTTTAGTCTCTTAAGTAGACTGACTGTAATACATGTGACATTCAGATTTAAGTGTATAATGAAACAGTTTTCTGTTACATTATTTTGGTTTCTCTGGGGCTGAAGAGAATTTTTTAAAAATTATATTTTTCAAACACTGTCTAGAATTACCAGACATAATATAAACACATAAGGTGCCAACCAAGCTTTATTTTAAAGGGGACTTTCCCTCTTAGTCTTCCAGTCAACTCACAATTATGCTCTAAAGTGCATGCTGTCACTTAAATATGCAAGCAGAATTGTGTCTCTGTCTATTTGGTATCTATAGTCCTCTGTAGTCACTTCTAGAGGGGCTAGACCAGATTTCTACAAACTTTATAGGGCAGATATTAGTCATTTTACTTCATTCAATGACTCTTATATCTTCAGAACTGAAACTGATTCAGAGACCATGGAGCCCAGAAACCTAATCAGAGTAACAGTGTGCATTGAGTAGAGATGGAGACATGAGAATCTCCACTTCTCTTTCCCTTCTCTCGCTAAAATGCTCACAATTGCAGGTAACAACTGCTGCTACTCCACCCATCTGGGACCTAAATCTGCAGCTCTGAATTCTAAATCTAGGTCTTGAAATTTGAAAAAAAAAAAAAATCCAAAACTTTTATTTGAGGAATGAAAGTCTTTTTACTTATAAAACTCAGACAGACATTAAAATAAGAGCACAATTACATCTTTCTCCCTTCCTTCAACTATGTATTCATCTCTTGAAACCATTCACTATTGCCACAGGTAGATGTAGGTTAAACTAATAATGTCACACTGGACACTATATTCTATACCCTTACCCTTAATGTATAGTCAATCAATAATTAAAGTTATTTATTTAAACAAGAATTTCTGACAAACAAGTTTGTATGTCTCTCTTTTTTTTTGCCTTCACAAATCCCCTTGTAACTGCTGCTAATCAAAGTGTAAATTCCAGGCATCTTGAATATTTCTTCTCAAGTTACAATACTTAAGCTTGGCCCAAATAAACTGTCTACTTATATTCATGTTGTGTCAGCTTTTTTTTTTTTTTTTTTTTTTTTTAGGTGTAGTTTTGCTCTTGTTGCCCAGGCTGGAGTGCAATGGCTTGATCTTGGCTCATTGCAACCTCTGCCTCCCAAGTTCAAGTGATTCTCTTGCCTCAGCTTCCTGAACAGCTGGGATTACAGGCATGGGCCACCATGCCCGGCTAATTTTGTATTTTTAGTAGAGATGGGGTTTCTTCATGTTGGTCAGGCTGGTCTCAAACTCCCAACCTCAGGTGATCCTTCAACCTCAGGGGATCCACCTGCCTCGGACTCCCAAAGTGCTGGAATTACAGGCATGAGCCATGGCACCCAGCCCATGTCAGCCTTTTTTTAGGTAAAATATTATTTAAAATTTTCTAGAGCAGCCTCTATGAGTAGATCTTTTGATTGTACTCTACTTGCTGTAACAGCCAAAAATGCAGAATGATGTTTATTTTATTTAGAATCTGCAAATAAGGTCTGGCCTCTGCCTGGAATTTATAAAACAGAGTCCGACTTTAGATTGAGAATGTACAGAAAACCAATAGGAGGTGTTTTCTGCCTTGTGAGATGTCAACATAGACAGTTTAGATCCCTCCTTTGAGAGTGTGGCTCTTTGACCTTTTCACATCTTGTGTTTTCACCTGCTACAGTTATGTGAGAGGCTCCAGGTGTAAATAGAATCTGATGGCAGAATCTCTTAAGTGTAAAGAAGCATCTTAGGAGTGAGAGATCAAGGCCACAAAGTAGCCAGAGCCCTGAGCACAAGTATACCTACCTGGAAAATGTGATATTAGAGTATTCTTGCACTTCTACATACCCAAAAGCTAGCTAATCAGGACAGGTGATCCAGGTTCTGCAGCTCCACCAGGGTACTTCCATTTTCTATTTAGAATCAGCCTGAGTCTCTCCTGCTGGCTTGCTATTGAACCATCAGTCCAGGGTCACTGGAAATGCTCTCACAATCACCTAGGTGTCTTTGAGACATTTGAGACTGTCCAGAACAGAATTGTGTCAGGCTGACAAGAGTGGGTAATTTTTCTTCTGTCTTAGTGTAAACGAAATGAGTCATCCTGTGATTGTTCCTCCCCTCATAGAAGAGATGTCTTTGGTTGGTACCCAGGTGAGTGTTTCTCCAGTCCCCTGGTACTTGGGTGAAAAACAAGGAGGAGGTCTGCAGACTCAAACAGATAAACTAATTGCTTCCATTTCATATAGTCATTAGAAAAATAGATGAAGCAGTCATGGTCCCTACCATGCAGGAACTTTTAGTCTAGACTAGCAACTGGATAAATGATTTAATTATGCATCATATGGTGGGTACAATAAATAGATGTGTGCAAAAATGTGGGCTTTATTTGGGCCATTTTCTTTATATTGTAACTTCAGATGTCTATACCTGAACATATATTAATAAACAAAAGTTATTTTTTGCCTTGCCAAGAATACTTATTTATCTTCTAAAACATTATTCTAGAAAACCTTAATGGATTTGTTTAAATTGCTTATTAATATGTGACATAAAATTGAGAGGGCAGTGGGGCTAAAAAAGATTAAAATTACACAAACTCTGAGATTTAAGGTGTTTTTTTTTCTTTTAGGTAAGCTTAAAAAAAGAAACAAATAAAAATACTCCCCAGTGGTGTAAAAAACAGAATTTTACATCAACTCTACACCCTGCTTCAGCCCTGTTTAGATTCACCCTTTTTGAAGGCCTTATTTAGGTCTTGCCCTACCCCGGAGTCTTGCCTCACAGAACTAACTAGAAGAGATCAGAGTTTTGGGTGATGAATCCTGCTGCCTTTTTAGAGTTGGTGCTCACAATTTTCTGAAACCCAATAGCAGATAAATGGAAAATATAACATGTATTATAGGGTCTTAATTTAATAATTTTATATGAAAACCAGTGTTTACAGAGACATTCCATTTAGCAACTTGTTTTCTGTTCCTGCAGATATAGTAGTTGATTCACAAGTCACAAAATAGCAAATATAAATACAATAAAAATTCATCTACATTTCATTAAACTCTATCTGTATCCTTCTCATCTGTCTGTATTTAGATTTTATTCTATGCATTTTAAAAAACTCTGATAAACAGAAGAGGAAATAAAAATGCTGGGTCTTTATTCTAAATCCTTGGATTTATTGGACGCTTAGTATCAACTCACAGGGTATTATTAGAATCAGATAATGTGCTATCACAGTGCTCTGTAACATTCTATTGATCACATAGTACCTGCTTAATAAACATTGCATTAATACATGTGCACATGTTGTTTTCCAAATGCAGACTTACTCAGAAAATTGCTGCTTTCTGTTTTCTCTGTAAACTTTAAAGAGCCAGAAAATGATATGATACTTTAAGATAGAGAATGGTTGTCTTCATTTGCATCAGAAGTATTTGTGTTGTTACAAAAGTGCTGAGTGTAAGGGGCTCTGTGCTGTACCTCATTTTTCTAACTAATGCTAATAATGAACCCAGAGAGAGTGACACCAGCATTGACAGAAGACTTGTTTAGAACACCCATTTATGGACCATTTCCAAACCTGCAGAATCACATTACATAGAGTGGGGCCAATTTTACCAAGTGATTCATAAGCTCATTAAAGCTTGAGTGACAATGCTTAGGTAAGTGGTTATAAGATCAGGCTTCTAATTAGAATCACATGGCCAATTTGCAGAACTCTCTTTACTTATGCCCTTTTCACAGTTTCCGTTCTGGGTGAAAGTGCCTATTTGTTTTAATTAAGTGCCTCATGTGACTCTCAGGTGCCAGAATCAAATATGAGGAGTTCAAGATACATTCATCAGAGTTAAGTTCCACTTTTGCACTAAAGAATGTTCTAGGAATCTGTTCTGTTTGAGTTTGGTGAGGACAGGACAGTGTGGCCAATATTTCTTTCCCCCTTTTTTTTTTTTTTTTTTTTTGAGATGGAGTCTCGCTCTGTCATCCAGGCTGGAGTCAATGGCACGATCTCGGCTCACTGCAACCTCCGCCTCCCGGGTTCAATCAATTCTCCTGCCTCAGCCTCCCGAGTAGCTGGGATTACAGGTGCCTGCCACCATGCCCAGCTGTTTTGTATGCTTGGTAGAGATGGGGTTTCACCCTGTTGGCCAGGCTGATCTTGAACTCCTGACTTCAGGTGATCCACCTGCCTTGGCCTCCCAAAGTGTTGGGATCACAGGCGTGAGACCCCACACCCAGCCAATTTTTGTATTTTTAGTAGAGATGGGGTTTCACCATGTTGGCCAGGCTGCTGTTGAACTCCAGACTTCGTGATCCACCTGCTTTGGCCTCCCAAAGTGCTGGGATTCAATATTTCTATTACTGTAGCAGAAACTGCTGGGGTTTGTAACAGGGCAGGGCACCTGGGGACAAAAAGAAGAGAAACTTATATTTTTCTCTCTGTGGAGCAGCTCATTGTTCCTGAATCTTTTTTGTTGTAAAGGACAGAAATGGGTAGAGTTTTTGTGTCTTGGGCCTTCTGACTTTGAGTGTGGTGGTAACAGGTGAACATGTGGTGCTCAAATTTTTAAAGGCATATTCTCAAGATGCAGGTGTAATTAGCCCAGAAAGTCTCATCTGAGAAAGAATTCTAGAGGAGGAGAGAGAAAAAGTGACCTTTTTTCAGCTAAACATGTCCCAGATCAAGAGCTGTGTCTACTCTGCTTTCTGGAATGCCTTGCATTTAGTACTTGGAAATCTTCACTTCTATACCTGTGTTTTTTCTCCCTAATGAGTTTGTCTTAACTACTTTTAAAAATGCTTATGATAGTTGAGGGTGTCTGAAAAATTTTTCTATATACCAGAGCCTTCTCTACATCATGGCTTTTTATATGCCATGCAGGATTCTCACCATGAATTTGTGATCTGCAATATTAAAAATGTTCTCCTTGTGGCCGTTGAACATGGAGAGGTGTGGATACTCAATATTTCTATGGGGAAAACCTGGGGTTCTTAGTAAAGATGTAGAACATGTAATGTTGAGGTTCTATCTGTGTT
Organism: Pongo pygmaeus; assembly: GCF_028885625.2. Classification (NCBI taxonomy): domain Eukaryota; kingdom Metazoa; phylum Chordata; class Mammalia; order Primates; family Hominidae; genus Pongo; species Pongo pygmaeus. The sequence goes on from NC_072393.2 coordinate 24,934,033, forward strand.
CTTTTTATCTGTATGCATTACACAATTAAGAAAATGCTCATTTAAACAGGATGGCATTTATTACCCAGAAAGTTCTGAAAAAATTATCAAGAGATACCTCCTTATTAAGGTGCTATAGAAAGACTACTTAAAATCACTATTAAAAATTGCAGAACATGAAAGATATCTGTATCTTGAACTTCCCATAAAACTGATGTTTTCTTATGGTTAAATTCAGACTGTAATTTACTTTAGTGGGTACAATATCTCAGTAGTAATGTTGTGTCCTTCTGGGTGGATCAGCATACTATAAAATCTTGTCCTAGTGCAGTTGATGTTGATGCTAATAACTCAATAAGCTCTCTTACAGATTTTTTCACTATAGAATTATTTTTCTTTTCATCATTAGGTATCTTTATGGAGCTGATGTGCATAAACCATCACGTTTAATCTGGCTGCCTTTTGTTTTTTGTCTATTGTTTTTTTTGTAGGTTTTCTTTGCATTTATTTTTCTGTGGTAAATGAAAGCTCTCATCTTTGTTTATAGGCTAGGAAAACTGAAAAAAAAAAAACAAAAAAAAAAAACAGGCTCTTCCACTTACTGGATGTTTGACAAAATAGACTTTTGGGGCCAAAACATTGGCATTACTGGTGAACTTGGTAGAGATTCATTAACTCAGACTTTATTTCAGATCTCCCAAAAAAATAATCTGCATTAACAAGATGTCCAGTTTATTGTACACATTAAAATTTGAGCGGTACCTTCTAACTCAAGGTGTCTATTTTGTCTGAAAATTATAAACAACTATGTCTTTTTCATCTGAAAAATATACATAACTCATTCTGTATTATGTAAATGTAGCACTCAAAAATGTATGTTAGTGTTTATGCCTTCAATTTTACATGTTATCATCCAGACAAGTATCACATATACACTGATGTTGTGGATATTTTGCCACTCTCTTTTCTCAGAGTTAGAGAATACATTAGAAAATGTTCATGTGTTGACAATTATTTTATTGGATAATTTCAATCACTCTTATAAGTCAGAACCAGTTCTATTTACTCTAATTTTACCTTGAGTCAAATGAAAAATTCTGCCCATAGCCACTTTGTAAATATGTGTGTTCATGTGTGTTTTCCAGGGACTGTTGACATTTATGGATGTGGCCATAGAATTGTCTCTGGAGGAGTGGCAACACCTGGACATTGCACAGCAGAATTTATATAGAAATGTGATGTTAGAGAACTACAGAAACCTGGCCTTCCTGGGTGAGGATAACTTTAATACAAAATTCCTAACATAAACTAAAGCTTTTATTTTTCTTTAGAATGTTTTCTGGTAATTTATGCTTTTAGATTTCTGTTTTCAAGAAAATACTGGGGATTTGTCTGTTGAGAAAGGAATTTCTTCAAGATGTTTCATCTTGACCTGAACTTTCTGCATTCCTGAGCTAATCTGTGTCCTGCACTTTAGATTAAGGCTAATTTCAGAAGTTCAGTGACATAAAATATTGTTACACCTTAAAATCTAATTGGCATCACCAATTTTTGATTCAGTAGTACCAGGCAGTGAAATTAAGAATCTAAAAAATTAAAATATTTTCTAAATATTTAAAAATTTCTGTTATAAATTAGTGTATTAGAATAAATTTGTTAGCATATTCTATTATATCCTCTTTACTGAGCACATTACTAAGTTGGTAATTGGAGAATATAAGCAAGATTCATTTAGTTATTTTTAATAAAACAGGTATTGCTGTCTCTAAGCCAGACCTGATCACCTCTCTGGAGCAAGGGAAAGAGCCCTGGAATATGAAGCGACATGAGATGGTGGATGAACCCTCAGGTAGGTGAGAGTGAATACAACAGGTGACATGGATGAAAGGTCCAAAGTCAAGAAGAAAGCCACTCTTTAAAGTGATTTAGGAAGCTGTGTTCCAAAGGAAATAGTTTCTGGGAAGCCTGAATTTTTTTTTTTAATTATACTCTCACATAGGGCCATCTTCTGCTTATACCTATAAAATCTAAGAATTCTACTTTCCCTTCAATGATCTTCCTTCAAGTTTACAGTGACAGCCAAAGTACTGTTCATGGCATACAAAAGAGTACAATTTGACTTCTTTTTTCTTGTTTTGTGGACAGACAGATCTATCTCCATAATTTTGAGATACTCTATGTTAAACTATTTTTTAAGTTCTCTTTTTGCATCATGTCTGAAATGTGTGAGAGTAGTAGTTTCTGTTCTATTGGGTTTTTTCTTTTTGGTTTATTTTTCTGCACATTTGATCCTGTTTTCATTACTATAGTCTTGAAATATAGTTTGAAAGTATAAAGTAGGATGTCCTTCTGCTTTGTTCTTTTTCCTCAAGATTGCTTTGGCTATTCAAAGTTTATTGTAGTTTCATGTACATTTTAGGACTGCATTTTTCATTACTGTGAAGAAAAACACTGGAATTTTGATAAGGAGTTCATTGAATCTACAGGTCACTTTGGATAATATGGCAGTTTCATAATACTTATTCTTTCAACAGAAATAAAACATTTTAAAATTTATTTGTGTCCTCTCTAATTTTTTTCATTGATATATCTTTCACTTAAAAGACTTATGAGCTCCTTGTTTAAATTTGTTCTAAAATTGAGTATTTCACTGCTATTGTATTTAAGTTTTTTTTTCCTCCATTTTATCAGATAGTTTAAGTGTATGGAACCATAACTTGTATATTAATTTTATATTTTGTTAATTAACTGAGTGTATTCATTAGTTTAAACAGGTTTTAATGTACTCTCTCTATATATACATATACGTATATGATTACATGATCTACAAACAGCAACATTTTACTTAATTGGTCTTCAATTTCAATGACTTTAAATTTTTCTTTTGACTATTTTGTCTTCCACATGCTTTCAGTGCTATGTTAAAATAGAAGCTAGTTTTGCATTAGTGTCTGTAAATTTGAAGGAGCAAACACCTCTTCAAGTTTTATAAACTGGTTTCAGAAAGTAAAAATGTATTTTTGTTGGGCCCCCAGAGTGATAGAATGTCCTCTGGGTTTGTAGTGAAGGGGTTGTAGCTTGGCCTTAAGGCTGCTGGGTTTGCGCAAGGGTCCACGTTCAGTTGTCTTGTTAAATGGAGCTTGGATAGTTGTAATTCTCATTTAATTTTTGGACAGATTGAATATCCTTCAGGACTTTGCTGTGCAGGGCAGACCCAAGGGCAGGTTTCTGCAGTCAGGCCTGCATATGGTGCGTTTTATATCAGGATGTGGATAAGCATGGCTTTCACTGAGTACAGGAGAGTATTTTCCCAGGTAACTTTGGGTTTCTATGTAGGCAAAACCAGCCATGAACTATGGCTCAGGGAGCTGGAACTGAGTCATGTAACTGCTTCAGGGACCACAGTAAAGGTCAAGGTCTGCAGGCCTGCCAGCATGGCTGTAAATGGGTGTCTTTCTCCAGGCCTCTGGAAAGGCAGGACCTCCCCCAGACTGTGACTGGGAAGAGTTTGGGACATTTACAGAGTAAGTTTAAAATTCTCAGGGGAACCCAGTTAGGTGGAACAATTTATTTTCTTTAGCCAAAAACAGTAGTTCCGTAGTTTGCCACCTGGATGAGGACTTGCCTTCTGAAAAGGGTTACCTTCAATCTTGGGCTTTAGCAGAGTTTCACAACTCCTTTCCCGGATCTCAGAGTTCTTTTAAAGGCACTTATTTTTGATCTGGGGTATTGTAACATAACCCAGGCAAGTCTTAATATTTTGACCGAAAACAATTCTTCAACTTTCATGTACCATGTAGCTGTCATTACAGGTATGAACCATGATGCCTGGTTCTCTCATAAAGGCATTTTTGTCAGCAATGGCTGACAAATTTTCTTGCTGTCAGAGGATAAGCAAATAAGGCACCTTTAATTTTTTGTTATTAATGTCGCTCTCCATATAAATTTTTACTGTTTTCTACTTCAAATTTATCTGTAATTTTAGATTCAGATATTTAGGGCAATATACTAGAATATACATGTTGTGCCTGAATTAAATTAGATAATTAGTATGCAGGCAGGCAAAAAGGAATTATAGAGCCAGGCGCGGAGGCTCACGCCTGTAATCCCTGAACTTTGGGAGGCTGAGGTGTGTGGATCACAAGGTCAGGAGATTGAGACCATCCTGGCTAACACGATGAAACCCTGTCCCTACTAAAAATACAAAAAATTATCCGGGCGTGGCGGCACATGCCTGTAGTCTGAGCTACTAGGGAGGCTGAGGCAGGAGAATCGCTTGAACCTGGGAGGTGGGGGTTGCAGTGAGCCAATATCATGCCACTGCACTCTAGCCTGGGAGACATAGCGGAGACTCCGTCTCAAAAAGAAAGGAATTATAGAATTTTCAACCACTTTTATCAGCCTATATCTAAATAATAGCATAATTTATTCCCCAAATATTTGTTTTATATGTGAGGCTCTAACCATATTCTGCTAAATATATACATAATTTAGCAATGTAAGGCCATTCTTTGCTTCTAAACTTGGATTACAGTGGCTTTATTTTGTGTAAAATAACATGTATTTAAAACATAAAAATTGAGACTAGTTTCTTTTAAATGCTTATCTATTAAAAGTTTCTCATTAGCATCTCCTAATTATGATTTTGATGCATTTATTCTGAAATTTTATTGCTACATAATAGATGCCATTAATTTAAAACGCCTGCCTTCCCTGAATGCACACAGTCAAACATTGCAGTTATCTAGACAAATTGTTAATGTACATTAATCTTGCCAACTAGATTTTATGAGTAAACATTTCTTTCATTATTATCTTGCAGTTCTATATTAGTGTGTTTTTTAAGTGCAGGTTTCTTAATATCAGTTTATTGTGTCTATTGATTTCATGCATTATAATTTTAGACAATTGGCAATTCTGTTTGTATACTTTAAGTCAATGTCGGGTTTAATTAAAAGATAAATGAGCCTTATGTCTGTCATAGTCAGATTATCTATATGTGTGTGTTTATGTCTACAAATATGACCCAAATTTTGTTATAGTTTACTTGTATATATTCTTTCTTAGCTCATTTTCTTTTTCTTTTTTCTTTTTTTGAGACAGAGTTTTGCTCTTGTTGCCGAGGCTGGAGTACAGTGCATGTGATCTCAGCTCACTGCAACTTCCTCCACCTCTCGGGTTTAAGTGATTCTCTAGCCTCAGCCTCCTGAGTAGCTGGGATTGCAGGCATGTGCCACCATCCCAGGCTAATTTTGTATTTTTTTTTTTTTTTATTAGAGATGGGGTTTGCCATGTTGGTCAGGCTGGTCTCAAACTCCTGACCTCAGGTAATCTGCTTGCCTTGGCCTCCCGAAGTGCTGGGATTGCAGGCATGAGCCACCATGCCCGGCCTCTTAACTCATTTTCAGTGTTGATTTTATCTTGTCTAAGTGAGTAGCCTTGGAAATAGTCTTATTTTCACCATGTGTTTAGTGATAAATATGTATTTTCTTTGTGTAAGAAAAACACTTTTGTGATTTGAAGGTAATTTTTAAAAAGATGTATAATTCTGTATTTTTAAAAAATATTTGTTGTAAAAACACAACATATAATTTACCTTCTTAAATCTATTTTAATGTACATGTCAGGGCCAGGCATGGTGGTGGCTCACATCTTTAAAACCAGGATTTTGAGAGGCCAGGACAGGAGGATTGCTTGAGCCCAAAAGTTTGATACAAACCTGGGCAAAATATGGAGACACCCTCTCTACAAACATTTTTTTCTAAGAAATAGCCAGGCATGGTGGTGTACACCTGTGGTCCCAGCTACTTGAGAGATTGAGGGGCAGGATTACTTGAGCCTGAGATTGTGACGCTGCAGTGAGCCATAATTGTGCCATTGCATTCAAGCTTGGGTGACAGATTGAGACCCTGTTTCAAAAAAAAAAAAAAAACCCTGTATATTTCAGGCATGTTAACTATATTCACATTGTTATGCAAAAGACTTCTAGAAATTTTGCATCTTGTAAAACTAAAACTCAGTATCCCTTAAATAACATTTACCTGTTTTATGCTCTCTCCAGCCTTTGACAAACACCCTTCCACCTTCTGTTTTTATGAGTGTGACTATTTTATATATTTCATATAAGTAAAATCATAACATCCATCATTTCGTTACTGGTTTATTTCAGTGGACATAATATTCTCAAAGTGTATCTTTAAATGTGACAAGATTTTTTTTAAAGGCTGAATAATATTCCATTCTATCAAACATGTCTTCAAGGTCTTTTGTTGCATATTTTAGATATAGATTCATAAATGTAATTGCTGTATTTGATAATTTTATTTTTAGTTATTTGAAGTACATTTATAACATTATAAAATAATATGTGCATCCTTGTTTTCCACCAACAATTCACATGGGTTTTTTTCTTTTTTTCTTTTTTTTTTTTTTTTTTTTTGAGATGGAGTCTCCCTTTGTCACCCAGACTGGAGCTCAGTGGCACAATCTTGACTCACTGCAACCTCCGCCTCCCGGGTTTCAAGCGATTCTCCTGCCTCAGCCTCCTTAGTAGCTGGGATTACAGGCACGTGCCACCACATCTGGCTAATTTTTGTATTTTTAGTACAGATGGGGTTTCACCCTGTTGGTCAGGCTGGTCTTGAACTCCTGACCTCGAAATCTGCCCACATCAGCCTCCCAAAGTGCTGGGATTACAGGCGTGAGCCACCTCGCCTGGCCAAGGGTTTTACTGCATCATCAACAGATTAGGTGTTTTTAAAAAATTGATAGTGGCCATTTAAATGGATGTGAGGGATTTTTTTTTTTTCATTGTGATTTTTATGCATTTCTCTACAAATGAGAAATTTTGTGTGTCCTTTCAAATTTTTTTATTTGTGTTTTTTGATGAAAATGTATTTCAATTATTTGCCTATTTCTAAATAAATTCATTCAAATTTATTGTTTAGTTTTAAAAGTCGTTTATATTTTTTGAATATTGACTCCTATCACATGTGATTTGTAAATATTTTCACCCATTTTCTAGGAGGCCTTATCCCTCTATTAAATGTTTACTTGTGCAGAAATTTTGAAGTGTAGTATAGTTAAATTTTTTTTTTTTCTTTGTTGCTTATGCATTTAATGTTGTATCTAAGAAAATGGCGCTAAGATTATTGTCATGTGTTTCCCCTATATATTTTTAAATGATGAAGAAGTTATCTGGCCTGTTGCAGCTTCTCAGGTAGCTGGGTTACAAGTGTGTAGCATCATGTCCTGCCAGTTTTTTTGTATTTTTGGTTGAGACAAGGTTTTGCCGCATTGCTGAGGTTGGTCTCAAACTTCTGAGATCCAGTGATCAGCCCACTTTAACCTCCCAAAGTCCTGAGATTACATTTCTTTTTATTAAGTAGTTTAATTAATTTATATTTAAAATTATTTCTTAAAATAAAATTACTAGTCTTATTGCTATTGTATTATGTGTTTGAGTGGTATGTTTTTTCTTATTTACTGTTTTATTGCCTTAACTTTTATTTTAATTGTGTAGTGACATGCTTCAATTATTTTTTAAATTTTGTTTTGCATACTTTCTATAAATATTATCTTCATAATCCTCTTGTATATTAGTCTGTTTTCATGCTGCTGATAAAGACATACCTGAGACTGGGCAATTTACAGAAGAAAAAGGTTTATTGGTCACAGTTTCGTGTGACTGAGGAGTCATCACAATCATGGTGGAAAGTGAAAGGCATGTCTCACATGGTGGCACACAAAAGAAAGAGCTTGCGCAGGAAAACTGCCTTATAAAGCCTTCAGCTTTCATGAGACTTATTCTCTATCATGAGAACAGCACAGAAAAGATCTGCCCCCGTGATTCAATTACCTCCTACCGCGTCCCTCCCACAACATATGGGAATTAAAGATGAGACTTGGGTTGGGACATGGCCAAACCACATCATCTTAAAAATGGAGTTTATGTAAAACATCTAAAAATTAAAAATATATTTTAATCTCATGACAACTTCAATTGATATAAAAATTATACCTCTATTTTTCAGTTTATTAATATTAAAAATTATTTTGTGTATTAACATTTATGCAGATTTTTATTGTTTTAAATATTCTACAGAAGAGCTTTAAGGGTTTTATGCATCATCATTATGATAGTAAAGATTTCTACATTTGTATATTTACATTTAATAGAGAGCTTTATTTTTATATACGGTTTTGTGATGCTGTCTAGTATTATTTTATTTTTAAATAAAATTGACTCATTTTAGCATTTCTTTGTTGTTGTTGTTGTTGTTGTTGTTGTTGTTGAGAAGGAGTCTTGCTCTGTCGCCCAGGCTGGAGTGCAGTGGCGCAATCTCAGCTCACTGCAAGCTCCGTCTCCCGGGTTCATGACATTTTCCTGCCTCAGCCTCCCGAGTAGCTGGAACTATAGGCGGCTGCCACCATGCCCGGCTAATTTTTTTTTTTTTTTTTTGTATTTTTAGTAGAGACAGGGTTTCACCATGTTAACCAGGATGGTCTCGGTCTCCTGACCTCGTGATCCGCCCACCTCGGCCTCCCAAAGTGCTGGGATTACAGGCGTGAGCCACCGCGCCCAGACCATTTCTTTTTTTTATATGCAGAGTCTCGCTGTATTATTCAGGATGATCTGAATCTCCTGGTCTTTAGTGTTGTGACAGCTTTGGCCTCTTAAAACTGCAGGATTACAGGCATGAGCCACAGTGCCTGGCCATCATGTAGCATTTTTTTGTAGAACTGTGCTAGTGGTGATGAACTCCCTCAACTTTTATTTTGGAGATTTTTAGTTTTCATCCTATTTTAAAAGGGAAATAAATTTAAATCAAATATTCTTGGTTACAAATTTTTTTTTCTTTTACTACATCAAAATTTGGGAAGTTCTCACCTTTTATCTTCAAGTAACCACTGTATTATTATTTTTTTCCCATATTCTTCTTCTAAGATTCCGTTAATGAATATATTGATCTATTTGATGGTATCTAATAAGTTTTACATTCCATGTTTTAATTTTGTTTTGCAATTTTATATTTTTGTGTTATATATTCTAGCGTATGCCACCATACATCTGATATTTGTGTTTTGATTTTTTAGTACATATCATAATTGTGCATGACAATATTTAACTTTGTACAATTTAAGACCGTGTGGAGCAAAATCAAATATGAATCAGCCACGTCTTTTTCCAGTAGAATTATCTCTATGTTTGTTTGCCTGTATAAAAGTTATCCTTTTTTTTTTTTTTTTTTGAGACAGAGTTTTGCTCTTGTTGACCAGGCTGGAGTGCAGTGGCATGATCTTGGCTCACTGCAACCTCTGCCTTCCAGGTTCAAGTGATTTTCCTGCCTCAGCCTCCCAATTAGCTGGGATTACAGGCGCCCACCACCACACCCAGATAATTCTTGTATTTTTAGTAGAGAGAGAGTTTACCATGTTGGCTGGGCTGGTCTTGAACTCCTGACCTCATGATCCACCCTCTTCAGCCTCCCAAAGTGCTGGGATTACAGGCGTGAGCCACCACACCCGGTTACCCTTTTTTTTTTTGTTTTTTGTTTTTTGTATATTTGTTGTATAGGTTTGTTGTGAATGGTTTTCTAATCCTGTGTAGATGAGTAGTTATAAAATTCTTGTAATTTCAACATCCTATTTATGAATCTATATGATTTTTGTGTGGCAGAAACACTTTTGGATTTGAATATAATTTAAAACTATCATAACTCTGTACCTCCTTTGGGTATTACTGTTTATTTTTACTTGTCAAAAAAATAACAAATTTACCACAAAATATTTTTAAATATTCACTTTAGTCATACTAATTATCTTGACAATGTCATGCAACATATTGCTAGAATGTTTTTATCTTGCAAAGCTAAATCTTAATACATACTGACTACCACTTTTTTCTTTTTTTTTTTTCTTTTTTTGAGGTGGAGTCTTGCTCTGTCACCCAGGCTGAAGTGCAAAGTCGCCATCTCAGCTCACTGCAACCTCCACCTCCCAGGTTCAATTGATTCTCACCCCTCAGACTCCTGAGTAGCTCAGATTACAGGTGCCCGCCATCATGCCTGGCTAATTTTTGTATTTTTATTAGAGATGGGGTTTCACCATGTTGGCCAGGCTGGTTTTAAACTCCTGACCTTAGGTGATCCACCCGCTTGGGTCTCTCAAAGTGCTCAGATGACAGGTGTGAACCATCACGCCTGGCCCCATTTTTTTCTGTTTTATGGCACTTTGCAAACACCAGTCTGTTCTTTGTTTCTAAGAGTGCAACTCCTTCGTATATCTCATACGATCTGTCTTTTTATGGCTGGCTCATTTCATTTTGCATAATGCCATCAACATTTATCTTTATAGTTTGTACAATATTTCCTGCTTTTCGAAGACTGAGTGATATTTCAGAATTTTTATATTTTAAATTATATCTACTGAATGATTTGGTGAAAGAAATCTGCCTTGCTTTTACCTATTGGCTTACAGTAACAATGCTGCAATAATTATCACTATGTAAATGACTCCTTATATGACCATGTATGTGAAAGTTTATATATGTGCTGCATTCTATTTTATTAGTCTACTTTTTCACCTTTATACTCATACCAAATTGTTTTAATTCTGTAGCTTTGTAATGTGATTTAATCAAGAACTTTAATGCCTCCAGCATTGTTCTTTTTATTTTTTGAAGATTGTTGGGTACTTTATTGTCTCTTGAGATTCTGTATACTTTTGGGGTTGCTGTTCCTGTTTCTTCAAAAATGCAATGAGAAATTTGAAAAGCATTGCATTAAGTCTGTCTGTTGCATTGAGCAGGATGGACCTTTTCACAATATTAACTATTTCGACCTTTGTTTAAAAGCACACTCAAGGGTGTGTTGTTTAATTTCTATATATTTGTAAATTTTTCAGTTTTTGTGTCTTATTGTTTTATACTTGTACTCCATTTTACTCATAGAAAGTAGTTCATAGATGTTTACTTTTAAAAATTTTGGTAAGACTTCGTTTTTGGCTTAAGATATGGTTTATCAAGGAAAATGTTGTATGAGCTATTGAGAAAGGTGTGTATTCTGATGTTGTTGAGGAGTGTTCTCTGTAACTCTGTTTGGAATAATTGTTTTATACTGCCTTTAAGTAGTCTGTTCCCTTATTAACATTCTTTCTTGTTTTATTTTTATTACAGAAAATGTGGTATTAAAATATCTTGCTGTAATTGTATTGCTTTGTATGTGTTTCTTCCATTCTGTCAATATTTGCTTTATATATTTGGAACCCTAATGTGAGACACACACACACACACACACACACACCCCTGCGTGTGTGCACAGATACATACACACATACACACACACAAATATACACAAATTTTTCATAGGTTCCCAGTGAATGAATCTATTATTTTTTGATGTCCTTTGTTTCTTTGGAGTTTAAATTTCAAGTACATTTTATAAAATATTATAATTTTTGACTTAAGATGTAGCTTGTGTAAGATTATTTTGACTGTTTCTGCTCTCATTTGATTAATATTTGCATGGAATGTCTACTTTCTTCCTGCCTCTTCCAGTCTTTTTTTATCATTAGATTTCAACTGACTCTTGTAGAAAGGCAAGATGAATCTCAGTTTTTAAAATATTTTAATAAAACTATTTATTGAAAGTATGTCAATTTAAAAGTTAATTTTATATATATTTGAATAATTTTCTGAAATAGACTTACTGTTATTTTATTAAGTATTTTATTTGATTCTTGCATCTTTGTCTTTTATTCTCTTTCCATCTTCCTTTATGTCTTTTTGACATTTCTATTGATAGGCTTTGACTTATTTTGTTTTGTGTATTTATACAAATATTTTTGTGGTATGTTGGGGATTACATATAACTTCTAAAAGATACAACAACATATTTTAATCTGATAAATAAAGAAACTTAAGTTGCATACAAAAATTTGTTCTCATTATGCCTTCCATCAAATTTGTCATTGATGTTGTTAATTATATCTTTTTATATTGTATATTCATTAATGAATATTTATAATGTTTTCTATGCTTTTATCCTTCAAATTTCAGAGAATAATTAAAAATGTTTCTGCACCACTAGGGTAATGCTAAGAAATTTGACTTTTGTGTATTTGCATATTTTTCCCAGAAAATCATGTATTTTTATATGATTCTGTGTTTTTACTGGAATCATGTTATTTTCAGTAGAAGGAACTGTTTTCAGCACCTTTTATATGTAGGGCATATGCATTTCCAATATGCTATTTTAGAATTTGGTTACTTTGGAAGGTTTTTACTTTTTTTATTTGGCAGGACAGATTCTCTGATGGTATTATTCTCAATTAATTAAAGCTTTTTTTTTCACAATTTTTTTCATGACTACATCACACAGTTCCCTTATGGCCTGCAAAATTTTTGTTAACAGTTCACTGATTATCTCATAAGAGTATGTTTGTAAATGGCACATCACTTTTTTTCTTTTCCTTTTTTTGTTTTTGGAGACAAGAGTCTCACTGTATCCCCCAGCCAGGCTTGAGTGTAGTGGTGTGAACTGAGCTCACTGCAACCTCCACTTCCCGGGTTCAAGTGGTTCTTCAGCTTCAGCCTCCTGAGTAGCTGGGATTAGAGGCATGCACCACCACGCTTGGCTAATTTTTATAGTTTTAGTAGAGACGGGGTTTCACCATGTTGGTCAGGTTGGTCTCGAACTCCTGACCTCAGGTGATCAGCCCACCTTGGCCTCCCAAAGTGCCTGGATTACAGGTGTGAGCCACCGTGCCTCACCTGGCACATCAGTTTTATCTTGCAGCTTCAAAGGTAATCTTTTGTCTGTGACTTTTGAAATTGTGCTTATGTATGTGTTTGTTATAAATATCTTTTTGTTATTCTAGTTTGTTGAGCTTTTTTATTTTTACGTCTTTTTTTTTTTTTTTTTTTTTTTACTTTTAGGATCTGTCAGTTTTTTTGTGTATATTTTATCTCCACAATTTCTGTTTTTTGATATCTTAAATATTTTTTATTCTTGTCCTCATTTTTCTGATTTCCATAGTTGTTTCTGTTCCTATATTAATCAGTATTATTCAGTTTATTACCAATTATTAAAATTAATGTATACATCTTTTTTATGGTTTCTTTCAGAAAATTTTGTGATATTTTTGGTGGGATTGTATTGCCCTGTTTTGTATATATTATAATCCTTGATTGAGATTTGGACATTAAAAAAAGCTACTTGTCAAAATCTTTATAATGCAGCTTTGTCCTGGCATATTCTGAAAACAGTTGTCTTGGCTGGTGATTATGAGAGTTTCTTAAACATGTTCTTAGGATAGGTGTTGTCTGAAATTTTGTTTATTCTTTAGTTAAGAGAGTTTACTTATGTTAATTTGTAGCATCAGTCATCACTTGCTACACCTGTTCTATTTCTGTCACACTGCAGTCTCTCTACTGCTGTAACATTTTTCTTTGGTCTCAGCAGACTTAAACTCTCATTCCAAAATATACCACCATTTCTTTCAGTACTTTATGTCATGAGAGACAGAAATCAGTGTCAGGAAAAAACCCTAAAAGACAGAAATTGCAATGATTGTGCCAGTATTTTACCTTTCTTTTAAAACAGAAACCAAGAGTTGGCAATTTACTTGTAAAGACACTATGGTATAGTGGGAACCAGGCAAAGATGTATTGGGTAAATTTAACAGACTTTTCTTTTTCTTCTGTGTGTTTTTTTGCATTGTGCTCACCTGGGACACTGCACACACTTAAATCATTTATGAATTTTCCACAGATGTATTTTGGTCTGTATGTTTTTGTTACATTTATGTCTATGAAAGAATTAGGGCCTGTGGTATTTTGCAATGCCACCTTGTCTATGCAGTTTGTATAATTTTATAGGTAAGATTTTTAAACTATATTCATGTGAGTCTAGTAAGTGGAATAATTTATTATTTTTAATTTTTTTTCAGGTATATATCCTCATTTTGCTCAAGACCTTTGGCCAGAGCAGGGCATGGAAGATTCTTTTCAAAAAGCAATACTGAGAAGATATGAAAAATATGGACATGAGAATTTACAGTTAAGAAAAGGCTGTAAAAGTGTGGATGAGTGTAAGGTGAACAAAGAATGTTATAATGGACTTAACCAGTGTTTCACAACTGCCCAGAGCAAAGTATTTCAATGTGATAAATATTTGAAAGTCTTCTATAAATTTTTAAATTCAAACAGACATAAGATAAGACATACTGAAAAGAAATCTTTGAAATGTAAAAAATGTGTCAAATCATTTTGCATGCTTTCACATAAAACCCAACACAAAAGCATTTATCATAGAGAGAAGTCCTACAAATGTAAAGAATGCGGAAAAACCTTTAATTGGTCCTCAACCCTTACTAATCATAGGAAAATTTATACTGAAGAGAAACCTTACAAATGTGAAGAATATAGCAAATCTCCTAAGCAACTCTCAACCCTTACTACACATGAAATAATTCATGCTGGAGAGAAACTCTACAAATGTGAAGAATGTGGTGAAGCTTTTAATCGATCCTCAAATCTTACTACACATAAGATAATTCATACTGGAGAGAAACCTTACAAGTGTGAAGAATGTGGCAAAGCATTTATCTGGTCATCAACCCTTACTGAGCATAAGAAAATTCATACTAGAAAGAAACCCTACAAGTGTGAAGAATGTGGCAAAGCATTTATATGGTCCTCAACCCTAACTAGACATAAGAGGATGCACACTGGAGAGAAACCCTACAAATGTGAAGAATGTGGCAAAGCTTTTAGCCAGTCCTCAACCCTTACTACACATAAGATAATTCATACTGGAGAGAAACGCTACAAATGTTTAGAATGTGGCAAAGCTTTTAAGCAACTCTCAACTCTTACTACACATAAAATCATTCATGTTGGAGAGAAACTCTACAAATGTGAAGAATGTGGCAAAGGTTTTAATCGATCTTCAAATCTTACTACACATAAGATAATTCATACTGGAGAGAAACCTTACAAGTGTGAAGAATGTGGCAAAGCATTTATCTGGTCCTCAACCCTTACTAAACATAAGAGAATTCATACTAGAGAGAAACGCTACAAATGTGAAGAATGTGGCAAGGCATTTATATGGTCCTCAACCCTAACTAGACATAAGAGGATGCACACTGGAGAGAAACCCTACAAATGTGAAGAATGTGGCAAAGCTTTTAGCCAGTCGTCAACGCTTACTACACATAAGATAATTCATACTGGAGAGAAACCCTACAAATGTGAAGAATGTGGCAAAGCCTTTAACTGGTCCTCAACTCTTACTAAACATAAGATAATTCATACCGAAGAGAAACCCTACAAATGTGAAAAATGTGGCAAAGCCTTTAAGCAGTCTTCAATCCTTACTAACCATAAGAGAATTCATACTGGAGAGAAACCCTATAAATGTGAAGAATGTGGCAAATCTTTTAACCGGTCTTCAACTTTTACTAAACATAAGGTAATTCATACTGGAGTAAAACCCTACAAATGTGAAGAATGTGGCAAAGCATTCTTCTGGTCCTCAAGCCTAACTAAACATAAGAGAATTCATACTGGAGAGCAACCCTACAAATGGGAAAAATTTGGCAAAGCCTTTAACGGGTCCTCACACCTCACCACAGATAAGATAACTCATTGGAGAGAAATCTTACAAGTATGAATAATGTGCCAAAGCCTAAAAAAACCCTCAATTCTTAATAGATATAAGATTATTCATACTGGAGAGAAACTACAAACCTGAGAGAGGCGCTATTGCTTTTGACAGTACCTCAAACTTTAAAGAAAATCATTCTGCTGAAAAATCCTAGAAATGTGAAGAATGTGAAAAAGCCTTTAAATGATTGTCACACTTGATTGTAGGTAAGATAATTCATACTGGAGAAAACTACCAGTGTGAACAATGTGGCCAAGCTTCGACAATGCTCACACCCTATTGTACAGGAAAGCATTTATACTTGAGAAGAAATGTACAAATATAGGCAAAGTAAAAAAGCCTGCTCACATCTTACTCAAAATTGTAGAGTTCATGGTAAATAAAAGCATCAAAATTCTAATTACTCTCAGAAGATCTGTCAGAAGATATGTCTTTAAAGTATAGAAGAGCATTTATTTTGAAAAAGCATTACACATATGAAGAGGATTTTAATATCTTTACTTGTACCACAGATCTTATTGTACACATTTTATACTAGAGAAAAACCCTCAGGCAGTTATTAAAATTTTGTTGAACATCAGGGAGTTTATATTGAAGAAAACCCTGCAAGTGTAATGAATTTGGAAAAACATTTTTTCAAAAACTACAAATTATAAAACACCAAAGTGTTCATACTAAAATATATTTTTGCAGATACATTAAATATGAAAGATATTCAATCCAAAATTAAGTCTATGTAAATATCAGAATAATTCACAGTAGAAATATCTAGGACACTCAAGCTTTAGACATTACACTAAATCAGAGTGCTGAGTATAGAAAATAATACAAACTAAAATTTGTCTAAACATTTGTATATAACTTTAAAAAGTAGAATATTTTTTGGAGGGTTATAATTACATTCAAAGTACTTTTTTTTGGAAAATACAGATTTTTTTAAAAGTGAATAATGTGTTCAACTCTGAAATTCATGCTGTTTCATCATTCCTGGTGTATTCACATGTGAAAGCATGTGACTAATTGTTACTGCATAAAAGATATGAGATTCTTTTTTATTAGGCATTATTTATGACCTTTTCTATGAAAAGATAAGGACATTAAAATGTGAGATGCATGAGGAAAATTTAGGTAGAGAGACTCTTTGTGGTTAACTTATAATATTGAGTGATGCATGAGGTAGGTGTTCAGAATAATATTCCTCTGCATTATTATGAATGAAAAACTTTCTTAATTTTAGTTAAAATTAAGTTAGTCATATGTTATTTTATTAATTGTACTTCTATGGAATAATATGCAGTCTATTTTTAAGTTATAAATTATGTGTGAACTTAGCTTTTCAATTCAACATTTTTAACATGTTAAATACTATTGTGAATTCAATGAAGTGTTCTTATGCCACTAACTTTAACCTATTCCCTTACTCAAGGGTGTAGGTAAAAGATGGTAACAATACACTATTTGGTAAGATAATGGACTGACATCTTTAGCAATATTTTTTGCCAGTGGCTTTAAATTGCCATTAAGTTAAAAATATTGTTCCTATAGGTTAAATTTTTATTCTTATTTTCGCATTTAAATTTATTTTTCTTAATTTTTGTGGATACATAATATGTGTATATATGTATGCCATATATGGTATATTTTGATGCAGGCATACTCTATACAATAATCACATTAGAGGAAATGAGATATCCATTACCTCTAGCATTTATTCTTTTTATTACAAGGAATTCAATTCTACACTTTTAGTTATTTTTAAATTTACAATGTTATTGATTACAGGGTCATTTTTATGGTCATAATAAAAAATGTTATACAAACGTGTAAAATCCATACATTTCTGACTTCTGAATAAATATTTTTAAAAATTTTAATATATTTTTCTTTGAATATGTGACCTTTTCCTGCAAGCACATATGGACTCTTAGAATTGATTTACATAAAATTAAATATATACATCTATTAAAGATAAACCTTAGGTGTAAATAAATTAAGGAGTAAGTATGTTTGTGTGAGTATAAGTTTGAAACTACTTTTAGCAGCAAAAAGAAATATTTGAACAAAATAAATTATTTTAATAAGGTGTCTAATTTACTAGAAAACAAAAATTTTCGAAAATGCTGAAACCAAATCTATGCTGTTTGGTTTGTATTGAATTTATTACTGTACAGTCTTTGGGCTTATCATTCAGAATCTCCCCATGCAACTTCTGTGTTTTAACTTGACTGGTACTCATGCTAGACCCATAACTTTCTTTTTTATGTTTGTTAATTATTTGTTTATTTATTTATTTATTTATTTTTGAGACGGAGTCCTGCTCTGTCACCCAGGCTGAAGTTCAATAGTGTGATCTTGGCTCATTGTAACCTCTGCCTTTGAGGTTCAAGCAGTTCTCCTGCCTCAACCTCCCAAGTAGCTGGGATTACAGGTGCTCGCCACCACACTCAGCTAATTTTTGTATTTTTAGTAGAGATGAGGTTTCACCATGTTGGTCAGGCTGGTCTTCAACTGACCTTAGGTGATCCACCCACCTTGGCCTCTGAAAGTGCTGGGATTACAGGCGTGAGCCACCGCGCCCAGCCTGTGTAATAGTTTTTGAAGTATTCATTATGTGAGCTGGTCTGTAATTACAAGAATATATATTTTTTTAATTTTGTTGTTCCATAAGCTATTGGGGTACATGTGGTATTTGGTTAGATGAGTAAATTCTTTTTTTTTTTTTGGCTGTATCAGCGGGTTCTGCACTCGTTTATTCAATCAAGGATCAAAAATATTTGAAAAATAAATAACAATACAGCAATAAAAAACAATATAAATTTTAAAAATACAGTATAGCAAGTATTTACATAACATTTACATTGTATTATAGGTATTATAAGTAATCTAGAGGTGATTTAAAGTATACAAGAGGATGTGCATAGGTTATGTACAAATACTACACCATTTTATATAAGAAACTTGAGCAACCGCAGATTTTGGTATCCATGGGAGAGGGGGTTGTCCTGGAACCAATTCCCCATGAATACCAAGGGATTACTGTATAGCATGTATATGTTTCCTATGGCTGCTGTCACAAATTACCACAAATGTAGTGGCTTAAAACAATCAACCTTTACTATCTTTTTTTTAAAATTATTATTATTATACTTTAGATTTTAGGGTACATGTGTGCAATGTGCAGGTTAGTTACATATGTATACATGTGCCATGCTGGTCCGCTGCACCCACTAACTCGTCATCTAGCATTAGGTATATCTCCTAATGCTATCCCTCCCCCCTCTCCCCACCCCACAACAGTCCCCAGAGTGTGATGTTCCCCTTTCTGTGTCCATGTGTTCTTATTGTTCAATTCCCATCTATGAGTGAGAATATGTGGTGTTTGGTTTTTTGTTCTTGTGATAGTTTACTGAGAATGATGATTTCCAATTTCATCCATGTCCCTACAAAGGACATTAACTCATCATTTTTTATGGCTGCATAGTATTCCATGGTGTATATGTGCCACATTTTCTTAATCCAGTCTATCAGTGTTGGATATTTGGGTTGGTTCCAAGTCTTTGCTATTGTGAATAATGTCGCAATAAACATACGTGTGCATGTGTCTTTATAGCAGCATGATTTATAGTCCTTTGGGTATATACCCAGTAATGGGATGGCTGGGTCAAATGGAATTTCTAGTTCTAGATCCCTGAGAAATTGCCACACTGACTTCCACAAGGGTTGAACTAGTTTACAGTCCCACCAACAGTGTAAAAGTGTTCCTTTTTCTCCACATCCTCTCCAGCACCTGTTGTTTCCTGACTTTTTAATGATTGCCATTCTAACTGGTGTGAGATGGTATCTCATTGTGGTTTTGATTTGCATTTCTCTGATGGCCAGTGATGGTGAGCATTTTTTCGTGTGTTTTTTGGCTGCATAAATGTCTTCTTTTGAGAAGTGTCTGTTCATGTCCTTTGCCCGCTTTTTGATGGGGTTGTTTGTTATTTCTTGTAAATTTGTTGGAGTTCATTGTAGATTCTGGATATTAGCCCTTTGTCAGATTACTAGGTTGCGAAAATTTTCTCCCATTTTGTAGGTTGCCTGTTCACTCTGATGGTAGTTTCTTTTGCTGTGCAGAAGCTCTTTAGTTTAATTAGATCCCATTTGTCAATTTTGGCTTTTGTTGCAATTGCTTTTGGTGTTTTAGACATGAAATCCTTGCCCATGCCTATGTCCTGAATGGTAATGCCTAGGTTTTCTTCTAGGGTTTTTATGGTTTCAGGTCTAACGTTTAAGTCTTTAATCCATCTTGAATTAATTTTTGTATAAGGTGTAAGGAAGGGATCCAGTTTCAGCTTTCTACATATGGCTAGCCTGTTTTCCCAGCACCATTTATTAAATAGGGAATCTTTTCCCCATTGCTTGTTTTTGTCAGGTTTGTCAAAGATCAGATAGTTGTAGATATGCGGCGTTACTTCTGACGGCTCTGTTCTGTTCCATTGATCTATATCTCTGTTTTAGTAGCAGTACCATGCTGTTTTGGTTACTGTAGCCTTGTAGTATAGTTTGAAGTCAGGTAGTGTGATGCCTCCAGCTTTGTTCTTTTGGCTTAGGATTGACTTGGCGATGCGGACTCTTTTTTGGTTCCATATGAACTTTAAAGTAGTTTTTTCCAATTCTGTGAAGAAAGTCATCGGTAGCTTGATGGGGATGGCATTGAATCTATAAATTACATTGGGCAGTATGGTCATTTTCACAATATTGATTCTTCCTACCCATGAGCATGGAATGTTCTTCCATTTGTTTGTATCCTCTTTTATTTCCTTGAGCAGTGGTTTGTAGTTCTCCTTGAAGAGGTCTTTCACATCCCTTGTAAGTTGGATTCCTAGGTATTTTATTCTCTTTGAAGCAATTGTGAATGGGAGTTCACTCATGGTGTGGCTCTCTGTTTGTCTGTTATTGGTGTATAAGAATGCTTGTGATTTTTGTACATTGATTTTTTATACTGAGACTTTGCTGAAGTTGCTTATCAGCTTAAGGGGATTTTCGGCGGAGACGATGGGGTTTTCTAGATATACAATCTTGTCATCTGCAAACAGGGACAATTTGACTTCCTCTTTTCCTAATTGAATACCCTTGATTTCCTTCTCCTGCCTAATTGCCCTGGCCAGAACTTCCAACACTATGTTGAATAGGAGTGGTGAGAGAGGGCATCCCTGTCTTGTGCCAGTTTTCAAAGGGAATGCTTCCAGTTTTTGCCCATTCAGTATGATATTGGCTGTGGGCTTGTCATAGATAGCTCTTATTATTTTGAGATACGTCCCATCAATACCTAATTTATTGAGAGTTTTTAGCATGAAGGGTTGTTGAATTTTGTCAAAGGCCTTTTCTGCATCTATTGAGATAATCATGTAGTTTTTGTCTTTCGTTCTGTTTATATGCTGGATTACATTTATTGATTTGTGTATATTGAACCAGCCTTGCATCCCAGGGATGAAGCCCACTTGATCATGGTGGATAAGGTTTTTGATGTGCTGCTGAATTTTGTTTGCCAGTATTTTATTGAGGATTTTTGCATCAATGTTCATCAAGGATATTGGTCTAAAATTCTCTTTTTTTGTTGTGTCTCTGCCAGGCTTTGGTATCAGGATGATGCTGGCCTCATAAAATGAGTAAGGGAGGATTCCCTCTTTTTCTATTGATTGGAATAGTTTCAGAGGGAATGGTACCAGTTGCTCCTTGTACCTCTGGTAGAATTCGGCTGTGAATCCATCTGGTCCTGGACTTTTTTTGGTGGGTAAGCCATTGATTATTGCCACAATTTCAGCTCCTGTTATTGGTCTATTCAGATATTCAACTTCTTCCTGGTTTAGTCTTGGGAAAATGTATGTGTCGAAGAATTTATCCATTTCTTCTAGATTTCCTAGTTTATTTGCGTAGAGGTGTTTGTAGTATTCTCTGATGGTAGTTTGTATTTCTGTGGGATCAGTGGTGATATCCCCTTTATCATTTTTTATTGCTTCTATTTGATTCTTCTCTCTTTTTTTCTTTATTAATCTTGCTACCGGTCTATCAATTTTGTTGATCCTTTCAAAAAACCAGCTCCTGGATTCATTAATTTTTTGAAGGGATTTTTGTGTCTCTATTTCCTTCAGTTCTGCTCTGATTTTAGTTATTTCTTGCCTTCTGCTAGCTTTTGAATGTGTTTGCTCTTGCTTTTCTAGTTCTTTTAATTGTGATGTTAGGGTGTCAATTTTGGATCTTTCCTGCTTTCTCTTGTGGGCATTTAGTGCTATAAATTTCCCTCTACACACTGTTAAAATCTCCCATTATTAATGTGTGGGAGTCTAAGTCTCTTTGTAGGTCACTCAGGACTTGCTTTATGAATCTGGGTGCTCCTGTATTGGGTGCATATATATTTAGGATAGTTAGCTCTTCTTGTTGAATTGATCCCTTTACCATTATGTAATGGCCTTCTTTGTCTCTTTTGATCTTTGTTGGTTTAAAGTCTGTTTTATCAGAGACTAGGATTGCAACCCCTGCCTTTTTTTGTTTTCCATTTGCTTGGTAGATCTTCCTCCATCCTTTTATTTTGAACCTATGTGTGTCTCTGCACGTGAGATGGGTTTCCTGAATACAGCGCACTGATGGGTCTTGACTCTTTATCCAATTTGCCAGTCTGTGTCTTTTAATTGGAGCATTTAGTCCATTTACATTTAAAGTTAATATTGTTATGTGTTAATTTGATCCTGTCATTATGATGTTAGCTGGCTATTTTGGTCGTTAGTTGATGCAGTGTCTTCCTAGTCTCGATGTTCTTTACATTTTGGCATGATTTTGCAGCGCCTGGTACCGGTTGTTCCTTTCCATGTTTAGCACTTCCTTCAGGAGCTCTTTTAGGGCAGGCCTGGTGGTGACAAAATCTCTCAGCATTTGCTTGTCTGTAAAGTATTTTATTTCTCCTTCATTTATGAAGCTTAGTTTGGCTGGATATGAAATTCTGGGTTGAAAATTCTTTTCTTTAAGAATGTTGAATATTGGCCTCCACTCTCTTCTGGCTTGTAGAGTTTCTGCCGAGAGATCCGCAGTTAATCTGATGGGCTTCCCTTTGAGGGTAACCCGACCTTTCTCTCTGGCTGCCCTTAACATTTTTTCCTTCATTTCAACTTTGGTGAATCTGACAATTATGTGTCTTGGAGTTGCTCTTCTCGAGGAGTATCTTTGTGGCGTTCTCTGTATTTCCTGAATCTGAATGTTGGCCTGCCTTGCTAGATTGAGGAAGTTCTCCTGGATAATATCCTGCAGAGTGTTTTCCAACTTGGTTCCATTTTCCCTGTCACTTTCAGGTACACCAATCAGACGTAGATTTGGTCTTTTCACATAGTCCCACATTTCTTGGAGGCTTTGCTCGTTTCTTTTTATTCTTTTTTCTCTAAACTTCCCTTCTCGCTTCATTTCATTCATTTCATCTTCCATTGCTGATACCCTTTCTTCCATTTGATCGCATCGGCTCCTGAGGCTTCTGCATTCTTCACGTAGTTCTTGAGCCTTGGTTTTCAGCTCCATCAGCTCCTTTAAGCACTTCTCTGTATTGGTTATTCTAGTTATACATTCTTCTAAATGCTTTTCAAAGTTTTCAACTTCTTTGCCTTTGGTTTGAATATCCTCCCGTAGCTTGGAGTAATTTGATCATCTGAAGCCTTCTTCTCTCAGCTCATCAAAGTCATTCTCCATCCAGCTTTGTTCCATTGCTGGTGAGGAACTGCGTCCCTTTGGAGGAGGGCAGGTGCTCTGCTTTTTAGAGTTTCCAGTTTTTCTGCTCTGTTTTTTCCCCATCTTTGTGGTTTTATCTACTTTTGGTCTTTGATGATGGTGATGTACACATGGGTTTTTGTTTGGATGTCCTTTCTGTTTGTTAGTTTTCCTTCCAACAGACAGGACCCTTAGCTGCAGGTCTGTTGGATTACCCGGCTGGCCGTGTGAGGTGTCAGTCTGCCCCTGCTGGGGGGTGCCTCTCAGTTAGGCTGCTCGGGGGTCAGGGGTCAGGGACCCACTTGAGGAGGCAGTCTGCCCGTTCTCAGATCTCCAGCTGCGTGCTGGGAGAACCACTGCTCTCTTCAAAGCTGTCAGACAGGGACATTTAAGTCTGCAGAGGTTTGTCTGTGCCCTGCCCCCAGAGGTGGAGCCTACAGAGGCAGGCAGGCCTCCTTGAGCTGTGGTGGGCTCCACCCAGTTCGAGCTTCCCTGCTGCTTTGTTTATCTAAGCGAGCCTGCGCAATGGCGGGCGCCCCTCCCCCAGCCTCACTGCCGCCTTGCAGTTTGATCTCAGACTGCTGTGCTAGCAATCAGCGGGACTCCGTGGGCGTAGGACCCTCTGAGCCAGTTGTGGGATATTTATCTCCTGGTGCACCTTTTTTAAGCTCGTCAGAAAAGCGCAGTATTTGGGTGGGAGTGACCCAATTTTCCAGGTGCTGTCTGTCACCCCTTTCTTTGACTAGGAAAGGGAACTCCCTGACCCCTTGCGCTTCCGCTTCCTGAGTGAGGCAATGCCTCGCCCTTCTTCGGCTCGCGCAAGGTGTGCACACCCACTGACCTGCGCCCACTGTCTGGCACTCCCTAGTGAGATGAACCCGGTACCTCAGATGGAAATGCAGAAATCACCCATCTTCTGCATCGCTTATGCTGGGAGCTGTAGACCGGAGCTGTTCCTATTCGGCCATCTTGGCTCCTCGATGAGTAAATTGTTAAGCAGTGATCTGTGAGATCCTGGTGCACCCGTCATTTGAGCAGGATACACTTCACCGTATAAGTTGTCTTTTATCTCTCCCCACTCCCACTCTTCCCTTCAGGTCCCCAAAGTTCATTGTATAATTTTTGTGGTTTTGTGTCCTCATAGCATATCTCCCACATATCAGTGAGAACATATGATGTTTGGTTTTCCATTCCTGAGTTACTTCACTTAGAATAACAGTCTCCAGTCTCATCCAGGTCATTGCAAATGCTGTTAATTGATACCTTTTTGTGGCTGAGTAGTATTCCTGTGTGTGTGTGTGTGTGTGTGTGTCTGTGTGTGTGTGTGTGTATCGTTGATTGATGGGCATTTCAGTTGGTTCTATGATTTTTTAGTTGTGAATCGTGCTGCTAGAAACATGCATGTGCAAGTATCTTTTGCAAATAATTACTAGTTTTTCTTGGATAGATACCCAGTAGTGGGATTGCTGGATCAAATGGTAGTTCTACTTTTAGTTCTTTAGGGAATATCCACCCTGTTTTTCATAGCAGCTGTACTAGTTTACATTCCCACCAGCAGTGTAGAAGTTGTTTGAAATGTTTGTTCCTCAGTGCCATAAAGAAATAGCACTTGAACATAAATTTAATTTATTTAGTAAGGCCGTTTTTACTTCCTGCAGAAAGTGTACACTTGTCAGCAGTTTTGCCATGAGAGTACAATGAACAAAGGAGACAGGGTCATTTATAACCTGACACATCCACCCTACTGCTGTGTCCGGTTTCCATTGGCTGGAATGGGACCTCACATTCTGTATTTATCCCAATTGGCTAGCAACTTAGAACTTTTTAAAAGAGACAAAGGTAAAGGAGAACAAGGAAAGGAGTAAGTAACTTGTGGAATGCTGAGAAAGGTAAAACCACTTTTAAATAAGGAAGAGGAACAGGATATGACCTAATGCTTGCTTGGACCAGTATAAGCATGCCAGGGCAAATATTTAGTAGCACAGGTCTTTGAATAAATTTTGCCTCTAAGAAAAGTTACAATTTATTCCTAATTAGATGGGGGGGTGGGGTATCCTTGAAGAGGAACCTCTACTTTACTTTTTACAAAGTGTTCCCTAATCACTGCATCCATGCCAACATCTACAGTTTTTTGATCTTTTGATTATGACCATTCTTGCAAGAATAAGGTGGTATTGCATTTTGGTTTTGATTTTCATTTCCGCAATCATTAGTGATGTTGAGCATTTTTTCATATGTTTGTCGTCCATTTGTATATCTTCTTTAGAAAATTGTCTATTCATGTCTTTAGCACAGTTTTTGATTTTTTTTTTTCTTACTTATTTGTTTGAGTTCCTTGTAGATTCTGGATATTAGTCCTTTATCAGTGTATAGATTGTGAAGATTTTCTCCCACTCTGTGAGTTGTCTGTTTACTCTGCTTACTGTTCCTTTTGCTGTGCAAAAGCTCTTTATTTAATTAGGTCCCAGCTATTTATCTTTGTTTATACTACATTTGCTTTTGGGTTTTTGGTCATGAAATTTTTGCCTAGCCAATGCCTAGAAGGGTTTTTCTGTTATCTTCCAGAATTTTTATAGTTTCAGGTCTTAGGTTTAAGTCCTTAATCCACCTTGAGTTGATTTTTTTTATAAGTTGAGAGATGAGGATCTGGTTTTATTCTCCTACATGTGGCTACCATCCCAGCACCAATTGTTGAAAAGGGTGTCTTTTCGCCACTTTATGTTTTTGTTTACTTTTTTGAAGATCGCTTGGCTGTAATTATTTCAGTTTATTTCTGGGTTCTATGTTCCATTGGTCTATGTGTCTATTTTTATACCAGTACCATGCTGTTTTGGTGACTCAGGTTTTATAGTATATTTTGAAATCAGGTAGTATGATGCCTCCAGATTTGTTCTTTTTGCTTAGCCTTTCTTTGACTCTGTGGGCTCTTTTTTGGATCCATATGATTTTTAGAATTTATTTTTTTCTAACTCTGTGAAGAATGATGGTAGTATTTTGATGGGAATTTTGCTGAATTTTTAGATTGCTTTTGGCAGTAGGGTCATTTTCACAATATTGATTCTACCCATCCTTGAGCATGGGATGTGTTTCCATTTGTTTGTGTCATCTGTGATTTCTTTCAGTAGTGTTTTTTAGTTTTCCTTTTAGAGGACTTTTGACTCCTTCATTAGGTGTATTCCTAAGTTTTTTTTTTTTTTTTTCCAGCTATTTTAAAAGGGGAGTTCTTGATTTAATTCTCCATTTGGTTGCTGTTGGTGAATAAAAGAGCTACTGATTTGTGTACATTAATCTTGTATCTAGAAACTTTGCTGAATTCTTTTATCAGTTGTAGGAGCCTTCTGGAGGAGTCCTTAGGGTTTTCAAGGTAACCTATCATATCATCAGCAAGCAGGGACAGTTTGACTTCCTGTTTAGTGACTTGGATGCTGTTTATTTGTTTCTCTGTTCTGGTAGCTCTGGAGGACGTCCAGGATTATGTTGGAGAGGAGTGGTGAGAGTGGGCATCCTAGTCTTGTTCTCATTCTCAGAGAGAATGCTTTCAACTTTTCCTCATTCAGTATTATGTTGGCTGTGGGTTTGCTATGGATAGCTTTTATTACATTAAGCTGTTCCTTGTATGCCAACTTTGCTGAGAGGTGTTTTTTTGTTTGTTTGTTTTTGTTTTTTGTTTTCTGTTTTTTGTTTTGACAGAGTTTTGCTCTTGTTGCCCAGGCTGAAGTGCAATGGCAGGATCTTGGCTCACCACAACCTCTGCCTCCTGGGTTCAAACAATTCTCCTGTGTCAGCCTCCCAAGTAGCTGAGATTACAGGCACATGTCACCATGCCTGGCTAATTTTTGTACTTTTAGTAGAGACGAGGTTTCATCATATTGGTCAGACTGGTCTTGAACTCCTGACCTCAGGTGATCTGCCTGACTTAGCCTCCCAAAGTGCTGGGATTACAGGCGTGAGCCACCATACACCCTGCCAAGCTGAGAGTTTTACTTTCAAAGGGATGCTGGATTTTGTCAAATGCTTTTTCTGCATCTATTGAGATATCATGTGATTTTTGTTTTCAATTCTATTTATGTGGTGTATCGCATTTGTTGACTTGTGTGTCAAACAATCCCTGCATCCCTGGTATGAAACCCACTTTATCATGGTGGGTTATCTTTTTGACATGTTGTTGGATTCAGTTAGCTAGTATTTTTTTAAGGATTTTAGCATCAATGTTTTTCAAGGATATTGGCCTGCAGTTTTCTTTCTTAGTTGTGTCTTTTCCTGATTTTGATACTAGGGTGATGCTGACTTCATAGAATGAATTAGGGAGGGCTCCTTCTTTCTCTGTCTGGTGGAATAGTGTCAAAAAGATTGGTACCAATTCTTTGAATGTCTGGTAGAATTCTGCTGTGAATCCGTCTGGTCCTGGACATTTTATTGGTAATTTTTTAAATTACAATTTTAATCTCACTGCTTGTTATTGGTCTGTTCAGGGTATCTAATTCTTCCTGATTTAAGCTAGGAGGGTTGTATTTTTACAGGAATTTATTCTTCTCTTCTAGGTTTTCTAGTTTATGTGTGTAAAGGTGTTCATAGTAGCCTTGAATGATTTTTTTGTATTTCAGTGGTGTCAGTTATAATATCTCCTGTTTCATTTCTCAGTGAGGTTATTTGGATATTCTCTCTTTTCTTGGTTAATCTTGCTAATGGTCTATAAATTTTATTTATATTTTCAAAGAAGCAGGTTTTGTTTCATTTATCTTTTGTATTTTTTTGTTTCAATTTCATTTAGTTCTGCTCTGATCTTGGTTAGTTTCTTTTTTTTTCTGCTGGGTTTGGGTTTGGTTTGTTCTTGTTTCTCTAGTTTCTTGTGGTGTGACCTTAGATTGTCTGTTTGTACTCTTTCAGACTTTTTGATGTAGGCATTTAGGGCTATGAACTTTCCTGTTAGCACCACCTTAGCTCTATGCCAGAGGTTTTGATAGGTTGTGTCATTATTGTCATTCTGTTTGAAGAACTTTTTAATTTTCATATTGATTTGGTTTTTGCCCCAATGCTTATTCAGGAACAGCTTATTTAATTTCCATATATTTGCATGGTTTTGAAGTTTCCTTTGGGAGTTGATGTCCAGTTTTATTCCACTGTGGTCTGAGAGAGTGCTCGATATAGTTTCAGTTTTCTTAAATGTTTTGAGGCTCATATTATGACCTATCATATGATCTGTCTTGGAGAAAGTTCCATGTGCTGTTGAGGAGAATGTGTGTTCTGCAGTTGTTGAATGAGATGTTTTGTATGTGTCTGTTAAGTCCATTTTTTTCCCAGGGTATGGTTTAAATCCACTCTTTCTTTGTTGCTTTCTGTCTTGATGGCCTGTCTAGTGCTGTCAGTGGAGTTGAAGTTCCCCACTATTATAGTGTTTCTGTCTATCTCATTTTTTAGGTCTATTAGCAATTGTTTTATAAATTTGGGTCCTCCAGTATTAGGTGGATATATGTTTAGGGTTGTAATGTTTTCCTGTTGGACCAGCCATTTAGCATTATATAATGTCCCTCTTCGTCTCTTTTAACCACTGTTGCTTTAAAGTTTGTTTTGTCTGATATAAGAATGGGTACCCCTGCTTGTTTTTGGTGTCCATTTGCATGAAACGCCTTTTTCCACCCCTTTACTTTAAGTTTATATGAGTCCTTATGTGGTAGGTGAGTCTCCTGAAGATAGCAGATAGTTGATCGGTTAGTTCTTATCCATTCTGCAGTTCTGTGTCTTTTAAGTGGAGCATTTAGGCCATTTACATTCAATGTTAGTATTGAAATGTGAGGTATCATTGCATTCATTATGCCCTTTGTTGGCTGCATACTTTGGTGTTTTTTTTGTTTTGTGTTTTTTTTTTTCTGTTTTTTTTTTGTTTGTTTTTGAGATGGAATCTCGCTCTGTCACCCAGGCTGGAGTGCAGTGGCACCATCTTGGTTCACTGCAACCTCTGCCTCCCAGCTTCAAGCAATTCTCCTGCCTCAGCCTCCCAGGTAGCTGATAGTAGAGGTGCCCGCCACCATGCGTGGCTAATTTTTGTGTATTTAGTAGAGATGGGGATGCACCATATTAGCCAGGCTGGTCTTGAACTCCTGACCTTGTGATCTGCCCGCCTTGGCCTCCCAAAGTGCTGAGATTACAGGCATGAGCCACCACACCCAGCCTTTTTTTTTTTTTTTTTGGTTTTTCATTTTTGTTCTTTATCTTGTATTTCTGTTTTATAAATCCTGTTTGATTTATGCTGTAAAGAGATTCTGTTTGGTTGTGTTTCCAGGATTTGTTTTATGATTTAAGGTTTCTTTTGGCAGTTTTAGTATTAGGGGCTTGGTAATGGTGAATTCTCTCAGCATTTGTTTGTCTGAAAATGACTGTATCTTTCCTTATATATGATGCTTAGTTTCACTGGATGCAAAATTCTTGACTGATAATTGTTTTGTTTGAGGAGGCTGTAGATGGGGCCCCAATCCCTTCTAACTTGTAAGGTCTCTGCTGAGAAATCTACTGTTAATCTGATAGGTGTTCCTTTATAGGTTACCTGGTTCTTCTGTCTCACAGCTCTTAAGATTTTTTTTGTCTTAACTTTGGATAACCTGATCACAATGTGCTAAGGTGAAGATCTTTTTGCTATGAATTTCCCATGTGTTCTTTGTGCTTCTTATATTTGTATGTCTAGGTAAGGCCAGAGAATTTTTACTTGATTATTCCCTCAAATATGTTTTCCAAGCTTTTAGAATTGTTTTCTTCCTCAGGAACACCAATTATTCTCAGGTTTGGTCATTTAACATAATTCCAGACTTCCTGGAGTCTTTGTTTATATTTTCTTATTCTGTTTTGTCTTTGTTGGATTGGGTTAATTCAAATACCTTGTCTTTGAGCTCAGAATTTCTTCTTCTACTTGTTAATTTTTATTGCTGAGAATTTCCTGATCATTTCGCGTTTCTAAAAGTGTGTCCAATGTTTCCTGATTTTTTTTTTTTTTTAAGATATCTGTTTCATTGAATATTTTGCCCTTCACTTCTTGTATGAATTTTTGGATTTCCTTGCGTTGGGCTTTGCCGTTCTCCCATCCCTACCCGATTAGCTTAATAACTAACCTCCTGACTTCTTTTTTTTTTCAGATAAATCAGGGATTTCTTCTTGGTTTGGTTCTATTGCTGGTGAACTAGTGTGATTTTTTTGGGGGGTGTTGATGAACATTGTTTTGTCATATTATCAGGTTTTCTTTTCTGTTCCTTCTCATTTGGGTAGGCTCTGTCAGAGGGAAGGTCTAGGGCTGAAAGCTGTTTAGATTTTTTGACCCACAGGGTGTTCCTTTTTATGTGGATGTGGCTTTCCATGAGCTGAACTGTAGCGATTTGTGTCTCTCTTCTGGGTCTAGCCACCCAGTGAGTCTTCCCTGCTCCAGGCTGATACTTGGGGTTGTCTGCACAGAGTCCTGTGATGTAAATTGACTGTGGATCTCTCAGCCATGGATACCAGTGCCTGTTCCAGTGGAGGTGGTGAAGGGTGCTGTGGCCTCTGTGGGAGTCCTTAGTTTTGATGGTTTAATGCTTTATGTATTTATTTATTTTTGCTAGTGGGCCTCCTGCCAGGAGGTAGCACTTCCTAGAAAGCATCAGCTGTAGTAGTGTACAGAGGAACTGGTGGTGGGTGGGGCCTTAGGACTCCCAACATTATATGTCCTTTGTCTTCCCCTACCAGGGTGGATAGGGAAAGACCATTGGGTGCATGGGGCACTAGTCGTGTGTGAGTTCAGTCTCCCCTTGGGAAGGTCTTGCTGTGGTTGGTGTAGGGGATGTGGGTGAAAGTCCCAGGTCACTGGAGTTGTGTATCTAGGAGAATTATAGCTGCCTTTGCTGAGTCACACAGGGTGTCAAGGAAGTAGGGGAAAGTGATTAGTCACAGGCCTCACTCAGCTCCCATGCAAACCGGAGGGCCATTCTCACTCCCACTGTGTACCCCACAATGACCCCAAGTCTGTTTCCAGGTGGAAGGCTATTTGGGCTTGAAAATTGCTCAAGGATTTCTGCCTTCCAGTTGCAGGGAAAAAAAGGGCTTTAGTTCTTCCCTGTCTGTGAAGTCTGCAAACCAGATTTGCGCCTTTCCCTGAGTTCTGGGCAGAAGACTTCTTGGCCCACTCAAATTGTTACAACGTTCAGCTAAGGAAGTCCTTTTCCACTTGGAGTTTTACCCCTGCTCCTCTGTCCTCCCTCCTGATGGATCCCTGTGGTGCCAGGCAGGAATGGGCTGCTTGGGGATTTATCAAGCCCCTAGGGCCTCTCTGCTGCCTGCTCCACCCCTGTATTTCACTCAGCTTGGCTCTAATTTGATGCAGCTCCAGGTAGTCAGGAAATTATCCCACAAATGGACTTTCAGCTTCTCCAGTGGGGATGTATGTTTGGGAGAGGAGGGTCTCCCTTTCTCACATCTGCAGTTGGGGCCCTCACAGTATTTGGAGTGTCTCCAGGGTCCTGCAGGAGCAGTCTGCTTCCTTCAGTGTGTCTGTCCTGATGCCTTTAAAGACACATTCTCAAGATTCTCAGATAAGTGTGTCCCAGGTAAAAACTGTGTCCACATTTTCTTTTAGAATGTCATGTGTTTAGAATTGCAGTCATTTACATTTCTACTTCTGATGCTTTTGCCTAAGAAGATTATTTCAACTACCTTTTCCCTTTTCTTCTCATGACAGTGAAAGGACCTCTTTAAAATTATTCTCCCCTATATATCAGAGACTTGTCTTTATTCTGTCCATCCAGTCTTCTTACATATCACAAATAATACTCATCTTGAGTTTATATGCTGAAATATTGAAAGTATTCCCTATGTTGACAGATCAGCCTGGGCAGGTGGGAATATAAAACATTCTTATTGGGGATGGTGCTGGGTCCTCAGATATCAATGAGGGAGAAAAGTGCACTGTTTAGGTTCCATCTGAATGCTCCATCAGCTCTATGAAGAATATAATTTTTAAATGCACACTTAAAAAGAATGGAATTGGCTGGGCGTGGTGGCTTATGCCTGTAATCCTAGCAGTTTGGGAGGCTGAGGCGGGTGGATCACAAGGTCAGGAGATCGAGACCATCCTGGCCAACATGGTGAAACCCCATTTCTGCTAAAAATAAAAAAATTAGCTAGGCTTGTTGGCATGTACCTGTAACTCCAGCTACTCAAAAGACTGAGGCAGGAGAATCACTTGAAACTGAAAGACAGAGGTTGCAGTGAGATGAGAAGATGAGATCACACCACTGCACTCCAGCCTGGCAACAGAGCAAGACTCCATCTCAAAACAAAATAAAAAAAAGGATAGAATTAGGCTGGGCACGGTTGCTCACACGTGTAATCCCAGCACTTTGGGTGGCCAAGGTGGGTGGATCATGATGTCAGGAGTTCAAGACCAGCTTGACCAGCATGGTGAAACCCTGTATCTACTAAAAACACACACACACACACACACACAATTAGCTGGGGAAGGTGGTGTGTACCTGTAGTCCCAGCTACTTGGGAGACAGGCAGGAGAATTACTTGAACCCAGGAGGTGGAAGTTGCCGTAAGCCAAGATTGTGCCATTACACACCAGCCTGTGTGACAGAGTAGACTCCATACCCCCTCCCCCCCCCAAAAAAGGGTAGCCTGGAATAATTACATATGCAAAGGAAGTAATTCAAAGAAATGTGTCTTCTAGAATGCTACAGAGAGTATTTAAATACACTATTAGAAATTACAAAACACAAGCAACATATGTGGCTTGAACTTTACATAAAACATGTTTTTCATAATTAGATTATGATTTCTGTTTTTTGGCCAGTAATTTCACCGAAGTCATGTTGCATCATCCTATATGTATCAGCACATGATACCAATCTGTCCCATTAATTTTATTCACTTGGTTAATGTGTTTTCTGAAAGACTTCTTTCCCCTTCCCCGAGATGTAGTCTTGCTCTGTCATCCAGAGCTGGAGTGCAATAGCACAGTCTCAGCTCACTGCAACCCCTGCCTCCTGGGTTCAAGTGGTTCTCCTGCCTGAGCCCCCTGAGTAGCTGGGATTACATGCATGAGACACCACGCTTAGCTAATTATTGTATTTTTAGTAAAGATGGGGTTTCACCATGTTGGCCAGGCTGGTCTTGAACTTGTGACATCATGATCCCCCTGCCTTGGCCTCCCAAAGTGCAGGCATTACAGGTGTGAGCCACCACTCCCAGCCAGGATTCCTTCACTCTAATGTTACTTTATATAAACTGTATTATTCACAATTACTTTGGAGAGACTTTCTGACTAATGTGAATAAATAATCACATTTAATCTGAAAGCTCCCCTGTTACACCAAGTGTCGGGTTCCAGTCCAAGCTGAGGTCTGATGGGAGTGGGTGGGTGAGTGGTGGGTTGCTGGAAAAACAATTGAGGAATGGTGGGGAGTTTTGACATGGCTTTATTCTCTCTCTGGGCACAAGCCTGGTCATGAGGCCTGTGTACAGGGTCAGCAGCTTTACTCTCTCTCCCTCTCCTGTCCACCTTTCTGTGTACTCCTAACACATAATAGTGGCTGAGAGCTAAGTATGAGCTTTCACAACCAGGTTACATAATAAGTAGAAATGTGCATGTGTGCTCCAAACTCACTGAGTCATGCTGAACCATATGTTTACCTTGACCTATTCTTGACCATAGCACATCAATTTTTCTTACATTCCTTTTCTTAATAGTTTCTCTTTGTTTATAACTTGCTTTGGAAAATGAAGGGTGTTATCTTTTTTTTACTGGTCATATACAGTGGGATAAAACCCAGGTCCAGTCACTTACTATATGTTTTACAAAATATTTTCCTTAAGCTAGAATCATTGACATCATTGGTCAGTTTGTTAGCAATGCAGTAACTCAGGTCTCATCCCAGATCTCTTGAGTTAGAATACGTATTTTAACAAAATCTCCAGTTTATTGATGTATGCATTAAAATTTGAGAGATACCTCCTAATGTCCTGTGACTTCTCCATATAGGAGCTATACACAGTTTACTCTGTATAATGTAAATATGGCACTCAAAACTGTATATGCTTGTGTTTATGCCATACATTTTATGCTGTATCATCAGAAAAGTATAGTACCTACCCTGGTTTTGTGGATCTTATGCTTTCCTCAGAATGATGGAATACATTAGAGAAGCTTTCTCTATTAAATAATATTTTACTGGATAATTTCAGTCTCATGTAAAACAGAGCCAGTTCTCTTAACTCCCAAACAACTAGAGTAAAATTAACAATTCTGCCCATGGCAACTTGCTAAATATATGTGGGTGTTTGGGGTTTTTTAGAAAATGTTAATATTCAAGGCTGTAGCCATAGAATTCTCTCAGGAGGAGTGGGTGTGTCTGAATCCTGCTCGGTGAAATTTGTATAGAGATGCAGTGTTAGAGAACTACAGAAACCTGGTCTCTTTAGATGAGAATAATTTTTCCCCAGATTTCCTAATATACCTTAAGGCTTCTATTTTATCCCTTTGTAGAATGATTTTGGGAGTTTTTGCTCTGCATAAATTATTTTTAGATCAATACAATTAAGGAAAACTTGAAGTTATTGGAATAGAAAAGAAAATTTTCAAGATGTTATATCTTAACAAGAAACTTCCCCTTTCTTGAGCTAAACTGTATCTTTCACTCTAGATTAATGATGATTCTAGAAATTCAGTGGCATAAAGTATTTTCCCCAAGTATTAAAATCCAATATTCATCACCAATTTTAAATTCAATAGTATTGAATAGTAGAGCTAAGGATCCAGAAATCTAAAATACATATTAAATATTTTGACCTAAATATTCTAAAGGTTCTGTCAGAAAACAGTATTTTGGAATTAAATTTCTAGAATCCTTCATAACATTTTCTCCTCTCTACTGAACAGAGTACTAGGTTGGCAACTGGAGAATCCCAGCAAGTCATATTTTTTTTCTAACAAAACAGGCCTTGATATCTCTAACCTTGATCTGATCTCCTGCTTTAAGCAAATAAAAGAGCCCTGGAATGTGAAGAGTTATGAGACAGTAGTCAAATACTCAGATAGCTAAGCATGAATGAAGCAAATAACAGAGATGAGAGGTACAAAGGTCAAAGAATTCCAGACCTTAAAATGTGGTATGGGTTGCTCTGCTTCAATGGAAATATTTCCTAGAAAGTCATTTTTTTTCTCTAGTTCTCAAATAGGAGCATCTTTTGTTCCATACCCTTAAATTCTCTAAGGGCTCCACTTCCTACTTAGTGATTTTCCTTTGAGGGTACGGTGAGAGCTAAGGTCCTCTTTATGGCTTATAAGGTATCACATGGTATTCCTGTTGTTCCATTGCTTTGGGGGGATATAAGAACGCCTCTTGATTATTTTTGAGGAGCTGCATATAAGATTATTTCTTAAGTTTTCTTTTCCCATCATGTCTGAAATGTGTGAGAGCAGTGGTGATATTAAGATTTGTTTCAGAAATCTTAGGAACATTAATGACAGATGTTACTTGTTGTGTATATCTGATATACATATATATTTTTTAATTTTGATATTAGCAATCATAACAGATTTGAAATGATAGTTCATCATTGTTTTCATTTGCAGTTGCCTGTTGGTAGGTGATATTGAGCACTTTTTTATGTATCTATTGGTCATTCGTATATATTTGTTGGCAAAATATTTTTTCAGTCTTTTGACCATTTTTCAGATGGATTATAATTGTTATTATTATACTTGCCTCTACTTTGAATTTCCTATATATTTTTAATATTAAACTTTTCTTGTATATATGGTTTGCTATTGTGAGCATGCTGCAGTAAACATGCAAGTATAGGGATCTTTTTTTTTTGAGTCGGAATCTTGTTCTGTCGCCCAGGCTGGAGTGCAGTGGCTCGATCTCAGCTCACTGCAGGCTCCAACTCCCAGGTTCACGTCATTCTCTTGCCTCAGCCTCCCAAGTAGCTGGGACTACAGATGCCCGCCACCATGCTCGGCTAATATTTTGTATTTTTAGTAGAGATGGGGTTTCACCATGTTGGCCAGGGTGGTCTCGATCTCCTGAGCTCATGATCCACCTGCCTTGGCCTCCCAAAGTGCTGGGATTACAGGCATGAGCCACCGCGCCCGGCCCAGATATCATTTTCATATAATAAACAATTTTTTCTTTGGGTAGATACCCAATAATGAGATCTCTGAATCAAATGGTAGCTCTATTTTTAGTTGAGATTGAGTTTTTTTTTTCATATGCATGTTGGCTATTTGTATTCTTTATTGAAAAATGCTTAGTAATGTTATTTGCCCATTTTCAATGAAATCCTTTTTTTATTATTATGACATTTT
This sequence comes from Pongo pygmaeus, assembly GCF_028885625.2. Lineage (NCBI taxonomy): Eukaryota > Metazoa > Chordata > Mammalia > Primates > Hominidae > Pongo > Pongo pygmaeus. The sequence goes on from NC_072393.2 coordinate 24,970,741, forward strand.
TGAGTTGTTTGAATTATTTGTAAATTCTGAATTTAGTTACATGTTGGCACATAGTTCACAAATATGTTCTTTTATTCGGTAGGTTGCCTATTTACCCTGTTGATTATTTTTCTTGCTGTGCCTAAACATTTTAGTTTGAATCCCATTTATCTATTTTTTATAATAATAACATAATAATAGTTTTTTTTGTTGTGTTCTTGACTAGTTTTGGTATCAAGGTGATACCTCAGAGTGACTTAGGAAGAATTTCATTGTCCTGAATTTTTGGGAAGAGTTTCAGGAGGATTATTATTCTTAGTACATTTGGTAGAATTTGGCTGTCCATTTGTCTACTCCCGAGCTTTTCTTTTTCAAGACTTTTTTTATTACTGCCTCAATCATGCAACTCATTATTGGTTTGTATTACTGTTGTATCCATTGAAATGTCTGTTCTTTCACTTCTGATTGTTTGTTTAGATCTCTCTTCTGTTTTTGGTTAAGCTACCTAGCAATTTATCAATTTTGTCTTTTTGAAAAATCAACTATTCTCTTGATCATTTTTATTGTTTTTGGTCTTAAATTCATTTGGTTCTGTTCTGATTTTTGTTATTTTTTTTTCCTGTAACTTGGAATTTGGTTTATTATTAATTTTCTAGTTCCTTGAAGTGTGATGTCAAGTCCTTAATATGTAAGCTTTCTACTTTTTTGATGCAGGCATTTAGGCTATAAACTGCTCTCTTTGTACTATATTTGCATATCTCACAGGTTTTATTATATTGCGTTTCTATTTCCATCTTTTTTCCCACAATTTTTAAATTTTCATTTTAATTTTCTTTTTGAGGTGGGTTTTACTCTGTCACTCAGTCTGAAGTATAGTGGCACAATCTTGGCTCACTGCAACCTCCACCTTCCAGGCTCAAGAGATCTTTTTATTTCAGCCTCCCGAGTAGCTAGGACTATAGGTGTGCACCACCACATCTAGCTTTTTTTTTATATGCATTTTTTGTTGAGATGGGGTTTGCCATGTTGCCCAGGCTAGTCTCAAACTCCTGACCTCAGGTGATCCACCTGTCTCAGCCTCCCAAAGTGCTGGGATTGCAGCTGTGAGCCACCACCACTGGCCGGCCATCTTAATTACTTCATTTACACAGTGACTGTTCAGGAGTATGTTGTTCAAATTCTTTGTAAATTTATAGTTTCTGAAATTTCTCTTGATATTGATTTGTAGTTTTATTCTACTGTGATCTAAGTAGGTAGTTGATATAATTGTGATTTGGGGGGTACTTTGTTGATTTGCCAATTTCCTATCTCAACGGTCTCTCTAATGCTGTGAGTAGAATGTTGAATTTCTCCACTATCATTGTGTTACTGTCTCTTTCTATAGGTTTAATAACATTTCTATTTAAAATCTGGGTGCTTTGATGTTGGGTGCATAGATATTTAGAATTGTTATATCTTTTTGCTGAAAGATTTCTTTATTATTGGATGATTACCTTCTTTACCCTTTTTGTGCCGCTTTTTATTTAAAGCGTTTTATTTGATATACATATAGATACTCCTGTTTGTTTTTGGTTTCTGTTTGTGTTAATATCTTTCCTCCCTTATTTTTAATCTATATATATGTTACAAGTAAGGTGAGATTCTTGTAGGCAACATAGAGTTGGACCATTTTTTCTTATTCATATCATAAATCTATACATTTCAATGAAGGATTTAATTAATTTATATTCAAGGTTAATTTTTTCTCCTTCTTTTTTTTTTTTTTTTTTTGAGATGGAGTCCCGTTCTTGTTGCTCAGCTTGGAGTGCAATGGCGCGATCTCGGCTCACTGCCACCTCTGACTCCCAAGTTCAAGTGATTCTCCTGCCTCAGCCTATTGAGTAGCTGTGATTACAGGTGCCCACCACCATGCCCAGCTAATTTTTTGTATTTTTAGTAGCAATGGGGTTTCACAGGCCAGGCTGGTCTCAAACTCCTGATCTCAGGTGATCCACCCTCCTTGGCCTCCAAAAGGTTTAAGCCACCTCACCCGGCCAAGGTTAATATTAATATTAACATGTAGGTTTTGTTACTATCATAATGTTAATTATTTTGTTTTTTTTCATCTATCTTTCTGGTTTAATAAAATTCTGTCATGTTGTGATTTGATTTATTTCTTTTTCTCTTTTGTTTAATAAGACCTGTTAGTTTTATACTTTTATATGTTTTAATAATGATGAATATCAATCTTTTGTTTTTCTATTAGAAGTACTGGCCTGGCACAATGGCTCATGCCTGAAATCTCAGCACTTTGGGAGACTGAGGTGGGTGGATCACCTGAGGTCAGGAGTTTGAGACCAGCCTGGCCAACATGGTGAAACCCCGTCTCTACTAAAAATACAAAACTTAGCTGGGTGAGGTGGTGGGTGCCTGTAGTTCCAGCTACTTAGGAGGCTGAGGCAGGAGAATCACTTGAACCTGGAAGGCAGAGGTTGCAGTGAGCCGAGATTGTGCCATTGCACTCCAGCCTGGGCAACAAGAGCAAAACTCTGTCTCAAAAAAAAAAAAAAAAAATCCCTTGAACATCTCTTATAGACTCAGTCTAGTGGTAATTAGTTTCCCCAGCATTTACTTGTCAGGGTAAGACTATTTCTTCTTCATTTGTGAAGGTTAATTTACATTGATGTAAAATTTTTGGCTGGCACTTTTATTTCAACACTCTGTAAGTGGCATTCCATTATCTTCTGGCCAGTAAAGTTTCCATTGAGAAGTCTGCTTTTAGTCTGAAGTGGTTTTCTTTATAAAGGACTAGATGCTTTTCTTCTGCTGATTTTATAATTTCTTATTTCACTTTGACTTTAGAAATTCTGATTATCATGTGCCATGATGAAGTCTGTTTTGCAATTTATTTTACTGGTGATTGCTGAGCTTCCTGTATGTGTATGTCTAATTCTATTGCTAGAATTGGAAAGTTTTCATCATTTATTTTCTTAAATAGGTTTTCTAAACTTTTTCACGTTTTTTCTTTCTCAGAAGCACTGATAATTTTTATGTTTAGTCACTTTAGTCGGAAACATCTCAAAGTCTTCATTTGTTTTTTAAAATTCTTCTTAGTTTTGTCTGAGTAGATTATTTTAAAAGACCCATTTAAAGGTCTGAAAATTCTTTTTATGCCTTTTCAGTCTATTATTGGATCATTGAATGTATTTTCTTTTTCCTTCAGTAAATCTTTCAGTTCCATAATTTTGTTTTTGTTTCTTTTAAAAGATATTTATCTCCTTGGCACATTTCCCATTCATACTCGAAATTTATTTATTTATTTTTGTGTTAGCTTTTAGATTTCTTTTGCATCTCTTTGAGCTTCTTTAAAATCTATATTTTGAAACCTTTTAAGGGTGCAGCACACCAGCATGGCACGTGTATACATATGTAACTAACCTGCACATTGTGCACATGTGCCCTAAAACTTAAAGTATAATAATAAAAAAAAAAGTCTTTTAAAGTCCTTTCAATGATTTTTTTTTTCTTGGAATACTGGAGAATTATTGTGTTTCTTTGAAAGTGTCATAAACATTGCTTTTCTGTGTTTCTTCTGTCTTTATGTGTCTTTATATTGATTTCTGCACATCTAGAGAAACAGTTGTTTCGTTTTTTTTTTAATTTACTTTCATTGGAGGACGTTTTTCTTTTCTTTTTTTTTTTTTTGAATTTATTACCATGATGTTTATTGCATAGAGCCATTTGGCTTTACTTTTGGGTTTGTGCAGAGGGAAAGACTGGATAAGTTTCTTGAGTATAAACAAATATATATATATATACACACACACACACGCAAACATGTTTCTGTGTGTGTGTGTATATAAACACACACACACACATATATATATATATATATATAAATAACACAAATTTAGTCTTAGGAGTCATCTTTTCTCTTAGGTTGATTTTTAATTCTAAGTCTCAGAAAACAATTAATTTATCTTTGTTTTAATCATCATTGAGGCCCAGCAAACCTCTGAGGTAAAAGGGTGAGAAGGTAAGGTGGGGGCTGGATAATGAGAAATTACTTAAGGGTTATAATGTAAATTATTTGAGTGATGGATACCCTAAAAGCCCTGACTTCATCACTATGCAGTCTATGCATGTAACTAAATTACATTTGTACACAACACGTTTGCAAAAAAAATTAAAAAGAACCACTAGAGTTTGCTATCTTGCTTATTCATACATACAAATACGTGGTAAATATTTCCCATGACATTATTATTGATAAAGGAGTAAACAAGAAATTATTTAGGCAGATAGTGAGTGAGGGCAAGAAAGTCCTTAGTAAAGCTTTCCTTTTAATAAAAAGCAGCCCACAAATTATTTCCTTTTTAACAAAGAGCAGCCTGTAAAATCAAGCTCCAAACATCGATAAGCAAGCCGGAAGCTTGCATGAATAAATGTCGGCATCTGTGCCAACAGGAAAAGGGGCTAACTGGGGACTACGCATGTTTAAAATGGTGACTCCCTCTTTCTATTTCTTTGTTAACCACATGTACAGTAAGAAGCAGGCAACAGGGTGCTGGCAATGCTCCATATGCATAATAGAAGATTAGGGTGGAGCAGCCAGCTTCCTTGTGTGCTGTGTAAACTTTCTTTTTTTAAAATTTCATTATTATTATACTTTAAGTTTTAGGGTACATGTGCACAACATGCCGGTTTGTTACATATGTATACATGTGCCATGCTGGTGTGCTTCACCCATTAACTCGTCATTTAGCATTAGGTATATCTCCTAATGCCATCCCTCCCCGCTCCCCCCACCCCACAACAGTCCCCAGAGTGTGATGTTCCCCTTCCTGTGTCCATGTGTTCTCATCGTTCAATTCCCACCTATGAGTGAGAACATGCGGTGTTTGGTTTTTTGTCCTTGCGATAGTTTACTGAGAATGATGATTTCCAATTTCATCCATGTCCCTACAAAGGACATGAACTCATCATTTTTTATGGCTGCATAGTATTCCATGGTGTATATGTGCCACATTTTCTTAATCCAGTCTATCGTTGTTGGACATTTGGGTTGGTTCCAAGTCTTCGCTATTGTGAATAGTGCCACAATAAACATACGTGTGCATGTGTCTTTATAGCAGCATGATTTATAGTACTTTGGCTATATACCTAGTAGTGGGATGGCTGGGTCAAATGGTATTTCTAGTTCTAGTTCCCTGAGGAATCGCCACACTGACTTCCACAGGGGTTGAACTAGTTTACAGTCCCACCAACAGTGTAAAAGTGTTCCTATTTCTCCACATCCTCTCCAGCACCTGTTGTTTCCTGACTTTTTAATTATCGCCATTCTAACTGGTGTGAGATGGTATCTCATTGTGGTTTTGATTTGCATTTCTCTGATGGCCAGTGATGGTGAGCATTTTTTCATGTGTTTTTTGGCTGCATAAATGTCTTCTTTTGAGAAGTGTCTGTTCATGTCCTTTGCCCACTTTTTGATGGGGTTGTTTGTTTTTTTCTTGTAAATTTGTTTGAGTTCATTGTAGATTCTGGATATTAGCCCTTTGTCAGATGAGTAGGTTGTGAAAACTTTCTCCCATTTTGTAGGTTGCCTGTTCACCCTGATGGTAGTTTCTTTTGCTGTGCAGAAGCTCTTGAGTTTAATTAGATCCCATTTGTCAATTTTGGCTTTTGTTGCAATTGCTTTTGGTGTTTTAGACATGAAGTCCTTGTCCATGCCTATGTTCTGAATGGTAATGCCTAGGTTTTCTTCTAGGGTTTTTATGGTTTTAGGACTAACGTTTAAGTCTTTAATCCATCATGAATTAACTTTTGTATAATGTGTAAAGAAGGGATACAGTTTCAGCTTTCTACATATGGCTAGCCAGTTTTCCCAGCACCATTTATTAAATAGGGAATCCTTTCCCCATTGCTTATTTTTCTCTGGTTTGTCAAAGGTCAGACAGTTGTAGATATGTGGCGTTATGTCTGAGGGCTCTGTTCTGTTCCATTGATCTATATCTCTGTTTTGATACCAGTACCATGCTGTTTTGGTTACTGTAGCCTTGTATTATAGTTTGAAGTCAGGTAGTGTGATGCCTCCAGCTTTGTTCTTTTGGCTTAAGATTGACTTGGCGATGTGGGCTCTTTTTTGGTTCCATATGAACTTTAAAGTAGTTTTTTCCAATTCTGTGAAGAAAGTCATTGGTAGCTTGATGGGGATGGCATTGAATCTATAAATTACCTTGGACAGTATGGCCATTTTCACGATATTGATTCTTCCTACCCATGAGCATGGAATGTTCTTCCATTTGTTTTTATCCTCTTTTATTTCCTTGAGCAGTGAGTTGTAGTTCTCCTTGAAGAGGTCCTTCACATCCCTTGTAAGTTGGATTAATAGATATTTTATTCTCTTTGAAGCAATTGTGAATGGGAGTTCACTCATGATTTGGCTCTCTATTTGTCTGTTATTGGCGTATAAGAATACTTGTGATTTTTGTACATTGATTTTGTATCCTGAGACTTTGCTGAAGTTGCTTATCAGCTTAAGGAGATTTTTGGATGAGACAATGGGGTTTTTTAGATATAAAATCATGTCATCTGCAAAGAGGGACAATTTGGCTTCCTCTTTGCCTTATTGAATGCCCTGTATTTCCTTCTCCTGCCTGATTGCCCTGGCCAGAACTTCCAACACTATGTTGAATAGGAGTGGTGAGAGAGGGCATCCCTGTCTTGTGCCAGTTTTCAAAGGGAATGCTTCCAGTTTTTGTCCATTCAGTATGATATTGGCTATGGGTTTGTCATAGATAGCTCTTATTATTTTGAGATACGTCCTATCAGTACCTAATTTATTGAGAGTTTTTAGCGTGAAGCGTTTTTGAATTTTGTCAAAGGCCTTTTCTGCATCTATTGAGATAATCATGTGGTTTTTGTGTTTGGTTCTGTTTATATGCTGCATTACATTTATTGATTTGCGTATATTGAGCCAGCCTTGCATCCCAGGGATGAAGCCCACTTGATCATGGTGGATAAGCTTTTTGATGTGCTGCTGAATTTTGTTTGCCAGTATTTTATTGAGGATTTTTGCATCGATGTTCATCAAGGTTATTGGTCTAAAATTCTATTTTTTGGTTGTGTCTCTGCCCAGCTTTGGTATCAGGATGATGCTGGCCTCATTAAAAGAGTTAGGGAGGATTCCCTCTTTTTCTATTGATTGGAATAGTTTCAGAGGGAATAGTACCAGTTCCTCCTTGTACCTCTGGTAGAATTCTGCTCTGAATCCATCTGGTCCTGGACTCTTTTGGTTGGTAAGCTATTGATTATTGCCACAATTTCAGAGCCTGTTATTTGTCTATTCAGAGATTCATCTTCTTCCTGGTTTAGTCTTGGGAGGGTATATGTGTCCCGGAATTTATCCATTTCTTCTAGATTTTCTAGTTTATTTGCATAGAGGTGTTTGTAGTATTCTCTGATGGTAGTTAGTATTTCTGTGGGATCGGTGGTGATATCCCCTTTATCATTTTTTATTGCATCTGTTTGATTCTTCTCTCTTTTCTTCTTTATTAGTCTTGCTAGCGGTCTATCAATTTTGTTGATCCTTTCAAAAAAACCAGCTCCTGAATTCATTAATTTTTTGAAGGGTTTCTTGTGTCTCTATTTCCTTCAGTTCTGCTCTGATTTTAGTTATTTCTTGCCTTCTGCTAGCTTTTGAATGTGTTTGCTCTTGCTTCTCTAGTTCTTTTAATTGTGATGTTAGGGTGTCAATTTTGGATCTTTCCTGCTTTCTCTTGTGGGCATTTAGTGCTATAAATTTCCCTCTACACACTACTTTGAATGTGTCCCAGAGATTATGGTATGTTGTGTCTTTGTTCTCGTTGGTTTCAAAGAACATCTTTTTTCCACCTTCATTTCATTATGTACCCAGTAGTCATTCAGGAGCAGGTTGTTCAGTTTCCATGTAGTTGAGCGGTTTTGAGTGAGTTTCTTAATCCTGAGTTCTAATTTGATTGCACTGTGGTCTTAGAGACAGTTTGTTGTAATTTCTGTTCTTTTACATTTATTGAGGAGAGCTTTACTTCCAACTATGTGGTCAATTTTGGAATAGGTGTGATGTGGTGCTGAAAAGAATGTATATTCTGTCGATTTGGGGTGGAGAGTTCTGTAGATGTCTATTAGGTCTGCTTGGTGCCGAGCTGAGTTCAATTCCTGGGTATCCTTGTTAACTTTGTCTCATTGATCTGTCTAATGTTGACAGTGGGTTGTTAAAATCTCCCATTATTATTGTGTGGGTTTCTAAGTCTCTTTGTAGGTCACTGAGGACTTGCTTTGTGAATCAGGATGCTCCTGTATGGGGTGCATATATATTTAGGATAGTTAGCTCTTCTTGTTGAATTGATCCCTTTACCATTATGTAATGGCCTTCTTTGTCTCTTTTGATCTTTGTTGGTGTAAAGTCTGTTTTATCAGAGACTAGGATTGCAACCCCTGTCTTTTTTTGTTTTCCATTTGCTTGGTAGATCTTCCTCCATCCTTTTATTTTGAGCCTATGTGTGTGTCTGCACTTGTGATGGGTTTCCTGAATTCAGCACACTGATGGGTCTTGACTCTTTATCCAATTTGCCAGTCTTTGTCTTTTAATTGGAGCATTTAGTCCATTTACATTTAAAGTTAATATTGTTATGTGTGAATTTCATCCTGTCATTATGATGTTAGCTGGTTATTTTGTTCGTTAGTTGATGCAGATTCTTTCTAGCCTTGATGGTCTTTACAATTTTGCATGATTTTGCAGTGGCTGGTACCGGTTGTCCCTTTCCATGTTTAGCGCTTCCTTCAGGAGCTCTTTTAGGGCGGGCCTGGTGGTGACAAAATCTGTTGGCATTTTCTTGTCTGTAAAGTATTTTATTTCTCCTTCACTTATGAAGCTTAGTTTGGCTGGATATGAAATTCTGGGTTGAAAATTCTTTTCTTTAAGAATATTGAATATTAGCCCCCACTCTCTTCTTGCTTGTAGAGTTTCTGCCGAGAGGTCCGCTGTTAGTCTGATGGGCTTCCCTTCGTGGGTAACCCAACCTTTCTCTCTGGCTGCCCTTAACATTTTTTCCTTCATTTCACCTTTGGTGAATCTGACAATTAAGTATCTTGGAGTTGCTCTTCTCGAGGAGTATCTTTGTGGCCTTCTCTGTATTTCCTGAATCTGAATGTTGTCCTGCCTTGCTATATTGGGGAAGTTCTCCTGGATAATATCCTGCAGAGTGTTTTCCAACTTGGTTCCATTCTCCCCGTCACTTTCAGGTACGCCAAACAGACATAGATTTGGTCTTTTCACATAGTCCCATTTTTCTTGAAGGCTTTGTTCATTTCCTTTTATTCTTTTTTCTCTAGACTTCTCTTCTCACTTTATTTCACTCATTTCATATTCCATCACTGATACCCTTTCTTCCATTTGATTGCATCGGCTCCTGAGGCTTCTGTATTCTTCACGTAGTTCTCAAACCTTGGCTTTCAGCTCCATCAGCTCTTTTAAGCACTTCCCTGTATTGGTTATTCTAGTTATACATTTGTCTAAATTTTTTTCAAAGTTTTTAACTTCTTTGCCTTTGGTTTGAATTTCCTCCTGTAGCTTAAAGTAGTTTGATCTTCTGAAGCCTTCTTCTCTCAACTCGTCAAAGTCATTCTCCATCCAGCTTTGTTCCATTGCTGGTGCAGAACTTCATCCCTTTGGAGGAGGAGAGGCGCTCTGCTTTTTAGAGTTTCCAGTTTTTCTGTTCTGTTTTTTCCCCATGTTTGTGGTTTTATCTACTTTTGGTCTTTGATGATGGTGATGTACAGATGAGTTTTTGGTGTGGATGTCCTTTGTGTTTGTTAGTTTTCCTTGTAACAGAGAGGACCCTCACCTGCAGGTCTGTTGCAGTTTGCTAGAAGTCCACTCCAGACCCTGTTTGCCTGAGTATCAGCAGTGGTGGCTGCAGAACAGCTGATTTTCATGAACCACAAATGCTGCTGTCTGATCGTTCTTCTGGAAGTTTTCTCTCAGAGGAGTACCCGGCCATGTGAGGTATCAGTCTGCCCCTACAGGGAGGTGCCTCCCAGTTAGGCTGCTCAGGGGTCAGGGGTCAGGGACCCACTTGAGGAGGCAGTCTGCCCGTTCTCAGATCTCCAGCTGCATGCTGGGAGAACCACTGCTCTCTTCAAAGCTGTCAGACAGGGATATTTAAGTCTGCAGAGGTTACTGCTATCTTTTTGTTTGTCTGTGCCCTGCCCCCAGAGGTGGAGCCTATAGAGGCAGGCAGGCCTCCTTGGGCTGTGGTGGGCTCCACCCAGTTGTAGCTTCCCGGCTACTATGTTTACCTAAGGAAGCATGGGCAATGGCGGGCGCCCCTCCCCTAGCCTCATTGCTGCCTTGCAGTTTGATCTCAGACTGTTGTGGTAGCAATCAGCAAGACTCCATGGGCATAGGACCCTCTGAGCCAGGTGCAGGATATAATCTCCCGGTGTGCCGTTTTTTAAGCCCGTTGGAAAAGCACAGTATTAGGGTGGGAGTGACCCGATTTTCCAGGTGCCGTCTGTCACCCCTTTCTTTGACTATGAAAGGGAACTCCCTGACCCCTTGTGCTTCCTGAGTGAGGCAATGCCTCGCCCTGCTTTGGCTCGCACATGGTGCGCTGCACCCACTGTCCTGCACCCACTGTCTGGCACTCCGTAGTGAGATGAACCTGATACCTCAGATGGAAATGCAGAAATCACCCGTATTCTGCTTTGCTCACGCTGGGAGCTGTAGACCGGAGCTGCTCCTATTCGGCCATCTTGGCTGCCTGCCTCGGCTGTGTAAACTTTCAAACCCGATCCAACCAATTTTTGGGCCCTATGTAAATCAGACATCTGCTCCTGAAGCCAGTGTTTAAAATCAATTGTGCTTCACTGCAGGCTGGAAGTCCCACTCAGAGGCACTGTTCTTTCTCAGAACAGACGGCTATTCTCCTTTCTATTTCTTTTGCCTATTAAACCACCGCTCCTAAACCAACTTCTTGTGTGTCCATGCACTGGTTTCCTTGGCATGAGATGATGAACCTCAGGTCTTTACCCCAGAGAGGTGATGCAACCTCATTATGTTAAAACTCATTAATTTATTAGTTAAAATTTCCTTATTAATAAATATATATATTTTTTTGAGATGGAGTCTTGCTCTTTCACCCAGGCTGGAGTGCAATGGCGTGATCTCAGCTCACTGCAACCTCCACCTCCCTGATTTGATTCTACTGTGTCAGCCTCCTAAGTAGCTGGGAGTACAGGCATGTGCCGCCACGGCTGGCTAATGTTTTGTATTTTTAGTACAGACAGGGTTTCATTGTGTTAGCCAGGATGGTCTTGATCTCCTGACCTTGTAATCCACCTGACTCGGCCTCCCAAAGTGCTGGGATTGCAGGCGGGAGCCACCACGCATGGCAAAATATAGCACATTTTAAAGATCACTGATGCACAGTGCAAAAACTGCCCTATATGAATATGACATCAAATTATACTTCCTGTAACAGTGTTAGGAAAGCTCTTGTTACCCTACACTTACTATTTGTGGATAGTTTAATGGAATATGCTGTTTTAAAAAATATTTTCCGTTTTGGTATGTGAAAAAATGGCATCTCATTATTTATTTATTTATTTATTTTTGAGACAGAGTCTCACTCTGTTGGCCAGGCTGGAGTGCAGTGGCATGATCTCGGCTCACTGAAACCTCTGTCTCCCAGGTTCAAACAATTCTCCTGTCTCAGCAACCCTAGTAGCTGGGATTATAGGTGCGTGCTACCACGCCTGGCCAATTTTTGTATTTCTAGTAGAGACAGGTTTACATCATGTTGGTCAGGCTAGTCTCAAATTCCTGACCTTGGCCTCCCAAAGTACTAGGATTACAGGTTTGGGCCACCATGCTCGGTGGCATCTCATTATTTTAATATAAATTTTAGTAACTATTAGGTAACTTGTTTTTATATATGTTTAGTATACTACTTTTTGAATTGCCTAGTCATGCCTTCTACTTATTTTGCTATTAAATTATTTAACTTTTTACTGATTTACATAAGCTTTTGGTATACCCATTATAGTAATCATTTGTCCAAAATTATTTTATATGTATCATCATTCAGCTCCCAGAGCCCATCCTCAATGCTTTTGACAGAAAAGGAGTTCCTCCCTTCTAAAGATGTCTACTTTTAGTTTAAATATGCACCAATGAGTAATACACAATTAGGGAAGTTTAAACACTGTTGAATTGAATTTGATTTGGGGAAAATAAATGTTCTTACCTTTCCATTATTATTTAACCATGTGTACGAAGGCAGCCCATACATTCTGGGGTGAAAAGTCTCTTTTTAAAAAGAGAAAATGTATTCTATCAAAGAGGGTACCAAATTCCAAGTTTGCACTGCACTTTGCTGAACACATTGTATTTTTTCAAGCTTAAACTTTCTAAAAGGTTAGCAGTATTCTCTGTGAAACACAGAACTGCTCACATTGCAGCCCTGCTCCAAAACATTTGGTGGTTCATAACAGCCTACACAGCTGAGCTCTCATCCATGTTTCTAAGGCCAGCATCTCTTAACATCCCAAATCTACACTACACTCCCAAAGTATATTCTCTTGTCAAACTCCACTTCTTGTCCTACCCTGTCCTCAAATAAGCCTCATATTTTTATACTTCATGTCCTGTACTTCAACTGCTTTTTTGCATAGATGTACATTTTTCTTTTCCCGCATTCTTCTTCTCCGCATGGAAAACCTGCACATTTGTGAGTATCACTTTTACTCTCCACTGCAACTTCTCACTTGCCAGTTCTCCACTTGTTATTGCTGGTTGTAAGGCACTGGTGAATTTTAGAACTGGAACCATATTATATCCATCTTTGCAGTTCTAGAGCCTGGTACCAGGTGTAGGTGTCAAGAAGTGGTTCCCAGTGGAAGCTTGCTGATAGTGATCTTCAACCGACGAGACAAGAAAGGAGCCAGAATGCTGATCTACTAATCCAGATTGCTTTCCACTATTGTTTTGCTGAAACTCTCCAATGTCATGAGAAAAATAACAATGATAATAATACTAGTAGCAAATACAGAAGATAAGTCAGTTAAAATTGAGCTGGTAGCATGCATGACTTCAATTCTCTATTTATTACTGGTTTCAAAATATTCCTTATCCACTAATTGGAAGAAACAGGAAACAGACTCTCAAGTGCCTATCACAATGCAAGACCTGCCAATTTCATAACTTGCTCAGCCACCCTCATAAAAGAAACTAGGCACACTGGTGACCCCATCTCACACATACTCTAAGGAGACAGAAGGTCTTCCTCTCACTGTCCTCCAGTATATGTGGCTCCTCCTTCTTAAAAAGCAAAACAACAAAGAAATAATACCTCCCAGAGGGTATGACACTTGAACTTGGACAAGTGTTTTTTTTTTTTTAAGATGGACTGTCGCTCTGTTGCCCAGGCTGGAGTGCAGTGGTGCGATCTTGGCCCACTGCAAGCTTCGCCCATGCCATTCTCCTGCCTCAGCCTCCCACGTTGCTGGGACTACAGGCTTCCGCCATAAAGCCCGGCTAATTTTTTTGTATTTTTAGTAGTGACCAGGGTTCACCGTGTTAGCCAGGATGGTCTCGATCACCTGACCTCGTGATCCACCTGCCTCTTCCTCCCAAAGTGCTGGGATTACAGACGTGAGCCACTGTGCCTGGCCTGATCTTCAAGTTTTTAGATTCGATTAGTAATCAAGTCAATTCAATTGTTGCCCTTACTTGGCTCATATCACATATTATGAACCTCTTAGGATCACCCCATGCAAATTCTGAGGCAAAATCTTGCGTTTCCATATTATGTAAAATAACAGTAATCTGTTATGAAACAACAGTAGAGCTGTTCTTAAGGCATTGACCCTGCCCAAAGCACAACTAAATTTCCTAAACAGTTATGAGTTTACAGTTTCAAAATCTCTTCAAAAATAGGCTTCATGTGAGTCTTTGAACAGGGCTCAGCACTTTCAGTGAGGTTAAAAGTGGGTGTCCACAAGGAAGGTTTCAAGAGATAAGAAAGCCCCCCATTACCCGCCACACAGAGGACTAGCAGAATCATAGAATCCATGCCCACCGTTTTTCACTTCTAGAGTATTTCCCACCATGTGAAAGACCACCTCTCTTCCAGATGCTATCCTTTTCAATGAGAACATGGTAAACATTTTATCCTCGGCAGGATTTGTTCAGGGTTTCACTCTACTTTCCCACTGGGTCTCAGTCTGCCAGTTTTCTGCTTTAGTGTCTTGTTGAACTCCCCCTCTTTAAGGGCACACAAATCCCTGTCAGTCAGTTCATGTACTAATACGACCTCTGCAAGCCCCTCACTCCACAAAACACCATTCCTGACCATCACAGAAGGGAAGGTCTAACTTATGTGGTCAAATATTAGCTAAAATGAGTTGTTCAATAGGTAAGCTGTAACTTAATTCTGGAAACGAGACCCCTGTCCTGGCACACTTACACTTTTTCCTTGGTGTGCCAATCTTTTCCCTTGATGTGCCTAATAGGGAGAACTCTGAACACAGGAGGTTTTCAGTTAGTATTTGTTTGGTGAATGGATCATGTCTCTATGGTAGGTAGTCTGGCATGGGTCAGGAGCACAGCCCTGGAGACAAACTTAATAGTTTGAGTTCTAATATCTGGCTGCCTCTCTGGGTCTTTATATCCTCATCTGAATCCTGAGGATAATAATTACATCTACACCTCTCTGTCAAAGAATTGCGATGAATGAAAAAGATGATGCATAAAGAAAAATTAGGATGCTGGTAGCTAGCTCTCAGTAATTGTTAGATCTTATGACATTTGCTCCTACTGCTATCAAGCTGAGTGCGTTTCTATGTATAAAAACTAACAACCGACAAGCTGAGTGTGTTTCTATGTATAAAAGCTAACAACCAACAAAGGGTGAAAATTAAAGTAGATCTTGATTGTTCACTTGTCAGACTGGAGTCCTATGGATTAATAGGTCTAGCACAGGTAGAAGAGAAATAAATACTTAACTTCTGGTTTATTTGATTTAATGAAAATACAGGAAAACCTGGATAAGAAATGCTTTTCACCAAAGTTTGTCTGCAACTTGAATGCTGTAGGTTAAACTTATTTAAAAGTACTCTAGACAGATTCATTTGTAATATAAGCATGTCATAGTTTCTGGGTTTAGGACTGGATTTCTGTTTATTTAGTTTTCTGAAGAGACACAAGAGACAGCCCAAGTGACTATTGGAATTCCTAGAGACAAGCTGGGGAAATGAGCCCTTACAAAATTCCATTTGTGGTAAAGATAATAATGAAATAAATAATTACCGAGACCACCTCTGTGGGGGAGACCCTAACCCAGCAGTGCTAGAGGAATTAAAGACACACACACAGAAGGTGTGAAGTGGGAAATCAGGGGTCTCACAGCCTTCAGAGCTGAAAACCTCGAACAGAGATTTACCCACATATTTATTAACAGCAAGCCAGTCATTAGCATTGTTTCTGTAGATAATAGATTAACTAAAAGTATCCCTTATGGGAAATGAAGGGATGGGCCAAAATAAAGAGATGGGCTGGGCTAGTTATCTGCAGCAGGAGCATGTCCTTAAGGCACAGATTGCTCATGCTATTGTTTGTAGAGTTTTTTTTCAGGAGACAAACAAAAAACTTTTATTAATGAGTATGCATACAAATAAACCTAGACAACCACCAAAAGTCCCTCACAGCTTCATGTATTCACAATATTATTTCATCTCTAAAGCCATCAGTGAATGATTAGTTCTGCTACTTGTTAAAGTTGTGCAAAATTTCTCAATTTAAACATACAGTCTTAATTATACCAGTGTTCTAATGTCCCAAGACTGTAGGTAATGGAATGTCAACAATATCTTAAATAATAATTTAAAAAACTCAATGTGATCTACAAGACTAATATATTTAAAGGAAAATAATTCATATTCACTAAATTCCTCCCCTTTCTTCCTTCTTACCTATTCTCCCTTTCACTTGCCAATTTTTTTCTACAGTATATGATGATGGCCAAATTACCCAATATCAACTGTTTCAAAAAAGACATGTTATTTTAAAAGATACCATACAGCAAGAGACTTATAGGTGTAACACCACTGAAATTATTTACTAAGCCCTGGCCAGGCATGGTGGCTTACACCTGCAATTCCAATACTTTCGGAGGCTGAGGCAGGCAGATCACTTGAGGTCAGGAGTTCAAGACCACCCTGGCCAACATGGTGGAACCCTTTCTCTACTAAAACTACAAAAATTAAGTGGACATGGTGGCTATCCCAGCTACTCAGGAGGCTGAGGCAGGAGAATTGCTTGAGCCCGGGAGGTGGAGGTTGCAGTGAGCCAAGACTGTGCCACTGCATTCTAGCCTGGATGACAGAGCCAGACTCTGTCTCAAAAGAAAAAAAAATTACCAAGCTGTGTTTTCATAGTGTTTTTTAATTCTCCAAACTGTTTCAGTATTTGTAGTGTTTTTTCAAGGACTTCCCACATGTAACATTTCATTGGAATTACCACTTTACATCATAGCTGATATGGAAATTATTACATGTAACAGATGAAGAAAATGTAGACATAAAGAACCATTTTCTCTAATGTCATCCAGTGTAACTGCTAAGAGTTAGGATTAGACTCAAGTCCTATTCCCAATCCTGTATACTACCCTAAACTCCTAAGTACCCATACATTGTACTTCACAGAATGCTACTAGTGACTGTGCTCATGCATTCAAACAAGTTTTGGAAATGCTGTGTTAAGCAAAGCTAACCAGATTCCCAGAGTCTTTATTATGCATCATAAATCCCCAGGAAGGATCCAGAGAATAGAGCAGGTGCCATAAAGTTGAAAGTCCCACAGGTGTCAAGCAGGTAACAAAGGTAAGCATGCAAGGGAAAGTAAGGACTTGGGGATTAGAGGATGCATTCCAATCTAGTGGAACCCTGGTCACATAGCAATCCAGTCCAATCTTGCTGGGTCTTTCCAGAGAAGCTACAAATCTCGGCTTTAATTTGAAATCTCCTGTTTTGTGCATGTTGCCTTAAATTTAAGGAAAAAAGACACTATATTTTAAAAAATAAAATTTTTGGCCAGATCAGGCCAGCCACATTTGGGAAAACTGAAATACCATGTATCATAATCTCATTTGCCCACAGAATTTTCCTCCAAAGGACCTATAAATTTCCTAGAATGATAACCGTGTTAAAACATGTTGCCTCTGGCTGGGCACGGTGGCTCATGCCTGTAATCCCAACACTTTTGGGAGGTCAAGGCAGGTGGCTCACCTGAGGTCAGGAGCTGGAGACCAGCCTGGCCAACAAGATGAAACCCTATCTCCACAAAAAATAAAAAATAATCTGGGTGTGGTGGTGGGCATCTGTAATCCCAGCTACTCAGGAGGCTGAGGTAGGAGAATCACTTGAACCTGGGAGGCGAAGGTTGCAGTGAGCCAAGATTGCGCCATTGCATTTCAGCCTGAGTGACAAGAGCAAAACTACATCTCAAAAAAACAAAAATGAAAACTAAAACTTTCCTCTGAAAGCAAGCATCCTGTTACCCCAGACAACTATGGTATGGGTAGCTCTGAACCTCAACCATGAATTATTTCAGAGTTTACTAAAACTGAAAATGAAATTAATGCTCAGCCTTAAATGTTCTTGTAGAAATGTTTCTTTTCCGACAAATCTAGCTCTTGCAAATCTATACTTAGTAGAGACGGGGTTTCTCCATGTTGGTCAGGCTGGTCTCAAACTCCCGACCTCTAGTGATCCACCCGCCTCAGCCTTCCAAAGTGCTGGGATTAGAGGCATAAGCCACCACGCCCGGCTGGCAAATATATACTTCTAAACAATTATGCTGGTTTAGTATAATTGTTTTTTATGTATTTTTGTACTGACTAAAGATATCCTTACAATAAGCCTAATTGAATTATAAAAAAAAAAATTACAGGAATTGACTAGATATGAGAAGGACACTTTGCCTTTCCAAAACAATTTTATCTTTCTTTTTTTTCTTAAATTTTTTTCTTAATAGAGATGGGGTCTTGCCATGTTGCCCAGGCTTGTCTCAAATTTCTGGGCTCAAGCTATCTGCCCACCTTGGCTTCCCAAAGTTCTGGGATTACAGGCATGAGCCATGGCGCTAGCCTTCAAATCAATTTTAAACATAAAAGTGGTTTGGAGACGATTTAGAATTTGGGTCAAAACTAGTGAGTTTGAAACACTTATATCTGCAATGTAACTTATAAGGCAGAAAAGGAAGCCTTTTCCCTACTCCAGCCTTTTTTTTTCTCTTATTTCTGACCTTCTTGGTTCTAAAAATTTGTTCATAAAGCCTGATGGTTGTTTAAATGCTTAGCACCATGACACACATGTAATAAAAATTGCATAAATAGACGGGGCGTGGTGGCTCATGCCTGTAATCCCAGCACCCTGGAAGGCCAAGGCAACTGGATAGCCTGAGGTCAGGAGTTCGAGATCATTCTATCCAACGTGGGGAAACCCTGTCTCTACCAAAAACATACAAAAATTTAGCTGAGCATAGTGGCAGACACCTGTAATTCCAGCTACTCGTGAGGCTGAGGCAGGAGAATCACTTGAACCCAGGAGGTGGAGGTTACAGTGAGATGAGATTTCACCATTGCAATCCAGCCTGGGCAACAAGAGCAAAGCTCCATCTGAAAAAAATAAATAAATAATGCATAAATATGTTGAATCACCTGGCAAATGATTTTCTTCCCCTGGTGTCTACGTGTTCCATACTATTGTAGCCTCTTTTAACTGGTAAAATAACTACCCCAATTCAGAGATCCAGTACTTAATGCATCACATTTCCAGAGTCATGAGAAAACAGCTAAACCTGTTAGAGTGAATTATACTCACTTTGTTTTCCCATAGAGGAAATAAAAACCCACGATTTGAAACCTTTGGAAAACATAGGAAATGCAACATTTGGAAGTATAATATAGAAACAAGAGATAATCATGCAATGCTTCCAAATGAAGTCTCACATTGGATTTGTTGATTTTTAAGACAGATTCCCCTCTTCTGGACAGCTCTGATGGCCAAGATAGAAGTTCATTTGTTATGTTTCCAGGGACTATTCTCTTTGATGGATACAGGATTTATGGGGTCTAAAGAGAACATACAATTCTAAAGTGTTCATGTTTGAGAGAAAACTCTGCAATGATCAGAAGGATTGAGCCAGTTTTAGCATAAAAAATTAGGACTACATTAATGATGAGGTTGACTATACACAGTTTGGAGTGAGAGAGTTACTTTACCCAGTATCACTGACATGTTGGAATGCCAGATGAAACTGAAACAGAAAAATTGTCTTGGAGTCTTAAAGACATCTGATGTGCTGATACCTGTTCAGTCTTCTGCAGTCATGGACGTAAACTCTCAAAGAGCACCACTGGGTCTTAGTCCGTGGCATAAACACTATTCTCAACGTAGATATTGTCTTCTGCTTGGACTTCCTTTTTAACTGCATTTTGCAAAGCTTTAATTTGAAGGCTGCTAAATGAAACACTTAGTTGTTGAATCTCCTTTTTGAAGAAATACTTTTTGGC
Organism: Pongo pygmaeus; assembly: GCF_028885625.2. NCBI lineage: Eukaryota > Metazoa > Chordata > Mammalia > Primates > Hominidae > Pongo > Pongo pygmaeus. The sequence goes on from NC_072393.2 coordinate 24,990,312, forward strand.
AATGATGACACCAAAAAGAGCAGGAAGCACCAAGAGTTGAGTTTGATTGTTATTCCAAAGGCCATCTGAAGACTCTGTCACGGTGTCATTCCCATCTGTTGTGAAAGAGTGCAATGGTGAGCTGGTGGGTTGTGTCCTTATTTCTCCCTGAAGTGTCATAGGGTGGGTTTCTGCTGGCTGAGGTGAAGATGGTGAAGTGGCTACTGATTCATGGTTCTGCATTGGCAATGGCATTGGAGGAACAAAGGTAGAGACCATTGTTGTCATTGGAATGCTTGTTGTTGTTGGAACAGTCATTGCCATTGGAACAGTTGTTGTTGTTGGAATACTAGTTGTTGGAACACTCATTGCCATTGGAACAGTTGTTGTCATTGGAACAGTTATTGTCATTGGAACGCTTGTTGTCATTAGAACAGTGATGCTGTTTCGAACAGAAGTGATGGTTGGAACAGTTGTGACAATTGGAGTAGTCGTTACCCTGGGTGGCACAATCTCCAATGATACGGTGATTTTCATGTCATTGAACCACCCACTGTGCTCAACATGGCAACAATATAACCCACTGTCAGACACAGCTGTATTTTCTATAGTCAAAGAGACATTCCTTCTTGAAAGGTCCCCCAATAGCTTATAGTGTGTGTCCTTCCGATAGGTGACGTGGGTTCCATTGGTCCAGACAATGCTATTTCGGCATGTGAATAAAGAACATTTGCCTCTATTCCAGCACATGGATGTGACAGCTCCATTGTAGCAGCAGGGTAGCATGATAGACGGACCTGCCATTCCACCAACCTTTACAGAACCAGCTACAGAATCTGCCAGATGTAGGATGAGGCTTAAGATGGCCACTTAAGGATGAATTATGGGATCAGCCAGTTAGTTAGAAGGCAGTTTTCCAGCTTCTTCTCCCTCCTCCTAGTCTCTGTTTGTGGCTTAAGGATGGCTTCAAATGGTTTTCCACCCTGTGTGGGCCAGGTGTTCCTTGCCCTTATTCTGGTAAATGCACAACTTCCCAGCGTGGGCGTTATGGCCATCATGTACATGTCACAGTGCTGCAAAGATTTTGTTTATGGCCAGTTTTGGGGCAAATTTATGGCCAGATTTTGGGAGGCCTGTTCCCAACAAATAATAATCTCTAAACATAAGAATTTGACTAGTGTTAACCACTCCAGTTCTCAAGTACACTGATACTTCTTCCTTTTCCTTAGCATAACACAAAACAGATACATGACTACACACCATCTGCTCTCCAGTGTGGAACAGAGGAACAAAGGCATAAGCAAGCTTCAGAACACAGTCAGCCATGTTCACCACATCTGTATCTAGCACTGCTTAAAACAAAATCAATGAGAAACTGAGAAGATGAGTGACTACCCTATTTTCAGCACTTATTATCACAAGAAGAGAAAACATGCCACACACTCTCTCATTCTAAGGCAGAGCATCCACTTTCCTGAGGAAAAAGTAATTTTACAGCATATATCTCAATCTCACATTATTAGCAAGATGACACTGTCTTTGGGCACGCAAAGAACAGGCATATTATAGACACCCTTAAGACACATCGCATGGCCTGGCTTACCTGATACAATTTTTAATTTATCTGAAGTAAACTCAAATTTCAAACATGTATTTCTTTATTAACTTATTTCATTAATTTCCACAGGGACTTCACAGAATGTATATTCAACTTTCATTCACTTAATCTTAGTGTAACATATAGATGGTGTAACATAATCAGAAGACAGCCATATGTAAGACATGCTCATACCATAAAGCATAGAAAACTTAACACAACAGGGCCTTGAGGAAGCAACACTGTAACTGCAAATACACAAATATTTAAGAAAACCTACATCACCCAACAAAGAGCAGGTATAGTCACCTCTACCCAGCACTCTCCAAAATAAGTAGGTATGAATAGCTCATTCAAAAGTTGGCTTATATATACTTGTCACCACAAATTGGTTCTGAACATATTATTCCAATTTTGGATATTCACAACAAGGTAATTATCTGGTAAGATATATTTATAATAACTTGTAATTAGACTCGCAAATGCACACATATACTCAAGTCACAGTGAGGTGAAAAAACTCTGAGTTATTTGTAGAGTACCTTAAGATTTAAATTTCCAAAAAACATACTTAAGCTTAGTTATACAAGTATTCCACCCAGCATCTCTTCACCAAGCTATTTCAATTTTAAAAAGTGAGGAGTAGGGAGGGCTTTTAAAAGTCTTATTTCTTTCTATTCAGTTTATCTTATCCCATACAGAAATGGAATAAAGTGTGGTGTCTGTCCTAATGATATTTATGGTTGTGGTAATACAGAAATATCTATGCTTCCAAGCAAGAGATGAAAAATTATGGTTTCCCCAAAATAGAGAAACAATTGCTACCTGGGGCCTAAAGAGATGTTCAGGTTACATCTGTCAGAATTGATACCATGCAAGAGAACCATCTTTGGAGAACAGTGGGGCTCACCTGAGATTTTGGTGAGTCATGTGGATGACATCAGAGACAAGCATTACACAAAATGAGAGTCCCAATAAGACTCATGTGAGATTGTCTTAGAAGATGGTGGCCCAACTCACACAGAATAGGATGGCTGTGCATCCAAGTGAGACTGATATTTTTTCTCAGGAGCAGAAATCTTAATGTAGGAGGTGGCCACTCACTGAGTAGTTGGGGAATGCCCTGATGGAACTCTCTGGGGGTCAGATTTCACACTGTCTCCCTGAGTTGCATAAAGCACAGAACAGCAGTCCTGCACTCCAGCTTCTAGCATGTACCAACCCAGCAGAAAACACATCACTGTCTGTTTTGTTTCAAAAATGCTTTGCCATTTAAAAAAAGTTAATTAATATGTTAGAAACCCAAGAACTACCTAGGGGTAGGGAGCAAGTCTGTCATCAGAAGTATTTAAATGCCGGCTAGACACACTCTGTGGAAATAAGTTTCACTCTTTGTGAGAGGGGTAAAATAAATCTTTTTCTTGGGCACTGACAGATCTAGCAAAGATCCTAGCATACAGTAGATAAACAGCAACTTCTGTTTACTAAACTTTATTTTCACAGATTACCGGTGAAGCAAAATATTGATATAACTCTAAGACATGAAGGGTATCACAAGACCACTCATGTTCTTTATGGGGTTTCAATTAAGAAATGAGGCGAAAAATCTGGCCATGAAAGGAGTTTTGATGCTCCTAAGTAACATCAGAACTGCTCTGATGTGCTTAAGCCATTGTGACAGTCCTAGGTTTGTTCCTACCCAAAGTCTCTTCTCATGAATCCTAGGCTTACAGGTCAAACAGATAAAGCATCCCTAAATCAAACACAAACTTCAACGCTCTTAACATGTAGGTGTACATCTCATCTGAAAATCATTCAAAAGCTCAGGCCATCTACAAGAAATCTTTCCTTTGCACTTTAGTATCAATAAAAGGAAAGAAGGAAAAGAATAGGAGAAAGCCATTTAATTATTTTCATAGGTAAAAATGTAACATTGGTTTCTCAGTTACATAAGTACTTTTCTTGCTTCATCCATGCCATACATAATTTTTAACCAACTAAAACACATTACAAGTAGAGAAATAGCTAAAATCATGGAAAACATATACATAACTCTTTAAAGAGTAGGAAACATTCCCTGTTCATATGCATTGCTTAATCCAGCATTCCAATCTCACTGAGGCACCAGCATCCACGCTGTTCTCTGAAGCATTCGTTTTCCTCCTGTCACCCATCCTTCAGATATTAGCTCAAATGTCACTTCCATGGGTCACCTTCCTTAACCTGCATCCCGGCATCCTCCATTCCTCTCCCATACAAAAAGGCCAAACTTTATGTTGGGGTGATCAGACCCAACACCACCTCGTCGGGGTGACAAAGTCCGGCGGAGTCAAAGGATTGAGAAAAAGACAGGGAGAAAAAAGTGGGACACCAGAGGGCCATCGTTATCATGGAGGCTGTGAAGGCCCTGAGCTCTGGGGAGCCCATGGTACTTTTTGATAATCCAGCAAAGAAACAGGTGGTGAGAATGTGGAGATCAAAAGAGCAGGCACATGATCTACAGCTGTGACAGTTTAGCATTTATATGGAACATGTTCTGCTACTTGAGATAACAGGAATAGGAGCCTGGGAATGCTAGAAGCAAGGAGCCAGCAAGTCTAGGCACATTCCAGAGGACATTATGCAAGCCCTGCCTCAGTTTCCCTCCCAACACAGCTTTCTCCAACATACCCCCTTATCTTTTTTGTAAAAGAGAAGGTATCATTATTACTATCATTATTACTAGCTATCATTATTACTAGCATAAAAAGTGCCCTCTTTTAATTGAGCAAGGCGATTGCAGGCTTTGCAGCCCTTAATTGACGGTGGGTGATCCAGCTTTATTTTTCTTAGCTCTTATTCAAACTGGAGTCGCTCTGGTTTGAATGCTTCCCATATAGCTCCTCTTTCCCTGTTACAAAAGGACCCTTAATCCTAGGGGTTGCAGAAGGATGAAGGTCCATCTTCTGTAACTTCATGCTGAATAGAGGTGATGATATTCCTGCCTAACTTAGCATTTCTTGTATTCACGGCAGAGAGGAGCTGAGTCAGAAAGCGTTGGTCCATTAAGCATCATGACTCTGGTCGGTCCTCGTTCCATCTTCTCATTCAGATTCGATTGTTTCATGGCTTGTACTGGGGAAACCCAGTGGATGGTTGGGATCCATGTGTCCCTCCAGTCTCCCATTCCATGGTAATACACATCTTGAGGGTGTCCACATGGTTTGTTCATCTCCTGCAAAAACAAAAGCATACCCTCACCCCCACGTTAGTAAATCTACTGAAACAGAAGCAAAAATTTTGTGGCTGTAGCGGGGAGGCCACTGATAATGAGAAACAGGCTTTCCCTGATTAACAGAAGGTATAGAGAAAGCAAATCGAGACTTTTCGAACCTTCAATTCTCACTGTACAGGTGGGTCCACTAGATGCTGTGGCTTATGATAGATCTTCAGATATTTGGTGGGCAACCACATAGGCACCTGATTGTCACCTGGAGAGACACGAGCAAATCCCCTTCCCCATAAAATTATCTTTAGGCAGGGATCAGAGGAAGTAGACTCAGAGGTAAGGAGAATTTTGGGGCCTAATGGCTTCCTGATGTTTGATAGGTGTTCCTTCGGAAGTTAGGAATTCCCTTTCTCTCCATATTGCTGTGTGGGCATGGAGGTCTAGCTAAGCATAAAGTTTGTACATATATTTACCCTTTTTCATTCTCCTAATTCTAGCGTATAATGACTCCTGCTTTTGCTAGGATATCTCTCCCTAACAAAGGTGTGGGGCTTTCAGGCATAATTAAAAAGGCTTGTGAAAAGAGTCAAGTTCCCCAGTCACAACTTAGTGGCTGGGAGAAGTATCTAGTGACTGCCTGTCCTAGGACCCCTTGGATAGTGACACATCTGGAGGACAGTTTTCCAGGACAGGAGAATAAGACTGAGAAATCCACACAAGTGTCCAGGAGACAGTTAACCTCCTGGACCTCAATGGCCAAGCATACCTGGGGAGGGTGATGGCATGGGCTGGTGCTTGCCCCGGGCACCCTCATTTCCTGCTGCTGGATAATTTGGTTAGGGCTTCTGACTCAGAGGACCTTTGTCCCCTGGGGCAGTGGGCCTTCCAGTGATTCCCTTGACATAAGGGGCGTGGACAAGGAGGTGGCTTATTTCTATTCGGACAATCTTTTTAAAAGTGTCCTTGCAGACCACACTGAAATCAGGCCCTATTAAGCATTTGATTTTCCCAGCCTTTCGCTTTTCCAGAGCCTCCAAAGTCTGCTTGCCTGAGGGTCATGACTAAAGTAGTGGCCTTTTTTTGTTGTTGTTAGTTTGTCCCATTCTGCCTGCTCCTCCTGATCTCTAGTATAAAAAACAAAAACAAAAACAAAAACAAAAAACACCAAGGTTGCCAAGTTCAATAGGGTTTCTAAGTTTTGTTCTGGGCCTAAGGGTGACTTTTGAAGTTTTTTCTAAAGGCTGCAGCTGACTGAGTGATAAACTTGTCCTTTAAGATTAGTTGGCCTTCAATAGAGTCAGGTGACAGAGAGGTATGCTTCCTCAATGACACCCTTTGTCTCTCCAGAAAGGCAGTGGGGTTTTCTTTCTTTCCCTGTGTTATAGTGGACATCACTGAATATTTTATAGGCTTCTTCCTAGTTTTCCTTAGCCCTTCTAGCAGGCAAGTTACCAAATGTCTGTGGCACCCATCTCCATGTTCTGATCCTGCATCTCAATGAAGATCTACACTGGGAACTACTTACTGGCCTTTGGGGAATTGTTCTCTTTCCTCTGTTGTCATCCTATCATTGACCTGACAGAGATACCAGAGATCACCAAACTCTTGGGCTGCATTTATGGTGGATTAGTGTCTGATCTAGCAGTAACATTATATCTCTCTATGTCAGATCAAAGGATTGTCCTAACCCTTGTAATACGTCATGGTTTTCTGAGAATTTACCTAGTTCTATTTTAATTTGTTTCAAGTCTGAGAGGAAAAAAGTTACATAAACTCTGACTGGGCTGAATTCTCCAGAATACATCTTAGGGATGTTTTTGCCTTGGGAGGAACATTTCCCATCTGAAAAAAAGAACATAGGGATGCCAGCACCCCTAGTCACTTTCCACTGAGCATTAGTCCTAGAGTATCCTCTATGTCCTAATGCTTATACCTTTCCAGGGTGCGAAATCACCCATGGACCTCTGCTTATTGGATTAGTTATGTTCACTGATGTAGCAGTCCTGCACCTGTTTTCTCACCTTTCTTGACCACAAAAAAAGGGGTCTGGGCTGCTGGATTCTAGTGGTCCTTTACTAGCATGCCCAACATTGCCTTTGCACTCAAGAGGTGAGTTCTAGAGCTGGGCTGGGTTCCTATTTCATAAAAACCCAGCTCCCCCATCAAGATGCACTCCCATAAACAGTTCTTATGTAAATTCATTTCAGAGAGGGTGTAGGTAAACTTTTGAGTCAGGATTGAGATAGAGTTGTTCTATTCTGAAAGTACCTTAAGGATTGGCTGAGTGCAGAGCTCACACGCTTGAGAGGACCAATTATTAGGCAATTTTCCTAACTCTGCTTCTACAGGAGTTTCCCTATTGTTCCCCCCCCCAACACAATCACCCAGGAGGAACCATCTGTCGTCCTGTCCTGAAGGGAGTTCCTCCTAGGTCTGGTCGGACCTTTGTATGGTAATTAAGATTTAAATACCTCATGAGGAAATGTGCTGGGTTAAGGGAATTTTCAGTGGTTAATGTTAAATCAACTTTTTCTAACAGAATAGCTCCATAATTTAAGATTGAGTTAGTAGGCTACCATTTTGCTCTTTTTACTTTGGATAACTCTGAACTGGTGAGATGTGCTCACCATGAAGTTTCTTCTAAAAGTTATTTTTCTCCTTTCTTCTGTTAGCAAAGCAGTTGCTGCTACTGACGGAATGCATTTGGGCCATCTACAGGTTACTGGGGTTAAGGATTTTTGATAGAAAAGCTACTGGTTGTCAGTGGTCTTAGTGCTTTTGGACAACACCCTTGTTTACACTGACAACAAGATAGTATTGGAGTGTTATAGGGTCACGGAGAAGACCATTAGTTATCAATTATAGGTTTTAAATTTATCCTGGCTTTTAAAGGAATAAGGTACACTGTTTTTTCTTTAACTACTTGCATCTCTCTTTCTCCTTTGTAGATGGATTTTGGAAACACAGCAGAAGGACGTTTGCGGTCCTCCCTGCTGGATTAAAGTTATGGGAAATTGCCATGCTTCAAGGTCTTCCTCCACTCTAGCCTTTTGAATATAATTTTATGCAACACCACCAATTGCTCCAGGTTTTAATGTTGCAACTAGAGGAGCAGTAAGTCTCATAGCTAATTCATCTTCTTGCCCATTAAGGGGAGAGAGAGGAGGTGGCCTTCACTTAATTGAGCAGGTGGAGCCAATGGGCTAGTAAAACATACTTTTTTCAGTTTCCCTTTCTTTTGTTTCCTGTTCCTCACATTCAGAATCTGAAGTTAGTTTTTACACTCGTCCTCCTCTTCATCTGAATCTGCTTCATCATCTCTTTGAAATACCTCAAGAGCTGTTTTTATTAGCACTCACACTGACCAAACCAAGACTGGAATTTTTGCTCCATCTTTATACACTTTTTAAAAATCTCTGCTAATTCTCTCCCATTCCTCCAACGCCATAGTCCCTTGTTTGGGAACTATGGACAAAACTGCTTTATTGCACTAAAAAGTGAGTGATAACAAATTCTGAGTACTAACTTTCACTCTCCCTCTTCGTAATAAGTGCCTTAAGAAATTTAAATAAGCAGAATGCTTTCACTTTGTCCCATTTTTTTACCCTGGTTCTTCCGAGCCCTCAACTTTCCCGCCGACGTTCTTTTAAACGTCCTCGGGTTACTTCTGATGATGCGTCCTCTGCTTTCACATGCTTTAGCTTTCCTTCGCCAGGGTCTTTGTCACCCCAAATTGGGCGACCAGGAACGAAACCCAAGGTGATCAGACCCAACACCAGGTCATGGGAGTGACAAAGCCCGGCAGAGTCAAAGGACTGAGAAAAAGACATTGAGAGCGAAAAAGGTGGGACACCAGGGAGCCATTGCTAGTTGTGGAGGCTGTGAAGGCCCTGAGCTCTGGGAGCCCACTGATTTTATTGGTAATCCAACAAAGAAACAGGTGGTGAGAACGTGGAGGTCAAAAAGGGCAGTCCCATGATCTACAGCTGTGACGGTTTAGCATTTATATGGAACATGTTCTGCTACTTGAGATAATGGGAATGGAGCCTAGGAAGGCTAGAAGCAAGGATCCAGCAAGTCTAGACACATTTCAGAGGACTTTATGCAAGCCCTGCCTCAGTTTCCCTCCCAACACTCAGCTTTTTCCCAACAACTTTACTTCTTACAACAACTTATCATGGGAATGGTAAATTTGGTGGTGAAAAACTGTCTCTTTTCTAAAAGGAGGCTAAATCTGAATCAGAATTGTACTTAGGAAAATTAAGTTGTGAAACTTTAAGAAGCTTTTGAACACAAAATGGTTCTTAGAAAGCTTATTTTCATAATTTAAATACACATCAAATTCAGAGAAACACAAGTTGAGCCTCCTTTAAGTTACTCTTGGTTTAAAACTTTTAAGTAGAATATTTTAACCAAATACATATAAATTTAACTAAACAAGCAGGAGGGCAGGACAAAGGTCAGGCCAGTGGCACTGTATGGCTAAAAGATCACACCTTTCATTATACTAGACAGTTCTGGTCTGAGGCCTGGGGTCCCAGAACATAAAAATGATCACTGTCTCCTTTATTGCTTCCCTGTATTATCCCCATCCTTCTCAGCCAGAGCAGCTGACTGACATCCACCCTCTCAAGAGGACATGCAAGGACAGAAGACCTGGCTCAGAAACACTGCTCTATGAAAAGGGCAGATAGTTATGTAAGAATTTTGTAAAAACATGAGTTTTTAATGAATGCAAAAACATGAACTGTCAAGCAAGTAAGAGCTGTTCAAACAATTTTTTTTTTGGAGGGGGGAGACGGAGTTTTGCTCTCTTGTTGCCCAGGCTGGAGTGCCAGTGGTGTGATCTTGGCTCACTGCAGCTTCTGCCTCCTGGGTTCAAACTATTCTCCTCCCTCAGCCTCCTGAGTAGCTGGGATTACAGGTACATGCTACCATGGCCAGATAATTTTTTGTATTTTTAGTAAAGACAAGGTTTCATCATGTTGGCCAGGCTGGTCTCGAACTCCTGACCTCAGGTGCTCTACCTGCCTTGGTATCTCAAAGTGCAGGGATTACAGGCATGAGTCACTATGCCTGTCTGTCAAACAATTTTTAAAAAAGATATACTCCACATAACTTAAAACATGAAGGAGACTGGCAGATGACAGCATCAGAGCGAGTTTCCTTAATAACTGAGGAGGTGATTGGGAAAACTGAGCCATCTACCAAGATAGCTTTACAGAGACAATGCATCTCATTTGTTGTAGAAGCTGATGAATTCTAGAGCTCTTATTTACTATGGAGTTTTCAAATACATTGAACACCACTTAATGTTTTCCTCAATCCCAAGCTTCTTGTAAAACTTTCACTTTGCCAACCATGGCATCTTAGAGGCAAATAAAAGCTTACCTACTTTATGGAATTTCAGATTTCTAAAAATAGCACATGCAATACAAGTCATGCACCCAGTATGCTTGTGGATATTTTAAAGGCCACTGCTATACCTTCCAAGCAGGCTTCCTTGACTTCAGCTCTGCTGACATTTGTGGCTGTTCTGTGCATTGTAATATGCGGAGCAGCATTTCTAATGTCTGTGCACTAAAGGCCGGTAGCATCCTTCCCCAACACAAGGTACTCAAATATTCAAATTTCTGGAAAGGAAATCCACAGTGGATGCCCACAAAGCTTCCTGATCTCAAAATATAACACTTGATTACATATGTAGGTTTTGAGATTCTGGAACATGTATTTTATCCCTACAACCATCCCATAAGGTAGAAAATCTACTGAAAAGATGCCTATCGTAGTCAGCAATGTCAATGCCACTAAAGGCTACAGTTTCATTTTATATTCCTTTATAACTTCAAATTCAACAAAATTTTTGAAAGGTCTTTATTAAAAATAACAACACACACACAGAGGTAAATAAGCAGTATACATTTAAAGCTACCTTTTTTTTTAGATCAAGTTGACTCTATAAAGCAGTTTTTCCATGGAGCTAGAGGTAGTTATGAATTGTGGATCCTGAGGTTAATTTATTTCCAGCCCTGGGCATATCATAAAGCAGCTATCAAATAGGTCAACATACCCACCCAACCCTAATAGTGTTACTCTGTGTATAAACATGGAATCTTTGCTGAATGGTTTCAAAAAAGCAGGGTGAAAATAACTTAGTCCAAGAAGTACATCAAAATAAATAAGGAACATTTTTAAGTAATTAAACCACCAGAAATATCACACATTTTATGTAATGTTACCCCATTGTCTCTGAGGAAAGGGAAAAAAGAGAAAGTACAAAGCCAGCTAGAGAAAGACAAATACAGCTCTTAAAAGATCTAATTAACCCCACTAAGAATTTTTTTTGGCTACCTGGAGTATGCAGGCACTGTATAATATAGGGCAGTGGTCCCCAACCTTTTTGGCACTAGGGTCTGGTTTTGCGGAAGACGGGTTTTTCACATATGTGGTGGGATGGTTTTCTTTTGGAATAATTCAAGCACATTACATTTATTGTGCACTTTGTTTCTATTATTACATTGTAATACATAATGAAATAATTATGGAACTCACCATAATGTAGAATCAGTGAGAGCCCTGGGATTGTTCTCCTGCAACTAGATGTTCCCATCTGGGGGTGATGAGGGACAGTGACAGATCCTTAGGCATTAGGTTCTCATAAATAGCGTGCAACCTACATCCCTCACATGTGCAGTTCACAATAGAGTCTGCACACCTATGATAATCTAATGCTGCCACTGATCTGTAATATGAACAATGGGGAGTGGCTGTGAATACTGATGAAGTTTCGCTCACCCACTGCTCATCTCCTGCTGTGCAGCCTGGTTTATAACAGGCCACAGACTGGTATCAGTCTGTGCCCCGGGTGTTGGGGGTCCCGATGTAGGACAACTACATTTATTCATTTATTTATTGAGTGCAATGGCATGATCCGGGCTCACTGCAATTTTCACCTTCCAGGTTCAAGCAATTCTCCTGCCTCAGCCTCCCCAGTAGCTGCGATTACAGGCATGAACCACCATGCCCGGTTAATTTTGTATTTTTAGTAGAGATGGGGTTTCACCATGTTGGCCAGGCTGGTCTCAAACTCCTGGCCTCAGGTGATCTGCTCGTCTCAGCTTCCCAAAATGCTGGGATAACAGGCACGAGCCACCGTGTAGTTGGCTGGCAACTACATTTATTACCATCCATTTATTACCAGGGCACCTATGTTGTACAGTGCCTGGCATACAACAGGTAGCCAATAAACAGCTATTGATCTAATGCAGGAATAATAAGGTAAGGTTTATTTTTTCTCCTTTAACATGCTGTACTTGTGTCAGATGCAAATAAGACCTCCGGAGTCTGCCTGAAGTAACATAAAACAAAAGACTCATTCATCAAACAATCACCTGGATCCCCTAACTTGTTACAAGTTAGGTATGAATGTACCACCTGTACCAGCTTAGTGAGAAGAATGTTTACCATCACATAACAAACACTTGTTTGCCACGCTAAGGGCTTAGAGTCTGAATTTCTGATGAGAAAAAAAGTGGCATGTAGGAAACCCCAAAGAATGATATTCCATATATGCATAAGCATCAGTAGCATTTCTTAAAAGTCTCACACATCCAGCAAATCCTTTAAAAACAAGATATCCTAATATGCAGCCAGTTTAGCAATTTTTTTTTTTTCAGACAGAGTCTCGCTCTGTCACCCAAGCTGGAGTGCAGTGATGCCAGATGGGCTCACTGCAAGCTCCGCCTCCTGGGTTCACGCCATTCTCCTGCCTCAGCCTCCCTAGTAGCAGGGACTACAGGCGCCCGCCACCACGCCCGGCTAATTTTGTGTGTGTGTGTGTGTGTTTTAGTAGAGACGGGGTTTCACTGTGTTAGCCAGAATGGTCTCGATCTCCTGACCTCATGATCCGCCCGCCTCGGCCTCCCAAAATTCTGGGATTACAGGCGTGAGCCACCGTGCCCAGCGAGCAATATTTTTAAGAATGATAAGACAGTGCAGCTTCATTTACCTGAAATGGAGCACAAGTTCTTTTTGAAGGAATTCATACCCATTCCTGCAAAAGTTCTGCGGACTCTTGAAGGTAGCACAGAACTAAGCGTTTTTGTGTGTGTGTGTTTCCAAAGAGGTTTTAGCCAAGATTTTAGTCTCTAACCAACTCCCTGATTAAAATATGGCTTAGAAACTATACCTGCCTACTTGAAAAAGCATCAAATCTACAGAATACTTTTTCTGGATGTACAAAAATGAAAACAAAATCACATTCTACTTTTTGCAATTCACTTTTTCTTACCATCCACTTCTCTTAAATATACTTCAGAATCATTGTGCACAGGTGCAGAGACCACTACATATCTAAAAAAGGAAAAAACCCTCAAATATTTGGGGATGAACTGGCAATCTTGGCTTTGCAGAAATCATTTTGTTTCCTTCAGACAGAAGCGTCTCATTATTTTCAGCATTCTTATCTAACAGGCAAACTTTGTTTCCATTGACTTTGAAAGGGCTAAGCTCAAATCTAAACTCTTAAACAAGAATGAGGGTTCAATTTTTTATTAATGAAAATCCCAGACATGTTTTTGCAAATCTTTATATATTTATATATAAACGTACCAAATCTTTATGTATTTTTTTGACAAGGTGGCTTATTTTTTTAATTTTATTATTATTATACTTTAAGTTTTAGGGTACATGTGCACAACGTGCAGGTTTGTTACATATGTATATATGTGCCATGTTGGTGTGCTGCACCCATTAACTCGTCATTTAGCATTAGGTATATCTCCTAATGCTATCCCTCCCCCTTCCCCCCTCCGCACCACAGTCCCTGGTGTGTGATGTTCCCCTTCCCGTGTCCAAGTGTTCTCATTATTCAATTCCCACTTATGAGTGAGAACATGCGGTATTTGGTTTTTTGTCCTTGCCATAGTTTGCTGAGAATGATGGTTTCCAGCTTCATCCATGTCCCTACAAAGGATATGAACTCATCATTTTTTATGGCTGCATAGTATTCCATGGTGTACATGTACCACATTTTCTTAATCCAGTCTATCATTGTTGGACATTTGGGAAAAGCCTGCATTGCCAAGTCAATCCTAAGCCAAAAGAACAAAGCTGGAAGCATCATGCTACCTGACTTCAAACTATACTACAAGGCTACAGTAACCAAAACAGTATGGTACTGGTATCAAAACAGAGATATAGACCAATGGAACAGAACAGAGACCTCAGAAATAATGCCACATATCTACAACCATCTGATATTTGACAAACCTGACAAAAACAAGCAATGGGGAAAGGATTCCCTATTTAATAAATGGTGCTAGGAAAACCGGCTAGACATATGTAGAAAGCTGAAACTGGATCCCTTCCTTACACCTTATACAAAAATTAATTCAAGATGGATTAAAGACTTACATGTTAGACCTAAAACCATAAAAACCCTAGAAGAAAACCTAGGCAATACCATTCAGGACATAGACATGGACAAGGACTTCATGTCTAAAACACCAAAAGCAATGGCATCAAAAGCCAAAATTGACAAATGGGATCTAATTAAGCTAAAGAGCTTCTGCACAGCTAAAGAAACTATCATCAAAGTGAACAGGCAACCTACAGAATGGGAGAAAATTTTTGCAATCTACTCATCTGACAAAGGGCTAATATCCAGAATCTACAATGAACTCAAACTAATTTACAAGAAAAAAACAAACAACCCCATCAAAAAGTGGGCAAAGGATATGAACAGACACTTCTCAAAAGAAGACATTTATCCAGCCAAAAAAACACATGAAAAACTGCTTATCGTCACTGGCCATCAGAGAAATGCAAATCAAAACCACAATGGAGATACCATCTCACACCAGTTAGAATGACAATCATTGAGAAGTCAGGAAACAACAGGTGCTGGAGACGATGTGGAGAAATAGGAACACTTTTACACTGTTGGTGGGACTGTAAACTAGTTCAACCCTTGTGGAAGTCAGTGTGGCGATTCCTCAGGGATCTAGAACTAGAAATACCATTTGACCCAGCCATCCCATTACAGGATATATACCCAAAAGATTATAAATCATGCTGCTATAAAGACACATGCACACGTATGTTTATTGCAGCACTATTCACAATAGTAAAGACTTGGAACCGAATCTTTATATTTTTTATTCACCCTTCTCTCTCTCTCCACAACCACTAACATCACCACCCACAAAAGAAGAAGACAATCCCTCCAGCGTTCCCCCAATGTGTACTGCTGCTAGCTCGGTAGCTCTGTAGAGTTTTGTAATGGAGTGTGAACTGCTGGCCCGTATCTCCTAACCAGTAAGGAGAGAGGAAGGACAAATCCGCTGAACAGGTAAAAATTCTTTCCTCCTCATTATAATCTTTCATGGATGCAGCGCTCAGGAGGGTGGCCAGGGCACGGGGCCCCTGCCAAGTGGCCCAATGGCCAGCACTTTCTGCACCGAGCAGGGTCCCCGCACACTACGTGTCTCCGCCCTGCCTGGAAAGGAAGTGGTCCCTCCAGGCAGTGGAATCGGCCGCTGCACCCCGTCCTTACTCTTGGCCAGGGGACAGGTCACATCCTCGATGTGCCCTCAGCCCAGAAAACGCGCCGCTTCGCAAAAAGGGCGTCCGCAACGGGAAGGACCTCCCCTGCTCCTTAGTAAACATTGGGGTCGCAGTTTCCTAACAGACACGAGTGGGATGGGAGGAGGGGTCCCAGGGAGAGGCTGGTGCTGGGGGCAGAGGAAGCCACAGTAGGATGAGGGCCGGTATGGGAGGAGGAAGGGAAGCCCTGGAACTGCTGCAAATTGTTCCAGCGGGAGAAGGTCCTCCGCCTTTTTCCAGGACTCAATACGGCACCTGGCACCGAGACCCCACTCGCACAAGGAAGGTGAACTCCACACTGACTGATCCCTGTAAAATACGCACCCCTCCAACGGAAGGGCGAAAAACGATAGGCGCCCCCATGGCAAGGCGCTGACACCCTTCTTTCCTGTGCGCCTTAGGTGATAGTCAGCCACAACACAACCGCCAGCCAGGAAAAGGCCAGGGTGCAGGGGTGCCCGCTGCCCCCTCGACGCCAGTGTCTTCTGCCCAGGAAGATCAAATCCGCAGAGCAGGGTGCAGTAGGGGCTTCCACCAAATACCCTGGCGACAGCACCCCGGGAGGCCACCTCACGGCTGGCACCCCCAATGCTTTGTGGCTGCAGGGGAAAGCAGGAGCCCTAGTTTCCAGGATTCCCCGCCAGAAAGGGCCTGGAAAGACCACAGAAGGAAAGTTCCTCATTCCAAAGGGGAAGGATGCTGGGAGACAGAGCACAGAAGTTGGGGGACAGCGTAGGAAAGATATTTCTGGCATTCTAGGCTTGCACCTTCTGAGTCCTGGCGGTGTTGTAACAAATGAATTCACCCCACTATTCCTGGAGGCAAAGGCAGTGGAGCATTTGAGCCCAGAAATTTCAAATTAGTCTGGGCAACGTGGCCAGACCCCGTCATTACAAAAAACATTTAGTCAGGTGTGATGGGCCACGCCTGTATTCCCAGCTACTCAGGAGGCTGAGGTGAGAGGATCTCTTGAGACTAAAGTGAGTCATAATCTTTTGCCACTGCACTTCAGCCTAGGTGACAGAGCAAGACCTTTTATCATAAAATAAATAAATAACTATATAAATAAACTCAGCCGCCGGGGTTGGGCCGGATTCCTATCCTCCACAAGCTAATATAGATGCACGTCAGGTTTTTGCTAGCCCAGCGCTGCAGAAGCTGCCACTATGTGTGCTGGATGCTGATTGGTATGGCCGGTGGCTCTGTAAGAGAAGGAGCAGCAGTGGAGGAGTGGAGATAGAGGAAGAGGAAAAAAGAAGGGGAGAAGAAAAGGAGAAGAGAAAAAGGAAGAGAGAGCATGGGAGGAGAAAATAGAAGAACAAGAGGAGAGGAGGAGAAAATGAAAAAAAGTAAGAATAGAGGAAGTGGAGAAAAAAACATCAGAGGGGGACAAAGGAATGGGACGAGGAGAAGAGAGGAGGAAAAGGAAGCTGGGACAACGAGAGGAGAAGGAGAAGAGGAGAAGGAAAAGATAATGAGGAGGAGGAAAAGAGGAGGACTAGGAGGAGAGGTGGAGAGAAAAAAGAGGGAAGGAGGAAGTGGAGTAGGAGAGGAAGAGGAGAAGGAGGATGGGAGGAGAAGTATGAAGAGAAAATGAAGAGGAAGCGAAGGAGGAGAGGAAGAGATGAGAAGGACGACAGGAGGAGGAGGAGAGAAGAAAGAGGAGAGGAGGAGCAGAGGAGAGGAGGAGGAGGAGAAAAAGAAGGAGAAGTGAAGGAGGAGAAGAGAAGGAGGAGAAGAGTGAGAAAAGGAGGAAGACAGGAGGAGGAGGAGAGGAGGAGGAGCAGAGGAGGAAGTAAAGGGGGAAGAAGGAGAGAAGGAGAAGAAGAGACAGGAAAAGGAGAGGAGGAGGGGAGGAGGAGAAGAAGACAAGAAGGAGGAGGAGAGGAAAAGGAGAAGTAGGAAAAGAGATGGAGGAGAAGGAGAAGAGGAAAGGAAAAGAAGGAGAAGATGAGGAGGAGAAGAGAAGAAGAGGGGGAGGAGCAGGAGATGAGAAGGAGAAGAAATGGAGGAGAGGAAGAGGAGAAGAAGAAAAGGAGGTGAGAGGAAAAAAGAAAGAGTAGAAGAGGAGAAGGTAGAGGAGGAGAGGAGGAGGAAGAGAAGAGGAGGAGAAGGAGGAGAGGAGGAACAGAGAAGGAGGAGGAGAGGAGGAATAGAGGAGGAATAGGAGAGGAGTAGGAGGAGGGAAGAGAAAAAGGAGGGGAGGATGAGAGGAGAAGGAGGAGGAGCAGGAGAAGAGGAGATGAAAAGGAGGAAAAGAAGGAAAGGAAGAGGAGATGTAGGAGGAAAAAGAGAAGGAAAGGAGGAGGAGAAGGTAGATGAGGAGAGGAGAAAGAGGAAGAGAAAAAGAGAAGGAGAAGGAGGTGAGGAGGAGGAGAGAAGGAGGAGGAGGAGAGAAGCAGAAAAGGGGGAGGAGAATGGGGGGATTAGGAGAGGAGAAAAAGGAGGAGGAGAGAAGAAAAAGGAGTAGGAGGAGGACAGGAGAAGGAGGAGTAGGAAAAAGAGTAGAGGAGGAGGAGGAGTGGAGGAGGAAGAGGAAGAGGAGACAAGGAGAAGGAGGAGGGAAGGAGGAAGAGAGGAAAAGGAGTGGAGGAGGAAGAGATGAAGAGAGGAAGAGAGGGAGGAGGAAGGAGGAGGAGGAGAGGAGAAGGAAGAGTAGGAGGAGAAAAGGAGAGGAGGGAAAGGAGGAGGAAGAGGAGCGAAGGAGAAGGAGAGGAGGAGGAAGAAAAGGAAAGAAAGAGAAGAGGAGGAGAGGAGAAGAAGGAGGAGGAGTTGAGGAGGAGAGGAGTCAGAGAAGGAGTAGGAGAGGAGGCAAAGTAAAAGATTAGTAGTAGGAGGAAAGGTTTAGGGGGAAAAGGAGGGGAGCAGAATGAGGACGAAAAGAGGAGGAGATGAGGAGGAACAGAGAAGGAGATGAGAAAAAGGAGGAGGAGGAGAAGAGGAGAAGGAGGAGGAGGACGGGAGCAGGAGACGAGAAGGAGGAACAGAGTAGGAGATTAGAAAAAGGAGGAGAAGAAGAGGAGAAGGAGGAGGAGGATGAGAGCAGGAGAGGAGAAGGATGAAGAGGAAATGAAGGAGAAATAAAGTAGAAGGAGGGAGAGGAGGAGAAAAAGAGTAGGAGGAGAAGCAGAGGAGAAGGAGATAAAGGATAAAATGAGAAGAGGAAGAGAGGAGAAATATAGGAGGACCAATGGAGAAGGAGGAGGATGACAGGAGGAGGAAGAGGCAATGGAGAAAAGGAGAGGAGGAGAAGAGGAGAAGGGGGAGGAAGAGTGGAGGAGGAGGAGGGGAGGAGAAGGAGGATGGGAGAAGGAGGAGGGGAGAAGGAGGAGAAGAAGACAAGTAGGAGAAGGAGAGAAGGAGGAGGAGGAAAAGAAAAGGAAGAGGGGGAAAGGAGAAGGAGGAGGAGAGGGAGAGTAGAGGAGGAAGAGGAGAGGAGGAGGAGAGAAAGATGAGAGGAAGAAAAGGAGAGGAGGAGGAAGAGAGAAAGAGGAGAAGATGAGGAGAGGAGGAAGAGGAGGAGACAAAGAGGAGAAAAAGGGGTGAGGAGTAAGAGAGGAGGAGGAGAGGAGAAGGATGAGAGGAGGAGCAGAAGAGGAAGAGGAAAGGAGGAGATGGAAAGGAGGAAGAGAAAAGGAGGAGGAGATGAAAAAAGCTATCATTTTGTGGTGTTTAGTAATTATGACTATTTTCATGGCTTTTGGATTAAAGTTTAAACTCAATAGGAGAGATGGGCTACAAAGATCCAGATTATTTCAGAGCTCATTTTCAGAGCTAAAGGAAAAGATATGTGGTAATATACCTGTGGACGTTGCCAATGCAAAACGGTTGCATTATTTTGGTTTGGGATCAAGCCATATGTCTCCATACACAATGTATGTAGTGCCTAGGAGAGAGAAGAGTGCTGGGCCCAGTGATACACTGCAATCATCTCTTCTTGGTCAGAGCACAAACATCACCTAGGTTCTAGGCCCAGCAATACATCACAATACTTTCTGAGATGAAGACCAAAGCAGGAGAGCCACATCACCTAGGTGAGAGCCCTAGAGATATGGCACAATGCCTTCTGTGGGTAGGGCTCAGGAAGAAGAGGAAAGTTATATAACCTAGGGGCTACAGCCAGCTATATGTCACAATCACCCCAAGGGGCAGGGATGATACATGAGATGAGGGTCACGTCAAGTAGGTGCTGAGCAAAGCAATATGTAACAATCAGAGGAGAGTGTCATCTCTTACTTTCTGGACCATGAGCTATGTTACAACATCTCCTATGGGCAAATCCCAGGTAAGAGAAGAGATTTGCATCAATTAATTGATGGGCTAAGAGATACTTCACAATGCCCCCCGTAAAAAGAGACTAGGAGAAATAAATAAGATTCCCTGTGTGCTGGGCCCAGGGATAAGTCACTTTTTCATCTGTGGGCATGGCCCAGGTAGAAGAGGAGAGTCACGTCATTTAGATGCTGGGCACAGAGATATGTAACAAGCTCTTCTATAAGCAAAACCCTGGTAAGAAAAGAAAGACACATAAGATATTTTATGGACCCAGAGATATGTCACAATGCTCTCTCTTGACAGAGTCAAGGCAAGAATGTCACATCGCCTTGGTCCTGGGCCCTGCAATAGGTCACAATGCTTTCTGAAGACAGGGTCAAGGCAAATGAGTAACATCTTGGAGCTGGGTCCAGTATATGTGTAACAGTCTCCCCTGTGGGCAGAACCTAGGAAGAAGAGAAGTGTCACATTAGCTAGGTGTTGAGCTCAGGGATAGGTCACCATCCCTCCCGTGAGCAGAAACCAGGAAAGAGATGAGAGTACATTACCTGGGTGAGGAGTGCAGAGAGATGTCACAATCCCCCCTTTAGGCTGGGCCCAGTCAGAAGAGTCACATCACCTGGGTGTTAGAATGAGCAATGTGTCACAATGCCCCTTGTGGGCAGCACCAAGGTAGGAGAGAAAACTTACATCACCTGAGTGCAAGTCCCAGCGATATGTCATTATGCCTTTTGTAAGAAGCACCAAGGCTTGAGAATAGAGTCATCTCATCCAGGTGCTGGGTCCAGCAATATATCATGATTCTATTTGTGAAGTGAGCCCAGGCAGGAGAGTCAAATCAGGTATTTGACAGGGGCATGTATCAAAATCACACCTTCAAAAAAATTCAGGGATGAGATTACCAATCCCTCACATGTCCTGGTTCTAGGTCTGAGAGTCAACATGTCTTGTTTGTTGGGTGAAGTACATGAGTCACAATCTCAACTGTGAACTGGATCTGTGGAGCAGCTTCTCAATGTTTTCTGGGCATTATGCCCCTTAGATAAGTCACAACCTGCCATGTGTGCTAAATTTTTGTTAGAGGGTCACCAAATCCATGCATAACAAATCCATGTATGAGAGTCAACATTGCAACCCTTGACTGCCTCTAGATATAAGATTTAAATCCTCAACAGTGGGCCACACTCATATGCGAGGACAACAATCTTTACTCTTGACTGTCTGCTTACTAGTGTTACAATCTCACCTTTGAGCTGGGCTCTGTTAGTACCTATCTGTACCACGAAAAGAATTTATGAGATACATAGTTTGGCTCTATGTCCTCACCCAAATCTCATCTACAATTGTAATCTCCACGTGTCAGGGGAGGAAGGTAATGTTGGAAGTTCCTCCTTCATTCACTTTCTCTCTCCTGCCACCTTGTGAAGAAGGTCTCTGTTTCCCCTTCTGCCATGATTGCAAGTTCCTTGAGGCCTCCCCAGCCATGTGGAACTGTTGTGAGTTAATTAAACCTCTTTTCTACGTAAATTACCTGGCCTTGAGGAGTTCTTTATAGCAGTGTGAAAATGAACTAATACAATATGATATGCAAGAGAGTTGCAATCAGCATTAAGACCTTTATGCCCATATGGACACATGATTGTACATGTCACTCTAAGCTCAGGTGTGAGAGTTAACACCTCCCCAGTTGGCTGGGTCTAAATAGAAAAGGACTCATCTTCCTATGAGCTGGGTTTAGAAATGGGTCACTATCCCATATGTGGCCAGATGTTCACATATGACTGACACAATTCCATCTGTAGACTGTGTCTATGTGTGAGATTCAGGATCTCACCAGTGGGTTGTGTCCATGGGTGAGGATGACTATTTTAAGGACTGGCAGGGTGTGCATACCAGAAATACAATATTTCCTGTGTCCTTGGACCTGTGATGATACTCTCTGTACCACTTGAGGGCTTTATACAATATGCAAGAGAGAGGTGAACCTCTGTGACTTTTATACAAAGAGGACACCCAGGATCTTACCTTTTTCCCTAAGCCCAGCTATAACAGAGAGTATCTTTCTTATTGGCTAGTTCAAGGTATGAGAATGATCATCACACCTGTAAGCTGGGCCAAGATATATGTCACAATCCCTCCTCTGGATTAGGAGTAAGCAGGAGAGTAACATTACCTGGATTTGGGGCCAGTTGTATGTGGCAATCTTCTCTAAGGGCTCAGCAATATGTCACAATGATCTATGTATTCAAGACCCAGTCAAAAGGTCCTCATCACCTTGTTGCAGGGTCCAGTGATATGTCATAATCTTTTCTGTTAGGCGGGTCCAGGCAGAAAAGAAGAGTCACATTTCCTAGGTAGCGTATGCAGATATATGTCACAAGGCCCCCCATGGGCAGGGTCCAGGCAGGAGCCTCTTATTTTCTAGGTGTTGGACCCTGCATTATTTTGCAATATACCAAATATTTGGGGCCTGGGAGAAAGGAGTCACATCACATAGGTGCTGGGCCAAGTTATATGTTAAAAAATATAGTGGAATACCCCTGTGGGCAGGGCTCATGCAGAAAAGTTGCATCTCATAGTTGTTAAGATAAGCCATATGTCACAATACACAATTTATGCTGAGCTCAGGCAGGAGAAAAGAATAACATTTACCTATGTGCTGGGCTCAGTGATACATCACAATACCTCCTTGGTCAGAGCCCACAAAGTAGAAGAGAGTTACCTCACCTAGGTGCTGAGTCGATCAATATGTCACAGTACTCACTGAGGAAAGGGCTGAAGAATAAGAATTACATAATTTTTTGGTGAGGGGTCCAGAGCTATGTACCAAAGCTCCTTGTAGGTAGCGCTTAGGAATAAAGAAGAGAGTCACATAACCTGTCACATAACCTAGACAGATGAGACCAGCTCTATGTCAAAATTAAAAAGGGTGTCAGAGTCCAGGCATGAGAGGAGAATCACATCACATAAATGTTGGGTGAAGGAATATGTCACAATCTAGATAATGGTGCCAGAGATATGTTGCAGTGACCCCTGTGGGCAATGACCAGACAGTAGAATC
Organism: Pongo pygmaeus; assembly: GCF_028885625.2. Classification (NCBI taxonomy): domain Eukaryota; kingdom Metazoa; phylum Chordata; class Mammalia; order Primates; family Hominidae; genus Pongo; species Pongo pygmaeus. Next base: position 25,013,037 of record NC_072393.2, read on the forward strand.
ACATCACCTGTGTGTTGGGCTTAGGGATAATTCACTCTAACTTCTGTGGTCATAGCACAGGCAAACAAGGAGAGTCACAACACCTAGGTGCTGGAATCAGAGACATGTCACAACCTCTTCTAATGGCAAAGCCCAAGTAAGTGAGAAGAGTCACATCAAGTAGTTCATTAACTTAGAGATATGTCACAATGCTCCCTGTGGGCAGGGTCCAGACAAGAGACACACATTATCTTAGTGCTGAGCCCAGTAAAATGTCACAAAGCTTTCTGAAGTCAGGACCAAGGCAACAGTGTAACATCACCTTACTGTTGGGCCCAGAGACATGTCACAACCTCTCCTGCAGACAGAACCTAAAACGAATAGAAGAGTCACATCAACTCAATGCTGGGCCCGGTGATGAGTCACAATATTTCTCCTGAGCAGAGATCAGGCAGAAGTGAGTCACATCATGTGGTTAATGGGTGCAGAGATGTCACAGTGCCTCCTGTAGGCAGGGATCAGGCAGCAGAGCTACATCACCTGGGTTTTGGACACAGTAATATATCACAATGGGCCATTTGCGCAGGGTACAGGCAGGAGAATCACATAACCTGGGTGTTGGGCCCAGTGATATGTCACAATGCCTTCTGTGCACAGTGACAAAAGAGAAGGGTAGACTCACATTAACTGAATATAAGGCCTAGTGACAGTGATATGTCACAACGCTGTCTGTGGGCAGTGCCAAGGCAGTGGACTAGAGTCTCATCATGAAGGTGCTGGGTTTAGCAATATGTCAAAATGCCATCTGTGTGATGGGCATAGGCAGAAGGTTCAAAGCTCTTAGTTGCTGGAGAGAGGTGTATGTCGCACAATCTCACATGCAGAATGATACAGGGATAAGATTAAAATTCTTGCACATGACCCAATTCTAAGTATGGGAGTCAACATCTCCTCTATGTTGGGTCTAAGTACATGAGTCACAATCTCTTTTTTTTTTTTTTTTTTGAGATGGGATGTCGCTCTGTTGCCCAGGCTGGAGTGCAGTGGCATGATCTCGGCTTACTGCAACCTCCACCTCCCAGGTTCAAGCAATTCTCCTGTCTCAGACTCCTGAGTAGCTGGGACTACAGGCACATGCCACCACACCAGGTTAATTTTTGTATTTTTAGTAGAGATGGGGTTTTGCCATATTGGTCAGGCTGGTCTCAAACTCCTGACCTCAGGTGATCTACCCGCCTCAGCCTCCCAAAGTGCTAGGATTACAGGCACGAGCCACCACGCCTGACCAAGTCACAATCTTAATGGACTAGGCCTTTGCACGAGAAGCTCACTTTCTTCTGCGTACTATGCCTCCTTAGTAGAGTCACAGCCTCACAGGTGTGCTGAATCTTGGTCTGAGAGTCAGCAACCCACTTGTGGACTGGATCTATGTGTAAGAACCACTTTTTCAAGTTTCGACTATCTCCAAATGTGACATTCAGAACCTCAAAAGTTGGCCATGTTCATGTGACAGTATGACAATCTTTATTGTCAACTGGATGTGCATAGAAGTGTTAAAATCTCACCTGGGCTGTGCCTTGTCAGGAAACACTTTGTAGCACCTGAGGGCTTTATGCGTGAGAGTCTGAATATGATCAGAGGCCTCCCTGCTGGTGGGAGCCATGGTTATAATTTTTGCCCAACCTCTTTGAGAGTCAACTTCTCTCCAATTGGCTGGGTCCAAATAAAAGTTTCCTTACCTACCAATGAACTAGGTTTAGAAATGGGTTACCATCAACTGTAGCATATGATAGAAACAATTCCAGCTGTGGACTATGTCAACCTGTGAGATTCAGGACCTCACCTGCAGGCTCTGTCCACGTGGAAAGGTGAAAATTCTGATGGATGGTAGGCTGAGAAACACAAACTCATTTGGATGCTGGGGTCTGTGATGGCATTTTTTTCCACACTAAGGCTTTATACGGTGTGTGAGAAAGTGGCAATTTTCTATACCTTCATACAAAGAGGAGACATGGGATCTTACCCATTTCTCTAATCCCAGCTAAAACAGACAGTATCTTTTCTATTGGCTGGTGTGTGGTTGAAAGTCACCATTCCAACTGCTGGCTGGACCAAGATATATGTCACAGTCTTACCTGTAAGTAGGAAGCAAACAGGAGGGTCACATCACCTGTGTTCTTGGCCAGGAATATGTCACAATATTCCCTGACACAAGGGATCAGGCAGAAGAGTCACATCACCTGGGTATTCAGCTAGGAATATGTTACAATCCCCTCCTGAAAGCAGGGTGCAGGCTGCAGAGTCACATCACCTCTGTAATGGGCCCAGCGATGTGTCAAAATTCTTTCTGTGGGCAAGGCCCAATTATGAGAGACTCTGTTTGCTGAGGCCAGCAATATGTCGCAGTCTTTCCTGTAGGCAGTGTGCAGGCACAAGAAGACAGCCACGTCAGAGGTATGTCACTAGGTCCACTGTGGACAGGCCCCAGGCAGGAGCCTTCCATTTTCTAGGTATTGGGCCCAGCGATATGTCATGATACTCAAAGCATGTGGGGACCAGGAAAAAAAAAACAAAACAAAAAACAAAACAAAAAAAAAAAAAGAGAGAGACTCACCTCACCTCGATGCTGGGTCAAGTGATGTGTCACAATCTTCTTATTTGGCAGGTCCCAGGCAACAAAAATGTGTTGCATCTCCTAGGTGGTGAAAAAACAGTATCATCTAATAGCCCTGTCTTCAGGGCTCATGCAGAAGGGTTACATCACCTACTTGTTGGGTGCAGCCATATATTACTATACACAATGAATGCTGGGCCCATGCAGAAGAGAGTAACATCCTCTAGGTATTGCATCCAGGTAAACATCGCAATGCCTCCTTGAGCAGAACCCAAGAAGTAGAGAAGAGTCACATTACTTAGGTGCCATGTACAACAATTTGTCACAACACTTCCTGAAAGGCCTAGGCAGAAGTGTCACATCACCTTGGTGAGGTGACAAGAAAGATGGGGCAATGTCCCTGGTGGGTAGGGCTAGAAAAAAAGAGATGCATCACATAATGTAGGATCAGTTGCTCATTTATCTGTCCCAATCTCACCAGTGGGCAGGACTCAGGCAAGAGTGGAGAGTAATATTATGTAGGTGCTGCAGCAAGCAGTATGCCACAATTTCCACTGTGGACAGGTCCAAGAAAGAAAAGGAGAATCAAATCACATAGGTCACGGGCCCAGAAATATGTCACAGTGGCCCTTGTGAGCAATAACCAGGCAGAAGAATGACATTGCTTGTGTGCTGGGCCCAGTGATAATTCATTATTCCTTCTGTGGGTCTGGCACAGGGAAAAGAGTAGAGTTACAACACCTAGCTGTTTGGCCCAGAAATATGTCACTATCTCTTCTATGCCACTATCTCTTCAAAGTCCACATAAAACAGCAGAGTCACATCAAATAATTGATGCAGCCAGAGATATGTCATAATGCCTTCTGTTGGCAGGGCCCATGCAAGAGAGTCATAACATCTAGATGTTGGACCCAGCCATATGTCATAATACAGAATGTATTCCGGGCTTAGGCAAGAGATGATAGTCACATCAGTTAGGTCTTGGATCCATGGAAACATTACAATTTTTTATTGAGCAAAGGCTAAGCAGCAGAGGAGAGTCACACCACCTAGGCTTTAGGTCCAGCAATATCTTGCAATGACCCCCCTAAGAGGATGGCCCAGGTAAAAGGGTAACTTCATCTCTGTGAGAGGTTTAGAAATATGTCACAATCTCTGTGTGGGTAAAGAACAGAATGAAGAGGGAAGTTATATAACCTAATAGGTGGGCTGATCTATATGTCACAATCACTCTGGTGGGAAGAGCTCAAACACGGAAGGAGAGTAACACACATAGGTTCTGAATATTTTGCAATATAGAATGTATGCGGAGCTCAGAAAGGAGAGGACAGTCACATCACCTAGGTGCTGTGCCCAGCAAAACATTACAATCTCTTTTAGGGCAAAGCCCAAGCAGTAGAGGTAATCCTTGCTGCTGGACCCAAAAATATGGCACAATACACTCTGAAAAAAGGGCCCAGGCAGAAGAATCACATCGCCTCGGGAGGGTTCCAGGAATATGTCAAAATGCCTACTGTGGGCAAGGCTCAGGAAGAAGAGAAGAGAAAAGTAACCTAGGGGCTGGGGCCAGCCATATGTTACAACAACCTCAGTGAGCAGGGCCCAGGCATGAGAGGAGAGTCACATAACACAGATGCTGTGCCAAGTGATATGTCACAACTCACACTGTGGACAGGTCTCTAGAAATAAAGGTGAGTCACATAATCTGGTTGATGGTCACAGAAATACATCACAATGTATTTATCTCTTGTCCTCATGGGCAGGAACCAGGCAGAAGAATCACATCTCCTCTGGGCTGTGTCCTGGGATAATTTACTCTCCCTTCTGTGACCAGAGCCCAGGAAGAAAAGGAGACTCACATTATCTAGGTGTTGGGGTCAGAGATATGTCACAATGTCACCTGTCGGCAAATATGAAGTAAGAGAGCAGAGTAACATCAAATAGAGGATGGGTCCAGAAATATGTCACAATTCCCCCTGTAGGCAGAATCTAGGCAGGAGACTCACATCACCTGGGTTTTAGACCTAGAAATATGTCACAAGATGCAATTTGGGCAATGCCAAGACAGAAGAATAAAAAACATATACCCTAGGTGCTAGGTGCAGAAGTATGTCACAATTTCTTGTGACTTTCCTGGGCCTAACACATAGGGTATATGTGTTTATTGTGACATCCTCACTCAGGTGCTTGGAAGAAGTGTATGTCACAATCAAAGCTGCAGGTAGGTTCAAGGATAAGAATAAAAAGCCTACACATGTCCCTATTTGGGTATGAGAGCAAACACCTCTTCTATGTTAGGTCTGAGTACAAAATTCACAATATCAACAGTGGACTGAATCTGTTCATGAGAACTTCAATCCCTTCTGTAGACCATGTCTTATTCATGGAGTAATAGCCTCACAGGTGAGTTGAATCTTAGTCTGAAATACACCAACCCACCTGTGAATTACTTCGAAGTATGAGAGTCAATTATCCAACTTTTAACTTCCTCCTCAGCAGTAAGCTGAATTCATGTGCAAGAATGAAAATCTTTACTAAGAGCTTTGTGTGCATAAGAGTGTCACAATCTCATCTGGGATAGAGATATGTTACAATACCCTCCTGAAAGCAGGTCATGGACAGCAAAGTCACCTCACCTGGATTCCGAGCCCAGCAGTAAATTACAATGTTCTCTGTCAGCAAGGAACATGAAGGAGAGACACATCACCTAGGCTTTTGGGCCCAGTAATATCTCACAATCTCCCCTGAGGGAAGAACATACAAAGAAGAAGAAGAGTCACATCAGCTAGGTGTTAGGTTAGTCATAGGTCACAATGCCCCCTGTGAGCAGGAACCAGGCAGGAGAAGTGAGTCCCAACAATGTGACCTGTGGGCAGCACCAAGGCAGGATAATAGAGTCACATCACCTAGGTGCTGGGTCCAACAATAAGTCACAATCCTGTATGTGGGCTGGGCCCAGACTACAGGTCAGATCACTCAGGTGCTGGCCAGAGGCATATATCACATTTGCACCTGCAGGAAGGTCACAAAATGATATTTGCAATCCAGCACATGTCCTGTTTCTAAGTACGTGAGTTAACACCTCATGTATCTTATGTGTAAGTACCTGAGTTAATCTCAACAATAAACTGTATCTGTGCATGAGAGGCACAATCCTTCCTGTGTGCTGTTTTATCTGAGTGAAGTTACAGCCTCACACATGAGCTGAATATTGGTCTTAGAGTCACCAACCTTGTGGACCAGATTCACATATGAGTCAATTTTCCAACGTTTGACTGCTTTGGGTTGTGAAATCCAGAGCCTTAACAATGGGCTGTGTTCATGTGGGAAGATGACAATCTTTTCTGTCGACTTGGTGAGTGTCACAATCTCACCTATGTATCATCCTAGGGCTTTATACCTGATGCATGAGATTCTCAATCTGCTCTGAGACATTTATGCTGGTATGGATCATGATCGTACCTGTGCCCTTAAGTCCAAGCATGAGAATCAACATCTCTCCAATTAGCTGAGTCCAGAATGAAGAATCTTCACCTTCCCATGAGCTGAGATTAAAATGAGTCACCATACCAACTGTGCTTACATGTTTACATATGATAGTCATAATCTCAACTGTGGACTGTGTCTGCATGTAAGATTCAGGACCTCAATAATGGGCTTTGTTTAAGTGAGAAAATGATGAGAAATACAACCTCACCTGTGTCTTGAGCCCTGTGTTGACAAACTGTACCACCCAAGGACTTTCTATGAAATGTGAGACACTGGTAGTTCTCTACGACTTTCTTTTTTTTTTTTTTTCTTTTATTATTATTATTATTATTATTATTATTATACTTTAGGTTTTATGGTACATGTGCGCAATGTGCAGGTAAGTTACATATGTATACATGTGCCATGCTAGTGCGCTGCACCCACCAACTCGTCATCTAGCATTAGGTATATCTCCCAATGCTATCCCTCCCCCCTCCCCCCACCCCACAACAGTCCCCAGAGTGTGATGTTCCCCTTCCTGTGTCCATGTGTTCTCATTGTTCAATTCCCACCTATGAGTGAGAATATGCGGTGTTTGGTTTTTTGTTCTTGCGATAGTTTACTGAGAATGATGATTTCCAATTTCATCCATGTCCCTACAAAGGACGTGAACTCATCATTTTTTATAGCTGCATAGTATTCCATGGTGTATATGTGCCACATTTTCTTAATCCAGTCTATCATTGTTGGACATTTGGGTTGGTTCCAAGTCTTTGCTATTGTGAATAATGCCGCAATAAACATACGTGTGCATGTGTCTTTATAGCAGCATGATTTATAGTCCTTTGGGTATATACCCAGTAATGGGATGGCTGGGTCGAATGGAATTTCTAGTTCTAGATCCCTGAGGAATGGCCACACTGACTTCCACAAGGGTTGAACTAGTTTACAGTCCCACCAACAGTGTAAAAGTGTTCCTATTTATCCACATCCTCTCCAGCACCTGTTGTTTCCTGACTTTTTAATGATTGCCATTCTAACTGGTGTGAGATGGTATCTCATTGTGGTTTTGATTTGCATTTCTCTGATGGCCAGTGATGGTGAGCATTTTTTCATGTGTTTTTTGGCTGCATAAATGTCTTCTTTTGAGAAGTGTCTGTTCATGTCCTTTGCCCACTTTTTGATGGGGTTGTTTGTTTTTTTCTTGTAAATTTGTTTGAGTTCATTGTAGATTCTAGATATTAGCCCTTTGTCAGATGAGTAGGTTGCGAAAATTTTCTCCCATTTTGTAGGTTGCCTGTTCACTCTGATGGTAGTTTCTTTTGCTGTGCAGAAGCTCTTGAGTTTAATTAGATCCCATTTGTCAATTTTGGCTTTTGTTGCCATTGCTTTTGGTGTTTTGGACATGAAGTCCTTGCCCATGCCTATGTCCTGAATGGTAATGCCTAGGTTTTCTTCTAGGGTTTTTATGGTTTTAGGTCTAACATTTAAGTCTTTAATCCATCTTGAATTGATTTTTGTATAAGGTGTAAGGAAGGGATCCAGTTTCAGCTTTCTACATATGGCTAGCCAGTTTTCCCAGCACCATTTATTAAATAGGGAATCCTTTCCCCATTTCTTGTTTTTGTCAGGTTTGTCAAAGATCAGATACTTGTAGATATGTGGCATTATTTCTGATGGCTCTGTTCTGTTCCATTGATCTATATCTCTGTTTTGGTACCAGTACCATGCTGTTTCTCATAGAAAAATGAGACCTAGGATTTGACCCATTTTCCTAAGACAGTATTTTCATATTGGCTGGCTCAAGTTATGAGAGTAATTATGACACCTGTAAACTGAATTAAGATATATGTGCCAACCCCACAATTGGGTAAGGAGGGAGTGAGCAGGAGAATCGCATCACCTGAGTGCTGTGTCAGAGATGTTTACAACCTTCTCTGAGGGCAGTGACCAGGAAAGAGAGTCACATCATGTTGTTGCTGGGCTAGGGTTATGTCATAAAATTCCACGAGAGTAGGTACCAGACAAGAGAGTCACAGTACCTGTGTTTTTAGTTATGATATGTTATAATCCCCTTCTGAAAGCAGGACGAAAGCATCAGAGTCCCTTCACCTTGTTGCCTGGCCTAACGATATGTCATAATGTCTCTGTGGCTAGGGCCAGTCAGCAAAGGCACATTACCTAGTGCTGGCTCCAGTGATGTGTCACAATGCTTTTGGCATGGCCCAGGCAGAAGAGGAAATTTGCAACTCCTAGATGATGAAGAAAAAGACACATCTTAATAACCTTGTGGGTAGGACCTATGCAGGAGAGTCACATCACCTAGGTGTTGGACCCAGCCATGTTTTACAATACACAATATACGTGGGGGCCAGGCAGGAGAGGAGAGTTTCATCACATGCTCACTGGGCTCAGCAATATGTCCCCATCTTCCCTGTGCACAAGGTGCTGGCAGAAGAGGAGAGTCACATTTCCTAAGTGATAGATGTAGAGATATGTCACAGGTCTCCTATGGGCAGGACCCAGGCAGGAGCCTTTTATTTTCTAGATTTTTAGTGCAAAAATATGTCACAATGTCCTAAATATCCAGGGGCCAGGCAAAAGAGGAGGGTCATGTTACCTAGAATCTGTGTCCTGTAATATGTCACAACCCCCACGTTTTGTAAGACCCAGGCAGAAGAGGAGAGACACATCACATAGGTAATAGACATAAAAAATATATTAAAATGCCTTTGTGAGCAGGGCTTATGTGAGATAGTAGTTATCACCTAGGCATGACAACATGCAATATGTCACAACACACAATGTATGCAGGGCCCAGGCAGGAAAGGAGAATCACATCACCAAGGTGCAGGGTACATCAACACATAAAAATTCCTTATTGGTCAGAGTCCAAGATGTTGAGAAAGTTGCATCACCTAAATGCTTGGTCCAACAATATATCACAATACCCTCTGAGTGAAGGCCCCAGGCAGGAGAGTGAGTCACATCACCTAGCTAAGAGACCCAGAGATATGTAGCAATGCTTTTTCTGACAAAGGTCCAGGCAAAAGAAACACATTATCTGGTTTCTGGATCAAATGATGTGTCACAATTCTTTCTGCGGTCAGGGTGCAGACAAAGATGAGGAGTCACATTTTCTAGGTGATATGTCACAATGCCTACTGTAGGGAGGGTCCAAGCAAGAAACTCAAATCACCTTGGTAATAGTCCAAGCAATTTGTAATAGTGCCTTTAGAAGGCAGGGCTAAGGCAAAAAGTGACATCACCTTTGTGTTGCATCCAGCGATGTGTCACAATGCTTCCTATAAACATCACCAAGGCAGAAAAAGAGACTCACATCACCTGGGGGCAAGGCCTACCAGTATGTCACAATGCCCCTGTGGATATTGGTAATGAAAAAGAGGAGAGTCACTTCACCTAGCTGAACTCATTGTCTTTTTTCCAGCTTAAACTTTCTAAAAGCTTAGCAGTGTTCTCTCCAAAACACAGAGCTGCTCACATTACAGCCCTACTCCCAAACATTTGATGGCTCATAACAGCCTACACAGCTGAGCCAACATCCATTTTCCTAAGGTGAACACCTGTTATCATATCAACGCTACACAACCCCCCTAAACTATATTCTCTTGTCACACTCTACTTCTTGTCCTACCCTGTGCTCAAATAAGCCTCATATTTTAATACTTCAAGTCCTGTACTTAAACTGCTTTTTTGCCTAAATTTACATTTCTTCTTTCCCACATTCTTCTTCTACACATGGAAAATCTGCACATTTGAGAGCATCACCTTTTCTTTCCACTGCAACTTCTCACTTGCCAGTTCTCCACTTGTTCTTGCTGGTTGTGAGGCACTGGTGAATTTTAGAACCAGAACCATGTTACATCTATCTTTGTAGTTCTAGAGCCTGGTACCAGGTGTAGGTGTCACAAAAATGGTTCCCAATGCAAGCTTGCTGAAAGTGATATTGAACAGATGAGAAAAGAAAAGAGCCAGAATGCTGGTCTACTAATCCAGATTGCTTTCCACTATTGTTTTGCTGAAACTATCCCAATGTCATGAGAAAAATAACAATGATAATAATAATACTAGTAGTAAATACAGAAGGTAAGTCAGTTAAAATTGAGCTGGTAGCATGCATGACTTCAATTCTCTGTTTATTCCTAGTTTCAAAATAGTCCTTATCCACAGATAGGAAGAAACTGGAAACAGACCCTCAAGTGCCTATCACAAGGCAAGATTTGCCAATTTCATAACTTGCTCAGGCACCCTCATAAAAGAGTCTAGGCACACTGAAGACCCCATCTCAAACATTCAAAAAAGACAGAAGGATTTCCTCTCACTGTCCTCCAGTACATGTAGCTCCTCCTGCTTAAAAAGCAAAACAACAAAGAAATAATACCTCCCAGAGGCTATCACAGTTGCTCTTGGACAAATCTTTAGATTAAATTAGTAGTCAAGTCAATTCAATTGTTGCCCTTACTTGGCTCCTATCATATGTTATGAACTTCTTAGGATCAACCCAATGCAAATTCTGAGGCAAAACCTTGAATTTCTATATTATGTAAGTAACAATAACCTATTATAACAAACCAATAGACCTGTTCTCACAGCGTTGGGCCTACCCAAGGCAAAACTAAATTTCCCAAACACTTATGAGTTTACGGTTTCAAATTTCTTCAAAAGTAAGTTTCATATGAGTCTTTGAACAGGGCTTGGCACTTTCAGTGAAGTTAAAAGTGGGTGTCCACAAAAAAATGTTTCAAGAGATAAGAAAGTCTCCCACTACCCACCACACAGAAGACCAGCAGAATCACAGAGTCCATGCCCATTCTTTTTAACCTGTGGGAATATTTCCCACCATGTGAAAGACCACCTCTTTTTTACACACTATTCTTTCCAATGAGAACATGGTAACAATTTGATCCTTGGCAGGCTTTATTCAGGGTTTCACTCCACTTTTCCCCTGGGTCTCAGTCTGCCAGCATTCTGCTTTAATGTCTTGTTGAACGCCCCACCCCCTTTAAGGGCACACAAATCCAAGTCAGTCAGTTCATGTACTAACACGACCTTTGCAAGCCCCTCAGTCCACAGAACACGAATCTCCATTAATGACCATCACAGAAGGGAAGGTCTAACTTATATTGTCAAATATTAGCTAAAATTAGCCATTGAATAGGTAAGCTGTGATTTATCTCTGGAAACCAGAACCCTGTCCTGGCACTCTTATACTTTTTCCTTGGTGTGCCCATCTTTTCCCTTGACATGCCTAACAGGGAGAACTCTGCACACAGGAGGTTTTCAGTTAGTATTTGTTTCGTGAATGAATCATGTCTCTATGGTAGGTAGTCTGTCAGGGGTCAGAAGCACAGCCCTGGAGACAAACTTAACAGTTTGAGTTGTAATAGCTGGCCCACTCTCTGGGTCTCTATTTTCTCATGTGAATCATGAGGACAATAATTACATCTACACCCCTCTGTCATAGAATTGTAATGAATGAAAAAGGTGATGCTTAAAAAAAATTAGGATGCTGGCAGCTAGGGCTCAATAATTGTTAGGTCTTATAACTTCTGCTCTTACTGCTATCATGCTGAGTGTGTTTCTATATAAAAAAGCTAACAATCAACAAAGTGTGAAAATTAAGGTACAGCTTTGTTTATTGACTTACCAGACTGGATTCCTATAGATTAATAGGTCTAGCACAGGTAGAAGAGGAACAGAGTAGGTCATAGGTCACAATTCCCACTGTGAGCAGGAACCAGGCAGAAGTGAGTCCCAACAATGTACCCTGTGGGCAACACCAAGGCAGGATAATAAAGCCACAGCACCTAGGTGCTGGGTCCAACAGTAAGTCACAATCCTGTATGTGGGCTGGGCCCAGGCTAGAAAGTTAAATCACTCAGGTGCTGGCCAGAGGCATATATCACATTTACACTTGTAGGAAGGTAATATAATGATGTTTACAATCCAGTGCATGTCATGTTTCTGAGTACGTGAGTTAATGCCTTATGTCTGTTGGGTCTTAGTACATGAGTTCATCTCAACAGTAAACTGGATCTGTGCATAAAAGGCACAATCCTTCCTGTGTGCTGTTTTAGCTGAGTCAGTTACAGCCTCACAGGTGTGCTGAATATTGGACTTGGAGTCATCAACCTACCTATGGATCAGATTCACATAAGAGAGTCAATTTTCCAACGTTTGACTGCTTTTGGTGGTGAAATCCAGAGCCTTAACAATGGGCTGTGTTCCTGTGGGAAGATGACTATTGGAGGAACCAGCCCCCAATATTTTAATGTAGGTTCTTTCTATTTTCCCTAAGTGTCAGCCAGTCTGAGAAATAAAGAGAAAGAGCACAAAGAGATAAATTTTACAGCTGGGCCTCCAGGGGTAACATCACATATCGGTAGGTTCATGATGTTCCCTGAGAAGCAAAACCAGCAAGTTTTTATTAGGGATTTTAAAAGGGGAGGGGGTGAATGAACAGGGAGTAGGTCACAAAGATCACATGCTTCAAAGGGCAACAAAGATCACAAGGCAAAGGCAAAATTAGAATTACTGATGAGGGTCTATGTCTCGCTGTGTTGATGAGGGTCTATGTCCCGCTGTGTACATATTGTCTTGATAAACATCTTAACAGGAAACAGGGTTTGAGAGCAGAGAGCCAGTCTGACCAAAAGCAGAGAGCCAGTCTGACCAAAATTTACCAGCTGGAATTTCTCAATCTTACTAAACCTGAGGGTACTGCAGGAGACCAGGGCATATTTCAGTCCTTATCTCAACTGCATAAGACAGACACTCCCAGAGTGGCCATTTATAGACCTCCCCCCAGGAATGCAATTCTTTTCCTAGGGTCTTAATATTTAATATTCCTTGCTAGGAGAATAATTTACTGATATTTTTTCTACTCTCACGTCCATTTATAGGCTCTCTTCAAGAAGAAAAATATGGCTGTATTCTGCCCAACCCTGCAGGCAGTTAGCCCTTATGGTTATCTTCCCTTGTTCCCTGAAAATCACTGTTATTCCATTCTTTTTTAAGGTGCACTGATTTCATATTGTTCAAACACACATGTTTTACAATCAATTTGGACAATAGTGATCCTGAGGTGACATAAGTTCTCAGCTTACAAATATAACAGGATAAAGAGATGAAAGTAAAGACAGACATAAGAAATTATAAGAGTATTATTAGAGAAGTGATAAATGTCTATGAAATCTACAGAATTTGTGTTCAGAGATTGCAGTAAAGACAGACATAAGAAATTATAAAACTATTAATTTTAGGAACTGATAAATGTCCATGAAATCTTCACAATTTATGTTCTTCTGCCATGGCTCCAGCCTGTCCCTCCATTCGGGGTCGCTGACTTCCCGCAACAGATGACAATTTTTTCTGTTGACTGGGTGACTGTAAAAATCTCACTTATGTATCACCATAGGGCTTTATACCTTATGCATGAGATTCTCAACCTGCTCTGAGATATTTGTGCTGATATGAATTATGATCGTTCCTGTGCTCTTTAGCCCAAGTATGAGGGTCAACATCTCTCCAAATAGCTGAGTCCAGAATGAAGAATCTTCACCTTCCTATGAGTTGAGCTTAAAATGAGTCACCATCCCAACTGTGTTTACATGTTTACATATGATAGCCACAATCTCAAATGTAAACTATGTCAACCTTTAAGATTCAGGACCTCAATAATGGGTTTTGTTCAACTGAGAAAATAACAAGAAACACAACCTCACCTGTGCCTTGGGCTCTGTGTTGACACTCCCTGTAACACCCAAGGGCTTTCTATTAAATGTGAGACAGAGATAATTCTCTATGACTTTCGTAAAAAAATGAGGCCTAGGATTTTTTTTTATACTTTAAGTTTTAGGGTACATGTGCACAATGTGCAGGTTAGTTACATAGGTATGCATGTGCCATGTTGGTGTGCTGCACCCAGTAATTCATCATTTAATATTAGGTATATATGCAAATGCTATCTCTCGCCCCTACCCCCACCCCACAACAGACCCCGGAGTGTGAAGGTCCCCTTGTTGTGTCCATGTGTTCTCATTGTTCAACTTCCAACTATGAGTGAAGAAATGTGGTGTTTGGTTTTTTGTCCTTGCGATAGTTTGCTGAGAATGATGGTTTCCAGCTTCACCCATGTCTCTACAAAGGACATGAACTCATCATTTTTTATGGCTGCATAGTATTCCATGGTGTATATGGACCACATTTTGTTAATCCAGTCTATCATCACTGGACATTTGGGTTGGTTCCAAGTCTTTGCTATTGTGAATAGTGCCGCAATAAACATACGTGTGCATGTGTCTTTATAGCAGCATGATTTATAATCCTTTGGGTATATACCCAGTAATGGGATGGCTGGGTCAACTGGTATTTCTACTTCTAGATCCCTGAGGAATCGCCACACTGACTTCCATGATGGTTGAACTAGTTTACAGTCCCACCAACAGTGTAAAAATGTTCCTATTTCTCCACATCCTCTCCAGCACCTGTTGTTTCCTGACTTTTTCATGATCACCATTCTAGCTGGTGTGAGATGGTATCTGATTGTGGTTTTGATTTGCATTTCTCTGATGGCCAGTGATGATGAGCATTTTATCATGTGTCTTGTGGCTGCATAAATATCTTCTTTTGAGAAGTGTCTGTTCATATCCTTCACCCGCTTTTTGATGGGGTTGTTTGTTTTTTTCTTGTAAACTTGTTTGAGTTCATTGTAGATTCTGGATGTTAGCCCTTTGTCAGATGAGTAGATTGCAAAAATTTTCTCCCATTTTGTAGGTTGCCTGTTCACTCTGATGGTAGTTTCTTTAGCTGTGCAGAAGCTCTTTAGTTTCATTAGATCCCATTTGTCCATTTTGGCTTTTGTTGCCATTGCTTTTGGTGTTTTAGACATGAAGTGCTTGCCCACGCCTATGTCCTGAATGGTATTGTCTAGGTTTTCTTCTAGAGTTTTTATGGTTTTAGGTCTAACATTTAAGTCTTTCATCCTTCTTGAATTAATTTTTGTATAATGTGTAAGGAAGGGATCCAGTTTCAGCTTTCTACATATGGCTAGCCTGTTTTCCCAGCACCATTTATTAAATAGGGAATCCTTTCCCCATTGCTTGTTTTTGTCAGCTTTGTCAAAGATCAGATAGTTGTAGGTAAGTGGCATTATTTCTGAGGGCTCTGTTCTGTTCCATTGATCTACATCTCTGTTTTTGTACCAGTACCATGCTGTTTTGATTACTGTAGCCTTGTACTATAGTTTGAAGTCAGGTAGCATGATGCCTCCAGCTTTGTTCTTTTGGCTTAAGATTGACTTGGCGATGCGGGCTCTTTTTTGGTTCCATAAGAACCTTAAAGTAGTTTTCTCCAGTTCTGTGAAGAAAGTCATTGGTAGCTTGATGGGGATGAGAATGAATCTATAAATTACCTTGGGCAGTATGGCCATTTTCATGATATTGATTCTTCCTACCCATGAGCATGGAATGTTCTTCCATTTGTTTGTATCCCCTTTTATTTCATTGAGTAGTGGTTTGTAGTTCTCCTTGAAGATGTCTTTCACGTCCCATGTAAGTTGGATTCCTAGGTATTTTATTCTCTTTGAAGCAATTGTGAATGGGAGTTCACTCATGATTTGGCTCTCTGTTTGTCTGTTATTGGTGTATAAGAATGCTTGTGATTTTTGCACATTGATTTTGTATCCTGAGACTTCACTGAAGTTGCCTATCAGCTTAAGGAGGTTTTGGGCTGAGACAATGGGGTTTTCTAGATATACAATCATGTCATCTGCAAACAGGGACAATTTGACTTCCTCCTTTTCCTAAATGAATACCCTTTATTTCCTTCTCCTGCCTGATTGCCCTGGACAGATCTTCCAACACTATGTTGAATAGGAGTGGTGAGAGAGGGCATCCCTGTCTTGTGCCAGTTTTCAAAGGGAATGCTTCCAGTTTTTGTCCATTCAGTATGATATTGGCTATGTGTTTGTCATAGATAGCTCTTATTATTTTGAGATACTTCCCATCAATACTTAATTTATGGAGAATTTTTAGCATGAAGGGTTGTTGAATTTCCTCAAAGGCCTTTTCTGCATCTACTGAGATAGTCATATGTTTTTTGTCATTTGTTCTGTTTATATGCTGGATTATGTTTATTGATTTTCTTATGTTGAACCAGGCTTGCATCCCAGAAATGAAGCCCAACTGATTATGGTGGATAAGCTTTTTCATGTGCTGCTGGATTCGGTTTGCCAGTATTTTATTGAGGATTTTTGCATCAATGTGCATCAGGTATATTGCTCTAACATTCTCCTTCTTATGTATGTCTCTGCCAGGCTTTGGTATCAGGATGATGCTGGCCTCATAAAGTGAGTTAGGGAGGATTCCCTCTTTTTCTATTGATTGGAATAGTTTCAGGAGGAGTGATACCAGCTCCTCCTTGTATCTCTGGTAGAATTTGTCTGTGAATCCATCTGGTCCTGGACTTTTTTTGGTTAGTAAGCTATTAATTATCGCCTCAATTTCAGAGCCTGTTATTGGTCTTTTCAGAGATTCAACTTCTTCCTGGTTTAGTCTTGGGAGGGTGTATGTGTCGAGAAATTTATCAATTTCTTCTAGATTTTCTAGTTTATTTGCATAGAGGTGTTTGTAGTATTCTCTGATGGTAGTTAGTATTTCTGTGGGATCAGTGGTGATATCCCCTTTATCATTTTTTATTGCATCTATTTGATTCTTCTCTCTTTTCTTCTTTATTAGTCTTGCTAGTGGTCTATCAATTTTGTTGATCTTTTCGAAAAACCAGCTCCAGGATTCATTAATTTTTTGAAGGATTTTTTGTGTCTCTATTTCCTTCAGTTCTGCTCTGATCTTAGTTATTTCTTGCCTTCTGCTAGCTTTTGAATGTGTTTGCTATTGCTTCTCTAGTTCTTTTAATTGTGATGTTAGGGTGTCAATTTTGGATCTTTCCTGCTTTCTCTTGTGGGCATTTAGTGCTATAAATTTCCCTCTGCACACTGCCTTGAAAAAACTACTTTAAAGTTCATATGGAAGAATAAAAGAGCCCACATTGCCAAGTGAATCCTAAGTCAAAAGAACAAAGCTGGAGGCATCACGCTACCTGACTTCAAACTATACTGCAAGGCTACAGTAACCAAAACAACATGGTACTGGTACCAAAACAGAGATATAGACCAATGGATCAGAACAGAGGCCTCAGAAGTAATGCTGCAGATCTACAACTGTCTGATTTTTGACAAACCTGGGAAAAACAAGAAATGAGGAATGGATTCCCTATTTAATAAATGGTGCTGGGAAAACAGGCTAGCCACGTGTAGAAAGCTGAAATTGGATCACTTCCTAACACCTTATGCAAAAATTAATTCAAGATGGTTGAAAGACTTAAGTATTAGACCTAAAACCATAAAAACCCTAGAAGAAAACCTGGGCAATACCATTGAGGACATAGACATGGGCAAGCACTTCATGTCTAAAACACCAAAAGCAATGGCAACAAAAGCCAAAATGGACAAATGGGATCTAATGAAACTAAAGAGCTTCTGCACAGCTAAAGAAACTACCATCAGAGTGAACAGGCAACCTACAAAATGGGAGGAAATTTTTGCAATCTACTCATCTGACAAAGGGCTAACATCCAGAATCTACAATGAACTCAAACAAGTTTACAAGAAAAAAACAAACAACCCCATCAAAAATTGGGCAAAGGATATGAACAGACACTTCTCAAAAGAAGATACTAATGCAGCCACAAGACACATGATAAAATGCTCATCATCACTGGCCATCAGAGAAATGCAAATCAAAACCACAATCAGATACCATCTCACACCAGTTAGAATGGTGATCATGAAAAAGTCAGGAAACAACAGGTGCTGGAGAGGATGTGGAGAAATAGGAACACTTTTACACTGTTGGTGGGACTGTAAACTAGTTCAACCATCATGGAAGTCAGTGTGGTGATTCCTCAGGGATCTAGAAGTAGAAATACCATTTGACCCAACCATCCCATTACTGGGTATATACCCAAAGGATTATAAATCATGCTACTATAAAGACACATGCACATGCATGTTTATTGTGGCACTATTCACAATAGCAAAGACTTGGAACCAACCCAAATGTCCAGCGATGACAGACTGGATTAAGAAAATGTGGTCCATATACACCATGGAATATTATGCAGCCATAAAAAATGATGAGTTCATGTCCTTTGTAGAGACATGGGTGAAGCTGGAAACCATCATTCTCAGCAAACTGTTGCAAGGAGAAAAAACTAAACACCTCATGTTCTCACTCATAGGTGGGAGTTGAACAATGAGAACACATGGACACAGCAAGGGGAACGTCACACACTGTGGACTGTTTTGGGCCAGGGGAGGGTGGAGGGATAGCATTCGGATATATACCTAATGCTAAATGACAAGTTAATGGGTGCAGCACACCAACATGGCACATGTATACTTATGTAACAAACCTGCACGTTGTGCACATGTTCCCTACAACTTAAAGTATTATAATAATAACAATAAAAAGAGAAAAGAAAGGTTTAAATCTGTGAGATGAATTCACACATCACTAAGAAGTTTCACAAACAGCTTCTTTCTAGTTTTTACATGGGGATATTCAGTTTTTCATTGTAGGCTTCCATTGCTACAAATGTTTCTTCACTGCTTCTACCAGAAGAGTACTTCAAAATTGCTACATCTTTAACTCTGTGAGATGAATCCACTGAACAGAAAGCACTTTAACAGATAGCTTCTTTCTAGTTTTTATCTGGGAATATTTTGTTTCTTGCCATATGACTTAATGGGCTTCCAAATGTGTAGGGGTACCCCCTGAAACTGTTGCTGTGGAATAAAAGAAGAAATGCTCCTGATTATTGTAAATACAAAATTGCATGCAGGCTTGTGTAAAGACAATGCCAGGTTGGGCTGCCAAAACAAGCTAACAGCCTGTGATATTCTTCCACCTGCAGAGAGCCTATAAATGGATATGCAGTCAGGGAGATTTCAAAAAATCAGTATTCCTATCCCAGAGAAGCAGACGTTCATAACTTTGGGAATGCACATATCACAAAGTGGTGTCTCAGAATCCTTCTTTCTAGTTTTTTCTGAAGATATTTTTCACCATAGACCACAATGCATTCCAAAATATCCCTTTGCAGATTCTGCAAAAAGAGTATTGTAAAACTGCTCGGTCAAAAGAAAGGTTTAACTCTGGGAGATGAATGCATACATCACAAAGCAGTTTCCCCGAGAGCTTCTTACAAGTTTTCATTAGAAGATATTTTCTTTTTCACCATAGGCTTCAACATGCTCCCAAATATAGCTTCACAGATTCTAGAAAAACACAGTTTCCAAGCTCCTCAATCAAAAGAAAGGGTTCACTCTGTGAGATAAAAGGAAACATCACAAAGCTGTTTCTTAGAAATCATTCTAGTTTTTATATGGAGATATTTTCTTTTTCACCATAGTCCTCATTGAGATCTCAAATATCCCTTTGCAAATTAAGCAAAAATAGTGTTTTGAAACTGCTCAATCAAAAGAAAAGTGTAACTCTGTGAGAAGAATATACACATCACAAAGCAGTTCCTCAGAAAGCATCTTTCTGGTTTTTATCTGAGGATGTTTCCTTTTTCACCATTAGCCTCATTACATTCCCTAGTATCCTTTCACAGATTCTACAAAAACAGTTTCCAAACTGCTAAATCAAAATATAGTGTTATTTCTGTGAGATGAATACACACATCACAAAGTAGTTTCTCAGCAAATGTCTTTCTAGTTTTTATGTGAAGATATTTCCTTTTTCACTGTAGGTCTCAATGTGCTCCCAAATAGCCCATCCCAGATCCTAAAAAAACAGTGTTTCCAAACTGCTCAATCAAAAGAAAGCTTTAACTCTGTGAGATGAATGCACACACCACAAAGCTGTTTCTCAGATATCTTTCTAGGTCTATCTGAAGATATTTAATTATTCACCATAGGCCTGAATATATTCCTAAATATCACTTCACAGATTCTACAGAAATACTGTTTCCAAACTGCTGTATCAAAAGAAAGGTTTAGCTGTGTGAGATGAATGTGCACATCACAAAGCACCTTCTCAGAAAGCTTCTTTTTAATTTTTTTGTGAAGATATTTCCTTTTTCACCATAGGCCTTGATGTGCTATCAAATATCTCTTTGCAGATTCAACAAAACCAGTGTTTCGAAGATGTTCAATCAAAAAAATAATTTATCTCTGTGAGATGAATGCATACATCACAAAGCAGTTTCTCCAAAAGCTTCTTTCTGGTTTTCATTTGAAGATATTTCATTTTTCACCATAGGCCTCAATGTGCTCCCAAACATCCCTTTAGAGATTGTATAAAATCATTTTTTCCAAACTGCTCAATTGAAAGAAAGACTCAACTCTGTGAGATGAATGCACACATGCAAAGAAGTTTCTCAGAAAGCCTTCTACTTTTTATCTGAAGATATTTCTTTTTTCACCATAGTCCCTATAGCGCTCCTAAATATCCTTTTGCAGATTCCACAAACACTGTTTTTCTCTAAAATGTTCAACCAAAAGAAAGCTTAAACTCTATGAGACAAATGCAGACATCACAAAACAGTTTCTCATAAAGCTTCTTTGTAGTTTTTATCTGAAGGCATTTCCTCTTTCACCATAGGCCTCAAAGCTGTCCCAAATATTCCTTCCCAGTTTCTACAAAAACAGTGTTTCCAAACTGCTCAAGCAAAAGAAAGCTCTAACTCTGTGAGAGGAATGCACACATCACAAAGAAGTTTCTCGGAAAGCTTCTTTCTAGTTTTTACCAGAGGATATTTCCTTTTTCACCATAGGCCTCAATTTGCTCCCAGATATCTATTCACAGATTCTACAAAAATGTATTTCCAAACTGCTCAATCAAAAGAAAGGATTAACTCTGTGATATGAATGCACATATCAGAAGCAGTTTCTCTGAACGCTTCTTTCTAGTTTTTATCTGAAGACAGTTCTTTTACAACATAGGCCTCATTGAGCTCCAAAATATACCCTGACAGACTCTACAGAAACAGTGTTTCCAAACTGCTAAATCAAAAGAAAATTTTAACTCTGTGAGAAGAATGAATACATCAAAAAGCAGATTCTCAGAAAGCTGCCTTCAAGTTTTTATCTGAGGATATTTCCTTTTTAACCATAGGCTTCAATTCACTCCCTAATATCCCTTAGCATATTCTGCAAAAAAAGTGTTTCCAAACTCCTCAAACAAAAGAAAGATTTAACTCTATGAGAAGAATGTACACATCACAAAGCAGTATCTCCAAATGCTTCTTTCTAGTTTTTATCCGAAGATATTTCCTTTTTCACCATAGCCCCAAAGTGCTTCTAAATATCCTTTCACAGATTGTACAAAAACAGTGTTTCCAAACTGCTCCATCAAAAGAAAGCTTAAACTCTGAGATGAATGCAGACATCACATACCAGGTTCTCAGAAAGCTTCTTTCTAGTTTTTATGTGAAAATATTTCCTTTTTCACTTTAGGCATCAATGCTCTCCTATATATCCCTTGACAGAGTCTACAAAAAAAGTGTTTCCAAGATGTTCAATCAAAAGAAATTTTTAACTCTGTGAGAAGAATGAAACATCATAAAGCAGTTTCTCAGAAAGCTGCTTTCAAGTTTTTATCAGAGGATATTTCCTTTTTCAGCACTGGCACCAATACGCTCCCAAATATCCCTTCGCAGATTCTACAAAAACAGTGTTTCCAAGCCACTCTATTGAAAGAAAGGTTTAACTCTGTGAGATGAATGCACACATCACAAAGGAGTTTCTGGGAATGCTTCCTAATAGGTTTCATCTGAAGATATTTCCTTTTTCACCATAGGCCTCAACTCCCAAATATCACTTCACAGATTGTACAAAAACAGTATTTCCAAGCTGCTCAATCAAAAGAAAGGTTTAACTCTGTAAGATGAACGCCCACATCACAAAGCAGTTTCTCAGAATGCTTCTTTTTAGTTTTCATCTGAAGACATTTCCTTTTTCACATAGGCCTCAATGTGTTCCTAAATATCCCTTCACAGATTCCACAAAATCAGTGTTTCCAAACTGATCAATCAAAAGAAATGGTTAACTCTGTGTGATGAATGTACACATCGCAAATCAGTGTCTCAAAAAGCTTTTCTCTGGTTTTTATCTGAAGACATATCCTTTCCACCATTTGGGAATGCCTCAAAGTGTTCCCAAATATCCTTTTGCAGATTCTAACAAAACAGTGTTTCCAAATGCTAATTCAAAAGAGAAATGCAAATCAAAACCACAATGAGATACCATCTCACACCAGTTAGAATGGTGATCATGAAAAAGTCAGGAAACAACAGGTGCTGGAGAGGATGTGGAGAAATAGGAACACTTTTACACTGTTGGTGGGTCTGTAAACTCGTTCAACCATTGTAGAAGTCAGTGTGGTGATTCCTCAGGGATCTAGAACTAGAAATACCATTTAACCCAGCCATCCCATTACTGGATATATACCCAAAGGATTATAAATCATGCTGCTATAAAGACACTTGCACACATTATGTTTATTGTGGCACTATTCACAATAGCAAAGACTTGGAACCAACCCAAATGTCCAACAATGGTAGACTGGATTAAGAAAATGTGGCACATGTACACCATGGAATACTATGCAGCCATAAAAAATGATGAGTTCATGTCCTTTGTAGGGACATGGATGAAGCTGGAAACCATCATTCTCAGCAAACTATTGCAAGGACAAAAAACCAAATACCGCATGTTTTCACTCATAGGTGGGAATTGAACAATGAGAACACATGGACACAGGAATGGGAACATCACATACTGGGGCCTGTTGTGGGGTCAGGGGATGGGGGAGGGATAGCATTAGGAGATATACCTAATGCTATATGACGAGTTACTGGGTACAGCACAGCAACATGGCACATGTATGCATATGTAACAAACCTGCACATTGTGCACATGTACCCTAAAACTTAAAATATAATAAAAAAAAGTTAAAAAAGTGAATGTTTTAATTCTGTGAGATGAATGCACACATAACAAAGCAGTTTCTCAGAAAGATTCTTTCTAGTTTTCATCTAGAGATATTTCCTTTTTCACAATAGGCCTCAAAGTGCTCCCAAATATCCCTTCACAGATTCTACAAACTCAATGTTTCCAAACTGCTTAATCAAAAGAATGCTTAAAGTCTGTGAGATGAATGCAGACGTCACAAAGCAGTTTCTCAGACAGCTTCATTATATTTCTTATTTGAAGATATTTCGTATTTCACCATATGCTTCTAAGTACTCCCATATGTCCCTTTACAGATTCCACAAAAACAATGTTTCCAAGATGTTCAGTTAATAGAAAGGTTTAATTCAGTGGGATGAATGGACGTATCACAAAGCTGTTAATCCAAAAGCTTCTTTCTACTTTTTATCTGAGGATATTTTCTTTTTCAACATAGGCCTCAATGTGCTCCCATATATTCTGTGACAGAGTCTATAAAAACAGTGTTTCCAAACTGCTCAATCCAAAAAATGTTTAACTCTGTGAGATGAATGCACACATCACAAAGCCATTTCTCAGAAAACTTCTTTCTAGTTTTTAAATGAAGATACTCCCTTTTTCACCATAGGCCTCAATGCACTCCCAAATAATCCTTCGTGGATTCAACATAAACAGTGTTTCCAAGATGCTCAATCAAAAGAAAGATTTATCTCTGTGAGACGAATGTGCATATCACACAGGAGTTAATCAGAAGGCTTCTTTCTAGTTTTTATGTGAAGATTATTTCCTTTTTCACTAGAGGCCTCATTGCAATCCCAAATATCCCTTTGCAGATTCTACAAAAATAGTGTTTCCAAAATGCTCAATAAAAATAAAGGTGTCACTCTGTGAGATGAATGCCCACATCACAAAGCAGTTCCTCAGAAAGCATCTTTCTGGTTTTTATACAAGGATATTTGCTTTCTCATGATAGACCACAATTCACTCCCAAATATCCTTTCACAGATTATTCAAACACAGTGTTTCAAAGCTGCTTAATCAAAAGAATGCTTACACACTGTGAGACAAATGCAGACATAACAAAGCAGTTTCTCAGAAAGTGTCTTTCTAGTTTTTATGTGAAGATATTTCCTTTTTAACCATAGGCCTCAATGCGCTCCAACATATCCCTTGGCATATTCTACAAAAACAGATTTTCCAAACTGCTCAATCAAAGTAAAGTTTTAACTCTGTGAGATGAATGCATTCATCACAAAGCAGATAATCGGAAAGCTTCCTTCTAGTTTTAATATGAAGATATTTCCTTTTTCACTATAGGCCTCATTGTGTTCTGAAAAATCCCATCACAGATTCTACAAATACAGTGTTACCAAACTACTCAATCAAAAGAAAGGTGTCACTCTGTGAGATGAATGTACACATCACAAAGCGGTTCCTCAGAAAGCATCTTTCTGGTTTTTATCTGAGGATATTTCCTTTTTCACCATCAGCCTCATTACATTCCCTAGTATCCTTTCACAGATTCTACAAAAACAGTGTTTCAAAACTGCTTAATGAAAAGAATCCTTACACTCTGTGAGACAAATGCAGACATAACAAAGCAGTTTCTCAGAAAGTGTCTTTCTAGTTTTTATGTGAAGATATTCCCTTTTTCACCATAGGCCTCAATGCACTCCCAAATATCCCTTTGAATATTCTACAAAAGAGATTTTCCAAACTGCTCAATCAAATTAAAGTTTTAACTCTGTGAGATGAATGCACACACCACAAAGCAGATAATCAGAAAGCTTCTTTGTAGTTTTTATGTGAATATATTTCCTTTTTCACTGTAGACCTCATTGCATTCCGAAAAATCCCTATGCAGATTCTACAAAAACAGTATTTTGAAACTGCTCAATCAAAAGAAGGGTGCTGCTCTGTGAGATGAATGTACACGTCACAAAGCAGTGCCTTAGAAGGCATCTTTCTGGTTTTTATCTGAGGATATTTCTTTTATCACCATAGGCCCCAGTATGCTCCCAATTATCCTTTCACAGCTTCTACAAAAACAGTGTTTCCAAACTGCTTCATCAAAAGAATGTTTACACTCTGTGAGACGAATGCAGACATCACAAAGCAGTTTCTCAGAAAGCTTCTTTCTAGTTTTTATGTGAAGATATTTCCTTTCTCACCGTAGACATCAAAGTGCTCCCACATATCCCTTCACAGATTGTACAAAAAAAGTGTTTCCAAGATGCTCAATCAACAGAAAGGATTAATTCCATGAGATGAATGGACTCATAATCTCACATCTCACATCTCACATCTGAATAACAAAGCTGTTAATCAGAAAACTTCTTTCTCGTTTTTATCTGAGAATATTTCCTTTTTAACCATAGGCCTCAAAGGGCTTAAAAATATCCCTTCTTAGATTCTACAAACACACTGTTTCCAAACTTCTCAATCAAAAGAATAGTTTAACTCTGTGAGATGAATGCACACATCACAAAGCTGTTTCTCCAAAAGATTCTTTCTGGTTTTTATCTGAAGGTATTTCCTTTTTCACCATAGGC
Source organism: Pongo pygmaeus (assembly GCF_028885625.2). Lineage (NCBI taxonomy): Eukaryota > Metazoa > Chordata > Mammalia > Primates > Hominidae > Pongo > Pongo pygmaeus. The sequence goes on from NC_072393.2 coordinate 25,038,688, forward strand.
CTCAATGTGCTCCCAAATGTCCTTTCCCAGATCCTACAAAAACAGTGTTTCCAAACTGCTCAATCAAAGGAAAAGTTTAGCTCTGTGAGATGAAAGCACACATCACAAACTCATTCTGAGAAATCTTTCTAGTTTTTATCTGAGGATATTTCCTTTTTCACTATAGGCCTCAGTACATTCCCAAATATCCCAGATTCTGCAAAATTCTACAAAATCTGGGAGTTCTTCCCAGATTCTACAAAAACAGTGTGTCCAAACTGCTCAATCAAAAGAAATGTTTAACTCTGTGAAATGAATGCATCCATCACAAAGCAGTTTCTCACAAAGCTTCTTTCTAGATTTATCTGAATATATTTACTTTTTCTCTGTAGGTGTCAAAGCACTCCCAAATATCACTTTGCTGATTCTACAAAAATGGTCTTTCCAAACTTCTCCATGAAAAAAAAAGGATTAACTCTGTGAGATGCATGCACACATCACAAAGCAGTGTCACAAAAAGCTTCTTTCTAGTTTTTATGTGAAGATATTTCCTTTTCCACCATTGGCCTCAAGGCACTCCCAAATATTCCTTCACAGATTGTACAAAAACAGTGTTTCCAAACAGCTATATAAAAAGAAAGGTTTAATTCTGTGAGATGAGTGTACACATCACAAAGCTGTTTCTCAGAGTGCATCTTTCTAGTATTTATGTGAGGATATATCCTTTTTCACCACTGGCCTCAATGTGCTCCCTTATATCCCTTGGCAGATTCTATAAAAACAGTGTTTCCAAACTGCCTAATCAAAAGAAAGGTTTAACTCTGTGAGATGAATAAACACATCACAGAGCACTTTCTCACAAAGCTTCTTTCCAGTATTTATGTAAAGATATTTCCTTTCTCACCGTAGGCCCCAATGCGCTCTCAAATATCCCTTCACAGATTCTAGAAATACAGTTTCCAAACTGCTTAATCAAAACAAAGGATTAACTCTGTGAGATGAAAGCACACATCACAAAACTGTTTCTCAGAAATCTTTCTAGTTTTTATCTGATGATATTTCCTTTTTCACCATAGGCCTCAATGCGTTCTTGAATATCCCTTCACAGATCCAACAAAAACAGTGTTGCCAAACTGCTCAATCAGAAGAAAGTTTTAACTCAGAGAGATGAATGCACACATCACAAAGCAGTTTCTGAGAAAGCTTCTTTCTACTTTTTATGTGAAGATATTTTCTTTTTCACCATAGGGTTAAAAGAGCTCCCATATATCCATTGACAGATTATATTAAAACAGTGTTTCCAAACTGCTCAATCAAAAGAAATATTTACCTCTCTGAGACAAATGCACACAACACAAATCAGTTTCTCAGAAATATTCTTTCTAGTTTTTATGTGAAGATGTTTCCACTTCCACCATAGGCCTGAATGTGCTCCCAAATATCCTTCACAGATTCTAGAAACACAATGTTTCCAAGATGCCCAATCAAAGGAAAGGTTTAACTCTGTGAGATGAATGGACACATCAAAATCAGTCAGTCAGAAAGTTTCTGTCAATTTTTTATCTGAGGATATTTCCTTTTTCACCATAGGCCTCATTGCATTCCGAAGTATCCTTTTGCAGATTCTACAAAAACAGTGTTTCCAAGCTTCCCAATAAAAAGGAAGCTTTACCTCTGTGAGACAAATGCATATATCACAAAACAAATATCCCTTCACAGATTCTACAGAAACAGTTTATCCAAACTTCTCAATCAAAAGAAAAGTTTAACTCTGTGATTCGAATGCACATATTACAAAGCAGTGTCTCAGAAAACTTCTTTCTAGATTTTATCTGAGGATAATTCCTTTTTCACCATAGGCCTCAATGTGCTCTCATAAATTCCTTGGCAGATTCTACAAAAGCGGTGTTTCCAAAGAGCACCATAAACAGAAAATTTAACTCTGAGAGATGAATGTACACATCACAAAGAAGTTTCTCAGAAAGCTTCTTTCTACTTTTCATCAGAAGATATTTTCTTTTTCACCATAGGCCTCATTGTGTTTCCAAATATCCATTTGCAGATTCTAGAAAAACACAGTTTCCAAATTGCTCAATCAAAAGAAAGGATTAACTCTGTGAGATGAAGGCACATAGAAACAAAGCTGTTTCTCAGAAATCTTTCTAGTTTTTATGTGAAGATATTTCCTTTCTCACCATAGACCTCATTGCATTCCCAAATATCCCTTCACAAATTCTACAAAAACAGTGTTTCCAATCACAAGAAATGTGTATCTCTGTGAGATGAATGCACACATCACAACCAGTTTATCAGAAAGCTCCTTTCTAGTTTTTATCTGAGAATATTTCCTTTTTCACCATTGGCAAGAAAGGACTCCCAAATATCCCTTCTCAAATGCTACAAAAACAGTGTTTCCAAACTGTTCAATCAAAAGAATATTTTAACTCTGTGAGATGAATCCACACATCACAAACCAGTTTCTCCAAAAGAATCTTTCTGTTTTTTATTTGAATGTATTTCCTTTTTCACCATAGGCCTCTGTGTGCTCGCAAACATCCTTTCCCAGATCCTACAAAAACAGTGTTTCAAAACTGCTCAATCAAAGGAATGATTTAACTCTGTGAGATGAATGCACACATCACAAAGGTGTTTCTCAGAAATCTTTCTGGTTTTTATATAAGGACATTTCCTTTTTCACTATAGGCCTCAATCCATTCCCAAATATCCCTTCGCAGATTCTACACAGTGTTTCCATACTGCTCAATCAGAACATAGGTTTTACTATGTGAGATCAATGCATCCATCAAAAAGCAGTTTCTCAGAAAGCTTCTTTCTAGATTTATCTGAAGATGTTTCCTTTTTCTAAGTAGGCCTCAAAGCACTCCTAAATATCCTTTGCAGATTCCACAAAAACAGTTTTTCCAAACTGCTCAATCAGAAGGAAGGATTAACTCTGTGAGATAAATGCACACATCACAAAGCAGTTTCTCAGAAAGCTTCTTTCTAGTTTTTATGTGAAGATACCTCCTTTTTCAACATAGGCCTCGAGGATCTCCCAAATATCCCTTTGCAGATTGTACAAAAACAGTGTTTCCAAAATGCTAAATAAAAAGAAATGTTTAACTTTGTGAGATGAATGTACACATCAGAAATCTGTTTCTCAGAACAGTTCTTTGTAGTATTTATCTGAAGATATTTCCTTTTTCACCATAGGCCTCAATGTGCTCCCAAATATCCCTTTGCATGTTCTAGAAAAACAGAGTTTCCAAACTGCTTAATCAAAGGAAAAGATTAACTCTGTGAGATAAAAGCACACTTCAGTAAGCTTTTTCTTAGAAATCTTTCTAGTTTTTATTGATGATATTTCCTTTTTCACCATAGGCCTCAATGTGTTCCCAAATATCCCTTTGCAGGTTCTACAAAAACAGTGCTTCCAAACTGCTCAATCAGAAGAAAGGTTTAACTCTGAGAGATGAATGCACACATCGCAAAGCAGTTTCTCAGAAAGCTTCTTTCTAGTTTTTATGTGAAGATATTTCCTTTTTCACTGTAGGGCTCAATGCGTCCCATATATCCATGGACAGATTATATTAAAATAGTGTTTCCAAACTTCTAAATCAAAGAATTCTGTTTAATGAATGCACACATCACAAAGCAGTTTCTCAGAAATCTTCTTTCTACTTTTTATGTGAAGATGCTTCTTTTTTCACCATAGGTCTCAATGTGCTCCCCAAAATCCTTGGCAGATAGTACAAATGCAGTGTTTCCAAGATACTCAATCAATGGAAAGATTAAACTCTGTGAGATGAATGGACACGTCACAAAGCAGTTGATCAGAAAGCTACTTCTAATTTTTATATGAGGATATTTCCTCTTTCACCTTAGGCCTCATTGCATTCTGAAGTATCCTTTCATAGATTCTACAAAAACAGGGTTCCAAGGTGCCCAATAAAAAGGAAGCTTTATGTCTGTGAGACAAATGCATACATCACAAAGCAGTTTCTCAGAAAGCTTCTTTCTGGTTTTTATGTGGAGATATTTCCTTTTTCACCATAGGTCCAAATATGCTCCCAAATATCCCTTCATAGATTCTACCAAAACAGTGTTTCCAAACCGCTCAATCAAAAGAAAGGCTTAGCTCTGTGAGATGAATGCACACATCACAAAGTAGTGTCTCAGAAAGCTTCTTTCTAGATTTTATGTGAAGATATTTCTTTTTCACCATAGACCTCAATGTGGTCTCATAAATCCCTTCACAGACTTTATAAAAACAGTGTTTCCGAAGCAGTCAATAAAAAGAAAATTTAACTCTGTGAGATGAATGCACACATCAAAAAGCAGTTTCTCAGAAAGGTTCTTTCTAGTTTTCATCAGAAGATATTTTCTTTTTCACCATAAGCCTTATTGTGCTCCCAAATATCCCTTTTCAGATTCTAGAAAAATACAGTTTCCAAACTCTTCAATCAAAAGAAAGGATTAACTCTGTGAGATGAATGCACACATCACAAAGCCGTTTCTCAGCAATCTTTCTAGTTTTTATGTGAAGATATTTCCTTTTTCACCATCGGCCTCATTCCATTCCCAATATCCGTTCACAGATTCTACAAAAAGAGTGTTTACAAACTGCCCAATCAGAAGAAAAGTTTAATTCTGTTAGATGAATGTACCCAGCACTAAGCAGTTTCTCCTGAAGCTTCTTTCTATATTTATCTGAAGATATTTCTTTTTCAAAGTAGGCCTCTATGCTCCCAAATATCCCTTCATGGATTCTGCATAAACAGTCTTTCCAAACTGCTCAGTGAAAACAAAGTATTTACTCAGTGAGATGAATGCACACATCACACATCAGTGTCCCAAAAAGCTTTTTTCTGGTTTTTATCTGAAGATATTTCTTTTTCCACCATAGGCCTCAAGGCACTCCCAAATATCCCTGTGGAGATTCTAACAAAACAGTGTTTTCAAACTGCTCAATCAAAAGAAAAGTTTATCTCTGTGAGACGAATGCACACCTCACAAGGCTGTTTCTCAGAAAGCGTCTTTCTAGTGTTTATCTGAGCATATTTCCTTTTTCACCATAGGCCTCAATGTGCTCCCAAATATCCCTTCACAGATTCTACCAAATCAGTGTTTCCAAACTGGTCAAACAAAAGAAAACTTTAAATGTGTGAGATGAATGCACACATCACAAAGCAGTTTCTCAGAAAGCATCTTTCTGGTTTTTATCTGAGGATATTTCCTTTTTCACCATAGGCCTCAATGTGATCCCAAATATCCTTTCACAGATTCGACAAAAACTGCATTTGCAAACTGCTCAATCAAAGGAATGCTTAACCTTTGTTAAACAAATTCAGACATCACAAGCAGGTTTTGAGAAATATTCTTTGTAGTTTTTATGTGAAGATATTTCCCTTTTCACCATAGGCTTCAATGTGCTCCCTTATATCCCTTGAAAGATTCTACAAAAGCAGTGTTTCCAAACTGCTCAATCAAAAGACAAGTTTAACCCTGTGAGATGACTGCACACATCACAAAGCAGTTTCTCAGAAAGCACCTTTCTGGTTTTTATCTGAAGATATTTCTTTTTTACCTTAGGCCCCAGTGCCCTCCCAAATATCCTTTCACAGATTTTACAAAAACTGTGTTTCCAAACTGCTTAATCAAAAGAATACTTAAACTATGTGAGATGAATGCAGACAACCCATAGCAGTTTCTCAGAAAGCTTCTTTCTAGTTTTTATGTGAAGATATTTCCTTTTTCACCCAAGTCCTCAATGTGCTCCAAAATATCCTTCACAGGTTCTACCAAAACAGTGTTTCTAAGATGCTCAATGAAAAAAAGGTTTAACTCCATGAGATGAGTGTACACCTCACAGAGCAGTTAATCAGAAACCTTCTTTCTAAGTTTTGTCTGAGGATATTTCCTTTTTCACCATAGGCCTGATTGCATTCCTAAGTATACTTTCGCAGATTCTAGCAAAACAGTGTTTCCAAAGTGCTCAATAAAAAGAAAGTTTTATCTCTGTGAGACGAATGCACACATCACAAAACAGTCTCTCAGAAAGCTAGTTTCTAGTTTTTATCTGAAGATATTTCCTATTTCACCAGATTCCTCAATGTGCTCCCAAATGTCCCCTCACAGATTCTACAAAAACAGTGTTTCCATGCTGCTCATTGAAAAGAAAGGTTTAAATCTGTGAGATGAATGCACACTTCACAAATAGATTCTCGGAAAGCTTCTTTCTAGTTTTCATTTGAAGATATTTCCTTTTTCACCATAGGCCTCAATGTGTTCCCAAATATCCCTTCACAGATTCTACAAAAAGAGTGTTTCCAAATGGCTGAAAGGAAATGTTTTACTCTGTGAGATGAATGCACAGATCACAAAGTAGTTTCTCAAAAAACTTCTTTCTAGTTTTTACCTAAAAATATTTCCTTTTCCACCATAGGCCTCAATGTGCTCCCTAATATCCCTTCATGGATTCTAGAAAAACAGAGTTTCCAAACTGCTTAATCAAAAGAAGGGAATAACTCTGTGAGATGAAAGCACACATCACAAAACTGTTTCTGATAAATCTTTCTATTTTTTATCTGAGGATATTTCCTTTTTCACCATAGGCTTCAATGTACTCCCTTAGATCCCTTGATAGATACTACCAAAACAGTGTTTCCAAACTGCTCAATCAGAAGAAAGATTTAACTCTGTGAGATGAATGCACACATCACAGAGCAGTTTCTCAGAAAGCATCTTTCTGGTGTTGATCTGACGATATTTCCTTTTTCACCACAGGCCTCAATGCACTCTCATATATCCATTGACAGATTCTGTAAAAACAGTGTTGCCAAACTTCTCAATCAAAATAAATGTTTAACTATGTGAGATGAATGCACATGTCACAAAGGAGTTTCTCAGAAAGTATTTTTCTGGTTTTTATCTGAGGTTATTTCTTTTTCACCATAGGCTCCAATGCACTCCCAAATATGCTTTTGCAGATTCTACAAAAACCGTTTTTCCAAACTGCTTAATCAGAAGAATACGTAAACACTGTTAGACGAAGGCTGACATCACAAAGCAGTTTCTCAGAAAGCTTCTTTCTAGTTTTTATGTGAAGATATTGCCTTTTTCACCAAAGGCCTCAGTGTGCTCCAAAATATCCCTTCACAGATTGTACAAAAACAGTGTTTCCAAGATGCTCAATTCAAAGAAAGTTTTACCTCTGTGAGATGAACATACATATCACAAAGCAGTTAATCACAAATCTTCTTTCTAGCTTTTGTCTGAAGATATTTCCTGTATCACCCTGTGAGATGAACATACATATCACAAAGCAGTTAATCACAAATCTTCTTTCTAGCTTTTGTCTGAAGATATTTCCTGTATCACCATAGGCCTCATTGCATTCCCCAGTATACTTTCACAGATTCTACAAAAACAGTGTTTTCAAAATGCTCAATCAAAAGAAAGCAATATCTCTGTTAGTCAAATGTACACATCACAAAGCAGTTTCTCAGAAAGCATCTTTCTAGTTTTTATGGGAAGATATTTACTTTTTCACCATAGGCCTCAATGCACTCCCAAATATCCCTTTGCAGATTCTACAAAAACAGTGTTTCCAAACTGCTCAAGAAAAAGAAAATTTTAACTCTGTGAGATGAATGCACTCATCACAAAGGAGATTCTCAGAAAGATTCTGGCTAGTTTTTTCTGAAGATATTTCCTTTTTCCCTAAAGGCCTCATAGTGCTCCCAAATATCCCTTCTCAGATTCTACAAAAACAGTTTTGCCAAACTGCTCAATCAAAGGAAATGTTTAATTCTCTTTTAAGAATGCATTCTTCACAAAGCAGTTTCTCAGAAAGTTTCTTTTTACTTTTCATCTGAAGATATTTCCTATTTCACTATAGGCCTCAAAGCACTCCCTAATATCCCTTCACAGGTTCTACAAAAACAGTGCTTCCAAACTGTTCAATGAAAAGAAAAGTTTAATTCTGTGAGATGAATTCACACATCACAAAGCACTTTCTCAGAAAGCTTCTTTGTAGTTTTTATCTGAGATATTTCTTTCTCACTCTAGGCCTCAATATGCTCCTAAATATCCCTTGGCAGATTGTACAAAAACACTATTTCCAAACAGCTCTATCAAAAGAAAGTTTTAACTCTGTGAGAAGAATGAACACATCAAAAAGCAGATTCTAAGAAAGGTGCTTTCAAGTTTTTACCTGAGGATATTTCCTTTTCCACCATAGCCTTCAATTTAATCCCAAATATCACTTAGTAGATTCTAAAACAGTGTTTCCAAACTGCTAAATCAAAAGAGATCTTGAACTCTGTGAGACCAGTGCAGACATCACAAAGCAATTTCTCAGAAAGATTCCTTCCAGTTTTTATGAGAAGATATTTCCCTTTTCCGCCTAGGCCTCAATGCTCTCGTTATATCCCTTGGAACAGTCTACAAAATCACTGTTGCCAAACTTCTCAATAAAAGGTAAGTACAAACTCTGTGAGATGAATGCACACATCAGAAAGTAATTTGTCAGAATGCATATTTCTAGTTTTTATCAAAGGATATTTCTTTTTTCATGATATGATTGTAAGTGCTCCAAAATATCCCTTCACAGATTCTATTAAAACAGTGTTTCCAAATTGCTCAATCAAAAGAAAGGCTTAAGCCTGTGAGACGAATGGACTCATCACAAAGCTGTTTCTCAGAAAGCTTCTTTCCAGTTTTTATCTGAATATATTTCTTTGTTCACCATAGGCCTCAACCGCTCCAAAATGTCCCATCGCAGATTCTACATAAACAGTGTTTCAAAACTGCTCAGTCAAAAGAAAGGTTTAACACTGGGAGATGAATGCAATCATCACAAATCATTTTCCCAGAAAGGTTCTTCCTAGTTTTTATCTGAAGATATTTCCTTTTTCACCATAGGCCTCAATGTGCTCCCATATATCCCTTTGTAGATTCTGCAAAAACAGTGTTTCCAGAAGACTCAATCAAAAAAAGGTTTAACTCTGTGAGAAGAATGCACACATAACAAAGCAGTTTTTGAGAAAGCTCCTTTCTAGTTTTTATCTGAATATATTTCCTTTTTCACCATGGGCCTCAACAAGCTTGCAAATATCCCTTTGCAGATTCTATGAAAACATTGTTGCCAAACTGTTCAATCAAAAGAAATGCTGAACTCTTTGATATGAATGTACTCAAGACTAAGCACGTTCTCAGAAAACTTCTTTCTAGTTTTTATCTGAAGATATTTACTTTTTCACCATAGACCTCAACATGCTCCCACATATCCCTTAGCAGAATCTGCAAAACAGTGTTTCCAAACTGCTTATTCAAAAGAAAGTTTTAACTCTATATGATAAATCCACTCTTCACAAAGCAGTTTCTCAGGATGCTTCTTTCTAGTTTTAATCTGAAGATAATTCCTTTTTCACCATAGGCCTCAATGTGTTCCCAAATATCTCTTAGTAGATTTAGCAGAAACAGTGTTTCCCAACTGATTAATCAAAACGATGTTTTAACACTGTGAGATGAATGTACACATAAGAAAGCAGGTTCCAGAAAGCTTCTTTCTAGTTTTTACCTGAAGATATTTCCTTTTTCACCATAGGTATAAGGTACTCCCAAATATGCCTTCTCAGATTCTCCAAATCACTGTTCCCAAACTGCTCAGTCAAAAGAAAGGTTTAACTCTTTGAGATGAATTCACTCAACACAAAGAAGTTTCTCCAAAATCTTCTTTCTAGGTTTCCTCTGAAGATACTTCTGTTTTCACCATTGGCCTCAATGCGGTATAAAAATCCCTTCCTAGATTCTACAAAAACAGTATTTCCAAACTGCTCAACCAAAAGAAAGATTTAATTCTGTGAGAGGAATGCACAAATCGCAAACCAGTTTCTGAAAAAGCTTTTTTTCCAGTTTTTGTCTGAAGATATTTCCTTTTGCACCATAGGTCTCAATGTGCTCCTAAATATCCCTTCATAGATTCTACTGAAGCTGTGTTTCCAAAGTGCCCAATTGAAAGAACAGTTTAACCCTCTGAGATGAATGCACACATCACAAATCAGTTTCCCAGAATGCTTCTTTCTAGTTTTTATCTCAAGATATTTCTTTTTTTACCATAGACCTCAATGCATTTGCAAATATCCCTTGGTAGATTTTACAGAAGCAGTGTTTCCAAACTGCTCAATCAAAATAATGGTTTAGCTATGTGAGATGAATGCACAAATAAAAAATCAGTTTCTGAGAAGGTTTCTTCCTGGTAATAATCTGAAGATATTTCCTTTCTCACCATTGGCCTTTAAGTGCTTCCAAATATCCCTTCTCATATTCCACAAAAGCTGTGTTGCCAAACTGGTCAATCAAAAGGTTTAACTCTGTGAGATGAATGCACTCATCACAAAGCAGTTTCTTAGAAAGCTTCTTTCTAATTTTTAAGCTGATGATATTTTCTTTTTCACCCTAGGTCCCAATGCACTCCGAAATATCCCTTGGCAGATTTTACCAAAACAGTATTACCAAACGGCTCAACTAAAAGAAAGTTTTAATGCTGTGAGATGAATGAACTCATCAAAAAGCAGTTTCTCAGAAAGCTTCTTTCTAGTTTTTATCTGAAGATATTTCCTTTTTCACCATATGCCCCAATGTGCTACCAAATATCCCTTCGCAGATTCCACAAAAACAGTGTTTCCAAACAGTTCAATCAAAAGAAAGGTTTAACTCTGTGAGATGAATGCACTAATCACAAAGCAGTTTCACAGAAAGCTTCTTTCTAGTTTTTATCTGAAGATATTTCCTTTTAAAACATAGGCCTCTATGTGCACCCAAATATCCCTTTGCAGATTCTACTAAAACAGTATTTCCAAATGGCTCAATCTAAAGAAAGGTTTAACTCTCTTAGACTGATGCACACATCACAAAGCAGTTTCTCAGAAAGCTTCTTTCTAGTTTTTGTCTGAAGATATTTCCTTTTTCACCATAGGCCTCAGTGGGCTCTGATACATCCCTTTGTAGACTCCATAAAAACAGTGTTTCAAGACAGCTCAATCAAGAGAAAGTTTTATCTCTGTGAGAAGAATGCACATATCACAAAGCAGTTTCTGAGGAAGTTTCTTTCTGGTTTTTATCTGAAGATATTTCCTTTTTCACCATAGGCCTCAATGCGTTCCCAAATGTCTCTTTGCAGATTATACAACAGCAGTGTTTACAAACTGCTCAATCAAAAGAAAGGTTTAACTCTGTGAGATGAATGTACACATCACAAAACAGTTTCTCAAAAAGCTTCTTTCTAGTTTTTATATGAAGATATTTCCTTTTTCTCCATAGGCTTCAAAGTGCTCCCAAATATCCCTAGGCAGATTCCACAAAAACGGTGTTGCCAAACTGCCCAATCAAGAGAAAGTTTTAACTCTGTGAGATGAATGCACTCATCACAAAGTAGTACTGCAGAAAACTTCTTTCTAGTTTTTATCCGAAGATATTTCCTTTTTGAACATAGGCCTCAATGTGCTCCCAAATATACCTTTGCAGATTCTACTAAAACAGCGTTTCCAAACTACTCAGTGAAAAGAAAGTTTTAACTCAATATGATGAATGCACATTTCTCAAAGCAGTTTCTCAGACTGCTTCTTTCTAGTTTTTATCTGAAGATATTTCCTTTTTAAAAGTAGGCCTCAATGCACTCAAGAATATCCCTTTGCAGATTACACAAAAACAGTGCTTCCAAGCCACTGAATCAAAAAAAAAAAAAATTAACTCTGTGAGATGAATGCACACATCCTAAATCAGTTTCCCAGAAAGCTTCTCTCTAGTTTTTATCTGAAGTTATTTCCTTTTTCACCATAGACCTTAAAGCGCTACCAAATATTCTTTCTCAGATTCCACGAAAACAGTGTTGCTGAACTTCTCAATCAAAAGAAAGGTTTCACTCTGTGAGACGAGTGCACTCATAACAAATCAGTTTCTCAAAAAGGTTCTTTCTGGTCTTTATCTGAATATTTTTCCTTTTTAACCATAGGCCTCAATGCACTCACAAATATCCCTTCACAGATTCTACAAAAACAGTGTCTCCAAACAGAGCAATCAAAAGAAAGGTTTAACTGTGTGAGATGAGTGCACACATCACAAAGCATTTTTTTCAGAAAGTTTCTAGTTTTTCTCTGAATATATTTTGTGTTTCACCATAGTCCTCAATGAGCTCCCATATATCTCTCATAGATTTGAAAAAAACAGGTTTCCAAACTGCTCACACTAAAGAAAAGTTTAACCCCATGAGAAGAATGCACACATCACAACGCAGTTTCTGAGAAAGCTTCTTTCTAGTTTTTATCTGTAGATATTTCCTTTTTCACCATAGGCCTCAAAGCACTCCCAAATATTCCTTTGCAGATTATACATGAACAGTGTTTAAAAACTGCTCAATCAAAAGACAGTTTTAACTTTGTGAGATGAATGCACGCATCACAAAGCAGTTTCCCAGAAAGCTTCTTTCCATTTTTTATCTGAAGATATTTGCTTTTTCACCATAGGCCTAAAAGCATCCCAAATATCCCTTCTCAGACTCTACAAAACAGTGTTGCCAAACTGCTCAATCAAAAGAAAGTTTTAACTCTGTGAGTTGAACGCACACACTACAAAGCAGTTTACCAGAAAGATTCTTTATATTTTTTATCTGAAGATATTTCCTTTTTCACCATAGACCTTAAAGCACTCCCAAATATCCTTTCACAGATGGCACAAAAACAGTGTTGCCAAACTGGTCAATCAAAAGAAAATTTTGACTCTGTGAGATGAATGCATTCAACACAAAGAAGTTTCTCAGAAAGCTTCTTTCTAGTTTTTATCTGAAGATATTTCCTTTTTCACCATAGGCCTGAATGCACTCAAATATATCCCTTTGTAGATTCTACAAAAATGTGTTTCCAGATGGCTTAATCAAAGGGAAGGTTTAACTCTGTGAGTAGAATGCACACATCACAAATTGTTTTCTGAGAAAGCTTCTTTCCAGTATTTATCTGAAAATATTTCCTTTATCACCTTAGGCCTCAATGCACTCCCAAATATCCCTTCACAGATTCTACCAAAACAGTGCATCCAAAGTGCTCAATCAAAAGAAAGGTTCACTCTGTGAGATGAATGCACACAGCACAAAGCAGTTTCTCAGAAAGCTTCTTTCTAATTTTTAATCTGAAGTTATTTCATTTCTCATTATAGGCCTGAAAGCACTCCTAAATATCCCTTCTCAGATTCTTCAAAAACACTGTTGCCAAACTGCTCAGCCAAAAGAAAGGTTTAACTTTGTGAGATTAATGCACTCATCACAAAGCAGTTTCTAAGAAAGCTTCTTTCTAGTTTTTATCTGAAGATATTTCCTTTTTCAACATAGGCCTCAATGTGCTCTGAAATATCCCTTTGCTGATTCTACCAAAACAGTGATTCCAAACAGCTCAATCAAAAGAAATCTTTAACTCTGCGAGATGAATGCTCACATCACAAACCAGTTTCTCAGAAATCCTGTTTCTGTTTGTCTCTGAAGATATTTCCTTTTTCACCATAGGCCTGAACGCACTCCCATATATCCCTTCCTAGATGCTACAAAAACAGTGTTTCCAGACTGCTGAATCAAAATAAACGTTTAACTCTGTGAGAAGAATGCAGAAAACACAATTCAGTTTCTGAAAAAGCTTCTTTCTAGTTTTTCTCTGAAGATATTTTCTTTTTCACTATAGGCCTCAATGCGCTCCTATATATCCTTTCATAGATTCTACAAAAACAGTGTTTCCAGACTGCTCGATTGAAAGAAGGGGTTAACTCTGTGAGAAGAATGCATACATCACAAAACAGTTTCTAAGAAAGCTTCTTTCTTGTTTTTCTCTGAGAATATTTCCTTTTTCACCACATGCCACAATGCACAACCATATGTCCCTTCAGAGATTCTACAAAAATAGTGTTTCCAAACTTCTCCATCAAAAGAAAGATTTAACTCTGTGAGAAAAATGCACACATCACAAAGTGGTTTCTGAGAAAGCTTCTTTGTAATTTTTATCTGAAGATATTTCATTTTTCATCTAAGGCCTCAATACTCTCCCAAATATCCCTTCACAGATTCTACAAAAATAGTGTTTCCAAAATGCTCAATTAAAAGAAAGGTATATGTCTGTGAGAAGAATGCACACATTGCAAAGTGGTTTCTGAGAAAGATGCTTTCTAAGATTCATCTGAAGATATTTCCCTTTTCACCATTGGCCTGAATGCGCTCCCAAATATCCTTTCACAGATTCTACAAAAACAGTGTTTCCAAATTGCTAAATCAAAAGAAAGGTTTGACTCTCTGAGATAAATGCACTCATCACAAAAAGCAGTTACTCAGAAAGCTTCTTTCTAGTTTTTTCTGAAGATATTTCCTTTTTCAACATAGGCCTCAAAATGCTCACATATATCCCTCCACAGATTCTACAAAAAGAGTGTTGCCAAACTGCTCAATCAAAAGGAAGGTTTAACTCTGTGAGATGAATGCACACATCACAAAGTAGAGTCTCAGAAAATTTGTTTCTACTTTTTCTCTGAAGATATTTCATTTTTCACCATAGGCCTAAAAGATCTCCCATATATTCCTTCACAGATTGTACGAAAACAGTGTTTCTAGACTGCTCAACCAAAGGAAAGGTTTAACTCTGTGAGAAGAATGCACACATCACAAAGCAGTTTCTGAGAAAGCTTCTTTCTAGTTTTTATCTAAAGATATTTCCTTTATTATGTTAGGCCTCAATGTGCTCCCAAATATCTCTTTGTAGATTCTACGGAAACAGTGTTTCCTAACTGCTCAAAAGAAAGGTTTAACTCTGTGAGATGAGTGCACACATCATAAAACAGTTTCAGAAAGCTTCTTTCCAGTTTTTATCTAAAGATATTTCATTTTTCACCATAGTCCTCAAAGATCTCCCAAATATCCCTTTGGAGATTGTACATAAACAGTGTTTCCAAATTGCTCAAGCAAAAGAAAGGATTAACTCTGTGAGATGAATGCACATACCCAAAGCAGTTTCTCAGAAAACTTCTTCCTAGTTTTTGTCTGAAGGTATTTCCTTTTTCACTATAGGCCTTGAAGCACTCCCAAATATAACTTTGCAGATTCTACAAAAAACAGTGTTGCCAAACTGTGCAATCAAAAAATCAGTTTACCTCTGTGAGATGAATGCATTAATCACCAGGCAGTTTCTCAGAATGATTCTCTATAGTTTTGATCTGAAGATATTTTCTTTTCTACCATAAGACTCAATGTGCTCTCAAGTATCCCTTCACGGTTTCCACAAAAACAGAGTTTCCAAACTGTTCAATAAATATAAAGTATTAACTCTATATTATGAATTCACACATCATAAAGCAGTTTCTCAGAAAGCTTCTTTCTAGTTTTTATCTGAAGATATTTCCTTTTTCACCATAAGCCTCAATGCACTCCAAGTATCCCTTGGTAGATTTTACAGAATCAGTGTTTCCAAACTCTTCAATCAAAATATGGTTTAACATTGTAAGATCAATGTACACATCACAAAGCAGGTTTCTGAAAGCTTCTTTCTGGTTTTTATCTGAAGATATTTCCTTTTTCACCATAGGCTTCATACCATTCCCAAATATTCCTTCACAGATTCTACAAAAACAGTACTTCCAAACTGCTCTATCAAAAGCAAGTTTTAAATCTGTGAGAAGAATGCACTCATCACAAAGCAGTTTCTCTGAAATCTTTCTAGTTTTTATATGAAGATATTTCCGTTTTCACTCTAGGCCTCAATGCACTCCTAAATATCCCTTCATAGATTCTAGCAAAACAGTTTTTCCAACCTGCTCAATAAAATAAAGGTTCAAATCTCTGTGATGAATGCACACATCACCAAGCAGTTTTTGAGAAAGCTTCTTTCTAGTATTTTCCTGAAGATATTTGGTTTTTCACTGTAGGCCTCAATGCAGTCCCAAATATCCTTTCACAGATCCTACAAAAACAGTGTTTCCAAACTGCTCAATCAAAAGAAAGGTTTAACTCTCTGAGAAGAATGCACATGTCACAAAGCAGTTTCTGAGAACAGTTTTTTCTATTATTTATATGAAGATATTTTCTTTTTCACCATAGGCCTCAAATGGCTCCAAAATATCCCTCCACAGATTCTACGAAACTGGGGTTCCAAATTGCTCAATCAAAAAAATTTTACCTCTATATGATGAGTATGCACATCACAAAGCTCAGAATGCTTCTTTCTTGTATTTATCTGAAGATATTTCCTTTATCACCTTAAGCCTCAATGCACTCCCAAGTATCCCATGATAGATTTTACAGAAACAGTGTTTCCAACCTTCCCCCAAAAAATAATGGTTTAACTCTGTGAGATGAATGTACACATCACAAAGCAATTTCCAGAAAGCTTCTTTCTAGTTTCTATCTGAAAATAATACTTTTTTCACCATAGGCCTTGAGCGCTCCCAAATATCCCTTTGCAGATTTATAAAAACATTGTTTCCAAACTGCTCAATCAAAAGAGATGTTTAACTCTGTGACATGAATGCACTTATCAACAAGCAGTTTCTCAGAATGATTTTTTCTAGTTTTTATCTGAAGGTATTTTCTTTTTCACAAAAGGCCTCAATGTGCTCCCAAATATCCCTTTGCAGATTCTACAAAGCAGTGTTTCCAAACTGCTCAACCAACAGAAAGTTTTAACTCTCTATGATGAATGTGCACATCACAAAGCGGTTTCTCTGAAAGCTTCTTTCTAGTTTTTATCTGAAGGTATTTCAATTTTCACCATAGGCCTGAAAGCGCTCCAAAATATCCCTTTGCAGATTCTACAGAAACGGTGTTTCCAAACTGCTCAATCAAAAGAAAGGTTTTAGTCTGGGAGAAGAATTCAGTCATCACCAAGCAGTTTATCAGAAAGCTTCTTTCTAGTTTTTATCTGAAGGTATTTCCTTTTTCACCATAGGCCCCAAAGCGCTCCCAAATATCCCTTTGAAGATTCTACCAAAACAGTGTTTCCAAACTGCTCAATCAAAAGAAAGGTTTAACTCTGTGAGATGAATGCACACATCACAAAGCAGTTTCTCAGAAATATTCTTTCTAGTTTTTCTCTAAAGACATTTCCTTTTTCACTTTAGGCCTGAATGCGCTCCCAGATATCCCTTCGTAGATTATAGATAAACAGTGTTTCCAGACTGCTCAATCAAAAGAAAGTTTTAACACTGTGAAAAGAAGGCACACATCACAAAGCTGTTTCTGAGAAATCTTC
Organism: Pongo pygmaeus; assembly: GCF_028885625.2. Lineage (NCBI taxonomy): Eukaryota > Metazoa > Chordata > Mammalia > Primates > Hominidae > Pongo > Pongo pygmaeus. Next base: position 25,055,940 of record NC_072393.2, read on the forward strand.
TTTCTAGTTTTTGTCTGAAAATATTTCCTTTTTCACCATAGACCTCAGTGTGCTCCAAAATGTCCTTTCATGGATGCTACAAAAATAGTGTTTCCAAATAGCTCAATCAAAATAAAGGTTTAACCCTGTGAGATAAATACATTCATCAGAAAGAAGTTTTTCAGAAAGCTTCTTTCTAGTTTTTATCTGTAGATATTTACTTTTTCACCATAAGTCTTGAAGCACTCCCAAATATCTCTTCACAGATTCTACAGAAACAGCATTGTCAAACTGCTCAATCAAAAAAAAAGTTTAAGTCTGTGAGATGAATGCACTCATCACCAAGCAGTTTCTCAGAAAGCTTCTTTCTAGTTTTTATCTGAAGATATTTCCTTTTTCACAATAGGCCTCAATGTGCTCCCATATTTCCCTTCACAGATTCTACAAAAACAGTGTTTCCGAAGTGCTCAATCAAAAGAAAAGTTTAATTCTGTGAGAAGATTGCACACATCACAAAGCAGTTTCTGGGAAAGCTTCTTTCTAGTATTTATGTGAAGATATTTCCTTTTTCACCATATGCCTCAATGCACACCTAAATGTCCCTTCCCAGATTCTACAAAAACAGTGGTTCCAAACTGCTCAATCAAAAGAAAGGTTTTACTCTGCAAGATGAATTCACTGATCACAAAGCAGTTTCTCAGAAAGCTCCTTTCTAGTTTTTATCTGAATGAATTTCATTTTTCTCCATAGGCCCTAATGCACTCCCAGATATCCCTTTACAGATTATACCAAAACATTGTTTCCACACTACTTCAACAAAGTAATTTTTAACTCTGTGAAAACAATGCACACATCACAAAGCAGTTTTGACAAAGTTTCATTCTGGTTTTTATCTGAAGATATTTCCTTTTTCACCATAGGCCCCAAAGGGCTCTGAAATATCCCTACACAGATTCTATAAAAACAGTGTTGCCAAACTGCTCAATAAAAAAAAAAAAGTTTTAACTCTGTGAGACAAATGCAGTCATCACCAAGCAGTTTCTCAGAAAGCTTCTTTCTGGTTTTTATCTGAAGCTATTACCATTTTCAAAACAGGCCTCAAAGTGCTCCCAAATATCCCTTTGCATATTCTACAAAAACAGTGTTTCCAGATTGCTCAATCAAAATAAAATTTTAACTCTATGTGAAGAATTCACACATCTGGAGCAGTTTCTCAGAATGCTACTTTCTAGTTTTTTTTTTTTTTTTTTTTTGAGACAGTCTTGCTTTGTCTCCCAGGCTGGAGTGCAGTAGTGCAATCTCGGCTCACTGTAAGTTCTGCCTCCAGGCTTCACACCATTTTCCTTCCTCAGCCTCCTGAGTAGCTGGGACTACAGGGGCCTGCCACCACGCCCAGCTAATTTTTTTGTATTTTTAGTAGAGATGGGGTTTCACTGTGTTAGCCAGGATGGTCTTGATCTCCTGACCTTGTGATCCACGTTCCTCAGCCTCCCAAAGTGCTGGGATTACAGGTGTAAGCCATCGCACCCAGCCCTGCTACTTTCTAGTTTTTATCTAAAGATATTGCCTGTTTCACCTTTGGCTTCAATGCAGTCCCAAATTTCCCTTGATAGATTTTACAGAAACAGTGTTTCCATGGCGCTCAATCAAAATAATTGTTTACTGGGGGTAGGAGCCAAGATGGCCGAATAGGAACAGCTCTGGTCTACAGCTCCCAGCACGAGCGACTCAGAAGGCGGGTGATTTCTGCAATTCCATCTGAGGTACCATGTTCATCTCACAAGGGAGTGCCAGAGAGTGGGCGCAGGTCAGTGGGTGAGTGCACCGTGCACCAGCCAAAGCAGGGGCGAGGCATTGCCTCACTCGGGAAGTGCAAGGGGTCAGGGAGTTCCCATTCCAGGGGTGACAAATGGCACCTGGAAAATCGGGCCACTCCCACCTGAATACTGTGCTTTTCCCACGGGCTTAGGAAACGGTGCCCCAGGAGAATATAACCCACACCTGGCTCAGAGGGTCCTATGCCCACGGAGTCTTGCTGATTGCTAGCACAGCAGTCTGAGATCAAACAGCAAGTCAGCAGCGAGGCTGGGGGAGGAGGGCCCGCCATTGCCCAGGCTCGCTTAGGTAAACAAAGCAGCCTGGAAGCTTGAACTGGGTGAAGCCCACCAGAGCTATAGGAGGCCTGCCTGCCTCTGTAGGCTCCACCTCTGGGGGCAGGGCACAGACAAACAAAAAGACAGCAGTAACCACTGCAGACTTAAATGTCCCTGTCTGACAGCTTTGAGGAGAGAAGTGGTTCTCCCAGCACACAGCTGGAGATCTGAGAATGGGCTGACTGCCTCCTCAAGTGGGTCCCTGACCCCTGACCCCCGAGCAGCCTAACTGGGAGGCACCCCCCAGCAGGGGCAGACTGACACCTCACACGGCAGGCCAGGTACTCCAACAGACCTGCAGCTGAGGATCCTGTCTGTTAGAAGGAAAACTAACAGAAAGGACACCCACACCAAAAACCCATCTGTACATCACCATCATCAAAGACCAAAAGTAGATAAAATCACAAAGATGGGGAAAAAACAGAGCAGAAAATCTGGAAACTCTAAAAAGCAGAGTACCTCTCCTCCTCCAAAGGAATGCAGTTCCTCACCAACAACGGAACAAAGCTGGACAGAGAATGACTTTGACGAGCTGAGAGAAGAAGGCTTCAGACGATCAAATTACTCCGAGCTACGGGAGGATATTCAAACCAAAGGCAAAGAAGTTGAAAACTTTGAAAAAAATATAGAAGAACGTATAACTAGAATAACCAATACAGAGAAGTGCTTAAAGGAGCTGATGGAGCTGAAAACCAAGGCTCGAGAACTACGTGAAGAATGCAGAAGCCTCAGGAGCCGATGCGATTAAATGGAAGAAAGGGTATCAGCCCTGGAATATGAAATGAATGAAATGAAATGAGAAGGGAAGTTTAGAGAAAAAAGAATAAAAAGAAACGAGCAAAGCCTCCAAGAAATGTGGGACTATGTGAAAAGACCAAATCTAGTTCTGATTGGTGTACCTGAAAGTGACGGGGAGAATGGAAACAAGTTGGAAAACACTCTGCAGGATATTATCCAGGAGAACTTCCCCAATCTAGCAAGGCAGGCCAACATTCAGATTCAGGAAATACAGAGAACGCCACAAGGATACTCCTCGAGAAGAGCAACTCCAAGACACATCATTGTCAGATTCACCAAAGTTGAAATGAAGGAAAAAATGTTAAGGGCAGCCAGAGAGAAAGGTCGGGTTACCATCAAAGAGAAGCCCATCAGACTAACAGTGGATCTCTTGGCAGAAACCCTACAAGCCAGAAGAGAGTGGGGGCCAATATTCAACATTCTTAAAGAAAAGAATTTTCAACCCAGAATTTCATATCCTGCCAAACTAAGCTTCATAAGTGAAGGAGAAATAAAATACTTTACAGACAAGCAAATGCTGAGAGATTTTGTCACCACCAGGCCTGCCCTAAAAGAGTTCCTGAAGGAAGCGCTAAACATGGAAAGGCACAACCGGTACCAGCCACTGCAAAATCATACCGAAATGTAAAGACCATCGAGACTAGGAAGAGACTGCATCAACTAATGAGCAAAATAACCAGCTAATATCATAATGACAGGATCAAATTCACACATAACAATATTAACTTTAAATGTAAATGGACTAAATGCTCCAATTAAAAGACACAGACTGGCAAATTGGATAAAGACACAAGACCCATCAGTGTGCTGTATTCAGGAAACCCATCTCACGTGCAGAGACACACATAGGCTCAGAATAAAAGGATGGAGGAAGATCTAACAAGCAAACGGAAAACAAAAAAAGGCAGGGGTTGCAATCCTAGTCTCTGATAAAACAGACTTTAAACCAACAAAGATCAAAAGAGACAAAGAAGGCCATTACATAATGGTAAAGGGATTAATTCAACAAGAAGAGCTAACTATCCTAAATATATATGCACCCAATACAGGAGCACCCACATTCATAAAGCAAGTCCTGAGTGACCTACAAAGAGACTTAGACTCCCACACATTAATAATGGGAGATTTTAACACCCCACTGTCAACATTAGACAGATCAATGAGACAGAAAGTCAACAAGGATACCCAGGAATTGAACTCAGCTCTGCACCAAGTGGACCTAATAGACATCTACAGAACTCTCCACCCCAAATCAACAGAATATACATTTTTTTCAGCACCACACCAAACCTATTCCAAAACTGACCATATACTTGGAAGTAAAGCTCTCCTCAGTAAATGTAAAAGAACAGAAATTATAACAAACTATCTCTCAGATCACAGTGCAATCAAGCTAGAACTCAGGATTAAGAATCTCACTCAAAACCACTCATCTACATGGAAACTGAACAACCTGCTCCTGAATGACTACTGGGTACATAACGAAATGAAGGCAGAAATAAAGATGTTCTTTGAAATCAATGAGAACCAAGACACAACATACCAGAATATCTGGGATGCATTCAAAGCAGTGTGTAGAGGGAAATTTATAGCACTAAATGCCCACAAGAGAAAGCAGGAAAGATCCAAAATTGACACCCTAACATCACAATTAAAAGAACTAGAAAAGCAAGAGCAAACACATTCAAAAGCTAGCAGAAGGCAAGAAATAACTAAAATCAGAGCAGAACTGAAGGAAATAGAGGCACAAAAAACCCTTCAAAAAATAAATGAATCCAGGAGCTGGTTTTTTGAAAGGATCAACAAAATTGATAGACCGCTAGCAAGATTAATAAAGCAAAAAAGAGAGAAGAATCAAACAGATGCAATAAAAAATGATAAAGGGGATATCACCACCGATCCCACAGAAATACAAACTACCATCAGAGAATACTATAAACACCTCTATGCAAATAAACTGGAAAATCTAGAAGAAATGGATAAATTCCTCGACACATACACCCTCCCAAGACTAAACCAGGAAGAAGTTGAATCTCTGAATAGAACAATAACAGGAGCTGAAATTGTGGCAATAATCAATAGCTTACCAACCAAAAAAAGTGCAGGACCAGATGGGTTCACAGCCGAATTCTACCAGAGGTACAAGGAGGAGCTGGTACCATTCCTTCTGAAACTATTCCAATCAATAGAAAAAGAGGGAATCCTCCCTAACTCATTTTATGAGGCCAGCATCATCCTGATACCAAAGCCTGGCAGAGACACAACAAAAAAAGAGAATTTTAGACCAATATCCTTGATGAACATTGATGCAAAAATCCTCAATAAAATACTGGCAAACAGAATCCAGCAGCACATCAAAAAGCTTATCCACCATGATCAAGTGGGCTTCATCCCTGGGATGCAAGGCTGGTTCAATATACGCAAATCAATAAATGTAATCCAGCATATAAACAGAACCAAAGGAAAAAACCACATGATTATCTCAATAGATGCAGAAAAGGCCTTTGACAAAATTCAACAACTCTTCATGCTAAAAACTCTCAATAAATTAGGTATTGATGGGATGTATCTCAAAATAATAAGAGCTATTTATGACAAACCCACAGCCAATATCATACTGAAAGGGCAAAAACTGGAAGCATTCCCTTTGAAAACTGGCACAAGACAGGGATGCCCTCTCTCACCACTTCTATTCAACATAGTGTTGGAAGTTCTGGCCAGGGCAATTAGGCAGGAGAAGGAAATCAAGGGTATTCAATTAGGAAAAGAGGAAGTCAAATTGTCCCTGTTTGCAGATGACATGATAGTATATCTAGAAAACCCCATTGTCTCAGCCCAAAATCTCCTTAAGCTGATAAGCAACTTCAGCAAAGTCTCAGGATACAAAATCAATGTACAAAAATCACAAGCATTCTTATACACCAATAACAGACAAACAGAGAGCCAAATCATGAGTGGATTCCCATTCACAATTGCTTCAAAGAGAATAAAATATCTAGGAATCCAACTTACAAGGGATGTGAAGGACCTCTTCAAGGAGAACTACAAGTCACTGCTCAAGGAAATAAAAGAGGATACAAACAAATGGAAGAACATTCCATGCTCATGGGTAGGAAGAATCAATATCATGAAAATGGCCATCCTTCCCAAGGTAATTTACAGATTCAATGCCATCCCCATCAAGTTACCAGTGACTTTCTTCACAGAATTGGAAAAAACTACTTTAAAGTTCATATGGAACCAAAAAAGAGCCCGCATCGCCAAGTCAATCCTAAGCGAAAAGAACAAAGCTGGAGGCATCACACTACCTGATTCAAACTATACTACAAGGCTACAGTAACCAAAACAGCATGGTACTGGTACCAAAACAGAGATATAGATCAATGGAACAGAACAGAGCCGTCAGAAATAATGCCACATATCTACAACTATCTGATCTTTGACAAACCTGACAAAAACAAGAAATGGGGAAAGGATTCCCTATTTAATAAATGGTGCTGGGAAAACTGGCTAGCCATATGTAGAAAGTTGAAACTGGATCCCTTCCTTACACCTTATACAAAAATCAATTCCAGATGGATTAAAGACTTAAATATTAGACCTAAAACCATAAAAACCCTAGAAGAAAACCTAGGCATTACCATTCAGGACATAGGCATGGGCAAGCACTTCATGTCCAAAACACCAAAAGCAATGGCAACAGAAGCCAAAATTGACAAATGGGATCTAATTAAACTAAAGAGCTTCTGCACAGCAAAGGAAACTACCATCAGAGTGAACAGGCAACCTACAAAATGGGAGAAAATTTTTGCAACCTACTCATCTGACAAAGGTCTAATACCCAGAATCTACAATGAACTCCAACAAATTTACAAGAAAAAAACAAACAACCCCATCAAAAAGTGGGCGAAGGACATGAACAGACACTTCTCAAAAGAAGACATTTATGCAGCCAAAAAACACATGAAAAAATGCTCACCATCACTGGCCATCAGAGAAATGCAAATCAAAACCACAATGAGATATCATCTCACACCAGTTAGAATGGCAATCATTAAAAAGTCAGGAAACAACAGGTGCTGGAGAGGATGTGGAGAAATGGGAACACTTTTACACTGTTGGTGGGACTGTAAACTAGTTCAACCCTTGTGGAAGTCAGTGTGGCCATTCCTCAGGGATCTAGAACTAGACATTCCATTTGACCCAACCATCCCATTACTGGGTATATACCCAATCATGCTGCTATAAAGACACATGCACACGTGTGTTTATTGCAGCATTATTCACAATAGCAAAGACTTGGAACCAACCCAAATGTCCAACAATGATAGACTGGATTAAGAAAATGTGGCACATATACACCATGGAATACTATGCAGCCATAAAAAATGATGAGTTCGTGTCCTTTGTAGGGACATGGATGAAATTGGAAATCATCATTCTCAGTAAACTATCGCAAGAACAAAAAACCAAACACCGCATATTCTCACTCATAGGTGGGAATTGAACAATGAGAACACATGGTCACAGGAAGGGGAACATCACACTCTGGGGACTGTTGTGGGGTGGGGGGAGGGGGGAGGGATAGCATTGGGAGATATACCTAATGCTGGATGACGAGTTGGTGGGTGCAGCGCACCAGCATGGCACATGTATACATATGTAACTTACCTGCACATTGCGCACATGTGCCATAGAGCCTAAAGTATAATAATAATAATAATAATAAAGAAAAAAAACAAAAAAAACCACAAAATAATTGTTTACCTTTGTGCAAGTAATGTACACATCACAAAGCAGTTTCCAGAAAGCTTCTTTCCTGTTTTTATTGGAAGATATTTCATTTTCACCACAGAGCTTGCTCCAAAATATCCCTTTGCAGATTCTTCAAAAACAGTGTTTCTAAACTGCTCAAGAAAAGAGAGGTTTCACTCTGTGAGATGAATGCACTCATAAAAATGTGGTTTCTCAGAGAGCTTACTTCTAGTTTTTATCTGAAGATATTTTCTTTTTCACCATAGGTCTCAATGTGCTCCCAAATATCCCTTCACAGATACTACCAATACAGTATTTCCAAAGTACTGAATGCAAAGAAAGGTTTAATTCTGTTAGATGAATGCACACATCACAAAGCAGTTTCTTAGAAAGCTTCTTTCTAGTTTTTCTCTGAAGATATTTCCTTATTCACCACAGGTCTCAAAGCACTCCCAAATATCCCTTCACAGATTCTACAAAAACAGTATTGCCAAAACATGCAATCAAAAAGATTTAACTCTGTGAGATGAATTCACTCATCACCAAGCAGTTTCTCAAAATGACTCTTTCCACTTTTAATCTGAAGATATTTCCTTTTTCACCATAGGCCTCAATGCGCTCCCAGATATCCCTTCACAGATTCTACAAAAACAGTTGTTCCAAACTGCTCAATCAACAGACAATTTTAACTATATATGATGAATGTGCACATCACAAAGCAGTTTCTGAGAAAGCGTCTTTCTAGTTTTTATCTGAAAATATTTTCTTCTGCATGATGGGCCTCAGTGCACACCCAAATATACCTTCATAGATTCTACCAAAACAGTGTTTCCAAACTACTCAACCAAAAGAAAGGTTTAACTCTGTGACATAAATACACACATCACATAGCAGTTTCTCAGAAAGCTTTTTTCTAGTTTTTCTCTGAAGATATTTCGTTTTTCACTATATGCCTCAATGAGCTCACCTATAACCCTTCCTAGATACTACAAAAACAATGTGTGCAAACTGCTTAATCAAAGAAAGGCTTGACTCTGTGAGATGAATGCACTCATCTCAAAGCAGTTTCTCATAAAGCTTCTTTCTAGTTTTTATCTGAAGATATTTCCTTTTTCACCATAGGCCTCAAAGTGCTCCCAAGTATTCCTTTGTAGTTTTCACAGAAGCAGTGTCTCCAAACTGCTCAATCAAAATAATGGTTTAACTCTGTGAGATGAATGCACGCAACACAAAGCAGTTCCCCAGAAAGCTTCTTTCTAAAAATATCCCTTCGCTGATTCTACCAAAACATTGTTTTGAAGCTGCTCAATCAAAAGAAAGATTTAACTCTGTGAGATGAATGCACACATCACAATGTGGTTTGTGAGAAAACTTCTTTCTAGTTTTTATCTGAAGATATTCCCATTTTAACCATAGGCCTCAAACATTCCCAAATGTCCCTTCACAGATTGTATAAAAACAGTGTTGCCAATCTGCTCAATCAAAAAAAAGGTTTAACTCTGTGAAATAAATGCTCACATCACCAAGCAGTTTCTTACAACAGTTGTTACTAGTTTTTGTCTGAAGATAATTCCATTTCACCATAGGCCTCAATGTTCTCCTCAAATATCCCTTCTCAGATTCTACAAAAACAGTGTTTCCAAACGGCTCAGTGAAAGGAAAGTTTTAACTCTGTATGATGAATGGACACATCACAAAGCACTGTCTCAAAATCCGTCTTTCTAGTTTTTATCTGAAGATATTTCCTTTTTCACCATTGACCTCAAAGTGCTCCAAAATATCCCCTCACATATTCTACCAAAACAGTGTTTCCAAACTGCTCAATGAAAAGAAACTTTTAACTCTCTGTGATGAGTGCACTAATCACTAAGCAGTTTCCCAGAAAGCATCTTTCTAGTTTTTACCTGAAGATATTTTCTTTTTCATCATAGTCCCCAATGTGCTCCCAAATATCCCTTCATAGATTCTACCAAAACAGTGTTTCCAAACTGCTCGACCAAAAGAAAGGTTTAACTCTGTGAGATGAATGCACACATCACATAGCAGTTTCTCAGAAAGCTTTTTTCTAGTTTTTCTCTGAAGATATTTCCTTTTTCACTATAGGCCTCAATGAGCTCCCATATAACCCTTCCTAGATATTACAAAAACAGTGCGTCCAAACTACTTAATCAAAGAAAGGTTTAACTCTGTGAGATGAATGCACTCATCTCAAAGCAGTTTCTCATAAAGCTTCTTTCTAGTTTTTATCTGAAGATATTTCCTTTTTCACCATAGGCCTGAATGCACTCCCAAATATCCCTTCACAGATTCTACCAAAACAGTGTTTCCAGACTTCTCAATGAAAAGAAAGTTTTAACTCTGTGAGAAGTATGCACACATGATAAAGCGGTTTCTGATAAAGTTTCTTTCTAGTTTTTATCTGAATATATTTCCTTTTCCACCACAGGCCTCAAAGAGCTCCCAAATATCCCTTCACAGATTCTACCAAAGCATTGTTTCCAAATTGATCAATCGAAAGAAAGGTTTAATGCTTTGAGATGAATGCACATGTCACATAGCAGTGTCTCAGAAAACTTTCTAGTTTTTCTCTGAAGTTATTTCCTTTCTCACCATATGCCTCAATGTGATTCCAAATATTCCTTCACAGATATTACCAAAACAGTGTTTCCAAAGTGTTCAATCAAAAGAAAGGTTTAACTTTGTCATTTGAATACATGCATCACAAAGCAGCCTCTCAGAAAGCTTCCTTATACTTTCTCACTGCAAATATTTTGTTTTCTACCATAGGTCTCAATGCACTCCCAAATATACATTCAAAAATAGTATAAAAACAATGTTTTCAAACTGCTCAATCAAAAGAAAATTTTAAGTCTGTGAGATGAGTGTACTCATCCAAAGCAGTTTCTCAGAAAGCTTCTTTCAAGTTTTTCTCCAAGATATTTCCTTTTTCACCATAGTCCTCAATGTGCTCCAAAATGTCAACTTACAGATTCTACAAAATCAGTGTTTCCAAACAGCTCAATCAAAAGAAAGGTTTAACTCTGTGAGATAAATGCACACATCATTTAGAAGTTTCCCAGAATGCTCCTTTCTAGTTTTTATCTTAAGCAATTTCCTTTTTCACCATAGGCCTTAAAGCACTCCCAAATATCCCTTCTCAGATTCTACAAAAAACAGTGTTGCCAAACTGCTCCATCAAAAGAAAGGTTTAACTCCGTGTGATGAATGCAGTCATCACAAAGTAGTTTCTCAGAGAATGCTTCTTTCTAGTTTTTATCTGAAGATATTTCCTTTTTCACCATAGGCCTCAATGTGCTCCCAAAAATCCCCTTGCAGATTCTACCAAAACAGTGTTTCCAGACTGCTCAATCAAAAGAAAGATTTAACTCTGTTAGAAGAATGCACACTTTGTGAGGCCATGATGGCCGAATAGGAACTGCTCCAGTCTACTGCTCCCAGCATGAGTGACACAGAAGATGGGTGATTTCTACATTTCCAACTGAGGTACCGGCTTCATCTCACTGGGGAGTGCTGGACAGTGGGTGCAGGACAGTGGATGCAGTGCACTGTATGTGAGCTGAAGCAGGGCAAAGCATAGCCTCACCCAGGAAGTGCAAGGAGTCAGGGAATTCCCTTTCCTTGTCAAAGAAAGGGGTGACAGATGGCACCTGGAAAATTGGGTCATTCCCACCCTAATACTGCACTTTTCCAATGGGCTTAACAAACAGCACACCAGGAGATTATATCCTGCACCTGGCTCAGAGGGTCTTACGCCCATGGAGCCACGCTCATGGCTAGCACAGCAGTCTGAGATCAAACTGCAAGGAGGCAGTGAGGCTGGGGGAGCGGCACCTGCCATTGCCGAGGCTTGAGTAGGTAAACAAAGCAGCTGCGAAGCTCAAACTGGGTGGAGCCCATGACAGCTCAAGGAGGCCTGCTTGCCTCTGTAGGCTCCACCACTGGGGACAGGGCACAGACAAACAAAAGACAGCAATAACCTTTGAAGACTTAAATGTCCCTGTCTGAAAGCTTTAAAGAGAGTAGTGGTTCTCCAAGCACACAGCTTGAGATGTGAGAATGGGCAGACTGTCTCTTCAAGTTGGTCCCTGACCCCTGAGTAGCCTAAGGAGGCATCCCCTAGTAGGGGCAGACTGACAACACACAGGGCTGGGTACTCCTCTGAGACAAAACTTCCAGAGGAACTATCAGGCAGCAGCATTTACACTTCACCAATATCCGCTGTTCTGCAGCCACCACTTCTGATACCCAGGCAAATAGGTTCTGGAGTGGACCTCCAGCAAACTCCAACGGACCTTCAGCTGAGGGTCTTGACTGTTAGAAGGAAAATTAACAAACAGAAAGGACATCCACAGCAAAAACAAATCTGTACGTCACTATCATCAAAGACCAAAGTAGATAAAACCACAAAGATGGGGAAATAACAGCAGAAAAACTGGAAACTCTAAAAATCAGAGTTCCTCTCCTCCTCCAAAGGAGCACAGATCCTCACCAGCAATGGAACAAAGCAGGACAGAGAGTGACTTTGATGAGCTGAGAGAAGAAGGCTTCAGACAATCAAACTACTCTGAGCTAAAGGAGGAAGTAAGTACCAATGACAAAGAAGTTAAAATCTTTGAAAAACAAATTAGACGAATGACTAACTAGAATAACCAATGCAGAGAAGACCTTAAAGGACCTGATGGAGCTGAAAACTATGGCACGAGAACTACATGACAAATGCACAAGCCTCAGTAGCTGATGTGATCAACTGGAAGAAAGGATATCAGTGATGGAAGACAAAATGAATGAAATGAAGTGTGAAGAGAAGTTTAGAAAAAAAAGAATAAAAAGAAACAAACAAAGCATCCAAGAAATATGCGACTATGTGAAAAGACCAAATCTACGTCTGATTGGTGTACCAGAAAGTGACAGGGAGAATGGAACCAAGTTGGAAAACATTCTGCAGGATATTATCCAGGAGAAATTCCCCAATCTAGCAAGGCAGGCCAACATTCAAGTTCAGGAAATACAGAGAACGCCACAAAGATACTCCTCGAGAAGAGCAACTTAAAGACACATAATTGTCAGATTCACCAAAGTTGAAATGAAGGAAAAAAGGTTAAGGGCAGCCAGAGAGAAAGGTCGGGTTACCCACAAAGGGAAGCCCATCAGACTAACAGCAGATCTCTCAGCAGAAACTCTACAAGCCAGAAGAGAGTGGGAGCCAATATTCAACATTCTTAAAGAAAAGAATTTCCAACCCAGAATGTCATATCCAACCAAACTAACCTTCATAAGTGAAGGAGAAATAAAATACTTTACAGACAAGCAAATGTCGAGGGATTTTGTCACCACCAGGCCTGCCCTAAAAGAGCTCCTGAAGGAAGAACTAAACATGGAAAGCAATAACCGGTACCAGCCACTGCAAAAACATGCCATATTGTAAAGATCTTCAAGGCTAGGAAGAAACTGCATCAACTAATGAGCAAAATAACCAGCTAACATCATAAAGACAGGATCAAATTCACACATAACAATACTAAGTTTAAAAATAAATGGGCTAAATGCTCCAATTAAAAGGCACAGACTGGCAAATTGGATAAAGAGTCAAGACCCGTCAGTGTGCTGTATTCATGAAACCCATCTCATGCACAGAGACACACGTAAGCTCAAAGTAAAGGGATGGAGGAAAATCTACCAAGCAAATGGAAAACAAAAAAAGGCAGGGGTTGAAAACATAGTCTTGGATAAAACAGACTTTAAACCAATAAAGATCAAAAGAGACAAAGAAGACCATTACATAATGGTAAAGGAATCAATTCAACAAGGAGAATTAACTATCCTAAATACATATGCACCCAATACAGGAGCACCCAGATTCATAAAGCAAGTTCTCAGTGACCTACAAAGAGACTTAGACTCCCACACAATAGCAATGGGAGACTTTGACACCCCACTGTCAACATTAGACAGATTAATGAGACAGAAAGTTAACAAGGATATTCAAGAATTGAACTGAGCTCTGCACCAAGCGGACCTAATAGACACCTACAGAGCTCTCAACCACAAATCAACAGAATGTACATTGTTTTCAGCACCACACCTATTCAAAAATTGACCACATAGTTGGAAATAAAGGATTCCTCAGCAAATGTAAAAGAACAGAAATTATAACAAACTGTCTCTCAGACCACAGTGCAATCAAACTAGAACTCAGGATTAAGAAACTCACTCAAAACTGCTCAACTACGTGGATAATGAACAACCTGCTCCTGAATGACTACTGGGTACGTAACGAAATGAAGGCAGAAATAAAGATGTTGTTTGAAACCAATGAGAAAAAAGACACAACATACCAGAATCTCTGGGACACATTCAAAGCAATGTGTAGAGAGAAATTTATAGCACTAAATGCCCACAAGAGAAAGCAGGAAAGATCCAAAATTGACACCCTAACATCACAATTAAAAGAACTAGAGAAGCAAGAGCAAACACATTCAAAAGCTAGGAGAAGACAAGACATAACTAAGATCAGAGCAGAACTGAAAGAAATAGAGACACAAAAACCCCTTCAAAAAAAAATCAATGAATCCCAGAGCTGGTTTTTTGAAAAGATCAAGAAAATTGGTATACCACTAGCAAGACTAATAAAGAAGAAAAGAGAGAAGAATCAAATAGATGCAATAAAAAATGATAAAGGGGATATCACCTCTGATCCCACAGAAATACAAATTACCATCAGAGAATAGTATAAACACCTCCACACAAATAAACTAGAAAATCTAGAAGAAATGGATAAATTCCTTGACACATTCATCTTCCCAAAACTAAACCAGGAAGAAGTTGAATCTCTGAATAGACCAATAAGAGGCTCTGAAATTGATGCAATTATTAATAGCTTACCAAACAAAAAAGTCCAGGGCGAGATGGATTCACAGCCAAATTCTACCAGAGGTACAAGGAGGAACTGGTACCATTCCTCCTGAAACTATTCCAACCAGTAGAAAAAGAGGGAATCCTCCCTAACTCATTTTATGAGGCCAGCATCATCCTGATACCAAAGCCTGGCAGAGACACAACAAAAAAAGAGAATTTTAGACTAATATCCTTGATGAAAATTGATGCAAAAATCCTCAACAAAATAATGGTAAACCGAATCCAGCAACACATCAAAAAGCTTATCCGCCATGATCAAGTCTGCTTCATCCCTGGGATGCAAGGCTGGTTCAACATACACCAATCAATAAACGTAATCCAGCATATAAACAGAACGAAAGACAAAAACCACATGACTATCTCAGTAGATGCAGAAAAGCCTTTGACAAAATTCAACAATGCTTCATGCTAAAAACTCTCAATAAATTAGGTATTGATGGGACATATCTCAAAATAATAAGAGCCAATATCATACTGCTGATATCATACTGAATGGACAAAAACTGGAAACATTCCCTTTGAAATCTGGCACGAGACAGGGATGCCCTCTCTCACCACTCCTATTCAACATAGTGTTGGAAGTTCTGGCCAGGGCAATCAGGCAGGAGAAGGAAATACAGGGCATTCAATAAGGAAAAGAGGAAGCCAAATTGTCCCTGTTTGCAGATGACATGATAGTATATCTAGAAAACGCCATTTTCTCAGCTCAAAATCTCCTTAAGCTGATAAGCAACTTCAGCACAGTTTCAGGATACAAAATCAATGTGCAAAAATCACAAACATTCTTATACACCAATAACAGACAAACAGAGAGCCAAATCATGAGTGAACTCCCACTCACAATTGCTTCAAAGAAAATAAAATACCTAGGAATCCAACTTACAAGGGATGTGAAGGACCTCTTCAAGGAGAACTACAAACCACTGCTCAATGAAATAAAAGAGGATACAAACAAATGGAAGAACATTCCATGCTCATGGGTAGGAAGAATCAGTATCATGAAAATGGCCATACTGCCCAAGATAATTTAGATTCAATGCCATCCCCATCAAGCTACCAATGACTTTCTTCACAGAATTGAGAAAAACTACTTTAAAGTTCATATGGAACAAAAAAGAGCCCACATTGCCAAGTCAATCCTAAGGCAAAAGAACAAAGCTGGAGGCATCACACTACCTGACTTCAAACTGTACTACAAGGCTACGGTAACCAAAACAGCATGATAGTGGTACCAAAACACAGATATAGACCAATGGAACAGAACAGAGATCTCAGAAATAATGTTGCATATCTACAACTATCTGATCTTTGACAAACCTGACAAAAACAAGCAATGGGGAAAGGATTCCCTATTTAATAAATGGTGCTGGGAAAACTGGCTAGCCATAAGTAAAGAGCTTAAGCTAGATCCCTTCTTTACACCTTATACAAAAATTAATTCAAGATGGATTAAAGACTTAAATGTTAGACCTAAAACCATAAAAACCCTAGAAGAAAACCTAGGCATTACCATTCAGGACATAGGCATGGGCAAGGACTTCATGTCTAAAACACCAAAAGCAATGGCAACAAAAGCAAAAGTTGAAAAATGGGATCTAATGAAACTAAAGAGCTTCTGCACAGCTAAAGAAACTACCATCAGAGTGAACAGGCAACCTAGAGAATGGGAGAAAATATTTGCAATCTACTCATCTGACAAAGGGCTAATATCCAGAATCTACAATGTACACAAGCAAATTTACAAGAAAAAAACAACCCCATGAAAAAGTGGGCGAAGTATATGAACAGACACTTCTGAAGAGAAGATATTTATGCAGCTGAAAGACACCTGATAAAATGCTCATCATCACTGGCCATCAGAGAAATGCAAATCAAAACCACAATGAGATACCATCTCACACCAGTTAGAATGGTGATCATTAAAAAGTCAGGAAACAACAGGTGCTGGAGATAATGTGGAGAAATAGGAACACTTTTACACTGTTGGTGGGACTGTAAACTAGTTCAACCATTGTGGAAGTCAGTGTGGCAATTCCTCAGGGATCTAGAACTAGAAATACCATTTGACCCAACCATCCCATTACTGGGTATATACCCAAAGGATTATAAATCATGCTGCTATAAAGACACATGCACAGGCATGTTTATTGCAGCACTATTCACAATAGCAAAGACTTGGAACCAACCCAAATGTCCAACAATGATAGACTGGATAAGAAAATGTGGCCCATATACACCATGGAATATTATGCAGCCATAAAAAATGATGAGTTCATGTCCTTTGTAGGGACATGGATGAAGCTGAAAGCCATCATTGTCAGCAAACTATCACAAGGACAAAAAACCTAACACTGCATTTTCTCACTCATGGGTAGGAATTGAACAATAAGAACACATGGACAGACGAAGGGGAACATCACACACCGTGGAATTTTGTTGGGTGGGGGAAGGGTTGAAGGATAGCATTAGGAGATACACCTAATGCTAAATGATGAGGTAATGTGTGCAGCACAACAACATGGCACATGTATACATATGTAACATACCTGCACGTTGTGCACACGTACCCTAAAACTTAAAATATAATAATAATAAAATAAAGAAAAGAAGAATGCACACATCACAAAGTCTTTTCTGAGAAAGCTTATTTCTAGTTTCTATCTTTAGATATTTCCTTTTTCACTATTGGCCTCAGTGCCCTCCCAAATACTCCTTCGTAGATGCTATCAAATCAGTGTTTCCAAAGTGTTCAATCAAAAGAAAGTTTTAACTCTGTGAGATGAATGCACACATCACAAAGCAGTTTCTCAGAATGCTTCTTTCTAGTTTTTGTCTGAAGATATTTCCTTTTTCACTGTAGGCCTCAATGTGATCCCAAATATCCCTTTGCAGATTCTACCAAAACATTGTTTCCAAACTGCTCAATGAAAAGAAAGTTTTAACTTTGTAGTTTGAATGTACACAATACAAAGCAGTTACTCAGAATTCTTCTTTCTAGTTTATCACTGCAGATATTTCCTTTTTCACCATAGGCCTCAATGAGCTCCCAAATATCCCTTCACAGATTCTCCAAAAACAGTGTTTTCAAACTGTTCAATCAAAAGAAAAATTTAACTCTGTGAGATGAATGCATACATCACGAAGTGGTTTCTGAGAAAGCTCATTTCTCATATTTATCTGAATATATTTCCTTTTTCACCATTGGCCTCAATGTGCTGCCAAATATCCCTTCTCACATTCTACAAAAACAGTGTTGCCAAACCACTCAATCAAAAGAAAGGTTTAACTCTGTGAAATGAATGCAAGCATCACAAAGCAGTTTCTCAGAAAGCTTCTTTTTAGTTATTTTTGAAGATATTTCCTTTTTCACTGTAGGCCTTAAAGCACTCCCAAATGTCAATTTGCAGATTCTACAAAATCAGTGTTTCCAAACAGCTCAATCAAAAGAAAGATTTAGCTGTGTGATAAATGCACACATTGTGAAGCAGTTTCCCGGAAAGCTTCTTTCTAGTTTTTATCTGAAGATATTTCCTTTTTCACCATAGGCCTTAAAGCACTCCCAAATATCCCTTCTCAGATTCTACAAAAAGACAGTGTTGCCAAACTGCTCCATAAAAAGAAATGTTTAACTCTGTGAGATGAGTGCACTCATCACTAAGTAGTTTCTCAGAAAGTTTCTTTCTAGTTTTTATCTGAAGATATTTCCTTTTTCACCATAGGCCTCAATGTGCTCCCAAAAATCCCTTTGCAGAGTCTACCAAAACAGGGTTTCCAGACTGCTCAATCAAAAGAAAGATTTATCTCTGTTAGAAGAATGCACACATCACAAAGTGGTTTCTGAGAAAGCTTCTTTCTAGTTTCTATCTTTAGATATTTCCTTTTTTCACAATTGGCCTCAGTGTGCTCCCAAATACTCCTTCACATATGCTACCAAATCAGTGTTTCCAAAGTGATCAATCAAAAGAAAGTTTTAACTCTGTGAGATGAATGCACACATCACAAAGAAGTATCTCAGAAACCTTTTTTTCCAGTTTTTCTCTGAAGATATTTCCTTTTTCACTGTAGGCCTCAATGTGATCCTAAATATACCTTTGCAGATTCTACCAAAACATTGTTTCCAAACTGCTCAATCAAAAGAAAGTTTTAACTCTGTGATCTGAATGCACACAATACAAAGCAGTTTCTCAGAATTCTTCTTTCTAGTTTCTCACTGCAGATATTTCCTTTTTCACCATAAGCCCCAATGAGCTCCCAAATATCCCTTCACAGATTCCACAAAAACAGTGTTTTCAAACTGCTCAATCAAAAGAAAAGTTTAACTCTGTGAGATGAATGCATACATGACAAAGCAGTTTCTGAGAAAGCTTCTTGCTAGTTTTTATCTGAAGATATTTCCTTTTTCACCATAGGCCTCAATGCGCTCCCAAATATCCCTTTGCAGATTCTACCAAATGAGGGTTTTCAAACTGCTGAATCAGAAGAAAGGTTTAACTCTGTGAGATGAGTCTCACATCACAATGCAGTTTCACATATATTTTCCTTCTGATTTTTATCTGGAAATATTGAGCTGTTCACCGTAGGAGTTAATAGGTTCCAAAATGTCTCTTCACATAGTCTACAAAACTAGTGTTTCCAACCTGATGAATCAAAAGAATAGTTTAACCCATTGAGCTGAATCCACACTTAACAAAGCAGTTTCACAGATAGCTTCTTGATAGTTTTTATGTGGGGATATTCCGTTTCTCATCATAGGCATCTATGGGCTTATAAATGTTCCTTCGCAGATTCTATCTAAAGGGTGTTTCCATACTGTTTTATCGAAAGAAAGGTTTAACTCTGTTCAATGAATCTACACATCACAGAACACTTCACAGATAGCTTCTTTCTAGTTTTTATCTGGGAATATTTTTTTTTTTTTTCACAATAGGCCTCAAGGGGCTCCAAAATGTCCCTTCACAGATTCTGCAAAATGAGTGTTTCAAACCTGAGGCATCAAAGGAAAAGTTTACATCTGTGAGATAAATCCACACATCAATAAAGGAGTTTCACTGATAGCTTTTTTCTAGTTTTTATCTGGGGATATCTTTTTTTCAACATAGGCCACAATGGGCTGTGATAGTTCCCTAGGCAGATTCTACCAATACAGTGTTTTCATCCTGCTGAATCAAAAGAAAGGTTTACCTCAGTGAGATAAATTGAAACTTCACAAAGCAGTTTCAATGACAGCTCCTTTTTAGTTTTTATCTTGGGATATTTTGTTTGCAACCCTAGGCCTCAAAGGGCTCCATAATATCGCATCCCCATTTCTACAAAATGAGTGTCTCCCAACTACTGGATCAAAAAAAAAAAGTTTAAACCTGTGAGAGGAATTGCACATCATAAAGCAATTTCACAGATAGCTTTCTTCTGGTTTTTATCTGGAAATATGAAGTTGTTCAACATAGGACTCAACGGGCTCCAAAAAGGCTCTTCACAGAATCTACAAAACGAGTGATTACAACCTGATGAATCAAAAGCTATGTTTAACTCTGTGACGTGAAGTCATACTTTAAAGTGCAGTTTCACAGATAGCTTCTTTCTAGTTTTTATCAAGGTATATTCAGTTTTTCACAGTAGGCCTCTAAGGGATCCCCGAATTCCCTTGGCAGATTCTACCAAAAGAGTGATTCCAACTTCCTGAATCAATATAAATGTTTATCCCTGTAAGATAAATCTAGACATTGTAAATAAGTTAAACAGGTAGCTTCTTTCTAGTTTTTATCTGGAGTTATTGAGTTTTTCACCGTAGGCCTCTATGGGCTCTTAAATGTCCCTTCGCAGATGCTAACTAAAGACTTTTTAATACCTGTTGTGTCAAAATAAATGTTTAACTCTGTGAGATGAATCCATACATCACAACACAGTTGCATATTTAGCTTTTTTCTACTTTTTATCTGGGGATATTCTGTTTTTCACCATAGGCCTCTATGGGCTCTTAAATGTCCATTCACAGATTCCATCTAAAAAGTGTTTCAAACTCGCTATATTGACAGAAAGGTTTAACTCTGTTAGATGAATAAACACATCCCAAACAGTTTCACAAAGAGCTTCCTCCTAGTTTTTATCAGGGGTTTTTTGTTTTTCATTATAATCCTCAAAGGTCTCTCAAATGCCCCTTCCCAGATTGTACAAAAAGGTGTTTCCAACCTGCTGAATCAAAAGAAAGGTGTAACTCTATGAGATGAATCCACTCATCACAGAGTTCATTCACTGATCCCTTCTTTCTAGTTTTTGTCTTGAAATATTTGTGTATTTTTTTTTTTTACCATAGACAATAGTGGGATCAGAAATCTATTTTCATAGATTCTAGCAAAAGGTGTTTGCATCATGCTGAGTCAAAAAAAGGTTTGTCTTTGAGATGACTCCACACATCACAAAGCAGTTTTAATGATAGCTTCTTTCTGGTTTTTACCTGGGGATATTTGATTTTTCACCATAGACTTTAATGGGCTCCCAAATGTCACTAAGCAGAATATAAAACAAAAGCATTTGCAACTTGTTGAATAAAAAGAAAGTTTTATCTCACTGAGATGAATCCACACATACCAAAGCAGTTACACAGATTGCTTCTTTTTAGTTTTTATCTGGGGATATCAGTTTTTCACCTTAGGCCTCTATGGGCTCCCAAATGTCTTTCCACTGATTCTACCAAATAAGTGTTTCCAAGCTACTGAATCAAAAGAACTGTTTAACTCTGTGAGATGAATCCGCACATCAAAAAGCAGTTTTACAGACAGAGTCCTTCTAGTTTTTATCTTGGAATATTCAGTTATTCACCAGAGGCCCAAAAAACGCTACAAAATGTCCATTAGGGGTTGGTTTCCCTAATATCTGGTGCACCAACGTGGTTTTTTCCTTTTCCCAAGTGCATGTGGAAACCTGATTCCCTTTTGTAGGTGCACAGAAATGTCATCAGTTTGGTCCACAGAAATGCGGGTTTGACTCCCTGACAACTGGTGAGTAGTCTCTGTATGGTCTGGGTTAACAGTGCGTTACATGGAGTATAAAAATTATACTTATCTCTTCTATATTAAACGCCAGTTAAAACAGAAAAGGGTTCGAGTGCCCATGGAAAGCATGGTAACCATGGAAAATATGGTCACTCTATTCAGGGTGGTGGAAAAATACTGTTCTTGGTTTCCTGAAAAAGGAACTGTATATGTAAAAGTATGGGATCATGTTGGTGCAACATTCCAGGAACTGGTCTCGACAGGAAATTATGTTCCCGTCACTGTTTGGGGGTGATTGGGCCTTGGTAAGTGCCGTCCGAATACCTCCTCAACTTTCCTCTCCCGAACTGCCTTCATTATCTGATCAGCCTCTCCCTTTGCCTACTCCTCCCCCATTTAATGATGCTGAGACTTCAATATCTAACTCTGGTGACTTTGGCTGAGTGCTACCCCCTACTTATCTTACTTCTTTTCATGAAGAGCCGGTACTTGAAACTGCCCTGGCCGCAACTCACACAGCCTGGGACCAAAGGTATGCTCATTCTTCTCTCTTCCAACCTCCAGCATCAGATAATGGCTCCAGGAGCAAACTACAATTTACCTATAATTCTCCAGGCCCTTCCCCATCCACTACAGCCCCTCACCCTCCTGTCGTTTTGGTTCCTCAACCAGTCACTTTGCCATCCACTCAACCTGCTTGTCTGTAGCCTTCTTCACACATGGATGCCAGTCATCACCAGTATACCTCTGCCTCTTTTACTCCTTTAATGTCCCTTTCTCACATTCTCATACTAGTCTGCATCAGTATGTGTGACTCAATCTTACCTTTTTAAAAGTATTTAAGGATGCTTGTACTCAGTATGGTCCTACTTCTCCTAATGTTAAAATGGCATTACAAACTTTGTATGGAGGCTGCTTTGCTTCCTTTAGACTGGGACCTTTTGACATAAGCTGTTCTAACCCCATCTCAGCCTGGTGGGCAGAGAAGGGCCATCTGCAGGCTCAGCTAAATCAGACTAATGGCATTCTAATTACTCAGGCTCAGCTCACAGGCTCCGATAGTTTCTCTGATACTTATGCCCAATTAGGCTTTGATGCTCTTACCAGAAAACAAGTAACAAAGGTGTGTATGAGAGCTTGCAAAACATTACGTTCCCCAGGCCAAGCTTCTGTTTCTTTTACTACTGTTAAAGAAGCTCAATTACTTGTACTACCTAATATCATTTTAAACAAATGAGATAAGACACGTGGCCCTGGGATTGGCTTCTGTGGCGAAAAGGCCGTTTATTGGGTTAATGTAATTTCTAAACAATGACCCACCTACACCATACACATTCCTAGAAAAAAGTTTGAGGGCCTAGTAGATACTGAGGCTGAAATTAATATTCCACATAACTCTTATAGTGCTCCCCATCAGCATGTGATGGAAAACATGTGTTTGTTCCTGGACTCGATCTCTGTGCAAAACATGAAGAGATTACTAAACCCCTCCCAATTACTGTAAAATAAGACAGTAACGGTTTAGGTTATCCTTTTTAGTGGCAGCCATTGCCACGTCTCCTGATCGTATCCCTTTACAATGGAAATCTGACACACCCATTTGGATTCAGCAGTGGCTGCTTTCTAAAGAAAAACTGGAGGCTTTAACTCACTTTGTATCTAAACAGTTACAACCTTGAAATGTGGAACCTTATCTTTCCCCCTGGAATTCTCCTGTGTTTCTAGTAAAAAAGAAATCAGGCAAGTGGCAGATGGTAACCAATTAATGCTGTAATTAAACCTATGGGGGCCTTCCAACCCGGCATGCCTGCCCCTGCTTTAATACCTAAAAATTGGCCTCTTATAGTTATTGACCTTAAAGATTGTTTTTTTCATATTCCTTTACATAAGTCAGATTGTGAAAAATTTGCTTTTGCTGTACCATCTATCAATAAGTAGGAGCCGGCAGCTCATTATCAATGGAAAGTACTTCCTCAGGGAATGCGAAATAGCCCTACAATCTGCCAGGTTTATGTTGGGCAAGTGCTTTCACCAGTTCAAGCCCAATTTCCCCAGGCCTATATTCTTCATTATACTGATGATATTTAATTACTTCCCCCACTGATAAAGAATTAATGGACTGTTACCAATTTTTTTGCCGCTGTGTTACAGAGGCTGGATTACCCATCGCTCAGGATAAAATTCAACAGATCACCCCTGTTCAATATTTAGGAATGGTGGTCGATAAACAACGTATTCAAACTCAAAAAGTTCACATTAGGAGAGATTCTTTGAAAACTTTAAATGACTTGCAAAATCTTTTGGGTAACATTAATTATTTAAGACCTACTTTAGGCGTTCTGACCTATGTGTTGTCTAACTTGTTTTCTATGCTTTGGGGGGATTTCAATCTCAGCAGTCCCAGAACTTTGACCGCTGAGGCTTCACTAGAACTGGAATTCATAGAGGAAAGAATTCAGATGGCCCAGTTATCTAGAATATATCCGTTTCAGCCTTTTCAGCTTCTGGTTTTTGCTTCATTACACTCCCCTACTAGACTAATCGTTCAACATGATGATTTAGTGGAGTAGTGTTTTCTTCCTCATTATGTGTCAAAAACTTTGATTATCTCGGCCAACTGACCATCTTAATTGGACAAGCTCAGTGTAAAATACTTAAAATTTCCAGATTTTTTCCAAATTTGACTGTAGTTCTTTTAAATCACCTTGAAGTTCAGCCACCTTTCAACATTACCTACTGTGTCAAATTCACCTGACTGATTTTATTGGTGTTACTGACAATCATTATCCAGAGAACAAATTGTCTAATTTTATAAAAATGACTCCTTGGGTGGTCCCTCGATTAACCAAAGATCAGCCCATTCGTGAAACCGTTACAGTGTTCACTGATGGTTCCTGTAATGGCAATGCTGGTTGTGTAGGTCATACAGATAAGCTTATTTCTACCTCTATATCTCTGCTAAAAAGGCAGAGTTGATTGCTGTAATTACTGCCTTATAGAGTTTCCCCAAACCTTTAAATATTGTCTCTATTCTACTTAATGTGGGAAAGAGGATATACTTGTGTTTTGCCAGGAGATCACCAAACAAAAATCACAGAGAAAAGACGTCCACGTCACCAAACGCCCTCAGACATGGTGAGATCTGTGCCAACTCCTCAGAAGTTGGTACACCAAATCAAAATGGGTCTGATTCAAACCTTCCTGATTGCAATGGAGACCCATCTAACTAATCCCACTTCTCCTGATTACCTTTCTTTTTCTCCTTAAAAATCCGAAAATCTCACCATTTATATTAGCCAAAAAATGACATTCCTTTGTTCTTCTCTTCCTCCTTCACCACTAAATCTCGCTTACACTAGATTTTATTTAATTATTCTCCCTCCTTATACTTTCTCTCTCACCAGTTTCCTCTCACGCTGATTTACCTACTAAACAAAATTATTCTTATTGGGCTTATGTGCCTTTTCCTCCACTTATTCGACCTCTCACCTGGAATGATGCTCCTGCAGAAATCTACACTAACGATAGCGTGTGGCTGCCTGGAGCTACAGAGGAATGTTGCCCTGCTCAACCAGGAGAAGAAGGCACAGCATTTAATGTTACCATTCGTTATAAATACTTCCCCCTGTGCCTCGGACATGCACCTGGTTGTATCCATCCAGAAATTCAAGTCTGGGTTGCTTATCTTCTGGAGAAATCAGCTACAGAGGAACTGGATATTTGGTCTCTGGCGTCCCCCTTTCTTCTTTAAAACAAATGAAAGGGGGAGTAATGGGAGATACCCCATACTTTCAATGTAAACTTGCAGGAAAACTATGCCCTAAAAATTTTGAGGGCCCACGTAAAACCTTAATTTGGGAAGATTGTGTTAACTCACATGCAGTAATATTAAAAAAGACTCGTATGCTTTAGTAATAGACTGGGCACCAAAGGGCTATTTAAAAAAAAAAATTGCTTCTCTGGCAGAAAGGAATACCTGGAGGGTACTTATTTTATTTCTTATTGGGAGAACTAGAATCATCATTCTACTTTTCATAGGAGGTTCAACTCATTCTTTCCCTTAAAATGGGAAGATAAAGGCATTAAACTCTGAGGCCTTGTATGATACTCCCCATTCTGAGCCCAGAACACGCAGAACTTTGGAAATTGGCTATTGCCATGTCTGGACTGTGAGTAGGAGAAGGGGAAACTATTCTGTCTGTTGTCCCCACTACTGTCCCCCTCTGTCAGCATCAACATAGATCCAGACATTCTACTTTACTTCCTCCATCCTGATGGTTCCAATATAGAGTTTTGTTAAGCCTCCTTACATGCTGTTAGTGGGAAATATCAAAATTTTGACTAACAATCAGACTGCCCAATGCATTAATTGTCATTTATTAACTTCCATTTTGACCTCAGGAAAAGTGTAATGTTGGTTCGAGCTCGAGAAGGAATGTGGATTCTGGTAACTTTGCCCAGACCTTGAGAATCCTCCCCCTCAATACATTTAATTAATGAAGTGTTACGGTGAATTCTAAAAAGATCTGAGAGATTTGTTTTCACTTTAATTGCTGTGATCATGGGCTCAATTACAGTCACTGCACTGGATACCCCACTGCTGGAATGGCGTTACATCAATCTATTCAAACAGCTCATTTTGTTAATGATTGGCAAGCCAATTCCACCCAAATGTGGAATTCTCAACAAGGCATTGATCAAAAATTCCCTAATCAAATTAATGATTTAAGACAGTGTGTTCTGTTCCATTGATCTATATCTCTGTTTTGGTACCAGTACCATGCTGTTTTGGTTACTGTAGCCTTGTAGTATAGTTTGAAGTCAGGTAGCGTGATGTCTCCAGCTTTGTTCTTTTGGCTTAGGATTGACTTGCCAATGAGGGCTCTTTTTTGGTTCCATGTGAACTTTAAAGTAGTTTTTTCCAATTCTGTGAAGAAAGTCATTGGTAGCTTGATGGGGATAGCATTGAATCTATAAATTACCTTGGGCAGTATGACCATTTTAATGATATTGATTCTTCCTACACATGAGCATGGAATGTTCTTCCATTTGTTTGTATCCTCTTTTATTTCATTGAGCAGTGGTTTGTAGTTCTCCTTAAAGAGGTCCTTCACGTCCCTTGTAAGTTGGATTCCTAGATTTTTATTCTCTTTGAAGCAATTGTGAATGGGAGTTCACTTATGATTTGGCTCTCTGTTTGTCTATTATTGGTATAATGCCACATATCTACAACTATCAGATCTTTGACAAAGCTGACAAAAACAAGCAATGGGGAAAGGATTCCCAATTTAATAAGTGGTGCTGGGAAAACTGGCTAGCCATATGTAGAAAGCTGAAACTGGATCCCTTCCTTACACCTTATACAAAAATTAATTCAAGATGGATTAAAGACTTAAACGTTAGTCCTAAAACCATAAAAACCCTAGAAGAAAACCTAGGCATTACCATTCAAGACATAGGTGTGGGCAAAGACTTCATGTCTAAAACACCAAAAGCAATGGCAACAAAAGCCAAAATTGACAAATGGGATCTAATTAAACTAAAGAGCTTCTGCACAGCTAAAGAAACTACCATCAGAGTGAACAGGCAACCTACAAAATGGGAGAAAATTTTCACAACCTACTCATCTGACAAAGGGCTAAGATCCAGAATCTACAATGAACTCAAACAAATTTACAAGAAAAAAACAAATAACCCCATCAAAAAGTGGGTGAAGGATATGAACAGACACTTCTCAAAAGAAGACATTTATGCAGCCAAAAGACACATGAAAAAATACTCATCATCACTGGCCATCAGAGAAATGCAAATCAAAACCACAATGAGATACCATCTCACACCATTTAGAATGGCAATCATTAAAAAGTCAGGAAACAACAGGTGCTGGAGAGGATATGGAGAAATGGGAACACTTTTACACGGTTGGTGGGACTGTAAACTAGTTCAACCATTGTGGAAGTCAGTGTGGCGATTCCTCAGGGATCTAGAACTAGAAATACCATTTGACCCAGCCATCCCATTACTGGGTATATACCCAAAGGACTATAAATCATGCTGCTATAAAGACACATGCACACATATGTTTTATTGTGGTACTATTCACAATAGCAAAGACTTGGAACCAATCCAAATGTCCAACAATGATAGACTGGATTAAGAAAATGTGGCACGTATACACCATGGAATACTATGCAGCCATAAAAAATGATGAGTTCATGTCCTTTGTAGGGGACATGGATGAAATTGGAAATCATCATTCTCAGTAAACTATTGCAAGGACAAAAAATCAAACACAACATGTTCTCACTCATAGGTGGGAATTGAACAATGAGAACATATGGACACAGGAAGGGGAATATCACACTCTGGGGACTGTTGTGTGTTGGGGTGAGGGGGAAGGGATAGCATTAGGAGATATACCTAATGCTAAATGACGAGTTAATGGGTGCAGCACACCAGCATGGCACATATATACATATGTAGCTAACCTGCACATTGTGCACATGTACCCTAAAACTTAAAGTATAATAATAATAATAATAATATTAAAAGAAAAAAGAAGAAAAGATAGTGTGTTATTTGGCTTGAAGATTTGGTAGTGAGTCTCAACCATTGCATGCAGATTCAGTGTGACTGGAATACTTCGGATTTCTGTACAACCATGTACTCCTATAAAGAGACTAATCATTCATGGGAAATGGTCAAAGGACACCTTCTTGGTAGGGAAGGTAATTTATCATTGGACATAACTAAATTAAAAACAAGTTTTTGAAGCCTCTGAATCTCACTTATCCATTGTGCCTAGAGCTGAGGCATTAGATCAGGTGGTAGAAAACCTTTATGGACTACAGCCCACGACTTGAATTAGGTCTATTGTGGGCTCCACTGAAGTAAATTTTGGAATTATGTTTCCCTGTTTATTTACTTGTCTTTAGTGTGCCAGACCAGTCAAAGAATCCAGAGTCAAAATGGAGAGAATGAGCAAGTGTTCATCAACATGGCACATTTATATAAAAAGAGAAGGAGAGATGTTGCAGGAAGTCAGGGACCCTGAATGGAGGGACTGGCTGAAGCCATGGCAGAAGAACATAAATTGTGATGATTTTGTGGACATGTATTAGTTCCCCAAATTAATACTTTTATAATTTCTTACACCTATCTTTACTGCAATCTCTGAACATAAATTGTGAAGATTTCATGGACATTTATCACTTCCCCAAACAATACTTTTGTGATTTCCTATGCCTGTGTTAAATCTCTTAATCCCATCGTCTTCATATGCTGAGGATGAATGTTGCCTCAGGACCCTGTGATGATTGTGTTAACTGCACAAATTGTTTAAACATTATGAAATCTGGTCACCTTGAAAAGAGCACAAGATAAGAGAGATGTTCAAGGAACAAGGGAGATAACCATTAGGTCTGGCTGTCTGAGAGCTGGGCAGAACAGAGCCATATTTCTCTTTTTTCAAAAATAAATAGGAGAAATATAGCTGAATTCTTTTTCTCAGCATGGAGCATCCCTGAGAAAGAGAATGCATTCCTAGGTGTAGACGTCTGAAATGGCTGCTCTGTGAATGTCTGTCTTTTATGGATGCAGACAAGGGACGAAATAAGCCCTGGTTTCCCATAGTGCTCTGAGGATTATTAGGATGAATAAATTCCCACCTAATAATATTGGCCAGACCGGTTGTCTGTTCTCAAACCGTGTCTCCTGATAAGATGTTATGAACAACAATGTGTGCCCAAAAATTCATTAGCAATTTTAATATCACCCCAGTCCTGTGATCTTGCCCTGCCTGCATTTGCCTTGTGATATTTTATTACCTTGTGAAGCATGTGATCTCTGTGACCCACACCTTATTCATATGTACACTCCCATTTTGAAAATCACTAATAAAATCTTGCTGGGGTTATGCCTCAGGGAGCATCACAGAAAGTGCCAACATTGTGATGTCTACCCCAGACACTCAACCTTAAAAATTTCTCTCTTTTTACTCTTTCCCTTTATTTCTTAGACAGGTCGATATTTAGGGGAAATAGAAAAGGACTCATGTTGTAATATCAGGAGCTGAATTTTCCCCGATAGAGAGTTTCAAACCTGCTATATCAAAATAAAAATTTAATTCTGTAAGATGAATACAGACATCACAAAGCAGTTTCAAAGACAGCTTTTTTCTAGTTTTTATCTGGGGATATTCAGTTTTTCACTATAGGCCTCCAAAAGCTCCCAAATGTTTCCTCATACATTCTAAAAAAAGAGTGTTTCCAACCTGCTGAATAAAAAGAAATGTTCAACATTGTGAGATGAAACCACATATCAAAAAGCAGTTTAACAGATAGTTTCTTCCCAGTTGTTACCTGTGGACATTTGATTTCTCACCAAAGGACTCAAAAGGCTTTCAAATGTCCCATTGCAGACTCTAAAAAAGTATTGTTTGCAACCTGCTGAATTAAAATAAAGATTTACCTCTCTTGGATGAATCCACACAGCACAAAGAAGTTTCTATGGGTTCTTAAATGTCCCTTCACAGATTCTACCTAAAGAGTGTTTCAAATCTGTTTTAATGAAATAAAAATTAAACTCTGTGAGATAAATCCACACATTACAACGCCGTTTTACAGATAGCTTTTTTCTAGTTTTTATCTGGGGATATTTGGTTTTTCACCATAGGCCACCATGGGCTCCCAAGTGTCCCTTCATGGATTCTAACAAAAGAGTATTTATAACCTGTTAAATGAAAAGAAAGGTTTGAAACTGTGAGATGAATCCACACATCACAAAGCAGTTTCACAGATAGCAGTTTTCTAGTGCTTATCTGGGAATATTCGGTTTTTCACTATAGGCCTCCATGGACTCTCAAAAGTTTCTTCACAGATTGTACAAAAAGAGTGTATGCAACTTGCTGATTCAATAGACGGGTTTATCTCTGTGAGATGAATCCACAGATCACAGGGCTGTTTCACAGATAACTTCTTTCTAGTATGAATCTGTGAACATTTGGTTTTTCTCTGTAGGTCTCAAAAAGCTCCATTTTTCTCTTTTCAGATTCTACGAAAACAGTGTTTCAAACATGATGTATCAAAAGAAACGTTGACCTCTGTGAGAAGAATCCACACATCACAAAGAAGTACACAGATACCTTCTTTCTAGTTTTTTATGGGGATTTTTTTTTAACCATACACCTCAAAGGGCTTCAAAATGCCCCATGTAGATTCTACAAAACTAGTGTTTCCAGCCTCCTGAATCAAAGGAAACATTTATCTCTGTGAGATGAATCCACACATCAAAAATAGCAGTTTCACAAACAGCTTCTTTCTGGTTTGTGTTTGGGGGTATTCGATTTTTCACTGCTTCCTGAAAGGGTTTCCAAATGTACCTTCACAGATTCTATAAAAAAGAGTGTTTGTAATCTGCTGAATCAAAAGAAAGATTTAACTTTGTGATTTCAATCCAGATATCACAAAGCAGTTTCACAGATAGCTTCTTTCAGTTTTTATCTGGGGATATTTGTTTTTTTACCATAGGCCTCTAAGGGCTCCGAAATGTCCCTTGAAAGATTCTACCATTAGAGTTTTTCCAATTTACTGAGTCAAAAGACATGTTTAACTCTGTGAAACGAATAAACACATCAGAAGGCAGTTTCACAGGTAGCTTCTGTCTTGTTTTTGTCTGGAAATATTCGGGTTTTCACCAAAAAAATCATGGGCTTCTAAAAGTCCCTTTGCAGATCCTACCAAAAGAGGGTTTCC
The DNA here is from genome assembly GCF_028885625.2 of Pongo pygmaeus. NCBI lineage: Eukaryota > Metazoa > Chordata > Mammalia > Primates > Hominidae > Pongo > Pongo pygmaeus. The sequence continues at coordinate 25,087,302 of NC_072393.2, forward strand.
CACCTGCTGAATCAAAACAAACGTTTAATTCTGTGAGGTGAATCCACATATGACACGCAGTTTCAGAGACACCTTCTTTCTAGTTTTTATCTGGGGATATTCTGGTTTTCACCGTAGGCCTCTACGGTCTCCCAAATATCCCTTTGCATATTCTAACTGAAGAGTATTTCAAACTTGCTGGATCAAAAGAAAAGTTTAACTCTGAGTGGTGAATGCACACATAACAAAGCAGTTTCACAGGTAGCTTCTTTCTGCTTTTTAACTGGGGATATTATTTTTTTCACCATAGCCTCAATGGACTTCAAAATGTCCCTTCTCAGGTTCTACAAAACAAGTGTTTCCAACCTGCTGAGTCATAAGACAGGTTTATCTCTGTGAGACAAATCCACACATCACAAAGCAGTTTCACAGGTAGCTACTTTGTAGTTTTATCTGTGGATATTCTGTTTTTCACCATAGGGCTCAAATAGCTTCCAAAGCTCCCTTCTCAGATTCTGCCAAAAGTGTTTCCAATGTGCTGAATCAAAAGAAAGGTTTAACTCTGTGAGATGAATCCACACATTGCAGAGAAGTTTCATAGGTAGCTTCTTTCTAGTTTTTATATGGGAATATTCAGTTTTTCCCCATAGGTCTCAATGGGCTCCCACATGTCCCTTTCCTGATTTTACCAAAAGAGTGTTTCCAAACTGCTGAATAAATAGAAAAGTTTAAATCTGTGAGTAGATTCCACACATCACAAAGTGGTTTCACTAAAAGCTTCTTTCTAGTTTTTATCTTTCAATATTCAATTTTTCACAGTGTGCCACAATGGGCTGGCAATGTCCCTTCACAGATTCTAGCAAAAGAATATTTGCAAACTGCTGAATCAAAAGAAAGGTTTAACCCTTTGAGCTGAATCCACACTTAACAAAGCAGTTTCACAGATAGCTTCTTTGTACTTTTTATGTGGGGATATTCAGTTTTTCACCATAGGTATCTATGGGCTTATAAATGTTCCTTTGCAGGTTCTATCTAAAGAGTGTTTCTATCCTGCTGTATCAAAAGAAAGGTTTAACTCTGTGCAATGAATCTACACATCACAAAACAGTTTCACTGATAGCTTCTTTCTAATTTTTATTTGGAGATATTCAGCTTTTCACTGTAGGCCAAAAAGGGCTCCCAAATGTCCCTTTGCAGATTCTATCAAAAGAGTGTTTCCAACCTGCTGAATCAAAAGATAGGTTTAACTCAGTGAGATGAATCCATACATCACAAAGCAGTTGCATATTTAGCTTATTTCTACTTTTTATCTGGAGATATTCTGTTTTTCACCATAGACCTCTATGGGCTCTTAAATGTCCCTTCACAGATACTATCTAAAAAATGTTTGAACCATGCTATATGGACAAAAAGGTCTAACTCTCTTAGATGAATAAACGCATCTCAAGCAGTTTCACAGATACCTACTTTGTAGTTTTTATCTGGGGATTTTCAATTTTTCATTACATGCTTCAAAGTTCTCTCAAATGCCCATTCACAGATTCTTCAAAAAGGTGTTTACAATCTGCTGAATCAAAAGAAAGTTTTAACACTGTGAGATGAATCCACACATAGGAAAGCAGTTACACAGACAGCTTCTTTCTAGTTTTTATCTGGTGATATTCAGTTTTTCACCTCAGGCCTCTATGGGCTCCCAAATGTCTTTCCACTGATTCTAGCAAGCGAGTGTTTCCAAGCGACTGAATCAAAAGGAATGTTTAACTCTGTGAGATGAATCCACATATCAAAAAACAGTTTTACAGACAGAGTCTTTCTAGTTTTTATCTTGGAATATTCGGTTACTCACCAGAGGCCAGAAAACCTCTACCAAGTGTCTCCTCATAGATTCTACCAAAAGAGTATTTTTATAATGCTGAATGAAAAGGATGATTGAACTCTGTGAGATGAATCCATACAGGACAAAGCAGTTTCACAGATAGTTTGTTTCTAGTTTTAATTTGCAGATATTTTGTTTTCACTGTAGGCGGTAAAGGGCTCCCAAATGTCCCTTTGCAGATTCTACCAAGACAGTGTTTCCAATCTGCTGAATCAAAAGATAGGTTTAACAAGTGAGATGAATCCACACATCATAAAGCAGTATCACGGATAGATTCCTTCAAGTTTTTATCTGGGGATATTGGATTTTTCACTTTAGGTCTCTATGGGCTCCCAAATGTCTCTCTGCAGGTTCCACAAAATGAGTGTTTCCAGGCTGCTGAATCAAAAGAAATGTTTAAATCTGGGAGTTGAATACACACATCACAAAGAGGTTTCACTGATAGCTTCTTCCTAGTATTTATACGAAGATATTCAGTTTGTAACATAGGCCTCTATGGGCTTCCATACGTCCCTTCACAGATTCTTCCAAAGAAGTGTTTCAAATCTTCTGAATCAAAAGAATGGTTTAACTCAGTGAGATGAATCCCCATATCACAAAGCGGTCTCACTGATACCTTCTTTCTCGTTTTTATCTGTGGATATTCTGTTTTTCACCATAGGCTTCTAAGGGCTCACAAACGTCCTTTTGTAGAGTCCTCAAAAAGAAGGTTTCCAATCTGCTGAATCAAAACAAAGGTTGAAGTCTGTGAGGTGCATCCACACAGTAGAAAGCAGTTTCACAGATAGCTTCTTACTTGTTTTTATTTGGAGTTATTTTATTTTTCACCATAGGCCTCAAAGTGCTACCAAATGTACCTTTGCAGAATCTACCTAAAGAGAGTAGGTAGATTTGCTGTATCTACCTACTGTACCAAAATGAAATTTTAACTCTGTAAGATGAATGCACGTATCACAAAGCAGCTTCAAAGACAGATTTTTTTTCTTGTTTTTATCTGGGAATATTCGGTTTTTCACCATAGGCCTCAAAAGCTCCCAAATGTTTCCTCATACATTCTAACCAAAGAGTGTTTCCAACCTGCTGAGTAAAAAGAAAGGTTCAACACTGTGAGATGAAATCACATATCAAAAAGCAGTTTAACAGATAGTTTTTTCCTAGTTGTTATCTGTGGATGCTTAGTTTCTCATCAAAGGACTCAAAGGGCTTTCAGTGTCCCTTTGCAGACTATGCAAAAATACTGATTGCAACCTGGTGAATTCAAAGAAAGGTTTTCTTCTCTTGGATGAATTCACACATTACAAAGAAGTTTCACAGATAGCCTCTTTCTAGTTTTGATCTTGTGATATTTGGTTTGTCACTATGGACTATGGTGGGTTTGTAAATGTCCCTTCACAGATTCTAGAAAAAGAGTGTTTTTTAACCCAGTGAATCAAAAACAAGTTTAACACATTGAGGTTAATCCACATATCACTAAGCAGTTTCACAGAGAGCTTCTTTCTAGTTTTTATCTGGGGATATTCTATTTTTCACTGCAGGCCTCTATGGGTTCCCAAACCTCCCATCACAGATTCTACTGTTTAAAGACTGCTTGCAACCTGCTTAATAAAAGAAAAGGTTTAACTCTGTGAGATGAATCCACACATCACAAAAGAGTTTGACAGACAGCTTCTTTCTAGATTTTATCTGGGGATATTCTGTTTTTCACCGTAGGCCTCTATGTGTCCCCAAATGTCCCTTCACAGATTCTACCTAAAGAGTGTTTCAAACATGGTTTCTCAAAAGAAAAATTTTACTGTGTGAGGTAAATCCACACATCACAAAGCTGTTTTACAGATAGATTTTTCTAGTTTTTATCTCAGGATATTTAGTTTTTCACCATAGGCCCCCAAGGGCTCTCAAATGTCCCTTTGCAGATTCTAACAAAAGAGTGTTTCCAAGCTGTTATATGAAAAGAAAGGTTTGACACTGTGAGAGGAATCCACACATCACAAAGCAGTTTCACCGATAGCATTTTTCTAGTGTTTAAAGTTTCACCAATAACTTTTTTCTAGTATTTATCTGGGGATAATCAGTTTTTCACCATAGGCCTCCATGGACTCCCAAAAGTTTCTTCACTGATTCTACAGAAAGAATGTTTGCAACTTGCTGATTCATTAGATGGGTTTATCTCTGTGAGATGAATCCACAGATCGCAAGACTGTTTCAGAGATAGCTTTTTTATGGTTTTTACCTGTGAGCATTGGGTTTTTCACCATAGGCCTCAAAAAGCTCCCAAATTTCTCTCTGTGGATTCTACAAAAAGAGTGTTTCCATCACGCTGTATCAAAAGAAACGTTTATCTCTGTGAGATTAATCCACACATCACAAAGATGTTCACAGATAGCTTCTTCCTAGTTTTAGCTGGGAATATATATATATATTTTTTTAACATAAGCCTCAAAGGGCTTCAAAATGCCCCAAGAAGATGCTACAAAATGAGTGTTTCCAACCTGCTGAATCAAAGGAAGTGTTTATCTCTGTGAGATGAATCCACACATCAAAAAAGCAGTTTCAGAAATAGCTTCTTTCTGGATTTTATCTGGGGATATTCAGTTTTTCACTATATTCCTGAAAGGGTTCCCAACTGTACCTTCAAAGATTCTAAAAAAGAGTGTTTTTAACCTGCTGAATCAAAAGAAAGATTTAACTTTGTGACTTGAATCCAGGCATCAGAAAGCAGTTTCACAGATAGCTTCTGTCTATCTGTTATCTGAGGATACTTGTTTTATTATCACAGGTCTCTAAGGGCTCCAAAATGTACCTTGAAAGATTCTACCATAGGAGTGTTTCCAATTTACTGAATGAAGAGAAATGTTTACCTCTGTGAAATGAATCCACACATCACAGGGCAGTTTGACAGGTTGCTTCTTTCTACTTTTTATCAAGAAATATTTGCTTTTTCACCATAAACCTCAATGGACTTCCAAATGTCCCTTACTACCAAAAGAGGGTTTCACACCTGCTGAATCAAAACAGACGTTTATTTCTGTGAGGTGAATCCACACATCACACAGCAGTTACACAGACACCTTCTCTCTAGTTTTTATCTGAGGATACTCTGTTTTTCACCATAGGCCTCTAAGGTCTTCCAAATGTCCCTTCCCATATTCTACTTAAAGAGTATTTCAAATTTGCTAGATCAAGAGAAAAGTTTAACTCTGAGTGGTGAATCCACACATTAAAAAGCAGTTTCACAGGTAGCTTTCTTCTAGTTTGTAACTGGGGATATTGTTTTTTTCACAATAGACCTCAATGGGCTTCCAAATGTCCCTTCTCAGGTTCTACAAAATGAGTGTTTCCAACCTGCTGAATCAAAGGAAAGGCTTATCTCTGTGACATGAATCTATGCATCACAAAGCAGATTCACTGATAGCTTCTTTCTAGTTTTTTATCTTGAAATATATATATATATATTTACCATAGACTACAGTGGGCCCACAAATCTCTTTTTGCAGATTCTAGCAAAAGAGTGTTTCCATCATGCTGAGTCAAAAGAAAGGTTTAAGTCTTTGAGATGAATCCACACATCACAAAGTCTTTTCAAAGATAGCTTCTTTCTGGTTTTTATCTGGGGATATTTGGTTTTTCACTATCAGCCTCAAAAAGCTCCCAAATATTTCCTCATACATTCTAACCAAAGAGTGTTTCCAACCTGCTGAGTAAAAAGAAACATTCAACACTTTGAGATGAAACCACATATCAAAAAGCAGTTTAACAGATAGCTTCTTCATAGTTGTTATCTGTGGACACCAAAGGACTCAAAAGACTTTCAAATGTCCCTTCACAGACTCTGCAAAAGTACTGATTGCAATCTGCTGAATTAAAAGAAAGGTTTACCTCTCTGGGATGAATCAACATATCACAACTTTCACAGATAACCTCTTTCTAGTTTTGATCTTGGGATATTCAGTTAGTCACCATGGACTACAGTGGGCTCAAAAATGTCCCTTTACAGATTCTAGAAAAAGAGTGCTTCTAACCCAGTGAATCAAAAACAAGTTTAACCCTTTGAGATGAATCCACATATCAGTAAGCAGTTTCACAGAGAGCTTCTTTCTAGTTTTTATCTGGGGATATTCTGTTTTTCACCACAGGCATCTATGGGTTCCCAAACTTCCCTTCACAGATTCTACCAAAAGAGTGTTTCCAACATGCTTAACAAAAGAAAAGGTTTAACTCTGTGAGATGAATCCACACATCACAAAAGAGTTTGACAGACAGCTTCTTTCTAGATTTTATCTGGGGACATTCTGTTTTTCACTGTAGGCCTCTATGTGTCCCCAAATGTCCCTTCACAGATTCTACCTAAAGAATGTTTCAAACATGATTTATCAAAAGAAAAACTTAACTCTGTGAGATAAATCCACACATCACAAAGCTGTTTTACAGATAGCTTTTTTCTAGTTTTTATCTTGGGATATTTTGTTTTTCACCAAAGGCCCCCAAGGGCTCTCAAATGTCCCTTTGCAGATTCTAACAAAAGAGTGTTTCCAAGATGTTAAATGAAAAGAAAAGTTTGACACTTTGAGATGAATCCACACATCACAAAGCAGTTTCACAGATAGCTTTTTTCTAGTGTTTATTTGGAGATATTCGGTTTTTCACCATAGGCCTCCATGGACTCCCAAAAGTTTCTTCACAGATTGTACAAAAAGAGTGTATGTAATTTGCTGATTCAATACACAGGTTAATCTCTTTGAGATGAATCTACAGATCACAGGGCTGTTTCACAGAAAGATTCTTTCTAGTTTTTATGTGTGAACATTGTATTTTTCACCATAGACCTCAAAAAGCTCCCAAATTTCTCTTTGCAGATTCTACAAAAACAGTGTTTCAAACATGCTATATCAAAAGAAACGTTGACCTCTGTTAGATGAATCCACACATCACAAAGAAGTTCACAGATAGCTTCTTCCTAGTTTTTATATGGGGATATTGTAGGTTTTTTTGTCATAGACCTCAAAGGGCTTCAAAATGTCCCATGCAGATTCTATAAAACACGTGTTTTCAACCTGCTGAATCAAAGGAAAATTTTATCTCTGTGAGATGAATCCACATATCACAAAGAAGTTCACAGGTAGCTTCTTCCATTTTTTGTGGTGATATTATTATTATTTTTTTACCATAGGCCACAACGGGCTCCAAAATGCCCCATGAAGATTATACAAAACGAGTGTTTTCAACCTGCTGAATCAAAGGAAAGTTTTATCTCTGTGAGATGAATCCACACATCCAAAAAGCAGTTTCCCAAATAGCTCCTTTCTGGTTTGTATCGGGGGTATTTTGTTTTTCACAACATATCTGAAATTGTTCTCAAATATACCTTCACAGATTCTATAAAATGAGTGCTTGCAAACTGCTGAATCAAAAGAAAGGTTTACCTTTCTGATTTAAATCCAGACATCACTAAGCAGTTTCACAGATAGCTTCTTTCTAGATTTTATATTTGTTTTTTTATCATAGGCCTCTAAGGGCTCCAAAATGTCCCTTGAAAGATTCTACCATAACAGTATTTCCAATATTCAGAATCCAGAGAAATTTTTAACCCTGTGAAACGAATCCACACATCACAAGGCAGTTTCACAGGCAGCTTCTTCCTAGTTTTTATCTAGAAATATTCAGTTTTTCACCATAAACCTCAATGGGCTTCCAAATGTCCCTTCGCATAGCCTACCAAAAGAGGGTTTCACAACCACTGAATCAAAACAAACATTTAATTCTGTGAGGTGAATCCACACATTATACAGCAGTTTCACAGGCACCTTCTTTCTAGTTTTTATCTGGGGATATTCCCTTTTTCAACATAGGCCTCTATGGTCTCCCAAATGTCCCTTTGTGTATTTTAACTAAACAGTATTGCAAATTTGCTGGATCAAAAGAAAGGTTTAACTCTGAGTGGTGAATCCAAACATCACAAAGCAGTTTCACAGGTAGCTTCCTTCTAGTTTGTAACTGGGTATATAGTTTTTTTCACCATATGCCTCAATGAGCTTCATATGTTCTTCTCAGGTACTGCAAAACGAGTGCTTGCAACCTGCTGAATCAAAGGAAAAGCTTATCTCTGTGAGATGAATGCACACATCAAAAAGCAGTTTCGCAGATAGCTACTTCATAGTTCTTATCTGTGGATATTCTGTTTTTCACCGTAGACCTCAAAAAGCTTCCAAATCTTCCTTCGCAGATTCTGCCAAAAAAGTGTTTCCAACGTGATGAATCAAAAGAAAGGCTTAACTCTGTGAAATGAATCCACACATCACAGAGCAGTTTCACAGATAGCTTCTTTCTAGTTTTTATCTGGAAATATTTGGTTTTTCACCATAGGTCTCAATGGGCTGAAACATGTCCCTTTCCCAATTTTGCCAAAAGAGTGTTTCCAAACTGCTGAATCAATAGAAAATTTAACTCTGTGAGTAGGATCCACACATTGCAAAGTAGTTTCACTAAAAGCTTCTTGCTAGATTTTATCTTTGAATATTCAATTTTCCACAGTGTGCTACAATGGACTTGTAAATGCCCCTTTGCAGATTCTAGCAAAATAGTTTTTGCAACCTGCTGAATCAAAAGAGAGCTTTAAACCTTTGAGCTGAATAAACACTTAACAAAGCAGTTTCACAAATAGCTTCTTGATAGTTTTTATGTTGGGATGTTCAGTTTGTCACCATAGGACTCTATGGGCTTATAAATGTTCCTTCACAGATTCTATCTAAAGAGTGTTTCCATCCTGCTGTATCAAAAGAAAGGCTTAGCTCTGTGCAATGAATCCACACAGCACAGAACACTTCACAGATAGCTTCTTTCTAGTTTTTATCTGGGGATATTTTGTTTTTCACAGTAGGCCTCAATGGGCTCCAAAAAGTCCCTTCACAGATTCTGCAAAATGAGTGTTTCAAACCTGCAGAATGAAAGAAAAGTTTAAGTCTGTGAGGTAAATGCACACATCAAAAGAACAGTTTCACTGATAGCTTGTTTCTAGTTTTTATCTGGGGATATTCGGTTTTTCACCATAAGCCTAAAAGGGCTCCCATATGTCCCTTTGTAGATTCTACAAAAAGAATGTTTCCATCCTGTTGAATCAACAGAGAGATTTAACTCTGAGATAAAGGCAAAAATCACAATGAAGTTTCAGAAATAGCTTCTTTCTAGTTTTTATCTGGGGATATCTGTTTTTTCACCATAGGCCTCAATGGGCTGTGATAGGTCTGTATGCAGATTCTACCAAAAGAGGGTTTACAACCTGCTGAATCAAAAGAAAGTTTTAACTCTGTGGGATAAATCCAAACATCACAAAGCAGTTTCACTGGTAGCTCCTTTTTAGGTTTTATCTTGGGATGTTGTGTTTTCAACCATAGGCTTTAATGGGCTCTGAAATATCCCATCACTGATTCTACAAAATTAGTGTCTCCAACCTACTTAATCAAAACCAAAAAGTTTAAATTTGTGAGATGAATCACACATCACAAAACAGTTTCACTGATAGCTTTCTTCTGCTTTTTATCTGGAAATATTGGGTTGTTCAACATAGGACTCAATGGGCTCCAAAATGTCTCTTCACAAAGTCTACAAAACGAGTATTTCCAACCTGATGAATCAAAAGAAATGTTTAACTCTGTGGCATGAATCCATACTTTACAATACAGTTTCACAGATAGCTTCTTTCCAGTTTTTATCAAGGTATATTCAGTTTGTCACAATAGGCCTCTAAGGGATCCCAAATGTCCATTGGCAGATTCCATCAAAAGAGTGATTCCAACTTCCTGAATCAAAATAAATGTTTATCTCTGTGAGATGAATCCAGACACTACAAATAAGTTAAACAGATATCTTCTTCCTAGTTTTTAACTGAAGTTATTCAGTTTTTCACAATAGGCCTCTAAGGGATCCCAAATGTCCCTTGGCAGATTCTACCAAAAGAGTGACTCCAACTTGCTGGATCAATGTAAATGTTTATCTCTGTGAGATAAATCTAGACATCACAAATAAGTTAAAAAGATAACTTCTTTCTTGTTTTTATCTGGAGTTATTGAGTCTTTCACCATAGGTCTCTATGGGCTCTTAAATGTCCCTTTGCAGACACTAACTAAAGACTGTTTCATACCTGTTTTGTCAAAAGAAAGGTTTAACTCTGAGATGAATCCATACTTCACAATGTAGTTACATATTTAGCTTTTATCTACTTTTTTTCTGGGGATATTCTGTTTTTCACTGTAGGCCTCTATAGACTCTTAAACGCTCCTTCACAGACACTATCTAAAAAATGTTTCAAACATGCTATACAGACAGAAAAATTAAACTCTGTTAGATGAATAAACACATACCAAACAGTTTCACAAAGCTTCCTTCTAGTTTTTATCTGGGGATTTTTGGATTTTTTTTTTTTTTCTTATTATACTTTAAGTTTTAGGGTACATGTGCACAACGTGCTGGTTTGTAACATATGTATATGTGTGCCATATTGGTGTGCTGCACCCATTAACTCTTCATTTAGCATTAGGTATATCTCCTAATGCTATCCCTCCCCCATCCTCCCACCCCACAATAGGCCCCGGTGTGTGATATTCCCCTGCCTGTGTCCCTGTGTTCTCATTGTTCAATTCCCACTTATGAGTGAGAACAAGTGGTGTTTGGCTTTTTGTCCTTGTGATAATTTGCTGAGAATGATGGTTTCCAGCTTCATCCATGTCCCTACAAAGGACAAGAACTCATCATTTTTTATGGCTGCATAGTATTCCATGGTGTATATGGGCCACATTTTCTTAATCCAGTCTATCATTGTTGGACATTTGGTTGGTTCCAAGTCTTTGCTATTGTGAATAGTGCCACAGTAAACATACGTGTGCATGTGTCTTTATAGCAACATGATTTATAAGCCTTTGGGTGTATATCCAGTAATGGGATGGCTGGGTCAAATGATATTTCTAGTTCTAGATCCCTGAGGAATCGCCACAGTGACTTCCACAATGGTTGAACTAGTTTACAGTCCCACCAACAGTGTAAAAGTGTTCCTATTTCTCCACATCCTCTCCAGCACCTGTTGTTTCCTGACTTTTTAATGTTGGCCATTCTAACTGGTGTGAGATGGTATCTCATCCCTTCTCCTGCCTGATTGCTCTGGCCAGAACTTCCAACACTATGTTGAATAGGAGTGGTGAGAGAGGGCTTCCCTGTCTTGTTCCTGTTTTCAAAGGGAATGCTTCCAGTTTTTGTCCATTCAGTATGATATTGGCTGTGGGTTTGTCATAGATAGCTCTTATTATTTTGAGATACGTCCCATCAATACCTAATTTATTGAGAGTTTTTAGCATGAAGTGCTGTTGAATTTTGTCAAAGGCCTTTTCTGCATCTATTGAGATAATCATGTGGTTTTTGTCTTTGGTTCTTGTTTATATGCTGGATTACGTTTATTGATTTTCGTATGTTGAAACAGCCTTGCATCCCAGCGATGAAGCCCACTTGATTATGGTGGATAAGCTTTTTGATGTGCTGTTCTATTGCATTTGCCAGTATTTTATTAAGGATTTTTGCATCAATGTTCATCAAGGATTTTGGTTTAAAATTCTCTTTTTTGGTTGTGTCTCTGCCAGGCTTTGGTATCAGGATGATGCTGGTGTCATAAAATGAGTTAGGGAGGATTCCCTCTTTTTCTATTGATTGGAATGGTTTCAGAAGGAATGGTAGCAACTCCTCTTTGTACCTCTGGTAGAATTCGGCTGTGAATCCATCTGGTCCTGAACTTTTTTTGGTTGGTAAACCATTAGTTATTGCCTCAACTTCAGAGCCTGTTACTGGTCTATTCAGAGATCCAACTTCTTCCTGGTTTAGTTTTGGGAGGATGTATGTGACAAGGAATTTATCCATTTCTTCTAGATTTTCTAGTTTATTTGCACAGAAGTGTTTATGGTATTCTCTGATGGTAGTTTGTATTACTGTGGGATCGGTGGTGCTATCCCCTTTATCAATTTTTATTGCGTCTATTTAATTCTTCTTACATTTCTTCTTTATTAGTCTTGCTAGCAGTCTATCAATTTTGTTGATCTTTTCAGAAAACCAGCTCCTGGATTCATTGATTTTTTGAAGGGTTTTTTTGTGCCTCTATCTCCTTCAGTTCTGCTCGATCTTAGTTATTTCTTGCCTTCTGCTAGCTTTTGAATGTGTCTGCTCTTGCTTTTCTAGTTCTTTTAATTGTGATGTTAGGGTGTCAATTTTGGATCTTTCCTGCTTTCTCTTGTGGGTATTTAGTGCTATAAATTTCCCTCTACACACTGCTTTGAATGTGTCCCAGAGATTCTGGTGTGTTGTGTCTTTGTTCTCACCAGTTTCAAGGAATATCTTTATTTCTGCCTTCATTTCGTTATGTACACAGTAGTCACTCAGGAGCAGGTTGTTCAGTATCCAGGTAGTTGAGCGGTTTTGAGTGAGTTTGTTAATCCTGAGTTCTAGTTTGATTGCACTGTGGCCTGAGAGACAGTTTGTTATAATTTCTGTTCTTTTGCATTTGCTGAGGAGTCCTTTACTTCCAACTATGTGGTCAATTTTGGAATAAGTGTGATGTGGTGCTGAAAATACTGTATATTCTGTTGATTTGGGGTGGAAAATTCTGTAGATGTCTATTAGGTCCACTTGGTGCAGAGCTGAGTTCAATTCCTGGATATCCTTGTTAACTTTCTGTCTCGTTCATCTGTCTAATGTTGACAGTGGGGTGTTGAAATCTCCCATTATTATTGTGTGGGAGTCTAAGTCTGTTTGTACATCTCTAAGGACTTGCTTTATGAATCTTGGTGCATATATATTTAGGATAGTTAGTTCTTCTTGTTGAATTGATTACTTTACCATTATTTAATGGCCTTCTTTGTCTCTTTTGATCTTTGTTGGTGTAAAGTCTGTTTTACCAGAGACTAGGATTGCAATCCCTGTCTGCTTTTGTTTTCCATTTGCTTCGTAGATCTTCCTCCATCCCTTCATTTTGAGCCTATGTGTGTCTCTGCACATGAGATGGGTTTCCTGAATACAGCACACTGATGGGTCTTGACTCTTTATTCCATTTGCCAGTCTGTGCCTTTTAATTGGAGCATTTAGTTCATTTACATTTAAGGTTAATGTTGTTAAGTGCGAATTTGATTCTGTCATTATGATGTTAGCTGGTTATTTTGCTCGTTAGTTGATGTAGTTTCTTCCTAGCCTCGATGGTCTTTACAATTTGCCATGTTTTTGCAGTGGCTGGTACCAGTTGTTCCTTTCCATGTTTAGTGCTTCCTTCAGGAGCTCTTTTAGGGCAGGCTTGGTGGTGACAAAATCTCTCAGCATTTGCTTATCTGTAAAGTATTGTATTTCTCCTTCACTTATGAAGCTTCGTTTGGCTGGATACGAAATTCTGGGTTGAAAATTCTTTTCTTTAAGAATGTTGAATATTGACCCCCACTCTCTTCCGGCCTGTAGAGTTTCTGCCACGAGGTCAGCTGTTAGTATAATGGGCTTCCCTTTGTGGGTAACCCGACCCTTCTCTCTGGCTGCCCTTAACATTTTTTCCTTCATTTCACCTTTGGTGAATCTGACAATTATGTGTCTTGGAGTTGCTCTTCTCGAGGAGTATCTTTGTGGTGTTTTCTGTATTTCCTGAATTTGATTGTTGGCCTGCCTTGCTAGATTGAGGAAGTCTCCTGGATAATATCCTGCAGAGTGTTTTCCAACCTAGTTTCATTCTCTCCATCACTTTTAGGTACACAAATCAGACGTAGATTTGGACTTTTCCCTTAGTCCCATATTTCTTGGAGGTTTTGTTCATTTCTTTTTTTTCCTTTTTCTCTAAACTTCTGTTCTTGCTTCATTTCATTCATTTGATCTTCCACCACTGATACTATTTCTTCTAGTCAATCAATTTGGCTACTCAGGCTTGTGCATTTGTCACGTAGTTCTCGTGCCATGGTTTTCAGCTCCATGAGGTCCTTTAAGGACTTCTCTGCATTGATTATTCTAGTTAGCTATTCATCTAATTTTTTTTCAATGTTTTTAACTTCTTTGCCATGGGTGCACACTTCCTCCTTTAGCTCAGAGTAGTTTGATTGTCTGAAACCTTCTTCTCTCAACTCACTGCCTTGCAGTTTGATCTCAGACTGCTGTGCTAGCAATGAGAGAGGCTCCATGGGTGTAGGAACTTCCTAGCCAGGCACTGGATATAATCTCCTGGTGTGCCATTTGTGAAGATCATTGGAAAAGTGCAGTATTAGGCTGCGAGTGACCCTATTTTCCAGGTGCCATCTTTCACCCCTTTCTTTGATTCAGAAAAGTAATTCTCTGGGCCTTTGCATTTCCCAGGTGAGGTGATGCCTCACCCAGCTTTGGCTCACACTCGGTGCAGTGCATCCGCTGTCCTGCACCCACTGTCTGGCACTATCCAGTGAGATGAACCTGGTACCTCAGTTGGAAATGCAGAAATCACCCGTCTTTTGTGTCACTCACACTGGGAGTTGTAGACTGGAGCTGTTCCTATTCTACCATCTTGGCTCCAACCCCTTTGGTTTTTCACTATAGGCCTCAAATATCTCTCAAAAGTCCCTTCACAGATTCTACAAAAAGGTGTTTCCAACCTGCTGAATCAAAAGAAAGGTTTAACTCTGTGAGATAAATCCACAAATCACCAAACAGATTCACTGATAGCTTCTTTCCAATTTTTATTTTGAAATATTTGTTTTTTTTAGCCATAGACTACAATGGGCTCAAGAATCTCCTTTCGCAGATTGTTGCAAAACAGTGTTTCCAACATGCTGAGTCAAAAGAAAGGTTTAAATCATTGAGATGAATCCACACATCACAAAGCAGTTTCAAAGATAGCTTCTTTGTTGTTTTCATCTGGGGATATTTGATTTTTCACTATAGGTTTTAATGGGCCCCCAAATGACACTATGCAGATTATAAAACATAAGTATGTGCAACCTGCTGAATCAAAAGAAAGGTTTAACTCTGTGAGATGAATCCACTATAACAAAGCAGTTACATAGATAGCGTCTTTGTAGTTTTTATCTGGGGATGTTCAGTTTTTCACCTTAGGCCTCTATGGGCTCCCAGATGTCTTTCCACCAATTCTACCAAATGACTGTTTCCAAATTACTGAATCTAAAGAAGTGTTTAACTCTGTGAGCTGAATCCCCACATCAAAAGGCAATTTTACACACAGAGTCTTTCTAGTTTTTATCTTGGAATATTCGGTTATTCAACAGAGGCCAAAAAACTGCTACCAGATATCCCTTCATAGATTCTACCAAAAGAGTGTCTTTAAAATGCTGAATGAAAAATAAGGTTGAACTCTGTGAGATGAATCCATACATCACAAAGCAGTTTCACCCATAGCTTCTTTCCAGTTTTTATTTGGAGATATTTTGTTTTTCACTGTAGGCCGTAAAGGGTTCCCAAATGTCTGTTTGCAGATTCTATCAAAAGAGTGTTTCCAACCTCCTGAATCAAAAGATACGTTTAATTCAGTGAGATAAATCCACACATCACAAAGCACTTTCACAGACAGATTCCTTCAAGTTTTTATCTTGGGATAACGTTTTTTTACCTTAAGTCTCTATGGGATCCCAAATGTCTCTCCAGATTCCACAAAACGAGTGTTTCCAAGCTGCTGAATCAAAACAAAGGTTTAACTGTTTGAGATGTATCCACATATCACATACAGGTTTCACTGATAGCTTCTTCCTAGTATTTGTATGAAGATATCCAGTTTTTGAACATAAGCCTCTGTGGGCTTCCATGTGTCCCTTCCCAGATTCTTCCAAACAAGTGTTTCAAATCTGCTGTATCAAAAGAAAGGTTTTACTCTGTGAGATGAATCCAATATCAAAAAGCAGTTTCACTGATACCTTCTTTCTAGTTTTTATCTGTGGATATTCTGTTTTTCACTACAGGCTTCTAAGGGCTCACAAACGTCCTTCTGCAGAATCTCCAAAAACAGAGTTTCCAACCTACTGAATCAAAAGAAAGGTTTAACTCTGTGAAGTGAATCCACACATTACTAAGCAGTTTCACTGATAGCTTCTTTCTAATTTTTTTCTGGGGGTATTTTATTTTTCACTATAGGCCTCAAAGTGCTCCTAAATGTACCTTCCCAGATTCTACCTAAAGAGAGTGTTGGGGGAAGTCAGGGACCCCAAATGGAGGGACCAGCTGAAGGTATGCAGAAGAATATAAATTGTGAAGATTTCATAGACAATTATTAGTTTCCCAAATTAACACTTTTATAATTTCTTATGCCTGTCTTTACTGCAATCTCTGAACATAAATTGTGAAGATTTTATGGACATTTATCACTTCCCCAGTCAATACTCTTGCGATATCCTATGCCTGTCTTTTCTTTAATCTCTTAACCCTGTCACCTTCATAAACTGAGGATAAATGTTGCCTCAGGACTGTGTGATGATTGTGTTAACTACACAAATTGTTTAAACAATATGAAATCTGGGCACTTTGATAAAAGAACAGAAAAACAGTGATGTTCAGGGAACAAGGGAGATAATCATTAGGTCTGGCTGCCTGAGAGCCGGATGGAACAGAGCCATATGTCTTTTATTTAAAAAAAAAGGAGAAATATCACTGAATTATTTCTCTCAGCAAGGAATAGCCCTGCACAAGAGAATGCGTTCCTTGGGGTAGGTCTCTGAAATGGCCACTCTGGGAACATCTGTCTTTTACGGTTGCAGATAAGGGATGAAATAAGCTCCATTCTCCTGTAGTGCTCCCAGGCTTGTTAGGATGAGGAAATTCCCACCTA
Organism: Pongo pygmaeus; assembly: GCF_028885625.2. NCBI lineage: Eukaryota > Metazoa > Chordata > Mammalia > Primates > Hominidae > Pongo > Pongo pygmaeus. The sequence goes on from NC_072393.2 coordinate 25,103,957, forward strand.
ATAAATTTTGGTCAGTCTGGTTTTCTGCTCTCAAACCCTGTCTCCTGATAAGATGTTATGAATGACAATGCTTGCCTGAAACTTCATTAGCACTTTTAATTTCACCCCAGTCCTGTGATCTTGCCCTGCCTCCATTTGTCTTGTGATATTTTATTACCTTGTGAAGCATGTGATCTCTGTGACCCACACCCTATTTGTACACTCCCTCCCCTATTCAAAATCACTAATAAAAACTTGCTGGTTTTATGGCTCAGGGGGCATCATGGAACCTGCTGACATGTGGTTTCTGTCTCGGACAAACAGCTTTAAAAATTTCTCTCTTTGTACTCTTTCCCTTTATTTCTCAGACTGGCCAACACTTAGGGAAAATAGAAAAGTACCCATGAAGAATTATCTGGGGTAGGTTCCTCCAATATCTGGCATGCCAACATGGTTTTTTCTTTTTCCCAAGTGCATGTGGGAACCCGATTCCCTTTGGTAGGTGTGCAGAAACTTCACTGGTTTGGTCCACAAAAACCCATGTTCAACTCCCTGATGACTCATGAGTAGTCTGTGTATGATCTGGGTTAACTATGGGTCACAGGGAGTATAAAAATTATACTTATCTCTTCCATATTAAACTCCAGTTCAAACAGAAAAGGGTTCAAGAGCCTGTGGAAAATATGGTCACTGTATTCAGGGCAGTGGTAAACTACTGTCCTTGGCCTCCTAAAAAAGGAACCTTAGATGTAGATCTATTAAAACAGGGAAGGGTCTGAGTAACCATGGAAAATATGGCCACTCTATTCAGGGCGGTGGAAAAATACTGTCCTTGGTTTCCTGAGAAAGGAACTGTATATGTAAAAGTATGGGATCTTGTTGGTGCAACATTTCAGAAACTGGTCCCGATGGGGAATTATATTCCCGTCACTGTTTGGGAGTGATTGGGCCTTGGCAAGTGCCATCCTAATATCTGGGAATCCTCCCCTTCAATACATTTAATTAATGAAGTGTTACAGCAAATTCTGAAAAGATCTAAGAGATTTGTTTTCACTTTAATTGCTGTGATCATGGGCCTAATTACAGTCACTGCACTGGCCACCACTGCTGGAATGGCATTATATCAATCTATTCAAGTGGCTCATTTTGTTAATGATTGGCAAGCCAATTCCACCCAAATGTGGAATTCTCAACAAGGCATTGATCAAAAATTGGCTAATCAAATTAATGATTTAAGACAGTGTTATTTGGCTTGGAGATGGGATAGTGAGTCTCGAACATTGCACGCAAATGCAGTGCGACTGGAATACTTTGGATTTCTGTATCACCCCATACTCCTGTAAAGAGACTGATCATTCATGGGAAATGGTAAAAGGACACCTACTGGGTGATGAAGATAATTTATCATTGGACATAACTAAATTAAAAACAACTTTTTGAAGCCTCTGAATCTCACTTATCCATTGTGCCTGGAGCTGAGGCATTAGATCAGGTGGTAGAAAATCTTTATGGACTAACCCATGACTTGGATTAAGTCTACTGGAGGCTCCACTGTAGTAAATTTTGGAATCATGTTTCTCTGTTTAATTGGCTTGTCTTAATATGATTGACCAGTCAAAGAATCATGCATCAAAATCGAGAGGATGAACAAACCTTCATTGCCATGGCACATTTATATCATCAGAAAGGGAGATATGTTGTGGGAAGTCGGGGACCCTGAATGGAGGGACCAGCTGAAGCCATGGCAGAAGAACATAAATTGGGAAGACTTCATGGAGCTTTATTAGTTCTCCAAATTAAGACTTTTATAATTTCTTACACCTGTCTTTACTGCCATCTCTGAACATAAATTGTGAAGATTTCATGGACATTTATCACTTCCCCAATCAATACTCTTGTGATTTCCTATGCCTGTCTTTACTTTAATCTCTTAATCCCATCATCTTCTTAAGCTGAGGATGAATGTTGCCTCAGGACCCTGTGATGATTGCATGAACCACAAAAATTGTTGAAACAATACGGAATCTGGGCACCTTGGAAAAAAAACAGGACAGCAGTGATGTTCAGGGAACAAGGGAGATAATCATTAGGTCTGGCTTCCTGAGAGCTGGACAGAACAGAGCCATATTTATCTTCTTTCAAAAGCAAATAAGAGAAATATCATTGAATTCTTTTTCTCCACAAGGAACAGCCCTGAAAAAGAGAATGCATTCCTAAGGGTAGGCCTCTGAAATGGCCGCTCTGGGAACATCTGTCTTTTATGGTTGTAGAGAAGGGAAGAAATAAGCCCCAGTCTCCTGTAGCACTCCCAGGCTTATTAGGAGGAGGAAATTCCCACCTAATAAATTTTGGTCAGAATGGTTGTCTGCTCTGAAACACTGTCTCCTCATAAGATGTTATCAATGACAATGTGTGCCCAAAAATTCATTAGCAATTATAATTTTGCCCCAGTCCTGTGATCTCACCCTGCCTTCAGTTGCCTTGTGATATTTTATTACCTTGTGAAGCATGTGATCTCTGTGACCCATACCCTATTAATACACACCTTCCCCTTTTGAAAATCACTAATAAAAACTTCCTGGTTTTATTGCTCAGGGGACACCACGGAACCTGCTGACATGTGAGGTCTCCCCTGGACACTGAGCTTTAAAAGTTTCTCTCTTTGTACTCTTTCCCTTTATTTCTCAGACCAGCCAACAGGTAGGGAAAGTAGAAAAGGACTCACTTTAAAATATCAGGGGCTGAATTTCCCCTGATAGAGAGTTTCAAACATGCTGTATCAAAATAAAAATTTAACTCTGTAAGATTAACACACATATCACAAAGCAGTTTCAAAGACAGTTTTTTCTAGTTTTTATCTGAGGATATTCTCTTTTTCACCATAGGCCTCTATGGGTTCTGAAACCTCCCTTCACAGATTCTACCAAAAGAGTGTTTCAAACCTGCTGAATAAAAAAAAGGTTTAACTCTGTGAGATGAATCCACACATCACAAAACAGTTTGACAGATAACTTCTTTCTAGATTTTATCTGGGAATATTCTGTTTTTCACCATAGGCCTGTATGGGTTCCCCAAAGTCCCTTCACAGATTCTACCTAAAGAGTGTTTCAAACCTGTTTTATCAAAAGAAAAATTTAATTGTGTGAGATAAATCCACACATCACAAAGCTGTTTTACAGATAGAATTTTCTAGTTTTTATCAGGGGATATTCGGATTTTCACCATAGGCCTCTATGGACTCCCAAAAGTTTCTTTGCAGATTCTACAAAAAGACTGCATGCAACTTGCTGATTCAATAGATGGGTTTATCTCTGTGAGATGAACCCACAGATCATGAGGCTGTTTCACAGATAGCTTCTTTCTAGCTGGTATCTGTGAACATTCGGGTTTTTACCATAGGCCTCAAAAAGCTCCCAAATTTCTCTTTACAGATTTTATGACACCAGTGGTTTCCAACACACTGTATCAAAAGAAACGTTTACCTCTGTGAGGTGAATCCACACATCATAAAGAAGTTCACAGATAGCTTTTTCCTAGTTTTTGTCAGGGGATAATGTTTTTTTTAGGCCTAAAAGGGCTTCAAAATGCCCCATGAAGATTCTACAAAACGAGTGTTTCCAACCTACTGAATCAAAGGAATGGTTTATCTCTGTGAGATGAATCCACACATCAAAAAAGCAGTTTCACAGATAGCTTCTTTCTGGTTTATATCTGGGGGTATTCAGTTTTTCACTACATTCCTGAAAGGGTTCCCAAATGTACTTTTGCAGGTTCCATAAAACGTGTCTTTGTAACCTGGTGAATCAAAAGAAAGATTTAAGTTTGTGATTTGAATTGAGACATCACACAGCAGTTGCACTGATAGCTTCTCTCTGGTTTTTGTCTGGGGATATTTTGTTTTTACCATAGGACTCTAAGAGCTCTGATACATCCTTTTAAAGATTCTACCATAAGTGTGTTTCCAATTTACTGAATCAAAAGCAATGTTTAACTCTGTGAAACAAATCCACACATCACAAGGCAGCTTCACAGGTAGCTTCTTTCTAGCTTTTATCTAGAAATATTCGGTTTTTCACCTTAAACCCCAATGGGCTTTGAAATGTCCCTTCGCAGAACTTACCAAAAGAGGTTTTCACACCTGCCGAATCAAAAAAACGTTTAATTCTGTGAGGTGAATCCACACATCACACAGCAGTTTCACAGACACCCTTTTTCCATATTATATCTGGGGATATTCTGTTTTTCACCATAGAACTCTGTGGTCTCCCAAATGTCCCTTCACATATTCTACCTGAAGAATGTTTCAAATTTGCTGGATCAAAAGAAAGGTTTAACTCTCAGTGGTGAATCCAGATATCAGAAAGGAGTTTCACCGGTAGCTTTCTTCTGATTTTTAATGGGGGATATTGTTTTTTTCACCATAGGCCTCAATGGGCTTCCAAATGTCCTTTCTCAGGTTCTAAAAAATGAGTGTTTCCAACCCGCTGAATAAAGGGTAAAACTTATCTCTGTGAGTTGAATCCATACATCACAAAGTAGTTTCACAGATGGCTACTTTGTAGTTTTTATCTGTGAATATTTTGTTTTTCACCATAGACCTCAAAAGCTTCCAAAGTTCAAAGCACCCTTCACAGATTCTGCCAAAAAAGTGTTTCCAACCTGCTGAACCAAAAGAAAGATTTAACTCTGTGAGATGAATCCACACATCTCAGATCAGTTTCACAGTTAGCTTCTTTCAATTTTTATCTGGGAATATTCGGTTTTTCAACGTAGGTCTCAATGGGCTCCCACATATCCCTTTCCTGATTTTACCAAAAGAGTGTTTCAAACTGCTGAATCAACAGAAAACTTTAACTCTGTGAGAAGAATCCACACATCACAAAATAGCTTCACTAAAAGCTTCTTTGTAGTTTTTAATCTTTGAATATTCCATTTTTTCAAAGTGTGCTACAATGGGCTCACAAATGTCCCTTAACAGATCTAGCAAGAGTGTTTGCAACCTGCTGAATAAAGGAAGGTTTAACCTTTGAGCTGAATCCACACTTAACAAAGCAGTTTCACAGATAGCTTCTTGATAGTTTCTATGTGGGGATATTCTGTTTTACACCATAGGCCTCTATGGGCTTATAAATGTTCCTTCTCAGATTCTGTCTAAAGACTGTTTCCATACTGCTGTATCAAAAGAACGTTTAACTTTGTGCAATGAATCTACACATCACAGAGCACTTCATAAATAGCTTCTTTCTATTTTTTATCTGGGGATATTTTGTTTTTCACAATAGGCCTCAAGGGACTCCAAAATATCCCCTCACAGTTTCCACAAAATGAGTGTTTCAAAACTGTGGAATCAAAGGAAAGGTTTGAAGTCTTTGAGATGAATATGCACATCACAAAGCATTTTCAAGGATAGCTTCTTTCTAGTTTTTATCTGGAGATATTCGATTTTTCACCATAGGCTTTAATGGGCTCCCAAATGTCACTATGCAAATTATAAGGCAAAAGTATTTGTAACCTGCTGAGTCAAAATAAAGGTTTAAATCTGTGAGATGAATCCACACGTTACAAAGCTGTTACTTGGATAGCTTTTTTCTAGTTTTTATCTGGGGATATTCAGTTTTTCACCTTAGGCCTCTATGGGCTCCCAAATGTGTTTCCACAAATTCTACCAAACGACTGTTTACAAGCTACTGAATCAAAAGAAATGTTTAACTCTGTGAGATGAACCCACATGTAAAAGCAGTTTTACAGACAGAGTCTTTCTAGGCTTTATCTTGGAATATTTGGTTATTCACCAGAGTCCAAAAAACTACTATCCTACCAAAAGAGTGCTTCCAACCTGCTGAATCAAAAGATGGGTTTAACTCAGTGAGATGAATCCACACATCACAGAGCAGTATAACAGATAGATTCCTTCGAGTTTTTATCTGGGGATATTGGGTTTTTTACCTTAGGTCTCTATGGGCTTCCAAATGTCTCTCTGCAGGTTCTATAAGACAAGCATTTCCAAGTTGCTGAATCATAAGAAATGTTTAACTCTGTGAGATGAATCGTCACATCACACAGCAGTTTCACTGATAGCTTCTTCCTAGTATTTATATGAAGATATTTGGTTTTTGAACTTAGGCCTCTATGGGCTGCCATACGTCCCTTCACAGATTCTTCCAAAAAAGTGTTTCAAATCTGCTGTATCAAAAGAAAGGTTTAACTCTGAGAGATGAATCCACATATCACAAAGCAGTTTCACTGATACCTTCTTTCTGGTTTTTATGTGTGGATATTGCTTTTCACCACATGCCTCTAAAGGCTTACAAACATCCTTTTGCAGAATCTCCAAATAGAGGGATTCCAACCTACTGAATGAAAAGAAAGGTTTAACTCTTTTAGGTGAATCCACGCATTACAAAGCAGTTTCACTGATAGGTTCTTTGTAGTTCTTTTCTGGGGATATTTTATTTTTCACCTTAGTCCTCAAAGTGTTCCCAAATTTACCTTCACAGATTTTACCTAAAGAGAGTGTTTCAGGAAGTCAGGGACCACAATCAGAGGGACCAGCTGAAGCCATGGCAGAAGAACATAAATTGTGAAGATTTAATGGACATTTATTAATTCCTCAAATTAATACATTTATAATTTCTTATGCCTGTCTTTGCTGCAATCTATGAACATAAATTGTGAAGATTTCATGGACATTTATCACTTCCCCTATCAATACTCTTGTGATTTCCTTTGCATGTCTTTAATCTCTTAATCCCATCATCTTCTTAAGCTGAGGATGAATGTCACCTGAGGACCACGTGATGTTGGCATTAACTGCAAAAGTTGTTTAAACAATATGAAATCTGGGCACCTTGAAGAAAGAACAGGATAGCAGTGATGTTCAGGGAACAAGGGAGATAAACATTAGGTCTGGCTGCCTGACAGCTGGGTGGAACAGAGCCATATTTCTCTTCTTTCAAAAGCATATAGGAGAAATATGGCTGAATTCTTTTTCTCAGCAAGGAACAGCCCTCAGAAAGATAATGCATTACTAGGAATAGGCATCTGAAATGGCCTCCCTGGGAACATATGTCTTTTACTGTTGTAGATAAGGGATGAAATAAGCCCGTCTCCCATAGCGCTCCCAGACTTAATAGAATGAGGAAATTCCCACCTAAAAAATTTTGGTCAGACTGGTTTTCTGTTCTCAAATCCTGTCTCCTGATAAGATGTTATCAATGACAAAGCATGTCTCAAACTTCATTAGCAATTTTAATTTTGCCCCGGTCCTGTGATCTCGCCCTGCCTCCACTTGCCCTGTGATATTTTATTACATTGTGAAGCACGTGATCTCTGTGACCCATAACCTATTTGTACACTCCCTCTCCTTTTGAAAATCACTAATGCTGGTTTTATGGCTCAGGGGGCATCACGGAACCTGCCAACATGTGATGTCACCCCTGGACACCTAGCCTTAAAAATTTCTGTCTTTGTACTTTTCTGTTAATTTCTTAGACAGGACAACATTAAGGTAAAATAGAAAAGGACTCACATTGAAATATCGGGGGCTGAATTTCCCCCAACAGAGAGTTTCAAACCTGTTGAATCAAAAATAAAAACTTATCTCTGGGATGAATGCACGCATCACAAAGCTGTTTCAAAGACAGCTTTTTTTCTAGTTTTTAACTAGGGATATTCTGTTTTTAACCATAGGACTCAAAAATCTGCCAAATATTTCCTCATACATTCTAACCAAAGAGTGTTTCCAACCTGCTGAGTGAAAAGATTCAACACTGTGAGATGAAGCAACATATCAAAAAGCAGTTTAAAAGACAGTTTCTTCCTAGTTTTTATCTGCAGACATTTGGTTTCTCACCAAAGGACTCAAAGGGCTTTCAAAAGTCCCGTCACAGACTCTGCAAAAGCACTGTTTGCAACATGCTGAATTAAAACAAAGGTTTACCTCTCTGGGATGAATCCACACATCACAAAGAAGTTTCACAGATAGACCCTTTCTAGTTTTGATCTTGAGATATTTGGTTTGTCCCCATAAACTATAGTGGGCTCAAAAAAGTCCCTTCACAGATTCTAGAAAGAGTGTTTCTAACCCAGTGAATCAAAAACAAGTTTATCCCTTTGAGATAAATCCACATATCACTAAGCAGTTTCACAGACTGCTTATTTTTAGTTTTTATCTGGGGATATTCTGTTTTTCACCATAGGCCTTTAGGGGTTCCCAAACCTCCCTTTAAAGATTCTACCAAAAGAGTGTTTCAAACCTGCTTAATAAAAGAAAAGTTTTAACTCTGTGAGATGAATCCAAACATCACAAAAAAGTTTGACAGATAGCTTCTTTCTAGATTTTATCTGGGGATATTCTATTTTACACCATAGGCCTCTATGGGCTCCCAAATGTCCATTCACAGATTCTACCTGAAGAGTGTTTCAAACCTGCTTTAGCAAAAGAAAAATTTAACCCTGTGAGACAAATCCACACAACACAAAGCTGATTTACAGATAGCTTTTTTCTAGTTTTTATCTGAGGATACTTTATTTTTCACCATAGGCACCCGTGGGCTCTGAAATGCCCCTTTGCAGATACTAACAAATAGTGTTTCAAAGCTGTTAAATGAAAAGAAAGGTTTCCCACTGTGAGATGAATCCACATATCACAACGCAGTTTCACAGATAGCTTTTTTCTAGTGCTTATCTGGGAATATTCAGTTTTCCACCGTAGACCTTCATGGACTCCCAAAATATCTTCACAGATTCTACAAAAAGAGTGTATGAAACTTGCTGATTCAATAGACTGGTTAATCTCTGTGAGATGAATCCACAGATTATAGGGCTGTTTCACAGAAAGCTTCTTTCTAGTTTTTATCTGTGAACATTCATATCAAAAAGCTCCAAAATTTCTCTTTGCAGTTTCTATGAAAACTGTTTCCAACATGCTGTATCAAAAGAAACGTTGACCTCTATCAGATGAATCCACTCATCACAAAGAAGCTCACAGATAGCTTCTTCCTAGTTTTTATCTGGGGATATTGAGTACTTTTTTTTTTTTTTTAACCATAGGCCTATGCAAGGCTATAGTAACCAAAAAGCATGGTACTGGTTCCAAAACAGAGATATAGACCAATAAAACAAAACAGAGATCTTAGAGATAATACCACACATATAAAATCATCTGATCTTTCACAAACCTGACAATAACAAGAAATGGGGAAAGGATTCCCTATTTAATAAGTGGTGCAGGGAAAACTGGCTGGCCATATGTAGAAAGCTGAAACTGGATCCCTTCCTTACACTTTTTACAAAAATTAATTCAAGATGGATTAAAGACTTAATTGTTAGACCTAAAACCAAAAAAACCCTATAAGAAAACCTAGGCAATACAATTCACGACATCAGCATGGGCAAGCACTTCATGTCTAAAACACCAAAAGCAATGACAACAAAGGCCGAAATTGACAAATGGGATCTAATTAAACTAAAGAGCTTCTACACAGCAAAAGAAACTACCATCAGAGTGAACAGGCAACCTACAGAATGGAAGAAAATTTTTGCAATCTACTCATCTGACAAAGGGCTAATATCCAGAATCTACCCAGAACTCAAACAAATTTACAAGAAAAAAAACCCATCAAAAAGTGGGCAAAGTATATGAGCAGACACTTCTCAAAAGAAGACTTTTATGCAGCCAAAAGACACATGAAAAAATGTTCATCATCACTGGCCATCAGAGAAATGCAAATCAGAACCACAATGAGATAACATCTCACATCAGTTAGAATGTCAATCATTAAAAAGTCAGGAAACCACAGGTGCTGGAGAGGATGTGGAGAAATAGGAACACTTTTACACAGTTGGTGGGACTCTAAATTAGTTCAACCATTGTGGAAGACATCATGGAAATTCCTCAATGATCTAGAACGAGAAATACCATTTGACCCAGCCATCCCCTTCCTGGGTATATACCCAAAGGATTATAAATCATGCTGCTATAAAGACACATGCACACGTATGCTTATTGTGGCACTATTCACAATAGCAAGGACTTGGACTCAACCCAAATATCCATCAATGATAGACTGGACTCAGAAAATGTGGCACATATACACCATTGAATAGTAAGCAGCCATAAAAAATGATGAGTTCATGTCATTTGTAAGGACATGGATGAAGCTGGAAACCCTCATTCTCAGCAAACTATCACAAGGATAAAAAAGCAAACACCGCATTTTATCACTCATAGGTGGGAATTGAACAATAAGAACACATGCACACAGGAAGGAGAACATCACACACTGGGGCCTGTTGTGAGGTTAGGGTACGGAGGAGCGTTAGGGTATGACTTTTTAATGGGTGCAGCACACCTACATGGCACATGTATACACACGTAACAAAACTGAACATTGTACACATGTACCCCAGAAATTAAAGTATAATAATAAAAAAAGAGAGATTTAAACCTGCTGTATCAAAATAAATATTTAACACTGTAAGATGAATACGCACATCACAAAGCAGCTTCTTTTTTTAATTTTATTATTATTATACTTTAAGTTTTAGAGTACATGTGCACAATGTGCAGGTTAGTTACATATGTATACATGTGCCATGCTGGTGTACTGCACCCATTAACTTCCCATTTAGCATTAGGTATATCTTCTAATGCTATCCCTCCCCCCTCCCCCCACCCCACAACAGTCCCCGAAGTGTGATGTTCACCTTCCTGTGTCCATGTGTTCCCATTGTTCAATTCCCACCTATGAGTGAGAACATGTTGTGTTTGGTTTTTTGTCCTTGCGATAGTTTACTGAGAATGATGGTTTCCAATTTCAACCATGTCCCTACAAAGGACATGAACTCATCATTTTTTATGGATGCATAGTATTCCATGGTGTATATGTGCCACATTTTCTTAATCCAGTCTATCATTGTTGGACATTTATATTGGTTCCAAGTCTTTGCTATTGTGAATAGTGCCACAATAAACATACTTGTGCATGTGTCTTTATAGCAGCATGATTTATAGTCCTTTTACAATATACCCAGTAATGGGATGGCTGGGTCAAATGGTATTTCTAGTTCTAGATCCCTGAGGAATCGCCACACTGACTTCCACAATGGTAGAACTAGTTTATAGTCCCACCAATCTCCAGCACCTGTTGTTTCCTGACTTGTTAATGATTGCCATTCTAACTGGTGTGAGATGGTATCTCATTGTGGTTTTGATTTGCATTTCTCTGATGGCCAGTGATGGTGAGAATTTTTTCATGTGTTTTTTGGCTGCATAAATGTCTTCTTTTGAGAAGTGTCTGTTCATGTCCTTTGCCCACTTTTTGATGGGGTTGTTTGTTTTTTTCTTGTAAATTTGTTGGAGTTCATTGTAGATTGTGGATAATAGACTTTTGCCAGATGAGTAGGTTGTGAAAATTTTCTCCCATTTTGTAGGTTGCCTGTTCACCCTGATGATAGTTTCTTTTGCTGTGAGGAAGCTCTTTAGTTTAATTAGATCCCATTTGTCAATTTTGGCTTTTGTTGCCATTGCTTTTGGTGCTTTAGACAAGAAGTTCTTGCCCATGCCTATGTCCTGAACGGCAATGCCTGTGTTTTCTTCTAGAGTTTTTATGGTTTTAGGTCTAACGTTTAAGCCTTTAATCCACCTTAAATTAATTTTTGTATAAGTTGTAAGGAAGGGATCCAGTTTCAGCTTTCTACATATGGTTAGCCAGTTTTCCTAGCACCATTTATTAAATAGGGAATCCTTTCCCCATTGCTTGTTTTTCTCAGGTTTGTCAAAGATCAGACCATTGTAGATATGCAGCATTATTTCTGAGGGCTCTGTTCTGTTCCACTGCTCTATATCTCTGTTTTAGTACCAGTACCATGCTGTTTTGGTTACTGTAGCCTTGTAGTATAGTTTGAAGTCAGGTAGTGTGACTATTGCCTTCAGTTCTGTTCTGATTTTAGTTATTTCTTGCCTTCTGCTAGCTTTTGAATATGTTTGCTCTTGCTTCTCTAGTTCTTTTAATTGTGATGTTAGGGTGTCAATTTTGGATCTTTCCTGATCTCTTGTGGGCATCTAGTGCTATAAATTTCCCTCTACACGCTGCTTTGAATGTGTCCCAGAGATTCTGGTGTGTTGTGTCTTTGTTCTTGTTGGTTTCGAAGAACATCTTTATTTCTGCCTTCATTTTGTTATGTACCCAGTAGTCACTCAGGAGCAGGTTTTTCAGTTTCCATATAGTTGAGCGGTTTTGAGTGAGTTTCTTAATCCTGAGTTCTAGCTTGATTGCACTGTGGTCTGAGAGACAGTTTGTTATAATTTCTGTTCTTTTACATTTGCTGAGGAGAGCTTTACTTCCAACTATGTTGTCGATTTTGGAACAGGTGTGGTGTGGTGCTGAGAAAAATGTATATTCTGTTGATTTGGGGTGGAGAGTTCTGTAGGTGTCTATTAGGTCCGCTTGGTGAAGAGCTGAGTTCAATTCCTGGGCATCCTCGTTAACTTTCTGTCTCATTGATCTGTCTAATGTTGACAGTGGGGTGTTAAAGTCTCCCATTATTATTGTGCGGGAGTCTAAGTCTCTTTGTAGGTCACTCAGGACTTGCTTTATGAATCTGGGTTCTCCTGTATTGGGTGCATATATATTTAGGATAGTTAGCTCTTCTTGTTGAATTAATCCCTTTACCATTATGTAATGGCCTTCTTTGTCTCTTTTGATCTTTGTTGGTTTAAAGTCTGTTTTATCAGAGACTAGGATTGCAACCCCTGCCTTTTGTTGTTTTCCATTTTCTTGGTAGATCTTCCTCCATCCTTTTATTTTGAGCCTATGTGTGTCTCTTCACGTGAGATGGGTTTCCTGAATACAGCACACTGATGGGTCTTGACTCTTTATCCAGTTTGCCCGTCTGTGTCTTTTAATAGGAGCATTTAGCCCATTTACATTTAAAGTTAATATTGTTATATGTGAACTTGATCCTGTCATTATGATGTTAGCTGGTTATTTTGCTCATTAGTTGATGCAGTTTCTTTCTAGCCTCGATGGTCTTTACAATTTGGCATGATTTTGCAGTGGCTAGTACCGGTTGTTCCTTTCCATATTTAGTTCTTCCTTCAGGAGCTCTTTTAGGGCAGGCCTGGTGGTGACAAAATCTCTCAGCACTTGCTGATCTGTAAAGTATTTTATTTCTCCTTCACTTATGAAGCTTAGTTTGGCTGGATATGAAATTCTGGGTTGAAAATTCCTTTCTTTAATAATGTTGAATGTTGACCCCCACTCTCATCTGGCTTGTAGAGTTTCTGTCGAGAGATCTGCTGTTAATCTGATGGGCTTCCCTTTGTGGGTAACCCGACCTTTCTCTCTGGCTGCCCTTAACATTTTTTCCTTCATTTTACCTTTGGTGAATCTGACAATTATATGTCTTGGAGTTGCTCTTCTCGAGGAGTATCTTTGTGGCGTTCTCTGTATTTCCTGAATCTGAATGTTGGCCTGCCTTGCTAGATTGGGGAAGTTCTCCTGGATAATATCCTGCAGAGTGTTTTCCAACTTGGTTCCATTCTCCCCGTTACTTTCAGGTACACAAAACAGACCTAGATTTGTTCTTTTCACATAGTCCCATATTTCTTGAAGGTTTTGTTCGTTTCTTTTTATTTTTTTTCTCTAAACTTCCCTTCTTGCTTCATTTCATTCATTTCATTTTCCATCACTGATAAAGTTTCTTCCAGTTGATCCCATCAGCTCCTAAGGCTTCTGCATTCTTCATGTAGTTCTCGTGCCTTGGCTTTCAGCTCCATCAGCTCCTTTAAGCACTTCTCTGTATTGGTTATTCTAGTTCTACATTTGTCTAAATTTTTTTCAAAGTTTTTAACCTCTTTGCCTTTGGTTTGAATTTCCTCCTGTAGCTCGGAGTAGTTTTATCATCTGAAGCCTTCTTCTCTCAACTCGTCAAAGTCATTCTCTTTCCAGCTTTGTTCCATTGCTGGTGAGGAACTGCATTCCTTTGGAGGAGGAGAGGCGCTCTGCTATTTAGATTTTCCAGTTTTTCTGCTCTGTTTTTTCCCCATCTTTGTGGTTTTATCTACTTTTGGTCTTTGATGATGGTGATGTACAGATGGGCTTTTTGTGTGGGTGTCCTTTGTGTTTGTTAGTTTGCCTTCTAACAGAGAGGACCCTCAGCTGCAGGTCTGTTGGAGTTTGCTAGAGGTCCACTGCAGACTCTGTTTGCTTGGGTACCAGCAGTGGTGGCTGCATAACAGCAGATTTTCGTGAACCACAAATTCTGCTGTCTGATAGTTCCTCTGGAAGTTTTGTCTCAGAGGAGTACCTGGACGTGTGAGGTGTCAGTCTGCCCCTACTGGGGGGTGCCTCCCAGTTAGGCTGCTCATGGGTCAGGGGTCAGGGACCCACTTGAGGAGGCAGTCTGCTCGTTCTCAGATCTCCAGCTGCATGCTGGGAGAACCACTGCTCTCTTCAAAGCTGTCAGACAGGGATATTTAAGTCTGCAGAGGTTATTGTTGTCTTTTGTTTGTCTGTGCCCTGCCCCCAGAGATGGAGCCTACAGAGGCAGGCAGGCCTCCTTGAGCTGTGGTGGGCTTCACCAAGTTCGAGCCTCCCAGCTTCTTTGTTTACCTAAGCAAGCCTGGGCAATGGTGGGCGCCCCTCCCCCACTCTCACTGCCACCTTGCAGTTTGATCTCAGACTGCTGTGCTAGCAATCAGCGAGGCTCCATGGGCATAGGACTCTCTAAGCCAGGTGCAGGATATAATCTACTCGTGCACCATTTTTTAAGCCCATTGGAAAACCACAGTAGTAGGGCAGGAGTGACCCGATTTTCCAGGTGCCGTCAATCACCCCTTTCTTTGACTATGAAAGGGAACTCCCTGACCCCTTGTGTTTCCTGAGTGAGGTAATGCCTCCCCCTGCTTTGGCTCACACACGGTGCACTGCACCCACTGTCCTGCGCCCACTGTCTGGCACTCCCTAGTGAGATGATCCTGGTACCTCAGATGGAAATGCAGAAATCACCCATCTTCTGCATCGCTCATGCTGGGAGCTGTAGACCAGAGCTGTTCCTATTGGGCCATATTGGCTGCCCACAAAGCAGTTTCAAAGAAACCTGTTTTCTAGTTTTTATCTGGGGATATTTGTTTTTTCACCATAAGCCTCAAAAATCTCCCAAATATTCTCATACATTGTAACCAAAGAGTGTTTCCAACCTATTGAGTAAAAAGAAAGGCTTATCATTGTATCTCATGGAATTAAACCTTTCTTTTGATTGAACAATTTGGAAACACTATTTTACAGACTCTGCGAATGGATAATTGGGAGTGTATTGAGGCCTGTGGTGGAAAAGCAAATATCTTCAGATAAAAACTAGAAAGAAGCTTTCTGAGACACTGCTTTGTGATGTGTGCATTCGTCTCACAGAGATAAATTTTCCTTTTGATTGAGTAGTTTGGAAACACTGTTTTTGTAGGATCTGAGAAAGGATACTTGGGAATTAAATGAGGTGTATAGTGAAAAAGGAAATATCTTGAGACAAAAACTAGAAAGAAGCTTTCTGATTAACTGCTTTGTGATGTGTACTTTCATCTCACAGAGTTAAACCTTTCTTTTGATAGAGCATCTTGGATACACTGTTTTTGTAGAATCTGCATAAGAATATTTGGGAGCGCATTGAATCCCCTTTTGAAAAATGAAATATCTTCACATAAAAATTAGACAGAAGTTTTATGAGAAAATGCTTTGTGATATCTGCTTTTATCTCACAGAATTTAGGCATTCTTTTCATTAAGCAGTTTTGAAACACAGTTTTTGTAGAATCTGTGAAAGGATATTTGGGAGCACATTGGGGCCCATGGTAAAAAAGAAATATTCTCAGATAAAAAGCAGAAAGATGCTTTCTGTGAAACTGTTTAATGATGTCTGCATTCATCTTACAGAGTTAAACTTTTGTTTTGATTGAGCAGGTTGGAAACTATGTTTTTGGAGAATCTACCAATGGATGTATGAGAGCACATTGAGGTTTATGGTGAAAAAGGAAATATCTTAAGATAAAAATTAGAAAGAAGCCTTCTGAGACACTGCTTTGTGTTGTGTTCTTTCATCTTACACAGTTAAAACTTTATTTTGATTAAGCAGTTTGGAAAAAGTGTATTAGTGGAATCTATGAAGGGATATTTGGGAATTCATTGAGGCCTAAGGTGAAAAAGGAAATATCCTCAGATAAAAACTAGAAAGATTATGGAGAAACTGCTTTGCATTGTGTGCATTCATCTCATAAAGTTAAACCTTTCTTTTAATTGTGCAGTTTGGAAACACTGTTTTTGTAGAATCAGGGAAGGAATATATGGGAGCACATTGAGGCCTACAGTGAAAAAGTAAATATTCTCAGATAAAAACTAGAAAGAAGATTTCTGATTAACAGCTTTGTGATGTGTCCATTCATCTCACACAGTTATACCTATCTTTTGATTGAACATCTTGGAAACACTGTTTTTGTAGAATCTGCGAAGGGATATTTGGGAGCACCTTGAGGTCTGTGGTGAAAAAGAAATTGCCTTCACATAAAAATTAGAAAGAGGCTTTATGAGAAACTGCTTTGTGATGTCTGCATTCATCTCACAGAGTTAAATATTTCTTTTGATTGAGCAGTTTGGAAACACTGCTTTGTCGAATCTGCAAAGGGATATTTGGGAGCATATTGGTGCCTATTCAGAGAGAAGAAATACCTCAGATAAAAATCAGAAAGATGCTTTCTGAGGAACTGCTTTGCAATGTGTACATTCATCTCACAGAGTCATACCTTTCTTTTATTTGGGAAGTTTGGAAACACTATTTTTGTAGATTCTGTGAAGGGATTTTTGGGAGCGCTTTGAGGCCTATGGTGAAAAACGAGATATCTTCACATTAAAACAAGAAAGACACATTCCGAGAACCTGCTTTGTGATGTGTGCATTCCTCTCACAGTTATAAAGCTTTCTTTTGATTGAGCAGTTTGGAAACACTGTTTTTGTATAATCTTAGAGAGGATACTTTTGAATGCAATGAGGCCTATGGTGAAAAAAGAAATATCCTCAGTTAAAAACTAGAAACAAACATTTTTATTAACTGCTTTGTGATTAGTCCGTTCATCACACAGAGATAAACTTTTCTTTTGATTGTGCATCATAGAAACACTGTTTTAAATTGGAAATCATCATTCTCAGTAAACTATCGCAAGAACAAAAAACCAAACACCGCATATTCTCACTCATAGGTGGGAATTGAACAATAAGAACACATGGACACAGGAAGGGGAACATCACACTCTGGGGACTGTTGTGGGGTGGGGGGAGGGGAGAGGGATAGCATTGGGAGATATACCTAATGCTAGATGACGAGTTGGTGGGTGCAGCTTACCAGCATGGCACATGTATACATATGTAACTTACCTGCACATTGCGCACATGTACCATAAAACCTAAAGTATAATAATAATAATAATAATAATAATAAAAGAAAAAAAAATAGACCAGCCTGGCAAACATGGTGCAACCCCACCTCTACTAAAAGTACAAAAAAATTAGTAGTGGCGCACACCTGTAATCCCAGCTACTCAAGAGGCTGAGGCATGAAAATCACTTGAACCCGTAAGGTGGAGGTTGCAGTGAGCTGAGATCGTGCTACTGCACTCCAGCCTGGGCGAGAGACTTGTCTCAAAAAATAAGAATCTCATGAGCAGAAAAATTATGAAGCATAGGAGAAATGAGCTAGCAGCTCCTTCCAATTTATTAATATAGCATGGTACATAAGGGAGGGGGCATTCTCTGATAGAAAAGTGGAAAGCCACTGTAAAGCAAACAAAAAAAACACTCTTACATGTACAAATAATGCTCAACTTTATTTATTGAATTAGTTAGGGCCAAGCTAGGCTATGCTGCCATAATAACAAAACACAACTAATGCAGTCGTTTGACACAATAAAATCTTACCACTCAAAAAAAAAAAAAAAAGAATCTGTGAAGGGATATTTGGGAGCCCATGAGGCCTGTGGTGAAAAAGGAAATATCTCCACATAAAACCTAGTAAGAAGCTTTTTGAGAAACTGCTTTGTGATGTATGCACTTATCTCACAGAGTTAAAACTTTCTTTTTATTGAACAGTTTGGAAACACTGTTTTTGTAGAGTCTGTCAAGGGATATATGGGAATGCATTGATTCCTATGGTGAAAAAGCAAATATCTTCACATAAAAACTAGAAAGAAATTTTCGGAGAAACTGCTTTGTAATGTCAGTTCTGTCTCACAGAGGTTAAGCATTCTTTTGATTGAGCAATTTGCAAAGACAGTTTTAGTAGAATCTGTGAAAAGATATTTGGGAGTGCATTGAAGCCCATGGTGAAAAGGAAAAATCCTCAGAAAAAACTAGAAAGAAGCTTTCTGATTAACTGCTTTGTGATGAGTCCATTCATCACACAGAGTTAAACCATTCTTTTGATTGCACAGCTTGGAAACACTGTTTTATTGAATCTTTGAAGGGATATTTGGGAGCACATGAGGCCAATGGTGAAAAAGAAAATATCGTCAGATAAAAACAGAAAGACGCTTTCTGAGAAACTGCTTTGTGATGTGGGCATTCATTTCACAGAGTTAAAGATTTCTTTTGATTGAGCAGTTTGGAAACACCGTTTTTGCAGGATATGCCATGGATATATGAGAGCACTTTGAGGCCTATGGTGAAAAAGAAAATATATTCTGCAGAAAAATAGAAAGAAGCTTTCTGAGAATCTGTGTGGTGGTGTGTGCATTCATCTCACAGAGTTAAAACTTTCTTTTGATTGAGTGGTTTGGCAACAAGGTTTTTGTAGAATCTGTGAAGGGATATTTGGCAGCACCTTAAGAACTATGGTGGAAAATGAAATATCATCAGATAAAATCTAGAAAGAAGCTTTTTGAGACACTGCTTTGTGGTGTGTGCATTAATCTCAGAGTTAATCCTTTCTTCTCGTTGAGAAGTTTGGAAAGACTGTTTTGTAGAATCTGTGAGGGATATTTGGGAGCACCTTGAGGACTACGGTGAAAAAGGAAATATCTTCAGATAAATCTAGAAAGAAGCTTTGTAGGAAACTGCTTTGTGATGGGTCCATTCATCTCATAGAATTAAACCTTTCTTCTGATCAAGCAGTTTGGAAAAACTGTTTTTTCAGAATCTGTAAAGGAATATTTGGGAAAGCATTGAGGCCTACGGTGAAAAGGGAAATATCTTCATATATATAACAGAAAGAACGTTTCTGAGAAACTGCTTTGTGATGTGTGCATACATCTCACAGAGTTAAACTATTCTTTTGATTGAGCAGTTTGGAAACACTGTTTTTGGAGAATCTGTGAAGGGATATTTGGGAGTGCCTTAAGGACTATGGTGGAAAAGTAAATATCATCAGATAAAAACTAGAAAGAAGTTTTTTGAGACACTCCTTTGTGACGTGCACATTTATCTCACAGAGTTAATCCTTTCTTTTCATTGAGCACTTTGGAAAGATTGTTTTTGTAGAATCTGAGAGGGATATTTGGGAGCACATTGAGGCCTATGATGAAAAAGGAAATATCTTCAGATAAATCTAGAAAGAAGCTTTGTGAGAAACTGCCTTGTGATGGGTGACTTCATCTTACAGAGTTAAACCTTTCTTCTGATTGAGCAGTTTGGAAAAAAAGTTTTTGTAGATTCTGCAAAGGGATATTTGGGAACACATTGAGGCCTATTGTGAAAAGGGAAATTTCTTCAGATAAATACCAAGAAGAAACTTTCTCAGAAACAGCTCTGTGATATGTGCATTCATCTCACAGAGTTAAACATTTCTTCTGATTGAGCAATTTGGAAACACGGTTTTTATAGGATCTCTGAAAGGATATTTTGGAATGCATTGAGGCCTATGGTGAAAAAGAAAATATCCTCAGATAAAACTGGGAAGATTTCTGAGAAACACCTTTGGAAAGTGTGCTTTCATCTCACAAAGTTAATCCTTTCTTTTGATTGAGCAGTTTGGAATGTCTGTTTTTCTAGAATCTGTGAAGGGATTATTGGGAGAGCATTGGGGCCTACTGTGAAAAAGGAAATATCTTTAGATAAAAACTAGAAAGAAGTTTTCTGAAAAACTTCTTTGTGAAATCTGCATTCAGCTCACACAGTTTTAGCATTCTTTTGATTAAGCAGTTTGCAAACACAGCTTTTGTAGAATCTTTGAAAGGATATTTGGGAGTGCATTGAGGCCTGTGGTGAAAAGTGAAATATCCTCATATAAAAACCAGAAAGATGCATTATGAGAAACTGCTTTGTGATGTGTCTGTTCATCTCACAGAAATAAACTTTTATTTTGATTGAGTAGTTTGGAAACACTCTTTTTTTTTTTAATCTGCCAAGTGATATATGAGAGCACATTGAGGCCTATGGTGAAAGAGGAAGTATCTTCAGAGAAAAGCTAGAAGGAAGCTTTCCAAAACATTGTTTTGTGATGTCTGCATTCATCTCAGAGAGTTAACCATTTCTTTTGATTTATCCGTTTGGAAATACTGACTTTTTAGAATCTGCGAATGGATATTTGGAAGCATATTGAGGAATATGGTGAAAAAGCAAATATCTTCAGAGAAAAACTAGAAGGAAGCTTTCTGAAACACCGCTTTGTGATGTCTGCATTCATGTCAGAGACTTAAACATTTCTTTTGATTGACCTGTTTGGAACCACTGATTTTTTAGAATCTGTGAAGGGATATTTGGGAGCTCATTGAGGACTATGGTGAAAAAGAAAATATCTTCTGACAAAAACTAGAAAGAAGCTCTCTGAGAAACTGCATAGTGATGTGTGCATTCGTCTCACAGAGTTAAATATTTCTTTGATTTAGCTGTTTGGTAACAACATTTTTGTAGAATCTGTGAAGGGATATTTGGGAGTGCATTGAGGCCTATGGTGAGAAGGAAATATCTTCACATAAATACTAATAGAAGCTTTCCGAGAAAGTGCTTTGTGATGTGTGCATTCATCTCACAGAGTTAAAGTTTTGTTTTGATAGACCTGTTTGTAAACATTGATGGTGTAGAATCTGTGAAGGGATATTTGGGAGAGCATTGAAGCCTATGGTGAAAAAGGAAATATCTTCAGAAAAAAACTAGAAAGAAGCTTTCTGAGAAACTGCTTTGTGATGTGTGCATTCATCTCACAGAGTTAAACCTTTCTTTTGATTGAGCAGCTTGGAAACTGTTTTTCTAGAATCTGCGAAGGGATATTTGGGAGCATATTGAGGCCTATGGTGAAAAGGGAATCATCTTCACTTAAAAATTACAAAGAATCTTTCTGAGAAAATCCTTTGTGATGTACACATTCATCTCACAGAGCTAAACATTTCTGCTCATTGAGAGTTTTGGAGACACGGTTTTTGTGGAATCTGAGATTGCATATTTGGGAGAACATTGAGGCCTATAGTGAAAAAGGAAATATCTTCCCATAAAAACCAGAAAGAAGCTTTCTCAGAAACTGCTTTGTGATGTGTGCATTCATCTCACAGAGTTAAAGTTTTCTTTTGATTGACCAGTTTGGAAATGCTGTTATTCCAGAATCTGCAAAGGCATATTTGGGAGAGCCTAGAGGCCTACTTTGGAAAATGAAATATCTTCAGATAAAAACTACAAAGAAGGTTTCAGAGACACTGCTTTGTGATGTATGTATTCATCTCACAGAGTACAAGCTTTCTTTTGATTGATGAGTTTGGTAACAATGTTTTTGCAGAAATCATGGAGGGATATTTAGGTGTGTATTGCCGCCTATAGTGAAAAAGGAAATATCTTCAGATAAATACTAGAAAGAAGTTTTCTGAGAAACTGCTTTCTGATGTTTACATTCATCTCACAAAGTTAAAACTTTCTTCTGATTGGGCAGTTTGGAAACACTGTTTTTGTAGAATCTGTGAAGGGATATTTTGGAATGCATTGAGGTGTGTGGTCAAATAGGGAATATCCTCAGGTAAAAACTAGAAAGATTTCTGAGAAACAATTTTGTGATGTGTACTTTCATCTCACAGAGTTAATCATTTCTTTTGACTGAGCAGTTAGGAAACTGTGTTTTTCTAGAATCTGCAAAGGGATATTTGGGAGCACATTTAGGCCTATGGTGAAAAATTAAATATCTTTAGATAAAATCTAGAAAGAAGCTTTCTGAGGCACTGCTTTGTGATGTGTGCATTCATCTCTCAGAGGTAAACCTTCCCCCTGATTGAGCAGTTTGGAAAGACTGTTTTTGTGAAATCTGCGATGCAATATTTGGGAGCGCTTTGAGGCCTATGGTGAAAAAGGAAATATCTACAGATGAAAACTAGACAGAAGTTTTCTGAGAAACTGCTTTGTGATGTGTGCATTCATCTCACACAATTAAAGTTTTCTTTGATTGACCAGTTTGGAAACACTGATTTTGTGGAATCTGCAAAGGGATATTTGGAAGCGCATTGATGCCTATGGTGAAAAAGGAAATATCTTAAGGTAAAAACTAGAAAGAAGCTTTCTGAGACACTCTTTTGTGATGTGTGCATTCATCTCACCGAGATAAAGCTTTCTTTTGAATGAGCAGTTTGGAAACACTGTTTTTCTAGAATCTGCAGAAGGATAATTGAGAACACAATGAGTCTGATGGTGATAAAGGAAATATCCTCAGACAAAAACTAGAAAGAAGCTTTCTGATTAACTGCTTTCTAATGTGCACATTCATCTGACAGAGTTAAACTTTTCATTTGATTGAGCATCTTGGAAGCATTGTTTTTGTAGAATCTGTGAAGGCATATTTGTGAGCACATTGAGGCCTTTGGTGAAAAAGGAAATATCTTCAGATAAAAACCAGTAGGAAGCTTTTGGAGAAACTGCTATGTGATGTCTGCATTCATCTCACACAGTTTAAGCATTCTTTTGATTAATCTGTTTGGAAACACAGTTTTTGTAGAATCTGTGAAAGGATATTTGGGAGTATATTTGGGCCTATGGTGAAAAAGAAATATCCTCAGATAAAAACCAGAAAGATGCTTTCTGAGAAACTGATTTGTGATGTGTGCATTCATCTCACAGTGTTAAACTTTTCTTTAGATTTAGCAGTTTTGAAACACTGTTTTTGTAGAATCTGTTAAGGGATATAAGGGAACACTTTGAAGCCTAAGGTGGAAAAGGAAATATCTTCACATAAACACTAGAAAAAAGCTTTCTGAGGAACTGCTTTGTGATTTCTGCATTCAGCTCACAGAGTTTAAGCATCCTTTTGATTAAGCAGTTTGGAAACACAATTTTTGTAGAGTCTGTGAAAGGATATTTGGTAGCCGTTTGGGGCCTATGGTGAGAAAGAATATATCCTCAGATAAAAGCTTGAAAGACTCTTTCTGAGGAACTGCTTTGTGATGTATGCTTTCATCTCACAGGGTTACACCTTTGTTTTGATTGAGAAGTTTGGAAACACTGTTTTTGTAGATTCTGTGCAGGGATATTTTGGAGCACACTGAGGTCTATGGTGAAAAAGGAAATAACTACAGATAAAAATCAGAAAGAAGCTTTCAGAGAAACTGCTTTGTGATGTGTGCATTCATCTCACAGAGTTAAGCCATTCTTTTGATTGAGCAGTTTGGAAACACTGTTTTTGCAGAATCTGCAAAGGGATATTTTGGAGCATATTGAGGCCTATGTTGAAAAATAAAATATCTTCTGTTGAAAACTAGAAAGACTCTTTCTGAGAAACTGCTTTGTGATGTGTACACTCATCTCACATAGTTAAACCTTTCTTCTAATTGAGTAGTTTGGAAACACTGTTTTTCTAAAATAATTGAAGGGATATTTGGGAATGCTTTGAGGCCTATGGTGAACAATGTGATATCCTCAGTTAAATAATAGAAATATTTCTGAGAAACAGATCTGTGATGTGTGCTTTTATTCCACAGAGTTAATCCTTTCTTTTGATTGAGAAGTTTGGAAACTGTGTTTTTCTAGAATCTGTGAAGGGATATTTGGGAGCATGTTGAGGCTTATGGTTAAAAAGGAAATATCTTTAGCTAAAAACTAGAAAGAAGCTTTCTGGGAAACTGCTTTGTGATGTGTGTATTCATCCCACAGAGTTAAACCTTTCCTTTCATTAAGAAGTTAGGAAACACTGTTTGTATGGAATCTGCGAGGGGATATTTGGGAGCGCATTGAGACCTAAGGCGAAAAAGGAAATATCTTCAGAAGAAAACTAGACAGGAGCTGTCTGAGAAACTGCTTTGTGATGTGTGCATTCATCTCAGAGAGTCAATTTTTCTTTTGATTAACCAGTTTGGAAACACTATTTTGTAGAATTTGTGAAGGGATATTTGGGAGTCCATTGAGGCCTATGGTGAAAAAGGAAATATCTTCAGATAAAAACTAGAAAGAAGATTTCTGAGACACTGTTTTGTGATGTGTGCATTCGTCTCACAGAGATAATGCTTTCTTTTGATTGAGCAGTTTGGAAACACCGTTTTTCTAGAATCTGTGAATGGGTACTTTGGAATGCAATGGGGCCTATGGCAAAAAGGAAATATCCTCAGACAAAGACTAGAAAGAAGCTTTCTGATTAACTTCGTTCTGATGTGTTCATTCATCTCACAGAGTTAAACTTTTCTGTTGATTGAGCATCTTGGAAACACTGCTTTTGTAGAATATGTGAAGGGATATTTGTGAGCACATTGAGGCCTTTTGCAAAACAAAATATCTTCACATAAAAACTAGAAAGAAGCTTTCTGAGAAACTGCTTAGTTTTGTCTGCATTCATCTTACAGAGTTTAAGCATTCTTTTCGTTAAGCAGTTTGGAAACACAGTTTTTGTAGAATCTGTGAAAGGATATTTGGGTGCACAATAGGGCCTATGGTTCAAAAGACATATCCTCAGGTAAAAACCAGAAAGACAGTTCTGAGAAACTGCTTTGTGATGTGTGCATTCATCTCAGAGTGTTGAATGTTTCTCTTGATTGAGCAGTTTGGAAACACTGTTTTTGTAGAATGTGTGAAGGGATATTTTGGAGCACATTTTGGCCTCTGGTGAAGAAGAAAGTAACTTCAGATAAAAAACAGAAAGAAGCTTTCACAGAAACTGATTTGTGATGTGTGCATTCATCTTACAGACTTAAACTGTTCTTTTGATTGAGAAGTTTGGAGACATGGCTTTTGTAGAATCTGTGAAGGGATACTTGGGAGCACAATGAGGCCAATGGTGAAAAAGGAAATATCATCTGATGAAAACTAGAAAGATTCTTTCTGAGAAACAGCTTTGTGGTGTGTGCATTCATCTCACAAAGTTAAACCTTTCTTTTGATTGAGCAGTTTGGTAACAATGTTTTTGTAGAATCTGTGAAGGGATATTAGGGGTGCATAGAGGTCCATGGTTAAAAAGAAAATATTTTCTAATGAAAACTAGAAAGAAACTTTCTGAGAAACTGCTTTGTGATGTGTGCATTCATCTCACAGAGTTAAAGCTTTATTTTGATTGACCAGTTTGGAAACAATGATTTTGTAAAATCTGTCAAGGCATATTTTGGAGCACATCGAGGCTTATGGTGAAAAGGAAAATATCTTAAGATGAAAAATAGAAAGAAGCTTTATGAGAAACTGCCTTGTGATGTGTGCATTCGTATCACAGAGATAATGCTTTCTTTTCATAAAGCAGTTTGGAAACACTGTTTTTCTAGAATCTGCAAAAGGGTACCTGGGAACACAATGAGGCCTATGGTGAAAAAGGAAATACCTTCAGACAACAACTAGAAAGAAGCTTTCTGAAAAACTGCTTTGTGAAGGATGCCTTCATCTCTTAGAGTTAAAGTTTTATTTTGATTGAGAAGTTTGGAGACACGGTTTTTGTAGAATCTCTGAAGGGATATTTGGGAGCACTTTGAGGCCTATGTTGGAAAAAGAATTATCTTCAAATAAAAACTAGAAAGAAGGTTTTTGAGACACTGTGACGTGTGCTTTCATCTCACAGAGTTAATCCTTTCTTTTGATTGAGCACTTTGGGAAGACTGTTTTTGGAGAATCTGCAAAAGGATATTTGGGCATGCATTGAGGCCTATATGGTGAAAAGGGAAATATCTTCAGATAACTCTAGAAAAAAGCACTGTGAGAAACTGCTTTGTGATATGTGTATTCGTCTCACTGAGATAAAACTTTCCTTTGATTGAGCAGTTTGGAAACATGGTTTTTGCTGAATCTGCAATGGGATGTTTGGGAGCTCCTTGAGGCCTATGGTGGAAAAGGAAATATCTTCAGATAAAAACTAGAAGGAAGCTTTTTGAGACACTGCTTTGTGATGTGTGCATTCGTTTCACATAATTAAACCTTTCTTTTCATTCAGCAGTTTAGAAACACGGTATTTTTAGAATCTGTGAAGAGATATTTGGGAGTGCATTGAGGCACAAATCCCTATGGCAAAAAAGAAAATATCTCCAGATAAAAATTAGAAAGTAGTTTTTGAGAGTCTGCTTTGTGATGTGTGCATTCCTCTCACAGAGTTAAACCTTTCTTTTGATTCAGCTGTTTGGAAACACTGTTTTTGTCCTTTCTGTGCATGGAGTTTTTGGAGCTCATTGTGGATAATGGTGAAAGAGTGAATATCCCAGGATAAAAACTGGAAGGAATCAATTTTAGAAACTGCGTTGTGATGTGTGCATTCTTCTCACAGAGTTAAAGCATTCTTTTCATTCAGCAGTTTGGAAACACTGTTTTTGTAGTACCTGAAGAGGGATATCTGGGTGCACACTGAGGCCTATGGTGAAATACAAAATATCTTCAGATAACAACTAGACTGTAGCTTTATGAGAAACTGCTTTGTGATGTATGCATTCATCTCACAAAGTTAAACCTTTATTTTGATTCAGCAGTTTGGAAACACTGTTTTTGTCCATTCAGCGAATGAACATTTTGGAGCTCATTAAGGCCAACATTGAGAAAAAGGAAAACACTAGGATAAAAACTAGAAGGCAGCTCTCTGAGAAACTGCTTCATGATGTGTGCATTCATCTCACAGAGTTGAACCTCTGTTTTCATTCAGCAGTTTGGAAACACTGTATTTGTAGAATCCATGAACGGATATTTGGGAGTGCATTGAGGCCTAGGGTGAAAAAGAAAATATCTTCAGATATAAACTAGAAAAGCTTTCTGAGAAGCTGCTTTGTGATGTGCACATTCATCTCACAGAGTTAATCTTTTCTTTTGATTCAGGAGTTTGGAAACACTGTTCTTGTAGAATCTGTGAAAGGATATTTCAGAGCACATTGAGGCTTATGGTGAAAAATAAAATTTCTTCAGATAAAAACTAGAAGGAAGCTTTCTGAGAAACTGCTTTGTGATGTGTGCATTTATCTCACAGAGTTAAAGCTTTCTCTTGACTCAACAGTTTGGAAAAACTGTTTTTGTCCATTCAGCGAATGGACATCAGACAGCTCATTGACTCCAATGGTGAATAAGGGAATATCCCAGGATAAAAACAGGAAGGTAGCCATCTGAGAAACTGCTTTGTGATGTGTGCACTCTTCTTACAGAGTTAAACCATTCTTGTCATTCAGCAGTTTGGAAACACTGTTTTTGTATTATATGCAAAGGGATATCTGGGAGTGCATTGAGGCATATGGTGAAAAAGAAAATATCTTCAGATGAAAGCTAGAAAGTAGCTTATGAGAAACTAC
Organism: Pongo pygmaeus; assembly: GCF_028885625.2. NCBI lineage: Eukaryota > Metazoa > Chordata > Mammalia > Primates > Hominidae > Pongo > Pongo pygmaeus. The sequence goes on from NC_072393.2 coordinate 25,131,608, forward strand.
TTTTGGATGTGTGCATTCATCTTACAGTGTTAAACCTTTCTTTTGATTCAGCTGTTTGGAAACACTGTTTTTGTCCATTCAACAAAAGTATATTTGGGAGATCATTGAGGTTAATGGTGGAAAAGTGAATATCCTAGTATAGAAACTAGAAAGAAGCTATCTTAGAAACTTCTTTGTGATATGTGCACTCGTCTCCCAGAGTTAAAACTTTCTTTTCATTCAGCAGCTTTTTTAGGATCTGTGAAGGCATATTTGGGAGCTCATCGATGCCAAAGTTGAATAAGCAAATATACAAATATAAATACTAGAAGGAAGATATATGAGAAACCCTTTGTTACATATGCATTCATCTCACAGTGTTAAAACTTTTTTTGATTCAGCATTTTGGAAATACCGTTTTTGTAGAATCTGTGAAGGGATACTTCAGAGCACATTGAGGCCTATGGTGAAAAAGAAAATATCTTCAGATAAAAACTAGAAAAAAAGCTTTCTGAGAAACTGCTGTGTGATGTGTTCATTCATCTCACAGAGTTAAAACTTTCCATTGATTCAGAAGTATGTAAACACTGTTTTTGTAGAATCTGTGAAGGGATATTTGGGAGCGAATGTGGCCTATGGTGAAAAAGAAATTATCTTCACATAAAAAATAGAAGGAAGATTTCAAAGAAGCTGATTTGTGACTTGTGCATTCATCTCAGAGAGTTAAATCTTTCTTTTATTCAGCAGTTTATAAACACTGTTTTTGTCCATTTTGTGAATGGGCATTTGGGAGCCCATTGAGACCAATGGCAAAAAAACAAACATCCCAGGATAAAAGCTAGAAGGAAGCTATCTAAGAAACCACTTTTTGATGTGTGCATTCATCTCACAGAGTTAAACGTTTCTTTTTATTCAACAGTTTGGAAACCGTGTTTTTGTAGAATCTGCAAAGGGATATTTGGGAGTGCATTGAGGCCTATGATGAAAAAGCAAATATCTTCAGATTAAAACTAGAAAGGACCATTCTAAAAAACTGCTTCATGATGTCTGCATTCATTTCACAGAGCTGAACTTTTCTTTCAATTCTGCAGTTTGGAATGACTCTTTTTATCCATTCTGTGAATGGACATTTTTGAGCTCATCGAGGTCAATAGCCAAAAAGCCAATATCCCAGGAAAAAAACTGGAAGGAATCTATCTGGGAAGCGGCTTTGTCATGTGTGCATTCATTTCACATCATGAAACCTTTCTTTTCATTCAGCAGTTTGGAAACACGGTTTTTGTAGAATCTGCAAAGTGATATTTGGGAGCACATTGAGGCCTATGTGGAAACATAAAATATCTTCAGATAAAAACTAAAAAGAAGCTTTCTGAAAAACTGCTTTGTAATGTGTGCATTCATCTTATGGAGTGAAAACTTTCTTCTGATTCAGCAGTTTAGAAATATTTTTTTAATCCATTCTGTGAATGGACATTTGGGAGCTCATAGACACCAATGGCAAAAAACTGAATATACCAAGATAAAACCTAGAAGGAAGCTATCTGAAAAACTGCCATGTGATGTGTGCATTCATCTCACAGTGATAAACTGTTCTTTGCATTAAGCAGTTTGGAAACACTATTTTTGTAGAATCTGCAAAGGGATATTTGGGAGCACACTGAGGCCAATGGTGAAAAAGAAAATATCTTCAGATAAAAACTAGAAAGAAGCTTTCTGATAAACTGCTTTGTGATGTGTGTATTCACTTCACAGAGTTAAAAGTTTCTTTTGAATCAGCACTTTGGAAAATCTGTTTTTGTCCATTCTGCAAATGGACATTCAGGAACTCATTGAGGTCAATAGTGAAAGAGTGAATATACCAGGATAAAACCTCAAAGGAAGCTATCTGAGAAACTGCTTTGTGATGTGTGCATTCATCTCACATAGTTAAACCTTTCTTTTCATTCAGCAGTTTGGAAACTTTTTTTGTAGAATCTGTGAAGGGATATTTGGGAGTGCATTGAGGCTTATGGTGAAAAAGAAAATATCTTCAGATAAAAAGGAGAAGGAATGTTTCTGAGAAACTGTTTTGTGATGTGTGCATTCATCTCAAAAAGTTAAACCTTTCTTTTGATTCAGCAGTTTGGAAACACTGTTTTTCTAAAATCTGTGAAGGGATATTTGGGAGTGCACTGAGGCCTAGGGTGAAAAAGAAAACATCTTCAGTTAAAACCTATAAAGAAGCTTTCTGAGAAACTGCTTTGGGATACAAGCATTCATCTCACAGAGTTTAACCTTTCCTTTGATTCATATTTGGAAACACTGTTTTTTTTAGAATATGCAAAGGGACATTTGGGAGCAATTTGAGGCCTATGGTGAAAAAGAAAATATCTTTAGGTAAAAACTAGAAAGAAGCTTTCTGAGAAACTGCTTTGTGATGTGTGCATTCGTGTCCCAGAGTTAAAATTTTCCTTTGAATCAGCAGTTTGGAAACACTGTTTTTGTCTGTTCTGTGAATGGACACTTGGGAGCACATTGAGGACAATCAAGAAAAAGTAACTATCCCAGAATAAAAACTATAAGGAAGCTATTTGAGACAACACTTTATAATGTGTGCATTCATCTCACAGAGTTAAACCTTTCTTTTCATTCACTAGTTTGGAAAAACTGTTTTTGTACAATCTGCAAAGGGTTATTTGGTAGCACATTGGTGAAAAAATATCTTCAGATAAAAACTAGAAAGAAGGTTTCTGTGAAACTGAATTGGGATGTGTGCATTCATGTAACAGAGGTAAACCTTTCTTTTGATTCAGCAGTTTGGAAACTCTGTTTTTCTCCATTCTGTGAATGGACATTTGAAAGCTCATTGATGAAAATAGCAAAAAAGCGAATATCCCAGGGTAAAAACTAGAAGGAAACTGTCTGAGAAACCACTTTGTGATGTGTCCATTCATCTCACAGAGTTAAACTGTTCTGTTCATTCAGCAATTTGGAAACACTGTTTTTGTAGAATCTGCAAAGGGATATTTGGTAGCAAATTGAGGCCAGTGTTGAAAAAGAAAATATCTCCAGTTAAAAACTAGAAAGAAGATTTCTGAGTAATTGCTTTGTGATGTGTGCTTTCATCTCACAGAGTTAAATCTTTCTTTTTATTCAGCAGTTTGGAAACATTGCTTTTCTGGAATTGGTGAAGGGATATTTGGTAGCGCATTGAGCCTTATGGTTAAAAACAAATTATCTTCAGATAAAAACTTGAAAGAAGCTTAGTAAGAAACTGCTTTGTGATGTGTGCATTCATCTCACAGACTTAAACCTTTCTACTGACTCAGCACTTTGGAAACATTGTTTTTGTCCATTCTGTGAATGGACATTTGGGAGCTCATTGAGGCCAAAGGCAAAAAAGCCAATATCCCAGTATTAAAATTAGAAGGAAGCTGTCTTAGAAACCACTTGTGATGTGTGCATTCATCTCTCAGAGTTCAACCACTCATTGTATTAATCAGTTTGGAAACACCGTTTTTGTAGAATCTGCAAAAGGATATCTGGGAGCACATTGAGGCCTATAGTGAAAAAGAAAGTATCTTAAGATAAAAACTAGAAAGAAGCTTTCTGAGAAACCGCTTTGGGAAGTGTTCATATATCTCACAGAGTTAAACCTTTCTTTTGATTCAGCAGTTTGGAAACCCAGTTTTTAACCACTCTGTGAATGGACTTTTGTGAGCTCATTGAGGTCAATGGTGAAAAAGCAAATATCCCAGTAAAAAACTAGAAGGAAACTATCTGAGAAACTGCTTTGTGATATGTGCAATCGCCTAGGGGAGTTAAATCTTTCTTTTCATTCACCAATTTGGAAACACTGTTTTTACAGAATCTTCAAAGGGATATTTGGGAATGCAAGAAGGTCTATGGTGAGGAAAAAAAATCTTCAGACAAAAGTAGAAAGAAGCTTTATGAAAAACTGCTTTGTGATGTGTACATTCATCTCACCGAGTTAAGCCATTCTTTTGAATCAGCAGTTTGGAAACACAATTTTTGTACATTATATGAAAGGGCATTTTGTAACTGATTGAGGTCTAAGGCAAAAAAGCAAATATCCCAGGATAAAAACTAGAAGGAAGCTGTCGGAGAAACAACTTTGTGATGTGTTCATTCATCTGGCAGAGTTAAATCTTTCTTTTCTTTCAGTAGTTGGGAAACACGGTTTATGTAGAATCTGCAAATGGACATTTGGAAGTATTTTGAGGCCTATGGTGAAAAGGAAAATAACTTCAGATAAAAAAAAGAAGAAAGCTTTCTGAGAAACTGCTTTGTGATGTGTGCATTCATCTCATAGATTCAAACCTGTCTTTTGATTCAGCAGTTTGGAGACAGTTTTTGTCCATTCTGCCAAAGGACATATATGAGCTCATGGAGGCCAATGGCGAAAAAGAAAATGTCCAAGAATAAAACCAGACATAAGCTATCTGAGAAACAGCTTCGTCATGTGCACATTCATCTCATGGAGGTAAACCATTCTCTTCGTTAAGTAGGTTGGAAACACAGTTTTTGTAGAATCTTTGAAGGGCTATTTAGAGCTTATTGATGCCAAATGTGAAAAAGCCAATATCCCAGGATAAAAACAAGAAGGAAGTTATCTGAGAAACTACTTTGTAATGTGTGCATTCAACTGGCATAGTGAAAACTTTCTTTTCATTGAGCAGTTTGGAAACAAGTTTTTGTAGAATCTGCAAGGGATATTTGGGAATGCATTGAGGCTTATGGTGAAAAGGAAAATATCTTCAGATAAAAACTAGAGAGAATCTTTTTGAGAAACTGCTTTGTGATGTGTGCATTCCTCTCACAGAGTTAAGCCTATCTTTTGATTCAGCAGTTTGGAAACACTGTTTTTGTAGAATCTGTGAAAGGATATTTGGGAGGGCATTGAGGCCTATGGTGCACTAAAATTATGTTCAGATAAAAACTAGAAGGAAGCTTTCAGAGAATTTACTCTGTGATGGGTGCATTCCTCTCACAGTGTTAAACTTTTCCTTAGATTCAGCGGTTCTGAAACTCTGTTTTTGTCCATTCTTCAGATGGACATTTTGGAACTGACTGAGGCCACTGGTGAAAAAGCGAATATCCCAGGATAAAAACTAGAAGGAAGCTGTCTGAGAAACCACTTTGTGATGTGTGCATTCATCTCACAGAGGTAAACATTTCTTTTGATTCAGTAGTTTGGAAACTGTTTTTGTCCATTCCATGAATGGAAATTTGGGAGCTCATTGAGGTTAATGGTGAAAAAGGAATATTCCAAGATAAAAACTTGAAGGAAGCTATCTGAGAAACTACTTTATAATGTGCACATTCATCTTGCAGAGTTAAGCCTTTCTTTTGATTCAGCTGTTTGGAAATACTATTTTTATAGAATCTGCAAAGGGATATTTGGGAGTGCATGGAGGCTTATGGTGAAAAAAATCTCTTCAAATAAATCTAGAAAGAAGCTTTTGGAGAAACTGATTTGTGATGTGTCCATTCACATCATAGAGGTAAACCTTTCTTTTGATTCAGCTGTTTGGAAACTGTTTTTATCCATTCTGTGAATGGAGAGTTGGGAGCTCCTTGAAGCCAATGGTGAAAAAGTGAATATCCCAGAATAATAACTAGAAAGAAGCTATTTGAGAAACTGCTTTGTGATGGGAGCATTCATCTCACAGAGTGAAACCTTACTTTTCATTCAGCAGTTTGGAAACACTGTTTCTTTAGCATCTGTGAAGGGATATTTGGGAGTGCATCGAAGCCTATGGTGAAAAATAAAGTGTCTTCAGATAAAGCCAGAAAGAAGCTTTCTGAGAATTTACTTTGTGATGTATGCCTTTATCTCACAGAGTTAAACCTTTCTTGTCATCCAGAAGTTTGGAAATACTGTTTTATCCATTCAGCAAATGGACATTTTGGAGTTCTTTGAGGCCAATGGTGAAAAAAAGAATATCCCAGGATGAAAACCAGAAGGAAGCTGTCTTAAAAACTGCTTTGTGATGTGTGCAATCATCTCACAGAGTGAAACTTACTTTTCATTCAGCAGGTTCAAACAATATTTTTATTAAAACTAGAAAGATGTTTCTGAGAAACTGCCTGATGTGTGCTTTTATCTCACAGAGTTAAATCTTTCTTTTCATTCAGCAGTTTGGAAACACTGTTTTGGTCTATTCTGCGAATGGACTTTTGGGAGCACATTGAGGCCAATGGAGACAAAGGGAATATCCCAGGATAAAAACTGGAAAGAAACTAACTGAGAAACTGTTTTGTGAGGTGTGCATCCATCTCACAGAGGTAAACGTTTGTTTTCATTCAGCATTTTGGAAACACTGTTATTTTAGAATATGTGAGGGGATATTTGGTAGTGCATTGAGGCCTAGGGTGAAAAAGAAAATATCTTCAGATAAAAACGGGAAAGAAGCTTTCTGAAAAACTGGTGGGTGGCGTGTGCTATCAACTCACAGAATCAAACATTTCTTTTCATTCAATAGTTTGGAAACACTGTTTTTTTTACAATCTGCTAATGGATATTTGGGAGCTCATTGAAGCCAACAGTGAAAAAGCGAATATTCCAGGATAAAAACTAGAAGGAAGCTGTCTGAGAAAGCGCTTTGTGAGGTGTGCATTAATCTCTCAAGTTAAACTGTTCTTTACATTCAGGAGTTTAGAAACACTGTTTTTGTAGAATCTGCAAAGGGATATTTGGGAGGGCATTGAGGCTTATAGTGAAAAAGAAAATAAGTTCATGTAAAATCTATAAAGAAGCTTTCTGAGAAACTGCTTTGTGAAGTGTGCATTCATCTCGCAAAGTTAAACCTTTCTTTTGATTCAGCAGTTTGGAAAAATGTTTTTGTAGCATATGTGAAGGGATATTTGGGAGCACATTGAGTACTATGATGAAAAAGAAAATATCTTCAGATAAAAACTAGAAATAAACTCTCTGAGAAACTGCTTTGGGATGTGTGCATTCATCTCACAGATTTAAAACTTTCTTTTGACTCAGCAGTTTGGAATCACTGTTTTTTAGAAACTGTAAAGGGATATTTGGGAGTGAATTGAGGCCAATGGTGAAAAAGTGAATATCCCAGGTTAAAAACTAGCAGGAAATTAACTGAGAAACCTCACTGTGATGTGTGCATTCATCTCACAGAGTGAAATCTTAGTTTTTATTCAGCAGTTTGGAAACACTGTTTTTGTAGAATCTGCAATGGGATATTTTGGAGTACATTGAGGTCTGTGGTGAAAAAAGAAGATATCTTCAGATAAGAACTAGAAAGAAGCTTTTGGAGAAACTGATTTGTGATGTGTGCATTCCTCTAACATAGTTCAACTTTTGTTTTATTCAGCAGTGTGGAAACCCTGTTTTTGTCCATTCGGTGAATGGACATGTGGGAGCTCACAGAGGCTGATGGTGAAAAAGGGAATATCCCAGGATAAAAACTAGAGGGAAGTTATCTGAGAAACTACTTTGTGATGTGTGCATTCATCTCGCAGAGTTAAACCTTTCTTTTCATTCTGCAGTTTGGAAACAATGATTTTGTAGAATCTGCGAGGTGATATTTGGGACCATATTGAGGCCTATGGTGAAAAAGAAAATATCTTCAGATAAAAACTAGAAAGAAACTTTCTGAGAAATTTCTTTGTGGTGTGTGCATTAATCTCAAAGAGGTAAACCTTTCTTTTGTTTCAGCAGTTTGGAAACACTGTTTTTGTCCATTTTGTGAATGGATATTTGGGAGATAATTGAGGCCAATGGCAGAAAAACAAATATCACAGGATAAAAATTAGAAGAAAGTTATCTAAGAAACCGATTTTTGATGTGTGCATTCATCTCACAGTTAAACCTTTCTTTTCAATGAGCAACTGGGGGACACTGTTTTTTAGAATCAGTGAAATGATGTTTGTGAGTGCATTGAAGCCAAAGGCTGAAAAGCAACTATAACAGGAAAAAAACTAGAAGGAAACTTTTTGAGAAACTGCTTTGTGGTGTGTGCATTCATCTCACAGAGATAACCTTACTTTTGATTAAATAGTTTGGAAACACTTTCTTTGTCCATTCTGCAAATGGATATGGGAGCTCATTGAGTCCAATGGCAAAAAAGCAAATATCCCAGGATAAAAACCAGAAGGAAGCTATCTGAGAAACTCCTTTGTGATGTGTGCATTCATCTCACAGACTTAAACCTTTCTTTTCATTCAGCAGTTTGGAAACAGGGATTTGGTAGAATCTGCAAAGGGATATTTTGGAGCACATTGAGTCCTATGGTGAAAAAGAAAATATCTTCAGATAAAAACTAGAAAGATTTCTGAGAAACTGCTTTGTGATGTATGCATTCTTCACACAGAGGTAGACCTTTCTTTTGATTCAGCCGTTTGGAAACACTGTTTTTGTCCATTCTGTGAACTGACATTCGGGAGCTCATGGAGGCCAATGGTGAAAAAGTGAATATCCCAGGATAAAAACTAGAAGGAAGCTACCTGAGAAACTGCTTTGTGATGTGTGCATTCATCACACAGAGTTAAAGCATTCTGTTAATTCAACAGTTTGGAAACTCTGTTTTTGTAGAATCTGCGAAGGGATATTTGGAAGCTCATTGAGGACTATTGTGAAAATGAAATTATTGTCAGATAAAAAGTAGAAAGAAGCATTTGGAGAAACTGCTTTGTGATTTGTGCATTCATCTTACAGGTTTAAAATTTCTTTTCATTCAGCAGTTTGGAAGCACTGTTTTTGTCCATTCTCTGAATGGACTTTTGGGAGGTCATTTAAGCCAATGGCAAAAATGTGATTATCCCAGGATAAAAACTAGAAGGAAGCTATCTGAGAAATGGCTTAGTGGTGTGTGTATTCAACTCACAGAGTTAAATCTCTCTTTTGATTCAGCAGTTTGGAAACACTGGTTTTGTAGAATCTATGAAAGGATATTTGGAGCACATTGAGGCCTATGGTGAAAAAGAAAATATCTTCAGATAAAAACTAGAAAGAATCTTTCTGAGAAACTGCTTTGTGATGTGTGAATTCATCTTACAGAATTAAACTTTTCTTTTGATTCAGCAGTTTGGAAACACTGTTTTTGTAGAATAAGTGAAGGGATATTTGGGAGCTCATTGATGCCAATGGTGAAGAAGTGAATATCCCAAGATAAAAACTAGAAGGAAGCTGTCTGAGAAACCCCTTTGTAATATATATATTCTTCTCACAGACTAAACCTTTTTTTTTTTACTTAGCAGTTTGGAAAGACTGTTTTTGTACAGTCTGTGAAGGCATATTTGGAAATGCATTGAGCCCTATAGTGAAAAAGAAAATACCTTCAGATTAAAAGTTGAAAGAAGCTTTCTGAGAAACTGCTTTGAAATGTGTCCATTCATCTCACAGAGTTAAATCTTTCTTTTCATTCAGCTGTTTGGAAACACTGTTTTTGTAGAATCTATGAAGGGATATTTGGGAGAGCTTTGAGGCCTATGGTGAAAATAAAATAATCAGATAAAAACTAGAAAGAAGCTTTCTGAGAAACTGCTTTGTGATGTGTCCATTCATCTCACAGAATGAAACCTTTCTTTTGATTGAATAGTTTGGAAACACTGTTTTTGTCCATTCTGGGAATAGATATTTTGGAGCTCATTGAGGACAATGGCAAAAAAGAGAATGTCCCAGGATAAAACCTGGAAGGAGTCTATCTGAGAAACCACTTTGTGATGTGTGCATTAATCTCTCAGAGATAAACTGTTTTTTTCATTCAGCAGTTTGGGAACACTGTTTTGGGAGAATCTGAAAAGAGGCGTTTGGGAGCACTTTGAGGCCTATGGTGAAAAAGAAAATATCTTCAGATAAAAATTAGAAAGAAGCTTTCTTTCTGAGAAACTGCTTTGTGATGTGCACATTCATCTCACAGAGTTAAAACTTTCTTTTCATTCAGCATTTTGGGAACTATGTTTTTGTCCATTCTGCAAAAGGACTTTTCGGAGCTCATTCAGGCCAATGGCAAAAAAGCGAATATCCCAGGATAAAAATTAGAAGGAAGCTATCTGAGAATCCATTTGTGATGTGTGCATTCATCTCACAGAGTGAAAACTTTCTTTTGATTCATCTGTTTGGAAACATCGTTTTTGTAGAATCTGTGAAGGGATATTTGGGAGCACATTGAGACCTAAGTTAAAAAAGAAAACATATTCACTAAAAAACTAGAAAGAACCGTTCTGAGAAAATAGTTTGTGATGCATGCCTTCATCTCACAGTGTTAAACATTTCTTTTAATTCAACAGTTTGGAAATGTTGTTTTAGTAGAGTCTGTGAAGGGATATTTGGGAGCACATTGAGTCATCTGGTGAAAAGAAAATATCTTCAGATAAAAACCTGAAAGAAACTTTGTGATATGTGCATTCATCTCATAGAGTTACACTTTTCTTTTGATTTAACAGTTTGGAAACACTGCCTTTGTAGAATCTGTGAAGGGATACTTTAGAGCACATTGAGGCCAGTGGTGAAAAAGAAAATATTTTCAGATAAAAACTAGAAAGAAGCTTTCTGATGAACTGCTTTGTGAATGTGTGCATTCATCTCACAGAGTTAAACCTTTCTATTGATTCATCAGTTTTGAAACACTGTTTTTTCCCACTCTGCAAACAGACATTTGTAACCTATTGAGGCCAATGACAAAAAAGTGAATTTCCCCGGATAAAAAAAAGAAGGAATCTATCGGAGAAACCCATTCTTTTGATTCATTGGTTTTTAAATACTGTTTTTGTAGAATATGAGAAGGGATATTTGGAAGCACTTTGAAGTCTATGGTCCAAAAGAAAATATCTTCAGATAAAAACTAGAGACAATATTTCTGAGAAACTGCTCTGTGATGTATGCATAAATACCACAGAGTTAAACCTTTCTTTTCATTCAGCTGTTTGGAAAAATTGTTTTTGTCCATTCTCTGAATGGATATGTGGGAGGTGATTGAAGCCAAAGGTGAAAAACAAATATCCCAGGAAAAAAACTAGAAGGAAGCTATCTGGCAAAGAGCTTTGTCATGTGTGAATTCATCTGGTAGAGTGAAACCTTTGTTTTCATTCAGCAGTTTGGAAGCACTGTTTTTGAAGGATCAGCAAAGGGATATTTTGGAGTGAATTGGGGCCTATTGTGAAAAAAAAATACCTTCAGATAAAAACTAGAAAGAAGCTTTCTGAGAAACTTTTTGATGTGTGCATTCAACTCACAAAGATAAAACTTTCTAATGATTCAGCACTTTGGAAACACTGTTTTTGTCCATTCTGTGAATGGATATTTGGGAACTCATTGAGGTCAAATGTGAAAAAGTGAATATCCCAGGTTAGAATTAAATGGAAACTATCTGAGGAACCCCTTTTTGATGCTCCCATTCATCTCATGCATTAAACCATTCTTTTCATTCAGCAGTTTGGAAACACTGTTTTTTGTAGAATCTGTGAAGAAATAATTGGGAGCGCATTGAGGCCAATTCTGAAAAAGAAAATTACTTCAGATAAAAACTAGAAAGAAGCATTCTGAGAAACTGCTTAGTGATGTATGCATTCATCTCAGAGTTAAACCGTTTTTTTGATTCAGCAGTTTGGAAACACTGTTTTTCTCCACTCTGCTAACGGACATCAGCGAGCTCATTGAGGACAGTGAATATCCCAGGATAAAAACTGGAAGGAAGCTCTCTGAGAAGCTGCTTTGTGATGTGTGCATTCATCTCACAAAGTTAAACTGCTCGTTTCATTCATGAGTCTGGAAACACTGTTTTTGTTGTATCTGCCAAGGGATATTTTGGAGAGCATTTATAACTATGAGGAAAAAGAAAATAACTTCAGATAAAAACTAGAAAGAAGCTTTCTGAGAAACTGCTTTGTGATGTGTGCATTCATCTCACAGAGTTATAACTGTCTTTTGATTCAGCAGTTTGGAAACACTGTTTTTGTCCATTATGCAAATGGACATTTGGGAGCTCTTTGAGACCAATGGCAAAAACGTGAATATCCCAGGATAAAAACTACAATGAAGCTATCTGAGAAAATGATTTGTGATTTGTGAATTCACCTCACAGAGTGAAACATTTATTTTCATTCAGCAGTTTGGAAACACTGTTTTTGTAGAATCTGTGAATGGATATTTGGGAGTACATTGAGGCCTATGTTTAAAAAGAAAATATGTTCGGATGAAAACTGGAAAGAAGCTCTCTGAGATACTGCTTTGTGAAGTGTGCATTCATCTCACAGAGTTAAACCATCCCTTTGGATCAGCAGTTTGGAAACACTATTTTCGTCCATTCTGTGAATGGACTTTTGGGAGCTCATTGATGCCTATGGTGAATAAGAGAATATCCCAAGATGAAAACTAGAAAGAAGCCATCTCAGAAACTGTTTTGTGATTTGTGCACTCATCTCACCAAGTTAAACCATACTTTTCATTCAACAGTTTGGAAACACTGTTTTTGTAGAATCTGCCAAGGGATATTTGGGAGCTCATTGAGGCCAATGGAGAAAAAGCCAATATCCCAGGATTAAAAGAAGAAGGAAGCTGTCTGAGGAAACCACTTTGTGATGTGTGCATTCACCTCATAGAGTTAAAGAGTTGTTTTCAAACAGCATTTTGGAAACCCTGTTTTTGTGGAATGTGCAAAGGGATATTTGACAGCACATTGAAGGCAATGCAAAAAATAAAATATATTCTGATTAAAATTAGAAAGAAGTTTTCTGTATAACTGCATTGTGATGAGTGCATTCATCTCACATAGTTAACCTTTCTTTTGATTCAACAGTTTGGAAACACTGTTTTTCTAGAATCTGCGAATGGACACTTCGGAGTGCATTGAGGACGATGGTGAAAAAAAATCTTCAGATAAAAACTAGAAATAATTTTTCTGAGAAACTGCTTTGTGATATGTGCATTCATCTCACAGAGTTAAAGTTTTCTTTGATTCAGCAGTCTTGAAACCCTGTTTTTGTCCATTCAGTGATGCAACATTTTGGGGCACATTGTGGCCAATGGTGAAAAAGCAAATATCCCAGGATAAAAACTACAAGGAATTTATATGAGAAACAGCTTTCTGATGTGTGCCTTCATCCTGCAGAGTTAAAACTTTCTTTCCATTCAGCAGTTTGGAAACACTGTTTTTGTAGGATCTGTGAAGGTATATTTCGGAGCACATTAAAGCCTATGATGAAAAATAAAACATAGGTGGAGCAAAGATGGATGGATAGGCACAGCTCCAGTCTTCAGCTCCCAGTGTGAGGGATGCAGAAGATGGGTGATTTCAGCATTTCGAACTTAGATACCAGGTTCATTTCAGTGAGGAGTATCGGACAGTGGGTGCTGGACAGTGGGTGCAGCGCACTATGCATGAGCTGAAGCAGGTCAAAGGATCGCCTCACCCAGGAAGTGCAAGGGGTCAGGGAATTCTCTTTCCTAGTCAAAGAAAGTGGTGACAGATGGCACCTGGAAAGTTGAAACAATCCCACCCAACCACTGCACTTTTCCAATGGGCTTAAGAAATGGCACACCAGGAGATTATATCCCAAGCCTGGCTTGAAGGGTCCTACACCCAGGGAGCCTCGCTCATTACTAGCACAGCAGTCTGAGATCAAACTGTAAGGTGGCAGTGAGGCTGGGGGAGGGGCGGCCACCATTGCCGAGGCTGGAGTAGGTAAACAAAGTGGCTGGGAAGCTCGAACCGGGTGGAGCCCACCACAGCTCAAGGAGGCCTGCCTGCTTCTGTAGGCTCCACCTCTGGGGGCAGGGTGCAGGCAAACAGAAGGCAGCAGAAACCTTTGCAGATTTAAATGTCCCTGTCTGACAGCTTTGAAGAGAGTAGTGGTTCCCCCAACATGCAGCTTGAGATCTGAGGATGGACACACTGCCTCCTCAAGGGGGTCACTGACCCCTGAGTAGCATAACAGGAAGGCACCCCCCAGTAGTGGCAGACTGACAGCTCACACGGCTGGGTACTCCTCTGTGATAAAATTTCCAGAGGAAAGATCAGGCAGCAACATTTACAGTTCCCAAATATCCACTGTTCTGCAGCCACCACTCCTGCTACCCAGGCAAACAGGGTCGGGAGTGGACCTCAGAAAACTCCAACAGACCTGCAGCTGAGGGTCCTGAGTGTTAGAAGGAAAACTAACAAACAGAAAGGACATCCACACCAAAAACCCATCTGCACATAACTATCATAAAAGACCAAAGGTAGATAAAACCACAAAAATGGGGAAGAAACAGAGCAGAAAAACTGGAAACTGTACAAATCAGAGCACCTCTCCCCCTCCAAAGAAGTGCAGCTCCTCACCAGCAATGGAACAAAGCTGGACAGAGAATGACTGTGATGAGTTGAGAGAGGAAGGCTTCAGACGATCAAACTACTCCAAGCTAAAGGAGAACGTTCGACCCATGTCAAAGAAGTTAAAAACCTTGAAAAAAAATTAGATGAATGGCTAACTAGAATAATCAATGCAGAGAAGTCCTTAAAGGGCCTGATGGAGCTGAAACCCAAGGCACGAGAACTACATGATGAATGCACAAGCCTCAGTAGCTGATTCAATCATCTGGAAGAAAGGGTATCAGTGATGGAAGACGAAATGAATGAAATGAAGTGAGAAGAGAAGTTTAGAGAAAAAAGAATATAAAGAAATGAACAAAGCCACCGTGAAATATGGGACTATGTGAAAAAACCAAATCTACGTCTGATTGGTGTACCTGAAAGTGATGGGGAGAATGGAACCAAGTTGGAAAACACTCTGCAGGATATTAGCCAGGAGAATTTCCCCAATCTAGCAAAGCAGGACAACATTCAAATTCAGGAAATACAGAGAACATCATGAAGACATTTCTCGAGAAGATCAACTTTAAGACATAATTGTCAGATTCACCAAAGTTGAAATGAAGGAAAAAATGTTAAGGACATCCAGAGAGAAAATGTCGGGTTACCCACAAAGGGAAGCCCGTCACACTAACAGCTGATCTCTCACCAGAAACTCTACAAAGCAGAAGAGAGTGGGGGCCAATATTCAACATTGTTAAAGATAAGAATTTTCAACCCAGAATTTCGTATCCAGCCAAACTAAGCTTCATAAGTGAAGGAGAAATAAAATATTTTACGGACAAGCAAATGCTGAAAGATTTGCCACCACCAGGCCTCCCCTAAAAGTGCTCTGGTAGGAAGCACTAAACAAGGAAAGGAACCACCGGTACCAGCCACTACAAAAACATGCCACATTGTAAAGACCATTGAGGCTAAGAAGAAACTGCATCAACTAATGAGCAAAATAACCAGCTAACATCCTAATGATAGGATCAAATTCACACATAACCATACTAACCTTAAATGTAAATGGGCCAAATGCTCCAATTAAAAGACACAGACTGGCAAATTGGATAAAGAGTCAAGACCCATCAGTGTGCTGTATTCAGGAAACACATCTCATGTGCACAGACACACATAGGCTCAAAATAAAGGGATGGAGGAAGATCTACCAAGCAAATGGAAACAAAAAAGGCAGGGGTTGCAATCCTCATCTCTGATAAAACAGACCTTAAACCAACAAAGATCAAAAGAGACAAAGAAGGCCTTTACATAATGGTAAAGGGATCATTTCAACAAGAAGAGCTAACTATCCTAAATATATATGCACCCAATACAGGAGCACTCAGATTTATAAACCAAGTCCTTACACACTAACAAAGAGACTTAGACTCCCACACAATAATAATGGAGACTTAAACACCCCACTGTCAACATTAGATCAATGAGACAGAAAGTTAACAGGGATATCAGGATATCCAGGAATTGAACTCAGCTGTGCTCCAAGCAGACCTAATAGACATCTACAGAACTCTCCACCCCAAATCAACAAAATATACATTCTTCTCAGCACCACACCACACCTATTCCAAAATTGACCACATAGTTGGAAGTAAAGAACTCCTCAGCAAATGTAAAAGAACAGAAATTATAACATGCTGTCCCTCAGACCACAGTGCAATCAAACCAGAACTCAGGATTAAGAAACTCACTCAAAACTGCTCAACTACATGGAAACTGAACAACCTGCTCCTGAGTGACTACTGAGTACATAATGAAACGAAAGCAGAAATAAAGATGTTCTTTGAAATATACAAGAACAAAGACACAACATACCAGAATCTCTGGGACACATTCAAAGCAGTGTGTAGAGGGAAATTTATGGCACTAAATGCACACAAGAGAAAGCAGGAAAGATCTAAAATTGACATCCTAGCATCACAATTAAAAGAACTAGAGAAGAAAGCGCAAACACATTCAAAAGCTTGCAGAAGGCAAGAAATAACTAAGGTCAGAGCAGAACTGAAGGAAATAGAGACACAAGAAACCCTTCAAAAAATCAGTGAATCCAGGAGCTGGTTTTTTGAAAAAATCAACAAAATTGATAGACCGCTAGCAAGACTAATAAAGAAGAAAAGAGAGAAGAATCAAATAGATACAATAAAAAATGATAAAGGGCATATCACCACCAATCCCACAGAAATACAAACTACCATCAGAGAATACTATAAACACCTCTACACAAATAAACTATAAAATCTAGAAGAAATGGATAAATTCCTCTACATATACACACTCCCAAGACCAAACAAGGAAGAAGTTGAATCTCTGAATAGACGAATAACAGGCTCTGAAATTGAGGCAATTATTAATAGCTTGCCAACCAGAAAAAGTCCAGGACCGGATGGATTTGCAGCCGAATTCTACCAGAGGTACAATGAGGAGCTGGTATCATTCCTTCTGCAACTACTCTAATCAATAGAAAAAGAGAGAATCATCCCTAACTCATTTTATGAGGCCAGCATCATCCTGATACCAAAGCCTGGCAGAGACACAACAAAAAAGGGAATTTTAGACAAATATTCCTGATGAACACTTATGCAAAAGTCCTCAATAAAATACTGAAAATGGAATCCAGCAGCACATCAAAAAGCTTATCCACCATGATAAAGAGGGCTGCATCCCTGGGATGCAAGGCTGCTTCAACATACAAAAATCAATAAATGTAATCCAGCATATAAACAGAACCAATGACAAAAACCACATGATTATCTCAATAGATGCAGAAAAGGCCTTTGACAAAATTCAACAACTCTTCATTCTAAAAACTGTCAATAAATTAGGTATTGATGGGACGTATCTCAAAATACTAAGAGCTATCTATGACAAACCCACAGCCAATATCATACTGAATGAACAAAAACTGGAAGCATTCCCTTTGAAAACTGGCACAAGATAGGGATGCCCTCTCTCACCACTTCTATTCAACATAGTGTTGGAAATTCTGGCCAGGGCAATCAGGCAGGAGAAAGAAATAAATGGTATTCAATTAGGAAAAGAAGAAATCAAATTGTCCCTGTTTGCAGACGACAAGATTGTGTATCTAATAGATGCAATAAAAAATGATAAAGGGGATATCACCACCGATCCCACAGAAATACAAACTACCATTAGAGAATATTAAAAACACCTCTATGCAAATAAACTAGAAAATCTAGAAGAAATGGATAAATTCCTCAACACATACACCCTCCCAAGACTAAACCAGGAAGAAGTTGAATCTCTGAATAGACCAATAACAGGAGCTGAAATTGTGGCAATAATCAATAGCTTACCATCCAAAAAAAGTCCAGGAGCAGATGGGTTCACAGCCGAATTCTACCAGAGGTACAAGGAGGAACTGGCACTATTCCTTCTGAAACTATTCCAATCAATAGAAAAAGAGGGAATCCTCCCTAACTCATTTTATGAGGCCAGCATCATCCTGATACCAAAGCCTGGCAGAGACACAACAAAAAAAGAGAATTTTAGACCAATATCCTTGATGAACATTGATGCAAAAATCCTCAATAAAATACTGGCAAACCGAATCAGCAGCACATCAAAAAGCTTATCCACCATGATCAAGTGGGCTTCATCCCTGGGATGCAAGGCTGGTTCAATATACGCAAATCAATAAATGTAATCCAGCATATAAACAGAACCAAAGATAAAAACCACATGATTATCTCAACAGATGCAGAAAAGGCCTTTGACAAAATTCAACAACCCTTCATGCTAAAAACTCTCAATAAATTAGGTATTGATGGGATGTATCTCAAAATAATAAGAGCTATTTATGACAAACCCACAACCAATATCATACTGAATGGGCAAAAACTGGAAGCATTCCCTTTGAAAACTGGCACAAGACAGGGATGCCCTCTCTCACCACTTCTATTCAACATAGTGTTGGAAGTTCTGGCCAGGGCAATTAGGCAGGAGTAGGAAATCCAGGGTATTCAAGTAGGAAAAGAGGAAGTCAAATTGTCCCTGTTTGCAGATGACATGATAGTATATCTAGAAAACCCCATTGTCTCAGCCCAAAATCTCCTTAAGCTGATAAGCAACTTCAGCAAAGTCTCAGGATACAAAATCAATGTACAAAAATCACAAGCATTCTTATACATCAATAACAGACAAACAGAGAGCCAAATCATGAGTGAACTCCCATTCACAATTGCTTCAAAGAGAATAAAATACTTAGGAATCCAACTTACAAAGGATGTGAAGGACCTCTTCAAGGAGAACTACAAACCACTGCTCAAGGAAATAAAAGAGGATACAAACAAATGGAAGAACATTCCATGCTCATGGGTAGGAAGAATCAATATCATGAAAATGGCCATCCTTCCCAAGGTAATTTACAGATTCAATGCCATCCCCATCAAGTTACCAATGACTTTCTTCACAGAATTGGAAAAAAATCCTTTAAAGTTCATATGGAACCAAAAAAGAGCCCGCATCGCCAAGTCAATCCTAAGCCAAAAGAACAAAGCTGGAGGCATCGCACTACCTGACTTCAAACTATACTACAAAGCTACAGTAACCAAAACAGCATGGTACTGGTACCAAAACAGAGATATAGATCAATGGAACAGAATAGAGCCGTCAGAAATAATGCCACATATCTACAACTATCTGATCTTTGACAAACCTGACAAAAACAAGCAATGGGGACAGGATTCCCTATTTAATAAATGGTGCTGGGAAAACTGGCTAGCCATATGTGGAAAGCTGAAACTGGATCCCTTCCTTACACCTTATACAAAAATCAATTCAAGATGGATTAAAGACTTAAATGTTAGACCTAAAACCATAAAAACCCTAGAAGAAAACCTAGGCATTACCATTCAGGACATAGGCATGGGCAAGGACTTCATGTCTAAAACACCAAAAGCAATGGCAACAAAAGCCAAAATTGACAAATGGGATCTAATTAAACTAAAGAGCTTCTGCACAGCAAAGGAAACTACCATCAGAGTGAACAGGCAGCCTACAAAATGGGAGAAAATTTTTGCAAGCTACTTATCTGACAAAGAGCTAATATCCAGAATCTACAATGAACTCCAACAAATTTACAAGAAAAAAACAAGCAACCCCATCAAAAAGTGGGCAAAGGACATGAACAGACACTTCTCAAAAGAAGACATTTATGCAGCCAAAAAACACATGAAAAAATGCTCACCATCACTGGCCATCAGAGAAATGCAAATCAAAACTACAATGAGATACCATCTCACACCAGTTAGAATGGCAATAATTAAAAAGTCAGGAAACAACAGGTGCTGGAGAGGATGTGGAGAAATGGGAACAGTTTTACACTGTTGGTGGGACTGTAAACTAGTTCAACCCTTGTGTAAGTCAGTGTGGCAATTCCTCAGGGATCTAGAACTAGACATTCCATTTGACCCAGCCATCCCATTACTGGGTATATACCCAAAGGACTATAAATCATGCTGCTATAAAGACACATGCACACGTATGTTTATTGCAGCATTATTCGCAATAGCAAAGACTTGGAACCAACCCAAATGTCCAACAATGATAGACTGGATTAAGAAAATGTGGCACATATACACCATGGAATACTACACAGCCATAAAAAATGATGAGTTCATGTCCTTTGTAGGGACATGGATGAAATTGGAAATCATCATTCTCAGTAAACTATCGCAAGAACAAAAAACCAAACACCACATATTCTCACTCACAGGTGGGAACTGAACAATGAGAACACATGGACACAGGAAGGGGAACATCACACTTCGGGGACTGTTGTGGGGTGGGGGGAGGGGGGAGGGATAGCACTGGGAGATATACCGAATGCTAGATGACGAGTTGGTGGGTGCAGCGCACCAGCATGGCACATGTATACATATGTAACTTACCTGCACGTTGCACACATGTACCATAGAGCCTAAAGTATAATAATAATAATATTAATAATAATGATAATTAGAGAAATCTACATGAAAATAAATTAATTAATTAATTAACCTTCGGTACAAAGAAAAAAAAAACTGAAACTCTGTACCCATTAAACAAGAACTCCAAATTCTCTCATAAAAAATGAAAAAAAAAAAAAAAAAAGGATTGTGTATCTAGAGAACCCCATCCTCTCAGTCCAAAATTCCCTTAAGCTGATAAGCAACTTCTGAAAAGTCTCAAGATACAAAATAAATGTGCAAAAATCAAACATTCTTATATACCAATAACAGACAAACCGAGATCCAAATCATGAGTGAACTCCCATTCACAATTGCTTTAAAGAGAATAAAATATCTAGGAATCCCACTAACCAGAGAGGTGAAGGACTTCTTCAAGGAGAACTACAAACCACTGCTCAATGAAATAAAAGCGGATACAAACAAATGGAAGAACATTCCATGCTCATGGGTAGGAGAATCAATATAGTGAAAATGACCATACTGCCCAATGTAATTTATATAGATTCAATGCTATCCCTATCAAGCCACAAATGACTTTCTTCACAGAATTGGAAAAAACTACTTCAAAGTTCATATGGAGCCAAAACAAAGCCTGCATGGCCAAGTCAATCCTGAGCAAAAAGAACAAAGCTGCAGGCATCATGCTACCTGACTTCAAACTACACTGCAGGGCTACAGTAACCAAAACAGCATGGTACTGGTACCAAAACAGAGATATAGACCAATGGAACAGAACAGAGACATCAGAAATAATGCCACATATCTATAACTGTCTGATCTTTTACAAACCTGACAAAAACAAGCAATGGGGAAATGATTCCCTATTTAATAAATGGTGCTGGGAAAACTGGCTAGCCATATGTAGAAAGCTGAAACTGGATCCCTTCCTTACACCTTATACAAAAGTTAATTCAGGATGGATTAAAGACTTAAATATTAGACTTAAAATCATAAAAACCCTAGAAGAAAACCTTGGCAATACCATTCAGTACATAGGCATGGGCAAGGACTTCGTGTCCAAAACACCAAAAGCAATGGATCAAAAACCAAAATTGACAAATCATATCTAATTAAACTAAAGAGCTTCTGCACAGCAAAAGAAACTACCAACAGAGTGAATGGTAGAAACTACCATCAGAATGAAGAAACTACCATCAGAGGCAAACTACAGAATGGGAGAAAATTTTTGTAATCTACTCATCTGACAAAGAGCTAATATCCAGAATCTACAATGCACTCAAACAAATTTACAAGAAAAAAACAGACAACCCCATCAAAAAAATGGGTGAAGGATATGAACAGACACTTCTCAAATGAAGACATTTATCCAGCCAAAACACACATGAAAAAATGTTCATCATCACTGGCCATCAGAGATATGCAAATCAAAACCACAATGAGATACCATCTCACACCAGTTAGAATAGCTATCATTAAACGTTGGGAAACAACAGGTGCTGGAGAGGATGTGGAGAAGTAGGAACACTTTTACAGTGTTGGTGGGACTGTAAACTAGTTCAACCATTGTGGGAGTCACTGTGATGATTCCTCAGGGATCTAGAACTAGAAATACCATTTGACCCAGCCATCCCATTACTGGGTATATACCCAAAGGATTATAAATCATGTTGCTATAAAGACACATGCACACGTATATTTATTGCAGCACTATTCACAGTAGCAAAGACTTGGAACCAACCCAAAATGTCCAACAATGATAGAGTGGATTAAGAAAATGTGGCCCATATACATCATGGAATACTATGCAGACATGGTAAATGATGAGTTCATGTCCTTTGTAGGGACATGGATGAAGCTGGAAACCATCATTGTCAGCAAACTATCACAAGGACAAAAAACCAAACACCGCATGTTCTCACTCATACTTGGGAATGGAACAATGAGAACATATGGACACAGGAAGGGGAACATCACACATTGGGGACTGTTGTGGGGTGTGGGGAGGAGGGAAGGATAGCATTAGAAGATATACCTAATGCTAAATGACAAGTTAATTGGTGCAGCTCGCCAACATGGCACATGTATACATATTTAACAAACCTCCACATTGTGCACATGTACCTGAAATCTTGAAGTATAATAATAATAAAAAAATAAAAACAAGAAAAAAGAAAAAGGAAAAGGAAAATATATTCAGATAAAGACTGAAAAGAAGTTTTATAAGAAACTGCATTCATCTCAGAGTTGAACCTTTCCTTTGATTCAGAGGTTTGGAATCATTGTTTTTGTAGAATCTGTGAAGTGATATTTGGGAGCACGTTGAGGCCTGTGGTGAACAAGAAAATGTCTTCATATAAAAACTAGAAGGAAGTTTCTCAGAAGTGCTTTGTGATGTGTGCTTTCATTTCACAGAGTTAAACCTTTATTTTGATTTAGCAGTTTGGCGACTCTGTTTTTGTCCATTCTGCAAATGGACACTTGGGAGGTCATTGATAACAATGGCAAAGAAACGAGTATCACAGGATAAAAACTAGAAGGAAACTATCTGAGAAATTGTTCTGTGATGTGTGCATTCACTTTGCAGAGATAAACCATTCTTTTCATTAAGCAGTTTGGAAACACTGTTTTTGTAAAATCTTCCAGAGGATATTTGGGAGATCATTAAGGCCGAAGACCAAAAAGCTAATGTTCCAGGGTGAAAACTAGAAGGAAGCTATCTGAGAAACCACTTTGTGATGTATGCATTAACCTTGCAGAGTTAAACCTTTCCTTTGATTCAGCAATTTGGAAATACTGTTTCTGTACTTTGTGCCAATGGACGTTTGGGAGCACATTGAGGGAAAAGGGGAAAAAGGTAATATCCCATGATGAAAACTAGAAGGAAGCTATATGAGAAACAGCTTTGTTATGTGTGCATTCATCTGGCTGAGTTAAATCATAAGTTTCATTCAGCAGTTTGAAAACACAGTTTTCATAGAATCTGCAAAAGGGTGTTTGAGAGCACTTTGAGGCCTATGGTGAAAAAATATATGTTTAGATAAAAACTAGAAATCACTTTCTGAAAAACTCCTTTGTGATATGTACATGCAACCTACAGAGTTAAACTTTTATTTTGATTCAGCAGTTTGGAGACACTGTTTTTGTCCATTCTGTGAATGGATATTTGAGAGCTCATTGGGGCAAAAGGTGAAAAAGCTAATATCCCATGATAAAAATGAGAAAGAAGCTGAGAAACCACTTTGTGACATGTGCATTCATCTCACAAAGTGAATCCTTTCTTTTCATTTAGCAGTTTGGACACACAGTGTTTGTAAAATCTGTAAAGCAATATTTAGGAGCACATTGAGGAGTATGGTGTAAAAGAAAATAAGATAAAAACTAGAAAGAAGCTTTCTGAGAAACTGCTGTGTGATGTGTGCATTCATCTCACAGAGTTAAGCCTTTCTATGGATTCAGCAGTTTTGGACCCTGTTTTTGTAGAGTCTGCGAAGGGATATTTGGAAGCTCATTAATTCCAATGGCAAAAAAGCTAATATCCCAGGATAAAAACTAGAAGGAAGCTACTAGACAAACTGCTTTTTTATGTGTGTGTTTTTCATGCAGAGAAAAACTGTTCTTTTCATCAACAGTTTGGGAACACTATTTTTGTAGAATCTGTGAAGGGATATTTGGGAGCTCATCAAGGCCATTGGTGAAAAAGCTAATATCCTAGGAAAAAAACTAGAAGGAAACTATTTGAGAAACTGCTTTGTGATAATATTCATCTCGCCGGGTTAAGCCATTCTTTTCATTAAGCAGTTTGGAAATACAGTTTTTTTAGTATCTGCAAATGGATATTTGGGAGCTCATTGAGGCCAAAGGCAAAAAAGTGAATATCCCAGGATGAAAACAAGAAGGAAGCTATCTGAGAAACTGCTTTGTGATGTGTGCATTCATCTCACACAGTTAAACTGTTATTTTCATTCAGCAGTTTGTAAAAACTGTTTTTGAAGAATCTGCCAAAGGATATTTGTGAGTGCATTGAGGCCTGTAGTGAAAAAGAAAATATCTTCAAATAAAAACCAGAAAGAAGCTTTCTGAGAAACTTCTTTGTGATGTGTGCATTCATCTTGCAGAGTTAAAGCTTTTTTTTTTTTTTTTTTTTTTTTTTTTTAGCAGTTTGGAAACACTGTTTTTTTCCATTCCACAAATGGACATTTGGGAGCTCATTGAGACAAAAGTGAAAAAGCAAATATCCCAGGATAAAAACTAAAAGGAAGCTATCTGAGAAACTACTTTGTGATGTGTGCATTCATCTCACAGACTTAAACGTTTCTTCTCATTCAGCAGTTTGAAACACTGTTTTTGTAGAATCTATGAAGGGATATTTTGGGGTGCTTTGAGGCCTGTGGTGAAAAAGAAATAATCAGATAAATCTAGAAAGAAGCTTTCTGAGAAACTGTTTTGTGATGTGTGCATTCATCTCACACAGTTCAACCTTTATTTTTATTCAGAAGTATGGAAAATCTATTTTTGTCCATTCTGCAAATAAACATTTGTAAGCTCATTGAGGCCAATGGCAACAAAGTGAATATCCCAAGACAAAAAGGAGAAGAAAGGTATCTGAGAAACTGCTTTTGGATGTATGTATTCATCTCACAAAATTAAACTTTTCATTCAGCAGTGTGTAAACACTGTTTTTGTAGAATCTGTGAATGGATATTTGGGAGTGCATTTGAGGCCTGTGGTGAAAAAGAATATATCTTTAGATACAATCTAGAAACAAGCTTTCTGAGAAGCTGCTTTGTGATGTGTGCATTTTTATCAGAGAGTTAAAGCTTTCTTTTGATTCAGTAGTTTGGAAACACTGTTTTTGTCCACTCTGCTAATGGATATTTGGGAGCTCATTGAGGTCAATGGCAAAAAATGAATATCCCAGGATGAAAACTAGAAGGAAGCTATTTGAGAAACTGCTTTGTGATGTGTGCATTCATCTCACAGAGTGAAACCTTTCTCTTCATTCAGCAGTTTGGAAACACTGTTTTTGTGGAATCTAAAAAGAGATGTTTAGGAGCACATTGAGTTAAACCATTCTTTTGATTCAGCAGTTTTGAAACACTGTTTTTTCCTTTCTGTGAATGGACATTTGGAAGCTCATTGACGACAGTGGAGAAAAAAGGGAATATTCCAGTTTAAAAACTGGAAGGAAGCTATCTGAGAAACCTCTTTGTGATGTATGTATTCATCTCACAAAGATAAATGATTATTTTCATTCAGCAGTTTCAAAATACTGTTTTTGTAGAATCTGAAAACAGATATTTGGGAGTGCATTAAGTCTTGTGGTGAAAAAGAAAATATTTGGGAGTGCATAGAGGCCTATGGTGAGAATGGAAATATCTCCCAATAAAAACTAAAATGAAGCTTTCTGAGACACTGCTTTGTGATGTGTGCATTCATCTCACAGTTAAACCATTCTTTTGATTGAGCAGCTTGGAAACACTGTTTTGGTAGAATCTGTGAAGGGATATATGGGAGCGCTTTGAGGTTTATGGTGAAGAAGGAAATATCTTCAGATAAAAACTAGAAAAAAGCATTGTCAGAAACTGCTTTGTGATGTATACATTCTTCTCACAGAGATAAACCTTTGTTTTGATTGAGAAGTCTGCAAACATTATTTTGGTAGAATCTATGAAGGGATATATAGGAGCACCTGGAGGCCTATGATGAAAAAGGAAATATCTTCATAGAAAAACTAGAAGAAGCTTTCTGAGAAACTGCTCTGTGATGTGTGCATTCATCTCACAGAGGTAAACGTTTATTTTGATTGAGCAGTTTGAAAACACTGTTTTCATAGAGTCTGGGAAGGGATATTTGGGATCGCATAGAAGCCTATTTTGACTATGGGTCACACGGAGTCTAAACAGCATGTTTATCTCTGCTATATTAAACTCCTGTTAAAACAGGGTGGTGTCTGAGTAACCATGGAAAATATGGTCACTCTAATCAACATGGTGGAAAAACACTGTCCTTGGTTTCCTGAAAAGGAAACTTAGATGTAGAAGTATG
This sequence comes from Pongo pygmaeus, assembly GCF_028885625.2. Classification (NCBI taxonomy): domain Eukaryota; kingdom Metazoa; phylum Chordata; class Mammalia; order Primates; family Hominidae; genus Pongo; species Pongo pygmaeus. The sequence continues at coordinate 25,157,883 of NC_072393.2, forward strand.
GGATCCTGTTGCTGCAACATTCTGTGAACTGGTCTCCACAGGGAATTATGTTCCTGTCACTGTTTGGGGTGATTGGGCCTTGGCACATGCCATCCTGATGACATACCAATCCTGTGACCCCCTACAGTTACCCCAATTTTATGAATCTGATGACACTCCACCTCTTCCTCAACCTTCCTCTCCTGCACAGCCTTCGTTATCTGATTAGCCCCTCCCTTCAGCTACTCCTTCCCCCACCTGACGATGTTGAGAATTCAATGTCTAATTCCAGTGACTTTGGATTGCAGTCACCCCCTGATGATCTTATTTCTTTTCATGAAGAGCTGGTACTTGTAGCTCCTGTGGCCCCGATTCACACAGCCCAGGACCATATATATGCTAATTCTTCTCTGTTGAAACCTCCGGAATCACCTAATGGCTCTGGGACCAAACTACAATTTACTTATAATTCTTCAGGCCCTCCCCCATCCACTTCAGCCCCTCACCCTCATGTCATTTCGGTTCCTCAACTGGTCACTTTGCCATCCACTCAGCCTGCTTCTCTTTACCCTTCTTCACATATGGACGCCCGTAATCACCAGTATACTTCTGCTCCTTCTGCTCCCCCAATGCCCCTTTCTCACACTCTCATTCTGGTCTGACCCCCTCACCCTCAGTTTCCCTTATCTACACATGTTTTTCCTGTCACTTCTATGCCAACTCCATCTCAGATGCCTACTCTGGAAACTTCAATGCAATGCTTATTATGCCAAAACAAAGAAACAAGTATATTAGATATCTAGACTTATCTGGTTGCGCTAGACCCTCCTACCTTCCAAGGGGTACAAATGCATTGTTATGTACCTCTTAATCTTACTTTTTTAAAAGAATTTAAGGATGCTTGTACTCAGTATGGTCCTACTTCTCCTTATGTTAAAATGATATTACAAACTTTTTGTAATGAGTTCATTTTGCTTCCTTTAGACTGGGACATTTTGGCAAAAGCTGTTGTAACCCCATCTCAGCATTTACAATTTCGTATCTGGTGGTCAGAAGAGGCCCACTTGCAGGCTCAGCTAAATCAGACTAATGGCATTGTAATTACTCATGCTCAGCTCACAGGCTCCAATAGTTTCTCTGATGCTTGTACCCAATTAAACTTTGATGTTCTTACCACAGAAAAAGTAACAAAGGTGTGTATGATATCTTTGGGTAAATTATGCACTTCAGGTCAAGCTCCTGTTTCTTTTACCACAGTTAAACAAGATAACTCTGAATTATACCCTGATTTTTAGCAAAATTAGAAGATGCTGTTCAAAATTCTGTCTCTGATGAGCATGCTTAAGGTATTCTCCTTTGTATGTTAGATTTTGAAAATGCAAACCATGAGTGTAAAATGGCCATGTGTTCTATCCAATGACAAAATTTACCTGATCATGAGGCGTTGCCTGTATATATTAAAGGTTATAGAGGTGTTGGATCAGACACCCACAAAGCTATTCTCTGGGCATGGGCCACAATGGACACCAACAAAACTGGTCCCACTAATTCTTTTCTTGGAGCCTGCTATAATTGTGGTCAACTTAGTCATACTTGAAAAAATTGCAGTTAAAAACTTAAAAGCCTCCACGTTGGATCAACAAACACAGCCAAATGCTGCTGCTATTGTTTGCCCACGTTGTCACAAAGGTAAACATTGGGAAAGTAATTGCTGCTCTAAGTATGACATAGATGGAAACCTCCTGCCACAACACCAGGGAAATGGGGAGTGGGGCCTATTCTAGGTCCTAATATCAAATGGGATACTTCAGACTCAGATCAATGTTGGGTTTCCACTTCAGGCAGTCCCAACACAACCCCACCACAAAAAAATTTACCTACAGCCAACCCAAATTGGTCCCAGCCTCTCCTTCTTTCTCAGTACAATGCTTGTCCACCTCCACAGTTGGGGGTGGGGTGGTTGATCTCTCTGGTACTATTCCTTTAAATTTACTACCTAACTCTTTGCCTTTAATTGTTCCCAAGGGGGTCACTTTCCTTTTACCTAGAGGTTTGGTAGGCCTGGTGTTAGATAGGGCATCCACCTCTGCTAAAGGAATGACCTTTCATACTGGTCTCATTAATTCTGATTCCATTGATGAGATTAAATTAATCATGTCTGCCAAGGTTCCTGTTTCCATTCTGGCTGGTGAGTCAATTGCTCAATTGCTTTTACTACCTAATATCATTTTAAACAAAGGAGATAAGACACGTGGCCCTGGAATTGCCTCTTCTGGTGAAAAGCCTGATATTGGATTAATATAATTTCTAAACAATGGCTCACCTGCACCATACACATTCAAGGAAAAAAGTTTGAGGGACTAGTAGATACTGGGGCTGATGTTTCTGTTATTTCCTCTAGTTTATGGCCTTCCTCCTGACATAAACATCCTGCCAACATGGGACTAGTAGGTGTTGGAAATGCCGAGGAAGTTTATGAGAGCACATTTATCTTGCCTTGCACTGGCCCTGATTGTCAAAAGGGTACAATTCAGCCTTTTATCACACCAATTCCCATTAATCTTTGGGGTAGAGATTTACTGGCACATTGGGGGACTGAAATTAATATTGCACATGACTCTTATAGTGCTTCCAGTCAGCATATGACAGAAAACATGGGGTTTGTTCCTGGACTCGGTCTCAGTCCAAAACGTGAAGGGATTACTAAACCCCTCCCAGTTACTGTAAAAGAAAACAGGGCTAGTTTAGGTTATCCCTGTTTATGGTGGCTGCTGTCACGCCTCCTGATCCTATCCCTTTACAATGGAAATCTGACACACCCATTTGGATTCAACAATGGCCTCTTTCTAAAAAATAACTGGAGGCTTTAACTCACTTGGTTTCTGAACAGTTACAATTTGGAAATGTGGAACCTTCTTTCCTCCTGGAATTCTCCTGTGTTTCTAGTAAAAAAGACATCAGGCAAGTGGCTGATGGTAACCAATTTAAGAGTCATTAACTCTGCAATTAAATCTACGGGGGCAATCCAACCCGGCATGCCTGCCCCTGCTTTAGTACCTTTAATACCTTTAATAATTAGAACAGCTTTTGCCAAAATGTCCCAGTCTAAAGGAAGCAAAATGACCTCAGTACAAAAGTTTTAATACCATTTTAACATAAGGAGAAGTAGGACCATACCGAGTAAAATTTACCTATAATTCTTCAGGTCCTCCCCCATCCACTTCAGCCCCTCACCCTCCTGTCATTTCGGTTCCTCAACTGGTCACTTTGCCATCCACTCAACCTGCTTCTCTTTACCCTTCTTCACATATGGATGCCTGTTGTCACCAGTATACTTCTGCTCCTTCTGCTCCCCCAATGCCCCTGTCTCACACTCTCATTCTGGTCTGAGCCCCTCACCCTCAGTTTCCCTATCTACACATGCTTTTCCTGTCACTTCTCTGCTGACTCCATCTCATATGCCTACTCTGGAAACGTCAATGCAACGCTTATTACACCAAAACAAAGAAACGAGTATATTAGATGTGCGGACTTATCTCATCACTCTAATAATTCCTCAGGGAATACTAAATAGCCCTACAATCTGCCCACTTTATGTTGGGCAAGTTCTTTCACCAGTTCGAGCTCAATTTCCCCAGGCCTATATTCTTCATTATATTGATGATATTTTAATTGCTGCCCACACTGATAAAGAATTAATTGACTGTTATCAAGTTTGAGCCACTGTGTTACAGAGGCTGGATTACACATCACTCAGGATAAAATTCAACAGACCTCTTCTGTTCAATATTTGGGAATAGTGGTCAAAAAACAATGTATTCAACCTCAAAAAGTTGAAATTAAGTGAGACTCTCTGAAAACTTTAAATGACTTCCAAAAACTTTTGGGTAACATTAATTATGTAAGACCTACTTTAGGTATTCTGACCTATGCACTGTCTAACTTGTTTTCTACGCTGAGGAGGGAGTCCAATCTCAGCAGTGCCAGGACTTTGACCCCTGAGGCTTCACCAGAACTGGAATTCTAGAGGAAAGAATCCAGACCACCCAGTTATCTAGAGTAGAGCCATTTCAGCCTTTTCAGGTTCTGGTTTTTGTTTCATTGCACTGCCCTACTGTACTAGTAGTTCAACATAATTATTTAGTGGAGTGGTATTTTCTTCCTCATTCTGTGTCAAAAACTTTTTCTGTTTATCTAGATCAAATGGCCACTCTAATTGGACGGGCACTGTGTAGATTACTTAAAATTTCTGGATTTGATCTGAATTGAATTGTAGTTCCTTTAAATCGGCTTGAAGTTCAAGCTGCCTTTCAACATTCCATACTGTGGCAAATTCACTTGGCTGATTTTATTGGCATTATTGACAATCATTACCAGAAGAACAAATTGTTTGATTTTATAAAAATGCCATCTTGGGTGGTCCATCATTTAAACAATGATCAGCCTATTCCTGAGGCCTTTACAGTGTGCAGTGATGACTCCAGTAATGGCAATGCTGGTTATGTAGGTCCTACAGACAAGCTTATTTGTACCCCTTACACCTCTGATCAAAAGGCAGAGTTAATTACTGTCATTACTGCCTTGCAGGATTTCCTCAAACATTTAAATATTGTCTCTGTATCTGCTTATGTTGTACATGCCACTAAAAATATAGAAACTGCTACTATCAAACATACTGATAATTCTGAATTGGCTTCTTTATTTTCAAAGTTACAACAGGAGGTTTGCCAACTAGACATTCTTTCTATATTACTCATATTAGATCTCATACCACTTTACCAGGACCCATGTCTGCCGTTAATCATAAAGTCAACCGTTTGGTCTCTTTTGCAACCCAAGAAGCTCAGAAGTTCCGTAATGTTACTCATGTCAATGCTGCTCGATTAAAAGGTAAATTTGCTCTTACCTGGAAACAGGCTAAGCTTATTGTTCACAGCTGTCTTCAGTGCCAAGTTTTTGTACTTCCAAACCAGGAACCTGGCATTAATCCCAGAGTCCTAACTCCTAATTCTTTATGGCAAATGGATGTGACTCATGTTAGCTCCTTTGGCAGATGGTTATATGTGCATGTCTCTGTAGATACCATCTCAGGTTTTATCTTGGCTGCTTGCCAAACAGGGGAAGGCCTGGCACATGTTAAAAAACATCTGTATTCTTGCTTTGCAGTTGTGGGGCTTCCATATCAAATAAAGACTGACAATGCCCCTGGATATGTCAGTAAGGCTTTTAATTTACTTATGCAACAGTGGGGAGTTTCCCATATTACTAGTGTCTCTTACAATCCTCAGGGACATGCTGTGGTGGAGTGAGCCAATCATACTTTAAAAACCCAATTGTCCAAACAGTCTGAACAATAAAAACATAGTTTAACTACCCCACACTCCCAATTACATTTGGCATTGTTTACTTTAAAATTTTTAAATGTTTCTAGAGATAATAATCTAACTGCAGCCAAACACCATTATTCAGGCAAAAAAATTCTCCCTAAACGAAGGTAAGCCAGTGTTATGGAAAAACTGCCAAACCAATACCTGGGAATCTGGCACAATTATAATGTGGGGAAGAGGATATGCTTGTGTTTCTCCAGGAGATCATTAATCCCCAGTCTGCATATGCACCAGGAGACTCAAGCTTCAGGTGAATACTGACAACAAAAACCACAGTGAAAAGACATCCATGTCAGAAAATGCCCTCAGACATGGTGAGATCTTTGACAACTCCTTAGAAGCTGGCACACCAAATCACAATGAGTCTGATTCAATCATCCCTGATGGCAATGGAGACCCATCTAACTAATCCCACTTCTAATTCCCTTTCTTTTTCTCCTAACAAATCTAAAAGTCTCACTATTTTTATTAGCCTGATAATAACATCCCTCTCTTCTTCCCTTCAGCACTCAATCTCGCTTACAATAGATTTTATTTAAGGATTCTCCTCCTTATACTTTCTATCTCATCAGTTTCCTCTCACACTGATTTACCTGCTACACCAAATTATTCTTATTGGGCTTTTGTGCCTTTTCCTCCACTTATTTGACTGCTTGCCTGGATGGATGATCCTGCAGAAATCTACACTAACAATAGTGTGTGGATGCCTGGAGCTACAGATGACCTTTTCGTCACTCAACCAGGAGAAGTAGGCACTGCATTTCTTGTAACTATGGGTTGTAGATGCCCTCTTCTGCCTCGGACATACACCTGGTTTTATCGATCTAGAAACCCAAGTCTGGGCTCCTTATCTTCCAGAGAGATCAGCTACAGAGGAACTGGGACATTTGGTCTCTGGTCTCTCCCTTTCTCCTTTAAAACAAATGAAAGGTGGAGTAATAGAAGATACCCTGTACTTTCAATATAAGCCTGTGGGAAAACCAGGCCCTAAAAATTTTGAGAGCCCATCTAAAACTTTAATTTGGCAAGATTGTGTTAACTCACATGCAATAATATTCAAAAATGACTCATACGGTATAGTAATAGACTGTGCACCAAAGGGCTATTTAAAAAACAATTTCTCCTCTGGCAGAAGGGAATGCCGGGAGGCTACTTATTTTATTTCTTATTGGGAGAACGAGATTCATCATTCTACTTTGCATAGGAGGTTCAGCTCATTCTTTCCCTAAAAATGGGAAGATAAAGGCATTACCCTCCACAAGCCTCATATGGTATTCCCTATTCAGAGCCCAGAACACCCAGAACTGTGGAAATTGGCTATTGCCATGTCTGGACTGTGAGTAGTGGAAGGGGAAACTATTCTGCCTGTTGTTCCTGCTGCCACCCCATCTCTCAGTGTCAACGTAGATCTAGACATTCTGCTTTACTTACTTCCAACATGACGGTTCCCATACAGAGTTGTGTTAAGCCTCCTTACATGCTGTTAGTGGGAAATATCAACATTTGGACAGACAGTCAAACTGTCCAATGCATTACTTGTCATTTATACACTTGTATTAACTCCCATTTTGACTCCAGGAAAAATGTAATGTTGGCTCAAGCTCGAGAAGGAATCTGGATTCTGGTAACTTTGCCCAGACCTTGGGAATCCTCCCCCTAGATACATTTAATTAATGAAGTGTTACAGTGAATTCTAAAAAGATCTAAGAGATTTGTTTTCACTTTAATCACTGTGACCATGGGCCTAATTACAATCACTGCACTGGCCACCACTACCAGACTGCTGTTACATCAATCTATTCAAATGGCTCATTTTGTCAATGATTGGCAAGCCAATTCCACCCAAATGTGGAATTCTCAAAAAGGCATCAATCAAAATTTGCAATCAAATTAATGATTTAAGACAGTGTGTTAATTGGCTTGGAGATCGGGTAGTGAGTCTCAAACATTGCATGGAAATGCAGTGCAATTGGAATACTTTGGATTTCTGTATCACCCCGTATTCCTATAATGAGACTGACTATTCATGGGAAATGGTCAAAGGACACCTTCTGGGTAGGAAAGATAATTTATCATTGGACATAATTAAATTAAAGAAACAAATTTTTGAAACCTCTCAAGCTCATTTATCCATTGTGCCTGGAGCTGAGGTGTCAGATCAGGTGGCAGAAAATCTTTCCGGATTAAACCCCACAACTTGGATTAAGTCTATTGGGGGCTCCACTGTAGCAAATTTTGGAATTATTTTTCTCTGTTAATTGGCTTGTCTTTAGTGTGCCAGACCAGTCAAAGAATCCTGCGTCAAAATCAAGAGAACGAACAAGGCTTCATTGCCATGGCACATTTATATAAAAAGAAAGGGAGTGATGTTGTGGGAAGTCAGGGACCCCGAACAGAGGGACTGGCTGAAACCATGGCAGAAGAACATAAATTGTGAAGATTTCATGGACATTTGTTAGTTCCCCAAATTAATACTTTTATAATTTCTTATGGCTCTCTTTACTGTAATCTCTGAACATAAATTGTGAAGAGTTCATGGATATTTATCACTTCCCCAATCAATACTCTTGTGATTTCCTTTGCCTGTCTGTACTTTAATCTCTTAATCCTGTCATCTTCCTAAGCTGAGGATGTATGTCACCTCAGGACTGTGTGATGATTGTGTTAACTGCAAAAGTTGTTTAAACAATATGATATCTGGGCACCTTGAAAGACGAACAGGATAACAGCAATGTTCAGGGAACAAGGGATATTACCATTAGGTCTGACTGCCTGAGAGCTGGGGGTATTAGAGCCATATTTCTCTTCTTTCAATAGCAAATAGGAGAAATATTCCTGAATTCTTTTTCTCTACAAGGAACAGCCCTAAGAAAGAGAATGCCTTCCTAGGGGGAGGTCTCTGAAATGGCCGCCTGAGAATGTCTTTTACAGTTGTAGATAAGGGATGAAATAAACCCCAGTCTCACATAGCACTCCCAGGCTTATTAGGACAAGGAAATTCCAGCCTAATAAATTTTGGTCAGACTGGTTGTCTGCTCTCAAACTCTGTCTCCTGATAAGATGTGATCAATGACAATGCATGCCTGAATCCTCATTAGCAATTTTAATTTCACCCCGGTCCTGTGACCTCACCCTGTCTCCATTTGCCTTGTGACATTTTATTAACTTGTGAAGCATGTGATCTCTGTCATCTACACCCTATTTGTACACTCCCTCCCCTTTTGAAAATCACTAATAAAAAGTTGCTGGTTTTGTGGATTGCACAGCATCAAGGAACCTGCTGAAATGTGATAACTCCCTTGGATACCCAGCTTTGTAATTTCTCTCTTTTGTACTCTTTCCCTTTATTTCTCAGACTGGCTGACACTTAGGGAAATAGAAAAGAACCTACATGAAATAAAGTTGAATTATCAAGGACGGGTACCCCAATAATTTTCATTCATCAGTTTGGAAACACTGTTTGTGTAGGATCTGTGAAGGGATATTTGGCAGCACATTAAGGCCTACATTGACAAAGAAAATATCTTCATACAAAAACTAGAAAGAAGCTTTCTTAGGAGCTGCTTTTTGATGTGTGCATTCATCCCACAGTGTTAAACGTTTCTTTTGATTCAGTAGTTTGAAAAAACTGCTTTTGTGGATTCTGCAAATGGACATCTGCGATTTCATTGAGGGCAATGGTGAAAAAGTGAATATCCCAGGAGAAAAACCAGAAGGAAGCTATCTGAGAAATTGCTTTGTGATGAGTGCATTCACTTTGAAGAGTTAAACCATTCTTTTCATTCAGTAGTTGGGAAACACTGTTTATTTTTAGAATCAGTGAAGGAATATTTGGGAATGCATTGAGGCCTACAGTGAAAAAAAAATGTTCAGATAAAAACTAGAAAGAAGAGATCTGAGAAACTGCTTTGTTATGTGTCCATTCATCTCACAGAGTGAAACCTTTCTTTTGATTCAGCAGTTTGGTAACACTGTTTTTGGTGATTCTGCGAATGGACATTTAGGAACTCATTGAGGCCAATGACAGAGAAGTGAATATCCCAGAATAAAAACCAGAAGGAAACTATCTGAGAAACCACTTTGTGATTTGTGCATTCATTTTGCAGAGTGAAACCATTCTTTTCATTAAGCGGTTTGGAAACACTGTTTTTGTAGGATCTGCGAAAGGCTATTTTGGAATGCATTGAGGTCTATGGCAATCAGTAGATATCTTCAGATAAAATGTTGAATGGACCTTTTGGAGAAACTGTTTGTGATGTGTACGTTCATCTCACAGAGTTAAACATTTCTTTTGATTCAGCAGTTTGGAAACACTGCTTTGGTCCATTCTGCAAATGGACATTTGGGAGCTCATTGAGACCAATGGCAAAAAAGTGAATATCTCAGGAGAAAAACTAGAAGGAAGCTATCTGAGAAACCGTTTTGTGATGTGTGCATTCACCTCACAGAATTAAAGGCTTCTTTTAATTCGGCAGTTTGGAGACACTGTTTTTGTAGGATTTGTGAAGTGATATTTTGGAATGCATAGAGTCTTATGGTGAAAAGGAAAATATCTTCAGATACAAAATAGAAAGAATCTTTCTGAGAAACTGCTTTATGATGTGTGCATTCATCTCACAGAGGTAAACTTTCTTTTCTTTCAGCAGATTGGAAACACTGCTTTTGTAGAATCTGCAAACTGATATTTGGGAGCACATTGAGGCCTATGCTGAAAAGGAATCTACCTTCATATAAAAGCTAGAAAGAAGCTTTCTGAGAAACTGTTTGTGATGTGTGCATTCACCACACAGAGTTTAACACTTGTTTTGATTCAGGAATTTGGAAACACTGATTTTCTCTATTCTGCAAACAGACATTTGGGAGCTCATTGAGGACAATGGCAAAAATGTGAATATCCCAGGATAAAAACAAGAAGAAGCTATCTGAAAAACCGCCTTGTGATGTATGCATTCATGTCACAGAATTAAGCATTTCTATTCATTCAGCAGTTTGGAAAAACTTCTTTTGTAGAATCTGTGATGGGATATTTGGGAGTGTTTGAGATCTATGGTGAAAAAGAAAATATCTTCATAAAAAACTAGACAGAATCTTTCTGAGAAGATTGCCACATGTGCATTCATCTCACATAGCTAAAAGTTTCCTTTGATTCAGAGTTTTGGAAACACTGTTTTTGTAGAATCTGTGAAGGGATATTTGGGGGTGCATTGAGGTCTATGTTGAAAATGAATATATCTTCAGATAAAAACTAGCAGGAAGCATTCTTTAAGCTGTTTTGTGATGTGTGCTTTCATCTCTCATAGTTAATCCTTTCTTTCAATTCAGCAGTTTGGATACATTCTTTTTGTCCATTCTACGAATGCACATTTGTGAGCTCATTTAGGCCAGTGGCAAAAAAGCGAATATCCCAGGATAAAAACTAGAAGGAAGCTATCTAAGAAACCTCTTTGTGACGTGTGTATTCATCTCACAGATATAAACCTGCCTTTTCATTCGGCATTTTGGAAACACTCTTTTTGTAGAACCTGCAAAGGGATATTTGAGAGCACATTGAGGTCTATGGTGAAAAAGAAAATGTCTTCAGATAAAAACTGAAAAGAAGGTTTCTGAGAAACTGCTTTGTGATGTGTGCCTTCATCTCACAGAGTAACCATTTCTTTTAATTCAGCGGTTTGGAAACACTGTTTTTGTCCATTCTGTGAATGGACATTTGGGAGCACATTGAGACCAATGGAGAAAAAGTGAATATTCCATGATAAAAACTAGAAGGAAGCTATCTGAAAAATCACTTTGTCATGTGTGCATTCATCTCACAGAGATAAACCATTCTTTTCATTAAGCAGCTTGGAATATCCGTTTTTGTAGAATCAGCAAAGGGATAGTTGGGAGGCCATTTATGCCAAAAGTGAGAAAGCGAATATCCCAAGATAACTATTAGATGGAAGCTGTCTGAGAAACCCCCTTGTAATATGTGCATTCATTTCACACGGTTAAACTTTTCTTTTCATTCAGCCGTCTGGAAACACTGTTTTCATAGAAGCTGCGAAGGGGTATTTTGAATCGCATTGAGGCCTATGGTGAAAAAGAAAATATCTTGAGAGAAAAACTAGAAAGATGCTTTCTGAGAAACTGTCTTGTGAAGTGTCCATTTATCTAACAGAATGAAAGCTTTCATTTGATTCAGCAGTTTAGAAACACTGTTTTTGTCCATTTTCCGAATGGACATTTGGGAGCTCATTGAAGCCAATGGCAAAAAAGCAAGTATCCCTGGATAAAAACTAGAACAAAGCTATCTGAGAAATTGCTTTGAAATGTTTGCATTCAGGTAACAGAGTGAAATATTACTTTTCATTCAGCAGTTTGGAAACACTATTTGGGAGCGAATTGAGGCCTGTGGTGAAAAAGAAATTATTTTCAGATAAATACTGGAAAGAAGCTTTCTTGGAAACTGCTTTGTGATGTGTGCTTTCGCCTCACACAGTTAATCCTTTCTTTTCATTCAGCAGTTTGGGAACACTGTTTTTGTAGAATCTGTGAAGGGATATTTGGGAACAACTTGAGGTCTGTGGGAAAAACAAAATATCTTCAGGTATGAACTAGAAAGAAGATTTCTGAGAAACTGCTTTGTGATGTGTGCATTCATCCCACACAGTTAAACTTTTCTTTTCATTCAGCAGTTTGGAAACACTATTTTTGTTCATTTTGTGAATAGATGTTTTGGAGCTCATTGAGGTGAATGGCAAAAAAGCAAGTATCCCAGGATAAGAACTACAAGGAAGCAATCTGAAAACTGCATTGTGATGTGTGCATTCATCTCACATAGTTAAACTTTTCTTTTTATTCAGAAATTTGGAATCACTGTTTTTGTAGAATCTGCAGTGGGATATTTGGGAGCACATTGAGGCCAATAGTGAAAAATAAAATATCTTCAGAGAAAAACAAGAAAGAAGCTTTCTGAGAAACTGCTTTCAGGTGTGAACATTCATCTCACAGAGTTAAAACTTTTATTTGATTGAGCAGTTTGGAAACACTGCTTTGGAAGTATTGGAAAGGTTTATTTGGGAGCAAAATGAGGCCTGTGGTGAAAAATGAAGTACCTTTAGATAAAAACTAAAAAAAAAACTTTCTCAGAAACTGCTTTGTGATGTGAGCACTCTTCTCACAGTGTTAAACCTTTCTTTTGATTGAGCAGTTTGGAGACACTGTTTTGGTGGAATCTGTGAAGGGATATTTGGAAGCACTTTGAGGCCTATGATGAAAAAAGGAAATATCCACAGATAAAAACTAGAAAGAAGCTTTCTGGGAAACTTATTTGCCATGCATGCATTCATCTTACAGAGTTAAACCTTTCTTTTGATTGAGCAATTTGGAAACACTGTTTTTGTAGAATCTGCTGAGGGATATTTGGGAACACTTTGAGGGCAATGGTGAAAAAGGAAATATCTTCGGATAAAAACTAGAAAGAAGCTTTTCCAGAAATCGTTTTGTGGGGTGTGCATTCTTCTCACAGAGTTAAATGTTTGTGTTGATTGAGCAGTTTGGAAATACTGTTCTTGTAGAATCTGTGGCGGGATATATGGGAGCACATTGAGGCCTATGTTGAAAAATGAAATATCTTCAGAGAAAAACTAGAAAGAAGCTTTCTGAGAAACAGCTTTGTTATGTGTTTATTTTTCTAACAGATTTAAACTTTTCTTTTGATTGAGCAGTCTGGAAACACTGTTCTTTTAGAACCTAAGCAGGGAAATATGGGACAGCATTGAGGCCTATGGTGAAAAAGTAAATATCTTCTGAGAAAAACTGAAAAGAAGCTATCTGAGAAATGGCTTTTTGAGGTGTGCATTCATCTCACAGAGTTAAATCTTTCTTTTGATTGAGCAGTTTGGAAACACTGTTTTGGTAGAATCTGTGAAGGGATATTTGGGAGTACTTTCAGGCCTATGGTGAAAAAGGAAATATCTTCAGATAAAAAGTAGAAAGAAACTTTCTGATAAACTGCTTTGTGTAGAATACATTCACTTCACAGAGTTAAACCTTTGTTTTGATTGGGCAGTTTGGCAACAGTATTTTTGTGGTATCTCAGAAGAGATATTTTGTAGCACTTTGAGGCCTAAGGTGTAAAATGAAATATCTTCAGATTAAAACTAGAAAGAAGCTTTCTGAGGAAACTGCTTTGTGATGTGTGTATTAATCTCACAGAGTTAAGCCTTTCTTTTGAGTGAGCAGTGTGGAAACCTTCTTTTGGTAGAATCAGGAAAGAGATACTTGGGAGTGCATTTAGGCATATGATGAAAAAGAAAATATCTTTAGATAAAAACCAGAAAGAAGGTTTCTTGGAAACTGCTTTGTGATGCATACATTCCCCTCACAGAGTTAAACCTTTCTTTTGACTGAGCAGTCTTGAAACACTGTTTTTCTAGAATCTATGTAAGTGCATTGAGGCCTATGGTGAAAAAGGAATTATCTACAGATAAAAACTAGAAAGAAGCTTTCTGGGAAACTGCTTTGTGATGTGTGCATTCATCTCACAGAGTTACACTTTGCTTTTCATTGAGCAATTTGGAAACATTGTTTGGAAGTATCTGTGTAGGGATATTTTGGGGTGCACTGAGGCCTACAGTGAAAAAGGAAATATCTTCAGTTAAAAATTCGAAAGAAGCTTTCTCAGAAACTGCTTGGTGACCATCTCACAGAGATAAACCTTTCTTTTGATTGAGCAGTTTGGAAACACTGTTGTTGGAGTATCTGCAGAGGGTTATTTGGGAGCCCGTTTAAGCATATGTTGCAAAAGGAAATATCTTCAGATAAAAACTGGAAATAAGCTTTCTCAGAAACCATTTTGTGATGTGTGCATTCTTCTCACAGAACTATACCTTTCTTTTGAGTGAGAAGTTCGTAAGTATTGTTTTTGTAGAATCTGAAAATGGATATATGGGAGCAGATTGAGGCACAGAGTGAAAAAGGAAATATCTTCACAGAAAACAAGAAAGAAGCTTTCTGAGAAACACACTGATTGTGCAGTGGGGAAACACTCTTTTGTTAGAAACTGTGAAGAGATATTTAGGAGTGCATTGAGGCCTATAGAGAAAAATGAAATATCTTTAGATAAAAACTAGAAAGAAGCTTTCTCAGAAATTGCTTTGTGATGTGTGCATCCTTCTCACAGCGTTAATCTTTTCTTTTGATTGAGCAGATTGGAAACCCTGTATGTGTAGTATCTGTGAAGAGATATTTTGGAGCACATTGAGGCCTATGGTGATAAAGGAAATGCCTTCAGATTAAAACTAGAAAGAAGCTTTCTCAGAAACCACTTTGTGATGTGTGCATTCTTCTCAGAGTTAAACCTTCCTTTTGATGGAGCAGTTTGGAAACACTGTTTTTGAAGAATCTGAGAAGGGATATTTCGGAGTGCTTTGAGGCCTATGTTGAAAAAGGAAATTTCTTCAAATGAAAAGTAGAAAGAAGCTTTCTGAGAAACTGCTCATCTTGGGAATGAGTGTAACCATCTCACAGAGTTAGACCTTTTTATTGATTGAGCAGTTTGGCAACAATCTGCAGTTTTAGACAATCTGTGGAAGAATATTTGGGATCACTTTGAGACTTATGCTGAAAAAGGAAGTATCTTTATAAAAAAACTAGAAAGAAACTGTCTGACAAACTGCTTTGTGATGATTGCATTCATCTCCCAGAGTTAAACCTTTCTTTTGATTGAGAAGTTTTGAAACACTGTTTATGTAGAATCTGCGATGGGACATTTTGGAGTGCTTATGCCCTGTGGTGAACAAGGAAATATATTCAGATAAAAACTAGAAAGAAGGTTCCTGAGAAACAGCTTTGTGATGAGTGCATTCATCTCACAGATTTAAACTTTCCTTTGATTGGGCAGTTTGGCAACACTGTTTTTGTAGAACCTGAGAAGGGATATTTGGGACGATTTGAGGCATACGGTGAAAAAAGAAATATCTTCAGATAAAAAATAGAAAAAAGATTTCCAGGAAACTGCTTTGTGATGCATACATTCATCTCACAGTGGTAAGCCTTTCTTTTGAATGAGCAGTTAGGAAACACTGATTTTGTAGAATCTCTGAAGGGATATTTGGGAGCACTTTGAAGCCTATGGTGAAAAAGGAATTATCTTCAGAAAAAAACTAAAAAGAAGCTTTCTGAGAAACTGCTTTGTGATGAGTGCATTTTTCTCAGAGAATTAAACCTTTCTTTTTATTGAGCAATTTGGAAACAATGTTTTTGTAGAATCTACAAAGGGATATTTTGGAGCTCTTTCATGCCAATGGTGAAAAAGGAAACATCTTCAGATAAAAAGTAGAAAGAAGTTTTCTGAGAATCTACTTTGAGATGAGTGCATTCATCACACAGAGTTAAATATTTCTTTGATTTAACAGTTTGGCAACAGTGTTTTTGTAGAATCTAAGGGATATTTGAGAGCATTTTGAGGCCTACGGTGAAAAATGGAGTACGTTCAGATAAAAACTAGAAAGAAGCTTTCTGGGAAACTGCTCTGTGATGTGTGCATTCATCTCACAGACTTAAACCCTTTTTTGATTGAGCAGTGTGGAAACACTTTTTTTTTCCTTTATTATTATTATACTTTAGACTCTATGGTACATGTGCACAATGTGCAAGTAAGTTACATATGTATACATGTGCCATGCTGGTGGAAACACTTTTTTGTAGAATCTGTGAAGAGACATTTTGGAGTACATTGAGGCCTATGGTGAAAAAGGAAAACTAGAAAGAAGCTTTCTCAGACACAACTTTTTGATGTGTGCATTCTTCTTACAGTATTAAACTTTTCTTTTGATTGAGCATATTGGAAACACTGTTTTTACAGAATCTGTGAAGAGATATTTTGGAGCACATTGAGGCCTCAGGTGAAAAAGGAAATGTCTCAGATACAAACTAGAAAGAGGCTTTCTAAGAAACCATTTATCGATGTGTTCATTCATCTCACAGAGTTAAACCTTTCTTTTGATTGAGGAGTTTGGAAACACTGTTTTTGTAGAACGTGAAAAGGAAAATTTTGGAGTGCTTTCAGGCCTATGGTGAAAAAGGAAATATCTTCAGATGAAAACTAAAAACAAGCTTTCAGAGAAACTGCTTGGGAATGAGTGCATTCATTTCAAAGAGTTAAACCTCTCCTTTGATTGATGAGTTTGGCAACACTGGCTTTATAGAATCTGCGAAGGGATATTTGAGAGTGCTTTGAGGCCTATGGTGAAAAATGAAATGTCTTCAGAGAAAACTAGAAACTTTCAGAGAAACTGCTTTGGAATGAGTGCATTCATCTCACAGAATTAAACCTTTCCTTTCATTGAACAGTTTGGCAACACTGGCTTTATAGATTCTGCAAAGGGATGTTTGGGAGCACTTTGAGGCCTATGGTGAAAAAGGAAATATCTTCAGAAAAAAAATTAGAAAGAAGCTGTCTGAAAAACTGCTTTGTGATGAGAGCATTCATCTCAAAGAGTTAAACCTTTCTTTTGATTGAGTAGCTTGGAAACACTGTTTTGGTAGTATCTGCAAAGAGACATTTCGGAGTGCTTTGAGTCCTATGATGAAAAATGAAATATCTTCAGATATATACTAGAAAGAAGCTTTCTCAGAAACCGTTTTGTGATGTGTCTATTCTTCTCACATAGTTAAACCCTTTTTTTGATTGAGCAGTTTGGAAACACTGTATTGGAAGTAGCTGTGAAGGGATATTTGGGAGCGCTTTGAGGCCTATGGTGAAAAAGGAAATATCTTCAGATAAAAAATAGGAAGAAACATTCTGAGAAATTGCTTTGTGATTAATGCATTCATCTCACAGAGTTAAACCTTTCTTTGGATTGAGCAGTTTGGCAACAGTGTTTTTCTAGAATCTGAGAAGGGATATTTGGGGACGCTTTGAGGCTTATGGTGAAAAATGAAATGTCTTCAGATAAAAACTAGAAAGAAGCTTTCTGAGAAACTGCTTTGATGAGTGCATTCTTTTCACGGAATTAAACCTTTCTTTTGATTGACCAGTTTGGAAACACTGTTTTTGTAGAATCTACAAAGGAATATTTGGGAGCTCTTTTAGGTCAATGGTGAAAAAGGAAATATCTTCAGATAAAAAGTAGAAAGAAGCTTTCTCAGAAACTGCTTTGAGATAAGTGCATTCTTCACCCAGAGTTAAACCTTTCTTTGATTGATCAGTTTGGCAACAGTGTTTTTGTAGAATCTGAGAAGGGATATTTGGGGGCACTTTCAAGCCTATGGTGAAAAACGAAATATCTGCAGATAAAAACTGGAAAGAAACATTCTGGGAAACCGCTTTGTGAGATGTGCATTCATCTCACAGAGTTAAACGTTTCTTTTGATTGAGCAGTGTGGAAACACTGTTTTGGTAGAATTTGTGAAAAGATATTTTGGAGCGCATTGAGGCTTAGGGTGAAAAAGGAAATGTCTTCAGATAAAAACTAGAAAGAAGGCTTCTTAGAAAGCACTTTGTGATGTGTGCATTCTTCTCACAGTGTTAATCTTTTCTTTTGATTGAGCAGATTGGAAACACTGTATTTGAAGTATCTGTGAAGAGATATTTGGGAGCATATTGAGGCCTACGGTGAAAAAGCAAATGTCTTCAGATACAAACTAGAAAGAGGGTTTCTCAGAAACAGTTTTGTGACGTGTGCATCCATCTCACAGAGTTAAACATTTCTTTTAATTGAGGAGTGTGGAAATACTTGTTGTATTGAATGTGAGAAGATAAATTTTGGAGTGCTTTTAGGCCTATGGTGAAAAAGGAAATATCTTCAAATGCAAACTAGAAAGTAGCTTTCTGAGAAACTGCTTTGGAATGAGAGCATTCATCTCTTAGAGTTAAACATTTCTTTCAACTGAGCAGTTTGGCAACACTGGCTTTATAGTATCTGCAAAGGGATATTTTGGAGTGCTTTGAGGCCTAAGGAGAAAAAGGGAATGTCCTCAGAAAAAACTAGAAACAGCTTTTGGAGAAACTGCTTTGTGAAGAGTGCATTAATAACACAGAATTAAACCTTAATTTGATTGAGTAGTTTGGAAAAAGTGTTTTCACAGAATCTGTGAAAGGGTATTTGGGAGAACCTAGGGTAAAAAAGGAAATACATTCAGAGAAAAATTAGAAAGAAGCCTTCTGAGAAACTGCTTTGTGATGTGTACATACATATCACAGAGTTAAACCTCTCTTTTGATTGAGCAGTTTGTCCACAGTGTGTTTTTAGAATCTGAGAAAGGACAGTAGGAGGGACTTTGAGGTCTATGATGGAAAATGGAATATCTTCAGATAAAAAATAGAAAGAAGCTTTTTGAGAAACTGCTAGGAATGAGTACATTCGTCTCACACAGTTAAACATTTCTTTTGATTGAGCAGTTTGGAAACACTGGTTTTATAGAATCTGCGAAGGGATATTTGGGAGCGCTTTGAGGCCCATGGTGAAAAAGAAAATATCTTCAGAAAAAAGTAGAAAGAAACTTTCTGTGAAACTGCATTGTGATGAGTGCATTGTTCTCACAGAGTTAAACCTTTCTTTTGATTGAGCAGTTTGGAAACACTGTTTTTGTAGAATCTTCGAAGGTACATTTTGGTGCGCATTGAGGTCTATGGTGAAAAAGGAAATATCTTCAGAGAAAAACTAGAAAGAAGCTTTCTCAGAAACCGTTTTGTGATGTGTTCATTCTTCTCACAGAGTTAAACCTATCATTTGATTGAGCAGTTTGTAAACACTTTGCATAACCTTCAAAGGGATTTTTTGGAGCTCATTGAGGCCTACAGAGAAAAAGGAAATATTTTCAGAGAAAAAATAGAAAGAAGCTTTCTGAGAAACTGCTTTGTGATGTGTGCAATCTTCTGAGAGAGATAATCTTTCCTTCTGATTGAGCAGTCTGGAAACACTGCTTTTGTAGAATCTTCAAAGGGACATATGGGAGTGCTTTGAGGCTTACAGCAAAAAATGAACTATCTTCTTGGAAATATTAGAAGGAAGCTTTATGAGAAACAGCTTTGTGATGCATGCATTCATGTCACAGAGTTAAAACTTTCTTTTGGTTGAGCAGTTTGGAAACACTGTTTTGATAGAATGTGCGAAGGGATATTTGGGAACCCTTTCAGGCCTATGGTGAAAAAGGCAATTTCTTCTAATAAAAACTAGAAAGAAGCTTTCTGAGAAACTGCTTTGTGGTAAGTACATTCATCTCACAGAGTTAAACCTTTCTTTCAATTGAGCAGTTTGGCAACAGTGTTTTTGTAGAATCTGCGAAGGGATATTTGGGAGCCCTTTGAGGCCTATGGTGAAAAACGAAATATCTTCAGATAAGAAATAGAAAGAAGCTTTCTGGGAAACGGCATTGTGATGTCTGCATTCATTTCACAGACTTAAACCTCTCTTTGGATGAGCAGTGTGGAAACACGTTTTGATAGAAACTGCAAGGAGGTATTTTGGAATGCATTTAGGCCTATTGTGAAAAAGGCAATAACTTCAGAGAAAAACTAGCAAGAGGCTTTCTGAGAAACCGTTTTGCATTCAACTCAGAGTGTTAAACCCTTCCTTTCTTTGAGCAGTTTGGAAACACTATTTAGTTAGAATCCATGAAGGGATATGTGGAAATGCATTGTGGCATATACTGAAAAAGGAAATATCTTCAGATAATAACTAGAAATAAGTTCTCTCTGGAACTGCTTTGTGATTAGTGCATTCATCTCACAGAGTTAAACCTTTCTGTTGACTAAGCACTTTGGAAACACTGTTTTGGTAGAATCTGCAAAGGGATAGTTGGAAGCGCATTGTGGCCTGTGGTGAAAAAGGAAATATCTTCATATAAAGAAGCTTTCTGGGAAGCTGCTTTGTGATGAGTGCATTCATCTCACAGAGTTAAACATTTCTATTCATTGAGAAGTTTGTTAACAGTGTTTTGTAGAATCAGAGAAGGGATATTTGGAAGTGCTTTGAGGCATATGGTAAAAAACAAAATATCTAAAGATAGAAACTAGAAATAAGTTTTCTCAGAAATGGTTTTGTGATGGGAGCATTCATCTCACAGAGTTAAACCTTTCTTCGGTTGAGCAGCTTGGAAACACTGTTTTCATAGGTTCTGCGAAGGGATATTTGGGAGTGCTTCCACGGTTATGGTGAAAAAGGAAATATTGTCAGATAAAAACTAGAGAGAAGCTTTCTGAGAAACTGCTTTGTGATGAGTACATTCCTTTCACAGAGTTAAACCCTTCTTTTGATTGAGCAGTTTGCCAACAGTGTTTCTGTGGAATCTGAGAAGGAATATTTTGGAGCCCTTTGAGGCCTATGGTGAAAAATGAAATATCTTCAAATAAAAACTAGAAAGAAGGTGTTTGGGAAACTGCTTTGTGATGTGTGCATTCATCTCACAGAGTTAAACTTTTCTTTTAATTGAGCAGTGTGGAAACACTGTTTTTGTGGAATCTGTGAAGAGTTATTTTGGAGTGCATTGAGGCCTATGGTGAAAAACGAATTATCTTCCAAGGAAAACTAGAAAGAAGCTTTCTCAGAAACCACTTTGTGATGTGTGCATTCTTCTCACAGAGTTAAACTTTCTTTTGATTGAGCAGATTGGAAAAACTGTTTTTTTTTAAGAATCTGAGAAGGGATATATGAGAGCACATTGAGGCCTATGGTGAAAAAGGAAATATCTTCAGAGTAAAACTAGAAAGAATCTTTCTGACATCCTGCTTTGTGAGATGTGCATTCATCTAACAAATTTAAAACTTTCTTTTGATTGTGCAGTCTGGAAACACTGTTTTGTGGAATCTGCCAAGGAATATTTGGGAGCGCATTGAGGACTATGATGAAAAAGGAAATATCTTCAGATAACAAATCAAAAGAAGCAGTCTGGGAAACTGCTTTGTGATGACAGCGTTCATCTCACTGAGTTAATCCTTTCTTTTGATTGAGCAGTGTGGAAACACTGTTTTTGAAGAATCTGTGAAGAGATGTTTGGGGGAACATTGAAGCCTATAGTGAAAAAGGAAATATCTTCAGATAAAAACTAGAAAGAAGCTTTCTCAGAAACGGCTTTATGATGTGTGCATTCTTCTCACAGATTTAAACCTTTCTTTTGATTTAGCAGTTTGGAAACACTGTTTTTGTAGAATCTGAGAAGGGATATTTTGGAGCATTTTTAGGCCTAAGGTGAAAAAGGAAATATCTTCAGATGAAAACTAGGAAGAAGCTTTCTGAGAAACTGCTTTGGAGTCAGTTCATTTATCTAACAGAGTTAAACCATTCTTTTGATTGAGCAGTTTGGCAACACTTGTTTTATAGAATCTGTGAAGGATATTTGAGAGTGCATTTAGGCCTATGGTGAAAAAGGAAATATCTTCAGATAAAAACTAGAAAGAAGCTTTCTGGGAAACAGATTTTTGTACACAACACAAATGCACACAGCATTCATCTCTCAGAGTTAAAAATTTCTTGTTATTGAGCAGTATTGAAATATTGAAACACTGTTTTGGAAGTATCTGTGTAGGTATATTTTTGAGTGCATTGAGGACTATGGTAAGAAAGGAACTACCTTCAGATAAAAACTAGAAAGAAGATTTCTCAGAAACCACTTTGTTATGTGTGCTCTTTTCTCAAAGAGTTAAACCTTATTTTTGATTGAGCAGTTTGAAAACACTGTTTTGGTTGAATCTGTTAAGGGATATTTCGGTGTGCTTTGAGGCCTATAGTGAAAAAGGAAATATCTTCAGATAAAAATTAGAAAGAATCATTCTGGGAAACTGCTTTGTCATGTGTGCATTCATTTCACAGAATTAAACCTTTCTTTTGATCAAGCAGTTTGGAGACCCTGTTTTTGTAAAATCTGCAGAGGTATATTTGGGAGCAATTTGAGGCCTATGGTGAAAAAGTAAATATCTTCAGATAAAAACCGTTTAGTGATGTGTGCATTCTTCTCACAGAGTTAAATCTTTCTTTCCATTGAGAAGTTTGGAAATAGTGTTTTTTTTTTAGGTTCTATGAAGGGATGTATGAGAGTACTTTGAGGCCTATGGTGAAGAAGGAAATATCATCAGAGAAAAACTAGAAAGAAGCTTTCTGAGAAACTACTTTCTGATGTGTGAATTCATCCTGCACAGGTAAACTTTTCTTTTCATTGAGGAGTTTGGAAACATTGTTTTGGTAGAATCTGTGAAGGGATATTTGGAAGTGCATTGTGGCTTATGGTGAAAAAGGAAATATCTTCAGATAAAAACTGGAAAGAATCTTTCCAGGAAACTGCTTTGTGAAGAGTGCATTCAACTCATAGAGTTCAACATTTCTTTTCTTTGAGCAATTTGGGAACAGTGTTTTTGTAGAATCTGAGAAGGGAAATGTGGAAGTGCTTTGAGGCATATGGTGAAAAACGAAATATCTTCAGATAAAAATCTAGAAAGAAACTTTCTCAGAAACTGCTTTGTGATGTGAGAATTCATCCCACAGTGTTAAACCTTTCCTTTGATTAAGCAGTTTGGAAACCCTGTTTTGGTAGAATCTGTGAAGGGATATTTGGGAGCACTTTCTGGTCTATGGTGAAAAAGGAAATATCTTCAGGTAAATAATAGAAAGAAGTTTTCTGTGAAATGGCTTTGTGATTTGTACATTCATCTCACAGAGTTAAATATTTCTATTGTTTGAGCAATAGTGAGCAGTTCAGAAACACTGTTTTTTTTAGAATCTGCGAAGGAATATTTGGGAGCACTTTCAGGCCTATGGTGAAAAAGGAAATATCTTCAGAGAAAAACTAAAAAGAAGCTTTCTGAGAAACCTCTTTATGATGTGTGCATTCATCTCTCAAAGTTAAACCTTAATATGACTGAGTAGTTTGGAAACACGGTTTTTGTAGTACAAACAAAGGGATATATGAGAGCACTTTGAGACCCATGGTGAAAAATGAAATATCTTCAGAGAAAACCTAAAAAGAATCTTTCTGAGAAACTGTTTTGTGATGTGTGCATTCATCACACAGAGTTAAACCTTTCTTTTGATTGAGCAGTTAGGAAAAAAAGTATTGGTAGAATCTCTGAAGGGATATTTGGGAGTGAATTGAGACACATTGTGAAAAAAGAAATATCTTCAGATAAAAACTGGAATCTTTCTGAGAAACTGCTTGGTGACGAGTACATTCATCTCCCTGAGTTAAACTTTCTTTTGATTGTGCAGTCTGGAAACATGGTTTTTGTAGTATAAACAAAGGGATATATGGGTTCACCTTGAGGCCCATGGTGAAAAACAAAATATTTTCAGAGAAAATCTACAAAGAACTTCCCTGAGAAACTGCTTTGTGATCTGTGCATTCATCTCACAGAGTTAAATCTTAATTTGATTGAGTAGTTTGGAAACACTCGTTGGCAGAATCTGTGATGGGATATTTGGGAGTGCATTGAGGCCTATTGTGAAATAGGAAATATCTTCAGAAAAAAATTAAAAGAAGCTTTCTGAGAAACAGCTTTGTGATGAATGCATTCATCTCACAGAATTAAACCTTTCCTTTGATTGAGCAGTTTGGAAACACTGTTTATGTCTACTCTACAAAATGATATTTGGGAATGCATTGAGGACTAGGCAAATATCTTTAGATAAATACTAGAAAGAAGCTTTCTCTGAAACCACTTTGTGATGTGTGGATATTTCTCACAGAGTTAAACCTCTATTTTGATTGTGCACTTATTTATTTATTTATATATTTATTTATATATATATTTATTTGAAACAGAGTCTCACTCTTTCACTCAGGCTGGAGTGCAGTGGTGTGATCTCGGCACACTGCAAACCCCACCTCCTGGGTTCATGCCATTCTCTTGCCTCAGCCTCCTGAGTAGCTGGGACTACATGCACCTGCCATAAGGCCCTGTTAATTTTTTGTATTTTTAGTAGAGATGGGGTATCATTGTATTAGTAAGGATGGTCTCGATTTCCTGACCTTGTGATCCACACGTCTCAGCCTCCCAAAGTGCTGGGAGTACAGGCATAAGCCACCATGCCTGGCCTTGTGCAGTTTTTAAACACTGTTTTTGCAAAATTTGCGAAGGGATATTTGGGAGAACTCTGAGGCCTATGGTGAAATAGTAAATATCTTTGGAAAAAAACTAAAAAGATACTTTCTGTGAGACTGCTTTGTGTTGAGTGCATTCATCACCCAGAATTAAACCTTTCTATTAATCGAACAGCTTGGAAACACTGTTTTTTAAGAATCTACAAAGGGATAGTTGGGACCACATTGAGGCCCATGTGAAAAAGGAAATATCTTCAGATAAATACTAGAAATAATCTTTCTCAGAAAGCCCTTTGTGATGTGTGTATTCTTCTCACAAAATTAAACCTTTATTTTCACTGGGCAGTTTGGAAACACTGTTTTTGAAGAATCTGTGAGGGAATATTTGTGAGTGCTTTGAAGCTTATGGTGAAAAAGGAAATATCTTCAGAAAAATATTGGAAGGAAGATTTCTGGGAAACTGCTTTGAGATGTGTGCATTCATCTCTCAGAGATTAGCCTTTCTTTTGATTGAGCAGTTTGGAGTCACTGTTTAGGTAGAATCTGTGAAGGGATATTTGGGAGCACATAGAGGCCTGAGGTGATAAAGGAATTATCTTCAGACAAAAATTAGAAAGGAGTATTCTCAGAAACCGCTTTGTGATGTGTGCATTCTTCTCACAGAGTTAAACCTGTCTTTTGATTGAGCAGTCTGGAAACACGGTTTTTGTAGTATAAACAAAGGGATATATGGGAGCACTTTGAAGCCCATGGTGAAAAATGAAATAACTTCAGAGAAAAACTACAAAGAAGGTTGCTAAGAAACTGCTTTGTTTAACTCTCACAGAGGTAAACTTAATTTGATTGAGTAATTTGGAAACACTGTTTTGGCAGAATCTGCAGTGGGATATTTGGGAGGACTTTGAGGCTAATTGTGAAATAGGAAATATCATCAGAAAAAAATGAAAAAGAAGCTTTCTGTGAAACTGCTTTGTGATGAGTGCATTCATCTCACAGATTTAAACCTTTCTTTTGATTGAGCAGTTTGGAAGCAATGTTCATATAGAATCTGCAAAGGGATATTTGGGAAAACGTTCAGGCCTAGGGAAATAGCTTCATATAAATACTAGAAAGAAGCTTTCTCAGAAACTGATTTGTGATGTGTGGATTCTTCTCACAGAGTTAAAACTCTCCTTTGATTGTCCAGTTTTTAAACACTGTTTTTGAAGAATCTCCAAAGAGATATTTGAGAGCCCTTTGAGGCCTATGGTGAAAAAGGAAATATCTTCAGATAAAAACTAGAAAGACGCTTTCTGAGAAACAGCTTTGTGATGTGTGCATTCATCACACAGTGGTAAACCTTTCCTTTGATTGAGCTGTTTCAACACACTGTTCTTGTGGAATCTGTGAAAGGATATTTGGGAGCACTTTGTGGCCTATGGTGAAATAGTAAACATATTCAGAAAAAAACAAAATGAAGCTTTCTGAGAAACTGCTTTGTGATGAGGGCCTTCATCTCACAGAAATAAACCTTTCTATTGATTGAACAATTTGGAAACACTGTTTTTTTAGAATCGGCAAAGGGATATTTGTGAGCACATTGAGGGCATGGTGAAAAAGGAAAATCTTCAGATAAATACTACTAGGAAGTTTTCTGCATTCATCTTATAGAATTAAACTTTTTTTTGGATTGAGGAGTTTGGAAACACTGTTTTTGTAGAATCTGTGAAGGGATATTTGTGAGCACTTTGTGGCTTATGGTGGAAAAGGAAATATCTTCAGATAAGTACTAGAAAGAAGGTTTCTGAGAAACTGCTTTGTGATGAGTGTGTTCATCTCACAGAGTTAAGCCTTTCTTTTGATTGAGCAGTTTGGAATCACTGTTTCAGTAGAATCTGCTAAAGGATATTTGGGAGTGCATTGAGACCTATGGTGATAAAGGAAATATCTTCAGATAAAAATTAGAAAGGAGCTTTCTTGAAAACTGGTTTGTGATGTGTGCCTTCTTCTCACTGAGTTAAACCTTTCTTTTGATTGAACAGCCTGGAAACACTGTTTTTGTAGTATAAACAAAGGGATATATGGCAGTGCTTTCACTACCATGGTGAAAAGCAAAATATCTTCAGAGAAAAACTACAAAGAATCTTTCTGAGAAACTGCTTTGTGAAGTGTGCATTCACCTCACAGAGTTAAACTTAATTTCATTGAGCAGTTTGGAAACAGTTTTGGCAGAGTCTGTGTTGGCATATTTGGGAGGGCATTGAGGCCTATTGTGAAATAGGACATATCTTCAGATAAAAACTAAAAAGAAGCCTTCTGAGAACTGCTTTATGAGTACTACATTCATCTCACAGAAATAAACCATTCTTTTGATTGAGCACTGTGGAAACACTATTTACATAGAATCTACAAACGGATATTTGGGAATGCATTGATGCCTAGGGAAATATCTTCATATAAATACTAGAAAGAAGCCTTCTCAGAAATTGCTCTGTGATGTGTGAATTCTTCTAACAGAGTTAAACCTCTCTATTAATTGCCCAGTTTCAAACTCTCTTTTTGAAGAATTTGCCAAGGGGTATTTGGGAGCACTTTGAGGCCTTTAGTGAAAAATGAAATATCTCCATATAAAAACTAGAAAGAAGCTTTCTGAGAAACAGCTTAGTAATGTGTGTATTCATCACACAGTGGTAAACCTTTCCTTTGAGCTGTTTGGAAACACTGTTTTTGTAGAATCTGCGAAAGGTTATTTTGGAGTGCTTTTAGGTCTATGGTGAAGTATTAAATATATTCAGAAAAAAACTGAAATGAAGATTTCTGAGAAACTGCTTTGTGATGAGTGCATTCATCTCACAGAAATAAACCTGTCTATTGATTGAGCTGTTTGGAAACACTGTTTTTGGAGAATCTGCTAAGGTATATTTGGGAGGTCATTGAGGCCTACAATGAAAAAGGAAATATCTTCAGATAAATACTAGAAAAAAGCTTTCTTAGAAACTCCTCTGTGATGTGTGCATTCTTCTCACGGAATTAAACCTTTCTTTAGATTGAACAGTTTTGCAATACTGTTTTTTTAGTATCTGACAAGGAAACTTTGGGACAGCTTTGAGGCCTACATTTAAAAGGAAATATCTTCAGATAAAAACTATATAGAAGCTTTCTGGGAAACTGCTTTGTGATTTCTGCATTCATCTCAGAGAGTTAAACTTTTCTTTTAATTGAGCAGTTTGGAAACACTGTTTTTTTTAGAATTTACAAAGGGATATTTGGAAGCGCTTTGAGGCCTATGGTCAAAAAGGAAATATGTTCAGATAAAAACTAGAAAGAAGCTTTCTGGAAACTGCTTTCTGATGTGTACATTCCTTTCAATGAGGTGAACCATTATTTTGATTGAGCACTCTGGAAACACTGTTTTTGGAAAATCTGCGAATGGATATTTGGGAGTTTATTGAGGCCTACAGTGAAAAAGGAAATATCTTCAGATAAAAAATAGGAAGAACTTTTCTCAGAAACTACTTTGTGATGTGTGCATTCTTCTCACAGAGGTAAACCTTTCTTTTGATTAAGCAATTTGGATACACTCTTTTTGTGGAATCTACGAAGTGATATACAGAGCGCAATGGGGCCTATGGTGCAAAAGGAAATATCCTCGGAGAAAAACTAGAAAGAAGCATTCTCAGAAACTGCTTTTGGATATGTGCATTCATCTCACAGAGTTAAGCCTTTCTTTTGATTGAGCAGTTTGGAAACATTGTTTTTGTAGAATCTGCAAAGGGGTATTTGGGAGCACATTGAGGCCTATGGTAGAAAAGAAATATCTTCAGATTGAAACTAGTAAGAATCATTTTGAGAAACTGCTTGGTGATGAGTGTATTTATCTCACATAGTTAAACCTTTCTTTGGATTGAGAAGTTTGGAAAGACAGTTTATGTAGAATCAGCGAAGGGATATTAGGGAGCACTTAGAGGCCTATGATGAAAAAGGAAATATCTTCAGATAAAAACTACAAAGAAGCTGTGTCAGAAAGCACTTTTTGTGGTGTGAATTCTTCTCAAAGTGTTTAACCTCGGTTTGATTGAGCAGTTTGGAAACACTGTTTCTTTAAATTCTACCAAGGGATATAAGGAAGTGCATTGAAGCCTATGGTGAAAAAGAAAATATCTTCAGAGAAAAACTAGAAAGAATCTTTATGAGAAACTGCTTTGTGCTGTTTGCATTCATCTCACCATTTTAAAACTTTCTTTTGATTGAGCAGTTTGGCAACACTGTTTTTGTACAATCTGTGAAGGGATATTTGGGAGTGCTTTGAGGCCTATGGTGAAAAAGGAAGTAATTTCAGGGAAAAACTAGAAAGAAGTTTCTGGGAAACTGCTTTTGATGTTTGCATTCAGGTCAAAGAATTAAAACTTTCATTGACTTAGCAGTTTTGGAACACAGTTTTTGTATAATCTGCAGAGGTATATAAATAGGCCTATGGTGAAAAAGGAAATATCCTCAGATTTCCTTGGTGCTGATTGAGCTGTTTGGAACCACTGTTTTTCTAGAATCTGTGAAGGGATATTTGGGATACTTTCAGGCTTATGGTGAAAAATGTAATATCCTCAGATAAAAACTAGAAATATTTCTGGGAAACAGCTTTGTGATGTGTGTTTTCATCTCACAGTTAAACTTTTCTTTGACTGAGCAGTTTCAAAAAACTGTTTTTGTAGGATTTGGGAAAGGATGTTTGGGAACACATTGAGGCCTATGGTCAAAAAGGAAATATTTTCAGATAAAAACCACAACGAATCTTTTGGGGAAACTGCTTTGTGATGTGTAGATTCATGTCACAGTTGCACTATTCTTTTGATTAGGCAGTTTGGAAACACTGTTTTTGTAGAATCTGCGAAGGGATATATGGGAGCGCATTGAGGCATATGGTGAAAAAAGAAATATCTTCAATCAAAACTAGAAAGACACTTTCTGTGGAACTGCTTTGTGATGTGTGCATTTGTCTCACAGAGATAAAGCTTTCTTTTGATTGCGTAGTTTGGAAACATTGTTTTTATAGAATCTGCAAAAGGATATTTAGGAATGCATTGAGGACTATGGTGAAAAAGGAAATATCCTCAGATTAAAAACTAGAAAGCTTTCTGTTTAACAGCTTTATGATATGTCCATTCATCTCACAGAATTAAAACTTTCTATTGATTTAGCATTTTGGAAACACCGTTTTTGTAGAATCTGCGAAGGGATATATGGGAACACATTGAGGCCTCTGGTAAAAAAGGAACTATCCTCAGATAAAAACTTAAAAGAAGCTTTCAGATTAACTGCTTTGTGATGTGTTCATTCATCTCACAGTGTTAAACTTTCTTTTAATTGAGCATCTTGGAAACACTGTTTTTGTAGAATCTGCAAGGTGATATTTAGGAGCACATTGAATCCTATGAAGAAAAAGGAAATATTCTCAGATAAAAACGAGAAAGAAGCTTTCTGAGAAACTGCTTTGTGATGTCTGCTTCCATCTCATAGAATTTAAGCATTCTTTTGATTAAGCAGTTTGGAAACACAGTTTTTGCAGAATTTGTGAAAGGATATTTGGGAATGCATGGAGCGTATGTTAAGAGAGGAAATATCCTCAGATAAAAACCAGAAAGATGATTTCTGAGGAACTGCTTTGTAATGTGTACGTTCTTCTCACAGAGTTACAACTTTCTTTTGATTGAACAGTTAGGAAACACTATTTTTGTAGAATCTGTGAAGGGATATTTGGGAGTGCATTGAAACCTATGGTGAAAAAGGAAATATATTCACATAAAAACTAGAAAGACATTTTCTGAGAAACTGCTTTGTGATGTGTGCATTGGTCTCACAGAGAGAAGGCTTTCTATTTATTTAGCAGTTTGGAAACACTATTTTTGTAGAATCTGTGAAAGGTATCCTTTCACATGGGAATGCAATCTGGCCTATGTTGAAAAAGGAAATACTCTCAGATAAAAACTTGAAAGAAGTTTTCTGATTAACTGCTTTGTGAAGTGTCCATTCATCTTACAGAGTTAAACTTTATTTTCATTGCGCATCTTGGAAACACTGTTTTTGTAGAATCTGCAAAGGGATATTTTGTAGCACATTGTGGCCTATGGTGAATAAGGAAATATCTTCACATAAAAACTAGAAAGAGGCTTTCTGAGAAATTGCTTTGTGATGTCTGCATTTGTCTCAGAGAGTTTAAGCATTCTTTTGATTAAGCAGTTTGGAAAACAGTTTTTGTAGAATCTGGGAAAGAATATTTGGGAGCACATTGGGGCCTATGGTGAGAAAGGAAATATCCTCAGATAAAAACCAGGAAGATGCTCTCTGAGGAACTGTTTTGTGATGTGTACATTCATCTCACAGAGTTACAATTTTCTTTTGATTGAGCAGTTTGGAAACACTATTTTTGTAGAATCTGCAAAGGGATATTTTGGAATGCAATGAGGCTTATGGTGAAAAAGGAAATATCTTCACATAAATACTAGAAATAAGCTTTCTGAGAAACTGCTTTGTGATGTGTGCATTCATCTCACAGAGTTAAACTATTCTTTTGATTGAGCATTGTTGTGGGAAGTCACGGACCCCGAATGGAGGGACCAGCTAAAGCCATGGTAGGAGAACATAAATTTTGAAGATTTCATGGACATTTATTAGTTCCCCAAATTACCACTTTTATATTTTCTTATGTCTGTCTTTACTGCAATCTCTGGACATAAATTGTGAAGATCTCATGTACACTTATCACATTCCCAATCAATTCCCTTGTGATTTCCTATGTCTGTCTTTAATCTTTTAATCCCATCATCTTCGTAAGCTAAGGAGGATGTATGTCACCTCAGGATCCATGATGATTGTGTTAACTGCACACATTGTTTGTAGAGCTTGTGTGTTTGAACAATATGAAATCTGGGCACCTTGAAAAAAGAAGAGGATAACTGCAGGTTCAGGGAACAAGAGAGATAACCTTAAACTCTGACCACCAGTAAGTCTGGCAGAACTGAGCCCTATTTCTCTTCTTTCAAAAGCAAATGGGAGAAATATCACTGAATTCTTTTTCTCAGCAAGGAATGCCTCTGAGAAAGAGAATGTTTCCCTGAGGTAGGCCTCTGAAATGACTGCTTTGTGGGTGGCCATCTTTTATGGTCACAGCTGTAAGGGTGAAATAAGCCCCCATCTCCTGCAGCCCTCCCAGGCTTATTAGGATGAGAAAATTCCTGCCTAATAAATTTTGATCAGACCAGTTGTCTGATCAAACCCTGTCTCAAACCCTGTCTTCTGATAAGATGTTATCAATGACAGTGTGTGCCTGAAACTTCAGTAGCAATTTTTATTTTGCCCTGGTCCTTTGGTTCTGTGAACTCACACTGCCTCCATTTAGCTTGTGATATCTCATTATCTTGTGAAGCATGGGATCTCTGTGACCCATACCCTATTCTACACTACCTACCCTTCTGAAAATCACTAGTGAAAACTTGCTGGTTTTACGGCTCAGTGGGCATCATGGAATGTGCCGACATGTGATGCCTCCCCCGGACACCCAGCTTTAAAATTTCTCTCTGTTGTATTTTATCGCTTTATTTCTCAGACCAGCTGACACTAAGGAAAAATAAAAAAGAACCTACTTGAAATATCTGGGGTGAATTTCACCCGATATTTGGCTGAATTTCCCCTGATAAAGCATCTTGAAAACACCGTTTTTGTTGAATCTGCGAAGGGATATTTTGGAGCACATTGAGGCCTATGGTGAAAAAGGAAATATCTTCACATAAAAACTAGAAAGAAGCTTTCTGAGAAAGTGCTTTCTGATGTGTGCATTCATCTCACAGTTAATCCTTTCTTTTGATTGAGCAGTTTGGAAGACTGTGTTTGTAGAATCTGCGATGGGAGATTTGGAAGCATATTGAAGCCTATAGTGATAAAGGAAATATCTTCAGATAAAAACTAGAAAGAAGCTTTCTGAGAAACTGCTTTGTGATGTGTGCATTCGTCTCACAGAATTAAACCTTTCTTTTGACTGAGCAGTTTGGAAACACTGTTTTGGAAAAATCTGTGAAGAGATATTTGGGAATGCATTGAAGCATATGGTGGAAAAGGAAATAACCTTAGATAAAAAGTAAAAAGACCTCTGAGAAACAGCTTCATGATGAGTGCTTTCACCTCACAGTGTTAAAACTTTCTTTTGATAGAGCAGTTTGGAATCATTGTTTTTGTAGAATCCACGAAGGGATATTTGGGAGCACGTTGAGGCCTATGGAGAAAAAGGAAATATCTTCAAATAAAAAATAGAAAGAATTTTTCCAAGACACTGTTTTGAGATGTGTGCATTCCCCTCACAGAGCTAAAGGATTCTCTTCATTGAAGAGTTTGGAACTGCTGTTTTTGTAAAAACTGTGAAGGAATATTTGGGACCACTTTGAGGCCTATGGTGAAACAGGAAATGCCTTCAGGTAAAAACTAGAAAGAAGCTTTCTGAGAAACTGCTATGTGATATCTACATTCATCTCACAGAGAGAAAGCCTAATTTTGATTTAGCAGTTTTTAAACACTGTGTAGAATCTGCAAAAGGATGTTTTGGAGTGCATTGAGGCCTGTGGTGAAAATGGAAATATCTTTATAAAAACCTAAAAGAAGCTTTTGGAGAAATTGCTTTGTGGTGTGTGCTTTCATGACATAGAGTTAAACAAATATTTTGATTGAGTACTTTGGTAACACTGTTTTTGTAGAATCTAGGAAGTTATATTTGGAGCACTTTGAGGTTTGCAGTGAAAAAGGAAATATTCTCAGATAAAAACAAGAAAGAAGCTTTCTGAGAAAATGCTTTGTGATGTGTGCATTCATCTCACAGAATTTCAACTTTCTGATATTTGAGCAGTTTGGAAACACTGTTTTTGTAGAATTTGAGATGGGATATTTGGGAGCACATTGAGACCTACTGTGAAAAAGGAAATACCTTCACATAAAAACTAGAAAGACGCTTTCTCAGAAAAAAATTTGTGGTGTGTGCATTTGTATCACTGAGATAAAACTTTATTTTGATTCCACAGTTTAGAAACACTGTTTTTGTAGAATCTGCGAAAGCATACTTGGGAACGCAATGAGGCCTATAGTGAAAAAGGAAATATCCTCAGATAAAAACCAGAAAGATGCTTTCTCAGGAACTGTTTCATGATGTGTACATTCATCTCACAGAGTTACAGCTTTCTTTTGATTGAGCAGTTTGGAAACACTATTTTTCTTGAATCTGCAAAGGGATATTTGAGAACGCAATGAGGCCTATGGTGAAAAAAGAAATATATTCACATGAAAACTAGAATGATTTCTGAGAAACAGCTTCATGATGTATGCTTTCATCTCACAGAGTTAATACTTTCTTTTAATTGAGAAGTTTGGAAACTGTTTTTCTAGAATCTGCAAAAGGATATTAGGGAGCACATTGAGGCCTATGGTGAAAAAGACAATATCTTCTGATGAAAACTAGTAAGAAGCTGTCTGAGACATTGCTTTGTGATGTGTGCATTCATCTCACACAGAGTTAAAACTTTCTTTTCATTGAGCAGTTTGGATAAACTCTTTTTGTAGAAACTGCAAAGGGATATTTGGTAGCACATTGAAGCCTAGGGTGAAAAAGGAAATATCTTCACACAGAACTAGAAAGACACTTCCTGAAGAACTGCTTTGTGATGTGTGCATTCATCTCACAGGGTTAAACCTTTCTTTTGATTGAGCAGTTTGGAAAAACTGTGTTTACAGTATCTGTCTCAGGACATATGGAAGCACATTGAGGCCTATGGTGAAATAGGGAATATTTTCACATAAAAGCTAGAAAGAAGCTTTCTCAGAAACTGCTTTGTGATGTGTGAATTCATCCCACAGAGTTAAATATTTATTTTGATTGACCAGTTTGGAAACACTGGTTTTGTAGTGTCTGTGAGGCATATTTAGGAGAGCATGGAGACCTATGGTAAAAAAAATCTTCAGATGAAAACTAGAAAGGAGTTCTCTGAGAAACTGCTTTGTGATATGAGCATTCATCTCACAGCATTAAACATTTGTTTTGATTGAGCAGTTTGGAAACATGGTTTTTGTAGAATCTGTGACTGCTTACATCTCACAGAGTTAAAACTTTCTTTTGATGGATCAGTTTGGAAATAATGTTTCTGTAGAATCTGCAAAGGGATATTTGTGAGTGTGATGATACCTGTGGTGAAAATAAAATATCTTCAGACAAAACCTAGAAGGGAGATTTTTGAGAAACTGCTTTATGATGTGTGCATTCATGTCACAGAGTAAAACATTTATTTTCATTGAGCAGTTTGGAAACACTGGGTATAATCTGTGAAGTGATGTTAAGTATCAGAAAAAGGCCTATGGTGAACAAGGAAATATCTTTAGATAAGAACATAAAGAAGTGTTATGAGAAACTGCTTTCTGTTGTGTGCGTTAATGTCACTATGGTAAGTCCTTCTTTTGATGGAACAGTTCAGAAACACTGTTTTTGTAGAATCTGTGAAGGGATATTTGGGAGCACATTGAGCCCTATGGTGGAAAAGGAAATATCCTCAGAGAAGACCTATACAGAAGCTTTCTGAGAAACTGATTTGTGATGTGTGCATTCATCTCAGAGAGTTAAGCCTTTCTTTTGACTGAGCCATTTGGAAACACTGCTTTTGTATAATCTGCAAGATGATATTAGGCAGTGCAAAAAGCCAATGGTGAACAAGGAAATATCTTCAGAAAAAAACTGGAAAGAAGCGTTGTGAGAAACTGCTCTCTGATGTGTGCATTAATCTCACAGAGGTAAGTCTTTCTTTTGGTGGAACAGTTTGGAAACACCTTTTATTAAAATCTGCAAAGGGGTATATGGGAGTGCATTGAGGCCTGTGGTGGAAAAGGAAATATCCTCAGAGAAGATCTATATGGAAACTTTCTGAGAAACTGCTTTGTAATGTGTGCATTCATCTCACAGAGTTAAATCATTCTTTTGACTGAGCCATTTGGAAACACTGTTTTTTGTAGAAACTGCGATGGCATATTTCAAAGCGCAGTGATGCCAATGGTGAAAAAGGAAATATCTTTGGATAAAAACTAGAAAGTACCTTTTTTAGAAACTGCTTTGTGATGTATGAATTCATTTCACAGAGTTAAACTTTTCTCTTGACTGAGCAGTTTGGAAACACTGTTTTTGTTTACTCTGCAAAGTGTTGTTTGGTAGTGCAAATAGGCCTATTGTGAACAAAGAAATAACTTCAGATAAAGACTAGAAAGAAGCCTTATGAGAAACTGCTTTCTGATGTCTGCACTCATCTCTCAGAGTTAAATCCTTTTGATGGAACAGTTCAGAAACACTGTTTTTATAGAGTCTATGAAGGGATATTTGGGTGCATATTGAGGCCTATGGTGGAAAAGAAAATATCCTCAGAAAAGAACTAGGCAGAAGCTATCTGAAAAACTGCTTTGTGATCTGTGCATTCATCTCACAGAGTTAAACCTTTCTTTTGATTGAGTAGTTTAGAAACACTGTATTTGTAGAATCTGCAAAGGTATGTTTGGGAGTGCACAGAGACCTATGGTGAAAAACAAAATGTATTAGGAAAAAATAGAAATAAGCTTTTTGAGAAACTGCTCTGTGATGTGTGCATTCAACTCACAGAGGTAAACCTGT
Source organism: Pongo pygmaeus (assembly GCF_028885625.2). Classification (NCBI taxonomy): domain Eukaryota; kingdom Metazoa; phylum Chordata; class Mammalia; order Primates; family Hominidae; genus Pongo; species Pongo pygmaeus. Next base: position 25,193,919 of record NC_072393.2, read on the forward strand.
TTTTTCATTAAGCAGTTTGAAAACACTGTTTTTGTAGAATCTGTGATGGGATATTTGGGAGCACATTGTGCCTGTGGTCTTAAAGGAAATATCTTTGGATAAAAACTAGAAAGAAGCTTTTTGAGAAACTGCTTTCTGATGTGTGCATTCATCTCCCAGAGTTAAAAGTTTCTTTTGACTGAGCAGTTTGGAAACACTCTTTTTGCGCTATCAACAAAGTGATATTAGGTAACGCAAAAAAGGCTATGGTGAACAATGAAATATCTTCAGATAAAAACTGGAAAGAAGCTTTATGAGAAACTGCTTTCTGATGTGTGAGTTCAACTCACAGTGTTAATCCTGTTTTATTGAGCAGTTTTAAAACACTTTTTTTGTAGAATCTGTGAAGGGATATTTGGGAGTGCATTGAGGCCTATGGTGGAAAAGGAAACATCCTCTAATAAAAATTAGAAAGAAGGTTTCTGAGAAACTGCTTCATGGTGTGTTCACTCATCTCACTGAGTTAAGCCTTCTTTTTGATTGAGAAGTTTGGAAACACTGTTTTTGTAGAATCTGGGAGGGGATAGTTTGAGCACAGGGATAATTTTGAGTGCATTGTGGCCTACGTTGAAAAAGTAATATCTTCAGATAAAAACTAAAGAGAAGCTTTAGTTTTCTAAAAAGCACAAAGAAACTGCTTTGTGATGTGTGCATTCTTCTCACACAGTTAAACATTTCTTTTCATTGAGCAGATTGGAAACATTCTTTTTGTAGAATCTGCAAAGGTGTATTTGGGAGCATATTGAGGCATATGTTGGAAAAGGAAATATCTTCAGAGAAGAACTAGACAGAACCTATCTGAGAAACAGCTTTATGATGTGTGCATTCATCACAGAGTTAAACCTTTCTTTTGATTGAACAGTTTGGAAACACTGTTTTTGCGGAATCAGCAAAAGTACATTTGTGACTACACTGAGACCTATGGTGAAAAAGGAAATATCTACAAATAAAAAGTAGAAAGAAGCTTTTTGAGAAACTACTTTGTGATGTTGCATTCAACCCACAGAATTAAACTTGTTTTTCAATTAAGCAGTTTGCAAACACTGTTTATATAGAAGATGTGATGGGATATTTGGGAATGCTTTGAAGCCTATGGTGATAAAGTAAATATCTTCAGTTAGAAACTATAAAGAAGCTTTTTGAGAAACTGCTTTGTGATGTGTCCATTAATCTCACAGGGTTAAACCTTTCTTTTGAATGAAGAACTTGGAAACACTGTTTTTGCAAAATCTGCCAAGCATTATTAGGTAGTTCAAAATAGCCTATGGTGAACAAGGAAATATCTTCAGATAAAAACTGGACAGAAGCGTTGGGAGAAACTCCTTTCTGATGTGTGCATTCATCTCACAGAGTTAAGTCCTTCTTTTGATGGAACATTTTGAAAACACTGTTTTTGTAGAATCTGCAAAGGGATATTTGGGAGCACATTGAGGCCTATGGTGGAAGAGGAAATATCTTCAGAGAAGAATTAGGCAGAAGCTTTCTGAGAAAATGCTTTGTGTTGTGTGCATTCATCTCACAGAGTTAAACCTTTCTTTTGACTGAGCAGATTGGAAACACTGTTTTTGTAGTATCTACAAAGGGATGTTTGGGAGCTCATTGAAGCCAATGGTGAAAAAGGAAATACCTTTGGATAAAAACTAGAAAGAAGCTTTTTGAGAAATGGCTTTGTGATGTGTGAATTCATCTTACAGAGTTAAACTTTTTTTTGACTGAGCAGTTTGGAAACACTCTTTTTGTAGAATCTGCGAAGCGATGTTTCGTAGAGCAAAACTGCCTATTGTAAACAAGGTAATATCTTCACATAAAAACTGGAAAGAAGCATTACAAGAAACTGCTTTCTGATGTGTGCATTCATCTCACAGAGTTAACTCCACCTTTTGATGGAACAGTTTGGAAACACTCTTTTTTTAGAATCTGCGAATGGATATTTGGGAGTGCATTGAGGTCTGTGGTGGAAAAGGAAATATCTTCAGGGAAGAACTAGACAAGCTATCTGAGAAACTACTTTGTGATGTGTGCATTCATTTCACAGAGTTAAAACTTTCTTTTGATTGAGCAGTTTGGAAACACTGTTTTTATGTTATCTGTGAAGGGATATTTGGGAGTGCATTGAAGCCCACTGTTAAAAAGGAAATATCTTCTGATAAAAACTAGAAAGAAGCTTTCTGAGAAACTGCTTTCTGATGTGTACTTTCAACTCACAGAGTTAAACCTGGTTTTGTTAGAACAGTTTGGACACAATGTTTTTGTAGAATCTGCGACGGGATATATGGGAGTGCATTGAAGCCTATGGTGAAGAAAAAAATATCTTCAGATAAAAACTAGAAAGAAGCTTTTTGAGAAACTTATGTGACTTGTGCATTCATCTCACAATGATAAACCTTTCTTTTGACTAAGCAGTTTGGAAACACTGTTTTTGAAAAATCTGCCAAGTGATATTAGGCAGCATTAAAAAGACTATATTGAACAAGGAAATATCTTCAGATAAAAACTGGAAAGAAGCGTTATGAGAAACAGCTTGATGTTGTGCATGTTCATCTGATACAGCTAACTCCTTCTTTATGTGGAAGAGTTTGGAAACACTGGTTTTGTAGAATCTGCAAAGGGATATTTGGGAGTGTATTGAGGCCTATGGTGGAAAAGGAAATATCTTCAGAGAAGAAATAGACATAAGTTTCCTGAGAAACTGCTTTGTGATGTGTGCATTCATTTCACAGAATTAAACGTTTCTCTTGATTGAGCAGTTTTGAAACACTATTTCTGTAGAATCTGTGAAGGGATATTTGGGAGCACATTGAAGCCTATTCTGAAAAAGGAAATATCTTTGGATAAAAATGAGAAGGAAGCTTTATGAGAAACTGCTTTATGATGTGTGCATTCATCTCACAGATTTAAACTTTTCTTTTGATTTATCAGTTTGGAAACACTGTTTAAAGAGAATCTGCAAAGGGATATTTGGGAGTGCATTGAAGAATATGGAGACATAGGAAATATATTCGGATAAAAACTAGAAAGAAGTAATTTGAGAAACTGCTTTTTGATGTATGCTCTCATCTCACAGAGTTAAACCTTTCTTTTGATTGATCAGTTTGGAAACACTGTTTTTGTAGAATCTGCAAAGGGATACTTGGGAGCTCACTGATACCTATGGCATAAAAGGAAATATTTTCAGATAAAAACTAGAAAGAAGCTCCTTGAGAAACTGGTTTCTGATGTATGCATTCATCACACAGAGTTAAACTAGTCTTTGACTGAGCAGTTTGGGAACACTGTTTTACAATCATCTGTGAAGCGATGTTAGGTAGCGCATAAAAGGATTATGGTGAACAGAATAATTTCAGAGAAAAACTGGAAAGAATCATTAAAAGAAGCTGCCTTCTGATGTGCGCATTCATCTCACAGTTTTAAGTCTTTCTTTTGATTGGACAATTTGGAAGCACTCTTTCTGTAGAATCTGCAAAGGGATTTTTGGGAGCACATTGAAGCCTATGGTGAAAAGGGAAACATCTTTGAATAAAAACTGGAAAGAAGCTTTTTCAGAAACTGTTTTGTGACGTGTGTGTTCATCTCACAGAGATAAAACTTTATTTATTTTATCAGTTTGGAAACACTGTTTTTGTAGTAACTACAAAAACGTATTTTGGAGCCCAAGAGGCCTAAGGTGAAAAAGGAAATAACTTCAGATGAAAACTAGAAATAAGCTTTTGGAGAAACCACTTTGTGATGTGTGCATTATTCTCAGAGTTAAACGTTTCTTTTGACCGAGCAGTTTGGAAACACTGTTTTTGTAGAATATGAGAAGGGATATTTGGGAGTGCACTGAGGCCTATGATGAAGATGAAAATATCTTTGGATAAAAACTAGAAAAAAGATTTTTGAGAAACTGCTTTGTGATGTTTGCATTCAACTGAACTTTTTTTTTGATTGATCAATTTGGAGACAAAGTTTTTGTAGAATCTGTGAAGGGATATTTTGAAGAATCTGTGAAGGGATATTTGGGAGCACATAGAAGCCTATGGTGATAAAAAATATCTTTGGACATAAACTGGAAAGAAGCTTTTTGAGAAACTTGTTTGTGATGTGTGCATTCGTTTCCCATAGTTAAACCATTCTTTTGACTGAACAGTTTGGAAACACTGTTTTTGTGAAATCTCTGAATCAATATTTGGCAGCACAAGAAAGCCTATGGTGAAAAAGGAAATATCTTTAGGCAAATATCCAGAAAGAAGCGCTATGAGAAACTGCTTTCTGATGTGCACATTCATCTCACAGAGTTAAATCCTTCTTTTGATGGAACATTTCAGAAACACTGTTTTTATAGAATCTGTGAGGGGATATTTGGGAATGCATTGAGGCCTGTGGTGGAAACGGAAATATCTTCAGAGAAGAACAAGACAGAAGCTTTCTGAGAAACTACTTTGTGGTGTGTGCATTCATCTCACAGAGTTAAACGTTTCCTTTGATTGAAGAGTTTGGAAACATTGGTTTTGTAGAATCTGCGAAGAGATATCTGAAAGCGCTTTGAAGCCTATGGTGAAAAAGAAAATACCTTTGGATAAAAAATAGAAGGAAGCTTTTTGAGAAACTACTTTGTGGTGTATGCATTTAACTCACAGAGTTAAACTTGTTTTTTCATTGAGCAGTTTGGAAATACTGTTCTTTTAGAATCTGTGATGGGATATTTGGGAATGCATTGAAGCCTATGGTGATGAAGAAAATATCATCAGATAAAAACGAGAAAGAAGCTTTTTGAGAAACTTCTTTGTTATGTATGCATTTATCTCACAGAGTTAAACTTTTCTTTTGATTGAGCAGTATGGAAACACTGTTTTTTTAGAATCTGTGAAGCGATGTTAGGTATCACAAAAAGGCTGATGTTGAAGAAGGAAATATCTTCAGATAAAAACTGGAAAGAAGCATTATGAGAAAATACTTTCTGATATATGCATTCATCTCACAGATTTAAATCCTTCTTTTGCTAGAACAGTTAGGAAACACTGTGTTTATAGAATCTGCAAAGGGATATTTTGGAGTGCAGTGAGGCCTAATGTGGAAAAGGAAGTATCTTCAGAGATGAACTAGACAGAAGTTATCTGAGAAACTACTTTGTGATGTATGCTTTCCTCTCACAGAGTTAAAATTTTCTTTTGATTGATCAGTTTGGAAACACTGTTTTTGTAGAATCTGCAAAGCTATATTTGGGAGCACCTTCAAACCTATGGTGATAAATGAAATATCTTTGGATAAAAACTGGAAAGAAGTTATTGAGAAATTGCTTTGTGATGTGAGCATTCATCTTGCAGCTTTAAACATTTCTTTTGACTGAGCAGTTTGGAAACACCTTTTTTCCAAAATCTGTGAAGTGAATTTAGGTAGTACAAAAAAGCCTATGGAGAAAAAGGAAGTATCTTCAGATAAAAACTGCAAAGAAGCGTTATGAGAAACTGCTTTCTGATGTGTAGGATCATCTCAAAGGGTTAAACTTTTCTTTTGATTCAGCAGTTTGGAAACACAGTTTTTGTAGAATCTGCGAAGGGATATTTGGCAGCGCATTGAAACATATGGTGAAAAAGGAAATAACTTCAGATAATAATGAGAAAGAAGCTTTTTGAGAAACTGGCTTGTGATATGTACAATCATCTAACAGAGTTAAACTTTTCTTTGATTGATCAGTTTGGAGACACTATTGTAGAATCTGCGATGTGACATTGGAGAGTGCATAAGGCCTATGTTGAAAAAGGAAATAACTTCAGATAAAAACCAGAAAGAAGCTTTCTGAGAAACTGCTTAGTGATGTGTGCATTCTCCTCACAGAGTTAAACATTTCTTTTGATTGAGCAGTTTGGAAACACTGTTTTTTCAAAATCTGCAAAGGGATATTTGGGAGCACACTGATGCCTATGGTAGAAAAGGAAATATTTTTGTATAAAAACTAGAAAGAAACTTTTTGAGAAACTGCTTTGTGATGTATGTATTCATCTCACAGAGGTAAACTTTTTTTTTGACTGAGCAGTTTGAAAACGCTGTTTTTGTAGAATCTGCAAAGAGATAGTGGAGTGCATTGAGGCCTGTGGTGGAAAAGAAAATATCTTCAGAGAAGAACTAGACAGAAGCTTTCTGAGAAACTGCTTTGTGATGTGTGCATTCATCTCACAGAGCTAAAGCTTTCTTTTGACTGAGCAGTTTGGAAACACTGTTTTTGAAAAATCTGCAAAGGAATATTTGGGAGCACACTGATGCCTATGGTGGAAAAGGAAATATCTTTGTATAAAAACTAGAAAGAAACTTTTTGAGAAACTGCTTTGTGATGTATGTATTCATCTCACAGAGGTAAACTTTTCTTTTGACTGTGCAGTTTGGAAACACTGTTTTTCTATAATCTGCAAAGGGATATTTGGGAGCATATTGAGGCCTATTGTGGAAAAGTAAATATCTTCAGAGAAGAACTAGACAGAAGCTTTCTGAGAAACTGCTTTGTGATGTGTGCATTCATCTCACAGAGCTAAAGCTTTCTTTTGATTGAGCAGTTTGGAAACACTGTTTTTGTAGAACCTGTGCAGGGATATTTGGGAGGTAAGTGAAGCCTGTGGTGAAAAAGCAAATATCTTCAGATAAAAACTAAAAAGAAGCTTTTTGAGAAACTGCTTTGTGATTATCAGGTGAAATTCACCCCCAATATGTCAAGTAGGTTCTTTTCTATTTTCCCTAAATGTCAGCCCATCTGAGAAATAAAGGGACGGAGTGCAAGAGAGAAATTTGAAAGCTTGGTGTCCAGGGTAGACATCACATTGCTGCAGGTTCTGTGATGGACCACAAGCCACAAAGCCAGAAAGTTTTTACTAGTGATTTTCAAAAGGGGAGGGAGTATATGGTAGGGTGTGGATCACAGAGAACTCAGGCTTCACAAAGTAATAAGATATCACAAGGTAAATGGAGGCAGGGCAAGATCACAGGAACGGAGTGAATTTAAAATTGCTAATGAAGTTTCTGTCTTGCATTGGCGTTGATATCATCTTATCAGGAAACAGGGTTTGAGAGCAGAAAACTGGTCTGACCAAAATTTATTAGGCAGGAATTTCCTCCTCCTAATAAGTCTGGGAGAGCTACAGGAGACTGGGGCTTATTTCATCTCTACAGCTGTGACCATAAAAGACAGCCACCCCCAAAGCAGCCATTTCAGATGCCTACCTCAGGGATGTATTCTATTTCTCAGGGATGTTCCTTGCTGAGAAAAAGAATTCAGAGATATTTCTCTCATTTGCTTTGAAAGAAGAGAAATATGGGTCTGTTCCACCCGGCTCACCAGGAGTCTGAGTTTAAGGTTATCTATCTTCTTCCCTGAACATTGCTGTCATCCTGTTCTTTTTTTCAAGGTACCAAGATTTCATATTGTTCAAACACACATGCTCTACAAACAATTTGTGCAGTTAACACAATATCACAGGGTCCTGAGGTGACATATATCCTCCTCAGCTTATGAAGATGACAGGATTAAGAGATTAAAGACAGGCATAGAAAATCACAAGGGTATTGATTGGGGATGTGATAAGTGTTATAAATGTCCATGAAATCTTTACAATTTATGTTCAGAGATTGCAGTAAACACAGGCATAAGAAATTATAAAAGTATTAATTTGGGGAACTAATAAATGTCTATGAAATCTTCACAATTTATGTTCTTCTGCCATGGCTTTTGAGGGTCTCACTGTTCAGGGTCCCTGACTTCCCAAAAAATGTAATGTGTGCTTTCATCTTGCAGAGTTAAACCATTCTTCTGATTGAGCAGCTTGGAAAGACTCATTTTGTAGAATCTGCAAAGGGATATTTGGGAGCCCATTGAAGCCTATGGCGAAAAAGGAAATATCTTGGGATAAAAACTAGAAAGAAGTTTAGAGAAACTGCTTTGTGACGTGAGCATTCATCTCACAAACTTTTCTTTTGATGGATCAGTTTGGAAACACTGTTTTTGTAGAATCTAAGAAGGGATATTTGGGAATGTCTGAGGCTATGGTGAAAAAGGAAACAACTTCAGATACAAACTAGAAAGAAGTTTTCTGAGAAAATACTTTATGACCTGTGCATTCATCTTACAGAGTTAAACGTTTCTTTTGATTGAGCAGTTTGGAAACACTGTTTCTGTAGAATCTGTAAAGGGATATTTGGGAGAACACTGATTCCTATAGTGAAATAGGAAATATCTTTGGGTAAAAACTAGAAAGAAGCTTTTTGACAAACTGCTTTTTGATGTATGCAATCATCTCAGAGAGTTAAACTTTTCTTTTGACTGAGCAGTTTGGAAACACTGTTTTCATATAACCTGTGAAGAGATGTAAAGTAGCACAAAAAGGCCTATGGGTATCATGGAAATATCTTCAGATAAAAACTGGAAAGAAACATTATGAGAAACTGCTTTCAGATGTGTGCGTTCATCTCATGGAGTTAAATCCATCTTATGATGGAAGAGTTAGGAAAGCCTGTTTTTATAGACTCCATGAAGGGATATTTGGGAACACATTAATGCCTATGGTGAAAAAGTAAATATCTTCAGAGACCTAGGTAGAAGCTCTGTGAGAAACTGCTTTGTGAAGTGTGTATTCATCTCACAGAGTTAAACCTTTCTTTTGATTGAGCAGTTTGGAACACTGTTATTGTAGAATCTGCGATGGAATATTTTGGTGTGCATTGAAGCCTATGAAAGGCTGGTTTTGTAGAATCTATGAAGGGATACTTGGGAGCTCTTTGAAGCCTATGGTGAGAAAGAAAATATCCTTGAAGAAAACTAGAAAGAACCTTTTCAAGAAACTGCATTTTGATGTGTGCATTCATCTCAGAGAGTTAAACCTTTCTGTTGATGGATCAGTTTGGAAACACTGTTTTTGTAGAATCTGCAAAGGGATATTTGGGAGCATCCAAAACCTATGGTTAGAAAGGAAATAACTTCAGATAAAAACGAAAAAGAAGCTTTCCAAGATACCAATTTGTGATGTCTGCTTTCTTCTCACAAAGTTAAACGTTTCTTTTGATTGAGCAGTTTGGAATTACTGTTTCTGTAGAATCTGCAAAGGGATATTGGGAGCACACTGAGGCCAATGATGAAAAAGGAAATGTCTTCTAATAAAAACTAGAAAGAACCTTTATGAGAAACTGCTTTGTGAAGTGTGTGTTCATTGCACAGAGTTAAACTTTTCTTTTGACTGAGTCTTTTGGGAACACTGTTTTCATAGAATTTGTGAAAGCACATTTGGGAGCTCATTGAAGGCTACAGTGAAAAAGGAAATAACTTTGGATAAAAACTTGAAAGAAGCTTTTTGAGAAACTGCTCTGTGATATGTGTATTCATTTCATAGAGTTCGACTTTTCAGTTCAATAAACAGTCTGGAAACACTGCTTTGTAGAATCTGTGATAGGATATTTCGGAGTGCAAGAGGCCTATGGTGATAAAGGAAACAACATCAGATAAAAACTAGAAAGAAACTTTCTGGGAAACCACCTGGTGATGTGTTCATTCATCTCACAGTGTTAAAAGTTTCTTTTCTTTGAGTAGTTTGGAAACACTGTTTTTGTTGAATGTGCATAGGGATATTTCGTAGCACATTGGTGCTTACGGGGAGAAAGGAAATATCTTCAGTCAAAAACTAGAAAGAAACTTTTTGAGAAACTGCTTTGTGATACATGAATTCATTTCACATTGTTAAACCTTTCTTTTTGCTGAGCAGTTTGGAAACAGTATTTTTGTATAATCTGTGAGGTGAAGTTAGGTAGCACAAAAAGGCCTATGGTGAACCAGGAAATATCTTCAGATAAAAGTTGGAAAGAAGCGTTAAGAGAAACTGCTTGCTGATGTGTGCATTCATCTCACAGAGTTTAACTTTTCTTTTGATTGACCAGTTTGGAAACACTGTTCTTGTAGAATTTGCACAGGTATATTTGGGAGAGCACTGAGGCCTATGGTGAAAAGGAAATATCTTCACATTAAAACCAGAAGGAAGCTTTTTGAAAAACCACTTTGTGATTTATGCATTCAACTCACAGAGTTAAACCTGTTTTTTGATTGAACAGTTAGGAAACATTGTTTTTGTAGAATCTGCATAGGGATATTTCAGAGCACTTTGAGGCCTAAGATGGAAAAGGAAATATCTTAAGAGAAGAACTAGACAGAGCTATCTGTGAAACTGCTTTGTGATGTGTGCATTCATATCACAGAGTTAAACCTTTGATTTGATTAAGCAGTTTGGAAACACTGTTTTTGTAGAATCTGCAAAGGTATATTTGGGAGTGCACTGAAGCCCATGGTGCAAAAGGAAATATCTTCAGATAAGAACTAGAAAGAAGCTTTTTGAGAAACTGTTTTGTAATGTGTGCATTTAGCTCTCAGAGTTAAACTTGTTTTTTTGATTGAGCAGTTTGGAAACACTGTTTTTGTAGAATCTACTATGGGATATTTGGGAGTGCTTTGAGGACTATGGCGATAAAAGAAACATCTTCAGAAAAAAAACAGGAAAGAAGCTTTTTGAGAAACTGCATTGTGATGTGTGCATTCATCTCACAGAGTTAAACCTTTCTTTTGATAGAGCAGTTTGGAAACACTGTTTTTGTATAATCTGTGAAGTGATATTAGGTAGCACAAAGAGATCTATGTTGAAAAAGGAAATATTTTCAGATAAAAACTGAAAAGAAGCTTCTGAGACACTGATTTATGATGTGCACATTCATTTCACAGTGTTAAATTTTTCCTTATTTGAGCTGTACAGAAACACCCTTTTGGCAGAATCTGTGAAGGATGATTTGGGAGCACATTGAGCCTACGGTGAAAAAGTTAGTATCTCCAGATAAAAACTAGAAAGAAGCTTTCTGAGAAACTGCTTTGTGATGCATGCATTCATCTCATAGAGTTAAGCCTTTCTTTGGATTGAGCAGCTTGGAAAGACTGGTTTTGTAGAATCTGCAAAGGGACATTTGGGAGCCCTTTTAAGCCTATGGTGAGAAAACAAATATCTTCCGAAAAAAACTAGAAGGAAGCTTTTTGAGAAACTGCTTTGTGATCTGTGCATTCAACTCGTGGAGATAAACTTGTGTTTTGATAGAGCAGTTTAGAATCACTGTTTTTGTATAATCTGCAATGGGATATGTGGGAGTGCATTGAAGCATGTGGTGATAAAGAAATATGTTTGGATAAAAACTAGAAAGAAGCTTTTTGAGAAACTGCCTTGTGATGTGTGCATTTGTCTCACAGAATTAAACCTTTCTTTTAACTGAGCAGTTAAAACTGTTTGGAAATACTGTTTTTCTAGAATCTGTGAAGAGATATTTGGGAGCACATGAGGCCTATGTTGAAAAAGGAAATAAATTCAGATAAAAACTAGAAAGAAGCTTTCTGAGAAACCACTTCTTGATGTGTGCATTCTTCTCAGAGTTAAAAGTTTATTTTAATTGACCAGTTTGGAAGCACTATTTTTGTTGAATCTGAAAAGTGATATTTAAGAGTGCAGTGAAGCCAATGGTGAAAAAGGAAGTATCTTCAGATAAAAACTAGAAAAAAGCATTTCGTGAAACTGCTTTCTGATGTATACATTCATGTAAAAGAGTTAACCTTTTCTTTTGACTGAGCAGCTTGGAAACACTGTTTTTGTATAATCTGTGAAGCAATGTTAGGTAGCACAAAAGGCCTATGATGAACAAGGAAATATCTTCAGATAAAATCTGTAACACAGTTTTTCACAGAGTTGAACCATCATTTTGATTGAGCAGATTGGCAATACTTTTTTTGTAGAATCTGCAAAGGTATATTTGGGAGTGCACTGAGGCCTATAGTGAAAAAGGAAGTATCTTCAGATAAATACTAGAAATAATCTTTTTGAGAAACTGCTTTGTGATGTGTGCATTCAACTCACAGAGTTAAAACTGTTTTCTGATTGAGAAGTTAGGAAACACTGTTTTTGTAGAATCTGCAACAGGATATTTAGGAGCTTATTGATGTCTATGGTGATAAAGGAAATATCTTCATATAAAAATTAGAAAGAATCTTTTTGAGAAACTTCTATGTAATGTGTGCATTCATCTAACAGATTTAAGCCTTTGTTTTGACTGAGAGGTTTGGAAAGACTGTTTTGTAGAATCTGCAAGGGGATATTTTGGAACACATTGAAGTCTATGTTGAAAAAGGAAATAAGTTTGGATAGAAACTAGAAAGAAACTTTTTTAGAAACAGTTTGTGATGTATGCATTCATCTCAGAGAGTTAAACTTTTATTTTGGCTGAGCAGTTTGGAAACACTGTTTTTGTATGATCTGAGAAGTGATGTTATGTAGTGCAAAAAGGCCTATGGTGAACAAAGAAATATCTTGAGATAAAAACTGGAAAAAAGGTTATGAAAAACTGCCTTATGATGTGTGCATTCATCTCACAGTGTTAAATTATTCTTTTGATGGAACACTTCTGAAACACTGTTTTTACAGAATCTGCAAAACAATATTTCGGTGCACATTGAGGCTTATGTTGGAAAAGGATGTATCTTCAGAGGAGAACTAGACAGAAGCTATCTGAGAAACTGCTTTTTGACGTGAGCATTGATCTCACAGAGTTAAACTTTTCTTTTGATTGAGTAGTTTGGAAACACTGGTTTTGTAGAATCTGCAAAAGGATATTTTGGAGTGCTTTAAAACAATGGTGAAAAAGGAGATATCTTCAGATAAAAACTAGAAAGAAACTTTTTGAGAAACTGCTTTCTGAGAGGTGCATTCATCTCACAGAGTTAAACCTTTTTTTGATGATCAGTTTGGAAACACTTTTTTGTAAAATCTGTGAAGAGATTTTTGGGAGTGCCTAAGGCCTATGGTGAAAAAGGAAATAACTTCAGATAAAAACTAGAAAGAAGCTTTCTGAGAAACCACTTTGTGATATGTGCATTCTTCTCATAGATTTACTCATTCCTTTTGATTTAGCAGTTTGGAAACACTGTTTTTGTAGAATCTGCAAATGGATATTTTGGAGTGCACTGATGCCCATGGAGAAAAAGGAAATATCTCAGGATAAAAACTAGAAGGAAGCTTTTTGAGAAACTGCTTTGTGATGTATGCATTCATCTCACAGAGTTAAATTTTCTTTTGAGTGAGCAGTTTGGAAACATTATTTTTTATAATCTGAGAAGTGATGTTATGTAGCACAAAAAGACCTATGGTGAACAAAGAAATACCTTCAGATAAATACTGGAAAAAATGCATTATGCAAAACTGCTTCCTGCTGTGTGCATTCATCTCACAGAGTTAAATTCTTCTTTAGATGGAACAGTTAGGAAATGTTGTTTTTCTGGAATCTGTGAGGAGATATTTGGGAGTGCATGAGGCCTATGGTGAAAAAGGAAATAAAGTCTGATAAAATCTAGAAAGAAGTTTTCTGAGAAACCACTTCATGATGTGTGCATTCTTCCCAAAGTGTTGAAATTTATTTTAATTGAGCAGTTTGGAAACACTATTTTGATTGAATCTGAGAAGTGATATTTAGGAGCGCATTGATGACAATGGTGAAAAAGGAAGTATCTTTGGATAAAAACTAGAAAGAAATATTTTGTGAAACTGCTTTCTGATGTATGCATTCATGTAAAAGATTTAACCTTTTCTGTTGACTCAGCAGTTTGGAAACACTGTTTTTGTATAATCTGTGAAGCAATGTTAGGTAGCACAAAAGGCCTATGATGAACAAGGAAATATCTTTAGATAAAAACTGTACAAGAGTTTTCCACAGAGTTTAACTGTTCTTTTGATTGAGCAGATTGGCAACACTTTTTTTGTAGAATCTGCAAAGGTATACTTGGGAGTGCACTGAGGCCTATGGTGAAAAAGGAATTATGTTCACATAAAAACTGGAAAGAAGCATTATGAGAAACTGCTTTCTGATGTGTGTGTTTATCTCACAGAGTTAAATCCTTCTTTTGATGGAACAGATTGGAAACACTGTTTTTATAGGATCTGTGAAGGGATATTTGGGAACACCCAAGGCCAAAGGTGAAAAAGGAAATATATTCAGATGAAAACTATAAAGAAGCTTTCTGAGAAAATGCTTTGTGACATGTGCATTCTACTCACAGATTGAAACTTTTTTATATTGAGCAGTTTGGAAGCCCTGTTTTTGTAGAATCTGCAAAGGGATATTTGGCAATGCACTGATGCCTATGGTGAAAAAGTAAATATCTTCGCATAAAAACTGGAAAGAAGCTTTTTCAGAAAGTGCTTTGTGATGCATGCATTCCTCTCACAGAGGTAAACTTTTCTTTTGAGTGAGCAGTTTGAAAACACTGTTTTTGTAGAATCTGCAAAGGTATATTTGGGAGCACACTGAGGCTTGTGGTGAAAAAAGAAATATCTTCGGATAAAAACTGGAAAGAAGCGTTATGAGAAACTGCTTTCTGATGTGTACATTCATGACACAGAGTTAAGTCCTTTTATTGATTGAACAGTTTGGAAACACTGTTTTTTGTAGTTCCTGGGAAGGGATATTTGGGAGCGCATTGAGGCCTATGGTGGTATAGGAAATATCTTCAGGGAAAAACTAAACAGAAGTTCTCGGAGAAACTGCTTTCCTATGTGTGCATTCATCTCACAGAGTTAACTCTTTCTTTTGATAGAACAGTTTGGAAACACTGTTTTTGTAGAATCTGGGAAGGGATATTTGGGAGCTCTCTGAGGCCTATGGTGGAAAAAGAAATATCTTCAGATAAAAACTAGAAGGAAGCTTTTTGAGAAACAGCTTTTCAATGAGTGCATTAAACTCATAGTGTTAAGCCTGTTTTATGATTGAGCAGTTTGGAAACACTGTTGTAGAATCTGTGAAGGGATATTAAGGAGTGCATTGAAGCCTAAGGTCATAGAGGAAATATCTTTGGATAAAAACTAGAAAGATGCCTTTTGTGAAACTGCATTTTGCTGTGTGCATTCATCTCACAGAGTTAAACCTTTCTTTTGTTAGAGCAGTTGGAAACACTGTTTTTCTATTATCTGCGACGTGATATTAGGTAGCACAAAGAGGTCTATGGTGAAAAAAGAAATATCTTAAAATAAAAACTGAAAAGAAGCTTTCTGAGACACTGATTTATGATGAGCCCATTCATGGCACAGAGTTAAGTCATTCTATTGATGGAACAGTTTGGAAACACTGTTTTTATAGTTCCTGGGAAGGGATATTTTGGAGCACATTGAGGCCTATGGTGGTATAGGAAATATCTTCAGGGCAAAACTAGACAGAAGCTATCAGAGAAACTTCTTTCCTATGTGTGCTTTCATCACACAGAGTTAACTCTTTTGATGGAACAGTTTGGAAACACTGTTTTTGTAGAATCTGGGAAGGGATATTTGGGAGCGCACCGAGGCCTATGGTGAAAAAAGAAATATCTTCAGATAAAAACTAGAAAGAAGATTTTGAGAAACAGCTTTTTGATGAGTGCATTAAACTCACAGTGTTAAACCTGTTTTATGATTGAGCAGTTTGGAAACACTGTTGTAGAATCTGTGAAGGGATATTAAGGAGTGCATTGAAGCCTAAGGTCATAGAGGAAATATCTTTGGATAAAAACTAGAAAGATGCCTTTTGTAAAACTGCATCTTGCTGTGTGCATTCATCTCACAGAATTAAACCTTTCTTTTGTTAGAGCAGTTGGAAACACTGTTTTTCTATTATCTGTGATGTGATATTAGGTAGCACAAAGAGGTCTATGGTGAAAAAGGAAATATCTTAAAATAAAAACTGAAAAGAAGCTTTCTGAGACACTGATTTATGATGAGCCCATTCATTTCACAGTGTTAAGTTTTTCCTTTGATGTTACCTTTTGGAAACACCCTTTTGGTAGAATCAGCAAAGGGTTATTTGGGAGTGCATTGAAGCCCATTGTGTAAAAGCTATGATCTCCAGATTAAAAACTAGAAGGAATCTTTCTGAGAAGCTGCTTTGTGATGTGTACATTCATCTTATTGAGTTAAACCTTTATTTTATTGATCAGTTTGGAAACTCTGTTTTTGTAGAATCTGGAAAGGGATATTTCAGAGTGCATGAGGACTATGGCAAAAAAGGAGGTAACTTCAGACAAAAACTAGAAAGAGGTTTTCTAAGAAACTGCTTTGTGATTTGTGCATTCATCTTACACAGTTAAACCTTTCTTCTGATTGAGCACTTTGGAAACACTGTTTTTGCAAAATCTGTGAAGTGATATTATGTAGTGCAAAAAAGCCTGTGGTAAACAAGGAAATATCTTCAGATAAAAACTGGAAAGAAGCATTATGAGATACAGCTTTCTGATGTGTACATTCATCTAACAGAGTTAAGTCCTCCTTTTGATGAAACAGTTTGGAAACACTGTTTTTGTAGAATCTGCAAAGAGATAGTGGAGTGCATTGAGGCCTGTGGTGGAAAAGGAAATATCTTCAGAGAAGAACTAGACAGAAGCTTTCTGAGAAACTGCTTTGTGAAGTGTGCATTCATCTCACAGAGTTAAGACTTTCTTTTGATGTAGCAGTTTGCAAACAGTTTTTGTAGCATCTGTGAGGGGATATTTGGGAGTGCATTGAAGTCTATGGTGAAAAAGGAAATATCTTCGAATAAAAACTAGAATGAAGTTTTTTAAGAAACTGCTTAGTGAAGTAGGCATTCAACTCACAGAGATAAACTGGTTTTGTGATTGAACAGTTTGGAAACGCTGTTTTTGTAGAATCTGCAGCAGAATATTTGGGAGCGCATGAGGACTATGGCAAAAAAGGAAATAACTTCAGATACAAACTAAAAAGGAGCTTTCTGAGAATCTGCTTTGGATGTGTGCATTCTTTTCACAGAGTTAAACATTCTTTCAATTGACCAGTTTGGAAACACTGCTTTTGTAATATCGGCAAAGGGATATTATGGAGTTCATTTATGCCTATGGTGAAAAAGGAAATATCCTCAGATAAAAACTAGAAAGAAACTCTTCGAGATATTGCCTTGTGATGTATGCATTCATCTCACAGAATTAAACCTTTCTTTTAACTGAGCAGTTTGCAAGCATTGTTTTTACAAAATCTGTGAAGTGATATTAAGAAGTACAAAAAAGCCTACAATGAACAAGGAAATATCTTCAGATAAAAACTAGAAAGAAGCATTATCAGAAACTGCATTCTGATGTGTGAATTCATCTCATGGAGTTAAATCCTTTTTTGATGGAACAGTTTGGAAATACTGTTTTTATACAATCTGGAAAAATATATTTGTGTGTGCATTGAGGCCTATGCTGGAAAGGGAAATATCGTCAGAGAAGAACTAGATAGAAACTATCTGAGATACTGCTTTGTGATGTGTGCATTCATCTCACAGAGTTAAACCTTTCTTTTGACAGAGCAGTTCAGAAACAATGTTTTTGTAAAATCTGAGACGGGATATTTGGGAGAGCCTTGAGGCCTATAGTGTAAAAGGAAATATCTTCAGAGAAGAACTAGCCAGAAGCTTTCTGAGAAACTGCTTTGTGATGTCTGAATTCATCTCAAAATTAAAACTTTCTTTTGACTGAGTAGTTTGGAAACACTGATTTTTATAATCTGTGAAGTGATATTAAGTAGCACCAAAAAGCCTATGGTGAAAAATGTAATAACTTCAGATAAATCCTGGAAAGAAGCATTATGAGAAAGTGTTTTTGATATGTGAGTTCATCTACCCAAGTAAAGTCCTTCATTTGATTCAACAGTTTGGAAAAACAGTTTTTGTAGAATCTGCGAAGGGATATTTCAGAGGGCATTGAAGCCTATGGTGAAAAAGGAAATATCTTCAGGTAAAAACTAGAAAGAAGCTATTTGACAAACTGCATTGTGATGTGTGCATCCAGCTCACAGAGTTAAACCTTTTTTGTGATTTATCAGTTTGGAAACACAGTTTTTTTAGAATCTGCGAAGGAATATTTGGGAGTGCATGAGGCCTATGGTGTAAACCAAAATAATTTCAGATAAAAACTAGAAAGAATCCTTTTGAGAAACTGCTTTGTGATGTGTGCATTCTTCTCACAGGGTTAAAACTTTCTTTTGATTGAGCAGTTTGAAGCCCTGTTTTTGTAGAATCTGCAAAGGGATATTTGGGAGTACACTGATGCTTACATTTAAAAAGGAAATATGTTCTGATAGAAACTACAAAGAATCTTTTTGACAAACTGCTTTTGATGTATGCCTTCATCTCACAGAGTTAAATCTTTCTTTTAATTAATCACTTTGGAAAGACTGTTTTTTTAGAATCTGCAAAGGGATATTTTTGAGTGCAGGGATATTTTTGTGCACCTTGAGGCCTATTTTGAAAAAGTAAATATCTTCAGATAAAAACTACAGAAAAACTTCCCAAGAAACTGCTCTGTGATGTGTGCATTCTTCTCACAGAGTTATACCTTTCTGTTGATTGAGCCATTTGGAAGGACTGTTTTTGTAGAATCTTCAAAGGATTATTTTGGAGAGCACTGAAGCCTATGGTGAAAAAGGAAATATTTTCAGATAAAAACTAGAAAGAAGCTTTTTGAGAAACTGCTCTGTTTTGTGTGCATTCATCTCACAGAGATAAACTTGTTTTTTCATTGAGCAGTTAGGAAACACTGTTTTTGTAGAATCTGTGATTGGATATTTGGGACCGTATTGAAGCCTATGGTGAAAAAGAAATATCTTCAGATAAAAACTAGAAAGAAGATTTTTGAGAAACTGCTTTGTGATGTGTGCATTCATCTCACAGAGTTGACCCTTTCTTTTGACTGAGCCATTTGGAAACACTGTTTTTGCAAAATGTGTGAAGCGATATTAATTAGCTTAAAAAACTATGGTGAAAAAGGAAATATCTTCAGATAAAAACTGGAGAGAAGCGTTAAGAGAAACTTCTTTCTGATATGCGCATTCATCTCACAGAGTTAAGTCCTTCTTTGGATGGAAAGGTTTGGAAACACTGTTTTTATAGAATCTGTGAATGGATATTTGTGAGGGCATTGAGGCCTATGGTGGAAAAGGAAATATCTTCAGAGAAGAAATAGAGAGAAGCTTTCTGAGAAACTGCTTTGTGATGTGTGCACACATCTCACAGAGAAAACCTTTATTTTGATTGAGCAGTTTAAAACACTGTATTTGTAGAATCTACAAAGGGATATTTTGGAGCGCATTGAGCCCTATGGTGAAAAAGGAAATATCATAAGATAAGAACTAGAAAGAAGCTTTCTGAGAAACTTTCTTGTGATGTTTGCATTCATTTCACAGAGTTAAGCCTTTCCTTTGAGCAGTTTGGAAACACTGTTTTTGTAGAATCTGCATAGTAATATATGGGAGCGCACTGATCTTTATGGACAAAAAGGAATTATCTTAGGGTAAATCTGGAAAGAAGCTTTCTGAGAAACTGCTCTGTGATGTGTGCATTTATCTCACAGAGTACAAGGTTCTTATGATTGATCACTTTGGAAAGACTCTTTTTGTATAATTTGTGAAGGGATATTATGGGGTGCATGAGGCCTAAGGTGAAAAAGGAAATAACTTCAGGTAAAAACTAGAAAGGAACTTTTTGAGAAACTGTTTTGTGATGTGTGGATTCTTCCCAAGGAGTTAAACGTTTCTTTTGATTGAGCAGTTTGTAAACACTGCTTTTGTAGAATCTGCAAAGGGATATTTTGGAGTGCACTGATGCCTATGGTAAAAAAGGAAATATCTTTGGATAAAAACTAGAAGGAAGCTTTTTGAGAAACAGCCCTGTGTTGTATGCATTCATCTCACAGAGTTAAACTTTCCTTTTGAGTAAACAGTTTGGAAACAGTGTTTTTGTATAATCTGTGAAGCATTGTTAAGTAGCACAAAAGACCTGTAGTCAACAAGGAAATATCTTCACATAAAAACTAAAAGAAGGGTTATGAGAAATTGCTTTCTGATGTGTGCATTCATCTCATGGAGTTAAAACTTTCTTTTGATGGAACAGTTTGGAAACACTGTTTTTACAGAATGGATGAAGGGATATTTGGCAGCTCTTTGAGGCCTATGGTGGAAAAGGAAATATCTTGAGAGAAGAACTACACAGAAGCTTTCTGAGAAACTGCTTCATGATGTGTGCATTCATCTCACAGAGTTAAACCTTTCCTTTGATTGAGCAGTTTGGAAACACTGTTTTTGTAGAATCTGTGAAGGGATATATGGGAGCTCCTGAGGCCTAGAGCGAAAAAGGAAATAACTTCAGATAAAAACTAGAAAGAAGCATTCTGAGAAACTGCATTGTGATATGTGTGCTCAACTCACAGAGTTAAAACACTTTTTTGATTGAGCAGTTTGGAAACACTGTTTTTGAAGAATCTGTGGTGGGATAGTTTTGAGTGCATTGATGACTATGGTGATAAAGGAAATGTCTTCAGATAAAAACTAGAAAGAATCTTTTTGAGAAGCTGCTTAGTGATGTGTGCATTCATCTCACAGAGTTAAACCTTTCTTTTGACTGAGTAGTTTGGAAACACTGTTTTTGAAAAATGTATGAAGTGATATTATGTACCACAAAAAAAGCCTACAGTGAGAAAGGAAATATCTTCAGATAAAAACTGGAAAGAAACATTATAAGAAACTTCTTTCTGATGCATGCATTCATCTCATACAGTTAAGTCCTTCTTTTGATTGATCAAGTTGGAAACACTGTTTTTGTAGAATCTGCAAAGGGATATTTGGGAATGCATTTATGCCTATTGTGAAAAAGGAAATAGCTTCTGTTAAAAACTAAAAAGAAGCTTTTTGAGAAACTGCTTTGTCATGTGTGTGTTCAACTCACAGTGTTAAACCCGTTTTTTGACAGAGCAGTCTGGAAACACTGTTTTTGTAGAATATATGAGAAGACTTTTGGGAGTGCTTTGAAGCCTATGGTGATAAAGGAAGTATTTGATTGAGTAGTTTGGAAACACTGTTATTGCAGAATCTTGGAAATGGTATTTGGGAGCTCTTTGAAGCCTATGGTGAAAAAGGAAGTATCTTCTGATAAAAACTGCAAACAACTTTTTGAGAAACTGCTTTGTGATGTGTGCATTCATTTAATAGAGTTAAAGCTTTCTTTTGTCTGAGCACTTTGCAAACACTGTTTTTGCAAAATCTGGAAAACAATATTAGGTAGCACCAAAAAGCATATGGTGAAAAAGGAAAGAAACTTCAGATAAATACTGAAAAGAAGAGTTATGAGAAACTGCTTTCCTATACGTGTGTTCATCTCACAGAGTTAAGTCTTTATTTTGATGGAAAAGTTTGGAAACACTGTTTTTGTAGGATCGGCAAAGGGATATTTTGGAGCACAACTAAACACTGCATGTTCTCACTCATAAGTGGGAATACAACAACGAGAACATATGGACACAGGAAGGGGAACATCACACACCAGGGACAGTTGTGGGGTGTGGGGAGTGGGGAGAGATAGCATTAGGAGATATACATGATGTTAAATGACGACTTAATGTGTGCAGCACACCAACATGGCACAAGTAAACATATGTAACAAACCTGCACTTTGTGCACATGTACCCTAAAACTTAAAGTATAATAAAAATTAAATATAAGGAAAAAAAGAAAGAAGCCCTTTGAGAAACAGCTTTGTGATATGTGCATTCATCTCATGAGTTAAAGCTTTCTTTTGATTGAGTAGTTTGGAAACACTGCTGTTGTAGAAAATGCAAAACGATATTTGGAGTGTATTAAGACTTATGGTGGAAAAGGACATATCTTAAGATAAAACCTAGAAAGCAGCTTCCTGAGAAACTGCCTTGTGATGTGTTCCTCACCTCACTGAGCTAAATCTTTCTTTGGATTGAGAAGGTTGGAAACACTTTTTTTGTAGACTCTTCAAAGGGATATTTCTAAGCACAAGAACATTTTGAGTGCATTGATGCCTATGTCAAAAAGGAAATATCTTCAGATAAAAACTAGAGAGAAGCTTTGTGAGAAACTGCTTCTTGATATGTGCATTCTTCCAACAGAGTTAAAAATTTCGTTTGACTGAGCCATTTGGAAACACTGTTTTTGTAGAATCTGCAAAGTTATATTTGGGAGCATCCAGAAGGCTAAGGTGAAAAAGAAAATATCTTCAGAGAAAAAACTAGAAAGAATCTTTCTGAGAAACAGATTTGTGATGTGTGCATTCAACTAAGAGAATTAAACCTGTCTTTTGATTAATCAGTTTGGAAACACTGTTTTTGTAGAATCTGAGAAGGGGTATTTGAGAGTCCATGAGGCCTATGGTGAAAAAGGAAATAACTTCAGATAAAAATTAAAAAGAAGCTTTCTGAGAAACTGCTTTGTGATGCGTGCATTTTTCTCACAGAGTTAAATGATTCTATTGATTGAGGAGTTTGAAAACAGTGTTTAGGTAGATTCTGCAAAGGGATATTTGGGAGCGCACTGATGCCTATGGTGAAGAAAGAAATATTTTCATATAAACAGAGAATGAAACATTTTGACAAACTGATTTTTGATGTATGCATTCATCTCACAAAGTTAAACTTTACTTTTCACTGAGCAGTTTGGAAACACTGTTTTTGTAGAATCTGCAGAGGTATATTTGGGAGCACCCTGAGGCCTAAGGTGAAAAAGAAAATACCTCTGGATAAAAACTAGAAAGAAGCCTTTTGAGAAACTGCTTTGTGATGTGTACATTCATCTCACAGAGGTAAACATTTCATTAAGCAGTTTGGAAACTCTCTTCTTCTAGAAACTGCAAAGGGATATTGGTGAGCACTGCAAGGCCTATGGTGAAAAAGGGAATATCTTCACATAAAAACTAGACAGAAGCATTCTCAGAAACTTCTTTGTGATGTGTGCATTCAACTCACAGAGTTCAACCTTTCCTTCGATTGAGCAGTTTGGAAACGGGCCTTTTATAGCATCTGCAAAGGGATATTTGTGAACAGTTGGAGGACTATGGTGTAAAAGGAAATATCTTCACATAAAAACTAGACAGAAGCATTCTGAGAAACTTCTTTGTGAGGTACACATTCATCTCACAGAGTTGAACCTTTCTTTTGATTGTGCAGTTGGGAAACAGTCTTTGTGTAGAATATGCAAAGGGATATTTGGGAGCCCTTTGAGGCCTAAGGTGAAAAAGGAAATATCCTCACATAAAAACTAGACGGAAGCTTTCTGAGAAACATTTTGTGATGTGTGTCTTCATAACTCAGACTTTAAACTTTCTTTTGATTGGGCAGTTTGGAAACGGTCTTTTTGCAGAATCTGCAAAGGATATTTGTGAGTGGTTTAAGGCCTATGGTGAAAAGGGAAACAGCTTCACATAAAAGGTAGACAGAAGCTTTCTGAGAAACATCTTTGTGATGTTTGCATTCATCTCACAGAGTTGAAATTTTCTATGCATTGAGCAGTTTGAAAACAGTCTTTTTGCAGAATCTGCAAAGGGATATTTTTGAGTGCTTTGAGGACTGTGGTGAAAAATGAAATATCTTCACATAAAAACTAGACAGAAGCATCCTGAGAAATTTCTTTGTGATGTGTGATTTCGTCTCACAGATTTGAAAATTGTTTTTGATTGAGCAGTTTGGAAACAATCTTTTTGTAGAATCTGCCAAGGGATACTTGTGTGCCCTTGGTGGCGGGTAGTGAAAAAGGATATATCTTCACATAAAAACCAGAAAGAAAGATTCTGAGAAACTTCTTTGTGATGTGTGCACATATCGCACAGAGTAGAACCATTCACTCGATTCAGTGGTTTGGAAAAGGTCTTTCTGTAGAATCTGCCATGGGATAATTGGAGGTATTTGATGCCTACGGTGAAGAAGGAGATATCTTCACATAAAAACTAGATAGAAGCATTCTGAGAAAGTCCTTTGTAATGTGTGCATTCATCTCACAGAGTTGAATATTTCTTTTGATCTAGCAGTTTGGAAACAGTCTTTCTGTAGAATATGCAAAGGGATATTTGTAAGCCTTTTGAGGCCTATGGTGAAAAAGGAAATATGTTCACCTAAAAACTAGACAGAAGCTTTCTGAGACACTCCTTTGCAATGTGTGCTTTCATCTCACAGAGTTGAACCTATCTTTTGATTAAGCAGTTTGGAAACACTCTTTTAGTAGAATCTGCCATGGTATAATTGGAGCGATTTGAGGCCTAAGGTGAAAAAGGAAATATCTTCACATAAAACTAGACAGTAACATTCTGAAAAACTTCTTTGTGATGGGTACATTCATCTCACAGTGTTGAACTTTTCTTTTGACTTAGTGTTTTTTAACTGTCCTTTTGTAGAATGTGCAAATGCATATTTGGAGTGCTTTGAGGGCTATGGTGAAAAACGAAATATCTTGATATGAAAAGTAGACAGAAGCTTTCTGAGATACTTCTTTGTGATGTGTGAGTTCATCTCACAGAGTTGAACTTTCTTTGTATTGAGAAGTTTGGAAACAGTCTTTTTGTAGAATCTGCAAAGGGATATTTGTGAGCCCTTTGAGGTCTATGGTGAAATATGAAATATCCTCAAATAAAACCTAGACAGAATCATTGTGAGAAACTGCTTTGTGATGGGTGCATTCATCACACCGAGTTTAACCATTCTTCTGATAGAGCAGCTTGGAAACATTCTTTTTGTAGAATCTGTGAAGGGGTTTTTGTGAGCACTTTGAGGCCTATGATGAAAAAGGAAAGATCTTCACAAAAAAGTAGACAGAAGCTTCCTGAGAAACTTCTTTGGGATGCATGCTTTCATCTCACAGAGTTAAACATTTCTTTTGAGTGAGCAGTTTGTAAACAGTCTTTTTGTAGAATCTCCAAAGGGACATTTGGAGCGCTTTGAGGTCTATGGTAAAAAAGGAAATATCTTCACATAAAAAGTAGACAGAAGCTTTCTGAGAAACAACATTTTGATGTTTGCATTCATCTCACAGAGTTGAAACTTCCTTTCCAAAGTTTGGAAACACTCTTTTTGTATAATCTGCAAAGGGATGTTTGTGAGTGCTTTGAGGACTATGGAGTAAAGGGAAATATATTCATATAAAAACTAGACAGAAGCCTTCTGAGAAACTTCTTGGTGTTCTTTCCATTCATCTCACAGATGTGAATATTTCTTTTGATTGAGCAGTTTCGAAGCAGTCTTTATGTAGAATCTGCAAAGGGATATTTGGAGTGATTTGATGCCTATGGTGAAAAAGGAAATATCTTCACATAAAAACTTCACAGATTGTTTCTGAGAAAATTCGTTGTGATGTGTGCTCAGAGTTGAATCATTCTTTTGATTGAGCAGTTTGGAAACAGTCATTTTGCAGAATCTGCAGAGATATTTGGAGCGCTTTAGGCCTATGGTGAAAAAGGAAATACCTTCACATAAGAAATAGACAGAAGCTTTCTGAGAAACTACTTTGTGACGTATGCATTCATCTCAAAGAGTTGAACTTTTCTTTTGGTTGGGCAGTTGGGAAACAGTCTTTTTTGTAGAAACTGCAAAGGGATATTTGCGAGCGGTATGAGGCCTATGGTCAAAAAGGAAATATCTTCTCATAAAAACCAAACAGAAGCTTTCTGTGAAACTTCTTTATGGTGTGTCCATTCATCTCACAGAGTTTAAGCTTTCCTTTGATTCAGCAGTTTGTAAACAGTCTTCTTGTAGATGTCAAGGGATATTAGGAGCGCTCTATGCCTAAAGTGAAAAAGGAAATATCTTCACATAAAAACAAGACAGAAGCTTTCTGAAAAACTTTTTTGTGATGTATATTTTCATCTCACAGAGTTGCACCATACTTTTGATTGAGCTGTTTGGAAGCAGTCTATTTGTAGAATATGCAAGGGGAAATTTGTGAGCATTTTGAAGCCTATGGTGAAAAAGGAAATATCGTCACATAAAAATTTGGCAGAAGCTTTCTGAGAAACTTCTTTGTGATGTGTGCTTTCATCTCATAGAGATGAACCTTTCTTTTCATTGAGCAGTTTGGAAACAGTCTTTTTGAAGAAGCTGCAAGGGATATTTTGAGTGATTTGATGCCTATGTTGAAAAAGGAAATATCTTCACATAAAAAGTACACAGAAGCTTTTCGAGAAACCTCTTTGTGATGTGTGCATTGGTCGCACAGACTTGAAACTTTCTTTTGATTGAGCAGTTTGGAAACAGTCTTTTTGTAGAACTGGCCATGGGATATTTGGAGTGGTTTGAGGAATATGGTGAAAAATAATATATCTTAAAAAAAAAAAAAAAAACAGACAGAAACATTCTGAGAAATTTCTTTGTGATTTGTGCATTCATCTCCCAGAGTTGAACCTTTCTTTTGATAGAGCCATTTGGAAACAGTCTTTTTGTAGAATCTGCAAAGGGATATTTGGAGCACATTGAGGCATATGGTGAAAAAGGAAATATCTTCACATAAAACTAGACAGAAGCTTTCTGAGAAACTTCTTTGTGATGTGTGGATACATCTCACAGAGTTGAACTTTTCTTTTCATTGAGCAGATTTGAAACTGTCTTTTTGTAGAAATGGCCAAGGGTTATTTGGAGCGGTTTGAAGCCTAAGGAGAAAAAGGAAATATCTTCACTTAAGAAATAGAAGCTTTTGAGAAACTTCTTTTTGATGTGTGCATTCATCTCACAGAGCTGAACCTTTCTTTTGATTGAGCAGTTTGGAAACAGTCTTTTTGTAGTATCTGCAAATGGATATTTGGAGCACTTTGAGGCCTCTGGTGAAACAGGGAATATCTTCACATAAAAACTAGACAGAAGCATTCTGAGAAACTTCTTTGTGATGTGTGCATTCATCGCAGAGAGTTAAACCTTTTTTTTTTTTCTTAGCAGTTTGGAACACCCTTTTTGTAGAATCTGCAAGTGGATATTTGGTGCGCTTTGAGGCCTATGGTGAAAAAGGAAATATCTTCACATAAAAACTAGAGAGAAGCTTTCTGAGAAACTTCTTTGTGACGTGTGCTTTCATCTCAAAGAGTTGAAACTTTCTTTTGATTGAGCAGTTTGTAAGCAGTGTTTTTGTATTATTTGTGGATGGATATTTGAGAATCTGCAAAGAGATATTTGTGAGCCAATTGAGGCCTACAGTGAAATAGAAAATATCTTCACATAAAAACTAGACAAAAGATTTCTGAGAAACTTCTTTGTGATGTGTGCATTCATCTCACAGAATTGAAAGTTTCTTTTGATTGAGAAGTTTGAAACAGTCTTTTTGTAGAATCTGCAAAGAGGTATTTGTGAGCACATTGAGGGCTGTGGTGAAATAGGAAATATCTTCATATAAAAATTAGACAGAAGCTTTCTGAAAAACTTCTTTGTAATGTGTGCTTTTGTCTCAAAGAGCTGAACCCTTCTTTTGATTGAGCAGTTTCAAAACCATCTTTCTGTAGAATCTGAAAGTGGATATTTGGAGTGCTTTGAGGTCTATGGTGAAATTGGAAATATCTTCACATAAAAACTAGACAGAAGGATTCTGAGAAACTTCTTTGTGATGTATGCTTTCATCTCAAAGAATTGAAACTTTCTTTAGATTGAGCAGTTTGTAAGCAGTCTTTTTGTAGAATTTGTGGATGGATATTTGAGAATCTACAAAGGGATATTTGTGAGCCCATTGAGGGCTACAGTGAAAAAAACATATCATCACATGAAAACTAGGCAGAAGCTTTCTGAGAAAGTTCTTTGTGATGTCTCTTTCATTTCACAGAGTTGAACTTTTCTTGTGATTGAGCAGTTTGGAAACAGTCTTTTTTTAGAATCTGCAAATGGATATTTGGAGTGCTTTGAGGCCTAAGGTGAAAAAGGAAATATCTTCACCTAAAAACTAGACAGAAGTTTTCTGAGAAACTTTTTGTGATGTGTGCATTCATCCCACGGAGTTGAAACTGTCTTTTCATTGAGCAGTTTTGAAACAGTCTTTTTGCAGAATCTGCAAATGGATATTTGGAGTGATTTGAGGGTTACGGCGAAGAAGGAAATATCCTCACATAAAATCTAAACAGATGCTTTCTGAGAAACTTATTTGTGATATGTGCAATAATCTCACAGAGTTGAACCTTTCTTTCCATTGAGCAGTTCAGAAACAGTCTTTTTCTGGAATGTCCAGAGGGATATTTTTGAGTGGTTTGAGGCCTATGGTGAAAAAGGAAATATCTTCACATAAAAACTAGACAGAATCATTCTGAGAAATTTCTTTGTGATGTGTGCATTCATCTCAAAGAGTTGAAACTTTCTTTTGATTGTGCATTTTGTAAACAGTCTTTTTGTAGAATCCACAAGGGGCTATTTTTTAGCTCATTGAGTAGTATGTTGAAATAGGGAATATCTTCACATAAAAATTAGACAGAAGCTTTCTGAGAAACGTCTTCGTGATATGTGCATTCATCACACAGAGTTGAACCCTTTTTGTGATTGAGCAGTTTGGAAAAAGTCTTTTTGTAGAATCTGCAAATGGATATTTTTGAGCGCTTTGAGGCCTATGGTGAAAAAGGAAATATCTACACATAAAAACTAGACAGAAGCGTTGTGAGAAACTTCTCTGTGATGTGTGCTTTCATCTCATGGAGTTGAATATTTGTTTAGATTGAGCAGTTCAGAAGCAGTCTGTTGTAGATACTATAGAGGGATATTTGTGAGCCGATTGAAGTCTAAGGTGAAAAAGGAAATATCTTCACATAAAAACTAGATAGAAGCTCTCTGAGAAATTTCTTTGTGATGTATGCATTCTTCTCACAGAGGTGAATCTTTCCTTTGATTGAGCAGTTTGGAAAGAGTCTTTTTGTACAATCTACAAAGGGATATTTTTGAGTCCTTTGAGGCCTATGGTGATATAGGAAATATCTTCACATTAAAACAAGAGAGAAGCTTTCTCAGAAAATTCTTTGTGATGTGTGCTTTCATCTAACAGAGTTGAACATTTCTTTTGTTTTTTTTTTTAACTGAAAGTTTTTTTTTCTTTTTATTATTATTATTATTATTATTATTATTATTATTATACTTTAGGCTCTATGGTACATGTGCGCAACGTGCAGGTAAGTTACATATGTATACATGTGCCATGCTGGTGCGCTGCACCCACCAACTCGTCATCTAGCATTAGGTATATCTCCCAATGCTATCCCTCCACCCTCCCCCCACCCCACAACAGTCCCTGAAGTGTGATGTTCCCCTTCCTGTGTCCATGTGTTCTCATTGTTCAATTCCCACCTATGAGTGAGAATATACGGTGTTTGGTTTTTTGTTCTTGCGATAGTTTACTGAGAATGATGATTTCCAGTTTCATCCATGTCCCTACAAAGGACGTGAACTCATCATTTTTTATGGCTGCATAGTATTCCATGGTGTATATGTGCCACATTTTCTTAATCCAGTCTATCATTGTTGGACATTTGGGTTGGTTCCAAGTCTTTGCTATTGTGAATAATGCCGCAATAAACATACGTGTGCATGTGTCTTTATAGCAGCATGATTTATAGTCCTTTGGGTATATACCCAGTAATGGGATGGCTGGGTCAAATGGAATTTCTAGTTCTAGATCCCTGAGGAATCGCCACACTGACTTCCACAAGGGTTGAACTAGTTTACAGTCCCACCAACAGTGTAAAAGTGTTCCTATTTCTCCACATCCTCTCCAGCACCTGTTGTTTCCTGACTTTTTAATGATTGCCATTCTAACTGGTGTGAGATGGTATCTCATTGTGGTTTTGATTTGCATTTCTCTGATGGCCAGTGATGGTGAGCATTTTTTCATGTGTTTTTTGGCTGCATAAATGTCTTCTTTTGAGAAGTGTCTGTTCATGTCCTTCGCCCACTTTTTGATGGGGTTGTTTGTTTTTTTCTTGTAAATTTGTTGGAGTTCATTGTAGATTCTGGATATTAGCCCTGTGTCAGATGAGTAGGTTGCAAAAATTTTCTCCCATTTTGTAGGCTGCCTGTTCACTCTGATGGTAGTTTCCTTTGCTGTGCAGAAGCTCTTGAGTTTAATTAGATCCCATTTGTCAATTTTGGCTTTTGTTGCCATTGCTTTTGGTGTTTTAGACATGAAGTCCTTGCCCATGCCTATGTCCTGAATGGTAATGCCTAGGTTTTCTTCTAGGGTTTTTATGGTTTTAGGTCTAACATTTAAGTCTTTAATCCATCTTGAATTGATTTTTGTATAAGGTGTAAGGAAGGGATCCAGTTTCAGCTTTCCACATATGGCTAGCCAGTTTTCCCAGCACCATTTATTAAATAGGGAATCCTTTCCCCATTTCTTGTTTTTGTCAGATTTGTCAAAGATCAGATAGTTGTAGATATGTGGCATTATTTCTGACGGCTCTGTTCTGTTCCATTGATCTATATCTCTGTTTTGGTACCAGTACCATGCTGTTTTGGTTACTGTAGCCTTGTAGTATAGTTTGAAGTCAGGTAGTGTGATGCCTCCAGCTTTGTTCTTTTGGCTTAGGATTGACTTGGCGATGCGGGCTCTTTTTTGGTTCCATATGAACTTTGAAGTAGTTTTTTCCAATTCTGTGAAGAAAGTCATTGGTAACTTGATGGGGATGGCATTGAATCTGTAAATTACCTTGGGAAGGATGGTCATTTTCATGATATTGATTCTTCCTACCCATGAGCATGGAATGTTCTTCCATTTGTTTGTATCCTCTTTTATTTCCTTGAGCAGTGGTTTGTAGTTCTCCTTGAAGAGGTCCTTCACATCCCTTGTAAGTTGGATTCCTAGGTATTTTATTCTCTTTGAAGCAATTGTGAATGGGAGTTCTCTCATGATTTGGCTCTCTGTTTGTCTGTTATTGATGTATAAGAATGCTTGTGATTTTTGTACATTGATTTTGTATCCTGAGACTTTGCTGCAGTTGCTTATCAGCTTAAGGAGATTTTGGGCTGAGACAATGGGGTTTTCTAGATATACTATCATGTCATCTGCAAACAGGGACAATTTGACTTCCTCTTTTCCTAATTGAATACCCTTGATTTCCTTCTCTTGCCTAATTGCCCTGGCCAGAACTTCCAACACTATGTTGAATAGAAGTGGTGAGAGAGGGCATCCCTGTCTTGTGCCAGTTTTCAAAGGGAATGCTTCCAGTTTTTGCCCATTCAGTATGATATTGGCTGTGGGTTTGTCATAAATAGTTCTTATTATTTTGAGATACGTCCCATCAATACCTAATTTATTGAGAGTTTTTAGCATGAAGGGTTGTTGAATTTTGTCAAAGGTCTTTTCTGCATCTATTGAGATAATCATGTGGTTTTTGTCTTTGGTTCTGTTTATATGCTGGATTACATTTATTGGTTTGCGTATATTGAACCAGCCTTGCATCCCAGGGATGAAGCCCACTTGATCATGGTGGATAAGCTTTTTGATGTGCTGCTGGATTCTGTTTGCCAGTATTTTATTGAGGATTTTTGCATCAATGTTCATCAAGGATATTGGTCTAAAATTCTCTTTTTTGGTTGTGTCTCTGCCAGGCTTTGGTATCAGGATGATGCTGGCCTCATAAAATGAGTTAGGGAGGATTCCCTCTTTTTCTATTGATTGGAATAGTTTCAGAAGGAATGGTACCAGCTCCTCCTTGTACCTCTGGTAGAATTCGGCTGTGAACCCATCTGGTCCTGGACTTTTTTTGGTTGGTAAACTATTGATTATTGCCACAATTTCAGCTCCTGTTATTGGCCTATTCAGAGATTCAACTTCTTCCTGGTTTAGTCTTGGGAGGGTGTATGTGTTGAGGAATTTATCCATTTCTTCTAGATTTTCTAGTTTATTTGCGTAGAGGTGTTTGTAATATTCTCTGATGGTAGTTTGTATTTCTGTGGGATCGGTGGTGATATCCCCTTAATCATTTTTTATTGCATCTATTTGATTCTTCTCTCCTTTTTTCTTTATTAATCTTGCTAGTGGTCTATCAATTTTGTTGATCCTTTCAAAAAACCAGCTCCTGGATTCATTTATTTTTTGAAGGGTTTTTTATGCCTCTATTTCCTTCAGTTTTGCTCTGATTTTAGTTATTTCTTGCCTTCTGCTAGCTTTTGAATGTGTTTGCTCTTGCTTTTCTAGTTCTTTTAATTGTGATGTTAGGGTGTCAATTTTGGATCTTTCCTGCTTTCTCTTGTGGGCATTTAGTGCTATAAATTTCCCTCTACACACTGCTTTGAATGCATCCCAGAGATTCTGGTATGTTGTTTCTTTGTTCTCGTTGGTTTCAAAGAACATCTTTATTTCTGCCTTCATTTCGTTATGTACCCAGTAGTCATTCAGGAGCAGGTTGTTCAGTTTCCACGTAGTTGAGTGGTTTTGAGTGATATTCTTAATCCTGAGTTCTAGCTTGATTGCACTGTGATCTGAGAGATAGTTTATTATAATTTCTGTTCTTTTACATTTATTAAGGAGAGCTTTACTTCCAAGTATATGGTCAATTTTGGAATAGGTGTGGTGTGGTGCTGAAAAAAAATGTATATTCTGTTGATTTGTGGTGGAGAGTTCTGTAGATGTCTATTAGGTCTGCTTGGTGCAGAGCTGAGTTCAATTCCTGGGTATCCTTGTTGATTTTCTGTTTCGTTGATCTGTCTAATGTTGACAGTGGGGTATTAAAGTCTCCCATTATTAATGTGTGGGAGTCTAAGTCTCTTTGTAGGTCACTCAGGACTTGCTTTATGAATCTGGGTGCTCCTGTATTGGGTGCATATATATTTAAGATAGTTAGCTCTTCTTGTTGAATTAATCCCTTTACCATTATGTAATGGCCTTCTTTGTCTCTTTTGATCTTTGTTGGTTTAAAGTCTGTTTTATCAGAGACTAGGATTGCAACCCCTGCCTTTTTATGTTTTCCATTTGCTTGGTAGATCTTCCTCCATCCTTTTATTTTGAGCCTATGTGTGTCTCTGCACGTGAGATGGGTTTCCTGAATACAGCACACTGATGGGTCTTGAGTCTTTATCCAATTTGCCAGTCTGTGTCTTTTAATTGGAGCATTTAGTCCATTTGCATTTAAAGTTAATATTGTTATGTGTGAATCTGATCCTGTCATTATGATGTTAGCTGGTTATTTTGCTCGTTAGTTGATGCAGTCTCTTCCTAGTCTCGATGGTCTTTACATTTCGGCATGATTTTGCAGTGGCTGGTACCGGTTCTGCCTTTCCATGTTTAGCGCTTCCTTCAGGAGCTCTTTTAGGGCAGGCCTGGTGGTGACAAAATCTCTCTGCATTTGCTTGTCTGTAAAGTATTTTATTTCTCCTTCACTTATGAAGCTTAGTTCATAAGCAGGATATGAAATTCTGGGTTGAAAATTCTTTTCTTTAAGAATGTTGAATATTGGTCCCCACTCTCTTCTGGCTTGTAGAGTTTCTGCCGAGAGATCTGCTGTTAGTCTGATGGGCTTCCCTTTGATGGTAACCCGACCTTTCTCTCTGGCTGCCCTTAACATTTTTTCCTTCATTTCAACTTTGGTGAATCTGACAATTATGTGTCTTGGAGTTGCTCTTCTCGAGGAGTATCTTTGTGGCGTTCTCTGTATTTCCTGAATCTGAATGTTGGCTTGCCTTGCTAGATTGGGGAAGTTCTCCTGGATAATATCCTGCAGAGTGTTTTCCAACTTGGTTCCATTCTCCCCGTCACTTTCAGGTACACCAATCAGACGTAGATTTGGTCTTTTCACATATTCCCACATTTCTTGGAGGCTTTGCTCGTTTCTTTTTATTCTTTTTTCTCTAAACTTCCCTTCTCACTTCATTTCATTCATTTCATCTTGCAGGGCTGATACCCTTTCTTCCATTTGATCACATCGGCTCCTGAGGCTTCTGCATTCTTCACGTAGTTCTCGAGCCTTGGTTTTCAGCTCCATCCACTCCTTTAAGCACTTCTCTTTATTGGTTATTCTAGTTATACATTCTTCTAAATTTTTCTCCAAGTTTTCAACTTCTTTGCCTTTGGTTTGAATATCTTCCCGTAGCTTGGAGTAATTTGATTGTCTGAAGCCTTCTTCTCTCAGCTCATCAAAGTCATTCTCCGTCCAGCTTTGTTCCGTTGCTGGTGCGGAACTGCGTTCCTTTGGAGGAGCAGAGGTACTCTGCTTTTTAGAGTTTCCAGTTTTTCTGCTCTGTTTTTTCCCCATCTTTGTGGTTTTATCTACTTTTGGTCTTTGATGATGGTGATGTACAGATGGGTTTTTGGTGTGGATGTCCTTTCTGTTAGTTTTCCTTCTAACAGACAGGACCCTCAGCTGCAGGTCTGTTGGAGTACCTGGCCGTCCGTGTGAGGTATCAGTCTGCCCCTGCTGGGGGGTGCCTCCAAGTTAGGCTGCACGAGGGTCAGGTGTCAGGGACCCACTTGAGGAGGCAGTCAGCCCGTTCTCAGATCTCCAGTTGTGTACTGGGAGAACCACTGCTCTCCTCAAAGCTGTCAGACAGGGACATTTAAGTCTGCAGAGGTTACTGCTGTCTTTTTGTTTGTCTGTGCCCTGCCCCCAGAGGTGGAGCCTACAGAGGCAGGCAGGCCTCTTTGGGCTGTGTTGGGCTCCACCCAGTTCAAGCTTCCCGGCTGCTTTGTTCACCTAAGCGAGCCTGGGCAATGGCGGGCGCCCCTCCCCCAACCTCGCTGCCGACTTGCTGTTTGATCTCAGACTGCTGTGCTAGCAATCAGCGAGACTCCATGGGCATAGGACCCTCTGAGCCAGGTGCGGGCTATACTCTCCTGGGGCACCGTTTCCTAAGCCCGTCGGAATAGCACAGTATTCGGGTGGGAGTGGCCCGATTTTCCAGGTGCCATCTGTCACCCCTGGAAAGGGAACTCCCTGACCCCTTGCACTTCCCCAGTGAGTCAATGCCTCACCCCTGCTTCGGCTGGCACACGGTGCACTCACCCACTGACCTGTGCCCACTGTCTGGCACTCCCTAGTGAGATGAACACGGTACCTCAGATGGAAATGCAGAAATCACCCGTCTTCTGTGTCGCTCACGCTGGGAGCTGTAGACCGGAGCTGTTCCTATTCGGCCATCTTGGCTCCTCCCCCCTGAACATTTCTTTTGATTGAGCAGTTTGGACACGTCTTTTTGTAGAATCTGCAAATGGATATTTGGAGCGCTTTGAGGCATATTTTGAAAAAAGAAATATCTTCACAGAAAAACTAGATAGAAATTTTATGAGAAACTTATTGGTGATGTGTGCATTCATCTCACAGTTTTGAAACTTTCTTTTGATTGAGCAATTTGGAAACAGTCTTTTTGTAGAATCTGCAGAAGGATATTTGTGAGTGGTTTCAGGCCTATGGTGAAAAGGGAAATATCTTCACATAAAAACCAGACAGAAGCTTTCAGATAAACCTATTTGCTATGTTTGCTTTCAGCTCACAGAGTTGAATCTTTCTGTTGATTGAGCAGTTTGCAAACAGTCTTTTTGTAGAATCTGCAGGGAGATATTTTTGAGACCATTGAGGCCTATGGTGAAAAAGGAAATATCGTCACATAAAAACTAGACAGAAATTTTTGAGAAACTTCTTTGTGATGTGTGCACTGATCTCACAGATTTGAAACTTTCTTTTGGTTGAGCAGTTTGGAAACAGTCTTTTTTTAGAGTCTGCAAAGGGATAGTCGTGGGCCCTTAGAGGTCTAGGGTGAAAAAGCTAGTTTTAAAAGCTAGGGTGAAAAAGCTAGTTTTATCTTCACATAAAAACTAGACAGACCTTTCTGAGAAAGTTCTCTGTGATGTGTGCTTTCATCTCATGGAGTTGACTCTTTCTTTTGAGCAGTTTGTAAACAGTGGTTTCATAGATTCTGCAGAGGGATATTTGTGAGTGGTTAGAGGCCTATGGTAAAAAAAGAAATATCTTTACATAAAAACTAGACAGAAGCTTTTTGAGAAACTTCTTTGTGATGTGTGCATTCATGTCACAGAGTTGAACATTTCTTTTGATTGAGCAGTTTGGAAACAGTCTTTTTGTAGATTCTGCACATGGATATTTGGAGTTCTTTGAGCCCTATGGTGAAAAAGGAAATATCTTCACATAAAAACTAGACAGAAGCATTCTGAGAAGCTGCCTTGTGATGTGTGCATTCATCTCACAGAGTTGAACCTTTCTATTCATTGAACATTTTGGAAACAGTCTTTTTGCATAATCTGCAAAGCAGTATTTGAAGCACTTTGAGGCCTATCATGAGAAAGGAAATATCTTCACATAAAAATTAGACATAAGCTTTCTGCAAAACTTCTTTGTGATGTGTCGATTCATTTCACAGATTTGAATCTCTCTTTTCATTGAGTAGTTCAGAAAAAGTATTTTTGTAGGATTTGAAAAGGGATATTTGTGAGCCCTTTGAGGTCTGTGGTGAAATAGGAATTATCTTCACAGAAACTAGACAGAAGCTTTCTGAGGAACTCCTTTGTGATACGTGCTTTCATCTCACAGAGGTGAATCATTGTTTAGATTGAGCAGTTTGGAAGCAGTCTTTTTTTATTATTATACTTTAAGTTTTACAGTACATGTGCACAATGTGCAGGTTAGTTACATATGTATACATGTGTCATGCTGGTGTGCTGCACCCATTAGGAAGCAGTCCTTTTGTAGGGTCTGCAAATGGATATTTGGAGCACTTTGAGGTCTATGGTGAAAAAGGAAACATCTTCACATAAAAACTAGACAGAAGCTTTCTGAGGAACTCCTTTGTGATGTGTGATTTCATCTCACAGATTTGAAACTTTGTTTTGTTTGAGCAGTTTGGAAACAGTCTTTTTGTAGTATCTGCAAATAGATATTTGGAAGGCTTTGATGCCTATGGTGAAAAAGGAAATATCTTCACATAAAAACCAGACAGAATTTTCCTGAGGAACTTCTTTGTGATGTGTGCACTCACATCACAGATTTGAACCATTCTTTTGATTGAGAAATTTGGAAGCAGACTTTTATTTTTTTTTAATTTTATTATTATTATACTTTAAGTTTCAGGGTACCTGTGCACAATGTGCAGTTTTGTTGCATATGTATACATGGGACATGTTGGTGTGCTGCACCATAAACTCATCATTTAGCATTAGGTATGTCTCCTAATGCTATCCCTGCCCTGTCCCCTCGCCCCACAACAATTCCCGGTGTGTGATGTTCCCCTTCCTTTTTCCATGTGTTCTCATTTTTCAATTTCCATGTATGAGTGAGATTATGCGGTGTTAGGTTTATTGTCCTTGGAAGAGTTTGCTGAGAATGACGGTATCCAGTTTCAACCATGTCCCTACAAAGGACATGAAGTCATCATTTTTATGTCACACCAGTTAGCATGGCGAACATTAAAAATTCAGGAAACAACAGATGCTGGAGAGGATGTGGAGAAATAGGAACACTTTTACATTGTAGGTGGGACTGTAAACTATTTCAACAATTGTGGAAGTCAGTTTGGCGATTCCTCAGGGATCTAGAAGTACAAATACCATTTGACCAAGCCATCCCATTATTTGGTATATACACAAAGGATTATAAATCATGCTGCTATAAAGACATATCCACACATATGATTATAGCAAAAACAGTCTTTCTGTAGAATCTGCAAAGAGATATTTGTGAGCCCTTTGAGGACTATGGTGAAAAAGGAAATATCTTCCCATAAACACTAGACAGAAGTTTTTGAGAAACTTCTTTGTGATGTGTGCATTCATCACACAGGGTTGAACCTTTCTTTTGATTGAGCAGTTTGGAAAAAGTCTTTTTGTAAAATCGGCCAAGTGATATTTTGAGCTCTTTGAGGCTAACAGTGAAAAAGGATATATCTTCACATAAAACCTAGACAGAAGCTTTCTGAGAAACTTCTTTCTGATATGTGCATTCATGTCACAGAGAAGAAACTTCCTTTTCATTGTGCAGTTTGGAAACAGTTTTTTTGTAGAATCTGCAAAGGAATATTTAGAGCAATTTGAGGCTTTTGGTGAAAAAGGAGGTATCTACACATCAAAACTAGACAGAAGACTTCTGAGAAACTTCTTTGTGATCTGTGCACTCATCTCACAGACTTGAAACTTTCTTTTGATTGAGCAGTTTGGAGACAGTCTTTTTGTAGAGTCTGCAAAGGGATATTTCTGAGTGCTTTCTGGTTTATGGTGAAAAAGCAAATATTTTCACATAAAAAGTAGACAGAAGCTTTTTGAGAAACTTCTTAGTGATGTGTGCAGTTATGTCACAGATTTAAACCTTTCTTTTCATTGAGTAGCTTGGAAACAGTCTTTTTGTAGAATCTTTAAAGGGAAATTTGGAGCGTTTGAGGCCTACAGTGAAAAAGGAAATATCTTCTAATAAAAACTCGACAGAAGCTTTCTGAGAAAGTTCTTTGTGATGTGTGCATTCATCTCACAGAGTTGAACCTTTCTTTTGATTGAGCAGTTTGGAAACAGTCTTTTTGTAGAATCTGCAAAGGGATATTTGTGAGCAGTTTGAGGCCTATGGTGAAAAAGGAAATATCTCCACATAAAAAGTAGACAGAGGCATTCTGAGAAACTTCTTTGTGATGTGCACATTCATCTCAAAAGTTGAAACTTTCTTTTGACGGAGCAGTTTGGAAACAGTCTTTTTGTAGAGTCTGCAAATGGACATTTTGATCACTTTGCAGCCTACAGTGAAAAAGAAAATATCTTAACATAAAAACTAGACAGAAGGTTTCATAGAAACTTATTTGTGTTGTGTGCATTCATCTCACAGAGTAGAAACCTTCTTTTGATTGAGCAGTTTTTAAAAAGTCTTTTTATAGAATCTGCAAAGGGATATTTGTGAGCAGTCTGAGGCCTATGGTGAAAAAGGAAATATCTTCACATAAAAACTAGAAAGAAGCTTTCTGAGAAACTTCTTTGTAATGTGCGCATTTATCTCAGAGAGTTGAACTTTTCTTTTCATTGAGCAGTTTGGAAAAAGTTTTTTTGTAGAATCTGCAAAGGGATATTTCAAGCGCTTTGAGGCCTCTGGTGAAAAAGGAAATATGTTCACTTAAAAACTAGACAGATGATTTCTGAGAAACTTCTTTGTGATGTGTGCTTTCATCTCACAAAGTTGAAACTTTCTTTTGATTGAGCAGTTTGGAAACAGTCTTTTTGTAGAATATGCAAAGGGATATTTGCAAGCCTTTTGAGGCCTATGGTGAAAAAGGAAATATCTTTACATAAAAGCTAGACAGAGGAGTTCTGAGAAACTTCTTTATGATGTATGCGTTCATCTCTACAGTTGAAACTTTCTTTTGATTGAGCAGTTTGGAAAAAGCTTTTTGTAGAATCTGCAAACGGATATTTGAAGTTCTTTGAGGTCTCTGGTGAAAGAGGAAATATCTTCACTTAAAAACTAGACACATGGTTTCTGAGAAACTTCTTTGTAATATATGCATTCCTCTCACAGAGTTGAACATTTCTTTTGATAGAGAAGTTTGTGAACAGTCTTTTTGAAAAATCTTCAAAGAGATATTTGTAAGCCATTAGAGGCGTATGGTGAAAAAGAAAATATCTTCACATAAAAACCAGACCGAAGCGTCCTAAGAAACTTCCTTGGGTTGAGTGCTTTCTTTTTTTTTAAATTATTATTATTATTATTATACTTTGGGTTTTATGCTACATATGAGTAATGTGCAGGTTAGTTACATATGTACACATCTGCCATGCTGGTGTGCTGCACCCACCAACTCGTCATCTAGCATTAGTTATATCCCCCAATGCTATCCCTCCACCCTCCCCCCACCCCACAACAGTCCCCGAAGTGTGATGTTCCCCTTCCTGTGACCATGTGTTCTCATTGTTCAATTCCCACCTATGAGTGAGAATATGCGGTGTTTGGTTTTTTGTTCTTGTGATAGTTTACTGAGAATGATGATTTCCAATTTCATCCATGTCCCTACAAAGGACATGAACTCATCATTTTTTATGGCTGCATAGTATTCCATGGTGTATATGTGCCACATTTTCTTAATCCAGTCTATCATTGTTGGACATTTGGGTTGGTTCCAAGTCTTTGCTATTGTGAATGATGCCTCAATAAACATACGTGTGCATGTGTCTTTATAGAAGCATGATTTATAGTCCTTTGGGTATATACCCAGTAATGGGATGGCTGGGTCGAATGGAATTTCTAGTTCTAGATCCCGGAGGAATCGCCACACTGACTTCCACAAGGGTTGAACTAGTTTACAGTCCCACCAACAGTGTAAAAGTGTTCCTATTTCTCCACATCCTCTCCAGCACCTGTTGTTTCCTGACTTTTTAATAATCGCCATTCTAACTGGTGTGAGATGGTATCTCATTGTGGTTTTGATTTGCATTTCTCTGATGGTCAGTGATGGTGAGCATTTTTTCATGTGTTTTTTGGCTGCATAAATGTCTTCTTTTGAGAAGTGTCTGTTCATGTCCTTTGCCCACTTTTTGATGGGGTTGTTTGTTTTTTCTTTTAAATTAGTTTGAGTTCATTGTAGATTCTGGATATTAGCCCTTTGTCAGATGAGTAGGTTGTGAAAATTTTCTCCCATTTTGTAGGTTGCCTGTTCACTCTGATGGTAGTTTCTTTTGCTGTACAGAAGCTCTTGAGTTTAATTAGATCCAATTTGTCAATTTTGGCTTTTGTTGCCATTGCTTTTGGTGTTTTAGACATGAAGTCCTTGACCAAGTCTATGTCCTGAATGGTAATGCCTGGGTTTTCTTCTAGGGTTTTTATGATTTTAGGTCTAACATTTAAGACTTAAATCCATCTTGAATTGATTTTTGTATAAGGTGTAAGGAAGGGATCCAGTTTCAGCTCTCCACATATGGCTAGCCAGTTTTCCCAGCACCATTTATTAAATAGGGAATCTTTTCCCCATTTCTTGTTTTTCTCAGGTTTGTCAAATATCAGATAGTTGTATATACGTGGCATTATTTCTGAGGGCTCTGTTCTGTTCCATTGATCTATATCTCTGTTTTGGTACCAGTACCATGCTGTTTTGGTTACTGTAGCCTTGTAGTATAGTTTGAAGTCAGGTAGTGTGATGCCTCCAGCTTTGTTCTTTTGGGTTAGGATTGACTTGGCAATGCAGGCTCTTTTTTGGTTCCATATGAACTTTAAAGTAGTTTTTTCCAATTCTGTGAAGAAAGTCGTTGGTAGCTTGAGGGGAATGGCATTGAATCTGTAAATTGCCTTGGGAAGGATGACCATTTTCACGATATTGATTCTTTCTACCCATGAGCATGGAATGTTCTTCCATTTGTTTGTATCCTCTTTTATTTCCTTGAGCAGTGGTTTGTAGTTCTCCTTGAAGAGGTCCTTCACATCCCTTTTAAGTTGGATTGCTAGGTATTTTTTCTCTTTGAAGCAATTGTGAATGGGAGTTCACTCATGATTTGGCTCTCTGTTTGTCTGTTATTGATGTATAAGAATGCTTGTGGGGGGAGGAGTCAAGATGGCCGAATAGGAACAGCTCTGGTCTACAGCTCCCAGCGCGAGCGACGCAGAAGACGGGTGATTTCTGCATTTCCATCTGAGGTACCGTGTTCATCTCACTAGGGAGTGCCAGACAGTGGGCGCAGGTCAGTCGGTGAGCGCACCGTGCGCCAGCCGAAGCAGGGGCGAGGCATTGCCTCACTCGGGAAGTGCAAGGGGTCAGGGAGTTCCCCTTCCAGGGGTGACAGACGGCACCTGGAAAATCGGGCCACTCCCACCCGAATACTGTGCTTTTCCGACGGGCTTAGGAAACGGTGCCCCAGGAGAGTGTAGCCCGCACCTGGCTCAGAGGGTCCTACGCCCACGGAGTCTCACTGATTGCTAGCACAGCAGTCTGAGATCAAACAGCAAGTCGGCAGCGAGGCTGGGGGAGGGGCGCCCGCCATTGCCCAGGCTCGCTTAGGTAAACAAAGCAGCCTGGAAGCTTGAACTGGGTGGAGCCCACCACAGCTCAAGGAGGCCTGCCTGCCTCTGTAGGCTCCACCTCTGGGGGCAGGACACAGACAAACAAAAAGACAGCAGTAACCTCTGCAGACTTAAATGTCCCTGTCTGACAGCTGTGAGGAGAGCAGTGGTTCTCCCAGCACGCAGCTGGAGATCTGAGAACGGGCTGACAGCCTCCTCAAGTGGGTCCCTGACCCCTGACCCCCGAGCAGACTAACTGGGAGGCACCCCCCAGCAGGGGCAGACTGACACCTCACACGGATGGCCAGGTACTCCAACAGACCTGCAGCTGAGGGTTCTGTCTGTTAGAAGGAAAACTAACAGAAAGGACATCCACACCAAAAACCCATCTGTGCATCTCCATCATCAAAGACCAAAAGTAGATAAAACCACAAAGATGGGGAAAAAACAGAGCAGAAAAACTGGAAACCCTAAAAACCAGAGTACCTCTCCTCCTCCAAAGGAACGCATTTCCTCACCAGCAACGGAACAAAGCTGGACGGAGAATGACTTTGACGAGCTGAGAGAAGAAGGCTTCAGACGATCAAATTACTCCGAGCTATGGGAGGATATTCAAACCAAAGGCAAAGAAGTTGAAAACTTTGAAAAAAATTTAGAAGAATGTATAACTAGAATAACCAATACAGAGAAGTGCTTAAAGGAGCTGATGGAGCTGAAAACCAAGGCTCGAGAACTACGTGAAGAATGCAGAAGCCTCAGGAGCCGATGCGATCAAATGGAAGAAAGGGTATCAGCCCTGGAAGATGAAATGAATGAAATGAAGCGAGAAGGGAAGTTTAGAGAAAAAAGAATAAAAAGAAACAAGCAAAGCCTCCAAGAAATGTGGGACTATGTGAAAAGACCAAATCTACGTCTGATTGGTGTACCTGAAAGTGACGGGGAGAATGGAAACAAGTTGGAAAACACTCTGCAGGATATTATCCAGGAGAACTTCCCCAATCTAGCAAGGCAGGCCAACATTCAGATTCAGGAAATACAGAGAACGCCACAAAGATACTCCTCGAGAAGAGCAACTCCAAGACACATAATTGTCAGATTCACCAAAGTTGAAATGAAGGAAAAAATGTTAAGGGCAGCCAGAGAGAAAGGTCGGGTTACCTTCAAAGGGAAGCCCATCAGACTAACAGCGGATCTCTCGGCAGAAACCCTACAAGCCAGAAGAGAGTGGGGGCCAATATTCAACATTCTTAAAGAAAAGAATTTTCAACCCAGAATTTCATATCCTGCCAAACTAAGCTTCATAAGTGAAGGAGAAATAAAATACTTTACAGACAAGCAAATGCTGAGAGATTTTGTCACCACCAGGCCTGCCCTAAAAGAGCTCCTGAAGGAAGCGCTAAACATGGAAAGGCACAACCGGTACCAGCCACTGCAAAATCATGCCGAAATGTAAAGACCATCGTGACTAGGAAGAGACTGCATCAACTAACGAGCAAAATAACCAGCTAACATCATAATGACAGGATCAGATTCACACATAACAATATTAACTTTAAATGTAAATGGACTAAATGCTCCAATTAAAAGACACAGACTGGCAAACTGGATAAAGAGACAAGACCCATCAGTGTGCTGTATTCAGGAAACCCATCTCACGTGCAGAGACACACATAGGCTCAAAATAAAAGGATGGAGGAAGATCTACCAAGCAAATGGAAAACAAAAAAAGGCAGGGGTTGCAATCCTAGTCTCTGATAAAACAGACTTTAAACCAACAAAGATCAAAAGAGACAAAGAAGGCCATTACATAATGGTAAAGGGATTAATTCAACAAGAAGAGCTAACTATCCTAAATATATATGCACCCAATACAGGAGCACCCAGATTCATAAAGCAAGTCCTGAGTGACCTACAAAGAGACTTAGACTCCCACACATTAATAATGGGAGACTTTAACACCCCACTATCAACATTAGACAGATCAACGAGACAGAAAGTCAACAAGGATACCCAGGAATTGAACTCAGCTCTGCACCAAGCGGAGCTAATAGACATCTACAGAACTC
The DNA here is from genome assembly GCF_028885625.2 of Pongo pygmaeus. Classification (NCBI taxonomy): domain Eukaryota; kingdom Metazoa; phylum Chordata; class Mammalia; order Primates; family Hominidae; genus Pongo; species Pongo pygmaeus. The sequence goes on from NC_072393.2 coordinate 25,237,763, forward strand.
TCCACCCCAAATCAACAGAATATACATTTTTTTCAGCACCACACCACACCTATTCCAAAATTGACCATATACTTGGAAGTAAAGCTCTCCTCAATAAATGTAAAAGAACAGAAATTGTAACAAACTGTCTCTCAGATCACAGTGCAATCAAGCTAGAACTCAGGATTAAGAATCTCACTCAAAACCGCTCAACTACATGGAAACTGAACAATCTGCTCCTGAATGACTACTGGGTACATAACGAAATGAAGGCAGAAATAAAGATGTTCTTTGAAACCAACAAGAACCAAGACACAACATACCAGAATCTCTGGGATGCATTCAAAGCAGTGTGTAGAGGGAAATTTATAGCACTAAATGCCCACAAGAGAAAGCAGGAAAGATCCAAAATTGACACCCTAACATCACAATTAAAAGAACTAGAAAAGCAAGAGCAAACACATTCAAAAGCTAGCAGAAGGCAAGAAATAACTAAAATCAGAGCAAAACTGAAGGAAATAGAGACACAAAAAACCCTTCAAAAAATAAATGAATCCAGGAGCTGGTTTTTTGAAAGGATCAACAAAATTGATAGACCGCTAGCAAGATTAATAAAGAAAAAAAGAGAGAAGAATCTAATAGATGCAATAAAAAATGATAAAGGGGATATCACCACCGATCCCACAGAAATACAAACTACCATCAGAGAATATTACAAACACCTCTATGCAAATAAACTAGAAAATCTAGAAGAAATGGATAAATTCCTCTACACATACACCCTCCCAAGACTAAACCAGGAAGAAGTTGAATCTCTGAATAGACCAATAACAGGAGCTGAAATTGTGGCAATAATCAATAGCTTACCAACCAAAAAAAGTCCAGGTCCAGATGGATTCACAGCCGAATTCTACCAGAGGTACAAGGAGGAACTGGTACCATTCCTTCTGAAACTATTCCAATCAATAGAAAAAGAGGGAATCCTCCCTAACTCATTTTATGAGGCCAGCATCATCCTGATACCAAAGCCTGGCAGAGACACAACAAAAAAAGAGAATTTTAGACCAATATCCTTGATGAACATTGATGCAAAAATCCTCAATAAAATACTGGCAAACAGAATCCAGCAGCACATCAAAAAGCTTATCCACCATGATCAAGTGGGCTTCATCCCTGGGATGCAAGGCTGGTTCAATATACGCAAATCAGTAAATGTAATCCAGCATATAAACAGAACCAAAGACAAAAACCACATGATTATCTCAATAGATGCAGAAAAGGCCTTTGACAAAATTCAACAACCCTTCATGCTAAAAACTCTCAATAAATTAGGAATTGATGGGACATACCTCACAATAATAAGAGCTATTTATGACAAACCCACAGCCAATATCATACTGAATGGGCAAAAACTGGAAGCATTCCCTTTGAAAACTGGCACAAGACAGGGATGCCCTCTCTCACCACTTCTATTCAACATAGTGTTGGAAGTTCTGGCCAGGGCAATTAGGCAGGAGAAGGAAATAAATGGTATTCAATTAGGAAAAGAGGAAGTCAAATTGTCCCTGTTTGCAGATGACATGATAGTATATCTAGAAAACCCCATTGTCTCAGCCCAAAATCTCCTTAAGCTGATAAGCAACTTCAGCAAAGTCTCAGGATACAAAATCAATGTACAAAAATCACAAGCATTCTTATACATCAATAACAGACAAACAGAAAGCCAAATCATGAGTGAACTCCCATTCACAATTGCTTCAAAGAGAATAAAATACCGAGGAATCCAACTTACAAGGGATGTGAAAGACCTCTTCAAGGAGAACTACAAACCACTGCTCAAGGAAATAAAAGAGGATACAAACAAATGGAAGAACATTCCATGCTCATGGGTAGGAAGAATCAATATCATGAAAATGGCCATCCTTCCCAAGGTAATTTACAGATTCAATGCCATCCCCATCAAGCTACCAATGACTTTCTTCACAGAATTGGAAAAAACTACTTTAAAGTTCATAAGGAACCAAAAAAGAGCCCGCATCGCCAAGTCAATCCTAAGCCAAAAGAACAAAGTTGGAGGCATCACACTACCTGACTTCAAACTATACTACAAGGCTACAGTAACCAAAACAGCATGGTACTGGTACCAAAACAGAGATATAGATCAATGGAACAGAACAGAGCCGTCAGAAATAATGCCACATATCTACAAGTATCTGATCTTTGACAAACCTGACAAAAACAAGAAATGGGGAAAGGATTCCCTATTTAATAAATGGTGCTGGGAAAACTGACTAGCCATATGTAGAAAGCTGAAACTGGATCCCTTCCTTACACCTTATACAAAAATCAATTCAAGATGGATTAAAGACTTAAATGTTAGACCTAAAACCATAGAAACCCTAGAAGAAAACCTAGGCATTACCATTCAGGACATAGGCATGGGCAAGGACTTCATGTCTAAAACACCAAAAGCAATGGCAACAAAAGCCAAAATTGACAAATGGGATCTAATTAAACTCAAGAGCTTCTGCACAGCAAAAGAAACTACCATCAGAGTGAACAGGCAACCTACAAAATGGGAGAAAATTTTCGCAACCTACTCATCTGACAAAGGGCTAGTATCCAGGATCTACAATGAACTCCAACAAATTTACAAGAAAAAAACAAACAACAACATCAAAAAGTGGGCGAAGGACATGAACAGACACTTCTCAAAAGAAGACATTTATGCAGCCAAAAAACACATGAAAAAATGCTCACCGTCACTGGCCATCAGAGAAATGCAAATCAAAACCACAATGAGATACCATCTCACACCAGTTAGAATGGCAATCATTAAAAAGTCAGGAAACAACAGGTGCTGGAGAGGATGTGGAGAAATAGGAACACTTTTACACTGTTGGTGGGACTGTAAACTAGTTCAACCCTTGTGGAAGTCAGTGTGGCGATTCCTCAGGGATCTAGAACTAGAAATTCCATTCGACCCAGCCATCCCATTACTGGGTATATACCCAAAGGACTATAAATCATGCTTCTATAAAGACACATGCACACGTATGTGTATTGCAGCATTATTCACAATAGCAAAGACTTGGAACCAACCCAAATGTCCAACAATGATAGACTGGATTAAGAAAATGTGGCACATATACACCATGGAATACTATGCAGCCATAAAAAATGATGAGTTCACGTCCTTTGTAGGGACATGGATGAAATTGGAAATCATCATTCTCAGTAAACTATCGCAAGAACAAAAAACCAAACACCGCATATTCTCACTCATAGGTGGGAATTGAACAATGAGAACACATGGACACAGGAAGGGGAACATCACACTCTGGGGACTGTTGTGGGGTGGGGGGAGGGGGGAGGGATAGCATTGGGAGATATACCTAATGCTAGATGACGAGTTGGTGGGTGCAGCGCACCAGCATGGCACATGTATACATATGTAACTTACCTGCACATTGCGCACATGTACCATAAATCCTAAAGTATAATAATAATAATAATAATAATAATAAAAGAAAAAAAAAAAAGAATGCTTGTGATTTTTGTACATTGATTTTGTATCCTGAGACTTTGCTGAAGTTGCTTATCAGCTTAAGGAGATTTTGGGCTGAGACAATGGGGTTTTCTAGATATACAAACATGTCATCTGCAAACAGGGACAATTTGACTTCCTCTTTTCCTAATTGAATACCATTTATTTCCTTCTCTTGCCTAATTGCCCTGGCCAGAACTTCCAACACTATGTTGAATAGAAGTGTTGAGAGAGGGCATCCCTATCTTGTGCCAGTTTTCAAAAGGAATGCTTCCAGTTTTTGCCCATTCAGTATGATATTGGCTGTGGATTTGTCATTGATCGCTCTTGTTATTTTGAGATACGTCCCATCAATACCTAATTTCTTGAGAGTTTTTAGCATGAAGGGTTGTTGAATTTTGTCAAAGGCCTTTTCTGCATCTATTGAGATAATCATGTAGTTTTTATCTTTGGTTCTGTTTATATGCTGGATTACATTTATTGATTTGTGTATATTGAACCAGCCTTGCATCCCAGGGATGAAGCCCACTTGATCATGGTGGATAAGCTTTTTGATGTGCTGCTGGATTCTGTTTGCCAGTATTTTATTGAGGATTTTTGCATCAATGTTCATCAAGGATATTGGTCTAAAATTCTCTTTTTTGGTTGTGTCTCTGCCAGGCTTTGGTATCAGGATGATTTTGGCCTCATAAAATGAGTTAGGGAGGATTCCCTCTTTTTCTATTGATTGGAATAGTTTCAGAAGGAATGGTACCAGCTCCTCCTTGTACCTCTGGTAGAATTCGGCTGTGAACCCATCTGGTCCTGGACTTTTTTTGGTTGGTAAGCTATTGATTATTGCCACAATTTCAGCTCCTGTTATTGGTCTATTCAGAGATTCAACTTCTTCCTGGTTTAGTCTTCGGAGGGTGTAGGTGTTGAGGAATTTAACCATTTCTTCTAGATTTTCTAGTTTATTTGCATAGAGGTGTTTGTAATATTCTCTGATGGTAGTTTGTATTTCTGTGGGATCAGTGGTGATATCCCCTTAATCATTTTTTATTGCATCTATTTGATTCTTCTCTCTTTTTTTCTTTATTAATCTTGCTAGCGGTCTATCAATTTTGTTGATCCTTTCAAAAAACCAGCTCTTGGATTCATTAATGTTTTTGAAGGGTTTTTTGTGTCTCTATTTCCTTCAGTTCTGCTCTGATTTTAGTTATTTCTTGCCTTCTGCTAGCTTTTGAGTTTGTTTGCTCTTGTTTTCTAGTTCTTTTTATTGTTATGTTAGGGTGTTAATTTTGGATCTTTCCTGATTTCTATTGTCATTATTTAGTGCTATAAATTTCCCTCTATACACTGCTTTGAATGTGTCCCAGAGATTCTGGTATGTTGTGTCTTCATTCTCGTTGGTTTCAAAGAACATCTTTATTTCTGCCTTCAATTCGTTATATACCCAGTAGTCATTCAGAAGTAGGTTGTTCAGTTTCCATGTAGTTGAGCGGTTTTGAGTGAGATTCTTAATCCTCAGTTCTAGCTTGATTGCACTGTGATCTGAGAGATAGTTTGTTATAATTTCTGTTCTTTTACATTTCCTGAGGAGAGCTTTACTTCCAAGTATGTGGTCAATTTTGGAATAGGTGTGGTGTGGTGCTGAAAAAAATGTATATTCTGTTGATTTGGGGTGGAAAGTTCTGTAGATGTCTATTAGGTCCGCTTGGTGCAGAGCTGAGTTCAATTCCTGGGTATCCTTGTTGACTTTCTGTCTCGTTGATCTGTCTAATGTTGACAATGGGGTGTTAAAGTCCCCCATTATTAATGTGTGGGAGTGTAAGTCTCTTTGTAGGTCACTCAGGACTTGCTGTATGAATCTGGTTGCTTCTGTATTGGGGGCATATATATTTAGGATAGTTAGCTCTTGTTGTTGAATTAATCCCTTTACCATTATGTAATGGCCTTCTTTGTCTCTTTTGATCTTTGTTGGTTTAAAGTCTGTTTTATCAGCGACTAGGATTGCAATCCCTGCCTCTTTTTGTTTTCCATTTGCTTGGTAGATCTTCCTCCATCCTTTAATTTTGAGCCTCTGTGTGTCTCTGCATGTAGGATGGGTTTCCTGAATACAGCACACTGATGGGTCTTGTCTCTTTATCCTATTTGCCAGTCTGTGTCTTTTAATTGGGCATTTAGTCCATTTACATTTAAAGTTAATATTGTTACGTGTGAATTTGATCCTGTCATTATGATGTTATCTGGTTATTTTGCTCGTTAATTGATGCAGTCTCTTCCTAGTCTCAATGGTCTTTACATTTTCGCATGATTTTGCAGTGGCTGGTACCATTTGTGCCTTTCCATGTTTAGCACTTCCTTCAGGAACTCTTTTAGGGCAGGCCTGGTGGTGACAAAATCTCTCAGCATTTGCTTGTCTGTAAAGTATTTTATTTCTCCTTCACTTATGAAGCTTAGTTTGGCTGGATATGAAATTCTGGGTTGAAAATTCTTTTCTTTAAGAATGTTGAATATTGGCCCGCACTCTCTTCTGGCTTGTAGGGTTTCTGCTGAGAGATCTGCTGTTAGTCTGATGGGCTTCCCTTTGACGGTAACCCGACCTTTCTCTCTGGCTGCCCTTAACATTTTTTCCTTCATTTCAACTTTGGTAAATCTGACAATTATGTGTCTTCTAGTTGCTCTTCTCGAGGAGTATCTTTGTGACGTTCTCTGTATTTCCTGAATCTGAATGTTGGCCTGCCTTGCTAGATTGGGGAAGTTCTCCTGGATAATATCCTGCAGAGTGTTTTCCAACTTGTTTCCATTCTCCCCGTCACTTTCTGGTAGACCAATCAGTCGTAGATTTGGTCTTTTCACATAGCCCCACATTTCTTGGAGGCTTTGCTCGTTTCTTTTTATTCTTTTTTTCTCTACACTTCCCTTCTCACTTCATTTCATTCATTTCATCTTCCATGGCTGATACCCTTTCTTCCATTTGATCGCATCGGCTCCTGAGGCTTCTGCGTTCTTCACGTAGTTCTTGAGCCTTGGTTTTCAGCTCCATCAGCTCCTTTAAGCACTTCTCTGTATTGGTTATTCTAGTTATACATTCTTCTAAATTTTTTTCAAAGTTTTCAACTTCTTTGCCTTTGGTTTGAATATCCTCCCATAGCTCGGTGTAATTTGATCGTCTGAAGCCTTCTTCTCTCAGCTCATCAATGTCATTCTCCGTCCAGCTTTGTTCGTTTGTTGGTGAGGAACTGCGTTCCTTTGGAGGAGGAGAGGTACTCTGCTTTTTAGAGTTTCCAGTTTTTTTGTTCTGTTTTTCCCCCATCTTTGTGATTTTATCTACTTTTGGTCTTTGATGATGGTGATGTACAGATGGGTTTTTGGTGTGGATGTCCTTTCTGTTAGTTTTCCTTCGAACAGACAGGACCCTCAGCTGCAGGTCTGTTGGAGTACCTGGCCAGCCGTTTGTGGTGTCAGTCTGCCCCTGCTGGGGGGTGCCTCCCAGTTAGGCTGCTTGGGGGTCAGGGGTCAGGGACCCACTTGAGGAGGCAGTCTGCCAGTTCTCAGATCTCCAGCTGCATTCTGGGAGAACCACTGCTCTCCTCACAGCTGTCAGACAGGGACATTTAAGTCTGCAGAGGTTACTGCTGTCTTTTTGTTTGTCTGTGCCCTGCCCCCAGAGGTGTAGCCTACAGAGACAGGCAGGCCTCCTTGAGCTGTGGTGGGCTCCACCCTGTTCAAGCTTCCTGGCTGCTTTGTTTACCTAAGCGAGCCTGGACAATGGTGGGCGCCCCTCCCCCAGCCTCACTGCCGACTTGCTGTTTGATCTCAGACTGCTGTGCTAGCATTCAGTGAGACTCTGTGGGCATAGGACCCTCTGAGCCAGGTGCGGGCTATAATCTCCTGCGGTACCGTTTCCTAAGCCCATCAGAAAAGCGCAGTATTCTGGTGGGAGTGGCCCGATTTTCCAGGTGCCGTCTGTCAGCCCTGGAAAGGGTACTCCCTGACCCCTTGCACTTCCTGAGTGAGGCAATGCCTTGCCCCTGCTTCAGCTGGTGCATGGTGCACTCACCCACTGACCTGCACCCACTATCTGGCACTCCCTAGTGAGATGAACACAGGACCTCAAATGGAAATGCAGAAATCACTCGTTTTCTGTGTCTCTCATTCTGGGAGCTGTAGACTGGAGGTGTTCCTATTCGGCCATCTTGGCTCCTCCTCCAGGATGAGTACTTCCATCTCAGAGTGTTGAACCTTTCTTTTGCTTGAGCAGTGTGGAAACTATTTTTTTTAGAGTCTGCAAATGGGCATTTGGAATGTTTTGAAGCCTACGGTGAAAAAAGAAATATCTTCACATAAAAACTAAAGAGAAACTTTCTGAGAAACTTCTTTGTGATGTACGCATTCATCTCACGGAGTAGAAACTTTCTATTGATTGAGCAGTTTTTAAAAAGTCTTTTTGTAGACTCTGTAAAAGAATATTTGTGAGCGGTCTGAGGCCTATGGTGAAAAAGGAAATATCTTCACATAAAAACTAGACAGAAACATTCTTAGAAACTTCTTTGTTGTGTGTATATTCTTCTCACAGAGTTGAACGTTTCTTTTGATTGAGCAGTTTTGAAACAGTCTTTTTGTAGAATCTGCAATGGTATATTTGGAGTGCTTTGAAGCGTATATTGAAAAAGGAAATATATTTACATAAAAACTGGACAGATGCTTTCTGAGAAATTTCTTTGTAACGTGTGCATTTATTTCAGAGTTGAACTTTTCTTTTCATTGAGCAGTTTGGAAAAATGTTTTTGTGAATGTGCAAAGGGATATTTGAAGCACTTTGAGGCCTCTGGTGAAAAGGGAAATATGTTCACTTAAAAACTAGACAGATGCTTTCTGAGAAACTTCTATGTGATGTGTGCTTTTATCTCACTGAGTTGAAACTTTCTTTTCATTGAGCAGTTTGGAAACCGTCTTTTTGTAAGATCTGCAAGTGGATATTTGGAGTGCTTTGTGGCCTGTGGTGGAAAAGCAAATATCTTCACATAAAAACCAGACAGAAGCATTCAGAGAACTTCTTTGTGATGTGTTCATTCAACTCACAGTGTTGAATATTTCTTAGATTGAGGAGTTTGGAGACAGTCTTTTTGTAGAATCTGTAAAGGGATATTTGTGATCGCTTTGTGGTCTATGGAGAAAAAGGAATTATCTTCAAATTAAAATGACAGAAGCTTTCTGAGGAACTTCTTTGTGTTGTTAGCATTCATCACACAGAGTTGAAACTTACTTTTCATGGAGCAGTTTGTAAACAGTTTTTTTGTAGAATCTGCGAAGGGACATTTGTAAGCCCTCTGAGGCTTATTGTGAAAAAGGAAATATCTTCACATAAAAACAAGATAGCAGGTTTCTTAGAGACTGCTTTGTGATTTTTGCTTTCATCTCAAATAACTGAAGCTTTCTTTTGATTGAGCAGTTTGGAAACAGTCTTTTTGTAGAATCTGCAAAGGGATATTTGGAGTGGTTTGAGGCCTATGATGTAAAAGGAAATATCATCACGTAAAAACGAGATGGAAGTTTTCCAAGAAATTCCTTTGTGCTGTGTGCATTCATTTCACAGATTTGCAACTTTCTTTTGATTGAGCAGTTTGGAAACAATCTTTTTGTTGTATCTGCAAATGGATATTTGGACCACTTTGAGGCCTATGGTGACAAAGCTAATATCTTCACATAGAAACTAAACAGAAGATTTCTGAGAAACTTCTTTGTGATGTTTGCATTCATCTCACAGAATTCAACATTTCTTTTCACTTAGTAGTTTGGAAACAGTCTTTTCTACAATTTGCAATGGGATATTTCTGAGTGGTTTGAGGTCTATGGTGAAAAAGAAATATCTTCAAACAAAAACTAGACAGAAACATTCTGAGAAACTTCTTTGTGATGTGTGCATTCATCTCACAGAGTTGAACTTTGTTTTCAATTGAGCAGTTTGGAAGCACTCTTTTTGTAGAATCTGCAAAGGTATATTTGGAGTGCTTTGAAGCTTATATTGAATTAGGAAATATCTTTACATAAAAACTAGACAGAAGCTTTCTGAGAAACTTCTTTGTAACATGAGCATTTATCTCACAGAATTGAACCTTTCTTTTCATTGAGCAGTTTGGAAAAAGCCTTTTTGTAGACTCTGCAAAGGATATTTGAAGTGCTTTGAGGCCTCTGGTGAAAAAGGAAATATCTTCACTTAAAAACTAGGCAGATGCTTTCTGAGAAACTTTGTGATGTGTGCATTCCTCTCACAGAGTTGAAAATTTCTTTTGATTGAGCAATTTGGAAACAGTATTTTTGTAGAATCTGCAAAGGAATATTTGTGAGCCCTTTAGGCCTAAGTTGAAAAAGGAAATATTTTCACATAAAAACCAGACAGAAGCATTCAGAGAACTTCTTTGTGATATGTGCTTTCATCTCACAGTGTTGAATATTTCTTAGATTGATTAGTTTGGAAACAGTCTTTTTGTAGTCTCTGCAAAGGGACATTTGTGATCACTTTGTGGCCTATGGAGAAAAAGAATTATCTTCACATTAAAACTAGACAGAGGCTTCCTGAGGAACTTCTTAGTGTTGTTAGCATTCATCACACAGAGTTGAAACTTACTTTTCATTGAGCAGTTTGTAAGCAGTCTTTTTGTAGAAACTGCAAAGAGTCATTTGTGAGCCCTCTGATGCATATGGTGAAAAAGGAAATATCTTCACATGAGAACAAGAAAGAAAGTTTCCGAGAAACTGCTTTGTGATGGATGCTTTCTTCTCAAAGAACTGAAGCATTCTTTTGATTGGGCAGTTTGGAAACAGTCTTTTCGTAGAATCTGCAAAGGGATATTTGGATCGGTTTGAGACCTATGGTGAAAAAGGAAATACCATCACTTAAAAACGAGATGGAAGTTTTCTGATAAACTCCTTTGTGCTGTGTGCATTCATCTCACAGAGTTGCACCATTTTTTTGACTGAGCAGTTTGGAAACAGTCTTTTGTTGTATCTGCAAATGGATGTTTTGACTGCTTTGAGGCCTAGGCTGACAAAGTCAATATCTTCACATAGAAACTAAACAGAAGATTTCTGAGAAACTTCTTTGTGATGTTTGCATTCATCTCAGAGAACTGAACATTTCTTTTCACCGAGCAGTTTGGAAACAGTCTTTTTCTACAATCTGCAAAGGGATATTTCTGAGCGATTTGAGGCCTATGGTGAAAAAGGAATATCTTCACATAAAAACTAGACAGAAACATTCTGAGAAACTTCTTTGTGATGTGTATATTCATCTCACAGAGTTGAACTTTGTTTTCAATTGAGCAGTTTGGAAGCACTCTTTTTGTAGAATCTGCAAAGGGATATTTGTGAGCCCAGTGAGGGCTATGGTGAAATAGGAAATATCTTCACATAAAAAGTAGACAGAAGGTTTCTAAGAAACTTCTTTGTCATGTGTGTTTCATCTCACACAGTTGACCCTTACTTTTGATTGAGGTGTTTGGTTAGAGTCTTTTTGTAGAATCTGCAAATGGATGTTTGGATGGATTTAAGTCCTATGGTGAAAAATGAAATAACTTCAAATAAAAACTAAACAGAAGCTTTCTGAGAAACTTCTTTGTGATGTGTGCATTCATCTCTCAGAGATGAAAGTTTCTTTTTATTGAGCAGTTTGGAAACAATCTTTTTGTATAATCGGCCAAGGGATGTTTATATGTTCTTTGACGCCTATGGTGAAATATGAAATATCTTCACATTAAAACCAGACAGAAGCTTTCTGAGAAACTTCTTTGTGATGTGTGCATTCATCTCACAGAGTTGAACCTTTCTTTCAATTCAGCAGTTTGGAAACAGTCTTTTTTTAGAATCTGCAAAGGGATATTCGTGAGTGGTTTGAGGCCTATGGTGAAAAAAAACTATCTTCACATAAAAACTATACAGAAGATTTTTGAGAAGCTTCTTTGTGATGTATGCATTCATCTCACAGAGTTGAAACTTTTATTTTCAATGAGCAGTTTGGAAACAGTCTTTTTGAAGAATCTGCAAAGGGTTATTTGTGAGCCCATTGTGTCCTATTGTGAAGTAGGCAATAACTTCAGATAAAAACTGGACGGAAGCTTTCTGAGAAACTTCTTTGTGATGTGTGCTTTCATCTCACAGAGGTGAACCTTTCTTTTGGTTGAGGAGTTTGGAAACACTTTTTTTGTAGAATCTGCAAGTGGACATTTGGAGCGCTTTGCAGCCTATGTTAGAAAAGGAAATATCGTCACATAAAATCTAGACAGAAACTTTGTGAGATGGTTCTTTGTGATGTGTGCTTTCATCTCACAGGGTTGTAGCTTTCATTTTACTGAGCAGTTTGGAAAGAGTCTTTTTGCAGAATCTGCAAATGGATATTTGGAATGCTTTGAGGCCTATGGTGAAAAAGGAAATATCTTCACATAAAAACTAGACAGAAACTTTCTGAGAAAGTTGTTTGTGATGTGTGTATTCATTGCACAGAGTTCAACCTTTCTTTCAATTGAGCAGTTTGGAATCAGTCTTTTTGTAGAATCTGCACAAGGATATTTGTGAGCCCTTTGAGTCTTATGGTGAAATAAGAAATATCTTCACATAAAAAATAGGCAGAATCATTTGGTGAAACTTCTTTGTGATGTGTGCATTCATCTCACAGAGTTGAACCTTTCTTATGATTGTGCAGTTTGGAAATTGTCTCTTTGTAGAATATGCAAAGGGATATTAGTGAGCCCATTGAGGCCTATGGTGAAATAGGAAATATATTCACATGAAAACCAGACAGTAGCTTTCTGAGAAACCTATTTGTGATGTGTGCTATCATGTTGCAGAGTTGAACCTTTATTTTGCTTGAGCAGTTTGGAAACAGTCTTTTTGTAGTACCTGCAAGTGGAAATTTATAGTGCGTTGAAGCCTATGGTGACACAGGAAGTATCTTCACATAAAAACAAGACAGAATCTTTCTGAGAAACTTCTTTGTGATGTGTGCTTTTATTTCACAGAGTTGAAACTTCCTTTTGGTGGAGCAGTTTGGAAACAGTCTTTTTGTAGAATCTGCACAGGGATATTTGTGAGCCCTTTGAGTCCTGTGGTGAAATAGGAAATATCTTTACATTAAAAAATAGACAGAAGCATTCTGAGAAATTTCTTTGTGATGCCTGCATTCATCTCACAGAGTTGAACCTTTCTTTTGATTGTGCAGTTTGGAAAGAGTCTTCATAGAATATGCAAAGGGATATTTTTGAGCCCATTGAGGCCTATGGTGAAAAAGGAAATATATTCACAAGAATACTAGAAAGAAGGTTTCTGAGAAACTTTTTTGTGACATGTGGTATCATTTCACAGATTTGAACCTTTCTTTTGCTTGAGCAGTTTGGAAACAGTCTTTTGTAGTATCTGCAAATGGAAATTTATAACGCTTTGAGACCTACAGTGAAAAAGGAAATATCTTCACATAAAAACGAGAGAGAAGCTTTCCGAGAAACTTCTTTGTGATGTGTGCTTTCATCTCACAGAGTTGAACCTTTCTTTTGATTGAGCAGTTTGGAAATAGTCTTTTTGTGGCATCTGCCAATGGATATTTGGAGCTATTTGTGGCCTGTGGTGATAAAGGAAATATCCTCACATAAAAACTAGACAGAAGCTTTCTGAGAAACTTCTTTGTCATGTGTGCATTCACCTCACAGATTTGAAGCTTTCTTTTGATTGAGGAGTTTGGAAACAGTCTTTTTGTAGAATTTGCAGAGGGATATTTGTAAACAGTTTAAGGCCTCTGGTGGAAAAGGAAATATCTGCACATAAAAACTAGCCATAAGCATTCTGAGAAACTTCTTTGTGGTGTGTGCATGTATCCCACTGAGTGGAACTTTTCCTTTGATTGGGAAGTTTGGAAACAGTCTTTTTGTGGAATCTATGAAGGGATATTTGTGAGAACATTTAGGCCTACGGTGAAATAGGAGATATCTTCACATAAAAACTAGAAATAAGCTTTCTGAGAAACGTCTTTGTGATGTGTGGTATCATCTCACAGAGTTGAACCTTTCTTTTGCTTGAGCAGTTTGGAAACAGTCTTTTTGTAGTATCTGCAAATGGAAATTTATAGCGCTTTGAGGCCTGCAGTGAGAAAGGAAATATCTTCATATAAAAACAAGACAGAAGTTTTCTGAGAAACTTCTTTGTCACGTGTGCTTTTATCTCACAGAGTTGAAACTTCCTTTTGATGGAGCAGTTTGGAAACAGTTTTTTTGTAGAATATGCAGAGGGATATTTGTGAGCCCTTTGAGTCCATAGTGAAATAGGAAATATCTTTATATAAAAAATAGACAGAAGCATTCTGAGAAATTTCTTTGTGATGCCTGCATTCATCTCACAGAGTTGGACCTTTCTTTTGATTGTGCAGTTTGGAAACAGTCTTTTCCTAGAATATGCAAAGGGATATTTGTGAGCCCATTGAGGCTATGGTGAAATAGGAAAGATATTCACATGAAAACTAGACAAAAGCTTTCTGAGAAACTTCTTTGTGATGTGTGCTATCATCTCACAGAGTTGAACCTTTCTTTTGCTTGAGCAGTTTGGAAACAGTCTTTTTGTAGTATCTGCAAATGGAAATTTTTAGCACTTTGAGGCCTATGGTGAAAAAGGAAATATCTTCATCTAAAAACAAGACAGAAGCTTTCCAAGAAACTTCTTTGTGATGCATGCTTTCATCTCACAGATTTGATCCTTTCTTTTGATTGAGAAGTTTGGAAACAGTGTTTTTGTAGAATCTGCACAGGGATATTTTTGAGCTCTTTGAGTCCTGTGGTGTAATAGGAAATATCTTCACATAAAAACTAGACAGAAGCTTTCTGAGAAACTTCTTTGTGATGTGTGCTTTCATCTCACAGAGTTGAACCTTTCTTTTTATTGAGCAGTTTGCAAACAGTCTTTTCGTAGAATCTGCAGATGGATATTTGGAGCATTATGAGGCCTGTGGTGAAAAAGGAAATATCATCACAAAAAAACTAGACAGCAGCTTTCTGAGAAACTACTTTGTGATGTGGGCATTCCTGTCACAGAGTTGAACTTTCTTTTCATTGATCATATTGGAAACAGTCTTTTTATAGAATCTGCAGAGGGATATTTGTGAACGATTTGAAGCCTATGGTGAAAAAGGAAATATCTTCACATAAAAACTAGAGAGAAACATTCTGAGAAACTTTTTTGTGTTGTGTGCATTCATCTCATAGCTTTCAACCTTTCTTTTCATTGAGCTGTTTAGAAACAGTCTTTTTGTACAATCTGCAGGGTGATATTTCTGAGTAGTTTGTGTCCTATGGTGAAAAGAGACTATCTTCCAACACAAACTAGACAGAAGCGTTCTGAGAAACTTCTTTTTGATGTGTGCATTCATCTCTCAGATGTGAAAGTTTCTTTTGATTGAAAGGGTGGAAACAGTGTTTTCTTATAATTTGCAGAGGGATATTTTTGAGTGATTTGAGGCCTAAGGTGAAAAAGGAAATATCTGCACATAAAAACTAAACAGAATCATTCTGAGAAACTTTTTTGTGATGTGTGCATTCATCTCACAGAGTTCAACTTTTCCTTTTATTGAGCAGTTTGGAAACAGTCTTTTTGTGGAATCCATGAAGGAATATTTGTGAGCCCATTTAGGCATATGGTGAAATAGGAAATATCTTCACATAAAAACTATACAGAAACTTTGTGAGGTAGTTCTTTGTGATGTGTACTTTCTTCTCACAGAGTTGAAGTGTTCCTCTGAATGAACAGTTTGGAAATAGTCTTTTCGCAGAATCTGCAAATGGATATTTTGAGTTCATTGAGCTCTATGGTAAAAAAGGAAATATCTTCACATAAAAACTAGACAGAAGCTTTCTGAAAAACCTCTTTTTGATGTGTGCATTCATCTCACAGAGGTGAACTTTTCTTTTTATGGAGCAGTTTGGAAACTGTCTTTTTGTAGAATCTGCAAGGGGATATTTGTGAGCCCATTGAGGCCTATGGTGAAATAGGAAATATATTCACACAAAAACTAGAGACAAGGTTTTTGAGAAACTTCTTTGTGATGTGTGCTTTAATCTCACAGAGTTGAACCTTTCTTTTGATTGAGCAGTTTAGAAACGGTCTTTTTGTAAAATCTGCAAATGGATATGTGGAGCACTTTGAGGCCTATGTTGAAAAAGGAAATATCTTCACATAAATACTAGACAGAAGCCTTGTGAGAAATTTCTTTGTGATGTGTGCATTCATCTCACAGATTGAAGCTTTCTTTTGATTGAGCAGTTAGGGTAGAATCTGCCAAGGGATATTTGTGAGACGTTTGAGGCCTTCATTGAAAAAGGAAATATCTTCACATAAAAACTAGACAGAAGCTTTCTTAGAAACTTCTTCGTGATGTGTACTTTAGTATAACAGAGTTGAATTTTTCTTTTGATTGAGCAGTTTGTAAAGGTGTTTTTTTAGAATTGGCAAAGGGACATATGTGAGCCCTCTGAGACCTATGGTGAAACAGGAAATATCTTCCCATTAAAACTAGATAGATGTTTTCTGAGAAACTTTTTGTAATTTTGTGCTTTTGTCTCACAGAGTTGAATCTTTCTTTTGATTGATTAGTTTGGAAACAGTCTTTTTGTAGAATCTGCAGAGGGATATTTGTAAGCCCACAGAGACCTATGGTGAAAAGTGAAATATCTTCACATAAAAATTAGACAGAAGCTTTTTTAATAACTTCTTTGTAATGTGTGCTTTCATCTCACAGAGTTGAACCTTTCTTTCATTGAGCATATTGGAAAAAGTCTTTTGGTAGAATCTGCAGAGGGATATTTGTGAACGGTTTGAAGCCTATGGTGAAAAAGGAATTATCTTCACATAAAAACAAGACAGAAGCATTCTGATAAACTTCTTTTTGATGTTTGCATTCATCTCACAGATTTGAACCTTTCTTGTCATTGAGCAGTTTGGAAACAGCCTTTTTGTACAATCTGCAGAGGGATATTTCTGAGCAGTTTGAGTCATATGATGAAAAATAAATTTCTTCATATGCAAACTATACAGAAGCATTCTGAGAAACTTTTTGTGATGTATGCATTCATCTCACAGATGTGAAACTTTCTTTTGATTGAGAGGTTTGGAAACAGTGTTTTTGTAGAATTTGCAAATAGATATTTGTAGTACTTTGAGGCCTAAGGTGAAAAAGGAAATACCTTCACATAAAAACTAGATAGAAGTTTTCTAAGAAACTACTTTTTGATGTGTGCATTCATCACTCAGAGTTGAAGCTTTCTTTTGATTGAGCAGTTTGGAAACAGTCTTTTTGTAGTATCTGCAGAGGAATATTTTTGAGCGATTTGAGGTCTACGGTGAAAAATTAAATATCTTCACATAAAAACTAGATGAAAGCATTCTGAGAAACTCTTTGTGATGTGTGTATTCATCTCACAGAGGTGAAATTTTCTTTTGTGAGAGCAGTTTGGTAACAGTCTTTTTGTAGAATCTGCAAAGGGATATTTGTCAGACCTTTGAGGCTTATGGCGAAATAGGAAATATATTCACATAAAAATTTGACACAAGCTTTTTGAGAAACTTCCTTGTGAGGTTTGCTTTCATCTCACAGATTAGAACATTTCTTTTGATTGAGAAGATTGGGTAAAGTCTTTTTGTAAAATCTGCAATTGGATATTTGGAGCATTTTAGGGCCTTTTGTGAAAAAGGAAATATCTTCACATAAATACTGTATAGAAACGTTGTGAGAAAGTCCTTTGTAATGTGTGCATTCATCTCACAGAGTTAAACCTTTCTTTTGATTGAGCAGTTTCAAAACAGTCTTTTTGTAGAATCTGCCAAGGGATATTTGTGAGATGTTTGAGGCCCATGTTGATAAAGGAAATATCTTCACATAAAAACTAGACAGAAACTTTCTGAGAAACTCCTTTGTGATGTGTGCTTCAGTATCACAGAGTTGAACCTTACCTTTGATTGATCAGTTTGGAAACAGTCTTTTTGCAGAATCTGCAAAGGGGTATTTGTGAGCCATCTGAGGCCTATGGTGAAATAGGAAATATCTTCACAAAAAACTAGACAGAAGATTTTCCAGAAACTTCTTTGTGATGTGTGCATTCATCTCACAGAGTTGAAACTTCCTTTGGATTGAGCAGTTTTGAAACAATCTTTTTGTAGAATCTGCAAATTGATTTTTGGAGTGCTTTGAGGCCTGTGGTGAGAAAGAAAATATCTTCAAATAAAAACTAGAAAGAAACATTCTGATAAACACCTTTGGGATGTGTGATTTCACCTCAGGGAGTGGAAACTTTCTTTTGATTGAGCAGTTTGGAAATAGTCTTTTTGTAGAATCTGCAAAGGAATATTTGTACACGGTTTGAGGACTATAGTTAAAAAGGAAATATATTCCCATAAAAACTAAACAGAAGCTTTTTGAGAAACTTCTTTGTGATGTGTGCATTCATCTCACAGAATTGAACCTTTCTTTTCATTGAGCAGTTTGGAAACAGTCTTTTTGTAGAATCTGCAAAGGGATATTTCTGAGTGGTTTGAGGCCTATGGTGAAAAAGAAATATCCTCACATAAAAACGAGACAGAAGCTTTCACAGAAACTTCCTTGTGATGTGTGCATTCTTCTCACAGAGTTCAACCTTTCTTTTGATTGAGGAGCTTGGAAACAGTCTTTTTTTTAGAATCTGGAAATGGATGTATGGATCGCTTGGAGGCTTATAGTGAAAAAGGAAATATCTTCACATGAAAACTAGACAGAATCCTTCTGAGAAACTTCTTTGTGATGTGTGGTTTCACCTCACAGAGTTGAACCATTCTTTTGATTGAGCAGCTTGGAAACAGTCTTTTTGTAGAATCTGCATATGGATACTTGGCGTGCTCTTAGGCCTGTGGTGAAAAAAGGAATATCTTCATATAAAAACTAGACAGAAGCTTAATGTGAAAATTCGTTGTGATGTGTGCATTCTTCTCACAGAGTTGAGAATTTCTTTTGATTGAGCAGTATGGAAACAGTCTTTTTGTAATATCTGCAGAAGGATATTTTTCAGCAGCTTGAACCCTATGCAGAAAAAGGAAATATCTTCACTTAAAAATCAGATGTAAGCATTCTGAGAAACTTCTCTGGGATGTGTGCATTCATCTCACAGAGATGAACCTTTCTTTTGATTGAGCAGTTTGGAAACAGTCTTTTTGTAGAATCTGCAAAGGGATATTTGTGAGCCCATTGAGGCCTATGGTGAAATTGGAAATATAGTCACTTAAAAACTAGACACAAGCCTTTTGTGAAACTTCTTTTTGATTTGTGCTTTCATCTGACAGAGTTGAACCTTCCTTTTCATTCAGCTGTTTGGAAACAGTCTTTTTGTAGAATCTGTAAATGGATATTTGGAGTACTTTGAGGCCTTGGTGAAAAGGAAATATCTTCAGATAAAAACAAGACAGAAGTTTTTTGAGAAAGTACATTGTGATGTGTGCATTCATCTCCCAGAGGAAAAACTTTCCTTTGATTGAGCAGTTTGAAAACCGTCTTTTTGAAGAAGCTGCCATGGGATATTTGTGAGACATTTGAGGCCGATGGTGAAAAAGGAAATATCTTCATATAAAAACTAGAACAAAGTTTTCTGAGAAACTTATTTGTGATGTGTGCATTCATTTCAGAGGTTTAAACTTTCCTTTGATTGAGCAGTTTGGAAACAGTCTTTTTGTAGAGTCTGCATGGGGATATTTCTAAAGGGTTTGAGGTCTATGGTGAAAAAGAAATATCTTCACCTAAAAACTAGACAGAAGCATTCTGAGAAACTTCTTTGTAATATGTGCATTCATCTCACAGAGTCGAAATTTTCTTTTGATTGAGGAGTTTTGAAGCAGTCTTTTTGCAAAATCTGCAAATGGAGATTTGGAGCGCCTTGAGGCCAATGATGAAAAAGGAAATACCTTCACATAAAAACTAGACAGAAGCTTTCTGAGAAACTGCTTTGTGAAGTGTGCTTTCACCTCAAAGAATTGAACTTTTCTTTTGATTGAGCAATTTGGAAACAGTCTTTTTGTGGAATCTGCAAAGGAATATTTGTGAGCCCTTTGAGCCTATGGTGAAAAAGGAAATATCTGCACACAAAAACTAGACAGAAGGTTTCTGACAAACTGCCATGTGTTGATGTGAGCATTTATCTCACACTGTTAAAAGTTCCTTTTCATTGAGTGGATTGGAAACATTCTTTCTGCAGAATCTGTAAAGGGATAACTGTGAGCACTTTGAGGCCTATGATGAAAAAGGAAATATCATAACATAAAAAGTAGACAAAAGTGTTTGAGAAACATCTTGGTGATGTGTGCATTCATCTCACAGAGTTGAACCTTTCTTTTGATTGAGCAGCTTGGAAACAGTCTTTTTGTAGAATCCACAAAGGGATATTTGGAGAGCTTTGAGGTGTATGGTGAAAATGGAAATATCTTCAAATAAAAACTAGACAGAAGTTTCTGAGAAATTTCTTTGTGATATGTGCATTCATCTCATAGAGTTGAGACTTTCTTTTCATTGAGCAGTTTGGAAACAGTCTTTTTGTAGAACCTGCAAAGGGATATTTGAAGCGATTTGAGACCCATAGTGAAAAAGGAAATCTCTTCATATAAAAACTAGGCCGAAACTTTCTGAGAAACTTGTTTGTGTTGTGTGTATTCATCTCACAAAGCTGAACCTTTCTTTTGAGTAAGCAGTTTGGAAACAGTCTATTTGTAGAATCTGCAAATGGATATTTGTGGGCACTTTTAGGCATAAGGTTTGAAAGGAAATATTTTCACATAAAAACTAGATGAAAGTATTCTGAGAAACTTCTTTGTGATGTGTGCTTTCATCTCACAGAGGTGAGCATTACTTTTGATTGAGCAGTGTGGAAACAGTCTTTTTGTGGTATCTGCAATGGGATATTTGTGAGCCGTTTGAGGCCTATGGTAAAAAATGAAATATGCTCGCATAAAAACTAGACAAAAGCATTCTGTGAAACTTCTTCTTGATGTGTGCATTGATGTCAAGGAGTTGAACACTTCCTTTGATTGATCAGTTTGGAAACAGTCGTTTTGTAGAATCTGCAAAGGGATATTTGCAGCATTTTGAGGCCTATGGTGATAAAGGAAATATCTTTACATAAATACTAGACAGAAGTTTTCTGAGAAGCTGCTTTGTGATGTGTGCTTTTGTCTCACAGAGTTGCACAGTTCTTTTGATTGAAGAGTTTGGAAACAGTCTTTTTGTAGAATCTGCAGAGAGATATTTGTGAGCCTATTGAGGCCTATGGTGAAAAAGGAAATATCTTCACACAAAAACTAGACAGAAGAATTCTGAGAAAATTCTTTGTGATGTGTGTTTTCATCTCACAGAGTTGAACCTTTCTTTTGATTGAGCAATTTGGAATCATTCTTTCTGTGGAATGTACAAAGGGATATATATGAGCAGTTTCAGGCTTTTAGTGGAAAAGGAAATATCTTCAAATAAAAACTAGACAGAAGCATTCTCAGAAACTTCTTTGGGATGTGTGCATTCACCTTACAGAGCTGAACCTTTCTTTTGATTGAACAATTTGGAAACAGCCTTTTTTAGAGACACCCAATGGATATTTGGAGCAGATTGATGCCTAAGGAGAAAAAGGAAATATCTTCACAAACAAGCTAGACAGAAGCTTTCTGAGGAACTTCTTTGTGATGTGTGCATTCACCTCACAGATTTGAACTTTCTTTTGATTGAGCCGTTGGGACACAGTCTTTTTATAGAATCTGCCAAGGGATATTTCTGAGCAGTTTGAACCCTATGGTGAAAAAGGAAATATCTTCACATAAAAACTAGACAGAAGCACTCTGAGAAACTTCTTTGTAATGTGTGCATTTATCTCAGAGAGTTTAAACATTGTTTTGGTTGAGTAGTTTGGAAACAGTCTTTTTGTGGAATTGGCCAAGGAATATTTGGAGTGGTTTGAGGCCTACGTTGAAAAAGGAAATATCGTCACATAAAAACTAGACAGAAGGTTTCTGAGAAACTTCTTTGTGGTGTGTGCATTCTTCTCACAGAGTTGAACCCTTCCTATGATTGAAAAGTTTGAAAACAGTATTTTTGTAGAATTGGCCAAGGGATATTTGCAGCAGTTTGAGGTCTATTGTGAAAAAGGAAATGTCTTCACCTAAAGACTAGACAGAAGCTTTCTGAGGAACTTGGTTGTGATGTGTGCATTCATCCAACAGAGTTGAACCTTTCCTTTGATTGAGCAGTTTGGAAAGAGTCTTTTTGTGTAATCTGTAAATGGATATATTGAGCACTTTGAGGCCAATGGTGAAAAAGGAAATATCTTCACAGAAAAACTAGACTGAAGCTTTTTGAGAAACTTCTTTGTAGTGTGTGCATTCATCTCACAGAGTTGAACTTTTGATTTGATTGAACAATTTGGAAACAGCCTTTTTGTAGAACCTGCAAAGGGATATTTGTGAGTGATTTGTGGCCTGTGGAGACAAAGGCAATATCTTCACATAAAAACTAGATTGAAAATTTCTGAAAAACTTCTCTGTGATGTGTGTGAAATACTCTTTTTGTAGACTCGGCAAAGGGATATTTGTAGCACTGTGATGCCTAAGTTGAAAAACGAAATATTTTCACAGAAAAATTGACAGAAGTTTTCTGAGAAACTTCTTTGTGATGTGTGCATTCATCTCACAGAGTTGAATCCTCCTATTCATTGAGCAGTTTGGAAACAGTCTTTTTGTAGAATCTGAAAAGGGATAATTGAAGTGCTTGTGGGCCTATGGTGAAAAAGGGAATATCATCACATAAAAACTACACAGAAGCATTCTGAGAAACTTCTTTGTGATTTGTGCACTCATCTCACAGAGTTCAAATATTCTTTTGATTGAGCAGTTTGGAAAGAGTCTTTTTATAGGAACCGCAAAGTTATATTTGTGAGCCCTTTGAGGCCTATGGTGAAAAAGGAAATATCTTCACATGAAACCTAGAGGGACGAGTTTTGAGAAACTTCTTTGTGATGTGTGATTTCATCTCACAGAGTTGGACCTTTCTGTTCATTGAGCAGTTTTGAAACAGTCATTTGTACATGCTGAAAAGTTATATTTGGAGTGCTTTGATGCATGTGGTGTAAAAGGAAATACCTACACATAAGAACTAGACAGAAGCATTCTGAGAAACTCCTTTGTGATGTTTGCATTCATCTCACAAATTTGAAAGTTTCTTTTGATTCAGCAGTTTGGAAACACTCTTTAGTAGAATCTGCAAATGGATATTTGTAGTGCTTTGAATCCTATGGTGATAAAGGAAATATCTTCCCATAAAAACTTGACAGAAGCTTTCTGAGAAACTTCTTTGTGATGTGTGCATGCATCTCACAGAGTTTAACCTTTCTTTTGATTGAGCAGTTTGCAAACAGTCTTTTTGTAGAATCTTAAAAGGGATATTTGTGAGCCATTTGAGGCCTATGGTGAAAAATGAAACATCTTCACATAAAAACTAGACAGATGCTTTCTGAGAAACTTCTTTGTGATGTGTGCATTCGTCTCACAGAGTTGAACTTTTCTTTTGATTGAGCATTTTGGAAATAGTCTTTTTGTAGAGTCTGCAAAGGGATATTTGTGCGCCATTTGTGTCCTATGGTGAAAAAGGAAATATCTTCACATGAAAACTAGATAGAAGCATACTGAGAAACTTCTTTGTGATGTGTACATTCATCTCACAGAGTTGAAACTTTCTTTTGATTGAGAAGATTGGAAACTGTCTTTTTGTAGTATCTGAAAAGGGATATTTGTGAGCACTTTGTTGCCTATGGAGAAAAAGGAATTATCTTCATATAAAACTAGACAGAAGCTTTCTGAAAAACTTCTCTGTGATACGTGCTTTCACTTCACAGAGTTGAACATTTCTTTTCAAGAGCAGTTTTGAAAGAGTCTTTTTGTAGAAGGTACAAAGGGATACTTGGAGGGCTGTTATGCCTATGGTGAAAAACAAAGTACCTTAACAAAAAACTAGATAGAATATTTCTGAGAAATTTATTTGTGATGTACTCATTCATCTCACAAAGTTGAACACTCCATTTCATTGAGGAGTTTGGAAACAGACTTTTTGTGGAATCGGAAAAGGATATTTGAAGTGCTTGGAGGCCTATGGTGAAAAAGGGAATATCTTCACCAAAAAACCAGACAGAATCTTTCTGAGAAAGTTTTTTGTGATGTGTGCATTCATCTCACAGGATTGAACCTTTCTTTTCATTGAGCAGTTTGGAAACAGTTTTATTTTAGATTCTGCAAAGGGATATTTGTGAGCGCTTTTTGGCCTATGGTGAAAAAGGGACCATATTCACATGAAAACTAGACAGAAGCACTCTGAGAAACTTCACTGTGGTGTGGGCTTCCATCTCACAGAGTTGAACCTTTCTTTTGATTGAGCAGTTTGGAAACAGTCTTTTTAGAATCTGAAAGGGATATTTGCGAGCCCTTTGAGGCCTATGGTGAAAAAGGAAATATCTTCACATGAAAACTAGATAGAAGATTTCTGAGAAAATTCTTTTTTTGTGTGCTTTCATCTCACATAGTTGAACCTTACTTTTCATTGGGAATTTTTGAAACAATCTTTGTGTAGAAGCTGCAAAGGGATATTTGGAGCACTTTGATACCTATGGTGAAAAAGGAAATATCTTCAGATAAATACTAGTCAGAAGGATTCTGAGAAACTTTTTCGTGATGTGTGCATTCATCTCATAGAGGTGAAACTTTCATTTGAATGAGCAGTTTGGAAACAGTCTTTTTGAAAATCGGCAAAGGGATATTTGGAGCATTCTGTGGCCTATGGTGAAAAAAGAAATATCTTAACATAAAAACTAGAAAGATGATTTCTGAGAAACTTCTTTGTGATGTGTGCATTCAAATCACAGAGTCGAACATTTCTTTTGATTGAACATTTTGGAAACAGTCTTTTTGTAGAATCTGCAAAGGGATATTTCTGAGTGGTTTGAGGCCTATTGTGAAAAAGCAAATATTTTCATATAAAAACTAGACAGAGGATTTCTGAGAATCTTTTTTGTGATGTGTACATTCATCTCAGAGTTGAAACTTTCTTTTCATTGAGCTGTTTTGACACAGTCTTTTTGTGGAATCTGCAAAGTATATTTGGAATGCTTTGAGGACTATGGTGAAAAAGGAAATACCTTCACATAAAAACTAGACAGAAGCATTCTGAGAAACTCCTTTGTGATGTGTGCATTCATCACACAGAGTTGAACCTTTCTTTTGATTCAGAAGTTTGGAAACAGTTCTTTTGTAGAACCGGCCAAGGGTTGTTTGGAGTGGTTTGAGACCTACAGTGAAAAAGGAAATATCTTCACATAAAAACTAGACAAAAGCACTCTGAGAAACTTCTTTTGATGGGTGCATTCATCTCACAGAGTTGAACCTTTCTTTTGATTGAGCCACTTAGAAATAGTATTTTTGTAAGATCGGCCAAGGGATACGTGGACCACTTTGAGGCATATGGTGAAAAAGGAAATGTCTTCACATAAAAACTAGATGGAGACATTATGAGAAACTTCTTTGTGATGTGTGCATTCATCTCAGAGAGTTGAATCTTTCTTTTCATTGAGGAGTTTTGAAACAGTCTTTTTTTAGAATCTGCAAAGGGATAGTTTTGAGCCCTTCGAGGCCTATGGTGAAAAAGGAATTATCTTCATATTAAAACTAGACAGAAGCTTTCCGAGGAGCTTCTTTGTGATGTTTGCTTTCATCTCACAGAACTGAACTTTTCTTTTGACTGAGCAGTTTGGAAAGAGTCTTCTTGTAGAATCTGCAAATTGATTTTTTGAGAGATTTGAGGCCTATGGTATAAAACTAAATATCTTCACATACAAAGTAGACAGAAGATTTCTGAGGAACTTCTTTGTGATGTGTGAATTCATCTCACTGTGTTCAACCTTTCTTTTTATTGAGCACTTTGGAAACAGTCTTTTTGTAGAATCTGCAATGGAATATTTTTGAGCCTTTTAAGGCCTATGGTGAAAAAGGAATCATCTTTACATAAAGAGTAGACAGAAGCTTACTGTGAAACTACTTTGTGATGTGTGCCTTCATCTCACAGAGTTGAACCTTTCTTTTCATTGAGCAGTTTGGAAACAGTTTTTTGAAAAATCTGCAAATGCATATTTGGAGCTCTTTCAGGCTTATGGTGAAAAAGGAAATATCTTCACATAAAAACTACACAGAAGCTTTCTGAGAAACTTCTTTGTGATGTCTGCTTTCATCTCCCAGAGTTGGACATTTCTTTTGATTAAGCAGTTTGGAAACAGTCTGTCTGTAGAATCTGCAAAGGGATATTTGTGAACCCTTTGAGGCCTATGGTGAAAAGGCAAATATCTTCACATAAAAAGTAGACAGAAACTTTCTTAGAAACTTCTTTGGATGTGTGCATTCATCTCACAGAGTTGAAACTTTCTTTTGATTTAGCAGTTTGGAAACAGTCTTTATGTAGAATCTTCAAAGGGATATTTAGAGTGATTTGAAGCCTATGATGAAGACAGAAATATCTTCACATAAAAACTAGACAGAAGCTTTCTCAGAAACTTCTTGTGATGTGTGCATTCATCTCACAGAGTTGAAGCTTTCTTTTCATTGAGGAGTTTGGAAACCATCTTTTTTTAGAATCTGCAAATGCATACCTGTGAGAGCTTTGTGGCCTATGGTGGAAAAGGAAATAACTTCACATAAAATCTAGAGAGAAGATTTCTGAGACACTTGATTGTGATGCCTGTTTTCATCTCACAGCATTAAACCTTTCCTTTATTGAGCAGTTTGGAAACAGTCTTTGTGTAGAATCTGCAAAGGGATATTTAGAGCGCTTTGAGGCCTATAGTTAAAAGGCAAATATCTTCACATAAAAACTAGACAGAAGCTTTCTGAGAAACTTCCATGTGATGTGTGCATTCATCTCCCAGAGTTGAAACTTTCCTTTCATTGAGGAGTTTTGAAACTGTCTTTTTTTAGAATCTGCAACTGGATACTTGTGAGAGCTTTGTGGCCTATGGTGAAAAAGGAAGTAACTTCTCATAAAAACTAGACAGAAACTTTCTGAGAAACTTCTTTGTGATGTGCACTCTCATCTCACTGTGTTGAACGTTTCTTTTGATTCAACCGTTTGGAAATACTGTTTTTGAATAATCTGCAAAGGGATGTTTGTGAACGGTTAAAGGCCTATGTTGAAAAAGGAAATATATTCACATAAAAACTAGACAGAAGATTTTGGTGAAACTTCTTTGTGATGTGCGCTTTCAGCTCACAGAGTTGAACCTTTGTTTTGTTTCAGCAGTTTGGATAGAGTCTTCTTGTAGCATCAGAAAGGGATATTTGGAGCCCTTTGGGACCCATGGTGAAAAAGGAAATATCTTCACATGAAAACTAGACAGAAACTTTCTGGGAAACTTCTTTGTGATGTGTGCATTCATCTCACAGTGTTGAACCTTTCTTTTGATTGAGCAGTTTGGAAACCATCTTTTTGTAGATTCTGCAGAGGGATATTTTTGAGCCATTTGAGGTCTATTGTGAAAAAGGAAATATCTTCACATAAAAACTAGACAGAAGCTTTTTGAGAAACTTCTTTGTGATGTGTGCATTCATCTCACAGAGTTGAACTTTTCTTTTGATTTAGCATTTTGGAAACAGTCTTTTTGTACAATCTGCAAAGGGATATTTCTGATGAGTTTGAGGCCTATGGTGAAAAAGAAATATCTTCACATAAAGAGTAGACAGAAGCATTCCGAGAAACATCTTTGGATGTGTGTATTCACCTCACAGAATTGAACTTTCCTTTGATTGAGCAGTTTGGATACAGTCTTTTTGTAGATTATGCAGAGAGATATTTGTGAGCAGTTAGAGGCCTATGGTGAAAAATTAAATAACTTCACATAAAAACTAAACAGAAGGTTTTTGACAAACTACTTTGTGGTGTGTGCATTCACCTCACAGAGTTGAACTTTGTTTTGATTTAGCATTATGGAAACAGTGTTTTTATGCAATCTGCAAAAGGATATTTGTGAGTGGTTTAAGGCTTATGGTGAAAAGGATATATCTTCACATAAAAACTAGACAGAAGCATTCTGAGAAACTTCTTTGTGATGTGTGTATTCATTTCACAGAGTTAAACCTTCCTTTTTATTGAGCTGCTTGGAAACATTCTTTTTGTAGAATCTGCAAAAGGATATTTGTGAGCCCTTTGAGCCTATGGTGAAATGGGAAATATATTCACATAAAAGGCAAGCAGAACCTTTCTGAGAAATTCC
Organism: Pongo pygmaeus; assembly: GCF_028885625.2. Taxonomy (NCBI): domain Eukaryota; kingdom Metazoa; phylum Chordata; class Mammalia; order Primates; family Hominidae; genus Pongo; species Pongo pygmaeus. The sequence continues at coordinate 25,265,600 of NC_072393.2, forward strand.
TTTGTGATGTGTGCTTTCATCTCACAGAGTTGAACCTTTCTTTTGTTTGAGCAGTTTGGAAACAGTCTTTTTGTAGAATCTGCAAATGGGTATCTGGAGGGCTTTGTGGCTTATGGTGAAAACGGAAATATCTTCACATAAAAATTAGACAGAAGCTTTCTGAGAAACTTATCTGCCATCAGTGCTTTCATCTCACAGAGTTGAACTGCTCTTTGAGCAGTTTGGAAACAGTCTTTTTTTACAGTCCACAAAGGGATATTTGTGAGAAGTTTGAGGCCTATGTTGAAAAAGGAAATATCTTCACAAAAAGCTGGACAGAATCTTTTTGAGAAACTTTTTGTGATATTTCCATTCACCTCACAGAGATGAAACGTTATTTTGATTGAGGAGTTGAGAAACAGTCTTTTTGTAGACCCTGTAGGGGGATATTTGTGAGTGGTTTGAAGGCTATGTTGAAAAAGGAAGTGTCTTCACAAAAAAACCAGAGAGATGCATTTTGAGAAACTTCTTTGTAACATGTGCATTCATCTCCCTGAGTTGAACCTTTCTTTTGATTGAACAGTTTGGAAAAACTCTTTTTGTAAAATCTGCAAAGGGGTATTGGCAAGACCATTGAGGCCTATGGTGAAATAGGAAATAACTTCATAAAAAAACTAGACAGAAGCTTTCTGAGAAACTCCTTTATGATGTGTGGTTTCATCTCACAGAGTGGAACCTGTCTTTTGATTGAGCAGTTTGGAAACAGTCTTTTTTTAGGATCTGCAAATGGATATTTGGAGTGCTTTGAGGAATACTGTGAAAAAGAAAATATCTTCACATAAGAACTAGACAGCAGATTTCTGAGAAAATCCTTGGTGATGTGTGCTTTCATCTCAGAGAGTTGAACCTTTCTTTTGATTGAGCAGTTTTGAAACAGTCTTTTCTAGAATCTGGAAATGGATGTTTGGGGCACTTTGAGGCCTATGGTGAAAAAGCAAATATGTTCACATAAAAGCTAGACAGAAGCTTTCTGAGAAACTGCTTTGTGATGTGTGCATATATCTCATAGAGTTGAACTTTTGTTTTGATTGAGTAGTTTGGAAATAGTCTTTTTGTAGATTCTGCAGTGGGATATTTGTGAGCGATTTGAGGCCTATGATGAAAAAGAAATATATTCACATAAAGACTAGACAGAAGCATTCTGAGAAACTTGTTTGTGATATGTGCATTCATCTTACAGAGCTTAAACTTTCTTTTGATTGAGCAGTTTGGAAACAGTCTTTTTGTAGATTCTGCAGAGGGATATTTGTGAGTGGTTTGAAGCCTATGGTGGAAAAGGAAATATCTTCACATAAAAACTAGGCAGAACCTTTTTGAGAAACTTCTTTGTCTTGTGTGCTTTCCTGTCACTGAGTTCAACCTTTCTTTTGATTGCACTGTTTGGAAACAGTCGTTTTGTGAAATTTGCAAATCGATGTTTGGATCACTTTGATGCCTATGGTGAAAATGGAAATATCTTCACATAAAAACTAAAGAGAAGTTTTCTGAGAACCATCTTTGTGATGTGTGCATTCATCTCACAGAGTTGAAACTTTCTTTTGTTTGAGTAGTTTGGAAACAGTCGTTTTGTATAATCTGCCAAAGGATATTTTTGAGTGCATTGAGGCCTATGGTGCAATAGGAAATATCTTCACATAAAAACTAGACAGAAGAATTCTGAGAAACTTCTTTGTGATGTGTGCTTTCATATAACAGAGTTGAATCTTTCTTTTGATTGAGCAGTTTGGAAACAGTCTTTTCTAGAATCTGGAAATGAATGATTGGGGTGATTTGAGGCCTATGGTGAAAAAGCAAATATGTTCACATAAAAGCTAGACAGAAGCTTTTTGAGAAACTGCTTTGTGATGTGTGCATATATCTCACAGAGTTGAACCTTTGTTTTGATTGAGTAGTTTGGAAATAGTCTTTTTGTAGATTCTGTAGTTGGATATTTGTAAGCGGTTTGAGGCCTATGGTGAAAAAGAAATATATTCACATAAAGACTAGACAGAGCATTCTGAGAAACTTGTTTGTGATGTGTGCATTCATCTTACAGAGCTTAAACTTTCTTTTGATTGAGCAGTTTGGAAACAGTCTTTTTGTAGATTCTGCAGAGGGATATTTGTGAGTGGTTTGAAGCCTATGGTGGAAAAGGAACTATCTTCACATAAAAATTAGGCAGAACCTTTTTGAGAAACTTCTTTGTCTTGTGTGCTTTCCTGTCACCGAGTTCAACTTTACTTTTGATTGCGCTGTTTGGAAACAGTCTTTTTGTAAAATTTGCAAATCAATGTTTGGATCGCTTTGATGCTTATGGTGAAAATGGAAATATCTTCACATAAAAACTAAAGAGAAGCTTTCTGAGAAACTTCTTTGTGATGTGTGCATTCATTTCACAGAGTTGAACCTTTGTTTTGAATGACCAGTTTGGAAACAGTCTTTTTGTAAAATCTGCAAATGGATATTTGTAGTGCTTTGAGGCCCATGGTGAAAAAGGAAATATCTTCATATAAAAACTAGACAGAATCTTAATTAGAAACTTTTTTGTGATGTGTGCATCCATCTCACAGAGTTGAACCTTTCTATTGACTGAGGAGTTTGGAAACTGTCTTTTTGTAGCTTCAGGAGAGGGATATTTGTGAGCGGTTTGAGGCCTATGGTGAATAAGGAAATGTCTTCCCATAAAAACTAGACAGAAACTTTATGAGAAACTTCTTTTTGATGTGTGCATTCATCTCACAGTGTTGAACGTTTCTTTTGAATGAGCAGTTTGGAAACAGTTTTTTTGAAGAATATGCAAAGGGATATTTGTGATCCCTTTGTGACCTATGATTAAAAAGGGAATATCTTCACAAAAAAACAAGACAGACGCTTTCTTTGAAACTTCTTTGTGATGCGTCCATTCATCTCACAGAATTGAAACTTTCCTTTGTTTGAGCAGTTTGGAAATAGTCTTTTTGTAGAATCTGCAGAGGGATATTTGTGAGGGTTTCAGGCCTATAGTGAATAAGGAAATATCTTCCCATGAAAAGTACATGTAAGCATTCTGTGAAACTTCTTTGTGATGTGTGCATTCACCAAACAGAGGTGAACTTTCCTTTTGATTGAGCAGTTTCAAAAATGTCTTTTTGTAGAATCTGCAAAGGGATAATTGTGAGCCCATTGAGGCATATGGTGAAATAGGAAATACATTCAAATAAAAACTAGACACAAGCTTTTTGAGAAATTTCTTTGTGATGGGAGATTTCATTTCACAGAGTTCAACCTTTCTTTTGATTGACCAGTTTGTAAACAGTCTTTTTGTATAATCTGCAGAGGGATACTTGTGAGTGGATTGAGGTCAATGGTGAAAAAGGAATTTTCTTCACATAAAAACTTGACAGAATCCTTTGAGTAACTTCTTCATGATGTGTGCATTCATCTCACATAATTGAACCTTTCTTTTGATTGAGCACTTTGGAAACAGTCTTTTTGTAGAATCTGCTGAGGGATATTTGTGAGCCCTTAGAGGCCTATGGTGAAAAAGGAAATATCTTCATATAAATAATAGAAAAAAGCTTTCTGAGGAACTTCTTTGTGAGGTGTGCTTTCTTCTCACAGAGTTGAACCTTTCTTTTGATTGGGCAGTTTAGAAACAGTCTTTTTGTAGTTTGCCAACGGATAGTTGGAGTGCTTTGAGGCCTATGGTGAAAAAGGAAATATCTTCACATAAAAACTAGACAGAAGCTTTCTGAGAAACTTCTTCGTGTTGTGTGCTTTAACATAACTCAGTTGAACTTTTCTTTTGTTTGTGCAGTTTGGAAACAGTCTTTTTGTAAAACCTGCAGAAGTATATTTGTGAGCGATTTCAGGCCTATGGTGAAAAAGGAAATATCTTCACATAAAAACTAGACAGAAGCATTCTGAGAAAACTCATTGTGATGTGTGCATCCATCTCATAGAGTTGAACGTTTCTTTTGATTGAGCTGTTTGGAAATAGTCTTTCTGCAGAATCTGCAAAGGTATATTTTTGAGTCCATTCAGTCTTATGGTGAAACAGGAAATAACTTCATATAAGAACTAGATGGATGCTTTCTGAGAAACTTCTTTGTGATGTGTGCTTTCATCTCACAGAGTTGAACCTTTATTTTGATTGAGCAGTTTGGAAACAATCTTTTTGTAGAATCTACAAATGGACATTTGGGGCGCTTTAAGGCCTATTGTGAAAAATGACATATCGTCATATAAAGCTAGACAGAAACTTTTTGAGAAACTTCTTTGTGATGTGTGCATTCATCTCACAGAGTTGAACCTTCTCTTTTTGAGCAGTTTGGAAACAGTCTTTCTATACATTCCACAAAGGGATATTTTTGAGTGGTTTTTGGCCTATGGTTAAAAAGAAATTTATTCACATAAATACTAGGTAGAAGCACTCTGAGAAACTTTTTTATGATGTGTGCATTCATCTCACAGTGTTGAAACTTGATTTTGGTTGAGCATTTTGGAAACAGTCTTTTTGTAGAATCTGCAAGGGGATATTTCTGAGGGGTTTGAGGCCTATGGTGAAAAAGAAATATCTTCACATAAAAACTAGACAGATGTATTCTGAGAAACATCTTTGGGTCGTGTGCTTTCGTCTCACAGAGTTCAACCATTCTTTTGATAAGCAGTTTGGAAACAGTCTTTTTGTAGATTCTGCAATGGGATAGTTTTGAGTCCATGAAGTTCTATGGTGAAATAGGAAATAACTTCACATAAAAAGTAGATGAAATCTTTCTGTGAAACTTCTTTGTGATGTGTGCTTTCATCTCACAGAGTTGAACCTTTCTTTTGATTGAGCAGTTTGGAAAGAGTCTTTTTACAGAATCTGCAAATGGACATTTGGAGTGCTTTGAGGCCTATTGTGAAAAAGGAAATATCTTCATATAAACTCTACACAGAAGCTTTTTGAGAAACTTCTTTGTGATGTGTGCATTCATCTCACAGAGTTGAACGTTCTTTTCATTGAGCACTTTGGAAACAGTTTTTCTATACATTTGGTAAAGGTATATTTCTGAGTGGTTTGTGGCCTACAGTGAAAAGAAATATCTTCACATAGAAGCTAGACAGAAGCTTTCTGAGAAACTTCTTTGGGATGTGTGCTTTCATATCACAAATTTGAACCTTTCTTTTGATTGAGAGGTTTGGAAACAGTCTTTTCGTAGAATCTGCAAATGGATATTTAGAACACTTTGAGGCCTATGTTGAAAAAGGAAATACCTTCACATAAAAATTAGACAGAAGCTTTCTAATAAACTTCTTTGTGATGTGTTCATTCATCTCTCAGGGTTGAACATTTCTTTAGATGGAGCAGTTTGGAAACAGTCTTTTTGTAGAATCTGCAGAGGGATATTTGTGAGAGTTTTGAGCCCTATGGAGAAAAAGTAATTACCTTCACAAAAAACTAGACAGAAAATTTTCGAGAAACTTCTTTGTGATGTCTGCATTCATCTCATGATGTTAAAAATTTCTTTTGATTGAGCAGTTTGGAAATGTCTTTTTGTAGATTCTGCAGAAGGATATTTGTGAGTGGTTTGAGGCACATGGTTAAAAATTAAATATGTTCACATAAAAACTAGACGGAAGCTTTTTGAGAAACTTCTTTGTTATGTGTGCATTCATCTCAAAGAGTTGGAACTTTCCTCTGATTGAGCAGTTTGGAAACAGTCTTTTTGCACGATCAGCAAAGGGATATTTCTGAGCAGTTTGAGGCCTATGATGAAAAGGAAGTATCTTCACATAAATACTAGGCAGAAACATTCTGATAATCTGCTTTGTGATGTGTGCATTTATCTCACAGTGTTTAACCTTTCTTTGATTGAGGAGTTTGGACACACTCTTTTTGTAGTATCTACATAGGGATATTTGTGAGTGGGTTGAGTCCTACGGTGAAAAAGGAAATATGTTCACAAAAAAAAAATAGAGAGAAGCACTCTGAGAAACTTCTTTGTGTTTTATGCATTCATCTCACAGAGTTGAAGACTTCCTTTGATGGAGCTCTTTGTCTTTGGAAACAGTCTTTTAAAAAAATTTTATTATTATTATACTTTAAGTTTTAGGCAATGTACAGGCTGGTTACATATGTATACATGTGCCATGCTGGTGTGTTGCACTCATTAACTCATCATTTGGCATTAGATATATCTCCTAATGCTATCCCTCCCTCCTCTCCCCACCACACAACAGTCCCCAGAGTATGATGTTCCCCTTCCTGTGTCCATGTATTCTCATTGTTCAATTCCCACCTATGAGTGAGAACATGTGGTGTTTGGATTTTTGTCCTTGTGATAGTTTACTGAGAATGATGATTTCCAATTTCATCCATTTCCTTACAAAGGACATGAACTCATCATTTTTTATGGCTGCATATTATTCCATGGTGTATATGTGCCACATTTTCTTAATCCAGTCTATCATTGTTGGACGTTTGGGTTGGTTCCAAGTCTTTGCTATTGTGAATAGTGCCACAATAAATATATGTGTGCGTGTGTCTTTATAGCATCATGATTTATAGTCCTTTGGGCATATACCCAGTAATGGGATGACTGGGTCAAATGGTGTTTCCAGTTCTAGATCCCTAAGAAATCGCCAAACTGACTTCCACAATGGTTGAACTAGTTTCCCGCATCACCAAGTCAATCCTAAGCCAAAAGAACAAAGCTGGAGGCATCACACTACCTGACATCAAACTATACTACATGGCTACAGTAACCAAAAAAGCATGGTACTGGTACCAAAACAGAGATATAGGTCAACGGAACAGAACAGAGCCCTCAGAAGTAATGCCACTTATCTACAACTATCTGATCTTTGACAAACCTGAGAAAAACAAGCAATGGGGAAAGGATTCCCTACTTAATAAATGGTGCTGGGAAAAGTGGCTAGCCATATGTAGAAAGCTGAAACTGGATCCCTTCCTTACACCTTATACAAAAATTAATTCAAGATGGATTAAAGACTTAAACATTAGACCAAAAACCATAAAAACCCTAGAAGAAAACCTAGGTATTACCATTCAGAACATAGGCATGGGGAAGGACTTCATGTCTAAAACACTAAAAGCAATGGCAACAAAAGCCAAAATTGACAAATGGGATCTAATTAAACTAAAGAGCTTCTTCACAGCAAAAGAAACTACCATCAGAGTGAACAGGCAACCTACAAAATGGGAGAAAATTTTTGCAATCTACTCATCTGGCAAAGGGCTAATATCCAGAATCTACAATGAACTCAAACCAATTTACAAGAAAAAAGCAAACAGCCCAATCAAAAGTGGGTGAAGGACATGAAGAGACACTTCTCAAAAGAAGACATTTATGCAGCTGAAAAACACATGAAAAAATGCTCACCATCACTGGAAACAGTGTTTTTGTAGAATCAGCAAAGGGATATTTGTGAGCACATTGAGGCCTATGGTGAAAAAGGAAATATCTTCACTTAAAAACTAGACAGAAGCCTTCTGAGAAACTTCTTTGCAATGTCTCCATTCATATCACAGAATTGAACCTTTCTTTTGATTGAGCAGTTTGGAAACAATCTCTTTCTGGAATCTGCAAATGAATATTTGGAGAGATTTGAGGTCTATTGTAAAAAAGGAAATGTCTTCACATAAAAACTAGACAGAAACTTTCTGAGAAACTTCTTTGTGAAGTGTGCTTTCATCTCACATAGTTGAACCTTATATTTCTTTGATCAGTTTGGAAACAGTCTTTTTGTAGAATCTGCAAAGGGATATTTGAGAGCCTTTTGAGGCTTATGGCAAAAAAGGAAATATCTACACCTAAAAACTAGAAAGAAGCTTTCTAAGCAACTTCCTTGGGATGTGTGGTTTCAACTCATAGGGTTGAACCTTTGGTTTCATTGAGCACTTTGGAAACAGTCTTTTTGTAGAGTCTGCAAATGGATATTTGGAGCACTTGGAGGCCTATGGTGAAAAAGGAAATATCTTCACATAAAAACTAGACAGAAGCTTACAGAGAAACCTTTTTGTGATGTGTGCATTCATATCACAGAGCTGAAACTTTCTTTTCATTAAGCCATTTGGAAACTGTCTTTTTGTAGTATCTGCAATGAGATATTTCTAAACAGTATGAGTGCGATGTTGAAATAGGAAATATCTTTACATAAAAACTAGACAGAGGCATACTGAGAAACTTCTTTGTGATGTGTGCATTCATCTCACAGAGTTGAAACATTCTTTGATTGAGTAGTTTGGAAACAGTGTTTTTATAGAAACTGCAAAAGGATATTCGTGATTTCTTTGAAGCCCCAGTGAAAAAGGAAATATCTTCACATAAAAACTAGATAGAAGATATCTGAGAAACTTCTTTGTGATGTGTGCATTCACCTCATACAGTTCAAACTTTCTTTTCATTGAGCAGTTTGGAAACAGTCTTGTTGTAGAATCTGCAAAGGGATATTTTTGAGCACTTTGAGGACTATGGAGAAAAAGGAAATATCTACACATAAAAAATAGACAGAAGCTTTGTGAGAAACTTCTTTGTGATGTTTGCATTCACTTCACACAGTTGAAACTTTCTTCTGATTGACCAGTTTGGAAACAATATTTTTGTGGAATCTGCAAAAGAGTATTTGGTGTGCTTTTAGGCCTATGGTGGAAAAGGAAATATCTTCACAAAAAAGACAGAAGTATTCTGAGAAACTTCTTCATGATGTCTGCATTCAACTCACAAAGTTGAAACTTTCTTTTGATTGAGCAGTTTGGAAACACTCTCTTTGTAGTATCTGCAAATGGATATTTGGAGCGCTTTGAGGCCTACAGCTGAAAAGGAAATATCTTCACACAAAAACTAGACAGAAGCACTCTGAGAAACTTCTTTGTGAAGTGTGTATTAATCACACAGAGTTGAACTTTTCTTCTCATTGAGCAGATTTGAAACACTCTTTTTGTAGAATCTGCACGTGGATATTTGGAGCAATTTGAGGCCTATGGTGGAAAAAGAAAAATCTTCATATAAAAACTAGACAGAAGCATTCTCAGAAACTTGTTTGTGATGTGTGTATTCAGCTGACAGAGTTGAAACTTTGTTTTGATTGAGCAGTTTGGAGACACTCTTTTTGTAGTATCTGCAAATGGATATTTGGAGCGCTTTGAGACCTATAGCTGGAAAGGAAGTATCTTCACATAAAAAATAGACAGAAGCTTTCTCAAAAACTTCTTTGTGATGTGTGCATTCCTTTCAAAGAGTTGAACCTTTCTTTTGATTGAGCAGTTTGGAAACAGTCGTTTTGTAGAATCTGCAGAGGGATACTTGTGAGCCCTTTGAGGACTATTGGGCAATAAGAAATACCTTCACATAAAAACTAGACAGAAACTTTCTCAGAAACGTCTTTGTAATGTGTGC